>NW_026575159.1:29010000-31510000 GCF_905146905.1 Nyctereutes procyonoides
CAATCTGTGATGTGAAAAGCATGCCCATGTCAAAGCTTGCCTTGATTCCACCATACGGCAGAGGGAGTACTCACAGGACTTCCTGCAGGACCAGGGTCTCCCGGAGATCCCGGCGATCCGTTCTTACCCTGGTAGAAGAAACACAAGCAATAATCTGCCAGGATCCTCTGCTAGGACATCGGGGAGCAGGATGGTGGAACAGAGTGAGTGCCGGGTGTGCAGGACCCCATTTCACACCTGCAGCTGTCATTCTGGCCAGCATGGCTCTCAGTAAGCCATGTCATCACTCGGAGGATGTTTCTCAATTTATAAAATGAGCCTGTGGTACTTAACTCATAATATTCTGGAATTCAATGAGTTTGTGTACATGATAAAGCCTATCCTGTTGAGTGCTACCCAGGGTACAGGCATCATGACCTCATCCATCCATCCATCCATCTATCCATCCACCCGTCCTCCACCCACCTATCCATCCATCCATCCATCCTCTACCCACCCATCCTTTCATCCATCCACCCACCCATCCATCCTTTCATCCACCCATCCATCCTTTCATCTATCCATCCTTTCATCCACCCATCCATCCATCCTCTACCCACCCATCCAACCTTTCATCCATCCATCCATCCTCCACCTACCCATCCATCCATCCTTTCCTCCACCCATACATCCATCCTCTATCCACCCATCCAACCTTTCATCCATCCATCCATCCATCCTCCACCCACCCACCCCTCCTTTCATCCATCCTTTCATCCTTCAACTCAGTTGCTGTCTTAAGAAGCAACACAAAAGTGCTCAGATCAAGGCAGTGCTGTTCTCAGCTTAGGACATGCTTGTCCCTGTGTGGATTTTATTTTACTCCTCTAAGGGAGTCACCGTTATCCTGAAGAGATGAAGACCGTGACACAGACAAGAAAAGTGGCAGTGCAGAACCCTGTACTAAATCAAAGATCCATTCACTCCAGACTCCAGGACTGACCCCAAAGAGTTAGCAGTTCTCTGACTCGGGTATTTTGTGCATGCTCATAATTTTGATAAATGCATTTAACCAATAAGCTCCTTGATATAAAAATCAGAGAATTTAAGAACTCTTCTAGCTATCCCTCTGAGGATCAGACAAATTCCTATTCAGTCTGAGGTTCAAAGCTTGGCTTCAGCGGGCTGGGCTGGTCACTGCCTCTGCCTGCCACTCTCCTCCTTCTTAGAACCTCCCCTAACCAGGTGGCTGTGTCTTTACCCGGCTCTTCCCTGCTGGGAGTAGCCCAAAGAACAGTGTGCGCCTCACCTCTCTCACTGTGGTCAGCACCTAGCACAGTGCCAGGCACACAGGAGGTACTCTGCTGGACCAAGGAACCCAGAACATCACAGGAAACCACTCTCCAGGGGCGTCTGGGTGGCTCAGTTGGTTAAGTGTCTACTTTGGGCTCAGATCATGATCCCAGGGTCCTGGGATGAAGCCCTGCATTGGGCTCTCTGCTCAGAGGGGGGAGACTGCTTTTCCCTCTGTGCTCCCTCCCTTCAAATAAATAAATAAAATCTTAAAAAAAAAAGGAAGCCACTCTCCATTGATCCTATAACCAAAAGGTGCTGACGTCCTATAATCTGTGAAGCACGCATTCACCAATGAGTCAGCTTCGTGGAAATACATTACAGTAAGAAGAAGCTCACACTGCCTGAGGACTTCCTCCATATCAGGTTTTGCACGCATTTGCTCACTGCACATGACAGATATAAACACTGCCATTTTATAAATGGGGAAATCAAGTCACGGAATGTCTACACAAACTGCCCAAGACGGAAGTGGAGCAGCTGAGATTGGAGCCCAGGAAGCATATGCCCAGGCGGGCTGGGTGGTGGTCATGACTATGTAGGGGACGCATCTTATGGCCTAACAAGTGCATGTGTGATCGTGGATGATTCACACGGCACATCTCACATAATCGTGCCAGGAAGCATGAAGCGTGGACGCCTTTATCCGGCATCACCGATGAGGAGGCCGAGGCACAGAGAAAGCACAGCGTCTGCACAGGAGTGCTGCAGTTGGAGCAGCCAGCGGCTCTGTGACTTCCCCTACTTCCCCCCCCCCACCCGGGGAACGTGGTGTGGTGGCTCCTCCCTGCACCTCCCTCCACCCACCCACCAACCCATCTGTGTCCTTCTAAAAATATGCGCTTTGGCTCATCCCTATGGTGATTATCTCTCTCCTCCTTCTCCCTCTGATTTGCAGGGAGGATAAGGGCCAAGACACATGAGCTTGCGATGCCAACACAGGCGGATGTACACGGAGGGGCAGCACGGGGTGGCCACCTGCCACCTGTCGGGGCGCTGGAGGCCAGCTGGGGCAGGGACTTGGCTACTTCCTGGACTGGGGGGTCGACTCCTCATGTCCTACTCATCCTGAATGGAAGCCACAGTGCCCCCCCTAAAACTGCCATGTGCTCCAAATTCCTGTCCTGGGCCCCGTCCTACCAAGTCCCATCTTTCTGAGAGGGAGACGTGGCCCACACAGGCCCAGGCAGGTCTTCAACGGCAGACTGGAATCCGACTGCTTGGATATGAGCCCAGCCCAAGCTCTGCCACTTACCGGCTGTGTGATCGAGGGCAGGTGACTGGACCTCGCTATGCCTCCATTTCTCATCTGCCTCGTCGGGTTCAGGAGAACTCCGTGAGCGAATTAGGCAAATGCTCGGGTGGTTCCCTAGCCCTGGGACGGTTGGCATTCCCTGGAGGCTCTCCGTCAACACTCAGTGTCTGCTCCAAGGTAGTGTGAACCTGCTGAGGTTGCTGGGCACCTTCCCTTCCCGGGGAAGGCCGATCGGTGCCAACTGAGTGAGAGATGGGCTGTCAGGGTGATAACCTGGAACCTCCGCTGATGCATTCCAGTAAGAATTTGGCAAACTATCAGTTTGTTGTTGCTTACAAAGTACGTATGAAGGCCCCTCAGAATTGGCAGAGGCGAATTAGAAAAACACAAAACTGCCTCTTGGGGACCTTGGCCGGGAAGACCTCCCTTTGGCATGTGACACGTGAGGTCCTCGGCCTCCTCCCCTCACCCACTCACTGCTCCCCACACTCAATGCTTTTCCTTTCCTCTCCTGTATCCCTGGACACACTGGCATTCAGCAGGGATTTACAGAGCATGACTTTGTGCCAGGAGACGCTAGAGGAGGGAAGAGCAACGTCCCCTCCTTTGTCCAGGAGCAGAACCCAGCATGGAGCCCCAGGGTGACCACCTTCTACCTACTAGGCACTTTCTCAGAGCTGGACACTGTTGCATCATTTCCCCAATTTAAATGCTGGATCTTGCAAGTTCTCCTCACTCTACAGATGAAGGGGTAGGCCCAGGGGAGCTGAAGGAACTCATCTCGCCCATAGAACCCGTAAGATGCAGCTTAACTCCAGAGCTTGGAGGTGGAAGCTTGATTAAGGGCCAGCGGGGGCCCCGGTGGCTGCCACTCCATGCCCAGGGTGCTCCAGAGGTAGATTTCTCCATTTGTCTGTCCTTACACTCTTGCCTAGTCTCTTCTTCCCACGTGGAATTTTAACACCACACCTATGCCATATTCCGATTCTGCTCTGTATGGATATCTGCATGTGATACATAAAGAGTAAGGGGTCTTGGCATCCCAAGGACCAGTATTTGCCCCCTGGGGGTGACAGCACACCCACTGGGAATGCATGCCCCAGGGACTAAGTGTCATTGGTGAAGAGCTCAGCTGCGGGTAGTCTCCTGGTCCCTGCATACAGGGATGGTGCCGATGACCCCAAAATCTGCAGGTTGATGCCACCCATGGGAGAGTGAATGCAGAACACACCACTCAGCTCCTTAACCTAGCCCTGCAGTTGGATGAGCAAATGCCATGTTCTAGAAGGAGGAGATGGGTTTGATCAGTGAGCTGCTGCTATAGAGTGGGAAATTTGAGGCCAAAGCCAAGATGCAAACCCAAAAAGCACGAATGCCCTGCTTCTGAGTGTGGATGTTTTCGTGTAGACAAACCCTCAGCACAAAATGTGGCCATCACTACACACAGGGGACACCCATCCCACAGCTGAAAAGCCAGAATGGCAGGGGCCCACTGGGCTCCCCACAGCCCGGTCTGAAGGCTGTCCTTCATGCCCTACCTCAGCCCACGGGGGATCTAGGACTGTGGGCGTGGATGACATCTGGACATCCCGCACCCCCACAGGCTGCTGTGTTAGGGTGGGAAGCTGGATATGAGTTGCTGTAGCCCCATCAAGGGAGAAAGTGACTCCCTCTGCTGAGTTCCAAAGAGATGTGGATTCAAATGGGATTCACCCATTCCGGGTGCCTCCTGTAGGGTCCTGAAGACAAAGAACCCAGCCATGGTCACTGCAGGTGCAGAGCACTGAATTTGGTGCCAGAAAGTCTTGGGTTTAAATCCTGCCTGCAGCTCTTGCCTGCTGTGTGCCCTGGAGCCAGGAAGCCCAGATTCATCTAGGTTACAGGTTATCCATTCACCCATTTACTCCATACTCGTTCCAAATACGCATCCACACACGCACACACCATACAGAACAAGCCGGTTGCCAAGATGAAGTGCTGCATAACAAACGCGTATCCTATCGATATGCTGGTAGGTGCAATGAAAATATTTTTAAATATACCTAAGACACTATTAACGGTGGCTCCCTCTGGAGCGTAGGGCTGGGGTGAAATGGGAGACTTTTCATTTTAATTCTGCATGATTCCTTTTATCATTAGCATGGATCACAGTTGCACTATCTCAGTGTAGGGCCTCGTTCGCAAATACAGTCACTGCAGATAGAATTAGTTTAACGGGCCCATCCTGGAACAGGGATCCACCCAACGCCACTGCTGTTCTTATGCAAGGAGGACATTTGGGCATAGAGACATGTCCACAGGGAAGATGCCAGGTCAAGAGGGAGGCAGAGATCAGAGTTGTGTTTGCACCAGCCAAGGAACACCAGAGATGGCAGGAAACCCCAGAAGCTAAGTGAGAGGGATGGAAGTGAGAGTCCTTGTCACAGGCCCAGAAGCACCCAATCCTGCCCACATCTTGATCTGGGACCTCTGGCTTCCTGGATGGTGAGACCGTACATGTCTTAGACATCCAGCTCCAGATCTGTGAGACAATAAATTTATTGTTGAAGCAACTAAATGTGTGGCTAGCAATCCAATGCACAGATCATGCATGGAACGCTAGGACAACCTAAAGGGAAGTCCTACAGGGTTCTCGCCATGCCAGGTGGCTCTTTTTACATTTCTGCATTATGGGTCGGTGGTCCGGAAAACAGCCTCGGGTCTGGGTAGGAGGGCACTTGTAGGGCTTAGGGCAGTAGCTCCTTTTTTTCCAACTGCTAAGGCACGTGGCCACTTTTAAACAACACACACAGGACTGTACCAGGATGAACCAACCAAATGTCACCGCAGTGATAGGCTGCGGAGTATCACTCACCGGTGGGCCCCTCAGTCCTTGGGGGCCCTGGGGCCCTGTGGGTCCAGTGTCGCCCTGGAACAGAGAGAGGTATGTTATCACAGAGTGGCTGCAGGGAGATGACAGAGACACAGTTTCAAACGTGGACCGAATTTCATCTCATTCCCTAAGAGAACCGACTGGGTGTCCATCACTAATCTCTAGTGGTTCCAGGGCGGACAAACCCATCTCACGTAGATGGGTACACGCACAAACACGATTTATTTATTTACTTGCTGAGACATTTTCCATCCCTCCCAGTGATTTCTCGTGGCGCCGTCTTGAACTAAGGGAAGCCACCAGAGAGAGAGGCCGCCTTGAGGTTCTGTTCCTGACTCACTAGACAATGACCTGACCCACTCTTGCCTCAGTTGCCATAGTAAGAAAAACGCTGCCCGTGCACACAGCCATTCCGGAGTATAAAGCAGTGGTGACTCACTGGTCTTCCAAGCAGCCTCCTGGCATGGGTGTAAGTCCCTCCCACATTATGAATGAGAACACCGGAGCGTGGCCATGCTCCTCACTGAGGAGACTCAAGTAAGAAACTCCTATGTATGTATGTATGTATATGTGACTCTGCTGCTGAGGAGGAACATGGGAGCTAGACCAGATTTCCCCTATGGGTCCTTCCAACTCTACTGCTTCATGGTAGCAGGTCAGCCAAGAAGACTAGATGTGCAGACCTCAAGAGCCATGGGCAGCGTGCACCTCACCAGGGTTTAGAGGCAGGTCCTGAAGGACGTGAAGGAGCAGGTGTGAGACCCCCTTGGGCCTCAGGACCCTGTGCCCATGCTCCTGACCAAACACCCACTCCCACTTGGCCAAGTAATGTCCACCCATGTTGGACTGCCCTGTAGGATGTCACGTACATGAGGTCTGTCCTCCTAGGGGAGGGTACAGAGCTGACAGGTCCAGCCCCAGGTCGCCTCCTTCCACCTCTGACAGTCTGCATGACCACCAGGGAAGTCCCTGGAACTTCCTGGGTCTTGGTTTTCTATCTGTACGACTAGGGCAAGAGACATCTTGCCTGTCCTCATCCCTAGATCATCCCTAGATCAAGTCAGTGAGAGCAGGTGAGCAGTATTAAGTGCCACATGGCACATGGTAGGGGTGGCCGTGTTGGGTTCTTTAGGCCGCAGAACAACAGAGCTAGAGCAATCATCTGGGAGAGACTCTGCACTTCAACCCCACGTGAGGCCGGACCCAACAGGCCACCGCTGGTACCAATAGAGAGCTCACGAACAATTCAGCAGGGGCTCCTTAGCTACTGTGTGGCACAGGCATCCAACTGTGAGGCTGGACACCCAGATCCCAGGGCCTCCTCAGGCCTCCGAGGAGGACCCAGGGGGCTGGCAGGTGAGACATCCCGACCGGTTCTGAGCGTGCCTCTGCAGGCACCAGCCTCCCTGGTGGTTTCTCCTGACCCCTAAGGGATGTGTGCTTTCCACTCTCTCTGTACCCCCTCTGCAGGACACCCATACTCACGTCTTTTCCCGGGGACCCTTCTTGGCCAGGGGGCCCCATGGCACCAGGCTCTCCCTAGAAGGTGGAAGAAGAAAATAAAATACCTGCTGTTAGGGAAGAGAACGCAGAACGCCAGCTGCCTGGTGTCTGCATATCCAGGCGGGGCAAAGACCCAGGAGCACGGCCCCCAGCACCAGCCCCGCTGGGTCCTGGCCGGAGCTAGGGTCTGCAGGGCCCCCATGGCCAGCGGCGAGGCTGGTCCGACTGTGCCTCTCCAAGCTGCAGGCAACACACCAGCCCGAGGGGCAGGCGGACGGGCTTGGAATCCTGTCCCCCACACGCTGACTCGTCACACATCTCAGCTTTGCATCGCTAAACAGAGAGGGCCGGGGGTCTAACCGGTGGCCCTCGGCATTTCCTTCTATCTGGGACACTTGAAGCATGGGGAAGAAACTAAAACATAAGAGTGTGGGCTCCAGGGTCTCCCCACCTGGGACGGGACGCACCGAAGCTCTCCACACATTAGCCCTGGGCCCGTTGTACAGTTTGCACACAGCGCAGCTGCACGGGGTGCCCTGACTCCGGGCTGACTGGGTCAGGTAGCGCCCCTCATGTCTGGGCCCAGAAAGAGCATTTAGAAAAACCACACCAAGACTGGGGATGATGCTTCCCATGATGCCTGCTGTCCTTGCTCAGGTGACCAGGTGCTGCGCTGGGCTGCGGGGCCAGGAGCCCTCCATCTAGAAGCACCAGCCCAGCTCGGCCTGGGCTGACCTCCAAGGCTAGACACCCACTTACCCGGGGACCAGGTGCGCCGGAGTCACCCATGTGTCCCTTGAAGCCCTAGAAGAAAGAGAAGTTTTTGCACCAAAGAGCAGACTGGTAAAACAAGAGGGGTGGGCACCTGTGTGACAGTCCAGTTGAATCCTGCCCCCTCTCACTGGGGCTTGCTGGATGCCTCCCCCTCGAGACCCCAGGCATCGGCCAGGCCCTTGATGCTGGGTGATGGGACAATCAGACTCCCCCTATCCTCTGCACCACGATGGGCAGAGCTGCAGGGCTCATCCCACAAATGCTCCAGACATTTGAGGTGTCACCCCCACATACCTCCTGGGATTCACATTCCTGAGGATCTCATCCGACCTGGCTTGCACCGCCTTGGCCGGGCCCCTGGGGCAGGTGCTCCCCTTGTAGACAACACATTACCTTCACTCCAGAGGTGGGTCTAGGGGATGCCGTCCTCGTTCCTGAGGCTGTGGCCAGTCCCACCCAACACCCTCATTGTGGGCCATGGTGCTGGGCCCTCCCTGCACCTCCCTGCAACAGCAGCCTAGAGATCTAGGACCTGAAGCACCAGGCCCTGGGAGCCAAGAGGAGGGTGTTAGCAGAGCTGACACTATTATTTCTAACAGCCACATCAAGCGGACTGTGTAATAATTCCCATTTCACACGGGACAATGCTGAGGCTCTGAGAGACAAAATACCTGCTCAAAGTCACAGAGCCAGAAAGAAATCGGGTTCAGATCCAGTGGGTTGGCCCAGACCCAAGGCCCTCCCGTTCTCCACTGCTCTGCTTGCTCTGTCTGGGGTCCTGTTCCTGGAATAGTGGCTCTCCTGCTCTGGCTCAGACTGCTCTCCCTGCCTGCCAAGACCTAGGGCATTCATGGGCGGTGCAGTCTCCACCTGAGGGGCACCTGCCCACCCAGCCACCTCACTGTGCTACATCCCAGACTCAGTGTCCTCAGCGGGCCGTACACTCTGCACCCCCCACTTCCCGCTCCAGACCCATGCGCATGGGTCCTCTCTTCCTGGCCGACCCCTTGCTCATCGAGACATTCCCCCTGGCTGGAGGCCCCCTCCTTACCAGCCTCCTGTCCCCAGCTCCATCTTCCTCACTCCTCCTGTGGTCGCTCTCAAAGGCCCTCCTTGTACCTTTGTCACTAGGCATCCTTGCCAGGGTGCTGCTCCGAGCTACTGCAGCACTGAGCACCCCCGCCAGCTGGTCCCCCGCCAGTGGCTGGCACAGAGCGAGGGACCTGGGTGGGCTGATGCCTGGGCACACAGCTCAGAGAGTCAGGGGTACCTGGAGCGGGGCCTAGAATTAATCTCCCTTGTCCTACACTCCTACACACACACACACACACACACACACACACACACACACAGGGCCCATGCAGCACAGGGAAGTGGTTAGGACACTGAGGGCTGAGGGCCTGTCCTAGCTCCTTACCCCAGTGGGAAGGGTTGGGGAGAGAGGGAACGGGGCAGTAGCAGTGGAGGAGAGGGAGCAAAACCCTCCCTGTGGAGCCCCTACCACATCCAGGGCTGCAGCCATGCTGCTCTCATGTGGTGTAATGGGGGACCTGGGAGATGGGTCTTATTTCTCCCATTTTATGTAAGAAACATGAGGCTCGGGCTTACCTATAACATTAAGAAATGGGAGATACATGATTCAAGCCCAGGTCTGTCTGACTGCAAAGCACGCCCTCCCCACTGTCACCCTCAGCTCAAGGAAGCAGCAGTTTGTGGCCAAATCGGGCCTTCCAGGGCCAAGGCCAAATATGTCCTGGCTGACGGCACCAGGCTCTTCTCTGGCTGATGGCACTAGGCTCTTCTCTGACCTTATCCCCTGATTTTATGTTCTGGTTCCAAAAAGCAGATGGAAACCCTGCTGGGGACAAGATCACCTCAAGGCCTGGCCATCCAAAAACAGAGACAACCCAGCGGCCTCTCTTATGGTGGTTATTACCCTGGAGGTGTGTCTCTACCTCTCTGCCTCTCCCAACTTGGGGAATAAGAAAGTGTGACTTCGCCTGCCTCTGGGAGGGGGGCTCGGGGATGCCTCCCAAGCAGCAGGTGCTATGGTGATAAGTGCATGCTCTCAGATGTCAGGAGATGCAGGGGATGAAGGCGGTCAGGAGCCGGGCCAGGCGGGTTTCACACCCCGGCTAAGTGCCTGCATTTCACCTCCCATCACCCCAATGCCCGAGCCTCAGGGCCTCAGCTGTAACCGGGGAGGTGTCCCCTTCTGTTGGGCTACCGTGAAGATGAGATGAGATGCTGCCCCAGATCTGGACCTGTCACTGGGCGAGCAGCCTGGAGGTATCAGTGGCCGGCAGAGGAGGAGGAAGGGGATGAAAAGGGACTCAGCTCAGATTGGATCCCAGATTCCAACACCTTGGAGAAGTCAGCTCTCCCCTTGGAGGCCTACCATCTAGCCTGGGAAGAATAAAGTACCTGCCAGGCATAGCTTTGCAGGGTTAATCTATAGGAAGGGGCCCCGGTGCCAGTAAGGCTGACTTTGGAGCCAGGTCTGGAATAGAACCACAGCTCCCCACGTTGTAGCTGTGGGTCTTGGGTGCTTTCCTTCTCTTCACTGGGACTCAGTTTCCACATCTGAGGATAGACCTACTTTTGCAGAGATGCCGGCAGCATTGAATAAGAGATCATGCTCTCCGCTGTTCAAAACGGGCCAGGTTTCTTTCCCTGGAGAGAGATGGGGTCTACCTAGGTCCCAGCATCTTCCTTAAAGACACTATAATCTCAGATCCAGCCAGCTCAGAGCCAGGACGCTGGTGTGCTCTCCTCCTATATAATCACAGACACAAGTACCAACCGGGAAGCCTCAGGCACTGTGCCAGGCACTCGGCTGGGGATGGTACGTGTTCCATTTCTCCTTTAATGCATACCACTGCCCTTTAGAAGTGGGAGATATCTTGATCTCCACTTCATGGAAGAAGAAATAGACCTTCAGAAAGGTCCCCTGATGAAAGTTAACAAGTGATCAAGGGAAAGCTGAACCCACATTTGTCTATCTCCAAGCGCATGTGTTTCTTTGAAGCTTCAACGTGGGTCTTCTTTCACCTGCTTGGGTCTTTAACCTCTGCCCCTACACTGAGGTAGGATTCCTTGCAAGATTCAACCAAGAAATGGGTCTTGCCTCCACATGGATCCCAGCAAATGGATCCCCTTGGCTAAAATGAAGACTCTCTCCTCCAATTAAAAAAAAAAAATCACTAATTCTGTGTTTTAATTCCACCACAGGAGGTAGTACTCCCCATTCCTAGATTTGCCCTCCTACCACAATCAGGTGAAAAGCGAGGAGATTAAGGGAAAAGGAAATTGATTTTTTGTGTTTCAGGTCTTTCTTACTGAATGCTTAGCCAGGTGAGTTAGTGATTTTAACAGAAAAATACATTCAGGGAATAGAAGCAGCACTTTCATCTCCCACATCTTGCCAGGTAAGTAGATTTTAGAATTGTCACTATAAAGAATATATATATTTCTAAAAACAAATCTATGGAATTGTGTAAACAACTCTGAAATTATGCAGAAGTAAAGCATTTAGCGAACACTGTCCAACAGCCCCAAAATACAGAGTTCATTTTTATAGAAAAATGAGCTATGTATACTGGGTTGGCAGCTGATTATAGATTGATATATAAATATAAATGTCAGAATTCATACATAGAAAAAAGTCAGAATTTATACAGACTGCATACATACACTCCTAAGATCTAGAAAGATACAGGAAAATGTTAATAGTTTTACCTCTATGTTGTAGAATCACAAGTAACTCTGTTCTACTCTCTAAAGCGCTCTTCTTCTTTTGTGTTATTACCGTCATTGTCATTGTTATACAATGAGAATGGGTTACTTTTATAATTGGGAGAGAAAAACCTTTAGCCGTGGGAAAAAAAAGACTTAAGATTCATTTTTCGATTCATTTTTAGGTTCTATCATCCAGAGAAAGCCCGTTAAAATTGCAATAAATTGGTTAAGAACAAAGGAAACCTTAGAATAGCAACATGGCAACAGTGGTTGTGATTTTGAAAATACATTCTGTAGCCGTGCACATAAAGAACTGAATATATTACTTTGTAGAAGCACCAAAGCCTTGGAAGAGAGGTGCTTCTGGAAATCCAGGGTGCGGTGGGCTCATGAGCCACATAGCGGAAGGCTGCCTTCCACTGCAGACGATGTGCACACACGCGTGTGCACACACATACACACATGGCATTGGCACTTACAGGCGGGCCTTGGGCTCCCTCCAGTCCTGGCAGACCTGGCTCTCCCATTTTGCCCTGAGAGCAAAGAAAAAGAGAAGAGTTTGGGGACGTGGTTATAAGGATCTTCCCCTCGGCCACCTGGGCTTCCTGCATGGTGTCACACTTCCAGCAGCCCGGCGCTGACCCCTGCCAACCATCTCTGCTGGCATTGTGCTCCATTTCAGTGCACACAAATCACCCCCGTGCACCCAGGCTACTGTGCTCATCGTTTCCTCGGACTGTGCTGCTGACACAGGTTGGTCTCTGAGGACAACGTTCCCAGCGGCCCCTGGTCATCCTCGGAGGCGTTTTGGTCTGGATGCAGAATTCTTCAGGCCTCCTAGTTACGGAAGACTCCATACTCATTCACAAAACCACCTGGAGGCAGCAGCCATCCACTACTGCACGTTACACCAGGGGACACCGAGGTTCCGAGAAGTTAGCGCTTCCCTGAGGTAATGAACGGCACAGGCAGACGGAATCCAAGCTGCATGCACCCCCCACCAAAGGATGCCCTTCTTCCCCAGCAGGTGCCTCGGACACGGAGGGGCTGCCATTTGTACCCCTCCTTTCCCTAGCCCAGCTTCTCTTAACTGCAAGAAGTTATGGGGACACTTGGGCTATTCAAACCCCTCACCACTGGTGTCCTGGCATCGCCTTGGACAGAACCAGCCACAAATAACAGCCGGTGCAACACTGGTGCAGGACCCAGGTGATGTGGTCGGGGGGGAGGGATGAGTGGAGGAGTAGGGAGGGGGTGAAAGGGCCTGTATGACCCATGGGGATGGGGAAGCACCTGGCCCCAATGTCACTGTGACAGAACAAATGTCACTCCAATTTCTGCTCCTTATCACAGCTTGTAAAGCCTTCAGATCAGATGGGGCACACAAGCGGGGTAGGAGAGGGAATGAGGCATCCTTGCATTTGGAGGCGAAATCCCAGAGAGGAAGGAGGGTAAGGCATGAAGGTCGAGCTTCCAGGTCTGTGTGTTTGGTCCAAGCCCAGCTGTGTGGTCTCCAGTGTCACCTGCCTTCCCTGGATCTGTTCTCAGCTGCAAACTCAGCACAGTCCCCCTCATAGGGCTCTGTGACCGAGGGTACATGGCCCAGCCTGGCTCCCGCATCTGCCACTGTCACGTGGCACCATCATCGCTGGTCCAAGTCACCAGCAGGAAAACGGTGATGCCCAGCAGCTCTCCAGGGTTTCCACACACCAGACACAGAATGAGCCTCACATGATGCATCAGTGAGTCCGTACCACAACCCCTGTAGGGAGGCACCATGGTTCTCCATCGAACAATACACTGAGGCATGGAGAGGTTGAGTGATCTGCTCACAGTCACTCTGCTGGGGTTCTAAGGCAGGTTTTTGGCTTCTGAGTCCTTGTACATCATCCTACACTATAATTATTGCTCAAATGCCTCCTAATAAAGATTGCACATCAGGCAACTCAAAATGCTGCCTATGTGTCTACATATCTATCCACCCAGGCAACCATCCATCACCTGCCCACCTACCCACCTATGTACTGTGTCCCTAACATACAGAAACTTGAAAGACTATGCCAATGGGGCACCTGGGTGGCTCAGCGGATGAGTGTCTGCCTTCCACTCAGGTCATGATCCTGGGATCCTGGGATTGAATCCCACATCAGGCTCCCCTCAAGGAACCTGCTTCTCCCTCTCTGCCTGTGTCTCTGCCTCTGTGTGTGTGTGTCTCTCACAAATAAATAAATACAATCCCAAAAAAAAGAAGGAAAGAAAGAAAGACTATGCCAACATGAAGACGGACTACTACTACCTGTAGTGAATGCTGCTTCCCAACACATCCTCTTGGCTCCCTGAAGTGGGTACCTGTCACCTCCTCACAGTTCCTACCCTAGCACAGAGTGGCCTTCGGGGGGGGCGGGGTGGGGGGTGGGCTTGCCATTGAGGTGTGGAGGGCAATGTGAAAGTTAATGCCTTCCAGAAAAATCTTCAGTTTAAAAAGTCTTCAAGTATCTGGATGAATGAACAGCCCGGCAGGGGTAGGAGCAGGAATGCAAGTGTGCTCCTCACAAATTTCCAGAGGGTCTCCAGTGACCTTTGTGGACCCTGGAACCCCCCAGGTGGGAGCTGCTGGGCCATCTCTTCTAGCAGGGCACCCTGCCTCCTCAAGTACTGACCTACCTGCTGCATACCCAGAACAGACCTGGTCTCATACAGCTCTATGCCTGAGGCCTGACACAGGTCTACCTGGAGGAGGTGATCCAGGAATAGACCGAATGAAGACCAAGGGCCTCAGTCGTCCTGTACCATAAACATCAGCTCTCAGAATAGCATGCCTGCAGAAAAGCTGATTTCTGGTTCTGTAGTGCTGAACTCTGGGGTCAGCCTCTGGAGCATGAGTCCTAGAAGCTTCATTTACCATCTCTGTGACCTTGGCCAGCCTACTTAACCTCTCTGTGGGTTTCCTCATCTGGAACCATAGGACACCATGCCCCATGGGGATTATCTGGAGATTACAGCAGAAAAGGTAACAAAGCATCAGTACCTCAGCCCTAGGTGGGCACACGGGGGTGATATCCAACCTCTCCCACGTTCCCTCCCACGTTCTCACCCCACTAACTGCCATGTGCCCACTATGGGCCGCTCTGCTGGGCCTCAGCCCCCAGCGGCTTGGCAGGAGCCTTTGACTTTGCTCGCTGCTATAAGCGGCTTCTTTTCCTCTCAGCAGTGTGCTCTGGTTTCGGCATCTGGCAAGTAGTGAAAAATGTTAAAGAAAGTGCTTCCGGCAAATTGCACAAGATGCAGAATGAGTCATAATAGATTATGACCAAACAAATTACATGGAACATAAACCTCACTGTAGAAACTTTTACTTTTACGTTATCCCACTTTGTGGCTCTACGGGCTCTGCAGATCTGACCTCACCAGGAGTGATGGCCAGGGCACCCGGCTGGGGTGGGGGGTGGGCCGGGAGAAGTAAGTCACTGAAATAATTAACAGTCAGGTGAGCCTCATGCCTTCCACCAATTTCTCACCTCATTTGGTTCTGCAGCAACTCCAGTGAGTTGCTACTATTACTCTCGTTCTATTGAATAAAGCGTCTCAGAGATGCTTCCTGACCCACCTCAGGCCCCAGAGCAGGTCTGGAGCGGAGTCATTATCTAGAGCCAGTGTCTTCTCCCGCCTGTGGTTGTAATGTTGGCACAACATATTTCAATTCATTTTAAATTTAATTTTATCAGCAAGCAATGCATACACACAGCTCCACAATAAAATAACACACTACGGAGTGTACGTTTGCCTTTGAGCCCCTGCGCATCTTCCGTCCAGAATCACCCTATCATGGATGGTGACTACGTTTAGTGGGGTTTTTGGAGTCCCCCGGATTGCCATTATGTAAACACTAGAAAACACATAGGCCCGCTTTTATACAGAATGGGGCAGACTAAGCACACTGCTCTGTACCTTTATTTTTTTTAAGATGTTATTTGTTTATTCGTGAGAGACCCAGAGAGAAAGGCAGAGACACAGGCAGAGGGAGAAGCAGGCTCCCTGCAGGGAGCCTGATGCAGAACTCGATCCCAGGACCCTGGGATCATACCCTAAGCCAAAGGCAGATGCTCAGCCACTGAGCCACCCAGGTGTGTCTACCTTTGCTTTTTTACTTAACAATACATCTTGGAGGAGTTTCATGTGAGCATCTGGAGGGCATCGTCCTCCTTCCTCAGGGCTTCTTAGTATGCTACTGAGCGCGCCCGTCACTGACTAGTCTCCTCCTGGTGAGCGCCTGGAGAGCCAGGTCTCGAAGCCCAGGCGCCACCTTCCAGCTTCCCCTCGAGACTGAGGCTCTGAAGGGACCTGGGGAGACAAATGCACTGTCACCATGGGCCCTGACCCACAGGTGAGAGCAGGGGCCAGGTGTGGAAGGATGATGATGAGGTCACAGACATGAGTGTGCAGGGCTTTCTGCATACCTCCAGCCTGCAGCCACTGGGGGAGAGACTTGCCCGTGAGCTCTTGGCCTGCCTCACTGTGTGTCCCAGGCAGGTGACATTAAAGAAAAAGAAAAAAAAAAAACCAAAAACCCTATAGCTATATGCCAGAATTGAAGAAAGGGTGAGCTCTTATCTCCTGGAGCCGGTGGGAGAAGCTGAGGGCTTCCGTGGGGGATAACAGGCTTTCAGACAGCCAGTTTCTACTCCAGCCTGGGCTCACCTGCCCCGGCCCCCCTCCAACATCAACGAGATGGAGGCTGCACGGGGAAGTAAGAAAAAAAAATGCAGAGGATGAGTAGAAGCCCTGGGCTCAGGTTCACATTCTGTCACTGGCCCATCGTGTGACTTTGCGCCCATCCCTTCACCTCCCTGAGCCTCAGTTTCCTCAACTGTATAATGGGGGCAGCAGTGTCTACCCTGCACAGTTGTCAGGAGAAGCAAACGAAGCAACCCTTACTGCACCCAAGTCAAAGTAGCTCCTCGACACGGAGCAGGTGATACTGGGAAATTACTGATTTGGCCTGTAAAGTGGTAAGAAACGGGGAGTCCCTTACCGGCTCGCCCGGGGGACCTGGTTTTCCATCTCTGCCCTCTTTGCCTTCTTCTCCCTGCAAGAGAAATCACATAAATGGTCATCTGTGGCCAAAGGTGCTGGGAGGGGAGACACGGTCCTGCTGGTGCAGGCACCTAGGGCATGGCCTAACGGCCATGGGGGCGTCTCAACAGACGAGCTGGTTTGGCTTCCTGGTTCCTTCCCAGCACCACAGCTCTGGCTCAGATCTCTGGTCTGCAGGGCCTGGCCCAGAGCACAAAAGCAACGAATTGCAACGGCATCATTATTAGCGCTATTGACCTCAAAAAGCCCCGTACGGGACATTTCCTAAAGTCAAACTTAGGACAGCAGCACCTCCCAGCTGGGCCTCCCGGCTTGAACACAGTGGTGAGGAGGTAAGGACACAGGTAAGGACAGAGACCGTGAGGACCCCGGACGCAGGAGAGCATGGAGCCCATTCCCTGGAACACACAGGGGCTCAGTGAATGACCCCAAGGACTATGCGTGGGTTACAGAACGGCCACGAACACTTGGCCTTTCTTTGCATGAACTCTAGCCGTGATGCCCCTGCCGGAGCCGCCCCCTCCCCCACCCCGCTCTAAGGAGGGCACCGCAAGCCTCACGTTAACCCCAGACACCATCATTCTTCAGGAGTCTCTGCAGATGGGAAAATAATTCTATACAACGACCATGGCATCACAGAGACTTCGGTTCCAATCCTGGGCCACCTGGACTGTGTGGGGTCTGGGGAAAGAAAAGCCGCAAGGCAGCAGGGCAGAGGGGAAACTGAGTCACACCAGGCAAGTTCTGAACCCTGCCTGCAGCGCTAGGCATATGATCTGGGGCAAGCTACTGGTATTCTCAGCTCTTCGGTGCCCTTCTCCTAAGAAGACCTGCCTTGCAGGGTTGCCAGGCGGCTCCTGGATGCTTCTCCTGCAAGGCTGAACAAACCAGACATCGATTAATGGCACCAGCAATGGGCCCCTCCTGCTGCTGGAGGCGTTCATGGAACCATGCGTGACTCCTCATCAGCGCCTTCAACATCAGTGGCTTGGCACTGCTGGGAAGCCACAGGAATCTGGGTTTACTGGCCATGCAGGCTGCTGGCTCGATGCTAACTGGCACCCGTAACTCTTCTCGGACGCTGCTGCTGGCATAGCCACATTAACCAGATAAACCTTCAGGGCTGCTGAGGAGGCCAGGCTATACTGATTCTCTTTTGTAAATCATCCCCCCCCCCCCGCAAGGAAGGGAGAGAGAGTGGGCTGGACGACAGGCAGAAAGAGACAGAATCCTAAGCAGGCTCCACGCCCAGCACAGAGACCCACGTAGGGCTTGATCCCACAGCCCTGAGATCGTGACCTGAGCTGAAATCAAGACTCAGATGCTCAACCTACTGAGCCACCCAGCTGCCCCTATGCTATCTAATCCTTTTTTTCAGTTAAGAGGTTGACTGTAGAAACCACTTGTCCTTCTGCATGCAGAAAGCTGTGGGAGGAGGTCAAGAGACCTGTGCACAGAAGACAAAGCCAATGCCACAGGATGAGTGGGGGCAAGAAGAGACCTGCAAACTCTGGCTGGAGGCTGGCAGGAGACCCCAGGACTCCCAGGGCAGATGCATGGTCCCTGGGAGTGGCATGCTCACCATGGGGGGAAATGCAAAGGTGGGCTGAGGGTGGCCTATTCGACTGTGTGAGAAGGAAATGTGGCTTTGAAACATCAGTGCAAGAAATAAGCACTGCCCCCAGCTGACGGGGCTGCTGACAGCCCTTGAACATCTCAGAACCTGCTTCTAAACCTTCAGTAAATTACAGGGACACTCTCACCTCCTGCAGGCAGAGGAATTTAAAGGGTCTTTCTGGTACAGAGCGCAGCACACGGCTGGTGCTCAATAGATGGTGAGGCGTGTTGTTATACTTCGTGGAAGCTCATGCTGGTGCTCAGTGAGCGTCAGCAACTTTGCACCGTGTCCCTCACAGCCCCTGCCAGATGTGAAAGCCTTGTCTCAACATTTAACATTTCTTACAGCCAGTTCCTATAAGTAAATACATCCATGTCTTTTATGTGTTGCTCTTTCTACCTGGACTGCCTTCTTCCTCACCTCATCTTTCTTTGCCTAGACTATTTGACCTTGAACACCACCTTGAGTGTCACCTCCCCAGACATCCCTCCAGGTCCAGGATGGGTGTCCATCCCTGGGCTCTGTGGCCCCTGCGTCCCCCTCTCCTATCGTGCATCATGCTTTGTGTCAATGGTTTCTTCCTTTTCTCTTTGGCTTCTCCTGGAGACCGGGGGTTGCATACCAACGGGGATGAGGGCAGGGTCCCTCTGGTACCTTGAATGCTGGCCTAGATCCACCCTGATATTCGGGTTTTAGGGTCCAGTTCCAGCTCTGCACTTTGTCCCTACTCAGACTGAAATTCGGGTCCTCCAATTTAGGAAGTCCCTACTTGACACTGTGCTGGGGAGGCATGGTGCAGGTGGAAATGAACAGGTGTGTGTGGTTGCAGCCCCAGTGCTGTGATGGCTTAGTGCTCCTGGAACACACAGCTCAGAGTCCTATCTAAGCCATTGGCGAGGCTTCAGGCACCTCCCAGAGACAATGGCATGCAGCCAGGACCTCAGGATGAACTGCCTGAGAGGCCCCGAGGCGAGGGGTACATACATGCATTGACGTGCAGAAAGCTTTTTGCACAGAGCCGCCAGCTGGTGAGCACCGTGCACATGAAAGCTGATGGTTTATATCCAGGCAGAGGGAAAGGAAGTGTTTCTGAGACAGGGATGACATGGAAGCAGCAAAAGCGGGTTCAAAGTGGCTGGAAGTGGGGGGGCACCCTTTTCCTGTCCTCAGAGACAGGAAAGCAGGTCCATTCACGAGGCGCCAGTGGGACACAGGCCCAGGCTTTGCTCTTGCCTTAGCCACAGAATGGAGTCCGCCCTGGCAGGGGAGGAGGGGGTGGTGGAGATGGAGGGACATTATTGACAAGAGGCTGTAGTAACACCTAAGATCGGTCTCTCTTCTCTAGCACACAGGGCTTTGGTGATAAGGCGTTGGCACAAAACCTTAGTTTCACCATTGCTAGAATTAAATCAGGCAATACTTCCCAGCTGCTGGGACAGGCTAGGCTATGGGGCTGAAGTGTAGACCAACAGGGGTTTCACATCCTAGCACGTGTTGTAAGGTCTATGCACGCTGCACACGTTACCTAATCTCGGGGTTGAGTGCCTGCAGGGAGCGCTACCCCGAGGAGGAAAGGCCTCCGATGGGGGCACTCTTCAGATACTCCAGGAGGGAGAGCTCTCGCAGAGCAGTTCATTCAGCCACATGCTTCTTTAATTAATATTTGCTGAGTGTTCACTGTGTATGGGAAGCAAAAGCCTGGTCTTCTAGAACCCACAGGCTAGAGCACAGCCCCATGGTTAGCAGGTACTCCTCTGTTATGTCCCCAGGACTAGCAAACTGTCTGCCCTAGGCTGGGGAAGGGGGAACCAGAGAAAACTTCCTGAAGGTGAT
Organism: Nyctereutes procyonoides; assembly: GCF_905146905.1. Lineage (NCBI taxonomy): Eukaryota > Metazoa > Chordata > Mammalia > Carnivora > Canidae > Nyctereutes > Nyctereutes procyonoides. The sequence continues at coordinate 29,030,020 of NW_026575159.1, forward strand.
GCCTGAGATGGGATGGGAAGGATCAAAGGTATCAACTGGTACAAGACGTGAAGAAGGGGCACTCTGGGTGGACAGAAATGCATATGCAAAAACCCTGTGGTCTGGAGAGAAGAGGATGCAGGGTGTTCTAGGAACCAAAAGGAAGCCAGTGAGGCTGCAATAAAACACATCATCAGGCAGGGCAGGGGCGAGGGGCTGCAGCCAGTGGAGGCCCCAGCAGTCAGCCTAGGCCAAACCAGGAGTCCCCCAGGGAATCACTCTCCGTGGAGAAGGTAGCACATGGCCTCTCTGGACCAGCCTGACTAACACCCTGGAGAGCTCCACCCTACTGGGAAGTATATATATGTAATTTTTTTAAAGATTTCATTTATTTATTTATGAGAGACAGAGATACACACACACACACACACACACACAAACACACACACACACAGAAACAGGCCGAGGGAGAAGTAGGCTCCATCCAGGGAGCCTGATATGGGACTCGATCCCGTGACTCCAGGCTCACGCCCTGGGACGAAGGCAGACGCTCAGCTGCTGAGCCACCCAGGGATCCCCACTGGGAAATATATTGAATGTAAAATGTATTTGTAGAAAGTAATTTTGAGGTATATATTAAGAACCTCAGACATTATTACACCTGGAAGTAAACCCCATCTTGGTGGGCCACCGTACAGAACACAGAGAAGCGCCATGCATGCAAAATAGCTAATTATAGTTTTCACAAATAACTGTGCAATTTCTGAGGCAACAGAGGAGTGATCACATATATGATGGTACATTTATTGGGTAGAATGTAGGTAAAATTTAATGAGCGCATGAACATTTAATACCAGTGTGGGAAGTAAATATTTATAATATCACAGGTGTGCACGCCTATGTGTGCGTAGTGCCGTCTTAACTGTACACGTACGTGTACACAAGGTCCACACACAAGTCAACTATCCTTACAAGTCAACCACAGGACCTACTTGCATAAAAGAATGAGGTTAAGATGGACCCCATCAAAAACACACTTAGCTTTGGTTAGCGATTATCCTTCTCATTTTCTGCAGCACTGGAAACTCCCCTATGACCGTGCCTTGTGTTAACAGTGATGGAATATATTTTATTTGCTCATTTTTACAGTGGAGAAACACGTTTGTTTTTTTTTTTTTTTTTTAATGCCACTTACTGGGATTCCTGGTAATCCAAATGGGCCTTGGGGACCAGGAGGACCTTCTTTCCCCTAAAAGATGCAAAATATAAAAACACCGTTAAATCTCAGATTGGCTTTTCTGGAAGTAAATGATCTCACGTAGAATTGCCTTCACGGGCTGAAAGGGGTCTTTGGGGAGAAGCAATGGGTGCTTCTGCCTCTTGGCTTTGCAGGCACTGCCTCCTCTGGACGCAGGGTGGGGGTGCCCTGGGCAGAGCATAATCATGCAGGTGGGGGTGTGCAGACAGGGGCTCATTCTGGCGGTATTACATAGACTCGAGGGGAATTTGAGATGGAAAATCCTGAAGGGAAGAAGATATTTGGGTTTTAGGTCCAGTTCCAGCTCTGCACTTTGTCCCTACACGGACTGAAATTCGAGTCCTACCACGCAGCCCAAGCCCACGGCATCTGGGGGTGTTGTGCACCCGGGGCCCAATGCAAGTGAAAAGCTGACCAGGGGCTGCACAGATGCCCTATCACTACCATCCCCTTGTCTGGAGGTTCCCAAACTTTTTACCGCCAGCAGGGTCGCTTTTAGTATCTCTTTCCCCCACGAAATAGAGCTTGTGTTTTGAAAAACCGTGTTTACCCCATCACATTAATTCACACTTCATTTCCCATTTCCTTCACCAAAGACACACATCACTGCCAACCACAGCTTCTAATCAGATGAGGTCATCGGTGCCATCGTGTCTATCCGGATGAGCATTCTTAGGTCATGTGCGTCTCTGGCATATTTAAAGGCCCCGAGGACTTTATAAGCTCCTTCCACCGTTTCCTTCTGTGATAAAATGCTGATATCAGGTTCTACATTCTCATCTACATGCCCGACAAAGTGAGGTATTCTTATGGGCTGTGATGATAGCTTCTTGGAGGAAAAGCAAGAGGCAGAAATATTTTGACATTTAGTTCAGATTTATGCAGATTTTTTACATTGTCATGTAAAAAGTGTCCAACAGGGGACCCAAAGCTCACTTCTTTTTTTTTATTTTTTTATTTTTTTCTTTTTTTTTTTTTTTTTAATTTTTATTTATTTATGATAGTCACAGAGAGAGAGAGAGAGAGAGGCAGAGACACAGGCAGAGGGAGAAGCAGGCTCCATGCACCGGGAGCCTGATGTGGGATTCGATCCCGGGTCTCCAGGATCGCGCCCTGGGCCAAAGGCAGGCGCCAAACCGCTGTGCCACCCAGGGATCCCCCAAAGCTCACTTCTTTTATGTAGTGCTACTTAATCTCAATAAAAATTCCACAATTGATTTTTATTTCCCTACCCGAAGAAAATGAAAAGATCTTAGGAACACGTCATAAAGAGAGACGAGAAACTTTTTCATGACCCCTGGGAACCGAAGAAGATTAGACCATGTTTTAGGTGTATTACTACTTTGTGAAGATCTTTTCTTGAAAGGATTAGTACTTTACAGAGTCCTGTTGAATGGTTACTCTTAATTTTAAAACCCGGAATGCTACGGTTAAGCATTTGCACTGATAACAATTTGGCACAAGCCGCATCTCTGTAACGTGATGATCCAGGATATTTGAGATTGCCCAGATGCAGTGCCACCTGGACCAACACAAATTAACAACAGTAAAGCAAAAACCTTCCCCGCCCCCCATATCCCAGAACCTACAAACACACAACAAAGGGGATATTTTTGGTCAACTTGGAACAAATAGTCACCCATAGGGATTTTTAAATATTGGTAACAGAGCTCCCCGGATTCCTTCCTGAATGTCTACTGTTCCAAAGACCCTGGGATTGAAGCCACTGGACAGCAAAGGGCAGCCCTTTGCTGTTTTTGCAAATAAAGATTTATCAGAAGCCTCCTGTTGATCTCCTGCCTGTGGCTGACTCCACCTTACCACAGCAGGGCTGAATTTTTGCAACCGAGACCACAGGGCCCATGAGACATCTTCAGTTTAGAGGTTTTGTTTTTTGTTTTTTGGTTTTTTTTTTTGCTCCCTTCAGATGGGCTGAAGCACAAGGAGTCAGCACACTCGTTCCTAAACCTGTTCTTATTGTACAAGTTGTGGTTTGCTATGGACATTACATAATTTGATTATTCATTAGGTAAGCCAATTAAATTTAGGTGGGAAAAAGGAAAAGAGTGATCTTTAAGTGAAGACTTTACAAATATTTTTAAAAGATGACTCACTATCCAGATAGCTGTTAACAGGACCGCTATAAAAGATCAGAAGAAAAAATATCCCAAGGATCCAGAATTTTACATTCAAATTGCTCCACGGGTGTTGTTACATTCTCAAACCAGCTTTAAGAAGGGCAACAAACAGTAAATGGTAAGACGTTCTTTTCACAAGAATAAGGACAAGAGGCTCCATTCCGAGGACCCGAAATCAAGGAAAGGCCTTCATTCTACGTCAAAAAGATGGGCAAATCGTTTGTATGTTTCAATTCAAAATATAATGGAAATGTTTTCAGTTTGTAGATATCTTTTTTTCCCACACCATGTCCCATTTAGCTTGTCTTATTTCTTTTTTTAATGACCAAAGCTCATGAATTATGCTAAGAAAATCTGGAGTATATTCTGGTTTGATGTATACAGTGAAATAACAGGACCCCAGACAGCTTCGAGCACAGCCGTCGCTTGCCATAGGGTCCCACACGGTAGAACCAATGTCATATTTAGTACAGTTTAATTCCGAGGTACAGAGTGATTCACCTCTGGGTTCTGCATCTTATTCTCCTTGGGCAAATAGTCCGTTTGTTTTTATCGGGGAGACCTTTTGAGGTCTGAGAATGGGTAAAAAGCTACCTGTAGTATGTTCTATATTCTATTCCTCCTGGGACTTGCAGGTGGATCTGCTTTGACAGGATTGGCCAGATGAGGAACAGAGGACCATCTGTGTGCCCATCACCCTGACGCCCCTGCAGTCCCCACCCCGAACACCCCACGTGGTGGGCCAGTGTGGCCTAGCCGGAAGAACACCAGGTTGGAAGTTTCCAAATTGACTTCAATCCCAACTTGGAGACTAACTTCCTATGTGACTTTGGACTAGTGACCTAGTCCCACTGGACTCGTCCTCCTCCTCCCAGGAGGGGGAAGCTATCCTAATTGAGCCCTCAAGTGCTCTTGGCACTAGAGTTCAAACATGCCAGGGCAGTGCTGACCTGCTTGCTAGCCAGCTTGGACTGGGACACAGAGTCTGCTAGGCCTGTGACTCCTCTTTTTTACTTCTCTCTCCTCTTTAGAACTATTGGGTAACAGGGGCCACTCCTGCCCAACAGGCCTCCCAATGCATATTGTAGCATCAGTGTGGGTCAGCTCAAGCCTCTTCACTTCCCTAACCTGTTCAGAGGAGAACCATACTGACCCGGGGCCTATGTGAGCCAGCTGTAAACCAAATTCTGGAATCACAGAGAGCCAGGTCATTCATCCAAACCTTTATTTTTGAGGCAAGAAACTGAGGTGCCAACAGAAAGCGACCCTTCCTGCAGTTTCCTTGCAAGACTGTGAATACTCAGGATGAGTGAGCCACGGAGGTAGGGAGGACCAGGGCAGAGTGGGCAAACACCTGGGTTCTGGGAAGCCCAAACACAGATTCAAGGCAGATCCCGTCCACTGAGGAACTTACCTGCGGCCCTTGGATCCCTGGAGGGCCAGCAGCTCCGGCAATTCCATCTGCTCCCTAAGGATGATAGAGGAGGGAGTCAGGTTGTTGTACATCTAAATATGATCATTAGCGCCTTTCTGTGCATGAAGCAGCGCATGGAAGGTGCATCCTGAGCCCCTTCCTGGCTGCTGGAACCCTAAGGACTCCAGAGGTGCTTCTTCCTTCCCCAGCAGACTGGGCCAGTCTCTGGGAACATGAAGATGCTGGGAGAACAGCACCCACATTGCAGGAGGGACCAGCACATTCACCAACGAGTCAACCTTAAGATAACGGTGAACAGTCTCACCTCAGAGTGAACATTTTCAGCTAATATCAGGGAACGTTTTGGGACAGAGGTAAAATGAACAACTGGATTTATCTTCCAGGTCAATAAGGAAGGCACTTGGTTGTGTCAACCCGGGGATAAGAAATGCATAGACGGATCCATGAATGAGGAATTCTACACAAGTAAGTGCAGCAGGATGAGCCCAGCCCTGTCTCCGCCACCGGCTTTCTCTGGTGCTGCTGCCCTTGCCAGCAATCCAATACCTGGGGCTCAGAGCATACAGCCTGTCCTCATCCCCATCTCAGCTCAATGAGAAGTGTCTGCCCCCCAAACCCTACCCCAAGTCCTGCCCTTCCCAACTAACACCTTTTATGCTTCTCCATCACCTATGATGCCATCCGTCTCCCTAATGTTTGTTGATTATTTGCTTTATTGGGAACTAAAACAGTGCCTTGGAGATAGTGGGAACTCATGATTTCTTGAATAAATGAATGAATGAAAAGCTGGGCTGGCTGGCTGGCTGGGGCAGATGGGGCAGAGATTCTTTAGACTAATGAATACAATGCTTCTTACTAGCTTTGGTCAAGTGGTATATATAAGATGTTTAACTTCAGTTTCTTTGTCGGTAAAAGGGTAGAAGTGATAGGATTGCCCAGGCTTTAAGGAGGTGAGGAGGCACTCCTTGCAGTGTGCTTAACCCAGAATAGGGGGTGTCAGTTGGGGTACATGCTCTCCCAGAGCCAGAGTTCCTGTCTCCATGTCCTAGTTCTCCACAGTATTTTACTCCTCTGCATCTCTGTTCCCTTGTGCACTGGATAGAAAGAGAGGACCTAATTCTCTTGAGTTGTTGAGAGAATTGAGTAAATTCCTACATCTAATGAGTTATTCAGCTCTGGCACTCACTAAGGGCTCTTCCTAAAGGATTCTCTGATATCATAAGCACTGATAACAGTAGTGGGTCTGCTGGCCAGCCCAAGACCAGAAACACGGCAGATATGAACTAAGTATGGGGGGACAAATAAGCAAGCCCTCACAGTACCTTACTGATAATTTTCCAGCAGTCTTTAGGTTTTTTACACACACTTATCAAGTGCCTATGTCATAGCAAGTGCTGGTCAAGTTTTAGGGCTACAGAAATGGCTACAGTGTGAACCTTAAGGAAATTTGATACAGCTGCAGAACACAGGTCTTCTTTGCCATGTAAGATAAATTCCCGGGGACAAGATGCTGTCAGATTTGCCTCCACCTCTTCCACTAGGTGAGGAGCCACTAAATGTTCATGAAATAAAGGGATGTTGTCACCTAATGTTCCTGCTTCCCTGGCTGGCCTGCTGCTGGAAACTTACTCATCTCATTCAAACCTAGCAGAACACTGGAGTTTCTACTGGATTCTACTATATAATTTTGTTACTCCCCACACCCAGGACCTGATAACCCTGGAAGCTAGCTAAGTTGGAATTAGATTCCATCCATGCAGGAGGTTGGCAACAGGGTAAGGGTTTTATCTGAAAGAAGGATGCCAACTGAGCACCAGGAAATAAACTTTGAAGTAAAAATAGCAAAGGACTTCCAATACTATGTTGAATAGCAGTGGTGAGAGTGGACATCCCTGTCTGGTTCCTGATCTTAGGGGAAAGGCTCCCAGTGCTTCCCCATTGAGAATGATATTTGCTGTGGGCTTTTCGTAGATGGCTTTTAAGATATCGAGGAAAGTTCCCTCTATCCCTACACTCTGAAGAGTTTTGATCAGGAATGGATGCTGTATTTTGTCAAATGCTTTCTCTGCATCTAATGAGAGGATCATATGGTTCTTGGTTTTTCTCTTGCTGATATGATGAATCACATTGATTGTTTTACGAGTGTTGAACCAGCCTTGCATCCCGGGGATAAATCCTACTTGGTCATGGTGAATAATTTTCTTAATGTGTTGTTGGATCCTATTGGCTAGTATCTTGTGGTCATCAAGACAGTGTGGTACTGGCACAAAAACAGACACATAGACCAATGGAACAGAATAGAGAATCCAGAAATGGACCCTGAACTTTATGGTCAACTAATATTCGACAAAGGAGGAAAGACGATCCACTGGAAGAAAGACAGTCTCTTCAATAAATGGTGCTGGGAAAATTGGTCATCCACATGCAGAAGAATGAAACTAGACCACTCTCTTGCACCATATACAAAGATAAACTCAAAATGGATGAAAGATTTAAATGTGAGACAAGACTCCATCAAAATCCTAGAGGAGAACACAGGCAACACCCTTTTTGAACTTGGCCACAGTAACTTCTTGCAAGATACATCCACGAAAACAAAAGAAACAAAAGCAAAAATGAACTATTGGGACTTCATCAAGATAAGAAGCTTTTGCACAGCAAAGGATACAGTCAACAAAACTCAAAGACAACCTACAGAATGGGAGAAGATATTTGCAAATAACATATCAGATAAAGGGCTAGTTTCCAAAATCTATAAAGAACTTATTAAACTCAACACCAAAGAAACAAACAATCCAATCATGAAATGGGCAAAAGACATGAAGAGAAATCTCACAGAGGAAGACATAGACATGGCCAACATGCACATGAGAAAATGCTCTGCATCACTTGCCATCAGGGAAATACAAATCAAAACCACAATGAGATACCACCTCACACCAGTGAGAATGGGGAAAATTAATAAGGCAGGAAACAACAAATGTTGGAGAGGATGTGGAGAAAAGGGAACCCTCTTACACTCTTGGTGGGAATGTGAACTGGTGCAGCCACTCTGGAAAACTGTGTGGAGGTTCCTCAAAGAATTAAAAATAGACCTGCCCTACGACCCAGCAATTGCACTGTTAGGGGTTTACCCCGAAGATTCAGATGCAATGAAACGCCGGGGCACCTGCACCCCGATGTTTCTAGCAGCCATGTCCACAATAGCCAAACTGTGGAAGGAGCCTCGGTGCCCATCGAAAGATGAATGGATAAAGAAGATGTGGTTTATGTATACAATGGAATATTACTCAGCCATTAGAAACAACAAATACCCACCATTTGCTTCAACGTGGATGGAACTGGAGGGTATTATGCTGAGTGAAGTAAGTCAATCGGAGAAGGACAAACAGTGTATGTTCTCACTCATTTGGGGAATATGAATAATAGTGAAGGGGAATATAAGGGAAGGGAGAAGAAATGTGTGGGAGATATCAGAAAGAGACACAGAACATAAAGACTTCTAACTCTGGGAAATGAACTAGGGGTGGTGGAAGGGGAGGAGGGCGGGGTGTGGGGGTGAATGGGTGACGGGCACGGAGGGGGACACTTGACGGGATGAGCACTGGGTGTTATTCTGTATGTTGGTAAATTGAACACCAATAAAAATTAATTTATAAAAAAAAAAAAAAGAAGAAAAAAAAATAGCAAAGGAGCCTTATCTGCTTGGTATCTATATCCCTGGTTACAGGGTCTGGCTCAGAACCACTCAAAGAAACAATGCATACGTGACCAGAAGGGTTTCCTGCTCATGAGTTGTTTCTGCATGACTGGTCACTGAACCCAAATGGGCAGGTGACCAACATCTGCTCCCAAGGACAGTGGGCCGCGAGGCATGGCACAAAGCAGAAGCTCAGGAAACATCAACTGAATGAAGTGAACACATTGATCAGTTGGAGGTGGAGAAGCTGCCCTCATTATGACTGTTCCTGAATCCCAAAATCATTAACTAGCATGAGAACCAGGAGCCATTTCCTACAGCCATCATACAGTCTAAAGAGCAACTTCCAATGAGAGAAGAGCATGATTTCATTTGCACTGGAGACATGTTCTAGGCTTTGGAACTACCAGGGTGGGACAGGGATGAGGCTTTAATTCAACACTCACTTTGGGAGTCCCTCAGCTATTAGGTTGCATGAAGAGACTAAAGTCATTGTGATATGAAAACAGTATTAATAAAATTATTTCCTCCTCAAATGGTCCTCCTCAACTCATACTAATGTCTCTCCCCGTGACCCATCACATCGCCATCTTGATCAGTTTCTCTTCATGACCCATCACATCATCATCTTGATCAGTTTCTCTTGCGCCTGATTGTTAGCTGCCACAAAATCCATTAGCATATGCAAATACGATGCAAAGGAATTTCCTATGAGAAATTATTCCTTTAAGGAAAATGCAGAATTTTGTGAACCTGCATGGTAACAAACTGACTCATTCCCTAGCCAAGGCTGTTCGTGATCCTACTCATGCAACAGTGAGGCCTGAAGTCTGAGAACCTGAAAAGGATGCTAACAGTACAGACACTGGCTGGGAAGGAGGGAGGTGGGAAATGAGCTGAGGATCTGAGATTTGAGGTAAGCTCTCCAATAAACTGGGAAAGCTTTAATACTTTCGGAGTTAATTTACTTTTTATGACTTTGCTGTAAAAGTCGGTTGTGCAGTGAAAGATACAGTTTTGTGCTCCTGTATGATTTTATTGAAGAAAATACATTTAAAAGGACCTAATTTATTCTAAGAATTAACATACTTACAATTAGAAGTCATTTAGAGTTGTTAAAAAGAAGACTGAGCAAAATTAATGTCATGCATTTCAACTTCATGATCCTAACTGAGCCTCTGCTTCTCTATTAGGTCAGGTCGGTCCCTATTTGAAGTATGTTTCCTTGAGTTGTCCTTGTTTTTGTATTCAAAATCAAAAATTTATTTGTTTAGATTTTATTGCAGACTGCAGATATTGAGACAAAGCTGGAACATCTAGCTTTTTTAAAATTTAAAATCAATTAATTAACATATACTGTTATCATTAGTTTCAGAGGGAGAGTCCAGTGATTCATCAGTTGCATAAAACACCCAGTGCTCATCCCATCATGTGCTTCCTTTATGCCCATTCTCTAGTTACCCCATCCCACCCTCCACCCACCTCCCCTCCAGTGACCTTCTGTTTGCTTCCTATGATTAGGAATCTCTTATGGCTTGTCCCTTCAGTTGTCCTTTAGCCATTACCAGTGACCCTCTTTCTGCAAGGCCTGGGAGGCCAAGACTCCTGAAGAACACACAGGAAGTCCCAGGGGACTGGTCCTGACCTTGGTGAGGATCCTCCTCTGTGCTGCCTGTTACCGTGGCTACTCTGGGTGGATACTGCTGTGGACTCTGAGTACGGGGGCAACAAGACAAATCTGTGGGCAGTTTAGACCAAAGGGAGACGAGTTTGCTAGGAAGAGAGAATCAGTCTGTGCCAGAGACACAGCTACTATAAGAGCAAGGAGAAGATTTGCTCAGGGGGCCCAATGGGGACAAATAGGATGATATTAATGGTATCTGTAGCTTTATTGATAACAAGTACCTTAGAGCATAATGAATGAATAGCTGAAGGTGGTAATAATGAACAATAATAATTTTGGTTATTGCTATTGTAATTAATTGTAGAAAATTCAGGAAAATCTGTGCCTTTAGAGACATCATGAATTGCAGAGCCTCTTGCCATGGGATATGATCCTATGGAAGATGGGAAGTTGCTTCTCCATTTCTTACTTAAGATCCTAACCTTGCAATGACCTCAGGCTCCCCACCATCCAAGATAGATAGAAATTCATAATGCATCAAGCCTGCCTGTCCCTGCCAACGCACCCCTGTTCCCAACAGCATTCTAACTGCACTGCCCAACGGTACTATCTGCTTGAGCCACTTGAGCCTTGACCTCAAATGCCTTTGGGACCTGCAACTTCTGTTCAGCTCTGGACACATTCAGGGGTCATCCTGTCCTTAAAATAAGAGGCATGTCCGGGGTGATCCCATCTCTAGTGAGTATGGAAATGTCAAAAGAGGAGGGGATTCAAAATCATCACTTACCCGTGGCCCAGGGTTTCCCGGGGGCCCCATGAAACCGGGAACTCCAGGATGGCCCTAGGGAAACACAAGAGGCAATTCTTTGAAGTGACTCATAAGAAGCTTTCCACTTTGGCAACAACTGAATTTCAGACAACCATCCAGAATCTGACTTCTAACTCCAGTAACAATTTTGGATAAAGGCATTGTCAACAAAAAGACTTTCTTTAAAAAATATATATATATAATATTATATTATAATTAATAACATAATTATATAATTATATATTATATAATAACTATATATATATATATATATATATATATATATATATATATATATAATTTTTGGTGTTTCCATAGGTTGAGAATGTATCTAACAATATTTACAAAAACAATTCTACCCTGAAAGTGGATTTACTTCAACATGGTGTGAGGGAAGATGGTATGAGGAAGTAGCTGAGGACATAAAGAAAAACAGAAAACAGAAGTGTCCATAATGGCTGCAAGATCCCATGGCTGGGTGATAGGTATTAAGCTGGGGGGAGGGGGAGTGTCCTTTTATTATGTTTTCTAATTATTGTGTAGGCTTGAAATACCCCATAATAGGAATCTGAAAGAAATAAATGCATATGCATACACAACATACGCCCACAATGGAAACTGTTTGGGTTACGGAATTAACGGCGTCCCTACCATAACAGGTTTGCAGTTACTTCAAGAAAGATCTTTGTGTCTCCATGCAGAGAGGAGTCCATGTGTGTCACAGCATGAGCTCAGCAAGCTAGAGGGTATTTTGCATCTAACATTTAGTTTTCTTAAGGCAGTGTTTTATAAAAGCAAACACATCATCATGGAAGAGAATTCCCTGACCTCCGCCTCTATCTCCTGCCACCAGGAAACACAAGCTGTCACAGTCAGGATAGAGTGCACTAGTCTTGAGAATTCGCTGTTGCAAGAACAATCCAAACACATTTTGTTTTTCCAAATACAGATGGAATTTTAGCTGAGTATGTCATGTAGACCTTGACTCACTGCCTCTGAGAACTTTCTCACCTGCTTCACCCTCATGGAGCAGAAAGCCCTGTGAGGTCAGGGATTTGCCCATTACTCACTCTGCATCTCAGGGCCTGATGCCACACCTGGCACGCAGGTGGTTATAAGGCGGACCGACGGGAGATGCGCAGAGGAGTGATGGGTGGAGAGTAGGTAGGGGACAGAAGAGGAAAAGGCAAGAGTGACAGCAGCAAAGTAGGAACAAGTTTAAATGGCAGAAAGGCTGCTGGAGGCTGGAGAGCTAGACCGTAGAATCAACTAGTAGTGCTGGATAAAAGATGATAGGGATGCTATGTTCGAACCCACAGAAAGAGGGGCATGTTGTCACAGGTGCTATCTTACAAAGCATTTGGAAAAGTGGTCCAGCAAGTCAGGCTTGGCCCTGAGCACAGAGGGGACACCTGTAGAGCATTTCAACTAGCACTGTGAGTTTACTGTAGGTACTTGAGGAGTGATGGGAGGGCGGGAGGGAAGACAAGGCATTGTGTAATGGATGACCACCATTTCAGTGAACTAGAAGCTCTCAGGGTAAGAGAGTCCAGCAAAACACAACAGAACGAAGCCAGAAAAGGCAGGCTGTTCAGATAATTGGGGAAGGGGAATGTGACAGTGAACCAGAGGAATCAAGATGGAAACCATGAAAGTGTGGTTAAAAAAAGTCCTACGGCAGGCCAAGAAGATGCAAGCGGTGACATCGGAAATGGCAGAATGAAATTCATTGACGAGAAACAGTGATGCCTCTTCAAGTTCATCATAAAGTAAATTCTTACCTGGTCACCTTTCTGTCCAATTTCACCATCTGCACCACGCTCCCCTTTACTTCCCTTGGGAGAAAAAAAAAAAAAAGAAACTTACTGGAAATTTTGGTAGAATTACATTGCAAAAGAAAAAAAGTTTGCATGCATTCATCCAGCTATGTATTCATTTATTCATCCATTTACTCTTTCTTCATCAAACTCTCATCAAGGCTGAACTGCAGGCAAGACATGCCATTCATAGAGAGAAGCAAGGGGGTCTGGCTGAGGAGCTGGTGATGGAATGGCTTAATGGTTTGTGGAGTGCTGATGGGAGTCAGTGGAAATGGAAATGGGGAGGCAGGCAGTGCCTACCTCACTGAGAAACCTGGATGTTTACCCCTTGAACCTGGATTGAGCTGTGGGCCTTGGAAACCATGAGAAGGATGTATGACTACTCCAGTTTCAGAAGGGCTCCCTGACTACAGTGTGGGGTGGGCTGGAAGGCCCAGGATGTAGAGAGAGGGGCAGTCAGGAGGAAACTGGGATGTTAAGGTGTGGGAGAAAAAGGAGCAGAATCAGCACGGTGTCTGGTGCGGAGTGGGGAAGAGGGAGAGGTGAAGATAGTGGACAGGACAGCACTGCCCAGCAGCCTGAGGAAGAAGACTGCATCCATACATATGCTCCTCGCTCCCTCCCTCACTAGCTGTGCAGCCTTGAGTGGGTCGCTTAAACTCTGAGTTGTAGGACTCCTTGTTTATCTATAAAATAGAGAAAATAATGATTGCCTACCCTGCGAAATGTTGGGAGAATAAAATCAGACATAGCACAGAGCTCAGGATGTAGCAAGAGTTCAGTAAATATTAGTTATAACTTTATTGTAAGTTATTTTGTATTTGAACCTTGGCTTTGTCATTACTAACTCTGTCGTTGGGCAACCTACTTCAATTCTGTCTCCTTGCTTCTAAAATGAGAATAATAGGGGCACTTGGATGGCTCAGAGGTTGAGAATCTACCTTCAGCTCAGGGCGTGATCCCGGGGTCTGGGATGGAGTCCTGCATTGGGCTCCTTGCAAGGAGCCTGCTTCTCCCTTTGCCTATGTCTGCCTCTCTCTCTCTCTGTCTCTCATGAATAAATAAATAAAATCTTAAAAAATAAAAAATAAATAAAATGAGAATAATAAAAACAGTACCTTTGTCATAGGACTATTGTGAGCATTAAACAATGTAAAATCTGCAAAGTACATAAGCTAGTAATGAGTTCATTGTTGGCTATCATCCTTCTCATCACCATCATGACCATCATCATCACCACCATCATGACCATCATCATGACAATCATCATCATCACCACCATCACCTCCATCGTCACCATCACCATCATCAACATTATCATCATCACCACCATTATCATCACCATCATCACCTTCATCATCATCACCACCACCACTATCACCATCATTATTGTCACCATCATTATCATCATGATCACTACTGTCACATCACCATCATCACTGTCACTATCACCATCATCACCATCACTGCCATCATCATTGGTGCCATTATTGTGGCTAAGACACTCACGATATGCACCCTACCAAAAATATTTTTCACAGACTAACCTTGAAAGTAACATTCAAAGTTCCAATCTCTCTTAACTGTCACCTATTTTGGCTCTGCATTTTACTGTGGCAACAAATGTATTTCAGTAAAACGTTATTAAACAAAAACATGTCAGTTCCTTTAAAAGAATGCATTATGCAGTCAAATAAGTCTTTCACAGTAAGTCAATCTTGGCTCTGGTTCCAGGCCTGTCATCTCTTGTTTTTGCATCCTTGAGCAGATCATGTCCCCTCTTTGCTCTGGGTTTAGTCATCTAGCAAATGAAGGATGCAGGGGGTAGGTCAGTCTAGGAGAGTCCATCCAGACGTGGAGCCCCACAATTCACCCACTGAAACCCGGGGTCTGGCCCTCTTCCCATCCACCCTGTTGTGCCGTAACAGCCGTCCACTGGTGATCTGACTACCTATAACACACCCTGGCCACCTCCCTGAACTGTGTTGGGGGCCTTAGGTGAACTAATACCCGTAAAATACCAAAGGCCAGTGTGCAGAGGAGGAGGGAAAAAAAAGGTTCAGAGAGGAAAGCATTTGTTCCGACACTTTTACATGTAATTATTTCTACTGCCTTTCAATCTATAAAGCCAGCATACTGTCTGCAGGCCATATTATAATCTCAATGAAAAGAAGTGACATAGAATAGCACACTGCTTCTCTGACATTTAGTACAATTGCCTTAAAAGTAAATGGTTTCTTTTCAAATCCCAGTCTTCAGTCGGGGCTTAGGGTGGTTTCAACCTTCAATTCCCAGCAGTGAAAATGTCAGCAGCTCAGGGATCTCCACAGTTGTCCTGTCTCCTTCTCTGCTGCAGCTAAGGATCAAAGCAAACACAGCCACCCCCAACCCTGACTCACTTCCTTTCCAGAAGAGAAGACTGACATTTACCAAGCCTCTACTCCTCTGGGCATGCTGCCGGGCCTTTCCACATGAGATCCCATTCCATATATTTCTTTGTCTATATCCTGAGCTGATGCAAAAAAAATATTTAACATGTCTGTGTTATTTAATCAGCCCATAAGACTACTCTGTGTGTGTGTGGGGGGGGTGGTTGATGACCAGACTATAGAGATAAAGACTTGGAAGACCAGAGAGACTAAGTCATTCACTTGAGGTCACACAGCTAATAAAAAGCAAGATTTGGACTCTAATCCAGATCTATCTGTATTCAAACTGCCTGTCCCCGCCCAAGTTACCTTTCTGGCTATTTTTCCTAGGCATAATGCCTTGTCCCACTGGTTTTATAATGTCAAGAGCATAGCAGTTACATGTAGCCTGACCATGCTCCAGGAAACTTTCTAAGCACTGGAGCTAGAACAATCAACACAACAACATCCCTGCCCACCTGGAGTTTGTATTTTAGGGAGATTACCAGGTCATTACTCTGCTAGCTCAATTCTCTTAGATGATGTTTTCTCAGGGCCATGGTCAGGGCTTAAATCTCCCCTCCATGAAAAGAAGGGAAGAGATTCTCTCCCTGCAGGCCTTTAATTTAGAGCATTTACTTTAGAAAACTTGTCACTGCTGGTTCTCTCTCTCTCTCTCTCTTTGAAATGTATGTAAATCCTTTTAAAAGCTAAGTAAGTGTTCCTGGATCCAGGATTCCGAAAAGTCCTTCTCAAGGAGATGGCAACCGTCCCTTTGAAATGTAATCCATCCTCAAGGAAGAGAGCACCCCAATCCCCTAGTCTCTGGAGAAAGGGAGCCTAATTACAAAGCCAGGGCCCTTTGCTCCAAGCTGTAGAACTACTTCCTGACATAAAGAGAGGAGCTCATCTTTTTTTCCTTTCTGTGAAACTAATGAACTAATAACACAGATGACCGAACCCCTACTTTCCAGGTCAACTTAGGATGAACGTGTCTGGTGAATGGTGCTATTGAGTCCTCCTACTCGAGGACCAGTTATTGCACTTCTTGAGGACTTGTAGGCAGGTGTAGCTACCTGGCTACGGAAGAGTGAGAGTTCTGTCTGTAGTCTCTCATCAGATGGCCTATGATGCGCATCGCACTCTGGCTTAAGGCTGACTCAATAATACAACTGTTTTCCTACTCTTCCACTTTCCTGGAGAGAGAGCTTTTCCCGGGCTGGGAGAAGATTTTGTTTAGTTTTTAATTATACTTCCTTAATACCATCGTGAGCTAAGTGCACAATGTAACAATTACTTAGAGGCTATGTTCATACCAGGGGCTGCTCGAAGGATATCGGTTTCTGTGAATCCACCAAAAAGGCAGTTCTCTCAAGAGGTTTGCAAACTGTTGAGGGCAGGGCCTAAACCTTCTCAGATCAATAAGTCTCTGCTACTAGCAGAATGGGCTTTGTCCCTGAATTTTTATGTGCTGTTTCACTGCCTAGAAAACCATCCCCTCAGGGATATCTGGCCAATCCCTGCCTCACCTTTCAATGCAACTAAAATCCTACTTCTTTCAGGTGGCCTTCACAGGTGACCCCTTGCCCCATGGTGTTATTTTTCTTAAAGCTATTTACTCTTCCTCTGATGGTTTGCTATAACCTCTATTCATTCAAACAGAGAAACAATTATGAGGACCACTTGCAGTTAGAGATACCCAATGTTTCTTTGTACCCAGCTGGTACCACGTCTGGTGCTCTGTAAATGTTTCATTGTTTGATCCTCATATCCTCTTTTTGAGATAGACCACAAGGCTTTCCTTTTACAGATGAGGGACCCAAGGTTCAGAGAAGTCAAATATACTGCCCAAGTCCTATAATTAGTAAGGGAAATTCACTTGGCTACTAAGCAGCAGAGCCAGATGGGGAACCGCTCACTGACCTCCAGAGCCCAGTCTGTGCCCACCAATCTTAACCCCCACCCCCAGCCCCAGGCTGACTTTTGTATGAATCACCAGCTTGTAGATCCTTCTTCTTCCAACACAACATCAGGCCATGGAAGGCATGGCCCATATCTGACCTCTACACCTTCTGACTCAGAAAAGAGCTTTGAAGGGGATGATTAGTGAGAATCTTCCAGGATTGAAGTGGCTCTGGGTGAGAGACTTTGGCTCCTGAACAGCATAGACCAAATGGCACTGGGATGGATACCTTCTGGGCAAGAAGGGATTCCAGGGCCTCTTCTGGCAGTTCTAAAAGTAGCAGAGGAGGTCTTATCTCTGGCCCTCAGAAATGTCCAGAACCTCCAAGTGGGGGCTTCTGCTCATCTTGTGTCTCCAGTCCCTACAGCTCCCATTACCTGGCTGGTGGGCACATGAATGGGAAGAAACCCAAATGCTATTCAGAGGACAGAATAATCAGCATTTCCTACTGGAAGGAGGTTTTACACTGGACTCTGGAGAAAAGCACGTTCCTAGGGTCATCACTCTGACTATCATCTTGTTCCTTCTTTCTCCTCTGCATGGATCATAATCATAACAGTAGTCACTATCTCCAGACCCCATCCCTGAAAGTCAGCATTTTATGCAGTGTGAAAGCTCTAGAATGAAGCTGTGATTGATCATGGCATTAACCTCCCCCGACCCAGCCAGCAGTCAGAGCAGCTGCAAATCTGCACGATAAATTTTGGGGAAGCTGATCTCCCAGATGCAGGGTCACAACTGCAAACAAACAAACAAACAAACAAACAAAAAACGCCCTTGGAGATGCACATGACCAGTGAACACCCGGGGCCTCTGGCTATGAAAGAACCAGAACAATAATCAGGAATGCTCAGCCTCTAGTAACTGGTAGCATTTTCACTGTACAGATTCATCTTCATGTCCGCAGGACTAGCTGAGATCTCATTTGATAAGCGAGTTCAACAGAGAGAAAATGAAACAGTTCTCCTGTCTTTTTTCTGGAGGGTGGTATGTGAGGAATAAAGAGCACAGAGGCTGACTTGGGTTTGAAGGCCATGAGTCCTGGAGATATTTAACTCCTCGGATTCATTTCCCCAACCGTAGGTGGCGGTCCTGGGAAGCCTCCACCTCTGGAGCTGTCCTTGGTGCTGGCCCTACTATTAACAGGGAGTTTTGAGAGCATACAAAGGGGTGCGGGCGGGGGGGGGGGGTGCTGGTCCTACAGTTGGGCTGGCAGGGATTCCCCTCTGCTATATCACCTAGTAGCTTGATAGTACTGAAATTTAACCTTGCTAAGCCTTAGCTTCCTAATCTGTAAGCGGGACAATATCCATGCCTTCTGGATGATGCTGACCATCGCAAGAGAGGGTACTGTAAAGCAGGTAACTGGTCTTTGGCCCTCAGAACATGGGGTATACAAGCCCACTTTAAATGCCTGGGGGCTCATTATGTGGGGGGACCCCAAATGCTGCCAACTTCTCAAGGTCACCGTGGACTCCCAAGTGGAGACAGCTAGAGTCCTGTCATTCAGCAGTGGCAGGGCTAATTTCTGTTCTTTTTCTGGATGGAAGCTTTCTTTGGCTCTCTCTGAATATGTAAAGGAACAAACCCTCCCTGGAAGCGAATTATAAAGGAACAAAGGCAGAGCCATTGTCCCAAGACACCAGCACTACAGTGGGATTGGGCTGATAAAGAAAACAATCCTACTTAGTGGAGGGAACTCCTTATCTGTTTAATTGATTTGCTTTTGTTTCTCTGAATAAAAGCCATTCCTCAGCAGAGGCTAAGCCCAGCAGTCGGGCAAGTTGACAGCAAAGGTTACTTAAGGATCAGCTGAAACTGCCACCTGCAGAATCCTCCAGGCAAGGAGCTTAGCCGCAGCTGATGACCCAGAAAGGGAGGGTAAAGCAAGGTAAATCCTTCAGGAGATGCTGCACGTCAAGAGTGTCTCCTAAGCTAACAGTGACCAGGGGAAAAAAAAAAACTATTATTCTGTCTACACTGATCATGATATCTCTAGTTCCTGAAGCAGGAGTCCTGGATGTCCAAACCCTGTAAGACCTCATAAAATCTATGGACCACAAACCCTCTATGTCTTAGCCTGCCAGGCAGGCCTGAGAGCTCTGGATGTTTTCCATCCTGATACCCAACCGCTCCATTGAGTGCTCTGCTGTGACCCTACAGTATTTTTCTTTGCCTCCTAATATAATAGTAAGAGCTCCAACTCCCTTTTCCAGGGATGACCGTAAGGTAAGGCAAGGAAGCACTTGCCCTGGGCGTAACACGTAAGGGATTCTGGAAACACCAGTATCCAAGATAAATAATAGTCCAATGCCATGGTTTAAAAAGTCAAAATTAAGGCCAAATAACTCAAGATGAACAAAATATTTTTAAAAATGTAAATAAACTGGGCTCTGATGGGACTGGGATTAGGAGGAGTGAAGGTGAGTGGTTCAAGTGTAGGGTTAAGTCCCATCTTTATTTAAAATAGTGACATTTGGTTCCTTGTGGGTCAACTGCACTGATTTCAAACTTCTTAAAATATTGCATCAAAGTCTTATTTATATTGGTTAATGAGGTCTTGGGCTCCCCCACCTGCGTCACCTGCTCCTGCCGTCACCATCAGGAGTCCACACCTTATATGCAGGTCCTCACCCCAGTCTCGGCCCTGCCACTTGCTGTGACCCCTCCACCCCTGCCTCTGCCTCCTTGAATTGAAAGAACAGAAGTTAGGGTTGGTGGAGGGCCTACCATGTACCAGACCTGGCGGGAGCATCTCCTGAGCAGTTGTCAGGGCCACGGGACTGGAAGGTCAATGCTTTGACACCCCGTTAGTTTGTCAGCAAGAAAGGGAAGAGCAGAAGTAGTAGGAAGTTAGCCCAAGGTCATTGCTGAGTGGGAAGGCCAAGTCCAGAGATGCGACTCCTGAACTCTCTCTCCTACTGATCACTCTCTGCTGGGTCTTGTGTCGGACAAGCCACACTGCTGTGTCCCAGCCAGGCCACAGGAAGAGATACAGTGACACATCTGCCCCTGAATGTCAAGGCAGGGCAGCAGGCATAGCTTGCAGCAGCACAAAGGCCCCAAGCATCAGGGAGCCCCCAGGGTGCAGATGCTGAGGGAAGGGGAGTGAGGGTGGGTGGGGGTCAGCTCTCCTCTCTTTCTGCCCCTACCATCACCATCAGGAGTCCAAACACTGTAGCCGGACACCTGTTTCAACAGCCAGGGCCTCCCTCCCATTCTATGGCTGAGATCACAGCTCCTTTTTCCCAGACCAGTCTCCCTGGCTTTATGAAAGCACAGAGCTGCCCTTCCCGTGTTTCATGGGTGCCTTGTCACTCCTATGAGCACCAGTAGTGCTCACCCTACACTGCCATAGCACTTCCCTAATGACGTTTTTTATTGAGCAACTAGCTTTTTTTTTTTTTTTATGCATTACTTTGTTCAACTCTAACAAATCTCTGAATCTAGCTTTTATTCTTATCATTCCTGGGTGGTGAAATTGAGGCCCAGAGGGGTCAAAGATTTCGCCTAAGGCCACACAGCTCTGACTCCACTCAGAGCTGAGATTCCAGCTTCCTCTGACCCCAAAGCTCCTGTCTTAACCAGTGACTACGACCTATTCCAATCCCCTAGCTCATTTCATTATTTGAGTACTGAGGAATTTCTAGATGAGCAGCCTGAGGTTCAACTATGACCCTTTCCAAGGTCACTGAGATACCCGAAGCCATGGTTAGACCTTGAGTGTGGGCATCACGATTTTTAAAGCTTCGTTCCTCCACACTGGACGTTACTCTTCGTCAGACTTAGATGAACCAGTCAGATGAGCAGAATGGATGCACACAAGGTTAATGAGGGCTCACTGACCTGTGGTCCAGCTATTCCTGGAGGCCCTGGGAGGCCCCTGGGCCCAGCATCTCCCTGTAGCAGGAACAGAAGACAAACAAGAATGAGTGTCTGGAGCTCATAGCCAGAGTCATCAGCAAGCCACTGTCCTCGCACACCTATTCACGGATTTCCAGCGGCAATGTCCCTGCCCCCTCCCCCTCCATCCAGCATGTCTGAGCAAAGGGTTGTGGGCAGGTGGTAGTGCTGAGTGTGACTGTGCACTCATGGGCACAGCGCACAACTCATGTGGTGGCTGGTCCCCAAGATGACTCCTAGACCTCTGCTTCTTCCCATCTGGACAGAGAGGCAGTGTTAGGATCTCCAATATGATGCATCTCATCGCAGTGATAAAGACAAACTGTCTCCTTCTCTCCTTACTTTTTTGCCTTCTGTGCCTTCTCTCCCTGGCTTTCCTGGGAGACCTTTGTCCCCTTTAAAACCTGGGAGGCCAGGGAGGCCCGGGGGTCCTGGAGGGCAGTCATTGCACACATCCTGAGAGAGAGAGAGAGAGAGAGAGAGAGAGAGAGAATAAATAACAATCACTTATAAAGCAAAAGCGGCCCATGCAAATGATGTAAAAACAAACAGGTGGACTGAGTCATCACCGGGAGTGTTTGTGTCAAACTTTGCATATTTTTCTCTCTTAATCTTAGATTTTAGCGCTGATACAGCTGGATCATCACCTCATTTCTCCCTACTTCTAGCCAGCCAGACTGCTTGAGCTATTGCCCGCAACGGTGCTGTTAAAAGTGCACCATGATCTGTGAGCAGTGAAAAGCATTAACTGTACAGATTTAAGGCAAACATTTAGTATTGTTACAAATAACATGTCCTGTTCCTAAAGCGGGAGACAGAACAAAGCTGGAAGCTGAGCTCTCTGTCTCCTGGGTTTGCCTAAGTGGTTTGTGAACAAAGCAGCAGAACAAAGGAAGCAACAGGCACACAGCCTCGGGATTTTCTTGCTGTGACAGGCACCGGATCTAACCACACTCGCCTGGCATTATTCTTTGTCCAAAGTAGGTATTTAATCGATGCTCCTGGGAATTGAGCTTTGCTCTACTTCTTTGAGGCAGGTGAGTGCTCTCCCCAGTGTGATTTTAAAGGTCTATCGGCCCAGGGAACATGTTTTCTAATTTATCTGTGTCGTCCCAAGACCTCACAGTTTGGAGCACAGTGTGTACGGAGCAAAACTCATTGGCTTGTCCACACTGCAGCCTGTGTCTTATCCCATAGTCCTGCGGTGCTGCGTCTCTGTCATCCTCCCTCCCCTCTCCTTGTGATAAATGTTCCATAAGATAGTAGAGAGAAGGCACTTAGAATAATGTCAGATTATTCCTTGCACACTAGCTAGGCTCCTCAATTCACGTCTGCACTTGGTGACTCTCTCGATGAAAAAGGACTTGTGAAGCCCCCACTGTTGGGCTCTGGGCCTTTCTGCTTTGAGACCACAATGAGTTCTTATCTTGAAGTGTTCAAGCTTAAATGGTGTCAATTAGCACAAAACAAACAACCGTGGCCTTCGGGATGCTCTGCTGCAGGCACCTGCAGAGGCCTGTGGCAGCTGCACTCCCTCCTATGGAAGACCATGTTGCAGGTGACTTGGCGTTCATCTTGGTCTCTAACTCAGGATGGAGGGGTTTTTCCATCACAAAAGTGACTCTGAATGGCCCACCTTTCTTTCACCTGTTTCTCTCCCGTTCAACCTTCCAAGAGTCTTTTGTGGCCTCTGCCACCAAGATGCCTTCCCGATTAATTCAGATGGGGGACTGCTTTGGACTCCTGCTCCCACGACCCCAGGAACTCCTGCACTGGCCTCACTGTCCATGTACAGCTCCATCCCATCCCCACCAAGCACAGAGAAGGTGTCAGCTCTCAGAAGACAGAAGGAGAGTTGCTTTATCTTGACTTGCCCAATCTGGAGCAAAGGGCCTCCCATGGAGCAGGAGTTCAACACAGGAATGAGCCAGCCGACCTAACCAACCAGCCAATTGCCCTACTGATCGCCTGATCTTTTAGTGGGTGGTTTGAGAAGCTGAATATTTTTTAGAGGCTGGGGAGTGCCACATGTTGGGGTATACAAAGCGAGGGTGATTGCTGTTTTTTTGTTTGGAAGAGTAGCAGAGTGGGGAGGAAATCCCTTATCCCTGGACCTTCTCTTGTAGGTCTTTAAAATGAAGGGCATCCATGAAACACTGCGATAACAGGTGTCTGATGTGGGGGATGGGGCTAGCCTGGTGGCAGCAGGAATTCCAACCACTGGAATTTTGCTGGCATTAGAGGACACAGTGGTGATCTGGAAACCATTCTTCATGGTGGGATCCATACCATTTAGACACTATATCTGTGTAATCTGTGTAATATAAGGTCTCACCACCTATTTCTTTCCAATTTCTGGAGGGCTCTCAGCCTGGGTCTATCTTAGTCACAGATTCTGTGTAGCACTGTTCCTTGAAGATGAGCCATAGCAATCGCCAGACGTGCAGTGTGGGTGGTGGACTTACCACACCCCTAGTCCCAGGGTCCAGGGAGCACAGTGAGACCAGCCCCCAACCTGCAGTCCCATCCATGCTCACTCTGGCCGCCCAACTCTTAGAGCCCCCAGTTCCTCCTGACCCTCGGCTACCTCCAATGCCTTCAGATAGACCGGGTCCTGCTTGCAACCAGACCACACCAGAGCCTCTGCCCCCGCTGGGATCATGACTTCACTCCTCTGAGCCTCAGCCCTCTAACCTGTGAATGGAGGACCTCAAAATCCGGTAAGAAATAAATGAGGTAATGAATGAAAAATGCCCAAGGCCATGCCTGGCACATGGTGACGGCACAACGACCTTGGCGGCTAATCCGCCATCGTAATTTCCATACTATTCCTTCCTTGAACCTGTTGCGTGTCTCCTCTGCCGATGGGATGCCCTTGCTCATCGATACTGTGTGCCAACTCCTCTACTTAACAGAACCGCTCCGGTGAGTCACTCAATCCCTTTGAGTCTTTTGCCCCCTCATAGGGTCATTCTCCTTCCTTAGGGGATTATTGCAAACTCTAAATGAAACAGTGCATGCAGAGCACCTGGTGTATTGCAGGGTTCCTGGGGTGGAATCTATAAATGTTGATTCCCTCTGGTCTCTGTCTCCTTTTTTTTTTTTTTTTTTGCCTAAGATGTTTTCATCAAACCCAGCTCACCGGGTTGGTAGTCAGCATGGTGCAGCATACCAAGTAAGCGCACTCCAACATGCCTACCAAAGGGAGGAATGCCACAGTGTTTGCCATGTGAAGAAAGCAGCTGTTGCCCTTTAGGAGTAGAGATAACACCCAGGTCATCTTACCCAACCTTTCACCGAATACCCAAGACCTTGCTGCAGTGCTCTTCCAAAGGGCCCTACAGCCTACCTCTCATACCTCTAGGTGACAGGCAGGCAGCTCCCCACCCACCTGTACTTGTTCAGGGATCCGGTCGGATGCATGAAGTAGTCAGGCGACAGAGAGGTTAAGCACAGAGGTCTGCAGTCCGACACATGGTGGGTTTGGTCTTGGCTCTGCCACTCTCCAGCTCTTACCTTGAACACACGCCTGCCCCAGCTGTGCTCAACTTCCTCCCTGCAAAATGCAGACTTAACGGTGCCCACCTACTGGGTCATTTGTGAAGATCAGATGAAATAATGTTCATCCCAGGGAGCCATCTGATGGAGACATCCTGAGGATGACCTCGCTGGGCACAGAGCCAATTGCAGAAGTTTCTTTACCGGGGACTTGGGAGATGAACTTTCTACCTGGGCAGTTTTCCAACTATCAGAATGAAGTATGGGCTGCTATAAAATTCCTTGGGGGCAGAGATAAATATTCTGTAATGAAAAGATGCCTTCTCAGCAAGGGAGGGACCTGCCACCAGACACCTGGACCAGACCAGCAGGCTTCACCCTCCATCAAAATGGCAGCAGCTGACTGTGGAGCAGGGAGTGATGGCAGCAGGCTCTGCCGACCTGGGCAGACCCACTGGGCCCCGGGCAAAGCACAGATCCACGGGCCCAGGGAGTCTTGAGTGCCACCCTGAATGTAGGTGGCCCTTGTCCCCTCGGGTTCCCAGCTGCTCTGAAGAACACAGCTGCATCCCATAGCAGGTAAGGAGCACCGAATGGACTAAATACCTGTCTCAGTGTTATAGCTGGAAAGCATGAGGCTCCCCATTCCTGTGGCAGAAAGACTGGCACGATCTGGGGTTGAATTCTTTGCGGGGGAAGGGCAGGGCTGATGCAAACCCAGCTCCTTCTAGAGCAATGGGATTATGAGAACTGATTTAGGCTAATAAAAGCTTCCAATAAACAAGGAACTTAATCAATAGGTAATGATTTCTTGTCATGCCCTCAACAATGAAAAAAGCTTTCTCTGGTCAATTAAAATCAGGAAAGACTTTCTCCTCTTCCTTTTTTTTTTTTCTCTAATAAAAAGTACAGCTTTCCACCCAGGCATCTCAATGTGTACAGAGATGAAAAGTCTCAGGCTTCCCCGAAAAGGTTTTCTCCTCTCCTTCGCTTTGCTCCCTTGCTCTCAGGCAGGGAATCCTGTGCTTTTTTGACACCGCCCAAGCGCTTGTTCAGAATGCAGGAGGTGAGGAAGGAGCTGATCACACAAATGCCAAGTTTCACCCTAAATTAAGACAAAGGCTTGATGCAGAGCCAGCAAAAGCGTCGTCCCTATGCACTGCAGCGGGACTGTTCTTTCTGAAACACAGACGCTACCCGCCTGTCTTGCTTACAGCCATCCTTGGACGGGCACCTGGGCACCTCGCTGTCCTCCCCCGATCTCACGAAAGGGGTGCCCCGCTTCTCAGAGAGCCTTTTGTGCCCATGGACAAGGTCAGCAAGATCTGGAAACCAGTGAAGTCTGCACCCACATCCGGTCTCCTTCCTGGCCAAAGGGCTCAGCCGTGGCCTTCACCTCCCTGCCCTGTGCTCTAGCCCTTGCACCAGCAGGATGCACACCCAAGCTGTTTGGCTCTGCCTATGGCCCCCTTTGTAGAACACGAGACAGCCTTGCGCGGGGTTAGTCTCTGAACTCAGTGAGCAGCGGGCGACCTTCCTAGAAAGCCACTCACCCTCAAGGTCTCACGTTCCTGGCGCACAAAGCAACGGCACAAATAGTACCAACCTCGCAGAGTGACCGTGGACATCAGGTAAGGGATGCACACCATGCATTTAGCACAACCCTGCACACAGAACTTTCAGGGAGGATGGAAACGCTCCATATCTGCAGTCCGCCAAGGCGGGCTCTAGCCACATCCGGCTATTACATACTTAGAACACGGCTCGTGTGACCATGGACCTGAATTTTTCACTGTATTTAATTTTAATTGACTTACACTTAAATTGACACATATGGCCAGTGGCTGCTGGATGAGATGGAGGATTTAGCACCTCGCCGGGCACACAGTGAGCTCTCAGCAAACAGGGCTGCTGTCATCAATACTCACACACAGTTGTTCAAGCAAAAACACCCCGCAACTTATTGAAACGTCCACACTCCCCACCCCCCATGTCCCCACCATCACCATTTCCAAATGCATGCATGTTGACTTCAGGCTTTTTACCTTAACCAAGAGATTTATGTCCCCTGGAGACAGCAGTGAGGAGGGACCCTGCCAAAGTAAAAATAAATGAACAGATGTATACACAGGCATGCATACGGTACATCCCATCCTTGCTCGGAGAGCATAAGACCTTCAAAGCATATGCAGGATGCAAACAGCCCTGTCTACGTCCCAAGCTGGGGAGGCAATGGAAACAAGCCACTTCTGAGGCAGCCACCATACAGGCTGCCATTCCTAGCCGTGGTTGACCGACCTCAACCTCCTGGTCCCCAGACTCCTGTAGTGTCCCCTCCCCACTCCCCACCAAGTCCTGAGAGATCGTGCGGGTACTGTGGAAGGCAAAGGAGCAGGCTGTCCTGGATGCCCCCAGATGGCAAACGGCTGTTGCTCTCAGCCTAGTATGACTTTGAAGCCCCCTGTTCAGCTCTCCCAGGTGAAACGGCATCCTAAACCTCACCCCGCATCATACGGGTTGAAGGTGTCTAACTCTGGGGAAGAGAGTCCCGAAGTCAAGAGTGGTTACAAAGCCTCTGAAGGTATGCAGACGTCTGCGGGTCACCAAATTCACATGCAAACCCCCTGAGTTGGAGTGTGCTGTGTCAGCACGATGGCCCAAGGTGGGGGTGGAGGCTGGGTTCCCACCAGGGTATGAGAACACACAGCTGGAAGGAAAGCAGTAATCAAGGCAGACCCTGAAAGGAAGGGGGAGCTCTGGGCAGAACCGGAGTAGACTGCCAGGGTGTTTTGCAAACTTCTACATTTTGCAGCAGACAGAGAGAGACAGAGGATCCATTCTCCAGAGGAAGGTGTTAGATTTTCCTCTAGAATATGGGAAGCCTGGGGCCGTGCGCGAGCGTGCAGTGGCTGATTTTCTCCTGATTCCGTTGGCATTCCAGCTTATGAATTATGAATGGACGCCGGCATCCTGGGGATGCTGAAACCAACACAATTTTCCTGGATACCAAACCCTATTTCCTGACCTCCTCTCCGCCGCCCCGGGGCTGCTGCTGCACCCTACGGCTAACCGAAGCCCTGTGACTGTGGCATCAGGCCGGCTTGCTCAGGACACCCTTGGTAGTGACTGCAGGCGCGTGCGGGCCCTCTGTGCACCCTCTGGGCTATGACACAGGTGGACACCCAAGATCGGGACCGACAGATGTGAATGGGCAGGTGCCGAGGCGAGGCCGGCCCCGCAGGCCGAGAGCGAGCTCTGCATGCACCTGCTACCACCAAAGCCCAGGGCCCCCTGGTTCTGAGCCAGTCCCTCCGGAGGAAGGCCAACCTCTGCAATATTGTTTATTGAAACTTTAATTTCAAAGCAGAAAGAGGAGGTTTTATCCTGAAGCCTTATGTTTTACCCTGGGAAGTTAATAACCGTGGAGGATCTATATTGTTCAAATCAGGATGGGACCGTGCTGTGGGGCCCCTATAGGCTGGGATGTTTCTGGGCCGTCATGGGGGTCCCCGGTATCACCAACCGCACGGCCAGCAGCGCTCACAGAGGCGGAGAGGCCAGCCAGGGAGGCTCAGCCTAGGTACGGTGTGGCCTTGGGGCACAGTTTTGTGAAGGTCTTGTTGCACCCCGTTTCCGTAAACCTCACGGGGTAGGTGCAGGATGCACAGGGGCCTCTCGACTCAAGGTGGGACTTGCCGGGCGGCCGTCCGCAGAGCCAGTGGCCCTTCTGGGTCCAGGCCAAGCCTGCTTTTCCCTGCCCTGTCCTCCTCCTTGGATCCCCTTGGGCTTCACCGTCAACCCATCCGCTGCACCAGAATCCCCGCCAGAGGCTGCGCCTCTAGGCGCCTGACTCTCTGCACAGGGATTCCCAGCCCAGGAATTCTGGGGGCGCAGCACCGGAGAAACCCTCCGGGTCCCCCTCTCTACCCCGAGGAGCAGGGACTGTGTGGTACAGGCTGAAGGCAGCTGGCCAGGGGCGTCCAAACCCACTCACTCCAGAGACTGGCCCTGCGCGCTCCTGACAGGTGACCTCTAAGCCCTCGGACGCCCCGGCTGCTGAGGCTTGGGTGAGCTCCCCTCGTGGGCCACACGTCACGCTCTTACCTAGCACCTGCCACCCTCTCTCATGCATCCGATCCCAGGAAACTGCAGGGGGCTGAAGTGCTGTCCGCACCAGTTCGCCCCGGGACAGGGGAGGTCACTGGAGGCCCTGGACCTGGTCTCCCAGGGGCTATTCCTGTGCATTTTCCTGTGCCGGCCATCACCTGTGTCCTCCCTCCATGAGGAACTGTCATCGTGATGGAACAATGCTCCTGAGTTCTTAGAGCCCTCCCACGGAGTCCTCCAAGGGAATCATGGAGCCTGAGGGTGTCTTGGGGGCCCCTGAAAAATGCCCTATCTGACCAGCAACAGCAAAGAGACCCTGAGGGCCGCTGGGCTGTACCTGGGACCACACGTGGGCAGTGTGTTCCTTTAAAGGTGCTCTATTTCTTCCCCCTCCTTCCTCCCTCTCTCCCTCTCTCCCTCCACACCCCGCAGGTGCGCAGCCATGGGGCAGTCCTGGTTGTCCACACTGTTGGTGGAGGGTGCTGGCTTCTCTTTGCAGAGAGGTGTCAAGGCCTAGCTTCGGCAGAGGTCCCTGGGACCCCCGTTTAGCCTCTGCTCTGAACCTTGGTCCCCCCCTGCTTCACCAGGGCCTTGCCCTGGGCCAACAACGTGGCTTCTGGGGGCTCACTGGCTGCCGCAAAGTTGGCTCCCGCGGAGGAGGAGGGGAAGCGAGTTGTCCCTAACCTCTCACTCGACCCTCCACTGGTCCCACAGGTAAGTCCCCTGGCGGGCCCAGCAACCCAGATGAGGCAGTGACGGCGCCCATGGGTGCTCGCCTGGCTCTTGCAGTGGCCAGGCTTGCAAAGGAGACTCTAACTCTCAGGCTCAGCTTGAGGGAGAGCTTTCACCAGGTGAGCATCCTTGTTTCAGAGCCGGATGTACGGGCGGTCCCACAGGGACCTCACAGTCCCCACTCCTGATGCGACCAGCTCTGCCCTCCTGGCTAACACCCTTCAGCAGGGACCAGTCTCTCCCGTGTCTGCACTGCCCCCCACCCTGACTGCTCATCCTCACCGTTCCTCCCCTGGAGCCCACCCCTCCCTGCACCCCTTGATGTCCTGGTCACTTGGCCCAGCCTTGGGGCTTCTCTGACAACAGCAACCTAATCAAGAAGGCTAAACATGCTGCCCATGAGGGAGCTCGCAGGAGCCTCGGGCTAGAGCACCAAGGAGGGAGCACTCGGGACCAGCCATTTCCCTGCAACCCCACGGCTTCCATGGTTCCCTCAGGAGAGGAAACAGTTTCTGCCACTGTATAAATAAAAGGGGCAGGGGGGGGTCCAGGGCAGTGATGACATCCTGGGACAGGGGGAGGAAACGGACCATTTATAATGTGATGTACGGTGGGGACCATTTGCTCACCCCCAGACCAACCCCCTACCCTTCCCTGTCCTGTTCCAAGCTGGGGAGGCCGCTCCCCGGGAGCATCTGTGGGGCTCACTGCCTGCAGGCCTTGGCTGAGGCGGATGAGGGAGGCACTGTTAGGAGATGAGCTGGGGAGGAGACCCTGCTCCCCCGCTCAGGCCCTGGCTCTCTGGCAATGGCCTCGCACCCACAGCTACAGCCCCTCCCCACCCTCGCGCTCTCACTCGGCACTGGAAACAGGCTACGGTCCTGTCCGCCTCCCACTCTGGCTTATCTCTGGGCCCCCCAGCATCTCAGATCAGCCCCTGCCCCATGGCTCTGTAAGAAGTCCCTCTTTCAGCCTCCCAGACCATCTGAGTTGTGTTTTATTCCCACTGGAGCCCTGGCTGGGAGTTAATATTCATCCAGAACAGTGAGATGACATACAGGCTTGCCAGGAGGCCCTCTTTCTCCCGGATTTCCTGGTACACCCTAAGAGAAGAGAAACGTGAAGCATTAACTGTGTGAAGCACATCATCCCGGGCCGCTCTGCCCACGCCACCCCCCACCCCACCTCTGTGTCCACCAAGGGTAACTGGGTAGAAAAAAGATCACCCAACCACTGAAGATTGGTACCAATAAAAATGCATGGCTTCCAGTCTCAGCTGAACCCTCAAATCTTCCCAGAAAATAGTCCACTGTGGCCAATAATTTAGAATAAGCCACCTTGCCTGTAACTCCTACTCAAAACGCAACACTGAAAACAGTGCCTGCACGCTGAGCGTGTCCCCGTGTGTACACACACACATTTTCTTAAATTGCCAGCATCCTTCTCTAAACACAGGTGGAAGGCCCAGCTCTGAAAAGAGGGCTGGGTATAAGGAGGTCACTTTGAGATTGGGGCAGGGAAATGAGAGAGTATGTGGACAGGTTGCAGAGGGTAACTTTCTCCTCTATAGTAGAAGCAAGGAAGGGAAGGAGAAGGTGATTTAGTGTCCCCGCCGAAGTGGAAACTACGGATGGAGGGATGCGTGTCTAAGAGACGTACTAAGGCTGAATGGCGCCGGGCAGCTGTGCTTCGTAGGAACTCAGCGCTGCCAGCCACGCATTGGGTCAGAGTGTGTGGTGAGCAACATCCGTGTGCCTGGCACAGGGGCCTGGGATGCCTTAAGACATACGTTCCTTCTCCTCTTGGAGCTCAGCTCTATCTAAGCAGAGGTCAGGCACGGAGAGAAGAGATGATTATCACTGCCACAATGTGGGAAGGGGTGCCATCCTCGGTGAGCATCGGGTAAGTCTGTGGGATTTCCCCCTGAAGGAGGAAAGCCTTTGCACAGGGATGGGTCAGGAACAAGCCCATGGACAGCAAGTCCACGGCGGGCGCTGGATCTGAGCAGGAATGGCCTGCTAGGTATGTAAGGAAGTTGACCAAAAAAAGTGGGAGGCGTTGCACACAACATCTGGGAGCTAACGAGGTTCTGAAAGCATAACACAAAAGCATCAATACAAAATCATAGCTCACAGGCAACAGAAGAGCAAAAATCTAAAAGTGTTCCTGGGGAAGGGGCAGGGATTAGTGGAGGGTTTCCTGGTCAAGAGAGGCTCGCAGGTGGCGGAGGTGGGCTTCCAGGGGAGTCTAGAAGAACCTCAGCTGAGCATTGCTCTTTACTTACATCCTGGCCAGCTGGTCCCTGGGGGCCGGGGAATCCGGGTAAGCCTCGGGATCCCTGAGAAAAAAAGAAGGTAAGACACTTGCCAACAGTTTAAGCAAAATCAGACCCCCCCTTCCTTGGCAATAGTTGGTTCTCATTGTACAAATGGCCTGTTACTATGAGGAATCTGATATGATGTGTGTGCCAAGTGCCTCTGCTCAGCGCTTACTCACGTCCCCAAGCTTGGGGAGGTGGGTGTGTTACACACACAAGGAACACTCCAGAACACCTTCACCATGAGCCCTCCTGCCCAGGCCCCCGAGCGCAGGCTCCTTCCTTGAGTGGAAGGGTCAGCGCCTGCAGTGAGCTCACCATGGCTCACCCCTCTGCGTCTGGTGGGTTGCCAGCCAGCTCCCTAAGTTAAAGCATGCAAGGCTCAGTGCCCAGTACGTAGAGGACATTTATTATTTTTTATTAGAAAATTCCTCCCATTCTGTTGAAAATTTCTGGACAATATCAGGAATTCTCACAAATATCTTTCACTGCGGATCCCACTTCCTGTAGGAGTCTTCCTTCCGTAGGTCTGTAGGTGGGAATCAGTAGATCTGCACTGGCAGGTGCAGGGCCTGGGCCACAGAGCTGCTCTGGAGCTAACCCTGCCTCTCTGTGACCTCCCAGGGGTCCCCTGCATGACAACCCCTCCAGGGGAGCCCCATCCCCTGTATTATCCACCTTATTGCTCCACTACAGCACTTGCTCTGAAATCTGATGCCTCTCAATGAACTATTCTGGGCCTCCAGTTCCTCATCTACAAAAATGGGTATTAAAACTCATTTTCTTGATTTAGAAATCACTTGAGTGCAAATTACTTGAGTGCACTGAATTTTACCCATAAAGCATGTCATCATAGGTGCTAATCTGCAGCTCCTCTTGCTCTGGGGTAAGTTTATAGAAATTCACATTTTCCTAGTAAATGCATACATTCTGCTTATCATCAATGGCAGCTACTCCTAAGAACAAATGTTTCCTGAGAGCTTTCCTGTTGCTTCATGGCATTTAGCCCAACAGACCTCCACAACGGCCCATGGCTGAACATGCCCACTTTACAGACTAAGAGAGATCCCCCACTAAATCAGGACAATGCGGCTGGGGGTGGTGAAGCCAGGATTCAAAATTAGTTCTGCTGGTAATTAGATGAAACTCATCACACCCTGCTGTCCTTCTGGGGTGCCTAGATGCCAAAAAAAGCAAAAGCCCATCTTAGCCCAACTATAGCATGGGCATGTTGGATGAGAACATCGCCCATGCCCTTCCTACTCGTACCATTCCAGAGGATATGCTTATATCCTACAGGGTCTGGACTGTTTAATGGCAGGGATTTGCAGATAGCACTTGAGTTTGGCCCTTCCACTTTAAACTTGTTTTAATTAAAACTGGATTTCTCCATTAAGCCCAACCCTTCATTTTATCCATACTGTACCGGGGGCCCTTTGTCTCCTGGTGGTCCAGAAGGGCCCTGAGAAACAAACAAACAGAACAAATAAGTCAAGTCAGAATGAAATGTTTCTTTAAACATGCTGTCGTGTTTATTTCCAAGCCAGGTCTTGAACTATCCTTGAAGGAGTAGCTAATTCCCCCGACCTGCAAGCCACGGTGACACCTGCCCACCCCACCCAGGAATTCTGCACAAGGAGGTCTTCCCAGAACTACCTCCAACTGCCCCTGAATGGTTACCATCCTATCCTGGAACCCACTTGGTTCCTGATACCCGGGCTCATTTCCAGTTTGTAGCTTGGGTGCAGGGTGAGAATGAACATCCCAGCATCTTCATATGGTGCCTCCCTCCTGCTTGGGACAGGCTGGGGGTACACTCAGGTCCAGACTCCCCGGCATGGCCTGCTTTGGCTGATACTGCAATGGTGCCCCCCAATTCCTAAAAGGGGGTGTCTCTCTCTCTTACATACACACATATGGGTCTGCCCTCTAAGTCCTCAGTTTAGAATCTGGCTTCTAGAGATTGCTAAAATGTGGCCATTGATTAAAGTATTAGCGTAGTTTTTGGTCCTGCCATGACTGGAATGCTCCCTTGCCCTGAGTCTTCATTATGCTCTGCTTCTGCTCTGCTTTTCTACCTGGACACATTCTTTTCACACTTTGGTTCTCAGCTGAGGTGTCACTACCTTTGAAAGCCTTCCCTGGCTCCTCCCAGGATGCTCATTAGAGGTGGTCCCCTGTTCCCTCCATGCCTCCCATCCAGGATGCCATGCCTCAGTTTGCCATCACTTCTTGGCTGTCTGTCCTCCCCACTCAATGACCATGTGCCATGTGGTTGGGTGGGCACTAAGCTCCTTGCTCAGCACTGTCTCTCCAGCACCCAGCACAGTGCTGTCAGGATACTGTAGAGCACAGCAAGTGGCACTCCATCAACATTAAGATTTTAGAGCATGGGAACTTCAGAGTCAGGTATAATCACCCTCCATTGTCACTGATAATCAGAGTGAGGCCAGAGAGACTAGGACCTGCCCAAAGCACAGTAGGAGTCACTCGACAACGGGGTTATCCCACCTCCTGCTCAGTCTAGCGTACCCTACATCTCCCTGCAGCAGAGCCCAGAATTTCCCCAGACACTCCCAAGAGGAAGAAAGAGCTTACACAAATGCATAGGTTTCTGGCAATATGAGCCAGGTAACCTAAAAGTCTGCTTATGACATATATCCCAGAACTTTCTGATAAAACAGAGGAAGCAGCATGTTAAGTGCACAGCTGAGCACTTAAAGAAAGGAGGGGAAGTCTCCAGAGGTCTCAGGTCAAGCAGATAAATCAAGCAGGTAAGACAAGAGACTCCCTTCCATCTTGGGTCTAGTTGACTCAGAAGCCACTTTCAAAAAAAAAAAAAAAAGAAGAAGAAGAAGCCACATTCTATTAGTTCTCATTGGCTTCATCCAGGTGTAAGTCAACAGTGCACATGGATCAATGCACACACATCTGAGGTTTGCTCTTTTCAAAGCAGCTGCCTATTGAGACTGAACCCATTCCCCAAGCAGAGGACTGAGGGACAATTGGTTACTGCCAAGGGGAATGCTGCCAGGTCACCTTGGAGCCACCCTTGGTTCCAGATGAAACTCCATGATCTACCTGAAGTACTTAACGTGTTCCTTTGCTCGAGCTCCAAATTCCTCTTTTATGTCATTTACTATAAAATCCACATATGAAAGGTGGATTCTGTTGTCAAAAAGGCATCCATTTTAAACCTTAGCTTTATCAATTATCAGCTGTGGGACCTTGAGCGAGTCACTTCGTCTCTGTGAGCTTCAGTTCTCCTCAAATGGAATACAGTGCTAGACGGCCACCTTGCCTTGAGTGATCAGAAGTCAAAAAAGATGTTCTAAGGAAAGAACCAGGGCACTCAGCCTGGCCCATCCCCACAACTATTTTGTCAGTACACTCTTAAGAAATATCAGAGTGTTGGAGTGCCTGGAGGCTCAGCTGGTTAAGTGTCTGCCTTTGGCTTAGGTCATGAACTCAGGGTACTGGGATTGGGCCCTGCATGCGGCTCCCTGCTCAGTGGGGAGTCTACTTCTCCCTCTCTCTCTCTGCCTCTTCTACCTTGCTCCCCACCTGTGTCCTCTGATCTTTCTTGTGCTCTTTCTCAAATAAATTAAGAAAAAAAAAAACAAAACAAAATATCAACGTGTTGAGGAGGAGAGATCCAATAAATGGCATTCCTAAGCTGAAGCCTAAACAAGTTTCCAACAACCACAACCCTCTTTCCCATGATTATGCTCGCTGACATGTTTGCTCAAGAGCCACTTTATCCCAATACACAGATCTTGGCCTTTGATACCATTTTCCACCAGAAGGAAACACAACTCCTTGGAGAGATGACTGATTCCAGATCCGGACAAGAAATGTATACAAACCTAGGGCACCTGGTCATTCCAAAGAACAAGAACACTATCAAAGTCTGCTGGGCTTGTGTCAAAGGTACTCAGGGTCACTGAGATGAGCTCCTACTGGCAACAGCTAAGACAGCCTGCACGTCAAAGGGATGGATAACTGGACTATATTAAAACACATCAAATGTGTTTGTTCAAAATTATTGATGAAAAACAAAACACCTAATTAATCATTTTTGTCAGATGCAAGGGAATCGAGTCTTTATTTGAAAGTAATTGAAGGGAAAGACTGGAACATTCCCTTGTATCCTGCCTTCCATATGAATTGTACCACTGAGTAGGTCGATTGTAATTGAGGGACCTGTCCTCCATCTAGAAGTATTTCAGCAGATACATAAAAAAGAATTGGTAGAACAAGAAAGGCATGAGTTTGCAACCCTTGATGTGCTAATTGATCTAAGCACTGCACATCAAAGAGTGTGAACATCACAACAAGAGAGACCACCAGACACCATGTGCCTCCTAATGGAGGAACACACTCCCTATGAAGTCTTGCCAAACACATCAAGCCTGAATCTGATCAAGGCTCTAGGCCCAATTACGGATGTATAGGAGACACAGAGACAGAGCAATGTGTTAAATTACTAAATTAGCAAATTCCAGACTCGGGGAAGCTCTAGGAGGCCAAAAAAAAAATCATCAATAAATAAACTGAAAAAGGAAAGAAAAACATAATGGAGGGAAAAACCTGTATATTTATAGAGAAAAGTTTTAAAGAAATCAACAGGGGCACCTGAGTGGCTTAGGGGGTTAAACGTCTAACTCTTGATTTTGGCTCAGGTTGTGATCTCAGGGTTTGTGGGATTGAGCCCTGTTTTAGGTTTTGTGCTGGGTGTGGAATCTGTTTATGATTCTCTCTCTCTCTCCCCCTCTGCCTCTCCCCACTCTCTCACTCTAAAAAAAAAAAAGAAAGAAAGAAAAGAAAAGAAAGAAGAAAGAAAGAAAGAGGAAAGAAGAAAGAAAAGAAAGAAAGAAAGAAAGAAAGAAAGAAAGAAAGAAAGAAAGAAAGAAAGAAAGAAAGAAATCAGCCAATTACTAGCTATATTTGGGTCTTGATTCCAACAGGAGAACTGCATAGGCATGACATTTATGGAATAAATAGAAATCCTACCACTGACTGGATATTTGATGATTTATTTGGAATTGCTTTGGGGAGTATAATAATGAAACTCTGGTCACATTTAAAAGTCTTTACCTTTTAGAAACATACTGGAATTATTTACAGATACAAGGACAGATGTTGGGGATTTGCTTCAAAATAATGGAGAATGGTGGAGGGTGAAGGGGAAGCGGAGGCCTTGGATAGGGATCCTGGTTGGCAGAGGGACGTGTGGCTGCATGGGGTTCATTTGGCTATTCTTCCAAAATATTCTTTTGGTATATATGAAATTTTCCTTGATAAATATAAGTATATATGGAGTCTGTGTGTATGTGTGCACATGCTATATACATACACACATGCACACACACCCATGCACCCCTGCACTTCTGTCCTTTGCTGATAACTGCAGAAAATGGAAATTCACAAAACTGAAAGCCCCAGGGGGTTCCAGATATGCTAGGTACTCCCCTCTTTCTCTGCTATGCTGCTATGCTAATGGTACTGTTTCCCTCCTTTGAGGGTTGGTCATCTCTCACTCCTTCTCCCCACTGACATACCCACCATGAAGGTGCATTTTTCTGATCCATGATCTTTTATCTGAATGTTAATACGTGCCAGGCTCTGTGCTGAGCTTGGGGGAGGACACAGGTGGGCATGGAGCCAGTTCCAGGAAAGAAAACCACCCCTTTAATAATAGGGCCTCAATGGGTATGGGTTGAGGGTCACCAGAGCTGCTGCACCCACTTGACTTTGGGGAGGCTTTACCCAGATGGTGCTGGGTGAGAGAAGTTGCAGAAAGAAGCTGATGGGTTTAGAGGCAGAGGAGGGACAAGGACGATTCTGGTAGAAGAGAAGTCAGACTTTGTGCAAGAAGAACAGGTTCCTTTCTCTAACATGGAGAATGCCAGGCATCTGCAGCCAGAGCTTCCAAGGACAGCTAGGGTCTGTCAGGGTGAGAAGGGCCTGCAGTGCCCCTCAGGAGAAGTCTCCAAGATACTGATGAGCTCAGATCCGGGCTCTGGTGTGGAGAAGATATTGGAGAAAGCCAGGTACAGAGACCAGGTTGGAAATCCAGGAGGGAGGTTAAGAGGGAGGCCGAGCGAGGCCAGAACCAGAGCCTGGCCCATTGTAAGTGCTCAGTAGGCCACAGGAATTAAAATTAGCAACAGAGATTAAAAAGAGGGCTCCCAATCAGAAGCAACAGTGGAAATTTATTTTAAAACTTAACTGTCATCAACGAAAAAAACCCCAAGACTTTAATCTAAACAGCAAGCTGTTTAATCTAAACAGCAAACTCAGCTCCTGGCCATGCACGGAGCCCTGGGGTCTGGGGGTGACGTGCTGTTCGTACCCTCCCCACCTCTTCCACCTGCTGCCCGTGGGGCCTCACTCTGCACGCAGAACAGGACGGGAGTGCAAGGCAGTGAGCAAAGCCCTGCACATCGCCTGAGCATCAGCTTAGCGGCAGCTACCGGGAAGTGCCGGGTGTCCCCAAGCAGGGCCAGGTAAGTGGCCACACGGCCACACCCAGTGCTTTCAAGGGAACCTGGCCAGCCTACTTCTTGGGATGGCCTGACCTGAGCCGCTCCCTGGTTCTTCTGACCAAAGGGATCGAACCAAAACCAAGGAACAAAAACCAACGGCTACTGAAATCTCTAGCCTGAAGCCAATGTGCTATCGTGTGTCGGCAACATTTTAATAAAGAACCAGAGAACAAATGCTAGACGGGTGAGTCATAGCTCAGGGGCCAAGATGCGGGAAGAGGACGCTGTCCCGGGAGCGGCTGGGGAGCACGAACTGGTCGCTATCGCTGTCCTGCCCGCCGTGCGTGAGTGCAGGGGGCCCAGCCCGAGCTCTGCCACAGGCCAAGGGTCACTTCAGGCAAGTGGTGTAACCTTTCTGTCTCCTTTGACAGGAAAAGGAGAAAAGGACCTGCCTGGTGAGGCTGCCCTGCTGGCCGTCAGAGAGAGACGTCAAGACAGGGGAAGGAAAGGTCAGGGGGAGGATTTTGACGACATCGAAAGGTCAAAGGCACAGTACCAGGTGTCACTGGCAATATTATCCTGTTGTAGCCTCCCAACAGTCCTGCTGATGCTGCAGAAATGACTGGCTCTTGACCCCCAAAGAGAGTGACAGGACCAGAAGGCCTGAGTCTCCGGGAGGACAGCCGTCGGTGGAAATGCGGCCCTTGCTGGCCTCCAGCTCCTGGCTTCAGGGAGGCTCAGTGGCTCCTTTGATCTGCCCTCAGGCCTAAGCTGGATCATTTTTAAGCGTTTAAAACCTTGCTAAAGGAAGAGCAGAAGCAACCTGGAGATCAAAGGGATTTTTTTATTTTTTTTATGTCTTGAAGCAAGAGGCCAGAACTCCCGACAGCTGCTTCCCCATCCATGCCCCTGGCCAGTGAAGGCACAGGGGCTGGCAGGGAGAGCAGGGCTCCCTTCCAGGGGGTCGGCACAGCTCCTGGATGCCAAAGGCCTCAAAAGCATAACACCACGAGAGGAAGGACGCGAGGACGAACTCCTAAGCTGCTCCATCCTTCGTGGAAATGAATAATTCTGCTCATCCTGCTGACGCCACAGGGCGAGCGACACAGGCAATAGGAACTGGTTTGGGAGGAGGTGGGGAGTGATGTGCGGCCCAGCCCTGGCACCAGACTAGCTCTAGTCACTCTACCCTGTGAAGCTCAGGCGGTTTCCCAGGAGAACAGTGATGTAGTAGACGCTGTCAGTGCCCCTCTCCAAACACCTGGACTCACAGCCACCTGGCTGGGTCTTGGGCTTTCCGCAGCCACAGGAGGACCCTTGGGCGGAGGGCCAGGCAGGCTGGGAGCTCCTGGGAGTCAGCCCCCCGGGAAGCAGCCCTCATCCACTGGCCAACAGGAGTGGGCACGTAAGCACTCTACCCCCCTTGCCACCACTCAGAGAACAATTCCACAGCCCTCCACGCATCCCCCGGGGTATCTGTGGAAGTGAGGCCTGGGCATCCGCCCACCATGGAAGCCTGCTCATGAACACACCCTCCCTCACTCCCCTTCCTTTCTGCACAACCCAATAATCCCCTAAATGGTGATTTCTGGAACATTCCCTTGCCCTTGGATCCTGTTCTCAGAAGAGGCTTCTGCAGAATCTGGGCTTCACCTAGTGGTCAGGCAACGTTCACGGGGCTATAGGAGGTGGTGGTGTGCATACTTCTACACCTGGCACCCAGCCATACACACACCACTCGTGGCCCTGTTCCCACAAAGGGGTAGTATAACCCCAGCGAGCCCCACCCCCCGGGCATCAGTCCCCACCCCCACCTTCTTCGCCTCCTCTGACTCTCAATGCACCCCTACATCCTCTGTGCAGATTCCCAGGCCATCAGAAGCCTAGGCAAGGGGCCAAAGACAAGATTTATGAAAATTCAGTAAGGTTTGGTCCACTACGGAAGCTTGTAATAAGTTGAAGTGGAGGAAAGACAATAAACAGTTGATTTACGGCCCCTTGGCTGCAGCCAGCCAATTACTTTTCAGGTGGAATCACTTAGGCATGAACATATTTCACGGCTGATGTTAGCCAGCCCCGAAGCAGGAGGTGGTGTGGAGAGTGTCCACATCTGCCAACTGGCTTTCCGATTAAGGGTTTGACACAGTGAGTCCTTAGGGACAGACAGGGACACATAGAGACCTGTTGAGTGACAGAGGGGCCTACATTCAGCCTGCAGCTTCACTTACAGAAAGTTTTCTATGCCAAGGGGTAATTCCTGCGAGATGCAGGATCCTCACTCCAGCAGATTAGCCACACGAGGAGGAGGAGGAGGATTTCACAAATACCAAAGTCTGAACTACTGTATGTCTTCACTGCACCTTTCCCATGGTGTTCCTTCCAGTTACCAAAAAAGCTGAAAAAAAAAAAAAATAGCCAAAGACAAAGTTGATGTAATGAAGTTGAGGGAGGGTTTGCTCTACCTGAGAATTTCTATTAAGAAAAGCAGATTAAAATTAGATATTCCCAAGGGGATTCTATACGCTTGCTCCATGGTTTCTGGGGATATTTGGGAAGACAGGTGTCCCATTGCTAGGGGTGTGATAGAAGACAGGTGGTTACTTCTGGTGGGGAGTAAATAAGGCAAGACAGGAGGAGCAGGGGGAGAGAATGGGGGGTGCCCCAGAGAATTTCAGGGACAGAGTGAGATGCCTGACACCAGCGCTGGGATGAGAAAGGACCCCAGAGGGAAGGAAAGGGGGTTTCTCCCTTACAAGTGATATTGTGGGTAATAAACTGGATTTCCTTTCATATTATTTGAGAGACAAACGCAGAATGGTGCTCCTTTAATTATTTTTGGTTGTGGTCTGCATTTCCTGAATGCAAAGCCAAGCAGAAACTGGGGTCATGTGCTGCTCTGGTTTATATTCGTGTTGCATTGAATAGGGACAGAGTTATGTTGCCCTTGTAGGGTAAATGATGCTAACAGCAACGACAATATGTGGGTAGTGTGGACACCGTGAGGCTTAGCAATAGCGTTTGAAAAGGACTGAGTGACTGGTTGGCGGGCACTGAGGGGGGCACTTGATGGGATGAGCACTGGGTGTTATTCTGTATGTTGGCAAATTGAACACCAATAAAAAATAAATTTATTATTAAAAAAAATGAAAAGGACTGAGTATTTGAGCTTCTTTTAATTAATTGTAAGACAGTGCTACAGACTGAATGTTTGTGTCTCCCCTAGATTCTTATATTGAAATCAAATACCCCTTGCAATGGTGTTTGGAAATGGGGGCTTCCAGAAATAATTAGGTAATGAGAGCAGAATCCTGGTGACTAGAATTAATGTCTTTACATAAGACACCCCAGAGGAGTGCCTGGGTGGCTCAGGCAGTAAATCATCTGAGTCTTAGTCTTGATTTCAGCTCAGGTCATGATCTCAGAGTCATGGAATCAAGCCTCACATTGGCCTCGGTGCTGGGCATGGAGCCTGCTGAGGATTCTCTCTCTCTCTTCCTCTCCCTCTGCCTCCCCGCCCTTGTTCTTTGTCTCTCTTAAGAAAGAAAGAAAGAAAGAAAGAAAGAAAGAAAGAGAAAAAAAGAAAAAAGTCAATACGATTTTAAGGTGCATTATCAATGGACAGTGTGTCCTTAGCAAAGGAGGGAGCAAACCAAAAGATACATTACCAGGATTGAAAAGTCCTTGAATTCTGAAGGCTATCATTCACTGAAAGGGGGCAGGAGGTGTGCTCTTGTGATACAAAGGGAAGAATCAGAAGCAATGGGTGGAAGACACAGAAGACTATAGTCCTATTCTTGATGAGAAAAAATTTCCAATAAATGTCTGTTCTCTACGGAAATAACTGTCTCAATTTCAAAGCCAGAGGTGCTTTCTTTGAAAGAAGAGTGTCGTCTATTTCTAGAGATATTCAGGTAGACTCTGGTTGAATATAATAGCTGTCTTCAACTTGGACGGTGGCCCGGGCATCCCTGGTCCTTGCAATCTCTTATAACTCCTAAGGTCACCACCTTGAGGAAGTCTGTAGACTCACAATATCCAGACTTATTCATCACACTGCCGATGCGAGCACCACTTTCCGGGATTTCATTGTGGGGACTGTATTAAACTTAAGATTTAATTTATGTCCTCACCTGTATACTAACTGGAGGCAGAAGGATCATGAACTCATTTTGTCTAAAATACACAAAAGCATGCAATTTCTCCCACATCCCACCCCTTTCCCAGATAATTCAGTTTCACTGGCTAGTCCTCAGATTAGCAAAAGTTTGGCCAGCAAGTCAGTTTTTTTTCTTTTCTAATTTTAATGAGTTTTGTTCTGTCCTCTTTCAATCAGACACGTCTTGGTCTCCCCAAATGCCTTATTCCCATAGGAAATACACCAAGTTTTAGCACAAAGAAAGCCAGGGGACAGGCCTATACCCCAGTGGACCAGTGGATCACTAGGTTAGCTGGAAAGGGAGGGTCCTTGCAGGAAAGGCTCAGGGAGCCAACAGGGAGTGGCTGTGTGGCCTGAGGGTAGGGGAGGACATTCTGGAAAAATAAAGACTCACAGGAGGGCCAGCTACTCCGATGCCTGGGTCGCCACGGTTGCCAGGAGAGCCAGGGATCCCAGGTGCACCTCGGTCCCCCTAGAGAGAGGAAAAATAAGATTAAGAGGTGAGTTCTGAGCAGGACAGAACCAGCATACAAAGGGAACTGTCCTGGCTGTGCTATCCATTAATGCCCTTCCTGCCACCTGGACGCCACGTGTCCCTCCACAGCGGCCAACCAGCCCATCACCCACCCAGTCCACCCCCCACAGGCACAGCCATCACTTGTGATCATGACCTTTCAAAGCTTACCATGCCCCAAACTTGACCATAGCTCCAAATGTGGTTATAAGAAGATGATACCCCTCCCTGTGACCACAAATATTACTGTTTTCTCCAGACCTCATCATGCCCCTGTCCTGACCACACCTCAGATTTGAC
The DNA here is from genome assembly GCF_905146905.1 of Nyctereutes procyonoides. Classification (NCBI taxonomy): domain Eukaryota; kingdom Metazoa; phylum Chordata; class Mammalia; order Carnivora; family Canidae; genus Nyctereutes; species Nyctereutes procyonoides. Next base: position 29,073,168 of record NW_026575159.1, read on the forward strand.
TATGTACCTGCATTCCAAATCAGTTCCCCAATCAATGATAATCTACCAATAACTTGCCAAGTCCCTCTGTTGCACAGGCCACTTTTCCAGGGTCTGGAGAGCAGGGACAACTGAGCTATAACCATTACCTTTGCACACAGCGGTTCACAGAGTGTGGTTTTCAGGCCTGTCCTCAATATCTAGTCACAGTTGACTCAAGATTATGTGACAAGTTCCCTGAGCTTTAGTTTATTTACAAAGTGGAGGTAACAACAGGAGCCTCCACATCAGCGGGTGGTGTGCTCCTGAAGCAAAGCTACATGCACGAGCGCCATCCTGACAGGGAGCCTGGCCCAGCTCTGTGCCAGGCAGATGTTGTGGCTAATGCCCCTCCTCTGTACCTGTCATTCAGGACTCTGATGGCAAGAGTAAAAGGGAAGAATGTCTGTTATTTCCTGTAGAAGGAAGCTGAGACTGAATCATACCCTTTTATCCACAATTTCAAAATCCTCAGCCTCCAAAAACAAGGGCTTATCCTAACCCAATTGGCGGCAAAACCTGCCTGGATCTGACATGGGCTATTTATTTATTTTTAAGGTTTTATTTATTTATTCATGAGAGACACATAGAGAGGCAGAGACACAGGCAGAGGGAGAAGCAGGCTCCCTGTGGGGAGCCGGATATGGGACTGGACTCTAGGACCCCGGGGTCATGCCCTGAGCCAAAGGCAGACCTCAACCACTGAGCCACCCAGGTGCCCGCAGGCTACTTATATATAACCTTCAGGTATCCCAGGGTGTCTGGATGCTTACACATCGCTGTTGCATCAATATTCAAGAGTCTGATTAGGAGTGCTGGCCCACACACCACAGTCAGTGTTGCACGGATAGTTTACAGATTGTTACCTTTCCAATTCCAAAATAAATCCGGCCCAGAACACATATGGCCCTATCAGTTTTGTGTGAGACTGTGCACCTGTACTAGGTCAGCCGAACTCAGCCCAGCCTAACATGAACCAGTGGCTGATCTTGCTCAAGCTATTTAATATCCCCGGGAGGCGTTAACTCCTATGACAAATGGAAAGAGCATTAGAAGGTTGGTGTGAAGAGCCAGTGAGATAATGCACAGCAATCTGATCTCAGGTGGAACCTGACATTGCTAGGCAACACGTTGCTCATTAAGGTTTATGTTTCTAAGCATGAAAAAAAGTCCCATTAATAATCAGCTTACCTTCAAACCATCATTTCAATCAGAAACCTTTACATCTGGACCTTTAAGAAAAGCAATGTTTTGGGGCACCTGGGTGGCTCAATGGTTGAGCAACTACCTTCAGCTCAGGTCATGATTTTGGGGTCCTGGGATCGAGCTCTGCATGGGGCCTGTTTCTTCCGCTGCCTATGTCTTTGCCTCTCTCTGTGTGCCTCTCATGGATAAATAAAATCTCTAAAAAGAAAAGAAAAGTCATGTTTCTAAGATGATTAGTTTTGCTGGAAATATGATTGTCGCCTGGATGAGTACCTAAGTCATATAGTTGTGCAATTAACGCTTGCTTTTTATTTATTTCTTGCAGAGATATGGGCTCCCGGACCAAAAAGAGGTCCATTTCCAACCCTCTGTGCTGAGTTCTGAAGAGAAATCTCATTCAGGGGAAGTGGGAGGGCTGAGGTTTAGGAAGGTCTCACAAAAGACATCAACCAAACCCCAAACCTCCTTCCAGTAACACTGACACTGACCCTTGTCCTTGCAGGACCACCAGGGCCATGCTTCCCAAGAGCCACAGCACCCCTCTGCCTCACCCCTGCCTCTATAGATAGGCCCCTCCTGAAATTCTCTTTGAAGCCCCAGATGGTACATTGTGTTTCTTTAGGAAAATGTGCGGTGGCTCATTCTGTGAAGTACAAGATGCTTGGGGCTGCTAGGAAATCTAATTTGTATGCAGGGGGAAGTCAGGAAGTCCAGAAATGAGGCGAATACGGGAAAATGTGTAATGAACAGAGGATGAACACGCTCCTTGCTGCAAGCCAGTCGCATGCACACTGTGCCAGTGAGAGCGCCGTGTGGGAAGATTTCAAACAGGCAGTCAGGGGACTCTGTCCAGTTTTAGGACAATGTCCACCTGGTGCTGTTACCCTGGGTAAGTCCTATAACCTCTCCAGAGCCTTAGGACCCTCATCAATGAGAAAGAAAGAGAACATTCTACCAAACTCCCATGTATCTTAGGAAGACCTGTTCAAAAGGGAAGAGACTATTGAACATTGAGGATTACAAGTATATTATTACCACTTGATCGGTGGAATTAGAAGACCAAAAATAAACCAAACACACACAAGTGCCAGCGGAATCCATATCCTTTTGCATCTCAGTTACTCTTTAAAATATTTAATGTAGGTTTTCTTCTTATCACTTTCTGTTTTAGCTTGGCTCCCCCCACTCCTCCCAAGGCTGTATCCCACATGCCAGCAAACCCTAACGACTGCCAACTAAACCACGCCAACCGTCCATGTTCTAACTTTCCAAACACCGAGCCATCAAAAAAGACCAATTGTTCCACTCCCATAGACCCACCTCTGCTTATTCTCCCTGCTGTCCTCTTCCCCATATTTGCGTAGACCTTCATTAATCTAAACACCTTACTCTCCCATTGTGTCTGTCTGACCCTCTCGTTTCTATGTACGCATCCTCAAAGTATCCATTCATTCATTTATCCATTAATTGAACAAGTATTTGTCAAGTCCTAGAATGACTCAGACCCTAAGTTGGGTACAATATTGATATACTTTTTTAAAATTTTTTTTAAATTTTTATTTATTTATGATAGTCACACACACAGAGAGAGAGAGAGGCAGAGACATAGGCAGAGGGAGAAACGGGCTCCATGCACCGGGAGCCCGACGTGGGATTCGATCCCGGGTCTCCAGGATCGCGCCCTGGGCCAAAGGCAGCCGCTAAACCGCTGCGCCACCCAGGGATCCCCTGATATACTTTTTTAAAAAAGATGTATTTATTGGAAAGAGAGAGAGAGAGAATGAGTGAATGCACACAAGGCAGAGGGGCAGAGGGGGTGGGAGAGAGAATCTCAAGCAGACTTCTGGCTGAGCAAGGAGTCCTTGTGGGGCTCAGTCTCACAACTCCAAGATCATGACCTGAGGGGAAATCAAGAGTCAGCTGCCTAATCGACTGAGCCACCCAAGTGTCCCCAATATTGATAGACTTTTGCGTCTACAGTGTCCAACCTAGGACTCGGCATCAGTCCCAGCTTTTAATTGCCATTTCCTAGAGTGCCAGAATGATAGCCCACATTTTGGTCAGGTACTACATTTTGCCTTTGACCTGAAGTCAACTTTTTACAGAGGAGGAAGCAAGACAGAGCCAGGGTGGAGCAATCAGCCCAGCCTGGAATCTGAGTCTCTGACTGCTAGGGAGTTGTCTGGCTTCTTTCCTGTGTTTATGGCCCATTGTGATGCTAACATTTTCCCAAAGCAGCACTTCACAGCTTAATGAGCTGAGACTTTTAGCAAATAGCCCCAAGAAAAGAGAAAAAAGACCTTAATGCTCGGTCAGCAAAAGTAAAAAGGTTCAAGATGAAGGAAAAATGGGGCACAAGAGCTGGAATCTGTGATACTGACTCTAGAAAATATTTTGGCTGTAAGACTTTCTGGGCCAGTCCAACAGTGTCCAGAGAAGAAATGTGAGTACGTGTGGGTTGTGGAAGGAGAATGACATCATTTCTTCCCACAGGAGCCCTCCGGGAGTTAAATATGCTTCACTTACTTAAACAGAAAAGTACAGAGGGTCTCCAACAGAATAAATCACTTGCTTCCAGTCATCCATCCTGTAGGTCACTGAGCTGGGATCCTACAGATCCCAGCTCTGCATGAAAGCAAAACGTAGAAACAAGTGCCATGCAAGAAAATGAAAGATGTTTTTAGAACTTCCTGTGGTTATGAGTAATTAGAAAGTGGGTGGCGCTGATGAAAACCTTTGTGTGGCTCCCTTCCTTCCCACAGGGGATTTCCTTCAGCACCTTGGACAGCGGGGGGGGTCACTCAGCAGGGGCTCTGTTTCTCTCTCCATCCCTCCTTCCTTCCAGCCCAAGATCAGCCCATTCTTCAGCTAAAGACCTCCTTGAATTCACACTTACCTTCCCAATGTCAATGAACTATGGAAATCTTTACTTCTAAGCCACATTCTAACTTACAAACATATACGGTATCAACACTGGAGTGGGTCATCTGTTTCCACACCTCACATTTATAAATAAGAGGAAACATTTGGCTAAAGCGACAGCATGACTAACCAACCCTAGGTCACCTGTCTTGACACCAGTTGGTCAGTCGGACCTCAGGTCAAGGCTCTCTGCACTCCTGTCTCCAAAGTGCCTGCAGGGATGGATGAGGACTCTAGATCCCCACCTTCTTGCTGCAACCCTAAAGCTGAGTCCACAGAGTGATCTCATAATAAGGGGCACTAATGTTTGTTAAGCATGTATCTATGACATCACGAGTTAGGCACATATTTTTATTGGTATTCTATCACTGGTTTTTCCCCAAACTCTGCCTGGGAGATAGATTTTATTGAACTCATAAATAGTTATCACAGGGAAAGGGCATCTTAAGGCATTTCTGGTACCCTTACCTTCCTTTCTTCTAAGAGGCTGGAAGCTAGAAAATTGAGACTACAGCCAATGACCCGAGGGGCTCACCGAGTCACGGCAGGGTGGGGGTAGGGGGTCTCAGATACACGCCCCAGGCTGGAGGTGGATCCCCAGGGCCTTCCCAAGTCTGGATCCAGCCTCCTGCTCCTCTCCACACATGCCCACTGCTCTAGGCATGTGGGACTATTTTATATGCCCCTAATTTCAGGAAAAGTTGTTTCTAAGAGTTTTTTTTTTTCTTCAGAAGATAGGAAGTTGCTATATATTTGCTTACATCACTCTGAGAACACTCCCATTTCTTTTTACTTTGACCATAAACAACAAAATCACCAGGGACCCACATGAGTGGCCCTGACCTCAATTGGTGCAAACTTAGGAGGCTTTCAGAGGGTAGCTGCCAGAATGGGAGAAAGCCATGAAGCAAAAAAAAATTGTGTTTTTTCTTAAGTTTTCATTTATTTATTTGAGAGAGAGAAAGCCAGAGACAGAGCCTGAGTGGAGGGGGAGGGGGAGCAGGGGACCCTGAGCAAGGCAGGATCCCATGACCCCTGAGATCATGACCTGAGCTGAGGGCAGACGCTTAACCTACTGAGCCACCCTGCAAAGAAGTTTTAAATGTAGAACTAGCAAGTTTTCATGAGGCCTCAAACTTCTTATCCTGGATATTACTCTAAAAGAGCCTTTTACATACAATGTTAAAAAGCAACATACTCTGTGGTTCCGTTGTTGAGATCCCGAAGATACAGCTCTAGGATAAAAAGAAAAAAAAACCCTCTCCTACCATTAAGTGGATGGGGACCTGGGGTTTGGGATAAAGTTTCCCATAATAGCGGCATCTGTGGCTTCCAGAATCACTGTATCCTAACTAAGGCAGCTGGGAGGGATGGGGATGTGCCACAGAAAGTGCTGGCTGACTCAGAAGGTGGCTCTGGGGTGGCAGGCAGTGGCATGAAGGCCCACAGGAAGAATTCTTAAAATTCATTTTCATAATAAATACACGCGAGTAAAAAATATGATGATATGGCATTTTAATGCGATTTTGAATATGTATGTTAAATTAAGGTGCGCGCGCTCACACACACACACACACATAACATTCCAATGCCCGTCATTGACAAGCTCACCCACATTCTTAAGGTCAAGCACATGAGTTGGCCAAATCAGGTTTCACCGGATGTGGTGCGCTCCCGATATGTGCTCATTTCTGAACGCATTCCATGACCTGCCTCAGTGTCTCCTCCCATGTGAGCACCCCTGCAGAGGACACCCTCCTCACTCTTCCCCTTCCAACTGCTACATGCACTTTAAAATCAGGACAAACATCACCTCTTCCAGGAAGCCTTGTTTCATCAAACCAGGCTGGGCTGGGAGCGTCCTCTGAGCTCACTTGTGACTCCAGCTTCCCTCTACCCCAGCACTCGTCTGCTTCTGTTTGCTTCTCTATCTGCTTTCCCCTCTGGCCCTTGAGCTGTTGGAGGGCTGGGAACACGTCACATGTGTCAGTGTTGTCCCAGAGCCCACCTCAGTAAGTGACACGTGGCAGCAGAGTGGGTGGGCAATGGATGCGATCATAAATGCACTCACTGGCCATCGGAGCAGCATAAATGAGTCAATGAATGAATGGTTCAACATAAAGATACCTTCAGGGAAGCATCCTTGGTCACTCAGGAAAGCGCTCTGCTGGGGGCACCTGGGTGGCTCAGTCAGGTGAGTCTCTGCCTTGGGCTCAGGTCATGATCCTGGGGTCCTGGGATGGAGCCCCTGAGTCTGCCTCTCCCTCTCCCTCTGCCCCTCCTCTGCTCCTACTCTCACTTGCATTCTCTCTGTCTCTCCTTCTCTCTGATGAATAAATTTTTAAAAAATCTTAAAAAAAAAAAAAAAAGAACAGCCCCACTTGGGCAAAGCTACGATTGCAAGTGAACTGAGGGACAGATGACCAGATGACTACTGGTAGTTACCAAAGCTTTCCCCTTGCCCCCTGGGCACACGACTAGCCCACAAACCCAGTTTCCCCTGCTGTCTGGGTCACGAGGTGGGGGAAAATGAATTACCACGTCCAGCTGTGTCCCTCATTTTCCATTGCACCCCAAACACTGGTAGCAGGCTCAGGTCCTAGATGGGTGGACAGTCACTGCACTGAGAAGCTGTGGGTCCCTGAATGGCCATGTGGGCCCGAGCTCCCCACCCACCATGACTCCCGGTAGGTAGGCTTACTGGGAGTGACACATAAAGGTTTGGTGTGTTAAGCATCTGAAATTTAGGGATCACCTGTTACCACAATTAGACTAAAAATACAAAACTGCTGATCTATTGCTCCACCAGCCATAGGCCAGTGTCTTCTGCAACTTCGTTTGCCAGCAAGCATTTATTAGGCACCAATTGTATGACTTCATACATGATTTCAGCCTCACGGCTCAGAGCCCTGGAGTCTTTAGTTAAGTGGAATGTGATAAACTGAGGAATGAGGAAGTGGACTGAGGTGACCAGAGCAGCTTTACAATGTAACTGTGGCCAGTCCTTTTTTTCAGGACAACCCATGATATCCCAATGTGCTTGGATGTACACTTACCTTGATTCCTAGAGGCCCAGGTAATCCAGGTGGCCCACGGAGCCCCTGAAGAAATGAATGATACAAGGACAACAATGAAACCACAGATGAGCGTTTGCCCATCCACCCCAAGCCACGCTGTGTGCACCCTACGCTGTGCGCCCAAGTAGGACAAGGGTCTCACTGTGGCCTGCTGTCTGCAGAAGAAAGGATCATTTTTGAGTTACGAGTCTCATGTTTGACTTCTGCCTCTTCCCCCTACTGCCTCTCTGTGACTCTGATCAAACCCCTGTCTCCCTTAGCTTGCTTTCCCACTCAAGATCTTCTATAGGCTCTCACAAGTCTGGGCAGGACCAGGCCTCCAAGTAGAGCTCACAGATTCAAAAGCCTGGTGTCTTTCTTGTTTACCATGATCTCAAGACCTGGGAGGGCCAAAGAGAAAAGCCTTCAACATCAGGCTGAAGGGTTGTACTTGATGCAGATGCATGGCCAAATTTAAAAAAAAAAAAATCACAATTCTACATGTGGATGTATTGGTGGAAAGCCAGTGTGAGGGAAGAAGGGAGGGTCCAGGCCCTTGTGGGTTCGAGGCCAAGCTCTGGGACTTTGGCAAGTGCTTCACCTCCCTGAACCTCATTTTCCCCATCAATCATGTGTGGTTGATAACACTGCCTTGGTCTGAATGCCTGTGTGGGTCCCAGGTTCATATTGTTAAATCTGAAGGCCCAACCTTGAAGGTATTAGGAGGTGGGGCCTTTGGTGTTTAGGATGTGAGGGCGGAGCCATTGTGAATGGACACTTGTCCTTGTAAGAGAGGCTCCAGAGAGACTCCTCATCTTTTCCATCTTGAGATGACGCAGCGAGAAGTGGGCATTCAGCAACCCAAGAGGGCCTTCCCCTGAACCTGACCATGTGGACATCCTCAACATGGACTTCCAGCCTCTACTAGAAGTTTAGAGCCACTGAGTCATGGTATTTTGTTAGAGTAGCCTGAACGGACTGAAAAAAGAAGTAAGTACTCGCTTGTCGGGGTAGTTGTGAGGATTCAGTGTAAGGTGCTTTAGTGCCTGATGCCATAGCTAACATCATAAATGCTCACCAAGTGCCACAGTCTACAGATTTATGTGTATTCTCCTGCTTCATCCTTGGGAGCCCAGCCAGTCTCTTTAATTTCCCCTCCCTTTTTGTTTCCAATGCTGGCCTGGTCGAATGGGCACACAAGCCCCTGGACCAGACACTTACCGGCTCTCCGTCTTTTCCCTGTCCGGGGGTCCCCGGGAGCCCAGGAGCCCCGGGATCACCCCTGGGACCAGCTGGCCCTGGACTCCCTTCTTCACCTGTCGCCCCCTGGAAAGAAAAGGGGACAGTTTCCGGGATCCATGACGTGCAGAAGGCAAGCTTTGCAATGGTGAGCCAGCCTGAAGGGGGTCAGTAGGTGTCCAGGTGATGCTCCGACTGTTCTATACAATGTACATAGTATGCTGGACTGGGTCCCCCCCAAATTTGTTATCTGAAGTCCTAATCCCCCTCAACCTCAGTTAATAAATAAGATATCTGCAGATGCAATTAGTTGTTAGGCTGAGGTCATAGGGAGGAGGACAGCATTTGATCCAATAGGACTTCTGTCCTTGTAAGAAGGGGAGATTTGCATACAGGTAAGTACAGAGGGAAGGCAGTGTGAAGATGTAGGGGACGGCAGCCGTCGATAAGCCAAGGAGAGGGTTCTGGAACAGAAGCCCCCCTCGTGGCCCTCGGGAGGAACCAGCCTCCCGATTTAGGACTTCCAGACATGGTGAGAAGGGTCAGGCTGGGTGTTTCTGTTGCTTAAGCCCCCCAGTGAGTGATACTGTGCTACAGGAGACTTGGCAAGCTGATACAAGGCGGAACTTGAGAACGGACAGGACATGAGTGCTTTTCTAGTCCAGCCTTGGATCCACTGCAGGAAAGCATCTGGTGTATCTCTTGTGGGGAGGTCCTCCTATTTTTGCTTGAATTCCTCCAAGAGCAGAGAGCTCACTACCTTCCTAGGCCTTATTCCTTTATCGGGCAGCCCTGTTACATACTTTTTCTATACATTCAGCCAAGAGCACCCTCTTTGGAGTCTTCCAGACACATGACACTCAAACTTGGGGAGTTCCCAGGAGAGACTCTAACCCGCCTCTTCGCACTGTAGGTCTTGAGCAATAGGAACACAGCTCAGGGCTCTGAAGTGGACGGAGGAGAGGGACGCACAGGCAGCCTCCAGGTCCTCAGGAGGGAGGGAGCTGGGCTTTGAGCCTGCCCTTGGCAAATAATGTTCACCTTTCAGACCACAGGGTCTCCAGCCCCCTGTGGCCACCTGGCTGTGGAGTCTGTGCAGCACCACATGAGCCACAGGGGCTCCGCTTCCCCAGTAGGGCTCCCTGGGGGCTGAGCTGTGGTGTGAATGCCTGCAGACAGACCCTGAAGGAGAGCTGGGTACCTTAAGGACCAAGAGCAGCCAGAGCAAGGGCACCTGTCTGCGAGCCTAGGGTCCGATCAGTTTCCCCAAGCCTCAGGCCAGCCAGCAGACACCGTGAGAGGCAGAAAGAGCATGGCCTGGCTGCTGGGCTTCCGAGCACTTTGCAGGGCATTTGGGGTTCCTCTCCCCATGCAGCCCCAGCTCTGGGCCCTCGGCCTGGCCTCTTGCTCAGCCACAGAGAGGTGTCTGGCTCCCTCTAGTGACACATGTCCCAACAGCCCACTGATTTCCTGGCTCTGGAGGGGACCCCAAAACCTCCAGCATCTTGGTCACCGCCTTCTCAAGGCATCGACGCCCTACTTATGGTGTGTCCAGAATAGAGCGCAATTTTCAGACGTGGTATAATCAAGGCGCAGCAGATGGGCCGGGGTTATTTTTTCCCCTGGCTTCATCTGGGTGCTCTACTTTTATTACTGTAGCCTACGACGGCATTATCTCCTTTCAAAACAAAAATTAGCACCTGCACCGCATGAGGGTTATTCTTGGGCTTATCATCAGCCAACACTCCAAAAACTGAAGATACGTCCCACAGGTTGGCTGACCGTTTTCCTCCATGATAAATCATTTTTCTCCGAGACACAAATTCTAAGATTCAGCCTCCCTGCCAAAATGCAAATGTACCATCTATTCTTGTTAAATTCTGCCAAAATAGAAAGGACAAAATGATGCCTCCTTTAAAAGGTTCTGGCTAACGGGGTCTTGAAGGGATTCCTAGAGGGACATTGAGGCACTTGTGCTAAAAGGGGCCCCTGCGGCCCGTCCGCCAGGTTGGAGGGACACCTGTCCCCGGATGTGACACTGCTTGCAGGGGGAGACGGGCAGCGATGTCCACACCTGCTTGTGCCGAGCCCTCTGATGGGTTAGTTCTGTGCTTCATCATTATAACCTGCAACTGATGCATCATTGTCCTCGTTCCACAGATGAGAAAGTCCAGGTGCACAGAGTGTGCCCGAGACCAGGCGTCTCCTCCACACCGGCACCCCGACATTCGGGTGGAGTGTGTGCGGTTGGGGGTCGCTGTCCTGTGAGTGTGAGATTTGGGGGAGAACCCTGTTTCTGCCCACCGGAAGCCAGCAGCAGGCCCTCAGCCATGAACCCCAGACACTTTTTAAAATGAGGGTGAAACAGGATTTCCAAAGGCTGGGGGGCCTTCTACCTCTGTCTGTGGGGTGTTGGTGTCCTGGGGGGAGCACCTGTCTGTCTTCCCTCAAATACGCGGATCTCTTTCTCAAACTTGGGAAGACTTCCTGTTTGCACAGAGGAGTGAGATGCATGATACGTCGTGGGTGCATTGAGTTGAGAGAAAGTAGGATTTGGGGTCAGGCCTTGCTCTGAGAGGTGGGGCGATCACCTCGCCTCCCAAGGCCTCCTCAGGCTCCCATCTGTTCCCCCGGGATCCATCTGACTCACGGGTGCTGGGAGCCTGCGAGAGGTGGCTGCATGGCCTCTCTTCTCTACCTAGAAAGCCCCTTCGGGCTTGGGCACCCTAACCCAGGCCTGAGCGGCTGGGCCTCCGCCTCCACGGCTACTCAAGAAGCTGAGGACGGATGCACATGCTGAGAGCAGCCAGGCCTTACCTTCTCTCCACGCTCTCCATCTTTCCCAGGGGGGCCTCTGATGCCAGGGAGGCCCTGAAAAAAAGACAGGTTATGCACATGGTAAAGTTCATGATGGCCTGTGGTCCCCAGAGAAGGGATCATATGCCCTTGTAGCCACGGCTACCCTGTTCCCATGGGCTCCCCATCCCCGACTCAATTCCCCATCTCCTCCCCACCGGCCTGAGCAGCTCCTCCTTGTCTGCTTTCCTGTACCGGGGCTGAGCCTGGTTCGCCTGCCCTGGGCTGTGGCTCTCAGAGGGCAGGGCCAGGCCTACACTGGATACCAGGGAGGACGAGGCTGACCTAGAACACAGGCTCCACATCCAGGACCTGATCCACCCGTGTCCTTGACATCGCCTGGGGGTTCACTTTGAGACAAAGCAAAAGAGCCGTGGGCCACCCCAGTGGGGAAGCAGAGCAGTGAGGGAGGGGAGGATGGCGGGTGGCTGGAGCCCAGTCCCGCAGGCGCTCTGGGAGCTGGTGCAGGACATGTCCTCCGGGGCTGCCCGGGGAAGGAGCCGGGGGCTTACCCAGCCCTCCCCTCAGGCCTGCCTCCCGGGGAGCCCATAACCACCTGTCCTGTGGCTGCACAAGGCGTTCTCGGAAAGGAAAGCCAGAGAAAACTCTCCCGGCAAAGGAATGCAGGGTTGGCAGGCACGGGAGCTGGGGGAGGGACGCGACACAGGCTATGTTCCAGCAGCATCTCTGGCGACCATGAAGGACAGGATGACTCACTGTCCCTTGTCCCTGCATCTCCTCTCGTGTTAGAAGCGGTGAGAACAATCACCTCCCAGGGTCGAGGGGACTCAGTGAATTCACACGCATAAAGTGCTTGGAACAGATGCTGGCACGTGTAAAGGCCCAAAATTTGTCCTCCAAACCCCTCTAATGATCCGCACAGGCTGATGGGCAGACGGGCCGGGCCCCAGCCGGCTTCAGGTGGACCGATTCTCTGCTGCCCTGAGCTAGACACGGTACTGGGTGTCTTAGGGTGGGATGTCCAAGCAGGAATCGGTGTGGACCCTGGCCTTCAAAGCTGGCCGGCCAGCAGACCCCAGGGCCCGCAGGCGAGGACTCCGCATGGCGGGCACAGGGGGTCGTTAGTGGCCATCTGGCCAGTCTGCTCTGTCTTTGAAGGTGAAGAGCTGAGGCCTGCGGGAGTGGCCGCAGAGGTCGCAGAACAAGCCTGCAGCCGGGGCCGTGCTCAGCATCCAGGGACCGTAAGCATCGGGACCCCTACGAACCCCTTAGTTTTGTCCTGTGTCTTCGAAAGGCAAACTCTGATGCTGACTCCAACATCCCCCGTGTGTACAGGCTTTCTGCAGTTTTCTGCATTTTCTAACACTTTTGTTTACCCCCTGGGCAGGCCTGATGAGTGCCCTAGAGCCTTAGGCTGGGTAACCTTCTAGGTGCCCTTGTCTGGGACGTCCATTTCTCCATCTGTAAAATGGGAGCAAGGATGCCTATGCCTACACCCCCCTGCAGGGGGGGGGTGGGGGAGCAGGGGGAGGCTCTGCAGATCCACAAGCAGCCCTGGGGCCCCAGCCCTCTTCCATCACTCACCGCACTTCCCGGGGGGCCGCTGGCACCAGGGGGGCCAACAGTTCCAGGAGCGCCCTATTTGGAAGGAGAAGTTTAGAAAGACCCAACGTAGCCATCACTAATAGTTACCCCAGCCTCTCTCTAAGGCTGCCTTCTCCTAGATTCACTGCAATTCGCTACATCTGACCTGGAGCTGCCTTCACCGCCAAGGGGAGCCTCCTCCCGTGCGTGTCTTGCGGTGCCCAGCTGGCCTTAAACCTCCAGCGAGTGGCATTCTGGCACAGACGTGGGGGACAGGAGGACAGAAGGGCTCCAGGGGGTTCCTGGAGGAACCAAGGCATGGAGTGGTCGTGCTGGCATGCACGTGCATGCTCTGTGCGTGTGTATTAGCTTTGATGGATGAATCAGGGAATGCTTCCTGGAGGAAGTAGATTTGAATGCAACACCCATGGTTAAGGAAGATTCCACGGGAGGAGGTGTAGGGGTCCATACCACGGAGATGGGAAGCAGGAAACTCCCCAGGTTCCTGAGTCTCCCTGTCTGTGCTCAGCTTCCACCGCCCTGCAGGCCGTGCCCGTCCAGGGCTCTCTACTAGCAGGGAGGAGCCTGCCGGCTGTGCCCCCACCCTGCCCTGTGACATCCGTGTCGGTCACTGCCCTGGGCTGACCCCATCCCCGCCCGGACATATGCACAGGTGACCTGGGTCCTGTGAGCTCACAACAGCAGGTACACAGAACCCAGGGCTGGGAGCAAGGGTGCTGCCTGAGGCCGCGGCCCATCTCACCACCACTACCCCTTCGTGGAGGTGGCCTCATTCCACCCGCACCACGTGGGCTCCTGAGCTCTACGGCCCTGCACACCGCATAGATCGCAGTCAGCCCCTGGGTGCCCACTGCCCACGCCCCGGAGAGCCAGCGGCCCCGCGGGAGGGAAGGCCCAGCCGTGGGGTGCTCAGAAGGCAGGTGCATGAAGGCCCCCATCCACCTGGGTCCCTAGCTGCTCCTGTGCGCTGGGAGTTTCTGTAGAGATGGGTGCACGCTGGTTTTAGAGGACGTGTGCATGTGACTGGGTGTCTCCCTGTGCGCATCACGCCCGTGCCTGTGGATGCAGACTCAGATTGTGGGTTGGGCAGGTGGATAAAGCCCTGGAATGCTGGGAACGCTGCAGAGACCAGTCTGTCTGTCCTGGTCCTTGTTGCCCCAGGGCTGCCCAGCCCCAGCCACCACTCCACCCTGCCCTCTGGCCCACCCAGAGCTATGAGCGCAGGTGTGTGTGCCAGGCCCTGTCTCCCTCTGCAGGGCCCCTCGAGAGGATGCATGAGGACTCACGGGGTTTCCAGCTGATCCGGGTGTGCCGCGTGGGCCTTCCTGTCCTTTGGCACCCTGCCCAGGATACAAGGGGGAGGGGAGACATCTAGGGGACGCTGTCCTCGTCCCCATGCAGGGCCGTCGCAGGCACAGTCCGCTCATCGGAATCGGCGGGTGCGAAGTGCAGGACAGGGAGCAGAGCCTGACGTGCGCAGGAGTCACAAGGCCCTGGCCACCAGCTGGCGCGTGGTTTGTTCCCTTATCCCATCCTCACCACCCCGGGTTTAGGGATCAGCACTGGCGCTATGTAGACGGGGCGGCCCAGGAGCACAGAGCCGGCCAGCGACCCCCTGGGATCTGAGCCCTGATAGTCACTCCAAGGGGACCTCTCCAGAGAGCGTCCCTGAGAGAGGCAGCTAGGAAGCCCAGGGCAAGAGAAATAGCAAAATCAAAATGCTAATCCGCACCTGTGTCACTTACCCCAGAGCAGCCAGTCAGAGCTGGGAGGGACGGAGGGGCTTCTTGCATCTGAACCACCCCATGCCCTGGCATTCCTTCCCCACCCAGGGGTCCAGGGCAGCACCCACCCCAGGGCGGCATTCTCGGGGAACCTAGTGAGGGGTGTCAGCCCCAAGGCACTGGGCTCACAGCACCTGTGGCAGCGCCCCTGGGGGGCAGCTGCAGCATGCCAGGCAAGCAGACGGGGTGGGGGCATTTGGGGGAGACCCCCAGGGACAGAGGGGCAGTCCAGGATTTTGAGTCCACAGGGGGACAGAGGGTTTCTTACCGGTGCTCCAGTGGGTCCGCGAGGCCCCAGTTCTCCGGGATGGCCCTGCAATCCCTGCAATGCAACAACCGTCAAGGAACTTGGTCATCACCCCAGCGATTATTGGGGAGTAGAGGGGGGAGCAAGGACACATGCAATGGTCCTGTTCTGGGATCCATGGTGGGGGCTGTCCTCGGAGCCCTGGGGAAGGAGGAACGGGCTGCATTTGGCTACTGGGGATGCTGTGGGGAGACCATGCGGTTCAGAGACCTGCTGCCACGCAGCCCGTGGACACCCTGGGACCAGTACACGGGCTCAGGGGTACAGGGCGCGGGGTGCAGTACACTCACCGGTTCCCCAGGCACGCCAGGATCACCCTTCTCTCCTTTGGGCCCTTGCTCTCCCTGTTGGAGAAGCACAGAGTACAGCACACATGCCCTGCCCTGCCCCATCCATGGATCAGCCTCACTGGCCACCCCCGTCCTTTGCGTTGACCCGTTAGCAAAAGTGTCTCCCTCTGCCCAGGGTCCTCCCACTCGCACCCCGCTCAGACTCATGATGCTTACAACATCCTTCAAATCGAAGACCAAGAATCTCTTCTTCAGGGAAGCTGACCCCAAACCTGGGGACTCTCCGGGCAACATCCTCCTCCTCCCCAGACTCGTCCCACAGCAGTTTCACTGTTATTTGCACCCTTCGGGTTTGCCTCCCACCCCCCTCCAGCTCCGAGGATGGAAGGAATGTGGAGGGAAAGACTTTTCTCAGACCCTGAGCCTCTCCCCTTTCTTGCCTTGATGGAGAATCTGGGGAGGAACCTTCGCTTGAGGGACCTGACAGCCTGGGGGCTGAACCCTACAATTGTGATGGCCAGATGGGGTGTCTAACTTTTGCTAAAGAAGAGATGGGCCCCAGGCAGGACAAGAGGTGCCACACTGGGGGCTAACAGCTGAAGCCTGCACATCGGAAGGGCCGAGCGTGGCTCCTTCTCAAGGAGCGGGACTTAGAGCTGTGCGAGCGCGCCATGGGCTGCTCAGGGGGATGCCAGGCTCCCCTGGAAGCATCCTGAAGGCAAACTCTAACAGGAGAGTTAGGGACCCAGGGGCAGGAAGTGCTAAACGTCCAGTGGTGGGAGAAGCGGGCAGACAGGCCGCTCTCTGTCTCAGGCACAGGCACATTCTGCAGACCTTGCCCCGGAGTTTCCCGCCCGCCCTCCTCTCCCATCTGGATCCCCCACTTGGCATCTGCACGGCCCTGGCTGCTTTTCTCTGCCTGCATCGTGTGTGTGGCATGGAACCTGCGCGGCCTTCCCCAGGGAGCCGTGGCCAGCGTTCACGGAGATCGCTTTTGCAAAGGGCTCCGTGGCACCCACACGGGTGTGACTTCACCCCTCCTCCAGAGGCTCCATCGCAAGCTAGCCCAGAGCACACCCCGGCTCCGTTCGCCAGGGACAGCAGCACCTCTCTCCTAGCACGTTCTCCTTCTAGAACACTTCCCATGGTGGGGACTGTCCAAGCTCTTTGATCTTCCAGTCACTGGAAGTCACAGGGTTATCTCGGGTGAGGCACTAGAAAGATGCTGGGGGAAGGGGCTGTCGGTGGCAGGAAGCCCAGCTCAGGACTCAGGAGTTGGTCAGCCAGGCCAGCAGAGGGACCCCCGGGGGCTCATGGGCAAGGTGCTCCCGCCATTTCCAGCCCAGGGCTTGGCAGTCTGTCTGTTGGGAGGCAGAGTCTTCACTCCAGGAGCACACGAATGAGCCCATGCTCATTGACTGATGATCAATAATATTGATTGCATGGGTATGACTGGCTTCTCTTCCTGACTGCCCCTGTGACGTCAGTCACATCAACACCCTCTCTGAGCTCAGTGTCACCCTGGTGAACTCGGCCACTGCTTGGCATCCTGGAGATTCCTCTGCAGGCTGCCCCGGATCCTTCCCTAGAGGCTGCTTGTGCACCACCTGCTGGCTCCCAGCGACAAAGACCCTCTTGAGTTCCTCACTGCAATTTCCCCAGCCCAAGGCTACCTGGCCCTCCTTCCTCCACACCTGCACACACCACCTGGAGGCCTCCCCAGGCGCAGGCCCCAGCCAGGCCCAGCACACTCCTCCAACCCCAGGCAGAGGGAGGTAGGCTTTTCCTCCCAGCTCTCCTCCTCCTCCTTCTCTGTTCCCTTCCTTAATTATGCCGCGAACCCTGCTACCCGCCCCGTGAGCAGGGACTCCAAGGAGCACGCCTCCGGAGAGCAGGGAGGATGTCAAACAACACTCTTCGAAACCATCAATAAAAATACAGTTACCATGGCGATGAGGCCAGTCCAGAGAGATTCATGCAATAATCCACAATGCATCTTTTTTTCTTTTTTTTTTTTCCTTTTTCCCTCATAGACACAATTTTCTCACATTGCACCTGAAGTGGCTTCCTATTTTTCAAAAATCTCAGACCCTGCAGAGAGCGTCACCAAGGGAAGACAAAGGGGAAGCCTGGGAGGCCCCAGCCTCCCATCATGAGTCGTCTGGCCAGAATGCCTTGGAAATCATCTTTAAGCCAGAGCCCCCTAAATCTGTCCTTTCCCACAGGCAACTCCCAAGTACTTCTGAAGTCCACACCACCCGGTGATGCCCCGTCCACCACGCCTCCTCCCCCTTTCACCTCTGGAGCAGCTCAAAGTGCTTCTCCTTCCACCAGGATCTCAGCCCCTGGCTCCAGCCCTCTGCTCCCCATCTTTCCCGTCAAATACAGGATTAGCCGCAGCTTCTAAATCCTATCTACGTAACACTGAGCTTGAGGAGAAAGCAACTCTGACACATGGGCATCTACAGGCTCTAAGCTGCTGGGTGGCCCCGAGCAGCAGGCCAAGCCCCATAACAGGAGAACCCTGTCCTGAGAGCAGAGGGGGCAAGCAAGCATGTGTCTCTGGCCTCAGTGATGCCGAGAGCAAGAGGAGAGCCTTGGAATGCTTCCCCAAGCACCTTTCCAAACAGAGAAGAAGCTTCCTAGTCATTGCAGTGAAGGTGAGCCTCCTTGTCTGTTAAGGGGTCAATATTCAGGAGAGGCCTCAAGTGCTCCTTCTACTGGCACCCTCACTCCTCCTGAAGTTGACTGGGACCCCGCTGTCCTCTCTCAGAACGGCCTTTCTTAGGCCTGGGCGCCCCCATGCGCTTCAGTATCCGCATCCGTCCCCATCACCGCGGCCCACATCCTCAGTAATGCTTCTCGGGATCCTTCAGTCTGCAGCCACTTTACACAGCTCTGGTCTCCTCGAGACCACCAGCTCTTTGTTCAGAACCTCACCCAAAGAGAGGGCCACCCTTATCCTCAGATAGAGCAGGTAACCTCCAGGCCACTGGACCGCCGCAGGCCTGACACTGGAGCCAGGTCCTTGCAGGTGGGCCCATCCCCACTCCCCAACCCCAGCTGCCAGGACTAATCTAGAAATTCAACGGCCCTATGTGCTGGGGGCCAAGTCACCACCAGAGAGTGCAGGCATCACAGGCCTGGCTGAGGGGCACCTGAGCCAGAAGGGGCCACAACTACTTACTGGCATTCTTGGGTGTGGTGTGAACAGGGACGTCTGAAAAGAAAACCACAGAAATGAGAAGAGGGTGACTCGATTGTAACAACCGGCCTCTAAGAAATGGACCAAGTGGGAGATGGAGCCCCAGGGCTTCCTGGAGTGATGGTCAGCATTGACAGGCATCAACACCAACTTCTCTCCAGTCCCAGAGTGGTGAGCGAGGCAGGGCAGCAAAGCATGGTGGGCAGATGGGGGGACCCTGGAGTCACACCCCTGCCTAAAACCATGTGGCCACCTGTCAGTTTCTATTCTTCCATTGATAAAGTGGGGGCAGAAACCTCCCCTGCCCAGGGTGCCATGGCTGAAATGGAGAGTCTGTGCAAGTAATCAGAGGCTGGGACCTCGGGCCCTCCCCCAGAATCCACCTCTACCAGCATCTGCTAGCCATGATGCACGAGAGGAAGAAACCAGGGGAGACACGCTCTGGGCACAGGGAGCCAATTTATGCAAAACTCTTTATCCCTGCACCCAGAGACACAGGGGCTGGCCAGCATGGCCCTCTGGCTCCACCCCGTGTCCATGCTACCGTCAGCACCTTGCAGGTCTCATGACATCTCTGGCCACGTGGCGTTTGCACCTGCTACTCCTCTAGCTGGGAACATGCTCTCATCCTTCCTTTACCTGGCTGATGGCAGCCCATCCTTCAGGCCTTTTGTCAATGTCCTGTCTTCAAAACCCCCTTCCTCTCAACTATAAATTACGTCCCTTTGTTACTCTCCCTGAGTGCACCCTGTTCTTCACTGGCATTTACTATAACCTGTCATACGTGTATCAAGGCCACCAGGTGACTTGAGTTTGCCTCTCTGCCTGGGCTGGGAAGCTCCAGGGCTTCCAAACCCCGTCAGCACCTGGCTCACAGCAGGTGCTCAAACAATAAGCAAACAGGGTAAAGGGCATCATAGATTCTAGTCCAAACACCCAATGAAGTCAAGGGGGCACCTGGGTGGCTGAGTCGGTGAAGCATCTGCCTTCGGCTCAGGTCATGATCTTGAGGGCCCTGATTGAGCCCCATGTCGGGCTCCTTGCTCAGTGGAGAGTCTGCTTCTCCCTCTCCCTCTGCCCCCCACTTCCCTGCTCATGCTCGCTCTGTCTCTCTCAAGTAAATAAATAAAATCTTAAAAAAATAAACACACAATGAAGTCAAAATAGAAGGGCAAAAGCTTTTTCAAATCCATCTTGTCTTCCATGTCCCCAAATACTAGTAATCCCTTCTCCAGAAGAAATCACTATTTTTCAGTTTAGCAAAATTTTCTACGTATTTCCACATAATTATGAATGTATAGAAGTGGATGCTTTTGCACAAGAGTTATACAAATATCAACAGCCACCACATGATTATTAGTTCTTGTTTACATGTTTAAACCACATTCCTCACAATAACCAAGGAGTAGATCATGTTTTCCCTGCATCATGAATAAGAAAATTAGAAGCAGAGAGGTGAAAGCTTAATGAAGCTCCCACCAGTAGTAACTGTGGGGTAGGAACGTGCCCCACCGGGGTGGCCCTGGAGGTCACGCTGGTTTCTCTAGGCAGCTTTCTTGAGTATCAGCAGTATCTTTTCAAGGCCACGTATATTGTGTATATATACATGAGTGTGTGCATATGCATGTGTGTGTATTTTATAGAATAGGATTCCATGATGTGGATATTCTGTGGTGCACTTAATTCTATGCTTTGGTCATATAAGTGGCCAGTAACATTTCATTATAAGCAAAACTACAATGTGCATTCTTGTGCATGCTTTTTCAACTACACACAATGCAAATATTTCCCTGAGATAGATGCCTGGAAACGAAATTTCTAAGCTAACAAGTACATACTTTATGATATGTGAATACTGAGCAACTTCTCAATTCGATGTTACCAATTTGCCCTCCTACTAAATAATACATTTCCCTGCATGCTTGCCAACATTAGACGTTTTCAGTGCTACACCAAGTTTTATATGACCGGTTCGGAATCTAAATTTGATTCTGAGATTCTTCTGACATCCTTATGGAATGGCTGAGTCTCGTTTTGACAGGCGTGTATGTGGGGAGGAGATTGAGCTGTAGAAGAATGATTTAACATACATAAAAACCACAGGCAGAGATTCTTTGTCACACTATAAATGGGATTTCTGGGTGTTCAGGCTCTCATCCCTCAGCCTCTATTTTCTTAGGCAGTTCCCTGCTCAGGGAACTGAATGATCCATACTTGCCCAACCATGGCCAGCACTGAAGCCACATTCAATGTCCCTGAAACCAACTGATCAGAGCACAGAATATAATGGCTGGGAAGAAATATTAAAATGGAAAAAAAAAGCATACAAAATAGCCTCCCCTATTTATATAGAATTTATTTTTATTATTTATTTATTTTTTTAAGAATTTATTTTTAATTTAGTGTTTATTATGTACCAGAAACTGTACTACGAACTTTGCATTATTTCATTTAATTTTCACTAGGAATGTACAAGACAGCTGGGTATAATATCTTTTCTTAACAGATAAGATGGGGTCTTTGAAATTAAACAATGTACCTAAGACCACAGTGCTGGTAGATGGCAGAGCAGGGACTCAGGAACTCAAATTCACCTTTTGCAAGCTCTGAAGCCCATGACCTTACTCACTACTCATCACCAAGCACAATGCCTGCCCTCATGCCTGCACAAGGTGGAAGCATGAGTCGTGGTTATAGATCCATTTTGCTGTCTTGCTCTGGACAAAGTCTCTTCCTGTTTCTTGTGTCTGGACCTCAGTTTCCTCATATGTTAACGGGTGGGTACATACTGTGTCTAGCCAATGTTCTGATAAATAGCCACTATGCTTGCTGCATAAAATAAATCACTAAACACAAGGTGCTTTTTAGAGAAGCCTAAGTATTTCTGGATCACAAGACCTAAGAATAGTCCTGCCTAGTGGCCATCTCCACTGGAAAGATGTTTATAACTAAGTGGTTTGGGAGGAAGGGAGGCACCCAATGCCTGAGGTATTCAAAGAAGGATGAGGAGGAGAAGCGGAGTAACTTACAGTGCCAGGTAATCCAGGGGGGCCTGCGGGACCAGCTTCACCCTGGATGAAAATGAATGAATAAATGAATGAATGAATGAACGAATGACCATTAATTCTCCTGCCAACATTGTTTATCCTGGGACGGCTCTCCCCAGACGACAGAACCACCCGCCCAGCATCTACCTTGACAGAGAGATAGACAGATTCCAAATTATTAACTATTTCAGATGTAGGAAACCTTATGCTTCGAGAATTATCTATGCTAACATGGGCGGCCATAGATCATTTACATCACTCCATGCTATCCCACCGTGAATACGGAAATCAAGTGATCCATGATCCATCTGCTCGTTGATGACACTTAGTGCCATCACGGCCCGTGAAGCAGCAAACATCCCTGCTCTGTGCCCTTGGGCATAAAGACAGGAGCTCCCTTACAGACTCCACGGGCCCCAGCCCAGACCATGTGGAGGGGACGGCCCCTCTCAGGGGACCAGGAGGGGACAAATCTACATTACTGTAAACAACACAGGTCTGGGACTTAACCTTTCTGAGCTTTTAACTTCAATCTACCATTTTATACATTCTTTGACCTCGTTGCGCTTGTCTACGTCTTCCAAAATAATGATGGCCATACCGACAGCTCACAGCATCATAGGGGGACTGACTGAACATCTTCAGCAGGGCCCCAAGGTAGACGACATGGTTCTACATTTGACCCCAGGCAAGGGGGCCATTGGTCTATCCATGCACGAGAAACTTCAGGAAGCAAACACGATCCCCAAAGCCTGTCCTTCCAGGTGGGCCACGTGACACCAGGACATGGGTGTCTGTGTCCATGCATGTTCTGAGTGGCCCAGGGTGAGGTCCGGGGCTGGCCTTCCATGCATTGTTAGTAAACCAATGAATGAAACTGGCTTAGAAAGAGACAAGGCCACTCTCAGTAAGCAATAATTATATGATAAAATAGTTATATTGTTTCTATTGTTATACAGTATTTAATTCCAGTTACTGAATTATGTTTTTTTTTAAGATTTTATTTATTGATTGATGAGAGACAGAGAGAGAGAGAGGCAGAGGGAGAAGCAGTCTCCCTGAAGGGAGCCCGACGTGGGACTCGATCCCAGGACTCTGAGATCACGCCCTGAGCCGAAGGCAGACGCTCAACTGCTGAGCCACCCAGGTGTCCCAACTGAGTTATGTTTTTATGTATTATGTATTGACTCATTGAATCTCCAGAGAAGTGCCTACGAGGCAGACACTCTGGCATTCCCATTTCCCAGATGAGGACACTGACACCTAATGTTCATTTGCCTGCTCAAAGTCACAGCCGGCGTGTGGCTGAGCCTGGTTCTCAGAATCCAAGCAGCAATGCCTGCACTAAAGTTCCAGAATTTTTTCCAGAAAGAAAAACACTTTCTCAGTGTTATTTGTACTACCCGATTTTACCCAATTATCCCCCTGACACTGACATCGTCGTGTTCCAGAACCAATCTCATTTAAACCAGTTTACTCCACATTAAAAAGTCCAAATAATCAGAGTTGAGTGTTTCCTGGCGATAAAGGAAAATTTCAACTTTTTAAGTGTCTGGGCTCAGCTCCTGGGCTCCTAGGGAGGCTATCCCTTCACTTTTTTTAAAAAAAGATTTTATTTATTTATTCATGAGAGACAGAGAGAGAGAGAGAGGCAGAGACACAGGCAGAGGGAAAAGCAGGCTCCATGCAGGGAGCCCGATGCAGGATTCGATCCCAGGACCCCGGGATCACACCCTGAGCCAAAATCAGAGGCTCAACTGCTGAGCCACCCAGGTGTCCCTATACTTTTACATTTACCAATGTCAAAATGACTCAGCAAAACTTAAAAGCATGGACTCTATTTCTGCCCTAGCACACATTGTATGTCTGCCTTGTTTAAAAAAAAAAAAAAAAAGAATAACTAAAAGGGAACACTCCAAACATAAAAATAAATAAATAAATAAATCACAAAACCTCCCTGGTTCCCATAAGATTAAAGTCCTACAGCCTTGCATATACTAAAAACACAAGATAAAGTCTGTAACTTTCTGGAATGCCCTTCATCACAATGATCATATATATGTAAAAGGCATATAGAGAACCCTGCCCCGAATGTTTCTTGCCGGAGCACTCTCCTCTTTGTAAAGACTGTGCGTCTGGGCAGCTGTCCTAACTTAGGCTCAAATGAAACTCTTTTCCTTTCTCTTTAAAAAATTTTAAAGGTCTGTACATTTGGTGTCGACACGAACCAAGGTATGGAGGTGTATTAAGGAGCGGAGGACAGGGGAACAGACACGTCTCTGATCCAGGGGGTCTAAAGACTGCCTTCTGGGAAGAGCCGGCCTCTCCCCGGCGCTGTAGGGTGAGGAAGGGACAGGAGGTGGGGTGGAGAAAACCCCCGATGACCCCCTGCACGGCTGCAGAAGGACCCATGAGTTCTGGAGTTCGCCACCCAATGGGCCCAGATCCCAGCGTCTCCAGGAAAACATGACACCCCGGCAGCCCTGCTGAGGGAGGAGATGATCATTCCCACTTTCCAAGATGCCACTGGACTAAAAGGGTCAGAGCCAGAGGCGAGGAGGATGGGCCTCGAACGCAGAGGCGGGGAAGCGCAAGACACAGTCAGAAGGGGACGATGTTGCTTTAATGTCCTATTTTGGATTTTTGACCAGAATGATCTATTATTACATATTTCTCTGGAGGAAAGAACGGCAGGCCAGGTTCCCTGGAAGCTTGGATGTGATTCGGCCGGAGGCCTGGCAGTTCTATCAAAGCAATAAAAGAGGCTTTACGGTCTGGCGGAGTCCTTTGCATCCTGGAAATGAGTTTCTCAAATGAAAATTGCAATTCCAAAAAAGCCACCAGAGCAGCAAGCCTGGGCCCTTCCCATTTCTGGGCCTCCATGTCTAGATAGCGGGTCTGTGCAGAGTAAAGCCCTCCTCAGCCTCCAGCCCAAGAGAGAAGCAAGTGGGAGCCCCTCCTGGACCCCAGAGACAATGGGGAGAGGTGGGGGGACTGAGAAAGGGGAGACTGGAGGGGAAGGCAGTGCAAACGTGGGGATATAGAGGCGGGGGGAGCATCGTGTAGGTGACAGGTGATGGGGAGAGCCAGGCCCCCTGGGGCGCCGTCATTGCTCAGGTGCCCACGGGCCAGGCCGGCCTCAGGCACTGCCCTGCTGGGAGCCAGGCCCCTGATGCGACCCACTGCTGGGGTGCCGATCTTAATGCAATGTGCTCCTGAGAAAGCAATGTGGCTTTTCTGTGCCTCAGTTTCCTTAGCTATGAAGCGGGGATGCTGCCGGTAACAGGACCCCTCTCAGGGTCACCCTGAGGATCGCCAGAGTCACCGCAGGAGCAGTGCGTCCAGCGGTCCTGGTACAGACGGCGAGTCTCACTCCACCACACGGGACCTGCGTCCCGCTTCCCAGCAGCCCCGCGGAGGAAGGATCAGTGAACCCATTTCCAGCCAGCGAGCCAAGGCACAGGGAGGTCGGACAAGGTGCCCAGAGCCACCGGGCGGGCAGAAGCGGATTGGAATCCAGGCCCCAGCTCAGGCTCAGAGCCCGGGCGCGGCAGGCAAGGCACATGCACACGGAAGGGTGCTTGGCCAATTCAGGCAGTGACGGCCAGGCGGCCAGCAGCAGCTCGTACCTTTTCACCTGGGTCACCTTTCACTCCCGGGAGGCCCAGCCCACCTTTCTCTCCCTGCGGCGAAAGAGGAAATTAGAACGCGCCACAACGCAACACCCGCCTTTTCCACATATGAGCAAGTGGACCTTGGCTAAAAAAACCCTTTCTTCTCTCGACCTGCGCTGTCTTAATCGGTAAACGTCAAGGTGAAGCGCAGCTGCGCAGGTCGCCGTCAGTGACCGTGAGGCACCCGATCCCCGTCAGGCCCCCGACATGACCCCCCACCCCGTTGCCCTCTGAAGATGCTGCACCCTCTGCAGACTTCTCTCTCAGCTGGCAGGCCTGAGGGCCTGAGCCCCTTCCTCTCCTTGACTTTGAACCTGGGGAAATACTCCCGAGTCCCAGGTAACACCACCCCATTGGCCCAGGGGCTGGACCCCAGAGGGGGCTGCTTTGCGAGGCCACAGGTGTGGCGCCGCCACTTACCTGCTCTCCTTTCTCTCCCCTCACGCCTGGGAATCCAGGAGCCCCCGGGAGCCCCGCTGCTCCCTGCGGAAACAACACAGCGTCACTGTCTGCTGGGCTCTCGGGGAGGTGAGGGGGCTCTCCTGTGGGCCGGGCCGGGACCCAGACCTGTGATTTCCCCCTCCTGCGCCCCAGCCCCCCGAGATCTCCAGCGAAGGAATGAATGAATGAATGAACGAAAATATGAACAAACAGACCTTCTCTCCAGGTCGGCCTGCCAGGCCCTGCTCCCCAACTTCACCCTGGAGACAGAATAACAGACACCCCATTATTTTCCGCTCACATTTGCGGCGATGGCTGTCATTCCCCCCGGCCCCACACAGTCACAGCACCTGCGGGCCGCAACTCTGGATTCTGGGACATGAGCGTCGCATAGGGTCACAGCCTGCGCCCTACGCAGCTGACTCTACGCGGCAGCTCGGGCTATGGAAACCAAGCCTTTGGCATTTCCAGAGGGAGGGGGCTCCACACTCTTGCACATCCTCTCTCAGTCCCCCCCAAAGAAACATCTGCTGGAACCGTGCTGACCCAGGTCACACTGCTGAATCCATCCATCCTGAACCTACAAGCGTACGAAGTGCAACAGCAACGGGCCAAAGCTGTGACTCCAAGGTCCATCCCGCTCCGAGCCGTTAGCACACGTGGCAGGGGAGCCCGGGCCCCAGGCTGGGCCCGGTGATGAAGGAGCAGCCACTGAGGAGCACGCCCGGGATGACCACTGTCCCGCGGTTGCTGTTCAGACTTTTTGGAAAACGCAGGCAGTCCCCGGGTTAGAGGCGGGTGAGAGCTTTAGTTTTCCTGTCCTGAGGTGTGCTACAGGAAGGGCAGGTCTTGGGGGGAAATTCTGGTCAACGTCCAAACGCAAACCCCGAATACACGCCGGTTCTAGCAGATTGGATGAAGTTTTGCGCTCAGCCTTTCAGTTCCTGGGTAGCGTTTTGGGGTCGTGTTGAAGCGGGAGACTTCTACGGGCCTTGTCTGCTGGCCCCAGGACATCAGGCTGCTGTGGTCCCTGCAGACCACCGATGCGAATTTGTGTGTGTGGTGGTGGTGAGGGGTCGGCGGGGGGAGGGGGGGACTGTACTTTCTAACCAACGACGTGGCTCAAGAACCACTGACTTCCTGAATGCCGACCTCTAACACCCATCGTGCTACTTAGGAGCACGGCCGTGTGTTTAGGGGCACGTCGTGTAGCTCTCCATGAGGACTGTGGTCTTCTGGCAAGTGAACGGCCCCCCGAATGAATGAACGAGCAAGTTCACGCGTGCACGTCGTGATTGCCCCCGCAGCCACGCCAGACTCCGCTGCTGGTGAAGGCCAGCATGACCACCACTTCTCAGAGGCGAAGGGGAGGAGGGAAGAAAAGAAAAAGAAAAGAAAGGATCCCGACGCACTGTTTAGCATTGGGCGCTGCGGCTCTGGTGCCGCCAGGGGCACTGGCCCAACCAGAAACCTCCTCCACGCACTCCGATCCCCCGTGAAGTCCCAGTCTTTACAATTAGTAAGAACTGCTCTATGCGGAGTCACGCAAATACGTGCCACTCCAACTGTCGCCTTACATCTGCTGGGATGCTAACCCCTTCGCCGCGGGGATTGCTTCTCTCGTGCTGAGAAAGCCACTGCGCGTCCGGGTTTGGTCAGAAGGCATTTTGATGAGCTTCGGAAGTGCCTCCCGAGTTGCGCCACGAGCCCCTACATCAGAGGCCCCGGGGGACGGGGGGCTGGGCGGTGTCTTGAATTCCCGATCTGTGCGCCCTGCAAGCCAGCTCCCTTCCCTGATGGACCCCTAAACCTGCTGTCCACGACTTAGCTGTAATCCTGGAAGATTTTTTTTATCTTTAGCCGGCATTTTGTAAAAAAAAAAAAAAAAAAAAAAAAAAAAAAAAAAAAAAACAGGCATAAGGCCCCAGGCCAGATGGTTTTGGAGGCTGCTGAGTATGTTGTGAAGGTATCATAACTGCAAAAATTCCTAGTTTTGAACTTCCTGGAGACACGTCCAAATGTATCGCACTAGGAATCGGACAAAAACGACACATGTGGGCTGGATCTTCGGGCCTTTGGAGGTTACCAGAGATACAAAGCATGTCGTCTGTTGAGGCCACAGAAATCCCGAAAGGGCACCTGTGAGGTCATCCCAACACTTCCTGTGATCAGCAACAGCCTCCTGCAGGCCCGTGCACGCGCCAGAGCCGGGCTCTGAAGACCACCGGACACGAGGCCGGAACTCACTTGTGCAAGCCCAGGAGGACGTGGGCTCCACTTTACAAATTGGAGAAGATGCAACTGTGAGGTGTGGTCCCCACAATAGCATCTACTGGGTCATCAGCAACCTTTGCCAGCCCAACAAGTCCTTTCCAGAAAACGATGGAATTTCAACCAAACACCGAAAGGTGGCCTGGGTGCTTTTAAGACCACGAGCTTCACCCCCCTAAATGCACCCACACCCAGGCGTGCATGGAGGCGGCACAATAAATTACTCATTATTATATTTCAGTGACTGGGGATCATCAAAGTGCTTTTTAAATGCATATGATGCTTCTTAAAACAGGAAGGACCACAGTCCTGTAGGTGGCAACCGGACAACCGTCTGTGTGCTCATGGGGCTCGGGGGCTGGGTCTCTGGGATCTGGAACCCAGACAACAGGGGGCTTCCCGGGGGACCCAGCAGGTTCTTGCCACACTGGATCCACCTGGGGTACACGACACATCGTCGTCTTCTGAAGAATGCCCGCCGTGTGGAAGGCAAGGCAACACCAGGGCGCCCGCGGCTGCACCCCCTGCACCTTCGCCGCCCACAGGTGATTGGGTCCTGCTTTCCTGGAGGAAGGGGTGAGGCCAGGACCCTCCCGGCTCCTGCTGGGCTGGGTTGGACCCACCGGCCACGTGGCAAACCGGCCCTGGGAACCTGCCAGACGTGGCTGTGGGCAGGGGCGGGGTGACAGGGACCTGGTCCTGGAGGATCCACAGGTGGTGACCCAGCAGAGGACAGGGCCCCGGGGGGTGGGCTGGGCAATCATGCGGGCCAGGGCGCAGCACCTGTCAGCCCATGCTCTCCCTGCCCCCACACGTGCTCCCCGCACACACCCCACACATGTACCCCACACGCTCCCCCCACACGTACCCCACACACTCCCCACAAAGGCTCCCCACACAGGCTCCCCACATGCACTCCCCACACACCCCACGTACACACACACCCCACATGCACTGCACGTACACACACCCCACACATGCACCCCACATACACACACCCCACACACACCACACATACACCCCCCACACCCCATGTACATGCACACACCCCATATGCACCCCACGTACACACACCTCACCCGCACCCCATGTAACACCTCACACACACACCCCATGTACACACACACCCCACACACTCCACATACACATACCTCACACATGCACCCCACATACAAACACCCCCCCACACACACCCTATGTACACATACACCACAGACACCCTACTCCATACCCCCACACACACTGACACATACACACGTGCACCTGCCCACAACACACCAGACGCACCCCACATACACATACTGACATAGACCACATGTGTACACCACACACATACACACATACAACATACACTCACCTCCCCCCGACACACACTGACACACGCTGGACAGCAAATACACCCCACACCCCATATACACTTACCAACACACACCACAGACATACACACCACACATGCATCCCACATACAGACACCAACACGCACCACAGACACACACCACACATACACACACACTGCACACCCCACATATACAGACCGACACACACCACAGACAGACACACACACCAGATACACACTCACAGGGCACCACACACAGGGTCCCGCCCTCTCTCCCGTGTTCACTGCATCCTGAGCTCAGGCCACATCTGAGATTTGAACCCCGGACCTCAAGACAGAGGAGACCCTGCCACCCACGACGTGGGGCTCCGAGGGGACAAGCCATCCAAACCCGGCACCGGGGGTCCCCACACCCACAGGAGGCGCCCTGCCCAAACACAACGGGGACTGGCCTCTGCCTCTCCCACAGCCCTTGGCACCTGCTGCAAGCGCAGGGGGGCCGGACGCCCCAGGCTGCACCCGCCAGCAGTGGGGCCAGGCCTTAGGGAGCACCGGACGGACCCTGGGGGGCGGGTACAGACCCCCAGACACAGAGGGGAGTCCCTCTCCCTGACCGCTGCCGGGACAAGCTCCCCTCGAGGCCGTGTCCTCCTTCTACGGGCCTCCCGAGGACCCCCCGGCCCTGCTCCCTGTGTCCCGGGCCTGCCGTGACCATTCCCAGCCCGAGCGGCGGTCGCAGGCACCCCCACCCCTGCAGACGGGCCCAAGCTCACCCACCGTGCTCCCACCATCGACTGCGGTTCCCACAACCACAAACACACCGGTGGGCAGAACCCGGGGTGGGGTGGGGGGGTCCATACCCTAAGGCCGGGTTTTCCGGGCAGACCGTCTTCTCCTCTGTCTCCTGGCTGGCCCTGCAAGGGGTGCACACGGAGGTTGGCGGAGGGCACGGGGCCTGGGGGTCACGGCCAGCCCCAGCCAAGGCGCTGCCCCCACGAGGCCACGGCGGCCGAACCGCCTCACAGGTTCCATACGCCACGGCTCTGCTTTTGTTTTATTTCCCAAACACACAACTGAGTAGACGAGAGGAGGCGTGAGCGATTTGGAGACTTTGAAATACTAGGTTCGCCCTCTCGTCTTCTCGTGAAAGAGAAAATGAAATTAAATGCACACTTATTCTGTGTTTGGTCATGAAAAAGTTGCATTTCTGGGTTATTTGTTGAAGAGGATGATGGGTGCTCTCAAGAAGCCGACCGCTGCCCCACACCCTGAGCGAACGTGTTTGGAAGGAGAGAAGCACGTTCGCTGGTGGAAATATTTACTGGGCCGACTTGCGGCTGTTCATGTGCCGTGTGGGAACCGGGAATTTGCTTCCCGGTTTTATGATACTTAAACTCTGACTCTTTTCTTAATGATCCTACCATAATGAGCCTCACAAGAATATTTTTAGAATTAGAGTCTCCTATGTCCTGAGTCTCCTATGTCCTGAGCTGTCCAAAGTTGCTACTTCTGGCAAACACGTGCGTATTTCTAACAGGTTCGTTTTAAAGTGTGAGGCTTCCAAATCCTTCGCCAGGCACCTTCGCAGAAATAAAGGACTTGCCCATGTTTGACCGGGTGAATCCAACATTCCCAAGCCCTGATCCCAAGCCCTGGTCCTGAGCCCTGGTCCCCAGCCCTGACCTCCAGCCCTGGTCCCCAGCTCTGATCCCGAGCCCTGATCCCAACCCCTGACCTCCAGCCCTGGTCCCCAGCCCTGCTCCCCACACCTGATCCCCAGACCTGGTCCTGAGCCCTGGTCCCCAGCCCTGATCCCCAAGCCCTGGTCCCCAGCTCTGGTCTCCAGTCCTGGTTCCCAGCCCTGATCCCGATCCCTGGTCCTGAGCTCTGGTCCCCAGCCCTGATCCTCAGCCCTGACCTCCAGCCCTGGTCCCCAGCTCTGATCCGGAACCCTGGTCCTGAGCCCTGATTCCAACCCCTGGTCCCCAGCCCTGGTCCCCAGCCCTAGTCCCCAAGCCCTGGTCCCCAGCCCTGATCCCCAGCCCTGATTCCCAGCCCTGATCCTGAGCCCTGATCTCTAGCCCTGGTCCCGAGCCCTACTCCCCACCCCTGATCCCCAGACCTGATCCCCAGACCTGATCCCCAGCCCTGATCCCCAAGCCCTGGTCCCCAGCTCTGGTCTCCAGCCCTGGTTCTCAGCCCTGATCCCGATCCCTGGTCCTGAGCCCTGGTTCCCAGCCCTGACCTCCACCCTGGTCCCCAGCTCTGATCCCGACCCCTGGCCCCGAGCCCTGATCCCGAGCCCTGATTCCGACCCCTGGTCCCCAGCCCTGGTCCCCAACCCTAGTCCCCAGCCCTGGTCCCCAAACCCTGGTCCCAACCCCTGGTCACGAGCCCTAGTCCCCAGCCCTGATCCTGAGCCCTGATCACCAGCCCTGGTCCCCAGCCCTGCTCCCCATACCTGATTCCCAGCCCTGATCCCCAAGCCCTGGTCCCCATACCTGATTCCCAGCCCTGACCTCCAGCTCTGGTCCCCAGCCCTGATCCCCAGCCCTGACCTCCAGCCCTGGTCCCCAGCTCTGATCCTGAACCCTGGTCCTGAGCCCTGATTCCGACCCCTGGTCCCCAGCCCTGATCCTCAGCCCTGATCCTGAGCCCTGATCTCTAGCCCTGGTCCCGAGCCCTGCTCCCCACCCCTGATCCCCAGACCTGATCCCCAGACCTGATCCCCAAGCCCTGATCCCCAGCCCTGATCCCCAGCCCTGGCCCCCAGCTCTGGTCTCCAGCCCTGGTCCCCAGCCCTGATCCCCACCCCTGGTCCCGAGCCCTGGTCCCGACCCCTGGTCCTGAGCCCCGATCCCGAGCCCTGCTCCCCACCCCTGATCCCCAGCCCTGATCCCGATCCCTGGCCCCCAGCCCTGATCCCGAGCCCTGATTCCGACCCCTGATCCCGAGCCCTGATTCCGACCCCTGATCCCGAGCCCTGATTCCGACCCCTGATCCCGAGCCCTGATTCCGACCCCTGGTCCCCAGTCCTGGTCCCCAGCCCTAGTCCCCAGCCCTGGTCCCCAAACCCTGGTCCCAACCCCTGGTTCCGAGCCCTGGTCCCCAGCCCTGATCCCCATCCTGATCCCCAGACCTGATCAAGCCCTGATCCCCAGCCCTGATCCTGAGCCCTAGCAATCAGCATATGTTAATATTCACCAACAATCCAACATCTCTTTCCTTCTGCATTATGTGTCTCAAACTCCTGTCGCCCCCGTGAACACCAACCTTGGGTCCCGGCAGGCCTGGTGCTCCGTCCTGCCCGTCCTTTCCAGGTGTGCCCTGGTCAAGAGGGAGAAAACAGGGCACAATGAGAAGCATGTTTAGGGCGCAATGAGAGGCGTGTTTAAGGCATACATTGCACTGAGGGGCTTCCAGCCAGGAGCTGGCTTTGTAGCCATCAGCCAGACTGTCCCGCCTCTGAGGGGGGGTGTTCTCTCGCCAGCGTGCCGGTCTCGGTGGGACCAGGCTGTCCCCACACACTGCCTTATGAGGGAGATGGCCCTCGCCCTCTGGCCAGGGCCTGGTGTCCCGTGCGGACATGTGCTGTCGGCGAGAGGAGGCAGGACCCAGACAGTGAGCTGAACTGGCTCAGGGTCCCTCTCTCCCTGTATTCTGCTTCCCACCTTGTTTCCACGCTCCCTGCAAAACCTCCGCCCACATTTCCTCCCTTCCCAGCGTCCTGGTTGGAATTCATCAAGTCCACCTTTTATTTCTAAGCACGACACTGAGGGGCTCCATGTCCTAACTCCCTACAAGCAGCCTCCTCCTCCCCCACCTGCCCCTTCTGACCAGACCACGACAGGTGGTGTCGCGGGCAAGGGGACAGAAGCTCAGAAAGGCCGAGGCATGTACTCCAGACCCCGTGGCGGGTAATGGGGCCCCACAGGGTTTAAACCCAGGCCTCCCGGCTCCACCTTCCGCTGCTCCAGATGTATTTGCTCTGCTTTTTCTCTGACCCTTAAGTGACCTAACAGGTGCACCCGCCCCCCCCCCCCCACGACAGCTACGAGGGAAATCCCTTCCCTGCAACATATGTTACTGTGTCAGCTGTAAGTGCTATTCCAAGTTATTACTATTTTAGTAAACCCTGGTAATTTTTCTGCCAAGAGGTCCCCTGACACCCAATTCACGACTCCTATTCCCTGGAGTCTCCAGCCTGGGCTGGTGGCCTATTGGGAGGACAGCCCCATCTTCCCGGAACAGGGGTCCCAGGAGGGAACCCCTAAAAGGGCAGGGGGAGGCACGCTTCTGGGGGTAAGGGCACTCGGGTCCATGAAGCATGATCTCACTGGAGAGCAAACGCAAAAGCCGGAGGCGGTGCTTCCAACTGTCAGGGGCCATGACGTCCCCATCTGCGCCACGGCGGCCTTCTTTCCACTGCTTTTTCCTCTTCCTCCGACTCTCTCCCATGTCCTGAATGTTCACACCAGCATGCGTGCTTGTTGACAAACCCCTTACATCACATGTGATTGTTAATAGGTTTGAGCTTTCCTGCGACACCGTCACGTGAATACACCCTTTGTGGGTGCTGCTGTGGGTGACCGGGCACGCGTGAGTGTTCGCAGGGCACACTGCAGGTAACTGGGTTCGTGAGTGCTTGCTGGTGCTGCTGCAATGGAGCAGGTGGTCAGCTTTGGATGAGGTCGCCCTAGAGTGTGCATCACACCCCTGCGTGGATGTCCCACAGCCTTCGGTATTCAGCAGAGCTGAGAATGCTGGCATTCTAGCCAGGAGCCCCTGTCCTGGGGGGACGGGGGTTCCATCTACAGCCACCAGTGGATCTGCCAAAGCTCCAACGACAAGGAGGCACTGCTGCTGGGCGCTACACAGTCTGATTTACCTCTTTCACCTCTTCTCCGCCGTCTGGATCCCCCTCCTCACCCAGTGACCCACGGGAGAGAAAGCCAGCTGTCAGGAAATCCACCCAGGGCACAAGGCCTCCCTGGGTGTCATGCACAGGTCGATGAGGATGATGCAGCCCTGTGGTGTCACAAGCCACCCCCACCACTGGGCCCTGAAGAGTGCAGGGCCAGAACTAGGACACCCTAGCTTTAAGAGCACACGCGTTACGTGTGTGGAGACACGCAGGTTGCTGAGTCCCATCATCAGGACTTAAAAGGCAGAAGGTCCCCGGGTCCCCAGGATCTACTGAGTTTGGGAGTGAGGAAATGCAAACAGGCCCAGAACCGGAAGACTTCGCCACCTCAGTTACTTCTGTGACCCTCTGCACATGTCCCGTAGGGACAGGAAGCCACGCTTTAAGCAGCAAGGGCTTCTGGACTTGCCTCTTCAAAGAGACCAGAGGTGGTGGCCTGTGGAGAGGACGCCCCAATCTGCACCCTGGCTGGGGCCCCACTGGGGAGCCGTGCCGGGAGACTGAGGCCGTGGAAGGAACCACAGGAGGAAGGGGTCAGGCTGGGCGCCGGGGCCTTGGTGCCCACTGGCAGGGGAGCAAAGGGCACAGAGAGAGGCCGGCAGCCCCGGTGGCCGGCTGGGAGGGCCTGGCCACCCCCGACGTGGACCAATGGAGGACGGGTAAGAGTGAGGGGGGGATGCTCCGGGGCACTCACCGTCAGCCCGGGGTGCCCGGGTTTTCCCGGGAAGCCGATCTCTCCAGGTAAACCCTGAGAAGGGAATCACAGGGGGCAACCGTTAGTCTGGCCTCTTTGGAGCATCAGGGCCTTTCTCCCAACACCTTGCCTGGCACGTCCCAGGCCTCTGTGATGAGGATGCTGGGGCGGGGGGTGGGATACATCTCAGGGCACCGGAGCATCCTTAGTGTGCGGCACTGTGAGACGCGGAGTTGTCACACCGTGTCCGGTCTGCAGTCCCCACCGCGCGGGCTCCCACCTGGTGGTATGGGCCGAAGGGCCACCCCTGCTGGTGGCTGGGTCCCCTCCCCCTCCACCCACAGGAGAACTTCCCCAGCTACACAGGACATGTGGGCAGGGGGGAGGATGTCAACCAGTGTCTACCCCGGTCCTCTGGCGGCCTCGGCGCCAAACCACAAACTAGTTACAGGCATCCCCAGACTAACGTTCCTCCTCCGACGTGTCTGTCTCGAGAAGCAGCCAACCAACATGCTACATGAGCTCAAGAGATATTTCTGGTCTAATCTAGGGCCTGAAAGCCCAGAGGCTAGGGAGCAGCTACAGGAGGAGTCCTCCTTGCTCATGAAGGAGAAGGACAAACAGATGGCCATACACGGAGACATTCCCGGTCCCCGGGGGCCATGAGACCCTCACCTAAGGGCCCCTGCACAAGAAAACCAGAGCCAGTCTTACCGGGGGTCCTCCAGGTCCGGGGGGGCCTGGGATGCCAGGCGGTCCTGGTGGGCCCTGCAAAGGAAGAGCATGGCGTGGGTTACGATTGTGCATGGGGCAGCTTCCTGGTGACAATATCCTTTGAGAGAGGAGGAGGGAAGGGGTCACAGAGACCAGGTGAGGCTTCGTCTCCATGATGCTTTATTTTCAAATAAACAAAAAAAGCAAAAAGCAAGAAAAAAAATAAAATTTGCAAGATGTTGACACCTGTCATATTGAGGTGTTGATTCTATAACTGTTAGGTCATCTCTTCTGTCTGTTC
Organism: Nyctereutes procyonoides; assembly: GCF_905146905.1. Taxonomy (NCBI): domain Eukaryota; kingdom Metazoa; phylum Chordata; class Mammalia; order Carnivora; family Canidae; genus Nyctereutes; species Nyctereutes procyonoides. The sequence continues at coordinate 29,109,019 of NW_026575159.1, forward strand.
AAAATACTTGAGCATTTAAAGTAAATACATATGTATTTATGTGCATAAGGCTGCACGTTTACACACACACATGCACACACGGTGGGTTAAGCTGTTAACAAAGACCTTGCAGGACAGTGGCTGCTGGGGGTGAATGACATGGGTCTCCTGCCCCAGCACACCCCCCCCCCCCCCGATTCCCTAGGTCTGGGGTGGGGCCACCAGCTGGTAGTCCTGAGAGCTCTCGGGACGATTCTCCGGAGCCCAGTCTTGACACCCACCCTGCAGCCCTGGTTGTCATGCCCTACACCGATCCCGGGGGGCACCTCCACGTCCGGGAACCGACGCAGGTCTGGCCCCACAAGCAGGACAGAACCCGAGCTGGAGCTCCTGTCTGCGGGGCAGCCCCGTCCAACCGAGGGTGTGGGCAAGGTGACAGGGGCACCAGGGCAGGTCGTCCTGTCACACACCCCAAGTTCTGGGCCTTGGGCCGCCGTGCAGGCCCAGGACCATGGAGAGGGACTGGAGCCCAGAATGGACCAAAGTATTTACAGGTTCCCGACAGCCCCTGCCCAGCCCGGGACCCACTCACTTCACAAGGTGCAGCTCTGCTCCATGGATGAGGAATTGTCAGGACGCACTGTCGGGCGGATGACCTGCTTGCCAGCGGCACCGTGCACCCATCCAGGTCCATCCCCACCTCCCCCTCTGCGCCCTCACCCGGTTCTCAGAGAGGAGCTCTGGTTTTGTTTGCTTCTCCACGCCTCCACCTCTGACACGTCTCCAGTTACCACACTTGTCCTCCACTTTCAAGGCCAGTGTCGCTGTGGTCGTCTGACTCCCCTGCCCTCTGAGGCGGAGGCCCCTCTTGTTCCCTCTGCATCTCTCACAGACCTGAACCCAGGGCTTGGCCTACAGCAGGTGCTCCCATATATGTTTGAGGACTTCAACTGAATTTAAGGGGCGCTAAGGAGAGGGCCCTGCGTCCAGGGAGAAAGCTGCCACGTCGCCACTAGAGGGGGATCGATACTAACAAGTGACAAAGGCGGCTGCTCCCCTGGACCATTGCCCTGTCTCCCGCTGGGGGCACACGCGAGTCAGCGATGGGCGCAGAGGGAATTTCTGATGGCATCTGCACCTCGCTGTCCCTGTAGCAGCTCAGTCTTTGGAGGTAGCAGCTACTTTTGTTGGGAGGTGTGCTTGAGGCAGATGCACCTGAGGGGCTCGGTAGCCTGGGACAGGGGGTCGGGCAGGGGTCCTCCCTGCTGCATGCGGGTCTGGGACGAGCACTGAGAAGGTTTGTGGCCTCAACCCTACCGCCCTGCAGACCCACCACCCAGCTGCGCCGGCTCAGCTCTGCTCACTCCTTGGCCAAGCAAGAGCCCTGCAGGTGACACTCCCAGGACCCCCGTGGAAGGCACAGTCCAGGTGACCTGCTCATACTCCAACGTGACCCCTGGGGTCTCATCCAACCCCCTGTCCCACAGGGCTTCTCTGAGCCCCTCCTCTGCTAGCAATCTGGACACATCAGCCTTCTTCCAGGATGGTGATGCTCTTCCAGGATGGTGATGAACCCTGGAGTGTTTCATGAGCTTTCAAGCAGATTGCTGCAGGAAGCAGGCCTCCTGGCTAGCTCGCTCCTCCGATGGACCCTGTTTCCCCTTCCTCCTTTGCCTCTTGCAAACCCCCTGCAGGACGCTGTGGCCTCACAGCATGCCAGAGTAAGCAGATCACTAGTGGTCACCTACTGGAAATTAGGCCTGCTTGTCTGATGATAATGAAGAGAGACCCAGAGAGGGTAAGCGCCCCCCCTGAGGCCACACAGCCATCATCTCCAGAGGATCCCTGATAGGCCGGCTGCTGCAGAGACACCCAGAAAACTTGTCATAAGTACAGTATCCGGGGCCCCTTGTTTGCCTCCGGGATAAGCCCAAGCAGTCAGTGACTTTGGAAACACTCCTCCCCACCCCCCAGGAATCCTGAAGCGCTGTCTGGTCTGGGAATCGCCCACCTAAACTAACTCCACACACACTCTATGAGAATATTAGAAGCACAATGAGAGAAGCAGGGTTCCATGCAAGTAGAAAGCAGAAAACACAGAAGTAGGAGAAGGGCTGGGGGGAGTGGCCAGCCCCCACTCGGTGCTCCCTCTGCTCTGTGCTTCATACGCTGGGCCTCGTTTCTGTCCACCACCAAGCCTGCCAGGCGGGTTTACTCCATCCCATGTTATGCACAAAGAACTGGAACTTGGGAGGGAAATTGTTATGTGACACAGCTGGCATTCAGATGCAAGGACCCTCGTCCCTTCACCTGCCACCCCCTGTGCCCGCCCCCTGCAAAACATCTGCACAGCTTGGAACACAGGTCTGAGCCCTCTGGTTCCAGCCCCAGCATCCCCTTGGACGGAGTGCTCTACTAAAAGACTGTGTGCATTAAGTGGAACCAGAACTTTCAGTACGGGCTTGGTCATGTCACATCCACCTCCTTTGTAAGGACCCGCAGCACCTGGTTCATTGCTATGCACACAGTAGGGGCTTAATAACGACCTGCTTGTCTGGTGCTGTAAATTCAGGAGGTCAGTACCTGTAGCAAGCAATTTACAGAGAGAAGCTGGAAGCAGTGCCAACAGCTGGCAGGGGTCTGGGCACTGCTTCCAGGTGGGGAGCCACACAAAGGGCACAGCCATTTACCCCCAGCCTCCTCTCACTGACAAGGAGCATTTCTTAAGTCCAGGTGAGAAATGCATGGTGGGGGAGGAAGCAGCAATGAGGACCCAATGTCAGCCCGCCTGCCGCTGATGCCCTGGGGACCCTGCTCAGAGGGCGTCACTGTGCCTTCTGACAGCCACGGGGGGACACAGGCAGTAGAGGATGCTCTTCTCAGAACTGCCACCTGGCCTTGGGAGGTTCTGACATCTGCACCCTAGAAGGCTACGATCAGCCTCCTCCAGGTGACCAGACACCTGGAGCAGAGCAGACCTCCACTCTGGAGGAAACTCAGAAGGCTTCTGATCCAGCCTCTGGAGAGCCATGGGGGAGGGTCGGTGGGCAGGAGCAGGGCCTGGGAAGGACCTGGACACGTGGGCCCATCAGCCTAGAGGCCAGGTACGGAGAAGATTTTCTGAAGCACCAACGATCTTCCTGGCCATCTATGAGGCCTTTATGCATATGGCCCCATGACCCCTAAGCGTCCCCGTTTATTGCAGTCCCTGCACGTGGGGTCCAGCTAAGGAAGCAAACAGAACCCCTATCTGCTAGTTCCCAGCCATATGGCAAGTTCCTTGCTTTACGAAGGCCCAGTCCCCTGGTCTGTAAGGTGGAGCCATGAAGCCTCTGTTCCTCGAGATTGAACACGGTAAGGCACCCAGGACAATAAGCCCGGTGCCACCCCATGCCATGGGGAAGGTGGTTATTATATTTTGGCCTCCTGCCTGACACCAGCCCCAGCACAAAGTCTGAGTCCATGTGAAGGGGCAAGTCAGCTTGGGGCAGGGCCCCCCTGGGAGAACAGGGGTGAGGGGTGGAGACAGCAAGAGCCAGTCTGACTTGGGATATGTTTTGAAGGTGAAGTTGACAAGATTTACAACAGTGTGTGTGTGTGTGTGTGTGTGTGTGTGTGTGTGTGTGGAAGAGAAGCGTCAAACCCAACTGTTTGCCCAGAACAAGCAGGTAGCTGGTGGCACCATCTGCCAAGAGAAGGAACGTGGGAGGAGCACAGTTGGAGGATGGGTGGCATCAGTGGTTCTTCTGGAGGACGTTGTGTTTGATGCACGACAGCCCGCCCCGGAGGAGCGGGGTGGCAGGAGCCCAGGGGCTTTGGGGGTGGGCCCGGATCTACCCATGGTCAGGGCCTGCAGGGTGGGCAGAAGCAGGGCCCTGCACAGGATCCTGAGAGACGGTGTGGGGGGCCCTGCGGTCCTTTCAGGACGTGGGCAGAGGGGGAGATAGCAAGGCAGACCGGGACTCAGGGCCAGACTGTCAGAGAAGCAAGGGTCTGCACGGCCAGAAACCGAGAGAAGGAGGTGCTTCGAGAAGGAAGAAATATGATCATTCGGGAGGTGGAGCAGGACGCGCCCAGGGAACTGACCTGTCTCAGGGGGGCCTGGAGAGGATCTGCATGGGTGGCGGGTGGAGAGGAAAGTTCAGGTGAATGCAGGAGGGGGAGGCGTGGAGTCGGGAGGACCCTGACCTGCAGGGGGTCAGGAGGTGCCACTTGGAAGCCCGTACCCACTTCCCTTCTCCAGGAAATCAAGGCAGGAGTCCACATGTCCTTGACCCTCACCGCGCTTCAGACCAAGGGCAAATTGTCCTGCCTGCTGTTTTAATATATTTTTTTTAGATTTTATTTATTTATTCATGAGAGACATACACAGAGAGGCAGAGACAGAGTCAGAGAGAGAAGCAGGCTCCATGCAGGGAGCCCTATGTGGGACTTGATCCTGGGACCTCGGGAGACGACCTGACCCAAAGGCAGATGCTCAACCGCTGAGCCACCCAGGCATCCCTAACATTTGAATTAAAGATCATACATTAGGTTATGTTAAACTAAAATGATTTAACTACTACTACCTTTATTGGTGAGTCATGATAGTATAAAGGAATTAAAAAATAGGGCTTTGGTTTTGGGTGGCCTGGGCCCAACACTAGGTCGCCTCGCACTCCCTCCACGGACTTGGGCAATGCAGTACCCCTTGTGCCTCAGTTTCCAGAACTGCAGGAGAGAGGCTGGAGCGCCTTTGCTCCCCGCAACATGGATTAGTGAGGGTGTGTGATCAAGCTCGGAGTGCTGGAGCCTTGCACACGTGTTGCTCCACTCTCTTTTCCTTTTACTATTAATAAAAATACACAAACAACCAGTTAATCTAGTTATTACTGAGTGACAAGTTAACCAACAGATTTAAATGTTAACAACACAATAACGACTGTTCTCGTTGTTCCCATTGAAAACAGCTAAGTAGTGACTACTAATAAAAGCGAACCAATCGGTGTAATTAGTATTAATGAAATAACATTCGATCCGTCCAAAACGATGGCGGCTACACAGCTCTTGAACGTTCTCCGTAATGACAATGATGGCGCATAAACAACCACTTAACCTAATTCTCATTACTAAAGGAATGGCAAATAGTTATTCCCAATAACCACCTAGTTCCAACTGGCAGAGATTCATGAAGCTGGATGGGATGTGAAGATGTGTGGAAAGTACTTGCACAAATTAGCCTGGCAATCAGGCTGCTTATGTGGCTTGGAAATGTTTGCTGTTGAGGGAGGGGGTTGTTCATAATTTGTGCACCCCCGCCCCCACTTAGGATGTGGATCCCGGCGAGCAAAGCCATAATGACTACCTACCCCAGCAGGGCTCCTGTGCAGAGACCCAGGCCCACAAGCCCACCTAGTCATCTCCAGGGCCAACCCCTCCCCCTGGCCACCGATTCAAGGGCCATCCATCCTGCCTGCCACACCAAATGCCATCAGCCTCTGCAAATGCCTGACCCAAAGACACACAGATTTCCATTTTGCCTAAAAGGCTGCCAGGATATAAGAGCCACTGCCTCCAACATCATGAATGCATCTATTTATTCTGAAACATTCCAGCAGGTGAAGTTTTTTCATCTTGAAAAAAAAAAAGGCACCGAAAGCATCTTCCAGATGCCAGCCGCCCTGGGGCCAGTGCACTCTGAGGTTGCCGAGCGGGCTCATCCCAGTACACGCAGAGCTAATTAAGCTCTGAGCTCCGTCTCCTTGGGTTTTACATGGGATCTGCATTCTTGTCTCACAGGTGGGTATAAAGAATAGTCACAATTATGTACGAACACTAAAGAGGGTGTCTTGACAATGGCAGAAATGAAACCCTTTATCTCCCTTCCTTCTTCTCGGCAGAGCAGAAAAGCTTCTCAGCAGAAGCAACCTTGATTTTCCAGATGGGTGTAGGCATGAGCCACCTCTGGGCCCTGAGAGAGGCCGATTATCTCACCTTTCGCCCAGAATCCAGCTCCCTGGACTGTCTTCTCTACCTGCAAGTCTCTCTGCCCTGCTAAGAGGTGGCTCCTCCGGGTGCATGCATGAAATCTGCATGGTGGCACCCAGATTTCACATGCCCTCTCCGATCCGCAGACCTGAGTGTGGCACAGAGTGGGTACTTACAAATAAATCCCTCTTGAATGGATGACCCAATGAATCACAAACAAGGGGGACTGTGGCAAAGCCCAGGAAAGGTGAGCATGCAGCTTGTCAAGGGGAGGGAATCAGAGGGGACGGCCGGGGGTGCCCCACAGCAACCTCCTCGTGTGGGGATGGTCGGCTGCAGTGAAGCATCAGGTCCACTGGGCAGTGATCCCATCAACGGTGCCAGCCCCTACAGGCTCTACGTTGTCCAACTCTGAACCCTGAGATCCCCCATATCTATCAGATTTCCCTATTTCTGGCAAAAGTCCTGGAGAGCCTGAGCATATTTATATTACGGCACCCAGCTCAATGCCTGGCGTTCGGTAAACATTCATTGAAGGAAAGTGATTTCAAAGCTAAACGTGAAAGAAATATATCATCCAAGGTAGCAGGAAGAAAAAAAAAAGTTGTAAGTAGGGGCAAAAAATTGTAGCTTAAAGTAATTTGATGGAGCTTCATGTATGGTGAAATTTGAAATACAAGCTTTGCTTCTGGAAAGCAAGGTAATAAAACAAATGCAGAAAGCACTCTATTTTTCACCATTAACATCAAAACCCCACGGTGAATGTGGAATCTTTAGAAAACCGTGAATTATGATTGATTTTATACTCCCTTATCGCATGCCAGATCCGGACCGAACTGGAGGTGCCAGGATGAAGTCTGAGGAGGCCTGCAAGGCACCCATCACTCACCAGGATGCTTTGAATGTCAGCGAGCAGTAAAAGCTGGCCTCGGAAGCACAGAGAGCACCGTCTCCAGGGGGGTGCCTCCCTGCTGGTGCCCGACGGATGGAGAGGGTGGTGCCCAGTGGCAGGAGGGTGCTGAGGCCCACGGCTTCACCGCAGCTCAGGGGGCAGCCAGCGCGACCCATGACTGTGTGTCCCTGCTCACTGCCACTGCTCCCAGAACAGGGATAGGGTCCCCACCGGGGGCTCCCTGCGCCTCAGGGACCTCATCGCCTGGGCCACATCCCTGTTCTCTTCCACCACAATATGGCCCTCCCTTTTATTCCTTTTGGTATTTCTCACAAGTGGTGTAACTTGCCTCCAAAATGTCCTAGCCACCAGGTGGTGATGCTGGGATCAGAACCCGGTGTCTGACTCGGGGACTGTGCTCCCTCCCTTCATGGTTCTCTTCTCCTGAATCTACGGATCTGGGGAGGGTTGGGGAGGGGCCTTGATTCAGGAGCAAAGGGAGAGCCAACACCTGCACCCGCCAGGCCCGGGCTCCCGACGCACGCTCACTGTGTCCACACTATAGGTACAGGGGACTGAGACGGTCTGGGCCCAAGATCCCCTAGGGAGCGAGGGAGGCGACCGCTTAGCAGCCAGCAGTCCTGAGCAAGTCTCTCTGGATCTGGGAGCCTTGCCCTCGATCTGGGAAATGATGGTGACCCTGAGTCGGCCCATCTGGCAGGTGGCTGTGGGGTCCCCAGGGGATCACGGGTGACTGTGCATGTGTGGAAGCGGGAAGCCCGATAAAGCGCGGGGCTCGAGGAAGTGCCAATAGAGCCGAGCCTGAAGCACCAAGGGAGTGAGGGGAGCAAGGAGGAGGAGAGGGCCTCCAGGGAGCGAGACAGCACAGAGTGTGAAGGGGGCCCTGACCCCAGCATTTACAGAGGGGTAGACTGAGGCCCAGAGTGGGGGAGGGAGCTGGCCAACGTCACAGTGGATAGGGAGTCAGACACCAGAACCCAGGTGTGCGGTCTCCTGGAATAGCGTGATGGTTCTGGTCCCGTGCCGAGCCCCTTCCAACCCCGAATGCACGGTCCAGCCACCCCGTGCTTAGTGCAGTGAGCTCCAGCCAAACGCGGGCCTGTCCACACCCATACACAGCCTGTGTCCCAAACCAGGTGTCTCTGCAGAGCTGAGCCCTGCCGGGAAGGCCCCTTCTCCACCTCTGCCTGGCCGGCCGCATGCTGTCCATCAGGGGACACCTCGTCTGGGGCGCCGCTCCCTGAACCTCACTGCTTCCCTTTCTCATCACGCTGGTTGGTCATCACCGTGTCACCCCTGTCTGCCCTCCCACAGATGGAAATTCCTCCAGGGGGGCAAACGGTGGCCGTTCTCCTAGCACAGGAGCAGGAGGCCAAGGGAGCCAGTGGAGATGGGAGGACGAAGGGCCCCCTGAACATTCCTTCTGATGAGGTGACCATACGAGACCGGTTATCAACCTGAGAACTGCTAACCAATCGCTTCTTCCATCAGAGGAAGCAGCATGGCTGGGGAAGGGCATGCAGGGGTGGCAGTTACCTGTGGCCCCAGCAGTCCAGGGGTTCCCGGCGGGCCCACTTCACCTTTCTTCCCCTGTGTACAAAAGAAGCCAAAATTAACAGCAGGCAGGGAGCGCCCGAACCCGTGTAATAACGCGTCAGTGGAAATGCCCATCTTGATTTCTCAAACTCGCTGGTCCACGGGGGGGCCCCTGTCGGGATCCCCTCCTGAGAAGCAGTACGGGATTGGGGCAGGAGCCTCGGGCTCTGAGGTCAGGGAGGTTCAGCTTTGGCTCCCAGCTCAGTGACCTAAGTGGATTTGGCAACATGTGGCCTAAAGACACTTGAGGCGTGTCTCCTTGTCCTGCCGTCCACCACTCAGTTCCTTTCCCTGAAAGCAACTAATCCTACCAGATGGCTCGTCTGTCTTTTCAGAGGCGTGTTACGTGTAGGCCAGCATCACACACACACACACACACACACACACACACACACACACACACTCCCTCCGTCCCCCCTTTCGTTTTCTCTCCAAACTGTAGCACATCGTTCAGTCTGCTGGCTGCTTGTTTGCACAGAATAGCCGACTCGGGTGCGTCCCGCAGGAGCAGGTGGACAGGCGGCCTGTTGTCGCCACTACAGTGTTGACCCTAAGGGTGAAGTGGGCTGCATGGCTGGGTGGGTCGTTATGGCCTCTTCAGCTCTGCGGAGCCCTGGGTAGGGGATCTGCGACCCCTCTGTCCCCCACCGCCAAGGAGTGGCCCTGTCCCCAGGGCAGCGGGGCTACGCAGTGCTGCTGAGCGATCCCGCCTCCACGTCCCACAGCTGCCACGAGACAAGGTGCCTCTCCCATGGACGCGCCTCCAGGAGGCCGTTGCAGGGTCTCATCGATGCAGCTTTATTCCAGGCTCAAGGATTTTAGAGCTGCACGGGGGAGAAGGCTGGGTGAGCCGGGAGCCAGTGTTCTCTAAGGAGCTGAAAGGCCTAAAACCTTGAGTCTCACACGTTCAACTCAGCCAGCTGGAGGATCAAGGCTCCGCCGTGGCCTCTGCCCCAAGGGCTCACGGGTTCATGGGGAGGCAAACCTGCACCCCTGAAATGACAGCGCTCCTGACACACACGGCATGGAAGGGCGCACACATGGCCCTGGAACTCTTAGGTCTGCTAAAAGGTCTTGGGAGGACTTCCCGGAGGAGGTGCTGAACTAGCACTTGAAGAAGGAAGAAGTGCGTCCCCAGTGGGGCATGCATTCACTCAGGAGGCAGGGCAGGCGAGTGGGAGCTGGGGCAGTGGGATCAGGGCCTTGGCAGAGGATCTATGTGATCATGATGCAGGGCTACAGGGCTGGGCCATGGCAAACGGGGTCAGCTGGGGGCCAGGAAGGGTGTTGTCGGTGCCCTGGGCCACAGGGAGCCACCCACGCGGCCAAAGATGTCGAGTTACCCCACAGCACGGTCGGTGTGTGCTGGTCCTGGAAGCAGCAGGAAGGACAGAGTGAGAGGCCAATCGAACCCATTCCCAGAGCTCCCCGTGCCCAGTCACCCCTGCCCCTGCACCACCCACCACCCTCCCTCACCACCGCCCCCGACGCTTCCCACCACCCCCCAAAGCAGCCAGAATCACATTCTTAAAACAGAAATCAGGTCCCGTCTCCTCTGCCCAAATCCCCGCACTAGTTCTCAACACGGAGCCCCATGTAACAGCCTCCCCTACTTTCCACGACTGCATTCTGCTCCCTGCCCGGCTCGTTGCCTCATCCTCTTCCCCTCATTCCAGCCACGCTGCTGTCCCTCCTCCAGGATGAACACGCCAAACGCACTCCCGCCTTGAGGACTTTCATGCTCGGTACATGCTCCCCTGGCAACCTCACGGTCTCTGCTCAAAAGCCCTGCGTCCCCGTGTCGTCTCTGACCAGCCCAAGTCTGACCAGCTCTCCAGCCACCACCTGCAGTCCCCGCCCTGCTGTCCTTCCCTTTGCTGGCATCACTACCAGGTACAACGTTGATGTACAGGCATAGTTGGTCATCGCCTGCCCGCCAGTACTGGCTGCAAGCCTTCTGGAAACAGGGCCCGCCTCTGTTTTTGTTCAATGCTCTACCTTTGGGCCCAGGACAGAGCCCATCATGTGGTGGCAACCCAGTGAATGTCTGGGGGCTAGATAAATTGCTGCTTCATGACCGATGCGGTCTTAAAGCAGGAGGATGGCAGGAGAAGTGGCCATACGGGGTGGGGAGGGGCTGCACAAGGACTGGTAGGCACATCCTGGCACCTGTGGACTTGCAGAGAGAACAATTCGGAACCCCGGATCAGCAGGCCCCCGGGCCCCGGAGCACATCAGCCTGGAGGTGCAGTGAAGCCTAGGTCAGAAGGCGCTTCTTGACACCCGTCAGGTGGAATTCCAAATGTGGTCCCAGACACCCTCAGAAATGAGCCGGGCCTGGAGGCATTTGTCTCTGCCTCCATCCGATCCTGCTCTGATGAATGCAAACATCAGGGAGCGGATCACAAGAGACCTAAGAGTTGCCAGCTCCCCTTCCTCAGGGAATGGAAGCCAGACATCTTCAATTTTGTATCTAGACAGGCACCCCCTCCATCTGCTGCCAGGTCATTCCACTGAGAGTCACGACTTATTTACAAGATGAATAAACCATTTTCCCTCAAGGTCAGTGGAATGGCCTGGTGAGTAGTCATCAGAATTCAGAACCCAGGCCAGCAAAGTAACTCTGTTTAGAGGAAGAAACAGAGAAATGGATCATTTACTGGTTGGTGGGAAAGGATCAGAGGCAAGCAGGAGGGATGTGTACGTCACGTCTGGGTTGTGGTTGAGCAGAATTACTGACTGGGGGCTGATTTCATTGGGGTGCGTGCCAGTGTCCCTCCTCGGATGACCCACCACCTTTAGAGGTGGCACAAGGTCTCAGCGGCTCCCGTTTCCCTCAAGTTTGGGTACCTTGTATAATGACATTGCTAATGTTCAGGGGGATGAGCCCCTGGGATGGTGAAGAAATCTGCCAAAGGAGTTGCTCTTAGGTCAGGGAAGTAAGAAGATGTGATCTGGAAAAGGAGAATTATGGGGCAGATAGGAAGGATCCATTGGGGAAGACAGAAACATAAGCAAGTGCACCTAGAGAAGCAAACATCCCAGCTTTAGGGTTTCGGCAAGAAGGAAAAAAGCTAGAAGGTGGCAAAAGGTCAGAGGAAAAAACAGAAATTTGTGATTGTAGCTGCAATCAGAAGGTGGCATAATCTTTCATGGGTCACCCATGAAAGGGCATCACCCACAGAAACATTAGTGTAACGTCCCTGGCCAGCCCCAGCACCCATGTTCATACCTTCTCCACCCACAGCATCTGGAGCTGCCCTCAGTGCACTTCAAAGTCTTCCTTCCTTCCTTCCTTCCTTCCTTCCTTCCTTCCTTCCTTCCTTCCTTCCTTCCTTCTTTCCTTCCTTCCTTCCTTCCTTCCTTCCTTCCTTCCTTCTTCCTCCCTCCCTCCCTTCCATCTGTCCTGCCTGCAACCACATGAGCCAACCTTGCTCACATAGCCAGTCTCTTCCCTCCAGACTTTTCTGAGCCAACCTGTATCTTCCACAAATTTCATTACTTGTCTCTCTATATACCCTATGCTGGGAAGCGATTTTCCTAAAGGTACTTTCCAAGGTACTTCTCTAAAATGGTCAGCGGTTCCTCCTTACCTAAAAGCTGTTACATTTGAGCTGTTTTATTTGGAAATCAATGGCCCCTTGACTCTAACATGTCTTTTGATCTAGTGTCCAGCATCCACACTTCCCTCCCTAAGTGACAGCTCAAGCCAGCTGCTTAGCTTGACCCCAAACAACCCCCTCAGGACTCCTGGCCTCGGAGACTCTGCTCACACTGCCACCTCTGTCTATAACACCCACACTCCATCTCAACTTGTCAAAATCCTACCCCTGGCCAGTGCCACCTCTTCCACGAAGCCCTAGGAATACTGAGAAATGTGACAAAAACACATTGAATATACAGAGTCCCCGGTGCTGCTCAAGAGCTGATGAGTTGGAATTGCCAGGGATGGGGCACAAAGCTCTAAGTAAGTAGTTTTGAGGACTTGACCACTCACCACAAGCAAAGGATCTCTCCATGCTCCTTCTTGACCCCCTTCCTTTACAATATTGAAAGAAAATGAGTTCAGAAACTAACGTGGGTGGGGAGGGCAAGCCACTTAACTTGCTGAGTCTCAGTTTCCTCATGCAGAAAATCATAATTATTGTAATTATTTGAAAAGATAGCAGTGGAAGAAATAATTCAATGTTTGAGGAAGTGCTTTATAAGGAATAATAAAGCATCATGCAAACATGACAGATCGCCGCAGGAACGGGGAGGAATAAGATGGTGGCTATGATGAAGAAGAAATGGTAATAACAGGATTCTAGCTCCTCTGAGTCCCTGAAGTGGGTAAGAGACCGTGTGTCCAACAGATCCAGTTTCAAACCTGCTACCTCCCAGAAGTACCATAGAAATTAAATGAGATAGTGTCCACAAAGTGCTTAACATTGGATCTAATATTAGGAAATGTACAGCAGCAGTGGTGGTGCTGGTGGCAGTGACAGTGACAGTTATGGTGGTGATGGCGGTGATGGTGGTGGAGACAACGGTGGTGGTGGTGGTGGTGGTTGAGGTGGTGAAGATGCTGGTGATGGTGATGGTGATGATCCTGGTGAAGGCAGTAATGGTGGTGGTAGTGGTGGTAGTCATGGTGGCAATAACAGTGGTGATGGTGGTGGTAATGATGCTGGAGGTGGCGACGATGCTGGTGGTAGTGGTGATGATAGCAGTGATGGTTCTGGTTGCTAGTGGTGGAGATCATGGTGGTTATGGTGGTGGTGGTAGTGATGGCGGTGATGGTGGTGGTGATGGTGGTGGTAGTGGTGGTAATAGTGATGGGGGTGATGGTTAAGGTGATAATAGTGGTGGTGGTGATTGTGATGGGCAGGGGTGAAGCTGGGAGCTCCAGCAGCAGTGGATGTAGCAGCAGCAACTGCTACATAACCTCTGCATTCTGGACCTATAATCAGCTGTGGGGATTTGGGAAGTGCTGGCCAGAGCAAATTTTGCAGCAATAAAGAACTGTTTTACTAACAATAAGCCTATGTCTTGTCATTTTTCTTTTCCTCTCTTTTAAATTGCTACCCAACACAATATCTGGGTAAGTGTTTGTAATTCATCATGAGGGCAGATTTTTTGAGCCATTCTGGATGCTGAGCGGGACTGATATTTCCAAGGCTGCCTATCTGCCCATGGAGAAGAGGAAGCCCATAAATCCAGAAGAGCAGCAGGTCCTTCCCAGCCAGGACGAGTCAGCACAGCCGCGTGCGGGCCCGTTAGCAGCGGAAAGCATCGCTAGTGCGAGTGATTCTAATATGTGCCGTATGGTCTCTTGCTCAGTTCCTGTTCTCCATGCCTCCAAATGTCAAAGATGATTATTTTCTACTGGTTAGAGCTGAAACCAGGTGCTCAGGGAAAACCTAGGGTGTCCTGACATAAACCCTGGCTCCGTGCCACGAAATGAATCAAACAGTGGCCTGTGATCCAAACGATGCTGTTACCATCTGGTAGAGTAGGGAAAAGCAAGGGGGGAAAAGGCTTTAAAAATTGAAAAGTAAAACAAATTTGACCCAGGTTTCCACTGACTAAAAGATTACCCACGTTCCTCTCCCTCAAATTACGAGAAACAGGAGCCGACACATCTGATCGCTTTCAGCCATTAGGGAGACCCTCAGCCCCAAAGGCAGTGGCCAGAGATTAGAGCAGTGTGCAACAATGCATCCTCCTGAGCAGGAGCTGGTAGGCAACAAGGTGCCCACCCCCCAAGGACCACTAAGGTCCGGATGAGAATTGAGCCACTATTTGTTTATACTCCGTGTGACACAGAGCAGTTGGATTACCGCCGTAAGTCTTGGTCTCCTCGTTTGCAGAATGGGAGTAAACCTGCCCTATCCCACGGGATCCTCGCAAGAATTAGTGAGAGACAGGAGTGCAAACAGTTACCCAAGCACCTGCTGCGGATCAGCCCATCATGCAACCAGGGCTGTTTCCTTGCTACCTTGTATTAGTTCTGCACCTGTTACGGACTCTGTCTTAAAAATATGTTCTGAAAGCAACAGACTCAATCAGGCACAACAGGAGACATGTGGAGATGGCCCCCTTGGGCATCCCAATTGGTAGGGCGCTTCTTCGGTTCTCGCCCATTGAAAGGAGACCCTAGAGGCTGTTGAAACCGTGATCAAAGGAACCAAAGGGATCGTCACCGGCTTGTGAGAGAGGCAGCGACAAAGCCCAGAGTGACCTTGAGCAGGTCATCATCTGATCACCCTGGACATGACATTTCTCACCGTCCATCTCAGGGATCCCTCCTGTCATGATGATTTTATAATCTAGACGTTCCAAATTCTGCATTAAATGCAAACGCCTGATGACATAGAAGTCTCTTAAGCAAAGAAATCTCCACTTGGTTTTGTCCAGAAAAGAGGAAAGAAAACACGTAGGGTATTTCGGGTGGGACCCAGCAGTGCAGCACACAGTAACAGGGCAGCAAAAGTAAAAGTACAGACAGGACCGATTTCTTAAAACAGAGCACGCCCTGTGGAAGGTCCGGAGCCAGGTGACCAGATGCCCGACTCCGGGTCCTGGCCCATACACATGCATGTGTATCTTATACCCTGGGATGTGTTGTTCACGTACTTTCTACGTGTGTATTGAGATATATACATTTTATAAGTGGGAGGCACTCTTCTAAGATGCTACAAACACCCAGATAAAGAGCATTCTCACAGGCATACATTCTAGTGAAAACAAAAACAAACACATGCCCAAATAAGAAAAATAGTTTGCTGCAAAAACTAAAACAGGATGGTGTGAACGCAGCAAGATGTCTACTTTGGGGTGAATGATTAGGGCACGGAAGATTGTTTCATTATTATTATTATTTTTTAAATCAACCCTGTGGATGCTTTTGAGTGTCCAAGTGCTTCAGTGGCCTTGAGCCAGGCTGGTTCTACTTCCAGAACATTCCTGGTTCAGGTGCAACTGCAGCACTGGCTGCTTCAGCTACGTAGCCGTGCTCCCCATCAACCTTTCCCTGATGCCTGGCTCAGACAAGCAGGAGGGAAGCAGAACCTCAGAAAGAGAAACAGGGTATAGCACCTCCCCGCCACCCCACCCCTGTCTAAGGCAGGGAGCCCGGCCTGGGGAGGAAGGCCTAACACCCCACGCTGGGGTGCCTTGTGTGCCACAGCTCTGCAGGGTGGCATCTGGGGGTGGGGGTGCCCGGCTCCTCATCCTCCCATTTCACTATGTCATTGTGGAAAAATACCAGCTTTGTCCAAAATTAATGTGTTTACCTTGCCGGGGATTACACTGTCTGCCTGTTGCTAATCTCTAAAATAAAGGGCCGGATTGCTTTCCGCAGCCTGTCTATTAACCTCAGCGTCTCAGTCCCTGGGTCCCGAGGCTTGTCGTGGTCTTGTCTCTTCCCTCTTCCAGCCTGAGTGTGTGCCCCAACACCAGGGAGAGAGGTTTCGGTTGAGGTTGATGAGGAGGAAATGACAGGTCACCGTGAGGGAGGGAGAGGGAGCTAATTTTCTGAGTAAGTCATTCTGTCTCGGCTTCTTCTGACTCAGCCAGAGACGGACTGAGCAGGAAGCTGCTGCCGAGCCCACAGCAACATCAGGATTTGCCTCTACCCACAGGTGCAGCCATCGAGCTAGCGCTACCCACTGGATGCAACTCAGCCCAAGCCAGACGCTCGCGGAGGGCCACCACAGGGCCACGGGTCCCGGGACACGCACTTGGGGTCGCCGGCTCCATCACGAGAGGGAGGAGGAGGGAGGAGCCCTCCTCCGTGCTCCTGGAGCACTCGCTGTGAATACACCGCCCTCCCTGTGGCCCTCGGCTGGGTCTCCTGTGCGGGACCCCTCGTGTCCCTGCCTCCTGGCACCCCATGGGGCCGGGATGGGTGCCCCGGCAGCCCCTGTCCCTGGTCTGGGCCGCCACCCTGCCTTCTGCTCTCTGTGGCCATCTCCCAAGTGGCCTTCCTCCCCTGCAGTCCATTGTTAACACAGAGAGGCCAGACGGATGCATTCATGCAAGCTGGTCACTCCACTTCCCCATACCCCAAATCCTGTTGCGGGCAAACTGCGGCCGGAAACACAGGCGACGACGGTCAGGGGAATTCCAAGCACAAAATGCATATGTGTTGACACTTTTCCATCAGCCTGGGTGGGTTTCCTTTCTTTTATGTTTCCTTATCTTCGAGAGGGAATGATGTAATGAGCTTTGGGGTCACTTCGAACGAGCCCGCGGGGTGGTCGGGGCTGACAGAAATTAATAAGCAAGTTGGCCAGTGACGAGGTGCGTGTTGAGATGCACGTGGGGCATATTGCTATTCTTTCTACTTGTGTATCCTTTTTTCCATACTAACAGTCTTGAAAACATACTCAGTAGCCCCATGTTTTCCTCCCAGTAAAAGCCCAAATCCTCACAAGGGCCCCCCAAGCGATGTGACCATGTGGTGCGGCGCCCGGTTCCTCTGACTGACTGCCTCCCGCCGGCCCTGGGCTGCCTCCGGCGCAAGTCTCTGCTCACATACCTGCCTGTGTGGCCGCGGCCTCGGGGCCTCAGCTGCCTCCCCCACCTGCCGTGCACCCCCTGGGTTACCGGCCTGGCCAGCGCCCCATGTCAGTTGTCCTGCGAGCCCGCCCAAACTGCCCTTGGCCACCGGCCCTCCCTGCATCATGTAAGTGCTAAGGTGATGCTTCTCCTCCCTAGAGAGGAGGTAAACACCAGTGGGCAGGGATCTCCGGCCTCCTCACTGAAGGATCCCACTGCCTACAGCACCACCCAGCACCCAGCACCCGGCACCCAGCACCTGGCACCCAGGAGATGCTGTGGAAACACCTGCTGGATGGATGAACCTGTGGAGAGGAGAGGGTGGGAGGGAGGGGGTGAGGATGGGAGGGGTGCTGGCGGAAGGAAAAGGAGAGGGATGGGTGCAGGATCCCCAGGAGGATGATGCTGGCCGAGCCTGAAGGAGAGAAGCCCCGAGCTGGAGAAGAGCGAGCGCAGATAAAAGCTGAGAGCAGGAGCGAGTGTCCTGAGGCAGGACGTCCTCTCCGGGGGGCGCTTCCTGAGTCTGTATCACCCTCTCCTGTGCTGTGGGAGCATCAGTTCCTGCTGAAATGCACAGGCTCTCGCAAGGCCCGCTCAGACACCCCCTTCCCTGTCCGCCCGGATCCCTCCCCGCTGAACACCGCAGGGTTCCCACGAGGCATCTGGGTTATCTGTCCACATGTCTCTAGTCCCTCAGGCTGTCAGCTCCTGGTGGTTGAGACAGTAATCTCTTCAGAGATTCCCAAGGCATTTAACTGAGGGCTCCTGCCTCCCAAGAGCGTGATGTGAGCTTTGCAGACAGACACACGGGAGACCAGACGATGCCAGGCTTTGGAGAGACACAGTTGTGGGTGTGCCTCCCTGCGAGGCAGCTGGTGGCGCTGTTCTATCAGAGGCCGCCCTTCCTCTGGCCAAGGGGGACGACAAACACTGTCCTAGGGCTGCTGAGGTCTGGCACGTGGAGCTCGGCACCTCAATGCATACCACTCCCCTCCACCCTGGCTCCTTTCCTGGGTCTCCAGGTTTTATCCCTCAAAGCTCCATTCTGGGTGCATGCACCCAACTCTTAGGGCCCTCCAGCCAGAGAAAAGGTTGGAACGGGCTAAGAACCCCACCACACGGGCAGCTGGTGTTCCACTGAGGGGTAAGAGGTTCTTCTGGGGATGACAACAGCTATCCTGGGGGCCGCATGAACCCTCCCTGGGGTGCCAGGAAGTCACAGCCAAGGAAGCATGGGCCTCGACCAGCAAGCTCCGAGCGAGAGGTGTCCTCTCCCCCTTTTCATAATAGTCGATCCGAAAGAAATATAGTTAAAAAAAAAAACCCTTTGCATCATCTTTGTCATCTTTGCATCAAGAGTTCCACTCAGCATCTAATTCTACGATAGGAAAAGTAATGTTTGCAGCGGCTCAGCCCAAGATGAATTAAGGTTCACCCAAACGTCAGTTACATAATGTACAAAGATTGCTGTTTTGTCTTAAAAGACCGTGTGTGAGCATGTCGGGGAAGTGGGAGTCATGCCAGTTGCCACGTCTCGCTGCCCACCAGGGGCACAGCCCCAACCTGAGCACGTTTTCTCCCCCGAACCAGGCCCGCGGGGATACCTTCCTGTTGTAACAGAAGTAAACATGCCCTTCTCTGAGCATGTTCAGCTGCTCAGAAGTCGGGCCAAGCTTCAAACCCAGGTCTATCCTGCCACAAAGTCCAGGCTCCCTGCATTATACAGATGAGAAGGCAACCTGGCTTTGGCCGGGAAACTGAGGCCAGGGCTGGTGATGCTCAGCGGGACGTGGCATGTCCATGTTCTTCTCCTGGGTAAGTGGCTTCCCACCCTCCCACATAACCTGTGTGCCCCCCCCCCACGACACCTTCCCACAGGTCAGCTAGCTTTCCACATAAGTTCCTCTTAGAATCTTTAGGGTTTAAGGCAGTTACAAAGTGCAGAAGTGCTTGGAAACCAAAGAAGGAAGTTCATCGGGGCATCAGGCAGGTTGGAGTCTGTAGAGTCATAAGGGCAGGTCACCCAGTTTTAGAATTGAGGCTATAAAGTATGATGAGAGGGTGGGTCCAGCCTGCTTGCACAGAGGAAGCCACAACGCAGCTGTAACACTGTCCACCTCGCTGAGCTCGAGAAGCGCCAGGATGGAGGGGCCACAGGGGGGCCTGGACAGCCGCTGCCAGATGCAAGGCCCCCATTCCCGCTCATCCGTCAGGGGCCATCCGGCCTCTGTCCGAACACCCCCAGGGGCAGTGAACGCACCATGTCCAGGGGCTGCCCACCCCATCTTTAGCGGTGCTGTCCCCTCAGACAGTCTCTATGTGAACCAGTCAGAGATGCTACAGGCTGGAGGTCAGCAAACATTGTCTTGAGACCCTACTCTGTGCCCAGCACCCTGCTAGGACCTGGGGACATGGAGTCGGGGGTCAGCCTCAGTCATCCCGGGGACTCCGAAGAGGGCCCCTAACCCAGGTGTACTTCTCCCTCCCCCCGTCTTAAACCACAGAACACCGTGTCAGGAGCTGTGCTTAATAAAACCCATAAGGTATGTATAATCTGCGTAAAAAAGACAGGTGCTTCATTAAATTAAATTAGATTAAGTTAAATTACATGGAATACCATGAGATATTACGATATTCAATAATGATACGGATGTTTAAAGTAGCTAATAGCCTATCGGCAGCTCTCTATCCTTTCCCTCACCCCGAGTTTTAATTCTTTCCTGGGGATTTAGCTCAAATATCACCTCTTTGAAGAAGTCCCTGCTGCCCTGCAGGCCAGATCAGTTGCCCCTTCTCTGTTTTTTTTTTTTTTCTCAGCACTGGGCTTCCTTCTGCTGGGGCTCTGATCACACAGGGCTGTGAGGTTCCACATACATGACTCCCGACAGCCGACAGCTTCATCTCCATGTCCCCAGGACTCATCTCCAGGCTGAACTCATCATGGACCATGTCTGATGAACTAAATCTAACCCTCAGATATGCTTCCAATACTCCCATAAAGCTCATGAAGCTGGCACCATGACTTCTGAGCCGCTGAAATGGGGGCCCCTGGGCAGGTGAGCTGGGGACGGGAAGGGAAAGACTTGTCACTCACCCGGAGACCTTGCAAACCAGGGGGTCCATCCTTGCCTTCAGGACCCATCAGGCCCTTTAGGAGCAGCAGAAAGGAAAAAAAAAGAAACAATGGTCAACACAGAATTTAACACCACACGTTGTACTTTGCCTTCTCATGCTCGTTGGATTGGAATTCAATGGGGAGACAGGGAGATCAGGAGGGAAAAAAGCTCTGTCCCTGCAAATCTGTAATACCTTAAAACATGTGCACCTATCTGGCCTGATTAAGCATGTTTAGCAACCAAGATGTAGGCGACATCATTCACACTTTGAAGATGTACACAGTAGGGGTCAATGCCTTGCATTTGTGCTTCGAGTAAAGCATACACAAAATAAGCATCTGGAACCCAATGTCTTTAGCTGTGGGCCTAGTGCCATTCCCCTGTATGTTGCTGGCTCAGCAAGAACTAGCTTGGGTTCTGTGACTCGGTCAACAGTGATATACAAAACAGGACCGTCTGGACAAATAAATTGAATCGTCTAGGAAAGATCAGTTTCATTTTTTTTAAGGATTTTATTTATTTATTCATGAGAGACACACAGAGAGAGGCAGAGACACGGGCAGAAGGAGAAGCAGGCTCCCTGTGGGAAGCCAGACGTGGGACTCGATCCCGGAACTCCGGGATCACACCTTGAGCCCTCAGCTCAACCGCTGAACCACCCAAGCATCCCAAAAGATCAGTTTCAATGGAGCAAGGAACACTGGTGCGTGAAGGGGTCCTACTGACCCTATCCTTCAAATCCTACCCCCCCCAAGACCTCCCCACATATCTGCTGCATGGCCTCAGCCAAGTCACGTGGCATCCGTGAACCTCAGTTGGCTCATCTCTGAGGTGAGGATGATACGTCTACCTACCGAGTGGCTTTGGGGACCACATGAGGAACGGATACAAAAGCCCCGATGGAGCACCCACCCAGACCTCCTAACTGCACCCTGATTGAGCCCCATGTGACGGCTGCTCAAGGGAGTGGGCAAATGAGACCCTCAGCTCTGTGCTGCGATCATCAACTTCCCCCTCCGCAATCCCCTTTCTTCAATGAATATTATCATATAAAGAGCTCCTATGGCTGAGTTTTGCATGACTGTTAAGGAACTGGACTGGATTTCCACCCAAATTCTTTTCTCTTAATAATGCCGTGGAAACAAACACGTAGATGGAAAGCCTGCAGGAACTACAGGCCTACATCTCCCTTCCTCGCAAGGAGCATCCTACTGAGCTCAGGGCACACAGTGAGGGAAGACCCTGTGAGTGAGTGACATTTCCTGGAGCATCAACAAACACCTCACACTTGATCTGAGCGTGCAGCTCGCCCTTCATTATTACGCTCGACCAGACATTGATGAAATGGCCAGAGCCTGTCTCATCTCCGGCGGGTGGGAGGTGGGGTGGGGGAGGATGAAAGCCGCCTGCCTCCTGGACTGCTCCGGCATTTGGATGCAGACTGCTGCACGTTGTTTTCCATTTAGAGAAGGGGATACATTTTCCTCTCTCTGGGACTGCTGAACACAAATTCCAAAATTTTCCATTCTCTACAGAAGTCACCGAAGCCAGCTTCTCGGTTTGATTCAATCCAATGAATATTTAGGGAGCAACTGCTCTGCGGAACGCCCCGGGCCAGGTGCCGCTGGGGATTCAAAGCAGACAGACATGGCAACGATGCGGGTCCTGGGCTTAACAAGCCGCCCAGAGCACCGCTTCGCACGTTAGCTCATGTGGCCCGCACGGCACCGTGGTGCGCGTGATGCTGCTGATGACGGCGATGACGATTTCCAGATACGAATAAAGCACAAGAAGATCGGAGAGGATGAGTAACATCAGCAAAGACACAAAGCTACTGGGTGGAAGAGCTGGGATGTGAGACCGGATGTTGCGGCTCCATCCCAAGTGCCGTCCTTCTGTGCCGGTGGTGCTCCCCGTGAGCTCACCCTGCGGTCAGCCCCCCTTCCCTGCCCGTCCTGATTAGCTTTCACGGGGCCACCGCTATACAAGCATGTACTAACAAGTCCCCACCGTGAGATAAACTGCATTCAGAGAGGGGCCTTTGGAATCTTCCAGTCCTGGTCCCTCCTCACTGGTCTCCCGCCCCCCGCTCCCCAGGTTCTGGGGCAGGTTGTTGTGTTTCTGAGCTCTCTGCAAGGGAATTCCATCACCCACAGTGGGTCCCGCTCTAGGCCCTATCCTAGGGAGAGCACCTAGCATGGAGGGTAGCCTCAGAGCATTGAACGGCTCCATCCTGGGCCGCAGGGCTGTAGCACTCTGGGTGTGTGACCATGCCGAGGGTTTGGACCTGTCCCTGTCCCAAACCATGACCACAGAAAGGACACACGCAGGAAATCACATTCATCATCTAGGACCACAAGTGCTTACTCATGGTTCCTCCTTTCCTATCTCCTTCATCCAACCAGGAGATCAGCCCATGTGTTCTCCTCCCTCTACCTCCGGCATTAATATTTGGCCACAAGTGTTTAAGGTTTCTTCCTTCTGGGCCCCGCCCTCCTCATCCATCATAAGAAAATCCGCATAAAGGGGAGGAGGCTCCAGAGTGAGCCATCAAGAAGCCTGCCTCAGGGTCAAGCAGGGCTAGGCACCATTAGCTTCTTATCCTTAGCGCGGGCCATGAAGGAAGTAACTCTCCTTTGCACATTTTGGGGGAAGTATCGCTGCATTGTGCACTCATGGGCTTGACAGTCAGACACGTGTGGATTCTGAGGTCAGTTTTGCTTCTTAATAGCTGTGTGACTATGTACAATCCACTCCGTAGCTCTGCACCGAGGTCCTCATTGGCAAAACAAAAATAATGCCTTCACCCTTGCAGATGTGTCATGCATATGTTTGCACGTAAGAATATACTATAGTGTAGGGGGCGCCTGGGTGGCTCAGTCGGTTGAGTGTCGGACTCAGGTCGTGATCTCAGGGTTGTGAGGTCGAGCCTCATGTTGGGCTCTGCACTTGGTGGAGAGTCTGCATGAGATTCTCTCCCTCTCCCTCTGCCCCTCTCCCCCAAAGTAAATAAATAGATCTTAGATAGATAGATCGATAGATCAATTGATCGATTGATAGATAGACACAGTATAGAATAGACTTTCAGCACTTGCCCATTACAGATCTGAAATACATATGCATGCATGCCCAGAGATCCAAACATGAGAGCACACCACACCGCCTGCCTCTTCTACTGTAAATCTGCCAGCGGTTATCATAATGGTAGGGAGCTCTGGAAAACCAAGCCTTAGGAGATTAAGTAAGACATCCAAGGTTACAGAGACAGAAGGTAGCTCTTCTGACCTGAACTTTCTTGGTGTGGAATTGCTCTAATCACACTAGAATCAAGCATCTGCTAGATTTCTTCTAGCTTTATCCCAACGAAACCATACAGACTTATCCCAATGAGGAATGGGGCCCTGATGGCCTCATATAAATTTGATTTATGGACATTTCAAAATAAGAGTTGTCTTATTTCCTTCGATAAAAATACGTTAATTTGAAAGGAGCCATGGCATGTTGCCAGGAAGAGCATGGTACAATCATTGACCTGTGGAATTGACTGTATGCTCATTAATTATCCTTAGTATCTGAACTCACAACACTGAATGATCAGAGTCCCTCTTGCAGGGCCTCTTCCCAAATGGTTATTTACATATGGGCTGAATTTGTTACAGTGGAGAACCCAAAGGCTGAAGCCTTCCTGGCCACTGCAAAGTCAGTTTGAATCAGAAACACAGGAAGAGCAAATATGCCCTGGAAAAGATTCACCTGGCACCTCAATGTCAATGCTCTTACCCCAGTTTATCTAAGAGGAAACCAAGGAGCGCCAGGCTGGCTCAGTCGGTAGAGCATGTGACTCTTGATCTCAGGGTTGTGTATTCAAGCTCCACTAGACTGGAGTCTACTTTAAAAAAAAAAAAAAGGAACCTAAAAAACCAGACTGTGTACCAGAAACCCCACTCACAGCCTTTTTAGGACCTGGGGGCTGGGGAGGTGGGCTGTCTGGGTTTCAATTTCAGCTCTGCACTTGCCAACTGTCTGATCTGAGGCCGCTAATGGGAAGTTCACTAATCAGGGCTCAGCTTGCTCCCTCGCATGCTGGTGACACCACCACCTATTACCTGGAGGGGGGGCAGGGATGGAACAAGCTTCTGCAATGCCACAGAGCTCAGTAGGGGAAAACCACTGGTTTCCAGACCTAGAGGTGTTCAGAGCAGACCCCGGGCTGGGAGGGTGACTTACCGGAGCTCCTGGTGGCCCAGGTGGGCCCTGGTGACCCCGTGGTCCTGGAGCTCCCTGGTAATAGAAGCCAAATATGCATTAGTCACAGCTTCCTCTTCCCCGTGACTCATGACCCTTTGCTGACTCAGAGTCTACATCCAGGGTTCCCAAAAGGGACCCAGAGATACAGAATGGGGATCTGCATTCCTGGTGCAAAATCAACTTGACCCATCTCTGGAAGGCTCCATCTGAGTCCATAAGCAGCTTCAACCCCATGGCTGTGGCCTTTCTACCTCTGCCCCCACCTAGAGCCCCACAGGGGGAGGACCCGCGTTTCCCTTACCTGCTCGCCCTTCAGACCCTCTCTCTGCACCTGTATGACAAACCACGTGTCAGCAAAGGTGGTGACGTTTACCCAACAGCCACTACCCACAGCTTCATCGGGGGTATTCACACAGCCTGTCGTAATGCAGGAACTTCTCAGATCATACCCCATTTTTAGTGTTGAAAGCCCCGTATCTGGCTCGAGTGGTCAGATGAGCTCCTCCTCATTCCTAGAGGCAAGGACTCTCCCAAACACCCAATTCCATCAGCGTCAGTCTGCGATTCCAGCCCCCCCGGGATGCCTGCACACTTACCACAGAGCCCGGGACACCAGGAGGACCTGCAGGCCCCACATCACCCTGCACAGAAATGACAGACATTTCAATGGCATACTTTCTGCCACCTACCTCTGCCGGTCCCCACCCCTCTGGGGTCCTTGCTTATCCACCCAAGGTCCATGGGACCACTTCCTACTCCATGCTCCACCTCATGCTGCCATCATGCTGGGTCTTTCTCCCTCCTCTCGGATTTTCTGGGTCTAATTCTTATCTCTGTATCAAGACCAAAGGGGCCTCATTGCCCCTTTTGGGCACATCCTGCCCAGGGCCTACATCTGGTTGCTGCTCTCACAGCCGTTTCCTGCTCGAGAGCACCTCTTGTTCCATTAGCACATGCTCGTACCAGGCACCAGACTGGACACAGCCAGCGTGGCAACTACACCTTACGGCGCATCCATTGTGCCAAGTCCCTGGTTCAGCACGTGGTCAGCATTCGATGTCTATCACATATGTAACCCATGCTGTGATCACTCCCATCTGTTTTCACCAAGTCATGATGTACCAAAGACTTGCTTCGTGTCCCCTTCCCCATGACCTCCGGATCACCTGGCCTACGATGGCTGTGGGTGCATCACATTTCCAGGGTGTGAGCTATGTCTTGGTTCTGCATGGGGCATATTTGTTGACTGTGGCAACAGAAAAATCTTCACTGCTACAACTCTCATGCCCCATGGCTAAACAAGAGCACGATTTGCTGCCAATGTCCTTACACATGCATGACTTGGGGACCAAGCCCCAGAGAGCATGGGAAAGCATGAAGAAACTAATGCTGAATAAGCTGGTACAGAATGACTGATTTGCTGGATAAGCACAAAAAGCATCTCGTAAGTTCCAATGCTGAGGAGTCAGAAGGAGGGACTCGGGCACACGTGTCATCCTGCGCTCCATTCGAGGTCTTGTCACACGGACAGGGCAGGTTATCTCTGACCCTAAACAACCCCTCTGTCCCCACTGGCTGCCCAAGACTTGGAAAACATCTCTGTTTACACAGTATCAGGCATTTTTCTAGGATCCCAACTACATGTTCTTTTAATCAACTTTATCATAGAATGGTTTTGGTTGCACAGCAAAATGGAGAGGAAGGTACATCATTAATGGGTGTCAGCCTTCCTTGCTCTACCTTCCTCTTTGTCTCCCACAATAATAGCTCCTATCTCAGCAACATCTTTCTGTTCTAGTTTTTTCTCTCCACAGCACCACCATCCACATAGACATAGACACACACACACACACACACACACACACACACAGCATTCTTTTTACCATTGTGTATCGTCTCTAGAAGCTTCCGTGACATATACACATGATGATCTCCAGGCCCTCAGAATCTGGCTGGCACATCTTTCCATTTCCCCATGAGCATCTTTCGACCTCCATGAGCAGGATTATGTTTTCCCCATGCTCCCATAAACCTTATCAATACTTTGGTAATGAGGCACCTGGGTAGCTCAGTGGCTGAGCATCTGCCTTCGGCTCAGGGCGTGACCCCCTGGGTCCTGGAATTGAGCCCCACATCAGGCTTCCCACGGGGAGCCTGCTTCTCCCTCTGCCTATGTCTGCCTCTCTCTCTGTGTCTCTCATGAATAAATAAATAAAATCTTAAAAAATATATTTTAGCGATATGACTATCAGAAGCAGTTCTCAGCTCTACTGTAATGTTTGTGTGTCTACCTTATTTTCTATTCTATAAACAGATATAAAGGAGAGGTAACTGGGTAGTCCTATATGGGAGCATCCTGAATATTTTGGGTTTGGAGATGATGGCATCTCCTTTCTTCCATTTACGCTATGCCTCACTACCATGTTTACTTTTGTTGTGTTTACTGTTATACCCATCATCATCACCATCATCCTCACACCACAAAAGTGAATTTTTAATGACAGTTAGGAAATTAATCGATCGGGGCTTTCTCATTTGCTCAGGCCATTTTACGGAATCGGAGAGCCAATGTCCTGACACATGAAATCACTATTAAGGAAAACTAAGATCCTGTGGTTCATCCATAAAGTTGTGTGCTTGTAGCTAATAGACATTGGAGCCTTTACATCGGCCTGGCTTTGTCTGAAGGACTGAGATTCAAGCTTTTCCCTGCTGACACTCTTTCCCATCATAGAGACAAGGAGACTAAAGCATAGGGAATGGGTAGTAACTTAATCCAGCACCTTAGACCACTCGGCCACGCTACCTGCCAGCGTAGTAACTTATTCAAGGCCGAAAAGCTAGTAAGTAATAGCTAAGAAACCAAGAGTCTGTCCTCGAGTCATTCCTTTGTATTATGTAAGTAGTATTTCTGCAAAGGCAGTCAGCCTCCCCAGGGGCCCCCAGTGGCCCCTGCCTCCTGGTCCTCACATCCTTGTGGTGACCCCCACAGGTACCAGTGCTAGGCTATGGGACCAACAGCACACAGCAGGAAGGACGTTGGTGGCCTCTAAGGTGAGGCTATGAGCATGATGGTGGCTTCTGTGTGGAGCCCCTCACCCCGACCTCAGGTCACTCACCGCTCACTCCAAGGGAGGCCACTTCCCCTTCTGTGAGCAGCCCTACGGAGAGGCTGTGTAATGAGGAAGCAAAGTCTTTGGCCGGCAGCCACCACGGAACGTAGGCCTGACAAAAACCATGTGTGTGAGCTGAGAAGCAGATTCTTCAGCTAACCACAGCACGGCTGGCAGCCCAGCCACTACCTCACAGAAGACCCCAGACCAGGATGACCCAACCGTGTGTACGCCGTGTACCTAGATCCCGGCCTTCAGAGACTGCGTGAGGCCACGTGGTTGTTGCTTTACGCTTCTAAGGGTCAGGAAGGTCGCCACTATCACAATATAACCAACACAAGCATGGAGTTTAACCTGGCATAAAGAGCGCCTCCCTGACCCTGGGCTCTGCGGTCAGCCACCGCCTGGTAGGCAGACACACACACACACACACACACACACACACACACACACACACAATAGCAGGAATCACCTACATCCAAACCTCAAGGATCATTCCCTCTTAGTGACTTGAAATACACTACTTATTTTAGAATTTAGCATCCCCTGTCAAGGAACTGTGAGAATATATTAAAATCCTGATGCCAAGATAATATAACAATATAGATCTTAACGCTAAAAATACTTAGGAGAGGGAATAATTTAACTCAGAACTGAAGCCCAAGTGAGCAAGTTTGGGAGACAGCAACGCTCTCCAGCGGCCACGCCTAAGGTGAGGCTTCTTTAGCCTGTGGGTCTGTTTATTTATTTATAACACATAACCTGTCTGCTTCTACAAAGAGTAGACCAGTCTTCCTCTCCTCTTTTGTTCTCAGACATCGCTGGGACGCGTGTGTGTCAGGCAGTGTGACCTTCACCTGAGCTCTGCAGAGTGATGGAGTCCGAGTGATGCTCCTCGGGCTGCACCTGCCTTAGTTTACCTGGATTCCTCCTCCCCTCGGGTCCCTGGCTATTCTCCAACCCCACGTCGGATGTTCTTCCCAGGGGCCTCCCAAAGAATCTGGAACTCGTGATCCCATGAGATCCCAGGTACTCCCATGAGAACCCAGGACACACGGTACCTACTTGGTCTTCCCTGCCACCCTGAATGCTTAGGAAGGCTATTATCTTCATTTTCAGAGCACTTCACAATTTGCCAAGATTCTTAACGTGTGTTTTTTTCCACTGAGAAAACAGAAATTCTGAGCAGCAAATTTATTGAGTTAAGCCTTCTTGAGAGAATGTTCTAAAGGAGATGGCCAGTATGATGAGATGCAATCTTCATTCTGTTTATGAAAGATCTAGTACATTTTCAGAATTATGATTTGGGAAAAAAAAACAAAGCCCAACTTTTTTTTAAAAAAGTGCTGCAGAGAACAGAAAAGGAGAAATGGAGGAAGAGGGGGAGGAGTCTGTACGATGTTGTTTGGTATTTATTCACAGCCTGCCTGAGTCCAAAAGGCAATTTTAAGTAGCATAATATTTTAATACGTCTGGATATTACATAACAGGGATTTTTGTTTTGTTCTGTTTTTATATGCTTTTTTTTTTATTCCTCGGAGTAGAAAAATTTTAAATAACCAGACATTTCGTGGGGGCTGAGTTCCTGAGGCCCAGCTCATCACCTCTGTCTGCACTTTGTTCCAAGACACCAGCCTGGCCCCCTCGCTCCCCCTGGGGCCCTGATTTGTACGGGCAACAGCACACACACCACCTGCCCAGAGCCCAGAGTCCTTCTCACCCCAGGCCTGGCTTACCTTCTGTCCCTGGGGTCCTGCCACACCAGGAGGGCCAGGTCTTCCCTAGAGGAAGGGAAGGGAAGGCTGTCAGTGGCAGTGAGGGCAGAGGAGGAGCTGCAGGCCATGCAGCTCCAAAACTGTAATCTGCCTTCATCCTGGAAGGCACAGACCACACTTCTGGACTCTGCTGATTGCTGGAAAATTCTCTCCCCATCGGCTGCCAAATGCCATGTCCTGCATGGTCCCCTCTGGACCCAGCTGGGACTGTGCTGTGGAGCGCCCGTTCTGAGGGACAAGGACCGCTTCTCGAGGGATACAGGGGATGTGTCTGGGGAGATTCCAGGTGAGAGGCAGGAAGTAGGCACCCAGCATCTGCTCAGAGGGCACTGAGGACCAGCTGAGTCCCCAGGGGCAAGGGAGGGGGCCTGCAGGGCTGCCTGGACTCTGGACCAGGATCAATTAGCATGGCAGAGCAAACCCAGGACCCAGAGGGCTGGTGTAAGGGATGCTGAAGACGAGCCCACCTCCTCTTCAGGGGTTCTCACCAAGAAGCCTTCCAAGGGGGTCCCAGTGGAGAGCCAGGCAGGTCAAGCTCCCACCAGAGAGCAAGTGAGGAGGGGCCTGGAGCCACCCCACCCCCGGGGAGCCCTCCTATGAGCCTCCTCGTAAGAGGAGGGGGAATCTGGAAGGCAGTTGGACAACCAATGTTCATCCCATTGACAAATGGCTTTCTTAGGAATTCATCCTAAAGGCACAGGTGTGCTCAGAGATGTACATGTGAGCTCTTGCTCTTCCTTTCTTCCCATAAACAGCCAACGATCAGAAGAGACCTAATGCCCCCTCGTAGGAGGAGACCCTGGGTGACACTTACTGTTCCTCTGTTTCTCCAAACCCCGTCCTCTGCTGCCTCCACCCCATCGGTATCTTACTACATGCTGGCTCACTGCCATGAGGAAAGGCCTTTGCTTTCTGGGCCATCACCAGGTGGGCACTTCCAGCATGAGGAGTTGGCCCTGGTGCAGGGGCGGCACGCAATAAATATGAATAAATGCTGGCATGTTCACACCACAGAACACTAAGCAGTCATTTGAGTCCCATCCCTGGTGAATATTTAAGAAAATAGTTACACGTTTATGACATAATGCTAAGGGGGGGGGCAGTGACACATAAAAAGTATTATTCCAATTTATTGTCAATAAAGGGCACTGAGGGGGGCACTTGATGGGATGAGCACTGGGTATTACTCTATATGTTGGCAAATTGAACACCAATAAAAAAATAAATTAAAAAAATAAATTAAAAAATCAAGATGTTATTTTGGGTTGATGGGATTCACCATAAATTTAATTTATACTAATATATTGAAATGAATACATTTAAGGAATGAATACATCAAATACAGCTAATGTATCTGATTATTTTATCGATAAACCTAAGAAAATGAACATAATAATCGACTTAATATGTTAAGTCATATTAACATATTAATATGTTATATCGTACAGATTAATATATAACATAAGCATATATTAATATGTTTATGTTATAAAAATATTTTCCCAAATGTCTTCAGGCAGATGTAGAATTTTAGGTTTTATTTCATTCTAACCATTTAAATACTTAAATTTACTTTCACGGATCACACATTCCCATGGTTCAGAATTTATGTGCATAAAAATCCCCTTCTGGTCCCACCCGCCAGCCACTGAGGAGGCTCCTCCAGAGGCAACAAGTGAGGAAAGCAGGTGATCAGTTTCCGGAGCATCCTCCCAAGGAGGGCACATGTCTGCGTACGTCCTAGATGCTCTTTTCCACAGCATTCTACACTTGCCTGTACTTTCCACTCAAGACATATCCCACATATCATCCCCACCAGTGCATGAGGAGCTGCATTAATTTCCATGGCTTCGTATTATTCCCCTGTAACTACACACCCTGATTCTTTTGACTAGTTCCTTACTGATGAGCTTCCAGGTTGTTTGTAATCCTTAACTCTTGCAGAAGAGCCTGCAATGAATATATCACGCCATCCATGGCCTTTACCGTGGTTAGAAAGGATGGAAGGGGCTGTGCTCTCTGGGATCCCCATCCCCTGGTGCTGGAGGATCCACAGGTGACCATAAGCGGGGGTCTGGTCCCTAGGCCTCCCAGAGCCTCCAGCTGAACCGGACACCAAGGCATTCAGGCCCTACAGAGCTTTGCATCAGGCTCCTGTCTTCTAATAAAGCTGAGCCCATGTCCACTTACCTGCTCTCCTGTCTCTCCACGCTTCCCGGGGAATCCATCCAGGCCTCGCTCCCCCTGGCAAGAGGAAGAACAATGAAAAGGTTAAGAACAAATGGGCCTCCTTGTGGTCAGTGCCATGAGATGCAAAGGCCCTTAGTGTCCAACTGTGCTAACCTTTTACTCTCTACTCAGTATCTCCGGTTACTGGAGAGCCAAACACACACACACACACACACACACACACACACACACACACCAGCCTAGAATTTATGGGCATTGGGGCTCAATGCGCATACATTAAAGGTCAGAGAACCCATATTCCGAAATCTGCTTTGTCTTTCCCCAATCTGTGACCAAGGCAAGGCCACCTTGCCTCTCTGAACCACACAGTTGTTTCTTTCTTTTTTTTTTTTAAGATTTTATTTATTCATTCACAAGAGACACAGGCAGAGGGAGAAGCAAGCTCCCCGTAAGAAGCCCGATGTGGGACTCGATCCTGGATCCTGGGATCACGCCCTGAGCTGAAGGCAGACGCTCAACCGCTGAGCCACCCAGGCGTCCCATACACAGTCTCTTCATCTCATAAAGCCAAACAAAATAATGGACTTGTGGGGTTTGTAACACAGTTCATAAAACTGTGAGCATATTTACACATCGTTCATTCATCCAGCGGATATGTATGAGCATCCGCTGCATTCCCAGTGCTTGGAATTAAAAGTGAATTGCTGGCTAAGGGGAAGCAATCATCCACGCAGCCCTCTAATGCCCACCCATCTGCTTGTGCTCAGAGCGGGACTTGTCTTTCTTAGCTGTGTAATCCTGGGCAAGTCTCGTCACCTCTGAGGCTGTTTCTCTTAACCACGTGTCATGGGGAAGATGATAATCCCTTCCTGGGAAGACATCCATGACTAAGGAATGAGTCAGCAATGTTCTCTTCCTCCACACATCATCAGGTTAGTGGGAGGGAGGGCCGACAGCAGATGGGGAAACTGAGGCCCAGCCAGAAAACCACTCAACCCCAGTCCAATGCTTGCACTGGCACCAGAACCTGGGTCTCTCGACCCTTCTTCCTCTATTTCTACTATCCACAGCCTGTGGGTCTCTTCCATTGAGCTGGCAAGATCTCAGAACCCATGGAATCCCATGCTCTCACATCATAGGTGAGAAAATTGACCTTAGAGATGGAGACCAGAGTCACACAGAAGCTTTGTGATGGGGCCATGAATGAAGACAAGGGGCTCCTGGCATCATAGAGCTCTCTTCCTTAGAGAGGGCCAGCCCGCTGAATGTCACCCCTGAAGGGGGCACTTTCCCAGGCAGAGCAAAACAAAGCAAAAAAACATGTTGACCACGTATAATTTTACCAGGCTTACCTTAAAGGGGACAGTGCTGCCTACTGCTCAAGCCCCATTTCTTACACCCTTGCACCTATATAACAAGATCGCTGAAGCCCAAAAGCAAAATTTCTCCTAATGCAACTCAGGACAGCTGCAGGTGCACTGCCAGTGTGAGCCACCTGTGTCTCTGGCTAGCAGGTAGAGAGCAGGGCCGGGTGGGACAGAGCTGGAGTGCCGTGGACAGAGCTGGAGTGCCAGGTGGGACAGAGCTGGACTATAGGTGGGACAGACCCGCAGCTCCAAGTGGGACAGAGCTGGACTGCCAGGGACAGAGCTAGAGTACCAGGTGGGACACAGCTGGACTGCAGGTGGGACAGACCCGGAGCACCGGGTGAGACAGAGCTGGAGTCCTAGCAGATGTGTGTGTCCCCAGGCAGGGGGATGAGAAAGACAATGGCCAGCACAGGGTGGATGAGGGGGAGAGAGAAGCTGAGGGAGAGCGGAGACAGAGACAGACAGACAGAAGACAGAAGACAGCCCTCTATGGAGCAGGGTCTCTAACTGACACGCCCCTAGAAGCCCAGCTGGGGCATGAGATGGGTGGAAGCAAATGGAAGAAGGGAGTCAGAGGCAGAACTAAAAAGGGCAGGTCCCACCTAAAGACCTGACACTTACATCTGTCCTGCTGTTGTTGGACTTTTTGGTCTTGCCACCACTACACTGACCACATAAGCACGACAGGGGACAGGGTTTGGACAGCTGACCACCTGCCTGGTTCCCAGCAGATGGTGGCAGCCAGGGCCCTGGGGGGTGTGGAGTACAGGTGGCCACAGCTGATCCCAAAACTTGGATGCAAAGCCTGGCTCTCCCCCTCCCAAGCTGTGTGACCTAGGACCAGGCACGTGGCATCTCCATGACTCAGTTTCCAGTCTACAAATACAGCAGCTACCTCTGGTAGCTGCTCTGAGGGTTGGATGAGCTAATATATGCAAAAGGCTTAGAACAACGTGTGGCACCTGGAAGGTGTCATGTTAAAAGCTGGTTAAGCAAAACAGAGTGACCATGTAGGACGAGGAAAGAGGGAAAAGAGAAGCCAGCTGCAGGGGCCAGCAGACAGGAAGTTCACGAGCCAGGAGGGTGTGATGTGAACGACCAGAGGACGGAAGCAGGGGGAAGAGAGTGAGGAGCCAGGGCCAGGGAACTCAGTTCTGACCTTGTTTTCCACCAACGCGGGCTGCCACCTGCAGGGTCTACACCGCTCTGAGATTCAACCTCCTCACTGGGTTGAAATCGTAAAAAGCGAGAACAGAAGAAAGGTGGCTGTATTCCAAGAACCCTAAGACCTCTTCGGACACTCACAGTCCTTAACTGACAGGGGGTGTGCTCCATGCAGAGGGGACGGGAGCCTGCCCGCGTCCTGAGCACCTTCAGGTACCGGCTGCGTAGGCAGGCTCTCGTTTGACCATCCAGTGAGCCCTATGAGGTTAAAGGGTGTCACCCTGGGACGCTCGACTCAAAGGAGGAATGTCTTGCATTCATGGAATCACTCCTGCCCAGGAAGCTCTCTGGAGAGTTCCACACCCTTCCCAGGACCCCTGCCCCCCCCCCCCACCCCAGGCCTCATCCTCCTGCTGCGGTTCTGGATCTCAGACAGCACGGCAGCGCGGGCCCCATTGCCCTGGAAAGCCACCCTGGCCCAGGCCTGGAGGCGGCCTGGTGGCCTTGACCACTCTTGGGTGGCAGTGGTGGCCTGGACGGCGCTGGGGGCACGCGCGTGGGGTGTGTCTGCTGGGCACTTGCCACAGGAAGCCTTTACCGTGTGAAAGAGGGAAGGCGCCTCCATGACCCCAGCACCCAGGGGGTGTTGAGCAAACACCTGTCACCATGAGACCTGGTGGGCAGCTCCCTTAAGCCGCCCCGGAGGAGGATTGAAGGGGATTCTCACTGTCGGCAGAGGTGGGGCTGGCACCCCCAGGACGGATTACGACCTCGGGCACTCCAAAGCCCCCACTTGGTCTCGTTACTATTTAGGGAGGCCCTCCCAGGGCCAGGGCTGTGCTTGCCTTCACAGTGTGCCCCCCATGACACCCAGAGCCACTGGGACAGGCATCGCTGCATCAGGACGTGGGCTGAGGAGCTTGTGTGAGTGCCCAGGGTGAGAGCATCTCTTGTCTCTGATCCCAAAGCCGCTGGTAGCAGTTTACTAGGGTGGCTATGCCCTGGCTCCCCCTTTCCCCAGGGGGCTCAGGAGTGTGAGCGTCACATCCACCCGAAGTTGTCCTGGGAGCTCGGGTCTCCAGACAGAGCAGGGTGCCCACCACATCCACCTCCTGGCCCCTTACAGAGTGGGTTCCCCCCCTTCCGACGGACTCCCCTTGCACCCTGCCAGCTGCCACAGGCTCAGTAGACCTGCTCGGTCCACTTGGGCTCTACTGCCCTCCATCACCAGGATGCTCTACACCTGCAGAGCCTCCACACCCTCTGTGTCTGCAGAGGCACCTCCTGGAAGATCCTTCAAGGACCGTCCCCCACCGTACACAGAGCACCCCACCACAGGGCCGTCTGGAGGCGGGCTCGGTAATGGATGGGCAGTGGCTCTGGGTGGCTTGGCTCCAAGCCGCACAAGGCCAGGCGACCGATGGGCCTGTCTCAGAGGCAGATGGAAACTTCCTTCTTGCTGAGGTAAGAAATCAGAGAGGTCTGCGAGGAAATAAACTGTTGTAAGTACCCATCAGATGTAAGAACTGGAAAGCAGCCGAAGGGATGATGTAGTCCAGGCTTCTTGACAAACGGGAAGTCAAGGTGTAGAGAAGGGACCAGCTCACCTCAGAGTCGCCCAGAAGGGCAGCGAGGAAGTTGGAATATGCCCAAAGCTGAGCCAGCAGAGCCCAGGCTCACGCTTCCCCTTCTCTCCGTGGATATTTCCCTGTCTCTCTCTCTGTCTCTGGCCCTCTTTCTGTCTCCCTACCCTCTGCATATGGCACATGACACCCAGGACTGTTCTACCCATTTTACAAACATTAACACAGTAGATCCTCACCTTCTGTAATACAGTTACTCTCAGTGTTGAGGAAACCTGAAACATGGATGTTAAATTACTCTCCAAAGGTGACCCTGTTTGCAGAGCCCAGAGCTGGGATTCAAAACCCGGGCAGGCTGGCTCCAGGAGCATCATGCAGGACCTCCTCTCTGCCTCAGTGAGCCACCTGGAGCAGCCTGGGGAGCCAGGCCAATGGGGCGTTGGCCGAACATCCTCTCCTGGGCCTTCCCTGGAGGTGACCCTCCTCTTTCTGAACTTCCCTGTGAGGGGACACCTCACAGGGGGCAGGGCTGTGAGCAATCTGCAGAGAGAGTTCAGGGGAACATATGTTGTCCTACGTTTCTGGTAACGCTTCAGGCCTGGTGTGGCATGGAGGGGAAAGCTCATGTTGGGAATGAGATGTTTCAGCACTTGCTATCTTTATAACGGGCCACATGGCATCAGGAAATAGCCTCTGGGCTCGGTTTCCCCAATTGAAAATAAGAAGAGATCTCCAGGCTTCTCTAGAGAGAGATGATTTAGGATTTTGATAGAAATGTACCATTTCTTGACTGGACAAAAGTCTCAACACAAGACTCTAAAAGCTTGCTGGAAAAGCAGCCCAATGCTGCATGGGGGAAAGCAGTCACCTCCAAGCCGAGTTCTGGCAAGAAGAACAAAACACTGAGTGTGCAGAGACTGCCGTTCCCCTGAAACCCAGGTGGGGCAAGGAAGTATGCGTGGAAATGTTGGTGACATGGACATTTTGCTTCTGTCCTCTTGTCTGACCTCCCGATGAGCTTTGGGGGAAGACATGAATATTTCCATTTTGTAGATGAGGAAACAGAGGTTCTGGTCAACCCTGCGGCTGCCGCAGCCCCTACGTGGCAGAGCTGGCTCTCACCAGGCTTGTGAAGAGTCCTCAGCTCAGCACTGCAGCCTCCACTGAAACCCTGGGGAACCCAAACTCACTGGTCCCCAGAAGTGCGGCTGGAGCTGCTGCAACCAGGAAACTCAGTAGAGCATCTTCCGGATTGTGCTACGTTCCTGCTCCGGCCCCCGGCGCCTTCTCTCTGTGGCATTTCCTAGCTAACATTCCCATCCAGCCCTGTGACATCACCCAAGCCTAGGTGCTAAAATGCACCTTCTGAATCCACCTTGCACGTGCTCTAAAAAAGTCCAAGTTCATCCACCGGTTAGTGAAGGCCAACCTGTCACCTGGTTCCTGCATCGCTCATCCCCCGAGCCCAGTGCCGCATCCACAAGTCCACGGAGGAGGACAGGCCGCGTGCTCGGTGGCGGGTGCTCCCTTAGGGAGGGAGGACCCAGAGACGAATATGGCGTGAGCGCTGCACCCACGCGGCAAGGGGTCTCCATGTGTACGCGGAAAAGAGAGATGAACTTGACGCAAATGACCAGTCAGGGTGCAAACCGCAGGGCTCCTAGGGGCACTAAGTGGACAAGCCTCAGTAGGAGCTTGGGGGAGGCTGCATGAGGAGGCCTGTTTTAAACCCCAGGCCAGGGTCTCTGTGCCCTCAGGTAACCCCCAAAGGAGAATTCCACACATCGGGCTTTCATCCAGCATCAGTGCTGAGCTCACCGTGCACTTTGGACACCAAACCTGAGCTCCGCTCTTGCTGTCCTAAACCCCAGCCCTTCTATAGGGTTAGTTCCCCAAACCCTGCCTCCTCGTTCTCTCAAGTACCAGAGCTGCCTGTCAAGCCACACCACACTGTGCCTGAAGTCTTGGTTCTTCCAAATGCCACCTCCAGGTCCCTGCCATGTAAAGAAAGGGGCACAGGGCTATAGAAAGGAGATCTCCAGGCACGCACATTTGTGACCACATCAAAACATCTCAAAAGAGATGCAAATCCCAATGACCAGGGGGTAAAAGATTTTGCTTTTTTTTTTCACTTATAATGATGAAAATTTAATATGCAAACACGAATCATGCTTTGGAGCCTGAGGTGGGATACCCCCGAGGCCCTGCCTCCCTGGATTCTCAAGAACCTTTTGGAAAGTGACTTGGCACTGTGCTTCAAGGGCCACGCACAGACCCACGTTCTTTGGTGATCTCACTTCCAGGAAAGCAGCCTAAGGAAATAAACCTAAATTTGAAAACTAACTAAATAAATATGGCTGTCGGCTTAAAAATATTCACCCGAGCATTATTCTTGATCACGAAAAGCTGGGAACAACCCTAGGTGATCAATAACCGGGGGATGAGCGCATAAATCACCATCTATCCATGTGTCAGAACGCTGTGCAGGCATTTAAACTGAGTCACAGAGGGGCACCTGGGGGGCTCAGCGGTTCAGCTTCTACCTTTGGCTCAGGGCGTGATTCCCAGGTCCCGGGATCGAGTCCCACATTGGGCTCCCTGCAGGGAGCCTGCTTCTCCCTCTGCCTGTGTCTCTGCCTCTCTCTGTGTGTCTCTCATGAATAAATAAATAAAAATCTTAAAAAAAAATAATAAAAAATAAAATGAGTCACAGAAACTCTACAGCAGCACAGGGCAGAAATACCGCATGTAGGGATGACAGGCCAGGCGGCAAAGCTGAATGCCTT
This sequence comes from Nyctereutes procyonoides, assembly GCF_905146905.1. Taxonomy (NCBI): domain Eukaryota; kingdom Metazoa; phylum Chordata; class Mammalia; order Carnivora; family Canidae; genus Nyctereutes; species Nyctereutes procyonoides. The sequence goes on from NW_026575159.1 coordinate 29,147,363, forward strand.
ATGTGTGTCTATGTAACAGGAAATCAGATACATAAGAACAAATCCGACAGAAAACAGGCCAAAGCGCTCCCCATAGTTGTATCAGGATGGTGAGATTACAAGCTCGTTTTTCCTATTTTCCAAGTGCACTGATATAAAATTAAAATAATGATTTCTTATATGATAGTTAATGATAACTTCTTATATGGTGAGAGGAACGCGTATCACTGAGGACAGAACAGGGGGAGACTCTGAAGACCCACCTGGGACGTGACTCGGCACGGAGGGCTCCGTCCCAGCCCTGCATCTGCAGGACGGGCCTGCGGGTCCCGAGGATGCGGTGCCCACCTCTGTGCGGGCCCTGTTCCCACCCGCCGGACCCTGAGCAATTGACGACAGTCGCTCACATGGAAGGGTCTGGTGTGGGGTCACCTTGTGGTACACTGGCTTATGCTATGAAGGAACGGTGACCCCCCCAGTTCCCCTCAAGTGTGCCGGCCGCTGTGGCAGTGTGCACTTGAGAGTGTCAGCTTGGATGTGTTCCCAATGCCCAGTGACAGAGGCTAATTGTGGGTCCCCGACACAACTGTCACCACCCACCCTCCCATTGGTCTGAGAGTCAGGGTAACCGAAGAGCAGAGAAGTTATGTAATTTTGCTAAGTGAGATGTGAGCCCATGAAGGCACCCGGGCTCCATCAACACCCCCCTTCCCCACCCTGGCCTGGAAACCCTAACCCGCCTGTGCGAGGGGCTGTAGTGCCTGCAGGAGCTGAGCCCATGCCCCCCTGGCCCTGAGCTTACACTAGGGTGGGAAATAAATGCCCCGTCCGTACTGGCCCTCGCCTGCCACATGTGCACGCACACCATCACATACACACGCATTGCACACACATGCATGGGCTCCCATGTACATACACACAGGCATCCATGTGCTCACACATGCAGGGGCTCCCATGTGCACATACACACATGGGCTCCCACGTGCACACAGGCACCCATGTGCACACGTAGAGGCACCCTGTGTACACACACATGGGCTCCCACATGCACACACACAGGCACCCATGTGCACGGACACAGGCACCCATGTGCACACACATGCAGGGGCTCCCACGTGCACACACGTGCACACACACACACAGACATCCACATGCACACACATACAGGCACCCATGTGCACACACATGCAGGGGCTCCCACATGCACACACAGGCACCCATTTGCTCACACACACATGGGCTCCACCATGCACACACAGGCATCCATGTGCACACACACAGGCACCCCTGTGCACACATGCATGGGCTCCCACCTGCACACACACACAAGCACCCACGTGCACACACACAGGCACCCATGTGCACACACATGCAGGGGCTCCCACGTGCACACACAGGCACCCAGGTGCTCATACACACAGAGGCTCCCACATGCACACACACCACAGACATCCACATGCACACACACACAGGCACCCCTGTGCACACATGCATGGGTTCCCACGTGCACACACACGACACCCATGTGCACACACACGCTGGCACCCACGAGTAAGCATAGCACAATCAGTCCCAGGCACCATCCTCCTCTTTTCTATGGAAAGTTGCAGTGACAAGTGGAGGCAGATATTCATAAATACCTTTTCTCCTCGGGCTCCCTTTTCACCCCGTTCTCCTTGGAGACCCTGTGGGGAGAGGGGAAGAGCAGAACACGTCTCAGTCCAGCGTCTCTGACCTGAAGGCCTGAGGGCCCACGGACAGGCTGCCCCGGGAGGAGGGAAGAGCCTGTCTGCTGGGACTCTCCCTGCACTCCTCCCTCAGGCTTGGGGTGCAAGGTGAGCTCTTGGGGCTGGCCTCCCGAGCCAGATTACCCACGTCCTCCTACCTAGGCTTGAACACACCCTGGCTCCCGAGCTTCCCAGGCCAATGGTAGGAACGTGGCTTTGGAGCCAGTGCCCCTGCCACCTAGAACCTGCAATCCCTCGGTGATCACGAAATCCAGATAAAAAAATCTGGGTGCCTTTAAGCCACATCCCTCCACCTCCTCCGGGGCGAGGGCTCCTGCCCTGTCCTGCATCCCCTCCACCTTCCTCAGGAGCAGCACCCGGATCCTCTGCTAGGAACCCCCTCCCCTGAGCAGAGTTACAGAAGCGTCAGCCAAGTCAAGACATTCTCTGCCTCCCTCGAGGAGAATGGGGAGCCCCGAGGACAGTGCCCCTATTGCTTCAGCATCGCGTCCCCACAGCCTGGAACATGCCCACCACTTGATACCCATAAGCACTTGCTGAATGAATAAATGAGTCCTTGAACGACTGCATCACTGGTTATTAGCACAGGAATCTTGTAGAAGCTCTGCTTGCAGGTTACTGCCTCACACGGCCTTGCAGGGGTGGAGAAGGACACAGACATGCCTCTGCCACATGTGGGGCATGCAGTGAAATGCCAGGGCCACCGGCACCAGCGCATGACATCACAGGTTCTCCCGGGCGGCTCAGGACCAGGCCAACAGCTCGGTGCGTGGCCCTCCTGGAGAGGTCTGAGTATGTCCTGTGCTCCCATGGCAACTCCCTCCAGTCCCTACTCTCCTCTCCTTTTCTGGAGGAAAGACCCTGGGACATTCCCAAAGAGGACGGACACTGCCCAGGCCCGCCTACTGGTTCGGGGGATAATACCCACATCTCTGTCCCTGGAGAAGAGGCACAGGGGCCAGACCCACAGGCCACTATCCCAGAGGGCACAGGCTCTGTGGACCATGCAGGCCTCTGGCGGGAGCTGGACATTCTTGCCATTTTAATGCCATCCAAGGATCTCGGCCGGACACACAGAGATCAGAGGTGTTGAATGTCTTGCACCCCCGAGGCAATGCAGGCTGCCTTGCTTGAAAATGACCTTTCACACTGCTTCTTTCATGGGGAGCTAATCTCAAATCTCTTAATGAGAACCCAAAATAGGGTCAGACACCCAAGAAGCCCCTTTGCTCCTTACACACCATGTCTATTTGCTCACCGCTTACTTCAAGGGGCACATGGTTACCGGACATTCATCATGGGTCTGGCACTGGCCTAGGGGCTGGAGAATTAGCGGACGGGACGGGCTGGTAAAAATGGCTTCTTTAGGGTCAGGTATCAGAAACGCCTGGGCTGCCAGGTAAAAGTGCAGATCCCTGGACTTCACCGTCTGGGAATGGGGTCCTGGGAAGGTGCATTTACACTTGATCTCTGGGGGCTTCCTAAGTGCCATAACGTTTCAGCATTTCCACTCTAGGAAGAGACATGAACACGTCATTGCCATTGACAAGTGCAAGGCAGTGGGTCCTCCGTGTAGACACAGGAGGGGGATTTGTCAGGGGGCCTGGGCCCCGATCTCTGGAGGAGTGAACAGGACCCCTTCCAGAGGCAGGTCTTTACTTACAGGAGCTCCAACGTGTCCGGGAGGCCCGGGGAGTCCAGGTGGTCCTTGGAATCCCTGCGGAAGAGTGTGCACCAGAAAGGTGTGGGCGGGGGAAGGAGAGGCAGGGGGAGAAGACACAGGGGAAGGAGACACAGGGGTAGAGGCAACACCCAGAGATCCCTGCTTCTCCCCTGCCTGGCGGAGCAGGAGTCCCCATGATTCACACCCCAGTCTGCTCAACTTCAAGGAACGGCTGGCTAGAGGGCAGTGCCTCCGAGCTGCAATGACGCCAGTGCAGCAAGTTCCATTTCCACGTGTCCTGCGTGGCCTTCCTACGATCTGGCCAGGATCTGAGCCCAGCTTCTGAGAAACCTGCCTGATTCTTGTGGCTCCTCATTCACCCTCCGCCCCAGGGCGAGCAAAGCGTGGGACAAGTCCTGACAAGGCCCCCGAGGCTCCTCTGCTGCCTGGACCATGACCTGCCACAGATTTTAAGCAACTAATTTGGGACTATCTAGTGAAATCTGTGAAAATTACACTGTGCCTTTCTTTGGTCAAAGCTACCCTAATTTTGGAGATCTAGTCTATTGAAGTAAAACGCAGTACAGGAAGAGAAGCACATATAGACACCCCCCCACACACACACACGCATCGACTGCCGTATTGATTTTAGCAGGAAACAAATGAAATTAGAAACATTTCAGGCCACAACAGGGAAAAGGCTATGTAGGTTATGATGCACCCATATCGTGGAATGAAATGCATGGATTAGGAGAAGAGGTGTGGAAAGGTGTCTCTAATCTGTCATTGGATGGAAAAGACAAACAGCAGAGCATGCCATGATTCACTCTTTTGTGAGAATTCAGGAAAAATCACGTAGGCGAGGATAGATACACATGGGCACACACGCGGTTATAGGGCAAGGGTGAGGAGGGAAAGCATTCTAGGCCCAAAGCAACCAGTTTTGCGCCAAGATTTACCCGCTGGAAACAGCAGAGGGATGAACACAGCTGAAAGGGACACTTACCCGCATGCCCACCTCGCCAGGCAGCCCTGGCTCTCCTGGCTCTCCTGGCTCCCCCTGCACACACAAAAGAGCGCTGGTCATCACCCGGCAGGACACAGGCCCAGGCATGCCAGGACAGCCCAAAGCCGCAGGCGTATCCACGTCTGGAACTCCAAACCCCTCGCAGACACGAGGTGACCACCAGTGAAAGAAGGCCCAGGCTGCCCTCGGAGACCTTCCATGAGCCACGGAGCCCGTCTATATTGCCAGGGGCACATCCCAACCCCCCTGGCTCCTGATGCTGGAGGTCAGCACAACTAGATTCAGACATAACAGTGGAGAGAGCATAGTGACTGGGCTGACGAGGGAGGCCGTCTTCACGGAGGAGTCTGGTCCCCTGGAGGGGAGCAGAGGGGTCTGCGGAGGATGGAGCCCCTTTAGGCTCTCAGGGGAGAGGGTCCCTTTGTCCTGGAGTAGACTGGCCTGCCCAGTCGATCACTCTCCGGCTGCGCTTCTGGAGCGTGTTCTCATTCAAAGGCGGGGAGGGCAGAGAGGTAGAGTCGGGGAGCTGACAAGAGGGAGGCCAGGGGGCTGCGTGTACGGGACAGGCTGCTGCTGGGGTTGAACCCTGCCTCCTCGGGCTGCAAACCAGGGACCTGGGCCAAGCCTCCACTTTGGACCTGAACTTGGTTCCAGGCCTGGGCAGTGGGATAAGACCCCCCTGTGCAGAACTGCATGTCCATTGAGTGGGAACATGGTTCCCAAGGGCACACAGGCAGTGCCCGGTGGCAACAGATGCTTCTGGTGTCATTAAAACGACGAGGCTGACCTCCGGCAACCCAGGAAGGTCCTGGTGCAAACAAGCCCCAGCTCGTGCCCGGCTCGAGTGCAGGCCGCCCCCCTCAAGGACTCAGGCTCTGACCAGGCGGTGGCCCGTGGGGAGGTGGAGGACGAGGCGTACCCGCATGCCTTTGCTGCCGTCTCTCCCAGGGGGACCAGGCGGGCCCAGGGAACCCTAGGGCAGAGAAGGAAAGTAATCAGTGAGGGATAGAGAGCCCAGGAAATGCAGATTCTCAGGCTTCCCCGGAGCCCTACAGCATCAGCTGGGGTCCACATTTTACCAAGATGCCCCAGGGAACCAGTTGCACCTGTCAGCCCTGTGCCCCTCCTCGAACTCACAGTGTGACCCTTCCTTGCTCCAGGCTCAGCGTCACGCACCCCAGAGCACGGCCTTCTCAACCTGGGCCCGATGCTCCTTTGTCGTGCGGGCTGTCCCGGGCATTGCAGGGTGTCCAGAAGCATTTGTCCCTATGCGCCACTCACACTGCCCAGGGCTGACAACCAGAAATGTCTCCAGATACTGCCAAATGCTCCCCGGAGGCAAAAATCGCCCCTGGCTGAGCACCGTTGGGCTAGAGCCGGTCATCTAGAAGGATCCCTTAAGCCGGGACACACTTGACTCTAACAGATCACACGCAGAAGCCGGTGGCAGGCTCACTCCTGGGGCAGCTGTGGGGAGGAAGGGGGCTCGGGCCGGGCTGCTCGTCCCCCACACGCCCCCCCACACGTGATGGGTGGTATTTAAAACCAGGGACTCCAGGGTCTCTGAGCTCCTGTGGGGCTCTGACACCATTCAATTCAAAGCAAAGGATTCCATCAAGACCTTCAGCCCAGCGCCCCGCTCCGTGGATTTGCCGTGGGACGCTGAGCAAGTCAAGGTGTCTTTCCAGGCTCTCCCATCTGCAAAATGAGGGTATTGGACATTCAAACGCATGTGCCAACTGATGAAGTAATACTTAGCAAGCACCGTGTGCTGCAGCTCGTCATAGTACATTTCCAGTTTTCACCCATAAATGAGGACACGTGCGTGTCTGTGGACACGCACACACACACACACACACACACACACACACACACCTACTCTACAATTTCCGTGAAGTCCCTTCCGAGGACCCAATGTTCCTTCTGAGTCAGTGTGATACTGAAAAGACAGACAGAAGGACGCCTGTGGCCCTAGTATCAGACGGACGTGAGCCTGCGTCCCAGCTCTGCACCCTTGAGGGTCACCGGCCTGTCACCTGCGTGGGCGACGAGGCCAGCAGCAGGCTAGCTGCCGGGTGAGCGAGGGCTTGGAAGTGAAGCTCATGCTCAGCTGTGGGGACGCCATCGGGCCTCCGAGCACCACACGGGCATCCCAGCTGCCCTGCCCGTGAGCCCTGAGGGACTAGACAGACTGCGCTGTGCAGGTGCACTTGTGGCCGGGGAACGGTGCCGTGTCCTGTGTGCCGTGTGCATCATAAGCTGGTGGGATGGTCGCTGGAGAAGCCACCCCCCCCCCCCGCCCTCCTGGAGCGGGTTCACGGTGAAGATGGGGCACCGGTGCTCACACAACACACTCCTCTGCCAGTAAGCGGTGTCTGGTCCTTAGACTCGGGCCAGGAGGCTCTAGTCCTAGAGATGGAAGGGATTCATTATGTTGAGGCGGCTTCCAGAGGGGATGTCTCCAGGTGGGGCAACCTGGGGAGCGTGGTGTCAGGGACCGGGCCGAGGGAATGCCGGCCCCTGCCACCTGGAAGGAGGCAGCCACGTAGCCACTTGTGGCAAATGACTTAATATCTGGGAGCCGGGGGTGGAGGCAGTTCTCAGTTTCACTTTCTGTGAAATGGGAACACTCACAGCTACTGTGAAGCTTGAGTCAGTATTAAATGTCTCTGCAGTGCTTCACAGAACATTTCCAAGGTTGCTCCAGTTGATACCGGCTTGATTCATAATTAGATTGTGAGGGGTCGGGGAACGTGGGGGATTCTTTAGTCTCATAGGTTTGTGGAACAAAGAGTTAAACTCAGTTAAATGGGTTCCTTTAAGCAGGCTCCCTGGAAGCCTTGACTTTGCTTGCTGGTGGTGGTGTCCGGCGGCCTTGCCTACCCGACCTGGCCACGGGGCACATGAGGGGCCGCAGTGGCTCGGGGCACATGCAGGGGGACACTCCCGTGCTTTCCTGCACCGCACTGTGGGCAAAACCGAGCCCTCTCTACACTTGTGTGAAGGAGACCAGGCCATCATTGGAAGGGGGTTGAAAGTTCTGGAAAGGAGACTTATTTATGGACTAAGGGGACAGAAGACAAGCCAGTCTCCGGTTGGCAAGCAGGGTACTCAGGTGCGGTTCGGGGAGGGAGGGCACTTTCTCACCAGTCTTCGGGTACCCGTGGCTGTCCTTGGCCGGATACAGGGGGAAAGCTGTGGAAGGTCCACAAGAGGAAGGGCTGTTCAATGTTAGGGACCCGGCGCTTCCTCGGCACCAGTGGGCGTCAGGTGCTTCCTGGGGTTGAACTGCCAGCAGCATCCTTATGAAGGAATCGCTGCCACGACAGGCGGCTTCTCAGCCACCACTTTCACATCCACGCGACAGGGATGGATCCTCACCCCGCCTCCCCGGTGGGCTATTTTGGAACTCAACGGTCCATGGATGAAGCAGGCACCCAGGACAGGCGGGCGTGAGCTGGCGCCAATAAACACCCACTCGCATTGTTTGTTTAGCACTAAGAATGGCCCAGCTGACCGCAATATTACAGGGATGTTAATAATCGTACAAAGCAAGGGGCTCTGAAGAGGCTGCTGTGGGCGGTGAGTCCTCACAGGTATGTCCAACGTGCCCGGCACAGAATATGCTCCCTTCAGTGGAGCCTCTAGCTCATCCCAGGACGTGTCTACAGGGACGGCGCAACTATGACCTATCCTTGAACGCAAGCTCGGAGATTCCATCGTTTGTCCAGAGTTGCAGCGTCCGCGGAAGACCTGCTCTGGGCCCCAGAACCCGTGTCTTAGAGGCGTTTGCAGGCACTGGACCACTGGATGCTCACAGTCCTGTGGGCCAAGTGTCTTTGTCCTCACTCAACATGGGGCAGCCGGGCACCGAGGGCCGTGGCTCTCCAGCTCACGCAGCCGCGGACACGGCCAGGAGTGGGATGGCTGAAGCTGCATGCCCGCCTGCCCAGACCCACTCCCCTTCCTCAGGGAGTCCTCACCCCCCCCGCCTTGCTTCCCGGGAAGGCAGAGGAGCTCCTTCAACCACCTGACCTTGCTTGACCCGAGGCAGGTGCTCCTCATCAGGCCGGGATGCATGTGATCGGGAATAGGGTGGGCTCAGCGCCCCAGTAGCCCTATCTGTGCCCAAGACCCACGTTTTATCCCCTGCCCCATTCTGCACCCATCTGAGTGGATGGCATGTGCATTTGCAGATGCTGGGACCCCCGCCCCCCTACTTAACTCCTGCTTCACTACAACTCTAGGGCTAAGTTAGAGATTTCCCAAAAGGAGGATCTCAGAGAAGAGTTAGGACCTCCGGGGAGAAGTGCCCTTGATGGATGGTGCTTCCCTCCACAATCAGGGCTATTGTGGGACAGGTTGGTTACCCAGTTCAGATGGCAGGTCCTCAAAAGGCCAGTCTGTCTTCTGGCTGCTGCAGCTGGAGGCAGGAGAAGGGGTGTATTGGTGGGAATAAAGGGGGGAGGGCAGCAGGGCATTGGAGCTCCCAGGACTGTCTAATAAAGGGAGCCAGGGAGGACACCAGAGACAATGCCAGAGGAACTCCAGAGAGTTCCAGAACCTTCCCTCTGCCTGGTTGTCACATTCCAGCCTTATTGGCACTTCCCAACAGATGCCCAACACACATCTGGGTGTATCTCTCATTCACCAGACAGGAGATCCATGGGGTGGGGTGTTGGTGCTTCAGCACCTCCCCATTACCGCTGACCACTTGGCACTGGGCCCCACGAGTGCTGTGGGTGCTTCAATCCCTCCCTGAGCCCCATGGGCTTGTGAAGGTAGATGGCAGGGAGGCCCTCCTGCCTTAAAGTTAGCCTTGCAGGTATGAAACCCCCAGGGACACACACAGTGAACAGCAAGGCCTTGTGGAAAAACAGGGGTTTCAAGAGCCAGCCAACTGCTGCTTCAAACCCTCCATCACCCAGTACTAATGGTCGCCACCTAATTAGTGAGGTGCTCTAATACCCAGTCTTCATCTGTAAAGAGGGGCCACAAACCTAGCTACAGAATCTGTGCCTCCCAAGGACACACCAGGTTGGCAAATTGGTTTTAGAGGGTGGGCTGACGTCATGGAAGCAGCCACCTCCCCTTTGAGATGGGTGGGCTACCCTTGTATCGCAGTTTAAGAAACAGACTAGAGGTCTCTTGAGAGGTGACTATTTCCCTTGTCTGAGAGGATGGCACCTCTTTTCAATCTTTTTATTTTTATTTTATTTTTTTATTTTTTCCTCTTTTCAATCTTATTTTATGTGGTTAGGGTAACCAAGCCAGCGCTACAAAATAGACCCGGAAAATTTCCACTTGCAAATCCTCGTGAGCTCCAGGCATTTATTAGATGGGTTCCTGCTTTTAGGAAAATTGTCAACCTGACCCAAATAGTTCATGTTTTCTGTCACCTAAGCTTGGCCTCCCAGAACACTACCACCACGCCCTGTGATCCACCTTCCCAAGTTCCCCCCAGGTGGACTCCCCAACAGCCGCACACCCCCTCCCCTCAGGAAACTCACCGGACCTCTATGAGCCTCATTTCATAGAGACCCACCCTACTTTCAGAAGGGGGAAAATGGTGTGGACATCATTAAAATGCAAGTCGTAAGTATCATACTGAGAATGAGGAACATGTTCTGTAGCCCGTGGGGTGGGTCAACCAGAGGAGAAGAATGCAGTTGCTCCGGGACTTGGTAAAGTCAGGCACAGAGAGATTTTTAAAGGGAATATGTGTAGCTAAGGATCCACATAAAGTATAACAAGAGGAGAGAAATGGACAGAAGGAAGGAAAGAAGACAGAGAAAGAGAAGGGAGGACAAGGGAACTAGACTCCTCTGCCACCTGTTAGCCGAGTAGGACAAGGGACCTCCCCTCGTGGGTCTCAGCAACTTCACCTGTGCAGCAGGTCAGGTGAGAAGAACTATACCTCTAGCCCAAGGGGGTCAATAAGAGACAATGGAGACAGTGCCTGGGGAGATGCTTCCTATACAGGGAGGTTCAAACAAGCATCAGAAACTCTTATTTGGGTAAACTATCCAAACTATCCAAACCTCCACTCTTCACCCATGAAAGGGCAGTCACTCAGATCAAGAGGATGACAATAGATGATGCACATGAAACCCGTTACAGGAGATAACGAGGGCTCGGGGAAGAGAGGCTTCCCCCAGTTCATGCTCAGAGCATTGGTGCCATGTCTAGGTGGACCTCTCTGGCCACTCTCCACACACACAAGCACACACGCTGCCTTTGCAGTCTCACCGGGACCCCCCCCCCCCAGGGACGGTAACCTGTGGCAGCAGCTATCTGCCCATGCCCGCTTTCAGAACCGGAGCTCCAGGAATTACATGACTATCTCATTGGGCAAAATATAGAGAAAAGAGAGCTCAGACACTTCTCCTGTGTTTTTGGTCAATTAACTATCAGGCTTTGGCTAAATGTTGACAAAGAGATTACCTCATCCCTAGAGGTACATGTAAGCATTCCTCTTATTTCACCTGTTAGAAACAGAGTGGGTCGTGCAGGTGGGGTCGGAGGAGTCCTCTGGGCATCGGTCCTTGAAGTGTGGCTCCTGCATCGGCGGCAGCAGCAGCAGCATCCCCTGGGCCTTGTTAGAACCAGATACTCGGGGGGGGGGGGGCGGGGGGGGCAGCAGGCTGGTTTAAAAAGCACTCCAGGTAAAAAAAAAAAAAAAAAAAAAAAAGCACTCCAGGTGATTCAGATGCTGTCAAACCTGAGAAGTATGGCCCAGCACTGATAAATGCCAGCTGGGGGTCGGGGTGGGGGGGCAGAAAATGTGAACACAGTTCCTCACTCGGCCACACACAGAGATCAACTCACTTGGTTCTTGGTCACACGGTTAATACACTTCTAAAATGAGGGCAGGCCTATTTGCCTCCAAGCTAACTAGCATGTTGCAGGCATCCTGGCAGACCACGGTGCTTATAAATACCAGGTACTGTTATGTTCTCACATGATCTACAAATTATTCTACACGAACCAAGGCAAGGAAAGGACATCCCATACTGTGATCAGCCCACCAGGAGCACAATTTCCAATGACTCTCCAGGCTTCCCGAGGCTTGCAGAGTTAAGGAGCCCACCCCTCCCCACCTTGGGGGGTAGGCAGGAGCCCCAACATTTTGCAGCTGTCGGCCGCCCCTGGGGACCAGACCTCCCCGATGCCCAGGATGCAGAAGACGTCATCTGGTGTATAAAAAAAATAGTAACCCTATGCTGGTGTAATGGTAATTATACTTAACATTTATGAGCACTTTTTACAAATATAAGTCATTTATTTTCATTAGCTCATTTCATCCTCACAGCAACCCTCTGAGATGAGGAGTATTGGGGTTGCCAATTTATAGAAGAATAAAGTAAGGGCTAAGGGGTTGAGGAATTGCGTGGTGTGGCACAGCTGCCAAGTGGCTGAGCGGGTCTGAAGTCACCAGTCTGTGTCCAGGGTCCACGTCCTCAGCCTCCCCTGCCCCTCCACCCCCACCCCGTCCCACCATCGAGCAGCCCAGCATTTGCCCTTCCCACAAATACTCCTGCCTCCTGTACAAAGCCCTTGGTCCTGTGACTGGTCCATTACGCTTGGCAGGTGCCTGAGTGTGAGATCCCGTGAACTCAAAACTTCCCCAACGCTCCCTTCAGCACCACGGACAGGGTCTCCGGCCCCGGGACGCCCTCCGCATTTTGCCCGGAACCCCACAAGGCTACTTGAGGGCACATAAGCAACTAAACGTATTTTCCCCTAAACCCTTTCATTATTATAAAAATAGGAGGCCTTCAACCACAGTTATCCAACTCGATAACCATGAATAATGCACATTAATGCACAGCCTAAGAATAGGAGATGGGGCTGCTGATTAAGTCAGCCGTGAGCAAAGAGAAAGGGACCCAGCGCTAGAAGCAATGGCATAAATATATCTTAGAAGTTTCACACGTACAAACACACACGTATAATTTATATTTTATGGCTAAGAAGCTCTACGATGAGGTCACGACATAAAATAAGTTGATTCCCACAGGGACACGGTTTTTGAGGGTCAAGGCTTCCCAGATACCAGCACCTGCTTTCAGAGAAGGGCAGAGAACTCACTGGGCAGTGTGATGGGTAGGAGTGGGTCACTATGGGACCAGAGGCGTGGCCCAGACTCCGTCAGGGGCTGCAGGAGGCTGATACTCAAACCCAATAGCCTGGCACATATCAAAAGCTCAATAAGACCACCACATGGCACTTTCTTTGAGACCAAGTCACAACACTGTTCCACATAAAATCACCATGGGTCGGCCACTGAATTCTGCACGGCTCTGACTGCCAATGTCTCCATCCCATTCTCTCAGGATCCGTGAAATAAAAGCGCGCCCACTACCCCTTGCGATGCCACATTTCCCGCTTATACCAGAAACCCTGATGTAGAGAATCATCTCCTGGTTTCTGGAGACCTTTCTTGGTCCCTGGTTTGGAAAAGAGGCACCAGGAAGAAAATCCCTATTTGGCAGGGCCCTCTCTTCTTTCCCCACCAATCCTGCAATCCATTCTGTAGAGACTCCATGAAATCTCATCTCACTATTTCAGATAAAACTTGCCCTTGAAAGACACCAAAAATGAACTAGCTCGGGGGGGGGGGGGGAGAAGACCCGGCCTTTTACCTTGGAGACAGCACACAGCGTGGCTGTCATGCTGGCATCAGAGTGGTGCCATTGTGAGGGTTGGTGTGACTGTCCCCTTCAGGGGGACCCCAGGCACTGCTGTGACTGCCTCACCTCACAGAAAGGGCCCTGGGTGAGCTCAGATCAGGCCTGAATGGGAATGTCCCTTCTAGCTCTTACCTGCTCTGCCCTCTAAGCTGTGCAGTGGCCAGAGTGACTTTTTCCTGCACACTCTTCATCATCCTCTGGGCACGCCACTCTTGCTCTCAAGTGCAAATAGGTTGCAGTAATCATATGTCAAGGCTCATGTCCCCCATTTTGCTTTCCCTCTCCAGTCCCCAGGAGCCCTGCCTGCCCCTAAATGGGCAGCTGTTAGGATTTTGAACAAGCAGGAGCTATTATAAGCTATGTTGTCCTCTTCCTACAGCTTCTTACAGTGAGAACATCAATGTGTGTGTTTCCCAAGTCTCAGTGGCTTTTCTATGAAATGGGGGCAATGCCCCCTTCCATCTGAGCTCACTGGAAGGAAGGAATGAGACGGTGTCTTTGGGACCTCCTGGCTCCCTGCATGAGGACTCAAAGGTTACTGGGTCAGAAGCATCCCTAGTATTTCAGGACGCAGAGGGCCATGGTGGATGCACAAGGAGGAAGCAGTCTCGGTGGGGAGGAATACTGAGGCAAGATCCCAGGAAACATGAACCCAGAATTGGAACCAGACATGCAGAGGAAGGGTCTCTTGGGGCCCCACACAGCAGGTGAGAAGTGCACTCCAAATACGTGGACTTTACGTGGCGTTGCACAGTGGTCAACAGGGAATCTGTCCCATTTTATAATCAAACGCAAATTCACCTGCGCTTGCAGGTTTCCAACAGGACGGCGAGTGTAAGCCAGAGGACAGATCCTTGGAACTCAGGATTTCCAGGCATCGGGCCCCACTGCTGGTAGGCATTTTTGGGCAGGCGGGTCCCCCATTTCCCTGAAGCCAGGGGCCTTTTCTGAGAGGCTGGATGCTTCACGGTCCACAGAGAAGTGGAAGGGCCTGCTTCATCCTCAAGGGAACATGCACAGAACCTGGGGGGCCAGGCTGCCTCCACTGGCCCCTATGAACCTGGCTTCCCAACACCCCTTCTTAACTTCACCACGACAGCCTCGGGCTCCTTCCTCACTTTCCCACTTGGCATCATACTTCATGAGCCTGCGATGCCCCATCACATGAAGACTCCTTCTTGAGGACGCTCGGGCTCACGGCTCACAGCTCTGGCATCCTCTTCAGGGCATTCAGCTGAAGTTTTGAGAAGGCGGCATCTGGGCCACTCGTTCGACTCAGATTCCTCTTTTATCACACTTGTCCTGTCAGGTTTATGACCCTGACAAGAACTGAAGAAAACCATAAAAGATGAGGAACTGATGGCCTAAACCTCTGTCCACTACTGAGTCAGCCAGCCCAATAAAATTCAGTTGAGTTTCTTAAATTCACTTGTGTATATATATTATATAAATATATATTTTTTTCCTGGTGTACCACACTGTGGGATCTGAGCACAAAATCCATAGGAACTTTTATTTATTGCCATATGGATTTCTGTGGAAATGCTTAAGACAGGACTTTCTGGTTGTTGTTGTTTTTGTTTTTTTTTTCCCTTCTACCAAATGCTGAGTACTGAGTTGCTGACCCAAGCACGGCTTTACAGGACATTCTGCCCCAATTTCATCCCCTGCGGGTCTCAGGTGCCCTTGCTGCCTATAGGGTGGGATCCGGGCTGATGAGGGGCTCTGGAGCCCTCTCCCTACGCTGTCCCCTACTGTGCTCCACCCTGGGGAAATGGAACCCTGCCCCACCTCCTGATCTCGGCCAGTCCCACCTGAGGCCCCTTCCGGACCCCAACCCCACTCTAATTTTAATATTAAGACCAGCAGCTGGTCATAAGGAGAACAACACTGGCAAGCAAAGCATCGCGTCTTGTATCTGAGCAGCTGGAGATGCTGCCTGTGTGATCACTCAGCAATATCACCGACAAGGATCCATTTGAGGCCCAACCTCTGAGCATCCCCTCGCCCTGCGCCGACTGGCTCACTTCACCGCAGCAAAATGGCTGCAGGGATGTCAAGGTCCTCTTCCTCATGGCCGTGAGCCCAGGGGAAAGAACATCTGTCTCTAGGCTTCAAAGCAAAAGTGCTGAGTTTGTCTGGCTTGAGCCAACTTAGATAATGTGCCCGAACTGGTCACCGTGCTCAGGGACTCCGTGCCCGGAGAGCTTGCACCTCATTCTTGCTAATGCTTGCCCAAGCCGTTATTTAGCAGGTGCCTACAAAGTTCTCCCCTGGATACCCTCACTGAGCCCTCAGGGCCATGGAAGGAGAACACACACGGTCGGTTCTAGTATCTTCCAGGTAAACTGAGATACTGAGAACTGTAGAGAATGCCCCCTGCCCGCCCACCATGCTTATGCGGCAGGTCCCAAGCCCTACCCTCAGCCACTGCCATGTTCCACCTTCTCGACCCACTGGCCGTCATGCATCCAGTGCTCAGCAGACCTCCCCCTCCCCCTTGCTGGGAGAGAGGGCGCTTTCCTCCAAAATTACACCATTTGGGGATTTCACACGTAAACCATTACGAACACCCTGTACTTAAAAGGATTTTCATTATATTAAGACTTAGTCTTTGGTTAAATGTCTACAGATGTGGTAGCATCAAAAATAATTAACAAGACCCCCCCAAATCCCACTACCCAGGTGTGCTGGCTGTCTGCCCTGCGCACGCGCCCTTTTATGCGTGAGCAACGTGGGGCTTCCTAGGCTGTATCTCATTGCGTCACGTCGCATGCCTAGCTCCCTGTGGTGAGGTGTTTCTAATTCTCACTTGTGCCCATCCGGTAGCTGTGATGCGATGCTCCGTGAGGTTGTCGCCGTCGTAGTTGTCAGGAGCACTTATAAAAAATGGAGTCAGCTCATGGTAATTTTGTTCCTGCTTCTGTTCCACCCTTCATATGAATTATGCTCATGATAATTTCCTAGACATTTTTTTAATCTCATTTTGTAGCACCGCACCCCCCCACCACTACCACCATGCACTGTAACACAGAGTATCCTAGGAAATCCTCAGTGTGCTGTGCCGACGTGAGCATCCTCTGCTCCTCCATCCCCTAGGGCCCAGGCAGGGTCCTCAGTGTGCATAACAGTATGGGGGATGGAGGCCACAACCTGGCTGCTCCAGGTAAGAAGATTACACTCTGAGTTCGTGCACGTCTCCGCTGCAGAAGGGGGTGAATGAGCCCTGGGAGGGCTCTAACCAACCTGGTTTTAGAGCTCTGTGAACTCATACCCTCACTCCTGTACTGGGTCCTTAAATACTATCTTTTAAAGAAATGCATGTCACTCTTGTATGGATGTTAGCAGTAGCGTCTAGCAGAAAAAAAACACAAGGAAGGCAAGGGACAGCGTTTTTACACATGCCGAGCACGTGCCAGGGACGAAGCCAGGTGCTTTCTCAGGCATTACTAACCCCCTGTAATCCCCACAACAGCCCTACCCACAACAGACATCAATGTTCCCACTTTACAGATGAGAAGCTGAGGCCCTCAGGGAGACAGCAGCCCAAGGTCACCCGGCCACGGCAGAGCTGGGAGCCAAACCACATGTGCCCAGCTCCCCGAACCTGCTTTCTTTCCATCACCTGAGCCTGGAACCGAGGCTAGCTCTTCCCTCCTTCCTCCCAGGTGCCAGGTTTCTAAGGAGTAAGAGGACAACCTCAGAACAGCAGAGACGTCCCCAACCGTCACATTGCGGGGGAGCCCAGCAGAGGGAAAGTGGAGCAGACGCGCCGGCTCTCAGGCAGCAGAGGGCGCTGTGGGCCCAGGAAAGGGACACAACCCAGGCTGGTTGGGGTGGGGGGTGGCGGGCAGGGAGCGGGCTTCTTCCCTGGCGGCCTGGGTCCCCAGAGCAGAGGGACCCCCCAGCTCAGGATGCACCCCGACTGGTAGCTCACCAGAAACTCACGTTTTGGACTCGTTTTTGTGGTTTCTAAATCTTTTTCTACCAGTGGGGCTCATGATCCGGCTAATGTTACAGACCTCATCTCCACGGTGGCCAGACCAGCTCGGGGCCCACCCAAGGGAGCCCTCATGCCAGTGTCTTACTGTGCTGGTCAATCTGCTCTGCGAGGGAAGAAGCAAGGGCGGAGGGCACGGAGGGCATGACCCCTCCCTGCTCCCTCCGACTCCACCGGAACCGGTCCCCGACCAGCCCAATCACCACCACCCAGGCAGCTGCAAATTAACTGAAAATTATGGGCGGAACATAAACAGAGCATCACCAGCTCGAGAGCTCGCCGTGCCAGGCGCTGCGTCAAACCCTTCATGCACATTCCCTCCCTCAGTCCCACCCCACCTTATGTGATAGAACCATTATCATTCCCCTCCCCCCTTTTACAGAAAAGGAAACTGAGGCTCAGAGTAGCCCGAGGACAGACATGCAGTCAGCACGAGGCGTGGCCGGATTCTGAAGCTGGGTCTGCTGCACCGCATTCTGTGACCCACCCCACACCCCACTACCCCCCGCACTGGGTCGAGCTTGGCCCTCCATCCTGGATGGCGGAGGGCCGAGATCCACTCATCCATCCACCTGTTGGGCAAGCAGGTACTTAATGCCAGCTGCCTCCCAGAAGCTTGTGAGGCTCATCCTTTTATGGCCCCAATGCCTGGGCTGTGGGAAGCAGCTATGGGGCCTCCCCTCAGAGGCTGCTCCCCCCTTACCTTAGCCTGATTTCATATATATTAAAACACTGGGGGAAGACTGGCCCCAAGAAACCTACGGTGAATATAGGAACCAGACAGGAGGTTAGCTTCCAAGACCAGGGGCAGAAGCAGCCGAGGGACATGGTGCCACTCAATGGTCTTGGGCATTTGATGGGGAGCCCAGGAGAGTTAGGAGGCCAGGACCTCTGACAGCTGTTGAGCTGTGTGACCTGGGGCCCGACCCCTATCTTCTCTGGGAGCCAATTTCCTGAGTGGCTGAGGAAGGGGAGCTTCAATCAGCCCTGCAGCTTCCCTTCACTTTCACAATAACCACTGATTGTGTTTCCTACCATCCCACTCACCTATGACCTTGGGCCAGTCACTTGACCACTAAGCTTTGTTCTTCCCATCTGTGAAATGGGCATAAGCAGTGCCCTCCTAAAGCACGGTCTTCATCATGAGACATAAGGTACAGGGCACATCGGGCCTCATGGAGGGCAACACACATCATCACAGTGGCTAACTACATGCCAGGAATACAGGACACACGAGCACAATCAGAGAAACACGATTCCTGAACCCACTGGGCTGCAGTCCATCCAATCCCCTCGCATGATGCACTTGCTGTGGAGAGACGATTCAAGTGGGCAAGCCAGTGTGTTGGGTCCTGTCCAAGTGCATTAGTCACCGGTGGCCTCCTCTGCTCTGTGGACTCTATCAGTCTTCTTGACCCACCCTGGCCTCGCCTCATCCTTGGGGGCCTGGGGGTGTAGACAGAAGAGTCCCAGGGGCTCCGGCTGGGGTGGGCTGATCACCAAGTCTCAGAGCTGCCGCCTACAAGGGCCTTTATGCATCATCCCATCCCACCCCCTCGTTCTTACAGATGAGGAAGCAGAGGCCCAGAGAGGGAGGTGACTCACCCCGAATCACACAGCTAATATGGGACAGAATCGAGACTCAGATTTTGCTAAAAATGTTCCACTGCAAGAGAATGTCAACCAAGGACAGAGCCAGAAATGCTGGAGTCTGTGCGGCTGCCCATCTGTCCTGCCAAGCTCCGAAGATGTGAGGAGGATTCCCTGGCTGCACCTGTGACCTGGCCAGGTCCCGACTCTGGTGCTGCAGGTGGGGATCCAGGGGGCGCCGGGGAGGTGCCTGCAGCCATCAGGAGAATAAGGCTGCTGTTCTGAGCTAAACCAGAACAGACAAGGCTGAGATGCACCTGCTGCTCACAGGAGAAGGGAGGCCCATCACTTCCTGCCTGGCGACGCCAACACAGGAGGACAGCTCAGCAGCCAGAGGACATGCTGGTCCCGGAGATGCATGCTGGTGTCACCCAGCGAGCACCGCCCAGACCCAGCACCCTGACTTCAAGGGCTCCAGCAGCTCCAGTCCCGACAGGAGCATCTGGGTGTCCTGCTAATGCCTGTGCCCCAGGCCCACAGGTACCTAGCAGGCTAGCGCCAGTAGATAAAAATAGTTGCTGAACTTGAGCGCCTTCCCTCCAGGTGCTGGGCTAGTAAACCGCCCAGAAACCATGGACGGGGGCCACTGCCAGCCCCACATTAGGTGGCAGGAGACCCAGACTGGAAAACTGATGGCAAAGTCCCCCTGTGCTGCGTGTCCCACTAGGCTGTGTCCCAGGGTCTCAGACGGCTCCGTATCCTTGCGTAGGAGATACTGTGTGTGTGCGCATGTACCTGTCCTTCTAATGGGGGTAAAAAGGAGGAGTTCACTGTGGAATAAACGAAGATACGGAGAAGCGTAGGGGAGAAGGTAAATACCCTCAGCATTTCCACCCTGTTTCACCATGGGGTTTCACCTCCAGAATCGGTCTCTCGATCTCTCTTACACACACACACACACACACACACACACACACAGACTCACATATAGATGCACACATGCACACACACAACTGGGTTCCTACTGTATAGATATTTTCCCACATGCTCTAAAAATTAGAAAAATGTTATTGTCATTTTCGAGGTCATTAATCGTTCGTCTAAATGTGGTTTTGCGTTCCTGAGCGCCGCTGCGTTATTCAGCAGTACGATAACCGAGTTCACCTTGTGCCTACAACATGGCACGTGCGTGCTTCCAGGCTCCCTTCTGAATTACACTGACTGAACCATGGGCCCTGAACTTCTGGGCATCCTTGATTTATCTCCGGAGAGTAAATCTCTGGTGTGAAAGTATGCAATGAAAGGGTACCTACAGGGGGCGGGGGGCGCGGACAGGCTGGCCATGGACAAGCTGTTCCCACAGTCGTGGAACAGAGTGGCACCTGCTCGTACAGCCGGCCCTATGTGAGGGGTTGAGGAAAACCCTCTAGGGCCCTGGGCACTGCGTTCTGGGTCTGCAAGTGCCTGTGGTCTGGCGAGATGTTAGCACAAATGCCCGCCAGGAGGTCCTGTGGTTGTCTCTCCTGGGACACAGGAGGTACATTTTTAATAGCTGGTGGGAGTGAAATATGGCATTTTAGCGACACTCTGGTTCTTATTTCTCCTTACTGGCTAAGAACTTAAGAAAGCTTTCCTCCTCAGAAGGAAGCCCTGGGTCCTAGGATCTGTGCTTGTTATGATGAAGGTAAAAGAAGGTGTAACATTCGTATTTAGGGGGAGCATGTACAGGTGTGTCTCCTGTTTCCTCCACTGCTCTGCCTGTCTCCTCCTGCAGCTCCTCGTCATCTCCTCTCGAAACTTCCACAAGTCTCTTGGCGATTCCCCAAATTCCTCTGGTCTCTCCCCTCGCACCCATCTGGCACCTCATACTCAAACATTCCCTGCATGTCTGACTGTGCACAGACCCTTTGGTGTCTTTCCAAACTTCAGATGAGGCCTGAGCACGCTCTGATATCTAACGCCCTGCAGGATGGTCCTCAGACCTCTCTGCAGCTCTGTATCCCGCTCCCTATGCACCCGAGTGAGCACCCTCTGTTCCAGACATGTGTCTCTCACCCATGGCCTACACGAACATTCTCCTCCAGTTGTGTTCGCTCATGCTCGTCACTGCCGGGAAGCACTGGCCAGGATGTACACATCAACTGCTCAGGTCCGGGGACCCTGCACACTGAGGGCTCCTCGCTCAGCCCAGGAGGTCTCTGCTCTCTGCTCGGATCTTATAGGCAGCACAATGGTGGCACCTCCTCTCCCAAATGCAGATCCTCCCCACCTCATCTTGCTCTCTGGCCAGCTGCACAGCCCCAGGAAGAGCGATATAAGGGAGATGCTTACCTTTTCACCCTTCTCTCCTGGGAAAAAAGGTCCTCTGCCCTAGAAAAGGAAAGCAGGGGGTCAAGATTTACTAGAGAGCATCTCCATGTATGATGTCACACACGGAAGCACCACCTAGGGTCTGAAAGGGTTGTCATCAGCTCTGCCCAGCGTCTTACAAAAGGGATGATAACCCTTACTTGGGGGTTCATTCTCATGGGTATAACCCCATTTAATTTTACTTAGATGTCGGGATGTCTGGATGGCTCAGTGGCTGAGCGTCTCCTTTTAGCTCTGGACTCAGTGGCTGAGCGTCTGCCTTTGGCTCAGATCATGATCCCAGGGCCCTGGGATTGAGTCCCACGTCGGGCTCCCTGCATGGAGCCTGCTTCTCCTCTGCCTGTGTCTCTGCCTCTCTCTGTGTTTCTCATGAATAAATAAATAAAATCTTTAAAAAATAGTAATCTTCCTTAGATGTCATCTTTACTGAGACGTCATCCACCTACTGCACAACTCACCTAAAGTACACAATGCTATAGTTTTCAGTGTATTTACAGAGTTTAACAAGCACCACAATCAACTTTAGGATGTGTTCATCAGCTGAGAAGGAACTGTACACCCTCAAGTGGTCACCCCCGCCCCTGCCCTCCCACCTCCCACCCAAGGCAAACACAAATCTATTTTGTCCTTATAGGGTTGCCTCTCCTAGACATTTCATATACACAGAATCATATGATATGTGGGCTTTAGAGCTGGCTTCGCAGCCAGTGACTTCTCAGCAAAGCGTTTTCAAAGTCCACCCATGTGTATCATGGATCGATGCTCCATCCTACTGCAGAATAACCTGCCACGGCTTGAAGGTAACACACATCTCGTTTATCCGTTCGTCATGTGATGAACATTTAGGTCGTTTCTACCGTTTGGTTATTATGAGTAATGCTGTGCTGAGCATTTGTGTACAGGTTCCGTACGAGCATATGTCTTCATTTCTTTCGGGTATGTATCTAGAAGTGGATTGCTGAGTCACACGGTGATTCTGTTCAGCCTTTTAAGGACGGCCAGAGTGTTTTCCAAAGCAGAGGCACCATTTTCTACCAGCGATGCCCAAGAGTCCCAATTTCTCTGGCTTCCTGGCCACTCTACCCATCACTACCAGTGAGGCCCTTGGGTCTCTAACCATCACCACTGACTTACCTATTTCTCTCTTCAATTATGTCACATTTTGCCTCACATGTTTGGGGCTCCTGTGAGGTGCATGTATGTCTATAACTGCTCTCAATTTCTGAAAGACTGACAGTTTAATCAACATAAGACATCCTCTTTCTTTCTGGAAATTTTGGGTTTTAGAGTCTATTTTGTCTGGTATTAGCACGGTCACTCTGAATTTTTAGGTTTTCTATTTTCAAAATTTATACTTTCCATCCTTTTACTTTCAACTTATTTGCATCTTTGAGTCTAAAGTGTATTTCCTGGGGCACCTGAGTGGCTCAGTGGTTGAGCATCTGCCTTCAGCTCAGGTCGTGACCCTGAGGTCCGCGGATTGAGTCCTGGATCAGGCTCCCCGGAGCCTGCTTCTCCCTCTGCCTGTGTCTCTGCCTCTCTCTCTCTCTCTCTCTTGTTTCTCTCATGAATAAATAAATACAATCTTAAAAAAAATAAATAGAAAGGATATCACCTGTAGACACAATACAGTTGGGTCTTATTTTTGTGTCAGCCTGAAAATATAGCATGATTACCAACAGAGTGAGTTTTATCTATGCATCTTACTTTTCATTTCTGCCTCCTGTCTTTTATTTTTCCTTTATGGTTTGGTTTTGTTTTTGTTTTTTTGCATTAACTATTTTTTAGTGCTCCATTTTAGTCTCTTTAGTGGCACTTCCCCTGTACATTTTGAACCATTTGGGTAGAGGTTGCTCTTGGGTTTACCATACACACCGCATCTTATCACGACCTACTTCAGATTCATACTAATTCCACTGAGATTTCTAAAGACCCGCTTCCCTACGTGGTTCCAGTGCCTCTTCCCCTGATCTCTTGCCTGTTACTACACCTGTTTGCTGGACGCCCAAATGCACACTGTCATGATGACCACTTTGAGCTTGTCATCCACTGTACTCTGGCCTCCACCATCCCTGACAGTCAGTCAGTGAATGATCTTACTGCCCTTTCTCTGAACACGTTGACTCATTTTATTTTTCCTCATGCTGCTTTCAAAAGTTTGTCTTTTGGCATTTTGGCGACAATCTTTCTAGAATAGCTCTCTTTGTGTCATCCTGATTAGAGTTCACAGAGCTTCTTGAATGTGTAGATTACTGCCTTTCACAAAATTTGGGATTTTTTTTCCCCCACCATTATTTCCTTGACTACACTTTCTTCTCCTGCCTCCCTCCTTCTGGCATTCCCATTAAGTGCACTCTGCACCCCAAGGCTCTACTCATTTTCCTGCCTTCCTTTTTCTCTCTAGTCTTCAGATTACATAATCACTGTTGAGCTGTTTGCAAGAACGCTGGCTCTTCCTTCAGCCAGTTCATACCTAACTGTTGAGCCTCTCCACTGATTCCCCTTTTTTTCCCTTCCAGTTGTAATTTTAAGCTCTAGAATTTCCAGATTTTTTTTTTTTTTTAGAAATTTCTCCCTCTATGGATATGCTGTGTTTGCTGACATGCTGTCACAAGACCTGCCTTGCCTCCTTTAAGAATGATTTCCCTTTGTCCTCTATCACTGTGATGGCTACTTTGCAGGTTCTGTTTGCTCATCCGATCCCTGCTCCCCAACCCAGGCAGCCCCTGTTCCCTGATTCTTTTCCTGTGGGCTACTAGGATATTCTGGAGAAGCACACCCAGTTCAATTGGAATGGGAAGGAGATAAAAGCCAGTCAGAAAGAGGAGGCGAGGGGAAATCCAGGCGTGGAAAGACAGCAAAGTTATTCCTGCTGGAGGAAAGAGCATGTGCAGTGGCCGGTGAGAAGTGACCAGTTTGGAGACTCTGGGCTGCCAATCTGGGTGCACAGAACCCAGGGGTGGCGATGGGGGGGCAGGACAGGGCTAGAGCGACAGCTGGGGCCACCTTGGGAGGAATGAGCCCACGGAGAGGAGCCTTGAGCTCCGAAGGCAGTGTGTAGCTCTGTTTGGCTCCGACTAGGTGTTCAATGCATTCTAGTGGACGAGCTCACTAGGGAAGCATGGGGTCGCCCACACCAGCCCTATACTCACCGTGTCGCCTTTTTCTCCCTTGGGTCCAGGAGCTCCGAGCAACCCAGTGGCTCCCATGTCTCCCTGCAGTGTGGAAACCAGAGGAGAGCCCTGGGTCAGGTCCTGTGACAGGGCTCCCCCACTCAGGCTGCCCACCACCCACCCAGCCTCGACTCCCTGGCAGCAGAGTCTGACTCTCACTGCCAAATGCACAATGAGGCCACGTTTCCCACCCCCGGAGAAGGAGGAAGCATCTACATACTTTCCCCAACGTCTTCATTCCAGAACTAAGAACATCCTGAGAAAGTGAGTGGGTGAACGCAAAATGCGTTCGTCCCCAGGAATGGCCCAGCCCCAGAAGGGGGGTGAGAAGCCCCAGAGTTCAAACTCCCACTCTGCTGCTTCTTGTGAGAGCATCATTACTCCTTGGGCCGTAGGTTCTTCCTCTGTGAAATGGGCATGCTGTCATGAGCACACATAACACTGAAAGCATGAGGTGCTTTGAAAATTGCCAGAAGTCAGCCTGGGTCCCCTGATTATGCTCTTTGTACGCCCAGTGTGCCCACAAGGCCCCGGGCCCTCCGTGAAGACGGGGTGGGTGAGCAGAGGAGCAAAGAGTGTTTGCAAGGGGAGAAAATTCACCAGGGCTGCATGTGGGGTGGAGCCGTCTCCTCCCTTGCCATGAGCCAATCCACGACAGGCTTGGGTGCCCAGCACAGGAGCCCTCAGTATTGTCTGTTTTTCTCCCGTCTTGGTGTGCAATTTCATCTGGGCTCACTCCCACCTCATACACTCTCAGAACAAATAGCTAGTTTGCTTGGGCCACTTCCTTGGACCATCCTGGCCTTGCCCTGCCTTCTTTATCCCGAGCAGCTCCCACGTATCTTGCTGGACCCCTGGGTCCCTCCACCCTGGCTGTCCCCACAAGGGACCCTTTTCCTCTCTGTCAATTTTCTCTTGCCACCAGCCTGTGGTCCCTGGGGACAGGGCTCCCTCATTCACTGGAATGTACCTGCGCCCAAATGGGCCTTGGCACCTGGAGTCTCCAGACCATGACACGTGACTGGGTAAATGGGGCCACTGGGAGCCACAGGTGTTCACCTGGAGTCTCAACCTCAGATTGGGACAATGTGACTGGTGAGGCTGAAGAGCCAGGACCTCCAATCCTCTCCAAGGAGCCACACTCCCCTCTACGTGTCGGTGTCTTTGTCCGTCTCTGGCATTCCTGCCCCCAGCCTCGTCCTCCCTGCTGAAGTGGCTGCTCAGCCCTGGGTCTGTCCAACCACCACACAACACGGTCATTCCATAGACAACCGCTGCTTCAGACAAACCTTCTCACCTTTGCTCTTTTCTTCCATTTGACAGCTGAGAAGCTGAGGTGACAGCCTGGGGGCTGCTCAGTGAGGCACAAACCCCTGGGCTCCTTCTCACAAGGGCCACCTGGCACCCAGTACCACTGTGAATTGCTCTCCTTTGGCACCAAGGGAGGGGAGCCCATCAGGTGGGGTGCGTGTACATCTATGCATGTGTGTGTGCACGTGTGTGTCCATGCTCCCCAGCCCAGCAGAGTGGCGGCAGAGGGGAGTAGCGAGAGAAAAGAGGGAGAGAGAGACAGAGAGATGGAAGTGGAGATGGAAGACAGAGAGATAGAAGGGGAGGCATCCTCTCTGGGTATTTCCACCACCACATTCAGCCCTTCTTTCAAACACCAGGCCAGGTAACGGCTTCTGGATCGTGCTGAGCTCCTCTGTCCGCCTGTGTGACCAAGTCACATCTCTCTGGGTCTCAGCTTTCTGAGACCAAAGTAACGATGTGAGAAGGCAGCCCTGTCCAGCTCTGGAAACACTAGCAGCCAGGGGAGCGATGGAAACAGAGAGGGAGCTGGATGATGGAAGATGGAGGTGGCCCTCGCGGAAGCATCTGGCTTCCAACAACTAGTGAGTTTAGAAAATTTGTGCAAGAAGAATTTCATGCAACTTAAAGAAATACTACATGCAGGCTAAATAGACTCTTAGAAGCCCAAGCCCCAAAGTTTCTGGAATACAGAAGCCAAAAAGGATTGATGCAGAATTAGCTGACCACAGAGAGGTCAGCCCACTGGGGCAAATGGGACTGGAGCCAGGACTTTCTGACCCAAACCCTTCTAGGTCAGGTCCTCAGACGAGAAACAGAGGCTCCAGACTTCACGTCAACAAGCTCAGAACAAACACCGCAGGACAGTCATCTAATATGACACTTCATCTCTCCATAGAGCGTACAGCCAAGGTCACCGTGGGCCACAAAGCACCCCTGAGCTGCGCCTGTACTGACCTTTGGGCCGGGGAGTCCCACGGGGCCATCAGAGCCCTTTTCACCCTAGAGGAAGAAGGACAGAAGAAACAAGAAGTAAGGCTCTATTTCATTTCCCCCCTCTGCCTTCCGCAGTTGGCCAGCCCTCCGTAGGCTAAGCCAGTCTCTGAGCGAGACACACGTGGTCAGCAGCTGGACGGGGCTTCCTGTGGCTGCGAGCCCCTGTTCATGAACTCCACGTACACGGGGTACTTTAGCATCATCATCGGTGGACTAAAGACAGGGACAAACAAGATGGTACCCACAGGCTACTTTTACCCTGATGATGTCACTGCTTTAGTTAAAAATGCCACGTGGGGGGAATCCCTGGGTGGCTCAGCGGTTTGGCGCCTGCCTTTGGCCCAGGGCGCGATCCTGGAGTCCCCGGATCAAGTCCCGCATCGGGCTCCCTGCATGGAGCCTGCTTCTCCCTCTGCCTGTGTCTCTGCCCCCTCCCCCATGTCTATCATAAATAAATCTTTAAAAAAATGCCATGTGGCCCGCTAATGGTTCCTATAGTTATTATTCAGCAACAAGACTGTACCCTACATCTACACATCATTTGCTTTCTAACATATGTGCTATTTATATAAAGGATCTGATTACTAGATTAAGAATTCTGATCTCTTAAGTTGTGGGTGCGTGTAAATACTGCCACACTAGAAACCAATGTAACACGATTCATGCAATTGTATGTGCATAGGGGCGCCTGAGTGGCTCGGTGGTTGAGCACCTGCTTTGAGCTCAGGGCGTGACCCTTGGGTCCTGGGATCAAGTCCCGCATCGGGCTCCCGGCAGGGAGCCTGCTTCTCCCTCTGCCTATGTCTCTGCCTCTCTCTCTGCATCTCTTGTGAATAAATAAATAAAAATTTTAAAAACAAAGAACAAAGCAAAAAGAACCCAAACAATTGAATGTGCATAAATCTCACCACCTTAGTAAAAAGGAGGCGACGCCATATCCATTTATGTGCATCTACCACACGTCACTAAAAACGCTCTGGGTACGGTTACATACTTAGCTACTTCATGAACATGTTCTTTTTTAAAAAAAATGGATTCATATATGTCATTTGCATATGCAAATGAGGTAGGTAATATTTTGTCTGTTTGAGCTCACACGGTGGCCATCGGAATGCCTGAACACAGTTCACGAGCACCATGTTTGGGTCTAGAGATGGAAACGCGGACCCAAAAAGTACATTGACCTACGAGAATAATGGAAGCGAAAAACTAAATCCAAGGCTTAAACCACTGGAGGCCAAGTCTGCCTGTGACCAGGGGTCCCAGGAGAGAACCCTCAGATCTCCCGTGTGCCCCATGTTTTATGGAACTGAAGACGGCGAGACAGAGGCAACCCCATATGATGAGGTGGTTGTTGAAGCTCTTGCGTGTGGCCTCTTCTGGAGGGAGGGAGAAGAGGCCCCCTTCCCACCCACCTGTGCATGGAAAGCAGGCCCAGTGGCCAGCTCCCCGGGTTGGGTGCGCCTCAGTGCTCCTGGACACCATAGCCAGAAAGCACATTGAAGCACTCTGGGCACCATGTGCTACGTGTCTTAAAAACTCAGTGTTGTGCACACAGTGGGTGCTTACTGTTTACTGTCAAACAGAAGGGAAGGTTGATGAATAGAGTAATGGGCTATTGGGTGATGCTGCTCAGGCTTTGAGGCTGAGAGTTTGCAAGGTGACAGATCATCTTGAAAAATAAGCCCTTGTCCTGCCGGTGAGACAGGGTGTGTCCTTCATCCCTCCCTCTCAGCTGTCCAGACCCTACCCGCCCGTCATCCTTCACCCCTTGACCCACATACCCAATAGTTCAATAATGACCCACCACTTAATAATGTCAGACTATACACACCAATGGATGAACATATGGACGTGTCAAGATCCGATCTCTGTATCTGGAACTTACCTTGTGGAAGTTAAAAACAGGTGGACATTTTTAGTTCAATGGGATCACTGCCATGGGAGATAGCAGCACAGGGAGAGGACTGGGTTGTAGGGTCTTGGAAATAGCAGGTGCATGGCTGCACAATGAATGATGGAGGGGGGGGAGGGAAGGGAGCCATGTAGACAACAAGGTGCTCAGGAAAGCATTCCTTGGGGACATCTTGAGAGAAGGGCCGGCATGAGCCAGATAAGGGAGGCGGTCCAGCAGACGCTACATATGCCAATGTCCCAAGACAAGGAAGGCCGTGACCCCTCCAAGGGACCAGCAGCTCCTGGTACCCGGACACTGGGGGAGCAACGTGGAGAGGGATGGTGCTAGAAAGACATCTGGGGACCCTCTGTGACCACACAGGGTGGTGGGGTGGGGGTGGGAAGGGAGCGCCAGGGGGTGTTTAAGTGGGAAGATGAGTGGGAGCAGGGGCTGGACGCCTCTCTGAGCCCAGACTTCTCTCCTAGGAGTCCCTTCTCCCCTGCCTGGGGCCACAGGAGCCTGAGTGGGACTTACCCAGGGCACAGCCTGGTTCGGGGTGGGGGGAAAGCCTGGACAGAGCAGAACTAGCTTTGTCTGCCTTCCCAGGACAGCAGCCCTGTGCGCAGCGCTTACTCCTCCAAACCTCGTGACACATGCGCCCTTCTCCTTTGAGGCCCTTAATCGAAACCCAGGGGCAGGAGAGGGGTGGAGGTCCAGTCCTGGGGGCTCACCCCAGCTCCCTGCCCAATGTCTCCCAGTCTAAGCCAGTGGGCACCTGGCCAGGGTGCTTCCTCCTTCACCCCAACCCAGAAAAAGCCTCAGCTCCCAGGAAGGCTGAGCTGGCTCCTTTGGGCAAGTTGGGCCAGGGTTTGCCAGCCTCACGTAACTCAGAGTTCCTGGGGGCTCCCCGTCTCCCCAGGTCTGGCTCTCGGGGTAGAAAGGAAGGAGGGAGAGGAGGAGGGAGCCTGCCCGCTAGGACAGTGCACATGGAAAGTGTGTCATTCCAGTGAACTTCACTGTGGCTACACATTCCTTCCTGTCTGTCTCGTGCCCTGCAGCCACTGGGCTCCTCCTACATGCTGGCCCCGAGCTGGGGAGGGGGGGTGTATAGCGTGGGACATGACTGCAGGCCGCAGGCCACGGCCCCCGCCTACGGGGTCCAGCAGAACCTCACAGGGACCTTCCCCAGCACAGCTCTGCTTTCTACCATCCTTGTGTGCTTGGTTAAGTTGTTCTGCTCAAAAACAGTAGAAAACTTTTTTTTTTCCTTATCAAAAAGTCCCCTGGTCTACAGGAAAACAGAACAGATGAAGGCCCCAGGAACTCAATGAGACGTTCGATCCAGGCTAGTGGATGGTGCTGGTGGTGTTCATGGAAACACCAGCTTGTAAACCAGAAACTAGGTACATCAAACTCTATTTCTATGTCACCTACGCTGAGCCTCCTTGGCAAACCAGATCTGCTCTGACGACTTGCAAGGGCGTGGAGAGGGACTGGCCTCCCACCAGCAGGAGTCCGGAAACCTCAGGGAGACATTAGCTGCAGGGGGACAGGAACGGGTCTGGGGGCTCCCCTCCTCTGAGCTGGAATAGCAAGGAACAAGAGGTCCTAGGACCAAGAAGGGCTCCCTGCCGCCCAAGGCCCCCAGAGCCTGGGGCTGTCCTGCCCTGGCCAGCCTTGTGCATGATGGGAAATTCCCAGCTGCACCGCTGCTCCTGCTGACCACTCCGCCCTGCTCAGCTCGGGCGCTCCGGGCTGGCGGCCGACGGTCGGCTGTGGGGGTACCTTTTCTCCAACCGGGCAGGAGCAGTTGATGGTCTTCAAAAACCCGATCTGTTCACTGCCGGGCGTGGGAGGCCGCGGGGGCGGCGGCGAAGGCTCCGTCAGCACAGTCACTTGGCACTGAAAGGCAATCCCGGGGGTCAGGAGGCCCGAACCTCGCTTTTCAGCTGGCACCGCTCCCCGGGAACCGAAGGAGCCTGAGCTTGAGCAGAGGCGAGGTCGGGTCAGGTCGGGTGGCAGGGCCTGGGTGCTGAGGCCTTGGAGTCACAAGGGCCTGGGCCACCCTGCAATCAGCCATGTGGCTGGCCTCTCAGCAGGTGCAGGAGCCGCGCATCCCTCTGAGCCTCAGTGTCACCCTCTGCAGAATGGGGACAAGGGTGCGTCCACGGTGATGTGGTGAGGAAGGATTCAATGGGCCAGCTCGGTGCCTCACACCTGGCAGGAGCTTGGTAAGGACTCATTTCTCCACCATCACCAGTTCCCCGTTGCCCTCCCTCTGCTCCCCAAGCCTCACCTGACCTCCTCTCCTTCTCTCCAGGTCAGGCCCACTTGACTCCAAAGCCCGATCACTGGGGGCTTCCACCACCCGTGTCCCGGGCACAGGGCCACCGAGCACCTGCACGGATGTCATCCACAGCCCTGGGACGCAGGTCCTGTCGCTAAGCCCGCCCTCCAAGTAGCCTCAGGAAGGGGGTTTGTTAAGCGGGTTGGGGAGGGAAAGCCTTGAAAGGGAGTGGAGGCAGGGAGGCCGAGAGGTCCCTGGGAGAGGCTGACCCACCTGCGGGTCAGAGGAAAATCTCTGATTTTTCTCATTCCTCAGTCCTGCCTGCAAGCTGCCTCCTCCCCTCTGCAGACCAGCCCAGTGCCAGGGCCTTCCCTCATGAGCACGGGTCGGTCCCTCCCAGGGCCAGGCTGCCAGCCTCTGCCTCCTCCGCCCCCCAGAGCTGGGCCCTACAGCTTGGCCTGCAGCCTGGGACCTCAGAAGCCCCCAGGGGGACCTGCATGCCCCCCCAACCCCCACCCTGGGTGTCCTGGAAACAGCCCTTGCTCTTGATAGACACTGGGCTCCTGTCAGGCAAGGTCTGAGGGTGGCACCCCCGACCCCTGAATGCCCATTCCTGGGCCCTGGACACCCCGTCCCTCGGGAGGGAGCCCACGGACCCACCTCCCCACCCCTACTCCTTCCCGCACGCGGGGGCTGCTCACCGGGCCCAGGGGGATATCGCAGCAAGTCTCCAATTCCGCGTGTCGGGAGTCACAGTAAATCACAATCCGCTGCAGGTCGAACTGGAAGGGTAATGAGGACAGGGTGAGTCTGGGGGACATGGCAGCCCGGAACCTCGGGCCTGCGCAGGGGTCAGGCCCCACCTGCTCCTCTGGGTCGCTCCCCTCCCTGGGCTGAGCCTCGGGGGGAGTCCACGTGTCACCTATTTGCTCACCCGCTTCTAGAAGCGACAACCCAAGAGCAAGGAGGTTAGAGGTTACAGGCTAGCGGCACAGACGAAGGATTCACCCCTGAATCCTCCCCCCCACACACCTCCTCCCCCAGGCCCCGCCGCGGGGTTTCCTTCGAGCCCCCCACTGGTGCCCTCACGACAGGCTCCGAACGGCTGCGAAAAGTAGCTCATTTTCAACCCCTCCAGGCATCTCCTGGTTGCTCGACTCCGCAAAGTCAGAATGTGCCCGTTTCATCCCCTTGAACACCACGGTCCCTTAACACACCTTACAAGGGCTCTGGTGTCAGCATGCACGTGTGTGCACACGCGCACACGTACACACACCTGCACACACGCCCACATAATACACTCATGCATATGTGCATGTATAAGTTTATGCACACACAGGCCCACACGATACACCCACACATATACACACACACATATATATACATGCACACACAATGCACACACTCATGCATGTGTACATACACAACCTACACACTCACACAATACACACATCCACATATAGACACGTATATATATATGCACACACAATGCACACTCACACGTGTATACACACAACCTACACACACAATACACACAGCCACACATATGCGTACGTGTACACACATGCACACACCCACACAACGCACGCATTCACATGTGTGCATATACAACCTACACACACTCACACAATACACACACCCACACATACGTGCACGTATACATATATGCACACACAACACACACGTGTACATACGCAACCCCACACACAATACACACACCCACATATATGCACACATAAACATACATGCACCCCCCACACAATGCACACGTGTACATGCATCTGCATGCACACCCACACAATACACAAATGCACACACCTACATGCATCTGCACACACACAGTCTGCAGATAGAACCCAAGCCTTCTCTAGGACCATCGGGCCCCAGGCCCTGGCGCTGCCTGCCTTCCCAGGTGTGTTTCTCTTCACTGCACACTCATGTTGTACCTCTGACCTCACAGTTTCCCACATCCATGCCTTTGCACACTGTCCCTCTTCTTGGAAAGTCCCTAAAGAGCCAGCACACTCCTAGTCACCCCCCAAAGCTATGCAGGCTGCTCTCAGCCCCACCTTCATAACCGCCACCCGAGTGCAGGCCCCATCACCTGTCACTCTGCACGTCATCCTGCTCATCTGAGTAACATCTACCACAGAACGTCCCTGTGTTTGTGTCTCTCCATTTACTTCTTAAAATCTGCCTCCCCTACTAGGACATGAACTCTGCAGGCAGACTGAAGCCTCAACACCAGGACCATTTCTGGCACACGGTGAGTTCCGGAAGCACAGAATGAATTGTTGGGTGGATGCATGCGTGCATGCAAAACATTTTTTGAAGGGAACCTGAGCTGAACCAGGGGATAGAGGAATGCTTCTTTTACCAAACGCTGATGCTAAGTGCCCCTGGCCTTGTACTCCCTTCACCCTCCTCTGGCTGGCCTCTGATGTACCTGGAATGTCCCAGCAAACTGGCCAGGCAGGTGGTCGGCCGCTTGGCCTCCCCCTCCTGGCCGTGGTGTGCCCGTGGGGGTATGACTCTCCTCCTCACTGACTTGGCTCTGTACAAACACTTAACAATTCCACCCGTCCGTCTGTTCTATTTCCTGTAAGACACCAGCCCACAGACGGAGGAGAAAATGACAAAATGCATAATTGTGCTTTTGAACAAGGCCTGTTTTAAAGACAGGGTCCTGCTTTCTGCATTAGCAAGCGCACACACACTTAGCAGCTGGCCCGTTTGGCAAGGGCTGCGGGGACAGAGATGGGGAAGAAAGAGGCAAGAGGTGCAGGGTCGGGGCCAGAGCACGGATGGCCCAGGCCCGGCAGAGGTGCTCCCAGGTTGGGGTGAGATGGTCTAGGAGCCAGTGGGGCCCCTTTCCTATGGCCTGAAAGCCCGCCATTCCCTGACCACACTGTCCCTACCTCTCACCTGCTCCCTCTATGAGCCAAGGAGTCCACCTGCTGACGTCCCTCTGGCCCCCACTCCACCCTGAGAACTCTGCTCAGGTCTAGATGCCCCCAGTAACTCTGGGTTGAACTATAGCCTGGGTGGTGTTCCTGGCCAGGCTTTCCTCCAGAGTCCACTACCTGCAGCTTCGTGACCCTTCTCTGGCTGCAGTGGGGAAGCCACTAGGGGTGCCGGGGGCTTGGAATCTGGTTTGGGTCCCAGCCCTGCTCTTCTCCCATGACAGCTGCCCAAAGCACACCAGCCCCAGCCTTGCTTTCCTCCGCTGTAAGGTGGGGGTGGTGACGTCCACTCGCGGAGCTGGACAAGGACCAGTGGGGCAGAGAGCCCTATGTGGGTCACAGGGAGGACTGTCAGCGAGCTGCGGTCTCTCGTGCTGTGTCCAAGGCCCTGGACCATGTGGTTAAGAGTACCTCAGATTTTGCAAGATTTACACCAGGCTGAGGAATATACTGATTGTCCTGCCACATACTCCATAAGGATTTATTTCAAATCTAGAAACCCAGCAGGAAACAGGACATGGGTGCAGTATTCTGTGGACAGATGTCAGAGGTTCTGGGATTCCCAGCTTTGGGTACAAGGCGGATGTGCAGCTAATGCCCTGGACAAAAGGACCGAAAGGGATGCACCCAAGCCCCCAGACTCCACACCATGGGTTAAAAGAACCCAGCTAAGGGCCCAACATGACCGTCGGATTTAAGTGTCAGGCGGGACATAAACCCATGGTCCCAGACACACGGTAAAATGCAGACCTCCCTCACGGTCAGGCTGCGAAGGCTGCTCCACCACTTACTAGCGTGGCCATCCTGGGCAAGCTGCTGGATCGCACTGTGCCTGCACCCCTAGCTAGGTGGGGACAATGCGGAGAGCAAGTTCTTGGGGCTGCAATGTGGGTGGACCCGGGGAGCATGTGCGGGCTGCTCAGACACATTGAGCAGCACCGGGCCGAATGCTAGTAAGGGGCCCCTGCTCCATGCCATGCTCAGTGCTCCTGCGCTAGGTGGGGTGCACGCCGGCCCCGCCAGCTAGAGCCATGGAAGGAGGACAAGAGCGCGGCACTCTCCTTCCTCCAGGTCAGAATACAAGTGGGCTCGTCTCCGTGGTTGTCCCTCACCTAAACACCAACAGCGGCTTTGGGGCTGGTGCCAGAGCCCCAGAGCAGTGAGCCCGAGACACCCCGGGGTGGGCCCTGCGGAGGAGAGCGTCCCTCTGGGGCTGTGCTGCTCAGAGCCAGGGTGGCCGCTGCTGGTCCCCAGGGCTGGCACCAGCCACGAGACGGCCCCAGACAGATGGAGGGCCTGAGAAATGAATCCCCCCGGCATCCGAGAGTGATCTGAGCCACTCCCCCGAGACTCTGAGGCTAGCAGAGGTGTGGGATGCGGAGCAGAAACGGGAAGAGAAGGCTGACGGGGTCTCCATACTAGGACAGAGGAAGGGCCGCGGCATCATGGGGGTCCCAGACAAGCCTCACCCTCAGAGCCCAGGATCGCCCCTTCCCACCCCTACCTGGATCCCTAGTTCACCCCCAGCTCAATGGCACCCTCACCCCATCACCCGGCCTAAGGGCCAACCTGCTTGCCTGGCCATTTCTCTTGCACCCTCAGCCCCAGTAGGAGGCACCAGGAACCTCGTTATCTCTGAGGAGGCCCCCAGCCTCTCACGGTCCCCTGCTGGCCCACCTCACCCCACCCCTCCTTCTCCTTCCCACTCACCTGCTCCCTGCAGCCCCAGGGCACATCCTCAGAGGCGGCCCTGAGCTCACCCTGCCCTGTCTCAACCTCTTGCAGACTTCACCTGTGCGCAGAAAGGCCTGGCCCGGGTCCCGCACCCCGCCTCACCCCACACTGGCCTCGTGACAGGGGTTGAAGCAAACCAGTTACTGCCTCTGGGCTGGAGTCTCCCCACTTGTAACACAGGAGCCATGCCCCCTCCCTGGCTCAAGGGGAGGTGTTGGTGAGCGTAATGCGCATGCTGGTGGGGCCTGCCGTGACCCCATCTGCGTCAGGAATACACCGCAGCTCCATGCCCAGCAGGCTGTCATCTCAGGGGAGGCATGCTTGGCAAATGGGCATTGAGGACGGGCTGTTGGAGCAGAAATCCCACCCCTGCCGTGCTTCGGCCTGCAACCTCAGAAGAGCCACTCAGCTTCTCAAGCCGTGTCCTCCTGTCTGCCCGTGAACCGGGGGTGTTTATCGTGGCTGCTCCCATGGGGCAACTGGATCCGAAATGGGGCGGGGGCACTGAGGACAGCCCGGGCCCAGCGGGACGCTCCACCCACTGGAATTAGCAGCACCTGAGGGGTGATCTGTATAGCTTTATTTGATTTTACTGTATTGCCTCTGTTCGATTTGGTCCCACAGCTACTATCTTACTCCATCTTCTCAGCAGCTTCATGCGGAAGGAAGCGCCACCTGGTTTCCCCTGCGAAGCCAGAGAACACCTCCGTGCGTGGCCGTGACCTCCACGGCGCCACTCGAGTGGGCTGGAGAGGGGTGCATGTGGGCGCCTCCCTCGGCCCCGTCTCCCCTCCGCCTACACCCTCTAGCCACCCCCCTCCGGCCTTCATCGTGAGGAATCCACATACACTGGCAATGTGTCTAATCTAGCCTTTATCTAACAACGTGAGTTACAAAAGACTTTCTAACTTAATGGTGGTTTTGCTTTTTGCCCCATCACCATTTCTTGAATTTTCAGGTATTCAAATTTACTCTTTTGTTTTGTTTTGTTTTTAGTTTATGGTTTGTGCTTGGCAGATCAGGAAATAATATTTACAACTTACAACAAATAAGGAGTTAGTATTCAGAATATATACATATTAGCTAAAAGTCGTTAGGGGGAAAAAAAAACACGATCGTAAAAATAAGCCAGTGCTACAGGCCAGCAGTCACCGGAGGGGAAGTAAGTCAAGTAGTCAATCAACAAACTCGAGGACTGCTCTTTGTAGTGGAAGCAGGGAGACGCAGGTGGAAACCACAATAAAACGCCATTGGCCATTTGCCATCAGATTGGCAAAACGAAAGCAAGACACATGAAAAAGGAAGATATGAAAAGATGAGAAATGGTTTTGGGAAGAGCTATCCTAAATCCTGCCCCGGTTATCTCCCAGGAAGCAGGATGCTCCCGTCATGGCAGGTAAGGCTGCCTCGGCTTGAACGGAGCACATGGAGAGCGCCAGCGCCCCATGTGCATGCATCGTGGGGACCCAAGAGGAAGAAAGGAGGAGGGAAGAGCAAGAAGAACGAACGTTGATGGGGTGACAGCAGGGGGACAGCCGTTACCATGCTGAGTTATGGGTTGTTATCGCTGGGCGGTGCCCTCAGGATGATTTTTAAAATTTATTCTGCATATACTTTCTATATTTGCCACATTTTCTACAATCAGAGAAGGGAAAAAACCTCTATTTAAATTTATAATTTAGGGGATCCCTGGGTGGCTCAGCGGTTTAGCGCTTGCCTTTGGCCCAGGGCGCGATCCTGGAGTCCCGGGATCGAGTCCCGCGTCAGGCTCCCGGCATGGAGCCTGCTTCTCCCTCCTCCTGTGTCTCTTCCTCTCTCTCCCTCTCTCTGTCTATCATAAATAAATAAATAAATCTTTAAAAAAATAAATAAATTTACAATTTATAATTGTACCTGTGTACCCACAAACACGTATGTAGATATACGTCCTCACTGCTGCTCACAGTGCCGGGCACACAGCAGGTGCTTGATATATATGTGACAAATGACCGGCTGCATGCATGAGGGATGGTGACTCCGGCTTCAGGATGGTTTCAAGGTCGAGGTCCTCCCTCCAAAGGGAGTCCAAGGCCATGTCTTAATAAATGACACAGACCTGTGAGGGGCACTTGGGGATACCAGTGTCCCGAGGCTTCCCCTGGTGACCCCAGGACCTTGGCTGTAGAGGGCCTCCCCGGTACTCACATCGATGGGCACGCTGTCATAGAGGCGCTTGCCGATCACGGTCTTCCCCTGGATGTCGATGTTCTCCCTCTCCTCAATGGGCAGCGTCTGCACCAGCGCACAGTCGACGTACAGGGAGACGTTCTGGGCCTGGATGCTCAGGGCCACCTTGTGCCAGTCCCGGTCAAAGAGGTCACCCACCCGGGGGCCTCGGAAGACCACCCTGACGGCGTCCTTCATGGCACCCACGGCGTCATACTCGACTGCCTTGTTCTCGCCGTCCAGGCGGATGGAGACCTGGGGAACAGAGAACCGCAGGCTCCCTGAGCTGCAGGGGACCGAGGTGGGAGATGGCGACAGGGGCTGGGGTGCAGAGTCAGGGCTTACCTCCGGGCCGTGTCCCCAGGTGCTGGTCAACCTCTGACAAAGGCCCGGTTCCCTCCTGAACCTGGACACTAATATAATACCTACCCCGCGGGCTGTTCTGAGCCCTGCCCTGGACAGGATAATTGGGTTCACGCCCGTCACAGCTCCACGCACGGGCACCATGTGGTACGGGCACTTCTGTGAGTGTGCAAGACAACTGGTACCGAAGGGCTTGAGCATTCAGACCAACGAGAAACCCCAACTTCTCTCCATGTCGTTTAAAACCGTGGGCTGGGGGCACCCGGGTGGCTCAGTGGTTGAGCGTCTGCGTTTGGCTCAGGGCGTGACCCTGGGGTCCCGGGATCGAGTCCTACATCGGGCTCCCTGCATAGAGCCTGCTTCTCCCTCTGCCTGTGTCTCTGCCTCTCTCTCCATGTCTCTCATGAATAAATGAATAAAATCTTTAAAAATAAATAAATAAATCAAACCCTGGGCTGGCCAAACAGACCCCAGGGACGAGGCTGAGACCCTGCCATAGCCCACGCTGCTTCCCACCATGGGGAGGAACCTGAAGCTACAGCAGGATAAAGCTCCTTGGTGGCAGGGACTCCTGTGTCATATTCCCTGGAGGAGCCCCTGCCCTTTGCAAGATGACTGGGTGAGGCTGGAAGAAAGTCTTACTTTTGTTTTCCTACAAATGAAAAAATGATTGGACCCATGGCCATCCAGATGCTCATTGCTACCTCCCCTACACAGTACTCAGGGGACACCCTCGGTGACAGGCCAGCCACGTGCCAGGTGTCAGGAAGAGGATGGTGGGCAACACAGACACATGAAGTCGGGGGGTCGCGTGACACAGAAAATAAATATCCATCAGCGGGAGAGTGAATGACTGTATTCTTGCCCACTCCTCTGCTGGTCTTCGTTTGTCCTGCCAGC
Source organism: Nyctereutes procyonoides (assembly GCF_905146905.1). Classification (NCBI taxonomy): domain Eukaryota; kingdom Metazoa; phylum Chordata; class Mammalia; order Carnivora; family Canidae; genus Nyctereutes; species Nyctereutes procyonoides. The sequence goes on from NW_026575159.1 coordinate 29,186,262, forward strand.
CATGCTCCATCCTTCCCTGCCCAGCTCCCAGCCCTCCACAGTCTGAGCCTTAAGGGCCCCATGTGGGTGCCTGTGCCCTTGGGCTTCTCATCAGTGTGGCCCACAGCAGCCCTTGGAATGGAAACCATAGGTGGGACGACAGGGTCAGGGGGCTGATTCTCCCGGCCTCTCCCTCCTTCCCCCTTAGGGACTCTGTCCTCTGTGGCTCCAGAACTCATGGTCTCCAGTAACCACCAACCACCCAGGCCCCAGGTGGCCACTTCTTGCTGTCACTTATCCCAAGACTCCCCGGTAGCCTCTGCCGGGTTCCTCAACTCTGACCCTTAACTTCATCTGCAACCTTAACCCTAGTCACTTTCTTAAAAGCTCTTCAAAAACTGGGGCTGTCTGTTGTCTGTCTACACCCAAACCGGCAAGTCGTTATTGAGCCGTGCGACCGTGGGCAAGTTATTTGACCTCTCTGTACTATTTCCCTATTTATAAAATGACACCGATCACAGCACCTACATCAGAGTCATTATGAGGATGAAACGAATTGACATTTAGTAAAACACTTATGCAGTACGTATTATGTGCCAAGTGCTTCTCCAAGTATTAGCTATAACAAACTAAGCAAATAAATCCAAAGGCCTCCCCACAGTGGAAACCTTCTCTGGCACACACGTACAGCGGGATTCCAGCGTGCTCACTTGCTCACATGCCTCCAGGCTTGTGTCATTTACTTTTTCTCATAGCGTTTGGTCAGAGTTCACTGCTTTTGTTCACCTGTTTCTTGCCCGCCCTGCCCCGTCCTTGTAAGCAGACTCTGTCTCTCTTGTTCCTCCGTTCAGAGGCGAGGATGACACCCCATACATAAGGCCACCCCCATAAGAAACACTGAATGAATGAATGAGCGAGTGAATGAATGAGAGCCCTGGGTTCAAGGAAGGTGTCCACGCACTGCTGGGAATCAGCCCCGGTGTTTATAACACAACCCAGGGTTCTGATTTCTCTCTCTGGGGCCCCCACGCCATGACCCCAGAACAACAGGGAGGGAGGGCTAGGATTTGATTTTACTTGCACTGCCTGCTGGTATGTTGTGGTGAGGGCAAACCACAGAAAACTACGAACCCCTAGCCTGTAATCTGGTACATGATGAATACACGTACCCTAATACTCCATTATTATTAAATGGGGTCTTCTGTTTCTAGAAAATACTTTTGCACATTTGAGCTCTGTGTCCCTGCACCACTGTAGGCACTTCCTGAGGACATGGCTCTCCCTTCAGATGTACATCTCTTCTAGCAGGACGCGTAGCCAGGGATGGTGGCCCTCAGGACTGAATCCTATGTCTACCAGCACTAGCTGGGGACCTCAGGAAGGCACCCTGAGGCTCAAATCCATTAGCAAATCCTGTTGGTCCTGGTTTCAAAAGACATCCAGAATTGGATCATTTTGACCCAGTTTACTGTCACTAGTGGTCTGTGTCAGTATCATCTCTTGCTTTGATTATAAGTGTCCCTGAATTTGTCCTCCTGTTTCTGGACCTGCCCACCTCCCAGAGCCTGGTCTCCAGCAGAAGTGCCTGCACCAGCCCACAAGGTTCCTGGCCCCCTACCACCTCTCGAGCCTGATCTCTGATGAGCACCCTCCATGCTCTGCTCCAGCCGTACCCACCTCTTTCCTGTCCCTTTATAGTATCCGGGATGCCTGAATGACACATGGGGAGAATGCCAACCTTCAAGTGTGGCTGCTAATCCTAAATGCAGTGATGAAGATAAAAACCTAGGTCTGTAGGCCTGACAGGTTACGTGGGATGCTGTGAACACAGATCGCTTCTGGCGATTCTCTTTCTCTACATTCCCTGTGTCTAGCCAGCACTTCCTGTGGGGCGTGGAAGTGGCCACCATCAGACCACCAGCCAAGGGCACCCCGCTGAGTCTTGCTCAGTGAAATGGAATTGCCAGGTGCCTCTCCGAAAATGAGCCTGACGTCCCCAGAGGCAGGCTGTCTCTCCGGTTGGCCCCGTAGTGTCCCAGCCCCCTGGCTCGTTCCAGCAGGAGCGGGGGAGGGCACGGCAGACGGCTAGGCCACATAGCTCTGCAAATGCCATGACCGAGAGGGCCCAGACGAGGGGGTGGTGGGCTCGACTGCAAGAATGCACAGCAGGCACCCGGTCCCGCTGCACCAGACCCTGAGACACTGGAGAAGCCCCACGTGCCTGTGGATGGAGCTGGATGGGCTGCTTGCCCTCCAGAAATAAAGGGGCCTCTGGAGAAGAACCTCACCTGTCCCGCCCAGCCTCCCACACTCAGGAAATGGGGGCGCTCAGGAGTCAGGGCCAAAAACATGTCACGTCTCAATCTGACCAGCAGATGCTATGGGAAACTCATTCAAGGGGACTAAGGACAGAAGACGGGAGCTCACAGGGCATGGCGTATAACAAGCCAACGTGCGGTGCTAATGGCCCTGGTTCTCTGACCTTCTTTCCCCCCCACAACCCAGCTGCCTGCTGCTGACTGGCTGTTGAACTTAGTGGAGACAAAACTCCAAATCACACTCTGGTGGCCAAAGACAGGGCTTCAGAGCTTCACTCGGGGTTATAGATACAGCCTGTCCCAAGAGAGGAGGCACCTGCAGCAAGGCTGGGTTATGTACACAGTGCTGCTCCACAGGTGCTAGAGACATGGCTCACCCCGCTAGAGACTCACTTCCCCAACCATTTGTGGCAGTTCTCCTGCTTTCTGTGGGACAGGCGGGAATGGGAATGGAAGATGGGAGATATTTGCAAACGACATATCAGATAAAGGGCTGGTATCCAAAATCTATAAAGAACTTATCAAACTCAACACCCAAGAAACAAAAAATCCAATCATGAAATGGGCAAAAGACATGAATAGGAATTTCACCAAGGAAGACATAGACATGGCCAAAAAGCACATGAGGACTCAGAACACTCAACTCACACATCTCGGGGTCCCGCACCCAAGAGACAATAGATGCAAGATTTGAATCCAGGTCTAGCTGACCCCGAGCTAGTTTCTCACATGACACTATGTAGCTCAGGCTGCCACCAGAGCACAGGCCACAGGACAGCGGGGCTGGCTGCCACCTCCGGGGGAGGCTGAGCACCCCTGAGGAAGGAGGGAAGGTGGGCTTCTGCTCCACTGGAGTGCCAGACATGGGACTATCATGGGGAGAAGAAACTACATCTCTCGGCTTCTTCTCCAGCTTCCCTGAGGCTTTGTATGCCAGACTCTTGATCTCCTGGGCCCTGGATGGAGGGATCCCAGGGAACACATGGTGGGGGGGCACCATCCCCATGAGAAGGAAACAAATAGCTCCTGGCCCCCAAGACACGGTGCGCTGCTCATACCTGCGGGATCCCATACTGGTCGATGACCTGCCAGATGTACCAGTCTTCTTTCCGAGATGTTTTCCTGAACCGGAAGGTGGTGACAAAGGCGTATTCATCAGGCAAGCCTTGAGGGAACACATCCCTGGAGGTGGACAGAGACAGATGGCAGTGGACTTAGCAATGAGAGCGGGGCTAGAAATCTTCTGCAAAGCAAAAGAAACAGTCAACAAAACTCAAGGCAACCTACAGAATAGGAGATATTTGCAAATGACATCAGATAAAGGGCTGGTATCCAAGATCTATAAAGAACTTATCAAACTCAACGCCCAAGAAACAAAAAATCCAATCATGAAATGGGCAAAACACATGAACAGGAATTTCACCAAGGAAGACATAGACATGGCCAACAAGCACATGAGAAAGTGCTCCGCATCACTTGCCATCAGGGAAATACAAATCAAAACCACAATGAGATCCCACCTCACACCAGTGAGAATGGGGAAAATTAACAAAGCAGGAAACCACAAATGTTGGAGAGGATGCGGAGAAAAGGGAACCATCTTACACTGTTGGTGGGAATGTGAACTGGTGCAGCCACTCTGGAGAACTGTGTGGAGGTTCCTCAAAGAGTTAAAAATAGACCTGCCCTACGACCCGGCAATTGCACTGCTGGGGATTTACCCCAAAGATACAGATGCAGTGAAACGCCGGGACACCTGCACCCCGATGTTTATAGCAGCAATGTCCACAATAGCCAAACTGTGGAAGGAGCCTCGGTGTCCATTGAAAGATGAATGGATAAAGGAGATGTGGTCTATGTATGCCATGGAATATTACTCAGCCATTAGAAACGACAAATACCCACCATTTGCTTCGACGTGGATGGAACTGGAGGGTATTATGCTGAGTGAAATAAGTCAATCGGAGAAGGACAATCATCATATGGTTCCACTCATATGGGGAATATAAACAACAGTGAAAGGAAATAAAGGGGAAAGGAGAGAAATGAGTGGGAAATGTCAGAGAGGGTGACAAACCATGAGAGACTCCTAACTCTGGGAAAGGAACAAGGGAGGGTGGAAGGGGAGGTGGGCAGGGGGACAGGGTGACTGGGTGACAGGCACTTGAGGGGATGAGCACTGGGTGTCATGCTATATGTTGGCAAATCAAACTCCAATAAAAACTAAAACAAAAGAGCAATGAGAGCAGGGCCGCAAGGGAAGCCTGGGTGACCCTCGGGTCTCGACATCCTGCCAGTTTTACCTCCCGAGCCTCTCACATCGGCCTTCTCTCCTGCCTTCACTGCCCTCTCCTTGACAGGGGCCTCGGTATGACCCTCTGCAGACCCTTGCCATGCTCCCTCATCGCCCCCGCTGCCTGGGCCCTGCGAGGCCACCCCCACAGGGTATGTACGCTTCCATGTCTCCACCATCCCCATCTCACAGAATTGATGACAGACGCTAAACTGCCACCCACCCTCCCCGCTTCCCGGGGTCAAATGCAGCTGAGTGGACCTGTCTTCATCGCTTCCCACTGGCTCCTTCTCAGCGGGGCCCAGCTACTGTGTCTCCTCCTGTTTAGTCCCCTGCCCTGGGCCCCAGGACATCCTCGAATCTTCACGGAGCAGAGCCCGGGGGCCCTGCCCAGCGTGGGGGGCCAGCCCCTCATCTGAGGGCAGTCAGCCCCCCGCAGCTCTGCCCACAGGGACTACCTGGGTCCACCTTTCCCCTCCACACTCAGAATGGAAGGAAGGTGTTCTGATCCTCACGCTGTAGCCAAGGGTAGCCAGGCTCTGAGGGTTAACACAGCACAATCTGTTTGCTAAGAGGCTGAACAGAGACCTGCACAGAGAGGGGGTCCCGTCTCCAGAGCTCTGCTCTTACCCATCAGCTGGCCACATCCTCACCCTGAGGAACCTGGCTGTGGTAGGGCCTTGTCTAGCTCTGGGGGCAGGGATCTATCTCCAGAGGAATGGAGGCACTGAGCTCTCCAATGGAGGAGGTGGAATCCGTCTAGCCAGAAAGCCGGGAAGGGAAATGAGGAGGCGTCTGGGCTCCTGGTTCCCGACTCGCAGACCCTCTGGGACCCTTGGTTTGGCTGTCGAACCTGTGAGCTAAGACGGGCCCTCTTTTCGTGGTTCTCAGTGCACAGACCCAACCTGGGAGGGGGACCCCGTTGTTCAAAGTCATTCTCTGAGCCGGGATCTCAGGCAGCTCACACCTGGGCCCCCTAGGAGCAGCATCCATCACTCAGCACTGGGCCCCCCCGCAGGACTGAGGGGGTCCCCGGTCACTGCCCCCATGGGAGGGAGACGGGCCCTCCCCACCCGACTGCACAGACATAGGCTTTGCAGCCACAACAGATCCTGCACGTCCCTTCATTATTCTTATTTCATGAATGAATTAAACCATGGGGCTGTTTTTATCCAAACACACATTTTTTATATACCTTTGAAATACACACATATGTGTGCATATTTGACATATATACACATAGAAAAATACAGATGGATCCACGTAGATATTTAGGTCTATATAGCATAGATCTACAAATTTGCATCTTTATCTCCATTTTTAAAGAAGATTTTATTTATTTATTCATGAGAGACACAGACAGGCAGAGACACAGGCAGAGGGAGAAGCAGGCTCCCCACAGGGAGCCCGATGTGGGACTTGATCCCAGGACCCCAGGGTCATGACCTGAGCTGAAGGCAGATGCTCAACCCTTGAGACACCCAGGTGCCCCTCTCTCTATATTTAGATAAAAGGAGAGAGACTAAGACTTTTTCTGAGGGGATATATATAGCTTAAGAAAAAGGTATTATAATTAAGAGGGGGAATGGTCATTAACAGAGAAAAACCTAAAGGAAACCAAAATCTAAAGGAAACCAAAGTGGCCCAATCTTATCCTTTACACAAATAACGCAGCAGATGACAAGATCACTGTGAGAAACACCTAGGGCATGGGTCTGGGAGACCTGAGTGTTGTGGCCAACCTCTGCCTCCTACAGAGTGTGTGTGAGATGGCGGACACGTTCTTGTCCCATCCGAGCCCCAAATGTCATGCTGGATAAACCAGAGGAATTCCTGCCTTGCTCACCGCACTTTCCTGTAGTGAGAAGTAAATTAGACCAGGTGTGTAAAATGCCCATCAGACATCGCACAGGTGAGAAAAAAGTTAGTATTGAAAGTGACACTCCTTCCTGTTATGAACAAAATTAACCCGTAAATTAAAATTACACCTGCTGGTATATTTTTGCATTTATTTTACTAAAGCACAAAAAACTACAAGGATACTATCCTTGAAATGTCAGAGCTCTGCTGGGATTGAGTTTGTTTCCAGTGTTTTGCCATTCAAACAAATTTAGAACTGGGACACCTGGGTGGCTCAGCAGTTGAGCATCTGCCTTTGGCTCAGGGTGTGATCCTGGGGTCCTGGGATCAAGTCCCATATCAGGCTCCATCCATAAAGCCTGCTTCTCCCTCTGCCTGGGTCTCTGCCTCTCTCTGTGTGTCTCTCATGAATAAATGAATAAAATCTTAAACAAAACACATTGGAACCATAGAGAAATCCCTTCTTAGAAGGACCCATGTAACTCGAGCCCAGATCCATTGCTCCAGATCCCCTGCACTGAGCGGAACTCGCAGCCATTCTGTGTACTCCACGGGTCTCTGTTGGGCCTTTCCACCACTTCTGTACAAGGTGGGCTTCCTTTCCTTCATCTTGTTCTTTCTCTACTGCATTTTCCCTTTAAAGTGAAGCTGCCTGTTACTGTTTCTGCACTATACACATGGGGAATGGGATGCATTTAGCCAAAGATGTGCAGGGAGCAACGTGGGATTGGGAGCTAGACTCTGCTCTCCCTTGTCTACCCCCAAAATGAGCATGGGGCCAGGTGATGAAGAATAACACCCACCCATCATCTGTAGAGAGAGAGTAACACTTGGCATCTAGAAAGACACTTCGCTTAAGGGTCAGCTGTTGGGGGTTCCGGTCTCTGCTGCTCAGGTGAGAAAGGCAAACACAGAGAGGAGGGGACTTCTCCAAACTCTTCCTCCCTGTAGTCACATTCAAGCGATGCAGGTAATTGTGCAGCTCACAAGCGGAAGAGGATGTTAGGGTCTGACACAGGCCCAGGGTGTGGCTGCACTCAGAGAATCCTCCCTGAATGAGAAAATGCAGGTGTGCAGACCAAGCTCGGCAGCCTGGTGCTCCCAGCCCACCTTTGCCAAGCCAGTACCTGATGAAGCATCTCCCCTCATTAGGAACCGACTAACACCTTCATCCATCCATCCCACGGACACTGAATAGCCCCCCTCTGGACAGAGCTCATCCTGAGGCTGGGTCCCCAGCAGAGACCAGACTCCAGTCCCTCCCAGAGCTGCTGGCTGAGCAGGGAAGGTGGTCTGCACAACTCATTACACAGCTGAGTGATCAGCTTCAGCTTTGCCACTTTGTTTCATGCAGGAATACAGGTTGTAAGGAGACGAGATAGGCAGAGGCCTGCCTTCATTTTGGAGGTCAGGAAAGGCATCCCTGAAAGCATAATGGTTGACCTGTACTTTGAAGGACTAGCTGGTGTCTCAGGTAGAGAGAAGACCATGAACACAGGCTCTGTGGCAAGAAGAAGGTGCCCAGAAACTTCTGGAACAGAGCCAGAGGAGCCAGAGTAGGAGCCTGGGGGTGAGCTTGAGGCCAAAAAGGTAGGACGGGGCCAGGTCAAATACAAGGCCTTTCCAGCCTTTTAGTGTAAGAACACTTGGGAAACAACTCAGGAACTTTAAGATGGAGAAAGAGCTGTGATGAAATATAACTTTTGTTTTCAGAAGATTTGTCTGCCTGGGGTGAGCAGAATGGAACATTGATTTTGGTACCAGCATCATCAGCCTTGAGTGGAGACCCAGCAGGTGTCAGACCCTGGAAAAATCTATATTATAATCTCTCAATAACCGTGTAGGGCAGGAACATCCATCTCTGGTGGTAAACATGACACGACGGGAGGAACAGGGGCATCCAATGAGTTGCGTAAGGCCAGGCACCCAATAACTACTGAAGCTGGGGCGCCACTGGCCAAACCAACTAGGTGAGTCTGGGGGGCACAATGCCTGTGTGTGATGCCATGGCTCATCCACAGTAGGCACCATGTATCTACAACCACACATGTGTGCTATTTAATGAACTGATAGAAAAACACAAGCATGCATGAGTGATTACCTCCAAATCCCCATGAAGGGGAGAATATAGAAGGCCAGGGAACCAATAGAGACAATGGTGACAGATCTGCTAAGAGACAGGGTGGACTCCCAGGACAGGGGCTCGGCTGCTTTGTCTCACGGCAACCTCCCCAGGCTCAGAGCTGGTCAGAGCCCCACCCAGTGCCGAGTGTGCAATCGTGGCTGCCTGGCCTCCCTCCTTCCCTCTGCCAGGCATCCAGGGTAGGTCTGGAAGGAGAAGTGAGCACTCACTCTGTCCTCTGTACCACAGGGAAGGATCCCATCCGGACATAGGAGCTCTGCACCCCGTTGTCTCTCCTCCCCAGGATCTCCTTCACCCTGAATGAATCCATCAGGTCAAAACCTGTCAAAGAGAAGAGCTGGGGTGAGCGGCAGGAGGAGCACAGGGGACAGGGGGAGCCATGTGTCTCTGTAGAGGTGAGCAGAGGAACTGTTCAGATAGATTTTGGGGAGAAAACAAACGACAAAGTAAGGACATGTAGAGCTCCATCTCCAATCCCAGGGAAAGTGCAGGAGAAAGGCACATCTGGGTCTTCCAAAGAACTGGAACATGTCCTGGCTGCATGGCCAGTGTTCGGGAAGCCCCTGCAGGAATACCTTGAGGGCTCTGCAGGCAGAGTGGTCATTTAGGGATTTCCCTCCTGTGGCCTCAGACCTGCCATTCATGTGAATTTTGCTTGGATTACAGTTTGGCGCATTTTAAATTTCATATTTTTAAAGAGTGAGAGGTCAGAGAGAAAAAAACCAAATGACATTACAATCATTGGAAGGTACTTGGTCCTGTTTTGTTTGGGCTCAAAGAGAGGATCTCATGTGCACTGGGAACGTCTGTGATGGGACAGTCGTGACCTTGGTGCTCAGGGCGCTGGTGGGGGAGGGGGTGATCAGCACAGGGACACACGCATGTGACGCTGGGCCAGCTACATAATGTACAGGAGCCTCTGCACTGAGCACTTGATTGTAAAGGGAGGGCAATGGCACGGCCAGTCAGTTATCACTCACGCTTCACCACTAGGGCCAGCACATCTGCACCCACATCCCTACAAAACTGTCCAGACTTGAGTCCCGCAGGCCAGGAACCCCGGTCCTCAGGAGAGCCTGAGAACAGCGTGACATACTGGCTCAAACCGTGCCCCTCAGGCAACGGGGAAGCTTGGATTATTTGGAAGGAAGACAACAGAGGGCAAGCATGGGGGCTTGCTCATTTCTGCATCCCCAGGCCTAACATGACTCTTAGCCCTGGCCACGCCTAACCCATGAGACTTCAGGAAGATTCTTGGCATCTCCAACCTTCAAAGGTGCTGCCATGCAAACAGGAGGCGAGCTTGCAGGGCTTACACTGCAGTGAAAAAGACATCCTACTAACCTTTATTCTAAAAGATCATTTATTCAGTCAATACATATTTGAGAGTGTCTCTGGTGTTCCAAGCTTGGTGTAAGAAACAGCAGCACAGAAAAGAATTGGCAGCGATTGAGAGTTTGAGTAAGAGAATTGGGCAGGTCTAGTCTGTGTTCCTGACCACAAGGTCCTTGTTGGGTGACTTTAAGCAGGTTGGTTAACATCTCTAAGCCCCAGCCTCTTTATCTATAAAAAGGAGGTTCTTTTAGCATATAACTCATAGGATTGTGGTAAAGCTTGAATGATAGGATACAAAACGTCTAACATGCAGGGACCCACAGAATAGTTTTCATATCGATTATGCTCCCATTATAATGATTATAGCCTCTTCTACCACAAAGTTCTGTGCATGGATGTCCTTTATTCATCCGAGGCATATTTTTGAGAGCCTGCTCTGAGCCAAGCATATGTGAGCACAACACATAAAGTGGGAGGAGAGATGAACTCCTGGTTCTTGGAAACTGGTGTCCTCACAGGAGACCAAAAATAAGCTAACATACGGCAGGAGGGTAAAGGGCAATTGCAGGCAGCAAGGAAGGACCAGGCAGGCTTGGGACCGGACACAAACAGAGGCTGTGCCCCGCCTGGAGCAGAGCCTGTCATGGTCCAGGAGAGTTGCAGGCACAGCAAGCCTCTACTGGGCTGGAGCTCTGGGTGACATTTTGGAGTTCCCAGCTTTTCATCATGTTGACATCATGTCATTATTGAAAATGACTAAGAGTTGTCATTATGTCATTTTGAACAGCATTTCACACACTAGCTAACTAATTAATAAAATTCATGACATAATGTTAAGTGATATTTAGTCCTGAAGAGAGAAAACATGGATCCAGAAGCTCCCTCATGGATGAAAAAAGCACAGCTTCAAAGTATGCTTTTTCCTGTGCACTGGGGTAAATGATCCAGCCTCTCCAGAGTCGGTGGGTTCCTCCAAGGGGTGGGCTCCCCACATCTCCACCTGACATCAACCATGTGGTCTGGGCCATGGAGGAGTCAGCAGGCCTGAGCTGGACACAGGAGGAGCAGGGCCACTTCCTCCTTGGCTGACATGCTCAGGTGGAGCTGAGCGTACCACACCATCCCCTGTCCCCAGAACCAGGCCTGGCCCATAGCACAAATTCATGCAACTGGACTTCCAGCCACCTTTAGGCCAGCATATTCCCTTTACCTGAGAACAACTGTATAAAAGAGAGAGCCCCCAGCACCTAGAAGGCCAAACACTCACTCATAGGTTGAGGCCCACTTAGGTCACGAGGGTAGGGTCCCCATGGATGGTTATCACTGCTCTTATAAAAGAGACCCTAATGGGCAGCCCAGGTGGCTCAGCGGTTTAGTGCTGCCTTAGGCCCAGGGTGTGATCCTGGAGACCCGGGATCAAGTCCCCCACGTTGGGCTCTCTGTGTGGAGCCTGCTTCTCTCTCTGCCTGTGTCTGTGCCTCTCTCTCTCTCTCTCTCTCTCTCTCTCTCTCTCTCTCTCTCATAAATAAATAAAATTAAAAGAAAAATAGAGACCCCAAGACCTCCCTTGCCCTTCTACCATCTGAGGACAATGAGCAGAGGGCCATCAACAAACCAGAGAGTAGGCCCTCGCCAGTTGCTAAATCTTGCAGGTTCCTGGTCTTGGACTACCCAGACCCCAGAACAGTAAGAGAGAAAATCCTGTTGCTTATAAGCCACTCAGTCAGTGGTGTTTTCGTTATACTGGCTAAAGGGATAAAGATACTGAGTTACTTTGAAGACATTGTCTGATTTTTTAGAGCCTGTTTCCTTAACTGGAAGGTGGAGGGAGTGAACCGTCACAAGGCAGCGGAGTCATTTCAGTGAGGTGAGATGACAGAGCAAGCAACTGCAGGCACCCGGCACCTGGCAGTCGCTTTGTCTATACCTCCAGCTCTTGCTGGGGACCACGAAGGGACTTCTGGACCCATATCCTCTGTGAAATCCCATCACAAGAGGCTCATACCCTGGCAATCACTCTGCCACTTTTCCCGGAGCCCCAGCAGTATCACTTGGTTGTAAAGGACCAGGCCTGGGGCAAGGAGCAGCCACCTCCCCTTTCACAGAGGAATCCTGGGGAGCCCCTGCCCCAGGTGTGGCAGGTCAGGGCACTAGATATTGCGAGACACCTGCCGTTGAACAAGAGAGAAGCCCTCTCCTTTTACCTCCTCCTCTGCCCCTCTGTCGACACGGCTACAGCCCCCTTGAGCAGAGACTGGCCCTGCTCTTAGAACATCACCTGGGGATCAAAAACATAAGATGCCCCTGCAGCTCTGGGATCAATACCTCTGAGAGCCCTGCAAGCCTAGCAGGAGCAGCTGGCGGAACTGACTGGGTCCTACTCGAGACCTTCTGAAGACCCACAGAGCTGCCACGCTGGCTGGGGCCCTGTACCTGGATGTTGCCTGGTGGCACTGGGAAGTTCCCAGCAGTGGGGGTGCTGGTCCCTGAGAAGGGGGAGCCTGGCTCATAAGGCCCTGGAGGGTCCATGGAACAGACACCAAGTGGTAAAGGGTGTAGAGCCTGTCTGGGATCAGATCCTGTTTCAGCGAAAGGCAGAGAAGGTCTAGGAGACAGTCTGTCCTGGGCCCGAAAGCTGGCCGAACAGTGACCATACCCGTGGCTGGCATCCTTGTGCCTCCTCCACCAAGGAGGTGGGGAACACAACCCAACTGGCAGGCACCCACCTCGAGGACCAGGCACAAGCCTGCAGGCAGGGCTGCACTGAGCAGGTGCTTGTACCTGGCACCTCCAGCAGCCCAGCACCGGTGGGTTCCTGAGGGCTCTCCCTTTTGTGACACTTTCTGACTCCCCTGCCCGCCTGGGGAAGTTCCTATAGGGAGGTGGTGAGGTTGGAGGGGTGTGCTTGTTGCTCAAGGGAAGATGCCCCCAGTTAAGTTTAGGGAGGGAAGGTGGGCAGGGAGGGGCAGGTCAGTCAGCACCCGGGGCACCAGCTCTGTTCTTAGGCTGCAGCCCCACGCCGCAGCTGCAACTGCCAAGCCCCTCACAGCTCCCCGTCCCACCTGTACAGAGGGGAGGGCAGCCACCACTTGACGGGCCGGTCTGAGGCCTCGTACGGACGTCCAGCCCTGGAGGGCCCCCCGGAGCAGCCACTCTTACTCAGAGAGCGTGTTCATGATCCAGAGGACACGTGCCCCTGCCTTCCCCTTGACAAGTCAGCAAAGGGGACCTGCTCCCCTACTTCACAGCTGTCACCTGTCACCAGACAGGGCCACCCCGGGCTCCATCTCCCTTCAGCGGTTACAAGTGGGACAATTCTGCTTTTAAGTTTCAAAATAGCAACCATATGCTCTGCTTTCTGGTTCCACTTTTATCGGTTTCAATGAATAAAAACCATGAATAAAAACAAAGACTTAAACATGGCAAAACTTTGAACAACAAGCAATTAACTAGGTGGCAGCAAAGGGCATGGAGACAAAAGATGAATTGCTCGCAATAAATAAAAGGCTGCGAAGGAAGATGAAAAATGTTCTCCAGGTAAATGGGTCCTGATGCAAGCCACGCTGAGGTACAGAAGCAATTGTTCAGTGCAGGAATTGCGAGGGTACACCTCCCCAAAATCACGGAGTCAGCTGAAGCAGGCGGCATCAGGGACACCGTGAGCCATGGCCCCGAGTCCACTGGCTGCACCTGCTCCACACTGATGCCCACTGAGTGTGCTCCCCACCCGTCCACTCCCCTGGGTGGAGCTTTGCTGGACTCTCCAGACAGGATGCTTCTCCTGGGTCTTTGGTGGGTCTGGCCCAGGCACACACAGCTTATCTAGGGACTGCTTCCCTCATCGGGTGCTGAGCAATTTGATCGAATTCATGTTTGCAATGCTAAAGAAGCCAGGAGCCCCGGTGGTTCTTGTTTGTGGCACAGTTTGTAGAAAGAGGGAAAGAGAGAAGGAAGGATGCCCTGTTAGCTGCTCAGATCCCAATAATGAACAGGGCAAAATCCCAGCTGCACCCCCCCCCCAGATTTTGGTGTTTAGGGAGATGCAAAATCCCAGCTGCCCTCCCCACCCCAGATTCTGGTGTCTAGGGAGACGCAGAGACATACACAATCAGTGACAGCATCGTGGGTGAATGACTAGGAGGGGGGATGATGACAGGGCTTGCATAGGAGCACAGGAAATACCTCCCTTGTCCAGCTGAGGAGCAATCCAGGGAGGCCTGGCCCGCATTTGAAGAACAAATAAAAGATGGGCAGACAGAGGAGGAAGAAAGGGCACCCTAGGTAGCTGGATGTGCAAAGGCCACTGGGCTCGGGTCAGCCAGGTTCCTTCTGAGAATCTTGGCCACTCTGGGCTGTCAGTAGCCACGGCCCACGGAACACCGGCTGGGATGGGGTAGGCAGAGGCCGATCGGGCTGGGTCGTGTTGGCCACACAGCGAAGTCTGGGTGTCTCTCTGCGGGAGGAGCCGTGGAAGGGCTTCAGAGCAAGAAAGGAACACAATCGTGTTGGTGTTCCGGAGGCCATTCTGGCAGCAGGGAGGCAGGACGGGGAGACCAGGGAGGGGTGGGTGGGGAGAGGGACAGAGGAGGCCTCAGGCCGGGCTCCACTTGAGAGGTGCAGCGGGTGTGCCTCGGTGATGTCTGGATGCAGGAGCCCAGGTGGCAGGAGAGAGAAATCCAGAATGTCTGCGGCCACGTTTCCGAGCTGCCCCGAGCCTCGTATGTTCTTAAACCCCAAATCACTAACCTCCCAGGAATGTTGTAGAACACCTGCAGTCAACGGCGCTCCCAGTTCGGTTATGAGCCCCGAGAGAGCCTCAGAAACACTGCGTGGGAGGCACAGTCACGCAGGCAGGGAACCCGAGCCTCGGAGATGTCAGGAGGCTGGGGGCTGCAGCGCCAGCCTGAGACCTACGCCTCCAAACCACCTTGCCTGCCCTCTTCCCTCCCTGGCTCTTCTGACCTGGTGAGCCCCCCGAACTGCCAAAGTCCTTGAGGGAATGCCTGGAAGTGAGGCTTTGGGCAACTCCATCTTTTGTCCAGAATATAAAAGCCTTTCCAATTACCCAACTGCGTTAAAAGTGGCAAGTCTGAGACTCCATCTCTCCAGCTTCCACACAGCGAGGGTTTTTCTCTGGACTGGTTATAATTAAAGGAGAGGATAGATCCAGCAGGTTCTCCGTGTGCTCGGCGCTGCACAAACAGGCCATCCGTGCCACGTGCAATGGATGACTGCCCGGCACCGCAATTACTTCCTGGGAGGGGAGCCGCAGGGCCCACAGAGGGGAGGGGAGCTCCTAGGGCTCCGCTGGCTGCAGAGACACACAGCGGATTCCTAACCGAGGAATCCAATCACCTCTACCCATCACCAAACGCTGTCAGCAGGACCCTCCTCACATGCCAGACGCTGAAGAATGCATTCACGCCCTGCCCAACTGATGCACGTGTGCACATGTGTGTGTACACATGTGCCCCCAACACACACACGTGTACACCTGTGCCCCCAACACACACACACGCCCATGCACAGTGGATCTTCCCAGCAAAATCAGTTGTTCTTAAGTAGAAAACATAGTTGGGCTCCTTAGTCCACAGAATGATGGAGAATGACCGGCTCATCTGCGGTGACATGGGCAGATTCGTTTATTTGTGAGCTCTTCCCTCCTTTCTTTTTTTTTTTTAATTTTTATTTATTTATGATAGTCACACACAGAGAGAGAGAGAGAGGCAGAGACACAGGCAGAGAGAGAAGCAGGCTCCATGCACCGGGAGCCTGACGTGGGATTCGATCCCGGGTCTCCAGGATCGCGCCCTGGGCCAAAGGCAGGCGCCAAACCGCTGCGCCACCCAGGGATCCCTCTTCCCTCCTTTCTTCTTGCCCTCCATCCCATGGTCTGCCCGTGAGCCCTGACTACACCACAAACCCAGGCAAGTTACTGAATGTGCTTGTGCCTCGGTTTCCCCAATGATAAAATACAAACCGGTGCCTATCTCATACATCATACGGGCTGAATGAGGGCACATGGGCTCAATGCTTGGCTCACCGTAGGTGTTCAGTGAAGACTCTTACCATTCATTATTTGTTCCTAATGTCTGTCTGGTGGCATCTGTCCCTTCTGTAGACACACATGCCGGATAATGAACTATTTAGGGCGAGGAGATGCTGCTCTGAGGGATTCGCTGCTTCACAAAAGTGTAATGTGGATAATGCAGGAGGTAGGAATTTGCTTTGAAGACTGGCCTCGGTGGGAGCCGTGCTTGGCTGGGGGTTGCCAAGGCAGCGAGTGGGAGCAATGAGGTTAAACTGCCCAGAAGCTTCGCCCCACAGAGCAGCTCAGCTATAAGCATATCCCCCACGCAAGGTAAGAAAGTGAAGAGGATGAGCGCCACCTTTATCTCCTGGGTTGACAGAGGGCCCCCAGGAGGGAGAGCTCCTCGCTGAGAACCAACGACACACCAGGTGCTCCAGCAGGAGAAAAGAGGCAACCGACCAACCCCGTCTTCCTTTGGGTCCCTCCAGAAGAGCTGAACTGGGAGGCACTCGATGGGGGAGTGGACGGGGGCAGGGAGGAAAAGCAGCTGATGAGGCTGTGGCACTAAGCCAGCCACCCCAGCAGGTGCCTACAGCTGGATCCCACCGGGAAACACCACAAAACGGGGCAAATGTGGACCTCGGCATGGTCCCCCACCCCAAAGGGCAGTAGAACCCGAGGGCTCAGTCACTCTTGAGGACACATTTCACCTGCTGTGTGAGCAGGCTGGGCAGCCTCCCACATGTCTAGGATCATCCTAGACATGTCCCTGGAGCACAAACAGGCAGATGCTGGCACTTTCTTGTGGGCAGGGGCGCCCTGTCATGGCAGTAGCCTGGGATGCCATTCCCTGGACAGCACCTGCGAAGCACCCACTCCCGACCCCTCTGGCTTCGTGGCCAGGCAGGCAGACCCGCTCCGGCGCTCCACGTGGAGGCGGCACGGGGCCCCGCAGGCCGTGGGCAGGGGCGGGGCGGGCGTCCTGGAGGCAGGGGGAAGCTCCCACGCAGGCCGCGGGGAGAAGCAAACCCTACTCCCACACTCGTGGCTCTCGGGAGGGTGGGAAGCCCACTTGGCCGTTGCTGCACACCCCACCTACCGCGTCCACGCAGGGACGGCCCAGGAAGGGGTCTGGGGGGGGGTATGTCTATTGCTGGGTCTGCAGCCACGTGTCTCTCTCCCTCTCTCCCATCATTCCCTCCTGTATCTATAATTCTGATTCACGCTCTCACTCCAAATGCGTGGATTTCTCCACACATTTGCTCACTCCGCCCACCATTCGCTTATTCATCCCCCAACTCACTTGTTCTTATGTGTCATTTAGAGCCTCCCACAGGGGCACCACCGACCCCCAGGTGGAAATGCGACTGCTGCTGGTTCATGGGGGCCGCCACCTGCACCACCCAGGCCCTTCCACTCGACTTCGGTGAACACATAAGCAAGGCCAGCCCTGCGTCCAGGGGGGCAAACAGCACCGCAGAGCAAGCCGGCAGGTGCCCGGGCTTTCTCACCTGTGATTTCCTTGCTTCCACCGTTGGTGTGCTTAAAGCGGTCTCCTTCCACACGGACGCTGGGGCACAGCACGTCTGAGGGAGGCGAGAGAAAACAGAGAGATGGATGAGCCAACGGGAGCCACGTTCGCTCTGCGCTATGGGTCAGCACACGGGGTCCCCAGCTCCGGGCGCGCAGGACGGCCGGTGCCTGGAGCCCACACCGTGGGCTGCTGCTCGGCGAGCACCTGCTCTGGCAAATACCACGCTCCGTCCTGGGGGTGACACGCAAACAAGGAAAGCGTCCCCACCTACAACGAGGACGCAGTCTCACCCTTTAGAGGGAGTCAGACACCCAAACTGCCAGGACCTGCAGTGTCCTAAGTGTCCTAAGTGACAGAGCGGGCGTGGTTGCTGGGGGATTTGGGACAGAGGTCTGACACCTCGCCGGGCTTGGCGACGACGTCAGGGAGGCCTTCCTGGAAAGACGATGCTTGAGGCTCCCTCAAGGGAACAGTCGAGACTCAGCCAGGGAGACAAAGGAACAAAAAGCGGCGCAGAGGGACCTCATTTACAAAGGCACCAACATACTCATCAAGATTCCAAGTCGGCAGGTGTCCATGACATAGGAAATGTGTGCCGGGGAGGGGGGGCGCTCCACAGAGGTGTCTCTTGTGCTACCCTAAGGCGCTTCCAGTGCAATTCCAGAAAAAGCAGAAATGCTCAATTATACAAAGGCTACAGAGTAAGTCATACAGCAAGAAAAATGCTTCGTTATGGGATATCACATCTTAACGTCTTCACGATTCCTTACTTAAAAAGTTGGAAGGGAAAGAGACTCTTTCAGTTGCCTGGAAAATCCCAGAAGAAGCACCACCTAAGAATCTCAAGTCCTCGGGCCACGTGTGGGCTCCCTGACCCGCTCGCTCGCCGTCTGGGCCAAGTCTGCTAACCCCAGTCCTGGGGCGAGCGTCTCGGCGGGGAGACCTCCCAAAGCACACACTGTACATGGGGCTGCCTGGAGGTGGGGGCGCAGCCCAAGCTCGCAGCAGGACTGGAACGGGCCCCGGGGGCCCTCCAATTCAGCATCTGCAACAACTGGCTTACCTGAGTGTAGCCCCTGCCCTGTGCACGTCACTGTCATAAGCTCCCCTCATGGGACATTCCTGCCATCTGTCCATGTGCAATGATGTGTTTCCATATTCGGGGCTCAAGTGTCTCAGCAAGGGGCTGGTTTGGGGCCCCTTTACCCCTCGGCAGCGAGGGGAAAGAATGAGATCTTCCCTGGTCCGGGTGGAGGTCTTTATCATGTTTATCCTCAAAGGCACCACGAGGTCTGACGAGCCCCACGGAAGGGGTTATTTTGGAAACAGCACCAAGCTGTCTGTCTAGGACCAAATACGCGAGAGGATGCGGGCACCACGTAATATTTAGACAGCCCCACCCAGGACAGCGGCAGCAGCAGGGTGACAATCGGTGGCGCCAGCCCTGGAAGGCTGCCAGAGACACCGGCTGCGGATCATGCGTCAAGTGCAGATGCGTTGATTCAGAAGGTTCTCTCCTTGATTCTGAGCAAATCTCTGGAAACTGATGGCTGGAGCTCAGGGCAGGCAGGGCCACGGAGTCTTGTCTCTGAAAATACCCTGTGGCTGTGACCTGATTTCCAAACCCAGACAGGGCAGGGACGGTCCAAAGACCAGGAACACAGGTAAGATGGAGCCTCTTTTCAACCACAATAGAATTTGCCCAAACTGGTTGAAGGAATCATTCCCCAGGCCACCTGCCAATCCCCGGCTGGGGCCGTCACTGACCCTTTTCCATCCAAGAGGCTCAAGGGGCCATTTATAGCTGACTTAGTATCAAGTCAGGACAAATGATTCCCAAAATACCCCCTCCAGCCAGGCTTCACAGGGATTTCGGGGCCCTCTGGGTTCATCTGCTTGGCAGGGAAAGGCCCATAACTGTATCTGTTGGGCCAACATATTTCCACACCTTGGATAATGATCTATTTATCTCCACATGAACTCACTTATTTAAACTAAAATATCTGAGCTCCAGATATGTTCCAGGCACAGAGTTCGTTCTAGGGACACACAAATGAGATAAAAAGACAAATCCCAGGACACCTGGACAGCTCAGTGGTTGAGCGCCTGGCTTTGGCTCAGGGTGTGATCCCGGGGTCCTGGAATCGAGTCGCATATCAGGGTCCCTACAGGGAGCCTGCTTCTCCCTCTGCCTGTGTCTCTGCCTTTCTCTGTGTGTTTCTCATGAATAAAGAAGTAAAATATTAAAAAAAAAAAAAGACAAGTCACCACCCCTGCCCTCAGGGCACTGGTGGGCTGACGTGACACATGGAAGCATGAGAAAGTGCCAGAGCTGCCGTGACATCATTGTGTCTCCTTGCTTTGCAGGCTCCTCCTCAGTCTTTGAGGCTGCTCACTTCACCCCACGGCTTGTCTTCAGTGACCCCAGCCTGGGTTAGGAGCCCCATTGCCCCAACCCATGTCCCAGAGCTGATGGCATCACTTGGAAATCACCGATTGGTGTCTGTCTCCCCAGGGAGTGAGAGCCCTGCATGCCTCCAAGTTCAGCTCTGTAGCATCACTGTCGTCACCTCCCCAGGTACAGACAAGGCCCTAAGTTCACGCTGACCAGAAAGGACCAGTGACACCTGCGCTGAGAAGTCAATGCTGGATGGCCTTCCAGGCATGGGTTCCACCGTGATGCTGAGAAGTGGTGAGAGGTCACAGAGGGGGACCCCTGCCGTGGAGGGGTGATAGACCCCCTTTCTTGCTAAGGGAATGCCCCTGAACTCAGAGTGGCAGCCCAAGGAGCAGAGCTATGGCTGGTGGGTCTCAGCTAATGGAGGTTATTCTGTCCCCCACCCTTCTAGCCTCCCTGGGACACACGTGTGACCCAGTTCTGGACAAGAAAATAAGCAACAGAAGTTTGCTGTGGTTGGCAGAGGAGAGGTTTCTTAAAAAGCTTTTTCCTTGGGACACCAGGGTGGCTCAGTGGTTGAGCATCTGCCTTCAGCTCAGGTCGTGATCCCCGGGGTCCTGGGATCGAGTCCCCACAGGGAGCCTGTTTCTCCCTCTGCCTCTGTCTCTGCCTCTCTCTCTGTGTCTCTCATGAATAAACAAATAAATTAAAAAAAAAAAAAGATGAAATGGGAGAGAGTTAGGTGGGGTTGCCCAGTTCATGTACAGTCTCTTCCCTCTGCTCAGACTGTGGGGACATGACATTGCAAGACTGCCAAGGACCACTGAGGAGTCAGGGACTCCAACCCCAGCAACCCAAGCCTGGGTGAAAAGGGTAAGAAAAACACATTTCTATTTGTCTAAGCCGCTGTACTTTGTTTGTGTTTGCTTTGCTTTTGTTTTTAATTTGCCATTGAGCGTATTCCAAACTTGCACACATTCCCTTTCCTCAAGGACTGGAAAGCTGCTCCCCGTTCCAGATGCCCGAGGACAACTCAGAGTGGTGGTGAGAACTGGCGCATCTGTCCCAGTGAAGGAGCCACTGACAGCCTGGGGTGGCTTCACCGTCCCAGTAAAGGTGGGTTTCCCCGGGGAATGACTCAGGATCAACACGAGAAGCGGCTCTGGGGTGGGATAAGTTGTCGATGGGATACGTTCTCTGGAACGGACATGTGTACTTAACTCTCGGGTTAGGAGGTCACTTTTCCTCTTTGAAAGAGTAAGAACACAAAAGAGACGTGACTGATCACAACCACCTGACTAACTGTCACCCACTGATACCTGTTCTCCCTCGGTCTTTGTGTCGTTAGAACACCCTCGACTTCCGGAGAGGAAAGGGATCCCTGTGCCCACAGGACCAGTTCTGTTTCACCAGAAGCTTTCAAGAGGGACCTGCTCCTGATTGACCAGAGCTGCTGCTCCAAGGTGGAAAAAACTAGGAATTCACCGCGGCTCCTGTGGAAAAACACTCTGGGTGTCCTCAGTTTACCAAACGGCAGAAGGGGAAAGTGTGCTTGCACAGGATGCCCTCTGCTTCTTGCTGACGTACCCACAGCACACCCAGCTGTTCTATCCCTTCGGTGTCTTCATTTGGGAAAAGAGAGTGATGGTAATTATTGAGCACCTACTGTGTGCCAGTCTCCCATCTGGGGATTTTACCTGCAATAGCCGTTCTAGTAAAGTAGATTTTTTTCCCCATTACACAGACGTAAAAACAGAGGCATAAAAGGTGAAGAAATTCACCAGGATGGGAGGATCACCTGGATCTGCATAAAGGTCTACCTCCATTTAGAACCTCGGAGCTGGTAGCCTTGGTCCAGGAAATCAGCGGGACCACGGGAGCAGGGCACAGAGCCACAGGCCGCAGAAGGCAATGGACAGGAAGCAATCACCGCTCACCCTGGGGCTCATGGCAGCCGCCACTGAGGACGTGATGGGGTTCCCAGTGTGCAGAGAGGAGGTGGAGGAGGAGGGGGTGAATCAGGCACCAGCAGGCACCCAGCACAGCCCGTCCGCGCCCCACACCAGCCAGGAAGTCATCTTCACCCTCCCGCTCTCTAACCCGCCCCTCTGTGGCTCCGAGGAACAGGTGCTATTATTCACAGACGCGGGAAGAAAGGCCTGAAGAGGTTACAAATGGATGGTCCACGGCCGCAGAGCCAGCAAGTGGGGAGGTCAGCACGATGGCTCCGGCATCTGGCTCCTGACCCCTGCACCACACAGTCTCTCCAGAAGTCACCCACCCCAATCACCCACCCAACAGGGAGCCAAGTCTGTCTGTCTCCAAAGCCTGCACAGACAGACGGCCAGCTGCTACTTCCTGAGGCAGCCCCTTCCGCCCATAAAGGGTCCTGACTTGCTGTAAAGTCCTTGCTCTGTACCTGTAGGATCCAGATGCTCCCCAGGTCCCGCCTTCCGGGGGTCTGCTCGCTCGTGTCCACCAGGCTCCGAGCTGGGCACTGGGACCCTGGGGGGTGGACTGGACAGACGGCAAGATGGGTAATAAGCCCAAACAGGTCCCCGTTCTCTCTCACAGAAGCTACTTAGATGCTCCAAGGCAGCTGGGGTGCTGCTCCCACTGTCCGATCCTCTCCAGCGAGCCCCCTGCTTCACATCCCCCCAGGGGCCCCTCACCCAGACAGGCCAGGGGAGTGGAGGGACAGGTCTCATCGGAGCCGTGAGCAAGCATGCTGGGATCACAGCTCCCGTGGGCATGGCTGCATGTCTGCTGCTGAATGAGGCTTGTCTGGGTCCCATCTGGCCTCCTATCAATGCTACTCATCGTGCCCATTATGCAGAGGAGGCAACCGAGGCTAGGAAAGCCGAGAGGACCTGGTTACATCACACAGCTAGCTAGTGGTGGAGACAGGAATCAGCTTGGTGTGACCCCAGCACTCTCTCTCACTTGCTCCCACAAACACACATGCTGGCGTGTCCAGAAGAGCGTATACCTAAACCATGGTTACCTCTGGGAGGCAGAACTTGGGGTGATTCTTAGTTCCTTTTTGCGTCTTTGTATTTTCAAATTTGCCTTAAAGATTTGAACATGATTTGCGAGTTTGTTTTACCGTGATTATTATTTTTTAAAAGCAGGTCTGAGCCCTGCCCTGGGGTGCTTGTTGCTGAGGCAGCAGGAGGCTCCAGGGGAGGGAGGGAGGAAGGCTGGTGGGGGCGCTGGTGGCCAGAAGCAAATGCTGTTTGCAGAGGTGAGCTGGGGAGTCCAGGAGGCCTGCTGGGCCTGCACCTGCTGACATGCCCCGGGGCAGCCTGGGCAGCGGCAGGTGGCCTCCCACCAGGGCCCTCTCCTCCCAGCCCAAGTCCTGGCCTGCTCACCGGGGTAAGGTGAGGCTAGAACAGGGCCAGAGGGAGACCCAGCTCTCCGAGGCTGATGGGGAAGGCAGTCTGGATTCTGCTGACCTCGCCTCTCTGATGTCAGGTGCCCCCTGTGCACACTTCCAGATCCGGAAATAGGGATGCAAGTGTGTGGGGTTTCCCCATGCGAGGTCACCCTGCAGCTTCAGTGAGACAGTGAGCAGGAAGGCGTCGGCTTGATGCTCGGGACCTAACAAGTGCTCCTTCATTCCTTCACTCATTCAGCCCGCACGCTTTTGCAGAGTGCCAAGCACAAACCTCCCAGAATGCCGAGCAAGTGCAAGCATGGGCCCTGGCCTCTCGGTGGTCACATGCCAGTGGAGGAAACAGACACAGAGAAGCAAGTTGGTCACCGGGTGTGACCAGCGCTGCGCAGGAAGGACGCAGGTGGTGGCTGGTGACATCTGGGCTGAGAGCAGAGATGGGCATGAGCCAGCCACAGGAAGGGCAGGCAGACAGGGGTAGGAGCAAGCAGCACAGAGCCCTGAGGGGGAAGGGGCTTGGCTTGCTCTGGGGTCGGCAGGGGACAAAGCCCTGAGCTACGTGGAGCGAGGAGACAGGTAAAGGTGGGAAGGTGCTAGCTCAGGGCAGCCTGGTGACCCAGGGCAGGGGTTGGAAGTCAGGGCGAGGAAGAGGTGGCTCTGCCCAGGAGTCAAGAGTGAGCAACCAAGGTCAGGCGGAAGGTAATGGTGGTTACTGCATGAGTGTGGCCATCCAAGGGGGGTGGGATTTCAGATTCAGAGGCCTTCCTTTCCCTCCTGGGATGTCTCATGGGCGGAGCCCCAGCAGGTGTCAGCAGGCAGGGGGAGGAGAGGTGGTGGGAACTCAGGAGGGCAGCAGAGCCCTCAGCCAGCACCCAGGTGTCCACATGGGTCCTAGCCACTTTGGCCCACTGGGCTCAGCCAAGCCATGACCTTCACCTGCTGGCATCCGAGAGGCACCACACCTAACTGCGAACTTTCTTCCTTCATCCCACATTTAATAAATACCTAGCTCTGTTCCTGGGACCAAACTCTTCCGGGGTATCACAGGCACGACAACAGGCTCTCTGGCCTCAGGGAGCTGCTGTCCAGGGGACAAGATGGAGATTGGCCAAATAAGGCCCTGACCTCTCCAAGTGGGGACTATAACCAGTGGGTAGCACTGAGGCCAGGATGGGAGGAACACAGTGGGATCCGAGCTGCTTGGAGGGTCAGGGAGGTCTCCAATGAGACCTGGAGGATGAGCTGCAGAAGCAGCAGGAGAGTCGCCCACAGCAAGTTCTCAAGACGCCGTGACTGGTCCCCAAGGAACAGCACTCATCATTCGGGATGCACAATCCAAACCCAGGCCTGACTGGCCCCGCCACCTCCCGTCTTTGGGCTGCAGCAGACCTCGAGTCCACTATGGGTTAAATGATCCAGCCGTAGAACAAGCGCTCTTGAGACCTCAAGGATTCCTTAAATGAGCAGAATTGGTGAGACAGGCACATGGCAGGCAGGGGCAGGATCAGCAGTTTGGGGTCTGGGGCCAGCGGTGGGCAGGGGCTGGGGCGGTGAACTGTCAGGACCCGAAGACCCTGTGTTCTGCTGGGAAGCTGATCCATAGGGAGCAGAGCGGGACATGAGCCAATGTTTCCGGAGTGTCCATCATGGTAGGGACACGATCGCCCCCTGCATGCTAGGGACGCCCAGGGGACAGAAAGGGCAAGGGTCCCTGCCCTCTGGAGCCCACGGTCCAGGGGGTTTTGCTTAAGTCTCTCAATGGCTTTCCCAGGGGGTTGGCTAGAGCTCCGAGAGGATGCACGGCCATCCATGTCACCCTGCAGGGAGAGGCAGAGGTAGGATTCCAACCCAGGGCCCGGTTGGAAGGCAGGCCCCACACAACCTGCCTGGTTCGCCCTCAAGTCTGGCCGGGTAAGACGTGCAAGGCAGGAAGGGTTAGCGGCTGAGCTGGGCCGCCAGCCACAACGGAGGGAGGCACTTCTGGAATCAATACTCTTGCACACGGCCAGAGCTGAGGCTCGGGAAGGAGCCTGAAGGATGACCCTGCGGTCCAGACCTCTCGTTTCCCAGGTAAGGAGTCTGATGCCACCAAAGGGAAGGGCCCACGCTGCCACCCCCAGTGGAGCCTCCGCGCAACCAGGCGCACGGCCACAGCCTTGTCCCACTGCTCACAGGTCCTGGGAACCCAAACCCAGGAAACACCAGTGGCCTCGGGGCGATGGGGGGGTGGTGATGGTAAGGGGAGCAGGAGCTTCTGGAACCGCGGTGTGTGTTACAGGACAGCAGGTTCTGGGAAGGACGGGCTATGGCATCTAACACCGAACTTTTCTCCCCCAAAAGCTTTGCCCTCTGACCTGGATGCAAAACCTCAAACCCAAATTCGCTGCTGGGGCTGATTGCTTCGGCTCCATAGGAACGAACGTCTCCACAAGCTTCCCCTTCACGGTCTCTGTCCTGTTTGCTCCTCCACAGGGAGTGAACAGTGACCTTAGGTGGACGGCATCCTCTGTCTTTTCAGACTCCGAGCCTGGCTTGCTCAGCCTGCCCTTCAGGGTCCGAACGGGGGTGACAGGAGAGAAAGTGCAGGAAGCTTTGGGCCACCTCGGTCCCATACGTCTTGTCCATCCCCAGCCTGGGACCCAGCGCTGAGGGGAACGGCACCTGCGCCCGGCTTGGGGTCAGTCACCGTCAGCCCTGAGCTCCCGCAGGATCCGAGGATGAGGGGCACCCCCAGGGCTGCAAGACAAGGTGTGGGGCCCAGGTGACAGGGCTGCTGAGCAGATTCTGTGCGGACAGCAATCTAAGAAGAAAAGAGTGGCAAAATGCAAATTTAGGGGGCGCCTGGGTGGCTCAGTGGTTGAGCGCCTGCCTTCAGCTCAGGGCATGATCCTGGGGTCCTGGGATTGAGTCCTGCATCAGGCTCCCTGTGGGAAGCCTGCTTCTCACCCCCACCCCCTCTGTGAGTCTTATGAATAAACAAATAAATAAAATCTTTTTAAAAAGGCAAATTGATCATGTGAATCCAGGGGAGTTTTGACAAGATGTTTCCCTCGGCCCCGTGGAGAGGAAGTAAGGGGAGGAGGTAAGAGGGCGTGAACGAGGCCCGGGGTCTGGGCGATGCTGACCCGAAGTCACCCCGTGGCCGGGATACGCCACCTCCCCGTGCAGTCCCAGGAAAACAGAACGAGTCCAAAATGCCTCCCCGGGGGGAAATTCTGTGGTTCTCAGCAGAGACGGGCAAACAAGATAAGGTGCGATCTTTTCTCTAGTTACGGCCACATTCCCTCCATGAGCCTGTGGTCTGACATAAGACCTGTCTGTGTCCAGACGCAGGGTCACGGCCCCAGATTCGGAGCACCGGTGACCACGACCATCCTCGGGGATGAGCAGGGTGCCCTGGCTCAGCCCTCCCCTTACCAGGCCCCGAATGCCTGTGGGAGCAGGCCGGGGACCATGCACTGCATCCCAGGTCTCGGGGCAGAAGTGGACCTGGCCAGCCTGGCTCCTCATCTGCTCCCACCCCTCTCCCCAGAGGGCTGGTGGACGGGGGGTTCCCGGAACGGCCACCGGCTGCATTCCTGCGGGGGGAGCTTTGGTGAGGCTGGTGGGAAATCACAGCCAGATGTCCCGGAGGAACAGCTGGGCACCCTTTCCACTCCCCCTGGACCAATCCAGCTGGTGAAGGCACAGCCGTAACCGGAGATGAGCTGAGGCCCGGGGGCTGGGTGGGGACCCTGCTTGCACGGCCTTCTTCCACCCATGGCACCCACTGGGGCTGCGCCTCCCATCAGAGACTGCACCCACCTCTGCGCATCTGCAGCGGGAGGCGCCAGCCTGGGGTGGGGCACAGAGGGGCCACCTGGCTCTGCGCTCTTCCGAAGCTATGGCTCCCCGCTGCCTGCAGCCCCAGGCCCTGCTGCACCTGCCATAACCTGCACCTGGAGAATGAAGGTGCGGAGGGGGAGGGGCTCGGGCCGGGGCCTTTCCTCCTTCTCCTAGCTGACCGAGCGCCGGCTGCCCAGTACTTCCAGCCTCCAGTTTCTCATAAGAACATTACTATGTGCTGGAGTCACTGTTGAACCTTTTCCCCTACATTTCCTACCTTCCACCCAACCCTTCCACCCCCTCCCTCTGCCCCTAAGCCCTCTGCTTATTTGGAAATGCCGGTCCACCTGCCCGTCTCTATTTCCCTCCGCATGATGCCTTCAAGGTCCATCCATGCCATTTCAGCAGATAGGCCCTCCTTGCCTTTTATGGCTGAATAATATTCTCGTGTAGTGTACAGCGCAGCCTCTTTTACCCATTCATCGTAGGTGGACATTTATGTTGTCTCTACACCCTGGCTTTTGTAAATAATGCTGCAATGAACGAGGCAGGTATGTTTTCAGGTTAGTAATTTCATTTCCTTTGGCGAGATTTCCAGAGGTAGGACTGCTAGATCCTATGGTGGTCCTATTTTCAATGTTTTGAAGAACCCACATCCTCCATCTCTAATGTCCAGGCCAACTCACATTCCCACTGACGGGCTCCCAGATGTTCCCTTTCTCCACATCCTCGCCAACACTTGCTATTTCTAGGCTCTTCCAGAACCATTCTGACAGATACAAGGTGGGATCTCGTTGTGGTTTTCACGCATCATTCTTACGTACTCATGTTTTAAGGGGTTTTCTTCTAAGATGGAGGCTCCATGTGAGCAGGGCTGTGTGTAGGTCACATTAAGGTCCACACTCCCATATCCTGCAGCAACAGTTTCCAGCTCCTGAGAAGCATTTAATCAAGATTTCCCGAACTGATAAAGAAAACACTGTAGCAAAGCTATCAGATGGGTTTCCCATCCCCCCGTATTTCAGATGAGAGCTCCCGTGACCTCCCCAACGACACACGGGCAGCAGAGAGGAGCGACAGTGGACACGTGTCGGACACCTGCTCTGGGCCAGGTGGCACCTGCTGTGTGCCAGGTGCTGCCCTGAGCACTTTCTATGCTTCAGTGTATTTAATTTCGCACACAGGAGGAGGGATTGGTGTAGCCATTGCACGGACGGAGAAACCAAGCACAGAGGTTACGTTATCAGCAAGGAGGTGACAAATGGCAAACACAGGACTTCAACTCTGGGCTTCCAGGAGGGCAGCAGGGACGGAAGTGGGGGAGACGAAGAGAGAAACTCCTCGATAGCCTAGAATTTTATCAGGTCCTTACTGCAGGTTTACTGGCTCCCTCTTCTTTTCTGTTTTTTTTCCCCCCAATGTTTAACAACTGAAGCATAGTCGACATACAGTATAATACTAGTTTCAGGTGCACAGCAGAGTGATCTGACATTTTCATACATTACGAAATGATCCCCATGATAAGCGTCGCCACCATCCGTCACCACACATGGTTATTACAGTAATATTGACCATATTCCCTGCACCGGACTTTTCATCCCCATGACTTAATGACTTTATAACTGGAACTTGGTACCACTTAATCCCCTCCACTTATTTCACCCATCCCCCCACCCCCTCTTGCGACCGCCTGTGTGACCCCCACCCATATCACCTGCTCAAGCTCCTAGACCAGGAGGCCAAAGCAATCCATGGAGGCTTCACTCACTCACGCCCTCCCATTCACCTATTTCCCTGCTGTATATAACACATCTGATGACCACGAATTATTTTTTTTTTATTAAAAAAGTCTTTTCTTAGGGATGCCCAGGTGGCTCAGTGGTTGAGCGCCTGCCTTCAGCCCAGGGAGTGATCCCAGAGTCCCAGGATCAAGTCCTGCACCTTTACTTTTTTTAAGATTTTATTTATTTATTCATGGGAGACAGAGAGAGAGAGAGAGAAGCAGAAACACAGGCAGAAGGAGAAGCAAGCTCCCTTCAGGAAGCCCGACACGGGACTTGATCCCGGGCCTCCAGGATCATGCCCTGGGTGGAGGGCAGCGCTAAACCACTTAACCACCCGGGCTGCCCAATAAATAAAATCTTATTAAAAAAAAGTTTTTTAGATGCATAAGGCCCTTTGTGACTTCTAATCAACAAACATCTTGTGGAGCAGAGTGCCTTAGGCTCCCCACGAGGCTCCCCACCTTGAGACAGTGGAACGCATGGAACAGGCTGATCACCTGTTTGATGGTGAGATGCTCTGCTCTGAGCCACCTGGCGTTCCCACTCAGACGTTTCTAGTCACCCCTCCCTGAATGTGGACCATGGGGTCACTCTCACACAAAGCAAGAAGGAGGGGGAGAAGCTGGCCTGCACTGATCCCAAGCCACACCAGCCAGGACCCCTTCCCTCCAATTCCCACCACCTCTTCTGCACAGACAGGGCCCTGGGTCCCGTGTGATGGGGTGGAGACTTGTGCAGCCCATTGGACCTCTAAGCATGCAGAGAAATAGTGCTAAATGGCTAATTTTCATTTGCGAGGACTAAATTTCTGCATCAAGGATGCCAGGCTCACAGGAACAGCAGCAGGACCTGGCTGGGTGCTCTGTTGGCTACTCTTGTGCCTTCTCGGGCTCTGACTGAGGCCTCTCTGAAGCAGGGATCGTGGGGACAGTGGAGACAGTGCGGACAAGGTCTACAATCACTCAGGCCGTACAATCTATGGACGTTCACAGAATCTTTGCAATGTGCCTACATGGGAGAATTTTACATAGTTTGCATGTTTTCCAGATGAGGAAACTGAGGGTAAGTCTTGTGCCCAAATGCGTACACAGCCAGGAAACAGCAGAGTCGTGTGTGTGCCTGCGCGTGTGTGTGTGCATGCACACCTGTGCATCTGAGTGAGCATGTGTGTCTATGCCTTGTGTTTTAGTGCATGCATTTGTGTGTGTGGAGGTGGGTGGATGAACTCAAAGAAGCCAGAGTCTATAATTAAAAGGACAAAGACAGACATGTCTTATAGCAAAACAGTCACCTAGAACATGGTGCGTTGACAATGGCTTTCCTTCAGTTTTCCAGTAAGTGTGGAGTTGTGTCAGAAGCACTGCAATTCATCAGCCACATTTCTTGGAAAGTCCCTAGACATTGTGTAACCCCCATGTCCTGCCTGCCCTCTGGCAAGTATGAAATAAGTTCAGCTAGAAGAAGGTCAGCTGCAGGACATAGAGTTGCTCAGAAATGCAGAATTTCTCCATGGGTTTAATTATATGGATGCATATTTATATATAGACACACGTATATATAGAGAGTGTGTACGTATATATGCCTTTTTCAAGTAGTACCAATTTAGTTGTGGCCACTGTATTTTATCCCTTTATTAACCCTAAACTAAAACCACCGTGTAAAACACATAGTCCAACCTCCATGAGCTGGAATGCTTGGCATGACATGATTCCAGTAAAAGGGATGACCTTGCCGACGTGGATGCTTACGTGGGATGGCACCAGGAAAGGGTGCTGAGGCTGGCACAGGCCCCCCCAGCCAGCCAGGCACGAGCAAGGGGAGGATGTTGATTCATATCTGACCCCAAAGCCATCTGACTCATCTAGTCCAGTTGGGACATGAGCCCTTGTCTACGGCCAGGGAGGACAGGAGGCTTTCTTAAAGACCTTGGGTGGCCCCGAAAATTGACAAATATAGAGTCATCCACAATAGTTGCACAAGGCTGGGGGAGCATGATGGCAACCGAAACACACAGACGGGGGAGGGGACTCTCGCCCACCCCACTCGGCACCCAAGTTGGAAACTGAGGCCCCCATAAAATATCCTACTCAGGGTCACAGGGGAGTTACTGGCCGTGACCCCAGATTTCCAGCCATCGTATCAGAACACAACAGCCGGGGGTCAGTAAGCATCTTCTGTAAAGGGTCAGAGTCTAAATAGCCTTTGTGAGCCACGCAGTCTCTGTCACAACTACTGAGCTTGAGCTGTGTGTTCACACCACAGCCACCGACAGTACGCAGACAAGCTGACATGCCATACGCCTACAAAACTCAACTTGAAAAATTGACCCCTGGGCCGGCGTGGCCTGTGGGCCGTAGTCTGCCAACAACCCCTGCATTTGATCAAGAAAGATCTTGTGTTCCTGAACGGACCAACGTCCTTCTCAGAGTTTATGATCCATGAACTTCTAGACTCTGCTGGATTCCCTCCCTGCGACAGGGAGCTCAGATCCCACCATGTTAGGTTTGGGCACTATGATTTTTGGCATGTTCTATTTCATATGGACGTGACATAAAAATAGTAAACAGGACAACACAATAATAAAGCCAACCAGAATCACTTAGCTGCTAGATTGGTGCATATCATTTCAGCTTTACCGAGGAGGAAATCAAGTCTCTGGGAGGTGAGGTCCCTGCCAAGGGCCCCCCAGCTGGCAGGTGGTCATGGGATTCCACTCCAGCCCCTTGGCTCAGATCAGGGTCTTTGCCGTGTGACTCCCCTATGTGCGAGCTACAAAGGGGTCCTCTTATGTGCACACTCCCTCTGCTCCAGAGGGCAGAGAGACTATTACTGCTTGCATTTTATAGGAAAAACTAAAGCTTCAGAAACGAGTGGGAAATATAAGAAAGGGAGACAGAACATGAAAGACTCCTAAATCTGGGAAACAAACTAGGGGTGGTGGAAGGGGAGGTGGGCAGGGGGTGGGGGTGACTGGGTGACGGGCACTGAGGTGGGCACTTGACGGGATGAGCACTGGGTGTTATGCTATATGTTGGCAAATAAAAAATAAATTTATATATATATAAAAAGAAGGTAATCTGTCCAAACAGAGAAACCTGGATTTAACTTGGGCTTTTAAACCTAAGTCCATCTGCTAAACACGGAGGCTATAAAGTCTCAGCTCCTCAGGGACAGAAGAAGGCAGGATCTGAACCCAGGCCTTCCCTGAATTCTCATCCTTTACCCCTCCCCTCCACCCCAAATCATGCCTTCTCATAGGGCCGGATGTATCCCCTCCCGGGGAGCAAAAACTGCTTCAAGGGAGTGGGTGAGCAAGTCTGAGAGACCCACTGGCTTGGGCCCTCCGAAGCTCACGCAGCATAAACAGACAGCTCAAGTATATTTGTATCCGATTTCAGAGAAGGAGGCAGTTGGGGGGAATGTAAGACTTGTGTAGGGTCCTTTATAGGGACATAACAAAAGGGTTGAGAAGTACTGTCGTAAGTGAAAGGCATTTAACTTAATCATCTTTCTGGAAAATAGTATATGTACCCATGCACATATACACACATAAAGTTTGTATGTATGTAGGGCGCCCGGGTGGCTCGGGAGGTTGGTCGTCTGCCTTCAGCTCAGGTCATGATCTCGGGGTCCTGGGATCGAGCCCTGCATCAGGCTCCCTGCTCAGAGGGGAGTCTGCTTCTCCCTCTTCACCTGCCGCTCCTCCTGCTTGTGCTTTCTTTCTCCATCAAATAAATAAGTAAAATCTTTTAAAAAATTTATATGTATGGGGGCAGCCTGGGTGGCTCAGCGGTTTAGCTCCGCCTTCAGCCCAGGGTGTGATCCTGGAGACCCAGGATCGAGTCCCACATTGGGCTCCCTACTGGAGCCTGCTTCTCCCTCTTCCTGTGTCTCTGCCTCTCTCTCTCTCTCACTCTCTCTGTGTCTCTCATGAATAAATAAATAAATTTTAAAAAAATTTATATGTATGGATATTGTGTGTGATGGATATTGTGTGTAATTTACATATATAAATTATACACATACACACATATACTCATATGTACGTGCATGTAAATGTATGTCTATACGTATGTGAATACATGGGTGTGCGTGTGCCTGTGTGTACATGCATGTGCATGCACGTCTGGATGCATGGGTGTATAGTAAAAGCAAACACTGCACAGCACATGCTCAGTGCCACCCCTGAGTCAAGCGATTCCCACACCCCATTACATCCTCACAACACCCTAAAAGGTAGGAATGGTGCCAGTAGCCTCTATTGTATGGCCATACACAAGGCCAGAGGCCAGGAAACTGGCCTAAGGTGTCACAGAGGGCAGGGAGACAGAGCTGGGCATGCCAGGTGCCCGCTCCGATGAGGCGTAAGCACCCCGACGGCACCTCACTGCCAATATCCAGCTCTTGTAGGAATGGCCTGCAGGAACACACGAGGGGGCACTCGCGGAGTTCAGCACAGGAGGACGGTTTTACACCATCACCAGAACACAGAAGCAATGTAAGTGTGATCCATTCAGAGAGAGTCGAGGGTATGCGGGCACACGCCCCTGCCAGCGCAGCAGGACACTCTCCCCGGCCCCACAGAGGCCACGGGCAAAATGTCTAGTTCTGACACTTGGGTTCCTTGGTTTCAGGGAGAGACCGGAGTCAGGCAGGGACATGCTCTGAACAGCCCCCGGGATCCTCTCCAGGCACCAGCCTGGCTGGGCACAGCTGGGAGACCGTTTCTCTTTCTCTGATGTTTGCCAATTATGTATAACTGGTGGGTGCTTTTCAGCTTTTCATCGTGTTCAGTAACTTTCTAATAAAATTTCCCAGCACATAATCAGAATGAAGCAACCCAGTTACAATTTCTACGGGGTGAGCTCGATCATAACAAGTTTTCCCAGGAAGAACTCCTGGTGACCTCTAGGCAAAGGGCGGGCCCGGCCGGAACTGCTTCTGAGGCTGATGCAGTCCCAAGGGCCAAGCCACAGACATCCACGTGGCAGCTCCAAACCCACAGCGGCTGCTGCTGCTGCAGATGCTCCCTGGCCTTGGGGTCCACCCAGAGGACTAGCTGGGTCTGGTGGCCACATGCACACATGTTCCCAGGTATGTGTGCATGTTTGTGGGTGTGATGTGTGTATATGGTGTGCATGTGCGTGTGTGCATGTGTCCTCACCTTACCACCAGCGTCTGAGCACACAGAGGGACGTGGGGATGGAGGCAGGAGTGTGGCCAGAAAGAACTGGTCACTGGGCACAATGTCCCCAACAGGCTGTGCCTTCTTTAATGTCTATACGCCTCAGGATCAGAGGGAGATGGGCCCAGGGAAATTCTAAGGTGGGATGTGCCACCCAGGCATGCCAAGAGCCAGCCCCAAAGCCCTTCCCTTCGGCCTGACTGCTGGGTCTTTGAGGAGATAGATTATTCCTGGGGTTTGAGGAGGACTCTGCTTCTGGCCAAGGGAAGACTCCTGGCTGGACTCCTTCTCCTACACACACTTGGGAACATTAGGGCAGGAAGCTAAAGCCTCAATTTCCACCTCCCGAAGCAGGGGTGACAACCCTCCCCTTCCCCTCACACTCCCCTCCAGCACACAGAGTGCACGCTTACCCCGGGCCCTTGGCTTTCACTGCTGCCTCTGCCTGGAACTCAGGGCGTGGACTGTCGCTGCTTGTCATCTCAAGCTCAACTCAATTCCCTTCTCCAGGGCCCCTTCCTCTGGAAATGTCACTCTAAAAGTAGGACCACAGATGCCTTATTCAAAGAGGAACCCTGTGCCTCAGAACAATGTCTGCGAGAGAACAGGGGATTGATCAAAATAGGTCAGGGAAAAAAAAACAACCCAATAACTATAGAGGATCCTTACACATCCACGG
The DNA here is from genome assembly GCF_905146905.1 of Nyctereutes procyonoides. Classification (NCBI taxonomy): domain Eukaryota; kingdom Metazoa; phylum Chordata; class Mammalia; order Carnivora; family Canidae; genus Nyctereutes; species Nyctereutes procyonoides. Next base: position 29,221,020 of record NW_026575159.1, read on the forward strand.
TTGTGACACGATATCTTTAAAGGTCTCTCCAGGGGCACGTGGGTGGCTCACCGGTTGAGCGTCTGCCTTTGGCTCAGGGTGTGATCCCGGGGTCCTGGGATCGAATCCCACATCGGGCTCCCTGCAGGGAGCCTGCTTCTCCCTCTGCCTCTCTCTCTCTCTCTGTCTCTCATGAACAAATAAATAAAATCTTCAAAAAAGCTAAAAATAATAAATAAATAAAGTTCTCTCCAGCCCATTCCCAATTACATCAGGAAGCTGGGCTGTTTCCTGACAATGCACTAGAAAAAGAAAAAAAAGAGGACATATTCTCAGGTGGAGTTCACCATTTAGTCATTTAGAAGGTGAAATTTCCTGTTGATAACCACGGCAAAGATCAAGGCACAGACAGGCCATCGAGAGAGGGACACATGGACAGAGGTGCCCATGTGTCATGGGAAAAAGCGCCAGAGCCACACGGGAGAGGCCCCTCTGCCCTAACCCAGGCCGACATCACAGCCCAGCTGCCTGAAAGCCTAAGCAACAGAACCCAGGACAGTGCCCCTGCTCGTGGGGGGAGCGGTGAGGGGACCACCACTGAATCTCCCCAAAATAGAAGGAGGCGGAGGTCTCTCAGCTGTGGCCGGCTGGCATTCCACAGGCTCACTCAAGGCCACCCGATTAGCTATATAAAGGTTGTTTTGTGGCCACGACACAGCCCGGGGTGGAGAAAGCTCTTAATTACAGTCAATGCCCTGGGGTTGGGCCCGGTCTGCAGCCTCCGCCCCACACACTGCAGGGAGCTGGGCTGAGATTGAATCCCCTGGGGACACTGTTAGGCCGCAGAGGCGGGAGTTGAGGCCCTGACACACAGGCACCTCCCTCCACGAGCCCAAGGCCAGCAGGACAGTCAGCATCACTCATGTACTCAGCACACAGCCACTGGTCACCGTGTGAGCCAGGCCGGCGCTAGGCACCAGCACGCTTCAGTAACAGAAATCCAAAGGATGGGGGGCACCTGGGTGGCTCAGCAGCTGAGCCTCTGCCTTTGGCCCAGGGCGTGATCCCGGGGTCCTAGGATCGAGTCCTGATCGGGCTCCCCACAGGGAGCCTGCTTCTCCTCCCTCTGCCTGTGTCTCTGCCTCTCTATGTCTCTCATGAATAAATAAACAAAATATTTTTTAAAAAGGAAAAAAGAAATCCAAAGGATTACAGAGGGGACAGCCTGAGAGCCCCCACTCCCAGGCAGTGGATGCCAAGGAGAATGGACACTAGAGCACCTGGTTCCCTGTGATCCCAGGCAAGCCATGTAGACCCCCGGGGCCCCAGTGCCGTCCACAGAAAAGGAAGGACCAGGAAACCCATGTTGGGAACTTGGGGAGACATCAATGACATGGTGAGTTTAAAGATGCTCCTGAAAGGGCAGCCCGGGTGGCTCAGCGATTTAGCGCCGCCTTCAGCTCAGGGCGTGATCCTGGAGACCCAGAATTGAGTCCCACGTCGGGCTCCCTGCATGGAGCCTGCTTCTCCCTCTGCCTGTCTCTGCCTCTCTCTCTCTGTGTCTCTCATGAATAAATAAATACAATCTTTAAAAAAAAAAAAAAAGATGCTCCCAAAATATCCCAACTTCCTGCAAAGAATTCAGGCCCTAGGTCAAGGGCAACAGGGCTGAGCTCCCAGCACTGCTTCTTGGTCCCTGGACCACCCTGGGGAGGGTCTCACCCAGTCACGGCTGACACTCATGATCACAGTGCCAGCCAACACTGGGTGCTGCACACACGAGCTGGGACAGAGCAGGTAAGCACAGGGTAGGTCATAAACGTGCGAGAGCAGATAAATCAGGAGAACTAATATCCTATTTGCTGCCCTGCCCCACGTGGTAGGATATGCAGCTGAAATTCTATTTTTTTATTTTTTATTTTTATTTTTTAATGAATTATTATTATTTTTTTATTTGCAGCTGGAATTCTAACGGAGCTCTTAGCAGCACCCAGAAATCCTGAGAATCAGGGTCCACGGGTGGCCCTGGGGCATTTAGACAGAGAAGCTTCCCCAATGGCCACCCCAGAGAAGCTCTGTCTGGCCTCAGGCCCATTCCTGTTCTCACACTGCCCCCTCCTCAGCTCACCTGGTGACTCTCAGTTGGGCTTCCAGACCAGACCGGCCTCTGCTTGCAGACCCCAACCTGTGCTGCCTCAGGGCTGGGAGCTCTGCACCCCACCCCACACATGGGCCCCTGGTTTCCTGTGCACAGACCTGGGGTTCCACTTCCCCTCGGAAGGGCAGCCCCTCCACCCTTCTGTAGCCAAGTGCTCAATGGAAAGCATGGGCTCTGGATGCAACTGGACCACAGTTCAGCAGTAGCGGCAACAAAGGAGAGTGATGGGGAGGGGGGGGGAGGAGGAGGAGGAAGAGGAAGAGGAGGAGGAGGAGGAGGAGCCTTGCATGCAGACTTGATGGGTAATAATAACATTCCTAGTAGCCACATTTGAAGAAGTAGAACCAGGTGAGATCAATTTTATGGATTATATTTGTATTTAAATTGTATTTAAATTTCCAAAATATTCACATCTAAATATATGATCGACAGAAAAGACATTCATGAAATGCTTTCTTTTTTTAAGATCTTTTTTTAACTTATTTATGAGAGACACAGAGCCAGAGACACAGGCAGAGGGAGAAGCAGGCTCCCTGTGGGGAGCCTGATGGGGGACTCGATCCCAGGACCCTGGGATCATGACCTGAGCTGAAGGCAGATGCTCAACCGCTGAGCCACCCAGGGGCCTCAAATGCTTTCTTTCTCATTGTGTCTACAAACTCCAGTGTTTACAGTATTAGTGGCACTTCTCAGTTTGGACCACACCGACTGGTCAAGGGCCACCCATGCTGGCCATGCAGGTCTGGAGCCGTGGCTCCCTGTGTGCAGAATGTCACAGGGCTGGGTGAGGACGGGGGACAAGTGGCCTGCAAAATGCTGTCAACATTGGGTGACCAGAGAACGGCAGACACCTTAGTTCTGTTCGCTCCAGTGGGGTCCGGTCAGGGTCCTGCTCCTCGGCCTCCGTCCCACCCGACAAGGCAGGGGGACGTCTTTAGCATGATTCAGCCCATCGCAGCCAGCCTGCCTTTTCCAAACCCTCATCAACCTTCAAAATCTAACCGTTTGTCTCTGCTCATCGAAACACAGATATGTTCAATATTTCAGGATTTCAGGTTGGCTGAGGATTCTTAATCTTTGCATCTGGACGGGGGCAGATCATTGCACAAGTCCCTCTAATGGGCGCATCACAACAGCAAGCACAGACCCACCCACAGGTCCCCCTACCCTGCATTTCCTTTGAACACCATTCCAGCAGCTCCTTTACATCCCAGGCCCTGTTCCAGGTGCTCGGAAACCGCAAGGCACAGACTCTACCCCCGTGAAGCTCATTCCTGTGTGTGAGGACAGACCCCAGGCAGGTGAACTACCAGCACACGAAATTGCGGGTGGTAACCAGGGTACACATTCCATAGTGTAATTAGCTGCCACGTCCCTGCTGCCCCAAGGAGACAAAAGCTTCTCGAGGACAAAAAAGGAATGTCAGAGCCATCGCTGCATCCTGGGAACTCGGCATGGGCCCCGACACAGGAATCACTCAGTGTGCAGTTGCTGAGGGAGTGAATGAATGAATGAATGAATGGACAATTACTACAATGCTCTGCGGGGTTGCTGAAGACTGCGTGAATGAATGATTTGATTGCATCCGATGACTGCTACGCCTGTTGAATGAATGAAGGAGTAGGTCGGATGCCATTGAATGACTGCTACACCAAAAACCGGGCATCGTTCGTCTGTGATTTTCCAGACCACCGGTATGAATGAAGCCCCTAATCAGAACAACTGTTTGGGTTCTGAAGTCACCCAAAGGTATCTCCTGGGTGCCCAGGGATCTCTGGTCATTTGGATTTTGCGATGCTCCTTGATTTAATCTTACGGGGTATATTTGAGGATGTTACCGCCAGCTATTTTATTTTGTTTTGCTTTGTTTCTAATTGAAGCTATTGTAATGGGATTTTGTTTCATTTGTCACCAGAATAGAACAGGCCCCCGGTCGGCTTACAGCTGTATTTACAAAAACAGATTCCCTTCAGACAACTGAGTATAACTTACGTCTTACATCTATTTAGGGTTTTGGAGGAGCCTGGCTACTGTGAGTTTTCTCAGTGTCATCACGGGGGACCTGCAGTGGCCCCGGCCAGCTGGCATCGGGTCCCCCTTCTCTTGCTGGCAGCCCTCGTGTCCCTACAGGGGGGTCAAACGCCTTCCCTGGAGGGTGTGGGGGTGGTCACGTGGCTTAGGCCCCACACAGCCTCTCTCCGCTCAGGAACCACAGCGTTGGTCTGGGGAGAGTCACAGGCCCATGCTCCACCATCAGATTGAATCCAGGCCCGCTGGGGCCATGGTGTCCTCTGTCCTGGGTCTAAGGTCCTACACTCAGGTGGCCCTAAGATTCACCACAGGTGGCCCCACTGTGCCCTCCCACCCTGTTCTTGCCTCCTCTGCTCCCTGGGAGCCCGGGAGGCTGGCCCCTGGGACACCATCACCTGGGCCTCTTGTTGGGCTCAGGCCAGTGGAGGAGGGGAGGGGAGGGGAAGGGAGGGGAGGGGAGGGGAGGGAAGGAGTGGGGGCTTCCTTCATGCTCCCTGTAGGCCACCGTGGAGGCAGCAGCTGACCTCCCTGAGGTGACCCCAGCTACTGTCCCACAGCCCCTCCCCATCTCAGGGGGCTCTGGGCATGCTTCCACCCCTGCCATCACCCCTCTTCTCCCGCGGCCCTTTCCCGGGGCCTCAGTATCCCTCATTGACCTCACCCTCCTCCCGACAAAGCCTTCATCAACATCTCTGCAGCAAACCATCCATGTCAGGCCCCAGACACATAAGCCAGCCAAGAGCAGAGTTACCGCCAACGAAAAACGCAGAAACGGAAGGAGTGGAATGAGCCCTGGCCTCTTCAGTTAAGCCTGCCTGACCGCTGGCCTTTTTGTCATGTGTGATATCAATTTGCTTCATTACCCAAGCCAGTCAGAGTGGGGTCCTCTACTGCCTGTGATGGGGCCGCCTGAGCCTGGCACACAGCAGGAGGAGGTCACACCAAGGCTGAAGGCATGGACTCCGTCCCCAGCTCCGCCCTCTTGTTAACCGGGCAGCATGTCCCAGAGGTGACATCACGGCTCCGAGGCACCCAGAGGTGACATCCCGCCATTCCCAGAACCATGCCCCGGGCACAGAGGTTCCTCAAAATCTAGATTCTCTCTGGCCATCACCTAGAACCAGCCTGAACCCAGGCTGGCAGGAGGACAAAATACCAGTGGGAGGGGTCTAGAGGATGCTTCCCTGCATCCTGCATCAGGTCATTCTGGGATCACAGCAGGTGCATAGCACCCCTGAGCCATCACACTGGACTTCTGCTGTTAGCTGGGCCTGTGGCCCGGTGTCTCAGGGTTGATGACCCTATGTCAGGTTGACCTAGAGGTCAACCCTGAGCTCTGGCCCTAGCCGGCTCTCTCCTGCCTTCCTGCCCTCTCCCGTCTTGGCATCACCCCTCTGGCCTACTGCCGAGGGCCTAGCAGCTGCCCCTCCCGGGAGCTCTGCGTGCTGCCCACTCGTATCTGTGACAAGGAGACCACTATAGTCCACACGGTTGTAATGAGGGTCAAGTGAATGTTCATAGCTGATGCCTCGATATGGGAAAGCTTTCCTTCACTTAGCCCTCGGGGCAGGGACTCCCTCATCTGTGGAACGGGGCCTATGCCCAGCACTGTCTGTTCTCGGAATTTCTCCAGCAGTTCTGTAAAGGGTCTCCTTGTTTCCTGCTGTCCTGCCCCATTCCATCGTCACGGATCTGACGGTGTCTTACCCCTGAGCAAAACCCTTCCACACCTCATCTTAGCACTCAAGGCCCTCCTTTCTTGAGAGCCTGACCATCGTACAAAGCCACCAACCCCAGTGCCCTCCTTGGCCACAGCCGCACGGCTCCATGACAGTTCCCTGGCAGCGTCATGCCAATCCCTCGATCCCTCACCCTACTGCTCAGGCACGTCCTTCTAAACGGTCTAAGCACCACCTCCCTCCAGGAAGCCCTCTGTCATTCTCAGGGTCATCACCCAACACAACCACAGTAGGACCCCATGAGACTCTGGGGCAGCTTTATTAAGATCACCCCCACAGGATTATATCCTTTTTTTTTTTTATGTGTCTTTTTTACCATCTAGACCATGAACATTCTAAGAGCAGGAGTTTTGTCTTAATCTCTCTCGACAGGCCCAGAAACCAGAACAAGGCCACACAAAAAGCAGATCCCCAATAAGTATCTGTGAACAAGTCAGTGGGAGTGGGGATGAAGTGAGACAACAGAGAAGAGTCACAGAGCAGTACAGAGCCCGTTGGGTGCCAGACACAGTTCAGCTGCTTTCTCACAGGGCTACAGGCCAGGCCGTCCCTGGGACCAGGCCCATCCCTGGGCTCAGTCTCCTTGCTCTGCCAAGCCACGCCCAGCGGCTCCCACCACCAGCCACAACCCCTGGCAAGCTGTGACCCCCCCCTGAGCTTCTCCCCCTGACCCCTGGAGGCTCAGTCCCCAGGAGTCAGCAAAGCAGCCCCTGGGACCCTGCTCCCAGCCCCCACCTGCTGGCCCTGGAGAGCGCTGTTACCAAACACCGGTCGTGACCCAGGACGGACAGATGTCACCCCAATGAAGCAAGCAGAACAGAAGTTGGACACAGGCCATGCACAAAAAACCCCATCGCCCTTCCTGTCCTGTGGAGGAGGCTGTCCTGACAATGACCCAACTAGGTAGGGTCTTGGAGGTCAGCCCTCAGGGTCAGAACCGCAGAGGCCATCAGCTCCCCACCACCCATCCCCATCCCCAGTCAACAGATTCCAGACAACCTTGGGTTATCTCAGGGGGCACCAGGTCAACGGCAGTTGGCCTCTGGGATAAGCAGGGCCCGGCCATCTCCAAATGGCTCACTGGGCGTCACAGCTACAGCCCACAAGCCTGTCTCTGCACCTTTGCTTAGACCACCTCTCCCTGCCGACCCCTGGAAGAGGAAAGAGTCCCCATGGATTCCCCATGGGAGTCCCACACCTGCCTTATGCTTCGCTTTGCGAGCTCGGGCTCTGCCCTGAATGGTCCTGCAGGTGCACAGGTGTGTTCCCCCTGCAGAGATGGGGATGGGCCTCCCAGGTGCTTCACCCACCTCCAGGCCTCTCCAGGTAGATGGGGATGAGAACCCAGCCCTCTGTAATTTCCTTCCAGCCTGCACAGTGTGCAGCCAAGGGCGGTGGAGCCTGGGAAGGACCCAGGGTGTGCGCCCCGCCCCTGGTGCAGTGGTGCAGGCCGGACTGGTTTGAACCCGGGGCTGGTGCATCCCTGGCACCTGCTGGCTGCACAACATGGGGCTCCCTGCTGCTTGGCCTGTGGGCCCTGCAGCACAGACAGACTTTAGCCCCTGGTGCAGGTGTGCAGGTGGGATTGGTTTTCCTCCCTGCTTGAGCCTGGGGCTGGTACACTCAGGTGCACTCGGATGCACCCCTGGCACCTGCCCGCGGGGCAGCGCGGGGCTCCCCACTGCTTGGCCGAGTGCACCACTGCACACACTTGCGCCCCTGGTGCAGGGGTGCAGGCGGGGCTCATTTTCCTCCGGCCCTGAGCCCGGGGCCCGGTGCACTCGGCGCACCCCTGCCACCTGCCACCTGCCACCTGCGGGGCTCCCCCTGCTCCGGCCCGTGCGCCCCGCAACGCACACTCACTTTCACACAGGCGGCGCCTCAGCTTGCCACGGATCTTGTCGATGGCATCGAAGTCGGACACGTGGAAGACGTGGGCGGACTTGGGCTCCGAGGCGATCTCCTCCAGCTCCTCCCTGAGCGCCGCCCCGACGCCCACGGCGAAGATGCGGATGCCCGCGCGGTGCGCGGCGGCCGCGGCGTCCAGCACCAGGTCCTGGCTGCGGCCGTCGGTCAGGAGGATGGCCACCTGCTTGAAGGCGCGGTCCCCGGGGCGGCCGCCGGCCTGCCGGGAGAAGCTGTGGCGCGTGATGAAGCGCAACGCGTCGCCCGTGTTGGTGTTGCCGCCGTGGTAGGCCAGGTGCCGCGCCGCCGCCTTAACGGCCTCCCGGGAGCCGAACAGGCCCAGCTCGAAGGCCGTGGTGGGCCGGTCGCTGTAGCGCACGACCCCCACGCGGGTGCGGTCGGGGCCCACCTCGAAGGTGTCCACCAGGTTGGCCACCCACTGCCGGACCTTCTCGAAGTCCTCCTTGCCCACGCTGGAGGAGGTGTCCAAGAGGAAGACCAGGTCGTAGTGGACCGTCTTGCAACCTGCAGCGGAGGGTGGGGTGGGGAGCAAATAGATTGGGAAAGGTCACCGCCCTTGGGCTTAGAGGCACTGGTGGCCTCGTACACGCCTGGCTGGGGACCCTGTCTGGCTGCCTTCAAGCTCTGAACTTCGCCTCCTTAACTGGCTTAGGATGATGAGTGTCCTCAAGGTTGCCGGGAGTCTGCTGCCAACACAGATTCTTGCATAAAAGTGGTTCCCGCTGGTGGGCCACCAGTCTATCAAATTCTTAAATAGTTTTTGTTTTGGTTACCAAGTGACTTCATTTTTTTTTTTTAAACCTGCTGCAGCTTGGGGATCCCTGGATAGCTCAGTGGTTTAGCACCCGCCTTCGGCCCAGGGTGTGATCCTGAAGTCCCAGGATCAAGTCCCGCATAGGGCTCCCTGCTTGGAGCCTGCTTCTCCCTCTGCCTATGTCTCTGCCTCTCTTTCTCTGTGTGTCTCTCATGAATAAATAAATAAAATTTTTTTAAAAACCTGCTGCAGATAATGCGTGCTCATTTTAGAAAAGGCCATTGAGAAATGTTTTAAATGCCTATGTTTCCATGCCTGTGAGTTCACAGCGTATACGCCTAATTATTTTCTTATTTCTTTTTCTTTTTTTTAATAGGTTTATTTTATTTTTTTTAATTTTTATTTATTTATGATAGTCACACACACAGAGAGAGAGAGAGAGAGGCAGAGACACAGGCAGAGGGAGAAGCAGGCTCCATGCACCGGGAGCCTGACGTGGGATTCGATCCCGGGTCTCCAGGATCGCGCCCTGGGCCAAAGGCAGGCGCCAAACCGCTGCGCCACCCAGGGATCCCTATTTTCTTATTTCTGTATAGTTACTGATGCACATAGGACTGTTACCAGACACACTAATACACAGAAGTTTTCCCCACATCCGGCAATATGCTAGAAACCAGTGTGATGATCCTGGTGTCCATGGCTGGGCAGAGATGCCACTGCACGGTGCAGATAATTTATTGAGCCAGTGCTCTCTTGTTAGATGGTTAAATAGCGCACAGTATTCCAGTATTATAAGCCACGTAAAATATATTGCACTCATATATTTTAAATATAAATTTGTAGAGATTCTATAATGCTGTATAAAAATAGAAGCAAATCTTTTATAAGCAAAAATATAAGCAAATAGAAGCAAAAAAGTATAAGCAAATGATGTGTACTATGCTTATATTTTTATAAGCTTTGTAACTTTTATATAAACTATGCAATGCTCTTGGTTAAACACTATATAATCTATTTCTGATCCTCAGGGCAACGCTGTGCTGAGAGCTTGCTCATCCCCATTTCACAATAGGTAAGATGAGGAGAAGGGTTGCTAAGCTCCAAAGAGCCACTCAGACATATGAGGGAACTGTCGAGAAGGTCTGGTCTTGACTCTTCCAGAATCCGAGGCTTGTTCGTACCACCAGCAGCAGCTGACCAGGCCTCTGGAGCACCCGCCAAAAACATTCATCCAGTAAGAACAAAATAACAACAACAACAAAAACCCAGTTTGTTAAACTAGCGTGTTGACAAAAATAAAAAAAAAAAAAAGAAAGAAATCCGAGGATAGCCAGTGTGCAAGAGAATGCTCTGCAGCTGGCCGTGGGATCTGTCAAACAGACCCATTTTCAGGGTTTTAGAAGCCTCATCAAGGAGACTATTTTCAACCCACCATTTGTTTCGATGTGGATGGAACTGGAGGGTATTATGCTGAGAGAAATAAGTCAATCGGAGAAGGACAAACAATATATGGTCTCATTCATTTGGGGAATATAAAAAAATAGTGAAAGGGAATAAAGGGGAAAGGAGAAAAAATGAGTGGGAAATATCAGAGAGGGAGACAACATGAGAGACTCCTAACTCTGGGAAACGAACTAGGGGTGGTGGAAGGGGAGGTCGGTGGGGGGTGGGGGTGAATGGGTGGGGGTGAATGGGCACTGAGGGGGGCACTTGACGGGATGAGCACTGGGTGTTATTCTATATGTTGGCAAATTGAACTCCAATAAAAAATAAATTTATTTTTTAAAAAAAGGAGAGTATTTTCAATACTTTCAAATTTAGGGATTGACCCCAATAAAACAATCAGACAAAGGGCGAGAAAAAAATTTAAAAGCTATATGAGAAGTTCATGCAGCCCTGGCAAGCAAAATCCTGGAGGCCAGCTACGTGACCACAATACCGAGCTGCTCACAGGATCATCACCGTGGGCTCACACGGCGCAGCGACAGGCAGCCGTGGACTGTTGGCTTGTAGGAATCCTTAGTCACCAACACAGAGGCACTTTTCCGGTGTACGGTTGGGTCTGGAAAGCTGTGTGTCGATGTGACGGCCCGTATGTGTGCGTGATCGTGTCTGTGCGCATAACGGACCCACAGAGAGAAACGCTGCTTACCTCTGGCAAGCACAACTGCGAGTGACAGTTCTTATTCTGTATTTCTGATTTTATGTTTATATGTATAAGCCGTGAATTAATTCAAAACGCAGAAAAGCAATAACGCAATAACCCTGTATTTACACACAGATACCTCCCCAGCCCACCCTCCGGCAGCGCCACTCACAAATTTTCCACTTCTACCTTTACCCCGAATTTCCAAACCCCGAGTTGCAATCTGCTGTCGGGAGCGGAGGCAAATCCCTGCCTTCACAGGATTGCTCCCTAACAGGATTAGAGCTTTCGGAGTGTGTTTGCCCAGATGTGTGGACTCAAGAGATAATTCCTGGGCAGTTTTTCTCCTTGACACAAAAGGTCATCCTTTTGTGTTGGGGACAATAGCGCCCCAGCCTGTGCAGGATAATTGCTGCTGCGGGCCAAGCAGGGCCCGGCCTGCGGGCTGTAAGCCTTGAGCAAATTTATTTTAAGGCTGCAGAAGGTTCATTTGTCCCAGAGGCCTCACCCAGGAGCCCCTTGGCACTCGGGTACATTCTGTGCTGGGGGCCGGAGAACAGATGTGCATGGTGCGTGGTGTGCACGTGGGAATGAGGGTGTCGGCCCCGGAAGGCCGCGGACCTTGAGGTGGGTCCACGTGTGTGAGCCCTGCCCGGGACCGCGCCCCCCTGGGCTGCCATGTGACGGAATTAGGGCTGGGGAGAGGGTGGCTGGGCCCTCCCCGTCGGCGTGTGCTCTCGGGCTCATCTCCGTGGACGCAGAGGCCTACGCTCCTCCTGTGAAGCCAGGACGTGCATAGTCATCGCCGTCCCCCCAGCTCCTGGGCTCTGGGAGGCTCAGGTCCAGTGGAAGATGGTGTGGGGGGGGTACCTGGGGAGAATCACGCAGAGCACAGGCCTGGGGGGTTTCCTGTTGGCCTCCCCCGTGGGCTCAGGTGGGCGCTTCCTTGTGTGTGCCCTCCTCACCTGCAGGGACTTGGGGACATCTTGGTCCCCGGTTCCTCATCTGCAAAATGGGTGGTTCTACCCCGATGCTCGCCCGGCGCCCTGGGGCCAGTCCCGGAGAGGCGTTCACCTGTGCACCCAGGTGCGCACCCAGGACCCAGGTGCTGTGACCCCTCCTTCACGGGTCCAGGCCCGGCACCTCCCCAGGAGGCCCTGACACAGGTGGCCCCGCGGGCACTCGGGGGAGACAAGCTCACGGCACACTGTGTGGTCTGCTCACTCTTCTCTTGCGCTGTCCTCTGCACACACCCTCACACACTCGCACAGACACACCCACCCTCGGACTCTCACATGCACGTTTCACATACGCTCACGGGCATGCTGACAGTCCCACACTCTTACCCAGTCACACACACCCATGCTCATCAGCCCCTGTCACACTCATACTCACTTTAACACACACATTCACTTTCATACACATGCACACGGTCATAATTACACTCACCCTCAGACTTTCACACCTATACACTCACTTCTATACTCTCTACAGCTCTATCACACACACAATGCTCACACACTTGCCTCACTCTCACACCTATGCACTCTCACTTTTACACACCCTCAGACTCTCACACCCATACATGCACTTTTATACACTCTCTCTCCAGCTCTATCACATGGTCACATGCTCGCACACATGCTCACAGACACCCACACAGTCACCTCACTCTCACACTTGTGCACTCTCCCTTCTACACACATGCTCCGACACTTTTATAGCTCACACTGTCACACACACACCCTCAGACTCACACTCATACATGTACTTTTATATATTCTCTCCAGCTCTATCACACACTCACACAGTCGCACACACTCACATATGCTCATACAATCTGACACATGCTCCCCTACACTCACCTCACTCACACTTGTGCAGGCTCACGTATACACACAGTCTCACACATCCTCAGGCTCACACTCAAACACGTACTTTTATACACTCTCTCCAGCTCTATCACACATTTACACACTCTCTCAGACGCACACATACACTCACACACACAAGCACATGCCCTCGCTGGACAACTGAAGGCCACTCTCAGTGGCGAGGACAGCCGACACCCACACTTGCTGGATGGGCTACCTCCCTCTCTCTCACATCAGTCCCCAGCTCACTCACGGTCACACGTCTGCACCCTACGCTCCCCAAACACACATTCACTTTCACTCACCTTCTCACACATGCTCACACACGTGGACACACACATACTGGCTGCTCGGGGCCCAGCCCCAGCACATTGTTCGGTGGCCCCACCTGCCCTCTGGGCCTGACAGCCGTCCCCACGCCACAGCAGCAACATCCAGAGGAGGCAGGCCGCGGCGTTCCCTCGCAGGCCGGCCACGGCTCTCCCACGCTGGGGAATACCCATTTCTCGGCCGGGAAGAGACGCTGTTAGAATCTACTGGAACATGCCCTGTGTGGAGAAGGACACACCTTTAGAGAAGGGCCTCGGGGCTGTCAGGCTGAAGAAAGAGGCAACCCCAGCCCTGAGTGGAGGAACTGCCGGCCTCCCAACTCCTTCATGCCTTGGCTCCACTTCTGTTACAGCCAACAGAGTGACTCTCTAACAGGTGAATCCCTGGGAGGCCTACCCCTCGGGCCTCAGCCCTCTCCCTCTCCAGCCACCAGCAAATTGCACACCAAGGACCTGCCAGGCCCATCATCACTGGCCATGCGGGCCCATACCTTGGCCCCAGCACCACCTTGTGATCAAAATCTCTGCCTCTGGGCATTTAACAGGCCATTTATTTGTTTAATATGTTACAAGAGAACATCTTGGTACCTAAATCTTGGCCCATATTTAATTATTTTCTTAGGGCAGGTTTGTAGGAAAATACTTAGGGCATCACATGAAATATTTTAAAAGGACTCTGATAGGAATTATCCAACTTCTTTCCGAAGAGGTTGTACTTGCTCTCACTGGGTGGGGTGGGGTGGGGGCCTCGCCTCATCCCCAGCAGCGTGGGTATCATCATTCCCTCAACCTGTCAGCTCAGTAGGAGAGACATTGCTTTTTGCTTCCTGTGCATTTCTTTGATCTATGGCATTTATTAGCTAAGTGTATTTCTTCTTCTGCATATTTTATTTTCATGTGGATGTCCATTTCAGAAAGTATTCGTCACGGTTAAAGCCAAGATCTAGGAAAGGGAAAACAGGTTCTAGAATTCTGAGATATTTATCAGTTGCCCTCATGTGCCAGGTGCTGAGGGCAGGCAGATGAGGGACACAGAAGCCCCTCCCTCAAGGGCCCTCAGGGACACCTGGGAGACAGGTGAGACGTGGGGGAGGCAAGATGGGGTAAAATGTGCACCGGCATAGGGAAACTCAGAGGCGATGGGACCATTTTAGGGGTAGAGGCCTCTTGGATGAGTGATAGCCAAGCCGATTCTGGAAAACTGAGTTGGATTCAACCAAACAAAAAACAGATGATCATTTCAAACAGAGGGAACAGCATCTGCAAAGTCCCAGGAGAGAACCAAGGCATGGCACATGGAGAACTTCCCCCCAGTAGGACAGGTGTGGAGGCTCCTCTTGGGGCAGATGCCTGAATTCTCACTCTGGTCCCCACCACCCTCAGGGCACACTGCCCTCATCTTACCAGGCCACTAAGGGGCCAGCTCACAAGGGCACAGGGTATGTAATAGCCCAGGGTATGTTCCAGGACAACACCCTGGAAGTATGACACTCAGGAGGTAGCCACAGGACCAAGAAGAAAGGCACTTCCCCAAAATGGCCCATGGCGGGCGGGGGTACAGAAGCCAAGGTCAGGAGCAGAGGGTCCAGTGGGAGGAGAGACACAGAATCTTGGCAAGTCCAGTGGGCTGCTCACACCTCTCATCCTTCAAAGCTACATGGACCAGAAAGCATGGACTTATCTGTCTTGTTCATTCTGCTGCCCAGAACCTGGAATAGTTCCTGACACATAATGGGCATCTGACAAATAAATATTAGATTTAGTAGTGAGTGACGGGGTTGTATTATCATCTGAGGTGACTAGAGCCCTTCTTTAGAAGAACACAGATTTTTTTTTTTTTAAAGAACCATGAGAGTCACTGAATAGCTGCTGTGTATCATCTCCACACACCCGGCACTTTCAGACTGTCCAATGAACTCACATGACCTTTAAGGCCAGCTTCACTGCTTCCACATGGCAAAGGAGACAATGAAGATGAAGATTCAGGTCTGTCCCCAGGTCACCAGAGGAGGGACCAGGACTTGACCCTGCCCCCCTCTGGGCTTTGAGCCCATGCCCTTTCGAGGACCTCCACGGATACAAAAAATCCAAATACTAGCGACAACTACTGGGCCATCATTTTTTTTAATGACCTAATTAGGAAGAATGTGGACTAAGAAGATAAAGTAGGAACAGCCGTAGTGTCTAGTATTTTCCATGCCTCAAGAAAGGTGGTCATTTCCCCTCATTGTTGAAACTGGGTGGAAGCTGAGCAAAAGCAGGTTGTACTCTCCAGGTTTCTAGAAGAATCTTAGTCATGCATCTTTCCCAAATATACACACAGATAAATATACACACAGATAAAGGGAAAACTTCAGGCCAACCTTCCTTATGAATGAGATGTGCAAGTTCTTAACAGAAGACTGGAAAGCTGAATTTAGCCACACACCAAAAGGGTTATACACTGGGACCACATGGGATTCACCCCAGGAATGCAAGGCTGGTTCAACGTGCAAAAATGAACCCATGTATCACACTGCAGCCGTGGAGCAAAGGAAAAACACACAGCATGATCCCAAATGATACAGAAGCATCTGACAAAATCTAACTCCCTTTCATGATCAAAGCACTCCTTCCACTAAGATGATAAGGAAACTTTTCAATGTGACACAGCCCACATACAAAAAATAGGTAATAACAGACCCTACCTCACTGTGGGTTGTTGCAAGAGATTGTTGCACGGATTGAATAATCAAAAGGCCACAGGGCTGACATGAGCCAGAGCTGGGACTCCACCCCAGACCTGTTTCTTGAGGCCATCCACCACCCACAGGCTCTCACACTGGGGAAAAGCCCAGTATTGGTAGGGAGCCTCTATTCTGTACAAATTGCACCTCTCCATCCTTACAACAACCCCGAGGGGTGGGCATCAACATCCCCATTTTACAGGTGAGCAAGCTGAGGCCGGGAGTTGGGGAGACACCCCCCACCACACCCTGCTGGAGTGTGTGTGTGAGTCCACCCTAGGCACTCGGAGACAATCACTCCTTGACTCTAAGCTCCCCTGAGGTCATCTGTGCCCAACACCATCCCTCTCACTGGCTGTCTATTTGCCCCATCTGGGGCTCACAGGGTATTTGAGTTTTGAGAATCCATAGTTTTCCCTCTAGAGAAAGGGCTGGGAAAAGCATACGGTGCTTTCACCAATGTGCTCCCTGAGGTCTCAGCAACCCCACAAGCTGCACTGTTCCTCCAGCTCTCCAGTGATGAACCTGGTGTGCACCTACCAACACAGACACAATGCAGGAGTCCTTCAGGCCCAAAGGGCACCAAGACCCACACTCTCTCCAGCATGCACCGCTAATGGAGGCTGCCAGTTTGCGAAGCACCAGAAGCCACCTAAGGGCTTCACAGGGAAGAACCCATTTAATCCGCACAGCAGGTATCAAGACATGCAGTTTCCTGAGTAAGAAACTGAGCATAAAAGGGCTTAGCAACATGTCTGGGACTCTACACCTCGGAGCCGGGATGCAAACCCAGCCAATCTGACCTGACCGCAGGCCAGGCTCCTCATCGCTCTGCAACGCTGCTTCTCCCAGGTTGTTGGAAGCTGGCTAGGACAACCCATATTACAAAGCCCAGAAACAATGGGAGAAACAAGCAAAGCATAGAGTCAAACACCAAATTCTGATGACTCAGTTCACAGGAGGAAGGGGACAATGACACAGGTCGGGGGAGGATAAGGGGCCAAGAAACCTGACATTAACCGGAGGGAAGGGAAGCCGCCTGAATCCAAGTGCTTCGTTGATCTTCAAATGGTGAGCCAGCCTTACAGGCCAGGGATGAATCCTGCTCGGATTCATCCGAGAACTCTTTCTGTACACGTTTGTATTCGATTGGCTAATACTTTGTTGATGACTTTTGCTTCGAAATTCATGAGAGACGTTGGTCTTTTTCTTTTCTTGGAGGGACTTTGCCTGGTTTGGGGGATTAGAGTAGCACTGGCTTCATGGGGTGAGAGGTAGGAAAGGTTCCTTGTGCTCCTCTCCTCTGGAAGAGGTAGTAGAGGACAGAATGGCCTTCTGTCCAGGAACATATGGAGTGTTTGCAACAAAATGCCCCCTGAGGCAGACAGGCCTGCTACGGAACCCCAGCATTCTTCCTTAGCCACGTGGATGAACAGTGCATTCCCCCAAAAGGGGGTGATCTCTACTTCATCAGGGGTGCTCTGAGCATTACACAAAATGCTTTCTGTGAAGCACCTGGCACAATGCTAGCACAGACCAAGTGTGCAGGAAAGGTAACATTTGGGGGAGCCCATCTCCCTGCCATCCCCAGCCCATCTCAGGTGGCAGCCCCAGCAAGCATGGGTGCCATGAATCCATCTCTCTCTCTCTTTCTTCCTCCAGGCTCTGAGCTCTTTCCAGGGCTCAGCTGCCCAGCTGGCATGATATAGGCCACACCCTGTCCCTGGGAGGCAGAGCTTGGCCATTAGTCTCCAAAAGTCCAGCAATTAATTTGTTGAGCTGAGTTCCTGCCACAAGCCAGCCCATTGCCATAGTAACCAGTGTTCCCTATCCAGGGCCCCGGGGAGAGTGAGGAGAAGACACTGAGCAGAATGCAATTTAAAGGGAGAAAATGAGATTTGGCGCATTGGAGGGCAGCCTGGGCAGAGAGCACCCCGGGTCTGCACAGAAGGTCTGGCTGCTGCCCACTGCAGGGGAGGGGCTGAGGCACTGCTGATATGTTGCCAGGGTGACAGGCGATGCTCCGGCCAGGAATCCAGTGGAGACATAAAAGCATGGCGAGGAGTGTCCAGACCACTGAGCTCTGAGCCTCAGTGCTCACCTGTGGGGCTGTCAGTGATACCAGCTGCGCCTGCTGGTCAGATAGGTAAGAGGGAGCTGAGCTGGGTGGCTGGGAAGAGGGAGCAATCCTCTCTGCAGGGTTGCTCAAAAACCCAACTGGGGGAGCCAGGGAAGCAATGGAAAGCCTGCATCCTGGATTTGAACTGGGCTTTGTGTGACCTGGATCAAGTCCTCCTCGGTCAACAAACACATAGCAAGTATCTTCTGTCCAGAACTGTCTGGGGCACTGGCTTCCCCTGGGGCAGCTAGCATCGTGATGACACTTCTCGACCAGAATCCCTGTACTCAAATTCTTACTAGCTGTGCAAACCAGGGGAGTCACCTAACCTCTCTGGAGCTCAGCCCTTTCATGTAAGAGTGGGGATGATGATACCTATCTCACAGGCCACTGGAAGAATTAACTGAGCCACTTATTACATGTGCAAAGCTTAGAATGATGCCTGACCACAGTGAGTGCTGAAGGCATACTATTTCTGTGATTTTCTAATCCTTTGTTTCCTCACCTATAGAATGGGAATGATATCCCCTCCTTGGATCTGTAGAGGACATGAGGCAATGAGTGGGTGTGATAATCTTGTATAAAGTCTGATGTTGGGGGCAGTTAGTTAAGCGTCTGCCTTCAGCTCAGGTCATGATCCTGGGGTCATGAGATCGAGCCCCACATCAGGCTCCCTGCTCAGCAGGGAGTCAGCTTCTCCCTCTGCCCCTCCCCCTGCTTCTGCTTATTCTCTCTCTCTCAAATAATTAGATAAAAAATATTTTTTAAAAAAAGTTTGATGTCAGCCAACATTGCCACACACAGTGTTGAGGGACATTCGATTTGAGCTACTCAATCTTGGCTGAGGCAGGCTGCAGGGGGCACCAGGAAGGGCTCTGCTCTGCGATCTAATTCAAGGGTGCCCTAAATGCACGTTAAGACTTACTAAGTGCCCCGCACACAGGATAGGACACTCTCCCCAGAGATTGCAGCCTCATGGTGGAGACACGGAAGCAAGAATATGCTTATGTTTCCATGTAGTCAGAGCTCTGTTAGAGGGAAGGACAAGTGCCTAACTCAGGCCTGGGGGGTAAGCACAGGTTCCTGGAGGAGGTGACATCTGAGCTGAGCCTGGGAAGATGAGTGGGGAACAGGCAGGAAGACCAGGGTTGCCTTCGCCAGGGATGGCCACCACCCTCCCCCTTGCTTATCATTCATGGGATAAGCAAGAAGTGCAGTATTCTGGAGGAAGGAATGAAGGCTGAAGGAGATGGTAGGGATTTGGGGACAGGAAGGCACTCAAATTTGAGGGAAGAGTGCTCATAAAGACAGTCCAGGGACTTGTGTGGTGACCCAGAGAAAAGGGTCAGACTGCCTGGAGACCTCCTGAGGCCAGCGCATGTCCTCCTGCATAGAAGTGGCATCTACCCTGCAGAGAGGGGTGGGCAGAGCCCAGGGGCTAAGGAGGGTGGTCCAGCATCAAGAGACATAGGCCACCTTCCCTAGGATGACAGCGGATGCCATGATACGTGGGACCTGCAGGGAGAGAGGAGGGAGAGAGGAGGATGTGGAGGAGGGGAGTCCGCATTCCCTGTCTGAGCACCTGGAGCCAGTCACCGGGGGCGGCGGGCATGAGGAGTTCCCACTGGACACACCAAGTGAGTGTGAAGCAGCCAGATGGAGAAGTCAAAGACAGACACTTGAGTCCAGAGCTCAGAAGGAGGACTGGGGCAGGGGACACCCCTGGAATGTGCAGCAGGAGTGCTGTCAGAGCTCTGGGCAGAGGACAAGAGGCAATTTCTCCACCTCTCATTGCTACACTTAGTCATAGAGGCGAGCACGCTAGGGCACCCTGGCATTATTAGTCTGTTCCCCAATGCAGAATTCTTATGTGACTTCTAGGGTGAGAGCTCTGTGTGCGGTGCTTTTAATGAAACAACAGTGACAACAAACCTCCAACAATGGAAAGACAAGCCACAGAGTAGGAGAAAACATTTGCAGAAGACGTGCCTGATGATGAACTGTGATCCAAAATATACAAAGAACTCTTGAAACTCAACAATAAGGAAACAAACAACCTGATTTTAAAAAACGGGCCCATGGGTGGGGGGGAACGGGCCTGTGTTCTTAATAAGCACCACATCAAAGACGATGCACGATGGCAAGGAACCATGCAGAGAGATGCTCCATGCCGCATGGCATCAGAAAGCCATAAAATAAAATGAGACTCCACTACACCCCTCGGAGAATGGCCAAAGTCTGCACATGGACACCACCAGATGCCAGCAAGGACTGGGGAGCGCAGAATGGTGCGGCCACTTGGGAAGACAGTTTGGGGGTTTCTCACAATCTAAACGTGCTCTTCCCAAGTGGTCCCAGCCATCCTGCTCCTTGGTATTTACCCAAAGGAGCTGAAAACGTATGTCCACACAAGAATCTGCGCGTGGATGTTTGCAGCAGCTTCAGCCATAAGGCCGAAACTTAGAAGCACCCAAGTCCTTCAGTAGCAGAACAGAGCTGGAAACTGTCGTCCCCTCCAGACAACGGAATGTCATTCAGTGCTAAAAAAAAAAAAAAAAAAAAAAAAAAAAAAAAAAAAAAAAAAAAAAAAAAAAAAAAGAGAGAGCTCTCAGGCCATCAAAAGACAAGGGAGGGACCCTAAGTGCTTATCAGTAAGTAAAGAAGCCAACTTGGAAAGGGCGCACACTGTGCGGCTCCAACCCAGCGATGCTCTGGAAAAGGCAAAGGCAAATTGCGGAGACAGTGAAGGGATCTGTGGCTGCTGGGGCGCTGGGGCGGGGAGGAGGCCGAGAGGCAGAGCACAGAGGACTTTTAGGGCAGTGAACACATATGTCAAACCTACAGAATGGCAGCTGACCCGACTGCGTGTGTGGAAACGACGGGACAAGCACACCACGGCACGGTGGGATGAACGGCAGGTCGTGGCTGGTTTCACTCCCGGCGTTTTCTCTCTTCCTAACAAGCTGGCAGAGGGGTCTCAGGTTCTGCAGAGCTACAGAATGTGCCAGGGATCACACGGCCAGGAGGTGACAAAGTGGAGGGTAAATCCCAGGCCGCCCGGGAGCCTAGATCCAGGGCCTGTTTTGGTGGAGCAGGGAGGCCTGGCCCTCCGGGGAACGGCGGCGTGCGCCTGGGTGCCTGGCGGGAGGGAAGAGAGGGAAGGCGCCCAGGCATTGCGCAGTCAGTCCTGGGTCCTGCTAGGGGGCAAGAACACCCACCCAGCCCTGTATCCTCCTCATCAGAGCATCGCAAGATTTCAATGGAATCCGCATAGCCCTACGCCGCCCAAAGCGCAGGACGCATCTCATTGAAGGATAAGAGTAGAGTGAGGGATGTGGCCTCCTGCTTTATGCTGCAGAATTCAAAATTATTTCCTATACTTTTTTTTTTGGCCCTAAGAAGAGGCATCAGGGTGCCAGTTGTTTCTCTCCCAGTTGCTAAAATTTGTGAATGAAACTCAAGCTCTCTCTACTCTTGAAACAAAGAATATTCCTTAAGCTGGCCCCCGGAGGAGGACTTGGGAGGCAAGCTTCGCCCCAAACCTGGCACCCACTGCTTCACTACTCTGCACGGTCTGAGGAGCCGTCGATTTATGAACTCGGCAGGTGCTCACCGAGTCCCAGACTACCTGCCAGACCTTATCCAATCGTTGGGGAGAGCCAACAACCCTGTCTCCACAGAGCTTACTTTCTAAGAAAAGAGGAGAACGAGACACAAGGAAACAAGGAAGTAAGAATACGATTTCAGAGAAAAGTGATTTGAGCACGACGGAGTCAAGTGATGGATGATGACTTGGCTAGGACAGCTTTTACACTTTGCAAAAGGACAGTCTCCAAGCGGAGGAGGGACACTGAACAGAGATGTGAATAACGGAAAGGAGCCAGCCATCCAGGAAGCGGGGTGCGGTGAGGAGTAAGAAGCATCCATCAGTTCTTGATTCCTGAACCCAGCAGCCTGGGAGGTGTCCCCAGCTCTCAGAGTCCCCACTACCGCATCGTTGGCACATGCTCACAAGAACCCAGCGAGGCTCCCATTGCACAAATAGGATTCATAGCCTCGTGGATGAATCCTGCAGTAACTCCTCACTGCCTCTGGATGGTGCTCAGAGTACCCCCCCCCCCCCCCGACCCCGGCCACCCCAACACAGACCCATTTCTCTGGTCTCCCCTCTGTCACCTGACTGCACGTCCTATGTCTTATATGGATGAGGAAGGAGGAAAGAGGCTGCCCACACTACCATGTCTCCATGTGGCATGAGTGAGTGAGGTTCCAGGAGTAAAACACCACGAGGGAATGCCTGGGTGGCTTAGTGGTTGAACGTCTGCCTTTGGCCCAGGGTGTGATCCTGGGACCTGGGATCGATTCCCACATCAGGCTCCTTGCAAGGAGTCTGCTTCCCTCTTAAAAAAATAAAAAATAAAATAAAATAAAATAAAATAAAATAAAATAAAATAAAATAAAATAAAATAAAATAAAATAAAATAAAATAAAATAAAATAAAATAAAATAAAATAAAATAAATAAAATAAAATAAATAAAATAAAATAAAATAAAATAAAATAAAATAAAATAAATAAAATAAAATAAAATAAAATAAAATAAAATAAAATAAAATAAAAATCACCATGAAAGGGAGGTAAGCATGAGTTGCTGGGTTGGTACTCAACCCGGGTAGCTGCTAGCACAACAAGGAGAGCCCCTGTAAGCAGCTCCAAAGGTGCTGCTGGGCCGAGGTGCAAGGGGCAAAGGAGAGACCAACCTGAAGAGCTGTCCCAAGCTGGGGGACTCGGAGCTGAGGAGGCTCCATCAGAGTCATCACCTGAGTGCCCAGAAGTGTAAGGAAGCACCAGTGGCAAAGACAGCCGGCAGGAACCCCCTGCCACCCCTTCCTTCCCCCCTCATCCTCACTCAACCCTCTGGAAAAACAAGGGAAGATGGAAAGGGCCAAACACCCCCCCAGCACCATCACCAGGTCCTCTGGGACAGTGGTCACACTGGTGGTGATGGGGACTGGCTGGGGGGCGGTGGCGGGTGCACAGAGCATACGGTGAATAAAGGATTATGCTTCAGGGCTGGAACCATGTAGACTAGCCTGGATAGCTCCCGAAAGTGAACAGAGTCACAGGATGTGGTCATGGTTTGTTACCGGACCAGAAAGGGGACGCGGCTGAGAGCAAAGATGGGGAACATGTGGGTGATGAGAGCCAAGATGGGGGGACCAAGGGACTCCACATGTAGGGAGCTGGGTGAGCCCCAGTCATGGTTGAGAGCAAAGACGGGGAACACACAGAGTGAGGAAAAACATCACTGACCACCTATCCCCTCCAGGTCAGGGGCGCTCCGGGAGAGAACTGATGTGTATGTGAACTCAAGGTAAGTCCCCAAGCACCAACACATGGCAGGTGCACAGCCACACGTGGAGGCCTCACGACAGCCTGAGTGTGCAGTTGCTGTCCTCTTTCACGGACTGGGGACCCCAGGCCACGACACTGCTCAAGGATTCACATTCTGGGCCACCCTCTCGAGGAGTTACCGGCTGCCTCCCGAAGGACGTCAGAGCCAAGTGGGAAGGACCGTCCAGGGCAGGCTGCAGGCCCCGCGATGGCAGTGCTTGGAGTTCTGTGCTTTAAATAACATGCAGGGACATGCCCATAGGCTCTGTATCGTTTGTTCAGCTCCACAATGGTGCTGAATTGAAAGGGCTCTGGGGAGTTGGAAGACTGGGCACCCTGGGACCACCCCCATCTGCACCCCAGGGAATGTCTCCTGCCTGGTCCCACCACTGCCTTCACCCTTCTAGGGCTCCCTTCTTCCAGAACCAGAATTCACCTCTTGCTCTTGCCAACACTTCGGTCCTATGCTCCGTGGATATGGTTCATGTGGGGTGCCACGAGACCAGACCACTGTAGACGCCACATCCCCCACCCGATGCTGGGATATGACGAGGGTCAAGCACGTGCACAAGCTGGGCCATCTCTGGGACCTCTGCTGGAGTTTTGGAGAGAGGTAGGTTTCTACTATGGCTGTTAAGTTTAGAGATGAGAAGGCCCTCATGACACAGGGGATCCAGATGGAGAAGGAAGCCACATCCTGGGGTTGGGGGAACGAGACGAGATTCATCCCTTGAGCACCTGACCCAGTGTTGCCCAAAGACCAGAGCCACCAGAGCTGTGCTGCCTGAAGCAAACACTTCCCCACCTTCGCCTTTTCAACTCCAGCCAATCTGCACTGTGGTTCCTTCTTCTTGCAGAGCACAGAGCATGTGCGTGGCCAGCAGGTGCAGCCCTTGCTCTCTGGAGCTCACCTTGTCACCCACCCATGGTGTCCCTGGTTCCTTAAACATTGTCCTCACTCAACATCTTGCCTCTGTGTCCCCTTTTCCAGCTCTGATCCTCAACCCAGTTTAGACAAGGTTTTCCCAGAATCACCTCGGTCAACCTCTCCTCCAGGGCGGACATCCAAAACCCATCCAGAAACCCCACCCTGAATCCTTCCCGGGCCTAACGGGGCAGCACAGACAGGAGGCCGCCCACCCTTCAGCCCCTGGAAATGCTCTTTACTGCTCCATTAGTTTATTCCAACATCTCAGGGCTGCCCCAACCCCGTCCTTTTATCTTCCCAATATTCTCTTCTTTTGTTTCTACCCCCCACCCCTTCCAAATAGTACACTGTCTCGGGGCATTTCACAAGAGACTGTCTCAGATTACAGGGTCCTGAGGACACAGAAAGATATTTCTGTTTAACTTATTTTGAGCAGCGTCTGGCCTGATGAAGCAGTGGGTATAAATAGTGCTACAGCACCCACACTGATTATGGAGGTGTCGTCCCAGCAGGATTCCCTTTCCCAAGGGGAGAGTAATGAGCTCCTAGGCCATGCGAAGGAACTGGCTGCTTGGGAGAGCGGCGGACGTGGGGCCAGACCAGCCCGAGGTTTGCCAGCCTCCACCCTCCCTAGCTGCCTCATCTCAGCTTCTGCTTCCCAGACCCAGGGGCTGCGTCTCTAACCAGGGGCATGAACCTGCCTCACCAGCTGAGGGGAGGCATTAGAGTCCCTAGCCCAGCACCCTAAAAGGGTGGCCGTAAAGATAAAAATGTAAAAAGCTACAAGCACTCAATTAAAGGAAGTTATCACTATTATTATCAGAGAATCCTTTTCAATATTTGATTCGTGCCAATAGAGCCGTTGCAGAGCCACATAACTCGGTTTGAGACCTCTGAGAGTGGCCCACCCCCACACTTGCCGTGGCCTCACGCTCCAATCCCCACCCTGCCCTTTCCCACAAGGACTCAGGTCTAAAGTGCCAGGAGGCACCTCGGTGACTTGGTGGTTGAGCGTCTGCCTTCGGCTCAGGTTGTGATCCCGAAGTCCTGGGTCGAGTCCCGCATCGGGGTCTCCACATGGAGCCTGCCTCTCCCTTTGTCTGTGTCTCTACTTCTCTCTCTGTGTGTCTCTCATGAATAAATAAATAAAACCTTTAAAAAAAAATAAGGTGCTGGAATGGGAGGGAGTTAGGTGTTAGCCATCTTCAGATGGCGAGGCTGCAGGACAAGGCGGTTACCAAGGGGAATCAGGAACTTGACTCCCCTGTCCCAGGAGAGCATGGTTTCCCCCAGGCGGGTTCCAGCAAGTGAGTTTTTAGAGCTCCCACCGTTAGAGACCCCCCTGTAGGCTCTGATCCCCACGCTGCTGGAAGGCACACACTCCACACAAGCTCTGAGGACAGTTGCCCCTCTGAGAAGGAGCCTCCTGTATCTGGACCCAGTTAATAATTTCCGCGCTACACTCTGAGTTTGCAAAGGACTTGCTCATGCTCAGCAGATGAGCTGAGGCCTGCTGGATGTCATTTCCGACCTTCAAGTCTCTTCTTTGGGGCTCTTCTCAATTTGACCCCGATCTCCGTTTCCAGGTTCACGGCCCTGACACCTTACTTCATGAATCTGATTCTCCAACCTCAAAGTCTTCTCGGTCTTCCTCCAACACCACAGTATTTTCTTTTCCTGACTGTCTGACACTGCCTCTGAGATGCTTTCTTGTTCATGCCAGGCAGGCTCTTACTCATTCTTCAAAGTCCAGCTAATGTGCTTTCTCCTCCAGGAAGCCTTCCCTGATTTCCCATGCAAGCAGTGTGTCACTATGTTCTTTGGGCTCTCACGGACTCCTGAGTTTTAGTAACACCCCCGCACACACACACACACTAAGTGGTATTTAAACTGACCTACTTAGGGGCGCCTGGCTGGCTCTGTCAGCAGAACATGGGACTCTCGATCTCAGAGTTGTGAGTTCGAGCCCCTTGTTGGGTACAGAGAGGACTTAAACATTAAAAAAAAAATCTTAAAAAAAATAAAATAAAACTGACCTACTTATTGGCCTGTCTTTTCCACTGAGCTCCTTAGACTCGTGTCTCTGGTCTGTCTTCCTCCGTGCCTGGAATCCTGACAGGCACACAGCGGGCCGTCCTGTAGCAATGTCACAGAAACAAACGAATCAATGGGTTAAGGGTCTGAACTAGATTTAATTCTGTATTTCACTTGGTCATGGGAAGGTCTCTTTGATACTTTCTAAAATTAAAAAAAATAAATAAATAATCTGGAACTGGGCAGCCCCAGTGGCCCAGCGGTTTGGTGTCAGCTTCAGCCCGGGGTATGATCCTGGAGACCCGGGATTGAGTCCCATGTCAGGCTCCCTGCATGGAGCCTGCTTCTCTCCCCCTCCCTCTGCCTGTGTCTCTGTCTCTCTCTCTGTGTGTGTGTCTGTCGTGAATAAATAAATAAAATCTTTTAAAAAAATAATATAAATAAATTAATTAATAAATTAATTAATTAATAATCTGGAACCTTTTACTCCCTGCAAAAGAGCAAGCCTGTGGATTTGCACCAGGGTGACTGTCTGCCTACCTACTCAGAGGGTCTCTTTTCTTCCAAGATGCTGCCTCGGCACCCCCCCCCACCTCGTCGTCCTACAGGCAGGAGCACATGAAGGTCAGGGATACACAGGGAGGCACCTGGCACGGCGGCCCCGCGGGATCAGTTTTCTTTCCGTCAGAAGTCTCGGAGCTGTCGCAGTGTGGGGCTCTCCAGTTCCGTTCCTACAGGAGCCCGTGGCTTTGGCATCATGGGGCTGCGGCCCCAGGACAAAGCTGAGGGGAAGCCCCAGAATGTCTCCCCTCCAGGGGCATCTGTGGGAGGAGCCCCCTTCATTTCCACTGTGCTCTGCTGGAGAACCTGGCAACACCAAGCTCTGTAAACACAGTCTGGGCATCCACTGCCGGCGGTCCGCAGCAAGAGGGACGGGGGAAGAGCCTCTAGAAAAGTTTTGTTGGAGCAAAGGACCACGCAAACCCGTCCTCTCTCCTTTTCACCTGAAAACCCATCCAGGTGGGGCTGATGGAAACCTGGCCAAGTGGATCCATTCACTCACTTACTCACTCATTCATTTCTCCACGTGTGTATTTGCCTCCTCGTTCATCCACAGTCAGGAGTTTCCGCACTTCCACCCACCCACCGACACAAATGCTCACTCGTGCCACAAACACTGCATCCCTCACCCACTGCAAGACCACAGCTGAGTCCCCAAGGTGGAGATAAAGAAGGCAGATTTCTGCCTCTGGGCCTGTGCGCTGTAGGGGGACAGACCAAAGGGGAAACAAGCCATTTAAAAACAGGGTGGTGGGACGGCTGCGTGGCTCAGCGGTTAAGCGTCTGCCTTTGTCTCAGTGTGTGATCCTGGGATCTGGCATCGAGTCCCACATTGGGCTCCCTGCAGGGAGCCTGCTTCTCCCTCTGTCTGTGTCTCTGCTTCTCTCTCTGTCTCTCATGAATAAATAAAATCTTTAAAATAAAAATAAAGACAGGGTGGCAAATTCTCCCAGAGAGTCCGTTTAGGTGCCATGGCTCCTGGAAGCCTCCATGAAACCCCAGCCCTGACAGGTCACGCTCTAACACAGAAGGGGCAAAAAGAAGAGAGGGGAACAGTGGGGAGCAGAGGCATCTGCTCTTATCTGGCCACTTGTCCTTAGACTGGTCTCTCAAGCTCATGAGGTCTCTCCTCATACCTAAGGAGATTATTAGTAAATCGCTCTAGGATTGTTGCAGAAGGGAAGCACAAGGGGGGTGCATGTAAACACTCAGGGCCCCTGTGTGCACTGCACGAGCACTGGGTGCATGATGAGTGGTTGATTGCAGGGGTGAAGCGTTCTTCTATCCGCCCGGCACAGAGTGCCTGAACCTGCTTCCTTAGCTCACCGAGCAGTCTGGCATCAGGGCTGGGTTGCACTTGATCTTTAGTCCCTAAGCACAGCTAGTATTCGGAGTGTGATAAGTGGTAACTGGATGGACCTCTGCGGGAAGACCTGTTTTTTTTTTTTTTTTAAGATTTTATTTAGTTATTTGAGAGAGGAAAATAAACAGGAGCACATGGGAGAGGCAGAGGGAGAAGCAGACTCTTGGCTAAGGATGGAAGCTGACACAGAGTGGCTCCATCCTAGGACCCCAGGATCATGACCTGAGCCAAGCCAGACACTTAACCAACTGACCACCCAAGTGCCCCAGGAAAAGCTATCGTGAAATGACCAACCAAAGATGCAAAGGATGGGTACCTGGGTGGCTCAGTGGGTTGAGCATCTGCCTTTGGCTCAGGTCATGATCCCAATGTCCTGGGATCAAGTCCTGCATCAGGCTCCTGGCATGGAGCCTACTTCTCCCTCTCCCTATATATCTGCCTCTCTCTCTCTCTCTCTCTCTGTCTCTCATGAATAAATAAATAAAATCTTTTTTTAAAAAATAAAGATGCAAGGGATTATAGATATTTATTTATTTATTTATTTATTTATTTATTTATTTATTTATTATAGACATTTATATTTACATATCTGGTTTACAGAATCTAAATCATTTTTAGGGAGGAAGGAGATGGATTGGGGCACTTTCTTTCCTGGGCTAAGAACAAGCTAGTGTGGCTGAAGGAGAGTCCTGAGGCCCCATATGACCCTGTAAAGGTAAAAAGTGGATCTACAAGGAGCTAAGGATCTCAGTCCTGCTCACCCACCAGAGATCAGTGCTGGAAACCACACAGCTGGCAAACAGGAGGCCCAAAATCAGACCTCAGTCAGACCTAGCCCCACCGAACTGGCCCAGCCCCAGGGCTTAGTGCCGGCCTCAGCATCATGCAGGTGCCAGACCTGCCTGGTCCTCAGACAGAACCCCCGAGGGGCAGCTATTGGGCACCCCCCGTGTGGAGGCCACTGTGCCAGATGGGGTAAATGTCCCTATGACATTTCCAAGTTTGATATTCCACTAATTGGTGATTTATTTTTTTAAAAGATTTTATTTATTTATTCATGAGAGGTGCAGAGAGAGAGAGAGGGAGGGAGAGACACAGGTAGAGGGAGAAGCAGGCTCCATGCAGGGAGCCCGATGTGGGACTCGATCCCGGGACTCCAGGATCATGCCCTGGGCTGAAGGCAGGCACCCAACTGCTCAGCCACCCAGGGACCCCTAATTCGTGATTTAAACTGTGATATCAGGGGATCCCTGGGTGGTTCAGTGGTTTGGCGCCTGCCTTAGGCCCAGGGTGCGATCCAGGAGTCCCAGGATCGAGTCCCGCATCGGGCTCCCGGCATAGAGCCTGCTTCTCCCTCTGCCTGTGTCTCTGCCTCTCTCTCTCTCTCTCTCTCTCTCTCTCTCTCTCTCTCTGTCTATCATAAATAAATAAATAAATAAATAAATCTTTAAAAAATAAATAAATAAACTGTGCTCCATACCTACCATATGGCAAGCCCTTGATGAGCAATACCATTCTGTAATTACTCTGTTGTACAAAGGTTTGTTGAGTTCCCACTGTGCCCAGCATTGCGCAGACACTGGTAGTTCACAGATAAATAATGCAAACCCCACGATCTCAAAGAACTCATTGCCTAGTGGCAAAAACAGACAAGCCCATAGAGGGTCACAGTAGCTGATGACGTGGAACTGTCAGCAGCATGGGGTGCTGGGGTCGAAGAACCCAAGTCACACGGAAATCCCAAGCTGACTTGCCCATAGCAGCTTGGGAGCAAGGAAAAACAAGCTGGGTTTCCATTAGGTGTTTCTCCAGGGACCTGGAAACAATCCATCCAGGGCCTCGTTCTGTCCATCGCTTTTGCTGAAAGCAAACAGGGACCACTGTGCCACTGCCCAGGGGATTCACAGGGAGCATTAGACCAAGCAAACCAGAACACAATTCAACATTTCAATTATTTAGTCTGTCCTATGAGCCAGACATTGTGCTACATAAACATGTTTTAGAATTCATTGTTATTGTTCCCAAACTGTTTAAATACTGGATTTTGACTAATGTGTATGTTTGGAAATAATGTCATAAAAGGATATTCGCTACAAGGTTACTACTAGTTAAGGAGGTGGGGGTGGGTGGAGTGCTGGGTTTACCAGCACTGCCTCACTTGTAACTATATGCTTTTATTGCTTTTATAATTCAAACCATCCTAGTGAGAAATATATCTCCAAAAGTAAGAAGAGCCTCCAAATGGTGTATTTGCCTCTTTGTATGAATTCCACACATCTCCCTTATATGCTGCACCTGGAATTTTGGGGTAAGAGCGTGAGCTTCGCATGGACACATGGGTTCGAATCCCACTTGCGCTGCAGCGTGCTGACTGTGGGGCTGTCCTAAGCCATGGGTTGTCCATCTGCACAGTGGGTGAGAGCAGAGCTAATTCACAGGAGTAAGTGATGGGAGAATGCCAAGCTCCCAGTCTGGCACCCGTTAGCATTCAATCTCAGATGGGCTCGGGGGCACGTTATTTCTGTTTTTTTTTTTTTTGTTTTTTTTTTTTTTAACAGAGCTCAAAAAAATGTCATAGGAAATGGGA
This sequence comes from Nyctereutes procyonoides, assembly GCF_905146905.1. Lineage (NCBI taxonomy): Eukaryota > Metazoa > Chordata > Mammalia > Carnivora > Canidae > Nyctereutes > Nyctereutes procyonoides. The sequence goes on from NW_026575159.1 coordinate 29,251,667, forward strand.
TTTAATTTATGCTAAGTAGCTCTTAAAAACATGAAATAAGGACTGACAGATGGACGTGGCAGGGAGAGCTCTCATTTCAATAAAAGAAAGACTTTTTAATCCAGATATTCAGCACTGCATTAGAGGCCACCGTGGGAGGTGACGATTCCTCTGCCCCTGGGGGTGGACCAGGAGATGGTGGGCAAGCACCTGAGAGAGAGACGTGGGATGCAGTCATCAGATAAGGAGTGGCTGTGATGCTCGAGGTACCCTCTTCAGGTGAAAGAGCCTGAGAAGGAGCGAGTATCTGGCAAAGCCATATGCAGTCACTCTGAATCCACAATCACAAACAAGTTTGCAGTTGTATTTTTAAGTGACACTTTCCTTTATTGTTTAGGTCAGCTTGCTTTTTCATGTTTTTATGGACTCAGGAGCAGACCGTCTCCCAGCAACTTGGCTACCAGGCAGTCAAGGCCAGCTCCAATGTCCTGGATCTGCCAGTATGTAGTTTGAGCAGAGACTTCTCCCTTGAGTTAGTTCCAACCAAAAGACAGTGTAGATTCCTTTTGTCTCCAATATTTTATTATGAAACAAATTTTTAAAAAATTACAATGGTACTCTAGGGAACCCTGGGTGGCGCAGCGGTTTAGCGCCTGCCTTTGGCCCAGGGCATGATCCTGGAGACCCGGGATCAAATCCCATGTCGGGCTCCCGGTGCATGGAGCCTGCTTCTCCCTCTGCCTGTGTCTCTGCGCCTCTCTCTCTCTCTCTCTCTATCATAAATAAATAAAAAAAATTTATAAAAAAATAAAAATAAATAAAAAATAAAAAATAAAAAATTACAATGGTACTCTCATCTCTACCAGAACATAGCCAGAACTAACTAGAAGGAACCAGCTTCCAGAACTGGGAGGATACTGGCTGAGGCACGGGGCCTCCATAGTGGGCAGTAGGAGGGAGCCCCGCCATCAGATAGCTTTGCCACAGAAGGATTCTGGAATCTCTCTGAGCACAGTGTTGGCAGGCCCACCCTCCACACGTTCCCTGGGTATTTACCAAGGCTTCGCTCCTTTTGTGCCATGACGCTACCTGGCATTTGGCCTCTCATGAATGCTCAGTCCTGGAACCTCCCCAAAACATGAACATGTCCACGTCCTCTGACCCAGAAACCCTATTCCCTGGGAGTAACCGGAGCACATCACGGCCACACGTGGGGCAGTCGTGTGCACAAAGATGCTCACTGCCGTAGCAGGTGGGAAGGGTGAGCTCACCCACTTGGAGGAATTTGAAGAAGCAACACAAATGGTACCAACCCTTGGCACATAGTACCAAGACATGCACACACCTACACACACGTGTGTGCACACCCACACGTGCACAATGCCAAGTCCCAAGCAGGAAGACCAGAGGCTCAACTTCACTGTGTCCTGGTGCCTCACGAGACCTGTGTTTGAGAATCCATGTCTGTCTCTAAATACGAAGCCGGCAAGTCACTCCCGTTTCCCTGGACTCTGTGTCCTCATCTGTACAATGGGGAAATCGCACTTTTCCTCTCTTGCCCATCTTGGTCCTCCTTGATTTTGCAGTTGCTTCCATCAGGCAACCTAGCATGTATTCAATTCCTGAGGAGAGGATTGGCTAAAGAAATCCTCAGGGACCTTTCCCACCCTAAGACATGACTGTGGGCTCTTCTCATTTGCTGGTTCTCCTCATAGCCCTGCATCAATAACAATGCTCCCTTCTGAGAGGAAGTCTCCCCAGCCTGAGCAAAGAGGCCTTTGTTGAAATGACAATGGGCTTTGATCCTCCAGAAGTGGCTTTGAATCCTGACTCCTTGGATCCTCTCCACCTGTCCTCAGGTAAGTGGTTCAAAGACTGGTCTTTCGCTTCTTTGTTGATAAAACCGAGACATGAGATATGAACGACACCTAGAGCTCACCACCCTGGCCCCTGGTGACTGCACACATGACCTGTGCTAGCCCTCCTCTCAGCAGCAGCACTGGACGGGGACAGGAGGTGGGAGGGGACTAGCAGAATTTTGAGGCTGGAGAGGAAGTACTCAGAAAGTGCAGGATCTCAAGCTGGGGAAAAGACTTTAAAGGTACACCAGGCCCAAGCATTCAGTTCAGCGCAGCCTGCCAGCAGCCACTTGAAAGGGCCATCCAACCTTTGTTTAAATACCTCCAGTTCTGGGGGACCCTCTCCCTCCCCACCACCACGCAATGAGCAGATCCCTTCTGTCCCCGTGCAGCTCCCCCTCCTGGACTGGAATCCAGCATCCAACAAATCTTCCCTCCCTAGGACCTAGTTCTACCCTTTAGTAACCAAGAGGACAGGCCAGCTTCGTCTTCTGACATGACATGACATGACATTCCTGCAGGCCACAGTAGCCACACGTCTTCTTTCCTCTACACTAGATGACCTTTCTTAAGGTGGCGATTATCCTTCCACATGATGCCATGGCTTCCGTTCCCAGGAATCCTGGTTTCTCTCCCCCCAGAAGCACTTCCACTTATCTACAACCCTCTTAGAATGGAATCAGAGAGGGAGAGATAACCGGGCTCATCCAGTCCAGAGTTGACAAGCTCCGGCGTCCAAGGGGACCCTGCTGGTCACACAGACAATCGTGGATGAGCGGAGGGGACACACCTAGCTTAAGTGGGTGGCCGCTTGGAACTTACACAAGGAAAAAGTCATCCTGTGTTTTTGTTTTTGTTTTTGTTTTTGTTTTCAAGTTTAAGATTTGTGGATAAAACTTGCTGAACAACTTATCAGCGAGTAATGAAATCAAATTTTAAACAACCTATGAAGCATTAAAACTCTGTGGCTGGATCAGCCCGTGAGCTCACTTATTTAACCATTCTGTGGATCCAGAATAGCTTTTTTAAACGTTTGATGAAATTTGGAAGCATGGAAAACCACTTACAAACTTCTGTCCTGATTGTTTTATAGGCCCGGTGATCTCCTAGGGCCACTCCTGCCTCCCCACAAAGGAACCCTTCCTCTCTTCCAGCCTCTTGCCTGGCATGACAGGCCCAATAACCACAGGGTGACAATTGCCTAAAGTCACAGCCGGCCCCTTAGCAGCAGAGTGACAGAGAAACCTCGGGTGGGGAGGGGGTGCCGCGTCCCTGGGGCTGCCAAGCAGAGTCTGCTGAGATGTGGAACAAGCCTACCACACGCTCAGCTCTCCCAGAACTGTCCTTCTGCATCCCTTCTATCACCTCCACTTGGCAGATGAGAACACTGAGGCTTACGGGACAGTCGGCGAGCTCAGGCAGCCCGATGAAGCAGCAGGCTTAGGACTGGAAGGGAAGACCAGCCGCGGAGCCCTGTCCTTCACCTGCACACACTGCATAGCTGGGCAGCCCACCCCTCTCCGCCGGCCTCTGATAACGCGGGAGCCCTAGAATCTAGAACTTTCCTGGAACAGTGCAAGTAACTAAATAAACTAGAAGGGGCCTCAGGGTTCTGCCCAAAGCCAGTGGGTTCTCACAGGCTGTCTGGGGGTTTGCTGGGCATCTACTGTCAGTGAGACAGATTAGGGGTTGCAGTGTCCCATGTAGGGACAGAGGCGCTGGTGCAGGTCCTGGGAGATGACAAAGTAGCAGGATGGACTTCTGGAGAGATGGACTCACACAGTGCTCCGGGCCTGATTAATGGGGCTGCATATCTTCTTCAGGGGATGCCCGGCAAGCGTGGCCCCTGGCATCTCCGAGTCTCCATGGGAATGGGGAGAAAAGGGGGCCCATGGTCCAATAACACCACTAATTCAAGTTACAACTTCATAACCTGGGACCGGAAACTCTGGCCTGCTACGTTGGAGGACTCACAGGAAAACAGACAAAAACACCTCCCCCACACACACACACCACCCTGGGTTTGAGACCATTGAGAGAGGGCTAATAAACTGTCCAGATAGGAGAGGGATCTAAATGTAGACCAAAAAGGCAAAGTTCCCTGAAAATAATGCAAAACCGAAGGTAAGCTGTTCTCTATCCTCCGCGCTTTTTCTTTTCTTTTTCCCCACCTTTCTGGCTTTTTCTCCACATTTCCTACTGGAAAGTTGAAAGAGGCTGGGAGATCTCAACAACTTTTAAAAGTAGCAACTTATTCTGTATGTTGGTAAATTGAACACCAATAAAAAATAAATTTATTATTAAAAAATAAAATAAATAAAAGTAGCAACTTGGAAAGAAGTCCCTGAATCTGACATACCCGAGTCATCCCTGGGCTCCTGCCCTCCCCAGCTGCTCACCTAAAATCAGACAGCTAGGTTCTCACTGACTTTGCTTCGTTTTACTCTGAAGTTGGCAAAGCAGCTCAGGACTGAGGTCACTCCCCAAAATGCTTCATGTTCAAGCTCCAGAAGGAAACAGCTCAGTTTGGAGAGGGTACTCCCCCCAGCTCCATGCACCCACAGCAACCCCATCCTGCCCACCGTCAGAAGGGTGTAAGCGTGAAGCCTGTGACCTCCAGCAGCCTCCAGGGAAGAGAACACAGGCCTTACCTGGTAGGGGAGAAGCTCAAAGGGATGCCAGCTAAGGTTCCAGTCCAAGGCGGGCGGGAATCCACTAGAAGCAGGGTCCAGAGAAGCAGCCAGCCCCAGGCAGCCCCCTCCTGGGGGTGGGGGTTTAGGGCGTGGGTCACAGGCCAGCAAACCCCCTCACCCTCCCTCCAGAGGTAGCAACCTCGATCTCCAGATGAGACTTGGCAATCAGTCTGGGGGCTTCGCCCAGGCCAGGGTCCCGAGAAAGAGCTCCCTTTAAAAACCAGCAACTAAAGAAATCCAGTGAAAAGGTAAGGCTTGGAACTTAGCAAATAAAACAGAAAGTGCTGGAGAAACACAAAAATAAGGAAAGGGGAGACAGGTCCTCCGGGAGGACTGCGGCGGCAGCCGGCCCAGCTGCTGCCCAAGAACAAAGCTGCTCGGTCCCCCCAGGGGCAAAGTGGCCGGGCGCTGGGAGCCCCCAGCTCGCTCGGAGTGGAGGGAGGAGCCGGCGGTGGGCGGGCTTGGGAGGAGGGCGGGCGGGAGGACTGCAGGCTGTGCCCTGGGGGGCGGGAGCCCAGCCAGGGAGGGGAGGGTGCACCCCTGCGGGAAGGGGCAGGGGCAGCGGCTCCAGGCCATACAGAGGCCGCCCTAGGAAGCCCGGGCCCAGGGCTGACAACTCCCTGTCCAGTTATAGACTCCTCCGGATATTTTGGTCCCTTGGAGAGCCTGGGCTGAAATAGCCCTCCCCCCACCACTGGGCAGCAGCTGCAGGCCGGTTTGGAAAGTTTGGAGGGGCAGCAGGTTGGAGGTGACTTTGCTTTTTGTCCTTCAGGGAGAGCCCTCCCAGCCCCCACCTGTCCCAGCACCTACCTGCCTCTTCCTGCAGGTAGCCCTGTTTGCTGGCTCTCTCTGCATCCTGGAGGAGGGGTGGATCCGTGTCCTTCTCATCAGGTAGGACCTGGAAGGCCCGCAGAGCTTCAGCCACCTGCCAAGATCTCTCAGAAGAAGGGGGGCAGGAGCCAGGCAGCTCTGATGAGAAGTGCGAAAAGATTCAAAGTAGAGTCACCATTGCTAGGAGTCACGCCAACCAATCCGAAGGATCTTGAAGCAGGACCTATGTACCTCTAGTGTTTCAATTTTTGGAAACCCGTGAGCTCGGGACTTTTGTCAGTAGCACCTCCACCACCTGCTAGGAGACATCCTTCTACGTGGGACCAGAATAAAGATAACATAAGGCCTGTTAGCTAAATAACCAATCCTGTATCAGATAGTTTCACTCTGTCCTTACTGGGTTTGCCCTTAATAAGCCTGCACTCCTCATGGGAGCACACCTTCAATTTCAGGAGACTTTGTGTCTTTGGGATTGCAAACAAACACTTTTGGTTGCTTTACAGCCTCTCCTTGAGCCACAGAAGATGTTTGCTTCCTTTTATAGGGCTTCCCAACCCCCAGAAGCAGAGAATGAACAGGTGCTGGCCCAGGGGGCTCCTCTACCTCCTCTGTTCCTAAAAATGGCCCAGGCAGGGGTATGTTGAACTAGATGAGAGCGTGGCTTAATCCGGATGACCTCCTCCATCCCCCCACCCTCACTCCCAAACAGGCTCCTAAACTCTGGGGCATCTCTGTTTGGCTGCCTGCTTAGTAGTGTTTAATAGATGGAATGGGGCAAACCTGGGAATTTTGAACTCACTCAGGGAATTCACAACAATCCAGCCCCTTCTTTCTTCTCCTGCCTTACTTCCCAGATGCCCCGTGACATTTCACACCTGGTTACTGAGCGCCCACCTGGTGCCAAGCAGTGTCAGGTGACGTCTAAATGAAACAGAGGAGGTGTGCTGGTGAAAACAGACCCTGATATGGGATGCTGATGGGCTGAGACAGGTGTCCTGCTCATCACAGTCCCAGGGAGGGAAGGGAGGGAGGGAGGGAGACAGAGAAGACAGTGATGGCACCTGTGTGAGAAGCCCACGGGGCACACCCACTTCTCATTTCTTACATGCCCTGTGTGTGTCAGGACCATCCGGGTGGAGTCGGGTTCCTGGGCCCTACAATGGTAAAAACCAGGCTGAACACAAAGGTCAAAGGCACAGGCAAGGCTTAACTGGGGCTACAGCTAGAGCAGAAGGGAGACAGCACCAAGGGACAGTGCTCAGGAGGCCTCCCCAAACAGAGGAAGCCCTCTGCACTTGGAAAATTCATGCTCAGGTTCCCACTGGTCAAATATGCTAATGAGGCAAAGGGGTGGGTGCCTCCTCCTGATTGGTCGGAAGAGTCTGGTACTGATTGGTTGATATTGGTTGCTATTGACAACTTAGCTCATTGGTGCTTTTTGGAGCTCAGTTTTAAGTGGGCATTGTATGGGGCTTGATGGGAGGTGGTGGGGGGTCAGGGTTTGGCCAGCATCCTGGTTCAGCTCTGTAAGACAAATGGTGGGAGTTGTCCTAGGTGCACGATGTTTTCCATTTGGGGCTTATTCCCCCCGTGTCCAACTGTCTCAGAGTGGTGAGCCCAGCGGGGTGGCCTCTGTGCATCCTGGAGGGGAAGAGGACAGAAAGCCAGAACATCGGGAAGTGGGCCAACCATGTTACATTACTGAGTGATCCTGAGCACTGTGAAGGACGCAGGTGGATGAGTCGGAGAATAAGGGAAGTACCAAACTCTAGATCCACTACTGAGGAGGCAGAGACTAAGGAATGAGAGGAGCCCCCCTCGCCTGCACCCTGTGTGAAGGAGAAGACCTTGGAGTTAGGGCTTGGGGGGTAGGGTGTGGGGAGGTTGGTTATGGCCAAGGACCAGGTGGTTGATGGGGGTGGAGAGGCCTGCAGAGGAGTGTGGACTTGAGCCTGACAACCAGGAGCCCTTGACATGCTTTTGTGGGCCAGGGGCATGGGCAATGTAGGGCTTTGTAGAGCCCCTGGGCAGTGGTGGGGCTGGGCATGACAAGTCAAGGAGGTGAATTGGCACCTGAGGGTCGGCTGGAGGTGGGAGTTGGAGCACATTGAGCCCCCACTTGTAACCACAGGTAAAACAAGTCTCCAGTGGAGAGGGAGAATGGAGGGGAACTCAAGTTTCCAGCCATAGATGACGACAAGTTTGAATTTTCCAATGTAGTTCAACACATGTTGACAGCATACTAGAATCAGGCACTGGGGACACAAAGCAGGATGGAGTAGGATCTGGGCCCCTGTAAGGAAATTAATAAAGGAAAAGCTCACTTCATGGAGTCTTGAGCCAAAAGGGGATGGACTGAGGCGGGGGCCGGGGCAGGGGTGTGCTAGAGCCCTATCCCTCAGGTGTCTATTATGGGGAGAATTGTCAATTATAGGCTCCAACAGGAAAAAAAAAAAGAGAGAAGGGGAAAGAATCATAGATCATAGTCCCCCCACAGGGAAAAATGTACATTGCCTCTCCTACAAGAAATCCACCGCCCCTGCAACTCAGCCCACAAGAAACCTCATCACCTTGAACTTTTGCTCTTCTCCAGTGGAATTTCCTTCCCAACAGCCCCTGCCAACTTCTCCTTCTCTGCAAAATAGCGTTCCTCTCCTCTGTGTGTTGGACTCGCCTGTGGTTTTGCCATAGCTCGCATGTCCAAGGTTGCAATTCTCTGTTATTCCTGAATAAATCTGCTTTTTGCTGGTGTAATAACTTTCATTTTTAGGGTGAGCATCCTAAAGGAAATGAACATCTGGAGGGTCGAATGGGCCGTTGAGACGGAGGGAAAATGTGTCACCCGGCGTTGCAGCGCCTGAACTGGCGAAGTGGGGAGGTCCTAGCACGGGGCAATGGGCTCACAGTTAACCAAACCGCAGCATACACGTAAACATGCATTAAGAAGGCAGATCTCGTGTTAACTGTTACCACAGTAAGATAGCTTTTTAAAAAAATCTAAACCAGGCCCACATCTCTCTCTGTTCACAACTGGGTTTTGTGGTTCTTCAAAGCTGCTCGTGCTGACAGCAGATTTTATATTTATGTGTTTATTGTTTGTCTCCCCAGCCAGAAATGAGATCCAAGAGGGCAGGGATTTATGGCATTGCTCCATCCCTAGGGCAGGGACAGTGCCTGGCCCAGGGCAGGGGAGACCTGGTACATGGCCAACACAGTCTTTGACTTGCTGTCTCCTCCAGAAACTCCCTAGCTTCTCCAGGAGAGAGAGTATCATCATCATCATCATCATCATCATCATCAATCATCATCACTGAAGCAATAAAAATAGCAACAGCAGTGGCCATTGAGTAAGTACCTGTGTGCTAGACACACTTGCAGACACTCACATACCCTATTTCTGATGGGCGGCACACTTGGCAGGGACAGTGATGTCCTCATTTCACCAATCCACAAGCAGAAGCTTGGAGGTGTTGAAGAACTTGCCATAGTTGTCCGCCCGACTTCGAATCCAGGCTGTCTTCTTCCAAAAACTTATGCTTTCTTCTCTAGCCCATCCTGAAAACGACTTGAGAAGTTTCCCATTAGCACTAAGATTCTCTGACTTTTGAAAATTAGTTGCTGAGAAATCAAATTCTGATTTCCTGGCAGCGCAGAATTTCCTCCTACTGGGTCTTGCCCCTCTGTTCCATTTTCCATTTGAAATAACCCAACCAGAGACCGTGTCACTGGCTGATGGTGCGACCCTGCCAAATCCACTTAACCAATTCCTGGACTAGTGTCTTGCCCTGTGTGTAAACCCAGTGCCCTGGGCTTCTGTGCTTCAGAATCAGTTGCATCCACATCAGTAATTCCCCTCCTAAGACACCTGGGCACGGGGAGGGTGAAGTGGCTTCTCATGACCTCAGCTCCCTGCTGGCCATCATCTCCTTAGTTGGCGGAACCTCAAGTGATATACTTTCATTTTTTCAGGTGCGGAAAGTGAGCTATAGAGGTCAATTTGTTCTGTCTCAGAACTAGTAGAAGGCTGAGCTATTGTCTGATTTTGAAATCAATTAAATGGCATGCAGTGATCAAAGACAACCAGAAGTAATATCCATAAAAGTGACAGCAATTATACTTCCAAGAATGTATTATTTACCAGCAAAGATATGTTCCCAAGGCTGTTCAAATCAACCTTGTTTATAAAAATGAAAAATGTGGCCATGATCAAAATGTCCAGCATGAGGGGATCAGTTAAACGAAGGATGGGAAGTTGCCTAGATGGTGCAACTTAGATGGTTGGTTACTTTGGGGGGTATCCTCATGCTGTGTTGTTAAATGGGAAAAATAAAACAGACTAGTAAAGCGGGGCTCCCCCATTTCTCTCTCCAAAAATCTTTGTTGAAGAGATTCTTGTAGCTTTCCTAATATTACCTATTCATTCAAAGATGCTTTTTTTCTGTGGGGCACCTGGGTGGCTCAGTCGGTTGAGCATCTGCCTTCAGCTCAGGTATGATCCTGGGGTCCTGGGATTGAGTCCCACATCTGGCTCCCTGCTCAGCGGGCAGTCTGCTTCTCCCTCTGCCCCTCCTCCACTCATTCTCACACTATCTCTTGCCCTCAAAAAATCAATCAATCAATGAATCAATCAAAGATGTTTTGTCTGGTACAGATACACATACAACCTACTTTGTAAAATGAGAACATATTCTTTACACATCCTAGTGTGTCGCTTGAGTCTTTTTACCTAACACCATGTCTGGGGGACCCATCAACGTTGGTTCCCTTAGCTCTGCCTCATTCTGTGAATGGCCACCTTCCATTCCAACCGTTTGTACTCGTTCCACCAATAGTAGATGCTCATCACAGGGCAGACAGCATGCGAGGAAGAACACCACCAAGCTTGCTGTATGCAAGGACCAAAACTCCCTTCATAATTCCTTAACTAGTATAGTTATGTCTTTTTTTTTCTTTTTTCAGTTACAACATGCTGCAATAAACATCTTTGTATGCGTATCTCACTCTGTTCTTACCTGCGTGTGTTTATGGGAGGGGTTCCTAGATGTGGCTCAGGTGGTCGAAGGATGATTTAAATCCTGACAGAAACATTTTTCTTGGCTATCTGAAACGTGTAGAGCCTAAGAAGGAAATGCAGATTTTATCCTATGCAGGGCAAAGGCCACAGGGGCTCCGCAGATGTGAAGCTGATTTATAAGTTGGTGTTTTAGAGAAAAGTAAGGGAGTTGCATGCATGGAGTATCTACTATCTGCTCTGTACTTTCATAGACGGTTGGACCCAGCCCACAAGTCACCCCTGTCATTGCTCAGAGGACATGTGGCCAATGCTCCATAAATATGCTTCATGTGAATGAATGACTATACAGAAGGTAATGTCATCCTCACCGTAAAGATGAGAAAACAGAAGCATTGAGAGGTTTAGGGCTTGCTCATGCTCCACTTCCAGGGGACACTGCAATCCATGTTCACGTGTGGGCAGCCTGGAGGGTGAAGAAACCGGAGCCAGGAGGCCGGCGAGGATGGACGGCTCACGGGGTTGCCATCCTGGGTTGGATGCCTCTAGAACAAGACCTAGAAACGCAGGACAGAGAAATAATGAGAGTCTGTGCTTTCCAAAGCCAGCCTGACTACATGGAGCAGCATTATCTGTCCCTGTTGTTCGAGAAAAACAAATCCACTTTCCTAAATTACACGCCTCTGTCTATATTATAGGGATTACACATCCTCCCCCATCTGCTCGGCAAGCGTCCATTGTGCTGGCCCTCTGCTCGGCAGTATCAATTATGTTGACAAACTGCCTGTGAGCACTTGCCCAGCCTGGCTTTGCACTCACCCACCTTTGCTGAGAGGGGGGAAAGGCTCCTACAAATATTTACAGGGTGAGACTAAGCTGGGGTGGGGTGGGGGTGGGTTGCCTAGACCTCAGGCTACCCCAACAGGGGAAGGGTTGGGAAGGGCCTAGTTTTGTTTCCCTGGGGAGGGGAGGCACCCCCGCCCCATACGTAGTCTCACCTCAAATGTCACCCCCTTGAAGGGCACAGGGCAGACAGTTTAGAGACTGTACCCTGGATCGTTGTCCTGCCAGCTATTTGACTGCCCCGCCTTGAACAACATACCCACCATCCTAGGCCCTTTATCTGGCACCTGTAACTCAGGGCCATGGGTGAAATTAGTCACACATGTCACCCCTTAGTAGGTGCTCAGAAAAGTTGGCCACGCCCTCTTAGAGAGCCCTGCAGTCTTAGAAGAGCCCTCTGCACACAGGGTGCCTGCTGTACGGAGAACGAGCGAGAAGACGCACGAGGGCGCAGAGGGACCAGGCAGGCAGCCCTTGCTAACACAGGAGAAAGGCGACTCTGTGAGCATTTGGGGTCCACACCCGGGCCAGCCCCTGCTCTCCATAAGGCACCCGCAGTTCTTGTCCCCTTGGGGCGGGGTCAGGTGTGCACTAGGAAGCTGCCTGCGTCCTGACTGTTCACATTTTCTTTGTCTGTGTTCATTCGGTGGTGGCCTATAACCTGTCCTTGCTTTATTGTGACACTCAGACCACTTCAAACATTGCTTTCCTTTACCTTTACTTTTACACGAGCCCATATTTTATATGGACAAATCATGGGGGGGCAGGGGATGACATCTACATTCTTAAGGTAGACTTTAATGGTATTTGACTTTCCATCCATTTTGTTAATTTTTTTTTAAGAGCACTTTTGGATTCACAGAAAACCTGAAAGTCCAGAGATGCCTCTACGCCCATGTCCCCCTGCCCCTCACAGCCCCCCACAGCCCGTAGCCTCCCTTTTGATCAGCATCCCCCACCAGACTGGAGCATGTATTGCAATGAATGGACGGACATGGACACATCACTATCCCTGAAGTCTGATTGACACCAGGGCATCCTGTGGGTTTGGATGCATCATGGCACGTATACATCATTACAATCTCACACAGAGTATTTCCAGTGCCCTAAAAAATCCTGTGAACCACCCATTCATCTCCCCCCTACACCCCCGGCAACCACAGGTCTTTTTTCCGTCTCCAGAATGTCATGTAGTTGGAATCATACAGTATGTAGTCTTTTCAGACTGGCTTCTTTCACCGGGTAGTAATTCGCATTTAGGGGTCCTCTGTGTCTTTCCATGGCTTGATAGTACATTTCTTTTTAGCGCTAAACAATATCCCATTGTTCAGAAGCACACAGTTTATTTACCCGCTCACCCACTGAAGGACATCTTGATTGCTTCCAGATATTGGCAACCAGGAATAAAGGTACCAGAAATACCCATAGGTAGGTTTTTGTGTGGATATAAGTGGTCAGCTTCTTCGGGTAAATACCAAAGTGTACAACGGTTGTATCCCAGGGTAAGTGTATGTTTAGGTTTGTGAGAAACTGCCCAACTGTCTTCTAGGATGGCCGCACCATTCCACATCCCCACCAGCACTGAGGGAGAGCTCCTATTGCTCTGTGTCCTCACCAGCATTTGGTGTCAGTGCTCTGGATTTTGGCCATCCTAATAGATGTGTAATGGGATCCTGTTGTTTTAATTGGGATTTCCCTGTTTGATGACATATGATCGGGCATATCTTTTTATGTGCTTACTTGCCATCTATGCATCTTCTCTGGGGAGGTGCCTACGAAGGTCTTTGGTCAAATTTTTTTTTTAAGATTTATTTATTTGAGAGAGAGAGAGAGAAAATGCACATGCACCCACAGAGCAAGGGAGGGGCAGAGAAGAAAGAGTCTCAAGCAGACTCTCTACACTGAGTGCATGTGATCTCACGACCCCAAGATCAAGACCTGAGCCGAAACCAAGAGTTGGCACCTAACCAACTGTGCCACCCAGGTGCTCTAGGTCTTTGGCCAATTTTTATTTTTTTACTTTTTGATTTTTTTTAATTGGAGTTCAATTTGCCAACATACAGCATAACACCCAGTGCTCATCCTGCCAAGTGCCCCCCTCAGTGCCCATCACCCAGTCACCCCAACCCCCCACCCACCTCCCCTTCCCTGTTCATTTCCCAGAGTTAGGTGTCTCTCATGTTTTGTCACCCTCACTGATATTTTCACTCATTTTCTCTCCTTTCCCTTTATTCCCTTTCACTAATTTTTATATTCCCCAAATGAATGAGACCATATAATGTTTGTCCTTTTCCTATTGACTTGTTTCACTCAGCATAATACCCTCCAGGTCCCTCCATGTCGAAGCAAATAGTGGGTATTTGTTGTTTCTAATGGCTGAGTAATTCCATTGTATACATATACCACATCTTCTTTATTCTTTGACCAATTTTTAAATCAGTTGTCTGTTGTCTTATTGTTGAATTTTAAGAGTTCTTTGTATACTTCGGATCACAGTCCTCTACCAGATGTGTCTCTTGCATATATTTCCTCCTACTCTGTGGCTTGTTTTTCATCCTCTCTCTCTCTCTCTCTTTTAAAGATTTTATTCATTTATTTGACAGAGAGAAAGAGAGTAAGCACTAGCAGGGGCAGCAGCAGAGAGGGAGGGAGAAGCAGACACCCACGGAGCAGGGAGCCGACATAGGGCTCCATCCCAGGATCCCAGGATCATGACCTGAGCTGAAGGCAGATGCTTAACTGACTGAGCCACCCAGGCACCCTATCATCTCATTCTCTTGACAGTGTCTTTTGCAGAATAGAAGTTTTTAATTTCAGTTAAGTCCATGTTATCAATGATTCCTTTCATGGACCGTGTCTTTGGGGTTGTGTCTAAAATGACATCACCACAGCCAGGGTCACCTAGGTTTTCTCCTGCGTTCTCTTCTGAGATTTGAATCGTTTGACATATACATTTAGGTGGATGATCCCTTCTGAGTTAATTTCTGTGAAGGGTGTAAGGTGCGTGTCTAGGTTCATTTTTTTTGCATGTGGCCATCCAGCTGTTCCAGCATTATGATTGATTCACTGTATTGCCTTTGTTTCCGTGGCAATGATCTGTTGACTATATTTATGTGGGTCTTTTTCTGGGCCCTCTAGTCTGTTCCACTGATCTATTTGTCTTTTTTTTTTTCCAAAACCATACTATTTTGATGCCTGTAGTTTTATAGAAAGTCTGAAAGTTGGGTAGTATCAGTTCTCCCACTTTGTTTCTTCAATATTGTGTTGACTCTTCTGAGTCACTTCTTTATATAAACTTGCAATACGTTTATTTTTATGACAACTTTAAAGTGTTATTTGCGGTTATGCCTTATGATATTCAAAACACATTAGTAACCAGAGACCCACTCACACATCCTTTATAAAATCAAATACTGTAGTGAGATATATGCTCCATGTTTTTCTTCGCCAGTGGGGTGGTTTTTGGAGAACATCATTCTGGAACATCAGAGCTAGAAAAATCCTTAGCAATTGTAGGCAACTTGTTTTCTAACTTTAATGGGATTCGACGAGGCTGAGATACCCTAGAGGTTCTGGTTCAGAGGCCTGGGGTAAAGCCCCACCATCTGCTCTTTGACAGAGTCCCGGCATGATTCTCATGCACAATTCCTTGGACCACACTTGGAGGAAACATGTACCAGTTTATCTTTGCCTTTATAAATGCAGAGGATGATGTTAGAAATGGAAGTAAGAGCCCTCCCCAAGGTCACGGGCTAGGAAGTAGCAGCGGATACCAGAAACCAGGGCTTGGACTCTGGGTTTACAGAAAGAAGGGCCAGCACCTCCTTTCTTCTCTTAGCTCTGTGGCCTTGCACCATGCATCCGGCTACCTCCCGGCCTGTCCTTACTGCCATTTGCCATCCGGAATTTCTTCTTTGCTTCTTCCAGTAGTGGCTCACAGACGATCAAATGGCTGTTCTTCCTGGAAAACTAACATTTTTGCCAGCCCAGCAGTCTCGCGAGAACCAAAATCTAACCATAAGAATTATCCCCTCAGCCTGACCCTCCCTTGAGCTTCTTTGCTATTTGTCTGTGTTTCTCTTTATCAGCGGTTCCAGAATCTATCTGGTCTTCAGAATCACCTGGGAAATTTTAAAAGTGATTCAAAGCCTCCAGCCCCCACAGTTCCAATTTAGAATGTCTGATGCACTTAAACCTCACAACCACCTGGAGAGTTATGAGAAATTGGGAGCTCAGAGAGGTTAGGCCACACACCCAAGCTTCCACCTCCAGAAAGCACCGGGTCAGAATTTGAGCGTGAATCTTTGGATATCAAGTTCTTTTATACACTGGAGGCCAGACACACAGAAATGAAGGAGTTTCACTTTAGGGGGAAAAAAAAGTGGCTAGGAGACACAGGCTGCAGCGGGGGCCTGTGTCAGCACCAGAGCCACAGCATGAGGGCCAGCGTTAGGGTTAGCGGGTGCCGAGATCTCGCCTGTCTCAAGTCAGGAAAAGACTTGGGGCCTGGACTAAGCTGGGGCTGCAGGGGAGGTCAGGCCCTGGGGAAGGAGAGCTGTAGGGACATGCACCAGGCAGGAGCAGGAGGCTGGTCAGACCAGAGATGGAAGGAGCAAGGAGACGGACATTGTGGGGTGCAATGAGCAGGTCTGGTTATGGACAGAGCAATGAAATGCTTCCAACCTGGGAGAAAAAGTGCTGTCAGAAATGCCTTTTCTTTTTTCTTTCCTTTTTTTTTTTTTTTTGAGTTTATTTATTCATGAGAGACACAGAGAGAGAGGCAGAGACATAGGCAGAGGGAGAAGCAGGATCCCTGTAGGGACTCGATCCCAGGACCCCAGGATCATGACCCGAGCCAAAAGCCAGCTGCTTGACTGCTGAGCCCCCCAGGCATCCAAGGAATGCCTTTCCTAAAGCAGGGTCATCTGCGCTGCTCCCAAACCCAGGCCATGTGGAGCCTTTCCTGGGCCTGCTGCCCTCTCAATCCTTAGCTGCTCTGCCCCAGAGCCCAGCCCAGCCTTCTGCTCCTGCAGTCCCGTCCCTCCCCAAGGCAGCACCTCCTTTTCCCACAAATCCAGGATGTCCTGCACAGGTCGACCTTGGAAGTGACCTTCATATTCACAGCCAGGAAGATGAGGCCAAAGCTGGAGGGGAGGAGCCGTGGGAGAGTGGAGGCCCCACACCCACAGGGTGGACACTGCCCTCCAGGCTCCAGGCAAGATGTGCCCCCCTCTTTTCTGCATACCTCAAGGCCCCCTCTGTATCCAGACACAATACAGTGAATAAGGCCAGGATTCCGGCAGGATTCTGGGGCCCATAGGGACATTCATGCATTGTGTGGGCCATAATGGGGGCTTTCGGTGGGCCACGGGCCTCACAGCATGGGGGTTCACACGGCTAAAGACACTCTGCAGGGAGGGGGCAGGGCCCTGGGACTTTCTCAGAAAATGGTCAAACAGACAGCCTCTGCCCTCAGGACAGGCCCGTCAAGAATGCCAGCTTGGCCGGGGCCTGGACCCAGGGCAGCTTCTGCGAGAAACCCCTGCCCCGGGAAGCTGTTGAGGGCCATGTGGGGCAGATGCCAGGACCCGAAGAGGCCGAGGCCAGAGCAACATCCCTGATTCCACACCCACTCTCCACTCTGGCCTCCTTTCCACGTCTCTGTAAGATGAGGTTTAGAATAACGTCCTCCCAATTCCCTTTCAACTTTAGAATGTTCTGTGCGGGATTAGCTACATAATATGTAGGATCTCGAGCAACATCAAAGTACAGGGTGCCTTGTTCACAAAAGTGCCATCAAAGGTACTGAAATATAACATTTTGGGGGTTTCTGGTGTTTTGGTTTTTTTTTTTTCAAACATCCCTCTCACCAGTTATCATTGTGGCTTTTTATTTGATATTTAATGTCATTCTGAGTAAAGAGGAATAAAATTTTGCTTTGCTGGCATGAATTTTACCAGTCTTAAATTGAGCAAGGCCAGTTTCCAATGCAAATGTAAGTGCATTTAACTCAGATGCAGGATTCCAGAAAGCACACAGTTCATGTTTTGTAGCTTGTTACAAGCATATGCACTTTGATCTTGCGAGATCATGGGAAAGCTACACAAAAGTAACTCAACTGTTTTTATGTCAGGTATCGATATGTGCAGCACCTTCTAGGTCCTGCTTACTGACAAGCAGAGAATGACAGGGAGAATGGTTCAGCCTACGTGCTTGATCCCAGCAGGGACGTCTAAGTGGAAAGAAGGATGGAAGGAAGAGAGTTCCTTGGCTATTCACCTTCCTTAGCATTCCATTCCAGCACCTTCCTCTTGTGTTTGAAGCAAGTGCTGTGCCCCTCCCCTTACCCTGTCACAGGTGTAACACCCTTACCTGGTGCTCCCTGTGCATCTCGTTGACGCTCTCTGTGCTTGTGGGGCAGTGAAGAGCAGGGGCGGGGTGGGGTGGGGTGCATCGTGCGGATCTTCTGTGGATACACACATGCTCTGTTGTCCCATGACACTTCACTTTCCAAACACAAGTTCCACGATGAAATTGTTAAAACTTTCAAGATGGTGATGGCAGAGCAAAAGTAGGAGGTTGTAGTTAATCAGGGTTCTCCAGAGAAACAGAACCAATAAAATTATCTCTCTCTCTCACCTATCTATCTATCTACCTATCTATCATCATCTATTTCTCTCATCTTATCTATCTATCGATCAACCTATTTATCTGGAACACTCATCAGTTATGGTGACTAAGAAGTCTCATGAGCTGTTGTCTGAAGTTGGAGACCAACACAGGAGACCCGGTGCTGTAGTTCAGTCCGAGGGCGGGAGCAGACCAATGCAGGGGAGTCGGGCAGATGAGAATACTTCTTCCTCTGCCTTTTTGTTCTAATGAGGTCCTCAATGGATTGGGTGAGACTCATCCACACTAGACGTCTTAGTCCACTCGTTCAAACAGTAATCTTTTCTGGAAATACCCTTGAAGACATGCCCAGAATGATATTTAACCAGGAATCTGGGATCTCATGGCCCAGTCAGGTGGATACGTAAAATTACCCATCCCAGAGGCCCTTCTGAGCCGGGGCATGTGAGTGCATAGTCTCCTACCCAGGGAGCAGGGCCCTGCCTGCTGCCACCATCCTTCCACTTCTCTGGAGGCAATGTTCTCCAGTTCTGCCTGGATCCGCAACCTTCTATGCAGGTGGGTAGAGCAGAGACACACGTATCTACCCTCTGCTGGGAGAACTTAGGCAAGGGGCTTTCCCGCTAAGAGCTGCATCTTCCTTCTTGTGTGTGATGGGGCACTGGAGCTGCCGATCAGGACTGTCCTGAGAGTTAGAGCACAGGGGCTAGGCCTCTCTGAGCCTCGATGTCCTCCTCTGGAAAACACTCACTGTCGTCATAAGGGTTGAATACAATGAAATGATACATGTAAAGTATCCGGCACATACTACAACCTCTGTTTTAATAATTATCACAAGCAAGAGCATCTTCCAGGGTGGGTGGGGAACAGCAGCCCATGGGCTGCAGGAATACTTGGAGTCAGGCAGGGCAAGGGGGTGGTACCAAATATTTGGTCTGGAGCAGGATCAGAGAGGTGTTGGGGTTCAAGGGGACCACCCAGCTTGTAGGATCCAAGTCAAGTGCCCTGGATCCCTGGGACGACCTTTAGTCCTAGACAGGAGCCAAGTACTGAGCAGGTAACTGAGGCTTAAATGCAGTTTCTCAGCATGATGGAGGTTGTAGACCATGGATCTTTTTTTTTTTTTTAAGATTTTATTTATTTATTTAAGAGAGAGAGAGTGAGAGAGCACAAGCTAGGGGAGAGGTGGAGGCAGATGGAGGAGAGGCAGACTTGCCGCTGAGCTGGGAACCCGATGCGGGGCTCGATCCCAGGACCCTGGGATGATGACCTGAGCCAAAGGCAGAAGCTTCACAGAATGAGTCACCCAAATGCCCCTAGACCATGGATTTTAGATACAGATGCCCAAAGCTTCCCCACCCAGATAGGATGCAAATATCAAGCAGGAGGGGGCAGCTCATTTCCAGATCCTCCTCCCAGTGAGAGTGTCACCAGGAGAGCAGTCTGGTATCTGTCAGGACTGGCTCAGAGGAGCACTTCTAACACTGTCTTCTATAGATGTAAGTAGATGTTTCATGAAAAGGTGGGGGTGAGGGAGGAAGAGAAAGAGAAGGAGAGGAGAAGGAGAGAAGGAAGAGGAGAGGGAGTGAGAGGGGTGGTGGAAAGGAGAGATTAGGAGGAGGAGGAGGAAGGGGGGAGGGGAGGGACAGGGGAGGAGGAGGAGAGGAGGAGGAAGGACAAGGAAAACAACAGCATGATGATTTGGGAAATACCAGGTTAAGCAAATTTGCACAGACTCTGTGGGTGGGAACTCAGAGCACTACAAGCACAACCCAGGACGACCCTGGACGCCGTGGGCATACCCCAGGATGGCCTGGGATGCTGGGAGCACACCCCAGGACGGCCCAGACAGCGTGGCCCACAGGCAGTGGTCCCCAAACTGCTTTGCACAGAGCTAATTTCCACAAAACACTTTGCCCAGGGCAGCCCGGGTGGCTCGGTGGTCTAGCACCCCCTGCAGCCCAGGGTGTAATCCTGGAGACCCAGGATCGAGTCCCACATCGGGCTCCCTGCATGGAGCCTGCTTCTTCCTCTGCCTGTGTCTCTGTCTCTCTTTCTCTCTCTGTCTCTCATGAATAAATAAATAAAATCTTAAAAAAAAAAAGAAAAGAAACACTTTGCCCAGCACAGCCTGCTGCCTGGGACACCACGGAGGCCTGGGGAGGCTGGTGCTGTTGGCAGGGGTCTGGGGCGACGGGGCAGGGGAGGGGTAGGGATGGGCTTAATGCTCCTGGGGTGGCGGAACCCAGGGGTCGGGGGACCCAGGGCCCCGGAGCCGCACGTGCAGCCGTTCTGGGGAAGGACACCCCTGTGAGTGCCACGTCTGAGGCTACAGCATGGCAGGTGCTCATTTCTGTGGAAGCCACCAGGAGGGATAAGGCAAGGAGGGCATCTCTGCCCAGGTCTAGTTCCTGTGCCAGCCTGATGGGGTTCAGACCAGCTCACCCCCAAACCTGAGCCCTGATGCCCCTCACCCCCAGAACTCCAGGCTCCTCTCCTGAGATCCAACCGGCTTCTCCCCTGCCTCCCTCCTTGTCAGGGCAAAATCCGTGCGTCCCACCCCACCCCATGGCTGTTCTCTCTAAGTGTCTCCTGTTCCGTGAGGTGGGGTGTCACTGACCTGGCTCACACCAAACTTCTTTTGGAGGGGGCTATTGCCAACCAAGGAACCCAAGAGCTGCATTTGAGTAAAGGGATTTACACCAATTTGTTGCTTGCCTGCTGCCCCCGGGGAAAAAACTCACAGACTCTCCTGCACTGGCCCCAGGGCCCTGCTGTGGGAGGAGCTCCCAATGCTTCCAGTTCCAGGCCAGACCCATGCCAGGGATTCAGTGAGATCACTGCCCTGCTCCGAGCCTGAGTCTATATGTCAAATAGGAAAGTGCGGAGGGTTGACCCTTCTTCACATCAATACTGAGCTAAGGAGCACCTGGGGGGCTCAGTCGTTGGTTGAGCATGTGACTCTTGGTTTCAGCTCAGGCCTGATCTCAGGGTCCTGACCTGGCGTCTGACAAGCTTTACCTGGACTCCAGAGACCTTTCTTATCTGTATGGCCCAGGGCAATTTACTCAACCCCAAGCCTCAGGTCCTTGTCCGTAAAATGTAGACCACAATCAGCTAATGTGCTATTCACCTGTCTGTTCACCCACCACCAGTACCCAAGGCATATGCCTGGCCCCAGCCTGGAGCACCAGGTTACACTGACACCGTCCATGAGGATTAAAGCTGCTGAAAGTCCAGTCCCCCATGAGACAGGGTGGGCACCCAGGAAAACTCACTTTTATTCCTACCACCTCTCAAGTGAGGAAGCTCCTCTGGCTGCGTGAGCTGCCCAAGGGAAGTCGGATGAGCACTGAGAAGGATGGAAAGGAGGTGTCTCCGGTATCAGGCAGGGATTAGGCCCCCTGTGACCTGGCCTGGACCCCCCTGAGTGGAGCTATCCCCACAGACTCCCTGGAGGAGCAAGGGCAAGGCACCGAGAGGGAGGGCCTGCAGAGTGAGCTCACAGGACCTGGTCCCCACAAGAACAGGCCCTCTGGTGGGCTGCCTGGGAAATGACCCCCGCCCATGACTATGATGCCTTTCGGAGCCAGCCTAGCTCCCATCTGGAGAGAACAGCCATGTGTGGTCTTGACACCAAAGCCTGTGCCGCATTAGGGTGCAGGGAAGGTAACTTCAGGGGGAATGGGTTGTGGAGGGAGGGAGCGAAGGAGGGAGGTTAACGCGCTATAGTTGGAAGACCCACACATGTGCCTATCTCAAGCCCTTCAGACTGGACTCTTCCCAGAATCCCACCCTCACCCCTCTCTGCTGCTCATGTGGGAGTCCTGCTCTCACGCACCCTGGGCCCCCGGGTTCTGGTGCTGAGTCATGCCCAAGCTCGGGATCCCATGGGTCCCAGGGCAGCAGATCTGGTGAATGGTCCCTGCACAGGATTCCCGAGGACAGACACACTGTTTTAATAAGAATAAGGTGAAGGGTAAACTGATGCCCCTGGGAGTTGACTGTTATTTCCTTTCTGAGTGTTCCCACCACGACCTGGTGTTCCTGACATTCCTCAGTACTCAGGACTGAGTGTCTGCTTGCACCTGCCCCCTTCAGGGACACTTTCTGTGCCAGGCCATGCTGGTGGGGCAGGGTATGCCCATCACAATCACCACCCTGACCACAGCTGATAGGCTGGTTTGAACTGGGTATGGATGCCGGCCTGGGATGCTGGCCACCTCCAGTCCGTGTGGCTGACATCATAGGTGGCCAGCTGGTTAGCTTCTCTCTCTCTCTCAGGAGCCCAGCCAGATCTGCAGTGGGTGCTGGTACCAATACTAACGGGCCAGGTAGTGAGAGGCAGCTACACACGGAGCCAAAGGGTGGGCAGATGGGCTTGGTTGTATTTGTGGCTTGTGACGGTTAACTCTGTGTCAGCTTAGCTGGGCCACGATTCTCAGATACACAGTCAACCATTATTCCGGATGTTACTTTAAAGGTGTTTTTGGATGAGACTTACGCTGAAGTTGGTGGAAGCTGAATGAAGCAGGTTGCCCTCTATGACATGGTGGGAGGAGGGGAGGCTCATCCAATCAATCGAAGGCCTGAGTAGATCCAAAGACTGATTCCCTCCCTCTTGCATCAGACGGCCGGTGGACTTGGATGACAGCACTGGCTTTCCTGGGTCCCCAGGCTGCCAGCCTGTACTGCAGATTTTAGACTTGCCAGCCTCCATAATTGCACAAGCCAATTCCTTAAAGTACATTTCCAGTGTCTCTGGAGGTGACAGGAAGGAAAAGGATGGGGACACATCTTGGAGATAGATGGTCTACATTCCTAAACCCAAACTCCATGTTTCCCCTTAATACTGGTCAGATTGGGGTAAGACCACTAACCTCCTTGAGTGCCCCATTTTCTTTATACTTCGGCTCCTAGATTCCCGAGGCTCTGTTGGCAACCCCCAGGGCTGCAGATGTCTTTCCGTGGGTGGAGGGTTCCCTCCTGTGAGAAAAATGACTCCCTATCTGGTCTACCCAGTGCAGTGACACAGGACTCAGAATGGGAACAGCCAGCATATCCCACCATCCTCCTCTCCTCCCTGCCTACTGCCTTTCTTTCACTATTAATTCAACCAGTTGTTTAATTCCAGTTATAGTTCATGGTTTTCTGCAGCTGGGAGAGAAGTTCAGACTGAAAGACTTCAGACCAAAAACAGCTCCTGAGCAGGAAGTTAGGGATTGTGACTGCTTAGGCCTACAAGGACAGTGAGGACAGTGCAGGATAGATGAAGCAGGTGGATTGTGGCAAGGGCTGGGCTTCTGCTTCATGCCTTGTATACACACGGAGAAGTAAACACACAGTCTCTACTGAGCAGAAAGATGTAGTGCTTTGTAACATCTAAATAGGGCTGATAATGAGCTTGTAGATATGTGTGTGTATACTTTTCATATATATTCAGGTTATATAATGAGGTATGTCAGATATATAAATATTTCATGATAGTCACAGAGAGAGAGAGAGAGAAAGGCAGAGACACAGGCAGAGGGAGAAGCAGGCTCCATGCACCGGGAGCCCGATATGGGATTCGATCCCGGGTCTCCAGGATCGCGCCCTGGGCCAAAGGCAGGCGCCAAACCGCTGCGCCACCCAGGGATCCCAGATATATAAATAGATGACTATTGAAATCTCATAACCTATCTGTGTTTATGTGTGTGTATGTTCACACATGACACACAGATATGCATTCATGTGGATATTCACATTCAGAGATGCACATATATTTTTGTATGTATCTATATCTATATCAATAGACATTTACCAAGCAATGTTGGGCTGTGACTTACAGGCTGTATATCAGCACCTGTACACATTAATGTGATGGGTATAGAATCAAAGACCAGACTTGCAATCTTGGTCTTCTACTTCTATCTGCTTGACCTTGTTGGAACTGTCTTGGCTTCATCCTCCTCTGTAGCAGTGGGTTAATGGCCCTTTCCTGGGAGGAGCTTGGTGAGTATCACAGAAGGAAGGTGACTGGATCAGTACCTGCTACAGACCCGGTGCCAGATTTATGGCATCATTCAGTATTTATAGAGTCCTGACAGTGAACCTGGGCCCCAGGCACAGGGGTGGGCAGTGTCTCAGTCCTTGAGGAGCTCACGTGCTAGCAGGGAAACAGATAATGAAATAGATGCCATAGTCCAGTACTATGTGTGCTGAGACCAGGGCAGGGACAGGGCTGTGGGATCTCTGAGGAGGGGGGTGGACAGTGGAATGTCAGGGGTGCTGCACAGAAAAGGCAGACAGAACATGATGTTCATCATGGAGAGTGGGAAGGAATTGGGGCCAAGAGTGAGGATAGCAGGACAGTGACCCACACAGGTGTGCATGCTAAAAGGCACCTGGGAGATTCTGAGTGTACATGCTGTGGGAGTGACCAGGAACATGGGTCCAGTAGGGACACTTATCACCCTAAATAATTGAATCATTGTTTTGTAGACTAGAGATAAAATTCCAGGTTCTGCCTCTCTTTTCTATAAACTTACTTGTTATATTTCTTTGGGGATGGGGGAAACCCTCTCAAGGCCTTGGTCTTCTTCCTTATAATGAAGACATTGGATAAAACCAGTTTCAAGGCCCAATTTAGTCAACGAGGCCACACAACTACAAATTTGATAATGTCACTTGAGGAGGCTCTGACCGGGGGACCTAGACTCCTGACAATGCCCTTTAAATGTCACTTCATCAAGATTTCCTTCATCATTATTATAATAGTTCTCTTTCTCGCTTGCTCCATAAAATATGACATTAAGTCTGACTTCAAACCCTCAAGAAAACCAATTTGTTAAGCCAATTTGGGAGGATGATTCAGCATCATACGTCAATCTGAAGCTCTTCATCTTGCACCAAACCCCAGCAATGTGGCTGCAGTGTGATCTCCACACCTACTGTGTGCTGGGCACTATTCCAGGCATGAGGGTGGGGAGGGGCACAGAGAGGAAGAGATGTGGTCCCTGTCATCCAAGAACTCACTGTACGGAGAATCAGAGAATAAAACTGATCATTAAGATGTGCAATGTCAAGATGTTCATTAAAAGAAGCATCAGATGAGGGGCACCTAGGTGGCTCAGTGGTTGAGCATCTACCTTCAGCTCAGGGCATGATCCCAGGGTCCTGGGATTGAGTCCCACATAGGGTTCCCTGCAGGGAGCCTGATTCTCCCTCTGCCTGTGTCTCTGCCTTTCTCTCTCTGTGTCTCTCATGAATAAATAAATAAGTAAAAATCCTAAAAAGAAGAAGAAGAAGAAAGAAGAAGAAAGAAGAAGAAGAAGAAGAAGAAGAAGAAGAAGAAGAAGAAGAAGAAGAAGAAGCAGCATTAGATGATACAAAAACACACTGAAGATGTACTATATCCAGTCTGGGAGTACATATGAATCTTAGTTGGGACTTAGTTATATCTCAAAGTGATAAGTTAGGGTGGGGAGGAGGTACAAGGATGTATCAGAGGGAAGAGTATTGCCAGGTGTGCAGCAATCCATTAAGGCAGTAACAACTCAGGCTAATTCAGTGCTTTCTCTGCCACACAATGGCAGGGCAGGAAGGCAGAGAGAACCCCCTTTGAGTCATACTAATCCTTCATAGAGTGCCCTCTGAAGTTTGGGTGTGGGACACCAAACTTCCAAAGACAGGGTACAAGAAAAGATAGCTGAGATAAGCCCCTTTGAGGTCCCTCAAGCCTTAGCTGAGTGCTGTAACTATAGCACTGGGGTTTGGTAGCAAGGCAGAGGGAGACCTCCTGAGGTATGGAAAACCAGGGACAGGACTGGAGAAAGAAAACTACTCCTAGAGATCCCAAAAGCCAGTATCTAAGGAGACAGAGAGAGAGAGAAAGAGAGAAAATTACCAGTAAAAAATCTGGCAGCATAAAGAGATCACCCGTTTTTTCATTGTTCAGATCCCAAGGAAATGTTTTATGTCTTTTAAAATAATGGGAGGAAGCTGGGACATCTGGGTGGCTCAGTGGTTGAGCATCTGCCTTCAGCTCAGGACATGATTCTAGAGTTCTGGGATTGAGTCCCGCATCAGGCTCCCTACATGGAGCCTGATTCTCCTCCCTCTGCCTATGTGTCTGCCTCTATATCTCTCATGAATAAATAAATAAAATCTCTAAGAAAATAATAAAAATAAAAATAATGGAAGCCAATTGTGGAAAATGAAAAAAAATCCTAGTTTAAATACAGATTAAGCTGACCAGGCACTCCTTCCCCCCACACTAGTACCCCATCAGGAGTATGCTCTTAACCATAGGTATATGTTATTTAGCAAAATCTATACCATTCTTTTATACACAATGTTTGACCCAGACTAAAAAATCATAAAACATACCAAGAAGCACAAAAGTGTGACCCATGGTCAAGAGAGGAGACAATCACTAGAAACAGACCCAGAGACAGCACTGATGTTGGGCTTTCAAAATTTTCAGACAGAGACTGTAAAATAAGTATGAAAAATATGCCAAGGGGCTGAAAATAGTAAAAATGGCATAACATGTGAGCCACTGGGAAATGTTAATGGAGAGACAGAAACTATAAGAAAGACTTAACTGAAACACCAGACATGAAAAATATGATTATCAGAAGTGGAGAATCCACTTGAAGGGCTCCACAGCAACATGAACAGGAGCAGGAAACATGAACAAACAGGGGAGAATGGAAAATATCAAGCCAAAACACGCGCAGGAAGGAAAGGGTAAGGCAGCAAGGCACGGAGCACCAACAGGCGGCAGCAGTAGCAGGCAGTCAGCATGTGTGTGACTGGTGCAGCAGAGTGGGAGAGGCAGCAGGGCTGACAGGCATTTGAAGAGATAGTGCCTGAGGATTTGGGATTTGTAGAATTTCTGAAAGCTATCAACCCAAAAAAGCAAGATAACTCCGAACACGGTTAAGTACATGGAAAAACACACCTGGGCACGTCATAGTCAAAATGCTGAAAATGAAATAGAAAGAGAAACTATTAAAATAAGCTGGAGAGGGGAAAAATACCCACACTTCATAAAAGGAAACAGGGATAGAAAACAATGCAGATTTCTCATTAGAAACATAGAAACCAGAAGACGATGGAATAGTGTGTTATTTTCCTCATTTGTCCTCCCGAGCATCTTTTCCTTTTTAGTTTTATTGAGATATATTGATATACAAAAAAGTTGTAGACTTTTAATGTATGCATCCTGATGAGTTTAGACCTATGAATACACCTATGGTACCATCAGCACAAGCTAGGAACTAAATATATCCATCAATGCCCAAAATGTGCATGTTTTGGAAGTGGTTTCCTTTTTTTGTTTGTTTTTTTTCTGTTTTTGTTTGTTTGTGAGAAGGATACACTGTACAACATACTGAGTACCAGTGGTTAAAAATAATTGGAGTAATATTTTTATTTATTTTTTTTTAGTGGAGTAATATTTTTAAAGTGAGAAAGGAAAAAACCCCTGCCAATTTAGATTACCATATTCAAGGATCCCTGGGTGGCTCAGCAGTTTAGCGCCTGTCTTTGGCCCAGGGCGCGATCCTGGAGCCCCGGGATCAAGTCCCACGTTTGGATCCTGGCATGGAGCCTGCCTCTCCCCCTGCCTGTGTCTCTCCCTCTCTCTCTCTCTCTCTGTCTCTCTATGTCGATCATAAATAAATAAAATCTTTTTTAAAAAAAGATTACCATATTCATCAAAAACAGTCTTTATAAACAGAGCCAAAACAAAGATATGTTCAAACAGGTAAAACTGGAGATAGTTCATACTGAACTTTGATAGTTCAAAGATATTTTCAAACAGGTAAAACTGGAGATTTTAACTGTAAGTAATATTGAGAGAAATTTTTCAGTTTGAAGGTAAAAAGATGCCAGAAGGAAGTTCGGATCTACCAGGAGGAATGAGGAACATGAGGACAAAAAAACTGGGGATAAATACAAAGTGTCTTTAAAATTATCTGTGTATGTGTGTACATGCACCTGGGTACACACACACAAGCACATGTATACGCACACAAAAAAGCAATTGGCTTGTTAAGAGCAAAAATAATAATGTGTCACAAGTTTTAAATATTATGGGTTAGAAATGAAAAAAGCCAATGTGACAGCAAGAACAGAAAGGTTGGCAGGTGTTCTAAGTGGGATCAGACTCTTAGAAAGTTCTTACCTTACACTAGAAGTTGGGCAATGTTATCGGAAGGTCAACCGTCATATGTCATAGATGTCCACTTGTGTCTTTTCATCCCTAGAGCAACCACTATAAAATAAGACAAAGTAATAGATTATACAAGTTTGGTATTTAAGATGAAGAGCAAAGCAAAACTTCTTCCTGAGATTTCTTTTTTAATTGTAATTTTATTTCATTTTATTTTTAAGAGAGAATGAGCACAAGCAGGGGGCAGGGCAGAAGGAGAGAGGGGAGAGAGAATCTCAAGCAGACTCCATGCTGAACATGAGCCCTATGTGGGGCTGGATCTCGTGACCCTGAGATCATGACCTGAGCTGAAATTAAGAGTTAGACACTGGGGATCCCTGGGTGGCGCAGCAGTTTGGCGCCTGCCTTTGGCCCAGGGCGTGATCCTGGAGACCTGGGATCGAGTCCCGCGTCGGGCTCCCAGTGCATGGAGCCTGCTTATCCCTCTGCCTGTGTCTCTGCCTCTCTCTCTCTCTCTCTCTCTCTCTGTGTGTGTGTGTGTGTGTGTGTGACTATCATAAATAAATAAAAATTAAAAAAAAAAGAGTTAGACACTTAACCCACTGAGCCACCCAGGCTCCCCTTTCTCCTGAGATGTGTTAATGCATTTATCTAAGATTCTTGCTACGTTTGGATCCCTTGTGTTTTTGGTTTGTTTTTGGTTTTGTTTTTTGTTTTTTTGTTTTTGTTTTAATGGGCATTTGACAAAATGCTTTTTAACTTTTTTCTGTATTGCCTCTATTTAAAATATGCTTTATTTACTTCTGGTAATAGTCACTCTCATGGGTGTTCAGTTCACTGAAATACACACACACAGTCATGTAACCATCACTATAGTTCAGACCCAGAACGTTCCTATCATCGCCTGGAATTACTTCCTGCTGGCTCTTTACTGTCACTCTTGCCCTGCTCACTCCTGGTCTCTGGCAGCCACTGATGT
This sequence comes from Nyctereutes procyonoides, assembly GCF_905146905.1. NCBI lineage: Eukaryota > Metazoa > Chordata > Mammalia > Carnivora > Canidae > Nyctereutes > Nyctereutes procyonoides. Next base: position 29,280,654 of record NW_026575159.1, read on the forward strand.
GCTCTCTGCTCCCATGATCCTGCCTTTACCTGAACTAGATTTTAAATATGTGTAGAAAGTGGCAGTGCAAGAGTTGACTTACTATCTTGTACTTTTTCATACAGTGTCTTGAAAAAGTATATTCCATTCATTTTTTAATAAATTTATTTTTTATTGGTGTTCAATTTGCCAACATACAGAATAACACCCAGTGCTCATCCCGTCAAGTGCCCACCTCAGTGCCCGCCACCCAGTCACCCCCACTCCCTGCCCTCCCCTTCCACCACTCCTAGTTCGTTTCCCAGAGTTAGGAGTTTCTCATGTTCTGCCTCCCTCTCTGATATTTCCCACTTATTTTTTCTCCTTTCCCCTTTATAGTATATTCCATTCTTTTTTTTATCATTTTTTAAAAATTGTATTTTATTTTTTTAATGAATTAATTTTTATTGGTGTTCGATTTACCAACATACAGAATAACACCCAGTGCTCATCCCGTCAAGTGTCTCCTTCAGTGCCCGTCACCCATTCACCCCCACCCCCCGCCCTCCTCCCCTTCCACCACCCCTAGTTCATTTCCCAGAGTTAGGAGTCTCTCATGTTCTGTCTCCCTCCCTGATATTTCCCACTCATTTTTCCTTCTTTCCCCTTTATTCCCTTTCACTATTTTTATATTCCCCAAATGAATGAGACCATATAATGTTTGTCCTTCTCTGATTGACTTATTTCACTCAGCATAATACCCTCCAGTGCCATCCACGTCGAAGCAAATGGTGGGTATTTGTCATTTCTAATGGCTGAGTAATATTCCATTGTATACATAAACCACATCTTCTTTATCCATTCATCTTTCGATGGACACCGAGGCTCCTTCCACAGTTTGGCTATTGTGGACATGGCTGCTAGAAACATCGGGGTGCAGGTGTCCCGACGTTTCATTGCATCTGAATCTTTGGGGTAAATCCCTAACAGAGAAGACATAGACATGGCCAACATGCACATGAGAAAATGCTCTGCATCACTGGCCATCAGGGAAATACAAATCAAAACCACAATGAGATACCACCTCACACCAGTCAGAATGGGGAAAATCAACAAGGCAGGAAACAACAAATGTTGGAGAGGATGCGGAGAAAAGGGAACCCTCTTACACTGTTGGTGGGAATGTGAACTGGTGCAGCCACTCTGGAAAACTGTGTGGAGGTTCCTCAAAGAGTTAAAAATAGATCTGCCCTACGACCCAGCAATTGCACTGTTAGGGATTTACCCCAAAGTATATTCCATTCTTGAGAAAGTATATATTACATGCTCTCCATAGATACAGATGCATGTGTCTTGCAATGCATGTGTGAAACTTTTCTGTTATAAGAACTCCCTAGTATAAATTACTAAAAATGGGTAATTTCTAAGGAGGTCAACAGAGGATGTACCATTTATTTCCATTACAAAGGCAGGCATAGTGGAAAAGAGGATCAAAGGACATGGGATGAAGGAGAAAATAAATTCCAAGATGATAAACGGTAACCAATCTTACCAAGAATTATGCTAAATGTAAAATGGTTTATTTTTTTATTTTTTTTTTTATTTACGATAGTCATACAGAGAGAGAGAGAGGCAGAGACACAGGCAGAGGGAGAAGCAGGCCCCATGCACCGGGAGCCCGACGTGGGATTCGATCCCGGGTCTCCAGGATCGCGCCCTGGGCCAAAGGCAGGGGCCAAACCGCTGTGCCACCCAGGGATCCCTGTAAAATGGTTTAAACAACCCAAAAGTGAGACAAGGTTTTCCAACTACATATAGAAGCAATACCATGCTGTTTGCTCTCTATAATGTGCCTACTTTAAACACAGAGACAAGGGAGGTTGAATATTAAAAGGTGGGGTGAGATACATCATGTAAACAGTAGACCTACGGAAGTGGGTATTGTCACATAAATGTTGGGAAAGGTGGTTGGTTGGGGACAGACAGATGAAGACAGACATTTTACAATGATAGAAGTGTCCATTTCTCAACAACACACATTCAGGATTGATTTAAGAATAGAGTTTTGTGAGGGGGCACCTGGGTGGCTCAGTGGTTGAGCATCTGCCTTCAGCTCAGATCATGATCTCAGGGTCCTGGGATCAAGTCGCCCATCGGGCTCCCTGCATGGAGCCTGCTTCTCTCTCTGCCTGTGTCTCTGCCTCTCTCTGTGTGTCTCTCATGAATAAATAAATAAAATCTTTAAAAAAAAACTAAGTAAATAGAACTTTTTTAAAAAAAGTTAAAAACAAAAGAATAGAACTTTGTGAAACACACAGAACCAAATGGATAAAGAGACATCACTACTACGGTTGGGAATTTGGGTTCCACTCTCTGAGTAATCGATAAAACAAGCAGATAAAAATCAGTAAAGATATAGGATATTAGAACAATCTATCTCAAGGTTTCTCCAATCAACACTATTAATATTTTCCATTGGATAATTCTTGGGGGCAGGAGAGTTTTCTGTGGGTCGTGGGAAGTTCTCACCTTTGAAGACCTTCTACTGTGAGGTGTCGGGACCAACCTCGCCCCAGCTGTGATAACCAGAACTGTTTACAGACATTGCCCAGTACCCCTTGAAGGGGTCACAAACCACCCCGTGGTTGAGATCCACTGATGGAAGTACAGGCTTGGGCATGAGACAAGTCTACATCATTGTCAAACGTGTTGAATGCACACACAAGATGTTCTCGGAATGAACCGGAATTTTTAGAAGATTCCAGTTAAGAGTAAGATAACTGGAAAAATCTCCACATATTTGCAAACTAGGAAATGCTTTTTTCCTAAGTAGCCCATGGTCAGAAAAGAGAACAACGGAAATCTGAAAACAGTTCACACTGTTCACCCAGGAACGCACAACATGAACACGTCAGGGGACACACTCAAGACAGTGCTTGCAGGGCCACCAACCATCTGCCGTAAAGCCAACCAATGTTAAGGTAAAAGCGTCCATGTTAAGCTCAAAAACCCAGAGAAAATCAACACAAAATAAATTTTAAAAGTAAAATAAAAATAAAAGCAAAAAGAAAAAAATCAATGAGCTGGTAACAGGATGGATGGTGGGGGGCAGCCCAGAGTCTCGGTGAGTGGGGCCAGAGCCTGCACAGTGCCCCAGACCCCCCAAGGCTAGAGGTGAGGGCGTGTGCTCACTCCTTCCTCCAGAACCTGCTCTGCAGCCTGGAGGAGAAGCAGCTGGATGTGGGGGGACGCAGGCCTTGGGAGGTGGGGTGCCTGGAGGCAGGATTATGTAGAGCTGCCTGAGTGTCCTGCCCTTAAATGATCTGGGATCTGGGACTCTCAACCACGCGGGTGGCCAAGAAAGTGACTCAATCTGGCAGCTCTGACAGTTAAAAACTGTTTCCCTGGGCAACATGTCAGTCTCTCTGCACTTTGCTTTCATCCCCTGTGACACAGAGGCACAGCAATGCCTAAGCCGCACGGTGGCCGTGAGGATGGATGGGGACAACGTGGGTTTCGGCCCGACCTGCAGCGTGCGCACCATACCGGGGGTGCTTTGTTGCCCATCTTGTCCGAAGCGGAAGCCAGTGGTTGAGGCCATGTCACTTGACATGTTGTCCTTTTTTTTTTCTTTTTAATTGGAGTTCAATTTGCCAACATATAACACCCAGCACTCATCCCGTCCAGTGCCCCCCTCAGTGCCCGTCACCCAGTCACCCCTCCCCCCCTCCCCCCCCTCCCTTTCCACTGCCCCTTGTTCATTTCCCAGAGTTAGGAGTCTTTCCTGGTTTGTCTCCCTCTCTGATTTTTCCCACTCAGTTCCCCTCCTTTCCCCTATAATCCCTTTCACTATTCCTTATATTCCCCATATGAGTGAAACCGTATGATGATTGTCCTTCTCCGATTGACTTACGTCACTCAGCATCATCCCCTCCAGTTCCATCCACGTCGAAGCAAGTGGTGGGTATTCGTCGTCATTTCTAGTGGCATCTGTCCTCCCCTGCCTCCGCCAGCCCTCGCACCTTCTCAGCCTGACCGTCCCTCCTGGATGCCAGGGTAGCCAGGTAGGTAGCCGCGGTTAGGACAGGTCCCTGTTCTGTAAACTGACGGCTAGCAAAGAGCCAGGTGCTCTCTGCAGCCGACTACGAGAACAAGAAAGCTGCTATTCGAAGGCCAGCTGAGACTCTCGGCTCCAGGCAGCCCCCTCCGGGCCTGATGGGGAGTATGCCCTCTGTCCCTCTGTGTCTCGGTCTCTCTGTCTCCGCTCTGGAGTGGCAAACCCAACGACAGAACATCAGCTAAGCCACTTCCAGCTGGGTTTCCTCCCCAGCCTCCCCGATACCCTGCACCGCCCACCGCCAGGTGTGTTCCCTCAGCATCAGGAAGCCAGGGGCTCAGGAGGCCTGGGCGGATCAGTGGTTGAGCATCTGCCTCCAGCTCAGGCCATGATCCCGGGGTCCTGAGATCAAGTCCTGCATGGGGCTCCTTGCAGGGAGCCTGCTTCTCCCTCTGCCTGTGTCTCTGCCTCCCATCAAAGGCCCCCAGGTTGCATCCCTGACCCTGAGCCGTGTGCTCATGGGCCCCACACATGTGCCCGCACACTCACTCTTCCCCCTCTGGGATCTCCCTGGCCCACTCCCCACACTCCTCTGCCCTAAAGGCCTCTCTCTCAGGACCTCAGGCCCCCCGACCCTGGGCTTCCACACTGGTGGGTCTGGGAGCTGGGCTGCACACGTGCTCACCTTGCACGTCGCTACAGGCTGCCAGGACTCTGCCCAGCTGCTGCACGCGGGCCTGCTTCTCCACCTTCTCCTGCTCCCCAAAGCTGGACAGAGACTTGCAGCGTGTCACATGCATCCCGGCAGCATGAGGTCCAGGCTCCCTGTTGTTACCTGTGGGGCCCAGGCCAGAAAGCAGCTGCCGTGCCAGGAAGGGAGGGCAAAGGCTTGGGGCCGATGGGAAAGGCCTTTTACAAATGTTGCCAATAAAACTGCCTTGGAAGGGGCACAGGTGGGCAGAAAGGAAGCCGTCAAATGTCCCAAGTATCCCAGAGCACAGTGACTGCATAGGAACCCGGAGAGGCTGCCTGCGGGAGCCCGGCCAGTTTCTCTAGGGCCGAAGGACAGAACTGGTGGCCAGCAGACAGTCTAGGCCTTCAGGATTGTCATTCCCATCATTATTGCTATTATTACTGCCCACAGGGTACTAAGAAACAATCTGAATTAATTCCCATCATTTAAACACCTGGCAAGTTTGCATCCAAACTCAGGTACCCAGCTTCTCTGGAAGAGGTGTTGCACCAGGCCGCAGGGAGCACTCAGGGGCCATGCCTGAGTGGTACCCCCAGAAGGGTGGTGTGTAGTTTGCCATCATCATGTCCCTGTCCTGGCATTTTTTTTAAAGATTTATTTATTTTATTTATTCATGAGAGACACAGAGAGAGAGGCAGAGACACAGGCAGAGGGAGAAGCAGGCTTCATGCTGGGAGCCCAATGCAGGACTCGATCCCGGGACTCCAGGATCGCGCCCCTGGCCAAAGGCAGACGCCAAACTGCTGAGCCACCCAGGGATCCCCTGTCCTGACATTTCTGACGTGCAGCCCCCTCTCTTTAAATACCTGCCTGGGCTATTTGTATATTTGCGCTTGCAACCTCTGCTTAGATACATCCCCGATGTGCTATGAGCAGGAGGGGACCCGGCAGGGAAAGGCAGGAAGAGGTGAAGGTGGCATCTGAGCTGGAAATGCTGCCGCCACCCAGCCGGAGCTCTGACTCTGAGCCTGTGTCCCTCCAGCTCCCGAGGACCCAGCTCCAGGCCCCCGGTCACTGCAGGAACCACTCGGCCTAACGTGCTCCTCTCTTCTCCAGATTCCGGGCTGCCTGCCCTCTTTCCTGCTCGAGTGGTAATGATTTGTCCACTGCCGTTTATAATTCTGTGAGTACTTGTTGCTAATATAATGCCAGACACGGCCTGAGGTCCCGGGAAGGATGGAAACGTGGTCGTGCCAGGCAACAGGCGGGGCCGAGGCAGCGGCAAGAACACGGACTCTGAGCCAGCCGGACCTGGGCTGGAATTGCACTCTGGGACCCAGGACAGCTTTGGGACCCAGGCAAGTTCTCTGGGGGCTCTGAGCCTCGGTTTCCTTGTGTGTGAAGCGAGGGCAGTGATCCCTCCTTCCCCACAAGGTCGTGAGAGCGCAGTACTGGCCACAGTGTGTCTGCTGTCACTTCCGCGGTCCCCTTCGCATCCCCAGCACATCACAGGCAACTACGTTCCCAGGCATCCCGGTCCCCTGCCTGCCCGGTAGGAGTGGCCAGTCTGCGCCCAAGAGGAAGACGAGGCAGCCAGGAGTAGGAAGCCTGGGCACCTCCCTTTCTCTTATTTTGGGAGCATCGTGTGGCCATGCTGCGCCTCCCCACAGTCCCAGCTCCGTGGTAGGAGCGTAGCTTCAGCTGACTCTTGGGAATGCTGGTTTCTAGGATCTGTCACTGCATCTTCCAGACCAAGGGCAGCAGTATGTTCTGGCTGTGGGTGATCTCTCCTTGGTTTGGCATCTCAGCTCTTCCATCAACTGTGCAACAATTCCCAACTGTCATAGGCTGAGTTGTGCTCCCCCAAAACTCACATGCTGCAGTCCTAAGCCCCATCACTTGGAATGTGACTTTATTTGGAAGTAGAGTCAGGGCAGGTGTCATTAAAGAGCTCATACTCTAATAGGGCGGACTCCTAGTCCAATGTGACCCCTGTCCTCAGAAAGGGGAAAGGTGGATACCGGGCCACGTGGAGAACACCGGGTGAGGATGGAGGCAGAGATTAGGGTGATGTGTCCCAGAGGGCAAGGAACGCCAGCGTTTGCCAACAAACCACCAGAAGCCAAGAGAGAGGCCTCGAATGAATTTCCCCTCACGTGCCTCGATGACACCTTGAATTCAGACTCTGGCACCAGAAGTGTGGGAGAAGACGTGCCTGTTGTGTACCACCGCCATTGGTGGTACTTTGTTGGCGGCCGGCAAGCCAGTACACCTGCCGTGAATCCTGAGTCACTGAGCAGTCTTCTGTCTCCCGCCTGAACCTGAGTCAGATGAGCAATATGTGCCAGGTATCTGGCGCGCGGCCTGATGGGGAGCGGGCGGCAGCTGGGAGACAGCCCCGCTCAGGCCGAGTGAGAGCCGGGGCCTAAGGAAATCCTGCCAAAATGTGTCAGCCATTCACTGAGTTCAAGTGATGTTCAAGGAACTTTACGTGTGTGTGTGCGTGCATGCATATAAATGCATATATGCGTATTTGTGTGTGCATGTGCACATATGTGTGTAGATCTGTTCATACGTGTGTCTTTGTTTCTAGGTGTGCATACGTGTGTAGCTGTGTGAATGTGCGTAGGTGTGTGTGTTCATGTATATGTATATGTGTGTATATGTGTATGTAGCTGTGTGTGTGTGTTTAGGTATATGTGTATTTGTGTGCATGCAGGTGTCTGTGTGTGTGTATAGGAGGTATAGGTGTGCGTGTGCGTGTGGCTGTGTAGGTGTCTCTGTCTGTCTGACTCAAGGATCACACCATCACCGCCCGTTCTTAGGAGAAGCAGCAGGGGCTCAGAGGAGGGGCGCACCTCCTGCAACAGGACACGCGATCAGTGGTAGAGGCAGGAAGCGGCCTGTCCACGTGGCCTCCCAGCTCCTCCAGAAACACTCGCGGTGACTGAGCACCTGCCACATGGCCAGTGTGCCAGACCGTGGAGCAGAATGCCGTGCACCCGCTAGCCGTCCCAGGGGAGCAGGGCCCCGCTTGCCAACCCCAGGGAGCCTCCAAACACTTCTGCCCCCTGCATCCTGGTACCGGAGTCACCAAGGAAAACACGGGGCAGTGAAGTGTGGCGTGTAACAAGCTCTACTCTGGGGGGGGGGACAGGGCAAGGCCAGCACGATAGTGTCCCCTGGCCCCTCAGCGACGGCAGGGCAGCAGCTACTGGCCTACAAGGCCGTGTTCTGTGTCCCCACAGGAGGACCTGTCTGCGTGCGGCAGCGCGGGGCTCAGGGTCTGCGTGCACCAGACTCCCTTCCCAACTCTGAGGAGCTGCATCTATAATTCTATTTCATTTTAATTTGTCTACATTCAAATACGTGTGCAAGGCTACTGGCTAGGATAACGGACAACGGAGGCAGGGGATGACCAGCGCAGGGGACACGACCACCTCGTCCATATGAGGGCAACTTGCAGGGGGGAGGCGCCGGCTCTGCCTGTAGTCTGCTCCTCTCACGGTGATGTCCGCTTTGAAATGCCACCCAGGTGAGGGCCACGGCTTGCACCTGTCACCAGAGAGGACTCCTAAGTGGGTGATCTGTAGCGATGAATGGACTCTACGGTCCTTTCCCAATGAGCTACGCTCCTTGCTCCTTCTCCATCTGGAAGACACGGAGCTCTACCCTGCAAACCTCTCTCCCCAGGACCACCTGGGAAGAGCAGATGTGTTTAGACGGGAGCATGTCTCGCCTGCGGTGTGGGGAAGGATGAGACCCGCTTGCCTCTGGGATGGGCACTGGGTGTTATACTATATGTTGGCCAATTGAATTTAAATTAAAAAACAAACAAAACAACAACGGGATACTTGGGTGGCTCAGGGAGTGATCCTGGAGTCCTGGGATCGAGTCCCGCGTCGGGCTCCCCACATGGAGCCTGCTTCTCCCTCTGCCTGTGTCTCTGCCTCTCTCTCTGTCTCTCATGAATAAATAAAATCTTTAAAAAAAATAAATAAGTAAATAATTTTTTAAAAGTAAAAAAAAAAAAACAATATAGTTTACCTTTAAATCCAGCTTCTGGAGAAACTTAAGAATATATATACACAGCCAGCTTGCCATGGGAGGCGTCGGTGTTCACAGCCACAAATATCCATCCGAAATCCACCATCCAGCTGTTTATTGTTTCATTGTGAAGCACAATCGATGGTTTCCTCCTTTATTTTTTTAAAGATTTTATTTATTTATTTATTTATTTATTTATTTATTTATTTATTTATTTATGAGAGATACAGAGGGAGAGAGAGAGGCAGAGACACAGGCAGAGGGAGAAGCAGGCCCCATCCCATGCAGGGAGCCTGACACAGGACTCGATCCTGGGACTCCAGGATCACGCCCTGTGACGAAGGCAGGCGCCAAACCGCTGAGCCACTAGGGATCCCTCCTCCTTTATTTTTTAAAATTTAAATTAAATTAATTCACATAGAGTGTATTATTAGTTTCAGAGGTAGTTCAGTGATTCAGCAGCTGGTGCAGACAACACCTGGTGCTCATCCCATCACGTGCCCTTCCTAATGCCCATCAGCCAGCGGCCCGTCCCTCGCACCCCCCTCCCCTCCTCCAAGGGTTCCCCTTGAAAAGAGTGTGTCTCTGTCATTTTGGACTCGGCAATTCTGGTGTTCTCGGAAAGAAAACTCTGAGAAGTGACTGGCTTCACCTGTTAGCTGACTGACCCCAGTCTCAACCTGGAGGAAGACAGGCCGTGCTGACATAGGAAAGTCACAGGAGACAAACATGCCCGGAGACATGTCAATGCTGTCTTAAGTTCCCCGAGTGCGACCATGCTGTGGGGCTCTGGGGGTCTCCTTCCTTGGGAGCCTGCCCCTCAGCATCCTTGCCCAGGCAGGCCCTGCTTGGATGCCTCTGGGAATGGGACACTCAGTACTTTCCCTCATCGCCTTCCGCTTGCTGGACAACTTGTGCTTCCAGAAGATGATGCCTCTTGTGGAGACAGCAGCTCATCAGATTTTACCCGCTGAGCCTTCCCCTGCCACGTCCTGGGTGCTCTCCATGATGACGGTGCTGTGTTTGATGCCAGGGCCTCCCCGGCACATGGCCACCACAAGTCCATCCAAGTTTCCAGTGGCCTTGTGACCTCAGGTAAGTGTCCGAGCTTCTCTGGGCCTGGTTTGGAAAGTAAGGGTAAGAGCAGCACCTGCCTCTTGCAGTTTGCCTCAATCTTATGAGACTCTTCACTCTAAGAAACAAACTGAGGGTCGCTGGAGGGGAGGAGGTGGAGGGAGGGGGTCACTGGGGGATGGGCATGAAGGAAGCTGTGTCATGTGATGAGCACCGGGTGTTCTATGCAACTGATGAATCACCAAATTTGACCCCTGAAACAATTAATATACAATATGTTAACTAAATTGAATTTAAATTTAAAAAAATTAAAAATACAAAGAATAGCCCCAGCCCCTCGTATAGCAGTTCGGGAGACCCAAGCGACAAGTCCACGTGAAGCACCGTTGCCTCTCCGTAGCTGTGGGTCCCTATTATTAGAGCTATCACCATCCGACCATTAGCCTTAGCCCGGGCAGCCCCTCTCCTGCCCTCTGCATGCCCTCTGAGGCTGCAAAACCATCCACTGAAATCCGCCTGCCTGAGCCTCGGGTTTCTGAAAGTGAGATGAGGACGGCTGCATGTGCTCTAAGATCTGAGGTGAAGATTTAACGATTTAAAGTGAGGAAAAAGTGCTGACGACTTCGGCTTCAGTCAGGGTCAGCCCCTGACCTCCCTCCTCCTTCCCTCTCACCTGTAAGCCCCTGCTCTAGGTAGAAAAAAGAAAAAAATCCAGAAATGCATGCACAGCCTGAATGTCAAAAGAAATTGATCTTTTTAAAAATCGAGATATAAGCACGATGATGCAAACTTTTTCATTGGTTTATTTTGTTTTTATTTATTTTTTAAAGATTTGTTTATTTATTTATTAGAGAGATTTGTTTATTTATTTATTATTTATTATTTATAAGGACAGAGAGAGAATCTCAAGCAGACTCCGCACAGAGTACAGAGCCTGATGTGGGGCTCGATCCCGTGACCCTGAGATCGTGACCTGGGCTGAAATCAAGAGTCATCTGCTTAACTGACTGAGCCACCCAAGTGCCTCAAAATTCATCATTTTAAAATGCATAATTCTGAATTTTTAGTGTATAAACAGAGTTGTACATCACCACTCTCTAATTCCCACCCCCCACCAAAACCGTGTGCCCCTTGCACTCACTCCCATTCTCCCTCTATCCAGGCCCTTGCAGCCACTCATCCCTCTCCTGTCTCCCTGGGTCGGCCTACTCTGGACACTTTATATAAATGGCATCGTTCACTCTGTCGTCTTTTGGGTCTGGTTCCTTTCACTTCACGCGCTGTGTTCAGGCTTCATCCATGTTGCAGCAGGGTTGCATTTGGTTTTGGAGCAGAGCTCACCATGAGACCCAGGGTAGGTGCTGCTGTTCAGTCCCTGGAAATGGGTGGCCTACGTGATGAGCTGGGTTCCCCAAAGCCACCATGAGGAGTGCAGCCACTCCTCTGAATCTTGGTCTGCACCCCACCCCGGGCCAAAGCTGCTCTAGGGAACACGTCCTTCCCTCCGATCCCCTTACCCTCCACGGTCTGCAACGTCCCCCCTCCCCTGTAGACTTTCAGCTGGTAATTAGCAGTGACTTGGATGTTGGTTCCAACCCAGCTCACAGTGTATGATTGCATGCAAATACTAGCTTCCGTTTATTCGTCTGTGAAATGGGATCATAGTAGCCCTTCCCTTGTGGGGTTACTGTGAGTGGCAAATGAGGCAGCGCATACTTATGCTTCGTGCGACACCAGGGATGGTTAGCAATCCACAGATACTGGTGATGCCGTCATCTGTAATGTGGGGCAAGCAGTATTCAACTCTCAGTTGTGGCTGGAGAGAGGCTTGGAGGCACTAGTGCCCGAAGGGCTGGCACGGAGCTGGCCCTAGAGCTGGCGGTTCCTATTCCTGTCCTCATTATAATCCTCATTATAATTATTTTTCTCAAAGCTCGAGCTGTGATGCTCCCTAACCAACCGCCCCCCAAACCCCACCACAGCCGAGCCATCTGCAGGACATTGCATAACTCTGGAGTGGTTGACAACATTGACGCTCTTCCAGCAAAGTTTTGAAGTGAATTCCAGGCAATGGCCAAGGTCCGGCCCAGTGGGAGCTCAAAGCCGGTCACATCTGCTCACTCCCTGAATCTGCTTTGGCTGCCTGTGTGTCTGGCTCTGCTCAGCCTCCTGGATGGCTCAGGCCATGCGGGGCCAGAAGACCAGGGGCAGGGAGCACAGCCGCATGACTGTACCCTCGCTGCAGCCTGCATTTAGGGGACGTGATGTTCAGACCAAACCCCATTCATCTTTCCCAGAGCAAAGTTCAGGGATGCTGGCCCTGCCTTGGGTGCCCCACAGGCTGCCAGGGCTCACTGCAGCCTCGGTGACATGCTGTCTGTGGTTTTGAGCCAACCCGAGGCTCTGCTTCTTCCCATGCCCTCCAGGTAATCTGTCTCCCTGTCAGCACCAGCCAACATGAAGGCGCTGTAGATTTTGTTTCCCTTGTAAACGGCACCCCCGAAGCCCATCCCAGGGTCAGAGGTTCCTTTATTGGCCACAGACAGATGGCTGTTTAGAACATTTTCACAGTTCACTGTGACCGTTTGTTTACATTTCTGTCCTCCCCAACCCAGAGGGTGGAAGATGACTCCATGTGAACTCTGTTACGGCTAACGCAACTCTGTAGACCCAGAGGAGGCATGGCCCGGGGGACACAGAGGTCAGGCATTGCTCCCAGGTAGGGGTGAGCTCTGACCTGGGCCCCGGGGATAGGGACAATTAGCACAGCTGGCGACCAGACGGTATTCCAGGAGGGAGCAGTAACATGGGCAATGATCAGAGGAGCTTTTGGGGAAGGTCTTCAGAGATGTCAACTCTTTCTAATGTTGGAGAGTTAAGAGAGGAATGTGGGGGCAGACCAACAAACACCTGGGTTGACAGGTGGGGAGGTGGGACCAGGTCCCACTGGCCACAGCGAGAGAGAGAAGCCGGGGCACTACCATTGCTTGCGTGGAACTGTATTCTGAAATTATCCTAAAAGCATTTACATTTAATTATAGTACAACTCACAACTCTTCAGAATAAGAATATTAAGTTCAAAAGCTATAATTGATTCCATGGATATTGCCCAACTAGACAGAGGCAGAATTAATTATATCTAATTTAATTAAAAACACCAAAAGCTCCTTTCGGCTATATCCCATCGCCTGTAAATCAGCATTTGAAGAAATTTAGACTCAGGTCCTTACATATCTGTACCACCAGAACTGGCAGGTAAGTCTCCAAGATACCTTCTGAGCCAGTGGGTTGATGGAGGAGGTATGCATGCATGGATGTGTGGGTGTGTGGATGGTAGGGCATGGATGGATTACAGGTTGGGTAACATGACCAGTGAACAAAAGGACCTCTGAGTGAATGCAGAAATTCATAGCTGAATGGATGGTTGGGCTGGTGCCAAGAGCTGGATAAATGTGACAGGGACAGCTGGTTCTTGAGCACTTGCTCTGCGCCTCAGTAAGGTTTTATGCACATTATCCCATATAATTCTAATAACTCGTGTGACTCCGACTCATATATAAGATGTTAAGCATCTCCCTAACATCACACAGTTGTGAGGGGTCTGACCTCAAATTCAAATCCATCTGATGCCTGGCCATATGCACTTGCCACGCATTGTATCATGCTCTACACAGTATGATACATCTATGGGCATAACGTGTATTTGAATCTATTTTATATTATAAATAGTTATGTCATTTGTAAATCCATGTTTCATATGCTTTATTTATTTTTTAAAAGATTTTTTAAAATTTATTCATGAGAGACATAGAGAGAGAGAGAGAGAGAGGTAGAGACATCGGCAAAGGGAGAAGCAACCTCCCCGTGGCAGCCTGATGTGGGACTTGATCCCAGCACTCCAGGATCACACCCCAAGCCAAAGGCAGACGCTCAACCGCTGAGCCACCCAGGCATCCCTCATATGCATTATGTGCATATATATGATTCATATAATTATAAGTACTTCTAAATAGCACATCCATTAGATAAACTACAAATTGGCCATAAACAACTGTATCAATGTTAGATAGTTGTCATCTATTAGGAGATAATGTCATATATATACATGACTGTAACTCTTCTGATTTTATAATTACTTTCCTTAGTCTTATTTTTGAGCAATTTTAAATAATTTACCTGGTAAGATAGAAATCATGGCAAATTTAAAATGACTTTAAATTCTACATTCTTTCTTCCTGAGTGCCAGGCTCACAGTCCTATTTACAGGAATAAAAACAATAAGGAGAGATATTCCAGCTCTGCTCCTGTTTGCTAACTGGTGATTTATTACTGGTTCGTTTGCTCACAATGGCAGGGAGCAAACCCATCCTTCTGCTTCTGGGCTGCGAGCTTCTAATTGGAATTTGCATTGTGTAATGAGGCTACTATTTATGGCTGCTTCATAAAGGAGCAAAACCCAAGGACAAAATGGTATTTTCGTGTGTTTACTATTTTCTCTATGGAACGGATGGGCAAAATCAAGGTGAACTTTTAGAAGAGTCTCCATCCCATGGATCTGCTCTTCGCTCATTCCTATACACTCATTTCTCCATACCCACTTTCTGACTTCATCAGGAAATACACAGGGATAAGTGAGTCTTTCTCATGGTGAGTTCCAAAGCAGGCTCCATGGGGAGGTGTTGTTTGAATGGAGCCCTGAAGGGTGAGTAGAACCCCGACGCATTGAGTTGGAGACACAAAGGCAACAAAAGAATAGTGAGCACTTTTCCAGTTGATTTGGGAAAGGCCCAGGGGCCAGTAGCTCACAAATTGTCTGAAACATATTTATGGGCACCTAGCATGTGGTGGCTCTCCACGTAGGAGATGGTGTAGACACCATACGATCAGCAGACAAGAACCAGGAACAGGTTCTACCTTCAGAGGCAGGAGCCTGGGAGGGGTCAGTGGGGGCATGAGCACATAAAGTACAGGACCACCAGACTGCCAGACCCCCAGACCGCCACGTTGGTTATTGGAGAGTGATCACATTAGCAGGAAAGCAGATCACCTTTCCCTTGTCACATCTTGCCTTCACTCTCAGATCTTTCTATCACAGCCTGTAGCATTGCTATGTCACTTTTTTAAATATGGAGGGACCTCTACCTGGAGGCTGGATGTGTGGGGGCAGCTCTCCTCCAGCGATGCGTGTGCCCCAGTAAGTGCTCAGTTTTAGAGTGGAGAGAAGGTGGATTGTGGAAGAAATGGAATACAGGTTGTAAGAAGAGGGAGAAAGCTTTGCTTTGTGTGCGATGAAAACAAAGAGAAAAGCCCCAAAAGTCTTCCCTGACCCACCACTTGTAACTTAGGTTGGTGAGCAGGGAAGGGCAGGGCACTGATGAAACCACGTCGATGGCCTCCAGCCAGTCACTGCCAAGAGCACATCTGTGATAACATGTCGGTTTACTAGGTGGCAGGGAGGGAGAAATACCCCATGGGGAACTGTGGGGTGTCTCAGTAAGATGCTTCTGGAATAGACTTACCTGGGATGTGAGTATGTGCTAGGTGGCGTTGGGGAGGGTTTAAGGAAGCAGGCCCATGGTCTCCTTCAGATGTGATAAAGAAGCAGGTAGTTCCATAGTGGGCATCTGACCTAAGTCTTACCTACAGGAATCTCCCCCATGGAGGGGAAATCAGAGGGAGGCTCAAGCTGTGTTTAGTGAAGAATCTGCAGTCACTCTCTTAGCCAGGAGTGGGGCATGTTTGGTCCTTTCTGTAGTTTGGATAAAGATCCTTATTCACAATCCATCACGGGCAGAGTGGCCTGGTCTGCTGTCGATGTGCCGCAAAATGTTCGTGTTCAGCAACAGAACACCAGGTCAGTTGCCAGATGTCGGGGACCACCTTCTTGTCCTCAGCTCCAAGTTCACATCTGGATCACAGTGGTTGTCAGTTTGATGGATTCAGCAGAGAGACAACGTCAAAGGAAAAGGAGGAAGCAAGCGCTTAGATCAGGTAGGTGGAGAGCAGCGTCCATCCGAGGCAGCAGGGGGACTCGGCGGCTCCAAGCAGGCATGTGCAGTGACAGGGTGCTGGGGACATGGGCAAGAGCAGGTCATGACAGGCAGGTCTTGCTGAGGTATTTGGACTTGAGATTGCATACTAGAGGGGGGAGCATAAGAAGAGTCACGCGCTCTGATTGTCTGAAGTCACTTGCTGCACGGAGATAGATGTGGGCAAACCCGAATGTGCAAGTTCAGAGACAAGTGTCTCCTGGTCCCTCCTGGCCTCAAGGTCAGATACCTTGATCTGCTCCACTGGGCCATTTCATACTGGAGAGTACTTGGAGTCCCTTCTGCCCAGGTAGACTGTTTTCCCACTGACTGCTTTTTCAAAAAAAAAAAAAAAAAGGAAGAAAATTTATTTCTTTAAAATAAGCAGCCAAAGAGACTCTGAAGAAGGAAGAATTAAATCTAGTAATTCAGGCCCTGGGTGACCTGACCTGCTTCAGTTCATCCGATGGTCTTTGTCAGAACTGCCTTGAGACAGGACCTCTTCTGGGAGAGATGGCAGTCAGCCTATGGGTATAAATATTCTCTCTCTCTCTCTCTCTCTCTCTCTCTCTCTCAAGATTTATTTATTTGTTTGAGAGAGAGGGAGAGAGGTAGGCAGGGGCAGAGGGGAGGGAGAGAGAAACTTTAGCAGACTCTGCGTTCAGCACAAGCCCAACCCGGGGCTGGATCTCAAGACCCTGGGATCATGACCTAAACAAAACCCAAGAGTTGGATGCTTAACCAGCTGTGCCACCCAGGCACCCCATCTTTATTTCTTTATATTTATTGTTTTTTTCTTTTTATGTTGGGTTTTGCATTCCCGCAAGTACATTGGGATTGAATGCTCTCAAGACAGCTTAAAACGCCATGAAAACATGTTCTTGCCTTAAAGTGAGGCTGGCATTTCTCTCTTTGGCATCCGTTGTTTAGATGACTGTGCTGTGTTTTCATCCAATGTCCCCGTATCCTCCAGCCTAAAACAAACAGAAGGGGTATGGGTGTGGAAACAAGGGAGAACTGGGTGTTTGGGGGAGGCTGGAACCTGGACAAATGGTCTGCGGGTAAGGAGAAGAGTCCAGGAATCTGCAGGGTAGGGCCAAAGCTGACATTGCCTTTGTGCTTGCCCTGAGTGGTCACTGTCCCTAACTCAGCACCCCTATTGAGCAGAGACTTGGGGCTCCATCCTAGTGGTTGTTGGATCTCCTACCTTCATTAGGTGGGAGCCAACAGCGAGAAACTACGCAAAAGGGGCCATTTGAATTTTAAAAAGTCTTCTCCTATTTATGCAATAGGAAAGAAAGGATAGGCAAGCGTCATGCTTAGGTTCGGTGCAATCCCCTATGTGGCTAGTGCATCCCCATTATAACTGACTCTCTCCTTTGCAAAGTATCCCAACTTCCACTCAAACCAACCCAATCAAGTAGAGCTCAGCTATGGGTCACCTGGCTCGCCTGTGGTTGCTCTTCATTTGCACAGGTTTTCTGGACACAGCAGCATTGGCAAAAAGAGGGTTAATGCTTAACTGAGCCGAAGACCAGAAGACCAGAAGTTACTGGGCAGGTTGGTCCCTGCAGGCCCTCCCCTCCATGTGGTTGGGTGTCTACTGTATCCTCAGCTGTCCTCTCTCTGGAGACTGGGGAATGGGAAAACCCTGCAGCTTTAGACATCTTAACGACAAAAATATCTTCCCTAGAACCTAGTAATTTAGCCTAAATGCCATTCCAGTGTAGGCAATGTCTCTCTTCTCTTGAGTTGTTTGTTTAGATCTTCTGTTTGCCTTTGGCATTATTCAATGTCACTGCAACAGGTCCAAGGTGTGTCTTTCTGTTTAGTCATCTTTACTGGGGCTTCTGTGCCTCCTGAGTCTGAGAATTTATGTCCCTAAGAAGTTCTAGGCAGTTCTCAATTTTTCCAGTCATTACCCCATTACATATTGACCTTCTCATCGGCTTGTCTCAATTACATGCATGTTATATCTTTTTCCGAGATCCTTGTAAATTCACGTCTTTCATGTTTTTCTATCCCCATTTCTCTGGATTATGTTTGGGGTGATATGGCAATGTCATCACATCTAATGTCTACATCACATACTGTATTGTCACCTTCTTTCAATGTGTGCTTTTATCAGTTCATTAACTTTATTTAACATTCCAGTGACTATTTTCATTCCTGGATGAAATAGGAGTTCTTGGCATATTATTATTTTCTTATGATTTCTGTTCCACCTTTCATTTTTTTTAATTTTTTTAAAATTTCTATTTATTTATGATAGTCACACACAGAGAGAGAGAGGCAGAGACACAGGCAGAGGGAGAAGCAGGCTCCATGCCCCGGGAGCCCGATGTGGGATTCGATCCCAGGTCTCCAGGATCGCGCCCTGGGCCAAAGGCAGGCGCCAAACCGCTGCGCCACCCAGGGATCCCTCCACCTTTCATTTTTAAAATTCACCTTAAGTATACGTATTCATAAACTTCAAGCATTATTTATCTGAAGTTCCAAAAGATCTAATGCTGGTGATTACTGTTCTTATTGATTCAAGTGTCCTGTGTACACATTTGTATGTACTATTATATTGTATTATATTGATACGTTGCAAATGATATATTATTTCTCTAAGCATTTGTTCAGTTTATTGTCTGGACTGAACTGGGCCTGAATTATATCTCTGCCTACATAAGCCTGAGTACACCCCTCCTTCTAGCTCTTGGTTCCACATCTTGTTTCCTTGCAAGTGGTGTCCTGGTAAAGGCTACTGGACTTTGTGCTATTTTTTTTTAATTTAAATTCAATTTGCCAACATATAGTATAACACCCAGTGCTCATCCCATCAAGTGCCCCCCTCAGTGCCCATCACCCAGTTACCCCATCCCCCCCACACATACCTCCCCTTCCACAACCCTTTGTGTGTTTCCCAGAGTTAGGAGTCTCTTATGGTTTGTCTCCTTCTCTATTTTTTCTCACTCAGTTCCCCTCCTTTCCCTTAGAATCCCTTTCACTATTCCTTATATTTCACATACAAGTGAAACCATATGATGATTGTCCTTATGCTGAGTGAAGTAAGTCAATCAGAGAAGGATTTTGTAAAGGTCTGGTCACAGCTGCCACAGTACAAGAGCCCTGATGTGCTCCATCACCTGGTCAGAGAGAGGAATCACACCTGTGTTTGGGCAGGGCTGGATCACCAGAGGCTCTGTCTTCCCCCAGGGCTTCCTGCAGGGTCTAGATAACAGTCCCTGAATCTCGAAGGAGTTAACACACTGTCAAGTTGACCAACGAAGAAAGCAGATGAATTTCCCATCCTTCCTCCTCTCCAACAGACTTTTCAAAGCAATGTTTCTACATGGCCCTAATCCAATATGCTTTGTTTTGAAGTAGTGGCTAGCTTGGGACAGCATCATCTTGAAATCTGTGTGTACAGGTTGAATCTGACACATAATATCACAGGCATCTGGGAGCGTGAAGTTGGATTGACAGTGTTCATAATTTACATTCCTGTAGAAGTTTTCTTATTTGAATTATGGGCGTCACGTGTGTGAATAACGATAAATTGTGGGAATAAACGTTTGCATTGCAGGACTGTGAATAACTTAGCCTAGTTGCAAAAATAAAATACTGCATTAGACAGTATCCCCTATCCCCAACCCAGATGAAAAATAATCTCAAAGAGCAGATTGGCAGAAACTGGCTCTTGTGATCCTGGTTCTCTTTTCCTTTGGGCAATTTATGATGACAGGCACTTCATAGAGAGAATTCCGTCAGATTGGTGTCTGGAAGCAGGGCTTGATTTCAGCTTTGTCCTTACTAACTCCACAACCCCAGGCTTGTTAGTTAACCTACTCAGCCTTGTATTTTTTTTTTAATTTGGAAATTGAGAACAAGGACACCTAAGAGATAGGGTTGTTGTGAGGGCAAGTGTCATGAGTGCAAATAGCTTGGAGTAGACTCCACACGGCAGGCAGGCTCTGCGGTGGTGACAGCTCTTCCTCACTGCAGCCCCAATATGGGAGCTTCATTATTATGCACATCCCTTTACAAGTCAATCACTTCAATGCAACAAACTTGGTAAATTTTACCAAGCACCATCCACACCTTTCAGTGGTATAGGCTTTGGGGATTTTATAAATGAAGGAGCTTGCTTGGCGGTGGCGGGGGGCGGGGCCGGGGGGAAGGCATGAAATTTAGAGCCAAGATCCCTTTGAGTTAACAGCAAAATGCCACTTACTTCTAAGCATTGTGTCCAGGGAGTAGGTTATAGTAACTTTGTGGAGACATTTGCAAAAGTGAAGACAGGACTTGCTATCTGCTGCCTTTGTGCAAAAGATAAAAGGACATTCCTTCTAGAGAGATTTAGAAAAGCACCATCTTCAGGTGGACAAGTTAGACAGATGACCCGCTGGGAGTAGACACTGCCTGGGTAGGCTGCTGCTCCATGAGCAGAGCACGGGAAGGGTTTCAGCAGGTCAGGGAGGGAGGGAGTCTGGCAGGGAGCTTTGTGCTGTGTGCAAACCAGGCATCTGCGCAGCCCTACCTGCACAGACATGCAGAAAGAAGCCTCCCTGCACAGAGTCAACCTCATCTAGCCAGTCCTCAATTCAAACTGATTTCACTGTGTGAATAGCTCTTGAATCAAACAGCTCCTCTCCATCAACAGCCCAGCATCTCCCAGGCTGGGGCCAGAGGCTCCCTTCGGAAGCACAAACCTGATCACACCCTTTCCCTGCAGGCATCCCACAGAATTGCTCCCCCCCCCTCATCTGCATCTGCAATTCCCACTGCTCTTGACCCCAGCGAGTTTGATCCCTCCATTGTGAGGCTCCCCAGGATCAGAGGGTGTGGTTTCAAGAGATGTGGTCATGGATGTCCCTCAAATGTGCAGAGGCAAGAAAAGACAGAACCGCTGACCTGCAGAAAGGTGCAAACACTTGGTTTTTGTGACCGGTGTTGGGACCTTTGTGTAGCCACCTCTTCTGAGTGTGGGCAGGATAAGTGACTTGCTCCTAGCCAGTGGAACTTAGCAAAGGTGATGATCTGGATGGATGTGATTATGTTGCATAAAATTATAACTTCTGACTTGCAAGGAGACACTCTCCCTTGCTGGCTTTGGAGAAGCCACCAGGTTGAGAGCTGCCATGGAGAGGACCATGTGGCAAGGGACTAAGGGTGACTATGTTCATTTCTTCTTGCTGCTGTGACAAATCACCACAAACTTGCTGACATAAAACAACACAGATTTCTTCTGCAACTCTAGAGCTCAGAAGTCTGACAAGGAGCTCAAGGGGCAAAAATCTAGATTCCTTCTGAGGGCTTTAGCGAGGGGACAACCTGTTCCTTGCTTTCCCCAGTTTCTAGAAGCCGCCCACATTCCTTTGCTCATGACCCTCTTCCTCCATCTTCAAAGCCAGCAATGGTCTGACCACTCCTTTGTCATCAGGGTTCTCTCTGACTGGCTGTTATTGGGAGATGTTCCCACTTTTAAAGATTCACATGATTATATTGGCCTACCTGGATAATCCAGGATACTCCCCATCCCAAGGTCCTTATGGAATCACATCTGCAGAGTGTCTTTTTTTTTATTTAAAATGTTTGAAATTTAAATTCAACTTAATTAACATATAGTGTATTATTAGTTTCAGAGGCAGAACTTAGTGATTCATCAGTTGCATATAATACGCAGTGCTCATCCCATCAAGTGCCCTCCTTCATGCCCATCACCCTGTTACCCCATCCTCCCACCCATCTTCGCTCCAGCAACAGTTTGTTCCCTATGTCTGAGTCTCTTATGGTTTGTCTCCCTCTGATTTGCCTTCTTTTTCCTTGCCTTCCTCTATGTTTATCTGTTTTGTTCCCTAAATTCCACATATGAATGAAACCATATGGTATTTATCTTTCTCCTACTGACTTATTTTGTTTACCATAATACCCTCTAGTTCCACATCATTGCAAATGGCAAGATTTCATTCTTTTTAATGGCTGAGTAATATTCTATTGTGTATATATATAGCCCACATCTTCTTTATTCATTCACCTGTCAGTGGCATCTGGGCTCTTTCCATAGTTTGGCTATTGTGGACACTGCTGCCATAAACATGTGGGTGCAGGTGTCCCTTTGACTCACTGTGTTTTTATCCTTTGGTTAAATACCTAGTAGTGCAATTGCTGAATTGTAGGGTAGCTCTATTTTCAACTTTTTGAGGAACCTCCATTCTGTTTTCCAGGGTGGCTGCACCAGTTTGCATTTCTACCAAAGGTGTTAAGTGGGTTCCCCTTTCTCTGCAACCTCACCAACATCTGTTATTTCCTGAGTTGTTAAATTTAGTCATTCTGACTAGTATAAGGTGGTATCTCATTATGGTTTTGATTTATATTTCCTTGATCCCCAGTCACGTTGAACATTTTTTCACATGTCTGTTGGCCATTTGTATATCTTCTTTGGAGAAATGTCTGTTCATGTTTTCTGTCCATTTCTTGACTAGATTATTTGGTTTTTGGGTGCTGAGTTTGATAAATTCTTCATAGATCGTGGATACTAGCCCCTTATCTGGTAAGATATTTGCAAATATCTTCTCCCATTCTGTAGGTTGCCTTTTAGTTTTGTTGACTGCTTCCTTTGCTGTGCAGAAGCTTTTTATCTTGATGCAGTCCCAATGGTTCATTTTTGCTTTTGTTTTTCTTGCCTTTGAAGATGTGTCTAGCAAGAAGTTGCTGTGGCCGAGATCAAAGAGGTTGCTGCCTATGTTCTCCTCTAGGATTTTTATGGATTCCTGTCTCACATTTAGGTCTTTCATTCATTTTGAGTTTATTTTTGTGTATGATATAAGATAGTGGTCCAGTTTCACTCTTCTGCATGAATGAAAACTGGCTGTCCAATTTTCCCAACACCATTTGTTGAAGAGATTTGCCTTTTTTTCCATTGGATATTCTTTCCTGAGTTGTCAAAAATTAGTTGACCATAGAGTTGAAGGTCCATTTCTGGGTTCTCTATTCTGTTCCATTGATCTATGTGTCTGTTTTTGTGACAGTACCATACTCTCTTGATGATCACAGCTTTGTAATGCAACTTGAAGTCCGGAGTTGTGATGCCTCTAGCTTTGGTTTTCTTTTTCAGCATTCCTTTGGCTATTTGGGGTCTTTTCTGAGTCCATAAAAATTTTAGGGTTGTTTGTCCCAGCTCTGAAAAATGTTGATGGTATTTTGATAGGGATTGCATTGAATATGTAGATTGCTCTAGGTTACATAGACGTTTTAACAATGTTCTTCCAATCCATGAGCATGAAATATTTTTCCATTTCTTTGTGTCTTCTTCAATTTCTTTCATAAATGTTCTATAGTTTTCAGAGTATAGATCTTTTACCTGTTTGGTTAGGCTTATTTCTAGCTATTGTATGGTTTTTGGTGCAATTGTAAATGGGATTGATTCTTTGGTTTCTCTTTCTTCTGCCTCATTGTTAATGTATAGAAATGTGACTGACTTCTGGGCATTGATTTTATATCCTGTGACTTTGCTGAATTCCTGCATCAGTTCCAGTAATTTTTTGGTGGCGTCTTTTGGATTTTCCATGTAAAGAATCATGTCATCCGGCAGAGTGTCTTTTGCCACAGTGGGGAACATATTCACAAATTCGGGAGATGAGGACATGGACATCTTTGGAGGGCAGTATTCTGCTTACAGCCAACATCCAGGAAGAAACTGAGGCCCTCAAACTAACAACCCACAAGAAACCAAATGCTTCCAACAACCATGAAAGCTCAGAACAGATGCTTCCCTAGTTGAGCCTCAAATGAGACCAGCCTCAGTTTGACTGAAGGTAAGGTGTGCCTACACTCCTGACCCTCAGTAAGTAAGATAAAAAATGTGCAATGGTTTAAGCAGCTAAGATTGTGGTAATGTTATTACACAATGATAGCTAACTATGACATTGTATAAAAGGCTATTTTGCTTTGCTCTTACCTATTTATCCAAACTCATCTGCCATTGCCTCTCCTCAACTCACACATATGTACATTCACAGAATGTATACACACACACACACACACACCCCTCCAAGTATGCACTTTTAGTTCTCTACCCAAAACACTCGGTTTCATGCCTCTATGGTGTAAAAATTAATGAAGATCATCCAAAAGAGAACAAGCGAAGCCTATTTATTCCAAACTGGCTATGGCAAAGGTTCTAGCCACCATCACTTGCATCTGGCAGAGACTCAAAGGCAGGCAGAGGAGAGCAAAAGATTTAGAGTGGAAGAAAGGGCAGGCTTCAGGTGTGCCCTGACTCAAGGATGTTGGCCTGGGGGAGCTGGAGGTCAGCTAACTACAAGGGGCATCCTGTGTGGTTGTTTAGGGGTGAGTCTTCATCTTTTTCCTGTTGGTCTTGAGCTGGAAGTGGGGGCAAAAATTAGAGAAGCTGTCAGTTACTAACAAAGAAATGGCCCTTTGGAGCTGAGTATTATGGAGTCATTGCTTGGCTGTCTGGGTCAGTTTCGAGAGATGGTAGTTTAACCCCTAAATTGCCTCCTGATGACTGTGGGTTGGTTCTGGGCTGGTTGCTGCAGATCATGGGTCAGAGTTCTGTTTTTACTTATAGCTTGGCCACTGTCCAGTTGTGTATTTCAGTCTCACTGAACTTGTTCATGTGCTGTTCTCTCTATGCAATGTGCTCATCCCTATACCTTAACCAGGTGCCAAACTCAAATTCAACCTTCAGATCTCAGCTTTAGCGTACCTTCTTCTGTGAGGCCCACTGCGATCATTCTACCCCTTTTAGTCCCTTGGGTAGTATGTTCCTTTCAGTGTTGAATGTTCCACATCATATTATTTTATTGGCATATGTTTATGTTGCCAATTCGATTGTGAGCATCTCTGTTTCTCTAGTTACTCACAGCCTGGTACATCAGTAGATGCCTGCTAGATAGTTGTAAAATAGTTGGAACTAGCAACAAGCCAAATATTCCCATATTCTTCATCCAACCCAATGGTTTCATTTTGATGTGAAACTGAAGTCATGAAGTCACGCAGTCTTGGAATTGGAGAGCATCGAACCCTGCCAGGAAAGAGAATGAGAATAATAGAGGCCATTGTCTAAATTCCCACAGAGGAAGAGTCCAGATAAAAGCCCAGAGGCAAAAGCCCCAGTTGGGTTCTTTCTGGTATTCCATGCATCCCAGAGACCTTGGGATGATGGAGAGGCCATGAGCCAGAAGTGCAGTGTCTGGGGCCTCTGTCTCAGTAAGTAAAACAAATGCTGGCACATAGACACTGTTGTTTATGTACAAGAATGAACTTATGAATAATGGAAAATCAC
Source organism: Nyctereutes procyonoides (assembly GCF_905146905.1). Lineage (NCBI taxonomy): Eukaryota > Metazoa > Chordata > Mammalia > Carnivora > Canidae > Nyctereutes > Nyctereutes procyonoides. The sequence goes on from NW_026575159.1 coordinate 29,305,811, forward strand.
TCATTATCTAGCAACTACTATGACTCAAACTTTCCATGGAATTAATAGCATAAACCAGGAAAGCAGTGGAAGAAAGATGAGCATTATAGAATGATGTGAGTCTACCACTTTATCTGTCCATGTTCTCATGACCTCCATGTTATAACAAATCAGACGACTGCAAATATTCAAAGTGGTATGCATAAATCCACTGTCATGTAAAAAGCTCAATAGAAAATATAAGCCCATAGCTATGCTACTTCCTGTCTTCTTTAGTCATTAACCCAGGTAAGTAGGTATGCTCAGGAATTTTCCTTCTTTTTGAATCAATTCAAGTCCTTGTTTGCTTAATTAAAAGCAATGGCATCATCTTGACTGTGATGAAACAATCCCATCTCAACAAGCTATCATGCAAATTAGCAAGGAGTGAAGGGATTTGTCTATTTTCAAATTGTTTATTTTAAACTGGTGGAATTCAGAGGCAAAGTGCCAAGCAAAATCCAACATGCAAAATTTTGCTTGGAAAATGATGCTTTATGGATTTTGAGCTGAAACTTGGATTTTTTTCAGATTTTTGTCTCTTGCATCATTCTCATTGCTGCAAAGTAATAATTAATAACCTAATATATATATATTGATATAATATATATTATATATATAGCTACAGCAAGCTATCAACAATAATATCAGATACCATTTTGGAATTTCTATTCTATTCTACATCATCATTTTCCCATAGAAAACATGTCCTTTGTTATGGATAATGTTTTCTTGGGACAGAGATGTTTTGGAAAATGGAATACTCTAGTCCTTCCATGGATATTTATAATGTCCACCAGAAAAATATCTTTAGTAGGAGTCACAAAGTTATTTTTTTTCTTTTTTTAAAAGATTTATTTATTTGAGAGAGAAAGAGTGAAAGAGAACATGAGTACTTGTGAATGGGAGAAGGGCAGAGGAAGAGAATCTTAAGCAGACTCCCTGCTGAGTGTGGAGCATGACATGAGGATTACTCTCACAACTCTAAGATCATGATCTGAGCCAAAATCAAGGGTCAGATACTCAACCGACTGAGCCACCGAGGTACCCCTAAAGGAAATTCAGAGCTGTTGAACCATACTTGATAATGGAACAGATAATATGTGCAATATTTATTAGCATCATGGGAATTGGTGTTTCATGGAATAGATTTTGATATTTTAATCATTAAAAACAAACTAGTAAATAGGTTTCCCAATACAAATAAGAAAAATAAGATCTGGAGGGGCACAGGGACTTGAATAAAACCAACAAGTAAATTCTATCCCTGGAATTTGAACCTGTTATCTGTCTGATTCCAAAGTATGTTTCCTAGATGTATGCATTTCTTTTGGCAACTTGAATCTTGATCTGCGTGTGTACTGGGCCATTCAAATTAAATCTTACATCTTTGCTATTGAAATAATTTCTATTGGATGTTTGCAAAATAAAGCACCACAACTAGATAGCAGACCTTGATTCAAGTCTTCATATGAGGCATGGAAGGCCTTTGATCCTTTTGCTAGTGCCAGAGACTCATGCCAGTATGGCACAGCAAGAGGCCACCGGTTGGGGCCAGGAAGAGGGACAGGGAGAAGGCAACCCTTGCTGGCACTAATGAGTGCCAGGTTCCAGGGTGGGCCTGGCCTGGGCTACAGGGGTGCCCGGGATATGGCATGGATCCCAGATACTGTCACCGAGGCATGGCCCAACTCACCATTTCTTAACAATTTTGCTGTTGATGATCAGAATTTCCTAGTTTTGATAAGTTCTAATTTGTCCTATTTTCTTATTTGATTAGTGGTTTGTAGCCTATTGAAGAAAGCTTTTCAAAAAACAGGATTATGAAGGCATGTTACAGCTTTATTCTGAAGGTTATTTAAACTTTCAGAATTGTGCAAATTATTGTCCTCAAATTAGATTGTGAAATAGGGAGAAAAGTTCATTTTTCTCTGCATACATAGAACATTTTTAGCAAAATGAATTGAAAAGACTGTTTCCCAGTGAAAATTTGTGTCACTGTAAATCAAATGACTGTCTATGTAGGGATGTATTTTGGCTGATTGCTCTATCTGTGCATCATTACACATTGACTTAATTATTTTAGCTTCATATTAAGTATTGAAACCTATAAATCCTCTAATTTTTTCTTCTTTAATATTGTCTTGGCTATTCTAAGTCCAGCGCATTTCCATAAAATGTTTGGATTTATCGATATCTGCAACACTAACAAAAATAATGAACTACTGGGATTTTGGCTGGAATTATATTGATTCTTAAATGAATTTGGGAAGAACTGAAATCTTAATATTATTAAGTATCTCAATTCATAAATGTAGATTACCTGTATATTTATTTAGATATTCCTTAATTTTTCTCAGCAATATTTTGTATTGCTCTGTGTATGATTTTTACACACCTTTCCTTAGATTTATTAACAATTATCTGATAATTTTTAATATTACATATATTTCTATGGATTTATTCCTATGTACTTGAGAATTTTCCTATGCAAATATAAATGGTAGTGCTTTGAAATTTATTTTTATATTTTTCACTGCTAGAATATATAAGCATAATTATTTTTATACAGAACTTACATTTCCTCGTTTCAACTATCTTTGCTAAATTGACTTATTAGCTCTAATTATAGATTTAGGGAATTTCTACATCTACAATCATGTCAGTTATGAAGATAAATGGCATTTTAAGTTCCACTTTAGATCTTTATAGCTTTTTTGGGATCCCTGGGTGGCGCAGCGGTTTAGCACCTGCCTTTGGCCCAGGGCGCGATCCTGGAGACCTGGGATCGAATCCCACGTCGGGCTCCCGGTGTATGGAGCCTGCTTCTCCCTCTGCCTGTGTCTCTGCCTCTCTCTCTCTCACTGTGTGCCTATAATAAATAAATAAAACAAAAAAAACTAAAAAAAAGATCTTTATAGCTTTTTTGTGTGTGCATGACAGCTAGACAGTGGCTAGTGTCTCCACTACAAAGCTGATTAAAGGTGATGACAGTAGACATCTTTTTGTGTGCTCCTATCCACTTTTTTCCTGTATTTTGTTAATATGTAAATTAAAGTGATTAGAATTTTAACATTAAGCTGAACTTTCATTCTTGGAATAAATCCCCCTCGGTCAAACTATATTGCTCTTTTTATACATTGCTGGAACATAAGAGTCATTCAATAGATATTCCCTTTAACATCTCTCACTTTCCTCTTGGTAGAGTCAAGGATATGCACATATATCCCATTATATAATGCACTAGAGATTGACTATATACACAATATTATACATAATATATAGGATGTATATATTATAATCTCTGATGAGAACCACCAATTCTGTCTAAAAATTTAGAGAAGTCATTAAGAAGGATAAAATGTTCGATTAAAAATTTAAAGAGTGAATAGAATTTCAACAAGCAGAAGAAAGCACACAAAACATAGTTGTCTATTAACACACTAAATGCAATTGGTGTCTCTTTTGAGCCTTCCTCTGAGGAGGGTACCCCAAGTCTCACCAATTAGCATCAATGGCATGAGATGACCAGTCTAAGCTCCCACCTGACAAGAAGGGTGGCTACTTGAAAGAACAAAATTTACAAAATAAGTGGTAATTTAAAAAATGAACAGTAATTTATCAAATGATTTGAAAGAACTCCTTAAATGTCTGAAAGAATTAGTGCAGTTCCAGAGGTTTTCTTGATTTTCTTGTCATCACATGTTTAGGATCCTTGTTCATGTCTTGTCCTGGTAAATATACCCTGAAAAGTAACCACTCTTTCAACTTCTATGACTATAAGCTGATTTTTCATGATTTTGATCTTGGTGTCAAGGGATTCATCAGTATGTACTCACTTCTGTTGCTTCTTTAACTTTTTTATGTTTATGATGTTTATTAACTTTTGTGTATAATTGTTCCGGGTACTATGCTATGCATAACAATGCATCCCCACGCTTTGTAGCATAACACAACAACTCACTGTACTTATAGATTCAGGACTTTGGACAGAGCATGGCCTGGCAGGCGTGTCTGCCCTCTGCAATATCAGGCTCAGCTAAAAGGCTCAGTTTTTTTTTTTGTTTGTTTGTTTTTTTTACCTTCAGGTGCCTGGGGTTGATGTTGGTTACCAGCCAGAATATGATCTCCCACAAGAGGAGTCTCCATGTGAACTCGGATGCCTCATAACATGATGCCTGGGTTTCAAAATTGAGTGGTCTGAGGGAGTAAGAGAGTGAAGCAAAAGTCTAATTTCCTTTTCCTTCCTAGCTTTCAAGTGGGAGTCACACAGTATAACTTCCACTGCATTATACTGGTTTAGGCAATACAAAGCTTTGTCCGGATTCAAGGAAAAAGAAAAATAAAACTGTCACCTTTCTTCTTCTTCAAGATTTCCTTCATTTATTTATTTGTTTGTTTGTTTGCTTGTTTGTTTAGAGTGAGTGGGGTGAGGTGCAGAGAGAGAGGGAGAGAGAGAATCCCAACTAGCCTCCATGCTCAGAACCCCTGACAGGGGCTCGATCTCAAACCCCTGAGATCGTGACCTGAGCAAAAATCAAGAGTTGGCTGCTCAACTGACTGAGCCCAAGGCGCCCCTAAAACTTTCACCTTTCAATGGAGAAATATCAATGTCTTATTGTAAGAAAAGCATATGGGATGGAATATATATTGGTAATTCCTGATGTATTAGGCTTCTAGTTTAGGTACTATAAATCTAGATAAACTATCCTTGTATATATTTTTGATACACATATGTATTTATTTCCATTGAGTATATATTATGTTGAATGGTATGCTCAGTCATGAAGGATGGGTCATACCAGCTTTAATAATGAGTTCTAAAATTTTTCCATTGCATTTGGACAATTCTACACTTCTATTGGCAGCATATAAATCATGTAGCTGTTCCACATCCTTATTATTCAGAGTGAAATAAGAAGCTGGTAAGTGATTTGGGGATAGATTTTAGGAAGCCCTACCTTTGGGGTTCAGACATTTCCTTCAAAGCCAAGGTTTTTAAGCTGGAGGGCCTATAGCCCAAAGCCTGAAGATACACTTTATACACAAGAACTGTGTTGGTCCTGGTGTTGCTGTTGTTACTTCTAACTGACTTTGAATTCCTTAGGTTGGGCATAAATCACTATACCGTGCTCCCACCTAGTTACTACTCCATAATTTAGCAAGACCCATCTTGGAATTATCCACTTCACTCCTGAAAGCATTTATTTTTAAACTCTCCAGATAAACAAAATTAAATACTGTATTGCTGGGGATATGAGTGTGCATGTATAGTGTAATTTTTTTAAAAAGCCTAAGAGGATAATAACTTCACAATTCAAAATGAAACTTAACCTTTGGTGGGAGGCAGAGGATGGGTTGGGTGTTAGCACCTGTTTTGAGTCATTGGTGTTGTAATGCTGTAGTTATTATTTGGGTAATACATTCACGGTTAAGTTTTTTCATTTTGCCTTATTGTTTACATATATAACATAAATCCTTCATATGTATATTTGTACGTGTATGTGCATTTATTAATTTGGTCGTTTATGAGACAATAGTCTAGGTATATGACTATAAATTATTACATGGTAAAAAAATTAAGCCTCAGAGGCACCTGGGTTGCTCAGTTGGTTAAGCATCTGACTCATGATTTTGGCTTGGGTTATGATTGCAGGGCCATGAGATCAAGCCCCATGTTAGGCTCTGTGCTTAGCAGAGAGTCTGCTTGAGATTCCCTCTCCTTCTCCTTCTGCCCGTCCCCCTGCTCACTCTCTCTCTAAATAAATAATTATAAATAAAAATCTTTTAAAAATGAAGCCCCATATTTCTTTCATACAATTTGTGCATGTTGTGTAGTGTGACTTGTGGGAGGAAATCTGTGAATATGAGAAGCTTAATAAGATGAAAAGGAAGAGAGACTCACAAACCTTCTTTTAGTGTAAATGGGCATAATCTGTCTTTTCCTCAACACTGACTGGGCTGTTCATTTAATTATACCTGGATTTTTTCCAAAATGCAATATTTGAGGACAAAACACTTAAGGGTGTTGTATGCTGGAAATATGCCCAGATTTGGATGAAAGCAGCCCAGAAAGAGGGTGAGAACAGGCAGGAGGGGTGCTGTGGTGGCTGAGGAGAGCGTTTGTGGTAATTTACGGCTCTGCTATTTTTCAGAAAGGCCCATTCCCAGATGGACAATCCAACTTAGAGCACTGCATGTTGCTGTTTTCCACAGGGAGTTTGAAGTGAATAGTTATTGTGGATGCATTATGTCTGTGTACCTTAGGCATTTTCCACTCATTACTGCTTTCACGCAGCAGATGCTTAATATGTACTGAACAGAAATCCAGTATCATCTCTAAACCCCACAACCAACATTCCCATGAAGTCTGTGCTATTGCCCATATTTTACAGATGGAAAGATGGAGTCTCAGAGATGTTCAGTAGCTTATTGATGGGGCAGGTCATGGTTTCCAAATGCAGCCATCACAATAGTCCACATGCTCTTCTGACAGTGTGACCCACCTGCTACTTCCCCATCCGTGGGAGGGGTATGTGTCCCTCCTCTTGAAACTTAGTGGACATTTGTGGCTGCCTTGACCAATGCACTGTAGGGGCAGTGACTCCATGTGACTTAGGGTCATGAACTGAAATGAAGTTTGCTCCTCGCTCTCTTTTTCTTGAGATTCTTGCTCTTGGAACTCAACTACCATGCTGTGAGAAAACCCAGACTACACAGAGAATCCATGTGTGGGAGTTCCTGCTGACAATCCCAGCGAAGGCCCCAGCCAACAAGCAGCCCCAACTGATAGACGTGAGAGTGGACAACCTTCAGAGAGTCTATATCAGCCATGTCTAGTTGCACGTGAACGAGAGACCAGGAGTGAGAGCCTTTGAGTGAGTCCAGTTGGCCCTCAGACCAAGAGGAGTGGTAATAATACTAACAGACAATGATAAAAATGGTGTATTATTGGGGTTTGTTCTTGCTCTAAGTTTGGAGTGGTTTCTTAAGTTTGCAGTCATAGATAAGTGAATCTCACAGTAAACCTCTGGGCATAAAGCCCTGGGCTCAGAAGCTCCCGCTCATTCATATTATAAAAGATGCCATTGTGCCTCTAGCAAATGGTCATGTTCTCACTTGCAGTTCCTACAGTTCTGTAGATAGCCTTGAGATTTTCTTGTTAATCAGCTTTCATTGTCCTTCTTCTCACTGCTGAAATTCTAGACCTACTGTCCCAGGTACAATGATCATGAACACTGCTGTATCTCAAGGAGTGCATAGTCTGGTGAAAAAGGAAAACACAGCGACTAATTGCTGGAAAGGGTGAAGGTCAAGGTCGATGACAGACACCAAGGAAGGGCAACATCTGTGAGGACGACTGGCAGGACAAGAGTTTCCTGAAGAAAGGGTGGGCTGATGAACGCTTGAGGAATTCAACTGAATTAAATAATTAAACTGAAATGAAGTCAAGGGAAAGAATCCCCCAAAGGTGGCATGAATCTTGCAAAGGCAGAGAAGCAAATCGTCGTTTACTGAGTGAAAGAATGAATATCCCAGCATTACTCCTGGGGCACTTGAGGCCAGCTATGGTGGAGGATGCTGGCATGACAATCTGGTGCTACCTCCCAGAGGGGAAGGTGTGCCATCTTCGGGACTGGAGTGTACAGCACCACGTGTGGAGCATCCTGGAAAGACAGTTTGGCATGTGAATCAGCCACTAAAAACAGCTCCACAAGCAGGCCTGTGTGCTGATATTCTTACCCTGTAATCCTGGGTCGGGATCTAGGAATTATGATTAAAAAGGAAAAAAAGCTTCCCTCGATGATTGTGATATAGCCATATTAGGCGAGACTGCTGGGCTGATGGGATCCATGGAGGGATTTTAGGCAGGTTGGGAACAGAGTTGGGCTGGGTGCCCAGAGTGGTGGTTCATCGGGCAGTCCAGAGCGGAGGGACAGGGAGGACGCTGAGGCTGGAGGCAGGGAGACCAGTCAGGAGGCAGGTGAGAGACAGTCCAGGTGAGAGCTGGAGAGGTGCAGCCAGGGCAGCGACAGCGCTGGTGGGGGCTGAGTTCAGGCACAGGCAGGGCTGGTGATTGGCAGTCGGGAGAGGGGGGAGACAGCAGTTAGGGACGATGAGTAGTTTGAGCTCTGAAATGGTGCGCGTTGGGGCTGTCATTTGGGATGAAGACTGACAGAACAGGCTCACAGAAATCCCCAACTGCGGGGGAGCAAGAGCTGTCCTCACTACGCAGGAAATAATGATCCCTATTCAAAGGAATAGAAATTAAATTAATGACAAGACAGGAAGAGACTCTTCCAGCTTCTGAAACAGATACATGATTTATATAGATAATAATAAGAAAAATTCCTGAATATAAAAAAAATAAAAGGCCTAAATGGAGTAGAAATATGAGCCGAGGGTATAAGTAGCCTCTTGGCAGACGGGGAAGCCTAATTCACTAATGTGTTTATTAAAAATGTCCAAATTCAGTAATTACAGAATGCTGATTTAAACGATTAAAGGGATACCTTTTACCCTGACAAACATGACAAGGAAGTGTAATTCAGGATGTCAGAGGGGATGTGGGCATGGGAATGTGGTGATGCTGGTGGGTGGCCCCACTCACTGCTTCCTCTGTACCAGGGGAGACAGACAGACGGCATCGGTCAAATAACAGGTGAACAGCCAATGACCCAGCAGAGAAGCTGCCACACAGGGATCAAATACAAGGTGGCTCATTTCCGCTCTGAGTGAGCAGGAGGTACTAGAAAGAAAGCCCAGGTGCCCGCCCATGGGGTCACAGGTAAAATGTGTGAGCACACTATGGGGCAGGAAGCAGTCAGAAGGAACAAACCAGAGGGACTTTCTTGTCAAGATGAGATATCAGCATAGTATCACTGGTATACATTTAAAATATAGGCACAGAAAACAGTATTTCACATTTCTCAAAGGTGCCCCCGTATACAGGGGACAATCTCACATTGTAGCAGTGACCCGTCTGGGAGGCAAGAGACATCTGGGGGAGAGAGGGAAAGGAATGAAAACAGAATGAGGAAGAGAGAGAAAGAGAGACAGAAACAGAGAGAGAGAGAGAGAGAGAGAGAGAGAGAGAGACAGAGATGGAGGGACAGAGCCAGGCCCAGGGAGAGAGAGAGAGAATGAGCCGGGATGGATTCACGGTGATGATGCCGGGGTGTCATGAGCTGAGAACACTACTGGCTCAGCTTTCTGGCCCTGAGGGTTCTATACCCCCCAACAAACATGGGAGCTGAGAGAAGGTCTAGCCGAGAAGATACTGAGAGATTTGAGTTTGGCATCACTGGGCCCCGGGCCGTGGAACCTCAGGATGCACAGGGACAGGTGTGAATGGAGACCATGAGGAGAGAGAGCCCAGAGACGCAGCTCACCACTCAGAAGAGGAAACCACGAGAAAGAATGAGATGTCACAGGGCAAGGGGTCTTGAGTCATGGGGCTGGACGCAGACAGGGGTGGGAGCTGCCCAGGAAAGCCAGAGACCTGGGTGCAAGGGGGACAGAGAGAGCACAGTGTGGGTCTGGGGAGCCAAGGGCAGAGCCTCCGGGAGGGCTGCGTGAGCAGCATTTGAGAGGCGGCTCGGAGGCCCCTTGGGATACGGCTGGAGCCTCTTCTGTATCTGGTCATGACGTCCTGCTCTTCTCATCAAGAGTCCCTGGGCCTGGACGGGTGGGGTAGGGGCTGCGGTGCAGAGACCAGGCCCGGGGGGCAGGTGGGGTCTTGTCACCCAGGAGGCACTCCAAGACATCTTTCAGATCATTTCTCACCTCGGATCTCAGTTTTGCGGAGATGAATCAGAGATAATTATCGTTTTGCACACGGTCCTTCCCTGGCTTCAGGTAGATGGCACACGTGAAGCTCCTTTCGAGCTTCCTGCTGCTTTGAGCCTGGGGCATGGCAACTCCTGCAAGCATCTCTCCACTTTCCATCTCTATGAACCCCCCTTCCCTGGGCCTTTCTTGTAAATGAAATCACACACTGTACGTTCTTTGGTGACTGGCTTCCTTCATTTAGTGCAATTCTTTTAAAGCTTCGCCTTTCCTCTGTCAGCTTCTCCCCAAATGCCTCTCCAGTGTTTACCATGTCCAGGGTGGGATGTTTTGGAGATGGTGGGTGGGCTTGGTCTCTGATTAGAGAAGGTGGGCCACAGGTACTTCAGATTTGATGGGGTCCTCGGGATGTCCCATCTGTCCGTCTTGATTTACAGGTGAGGATGCAGAGGGCAGAAGAGGTAAAGTGAGTCACTGAAGTCTGAGAGTGAGGGAGGGGCAGAGGTGGGTGTGCAGCCTTTCTGCCCATACACCTGCTGCCCCCAGGGGCCACACGGGCCAGAACGTTTTGGCTGCAGGCCTTTGGCAGCCTCCCCCTTAGGATTCAGTCCTCAGAAGAAAACTGCCATATGCATGATCTGAGAGACAAAGTGGAAATTACTGAACTCGGGGCCAAGACAAGCACATTCCACTCCTGCCAATCATCCAGCTTCCCATCGGGGAGGTAGCCTCCCTCTCTGGCCTCAGGAAAGTGCAAGAATCTCTTTAAGACCACCCTGTCTCTAATATTCTGCAATTTAGGGGACACGGAGAATCTGCTTTTCCAGGCTCACAAAATGTCCCGTTTTTATCTGACTTCAATTTATGGGAGGGGGCAAGCTATACAATCGCCCGTTCTTGCTTCGACTCTTGATAGAAACCAATGGGGTGCCCACTGAGCTTAAGGGATGGCCAAGGGGTCTTGAACTTTCTGCCCTGGCGGCTTGGGATCAACTGGTCCTTCCTGAGGTTCCCTTCAGTCTACAGACAAGTGGTGGCAGCAAATCACAGAACCTTCTCCTCTGCTGGTAAGACTTACTCTCCTGCCCTGAGAGGCAGACATGCCTGGCTCCTTCTGCCTTTGGCTATTGCCTCCTGTGGATCTTCCAGCCATGCCCCTTCTCCATGGAGTGGGATTTGGAATTCTTGAGTTGGGTAGCAAGACACCGAGGTGGATTTTGACCTCATGGGGACAAATAGTAGTACAAATTCATTGAATACTTGCTGCACACTGAGTAGTGATCTGCTCACTGCTTTTTCTTCATCTTATGAATGTCCACAGTGCTTGATGGTCCCTCTTGTACAGATCATGGAGCAGGTTTGGAGTTTAAGCACAAAGCCTCAGGCTTTACCCTAGCATGGGGTGGAGACAGGGGCCCAAGGAGCGAGGATGATACCCAGGTCTGAGCTCTCTTCCACCACGCCACCCACTGTGATCTGGAAAAGCTGCTGATGAAATGCTGAGCTGATGGTCATCCAGTCTCCCAACTCCGTGTCTCAAAAGGTCAGGAGGGAAATACGTGAACTTCTAACACATGTTTAGATTTTGCACTCCACATGGTAGAACTGGGTTTAGAACTCAAGATTCCAAGAGCACAATTCAATGACAGTGAATTCGAGCCTGGGGCATGGCAACCTGCATCCCAGTCTGACCTTCTTCTCTTCAGGCAAGGGAGTGAGAGCCATTCTGGGGGGAACAGCAGATGCTGGCACTTCAAAATTAAGCAATATGTAAAATTATACATATATGCACTTCAAGGGATTGGCAATGCATTTTTTAAAGGTGTATTTATTTATTTGAGTGGAGAGGGGCAGAGGGAGAGAGAGTCCCAAGCAGACTCCCTTCTGAGGATGTGGGGCTTGATCCCAGGACTCTGAGATCACGATCTGAGCTGAAACCAAGAGTCTGATGCTTAACTGACTGAACCACCCTGGTACCCCGACAATGCATTTTATAAAAGTCACTTCCTGCCACTGAAATAATTTCTTTAACTCTAGAGGAGCGGGTCTGCTACAGTCTCTCCCTAAACCCAGCACAGCAGATAATACTGATTCCATGATTTGCCCACTCCCAAGGCATCACTGGGTTCTTAGACATTGAAGAAATGTGCCCTTCCCATACTTTCTGAGAGTAAGCAAGATCTAGAAAACCTTTTGAATCAGATTTCATGGTTCTAGAGGCTTCATGTCATTGGCTGGCTGTCTGGGAAGGGTTAATTATAGTCAGTCAGCTTGGCAAGAACTAACCCCTTCAGCTAACGGTAGAAAAACCTGTATTCATTCATTCATTCATTCATTCATTCATTCATTCATTCATTCATCTCCTGCCCACTCTTCTGTGCCAAGAACTGAAGACAATAGCGAGCAAAAAGCAGATCTGGTGTCTGTACTCATGGGCTCACCAAACGTGCCCATTAGCAGAATATGACACATGAGGAGCTGGTGACAGGCGGGGCTTGTACTAGCAAATGGGAGATTAAACAGAGCACTTAGCTTCTGGAAGGAAGTAACATAGATCAAGAAGACCTGAGAGTGAGCCTCTTCTAGGTCTTTATAGACCATAGGAGAAATTTTGTTCTGTATTTTAGAATCACTGAAAACCCAAATAAAAGGTGTTAAGCAGGAGTCAGGGAGGGAGATATTATCAGATGTACATCGTGAAATAAGGGAACCACGAAAGGTTGTGGCACAAACCCACCTAGGAGGGTGGAAGCTGTGTAGACCTCCAGGGCCCAGAATACTCAGGACCTGAGTTAGCTCTAAGGTCTGGTCCAGATCATCAAGACCTACGCAGAGAGAACTCAGGGAGGCTGGGTCTGACAGTGGTAGTGCACACACACCCTACCTCTCTGTCTTTGAGAGGACACACCCCGTTTTTTATGGGTAACAGAAATCTCCAATCAAACCAGCTTAGACGATCAGGGAATGGGACCTAGGAGGGCTCTATCCATCCACGCTGTCTCTCTGCAAGCCTCCCTGCTCTGCCCACCTCTGCACATCTGCTTCCTTCTCGTACTGCCATGTCTCACAGTGGGGGAAACATGGTTGGAGGTCCAATTCCAAGTGTTTATTTTCAAACTATAGATAGAAACCTATTTCTCAGAATCCCTACAAAATCCTGAGTTAGCAAGGCATTCCCTGTGGCTAGGAGAATATTGGGCATCTGTTGGCCTAGGCTAGTCAACACAGTAAGGAGAATGGAACTGATCTTTCTGGCTTAAACACCCTTAGGGCTTAGGGAGGAATTGCAAACTCACCCCTTATCTCAATGGCAAGACCTGAGAGTGAGCCTCTTCTAGGTCTTTATAGACCATAGGAGAAATTTTGTTCTGTATTTTAGAATCACTGAAAACCCAAATAAAAGGTGTTAAGCTGGAGTCAGGGTGGGAGATATTACCAGTTTCCCTCAGAATTTATGGGTGTGGCAGCTTCCGGAACAAACAAATCTTCTTTACCATGGAGGGAGGCTGATCTGGAGCTCCAGTCATGCCCCCCCCCTCCATGGGACATCATCAAGCCAAAGCCAGATGACCACTAGGAGGCAATGTTGAGGATCATCCAATTTTCAAATGGGGATTGGACCAAATTACCTCCTTGCTACTTTGAATCTATAACTGGAGTATTACTTAGTTATTCTCCTTATTTCACTGAAGATGCCCTCCCCGAGATCAGTATTCTCATTATATTAATTGTTTCAATTTGTCTGCTGGGAAAAAGGCTTGGCAAGATTTCAGAGCTCAGGAGCAGTCAAAGCAGAATTTTGCCCGCCTCCCCACCTCCACCCCTCCCAACCCCGTAGTCTGGCTTATGTCAGATTTTTACTTAAAGTTACAGGCTGTGGAAGCCAAAGGGCTCTGAGATGTGGAGACAGAGGAACAGAGAGGGGAAGGGACTTACCTGTAATGAGACAGAGTTCATGGAAGAAGCCAGCTGGGAGCCCGGGCATCCTGACTGCTGTGGTGATGTGTCTTGCCTTCTCACCATGACGTCCCCTCTCCAAAGGGGAGATGATTCAAACGTGTGCAATGCTGTCGGAAAGAACTGCATGTGATCTCTAGAAGCTGACAAGTGAAGATGTTTAGAATACCTTACCTGAAAGACATGTCAGAGAGTATACACAGAAAAATCCCATCCTTCCTGAACAATGAGGGACTCGATTCTCAATAAAAAAATGAATATATATATATATATATAACGTATTTATATATATATAAATAAAATGTGTGTGTGTGTATATATATATCTCCTGAGTTTACATATATATTTCACAAATATGTATCTTTTTTAGTGTAAGCATGCCTTATACATGTGCGTCTCTATTTATCCTATTTTAAATTATGAATTAGACTCTGAAGACTTTGCTTAAAGACTTCCAGTGACTATGCACTGCCCTCAGCTGTAGCCTACGTTCCCCTGCCAAGGCTCTGTGTGGCATGGAAGCCAGCTCTCCACGGCATCTCATTCCATTCTCCCCGTCTCTGCACACCCCGGTCATGCTCCCAGAGGCCCAATGCACTAAGCTCAATCCTCTTTTGTAGGAAGGGCCTTCCAGAAGCCTCTTCTGGGCCTTTGCATTTTGCCCCCAAGCTCACTCCAACCTCATGCAATACAATGTCTGATTCTTTTGCGTTACTTGGATCTCAGTTTGTGAAAGAGACCTTTTCTGATCGCCCTCTCCAGGGAAGCCCTCTTCCCAGTCACTGCCATCCCTACTTGCGGGCCACTTCCATCCGTCTATTTAGTTCTTGTCTGCCTCCCACCCCAGAAAGGTAAAGTCTGTGAGAGTAGAGAGACCCTGGCTGCCTTGTTATTGCCATACCCTGGTATCTGCCAGGATATTCTAGTACACAGTAGGAAATCAATAAGTACTTGTCAGAGGGATAAAAACATAAATCTAATGTGAGCCCTACAGAGTGTGAGGACAGTCTGTTAAACTCTTTGCGGTGGTCATCTTTGGGAATGGACGAACAAGGAAATTGTGGTGTTTTTATTATACTGGACGACACCTAATAAATATTTTACATGAGTACATTTGGACTTGGTGAGAATAAATTTAAAAATTGTTTCATTGTTGTTATTATTTCTTTTTTTAACACTGAGCTATTCTTTCTCCGGGAATTGTGATCCAGACACGGTCTGACAAACCTTTACGCATAAATAGAAAAGGTCCTCCAATGATGTAACGTGGATCATGTCCTTGACATTCTTGAAAGCTCTGGCAGGCAGGATGAAAGGAAAAAATAGAATCATGGTGCTGAGAGGGACCAGCCTTTAATCTCATCCAACCCCCTTATTTTACTGGGGAGGAAACTGAAGCTCCAAGAGGCAGACACTTTAAAAGTGGAAAGATAAATGTATGGTAAGTCAGAATCCTGACTCTGTAACTAACCTGGGCTGGTCTTCTGTCCCCTCTGGGCTAGTTTTCTATACTTAAAAATACGAGGGGGGTATGTCTTGCTGGCTTCTAAGGACCTATTCATTTCTACTAATCCATGTCTCTATTGATAACTCAATGAAAAAAGTCCCACATGACAAATCCAGACTATTCATTTTCTAAATATCTGCAAGTATAACCAAGATAAATTTTCTGAGGCATTGGTTAAATACAGAGACACACTGTTCCTGCATCTAAGGGAAATAAAAAAGGAAGATAAGGATGTGATCATTCCTTTCAGTTAGGATGCAGAGACTGTACCCACCACTCCAAAAAACAAGAACAAACTGAATAAAATAAATGATAATAAATTTTTTAAAAGTCACACATCTATAGAGGCAGAGACAAATAAAATGCCTCAAAAGGATGAACGCTTCCTGGTTTCATCCCTGGGGGCACAGCAGAAGGAAGAGTGAATGTGATGTAGAAAGTGGCAAGGAGGCATCAGCACACATTTTGGTAGACATTTAATGGCCACGTGTGAGCTCATATGATGGACTGGAATTCCTCGTTGGCCTGCTACAAACCTAGCTATAGCCACCTGCCACCATGTTTCTACAGGACCCTCACCAAGTGCATATGGTGGAATGCTGAAGGCAGATGGGTGAGATAAGAAAGACCTTCCAAGATGGATGGGGCCTTTCCCAAGTGCAAGTGCAAATGCTTGTGTTTGGATGGAGGCAGGGTAGGAGAGTGAGAGAGATTACCCCCAGGCACACGAGGGGCTTCACTGAGCATGGGTAGCAGGTGGCTGAAGCTTGGAGGAAGAAGCAGGATAGAGATGCATTTCCCCCAAAGCACAAAAGGCCTGGAAAAGCTGGTGGCCAAGACATAAATCACATAGTGATCTTCTCTCTATGTGACAAAGTGAGGTTTATCTGAAGAAGGTAAGGTATGTTCAGCATTTGAGAATCATCCAACACAATTCACCACATTAGGAGTGTCAATTACACCTCAATAAAAAAAAGAAAAATCATATGACTATCTTAATGGAAAACTAAAAATTATTTGCTATAATTTAATAACTATTCATGATCACAATCTACATTAAACACAAATAGAAGGTTAATACATCCAATCTGTGGCATCTACGAAAATCTATAGCTATTATCATACTTCATTGTAAAATACTGAGTGCTTCCCTCCTAGCCCTGGGTACCAGGCCAAGACGCCCACTCTCACCACTTACATGCAACATTGAACTGAAAGCAACAGGCACTGGGTGAGGGGAAGACACACACGTTACAGGGAAGGAATTCAAATTTTCTGCATTCTCGATGACACGATTATAGGAATAGAAAAAGCTAAGGAATCTAAAAAGGAAAAATAGAATTGAGAAATGAATTTAGCACGGTCAACTTGAAAAACAATTGTGTGCCCATATTTAAAAACTCTCGATCTCTACTTTAATCATGTAGGCACACTAATTTATTTAGTGTAAATCTGAAATGAATCATAAATGAAGTTTTAAAAGCTAGTGCCATAAAAGCATATATATATATATATATATATATATATATATATATAGATACATATATATATGACTGAAAATGGCACACTGTGTTAAGGATTTAACTATGCCTTGACAAGCAAAAAACAATTAATATGCACATATTCCTTTTAACAGGAGGATAAGTATGTATATATATACACACACACATATATATATATGTGTGTATATATATATATAATCTCCACGTAGGCAAAGAATTCTTAGGACACAAGAGTATCAATCCTAAAACAAAATAAAGAGAAAAGATTGGCCCCAACAAATTGAAACAATTGTTTTAATACGACCATCAAATGACATCTTTAAGTACATGCATAGGTAAGCTACGGACTGGGAGAAAAATCTTGCAACACATACCTGATAAAAGTCTTAAATCCTCAATACAAAAGGGCACTTAAAAATCAGTGATGAAAAGACAAGCAACAGACACTTCCTGACAGCACTTTTGTGGAGACACTGAGTGAATTCCCAGGGCTTCAGAAAGGCCCTATGGCAAACAAAGAAAAGACTCAAAGCAAGTGCTGTAGGTGTGAGGCTATTCACAGGTCCCTACAGGTGTGGTTGAAATCCGAGGGTCAGAGGAAATGCCACCTGGAGCACCTAAAGCATCTTGGAAAGGCAAGATCAACTCCTGTATAGACGTATAGACTCCCCTGGTGCTCAGGGAACTAAGCCAAACAAAAGTGCTGCCAGCATCTTCTCTAAGCTTTTTCATCTTCCTTAAGCATGCAGGGGGCCTAACAAGGCAGAGGGAGGGGGAGAGCACAGTAGGAAGGGCAGGAGCTGGGCCAGGCCCCAGATCCCTGCCATCTACACCAGCAAAGGGAAAGGCTGGCTGCTCCTAAGGGGATCTGAAGCTGGAGTTCAAGGGGATGGGGAGGGAGCAAGGGAGGAGAAGTGAGAAGCAGAAGCAGAGAGAAAGAGAAATTCTCCCACCCAAAATAAGCCAGGAAAACAAACTCCAAAACCAATGAAGGAACAAGAATGTGCATGAGTCAGTTTCCCAGGGGTACTTGCATGAAAATCCCCAAGTGCTAAGTGGAGGGATAGAAGAGAGGGTTTGCGGAGACGCCTGGACCCTACCTCCTACAGCCCTTGGGACCTTACTTATATGTTACTTCATTGTGTTGAACCCTTGTTCCCGCCTCTGAAAACTGGGAATAAATAAAAATGTTTTCTTATTTTCCTCCCGGGGTAGTATAAGTATCAAATGAGAGGAAACATCTATACTCTAAAAAGCATGGCTATTAATATGGCTAATAATGGCACAGTGTATCAAGGACTTAAATATGCCTTGACAAGCAAAAAACAACTAATATAAACATTCCTGCTAACAGGAGGATAAATATATTTTGGTTGACTTTTTTAGAAAAGGAAAACACAGGTATTGTAACGTTTCATAGAATGAACTAGACTGGGTCAAAATGATCTCTGCTTTAGTAAAGAAAACTTCTCATTAAACAAAACAGGGGCACCTGGGTGGCTCAGTCAGTTGAGCGTCTGCCTTCGGCTCAGGTCATGATCCCAGGGTCCTGGGTTGGAGCCCCATGTTGGGCTCCCTGCTCAGCAAGGAGCCTGCTTCTCCCTCTCCCTCTGCCACCCCCCCCTGCTCGTGCTCTCTCTCTCTTTCAAAAAAACAAAATCTTTAAAATAAGCAAACAAACAATAAACAAATTAAGATGACCACACCTAAGAGGGAGGGCCAGCAAAATTAGGAATATATGTAAAAACTGCCCATTCCATTGAAGTTATTTCTAACGAACGGTACAAAAATATTTTACATGAGCATATTTAGGGTGCTGTACACTATAAATTTAGGTTTAAAAAAATAAAAGGGAGAAACAATGACTACAGAGATGGGGGGATGGGTGTTCAGTGAGAAGTTAAAAGGTACGAATGTTTTCAGGAGGATAGAAATTAATATAGAAATATTTAGTAATAGGGGATCCCTGCATGGCTCAGCGGTTTAGCACCTGCCTTCGGCCCAGGGTGTGATCCTGGAGACCTGGGATCGAGTCCCACATCGGGCTCCCTGCATGGAGCCTGCTTCTCCCTCTGCCTGTGTCTCTGCTTCTCTCTCTGTGTCTCGTGAATAAATAAATAAATAAATAAATAAATAAATAAATAAATAATAAATAAATAAATAAAATCTTTAAAAAAGAAATATTTAGTAATAACTGAAGTTTAATTAAAATATATGTAGATATTTGTTTTTAAATAAGAGCATTTACTAAAAGAATAGATGCACAGTAGGTTCCAAACAGCAGAGAATAAGGGAGTTACAGCCTGCTTTGTCTCTGAGGAAAAGAGAAAAAGCCACAATCCATCCTGTGTCTGAGGGTGGGGAGTCTGGGTGTGGGTTGGTTGGGGGGCTTCAGTTCAGGGTGTCCCAGGAAGGAGTCCCCAAGCCCCTGACTGCCATATCTCAAGGTTTGATGGGTGAGGGCTCCCTTCCAAGTTCATCACATGGCTGTAGGCAGGACCCTTCACAGTGCCATGAAATCTGTGAGCCTCTCAAGGATTAGACGAAAAGAGCTCTTCTCTTTTAGGGAGAAGCAAAGGAGTCTGGAAAGCACTAATGTGGGGAAGGGGAAGGGGAAGGCTGAGGGTGGGTCAAATTCAGAGTCTGGGGAAAAAGAGAAAGTTAGGTAAAGTTTGATTCAGAAGCATTTTATTATTATGATCAGTGGGGACACCCATTTCAGGAATCACTTATGGGGTAAGTAATAGGAATCTGGAGGGTCTGTGTCTGGTTTTGTCACAGGTAAACAGGGCACATGAGTCTTACCGAAGTCACATGGGGGAGCGGCTTCTTGCAGTGAGCTGGTTCCTGGGGCACAAACAGCGCAGGTGGGGGTCCAGGGGGCAGAAGGCATCTCTTCTTTGACTGTCTCTGTTCTCTGGGATCCCAGGATCTGGTAAAATTCAATGTGATTGACGGAGCCATAGTATGGTCTCACGGAAAGCTAAAGTGTAAAATTGGCGTGGGACTTGACAGGTGGTTAGAATTCCAATAGATGTAGACAGCCTGAGGTTTATATAACTTGGATGTGCTCAGCTGCTAGGAACAGAACATCCCAGGAACAGGGGCTTACGGAAGAGGACATGTCATGCCCTTCCCCAGCGGAAGCGCACGGATGACGCGCAGTGCCAGGCTTGTGGTAGAAGCTGGGCTGTGCCAGGGCTCTGGGTCAGCTTCTGTCATCCACCTGGCCTTTTCCTTGACATTATAAGGAGGCCATTGCCGCTTAGGGCACCTGCCCTTATGCAAAAGTTTCTCAAGAAGGAGCAAGGGGGGGGGGTCAGACCAGAAAAGGGGGTTTTGCATTCATCAAAGAGAAAAAGCTATCACAGAAGAGGCATCACAGGCTGCCTTGTCACCCCTTGACCAGGATCCTGCCAACGAGCCACCATTATTTTAGCTTCAAAGCAGGTGAGAAAAGTCAGCGTCAGATAAGGGAGATTAGGATTGCCCAAGCCTGGCCTAAACTCACGGTGGAGGAGAGGTGCCTCCCCCAGACTGAGGTTCTTACCATCTGAGAGACCTACAGGTTCCTGTTAGCAGGAGTAAAGGGGGTCAGGGCCAGGTGATATCAATGCCTGCCGCAGGGCATTCCAGATAGAGCCCTTCTGTGGAATCACAAGCACCTGGAAGGCCCGCTCACAGGGATACAAACTCAATAGCTATGAGACAGGGTCCCAAGCCCTTGTAATCCTGAAATGTTCCCGGGAGATGCTGCTGATCCCCAAACTAATCTGTGAGAACCACTGCTATAGGCCAGGGTTGGGGCCTGAAATCTATTTCAAATCTAGAGGATAAGAAATGATTAGAAGTTGAACAGCTGGAACTGTTCCTGGGTTCCTTCACCCCACAGACTGGTGAGTCCGGGTGGCCAGCTGAGAAGTTTAGAATTTACACTCAATGGGGTCTAGACCATATTCTCTGATAGAAACACATTATGGTGAGCCACAGACTAATTTTTAATTCTCTTGTAGCCACATAAAAAAAAAGTAAAAAAAAAAGTTGAAGTTAATTTTACTGATATATTTTACGAAAACATTTTAAACATGTACTTAATATAAAATTATTAGTGAGCTATTTTACATGTTTTAAATTAAGTCTTTAAAATCTGGTGTGTATGTCACAGCACATTTCACTTCCTACGAGCAATATTCCAAGTGTCGACAGTTACACGTAGCTAGTTGCTACCATACAAAACAAGATGTATTCAATCTGTGACTTTATGTAGGTTTTTCTTCACCACCCCCATCACTACTGTCCCCAGGGTTAGAGGCAGAGAGGTTAATAGTAGCCTTTGTGGCGGCTTTGGCTGGAGGGGTTGAGCCCTGGGAGTGACAGTCTGAGGATACAGGAGATCATTAGCTTCCTCAGGTAAACTCCTGACA
Organism: Nyctereutes procyonoides; assembly: GCF_905146905.1. Lineage (NCBI taxonomy): Eukaryota > Metazoa > Chordata > Mammalia > Carnivora > Canidae > Nyctereutes > Nyctereutes procyonoides. The sequence continues at coordinate 29,327,008 of NW_026575159.1, forward strand.
TTTCCGTTACATTACCTCTCACATTAATGCTGTTAGTTTGGCCCTGTTAAAGTGTTACTCATCTCAAATCCGTAAAAAAAAAAAAAAAAAAAAAAGACTACCCAAATAAGAACAAATGGAGGCTATCTATACAGAATCTTCTATAGCAAAAAGTTTGGCCACTATCACTTCTGTTTGGCAGACTCACAGGCAGGCAGAAGGGGTGGGAAAGCTTTATGTGCCATTATTGGCTTTTGGTGGCATGGAAGCTGGCAGGTTAACTAGAAATGGCCCCTTTGTGTGGTTGGGTTAGATGCATGTTTGGCTGGTCTTGAGTTAGTAGTAAGGGTAAAAAAATAATAATAATAAGAGAAGCTGGCAATTGTTGCCCAAGTCCTGACTATTCTGGAAGGATTGCCATGGAGGTGGTTTGGCTTCTTACCTGGGTGCTACAGAGGTTGTGGGACAGATTTCTGTTGTGATCGGTGATCTGACCACTGTCTATTAGTATATTTCATTTCTCTGCTGGAAAACAAAACCTTGGTTCCATTGTAGCCAATTATCACTGAAATGTTGAAACTCAGTTGTCAAAATGTTTTCTTCCTGGAAGCTTTGAGGTTCTAGGCATTTTTACTTCCTGATTTTTTTTTAAGCCACTGCCTAAAGGGGAACCATGGTGTAATGAGAGGGGCCTGACTACTAGGCCCAGCTCTGCTATAATGAAGATGTGGACCTCAGGGAAGTCAGTTCACCCTCAGGTCCTCAATTTCCTCATCTGTAAAATGAAATAAAATTATTGTAGCTCTGCATTCCCCAAAACGAGATAACTTTTTTGTCTGTCAGGCTGGACATTTTCTGTCATTGCTACAGACATAAAGATGAATGACACATAAGCCTGCTTTCAAGGAGTTCTTAAATCTAAAAACCTAACTAGACCTGGGAGCTCAGATGATAACAGTGATGTTGATCTTGATGATGATGATCATGCTAATGGGGATGATTATCATCATGGGGATGATGATGGTGTTGATGTTAATGGTGGTGATGGTGATAAAGAGGATGGTGATGGAGATGATGGTGTTGATGGTATTAATGGTGGTTATAATGGTGTGGATGATGATGGGGTGGTGAGGATGGGATGATATTGGTGATGATGATGGTATGGTGCTAGGATGATGATGGGGATGAAGATGGTGTTGATGAAGAAGATGGTGGTGATGATGATGATGGGGATGATGAGGAATGTGATAACGGTATTGTTCATGGTAGTGATGGTGCTGCTGCTACTGCTGCTAATGGGGATGGTGATCTCTTTTTTTAATAATAAATTTATTTTTTATTGGTGTTCAATTTGCCAACATACAGAATAACACCCAGTGCTCATCCCATCAAGTGCCCCCCTCAGTGTCCGTCACCCATTCACCCCCATCCCCCGCCCTCCTCCCCTTCCACCACCCCTAGTTCGTTTCTTAGAGTTAGGAGTCTTTCATGTTCTGTCTCCCTTTCTGATATTTCCCACTCATTTTTTCTCCTTTCCCTTCTATTCCCTTTCACTATTATTTATATTCCCCAAATGAATGAGAACATATAATGTTTGTCCTTCTCTGATTGAGTCATTTCACTCAGTATAATACCCTCCAGTTCCAGGTATGATGATCTCTTGATAACGATGATGGTGATATTGGTGATGATAGTGGTTCGGTATGAGCATAGCTTCTGTACTAGATATTGTGCCTAGATATTTAAATGCTTTGCTGTATTTAGTCCTCACAACTGTTGGAGCAGCTATTAAGATTCTCTGCATGTTTAGGAAGAGGTAATCAAGGTTTAAAAAGATTAAGTAAATTGCTCAAAATCACTTTGCTAGCCAGTGTTAACGGTTGTGATAATGGTGAAATCTGGATTTCAATGTGAGTGAGCACTTTTGCTCCACGGTGGGTTCTAATAACAACTTTGCTCACCTACCTCTTTCCATGCTGTGTTGTTTTCCAAAACGTGATGTCCTTTGACAAAAGTATGTGGAATGTGGAAACAGAAGGAAGTGTGCATTCTATAGGCCAGATGAGTCTGAAGAAACTTCACAGAGATGTGCATTTAACATAAACTTTAATGATCAAGAGAAAATGGAATTGAAAAGAAGGTCATTCCCAGAAGATCCAATAGGAAATATACTACTGTTGAGGGGTCATGGTGCTAACTGGGACATTTCAAACATATTATGGCTGAGCTGGGAAATAAAGATGGGAAGATTATTTGGGGCCAGGTAGGTATGAGCACTGAGTTCTGTGAAGAAACTTGGAGTCTATTGCGTCTTTCATTTGTTGGGTTAGGTTTGAGGTTGTGTCTAGTGCATAATAAGAATTAAAAACCCCTTGATTTATGACTTTAGACACCAACTGACCTGCTGCTCTGGTGCTCGGCTGGAAATAGCACCACACAGCTTTGCGGTGTTGCTTTGCCTACTTCTTTCTCCAGCATGAGGTGAATATTAATTGTCCTGATTTTTTTTTTTGAGGCTCTCAAGCTCTCACCTCACAATTGCTTTTGTGAGAAGCTATCTGACTCTATAAGAACATAAAGTAAGGACCATGACAGTTCAACCCCATGCAGGGAAAAGTGGCATTTCTCCAACTGAAGCAACAAAGTCTGTAGAAATTCTTCTTCTACATCCAATTACTACATCCAATTAATTCCCATAACTAAGCTGAACACGTCTTTTCTCATTCTGTCTCAGAGGACTCATTTGAGTTGCTTTGATGAATTAAAATTTTTTTCCCCAAGACATGAGGATAAGAAATTCTCTACATGTGCACTATCATGTAGTAGAACAAAGTTTAGTCTGCCCTAAAAATGTTTAATTTGGCCTACTCTTTGGGTCTAGAAATGACTTACATCTCTTAAAGGATAGTTTCCAATCTTCAAAATTTTTGAATATAATCTAAGCCAGGGCATTCTGCTACATTCGTAACCTTCAAAAATGGTTTGAGGGGAAAAAGTAAAGTTTTGTATTACATGCATGGGTGCTATATTCTGGATGTTTGGGTCTGAGTTGGGGTGTGGGTGTACATACTGCCGTCTCAGTAACTGTTTGCTCTTCACTGTGGCTGAGGTCGAGGGCATTCTTCCTAGGTGACCACTGGGGGGGTGACCACATGCTGCCTCCTCTCAGGGTTATTCCCTCTCCGACCTGAGAGTACAGGAAGTCCTGAGAGAAAGGAGGTACTCTCATTCCTGCATCCTATATCTGGTCCTGGGATGCTATACTGGGAAGGGAGACAGAAAAGAAAGGGAGGAAAGGGGACAAAGATGAGAAGAGAAGAACAAGAGAGATGACAAGATAGAAATAAGTGGGAGACAGAAGTGAGAGTGGGGGTGTGGAGGGTGTGACCTGGGACCTCCGGCAGGTTGTCTTAGTGTCTTAGAATCTCCCACTGTTTGAATTCAAAACTTACCAGGCAAAAAAAAAACCAAAAAAACAAAAAACAAAAAAAAAAACTTACCAGGCTCCTTTACCAATTTGAATTCTTTTCTATAATTTTAAGAGTCAAAACTCCCACTATACTGTAAGACCCACTTTCCTATGGACCCACGAGTGCCAAGAGAACAATACTAATAATTAACATCCAGTCTATGCACATGAATCTCTGTGTGTGCAACACTATGCTTTTCAAAGAATGGTCACCACTTTTCCTGTAAAAGCGTGGGCTCTAACTTCTTTCTAAAGTTCTTTCCCAATATCAATGTTCAGAGCAACTTCCAAATAGAAGTATTCCTATTCCCTCTGAGAAATTTTTAGGTGAGCAAACTGAAGATTAGAGAGGTTCTGTGACTTGCTCAGAGTCCCAGAGCTGGCGAGTGGCAGACCTGGGACCTTACCATCATATTCCTTTCATTAAAGATGATGACATTCAACCTAGGGAGGGGCATAGGAGGCCTGCCTTCATACCCCCCAAGTCAGGTCCGCTTGTCCATCAAGTGTCCTGGTCCTTTCTCACGGTCAATGTGCCAGGAACTGGAATGTGAACCATGCTGTCAGAGACTGGCATTATTTAACCAAATTGTGGTAACACATCTGTGCATATTGAAAGTGTGGTCAGTGGGACTGCCTTACAGGTGTTTCCTGGACCAGACACCTTGTCTCAGGGAACAAATAGCCAAATAGAGACAGTGGCTCTGCCTCTGGACCATAACCTTGAGCCTTTCTCCACCCTCCCATTCTATAAATGGAGAAATTGAGGCCCAGAGAAATGAAAGAGCCTGATATGGTCATTCAGAGGCTACTGCCAGAGCTGAGACCACAGGTAGGAGCTGGTGGTACAAGGAACAAGTCTCAAATGCATTTGTAAGTCTATTCAGAACATTCACTAAAAATCTAGTCAATAATTGTTAAGTCACCTCCTCTTCCACGTCTGGGCCATGGAAGACCAGGAAGATCTCCACAAGCTTCATATTTGCAGATTTCTACCCCTTGGTGTGGAAAGATGGCATCCAAAAGCAGGTACTTCCTGAGACTGTCACAAATCAAAAGTCAGTGGAGTTTTCTTTGTGTGTATGCTTACTGAGTAATTATCCCATGATCACCTGTAAAGCGAGGTTAGTGATTCCTACCATACAGAGTGTTTTGTATACCACTACGATAAACGCACTTAGAAGCCAGGTGCCATTGTTCATGTATATATACATAGGTAGAAAATGTACTTACTGTTCAAAAGCTTCATCAAGATAAGAAGCTTTTACACAGCAAAAGATACAGTCAACAAAACTAAAAGACAACCTACAGAATGGGAGAAGATATTTGCAAATGACCTATCAGATAAAGGGCTGGTATTCAAGATCTATAAAGAACTTATTAAACTCAACAGCAAAGAAACAAACAATCCAATCATGAAATGGGCAAAAGACATGAACAGAAATCTCACAGAGGAAGACACAGACATGGCCAACACGCACAAGAGGAAATGCTCCGCATCACTTGCCATCAGGGAAATTCAAATCAAAACCACAATGAGATCCCACCTCACGCCAGTGAGAATGGGGAAAATTAAGAAGACAGGAAACCACAGATGTTGGAGAGGATGTGGAGAAAAGGGAACACTCTTACACTGTTGGTGGGAATGTGAACTGGGACAGCCACTCTGGAAAACTGTGTGGAGGTTCCTCAAATAGTTAAAAATAGATCTGCCCTATGACCCAGCAATTGCCCTGCTGGGGATTTACCCCAAAGATACAGATGCAATGAAACTCCGGGACACCTGCACCCCAATATTTCTAGCAGCAATGTCCACAATAGCCAAACTGTGGAAGGACCCTCAGTGTCCATCGAAAGATGAATGGATAAAGAAGATGTGGTTTATGTATACAATGGAATATTACTCAGCCATTAGAAATGACAAATACCCACCATTTGCTTCGACGTGGATGGCACTGGAGGGTATTATGCTGAGTGAAATAAGTCAATCAGAGAAGGACAAACATTATATGGTCTCATTCATTTGGGGAATATAAAAATAGTGAAAGGGAATAAAGGGGAAAGAAGGAAAAATGAGTGGGAAATATCAGGGAGGGAGACAGAACATGAGAGACTCCTAACTCTGGGAAATGAACTAGGGCTGGTGGAATGGGAGGTGGGCGGGGGGTGGGGGTGACTGGGTGACGGGCATTGAGGGGGGCACTTGATGGGATGAGCACTGGGTGTTATTCTGTATGTTGGCAAATTGAACACCAATAAAAAATAAATTTATAAAAAAAAGAAAATGTACTTACTAAATCCCGATCTAAAACCTTTTGAGGAAGTCATAGCTGCGTTCATTTTGCAGATAAAAAGCTAATCAATCCTTTTAGAAAATGATAATAATAACAAAAACAACAGTAGTATTCACTGATGGCCCTGGATGAGAACCCAGTTGGTGCCAGTGCAATAAATCATAATGAAAACAGACTAGGAACCTGATGCCCACGTACCTCTGTGTGGCGCAGTCTGCTCTGAAGGTGGAACAAGGAGATGGTCCTCGGCACCCACTGGACTCGATGACCTGCAGCAGTGAGGGGCCCTGCTTCTTGGATGTGGGGTCTGTGAGGAGAGGGACAGGGTACCCTGTGGATGACACTTAGTAGGGACAAAGGATAAGAAGTGAAGGAGGGCATGAAGGCCTTTTACCATTGCCCACCCCAGAGCCCCAGGACAGGAGAGAGAGAGGGGGGCAGGGACAGGGCTTTGGGGCTGGAGCCCATCTCAGAAAAATCCCCATCGTTTCCTGGAAGGTGATGGTTCAGTGACCTGGGCCTGATAGGGCCCCAAAGCAGCCTTTCTAAGGAAAAAATAGTCCACATAAGGATGCATCCTTATCCTGCTGCAGGAGGAATGAGAGGGAAGGGAGGAAGAGAAGGGGAGGGGGGAGGAAGAGAAGGGAGGAGAGAGGAGGGGAGCGGGAGGGAGGTGAGAGGAAAGGAGGGGAGAAAAGGGGAGGAGGGATGTCTGGGGGCTGGCTAGGTGCCTGTGCCCAGGGTGAGTAACCCTAGATGTTGGCATGGGGGGCAGCGGGGAAGGAGAGGAAGACTCAGAGATGAAAGGCACAGCTGCTCTCATCTTCTTGTCCATTCCACTCTAATTTCAAGGTGACAATGGAACCCCTTGGAGGTGAAGGCACTTTCTCAAAGCGATACTTTTCCTTTGTATTCTGGACCATGGCCTTGGCCAGGTTGGTGGGGAAAGAAGGAGGGGTGGAAGAAGGAGCTCTCAGAAGCCACACTTGCTCCCAGGTCAGAGAATCCTTAGATCCCATCCCAAGGGACAGTGGCCACACAGTCAGTAATAACAGGCTGTGTCCTTGGCATGTGCCGGGAGAGCAGATCTCAGATGTCCACATGCAAACACACAGAGGCAGCCCCGGGAGGTGATGGCCATCTTAATTAGCTCGATGGAGGTGACCATTTCACAATACATATGTGTATGAAAGCCTCACATTGTGCACCTGAAATAAAGACAATTTTTGTCAATCACACCTCAGTAGAGCCAGAAAGAATAAGCATAGGGTCCTGGTGGAGGGTCCACCCTCCCTCCCTCCCTTCCTAGGCTTCTCTTCTTCCTTCAGGAATCCTGCTCTTTCTCCCCTAGGCAGCCAGTCCCCTTGGATGCCAGCCCTCCACCACACCAGTCCTAGGAAGATTCCCACAAACACAGTATGGCTTTTTCCTTAAGAGCTGCAAGAGTGTTTGAATAACAGTGGAAGCATTTTTGGGGATGTGTGCATGTTAACAGGGGAGAAGGAAAACATCTGAAGGCCAAGACAGAAGCCTTAAGGACTCGGCAAAACTCGGAAATTGCCAAGAGCTCTTAAAACATTAATAGTCTTCTTTCTTCTTCTTCTCCTTCTTCTTGCTCTTGTTGTTGTTGTTCTTCTTCTTCTTCTTCTTCTTTTTCCTCCTCCTTCTCTTCCTCCTTCTCCTCCTTCACTCTTTTTTTAGTACTATTTGGTCCCCCTTTCCCCATCCAACAAAAAGGAAAAGGGAGCACCATTATCTGACCAACATTATCTTAGTCAAACTCCACAAAAATCCCCCCAGAGGAAGTAGTAATGACCACAGATTTTTAAGGAGGAGAAATGCTCAGAAATGGGTGGTTGATGGAAGACAGGTGGACAGATGGATGATGTGGTGGGAAGGCAGCAGGGGAGGGCAGGGCTGAGCCCTGTAGCCCTTCTGGGTGGGTCCTAAACACAGGCTCTCTGTTGTATCATGATTTCTCCAAATATGCCCGCTAACAAAAATCCACTGAAGCACTAATGAAGGTTCTAGATTCCAGGGTCTCTCCTCTGGGGATTCCGATTCAAGTTCAGAAAGCACTACACTAAACTGTATCAGGAGAGCACTGTGCAAAACAAAATCCCGCAATCAGAGGCTGGCCTCGCAGGAAGGCCAGGGAGGGAGCAGGCCTGGAGGTTCCCTCCACAGGCCCCTCACAGCTTTTGATGAGCAGCAGGGGGCAGCAAAGAGCTTCCACACTTGTGCTCCACTGAGGCCACAGTAGGATCCTGCAGGAGGGATCACTGGGTGATTTCTGGGGGTGCAATGGGGCATCAGTAGCAGGGTCTGGGGCCAGTTGGTAGGCAGGGTGCAGATACGGAAGGATAACCTATGCCTCGCAGCGACAGAAGGTGGGGAATTCCTGAACAGGTTCAGCTGGGGGAACTAATAACTCTCCTTTGTTTCAGGAAGTTCATTTTGGCAGCAGCCAGGCAGGTTCTGGTGGTGGCAGGTGGGGGAGACTTAGAGCGTGGGTCTTCACCTCTTACTGCACATGCGGCGTCGGGCAAGCCACTGAACCCCCAAGCTGGTGTGAAACCCCCGGTTTAATGTGTGAAGTGGGGCAAGATAGCATCCACTTCATGGGTTGTTACTAAATGAGTTAATCCTCCTGGAGTGCACTGTAGTGTGTCTGCCAACAGCTTAACGACTGGCCCAATGTTAATGATTCGTGGTGTCTTCATTGCACCTGCGGGGACGTTTGTGGTCTCGTTGACAGCACGTGTTGGGAGGCCAGGAGGGTGGTGGGACCATGTCTGCAGACCAGACAGGAAATGAGGAGGAGCAGATGTGCTGGGAGATGAGCCTGGGCCCTGAGATCATGACCTGAGCCGCAATCAAGAGTCAGACACTCAACCATCTGAGCCACCCTGGTGTCCCTCGGAATATATTCTTGAAAACAGCTTTACTGAGGTATAATTGATGCACAGCACACTGTACATATTTATTGTTACAATTTGATGAGTTTGGACACCTGCATACACCTGTGAAGCCATCACCACAATCAAGGTGATAAGCGTAACTAACACCTCCCAAAGTTTCTTCCTGTCCCTTTGTTTTCCTTTTTTCGTTTGTTTTTGGCATAAATACCCTGAAGATGAGACCCACGCACTTGACAAGTTTGTTCAAGTGCACAATACACTCTGACAATGGGCATAGGGTTGTACTACGGATCTCTAGAATGTATTCATCCAGCATAAGGGAAACTTCAGCCTATCAAGGTTGTGGGGAAGGGAAAGACCAGAAGAAGGGAGGGGTGGTGATGAAAGCCTACTGCTGGGAAGGTAAAGGCCTCCGTAGGTCTGGAGACAGGGATGATGTCACCCCGGGGAGGAAACCAGGCAGCCTTGCTAAGCATCGCTTCAGTATTGGGATGCATGAGGTTCAGTGGTGAGTGGGGAAAAACTCAAGGTGAAGAAGAGGGCATCCTGTCTGCCTCCAGGGAGGTCAAAGGCTTGCTTATCTGGAGGATCTCAGAGCTGGGGAGTGGTGGGGAGAGAATGAGGTCAGAGATGGGAGGGTCTCTCGTTTGGCTGTATATGTGTGTGTGCGGTTTAGACAGTTTCTTCAAGGCAGTGTTTGTGTTCCTGAATGTTTATTAGATGTTTCAAATGTATAGAAGATTACAAAAAGCAATACCATGTATTCAGTAACAAATTTTGCTGCTGATATTTGGCCGTTCTTTTTTTGTTAAGATTTTATATATTTATTTTATTTTAGAGAGAGGGAACAAGTAGGGGGAGAGGCAGAGGGAAAGGGGGAGAGAGGATCTTAAGCAGACTCCACGTGGAGCACAGAGCCTGATATGGGGCTCAATCACAACCTTGAGATCATGATCTGAGCCAAAACCAAGAGTTGGATGCTTAACCAATGGGGTTACCCAGGCACCCTGATATTTGACCATTCTGTTTCAGGTTTCTTGTTTTAAAAAAAAATTAAAGATTTTATTTATTTGTTAGAGAGAGAGAGAGCAGGAGTGGGGGGAAGGGCAGAGGGAGAGGGGGAAGCAGGCTCCCTGCTGAGCAGAGAGAGCCAGATATGGGGCTTGATCCCAGGACCCTGAGACCATGACCTGAGCTGAAGGCAGACACTGAACCGACTGAGCCACCCAAGCACCCCCTAGATTTATTCTTCTTAAAACACACACACACACAAGTTGGCAGAGAGATCACAACCCTCCATGGGCCACCTTCAGAGTCCTCAGGACTTCCTACCTTTAAAGAACCATATTATCCCCAGTTGCCTACCATCCACATGGGTGTTCTTATACTGATTTTTAAATAATTGACGTGTTTAAAGTCTGTATATGTGACCTATTAAAGTTTTGTTCTGTGACTCCTATTTTATCTCTAAGAAAGTTCATTTTATTTGAGGGAGAGCAGAATCCATCACCCCAAAATATGCCTCGTTGGCATAAGGATTATTTTAGGCTGATCATTTTTAAGAAACAGCTTCTCTGTTTTTTAAGTTACAGGAGAAGCTTTGAAAGCTGAGGGCAAGTTACCTTTTCATAAGAGACTTTTGCACGTACCAGGGAGGTCTCCATTTGTGAGTATCTCCCTCTACATACCAGGAAGAGGATGACCAAATCTCCGGAAACCCTTATCAAAGGAGAAGGCACAGACATAAACCTGCAGGATAGCCATACCCTTCCTCACTATTTTGCCTGGAAACCTCCCATAACTGAGACCACCACCCCCCCTAACATCTTTTATCTTTAGTGGAAGATGGTATTTAAGGTGGTGGCTTCAGCTATCTGGGGAATTTACTGTTTCCCTGAGTCTCTCCTTTGTAGACAGGAGGTATACATGTTATTAAACTTCTGTTTGCTTTTCTCCTATTATTGTCTTTTATTACAGGGGGAGGGAGGGTGTCTTAGCCAAGAACCTAGAAGGGTGGAGGTAAAATTACTTTTCCTCCCCACATGCTCCTATTTTAGAGAGAGCTGTCTTGCATGAATATGTGTTTGTTAATCCTTTTCGTTTCCCATGTGAAGTTGCTCACTCCTTTCCTCTCCTTTAACATGTAAATGTGTTGAATCTCATTGCTAGATTTTCTGAAATTGAGCCATCTTTTTCTTCTTTTTGCAGAAATATGTTTCCATTTCAAACCGTCCCTTTTAAAGGCCAATGACCTTAATGCACTCTGATGGAGTTTTCTGCTGCAGTCGACCAATAGCCATAATTTTTAAGAGCTGCCACATGTCTTTAGGATAAAACAACATTCCTAAATATCTAATTCTCATTTATAATCCCTCAGTGGCTCTATTTAGCTCACTGAGCTTCAGGGTCCTCTGAGTGCCTCTGTCGTGGCCTTCACATTTCATGATCCCCTTTTCAAATTTATCTCCTTATGTCTGGCTTCTGTCCCAAACCTCTCCTATCCAGCCCATCATCAGAGCTTGACAGTTGTCATCTTTAAGTGTGTCTTGAATCCAGTCCCTACTTCCTATATTGAGAAACCTTTCTTTAGCTCAGGCCTCTGAGCCTTGCACATCGGGAATCAAGAATAACTATTGTCAGGCGTAGACAGGGCTCTGTCACAGAATTGCTCGAAATCCTGAGATGGATCCTCTGCCCCATAAAATGAAGGTCAAACTCTTTAATACCACATGACCATGTTCCTGTCTGCTGGACACAATTCCCTGAAAAGAGCAGAGGACAATCTGCAGCACACACCTGTGTGCATACCTGTGGCTGCATTTTGAAGCCCCTTCTCAAAGGGAGTTCCTCCTCTGTGAAGGGAGTCTGGGTCTGTGAGCTGACTTCTACATGGGGATCAGATTGGGAAAAAGGCCATGTGTCCCCGCCATGGTGACTCAAGTCAAGTGCATGTCTGCTGGGTCTGGAATTCTCCTGTGCATATATTTTCAGGAGTGCTGCATGCGTATCTAAATCCAGGTATCCCTGTGATCAAGTTGCCATCAACACCAGGTTCCACCTGTGAAATTAGGCCCATCTGTCTCTCCTCCCCATGCTTATCGTGGTGCTGGCATCTACTTCACATCTGGGGACCGAGGCCCTGCCACCCAGTCTGTCACTCCCCATCCCTCACTCCTTCGAAATTGGGAGCCCGATTTCAAGGCAATGCCTCTCACCATCATTCCCATCACCATAGAGCTGTTCAGAAATGCTGGCACCTCTCACCTGAGGCAATTCTTAGTGTCTCCCTGTGGGCACTGTCCTCCAGGACCTTTGGGAGGAGGCATGGTTACAAAGTATAGAAGCAAGTTGCATATAATAGACTCACTGAAATCTCATCTAACTGGCCCCAGGGTCTCTGGGTGTTTGCTGATGTAGAGCAAAGTGCTCATTTATCTAACCAAGCACAGAGTAACTGCCACACCCAATGTATTGAACCCCCATCCTGCATGAGTGCCTCTGTCTGTTCAAGCTGCTATTGCAAAACACCACAGACTGACTGGCTCATCAACTCCAGCTCTGTTGGCTGGAAGGGGGTTGAGGGCAGCACAGGCAGGTGAGTGACTCTTCCAAGTTGCAAACTTCTCACTGTGTCCTCACACACTGGAAGGAGTAAGGGTGGTCTCTGGTCTTTTTTATGAGGGCACTAAGGACTTTCATGAAGGCTCTGCACCTGTGACCTTGCCACCTGCCAAAGGGCTTCAGATCACCTCACCATGGAGGTTAGGCTTCATTATATGAATGCTCTGGGACCCAGATGCTCAGACCACAGCAGCCCCACATCACTGCATTTGGTACAATCCAGCGTTCTAGTCATCTCCCATGACCCAATGCCCTAAGAACACTCTCCTGCCTCAGACTGCATCAGCACCGAATAGTCCAGCTCTGGGTCAAACAGCATACAAGGGTGCACCTCCTCCTGCAGCTGGGCCTCCCTTTCCCCACTTTGGCCCCACCACAGTAAAGTTATTTTTATCAGCCCAGAGGCAAAAGGTGCTGGGGGCTATCTGGAGGACAGTTGGCATCCCCTGTGAATCCACCACTTTTTGTGAAGCCATCCAGAGTTTGTTTTTTGTTTTTTTGTTTTTTGTTTTTTGGTAAATGCATTTGTAGATGCAGGGAGAGGCAGTTCTTGCACACGTGACAGAGGACTGCTTTCACTGCAAGCAATGTTCAGAGGAATGAGAGCTCAGTGTTCTCAGACTCACATGAGCCTGTGTGAACGTACCATCCCCTGGGGCAGCCCTCTCTTGTCATCCATTCTGAATCTTCTAACTAATTGAATTATCATGCAATCGTCACTCTGAATCAGTGGCCCTTATGGACTCTGGGCTTGACCTGCTGCTTTTGGGAGATAGGGGGTTACTTTGCAATTGCTATGGAGACTTTCTGGTTTTCTACCCCACACAGTTGAGAACTCAAGGCTTTAAGTCTGTCATTTCTCTAGAAAGGCTCTCTAGGCCAGCCCGAATTGGCCAGCCCTTTTCAATCTTTCCAAACACCACTGTCAGCTCAGTCACCGAGTGTTCTGGTCACTTACTGCATCCGTATCTTGCCCTCCACCTGCGCGCATCATGGCAGGGGCAGAGGAAGTCCGCTGCGCACATCCCATCACCGTCCCACGGCTGCAAAGATTATATGTTCCTGTGTTAAATAAGTCATCAAAGCAATCTTGCGGTGCAATTCCAGAATGGTCTGTTTCCTGGGGCCACTTCTGGTTGCAATAACTGGATTGTTCAGGGTACTGCATACCCATGAGGTGCATGAAGGTATTATGAACTATTCTCAGAGCTTTTCCAACAGAGGACAACCTCGTGCTTAGCAAAGCTCTCACATTACAGTCAAATGTCAGCTCCTTGAGAAAAGGACTTTCTGCAGGTGTTTTAAAATTTCATCTTCCTGGGGTATAAGCAGTGCCCTTGCACACAGCAAGAGCTCAGGTGATGTTTGATAAGGAGTGAGGAGACGACATAGGAGGCCAAGCAACAGAAACAACTCCAAATCAGAATGCCACAAAATATTTTATGATCACAGATCTAGTAACTAAAGAACATTATAAAAATAAGCTTTCTTTTATTTGAGCATAAAATTGACCCCAAAGTACCCAAATGAAAAAAAAAACTTGTATGAATTTTCACAAAGTAAAAATGGCCTGTGTAATCACCATCTAGGTCAAGGAGAAAAATAAAGTAATAGCAACCCCTCAAAGCCCTCAGGGGGTCCCCTCAGTCACAATACCCATCCCCAGTGGTAACCACAGCCCTGACTTCTACTACCGAAGGTGAATTTTCCTGTACTTGAAATACACATGCACACTCGCACACATGCATAATTGCACAAGCACATTTTCACACACACGTGCATAATGCACACATACACATATAATACACATGTACCTAAGCTGACATGATACACACACACAATACATGTGCATACAAACTGACCTAACACATATACACACATACACACATGCACACACATACACAGTACCACATGCACACTGGCTGACACGATACACAAACACACCCACACAGACACGCAATATAGTGTGTGCCCCAGCGCATCTGGGTTGCTTCACTCAATACTATCTTTGTGAGATTTATCTATGCCGTTGTGTATGAGAGTATTTAGTTCCTTCTCATTGTTTCATGTTCCACTGTGTGAATATTCTCCATTTATTTATTCATTTCTCCACAATAAGAACACTGTTTTGTTGTGATGGTGCCACCATGGTAAATACCACACATGGCTTCGGTGGATGAATGCTCTCATTACCTAAGAATAGAATTTCTGAGAAATGAAGTATTCATTTGTTTGGTTTTTATAGATGTTGCCAACCAGTTTTATACAGTGCTTGTGGCAATTTATGCTCCTGCCGGTTTAACATGAGCCTTTGAAGATGACACATTCTCACCAGCACTGAATATTGCCAGTCATTTTTACTCTAGCTTTCTGGACATCGGAGGGCCTTTATTTGGGATCTCATTGTAATTTGGCTTTACAGGAGTAAAGAGGCTGAACACATTTTCATGTATATATGTTGGCCTTTGGGATAAAATTTTTTGCTGACTGATTTTTCAGTCTCTTGCCCATTTTTCTGTTGATTTTTTCTTTTTCTTACTGATTTAAAAGATTTATTTATTCTGGATAAGAGTCCTTCATCAGATATAATCATCTTCTCTTACTTATGGCCCACATACTTGTCTCACTGGTATGTTTTGATGAATAGAAATTCTTAATTATATCCCAGACAAATTATCTTTTCAAAAATACTTAACGATGAGTGTATGTTTTCCCTACTTAAAATATCTTTGCCTACACCTGGCATTAAGCCACTCTTCAGTGTTACTTTTTAGAATTTATAACAATATTCCTTTTACATTTAGATCTGTAATCTATCTGAAATGAATTTTATGTATACAAGGAAAAAAGGAATCAATATTCATATCTGAAAAATATGGATATCCAATTGATCCAGAATAATTGTTTCTTTATTGCATTTATGTGCATGTTTGTGTTAGTGGAAATTTTATTCTATTCCATCCCTGTATTTGCCTGTTTTTGACAGTACCCATTATTGTACTGTCTTAATTATTTAACTTCATATAAATTTTAATATCTGATAATGGAAAATCTCTATGTTTGCTCTACTTCTTTAACATTGTCTTGGTTGTTTTGGGCATTTGTATTTGCATAAAAATGACTCAGATAAATGAAGCAATACCCAACCCTGTTTTGAAAGTTTTTATTTATTTATTTGAGATATATACATAGAGAGAACATGAGCAGGGTGAGGAGCAGAGGGAGAAGCAGACTCCCCACTGAGCAGGGAGTCCAGTGCGGGGCTCAGTCTTGGGACTCCAGGATCATGACCTGAGCCAAAGCCACCCAGGTGCCCCATCCAATCCAGTTTTGAATTTACCTCATTTTAATTTTGTTTTTTCTATGATTTTTGTCTCTGAAGTCTAATATTCTGGGTAGATTATCTATGCCAACCACCCCCCCAACATACACACACACACACACACACACACACATCCAGTGCATTGTACTTTCTGATACGTGTGCCCTTTTGTGATCTCTTTTCACATTGACCCTTGTCCTGGCTTGGTCATGTGACTAACTTTTGGCTCATGAAACACTAGCAAACATCATGGGAACTGAGGCTTGGTCTTAAAGAACACTCACTTTTGAATGCTTCCTTTCAGATCCTAGACTTCATGCTGTGAGAAACTCAACCTAGCTCCCTAGAGAGGCTAGATAGAGAATCAAAGACCTGACTGAGGTCCCAGCCAACAACCAGCACTAACTGGCCACCTAGCCTTCCAGAAAATGGATCCTCCAGCCCTCTCTGAGCTTCTCTAGCTGGAGCCATGTGCCCAATTGCAGGATCTTGAGATAATAAACTATTTGAGTTAGATTAAACCTCTAAATTTGGGGGGAGTTTTCTATACATTCATGGAATGTATGTCTATATATAACATGTGTGTACACATGTATATATTTGAGATGGTTTATTACACATCCACAGAATTGTGAAATGAAGTCTATATATAGATATACAGATATGTACGTCTACAATTCTAGTGATTCTTGGAGGGAATGTTGGTCTAACACTTTTACAGTTCAGTAAGAGAGGTGAAAATGTAATTGAAGAACAATTTTCCATAGCGGATGGCATAGAAGAATGATATGGTGGAAGCATCTTGAATAATTGGACACTAAGCCTCATTGATCCAAACCATTCAATAAAGACAGGTCAGGCTAGATCATATAAAATGCATTACTGTAATTGTAGTTTTGCTGATAATACAAGGATTGTGATTGTTCTCAGGTGCTTATATGGCTGGTGGGTAACAAGCCCTTGGAGAAATTGAACTGAAAATTGTGTTAATATATGTTATATATCATGTTTCTTATTTCCTATAATGGAAATAGAACCTAGGGGAATGTATGCAGATGATATTGCAAATAAATTATGTTTTTAAGATGATTATACCCTGAATCGACATATTTACATTTTAGAAATATTTTTCAGGAACATAACAGGTCATGTATGTTTCAGCTAAATAGTCTTTTTTCTGCACCTTCTCTGATATTCCTAGTACAATATGGTGAGGATCCTTGGATGGATCTCAGATGGTTCAGATGTGCCATCAGCCATTTTAGACTAATAGCCATTAAAATGCTGATGTTTGCAAATTATAGACTTTACAAATAACTTAGAGCAATTCAAGTTTATCTTTGTAAAATTCTACTTGATTGTGTTTTGATGTCCCCTTAAAATCCTGTGCTGTACATTTTCTGCCTACCACTTCTCCCAGCCTGCCCACTCCCCCTTTCCCACCTGGCTCTAGCTCGCAGATGCTGACCTAAACAGAATGCACCAACACAGGCTCCCCTGCCCTCTATTCCTGGAACAGATTTGGCTGGGGGAGCATTGTCAAGAGATCTGAGGGGGGAAAGTGATAAAAATCAGTTTTTATTCTTTTAACTCTCTTCCTGTGAGATCTCTGCAGGTTGACCATGTGGCCTGGCTCATAGTCGCACCTCCTCCTAGATGATGCTCTCCATACAGCTTACCTTCTCTGTCCAGTAACTGTCCTCACAACAACCCTGCATGCCTAGGGATGGCTCACCACTCTTAACTAGCTTCACAGTGTGGACTTTCCCTCCTGCCCATCCACCCCCCCAATCCTGTCCACAGAATGAAATAGTTCCCTTTGCAAATTGTTCTCATGTAAATTTCCCTTGTATATATGGATGTCATCTCTTTCCTGCCAGGATGTTAAGGAAATTGAGATGATTTACCGTTTAGAATATTTTACTGTAAAATCTGTTTTTTTTTTGAAAGGGCAAGTTTTTGAGTGAATAAATAAATGCACAAGTTGAGAAGGAATGCTAACAGCACCCTGCACCACTGGGCCTCATCCAGGCTGGACAGCCGTGAATGCGTTTGCACCTCCCACTACAGTTGCACAAGTGGTAGCGACCTGTTGGCTGAGGACACCGGCTGGTTCTGGCGGATGGAGAAAAGGGTGTCACTGTAGGGATGCAAGCGTGGCTTTCAGTTCAGGTTATGATCTCAGGGTCTTGGGATGGAGCCCCACATCGGGCTTCCTGCTCATCAGAGAGTCAGCTTCTCTCTCCCTCTCCCTCTGCCTCTCCCCACTACTCGTTCTCTTTCTCAAATAAATAAATAAAATCTTTTAAAAAATTAAAACATGAAAAATAAAATTAAAGGTCAGCCACTGAATCAAGTCCAACACAGCTTTTTAGAAGTAATAAATGATAATAATGGCATCTGTCCGTTATAAGAAATAGTGACTCCTAGAACTTCTGGGTGTCCACATTGGGAAGAGCTTGTGTGACCGCACATGTCTTTTCTTTGTGTGGGAAAACTAAGGTCCAGAAAGTGGACATCACTTTCCCAAATGACGGTGTGAGAAGGTCTAAGTGCTACAGGCAGCAGGCTGAAGGCTTCATGTTGAAGAGAATCATGCCCTGAGAATCTGGCATTTGCATTTTGACCTGCTTACCCACCAAGCAAACACCACACACCAAATGCACGGAAGCTCTGTAGAAATGAATGAGGCAGATGTTGCTCCTGACCTCATGTGGCCTCCATCCTTAGGGGGAAATCAGAAAATTAAAAGTAAGCCAAATAATTGTGATTCATCCTTACTGCTATGCATGAGACTAGTAAGGACTAGCAGGAAAACCTACTTTGGGAAGCAGTCAGGGAACACCTTTCTGCAGAGGTGATGTTTATGTGCATACCCAAATGGTCCATTGATGTCATTACTCAAGTGTTCTTATTGAGTGCCTACTGTGTACCAAGCACTGTGCTGTGTGTGCTTAATGAGTAAAACCTGCTATGGTATCTTAGTGGAAGATGATCAGTTTCGAAAAGAAGTTAATGGGGTGCCTGGGTGGCTCAGTCAGTGAAGTGTCTGCCTTCAGCTCAGGTCATGATCTCAGGATCCTGGGATGGAGCCCCAAGTCAAGCTCCCTGTTCAGCAGGGAGTCTGCTTTTCTCTCTCCTTATGTCACTTCCCCCACTTGCTCTGCTTTCTCTCTCTTTCTCAAATAAATAAATAAAATCTTATGAAAATAAATAAAAACTGAAGTTAGGGAATGACCTGGGTTATGAAGACAGCCAACATGATGCACTCAGAATCCACAATGGGGTGGCTGTGCAGTTGGAGAGGGCAGGGTCCCCTGACAAAGTGGTGCTCACTGTGGGACAGCAATCAATGGAAAGAATAGGAGAGAAAGAGCATTCTGGGGCCCAAAACAAAAACAGAGCAAAAGTACACAGGTGTGCCAAGGTCATGCAGGAGACACATAGAGGTGTTTAAGGATGGAAAAGTCAAGGAGCTACAAGCCCAGAGCAAGAGAGGGAAGCAGGGAAGCAGTGACACAGGGATTTCTAGGTTCTGGTGAGAATTTTTGCTGTTACCCTTAGAGCACTGGAAAGTACTAAACAGCATTAGGCATGTGTATGTCATGTGAGCATCTGTATATATGTTTCTGTGTGCGTGCATGTGTGTGTGCACCCAGATACAGAGTTTACTCTGCCCAGAGCATGTGTGAAAGAGGACACACATTACGAACTGTGGTGGGGGGATTGTGGCGAGGCAGTCAGAACAATGTGTGCAAAGGCCCTGAGATCAGAAGAGCTTTGTATATTTCTTTGAGGAATTGCAAGAAGACCAATGTGTCAGAGCATCATGAATAGGGTAAAGGGAGTTTCTAGATGAGGCTAGGGATGGACAGTGACCAGGCCATACTGAGCCTAGGGCCATGGGAAGAAGCCCTTCTGATAAGCACCAGGGGGCACTGATCAAGTCTCACGGTCATTACTCTCTAGCCATGTGACAGTGGACCAATGCCTGGTCTTCTCAGGGCCTCAGTATCCTCCTCTATGAAACTGGGCAGGCATGGCTACCATGGCAGAGCCATGAAACAAGGTGCTGTCTGACAAGTGTCACCATTGAGCTAGGTCTGTGACTGCCATATGTACAGGCATCAGAATTGTCCAGGAGCTTGTTTACAATACAGACCCCATCCTGGTTCAAACCCAGGTCTATCGACCTTGATTTTGCAGGATTAGGCCTGGGAGCCTGTATTTTCAAACAAGCACACTGAGTGGCGTTTGGAAGCCATTTGACAAGATGCTCTTCAAGGGCCCTTAAACACCAAAAGGTCCATGAATCAGTGCCCATAACTCTGGCTCTGGAGCCTGCATAGATGTGACCTCTGGAAGTCCCCTCTGCTGCCAGTTTTCTACCTCAGCTTTGTGAGAGCCTCTGCAGATTACATGGGACGGCTTCTCTCCCTCCCCTTGCTTCCTAATCTAATTATCACAGCAACCAGATGTGACAGGCTCCTGCTCAGGCCCATTTAAACATCTCCAAGGGCACCATTCAGGACCAAGGCCTTTTTATCATTTGCCAGGCCCTGACCCTAGAAGCCTGGAAGGTCTCCTTATGCTAATTAGCAATGAAATGTCTTTCTGCCAGAATAATCTGATTACTGGGCCCCAGAGCAGCTGTAGACTGTCACAATCAAACCACATTGAGGGAGCACCTTACGGGGGTGGGGAGGGGGTTCAGCCCCCTGGATGGTATGCCCTCTTCTTCCATGGCTCTGTTTCCAAACACTTCTGTGTGTCTACTCTCATTGTATTTTTGAAAATGTAATGAATATAAAGATGTCTTTGTTCAGAAAATTAAATGCATGCATGCAAATTGATTTACCCATTTCCAATGCTCGTGGGCCAACTCAATCCACGGATGGCTCCTGCCCCATTTTACCTTGTCTGGTGGCTGACATGAGCCTGTCCACCCCTGGTTATTCACCGTGCACAGGTTATTGTGTTGCTTCTGGACCTTTCCCTGTAGTGTGCTTTTCTTTCTACGCATGTGGGGTTATACTATAGATGTTGTTCCTCATCCATTTAATAAACAGATACTTATAGGAAAAACACCCAGAACTTGAGATGGAAGACCTGAGCTCACCAACCTTCTAAAGTTGGAAAAATTCATCTTTGAGATCCAGCATCCCGCCAATTGCCTAGTGAGATTGGGTGATATACCAGAGCAATCCTCCCCACAATGAAAGTAGTTTATAGAAAAGACCTGTGCAGTTGTGCAGGACTGACCACTACCATGATGTTGATGGGATGACGGTGGTTGACATTTGTTGGGTACATACTTACTATATTCCATACATTGTCCTACTGGCTTAAAATGCATTAATTAATATGATCTCAAAATAACCCTGGAAGGTAGGTAAAAACCCAAGGATTATTTTGTAAATCATCTGGTAGAAAAACCTAGATAGAAATGATGGCATGACACTTTTATGGTTTTCATTTACTTCCTTGTTATGAATATTCATGTCTCCCTGCAAAAATAGTAATGAGTTTTATTAGGGTCCTGTCCTTGACCTTTTTTGGACATTTCACAATATTAGAAACATGCATTGTATTATATTAGACTTCTAAAACTTGAAAACATTCTGAATTGTGAAACATATCTGGGCCCAAAGATTTGCACTTTCTGATGCAGATTTGTAGACCTCAGGCGAGAGCCCCTCTTGCTTATCATGTCTTCTTCCAGCGCAGCTGTGCTTCATCCCAGTGTTTTCTTAACAAACATATTGCTCTATTCAGACTCCAGTAAAAAGTAATCATTAAGATTTTTTAATACGCTTTGGGTAAGGTGTCTGTCAGGGCTGGCACTGCCTTTAGGAAACTGAATTACATTCGGAGAGCTGAACTGAAATCCCTACAAAGAAGCGAATATTTACAGAAGTGCGGGAAGCGTTAAGACAACTGGTACAGGATGCTGAGTCACCTCCAGACAAGCAAACCTGGGGTGCAGCTCTCCCCGCCAACACCATGCAAGGATGAGGATGGGACAGAGACTGATGAGACCCCAGAAGGGGCTGGAGTGGGGGAGGTTCTATGGCCAAAGTCAAATGACAGAGGGCAAGAAAGTTAGCAGGTACTCTTCTTAGGATCTGGCCTCACAAAGTGCAGTGAATGGCAGAGAAGAGTGGACAGTGGATCTTTGCATGGAGAATAATCAGTGCATTCTAGGTCAAGGTCCCTCATGAGCTACCAGCTGGTGTTGGGTGGTGCTTAGGTTTGTGATATCTGAACAGAAGGGCTTGTGTATCGGTCAGCTCAGGCTGCTGTAACAAAATGCAGCAGGCTGGGTGGGAGCTCTCCTCTTGGCTTGCAGATAGCTACCTTCTCTTGATGCCCTCAGATGGCAGATAGAGCTTTCATGTCTCCTCTTTTTATACAGACACTAATCTCATCAGGGGAGCTCCACCCTCATGACTCCATAATACCTAATTACCTCCTGGAGGCCCCACACTGGGGGATGGAACTTCAGCATATGAATGAGAGGGGGTAGGGACACAGTTCAGTCCCAGCACCTCCGCTGAACTTGAAATTCCCTTATGGCATTCATCAATTCAGCCATTTATTTAGAAATGTTTTGTTTTGGGGAATATGTAATTGTTTCCATCGTATTTTTCTTTATTTCCTTCTCTGAAGCAGCATTCACAATGGGGCCCACATGTGTTAATCCCTGAATCATAGCAATGAATCATCTTATGAATGAGGCAGCTGAACCATTGCACTAACTCATTGAATCAAGACTGAGAAAATTGTTCTTATGAAGATAGTATTATATGATAGTATTATTCTTTTTATGAACTTTCTGAGATAGAAGTGAAACCATAAAACTGTCCTGGCATAAGGCCCCCTCAAGGAGTTGTCCTCTGTAAATCTGTGAGCCCCTTTGAAGAACATCTGCTGTTTGGAAATACTAACTGGGGAGTTGTATCTTTTGGTATCATGGGGGATTGGAAAATGGTTTGGGGTAGAATCTGGAAAGGAAGGGATGCCCAAAAGGGCAGTGTCCATGGGGTAGGAGAAGGCAGGAAAGAGAAGGAAAGAAGCATAAAGACAATAAACCACCCTTGGCAGAGACATGAACAGGAAGGGAGTTTGGGGAAGTTAGTCCATTTTGTGAATTGTGTGTTATGTGTGTGGGATGCAATATAAACCCTGCTCAACTTGGAAGCTTTAGGAAAGTCTACTGTGCTCAGAGGCTTCAATGTAAATGGATTATTTCAAGGAGTCCAAGTTCTGCTCTAGTTTAGCAGGGAATAAAAACTGGTCCAGCACATGTCAGGAAGAGAACAAAAGGACACCTATATAGCCTCTGTTTTATGGAAGAGCACCCTGGATTTGGTAAGTCATTGTCTAAAGTTACATTATTTGTAAGTGATAGAGTTTAAGGTTGAATTTTGTTCTGTCTGACCCCAATGATTGAATTCTTTACACTCCTCTACAGAAGAAGTTAAAGTAGTCAAAAAGAGATAATTGCTATAAGGTGATAAAATAGGTGAATCATACAAAAATGCTTTCCTTGTAGAGTTATATGATAACCATCCCATTCCTGCTCAAACACCAAAGGTGACACAAAGCTTATTTCCCCTCCCATGGAGCCTGTTTAATTTTTGAAATTCCTTGGGGTAGAATTAATCCCATAAAATAAAAAGAAATATCACTTTCAATGTTTGAAACTGAATCTCTTATTCGTAATTCAAAATATTGTGGTAGCATCAAAGAAGTGTTTTTTCCCAAACTATCAGAAAGTCTTTCCAACTCTGAGACAGGAAATCACAGCCACAATGACACTTTTGTCCTCAGAGCTAAGCAACCACAATGTCGTGAAGAAATACCTGTATGATACCAATTTCAAGTTCCTTCTCTAAACGTTGACTAATCCAGTCAGTGATCAGCATTTAGAGAATGGAAGCATTATTTGAAACAAGCACATTTTTAAAAACCATTGTGTATGCGCAGGATATGAATTGCCAACAATGTGCCGTCTGCTGAGCCAGAGACATGCTGGGAGGGACCTGAGGAAGAACCTGAGATGCCAGCTTTTGGAGCAATGAGGTGAAAACTGCCATCTGGTAAGTGAGAGAGAGAGAGCACCTGAGAGGTGCCTGGAGAAAGTGCTCATCTGCACAGAAGAACATGGGTCTGGTTCCCACACAATTAAGAGAGAAAACAAATCAAGTAGCAAGTCTGTCCCTAGGAAGGAAGTCGGCGGCCGGTGGGAGGGAGATGGCAGTGCCCAGTGTGGTGTGGGGATTCCAGGGCTGGGGACATTGGTTGGCATGTCTTGCCAGGGAGGAATGACTAGAGGCATCATCACCATCTTTTTTTATTTCCTGGCTCTGGTCCCTTCCTTGCTAAGGTCCCAAGTCATACTGAATCATTGTCAAAGTGCCCTCAGGTCCCCTGCTAAGGAGCATAAGGAAAGACTATGGCCAAGGACCAAGGGGGAAACAGAAAAAGAACCAGTGACAAATTTCAAGAGGATTCAGCTGAAGAACCAGATGGCACAACATGGACTATAGGACAGGCTGTGAGTGGTTCAAGGTTCCAAAGAGGAATGAGAGCAATGGGTCACTGAAATGATAGCATTAAGGGCAATGGGCCTAGTGTGGCAATTTGATTATGGAGTCGAGTGAAAGTTCTAGATTTTCAAATATTCTCGGGAACATTGATGTATATTACTTTCAGATGTTTGCAGAGGACACAAACTACACTCTGGAAAGTGCCTCCAATTTTTCTCTTTGGTATCATTAAAACATTATCTGTCACATAGGCAATGACAAACATGCAATACCTAGTGATAAACTTAGAGACACACTATTTGAAAACAAAAGTTTAAAAATGAATAGAGAGCTGTACTGTGTTCCTGGAGAGGCTCACTTAATTTTGTGAAAATTATGACTTGTCTAAAGATAATTTATAGCTTGAATGTGGTACTACCTAAATTTTACTGTGATGTTATGCTACTTGGCAAAGTGATTCTGAAGAAAATCTGAAAAAATAGACACAGGGTAATATCCAAGGCCACTGGAGGGGGTTCTAACCTGCCAGATAGCACATTTACTATAAACCTAAGATAATCGAAGTCCTGTGGTGCTGGTATAGGAGAGGGAAAATGTAATTGAAAGAGACATCCTGTATTATTTAAACTTTAATCTGTGGAAGGGCAGTGGTTCAAATTTGAAGTCAAAATGATTGTTTGATTATTTCTTAAATAGTATTTTAAAATTTGGCCTCAGGAAAAATTATATACTCATCTAACATATAAAATTAATTGCAGAGAGAGTAAAGCTTTGAGTATGAATGGTGTAGTAATAACAAGAAAGTAGAGATATAAATGAAAACTGGTTTAAGTAAAATTTATAAGAATAAAATAGATGTTAGGGGCAAATGGGTGGCTCAGTTGATTAAGCATCAGACTCTTGATTTCGGCTCAGGTCACATTCTCAGGGTCATGACATGGAGCCCCATGTCAGGCTCTATGCTTACTGCAGTCTGCTTCTCCCTCCCCCACTGCTCCTCCCCCTGCTCCTGCTCATTCTCTCTCTCTCTCAAGTAAATTAATTAAATCTTTTTTTAAAGGATAAATAGATGTTTAAAAATCACTAAGAGAAAGTGGACAAAGGGGCACCTGGGTGGCTCAGTCAGTTAAGCGTCTGCCTTTGGCTCAGGTCATGATGCTGGGGTCCTGGGATGGAGCCTCGCTGAGCAGGGAATCTGCCTCTTCTTCTCCCTCTGCCCCTCCCTCTGCCCATGTGAGCGCTCTTCCTCTCTCTCTCTCTCTCTCTCTCTCTCTCTCCCTCTCTCTCCCTCCCTCCCTCCCTCCCTCCCTCCCTCCCTCCCTCCCTCCCCCTCTCTCGTAAGTGAATATAATTTTTTAAAAATCTGGACAGATTTACTAAATGAAATATTATTCATATATCTATATACATGATACCCAAGCATACTTATAGGATATGAAAAAAAAATCCCTTAAGTGGTCATGAACAATCACAGAGGTAAAACATTTAATTGGAAAAATCATGAACAAGAGAATGTCTTTATTTCATGTCCAATAAGCACAGTTAATGATATATCAAGATATGAGTATTGGATATTGAAGATCTTGAATTCACAGGTTTGAATTCAACATTTAAACTGCATGTTTGAATTTCCTACTTTGTCTCATTATGAGAAGCTTTTCTTAAAAACCCATTTAGTCAAACCAGAGATCAAAAGACAATCACCTAGTTAACACAAAGGAACATCTACTTCATAAATGCAGAGCTAAAAACAAAGGCCCTTTTTTTTTTAAAGATTTTGTTTATTTATTCATGAGGGATATACACAGAGAGGCAGAGACATAGGCAGAGGAAGAAGCAGGCTTCCTGCAGGGATCCTGATGTGGGACTCAATCTCAGGTTCCTGGGATCACAACCTGAGCCAAAGGTGGACACTCAACTACTGAGCTACCCAGGTGCCCCACACTTGATTTTTTAATTGTTTTTTATTTCCTGTAAAATCTAAGTCATGAAGTATGTTTATTTTGTGTCTCAGAATTGATGTTTCTGTAAGTATGGTCTGCTCAACTTGTCCAAGATCTTGGCATCCTATATGCGAAGTTGTGTGCATGTGTGTGCAGGTGCAAATATATTGCAAAAATTTTGAAAAACGATTTAAGCATCCTGGATCATTTTACATTCATGAACAGTTGCACATTGTTAGCCCCAGATACAGGGTTGTGTTTATGATGCTACCATTATGAAATGTCCGGTTACGTTAATTTAATTCTTTCAGGTTAATGAGAAAATAAAATGAGATAGTTCAATATATAAGTGATGTGTTTGTGTGGCTGGTCAAGTAAGGGGGAATCTGTATCATGGTAAATTACATCATCAGTGTGTGTGTGTGTGTGTGTGTGTGTGTGTTTTCTATACTAGGAATGAGAAAAGTGGTGAGGAAAGCACCTAGCACAAAGAAGTAAGCCATGTCAAAATCTAAATAACCCTCCTGGTTAGAGGTCATTGCTAAGTTCATGTCATTTCAAGCAGGCTTTTCTTTTATTTTAGCAAAAACAATTTTTACTATCTGATCAATGTGGATTATTTAAATTTTATTTGCTTTATGGCTTTATTAATGTTCCTGTTATAAATTTTATTTGACTTTCTAGTTGACTCAGAAAGTTTCTGCTTAATCTTCTGTACAAAGTAAAATAGAGCTTTCAGATTTTCTGTATTTTTGGAATATAATGCATTGGAATAACTGCTGGATTATATCTCAGGATACCTGGGGGGAGATCCCATGGCCTGGCTGCTCTCTCAGGTCAGTTCTTCCACTTTAGAGATCTTAGTTTCTACATATAAAAAAGTGAGAGGTTTGTGTATGAAGTGTGGTTCTCAGATCTGATGGAGCATAAGTATCATGGAGGGAGCTTGAAGAACATGCACATCCATGGTCTCCAGCTTCAGAGAATATAGAGGAGCAGTTTGGTGGTCCCAGAGGCACTGTTTTTGAACCAGCACTCCAGACCTATCAGATGTAGGTGTATCTGGTCCTCAGGCCACAGTTCTTATGCTGGACGCATGTCAGAATCACCTAGGGAGCTTTGAAAGTGATGTCTAAGCCCTAATCTAGAGCAGTGTAGACTTGCCAGGGCACAGATTTTGTTTGAAAAGCTCCCTCAGTGAGTCGGGGCAGTCAGGATGGACAACTACTGCTGTTCATAGATGTGTTAGATTCTTTACAGTTTGAACCTATCACTTAAACAGGTAGGTCTTGGTCAACTAATATGGCAGAAAAGACAGGTCCCTGTGCTGGTGGTGCCAGACCCCATGTGACAGAATGATGAGCGGTAGGAAGAAGATGCTAGGGTGGACGGGAAATTGAGTCCTTTACCATCATTCAGGTCACCTCAGTGAATCCTGAGTTGAAATAATTTTCTTATCATATGTAACAGGTGAGGGAACCATTTCCACAGAAGTAACATGATTTATTCCAAGTCTTACAGGTTGCAAGAAGCAGAACAAGGATTTGAACCTACGTTGGTTGGACCCAAAGCCCACCAACCGTATTCTACTGCCAATCAGAAGGCAGGTGGGAGGTTCCCTCACTCTTTCTGGTTCACCTGGTGCATATTCCTAGAAGGTAAATTATGTTTCCTCTAATGTCTCTGGGATGGGAAAACAAAACACACAATGAAACAAAGTAAAAACAAGATCATCTAATTGACTAAAGATATTTTGCATTTATATAAAATCATGATCATTTTAATGGCCATATAATCCTGCTTTATTGCTTGATCTCCACAGATTTGGGGTAGCTCCATGGAAGAACCTACATTCCATTTACTTGTGAGGCATACCCCTGTGCCAGAACCATGAGGATTGCCATGTTTCATGCAGTTGTATGGACCTGCCACACGTCTACAAAGACCCAAAGATGTGTTATTTAGAAAACCATTCCCTAGCATGTAGATCTTGGAAAATCTGAGAAAGTACATAGTGAGTCAGACCACAGGATTCTGGGAATTTCTCAATTAGACACTGTTGGGAAACGTCTCTCCTACATACACTGCAAGTGAGCAGTGGCTGCCCTGGATCTGCCCTGGACTGTCTGTGTGTCTATGTGCGGGTGTGGGAGAGCTTGTGCATGTATATTTGGAGTATGGTGTGTGTGTTCATTTCGACCATACTAGATATATTACCTGATCAATTTTCACACTAAATTCTAACCGGTGTGCCTTAGTCTTGTAGCTGAAACCCTGCTCATGGACCTGTCAGGTCCCAGACAGGATCACCTAAGCTCCTCAAAGCTTCCAGGGAGCCACAGACACTTCTGCTTGGGCTTCGGGGTATACAATATAACACAGTATACATAGCTGTTTGGGCAACAATTGATACATCTGGGTCTACACAATAGCACCATATGCATTAGTCCCAAATTTGCATAAAATGGTTGGGGAGACTATAATAAACATGTTCAGTGGTCATCCCTGTGTACTTGGATTTCAATCGTTGATTGTCTTCTTCCTTCTCTTTCTCTTCCTCTTGTTCCTCCTCCTCCTTTACTTTCTTTGCTGACCTAGATTTTAACTATTAGCTGCTGTGACCATGTACACCTGTCTCACTCCTACTTATTTTCCAGAACTCCACATTTCTTCCAGGAGGCCTATCCAGAGATCCCAAAGTAAGGTTTTCTTTCTGCTCTGTCCTCCCATTGTCCCCCAGACCCCAGACCTCCTTACCTGATTTATAGTACTTCACTGCTAATTGTCTGTTTATCCCACTAGAGTATAAGTTCCTTGAGGACAGAGACTCTGCGATCATCCCATTGCCTGTTCAGTGTGTAACTTTGTCTGATACCTATTTGTTGAACTAGTGTCTATCCAACAAGGAAGCTACAACACAGAACATCTTTGGCCAAGGCTGTATTATGCTGTTGTGTGATAGAAGGAACATTAATAGTCGTGACTCTGGTCCAAATCATAGATCTTCAATTACCATCTTTGTGAACAAGGGCTATTTAATCACTTTGTGTGGCAGTTTCTTTACCTGTGAAGTTGAGGACGCTGATGTATACTAGACAGGATGTGTGTAAGTAGTAAATGAGATGTGTACCATCCTTCCCAAGCTAAGAAGTGAGGCATGGTTCAGTGGAAAATGTGAGGAGACAAATTATATGTGCCCAATATAGAAACTATATTATTTGTAAGCTGGATATCTGTCCTCTCAGCTGGCCACAAAATGCTTACTAAAACAATTGTGGTGCCACAGAAGAACACAGACACTTAGATGGTAGCTCTTCTTCTAAGTAGAAAGATTTTTGAAAGGAGAATTTCCTTCCAGATGAATCTAATCTTCTCTTATAGGGGGATGGTGCTCAGAGATGAAGATCATGATAGGTGTTATACATCTTGACTTGAGTAAAGTTATCAATTCTTCATTGCATGACACATCTATTCACATTAAAAACATATTCTAAATGACAACTTCCAGGTACATACCAAGTCATGTTTTCTGGGATTATATTTTATAGATGAAAGCTGTCTACTCTGAGTACAAGGAAGGATTTTCTAAAAGGAGGGACTGAAAAGTTAGAATTCAGAACATCAGAGGTCTAACTTGACCCCTCTCTCTGGCTTGGCTCTTGTAGCATGCCAATGCTCCCTCCAGGACTCCAGCTAAACTTCCTATGCTAGAGACATAATGTCTCCATAGCAGCAGCATCAGGAAAATAGGCTTCTGACTTGAATGCCCTCTGAGTATATCTCTAAGCACAGTAGCAGTAGGAAAATACTTAAAAGATCATAATGGTTTCCATTTGCAGAGTCACAGGAAGAGGGTAATGCCAGGCATTGTATCAAACCACCTACTTTTCTACAACCCAACTGCCACTGCTTTTGTTGGGACTGGTTTAGTGGACAAGTGTCTGTTTCTAGGAACAATGCAATAGTGTCTCAACCACCTCATGCATAACCAAGGTTCAAATTCCTAATGTCAACCGTAACTTCTCCTTATATATTGTATGTAATTTCCGGTTGCTTCATCTTCATTCCCAATGGACATTACCACTCACCCACATTACTGGGGGATTATCCTCACTAGTATCTCCCTGCTACTTTGGCCAATATTCTGCTTTCAGGCTAGTTTTTACAGTTGTGATCACATTATTATTCTATGGAATAGAGTTTCTGTAGTTCTCTACTGCCCCTGAAGTAGTCCACAGTACTCTATCTGCCCTTTTATGATCTGGCTCAAATCTACCCTCTTGTTCTCTGGGTAAATCACTCATCAGTCTACAGTCATTTCCTTAAAAATTCATGAACACTGGTTCTTTGGTGCCTCTGTAAGCACTATTTCCTCTACCCTGAATGCTTACACTTTCCATATTTATGCTTTCCCCCAAAAATATGACTAGGAGACAAGCCAAGTGCTCCTTTTTTATAAAAGCCTTCTCTGCCTCTCCAAGTTGGAAAAAATCTCCTCATTGGAACTTTAAAAATTCAGGTTCTCAGATTGGGTGAGTCCTCTCAGCTTTATAGGCTTCAAGCTCTCATGTTTGAAAATGATGGGAAAAAACAGTGATTTCTTTGCAGGATTGTTGGATAAATCACACTTATGAAAATAAATGAAGTGTTATTTATAACATTTATGAAAGCATAAAGAGCAATATTGTCCCTGAGTAGCTCCCACCCTGCAGAGCACAGCAGAAGTCTATGTAATAAACATTTTTGCTTTCATATCTCCAGTTGGCTCCCCTTTAAGGATGTGACACTTTGTCCAGGCCTCATAGAGGACAATTTATAACTGCAGAAGGAAGATATGGAGGCATTTTACAGCAGGAAAATGTATCAACTGTTAAGCAAGAGAACTTCATTATTTTAGGCAAATTCAGTGTCCCAAATCTTCCTTTAATATGAGTGCAGACCCAAATTTGAAACCCAATGTAAGGAGTTAAAGGTCAAAACTGCTTTATCATTCCTTTTTTCTTTAAAGCAAATCCTGATTAAGTAAATCCTTGAATAATTCAAAGCTATAATTCATCAATGGGTTTTTAGTATGATGGAAAAGGTTGATTTTAAGATTGTTGAATTTGTAAGACATAACATAATGAATAGGCAAGCAGAGGTGAAAAATGTGTCCCTCTTTACCCTAAATGAGCCTAGATATTTTTTCTTAGCTCAGATTTACAAGCATTTATGTTTCCATTACAATTTTTACTACCCTATTAGGAGACAATCATTCATGATGGAGAATTTGAGTGACAATTATGGAATCTCTGCAGGTCCACCAATATCTCATAGTCCCAAGTGTCTTTGATGAGCTCATGAGCTCACTTCCTGAAGTCATTGATAAATACTTTAAATGCAACCTTGACGATAGCCTTGGAATTTCCTGGAAACGTTCTCTGATGAGTTCCCACGAATGAGGCAAGTGAGTAATGTACTCCTAATCTTTGTCCTGGGTAGCAATGGCAAGAGTGTAAGGCAAGAAATGATAGGCATTGTAAGGCAGAGGAACTTGTATAGGGAAGGGTCTGGAGGAAGAAATGCACATGGTATGTTTAGAAGAAAATCCCTTGACAATTTTCTTTCCATAGCATATTGATTTTTTTTCATTAATTAATACAATATGAAGTAGAGCTCAGAGAACCCCTTGGTCTTATTTCCCCTTGTCTGTAATTCACACCAAGGCCTAAAGGTCTCCACTAAAGTTAATCATATTAAATCCTCAAAAGTCAAACCATTGAGAGGTCAGTTTTAGGGGGATACCATATCATAGGATAAGTACTCAAGCGAACACCATCCAAGAGAGATGCATTATTCCCTAAGCTCATAAGTCAGAAGTGGGTCTCACTGGGCTAAGATCAAGATGTCAGCAGGTTGTGCTCCCTCTGGGGACTCTGGGGGGGGGGTTCCATGCCCCTCCCTTTCCTTGCTTCTGGAGACTGCCCACACTCCTGGGTGCCTGGTCCCCACTCCATCCTCAGAACCAGCAGTGTGGTGTCACTGAGTCCTACCCTGACATTCCTGCCTCCCAGCCTCACCTATAAGGACCCAACCATAATAACTCAGAATGACCTCTCCATCTAAGATCCTTAATCTAAGGTCCTTTTGCATGTAAGGTAACATATTCATAGCTTCTGTGGATTAGGACATGCATCTCTGGAAGGCAGTTATTCTGCTTACCAGTAAACATAGTATCCTCTACATAGTATCCTCTAACTTCATCAGAAGGGCAGAGATGAGAGAAATTATTTCTGTACTTGGAATCAGCAAGGACGTTATTAATTCACTCAGTGAGTCTTAACCTATGCTGGGACAGGCATGGTGCTGGACTTCAAAAATAAGGTGAGGGAAATAGGTGTGCCATATGCCCACACTGAGAATGCAATGTAGATGGAGGTGGCAATATCAGAAGATCACAAAATCAGTGTAGAACCCCACCATGTTAATGTCCAGGGA
Organism: Nyctereutes procyonoides; assembly: GCF_905146905.1. Lineage (NCBI taxonomy): Eukaryota > Metazoa > Chordata > Mammalia > Carnivora > Canidae > Nyctereutes > Nyctereutes procyonoides. The sequence goes on from NW_026575159.1 coordinate 29,359,586, forward strand.
GCAGAGATACAGGTTGTTATGAGAATGAATGATATAATATGGGAAAAATCTGCCCCAGGCCACAGGGAAGTGTGTGCTGAGGGTCTGGTAAGGAGAGCCTGGAAAGGGTACAGAATGGAAGTCCAATGAGCCTGGTCCTTGGGGTGAGGTATGGGGCATTGTAGGGGGCTGGAGAGATAGGCCACAACCCTACCATATAGAATCTTGCAGGCTAAGGCAAGGATTTTAGTCTTCAAAGAAAAATGGGAAAGTAATGAAAGGGTTTACATCTTGGTGTGTGTGTGTGTGTGTTTGTGTGTGTGTGTGTGTGTGTAGATAGAACACAAAAAAATAACATAAGGAGAATGGTGGATTTGGAAAAGTGGATCATATATACTGATTGTGTTGCCCTAAAGTTTTGAGTTAAAGCCCTACTCCCCAGTGCAATTATATTTGGAGAGAGGGCCTTTAAGGAGGCAATGAAAGTCAAGTGAGGTCGTATCGGTGGGGCCCTGATCCAATAGGAGTGGAGTCCTTGTAAGAGAGGGAGACACAGGGCTGTGCATATGCAGAGCAAGGGAATGTGAGGACACAGTGAGAAGGCGGCTGTCTGCAAGCCAGAGAGGCCTCCGGAGGAAACAAGCCCATTGGCACTTCGATCCTGAGCTTGTAGCCTCCAGAACTGGGAGAAGATAAGATTCCATTGTTGATGCCACCCAGGCTGTGGTATTTTGTTATAGCAGCCGGAGCAGACTAACATGGAGGGTCCCTGTTCTCTCCAACAATGTGGAGGCTCCTCTGAAGAGCTCAGGGTAGGAGAGGGATCAGGTCACAGATATTGATAATAAGGCATCAGAAAAAGGGGGCAACAGATATGGTAAGTAGTGATCAGAAGGATTTGCAGAGAAGGACACAGAGATTGCCCTACAGGTGTTTGAGTGTATGTGCTATTCATGGTGAGCTTGCATACATTTTAAAATCAACCAAAAAATAAATATGGCATAGAGAAATATACACTTAAGTCAGATAAAGAAAAAGAGTCTCAAATTCCAGGTTATCTGTACTGTATTAATCAGGGTTCTCCAGAGAAACAGAACCAAGGAATGTATAGATATTCCTTATAATAAGAAAATATAATAGAGTGTATAAATATATATATTTATATATGTTTATATATTATATATGTTTATATATAAATATAAATATATAAAAATATATATTCCTTATAATCTTACAAGGAATCTTATAATATATATATTCCTTATAATCTTCCAGAGAAATAGAACCAAGAAATGTATAGATATTCCTTATAATAAGAAAATATAATAGGGTGTGTAAATATATATATATTCCTATTATATAGGAATTCCTATTATATATATTCCTCATAATCTCTCTCTCTCACTGGATTTTGAGGGTAATCATATACCACATTTGGGAATACTTTTCAAATCCATTTAATGGATAACCCACAGGCTGCAAGTTTTCAAGTGGGCCCTGTACAGAAGAAGGCTCTGCCTTAGGTCTACTCTGTACTTTATTTCATTTTATTAAAGATTTATCTATTTATTATTTGAGAGAAAGAGAGTAAGCAGGAGGAGGGGGAAGAAAGAGAGAATCCTGAAGCAGACTCCCTGTTGAACGCGGAGCCTGACACAAGGCTCTATCCCAGGGCCCTGAGATCATGACCTGAGTCTAAATACAGAGCTCGCTTTAACTGACTGAGCCACCCAGGCACCCCTGTACTCTGTACTTTAGACTTTGAACCAACTATTGGTAGGTCTGTGGCAATGCAGCAGGAAGCCTCTGGTAGGCCTGGAGAGAAACATATGAAACATATCAGTGCATGTTTCAAGGAATTTGAAGAAAGACCATGTTCTTTTCTTTTGACTCCTGCCGTTCATCTAGGTTTTTGGTTGTACATATTTTTTCTCTTTTTTATCTTGTTTTCAACTAAGATTTTGTTTTATATGGACACCAAGATGAGAGTTTTTAAGAGCCTTTCTGTTAACTACCTTGAGCATGGTATAACAATTTTGTAGAGTCAATAAAAAATAAGACAATTTGATGCTATTTTAATGTTTTCCAGTTCCTTCCTAGACATTACATCATATGCCTTGTGATAACCCCAGGCAGCAGGTCAACATCTTTCTTTACTTCACAGATGGACAAACCAAGGTTCAGAGAAGCTGATTTGTCCTGGGAACAAAGGTAGTAAGTGGCTGCTTCTCTATCCTTGGGGCAGCTAGTATGGCAATAAATTAGACATAACCTGGAGAACATTCCTGAAATAGCAGGAAATGCATCATGAGAAACCTGAACCAGCATATTACATGCATGTAGTTTCTTTTTTAAAAAAAATATTTTATTTATTCATGAGACACACAGAGAGAGAGGCAGAGACATAGGCAGATGGAGAAGCAGGCTTTATGCAAGGACCCCGATTGGGACTCGATCCCAGGACTCCGGGATCATTCCCTGAGCCAAAGACAGATGCTCAACCGCTGAGCCACCCAGGCGTCCCCATGCATGTACTTTCAATCTCTGCTGAGTCTAGAAATTGCTACAAGGTTTTTGAAGGTGAGGGATCCAAAGAATGTCAATATATTTAAATTCTCCTTGAAACTTATACACTGGCACCACCAGTAATGCTGAAGTACTGGGAAGAAAAAAAGGGGGGGGTTATATTAATCAATACAACGTGCGGTGGTTATGGTTTCTACAGTTAAAGGAATAATTTAATGAATCAGAGCCTTCTGCCCCACCACCTAACTCATGCCCCCCCCATGTCAGAAGGACAGTCTCAGTTAATTGGAATTTTCTTCCTGATGGTGTCACTGATGCTTTTATTCACACAGGATCTTTCTTTACGGATTGCCAAAAGTTCCTATTGGTTGTTATTTTGGGGTATGAGGTATCTAAGAAATAGTCAAGTGCATTTCTCAGATTTTACATACTGTCTTTCTTGACACTATGTTACCTGACAAAGGTTTTTATTTTTTTTTATTTTATTTATTTATGATAGGCACACAGTGAGAGAGAGAGAGAGAGGCAGAGACACAGGCAGAGGGAGAAGCAGGCTCCATGCACTGGGAGCACGACGCGGGATTCGATCACGGGTCTCCAGGATCGCGCCCTGGGCCAAAGGCAGGTGCCAAACCGCTGCGCCACCCAGGGATCCCGACAAAGGTTTTTAGAAATAGAACTTCCCGTTGGTGATCAGAATTGGTCACACCACCAAGTGTGGAGACCCTCTTCACTTCTTGGGTGGTATGACATCATAAGGAGACCATAATGCTTACGAGTGAGTTTCACATCCTAACTTAATATACATTTTACTGTAAATCCTGGTCTACATAGTCATCCTTCGGGCACTAGACATTTAAACCCCCCAAGCCCAGGGCTGCATGTATGGGAAACAAAAAGGATACAGAGGTCTGGGTCCGTCCTGGCCAGGGGGTTGGCCCCTTGCAGATTTGTACTCTCATGGGTGGCCTGCCTCAGCTTTAGTGACAATACCTGCTCTACAGATCTGTCACCTTTGTAATCTTTAGATGTCCCTTTGTCCCTCGATGGTCATCTCCTATTCTAGCTAGTGATCTTTTATATTAAACTTCCCACTTTCAAAACACTGTGTGGTTTCTGTCTCTTGTTTGGACACAGACTTTTGACTAATACAAATAGCTGTTGGTTTAAGGGACACACCTCATTTTGTGCTACAGCATCCCAGCCTTGCAGGGTGTTACCTCAAATCTATGTGCTGAATCTCAGAAGCTTTGTCCATCTGTTTATCAAGTCAGTGATTTTATTTTATAAGGCACATGGTAAAAAATTAATTTGTAAGTTTTAGCTTATTATAAATTCTCCTTCACAGTAAAATGATTTCCTTGGTTACTGTCAGTGCAAAGTGGGACAGGATGGTAATGACTTCTACATGTTGCTGAAGGATGATTCTGTTAGACTATTTCCTGCAGGGTAGACAAATGTGTATCCAGAATATGTCTGTGTTTCCATTAGAATAAATTGCTACCCACTCCACTGTGGAAGAGAAAAGTGCTACACCCACCAGCTGGTAGCAGGGGAATTGCATTTGGTGGTGACCGTGCACTTTATTTTCCAAAGTAGGACACTTTTGAGAATGAAGAGGAGCTAACGGTATGTCAGGACAAGAGGGATGAACCAAAGCTCTGGAACAAATTTGAATGCAGGATCACCTATGAACTGGGTACCTAGCCCCAGTCTCTGCAGAAGACAGTCTCAGTGCTTAGCAGTAGCAATCTCAGTGACAAATGCCCAGCTTGTCCAGGCTACACATAGTCTTCATTCCTGATGCCATAGATGTGTTTTGCATAGGCCTATGGAAAAGATGCCAGGGTCCCTAGGAAAAGAGGCTGGCTGCCGTCCGTAGGATGTTTACCTCATCCCCCTGACTACTGAGGGCTTTCCCCATAGGCTGTGTCTCTGGGTGCTCATTTAGTTTTATCATAATATCTTCATTTATTGTGCTATTTCTAAGTAATCCATCCATATTGTGCTCCTCTGACACCTAATTCCTAATAGTTATTATTTTTTTAATCCCCGAGGAGCTAACCAATCCATTTGCAATCACTGTAGGCTATGCCTATTTCAGTGCACAATGAACATACAGAAATACTATGCATATTCTTCTCACTGAGATCACCTCACTACACACTGTCCTGTAAGGGGCACTCCCATGGGGGGTGCCTTGCAGCAGCCATGTGCTTCCTGTGATGGTGCCCCACTGTACACACTTCTTTCCCACTGTGTTAAGTGCCATTGCGGCACACAGGTCTGTAGGTGCAAGCTAGTGGAGAAGTAGTAGAGCAGCATGTACTAGCTTGGGCTGGCATGACAATGTATCATAGATGGTATTTGTTTTTGCACAGTTCCGGAGGTTGGAAGTCTGAGATCGAGTGAAGGCACAGTTGGGTTTTAGTGGCTTCCTTGAAGATGGTCACCTTCCTACTGTGTCCTTACATGGAGTGGAGGGTTGGGGGCAGGGAGAGACAGAGGGAGAGGGATATATATATTTTTACATCTTTTTCCAATCATACTACTCCATCCAAACATTGCACTAGAACTACATATTAGTTGAGCCCCTGTAGGCGAGACAAGACAATGCAGTTGTATAAAAAAATGAAGTACCTTTATTTCAAGGTTAGTCAAATACTAAGAGCGAGCCTGCCATAGAAGATGGAACCCTACTGCTAATTTCATTACATCCTGATCCGTGTAATCATGGGGTTCCACTGTATTAACAAAAGCTTTCATTTATTACGCACTTGCTAAGGGACAGACCAGTGTCAGTACTTTTCATGAATTATCTTTCTTAATTCTCTTATCAGATTTATCAGCCCCCTTTTACACCAGAGGAACCAGATTCAAAGAAAGATTAATGAACATGCCCAAGGTCATACAGCTTATAAATAGAGATATAGATTTTATCCTAGGAAATCTTATGCAGAGACCATGATGGAAATGTCTCATCTGTCGCATAAAGAGATAAAGATAACATTATGCACTTAGGGAAAAAAATAAATACATAAAGTGCCCATAACAGGTAGGCTTGTTGATGGATAAATTATCTGAAAAGCACTAAGAGCTTGGCACAAGGGTTATTAACATTCAAAGCCAGCTCTTGCTGCCAGCAGCAAAGTCGGGTGCCAGTGCTAGCATCTCCTTAGCAGGACCCCAGCCAATTGTAACCCTCCTGGTGCATCTGCAGTTGGCTAATTTGCTGGATAAATTCTGCCCTGGAAGCCAGGAAATCATCTTTGAAAATGAGCTAGAAGACCTTTTCCAAAGTTTTGCAGAACTGACCAAATGGCAGAGTTTTTCAGGTGCCCATTTGTTCATTTGTGTTACAGGGAAGAGTCAGGCTACAAACAAACAAACAATTGCCTATTATTTAACAGATGCCCTCCCACCATGTGATTCATGTATCAGCACAGGATACATATGTGTACAGGGCTGGGGGAAGAGTCTAAAATTTAGAAATGTATCTGAAACACATAAAGTGTGATTGTTATGAAATGAAATTAAGTAAATGGTGGGAGGCATGAGATCCTTTCCAACAGCTTGAGGTATAAAGTCATTCCTTTTCTATTCTTTGCATACCCAGACCCCAGAAAATCCCATATCCATTCTTATCCAAGGGCATGACCAGTCTCAAGGTATCAACCTACTTCCCAATACTAGATAAAGAGAAATAGGAGTAACCTGGTCAAACCACAAGGAAAATTTCTGTTCTGGCTCTATAGCTTTCATGGCAGACTGAGGGGGTGCCCTGCACAATCTGCTCTTGTCCACTGCTTTTTGAATGCTGTAACAGACTGCACAATGTCCCTCCAGAAGATATATTGAAGTCCTAACCACTGGTACCTGTGAATGGGACCTTATTTGGGAAGGAGGCCTTTACTGATATAACCAGTAAGAGGAGGTTGTGATGAGGTGGGGTGAGTTGATGGGTGTTCTTGTAAGAAGAACAGAAAAGACTCAGAGATACAGAGGAGAGCACTGTATGATGACCTAATCATACCTGAAGTGTGGCATCTATACACAGGGGACACTCAAGACTGCTGGCAACACCAGAGGCCAAGAGAAAAGCATGGAATAGATTCTCCCTGAAAGCCTCAGAGTAAGCATGGCTCTTCAATGTCAATCTCAGAGTTCCAGCCTCTAGAACTATGAGAACAAATTTCTGTTGGTCAAAGCCACCAGGTTGTGACACTTCATACAGGAGCCCTAGAATACTAACTGATGCCCTGCTAATGTGTTGCCCTACCAATCTAGCTCAAACTGACTTGGACCTGCTTTCTAGCTTTGTTTTGTTTGTTTTCTTTCTGGTGAAGACAACCCCACTCTTTCCAGTGTGACATGAGACATAGTCATGCTTCCTTAAGCTGTTGAACTATTTAGGGTATACTCGCATTCTCAATACAACCCCCATCCAAAAAAAATAGGAAGGAAACAAAGCCCTTCCTATGCTGGGCCAAGGATGGAGAAGGGTTCCCAGCATGATAAAGGACAGCCTGCTACGCCCTAGGCAGAATGGCCTCCCTCTGGTCCTTTTGTGCCAGAGCGGCTTCAGAGTCCCAATTCCATATGCACACAATAGTTGAAAGTGCTGGTGAGCACCCTTGGTTCCCAGGCCTCACCTTGGAACTACTGAGCCAGCCTTGGACTCCTTCCTACTCTCACTCCTCTGGAACTGCAGAACTCTGCTGGCAATTTCACCAAGATTGAAGATTGCCCATGGGATACACCTGGGATAACAACCTTATTGGCTTTGTCAATGAATTCAGTCTGTTTGCTCCAACTTTCTCTGTTTTCTGACCTCTATCAGGCTTCCACCATACTACCCTCTGAATGATGGTATGCATGCCTCACTCATCCAGTAAGGCTGAGAACAGAAAGCACATGGCAGCATGTGCACAGGAATTTGACTATCTTTAGGGAGGGACACACACTTCTCCAATCCAGGGAGATGGAAAGACATGAAGGAGCTGAGTCTTCTGTTTCAGAAACTGGGTAATTTGTACTTCTAGTACAATGGTACGTGTCCACTATTTATTAGCTGGCCTGTAGTTCGTGCTATTGAAAATTGAGAATCTTGGTTTCTAACTAGCACCACATGGCTGATGTGCATCAAAATATGTCACTCTACAAGGTATTGAGACCATGGCTCCAGGAACTTACAACTTAGATAACTGTAGTTTGCAGGACATCCACTTAAATATCAGTTGCCATCACACAGTAGGTTTGGATTAATCATTATAACCAGCTCGTTTTCCATGGCTAAAATGAGTATTTAAACATTTCCATGCTCACTGTTCCATCTTTGACTTGTTATTGGTGATAGTTCTGGGCTTCAGCACTTGATGAGAAAAGCTAAAAAGTATTGTGGCTGTTCTGTAATGATACACCTTCCAAAATGTTATAGGAAGTAGGCCGAGACACTCATGAATGTAAATGCCTCTACCACCTTGTGTAAACACACTGCATCTTTAAAAAGTGCAAGAAGGTATTAGAGTTGGGTACATTTCAATAACCAAGGGAACAAATAGAGAAAGTCTTGATGAATGTGGTCATATTTGAACTTTGTCTTGAGGGATGATTGTATTGAGGATAAAGATATTTGATATTCCAACTGAAGGAAGAAGGTGAAAGGGGGCAGGTGGGTGTTCTGGGAACGATGAATCATGGGCCGTGGTGCAATCAGGGCATGGAGAAGAGGGGAGGGTGGCGGGGAGGAAGTGGAGGTAGGGACAAATGACGAAGAACCTTCAAAGGCCCCAGGGAGTTCAGTTTGTATTTGGAAGGTAATGCTGAGCCTAGGAGAAGTAGGGCAATCAGCACAACATTTAGAAGGCAACCAGGAAGTTCTCTTTCATGGGGGCGGAAGGGGGATATGAATTAGAAACAGAGCAAGCAATGAGGAAGTTTTGGAACTGGTCCATGTAAATGAGAAAGAGAAACTGAACCAGCACTGCAGAAGTGAGAACAAGAGAAGGGAAGATAGACACTTGGGGAAAGAATCAGAAAAATTTATTTTCAACAATTATGTAATATGACCCTTTTGGTATTTTTCTCTTCCAGACCAGGCAGTTTAATCAAAGGGCATGCATAATAGTTGAAGGTATGTTGATGATTGACATTAATAAGATTGTAACAATGCTTAAAATAGCATCCCAGGGTAGGAAACTAATTAGGAGTGTGTGTGATTAGAGACTCGGCATGGAAACATCCTTGTTCTGTGGTTGGTTTTTGGTGATGGTTCCAGTGATGGCGAAGGGGATGGTACTGGAATAGGTGATTACAGAGTATCAGTGATATATCAGGCATTTGGAGTATATATTGTGGCCCTGATACTGCCAAACACTATTCTAGATGCTTAGGATACATCAGGAAATAAACCGAAAAACCCTGCCTTCTTCAAGTAGATATCTGAGAACTTCTACCAAGTACCCTAAGTGCTGGATAGAAAAACAAATTATCGGCAGCCCAGGTGGCTCAGCGGTTTAGTACTGCCTTCAGCCCGGGACTTCAGCCCGGGATCGAGTCCCATGTCAGGCTCCCAAGGAGCCTGCTTCTCCCTCTTCTTGTGTCTCTGCCTCTCTCTCTCTCTCTCTCTCTCTCTCTCTGTGTGTGTGTGTGTGTGTGTGTGCATTTGTCTCATGAATAAATAAATAAAATATTTAAAAAAAAAGAAAAAGAAGTAACCCGTAATATCGAGAAGAGGAACTTTGGACATGGTCCTATAAAATTATGACCCTTGCTTTCTGTAACTCTTGAGCTCCTACCGTGTACCATGCCTGGAGTAACAGCTCCCCATGCACTGTTCCCTTTGGTAGACACAGGAATTCCATCCTCATGGCATGGGAAGTGGGAGTCTCATTGAGGCTGGCCCCAGTAGGCACCACACCAATGCCTGGGGACAAGATCACCACCTCAACAGGGTGTGTACTTCTGAGCTTGCCAACTGAGAGAGCTTGTTATTATTCTCTCAGACAACTATTATTTTTCATTTTGTTTTTTTTTAAAGATTTTATTTATTCATTTGACAGATAAAGAAAGAGCACAAGAAAGAGGAGCAGCAGGGAGAGGGAGAGGGAGAAGCCGTCTTCCCACTGAGTGGGGAGCCCTGGGATCATGACCTGAGCTGAAGGCAGACACTTAACCAACAGAGCTATCCAGGCACCCCTCAGACAATTATTACTGATATGCCATTCAGAGAAGCAGTTGAGGATACTAATAACCATATGATTATACTGTCATCAATGGAAGCCATAAAACCCAAGTCATCAAAGGGAAATTGACATGTTTGCCTTGACATCAGAGACGGGAGGCTGACTGCTGGTCCAGACAGGACCTTGGTGAGATTAATGAACTCAAGCTCTGGTGCACAGCCTCATATACCTAGAGAACAGAACTTAGAGGGTTTCCAGGGCTCATCTCACTCTGAAAGATGACTTCTTACCAAGCTAATGACATGATACTGGATATCAACATCTTCATTTTCATGGGAAGACATAGCTGCCAAAATAATCAGTTCATTTCCTCACGCTGGGGAAATCTATTCAGAAGACCAAATCACGAGACATGAAATGATGAGAGCTTATTTAACATGGGCAGAGATTCTGTGATGCATCTGGTGTTCAACATTTTATTTATGCCATCGCATTTCACTTGAACAAGGACCCTGCGAGCTGAAGTACCTGAGTTTGTGGAGTTTCTCTGCCTTTTCCAGAGTGGCTGTGTAGCAGAACTAGAACTTGAACACACCTCCGTCTGTCCACAAAGCAGTTCTCATAATGCTCCATTCTGAACATTTAAAATCTTCTTGGAGTTCCTTGATTAAGATGCTGAATTTTTTTGAAGGGTATTTTTCACTCTTTCAGAGTGGGGGACAGAAATGCAGGGTGATTGAGAACATGGAGTCCAAAGTCAGAGTGTGGTTCTGAGCCTGGTCCTGCTTTCTGCATGGCTGATATTGGCAAATTAGGTCAACACTTAACAGAAGTGCTTTTACTATAAAAATGGGAAAAATTATAGCAAAGTGTCATATGGAAAGCAATCAATAAATATTAATTATTGTTTGCTTTTATACCCAAACTAGTTGTCCATTGTTTTTGAGGGGATATTTATGAGAACCAATGTTGGCCATGTTGAATAAAATAATTCTTCCTTCAGATAATCCTACACATGCTGGCTTCTTCTCCACTTATTTGTGTGTGTGTGGTTTTTTTTTTCTCAAGGTTTTACACACACTCTGTCATTTTCCTCCTATATCTTTACTTCAGAAAGTTGAATTATGACACAATTCCATGCTGTGAATTTCACTTTCTGGAATCTGGGTCAGTCCATGTCACTTCATCAGATGTGGGTGTTTCTTGGATGTCCCCGGCAGCCAGAGGGCCCAGTCACCTCCCAGGGCAGTTCCCTCTGATTGTTGCTGGTTACACTATAGGAGCCTCTAAATTGTGTGGACATTCTCACACACAGAAAATACATGGGAAGTTAGAAAGAGCAGGGACTTTATGATCCTCCCCTGAAAGACTGAGATACTAAGACTTATGTAGAAGCAGGCCACTTGTCAGCAACTTGCTCTGGGTTATCATTCATTAGATTTGGAAGCACTCCTCCATACATGATCTGGGTGGCTTACAGAACAGCCTTGTGAGACAAGACATATAGGCATAGTCAACCCCATCTCAGAAGATGTATTGTCTGTCTATTTAAAATCAATTCCCAAAGGGATAAAATTCATTCTCCAAACTGGCACCATGGATTGGTCTCTGCCTGCCTGCCCAATTCATCACTCATGACACCCTGCCCCATTTCTATGGGCCACTCACACAGAATTGCTGGTAGTGCCCCACTGCCCATCTACCTGACCCTACTCACCCCCATTGACCGTCTTCAGGAACTCCCCTCAATGCACATACATGCACAGACAGCTAGTTCTCAGCTGCTCTGCTCTCATGGCCCCTCTTTGTGATGTCCTTTTGTGTACCTTTTCACCAAGTAAGTCTGCCCCCCTTTTTAGGTAAGATATAGATAGATGATTGATAGATGATAGATAGATAGATAGATAGATAGATAGATAGATAGATAGATATTAACAGACCTTATTTTTAAAAAAACAAGGAAAGTTTTAGATTTTTAGAAAAATTGAGCAGATACTATGGAATTTCCCTTTCCATCTCCCTTGATTTGTTGTCCTTATCATTACCATCTTACGCTGGTGTGACACACTTGTGACACTTAATGAGCCTGTATTGCTACAGTATTATTAACCAAAGACCATACTTCTCTTTATGCTCTGAGGTTCTATGGTGTTGTTTTGTTTTGTTTTGCTTTGTTTCATTTTTTTAGAGAGAGAGATTGAGTGCTAGTGGGGGAGGATAGAGGAGGAGCAGGGAAAGAGATAGAATCTTTTTTTTAATAAATTAATTTTTTATTGGTGTTCAATTTACCAACATACAGAATAACACCCAGTGCTCATCCCATCAAGTGTCCCCCTCAGTGCCTGCCACCCACTCACCCCCACCCCCCGCCCTCCTCCCCTTCCACCACCCCTAGTTCATTTCCCAGAGTTAAGAGTCTCTCATGTTGTGTCACCCTCACTGATATTTCCCACTCATTTTCTCTCTTTTCCCCTTTATTCCCCTTCACTACTTTTTATATTCCCCAAATGAATGAGACCATATAACGTTTGTCCTTCTCCGAATGACTTACTTCACTCAGCATAATACCCTCCAGTTCTATCCATGTTGAAGCAAAGGGTAGGTATTAAAAAAAAAGAAATATTAACTGTCAGTTTCTCTATCCCATGATTAACATATGTGCAAATTTTGGAGACCTTCTAAGTCATTTAGTTGTGAGTAGTTTTGCTTTTTTCTTCTAATTTGTAATGGTTATAGGTTATTTTGTTTCTTTATATTTTTAGGATTCATTTATGATTTTATTGTGCTCAGAGAATATGAACTGTATCTCAGTTATTTCAAACTTATTGAGATTTATTTGTGATCTAGTACCTGGTCAAAATTCTTAATGTTTCATGTGTATATGTAAGGCAATTTTTAGATTAGTTATATTAATGTTCTCTTTTTTGGTATATTTTATTAATTTGTGTCAGTTTGAGATAGAATTTAAAACCTTGAATGAGTCTTAAAAGTAGTCTGCAGTAGCAGAATATCAAGTCTCCTATACATATCTATCAAGGAATATATATACATATCTATATATCCAAGACGAGTTTAATATATTAAATATTTTGAACAAATTCATGTATTCAACAATATTGGTCAAACCTCTTTACTGTGTGCTCACCCCATGTCAGATGGTAATGGTCAAAATTGTTATAGTTTCTGGGAGCAGAGAGCACTGATTTGAATTTTAAGCAGAAGTAGGAAGAGCTTCCTAGTAACAGCTTTTGGGGGATGAGAGAAAGGAATGAGGTCTCAGGGATAAGGACAGCACTTCTCAACTACTTTTTTTTTATTTACTTCTTTTAGTAAAACAGTTTAATTTCATAAATGACCATTGTTAAAGTTAAATAGGAAACAGTAAGATAGCATTAAAAATTCTTCTTATTAGGAGAAAATATTTGCAAAGCACATTTTTGATAGTGGATTTGTATCCAAAATATCCAAAGAACTCTTAAAACTCAAAAATGAGAAAACAAACATCCAAGTCAAAACATTGGCAAAAGATCTGAGCAGACACCTCATCAAAGATGATATACAGATGGCAAGTAAGCATATGAAAAAGATGCTAAATATCATATATAATTAGGGAAATTCAAAGTAAACCAAGACAGACATACATATTTAAATGACTAAAATTTAAAAAATGACAACACCAAATGCTGACAAGGATACAGAGCAAAAGGAGCTCTCATTCATTGTGGTGGAAATGCAAACTGGCACAGCCATTTTGGAATACAGTGACTTTTTTTTATAAAGCTAAACATAGTCTTAACATATGATTCAGCAATTGTGCTCCTAGGTATTTTTTCAAATGATTTGAATACTTATGTCCATGCAAAAACCTACACACAGATGTTTACATGTGCTTTATTTATAAATCACTACAAACTGGAGACAGCTCAGATGTCCTTCAATAGTTGAGTATCTAAGCCAACTGGGCTATATCCATCCATGAAAAGGCAAAACTATAGAGAGTAAAAAGATCAAGGGTCTCCAGGAGTTCTAGGGAAAAGACAAAGGATGAACAAACAAAGCAGAGATTTTGGGGGTATAACATTGTCCAGGTAGATTCATGACATGCATTTGTCAAAACCTATAGAACTGGGGTGCCTGGGTGGATCAGTTGGTTAAGCATCTGATTCTTGATTTAGGCTCAGATCATGATCTCAGGGTCATAAGATCAAGCCCCACTTTGTGGAGCCTGATTAAGATTCCATCAAAATCCTAGAGGAGAACACAGGCAACACCCTTTTTGAACTTGGCCACAGTAACTTCTTGCAAGATACATCCACGAAGGCAAAAGAAACAAAAGCAAAAATGAACTATTGGGACTTCATCAAGATAAGAAGCTTTTGCACAGTAAAGGATACAGTCAACAAAACTAAAAGACAACCTACAGAATGGGAGAAGATATTTGCAAATGACATATCAGATAAAGGGCTAGTTTCCAAAATCTATAAAGAACTTATTAAACTCAACACCAAAGAAACAAACAATCCAATCATGAAATGGGCAAAAGACATGAACAGAAATCTCACAGAGGAAGACATAGACATGGCCAACAAGCACATGAGAAAATGCTCTGCATCACTTGCCATCAGGGAAATACAAATCAAAACCACAATGAGATCCCACCTCACACCAGTGAGAATGGGGAAAATTAACAAGGCAGGAAACCACAAATGTTGGAGAGGACGCGGAGAAAAGGGAACCCTCTTACACTGTTGGTGGGAATGTGAACTGGTGCAGCCACTCTGGAAAACTGTGTGGAGGTTCCTCCAAGAGTTAAAAATAGATCTGCCCTACGACCCGGCAATTGTACTGTTAGGGATTTACCCCAAAGATTCAGATGCAATGAAACGCCGGGACACCTGCACCCTGAGGTTTATAGCAGCAATGTCCACAATAGCCAAACTGTGGAAGGAGCCTCGGTGTCCATCGAAAGATGAATGGATAAAGAAGATGTGGTCTATGTATACAATGGAATATTACTCAGCCATTAGAAACGACAAATACCCACCATTTGCTTCAACGTGGATGGAACTGGAAGGTATTATGCTGAGTGAAGTAAGTCAATCGGAGAAGGACAAACAGTGTATGTTCTCATTCATTTGGGGAATATAAATAATAGTGAAAGGGAATATAAGGGAAGGGAGAAAAATTGTGTGGGAAATATCAGAAAGGGAGACAGAACATAGAGGCTCCCCATACTCTCTATAGTTTTGCCTTTTCATGGATGGATATAGCCCAGTTGGCTTAGATACTCAACTATTGAAGGACATCTTGAGCTGTCTCCAGTGGGGAGGGGGATGGGGTGACTGGGATGAGCACTGAGTGTTATGCTATATGTTGGCAAATCGAAATCCAATAAAAATATGCAAAAAAATATAAATAGTCTTTTTTTAAAGTAACTTTTTAAAGATTTTTTTAAAGATTTATTTATTTATTTATGATAGACAGAGAGAGAGAGAGAGAGAGAGAGAGAGAGAGAGAGGCAGAGACACAGGAAGAGGGAGAAGTAGGCTCCATGCAGGAGCCCAACGTGGGACTCCATCCCAGGTCTTCAGGATCACACCCCGGGCTGCAGGCAGTGCTAAACTGCTGCACCACTGGGGCTGCCCATAAATAAATAAATAATCATGTTACTGAAGATGGTGTTTGGTCAGTTTGCCTAAGTTATAGATTATTACAAATCACAGTTTTTCATCATGTTACACTTAAAAGAAGAAGGTTTAGGATATCTCAGGAGTTTTCCAACTTATTTCTTGAAAATATTTCTTCTCAGGTTCTTCAAAGGTGCCTCAGAGGCTGATATGATGTGCAGCCACACTGGCTGGTCACCAGGAGGACCCTTCTCAATATAAGAATGATTGGACTCCATACAAATAGGCTCCTAACTCAAAATGATTGAAACATAAAGGAAGGTACTATTGCTATAATTTAAGTCCAAGGGCAATGTGGCACTTCATGGTTGATTGACTCAGTGATTCAATGATATCATCAAGGACCAATGCATTATTTTTTTTTCTCTTCATATTGCCATGAACTACGTGGCTTCATTCTTAGTCTTAAATTTTGCTGAAACAATACCATGAGTCACATACAAACACTAGGTTCAAGGTAAGAAAGAAGAGTGCTTCATGTTTGGTTTCTCTACTAGAAATAAAGAAACTTTCCCCAGAAGCCTCCATCAACTTTCACTGCGTGAACTGGACGTACTCCAAGTACACCTGCAGACAGCATAGGGTTAGCTTCCATTGAGGCACATTGCTGTTGATACTGAGTAATTACTTCATGGTTCACCTACAAATCAAATGCTAGTGAGGCTGTGTGTAAATGTGTCCACTTAAGGTTTCATTTGAATAAAAAAAAGCAGTCTTAAAAAAATAAGTAGGGAGACTACTGGCTTTATCTCAGAAATTATCCTCAATTAGTCTGCAGTGCATGACTATGCATACCTCAGGATTGTGTGAGACAATATATTTTAAGCTCCATGTAAGGGCTGGCACTAGACAGTGGTGGATTCTAAATTTGTTTCTAGGTCCTTGTTGGCTCAATTGGAACCTTACCTACTCCTTGCGCCATTGCTTCTGGGGCTCTTGGCAAAAAGAATATTTCCCTTTCCACATGAAGGAGTTGGAAGCCAACAGAACAAAGGGTACAACTGTGGGGGTGGAGAATCCAGAGAACAGAGTGCACAGTGACCCAGATGGCGAGAAGAAAGACAAGGTAGCTGTCCCAGTGAGAGCTGGGGCAGGGGTGGGCTAGAATGGGCCACACATCCAAGGTCATGTCACTGAGTCACACTTGGGATTCTCGCATTAACATGGCTATAAATAACATCCATGCCTCCAGCAAGTTCCCCATCCATAAGTGTTTCTAACCTTCTCCATCCAAAAATAAATATATAGCTTTATAAAGCATATGGTCTACAACCCCAGAATCCAAGCTTATTGTTCATCTGGACAATCTTTCTATCCTAATTCTTCATTTTCCAAACAATGAGTAAGGAAGATTCCTCATTATTCTATTTTTCATTGATGTTTACGAAGGAAAGTGAAATTGACCTTTATCATTCATGATTATGAAATTTCAAATACTCAGAATATAACAGCTGGAATTAAGGGCCCTTAGAAATCACGTAGCCTGGTTCTCATTTTACACACGAGGAATATAAAGGCAGTGAGTTTAAATAAACTATCAAAAATACAATGCTACAATGCTAACTTGATGGGCCAAAGCTAGAGTCAGAGATTCCTGTTCTCCATCTGGAACTCTGTCCACCTCAACTACATGGGATTCACATTGTCAGTCAGAGGGACCTGTAACATTTTAGTTTCTAGCTTGACTCCCCTGATCACTCCTTCGTACAACACCATTATGGGCTGATCCTGAGATCTCAGCCTGGATTTGGTGTGGCAAAGTTCTTAAAGAAATCAAGATAAACTAAGTTCTGGAATATGTTTATTAATATGGGGTTAGAAAGAAAGGATATCCCAGCCAGAGTCAACAGCTTGAGTCAAGTCCCCAAAAAGAAAACAGTTTGTGAAAAATCAGCTGCTTTAGTGTGATTGGAGTGGGGGCCAGAGGGAAGGGGTGAGGAGATGGATATATCCTAAATGAACCATTTTGGTCAAAATGCAGAACATCACATTTGGCCTAAATCATCCCTAAGCACTGGGTGTTTTTCTATATGTTGGCAAATTGAACAGCAAAATAAATAAATAAATAAATAAATAAATAAATAAATAAATAAATAAATTTATTTTTAAAAAAGCAAAAAAATAAAAAATAAAATAAATAAATCATCCCTAAGGTTTGTTTACATGATCACTTTTGTCAAGCATAGGGTCAAAACAGTTTTCAATGTAAACTGTCACATAATAATATGAGATGGCAGAAGGCAGAAAAGTAGATTAATATCAACACCTTAATCAAAGCAAATTAAAAATAAAATTCATGTTAAACCATACAAACTGCCAGAATCTGTTTCATTTCCTGAGGAAAATTCTTTTTTTGCAAAATTTTATTTTTTAAACTCTAGTATATTTAACATACAGTGTTAGTTTCAGGCATACAGTATAATGATTCAACAATTCCATACATGACTCAGTGCTCATCCTGATACCTGTGTTCTTCATCTCCATCACCTATTCCACCCATCACCCCCACCACCACCTACCCCCTGGTAAGGACCAATTTGTTCTCTGTAGTTAAAGAGTCTGCTCTTTGTCTTCTTAAAGGAAATTCTTAAATTTAAACTACCTTGTTTACTAACAAGGTAAACATGATAGGAATTGAAAGGTATCAGACTTTGTTAATATTTTTCAAGAGTTGTAGCATACTTTTTATCATTTCTTAAATATTTATTTCTTCATGAGAGACAGAAGCAGAGACAGAGGAAGCAGGCTCCTTGTGGGGAACCTGATGGGGGACTTGGTCCCAAGACCCTGAGATCTTGATCTGGGCCAAAAGCAGACACTCAACCACTGAGCCTCCCAGGTGCCCCTATAGCATATATATTTTTAAAGATTTTATTTATTTATTCATGAGAGACACAGAGAGAGAGAGAGGCAGTGACACAGGCAGAGATAGAAGCAGGCTCCCTGCAGGGAGCCCGACATGGGACTCAATCCCGGGACTCCAGGATCACGCCCTGGGCCAAAGGCAGGTGCTCAACCACTGAGCCACCCAGGCGTCTCCCCAATAGCATATTTTAAAGGTAATTCTCTAACGACAATAGACATTTTAGGAAACTTCATGAGAATCTAATGTAGATTGTGACCATGTAACACTGTAAAATGTTGATAACTTCATGAGGCCAAGTTCATATACAACTCCACAAATTAAGTTTTTTCCCTTGGAACTGGGGTGATACTCTTTGACTCTTGAACCCCTATCAACACTCTTGTTGGGCCCTATGAAAGAGCCACAGATTTCCCAAATAGATAATAAGCTGCTCAATTATTAAGCCCTGTTTCTTGACCTCCTCTCCACATGAACCCAGGTGCTTGCAGCAGCATGCCTCTGAGCATCCGAAAGGCCCCAGGTAAGCCCTATCAAAGGGAGGTCAGGGAAAGTGCCCTGGGACCAGGTGGGTACTGTTGGTTTTAGTCATGGGGGAGGAGCCAGGGGTACATAAGGAGAAGACTGAGCCCTTCCTCATCTTGGTGGGTGGGGGCTGTAAGGCCATTTGCCTCAGTAGCTCTGTTCAGCAAGAATGGGTGCTGCAGGGTGCTTGGCCCTGCTGCGGGTACTGGGTTGGCTTGGAGAGGGCCTGTATGGTTTTTCAACAGGGTAAAGTTCCTGCTTTTTCTTTATGTTCTTTCTCTGGCTGGCTCCTCCCTGAGCCTGCTCTAACTAGAGGTTTCTCTTTTCTATCTCCCTCTAACCAATGCAGGGGAAGACACAGAGGCCTCCTGGCTCTTTCTCTGAGGGGCTGTGGCTCTCTAAGGTCTGCTGCTGACCTCTCCCCAGAGGAAGTCTCCTTTCTCCTGAAGCCCCCACTTTATCTTCAGCAAAGGGACTCTGAGAATGACGTGTCTTTAGCTCAGTAAGCCCAGGTGACATCCAAGTTTCCCTTACTGGAAAAGAGGCAGAAAGGACCTAATATCCTAATGCTCAAGAACATAGCAAATTTGAGTCTGGGGGATTTGCCGTGGAAGCCAAGGCATGGGGTGGGGACATAAGGCTGCCATGGAGCCTGGGAAACGGGGTGTGGGAGTTCTGTGCAGGGAAGCCTTAGTGGGGGGGGGTTCTCCTCTGTCTTCAGTGAGAGAGCAAGCATGGCTGGACTCTCTACAGACTGTAGAATTAAGAGGAAAACAGTATCTTACCTGTTAATGGGAAGACTGGGCTACACTTCCTGCTCTCTCCTCTTCTGCATGGTGGGAGCTGTCCCTTCAGTGCCTAATAAATTCCGGGTGCTATTTTCTAAGTCTCTAAGTGATCCCTTTTGTAGTCGAGGATTAAATAGCTGCCACTGTAATCTTTTCTAACCTTTATGAAGCCTTAATAAGGTCTAGGAGTTCAGCTTCAGCCATCAATGGTGGCTGATCAGCTGTGGGAGCTACGTGGCCTCTAAAATGGCAGTGATAGGCTTGAGAACTTGGGTTAATTCGACTAGTTAAGTAGCTCCTTACAAATAAAGGAACCTGGACCAAAGTAGAACAAGATACACCTGTGGCACATGGGCAGCCGCTAGTAGACTGTTATTCTCTCCAACTTGCACAACTAAGATCCTCTACCAATCCCTAAATAAACTGGTAGTTGCATTCTACTACCTTGGGCCTGGGTCCAAAGTGTGACAGCCCCATTGCCTAATTCTACTTCAATCTTGGATCTGGTCAGCCCTTCCTATGATCTCAGCAATGCTCGTTAGCTCTGTAAGGCTGTAGAAATGAGCTACATCTGGGTTCCCCCCTCTTGGCTGAGGACTGCAGCCTCTCTGATGTGCAGGGTGTTGCTGCTCCTCCCAGACCTGTCACTTCCCCTTAGTGGGGGGGGGGGCACGGCAGTCTGAAACCAGACTGCTGAGCAGAGGGAAGGTTTGAGACTAGGAGCATGCAGGCTAGGATGGCAGGAGACCGAACTGCTCTAAGGTTGACCCGATGTTGTCCTCGGGCAACAACTTGAGGACTTGAGAATGGGGTGGAATATACCTCTCTAGACTGACTCTGAACTGCAGGGACCATGGTGCCTTCTGAAGCTGACCTGAGTCAATATAAAGTGTCCCTTAAGTGTGTAGAACCCGAATCTGACCTCACAGCATGACAGGCCAGCAAGTTGAGACCAGGTGTCAGGGTAAAGAAAGTGATGTTGTTCAGACTCTGGTCCTGAAGACCCTCTCGCCGTCTCTGCAGGCACAGGTATCTTGATGGAGATAGAACTAAAGGAAAACCGGGCCACAGCCATCCCTGGGCTTGAGTAGTCAGAGGCCCTCAGCTGGAGCTAACGGATGGTGCTGGTTCGCTTTCCAAATGCAGCATGTCTTCATTCGGTGCCTCCATTAAGACCTAAAAGGACCCTAGTTCCTCTGCCTGCTTGCTGTGTGTTCACAGATCTAACCTGGAATAGCAAGGGAGGGACCCCTTGAACAACTAGGGCGCTGTCAAGTCCATCTGCCTCTCCTCTGCTGGAGGGTGCAGACCTGAGGGTTTGTGGAAGAATGCATGGACTCCTATCCCCTTTAAATCTTGTGTTGCTAGCACTTCATGACCCACCAGACCCCTTACAGTTGTAGATCTACTGGAAGTGTGTGCTCAAAGGTTCTTTGCTGAAGGTGGATGTGCTTAAGTCTGGGAGCCACAGAGCCAGAGTAGTAGAGGCCTTTAGCCCCATCACTGGCTCGGAGCTGAATTTTTCAGAGTTCTGACATAGCCTGTTCTCCTAATCAGGACGATCCCACTTTGTTTTCTCCCCCCCCCCCGCCCCCATCCTGATCATGTCAGGTTTTGTTCATGAGAACTAGTATACTAAACATGCCACTTTTCATGGTACTAACAAGGTGAGTGTAGGACCTATCTAAACCATAGGGGGAACGGATCACGGACAGTAGCTCAGCCTCAGCTTTTCTCACACAGCAATGAGGCTGAGCCACAGAAGGACCAGAGAACACCAAGGCTTTCACTCAGGCAATTCTTAAGTCTAGACAGGATCTGATAACAATGGAGACGAATTTATTTGGACCAAAAGACTCTTAATGCTCACAATTCCAGTTAGTGACCATTGTGACTTCCTGAGACCCTATGTCCCCCTGGATTTGCCTTAACTTCCTAAATAAGTATGCGTTTTCTGTTCATGCGGGAAGCTTTGCAATAGTGAGCATGGTCTCCTCACCTTGACTTTCGTTAATCTAACAGATGCATGGTCCTGTCTTGAAATATTGCAAAGCATGTCCAACTCCATAGCAGCTCAGTCATCAAGGGGTAAGGACCTCTTCAAGACAGAAGGAAGTCCAGATAGACTTAGTCCCTCCCCACTACCATGCTAGCTGAGGATCCTGGGGAACCATGGCCTTGGGACACAGGTGACCTGGGATGGTCTAGGCAAGCTCCCAGAATTTCAAGAGCCCTATAGTGGAACAGCTGAGGGAGGAGGTGGAGGAGATGCCAAAAGTGCAGCTCCTGCCTCCACCCCCAACCCAGGCCCTAAGAAGCAGTGTGCCCCTTGTGGAGAATACCTCAAGCATGACCTCCTGATGTTTTTCCATCCATGAACAAGCCCCTCATCCAGTGACTGTTCCTGTGTCCCTGCCTTACTTTGTCAGTTTGGTTCCCAGCTAGAGTGACTCCATACTTTTTTTTTTTTATTCCATCTGGCCTGAGGACAGGAAGGACCAGGGGTGTCCAGGGGTAGTAAGAAGTATGGCCTGGAAGAGGAGATAATGTGCAACTCAGAAAACCCTGGAACAAAATGCCGGTCAGTTTCCCTAAAACTTAAATTCAGTTAACATAGCGTACTACTAATTTCGTGGGGAATATAAAAAATAGTGAAAGGGATCACAGGGGTAAGGAGAGAAAATGGGGGGGGGGGATCAGGGTTGACAGAACATGAGACTCCTAACTCTGGGGTTAGTGGAGGAGGAGGTAGGTAGGGGGTGGGGTAACTGGGTGATGGGCACTGAGAGAGGCACTGGACGGGATGAGCACTGGGTGTTGGCGAATCGAACAATATACAAAAGTCTACTAGTTTCCGAGGTAGTTCAGGAACTCCTCCGTTGCATAGAACACCTAGTGCTCCTCACATTATGTGCCCTCCTTCACACCAATCCCCTTCCCCACCAGCAACTGTTTCAGAGTTGAATCTTCTGGTTTCATCTTATTTCTTCCCCTCTTCCCTTTTGCTCCTGTTTTAAGTTGCACATGAGTGAAATCTTACTGTCTTTTCACTTAGCATAATATCCTCTAGTTCCATCCACATTGCAAACAGGAAGATTTAATCTGGAATAATCCATTGTGTATATAGACCACATCTTTATCCATTCACCAGTTGGACTTCTGTACTCTTCCTGTAGTTTGGTTATTGTGGATATTGTTGCTATAAACAATAGGGTGCAGGGGCCCCTTCAGATGATCCTTGCACTGTTCTGGATACTTATTTCTTTGAAATCCTGGGAGCATCTCCTGTCTCAGGCTTATGCTATGGAGCTCCTCTTTGAGGACCATGGGCTCCTTTTCCTATACGTGTATGGTCTTGCAGTGGCTCTTAAGAGCCAGCTGGCCTTGCTATTCACATATGGTTCAGCATGTCAAAGGAACATAATGACTGGGGGGCAGGGCTGGAGCTTGCTCCCACAGGTGGCTGATTCTACTCTGGCCAGCACCGAATAAGATGCCTTGCTAAAGCTGACCTTTTAGGAAATTGGGAAGGTGATCTTATTTGAAACTACAACTTGGTGGACCTATGTATCTTCAGTCGAATATTCTTTTCCCATGACCTGGGCTTTTCTGATAAGCCTGTCTCACAAGAGGGGTGCCACTAGCTGGGGGGGGGGGGCATTGTGTGTAAACCATTCTTGCTGAAACAAGCCTGAGGTGGCAATGTGAAGCTCCTCCACAGGCAGCATCCAGGCCCGTCCTCTCCTTATCCACTTCTATGCATTGCGCTGCAGAACCTTCTCCCAGCTACACTCAACTGACACAGGCCCTATTCTAGATTTTTAGGATGGAGCCATAAAAAGTGTAAGACTCCCCCTGTCTTAGATCCTCCAATAAGCAGACATTTTACAATAAAAACCAGGACCGGGTGTGTAAGAAGAGCTTTGATCTTCCTTTCCCTAACATCAGCTGTGTCCTCCAAGCTCTTATCTCAAATCCAGATCCTCTTGGTCATCTTTGTATGCATCCAGTCTTGTCAAAGCTTTGTCAACTTCTCCACAAGCTAGTAGCTGACCCGTCAGTCTAGCTTCTAGTGGAGTCCAGCTAGCCCTGCCTTGCAAGGATTTTTGTCTCCATGCACATTATCCCCCCCCCCCCATAGCACACGTCTCCAGGAAAACCGACCACAAAGCAGCCAGTGAAGAATCTATAGTTTTGATAGGACCATAACTCTCATGTTCCTAACAGAACATGTGATTATCCGCTTTCCCCTCCAGCATTGTGCTTGATGCAGAAGATAAGCTAGTGAGATGGGAAAGCCAATAGTGAATATTTCACTTTTAAGCTTTATCACACAAGCATTCTCCCCTGGGCCCTCCAGAAGAACTCTCCTGTACCATACTTGAAGGTCTCTAGTTCCTGAGGGATCTCAACTGCAAACTTGCAGTCCCTGAGTCCAGGCAAGACTAGAAGGTACAGGTAGATCTCTAATACTGCAGCTTCCATTCCAGACCACCATGATAAATTGAGGCACTACTGTAACCTGTGGGTTTCCAATATATAGTGAGGTCTAAACCGTAGTCCCAAGTGTGGGATAGTGGGTCTAAATGCATACTCTAAATGGATAAAAACTAAGCACTGAGCTTTCAGTGAGACCATCTTGATGGTGGAAGGTCTTGCCTTGATGGTGGCTGAAGGTTAGGGTGTCTAGCAAGGTCTTAAGAGGACAGCGAAGCTTGCCACATCGATTCTTTCAGTTTTTCTCATGTGTGATGCTGCTGGATAGCCTTCTACCCCCGGTAGAAGTTCCTTCAGGATTGGACCAATCCTCTCCATCCCTGATGCTGCTTTATCAACTAAGCTTATGGAATATTCTAAATGCTTTATCATTTCAACAGTCCTCACAACCTTTCCAAATCCTGCCTTCGGCCTCCGATTTGAATTCTAGTTCTTGAGTTAATCCCCCCCACATTTGCAGGGACTGCTCTGATGTCCAGAATGTCTGTCTTCCATGAGGGCTGGAATCCACTTCTTCCAAACTCCTGTTTTGCTATTTTGACCTCTTCATGAATCAGATGTTTCTAATATTATCTAAAGTAGATAAGTAGATAAGGACACATTCTTTCCCTAAGGCTTTCAACTTGCCTAGTTCCATCAGAGGAATCCCTAGTTCTTCAATAAGACTTAAGTCCGTGACCCCTTGATTCATAGGCTACAGGATTGGTGTTAGCAGGTGTGAAAATAATCTTGCTAGAAGTCTCCATCCGAGCTCTTGGGTGACCAGGTGCCTTGTCAGTGAGGAGTAACTTTTTGAAAAGTCTTTTCTCCCAAGCAAGAAGTCTCCACAGTAGGTTTAGTCTTCAGTAAACCATGTCCTAGACAGATATGCTGTCACCCAGGCTTTGATGCTCCACTGAAGAGCACTGGCCCCTAGCAAGAGAGTTGGCCTGTTTGCCTGGCTTCAAAGCTTCAGAACTGACTTCTCTCTAGCTATGAAAGTCCTAGATGGCAAACAGAGGGGAACTGACCAGTCAGTGGGGCAATCCGAATACACATTAAATCTGCTATCTAAATGGGTGGAATCCCTGGTGACCCAAAATCCTTACAATAACCTCATAGATCCTAAAACAAATAGTTTGAAATGTGAGCATTACCAAAATGAGACGTGGAGTAAGCAAATGCTCTTCAGGAGGCAATGGTGCTGGTGGATTCACTTGATGCAGGGTTGCCACAAGCCTTCAATTTCCTTTTCCTCCAGGAAAATATCTGCAAAGCAAAACAAAATATACCTGTATTTTTCAGAACCATACTGGGGTTGAGTTCATCCAAGGAGTTGATTCAGCTTCTTCAGTTTGTGTGTTTATGTGTGGGTTTGTGGGTTGTTTTTTGGTTTTTTGTGTGTGTGTGGGTTTTTTTTTTTTTTTTTTTTTTTGCTTCGATGTGTGGGAAGACTAGGGAACTGAATGGGTCTACAGACTCTGGGACCCACAGGCTCAAAGCTGAGTTTCTACCTTTGACATTATTGGAGGTTGCCAATTTAGTGATGAACAGAGGAAACGAACCAAGCCAATACCTTGCTGGTGAGGGTTGAGTAGTGGGGAGCCCAAGTGCTACCAGTAGGTCTTCTCCCCAATAACCCTCAGGGTGCTGACTTTCACTATATTCACATTAAGATGACATATAGTGTCATCTTAAAGTGACCAAAACTTTTTTTCCAAAGGCCTAAAACTTTCTTCAGATCTTCTATAATCTGGCTGGTGTAGAGTCCTGTAGTTCCTAAAGGCTATGGTCCAGCCTTCCCTGATCCTGGGTCAAATCCTGTACCACTTGGATCTACGTGGCCAAAATCAGACTTTCCTGGATTCCTTTTCCTAGGAGGCCTATGCTCAAGATACCCCTTCCAGTCACCACTAGCCTTACATGGCATTCCTTCCATTTCTAGTATCTGGCAAAATTCTTCCTGAAAGGATTTATAATCCTGCAAGTTACAGAATAACTGGAAGATGCTTCTTGAAGGGTGACCTAACCAATTTCCTGGTGTACTCCCTTGAGTGCTAAAACCCTTCCAAGTCCTCCTAATTTCTGTACCTGACATATCTCCCTTACCCCATCATTCCTATGGTAGGTTTTTGGTCAGGTCACTTGGCATTCTCTGCAACTTGGGGATGGCCCTCTATGTACACTCAGATGCTCTTATCTACAAATTATCCCAATATGTCCTGTGCTTTGACCTACAATCCTATATGGATTCTTCTACCATTAGAAGTGAAAGGTTTAGATATTCAGGCTTTATACATAGTTTTCACGTAGCTACCCTCCACATATAAAAGTAGACTTCAATATTCCAGACTTTCCACTGGCTGCTTAATAAGGGATATGTGTCCTCAAGGTGACTTGCCCATCAAAATTAGCAAAATTCACCTGTGGCTGCATCAATCTCTCCCATGCTTTGCTTTCCTTGGTTTCCTGGGCACTCCGTGGTGGGCACACAATTCCACGGTACCCGTTGCCATGGCATCAGTTGTCGCTTGCATATTCCTACTTCTGACTCCTCCATTCCTAGTGGAGGCCTTCTGAAACCTGGCCACATATCTGAATTCATATCTGAGGTGCCCAAATTCAAAGTCTCAGTGAAATAGCTAGCAGGACTGTCTTGTTCAGTGTCCTGTAAACCTGCTATGCCCCACGGTTTCCAATCTTTGTGTTAATAGCAGTAGAACTGTGGTGTCTAACTTATCAGACTTGAGATAGCCAAATCATCAAATCACATGTCCCTTTAATAGTTGGATCTGCCCTTCCACTACCCCTTGTTTTCCAGAGTTAGGAGTCTCCTATTAGGGAAGGCTGGGGGATGGGGTGACAAGCATTGAGGCAGGGCACTTGACAGGATGAGCAGTGGGTGTTACACTATACATTGGCAAATCAAACTTCAAGAAATTTATATAAAACAGTCGGACCTGCCTACTTTGTCTTTAGGTTGGCTCCCCTATTAATCTACTTAGGAGACCAGAAATAACTCTGGAAATGGTCTTCATTAATTTTTTTATCTTAAAGGTTAGCTAAAGCTCACCTCTCCACTGAAAACCAGTAGCTACAGGAATTGGGGGTCAACCTTTCTCACATCCCTTAACCATTCAGAATGTGTTAGAGGGAGATAAGAGACAGATGGGCAAGATTGAGGGGATTTACCAGGTATCTAGGATTGTAATGTCCTGGAAAAACTCCGGTGACATGAACTGTGTTGGGTTAGGAGGAGCTTCAACTTTCTGATGGAGTGGAGAAAGGAAGAACACATCCTGGGTGACAGCAGGATGTGCCCTTTTGGGAGGGGAGAAGCTTTCCTGGAAGCCTCTCCTACTCCCCTGAAATTGCAAATTCTAAGAACTTCTTCCTGAAACTCCAATCTTTTCCCCCAAGTGGTACCACAGGATAGCTTTGGGATCATTACTGATCATAGTAGTCCTAAAACTGAACCTGACCATCTTCCACTCCATAAACCTCCAAGTTATCAGGGAATAGATGGTGGGGGGACGAATCTGTACTTCTGCCTGTTGGCTATGTACTAAAAAGTAATGGCTACTTCCTGTATGCCTAAGATGGGAACAATTCAAATCTGCTCAGATAACCTTGCCGTTCTGAGATGCTTGGCTGCCCAGGAGTTCTGCCCAAAGGGGGTGGACACCAGGCATGGACCATGAGGGCATTCTCCAGTCCTGTAGCTTGTGCTGAGCTAGTTCCAGAACAAGTAAGAGCAGACCCAGAACTTCCCTGGGCATATCCTAGCAGCTTAGAGGGAATCAAGCTCCTATGACCTACATCAAATCCTAGCTTCTGATAATTATTCAAGCATACTTTAAGGACCTGATAGGGGTTTATGAAACAATCTGGACTGAGGCTTATTTGTAACCTTCACTTAAAGCAAAAATAGTTCTTATAGAAGATGTAAGTTAATAAGCATTAACTCCTCAGAAAACTTGTCTATCCTAGCTTCCTAACCTACAATGCATGCACATTGGACCTCTTCTGCTGCATCCTATATTTTTATGCCCTTTCTGTATCCATTTTTGACTATGTCCTCTATTCCATCTCCCAAGGGTACGGTACCTATTCTGTCCATTGATTTAACTTGTAAGATGTTGGATCCTAGCTAGCAATATTCTGTAACCTGCCTCTAGGATCATGGCCATGACAGATCATAAGGCATGAGCTGCTAGACACTTGCAGAGCCCAAGAAATTAGACCTGCATGCATGTGCACACACATATCATGAGTGGGAATAACGCCTCAACTTGTGCTTGCCACAGGAGCAGGTGCCAAGTCCAAGTGTGGCTAAATGCTTGAAGCCACAAAGTTTCAAAACTGCCCTACGGGGCAGCATATCTGCAGGGGGAGTGTAGACTTCAGGTTGGAAGGGGCAGGCAAATGCTCCTCGGAGTTCAGGGCAAGGCAGAAAGGCAGTTATGCTAAAAGAAACTGCAGGTCTACTTGGTGGTCAAGAGGCTTTTTTAACCTGGTGTGTGGGGAGAGAGGGAGTTGGCCTCTGCCAATGATGAAAGTACTGCCAAAGCTCCTCAGATGAATACGGCCCTGGGTTTGTGGGCAGAAAATCTTTAGCAGTGTTTACTTCAGAGGATAGGTACATGCTTGATATCTTGTTGGTGGCCATGGCCCTTAGGAAGGGGCCTGTAAAGATCCTGACTTGGGGATTTGGCTCTAGACCTATCTTGTAGACAGTTGGAACTTAAACACTTCTAAGAACAGATAAAACTTTGGCACTAGTGGGTCTACAGAGCCCAACCTGTCCCAGTCCCCATATCAGGGTCTGTTTCCATACCGGGAGGAAAGCTCGGATGACCATGCTTCAGGAGAAACTAGATTACTTGTGATCCACAAAAGGGATTACAACATCCTGTCAGATGCCTTGAAGGCTAAAGCAGGACTTCAGCTTGGCAATCCAGAGGAGTATGTGAAAGACTGATAGTTGGCTTCTGTTCCAGTATTCCTGAACTCAGCAGGTTGTTTCATGGAGATACCATCAGTATGAAAGAACAGTTGTTCTTACCCTTCAAATTGTAACCACTCTAAAATGGTCACGTGGATAATGAGAAAGACTAAACTTAGGTATAATAGAATCACATTTTTAGAATACATTAGGAGCTTTTTTGACTCTGAACTGAGACTGCTCAGCCAACTAGTTAAGATTTTCAGTATAGTGGGAAACCTGGGAACTATAATTCTAGGTTCTCCTGAGACTCTAGAAATAACACTTATAGAATGTCCTATGAATGGAGTAGCTTCCTACTACATAAAATCATGCTGCCATTGTCCTGGACTGTTGCTTACTGTAAATTCTTGATGTTAGTGATCAGAGATCACTGATAGCCTGTCAGAGTAGATATCTGAAGGGAATCTCAAACTAGTGTCACCTCAAATTTACAGCCACAACTGGGGTACCATAATCTTAAAAGGCTAATGCCTTAGCCTGTATCCCTATTTGGTACAACTATGGTTGGGGTTGCTAATATTGGTCCCTATGGCCATTAGAATACTAGCTAAGATTCCTCCTGAAGCAAACACATCACCCAAAGCAGACACATTCAGCTTGTTCTTTCCCTCAGGAATTCAAGTGGGGCTGGGAATAGGTCTCTAGGCACTGAGGAAACCGGACTCTCACATAACCAAGAAAGGCATATTCTGGACAGTAGAGGGGAGGTAATAGAAAAGCAGTAGACAAGGTCAAGTGGAAAACAGATCTCCCTCCCCTCAAAAACTTTGTGGAGGTTTGTTGGAGATGAAAGAGCAGTAGTTAGCCAGAACTCAAATCGGAGACCTGGAATCAGAAATCCTGAAAGCAGGAGGGGAAGCTTAGGAACATAAAACTTTGCCTCTGGATTCTAAGGTACCAAAAATCAGGTGGATTCAGGTGTTCTTACTTCTTACCTCAACTCCCCCACCTTTAAAATAAGGAGGCCCACTGGGTTTCATGCCAGAGCAAGACTGGAAAGATCTCTATGAGGCCAAGATTTTCTGGGTCAGCTTGAATTTTTCTGTTAAGTCTTAGAATTTTAAGCTACTCATTTTTCCTTTGAACAAGAAGCTAGAAATATGGATGATGGAGCAACATAGCCTGTGGCTGGACAGGACCTGTAATTATGGTACAAGGAAGACAGATAGTCACTTTTTTCCTTAGGTGTAAATCCTAGGGGATTAGAAGTCTCCAAGTAAATCATACAAGAATCTCTGGTACCACCAAAAACCTATCAAATCATCTGGACATGTATGGCAACCATCTACCTCCTGAGGCTTCAAAAAAGCCTTCCACTCCAAATTTGGCTTTAGGCATGCCTTGTTGACGGACTTTTCAAATCTTGAATCTGTTTTGATAATGAAAGCTTTAAAAATTCTTCCCGAAAAATCCAACAACTTGCGTTGGCATCCAAGATGCATTTACAGTAGACTCCAAGGGTGGGCTGGAAGGATTTCAAGGGGTTTACCTGCCCGAGAGCTAACTGCAGGGAGAACTAAACTTCTAAAGCCTAGAAGGGTCCATAACTGTCCTATCCTCTCCAGGAACAAACTCCAAGGTCCTTACATTTCCTAGACGACCTGTAACAAGGGTGACACATGGACCCAAGCTTATCCTCTATGGATCTGAGCACTTTTGAGGGACTAGTTCAGGACCTGAGAGTAGAAGTCTAGATGTTACCATCCAAATCTTCTAAAAGATGAGACCATCTAGATGCCAGGCGATAGATGTTCCAGCTTTGTTGGCCCACCCCAGAGTCCTTGAAGCTCAAATCAAGAATGGTCTTCAGAAAATCATCTGGGGCCAGGCAATTGCAAGATTGTGGATAGTTGTGGTCTACCTCAGTCCCAGTATCTCAAATGCACAAATCTACTCTCAAAACACAAGTTTGAGAGAATGTTCTAGGTCCTGAAATCACAACCATACTATAAGGATGGAAAAGGGAGGATGTTGGTGAGGACAGCTGAAAATATTAATCACAGGGTTATGACCAAGGACAAGATGTGGAAGCTAGGAAGTGTTGAACAGAAGCTAGAACTTACATGGCTTCACCCCAAGATTTGGCGGGGGGTGGGGAGCAGCAGGTTGATTGGACCCAGGAGGAGAGACCACCTAAGAACTTATACTCAACATGGGATTACAGCCATGGGGCCGAGCAGCAGGGGATGAGCTTTTTCCCCATGGTCAGGTCAACTTTTCTTTTGGGTCTAAGATCCTGAGAAATCGAAGCAGGTATCTGTGACCCTTCTCAAGATCACTGGAAAAATTTGCTCTAAAGCCAATAGAGGGGAAGAAGCCATTTAGATCTTATCCACCTTTGAACAGTAGACCAATAATTGTCTGCCATCTACAGGTGCTCACAGCAGACAATGCAACAAGAATTCCATTTTTAAAGCTTTCTAAACAAGCTTGACACTTCCACAAGGCTAGTCTCACTAAGACTACTTAATAGATCATTAAATCGGGGAGTACAGGGTCTCAGGAAGCAGATGCCCAGACCAAGTTTGGAACATGAGGTATAAGCAGCAGTGAAGGGAACGGGGGAGGTGGGGAGAAAGCAGTATTGGTCAGATGGAAAGGTTTGAACTTCTGGTTCAGACCCAACAAGGCCTCTGCTAACCCAGCACAGAGCTCTGGAACTGATGTAGTGTCGGAGTAACCTGCAACATAGCTTTCCTCCTGTGTAACCCAGGTGCCCCCTTATCTGTCCTGTGTCCCAATCCCCTTACCATGAGAATCTTAAGATTCCTCCTCTCCAACCAGCACTGGGACCTCCTAAGTAATCCCTGAATAAAATCCTGGACAGTATCCAGGATTCTCCCTACTGTGTCTAGCCTGAGAGCAGCTAGAAGCTTGCCTCGGGCAACATCCAAGTGAGCTACATAGCTCCAGCTTCATCAGACAGGATGATTTGCCTCTACCACACCAATCAGATCATCCACTCAGTCTAGGCATGGTATAAAAGTCTGTTCTAGAAACCAGTGCATGATTATGCATCCCCATGGACTCTCGACCTATGGCGTTTAGTTCATGATCTTAGCTGTGTCTTTTAACCCAGGACTAGGTGAGGGGAATGTTCAACTTCATGTGAAATTCTAAATGTTTAGGGTTTGTCTAAAGGACCTAGTTTGTCCTTGTCCTAAATGAAGAATCAAGAAAATGGCTTCAAGTTCAAGAAAGCAAAATTCCCTGCGTGATCCTACAGATTCTACTGAACACTGAAGTCTTCAGTGTCACTAGTGAATGACCAAATGTTGGGTGTGTTCTTCCTACTTGAGCTGGGGTGGGGAGAAGCAAGATGGTGGAAGAATAGGGGTCCTCAACTCATCTGGTCCCACAAACTTACCTAGATAACTTTCAAAACCACCTGGATACCTACAGATTTGACCTGAGATACAAAGAGAACGTCTTATATGCTACAGAGTTCTTGCATCTGACAAGGTAGAAAAGCAGAAAAAACTAAAGAGAGGGGGAACCATGGCAAGCTGGGGGAGAGTGGAGCCCCTGAAAGCCTCCAGGCATGAAAGCCCAGCCCTGGACAAGTGGGAACTTTAAAAATCCATGCCTGAGTTTTCCCTGGCTGAAAAAAGTGCTTAGCAGGGAAATAGGGCAGACTCACAGGAGGGGCAGTGAAGCCTCCAAGATTCCTGGAGACTGAGGGGCGCCGGAAGAAAGCTCCCCCCCAAACCATGGTCTACTCCTGGTAGAGGGCTGGAATGCTGCAGCCCTTGTGGCATTGTGGAGAAGCTTGCCAGTTACACAGGTCTGCTCTGGAGCTCCCTTTACCCTAGAGCCCAGCGATGGACAGAGGTGACTGTCCTGTTCCTTCTGGAGAAGCAGTCCTGGGAATGCAGGGCCCTGGATCCGAGGGCATCCAAGCGGACAAAGCTGGCTATCCCTCTGTTCCCCCCCCTGGGACGAGAGGAAGTGGGGAGGGCACAGGACAGCGGGAACTCTGCCTCTGGGTGCTCTGCAAGTTGTGCAGATCCATGCACCCATACCTGTCCCAGGAGCGTCTAGGCCTGTGTGGACTTGGGGAACTGAGGCTAGTTACTCTTGGGGACCCCTTAGCTCTGGAGATCTGGCCACTGCCATATTTTCCCCCTGTCTTTGCTTTTCACCTGTAAGAGGTGGGGCCTCTAGGGAACAAAGGCTTCACAGGATAAATAGCTCAAACTGAGCCTGGCACCTGCCAAGGCATGGGGCAGCTCTTCTCAGGCACAGACACCTGAGAATCAGCAAGTAGGCACCTCCCCTAGAAGAACTGCTGGAAGTACAAGGGAAAAGCAAGTTTACTGGACAAGCTGCACTAGAAATCCCCAGGACTGAGGGGGAAAAACCGTATATAGAACAAGAGGGTCTCTTTTATTACGACTCCTGTTTATACCAGGTTAAAGATTTCCAATATTTTTCTCTTCCTGCCTTAACTACAATATTTTACCAACTCTTCATTTTTCCCCCTTTGATATTTCTACAATTACAGGTCTTAGATATGTTTTTCACTTCTGGATTCCCTTCAACATACTCAACTTAATTTTGGTAAACATAGGAAGTGGGGTTTTGTTTTTACAGTGGTGGAAGTTAGTACCTTCTAACACAAATACACCCAGAACGAAGTGGAACACTGTGCTCATTTAGAGACTGCATGCTCTTCCTTCCCATTCTGCCCCACTATTTTATCTTTAGTTTTGTGGTTGATGGGCCTTTATAGAAGTTCTGCTGGCTTACATAAATTTGGAATTGAACATCTAATGTACAGAACAAAATACACTCAGAACCAAGAGGATCACCCTCTAGGTCCCCTCAGGGAGACTATATTCTCTCTACCTACTTCCTCACCACCACCTTTTTTCAACTTTTTTACTAAAAAATTTACTTAGTGGGCTTTTTTTTTTTCCTGGTCTCTGACCTCTTCAGAATTGTCTAAGGTGTATTTTGCTTAGGTTGTGGCTATTTTTTGACTCGGCTCACTCATACAGCCACTCTGCACTAGACAAAATGAATAGAAGGAAGAACTTACAAAAAAGAACCAGAAGCAATACTCTACCACAGAATTACTGAACGTAGATTTAAATGTCAAATTCAATTCAGAAGTAAACCATAGTTATTGGTGGCTCTGGAAAAAATCCTAAAGGACTCTAGAGACTTCCTGCAGAATTGAGATCTAATCAGGCCAAATTAAAACTTAACGGAGATGCAGTCCAAACTTGATGCCCAACTGCTAGGGTTAATGAGGTGGAAGAGTCAGTGACATATACAAGTTGACAGAAAGGAAAGAAGTTGAGGAAAACTAAAGAACCCACAAAGAAAGGCTTAAGGAAATGCTAGGTTGGGAAGAAAGAATGTCTAACTGGGATTCCAGAAGAAGCTGAGACAGGACCACAAAGTATATTTGAATAAATTCTAGCTGGGAACTTCCCCAATCTGGGGAAGGAAACCGACATTCAGATCCAAGAGGACCCCTCCGAAAATCAAAAACTGTTCAACACCTCTACATCTAGTGAAACTTGCAAATTTCAAAGATAGAGAATTCTTAAAGCAGTGCAAGATGAGTTTTATATGGGCAGAAATATCAGTAACAGATCTATCCAGAGATCTGGCTGGCATGATATACAAGGTACTAAATGAGAAAAACATGCAGCCAAGAATACTTTATCCAGCAAGGCTGTCCATCAGAATAGGTGATAAAAAGCTTCCAGGATAGAAAGTGAAAACGTGACCACCAAATTGGCTCTGCAAGAAACATCAAGGGGGGGGACCCTATAAAAAGGGAACCCACAAAACAGGGACTGTATAGGTAATAGGACACTTAATTCATATCTTTCAATAGTTACCCTGAACGTGAATGGGCTAAATCACATCAAAATGTCCAGAGTAACTTTCTGGATTTAAAAAAAAAAACACAAAACAAAACCTATCTATATGCGGTCTACAAGAGACTCATTTTAGATCTAAGGACACCTCCAGCCTGAAAAGGGGTGGAGAACCATTTACCATTCAAATGGTCCTCAAAAGAAACCTGGGGTAGCAATCCTCATCAGATAAACTAGTTTATACCAAAGACTAATAGATGAAGGACACTATATCCTACTTAAAGGGTCTATCCAACAAGACCTAACAACTATGAATATTCCCCTAATGTGGGAGCTGCCAAGTGTATCAATAAATCACCAAAGTAAACATACTTCAGAAAATACACTAATTTCAACCTGGCACTCTCAGCAAAAGACAGCCCCTGAGGGGAAATAACATCGCAAAAAGAGGGAAATACATCGCAATACAAGCCTCCCTCAAAAAACTGGGGGGGGGGGGGGAGACTCAAATACACAAGATAACCTCACACCTAAAGGAATTGGAGGAAGAGCAAATAAAGCCCAAACCAAGCAGAAGAAAAGGTAATGAAGATTAAGGAACTCCATGAAATAAAGACCAGAACTGTAGAAAAGCAATAAAACCAGGAGCTAGTACTTTGAAAGAATTGTAGATAAACCCCTAGCCAGTCTCATTAGACTCAAAATCATGAAAGAGCGAACACAACTAATAACAAGGAAACACAAAGGACTTTAAAAATGTATTATGAGCAACTATATGCCAACAAACTAGTCAATCTAGAAGAAATGGATGCATTTCTGGAAAACCGCAAATTACTCAGACTGGAACAGGAAGAAATAGAAAACTTGAACAGGCCAATAACCAGCGAGGAAATTGAACCAGTCATCCAAAACAAAAGTCCAGAGCCAGGTGGCTTCCCAGGGGAATTCTTCCAAAGGTTTAAAGGAGAAAGATCTATTCTACTAAAGCTCTTTCAAAGGATAGAAAAAGCAAGAATACTTAAACTCCTTATGAGGCCAGCATTACCTTGATCCAAACAAAACCAAGACCTCATCAAAAATTATGGACCAATATCCCTGATGAACATGGATGCAAAAATTCTCAAGATACTAACCAATAGGCTCTAACAGTACATTAAGAGGATTATTCACCATGACCACGTGAGATTTATCCGCGGGATGCAAGGGTGGTTCAACACTTGTAAAACATTGATCATATCAAGAGGAGGGGAAAAAAAAAAAACCATATCCTCAATAGATGCAGAGAAAGCATTTGATAAAATACAGCCTCCATTCCTGACTAAAACTTTTAAAAGTGTAGGGGTAGGGGGAAACATTCCTCAATATCTTAAACCATTTATGAAAAGCCCACAAGGAATATCCTCAATGGGGAAAAGCTGGGAGCCTTTCCTCTAAGATCAGGAACATGACAGGGATGTCCACTATCACTACTGGTATCAACATAGTACCAGAAGTTCTAGGCTTGGCAATCAGACAAGAAATGCATTCAAATTGGCAAAGAGGTCAAATTCTCCCTCTTTGCAGATGACAGGATACTCTCTATAGTAAACTCAAAAGACTCCACCCTGGAGGGTATTATGCTGAGTGAAGTCAGAAGGACAAATCTCGTTTGGTTTCCCTCCTATGTGGAGTATAAGAAATAGTGAAAGGAATTACAAGGGAAAGGAGAGGAACCATGAGAGATTCCTAACTCTGGGGAAACAAAGGGTTGTGGAAGGGTAGGTTGGCAGGGGGATGGGCTAGTTGGGTGACAGGCAAGGAGGAGGGCATTTGGGATGAGCAATGGGTATTATACTAAATGGTAAATCCTAATTTAAATTTAGAGCTCTAGCTTTGGGCCTGTGCCTAGAGACTCTAGCCAGTTTCCTAACAATGGAAGACTCTCTAGGTTAGGTCTGTGGCTATGTACATCCTGTAGTTCATGGAAAGACCCTCCCCGCCCTCCCCTCCCCCCGTCCTATGAATCCAGGCTCCCCTGGGCCTTTCAGGACCCTGGGCCTGGGATCTTGCCCATCTTGGAGGCTCTGAATATGAAATGCCACTTGTATCTAGTTTCTATCATTAGCTAAAAAGGGCATTCTTCTACTTACTATCTTAGGCCTACTGTAGTTATGGTCAAACTACGGTGGGCAAAAAGGAGAAACGGGGGTTGGGGAGGCTTTATGCTGGATGGAGGATGTTTACTTTTGACCAGATAAGCCTGGTTCAAAAGACTAACAACAAAAATCCACCACAGTCCCTGTCTGATGACTTGGAGTGCTGTTTAGTGAAATGCCTTGGTTTATGGTTCTGGCCCATCTCTCAGCTTTATTAGTTGGACTTTGCAGTAAATAACCCACTGAGCACCATGGTATGTGGAGTACGGGTTCAGGATTTTAAGTTCTGGTAGTGACCTCCCTCCAGTGCGAGTACTGGCAAACTTGAGTGTAGAAGCTGGTTTGCCATTCCTGTGGGCACAGCGTTGCCAAATGCTACAGTTATAAAGTGGATGTGCATGCAGGGATTAAATGGATCTCCTATCTGTCTTTACTAGGAATTCAAACCTATACACATCCAAAACCTATCACAATGCCTCCGAGGGGCAGTATGGCTGTGAGGAGCTCTGTGCACAGAAGGAACTGGCCTTCCTGAATCAGGCACCAGAGATGGTTCCCTTACATTGTTCACCCAGGAGAGTTTTGGAGGCTTTTAGCAGCCTCTGGTTTGTCAGGAGATGGATTTGGTGAAGAGAGACACTCCATAAAAGAGGCCTACCCAAGGTAAAGGGCTGTGGGAACAGACTCCTTGCTGAGGGGGCCGCAGAGAAGAATGAAGGGATGCTTTCCTGCACCGCTTGCTCTATACTTGTTCACTGGAAATGTAGAATGGACAGACACAAGGTGGACACTGGCAATCGGCTACAAGGGTGGCATAGGTAGCATAAAGCTAGGTGTGACCATCTGGAGCAATGGGACTTTCTGAGGCTGCAGAGGCAAAATTTCCTAATATTGGCCTGTCATTGCCTCAGTGGAGATAAAGATGCATACAGAGAGATGGGTTCTCTGCAAAAGGGTTGGGAGAGGTCACATCACAAAAAATGGTACTGCCTGACCACAAAGCACCTGTTTGCTCTTGGGTCTCTGAGTCTAGTCCATGATGGATGTCCCTAAAATCCTCATGTTTGATTCAGAGCCAGCACTGGATCTTGAAACTCCTACTAGAGTGTAGCCAGGGAGTAGGGAAACCTAAGGTAATGTTAAGAATGATGATCTTGGCAAAGCGATGGAT
The DNA here is from genome assembly GCF_905146905.1 of Nyctereutes procyonoides. NCBI lineage: Eukaryota > Metazoa > Chordata > Mammalia > Carnivora > Canidae > Nyctereutes > Nyctereutes procyonoides. The sequence continues at coordinate 29,397,762 of NW_026575159.1, forward strand.
CCCTAGAACTTCAGGCTGGCATCAGCTGAAGCCTGGGGCTCAGGGCTATGGCTTGGAGCAGGTTTCCGGACTGGTTGTTGCCCTGGGAAACCATCCATACCTGTGGCTTGGTCACATTTGCTTCTTACTATTGTCTGCTAGGCCTGAATACTGATCTTCTCTCCCTTTGATTGGGGGTGTTTTTAAGCTGCAGACTGTTCCCAGCTTCAGATGTGACATGAAGCAGTCTTGCTCAAGGCGGCAAGTGACAGCAGATGCCCAAGTTATCCCTCTTAGAATCCCTAACTTCCAGAGTGGCTTTATTCCAAGAATAGGCCCTTTGACATGGGATTACCTGGTACCAAGGTGGCCATTCCACCACTGCCCAGTGGTGTCCGTGAGGCAAAGGCAGCCGTTGATGAGTTCTCTACTAGGAGCTTCCCTACAGGAAGCCCAACCATGACCCAAAACTAATCTTGGTTTCCTGGCTGGCCCTCCAAAAAAAAAAAAAATCCTCTATTGAAGATGCCTAGATCCAACTTCCTGGCATCTCCTATTCAGCTTTTGAACTGGGATATGTAACCATTCCTGCAAATTGACCACTAAAACCGAGAGCCAGACTGGGAGGCTGATGGACCCTCCTCTGACTCCACTTAGGCACAGGAGACAGATTCTGGTTCCTGAAGACACCCAAACTATAAGGCCCTGAGAACAGGGCACACCTATAGTTGTACACCCCAGCCTTGCAGGTGGGGGATCTGAAGGCAGAAAAGATTAAACTTGAGGAGTGTGGTCTCTGGTCCTAGAATCCTTGGCTCCTTTCTAGAGGGAAAACCCTTTTCTGTACAATCCCTCCTGGTCAAGTAGAAACAGCAGGTGATTTTTCCATATTAAATCCTGCGAAGGCCTCACTTCACTGGGTCTTGTGGAACACTTAGTGGAAACTGGGCTCTGGAAGCTTCATGCCTTTAGATCTTGGTCCTGTCTGCCCTGGGACACTTTGCCCTGCCTCTTAACTGTGTGAAGACCTCTGAGTAGGAGACAGAATGAGGGGAGGGGGTTCCAGGAAGACCAAATGTCCTAAAAAACCAAGACCAGATGCTGATTGACCTGTAAGCTGGACCCTAGCACTTGGATGTACCAGCTCTCGGGCTCCTCACCTCCTTGTCCAAGGTTCTGTTTACCTTGCCTGCTACAAGGACACGCCTCGAGGTGAACCCAGCTAAGGTCTCCTTAACAACTCTTAAGATCTGGTGGATGGGTCTAGGCATCCACTCCTCTTGCTGCCACCCAAGACCTACCTCGCGTGGAAATTCCCTTTATGAAAGCCGCCATCCACCAACTTAGTGGCCTGCCTCCTCTTCTGTCTCGCCTCTCCCCTTTGCCTATGGGGGCCGGTTTCAGATTTCAGATTTCACCCTGGAAGCCCCTGAAAGGAGTTTGATTTCCAGGGGACCTTCTGGAAGAGGAATCAGGTGAGACATGGCTGAGGTTTGCCTGTTATGAAATCCGGTCCTGTGACTAGAGGGTCATGGAGGTCCTGTCATACGGCCTTGTCCTGAAGGCTTTCTGGGTACACTGGTGTGTGTGTGTGTGTGTGTGTGTGTGTGTGTGTGTGTGTGTGTGACTGTGTGCACTACCTGAAGCCGCACTCTTATAGACCTCTGCCTGTTCAGTGCTTTCAGTTAGGATGTCAGGCGCTCTGCAACTAAGCACACATTGATGTATTCATGGTCAATGATTAATTTTTCCTAGACTTCAGAGTTCTAGAACTTTCCCTGTGGGGAAGCCAGTGAGCTTTTGCCTCTAGCTTCATCTTCAAAAGCTGTTACACTTAACTAGAAAGGTGTTTATTCCTATAAGCCCTGGTTTCTTTGCAGGACTGAGGGAAAGGTTCTTCCTGAGGTGCTATTAAGTCACATAAGTGATGGGATGGGAAGACTGGAATCAAGACAAGTTTAACAGGGTCTGACCTTCCTAGAGGTGAAAGATTTAGGTGAGCCATCCATGGAATGTCTTCTCTAATGGATGAATTTTGTTCACCTTGAATTTCTCAAGGCAGTGACCATTAGGATGGCTGAGGATGGAGCTCAGGTATCCATTATAAACATAAAAGTCCTGGCTAGTGGCAGGTACTCCCCATTCCTTGGCAGGGGACCACACCTAGCCACAGGGACTGATCAGAGAAAGCAGCCAGGCCTGACCTCCACGTTGCATTGTTTCCCAGGATTCCAATGCTATGTAGACCAGGGACAACACAAGCAAGACAGAACTATAGTCAAGAAGGAACAGGATCAAAGTCTGAGAGGCAAATCTCAACATGAACACAGTGCTTTGGGTTCATGTAACAATAGGCCACCAACACAGATCATTGAATCTGGTTTCTGCCTAGAACCAAGACAGATGCAAGAAACAAGTGCACCTGAGAGGGACTCTATCCTCCTCTGAAACTCTAGTTGCAGAACACCCATAACCTCACTTTCCCAGACATAGATAGGTCTGTCTACTCTGGCAACTTTAAGTGGGTTGTTGACTCTAGCACTCCTCAGGATTCTGTTCAGGTTTCAAGGTTTGTGTTAAGAGCTCGGGGCTTCTGTGGGGCCAGCTCTACCCTCCACTCTGCTTCTTTCTGATTGGAAGAGTGAAGTCAGGGCAAAGAGACCTTTTCCTGACTACACAGGAGCCAGGAAGTAAGAACTGCAGACTAGTTGGGGAAGACCTAACCTTTAGGAAGGGGAGGGGATGAATGAGTCACATTTGGCTGAAGCCCAAGGATGTACCAACTTCTCTGCCACTGGCCATGGGTGGGACGGGGCAACACTTACCAACCTCTACTGAGATGAACAGTACTAGACTAAGTCTTAATGTATGAAATCTACAAAGGAAAGCTGTCCTATCATCCAGGACTGGTCTATGTGGGTTTGAACCTTTTAGAGTAGGGACTTCCTCCATATGATTTTAGTAAGGTACACTAAGTCTGGGCTGCCCAAGATCCACCTGGAGAAATAACTTGGAGTCTGCTTACTCAAAGGGCTCCTTTGCTGACCAGTAGACTGGAGATAAAGATGAATTATGGGTCTGCCTCCTCTCATGTGCATGTGAGAAGCTATACAAGATATGCACTTCAGAAACTTCTGGGTCCCCCAGTGACATTGTTACTGAAACCCAAATTCAACTGCTTGCTGCTCAAAAGTCCATACTCGAGACCTGTGATGGTGGGAAAGGAAAGGTTGCTTTACTCAGGAAGATGGTGGACTAATGTCCCAAAGACCCATCTCCCTGTCCAGGTGAAGCCAAGGCCTTAAACAGGGCAGGTGGTGGGGCAGGATGGGGGAGATGCTGTAATTGGTGGGGGAGCTATGTGCAGGAGAATCTGGTGCTCAGGAGTTAATCACTTATCCTTGCAAGGCTTCCAGATTCCTCTGTTCTGCCAAGAAGTGCTCCCAATAGACGACAGCACTTCAGTCCTATAAGCCATGTCCTGGAAAGGCCATCCAGACCCCTCACCTGTACCAAAAATCAAGGCTCCAAGGCCTCTTATTGAAGGCCGTATGGTTGTTGGTGGTGGTTCTCAAGTGCAGAAGGCCTTATCTTCTAGAAAGTCTAGTCCTTTGTTCCTCAAAGTCAGTGGTCTGGGGTTTAAGTATAGAATAAAAGGGCCCAGAAGCTTGAAGCAAGTTAGCCCTTAAAGGAGTGGGTTGAGGTGTGGTTACAAGATGAGGACCTTGTTAGGTACATCTCCTATACTCCTCTGACCCTCTTCTGAAGTCAAGTGAATGTGTTAGGCTTAAAGCCTAATAACTGCCTAATTTTGACTGTCCCCAGAGTTGTGCTGGTGGAGGATTCCCCTTCCCAGAAGGCTGCTGGTGGAAGGAACCACATGGCCTGGGTCAGAGGCTCTGGCCATGTGGTCAGTTTTACTTGCCCCTAACTAGGGACAAGGACTTGGTCCATGTCCAGCCTCCTTTGAGGTATCTAAAGACAGGCTTGCCTGTCTCTTTTCCGTCTAGGCTGGATCCTGAAGCAGAGGGACAGAACTGTGATAGAGTTCAAATGCCTCTCTAGAGTCCTGCAACCTGGGGACAGGAGGACAGAGCTCCAGCTCCATATAGGTGTCTTCTGAAATGTCCCTCCTGCTTTTCTCTGATGTCCTTACAATAAATATGTCTCCAGGTCTCCTGAAGAGCCGTCTCCAACTGGGGTAGTTCCAGCTGGGAGAACACTGGGAGTCCCCAAGGAATAAGGTTCCCAAGGAATAAGGATGCCGTTAAGCTGCAGTGGGGGGAGTGGTCCATGTTTAGCCACTTCAAAGTGGATTTAGGAAATGTTCAGCTTCCAAACCTGGAAGTTCTCAGGGACCTCAGAAGCCTGAGGGATTGTTCCATAGTAGAAAAATGAAGTGTACTCTCCTCCACTTCTGCCACTGAAGGCCACTTAAAGCCTTTTGACCTGACTTAGTCCCACGGAATCTGTAAAAATATGCATCAATTCAGTTTGACCGTATACATAGAACATCAACTTTTTGGAGGCCTAATGTATTTACCCAGACTAAAGTTGCCTGGAAATAATGGGACAAGTTCCCTGTAAACACCTTCATCTCATTCCTCATGCCTTCCAAGTCTGTAATCAAGGGTCTAATAGCCTTTGCATAGATTGGAGCTGACTACGGTTGAAATTGTAGGTCTACTGCTCTAGGGGCTGGCATTTCAAAATGAGGACAGAAGAAGCTGGTTGGTGTTTGTAGGTGTTCCGACTTCCTGAATTTGGGCAAGAACAAAGGGGTGGGGGCAGAATCACTGGAGAATAGTTAGAAGTCTTCACTTACTTCAAGTAACTCTGCTTAATTTAGGCGCTTGAAATACATCAGGGTAACCAATTGGCTACTAAGGAGAAACCCATCTATCTGCCAGACTGGCTAACTTTCTTGCCAGAATCCATCCAGGAGTATAGGACATCTAAATATACTGGTTTAGGGGTAATAATTTCCCAAGTACTGCAAGCAAAAAATGCTTCAGAAGTGATGTTGCTGTGTCGATCAGGTGATCATGTTAGGAAGAATCTACTTCATATCCATTTCTACAGGCAAATGGGTTCTGTAGCTGTTGTGGATCTCCCACTGTGTCCAGTGGTCACAATGTGACTTGTGCTCTACATTCATCTTGCCTTTACAGATGAATAATATCCTGAGACTTCTGTTCCTAAAGGGGATGAACTTTTTCTTTCACCTGAGTGAGCAAGACTGCTAAACTTGACCCCTTCCTCCACCACACTAATCGGCCATCAGTTGCCTTGAGACTTCTCATTTCACATTGAAGTCTTCCTTGGAAGATCTTAGACTTTTCTATTGAGATGATCCTGTCCTCAGCTATGACCAGAAGGCTGCTGGGCTCACAGAAATTGAGACTGGACAGTCTAGGTCCTATGAAGACGTCTGCTTCCCAGTGGCCTGAGCTCATGGAGGACCTTTGGGGGGATGTTCATGGCCTCTTCCTTGGCTAGTGGTCTTATTCTACCCACCTCCAAATATACTTGGCCTGACTTTATTAGTCAGGTGCTGGTCTCCCCACCCCACCCCACACACACACCTTGCTCTGCTCCCATACTGATTTCCCAGGAATAGCAGCAGTCTTGAAACTGACCTGTCAGGATCTACCTTGAGACCTACACCATTATGCTGGAGTAAGCATGTCTGAGTAATTGTTTTGAGTAAGACCTGGGATTCGTCGGTCATAATGCCAGATCTCTTCTAAGACGGGGAGGTTGCACCACGGACACTCAATGTGACCACTGTCCTCTGCCTCTGTCTTGGTTTTGAGCAGTCCAGATGTGGGACTCCTACATATTCTAGAGATGCTGTTCTGCTTCTACAAAATCAGGTTCTTTTCCTAATGAAACTTGCCTTCGATTCATGATAAAAGGACATAATCTTGTAAGAATAAGACCTTCAGGTTTGGGTTCCAGTCCTGCTTCTGTATACTTCCAGGTGTATCCTTGCCCCTGACCCATGGGTCTCCAAATCACTGAACAAGAGACTCTACCTCATACAAGCATCTCTCTCCTACCATGTCTCTCCTAACATTGCTGTGCTAGTCCTCAAAATTATCAGAAACCCACCTTGGGGTTAGAAATGTCTGCTGCAGGCGGTGTGGCCAGGCATCAGAAGAGTCCGTCCCTAACACTCTAGTCCACCTTTAAGCCTCTGTGAATGCCAGGCTAGACCTGACTAGAACACCAGTTGCCCTTCCAACAAAGACCCGTGACTAAGCAGAACTAATAACAATACCAATTTGAACACTAAGGGGGCAAAAACTCGAGTAAGTGTATATGGCACTCCTTGTATCCTGGGGACAGGACAGCACCTCTGGCAGGACAAGGAGACTCTGAAAAAGGATCCCCCCTACTACTTATGACTTGGGAATCTGAAGCTGTACTAACAGGGGAAAACCAGTCCCTCCCTTAGTGTGATCAGGGCTATGTCACTGACATTAGCTCCACAACTACCCTGCCTGTGACGTACTTATGGGCTGAGGGAACTTCAGATTTTCCCATAAATCTCCAGGGGATGGGTCCAAACTTCTGTTGTCACGTGAAGGGAAGTTGGGGACTGCCATCACAGAGCTTATGGTTGAGAACAAACACCCCCCCCCTCCCTTTTGTGATTCTATGGTGGTAAGAATCTAATGTTTGTATTTGAGGATTAATTACACTGAGCTGAGTTGTAGATAGTTTCGATGAAGTTTTGCAAGGGGCCAATTCCTCTTCTGGGAGACCAGACTGTAGGGAATCCATCTTTGACAAGTCCAACCTCTGCCTTGCCTCTTTTACAGAATTATTTTCAAAAACTGTTGATCACTCAGGATTTATTTTTTCCAAAAGTGCAGAGTCATTTTCCTAGGCTTTCTTCCAGGAATCGTGTTTACAAAACCCTGTATCCCAATCTAAAAGATGGAGCTCTACTATGTACCAAAGAGGTTCACTAGTTTCAGTCTGGTTTTGGAGTTCTAGTGTCTTCATCCTAGAACCTTGACCTCACATGTGATATGTAAGACTTTATCCAGAAGTTCAGTTGTCCTCTGTACTGCTCGGCCCTGGCTGAGCCTAACTTCCTAGGACCTCTAGGTTGTGGCAACATGGCCAGTTGCGTTCCTGAAACAACCCTGAGGAAAAAACAGCTTAGCAAATGCAAGGCCCTCCTCCCTCTTCGAAAGCTGTTATAAAGTTGCTGTGCTAGACTGGGATCTTGATTAATCCTAAGAATGGTTGGAGGACACATCACGTCACCATTTGAAGGAATGAAAAACACTTCATCATGGTCAAGATTGAGAGAAAGGTTTCTAGGGCTCAGGATACCTCTTGAGCAGGAAACCCTTCAGCTATGACTAAAGCCTGCCTCTCTAAGCAGGAAGGTTACCTGATATTTCACTGACTTGTATATTTGGTTATAAAGAGTCTGTGCCCTCCATGCCTATTCTCCAATGCCAGGAGCCTACAAGAATTGAGTGTCTACAAGCATCACATGGGTAGTAGGGCATAGGAATTTGCTCAGCTTTATAACTAAGGAAGACTCTCAATGGGTGTTGAATGTCCTCTGTCACTAGGCCATGCTATCTAAGGTCAGGGAAAGCTGAAAGAGCCTATGACAAGAGAAACCTAAATTTAGAGGTTAGGGTTCTTCAGGGACCTGGTGATCTAGTGACCAAAAGGTGTTATGTTGTGACTAAAAGGTAGGTGTGAGGGGATAAACTACAGCCTGAACCTCCATCCTAATCCACAGCTTCCGTCTCTGAAACAACCAAGGGTTAGGTGAGTGGCAGTAATGCAGTAAGCCAGATCTTCTGGGGAGGGTGGGCTCACTGGAGTAGATGTTCATAAGTCAATCATGTTCTTTTAAAAGTATTTTAGAGAGTAGGGGAGAGGGAGGAGGGGTCTTAAGCAGATTCCCAACGGAATGTGGAGCCTGACATGGGGCTCCATCTCCTGACTGAGATCATAACCCCAGCCATAATCAAGAGTCAGATGGTTAACCAACTTGAGCCACTCAGACACCCTTAAATCAGAATTTTTTTAAACCACTCATGGGACAATGTAAAGGTCCTAGAGCACGAACTCCACTTACTATACCTCTCCTGACTTCTATATTGGTTTGCTGAGGTTCCCATGACAACAGTCTGAGTGGCTTATACAACAGAAGTCTCTGTATGGTCTTGAAGTCCCAACTTCAGTTCTGACCAATCTGGCTGGCTTGTAGATGGCCACTGTATCCTTCTGCCTTCATGAGGGTAACCCCTCTGGTGCCTTATAGGGGCACTAGTCCCATTTGATCAGGGCTCTACCAGTATGACCTCCTAGAACTCTACTACTTAGAAGCCCCATTTCCAAACACCACCACACTAAAAATCAGGGTCTCCACTCTCAAGTTTTGCAGATACAAACTTCCAGTCCAGAGCACTTGCTATTACAATTGTGAATTCGAACTGAGGATTTAGATCATTGACAACTTTGCAGATCTCCTTAAATCAGTACCAATCCTAGTGCAGAACAGCAAGTGCAAATCTTCAGAACATTAAGATCACATCTGCAGGGAACTATATACCCTCTATGCTACACTATATATGATATATACAACATACCATTAGGAGTCCCTGGAAATAAGACAGGAAACTCGATGACAGGGAATTGGCACAAAGAGCCTCGGGGGTGTCTGACCTGGGAATCACTGAGCCAGTAAAAGAGCTTTAGTAGTCAACAAACATGTTCTGACTTATCTTTAAAAAGCTGTGTTCTTACCCTTGCTCCCCAGAGCGTTCTTCCACTACCAAGCCACTCTGACATTTCCTTGCTTTCTATTCTGGTCTAAGTACCCATGTTTTGCCTGGATTCTAGTGATTGTTTTGACTCCTTGCTTCATCTTCACAGTAGACCTCTTCTCCCACAGAACCGCAGTGACTTTTGAAGATCCCAATCCTACACCACAGTTGTATCCCCACTAGAGTAATTCTAACCTAAGACCATAAGGTCCTTTTTGTAATCCTCACCCCAATACCCACTACATCTTTGAGATAGGGGGAGATGTTAATAAGCTTCAACCATACCAGTTTTCTACCTTTTCTAAGGTGTTTTGGCATCCTTTGTCCCTGTCTGGAATCTTCTCTTCCTATACCCATACTGCTAATTCTGCAGTCTAGTCTTTGCTCACCTATTAGGATGTCTACACTAGAGATTAAACATAAAACTTACCCTGCCCCATCATGCTGACCGAAAATACCTAAAAGAATTCCAGTGGAGAGATCCATCAGTCCCATGAAAGGAATTTTTCAATCTTTCCTTTTTTGTATACAACTTTCTGCCAAGAACAGTCCTTGCACATAGAAGTCATGCCCTTGCAGTGGGAGTGGTGACCAGGGACCAACTAAGAATCAAAATGGGAGGATACAGGCAGACTTGGAAACAAATCAAATTGGACAGGAGGGTGATTATTTTTAGAATCTGATGGACCCATACCCTGAAGTTTAATAGTATTCTTTGTTCTGAGCTACAGATCTATCACCAGGTAGAAGACTTAACAAATGAAAGTCTAGACCTCTTTTCAGATGGAGTGTAGGATATGCTTCCAGCAGAGGCATTAGGACTTTGCAAGAAAGATTCATGTAGTCTCCACCTTTTGGCTGATTAAAAACTCAAGGTTCCCAGAAAGGAGGTAAGATTCATGTGTTCCAGAGCCCAGAAAAATGGAAAGCCTAGGTCTCCTCTTATGCCTACACAGGATCCTCTCCACTTTTTTCTGGGATATCCATAGAAGACCCCCAATACCTAAAACGAATGAACTGGAATGATTTCCCTTGAGGTCCTGAGGTATTTAGGAAGTCCTGGCAGATTATCAGAACTTGGAAGCCAGTCTATAACTTTTGTGAACTAAGACCCACTGGGATTTAGAACTCCCATAAATCCATTGAGAAACAAATTGAGACTCAAATTTGTGAAAGTAGAAGTAACTACCAGTGTGGTTGTGGGAACAGTACTTCATTTTCTCATCTCCTAGGTGGTCTGACAGCTTTCTGGAAGATGCTGTGGAGATACTCTCGGCTTCCAAGCCTCGTGTTAGCACTTTGGCTTAACCTTTTTATCAAGGCTCTTGGTAAGAGAAATATCTAAGACAAGTGCAAAAGGCATGGAGTTGGAATGGCTACCAAATCAAATGCAAAAGAAATGTGGAAAGACAAAAATACTTAGGACAAGTACAAAAAAGATCCAGAGAAACCCAGCTTACAAAACCTGGGTTTTCATCCAGGCTCAAAATAAGAAACCAAACAAAAATGGCAGCAAGACAGAAGTCTGGGATGACTTGCAGCACAAATGGGATGGAACAGATTTTTTATCTACTCAAGGAAGCCTCCTAGTGGAGGATGGTGCTGTCTGGACAATAGGGAGGGCCTGCCTGTATATCCTCCCTCCCCATACGTATCCTCAGCTTTTGAATACAGTTTCTCAGGGCCCTCTTGTTGCAGGTAGGAGGCCACAGGAGCCCAAATGCCCTCATGCTTGACTCCCCTCCAGAAACAGGGCTGGCCTGCATTATTGTAGAAGTGAGGCGGGTAGGGGGATGGGGTGACTGGCACTAAGGGGGGGGCACTTGATAGGATGAGCACTGGGTGTTATGCTAGGTGTTGGCAAATCGAACTTCAATAAAAAATACTTTAAAAATGTAGAAGCAAGCTCAACTCCAGTCACTCCCTATCTCGAACTTATTCAATTGCTCCCTGTTGTCGATATACTAGTGTCTAAGTTCCCTACTGGGAAATCCTCAAGTATCTCCATTCCTACCCCACTTCTCATTATTCCATCTTCTATTTGCCAGCAAAAATGGGTTGTTTTAACTGTTCAGCTTTTCCCCAGTGACCTTGAGGTTTCCAGTCTCTGGGAATTTCATCCTTGGTGATGCCCACTCAAATGGAGTGCCCTTCTCCCATGATACTTCAGAATAAAGCAAGCTTTAACTGCTGATTCCCAGATGCCACCAAGTCAGAGCCACAAGGGATGAGGCATGTAAAACGATATAAATCAATAGGTTTCGAATCTCCCCAGGTGGCTGATAATCAGACCAGTCATCACTTTCTGTAATACTACTACCTGAGGTTTATGTCAAACCTGGCCCATGGTGAGCATTGGATAAGTTGTGGTTATGGTAATACTATGCCGCTGGGAATGAGGTATCCTTCTTGTAGAAGAGGCAGGAAAGTAAAAAACGGATCAAGTGACACACCTAGGGCTACACCTCAGTCAAGGCTGCGACTTGAATCGAGAGCTGCCTAACTGCAAGATCTGTTCCTCCTAAAACCTCACTGCTGATCCAGAGGGAAATAGCCCGCTCTCCTCAGAAGGCTCACAGCATCGCCCCGTTCTGCTTTGTCTGCTGGGTGTTTGTGTACCTGTTCTTGTATCCCTCCCCTGGCTCCTGGGAAGTTGTCACTGGTCTTGCCCCACCTCTGTCCTGTCCCCCCCAAGCATTTTGTCCACAGCTAGATACATCAGATATTCAATAAATGTTGAATTAAATCACTTAATCATATGGTTCTACTTTCGAGATTCTTCTGGAAAAGGGTGAAAGAAAACTCAATTTGGTATAGTAACTTTTCTCAAAGTTTTGAGTGAATATTCAAATGGCCACAATTCCATTGCAAGCAAGGCAATTACCAATATACCATTTTTTTCTGTATAAACAAGCAACATAACAAAAGGATTCCAAGTTCAAGATAGGTATTCTAGAAAGGTGGAAAAGGGCAAGTAGCTTAATCTTGCTGAAGTCTTAGGATTTTCTGGATGGAGGAATTTAAGTTATCTAAGAGCATTAGTGAAAAGGAAAAAATCCTTAGCATCTTGTGAGGGGAGAATGGATGATTCTATATGTAGGCAATGATAAAGAAAAAGAAGATCCTAATGATGGACAAGAAGTTTACAATGCCAGCATTGCAGGCTCTTTAGGTTCCTAATAGTGTGTAACAGCACGGATCAGATGTCATTATCTAGATCCTAAACTCTGGTCAGCCTTATTGCTGTGAACCTAGATAAAGTTTCGTACTTCTCTAAACTGGAGTTTCTTCATCAGTAAAGTAACCATAAGAATTCTAGCAGTTATGGTGAAGACCCAACAAGAAGCTCAGTGTGATATGAACCTAATGTCACCTAAGCTCATGGTGAAGCCCTAACCCCCTAATATAGTGGTATTGGAGGTGGGGCCTTGGATAGGTGCCCTTACAAGAGGTGATCAGCACTCCCTTGCTTTCCATCTGGTCAGGACACAGCAGGGAGGTGGCCATCTGCAAGCCAGGAAAAGTGCACTCCCCAGAATCCAGCCATGCTGGTGTCTTTCCCTGGGCCTCCCAGTCCCTAGAACCATGAAAAATAAACTTTTTAGGTCCCCGGGCAGCCAAAACTGAAAGCATGCAAAGTACTTAGTTCTGTGTCCTGGAGACACCTAGTAAACAATCGTAATCCTAGTAAGACCACTTGTAGAAGTTATAATGGTGGACTGCTTGCTATTTTCCTCTCCATGGAGTCCTATAGTTGGCTATAGTATCTGGCAAGTGTTCATGCAAGCTTTATAGAAAAAAATTTGAGGATGAGAAATGTATTCTTTGACTTTTTTTTTCCTCCTTTCATGAAACAGTTCTGTAAGGTAACTGTTTAAGTCCTATGTTCATAAGTCAAGACTTTTAATCTGGCACATAAAATCATTAAAGTGGTCTTGGGTGCTGTACTTCCTGTGCCCAGCATGTGGGGCTGGGAAGGATGTGTCCCCACAGCTCTGGGAAAAGGCTTTAATCTCCCAGATTATCCTTTAAAACAAAGTTCTTACAAAAAAAAAAAAAACTTCAATGGAAATGACCCATTCTTCCTTAGGAGCAACTCCTAAGGTCTGTCTGTGAATCGATGCATGGCCCTGCCCCGCCATCCAGGTCCCTGTGCATGGGGGACACCTACTGCCACCACCCAGTAAGTCGTGTGTGTGTGTGTGTGTGTGTGTGTGTGTGTGTGTGTGTGTGTGTAGGGGCCAAGTGAATGGATGAGCTGCTTTAGCTGAAGTTAAGGGGGAAGAAGGGACAGGCTAGGAAAGAAGCGTTTTGCTCTTTAAGTCCCCACCCCCACCCGGTCTCCCTGGCTCAGCCTGGAGGCCACAGCCTGAGTCCACATGGATGCTTCAGTTTACACCTACTCTGGGTTCCCAAGGGAGCAGTCCCTGAATTGGCTGAGTGACGCTGGTCTTCCAACAGTCCATAATGAACCCCAAGCAAAAAACAAGCCTTCCCCTCCCTTAGGTCCCTGGAGAAGGACACAGAACCAAAGAGGAGCAGCTGCCTATAAGCACCCTCCCTACCTGTCTCTCTACTCTGGACTTTCTGTCCTGCTAGCTTTGCTCTATTCCAGGCCCTTCAGATATTGGAACCTTCTGCCTCTGGGCCTCCCCTAGTGCCTGGCCTGGGTTCATAGTTCTTAACTTGCCATGGCTGCTGGGCAGGAGTCACCCCTGGATTGCCACTCTAGTCCCCTAACTGGCCTTCCTGCCACCGGCTGGCTTGTTTAACAGACTTCTGTGGCTGCTGGGTCTTTGTTCCGATAATTCACTGGCTCCCAGTTGCACTCCAAGTAGAAGCAGGTGTTAGCAGTGACCCCTGGGGCCCTGCACGATATAGGACATCTCCTGCTTTGCTGCTCTGTACAGCTGCTCTGGCTTCTCACTTCTTTGCCTGACCACACATGCTCCTGGATGTTGCCTTTGCACTAGTCTCTCCACCTGAACTCTTCCCTGGCTATGTGCATGACCAGCTCTCTCCAGGACTTTCCAATGACTCCTTGAGAAGCAATATCGAAGCAATAAAACTTCTTGGGCTCCTTACCCTGCTGTACTTAATTTTGATTTTTCTCTTTACCACCTCATTTCCTTTTTAAACTTAATTTGCCAACCTATAACAGCCGGTGCTCCTCACATTATGTACCCTCAATGTCTGTCACCCAGTGATCCCATTCCCCACCCACCTTGCCTTCAGAAATCCTCCATTTCCTAGAGTACAGAGTTTCTATTTGTCCCCTCTAATTTTTCCTCAGTTTCCTTTCCTTTCCTTATGGTCCCTTTCACTGTTACTTATATTCCACATGAGTGAGACCACATAAAGGTCTTTCTCCAATTGACTTATTTCACTTAGTATAAATATCCTCCAGTTTCATCCATGTCCCTGTAAATGGGAGATATTCATCCTCTTGGATGATGCAGTAATATTCCATTTTGTGTGTATATGTATAGATATATACACATATATACCACATCTTTATCCATTCATCTGGACCCTCCATACCATTCTCCAGAGTGGCTGTACCAGCTTGCATTCCCACCAACAGTGTAAGAGGGTTCCCCTTTCCTGCATCTTTGCCAACATCTATTTCCTGCTTTATTAATCTGCATCCACATCTGTCATTACCTTAGTGGTTAATTTTAGCCATTCTGGCTAGTGTGAGGTGATATCTCATTGTGGTTTTGACTTGCATTACCCTGGTGACCAGTGCTGTAGAGCATTTCTTTCATGTCTGTTGGCCATGTATAGGTCGTCTTTGGAGAAATGTCTGTCTTACCATTTCTTGACTAGATTCTTTAGGGTATGGAGTTTGAGAAGTTCTTTACAGATCTGATATTAATCCTTTATCTGATGTCATTTGCAAATATCTCCCATTCTATAGGTTGCCTATTTAGTTCTGATTATTTCTTTTGCTGTGCAGCTTTTTATCTTGATGAAATCCCACGAGTTCATTTTTGCTTTTGTTTTCCCTTGCCTTTAGAGCCTGGTCTTGCAAAAAGTTGCTGTGACCAAAGTCAAAAAGATTGCTACCTGTGTGTTCTAGGATTCTGATGAATTCCTGGCTCATTTAGATCTTTTATCCATTATGAGTTTGTGTATGGTGTAAGAGATTGGTCCAGTTCATTCTTCATGTGATCACTTTTCCCAGCACCATTTATTGAAGAGGATGCCCTTTTTCCATTGCATATTTTTTGTCAAAGATTAGCTGGCCAAAGAATTGTGGATCTATTTCTGGGTTCTCTATTCTGTTCCATTGATGTATGTCTGTTTTTGTGCCAGTACCATGCTGTTTTGATGATCACAGCTTCATAATGTAGCTTGAAATCAGCCATTGTGATGTCTCTAGCTTTATTTTTTAAAAAAACATTCCTTTGGCTATTCAGGGTCTTTTCTGATTTCATACAAATTTTAGGGTTGATAGACATTTCAGCAATTCTTCCAATCTTGAGCATGGAATATTCTTTCAGCTTTGTGTCTTCAATTTCTTAAGTGTCCTGATTTTATAGTACAGATCCTTTACCTCTCTGGTTATTTCTAGTTATCTTATGGTTTTGCGTGCAATTGTAAATGGGATTCCTTAATTTCGTTCTTCAATCCCCTTGTTAGTGTGTGGAAATGCAATTAACTTCTGTACACCTGATACTTTTTTTTTTTTTTATCCTGCCACATTACTGAATTGCTGTAGTTCTAGCAATTTTGGGGTGGAGTTTTTACCACCTTATTTTCTATCTCCTTTCATAAACCATCTCCATGAGCCAGTCTTTGCCCATCTTGTTCACTGAAGAATCCCCAGTACCTAGAGGAGTTCCTGGCACACAATTGGTGTTCAATACATGGAATAAATCCTGTTGAAGATAACCTTAGAGTCAGGGAAGGAAGGGAAGAAGAAAGGCAGAGGTGGTGGCAATGCTAGGGAAGAAAAAGGGTAAGGAAGGGATGGGAAACGGACTCTTGGTATTTCCTCCCAAAGAGTAGCAGAGTGAACCAGAACCTGAGGATCCTGACACCTGTCCATTTTCCTCTTATTTATGAGCACTTTACAGGCTGAGTGTCCAAAGCCTGGATTAGCATGAATGGAGGATGGGAGCCTCCAGGTGGAGGAGCTCTCCATTTCAGTAGCTCCTCTGCTTCTCACTAGGTCTTGCTGGGGTCTCCCCGCTCTGGCCTGGCCAGTCTCTATCCTCTCCCACAGGCCTTTCCCACCCCCAGCCCTCTCATCCCCCTGGCCGAGGTCTTCCTTTGAGCACTCAAAGCACTTTTCAAGCCCCTAGGAGCTATGAGCAGACTCTGCTGTATCAGTTATTCCCATGTCTCCTACTTTAACAGGAAGTAGGACTTGTAGAAAGTTTGTTCTCAACAAACCTCAAAGCAGCTAAAAGGACAACCACATTGTAAGTGCTCAGCAGGTGTCTTCAGATGGACAAGGGAAGAGTTCAGACCTTCGGGCCAGCCTGGATTTGAATCCGAGAGAAGCACTTAACTGTATTAACCTATAAAAGTTTGAGCCTCAGTTTCCCTGTCTTATAATGGGGATAATGTGATCCCTTACATGAATTGTTAGGATTGACCAAACCTATGAATGCAGGGAGGTGGGGGACAGTGCCTGGTGCATTAGAATCCTAGTGGTCAGAGGGAAGGAAAGGGGGGTTTTGAAGAAATGAGGCTTATGTTACTCAATGCAGACTATTAGGTCAGAGCTAGTAATGGATCACTAAAACCATTCCCTTCCTGCCTCTAAGAGTGGCAGGAAGGACATTTCATTCCCCCTTCCCCCTACTTCTAAACACTTCAGATGCTGGGCAGATAATGGGTTTGGGAGAGTTGTTAGGTTTGAAATACCTAAGACCTAGGTGCCATTATTTGCATCTCCCATAAGGGGGTACAAAGAGTCTGGCTACATGGAGCCATAGCTTGCATGAAGCTTGCACTGAAGCTCCCATATAGGCGTCTGGAATCAAGCTGATACTTCTAACACTCAGCTGGATACCTTCTTCTGTGTACTGGCTCAGAAAGAAAGTTCAAAAGTATTTGCCTGACTTTGATCTTCAAGAATTACCTTGCATTTGAGTGATTTAAATGAAAGCCATGTTTGCATTGTTGTTGGAGCACAGCTGCAAGTATAGATGGAGAATCCCACCTGGTTGAACCCACTCCAGTAACATGACAGCTGTGGGACCTGTATAGGTTACTTTTCTCTGAGGCTTCAGATCTCAGATATAAAGTGAGACAATAACACACCCTGAATGGTTTCAAGGATCCTACTAAAAATCTTAATATAAATGGGTTTAATATCATAAGTCATAATGCCTAAAGCAAGACACTAAATTTTAAGTCAAACTCCTGATTCTTGGCCATTAAATTCAAGAGATTTTAATATTTGCAGTGAGGAAAGTTGAGGTTGAAATAGGTCAGTTCTAGTTTACTCTTTTAAGATGTGCCAAGCCACTGGCTGCTCACACAGCCCTGAACTGCCTCCTGATAAACACGATTGACAGCAGGGCTTTAAAGGTTAAATATAGTTTCAGATCCTGCATAGTGATCCAGTAGTAGGACTGGAATTAGAACCAGATGGGATTTTTCTCCATAACCCAGAATAACTGAATTAATGTTGTATAGTAATAAATGAAGCTTTGTTTCCTCCTCTCCATGAGGAATGAGTTCTGTTGCTCAAGAGTGTAGGAAGAATTTGCATGAGCAAACTTCCTGTAAGCATCAAGAGACACCTGGCGCCAGATCACACAGCCAGCCCTACTTATGCTCAACCACCTGATGAAGCCACCAGGGCCCTTTGCCCATGATGGAGTGTTTCAGGATGGGTATAGAACAAGAGCGGCAGGCTGCCTCTACTCCTCCAGAATCTTAATGCAGACTACTGCACAGAGCTTCCATTAGGAGGATGGTTCATTTTTCTGAGTTTGCCAAACACAAGATCAAAGGTCATATACATATTTTTTTTTTCTTCCTGGCCAGAAGTTGCTGATGCCAGCTTCACAATTAAATCCAATATGGATTCTTAGGGAGACTATCTTGTCAAAGATCAAGTATTCTGCTCAGTGACCTGTTGCTAATGGGTATACCTAGACCTTGAACACGGAGCCTCTCATTTTCAACCCTAAGTACATTCCACTGCTCATGATCTTCATAAGCTCACTGCAGTTGTGCTTTCCTGAGTGGCTGTGTGGGAGTTTGTTTTCACATGGTGGGACCACTAATCCTATATAACCATAGTCCTATGTCAAATTCTCATGTGACAGGTGCCATGGTTTTGAACAGAACTAGGACTCTTGAGGATAAAAGCAATATATACTTAAATGGCTTCTAATGCATGATCCACCTGTGTATCAGGCTTTGAGGGGATTTTGGCAAATGACATTTTGCAATAAACTTCCCTTGGAAAAACAATTCTTTTAACTATGAAGTTAAAATCCAGTACATATGTTCTGCAGTGAAGTGGTAGCCTCTAGGGCTTTCATAACTGTAGGCAGCTTTCATGGAAAGCAACATTCCAGCATTCTGTAGGTAATAAGTTCAGGATCCCTCATCATATTCATGTCATCTGTATGAATTATGTCTTAGCCTCCTGATCATCTTTCAATTATAAGCCATTCTGAATTGAGATCCTACCGTACTCACATGTACATAATTACCTCTAATCCAGCCTTTAGCCATGCTTGACCTTTCTAATACTTGTATGAATGAGTCAATCTCTAAGAATCACATCAATGTCAGATTCCAGAAAGAGGTTCTAAACAACATAGCCATAGTTCAGGTCTCAGGCTGGATACCAGGCAGGCTCAAGCTTAAGAATTAGAACCTAAAAGTTCCTCCCCACTCTTTTAATATAGGATAACTTATCTTCATAGGCATTTAGAAATGTACCTCCTCTGAGGATTTAGCCAAAAATGCTGACCATCTGGGTGGATGAATTAGGGAAAAATTCCAATGTTGGTGTGAAGAGGGATCAGAGAATCAATTCTACGAGATAGGACAGTCACTCAAATATGCCCTGGCTCTCCTCTAGTAGGCACTGTGAAAACGACTGTTCCACGACTCCCATGCCATTTTTATCCATGGGGTCTATGGTGAACATGACTAGAGTTAATATCCCAGATGTGCCCTAATGTTTAGACAAAGTCACTAAGATATCTGGAATTATAGCCCATCTGTTCAGCATGGACAGTAACATTGTTTCTTGCATACCTAATATATGAAATGCGTTCACCTATGTGAAGATGCTCTTGGTGTCCTATACTATTCAGTTCAGGTCTAATTTCTCCAGACATACCTCGAGAGGCCCAATTCATGCTGACAGTGACCAATGCCAAGTGCTGGCCCTAAGGTGCCTTCATGTCTGCTTCAGGGCCTTTCCCAGGCTATAAGGAAGCAGGCCGGCAAGCAGACACATCCTGGGGTGTTTAAAGATTTAGGGTTCCCAAGGCAGTACTAGACAATGCTATACAGGAGACTCTAGGTAAATTCCCAGCCTGTAGGCTTTTTGAAATAAGATTCTGGAAGGCCTTCTGTAGCTCTCCAAATGGTCACAGCAGAATTTTGCCCCTACTGCCTATGGCAATGGTATTGGTGCTATAAACTTGCAAATATGTCTCCCTTCCTCACTGTTCCTGCTTCCTAAGACCACTTCCTAAGTCAACCACTGTACCAGAGCATTTGCCCCAGGTTCTGCTTTGGTGAGGACCTAAACTAAACATACCTGACTTTTGGAGTCAGCTCCCACTTGTAAAGATATTGGAACTCATCACCCCATTTCTCACAACAAAAAACTGGATAGACTAAAAGCTCATTTTCTGTAAACCTAGTGACTTGTTTTAGGTACATCAGATTTCAGGTGGCAGCTGTCCTGCAGAGATAGGCAATTCCAGACCATGCCAATGAAGATATGCTTAAAGCAGAAGCTGCTGGGGACCTGAGGTGGTACAGAGATGTAAGTGGTAATCTGGATGAATTTCTAGGAGCCAATTGCAGACTAGCATGAGGAGAAATTTCTAGGGTCTCTACTTTGGGGACTTTTTCCTGTGGGTTCTCTGAAAATCCAAGAAAGATTCCCCTTCCACCCTTCCAGCTCTGGCAGGGGCTGGGGAAGAGTTGTCATTATGAGATAAGCCCAGGGCATTCTAATAACAAAGGACCCGTCTCCAGAGGGAAAAACTTTGAGCATGTTCCAAACTTTTTTCTATTCTTGCCCCCTCTAGCTATCCTGTCCCTCAGGATAAGAAACATATGGAGGTCACAGCTCATCAAGGGACTGAAGTTTAATTGGAAGATTGTAAAACATTCTCTCCCCACACCTCTTCCCTCCATGAGCAGAGCTACAGTATGATTAAAGCCAGAAGAACTACACATTGAAGTTACTATCAGTGCCAGAGGCTTCATACTCTTCCTGTGTCCTTAGTTTTGTCTCTTGATGACTTTATAGGGAGAATACTGTACCAAAATCAATTAAATGTAGCTCAAATCATGGCCCGGTTAACAAACTCACACTAGAAACCAATGTACCTCCGGGTCCCCTTGTACAACACCTCTATACTTTTTGGCTTCACCTGGCTTTTAATAATAAAAGAAAAAAGCCTGAAAGACAAAACCAGCATCAGATTTAGACTTAGGACATGGCTTTTAGGATTGCGAAAGAATTTATAACTAGGATTAATGTACTAAGGGCTGTGTTATGGGCTGAATGGAATTAGGATAGAAGCCCTATATCTGAATACAGCCACTTTGTATCTCCCAAGATTCTTAAGGAAGTAATGGTTTCCATGACATTATAGAGGTGAGGCCCTGATCCAATAGGATCAGCATTCTTAGACAAAAAGATCACTTACTCTTTGCCATATGAAGACACAATGAAGCCTCCTCCATGGTCTGTAGAAAACCACCTTTTCACTAAGGACCAGATCAGTGGGCTCCTTGATCTGACTCCCCAGCCCCTAGAATTGTGAGAAAATAATTTAAGCCACCCAGTCTATGGTGTCTTATTAGGACAGCCTAAGAAGACTAACACAATTAAGATGTACATAAGATCATTAGATGTAAGTGGCCTAAATATACCAATTAAAAGTACATTTAAAATGTTTCTTGTAAAAACGTTGTATTAAGGAGGGCACATAATGAGGTGAGCACTGGATGTCATGTTGGCAATTTGAATTTAAACAAAACTTAATGTTTCTTGAAGAGAACCTATAGTGGGGACATCCCCTACCTCCCCACACTGAAATTGACAGGTTTTAAAAGTAAAGGGATGGAGGAAGATCCACCATGTTAACACTGATCAAGGGGGGGATAGCTATATCTACTCTTGTTCCGAAATCTGCTTTGTTTAAAACTACATAATGCCCTTTTTATCCAATAATGCCAAATCTTCAAAGAAGTCATAACTATCTAAAAATCCATCAAAGAACATGAAAATTTGAAAGACCAATCAAAGCAGCAGAAAACCAATTAAACAAAGCTGACTTATAGAACATTGCAACAAGAGAACACACCTTTTCCCCAGGTTTGTATGGTATAGTCACCAAAATAGACCACATTCTGGGCTATAAACTGGTAATTATTGTCCAAGAACATTCTTTGGATTCTACTTTAAATTTAACTAGAAATCAATGTGTAGAAAATCCCAACGTCTGCAAATCCACACTAAGTAACACCTGACTCAGAGCTCCATTTTTAAATACTTTTGAACCAAATTCTATTAAAATCTGTGGGATGAAGTAAAAAGCCATGCTCAGAGAGAAATGTATAGCATTAAAAGAACATAACAGGAAGAAAAAAGTCAAGTCAGTAACCTCAGTAAGCTAGAAGAACATGAGCAACATAAACTGAAAACTTAAAGCAGAAAACAAGTCAAAATTGGGAAAGCTAAAACTCAACCAGGATTCCTAGAAGTTCCATAAAAGCAGTAAACCTTCATCCAGGCTACAAATTACCAATATCGAATGAAAAGAGGGGGTCATCACTACTGATCCCATGGACATAATAATTTGAGGCCCATAACTTTGATTTTTAGATGAAATTGACCAAGTCCATTGAAAGATTGAAACTACCAAAACTCAGACAAGGAATAGATCAAACAAAACCAACCACAAAAACTTCAACAAAAAAAAAAATGCACCAGCCCCAGGTGACTTTATTTTTTAATTTATTTTTTTATTGGTGTTTAATTTGCCAACATACAGAATAAGACCCAGTGCTCATCCCATCAAGTGCCCCCCTCAGTGCCCATCACCCATTCACCCCCAACCCCCACCTTCCTCCCCTTCCACCACCCCTAGTTCATTTCCCAGAGGTAGGAGTCTTCCATGTTCTGTCTCCCTCTCTGATATTTCCTGCCCATTTCTTCTCCCTTCCCTTCTATTTCCTTTCACTATTTATATTCCCCAAATGAATTAGAACATATAATGTGTGACTTTACGCCAAACATTTTATGGGGGAAAAGGCTACCAATTCAGAAATGTATCCCAGAAATCAGATGCAGAGGTAACCCTAATTTGTGCTATAATTCTAGAATTACTGGCCACATAAAATCGAAGTCCTTACATAGAGGGAAAAGTATAGGCCATTATCCCTCATGCATACATAGTTGTAAAACTTATCAGTAAGATAACTAACTGAATCCAGCAACACATACTCACGAAAACTGGAAAACCACCAAAATGTCCCTCAGGTGAATGAATAAACAAATTGTGGTATCAAACACAATGGGATATTTAATAATTAAATATTAACCTATGAGAATGACATGGAGGGATCTTAAATGCATGGTAGGAAGCAAAAGAAGCCAGTCTGGGAAAATGTACCTACTGGGGAGGTGGGGGCATGAAGCATGGGGGATGGTACCAGGGATTGATACTCTTCCGTAGGATACTCTCATGGTAAGTAGAATATGTCAAGCATTTGTGAACCCCAAAGTACTCTGAAGCATAAAGACTAAGCTTTAATGTTCACAAAATGTGTTTAGGAGTCTGGGAGTTCCCAGAATGGAACTCCTAATGTGACCAAAAATATAGAAATATACTACACAGGTGAGAGAACCACACTTGGGGGCAGGGGAAAAAATTTCCAAACTAAGCAACTGAAAGGGAGTGGAGATGATGGGACTAAAAGCAGAAGGAAATGCACATAAGTAAGCAATCTATCTGAACTGATACCTCGTATATCTGATGAACAACTATAACTGTGCCAGAGTCAGTGCACAAGTGTAATTAAAATGAACTATCAAATGAATGGCAGGTGGAGGCCAGGTTCCTCACTGATGTAGGCAGCAGATCCATCTAACGTCTTCCCCTTGCCTACATGGTAATTAGAATTGGAGGCATCCATAGGAGTTCTTATTCATCTTATATGCAGATAGACAAATGTTGCATTTGTCTATCACAGATAGATGTGCAACATGAGTGTACATATAGGTGTATATGCGAGTTCATATGTCTCCTTGCTCTGTCAGCTGGAAGGCCTAGAAGCAAGGACACTCGAAAGTAAAGATTTGGGTGCTAGATGTGCTGCTTGCTACTGATTCCATTCTCTAGTAAAAAGAACCAGGACTCCTTGGAGAAATGGCTGATTCTAGGACCATCTACAAGATAAACCTGGAATATTTTGCAAGTTAGGAAGTAAGGAAGTGCTCAGTACTTGGGGTGGGGAATACCCGATATAGGAAGATGTTGGACAGATGAGCCAACTTAAGAATCCTCCCACCCCCAAAGGCCAAAACTAGAAGAATTTGAGGAGGGGAAAAATGTAGTATTAGATAGCTTATACTTTAGGCTATAATCTGAGTCCATACAGCAGTATAAGTAAATGGCTGAATGAAATTAAGTGGCAGGCAGGGATCGACAAACTTCTAATCCAAGTATGTATATAGAGATTCACCCTTAAGGTATACCACACACCCACTCAACTTAAGGCTGCACATGGTAATTTTGCATCAACAAGAAGAGTGGAAAAAGGAGAACAACTTTAACAGTAGGAAACATGACACTCAAGCCACGTGGTTGATGTTAACACCACTAGTGACAAGTCATATTGTCAGTATATACCCTTGATCAAATAGAGTATATCACTAAGTTCTTCCCCAAATCTAGAACCCCAGTTTAGTTACAAGGAAGATATCAGAAATCCTGAGGAATGGTCTACTAAATAGTTGACCAGCAGTCCTCGCAACTGGCAAGGTCACCCTCCCCCCCACCCCATAAAAAAAAGTTCTGAGGAAGCCGAAGGAGTCATGACTATGTAATGTGGCATCTTGGAACAGAAAAATCTCATTATCCAGATATCCTATTTTCCCTAAAAGATGAACTTCAATTAGGCTGATGGTGCCACTTTGCCCAGGACAGAATGTGAGTTTATATCTGTCCTCCACCCCCATTTGCCCTTAGTCTAATGGATACAGGAATACAGAACCTTAGGTGCAAGTCTGAGCTATGATTCTTCAGAGTTCCTCTCTGTGATGAACAAAAGTGACCCTCCATGGAACTAAAACTGGTAACCAAAGGGTTAACCAGACTAAAATGCAGTTGCAACTTTTTACCAGATCTCTTATGTTTAGTCTCTAAATTTGTCACTCTCCTCCTTCCAGGAAGCAGATTTGAGGCTTGTTCTCCCATCTCTTGTTTCTCTCAAACCCTTTTCTTGCTGCATACTTGATGTCTCCATGCTTCCCCCCGCCCCCGAATGTCAGGTGGACAAACTTGGGTCCAATTGTAGGACCTTATCTGGAACTTCATCCTTGTTTGAATATTCTTGTTTTACACCCTCTATTAACAACTTACCTTACATGCTTAATGAACCACTTTTTACACCTTCATCACAAGGAACCTTATCTAAGGTACTAAAAGCTCATTGGAAGGATGGAATCGACCAGGCAGTCAACAGATGCATGGTGGTAAATGGAGTGTTGGAAGCTCCTGCCATGGTGACACTATAAGTAAAGTTCTCACCCATGGGGAATTGAGGTGAGCTGGAGGGGGAAAGGTTTCTCTGCTTGTTAATCCTATACTTGGAAGATCCAGGGGGAAGTGGTAATGAAGACTGTAAAGGCAAAATGGAGACCGAAAATGAAAGACTCAAATCAGCCAACAAATGTAAGGTGTAATGTGAAAATTCAGAAAGGTTTCATTGCCTCATCTAAAGAGACCTTCATTTCTTATGGCCAGACCACAGATGAGCCCCAGCATATAATTGTAAAAAAAAGTTTCAGAGAAGGCTGTATTTTTGGCCTGAGAAAATTAGCTATGCCCAAGCCAAGGCCCTATGAGAAGGAATGGCAATCAGACACTTGTACATCCACCCACAGAACCACATCACATGATACCATTTAAAAACCTAGATCTCCTGAACTCTGGGTATGTAAAATTTGACCACTCACCCCTGCTCTGGAAGACAGTGGCCCCCCCCCCTATTTATTGATGGTCTGTGCAGAAGTTCAACTAAGGCAAATCAAGAGAATAGAATCTGCCCTGCATAATATCTGCCCTTCCTCTGCTCCTGGATTCAAGACCAGTAACTAAGGTCGAGTCTCATGATGACCCAATTGAGGTAATGCTATCAATGTTCAAAGAATAACAGGATGCTCAAAATAGCTGCAAGATCAGACCAAAAGGTATTATTGGGAACCAGGAAACTATACCTGGGAGTAGATCTGGGTACTGGACCAGAAAAAGTGAAAAAGTAAGGAACATAGAGCATTCTCCCATGGTTTGTGATTTAATGCCTTGGCAAGGGCCCTTGGGGACAACTTTACATGTTGGGAAGGGTTCTAAAAACAGGAAGGGGAAGTCAAACAGAATGAAGTGGAGATGCTAGAATTGTCTTTGTCTTAAGGAAGTGGTCAGAAGGTCTGGCAAGACACAGTAGAACTGATCTGTGTGAGTCTAATAAGCCCATCAACTGTTTTTTAGAGGGGCCTAAAAGAATCTGTTCTCAAACCTATGAGGGGAGGATATTGACATTGTTGAAACTCAGCAGTAGCTGTCCTTTTTGAGATGGTTATATGAGGAGGTGCTGTTATAGAGCTGGTGTCAGCAGGTTGGTGGGATGCAGAGGGTTTGGAGGGACTACCAACTACCAGTCAAGGCTTACCTAATCCTATTAAATGGCGAGACCACAGTGACAACCAAGGGCCTTTACTTACAGGAATCCAATACCCTATGGAGTTCACAAGGACAAGATGGATAGGCAGTTAAAGGAATTGTGTTTGAAAACACATGTGCATACGTGCGTATGTGGAGAAAGGAGCAGGAGGCTAAAGAAAGTCTTGACTACTCTTAATTTTCAAAACTGAGCCAGTTCAGCATGAGGACCTATATATCAAAGTCCACCTTGAGAGTAGATCTACCAATGTCATAACACCTGTAGTTACTTAAACAAAATCTGAAACACCTCTAAGTACTTTTTCTCTATCCTTCTCAAAGGCTTGATGAAGAGCACCTGCTTGTTTAGAGATTTTAGATATAGATATGAGCTGAGTTGATTCACCAGAGGGCTTTTGGGACCTCTGAAGAATATGAATTTGGGGGCAGGTGAGAGTGCTGACCAACAATAGTAACAATGGAGCAGTGAGCCAACTTGCTAGTCATTTCCCCAGTTTCCAAATGTATAATCAGGGTGGACAGTTAGCAACTGACCAAATCCTCACTAGTTCTTTGATCCATGGGATAGAAGGTAATATAGTGGGAAAGGGCCAAATGGAATGCATAAAGTGGACCATCTCAGCCAAGATGGTCTCCATAAAGTCTCCTTCAGCATGGAAGAGGTAAGTGCCGCTCTCAAAGATGTGTAGGGAGTCTTTGGGGCCATTGTAGCCCAGAATGACCCTTTGAAATGCCAGATGAGGTGAATCACTACGTATGATTCTCAAAGCAAACACCTCCAGGCTGCCACTAGGCCTGCTCAGACTCCATCCTAGGTAGCTGGAGGTGCCTGGAAGTTCACATCTCCCTAGGTGACCACAGCTGGAGGTTGAAAATCTCCTTACTTTCAGGAAGATGTCCCATCCTCTTGGCCTGTTTTACTTTAGCCATTGTGTGGTTTTCAGCTACATGCAGGTAGGACCCCAAAGCAAGTCACCCCAGCTACACAAAGCATCTTCCCTTTTGGCATAGCGGCTTTTCTTCCCTCAGCATGGAGTTCATCACTGTGTATTAACCTCTTCTCTTTCCCACCCTGAGAGAGAGAGATCTTTATTCCATTTCAAAGATGAGGAAACTAAGCAAGTCACCTAGTTTTTCTGTACTTCAAAGACCCATTTTGATTAGGTTTGAGGTCTCTTCCTAATTATGTTCCCATTACCTGAGAAGTTTTCATGGTGGTGATAGCTGAGGAGGTAGTCTTTCAACACTACACAAAATTGGGCGGCCCAATATTTGGATCTATGCTTATTCCATCTCCCTCGTGAAGATAACCTAAGCCCTATGCCCTTGTCTATAAAATTCTCTGCCCAGTAGGTCTAGGTGACTTACCCATGGCTTCTGTGCCTGTTTTCCCACCTTCTAAATGAAGAGCATTTGAGTAGATCAGCTACAAAAGACTTATTTTCTAGATGTTGTGACCTTCAACCTTTTTTTTTTCCCCCTCAGAGGGAGTTAACAGTCTCTTAGATTTTATTCATTTGAGAGCAAGAGAATTGAGCAGGGGGGAAAGACAGAGGGAGAAGCGGACTGGCTGCTGAGCAGAGAGCCTGATGTAGGGCTTGATCCCAGGAGCCTGGGATCTTGATTTGATCTGAAAGATGTTTCACCAACTGAACCACCCAGGTGCCCCCAAGGTCATTTCTAACATTTACTTTGACTACTCCAGAAAATGTGTTCCCTACCCCCACTCCCACCTCTGCCCAGTTTTGATGGTATGTTTATTCATCTCCTAAATACAAGTGAGGTAAAAGTCAAATGAAGGGAAAGTGCATTTTAAACAGAATACAATCACTAACCCCCCTCACATGCACGCATATACACATGCACAGAAGAATGGTAACAAATCTAGTCACTGCCACGTGGCTTCAAGTAAAACCTCTTTTTGGATTTACCACCACCTTCCCCAGTCCCACCCATTAGCGGGTGGAGTACATTAAAATCCTGACGAGTTTGCAGATGTATCATAAATCTTCAGGTTTAAGAGCTATTTTTAAAATAAAATAAAACACAGCCCTGAAAAACCTAGGAGAGCAAATCATGACACCCCAGAAGTGAACTGGGTTGGAGTGGGGGAGGGAGGGAGGATGCTAACATCCTCTAGTTCTCCTGCTAAACTGAGGTTTCTCAGCAGATATACAGGGTAGATGTTATAAATAGTCCGCTTTCAGAAAGTG
The DNA here is from genome assembly GCF_905146905.1 of Nyctereutes procyonoides. Classification (NCBI taxonomy): domain Eukaryota; kingdom Metazoa; phylum Chordata; class Mammalia; order Carnivora; family Canidae; genus Nyctereutes; species Nyctereutes procyonoides. The sequence goes on from NW_026575159.1 coordinate 29,425,899, forward strand.
TCAGAAGCAGCCTTTTATTTTTAGCATATAGTCGGAACTAGTCTGAGTCAGGGTCATACCAGAGTTCAGGTGAAGGTCCCTGCTTGTGATGTTCTGGCCCCACCCATCTTAGGTTAGTTGGGTTCCTATTGTTCTCAGCTCCCTTTCTGCTTCTAAACTGCCCTCCAGCTTAGGGTGCTGAATCTTTCCTAATGTGCACATCTGTGAATCTGGATGGAAATCATTCTTATACTCAAATGCAGGGCTGCATCTCCCCACCCACTGGGTATGATGCTGTAACTTATTTCCCATTACCTTAAACTTAGGAAGAGTTAAGAATTCCAGAATGCTTAGGAATGCTCCTGTATCTTTAGAGTTCACACTGTCCATCTGCATTATTGCTCTAGAGTGTGCAAACTTTACATGTAACTAGTAAGGGTTAGAAACTTAAGTAGCTAATTCATTAACCTATTCCCTTAATGTGCCAAAATATACAAATGGTGTGGCATTATATCCATCTTGAGTTCACAAAGGATCAAGTCCGGTTTTAGAGGTTCCATCATGATTATTTTGCAGGAACTGTGTGGGCTGGCAGGAAGTGGAGGAGGAAACCGGTGGAACAGAACTAGTATTTCCTCACTATCACATGAGATTGGAAGAAAAACTTGCTGACCTCCCTGGGTTTTGTATGGATCAAAGGCAGTAACTCGTGAATCAGATTTGACTTTAAAATTCCAAAGTCTAGCTACTAGTCAGCCAGTCACTCAACATACAAAAAACAAAACCTTTTTCATGATCTTCAGGTGGAACTCCTTTCTACTGCAGCTCTTCCTCCCTAAATGTGGATTTACCCCTGCTCTGAGCTCCATCTCTTCATGGATTAGAGGGAAATATTCTTACAAGTAACTTCTGAGATGGGGATAGAATTATAATAGGACTGTTAGACCACTTGTTCCCTGAAGTGTGGCCATAAATCCTAATGATGGGCACATGATCACGTTCTACACCAGTGAATCAGATACTGGCTGCTTCAGGGGGTGTGTTCCATGAAGTAAGCCATGTTGTATGTGGAATCTTAAAGGGCCCCAAAGATCACCACTGGCAGGAGGTGGGAAGCAAGTGGAACTTGCTGGGTGACACCGGGGAAACCCCTTATACACCACCTGCCCCAGCCCTGTGAGTGAGCAGATACGGGTGGTGTGACAGGGATGGGAGGTTCGTGGTAGTCTTCATGCAGATCAGTGGGGCAGCTATTCCAGGATTCTGGGGGGCCTGTCTTGAAAGAAACATAGAAAAGGTCAGTAGGATGAAATCCATCCTTGTCACAGAACAGTTCTGATCAGACAACTGCTACAGATCTCTCCCATTCTCCATTTTGGATGCTGTCGTCCTTATCTGGCACCTCTGCTAGGTCCAGAATCTCATTCCTGAGGCTTTGAATCCATTTGCACTTACTACTAGCCATGAAAACTAAGCAAAAGAGCTCCAAAAAGTAGCCAAATTGGTTACTTGGGTGTTGCCATATTGCTTTCTACTCCTTTACAGAGCAAGCTATCCCATCTCTTGATAATTGGGACTAAGTACTCTGAGCAAGACAGCAGCACCTCTTGTATTCCTATCTCTCGACATAAGCAGCCTGAAGTTCCCAAAAGCTACAGCTTATGTGCCCCCTCATGGTGAAATGACTCCCTGTTGGGTTGGGGGATCAGGACAATAATCCTGCAAAGCCCAGATTTGGGCAGTAACACAAATGTGCCAAGTGAGACCTTTGGAGTGATGTTAAGCAAGGCCCCAATGGCTACTATCCTTTTGTGTCCCCAGGAGGGAAAAACCTGTATGTCTGAGAATAGTGTTCATGTTTATTTTAGTGCATCTACTACATCCTGGAGGCTGGGTCTGGGTCACCCTAGAGCTTCCTCTACCCACCCCCTTCCAAAGCCACCATGGCTGTTCATGCTGCATCAGATGGGCAGTGCTAGGTCCAACAACTTGCATACCTGTGATCAGCCTTCCTGTTAGGTAAAGTGGGTACCCTGGTCTAATGAGGGATTATAGAAGGTCCAGGCCAGTGGATCAAATACTCAGCAAGATCTTGGAAAGGAACACTGTCCAAGACCCTAGGAAAGGCAAACCCTAAAGCAGAACACCCAGAAGATCAGACCTAAATAACCTAAATAAGCCACTGCCCCTTCTATAATGGAACACGTTCACCATACTCCACTTACCTCTGGGTTGGTTTCCTAGAGCAATGGCACTATTCCAAGAGTTGGCTTTGGTCCCTGTTGTCAGTAGGCTGGTCCGTCAGAGGCCCAAGAGTCCAATCAACCTAGGTAAATGGGAGCCTGTGTTGTTCAGCCCAAGCATAACTTCCATCCCTGTCACCAGTTACTTGGCCACCCCTTTGCTGACACAAGGAACGCAGGGACAAATGACAGGATGGCTTATGTCAATTAGCGGTCTTTACATGCCTCCCATTCAGATGCTAATCTCTTCCAAAAGAGATCTCAACAGACTCAGAAATGGGCAATAGGATGCCCAATATTTGATTAAACAATCAAGGGGATATATGAAACTAATCCCAGCACTAATTTGTTAAATGAAGAAAACACAATCCTATTTTCCCTTTAAAGTTCTAGAGTTTTTGTTACTGATTGTTGAATGTGGAAGACTTCTTGTATTTCCGCACATTTGCTTCATCTTCCCTTGTTTTTGCTTTCCCTTTTATTTCTTGCTTCACTGAAGTATTTTTAAGCAAATTCCAAATGTCATTTTTTCATTATATAACTCTAAAAGATAGACATTTTTCCTTTTCAATATGCTGTATAATAAGCTACAAAACTAAAAATCCTTACATCTTCCTATTGTCAAAAGCATAATTTTTTAAAAATCCGGAACCAGACACCCACCTACGACAATACTATATCCTCTGAATGTTCTATCTCCAGGCATCCAGCTCCCCATCCTGACTTTCCTTTTACTGTTTATAGAAAACAGGTAAAGTTTCCTTGTTCCATATTCTGCGTTTGCTCACTTGAATCCATGTGCTATCCTGCAATCAGCAACCCCTGAATTTTCTGGGAGACCTGAGGATTCATTTTCTGTATGGCCCTTCAGAGTAAAAATTTCAGGCTTTGGACGCCACATACAGTCTCTTGACCTGTTCTTTGGTCCTTCCACTTAAGGGTTTTAACTAAAACCATTCTTCCTGTGCAGACCATACACAGGGCACAGACAAAAATCTGGCCAATGCACTACTACTTTCTGAACTTTGTTTCTATGAGACTCCAATATAATAAAGCCCAACTTTTTTACTTCAACAGTGTTTCTGTGTACTTCACATTGCAACACATCAGAAGGCAAGTAATATCTGAAGATTACTAAGTAATACTGATTAGTGATGCAGGTGAGTCTACCTGATTTCTCCATTCTAAAATTCCTTAATACATCACCCAATGGTTTCATTGATTGATTTAATCCGTTTCTACCTTTCCTTCCAAAATTATTCAAAATCTTCGTTTCCTCAATCAGGGCTATTTGCTTATCCTGAGTACAATTTGTTCAGAAGTGATAGGACTCCTGATTAAATTCTTACCTGTTAATGTTCTAGAATCAAATGTTAACTGTGTACATATAGAATATGAATTCATAATTATTGGGTGTTCTTTAGTTTATAATCCTATTTTACAAAAAGTTTCCATCTTCAGCCAGCAGGAACTCCTTTATGTTAGCTCTTATGTCGCCTTTGATGAGGCCAATTATTCTTTGATATCTTCTTCAAATTCTGGAACAAACTGGCTCAGGCTCCTCTTGAATTTTTTTGTCTTCTACTTCTCCAAGGAGCCCTGCTTCCCTGCATGGGAAGTGATGCTTGGGAGGCTACCATCTGGAGGGGAGGAGGAGAGGGAAGATGACCATGGTCATCAGCTGAAATACCAGCAGGGGCTTACATCAGTAGGGGAGGCCAGGAGGGAATGATGAAGTCTTAGGCCAAAACAGTACACTACACCTTAAACTACTCAAACTCCAAGATCTATGAAACCCTACAATATTGTACGAATCCCAGAACTCCGCAAAAGCCTCAACTGTCAACATAGCTGCATCCCCACACCCCTGCCAACACAGCACCTTGCACACCGCGAATGCTTATCCAGTCAATGTGTAGTGACAGAGTCCATGTAGGATACATGAGTGAAGAAGAGGGAGTAGAGGGGGAAACAGAAAAGTTGTGTTACTATGTGCAGCAGGAGGTGGGGGAAAGCCCCAGGGCAGGGGCATGGGGAGAGCATGACGTAAAAGAAATAGTGAAGGACTCTGAGTCAGAAGACCTGCATGTTAGCCCAAGTTGGGTCAATACCTAACCCTCACTAGAACAGCACCCCAACACCCATCTGAGCCTGTTTCTTGTAGAGCAAGGAAGTTGGGTTAGAAGATTGCCATGGTTTGTTGACTCTAACATCCTGCAATTGGGAAGCTCTGTATACTTACACAAAGTAAGGTATGTTCTTGTGCTTTAAACACCTGCTACATCCTAGCTTCTAAACTAGAAATTCTATTCATTATTCTTCTAGCAATCTTCTGAGAAATAATTCCTAACTTATACAGGGACCGTGATAGAGCCAGGATCCATTGTACTAGTTCTACCTCTTAGTAGTTGTATGGGCTTGAGCACAGTAGTTGGCCCCTCTGAGCCTCAGATTCCAAGACCAGGGAGTAAATATTCTGGTGCCTTCTACCAGCATAAATAAGTCTGAGTCCACTGGCGGGATCTTTGCTCAGAGTGGAGAGATTCCACACCCTGTCACTCCTGACAGCTCATCAACTTTGTCTCCATCTCTGCATTTTCCCATGTCTCTGAATTCAAAATGAACATTAAGTGAATGTCCTGTGCCTGCATGAGTGTCATTCATGTGTGTGGTGTATACACATGAATGTCATGTCCCAGAGGGCATTTTAGGCTTGTTTCTTCAACTGCCCATCATGAACAAGCCCCTGTTAACAAAACTGAGGACTTAAATCCATTAGCATAGTGGAAATGAAGACCTATCTGCCTGATGTCTGTTTCCCTAGAACGGGGGCGGGGGGGGGGACTTCCTTCTACCTTAAATTCTAAGAATTAAGCCTGCTATAAGACAGATTAACCTGAGACAGACATACAGATTTAATATTTTTACACATACACTGGAATTTTCAGAAGGAAAAGAAAACCCAAAGATGCTGTTAATCCTGGGGGCATCTAGGTGTCTTGGTCAGTTGAGCGACCAACTCTTGGTTTCAGCTCAGGTCATGATCTCTGGGTCATGGGATGGAGCCCCTTGTTAGGCTCAGCAGGGAATCTGCTTGGGATTCTCTCTTCATCTCTCTCTCTACCCCTCCTGCTCATGTTCAATCTCTAAAATCTTAGGTATAAAAATTCCAGGGACTTTTTTCTTTCTATGCACAGAATAAGTACAGGGATATGACCAGCCAGTGTGGTTAGCCTGGGGGCCGTAAGTTGTGGGACAACAGCTAGGATATACATGGACAAATGGAGGTTAAGGGCTCATTTAGTGGGTTGGTTTGTACAGGCTCAGACTGGTGTCATCACCTAGTCCCTGGTGACAAAATTCCCTTGAGGTGCCCACTCTGCCCTAGGAAGAGCAGAACATTTTTTAAGACTTGCTTTTGGGCAGAAATTGGGGGGTGGGTGGTCAGAAGGCTCTTACATCTTTCAGGTTCCTTCAGTTCAAAGTAATCATGTCAGCACAACATAGGCACAGAACCCCTTCACAAAGAATTGACTGCACTCATGGCAGTCCTAACCCAGGCCTTGTGTTCCTCTTGTCCCCATCCAGCTTATGACACTGCTACAGCATCTGAACCCGACTCCCTGCCTCCAGTGGTCTTACTATCCTCTGTGGGGTGAGAATGGCCAGAATGAACTGGAGTGGCTCCCAGTGCATAGAGGGTAAATCCCAGACTCCAGCTGGCACAGAGGGGCCTTTTAGGCCTAACATACTACCTTCTAGTTCTCACTCACTTTGCCTCAAACACCTGCCCCGCCTCCCTCCTTCCATGTCTCCATGCCCATACTCCATTTTAACATCAGCCAACCAAAATTGGGAGAAGTTTTTATACTAGAGACAGTTTAATCCTGTTTCAAACTCTGCCCTGTTGTATATGAGCTCTGTGGTGATACTGGGCAAGTTGCTAAACTCTGAGTTACATTTACTTGTTTGTACGATGATAGTCCATGTATGTGAGAATTTGTAAGCTATCACAGGAAAACTGACAGGTGTGCACACAATGATGTGTGGTGTGAATACTGACCTAACCCAATTCTACTGCCACAATGAGCATGGTTCCAATGTCTTATTCCCACACCTCCTCGTCCAACCTAATTCTACCAATGCTATCCATTCTCCTGGATCTCCCAGTACTTTGTACCCTGTACTTGGCCTACTTGGCCCTTTTTTTTAATTTTTTAATTTTATTTATGATAGTCACACAGAGAGAGAGAGAGAGGCAGAGACACAGGCAGAGGGAGAAGCAGGCTCCATGCACCGGGAGCCCGACGTGGGATTCGATCCTGGGTCTCCAGGATCGCGCCCTGGGCCAAAGGCAGGCGCCAAACCGCTGCACCATCCAGGGATCCCTACTTTGCCCTTTCTTGTAGACTGATAGCACAATCCTCATCTGGTTCAATTTTATATCCCCAGAGGGCTTGGCAGCCAGGAAAGTCTCCATGAACTCTTAAATGAACAAACTTAATGGATTGCTTTGGATTCCAGTACAGTCACTGAGTTGCCACCCCACAAGTGTACATGAAACAATGAATGACTCCAAGTTCCATAGGATTCTGGGGTTATAATAACAAATTTGCCACTACTCTATCAGCAAAGCCCACACAAACTGAGTTGCAATCCCACACATAGAGAACAAGAAACCTATAGTCCTATTAGGCATTCTGAGGCTTAATCTCAAGTGTTTTATGAAGTAGTTATCTGAGGTTGCCTTGGTTGACCTTCTCTCCGAGTGTCATCAGGCAAACTATGTGACCAAAAAAGTGCCAAATAATGGTGTGATGTCCTAAGAAAAGCTTTGTTATTTTCAGTTGAAATTATACAACAAGCTGGTTATAAAAGTAGTCTTTCCCGAAAACCTAGCCAGAATTTCATAATTCAGCATTTGTTACCAACTTGAGCTTTCAGTTTCTTGGTTCTCAAGATGTGGATCTCCTAGCTTAAGAGATGGGAATCTCAGAGACCCAGAGTTTAGCACTGTAAGGTTTGAAGTCAGTAAATAGCTAACAAATGAACAAGTGAATCTGTTTCCCCAGCACCTAGCCCCTCAGCCAGCAAACCATCAGAAAGTATGTAATAAGTGTTTGAAATCCTACACAAAACAGAGAATGTTCTAGTAGGCTGACAGAAGGGCAATCCCTTCCAAATATGGTAGAGTTGAAATCAAAAGATGAGGGTGTCCACCTTAGTAGATGGATTGTGATTGTGGTCCTTCCAAACCCTAGACTGATGTTTGTTGAATGTTTGTGGAGTACCTACCAGGTACTAGCTGGGCTATTTGTCACATTCCTATATTGATTTAATCTTCAGTACATCTCTGAGGTGTGAGGAGTAGTCTAATTTTGAGGTGGGCAACTAGAGAGCTTAAGTAGATGTCCTAAGCCAAGCTCTTATAAGTAGCAAGGTCAGGGTGGTCTAGGTTTTTTTGACTCCAAAACCAATGCTTTCAGCATTTTGGAAATTCCTGTCACATGATTCCTATTATCTGAGCTTCCTGCCACCAAGTTAGATGTTGAATACCTTGGAAAATCCTGTTCCTTATAACACTGACTAGTCACCAACCAGCAAAACTTTTTCAGGTAACCTAGATTTTCCTATAAAGAATAGAGACCTACAGCATATAAAGTTTAGCCAAAGTGGCAAGTAGATTCTTTGCTGTGATAAATCAGCTTCACTTTAGAATTCATCAAGTTAGAATTCATTGGATTTCACCAAAGCCTCTTGTTCCCTTGGCTGTCCTGCATGATCCGTCAAAAGCAGAATTTCCCTGACCTAGAGAGAACCCCTGCCCATCTTACTGTACCCAGACCTGCATCTGGAGCCTGGAATGTGAGCTGGACTCTGCTTTCCTGGTGTTCTGAAATGCTGCTGAAGGATTTCAGAAACTACTACCCCAAAATCTCTCTAGCATGTTGACCATTTTGAGTTAGTCATGTTAAAAAACAGCAATCCCTCCTTTAAAAGCAGGATATGAATTCCAATGTGAAAGGCATCCTACCTGAGAAGGAATATCCCATCCTGATCAAGGAGGTAAAGCTGGAACCCAGAGAATTTTACACAGACCTTGTCAAAAACCATTATCTCCCTTTAGCCTCCCCACAGAGTGGTTATTCTCCCACAGCTGCCTCTTCATTCAACGTAATAGAAATCATTTAAGTTTTACCTTTTTCTTTGGGCCTTTCCTTAGAAAGTCTCCATGGCAAGTAAACATTGTATTAAATATGCATACTTTTCTCCTGCTAATCTGTTCTATGAGGATCTAATTCTCTAGGAAGCCAAAAAACCCTGAGAGAAGAAGGTAGAAATCCTTTCCTTACCTATCTGGCTGCTGGGAAGCAGACCCAGGAATGGATGGCAGCTAGCTCTCTCCTGAGGTGGCTTGCCCAATGCCATGTCTCTCCCAGGGGAAGATGAAATCTTCATTCTTGCTAAAGTAGAAGCAAAAATACCTGAGTCCGTCAGAACTGGGGTGGGGGCTGGCTTGGAGAGCATCTGGCACAGGATCCTCATTTGACAGATGGGAAAACTGAGGTATGCAGATGGGTGAATCCCTTTGTATCACAAGGCACTTGGATTGCAGAGCTGAGGGGTGCATCCAGGTCTGGTGCAGCCAGGACTCCTGTTCTGCATCATGATGCATCTGTCTCCCGGGGCTTGGACTAGAAGTCCGTTAATCTGGAAATGCTCATGTGCAGTTGGGGAAAACCGCAAATCAGTATGGCTACTCTATACGCATTTCTTGGGCTTCTCCACTTCTGGAGTGAGTCTGACTTCCAGGGACACTAGATTCTGAAGCTAAACATAGAAAATGAGTATCCTGGACTGGTCAAATGCATGCAAGGGGTGACAGAAGAATGTAGATAAATGAGTCTGACAGGGGGTGGATGTCTCCTGTGGCCCTTCAGAGGAAGGAGTGCTAGATTGGCCCCCAAGGTCCTGTCCAGAGCTGGAGATGGAATGTACAACCTTCTATTTCCTTCTAAATCAATGTGTCTTGAGTAGCAAAATATTCTGGGCCTCAGGTCCCCCATCTCTAAAATATGGGGTTTTAACTGGATTGCCCTTAACATCCTTATCAGCTTTATCATGCTCAGATTTGGGATTTTAAGACTATTTTGGCTTTTCCAATTGTATATGCATAGACTGGATTCCTGCACAGAGCCAAGAGGAGACATAAAAAGCATGCCCACCAAACTATCATCATGTACTACACATCCAGGAGGTCCACTCGGCTCTTCCTTCAGGGAGAACTCATGGCTTCAGCTACTGGAAGTCCCACCAGCAGCAGCCGTCCACTGTCACCTCCTTTTAGGGCTTTCCTGAGCTGACCCCTGCCTTGCCTCTCCCCTGAACCCAACATGTCTGTTGCTTATCCTTGGCACATGGCCTGATTCCAGGATATTTCCCTTTGCACACATGTTGACCATCTTACTGTTAGGTCACTAATCTGACACATCCTATAGCAAGAGTGTGCCATGGGACAAGGGCTGTGCTAGGCTCTGGGAGCTTCAGATGTGGCCCCTATGACCATTTGTGGCATCTCCTCCGAGGATGTCAGTCACTCCCACCGAGTCAGTGGGTATTGATGGCAGGGCCTGCTTCTCCACAGCATTAGACTGCATTCATGGCTGGTACTAGCAGCTGGGGCCAGATGCTCAGCAAACGCATCCCAGACAGAGCAAATGACTTAGGCTCCTGCCACACTACTCCAGGTTAGGGAATGAGCCCGCACCTTTGGACAGTGGCCACTCTAATTCCTCATTCCCAGGCTTTCATCTCACATTTGCGATGTGAATGGCAACTGAGCATACCATGCTCCATAAAACCTGTATGTTGTCTCTCTTCCTACCTCTCTAACCATTCAATTCCCCATAGAGCATGAGGCTCACGTCCCTGCCCCACTATATGGACCCCATATCTGTGATCACCCCTGCTGCCTTGTGCCTGAATTTCCAGTGATGTCAAATACCAATTAAAGATCTCATGTGTAAAGAACACAGGATTTGAGGGAATCACAACTATGTAGCAAATCTATAATGATGTCAAATCTCACCAATGAATGAAGACCTCAGAACAAGCAGTCCTTTGAGTGTCAAAATATCAGTGGTTAAAGGAGAGAACAACACTATTGCTGGGGCAGGGAGGGATAAAACCCTCTCCCTGCCCCTCTTTGGTGTAATGACTCTTCTGGAAAGCAATCTGACAAAGTATTTCCAGAGCCACAGAAATATTCAGTCTTTCACCCAATAATTCACTTCTGGGATCTGAGCCTAGGGATATAATTCTATGTTTGAGAAATAAAAGCAACATCTATATAAATTTCCTGGGGCATTATTTTTAATGGGAAAGAACTAGCCAGACCCTTAAATAATAGGGAAATGGGTATATTAATTATAGTATACACACACAATGAACTGCTACTTCTAAATGAGTCTAAAGCAATGTGGAAAAATACTTCTGGAGTAAGCAGGGGGGAAAACGGGTCACAAAATTTGTGCCATGATCTTACACAAAACCTAAAATGCCTAAGAGCGTGTCCTGAAACCAATACAAATAAGCTTTGTGATGTAATTGAGGGGAGGCTGTTAGACCTTATTCTCTGGCTTCCAAGTCTCACACGTAGCTACAGTACTTTAAAATGGTTAAAAAAAGGGGGGGGGGAGACAGAACATAAAGACTCCTAACTCTGGGAAATGAACTAGGGGTGATGGAAGGGGAGGAGGGCGGGGGGTGGGGGTGAATGGGTGACAGGCACTGAGAGGGACACTTGATGGGATGAGCACTGGGTGTTGTTCTGTATGTTGGTAAATTGAACACCAATAAAAATTTATTTAAAAAATGGTAAAAATTTCATAACTAAAATTCAGAAATGCATATTGAGGAAAAGCTGATTAAGGAGGGAAGAAGAAATTTTTACTGCTTGAAAGAAACAGCAGGAAACTCTAATGACTACCCTCCTTAGGGTTGACTACACAGGGAGACCCACAGCTTAAAATTTGGCTCTAGGAAACAACCCTGCCTCACCTTCTGCTGATCAGACTCAGCTGGAAGAAGCTTCAGAGTAATTCACTGCATCTTCTTGAACTAGAGGCTTTTTAAAAAATATGTAAGTCATCTTCCACACTTATTCTAGATCTTGGCAATGGAGCTACAGCTGCAACAGACCACTCTGTAAACAGAAATACCTCCTCTCCACCCTCAGGGTATGCATTTGTCAGCTTAGAGCTCACAGGGAATTTTTACCTATTAATGGTCCTTAAAAATACTGTCAGAGCAAACAATGATAGTCATCTTTTATATATATATTTATTATATATATAAATTATATATATATACATACAGGTGTTATTGGAGTTCAATCTGCCAACATAGTATAACACCCAGAGGTTGGTCATACTGTTAGGGACGAATAAGTGACCCAACTAAGATAACTGGGCTATAGATGATAGGTGCTCCCAATCCCTTTGAATGGGCTCAGAGTTCAGTGAGCAATTCGGGTGAAAAACTTGCATTTTATTCCCCCTTTACAATTTACTAGCTTTGTGTCCATAGCTAGTTGATTAGTCTCTCTTCAAGATGTCTATTACCCAGAGATAACATCTATTTCACTTGGTTGCTAGGATAAAAACAAACATTCTAACATCTTTAAACTTGCCAACACAATCATGTCACTTTGAGGATGTATTACAAGTGAGCTAAATCATGACCTAAGAAACATTTATTGCCTTAAGGAAATCAGAATATGCACCCCCATGTGTGGGTTCTCAATAACCTTTATTTTTGATCAATACTCAAGGCTTTTCTAATATGTTTTATATGGAAAATAGGCATTCTTTTATGAAATCAGGGCAATCCATGAGATATAGTATAACTAAATGCTCTAAATACGTTTCCATAAATTAGGTAAAAGAACCTAGAACCTTAGGGAATTTGACTTCCCTAAGGATTCAGGCTTGAGAACATTTGATCCCTAGTGACCAGTGGGTTGAATTGTGTTCCTCAAGATGATGATGAAGTCCTAATCATGGATACTTATGCATATTTCCATATTTGGAAATGATCTTCACAAAGATAATCTAAGATGAGGTACAATTGGATTAGGTGAGCTAGGATTTCCAGGTCCTGGTTCAATAACTCTCTGTATGAGAAAGGGGAATCGACACAGATGCATAAGGTCTGCATACAGAGGGGAAGAAAGCCATAAAAGATAAAGGCAGAGGTTGGAGGGGACTATCTATAAACCAAGGGATGCCAAGGATTGCTGGCAATCACCAGAATCTGAGAGTCGACAAATTCTTCTTCGGAGCCTCCAGAAGGAACAAAGGTTATTGTCCACTTGATTTTTGAACTTCTAGCCTCCAGAATTATAAGACAAATCTGTTTTACCCAGTTTGTGTTAAGTTGTTATGGCAGCTTTAAGAATGAACACAATAACCCTGTGTCCAGCACTGGGTAAAATTTTTGCTGTCTTCTGACCAAGAGGGTATCATAGTTCTATTTCTGGCATATTATTTGGTCTCCAGTTAACCTTGAATGCGAGGCATGATTGTACTAGCTAACAATGGAGAACTAGATGCATCCAGAGCTGCTGGCTCCCAATGGAGAGGCTAGTGATGGCTTCAGTTATGAGGTAGCAGTAATAGTGGCCATATCACGAGTTCAGTGAAACAGTAACCAGGAAACTCTAGAGCTTTAGGGAGCTTCTGGTCTGTACCTTGTCTGCTGTACCTGTTTGCTTGTTTTGAGAAATGAAAAGCAAAGTAAGAGCTTTGTTTACAAGCAATGGCAAGTCCTTGTCAGATATCCCTTGTGCCCCAATCTTGGGCACACAAGACGTAGCTCTAAGAATGTTATCCTCCACATTCTTGAAGTTTTCAGAAGTCCCTGTAGACTCTCAACCCGCAGGGCCCTCACAGTGCTTCACTCCTTCTTGCAAGTCTCTGCTCAGAAACCCCTGATACTCTCCAAAATAGAGCTTTGAACAGCTCCACCTAGAGATGCTGCTCTAGACCTAAAAACACAGATAATGAGCACTCATCGCTCTTTGCCTGTGATGCAGGAGACACATGGGAGATGCTGACAAGTAGTTAGTGGCTCAGAGTCCCAGCTTGTCCCAAGTAGGTGCCACAGGTCAGGCTGCCAGCATGTGCAACACTTCAGGAGAGCTGTGAGCAGCACCTGCTTCAGAGAACTCCTTGGCATCCTCATTGTCTTGCTTTCTGTTTGGAGAGGGGTCTTTAATGGAGGCAGGGCCTGCCCAGGCCTGCTTAATGGTTCCAGGAGGATGCCTGTAACTCTTAGGTGTCAAGTTCTTCTATCCCTCTTGAGTGTAATTCTGCTCGGCTTAAACACTTTTGAGCAGCTAGATGCAGTACAGGATCAGGAGGTCAAGAGGAATTAGCACTTAATGGGCAGCTACTCTGTACTACACATTCTCTATACCTCATGGTATCTTCTGTGCAGTCTTCTCTGCTGGTATTACATTCTCCATGTTCTAATGTGGAGAATAAAGTGAGCTAACCAAGTACAAAGTGACTTAGTCTGTTGATAAATACCTATTAAGCAAACACCATGTGCTAAGCACTGTTATGCCTCGTCATTTGGAGCGTGTTAGCTCAAAAACTTTGGACTTTGGAATCCAATTGTTCTGCATTCAAATTCCAACTCAATCCTCTTACTAGCTGTGATTCCTGTGTGGAAGTTCCTTATCCTTTCTATGCCTTAGCATCACATCTGTTCTTTTAGGATACTGATGCCTCTTTGACAATCATTGAGGTGTTTAAAGGAGATTGTGGTGATGTTATGCCAGGCACATATTAATGGCATAATAAGTACTAGAAAGTAACCATGTAAAATAAAGGCCAAAGCCTTTCTGAATGTTGTTGCAGACAATAAGAATTGGGGGGGGGGGGACATTTGAGGAAAAACACATGATGTGGTATATTTATGTGGAAGTGCTTAATGGCACTGATGGTGTTTCTCAAAATTGTGCATGAATATTTCCAGTAAGCTTTTAAAGTATAGGTCCTAGCTTTTCCCCTAAGATTAAGGATGTCTACTTATTAGGAATAAGACAAGGAGATGTGGCTTATGTATACAATGGAATATTACTCAGCCATTAGAAATGACAAAAACCCACCATGTGCTTCAACGTGGATGGAACTGGAGGGTATTATGCTGAGTGAAAAGTCAATTGGAGAAGGACAAACATATGTTCTCATTCATCTGGGGAATATAAATAATAATGAAAGGGAAGGGAGAAGAAATGGGTAGGAAATATCAGAAAGGGAGACAGAACATAAGGACTCCTAACTCTGGGAAACAAACTAGGGGTGGTGGAAGGGGAGGAGGGCGGGGATGGGGGTGAATGGGTGAAGGGCACTGAGGGGGGCACTTGACGGAATGAGCACTGGGTGTTATTCTGTATGTTGGCAAATTGAATACCAATAAAAAATTATTAAAAAAATTATTAAAAAAATAAGATGTCTTTTATTCACCACTTTTATTCAACATAGTACTAGAAGTCCTTGCCATGGCAAATGGATAAGGGGAAAAAGGGGCATTCACATTTACAACAAAGTAAAATTTTTACTATTTGCAGATGACATGATACTACATATAGAAAACCCTGAAGTCTTCAAAAACTAAAACGAAGGACACCTGGGTGGCTTAGTGGTTGGGCATCTGCCTTTGGTTGAGGGCATGATCCGGAGTTCTGCAATTGAGTCTGGCATTGGGCTTCCTGTAGGGAACCTGCTTCTCCCTCTGCCTATGTTTCTGAGTCTCTCATGAATGAATAAAATCTTAAACCTAGAACTGAAATGAATTCAGTAAAATTGCAGGATACAAAATCCATATACAGAAATCTGTTGTCTGTCTCTATACCCATAATGAAGTAGAAACTAAAACAACCCAACTTACAAAATATACCATAAAAAATAAAATACCTAGGAATAAACTAAGGAGATGAAAGACCTGTACTCCGGGAAAATTATAGAATATTGATAAAAGAAATTGAATACCAAAAAATGGAAATATATTCCACACTTATGTATTGAAAGAATACTTTTAAAACATCCATACTACTCAAAGTGATCTAGATTTAATTCAAACCCTATCAAAATACCAACATTTTTTCCCAGAACTAGAACAAATAATCCTAAAATTTAATAGAACCACAAATGGCCTTGAATAACCTAAGCAATCTTGGAAAAACAAAACTGGAGGTGTCACAATCCCAAATTTCAAGCTGTAGTAAAGTATGGTGCTGACACAAAAATACATCAGAATAGAACAGAGCTGAGAAACTCATGATTATATGGTTAGCTAATCTACAACACTGGAGAAGGCAAGAATACACAATGGGGAAGTCTCTTCAACAAACGGTACTGTGAAAACTGGACCACTTTCTTGTGCCACACACAAAAATAAAATGGATTACAGACCTAAACAGGAGGCCTAAAACCATAAAATTCCCAGAAGAAAACATAGGCAGTAATCTCTTGGACATCAGTCATAAATACTTTTCTAGATAGATCTCCTTTGGCAAGGGAAACAAAAGCAAAATTAAATTATTGGGACTACACCAAAATAAAAAGCTTCAGCATAGCAGAGGAAACCAACAAAACTATAACCCATCATATGGGAGAAGATCTATCATTTGCAAATATCTTAGAAACTTACAAATGATACATCCACTAAGAGGTTAACATCCAAAATATAGAACTTCTACAACTCAACACCAAAACACCAAATAATCCAATTTTAGAATGGACAGACATTTTTCCTAAGACCTGCAGATGGCAAACAGACACATGGAAAGATGCTTAACATCACTCATCAGGGAAATACGAATCCTAAACCAGAGATACCACCTCACGCCTGTCAGAATGACTAAAATTAAAAACAGAAGAAACAAGTGTTGAAGTTGTGGAGAAAAAGGGACCCTCATGTACTATGGGTGGGAATGCAAACTGGTGCAGCCACTGTGGGAATGGTTTAGAGGTTCCTCAAAAAGTTAAAAGTAAAGCTACCATATGATCCGGTAATTCCACTACTTGAGCATTCACCCAAAGAACACAAAAACACTAATCTGAAGAGATACAATGCCCCCCTATGTTAATTGCAGCATTATCTACAATATCCAAATTATGTAAGGTAGATGGAATATTACTCAGCCATAAGGAAGAATGAAATCTTGCCATTTGCAACGGCATGGACAAACTTAGAGGGTATAATCCTAAGTGAAAATCCAAGAAAGACCAATAATTTGTGATTTCACTCATGTGGAATTTAAACAAGTGAACAAATGGGGGAGAAGACTCTTAACTACAGAGAACAAACTGGTAGTTATGGTGGGGAGGTCGGTGAGGGGATGGGTAAAATAGGTGAAGGGGATTAGGAGCACATTTATGATAAGCACTGGGCAATGTATAGGATGTTTAATCACTATATTGTATACCTGAAACCAATATAACACTACATTAATTATATTAAGATTCTCAAAATAGCTAAAAATAACAAAATGCAGATCCCATGCCCCAAGATGAGATCTTGATTATCTTGTATGAATCCAGGGATCAGTAATCCAAGCAACACTTAATCATTCTCTGCAGGTGATCAGTTTCTATATCCTTTGAGAAACCCTAGTACAGCCACACGGATTCAGAACAGCTTTGCTCAGTTTGGAGCTCTAACCTACTTTGTGACTTGAGTGAGTCACTTTAAGCTGTATTGTATTATTGATGAGTCTGAAATTCAGAGCTTACCATTGCTGTCACACAGTCATGGGAAGTGGACATTATTGGGGGCTGGTAAAGCAAAATGTTGCAAAAACATTTTGGCTATTTTTCATAGTGAGTCCTGGCTCTGTCTCCCTATTAGAAACTGGACAGACCCTTTCAGCTGGGAGCATAGGACAGGGCCTTATAGTGCCACATGGCCAGGTTAGTCCTTGGTATTGGCAGATATTGTGGCTCAAAACAAATACCTCGAACTCAAACCTTTCATTTTGAGAGATGTACAACTGACTTGGATTAATTTTAAGGTTACATAACTCTGAATTTAAAGAAATTAGCTATAATGGTCCCTTGACCTCCCACATCTCGGGTTTACACTTGTAACAAAAGAATTGGAAATGCTTTCAGACTTGCTTGTAGAAATAATGGGCAAAAGACATGAAGAGAAATCTCAGAGGAAGACATAGACATGGCCAACATGCACATGAGAAAATGCTCTGCATCACTTGCCATCAGGGAAATACAAATCAAAACCACAATGAGATACCACCTCACACCAGTGAGAATGGGGAAAATTAACAAGGCAGGAAACCACAAATGTTGGAGAGGATGCGGAGAAAAGGGAACCCTCTTACACTGTTGGTGGGAATGTGAACTGGGGCAGCCACTCTGGAAAACTGTGTGGAGGTTCCTCCAAGAGTTAAAAATAGACCTGCCCTACGGCCCAGCAATTGCACTGCTGGGGATTTACCCCAAAGATTCAGATGCAATGAAATGCCGGGACACCTGCACCCTGATGTTTCTGGCAGCAATGTCCACAGTAGCCAAACTGTGGAAGGAGCCTCAGTGTCCATCGAAAGATGAGGATAAAGTAGATGTGGTTTATGTATACAATGGAATATTACTCAGCCATTAGAAACGACAAATACTCACCATTTGCTTCAACGTGGATGGAACTGGAGGGTATTATGCTGAGTGAAGTAAGTCAATCGGAGAAGGACAGTGTATGTTCTCATTCATTTGGGGAGTATGAATAATAGTGAAAGGGAATATCAGGGAAGGGAGAAGTGTGTGGGAAATATCAGAAAGGGAGACAGAACATAAAGACTCCTAACTCTGGGAAACGAACTAGGGGTGGTGGAAGGGGAGGAGGGCGGGGGGTGGGGGTGATGGGTGATGGGTGACGGGCACTGAGGGGGACACTTGACGGGATGAGCACTGGGTGTTATTCTGTATGTTGGTAATTGAACACCAATAAAAATTTATTAAAAATATTTTCTGGATACTGATGCTGTAAATGACATCAGATAACATGGTAAGGGGAAGATTCTGAACCCCTGTTTTCTCCACTGTAAAAACAAAACAGAATTTCTAACATGCTTTACTCATGAGTTCAGTAAGATGATGAAACCAGATATGAATGTAGAACTCTAAAAACTAAACAGATCTATGCAAATATAAGAGGGAAATACTCTCCTTAATCCCAGAGAGAAGGGGGCTCATGGAGTCTCTTCACCAGGATCACCTGGCCAGCTAGGATGCATGTTTAGAACTTCTTTCCTCTGTCCATACCCCTGATCTTTCCAGGCACCCTCCTGTTCTGAGGGTCTACCTAGATCTCTCCATCTTCCCCGCAGAAGGCTGACATCAAGAAATTCATCACCCTCGCTTTTCAGCACCTTGGGATCCAGGGACTGTCTATCTCAGGGGTGAGACCTGGGGGGGGGGAAGCCATGTGGAGATGCTCTAGTTTCCTTCAGTTCACTGAAAATTTTCATCGTTAAAAGCTCAGAGAAATCACTTCGTTATTAGCATGCAATGACACTGTGCTAGAATATTTTATCTGCTTGGAAGAAGATACAAAGTAGGTTGTCTGAGTAGTGACTTGGGCAGATGTGAAGGTCTTCCATGTGATACTGCTGATCAAAGGAGCACTAAAACATATTGGGAAGACAGATATGGGGTCTGATCCAGCCCAGTCATTGGAAAAGCTAACACTACCTGTCTAAGGTCCCAGAGTCACAAACTCACACCTGCTCCCCTGTAGAATACAGTACTTATTTCTTATGGTTGAATTCAAACCACAGAAAAATAACCTGACAGTAGGTGCTAAGAAATAATTTATTTCACATCTCACAATACTATCTTGGAGAGAGGACCACATTCACAATGAGCCAAGGAATAGCATGCCTCTAAAACCCTGACCGGAGCATGTTTCCTAGCTGTCCTCTCTGAGCCAGGGCTTCTCAGGCTTTAACATGCATACAAATAACCTGTGGAGCTAGGTAGAGACGGATTCTGCTTCAACAGGTCAAGCTGGATCCTGAGATTCTACATTTCTAACAAATTCCCATGTGATGCCAGTGCTCCTGGTACATGGACCATACTTTGAATAGTGAGGGCATTTTAACAAGATACCCGCATGATTTGCATGTACAGCAAAGTCTGAGAAGCTGTATAGTACAGCTGAAGCTGTAGGCATTAAAGAACTTTTAGGAATATCCTGAGAGCTATGGCATGATAAGCTGTGGGCTAGCTTCTGGGAATAAGTCATTTTCTCAGGGTACAGATGATGCCATTATGTGCATACAAACATCGGTAGTTCCCCAGGGTAGCAGACAAAGGATTATAATATGTGGAAATATTCGAGATCAGCTATATTTGTTACTTAATCCTCACATTAACTCTGAGGCAGGGACTATTATAATTGCCAACTTCTAGATGAGGTTAATGGTTATGGTCTCAGATTCTACAGCTAGGTTTAAATAAACTTATTGTGTTCAAAGTTCACAGGTTTAGGCTGTCCTGAATCCCCTGGTTCAGCACTCTGACAAAGATGAGAGAAGCAGAGGGGTCTCCATCGTGCAGGATGGCCAATGACCTTGTGCTAGCATCCATGCTGAGCATTTCTGGGTCATCTCTCCCCTGCACTTGAAGCTGAAGAGCTAAGCCTTGCTGCTCCTGCTGTCACAGGCCCAATCCCCTTTCCCCTTCCCTTCCTGTTCTGCTAGACTTGGCTGACACCTGAGCATCAGAGGCTGGAAGGAAAATGCAGGCTACCCTATTCTATTCCTGCCTGGGCCTGTGAGGTGTCTGAACTGAAAACCATGACAAGCCCCTCAGCACCATGGACAGGGTCTCCAGCACGATGATTCCCTTTGCATTTTGCCCCCCACCCCACAAGGCTACTTGAGGGCATATAAGCAACTAAACTTATTTTCTCCTAAGCCCTTTAATTATTGTAAAAATAGAAGGCCTTCAACCAGTTATCCAACTTGATAACCATGAATAATGCACATTAATGCACAGGCTAAGAATAGGAGATGGGGCTGCTGATTAAGTCAGCCATGAGCAACCAGGATCCAGGGGTTAAACTATGTGTGTGGGGACTTCTAAGAGCTATTTATCCAAATACACACCTCACCTACTCTTCCAATGTAGATACCATATAAAACATCAAATAGGTTGTTTAAAAATCCCTGGACCTGCAGCATCATTTTGAATGCTGGGCTCCACCCTTCAGAAATTTCAATCTGTTTGAACAAATCCTCCAGGTGATTCTGATCTAAGAATCAGTTTTATTTCAACAAAAGGCTTTAAAGATCAGTAATCTTACCAGACCTTGAAATGTCTCAGAATAATGGAAGGAAATAGTACTAGCCAATAGTACTCAACTGGGGTTGAGTTGGGGGGGGGGGTGAGGTGGTGGTTGGGGGTGTGTGGTTCTAGAGTCAGTCCCACGCAAGTCCCCTGTTAGTTGTGGTCTTGGGCAAGTTGCCTCTTTAAAGAGTTGAGGGTTTGGCAGAGGGTCTGTTAATGCTCAGACAACGATGTCACATAGTAATAGCTCAATGAACAATTATAATTCTCTCCATCTGACGTCCCCTTTTAAGCAAGAAATCACTATCCTGTGCTACATGAAATCAATATTAGCTAACCAGTTCCTCGTGGCCCACAAATCTTTGTCCTGCTATTGTTTTTGTTTTTTTCTTATAATTTTTTTTTTATTTACTCATGATAGTCACACAGAGAGATAGACGCAGAGACACAGGCAGAGGGAGAAGCAGGCTCCATGCACCGGGAGCCCGACGTGGGACTCGATCCCGGGTCTCCAGGATCGCGCCCTAGGCCAAAGGCAGGCGCCAAACCGCTGCGCCACCCAGGGATCCCTGTCCTGCTATTATTAATGCCCCCATTGTACACACTCAGAATAAGTGAAATGGAATGTATGCCAGGTGTCCATTCCACACCACTTATTATACTTGTATTGTTACTCCAGGGGAATGGAAATCCTCTTCCAAAGAATGGAACCCACTCACATCTATGCACTGCTGGGGGACAGTCTTTGAGGATACTACCTACCTGAGCCCTTCTCTTCTCACAGCCCACTCACATACAATGGGTCAGTTGATAGCTTCTACTTCTAGCTCCAAAACTTCCTTGAATCTCAGAGCTCCAATAGAAACTCACTTGAACCAAAATCTGGATCTTTGTTTTTCAAAATCCCTTCACTCATGTACTGCTCACACTGTACGAGGAATCCCACGACTCTTTGGGATCTGACACACATCATGATATGCACCTAGCAAAGTAAGACCCAAGGCCTCCCGGTGGCTGCTTTGTGGGTGTGCTGTTTGGAGGAAGATCAGCCTAGGGGTTGGCCCGTGATTTCTGGTCTAATCAGAAGTGGAGTTGGGTGGAGACATCACCAGCTGCTGCTGCCTCTGCCCTATGAGCCACAGACCAGCAGGGTGGCCTTTCAGAAATCCAATTCTTTTGTTTAAAGACTCCACAAGAGGGCAGGCCCCAGTGGCTCAGCGGGGGACGTGAGGCAACCTCTGGAGCTACTTTTGGTTTCTGTTACTGGGTAGAGGCCAGGGGTATTGGTAAACATCCTACAATGCACAGGACAGTTTCTCTACAACAAAGATGCATCCAGCCAGAACTATCAGTGCCTAAATTGAGAAATCCTGAGCTAAATCCTGAGCTCAAATGTCCTCTCTTCCAAGAAGCATTCTGGGCTTCTACCTTCTTCCCCAAGGGGCTTGCGTGCTCTTGCTCTGGGCTTCCATAGAGTAACCCAGAGGGCCATCAGAGCACTTACAACCTTTAAATTCATTAAATTACAGTAGCTGGTCACTATTTTCTAGATCAAGAAGTCCTCCCAGGAAAGAACCAACATTGGGTCTTTTTTTTTTTTCCTTTTCAACCTCAGATGCAGAGTGTTCATCATATCAACTAATAGAAATTACCTTCTTTGGTCTACACAGCATCTAACAGGTTTGACACAGTAGGTAATATTTGCCCAATCAATGATACATCTGGAAATTATAACTCACTTTAGTCCTCCTGCTATGGTAAAAAAAAAAATTTTTAAGGGCACTGGGTGCCGTGGAAAATGCAGGACTCTCACCCACTGTGAGGAGTGGACTTCTGTCAAGGCTAAGCCGGGGGGTTGCCAGTACTTCTTGGTCACTATGCCAATGACTGAATGGGGGCCACTTGACCTTTGCTATGGACTTTGAGGCAGACAATCTTTCAGAGTGGGAACGATCCTTCTTTGCCTCTGATCTGAAGGCACTGAAGCAACACTTCAGTATTGGACAAGAAGTTTTAGGGACTTCAGGGCACCTGGATTTGGAACAAGTAGACCTAGACCCAGACTTGTCTGAGTAGTGGGACACATCCTCAAGGGACAATATGAACCTACATTTTGCACAACCACCCTAATTTGAGCCTTGGGTTTTCTTTCTTCATTACAGAAGTAGTCCCCCCTCCTTACCTATGTGCTGAGCCTTGGCACCTGCTGTACAATACTCAAGCACCACCCCTACCACCATGGACATCCAGCATTTTATGTTGGAACACTTGGAAAAGAAGCACCCTCTGGGACACAGAACAGCCCTGACTGTTGTTTTACACTTCCCATCCCCTGTCAGGTTTATGGCCCCAGTGAAAATTGGAAAAAAAAAAAAAAAATAAAAGACAAACTTATGGGTGTGCAATCCAAAATTCAGGCTGCTGCTGAGTCAGCTAACTCAATAAAATTCAGCTGAATTTCTTTTATTTGCTTACTGAACTTCTTCCAGTGTCACAAGCATGAAACTGGAGCATAAAATCCATATGAGGTTTTATTTATTGCCATATGCATTTTAGTGAAGATGCTGAAGAGGTGGCTTCTTAGGTAATGCTGTTCCCAACCAAATCGGAGTTCTTGATCATTGACATAAGCATAGCTTTGTGGGACATGTTATCTGCTTGTCCCCCCCCCCCACATCTTCCCTATAAGTCTCTGGATGAATTCCAGAGTCTATTCAGGCACTCTTACACCCCTCCATAGATGTCCCTAGACCTGAGACTCAGCTGTGCAAACCTCAGGCCTGTTACTCCCCATTCTCAAATGTCAGTCTTGTCAAGGAAAAAATAGGATTTCATAAGCTTTCCAGCTGCTTATTTCAATGATTGTCCACTACATTTTACGGCCCACTGACTAGCTATGTGACAGCTGGCCATCCCTGTACCTAATTCTTAACATCTACACTTACCAAACATTAATATTTTCCTCCTCCCAAGGATAAGGATCTCATAATTTAGAGGTTTAAAGTATTCCCATTCCTTATAGTTGATTAGCACAGAGTAAGGATCTAATACATACTAGTCATAGATGGAATTAGCAAGAGAAGTGTTGGTAACAGAAAACTAAAATCGGAAATACAATTCCTTGGGGGCATGAGATTCCACAGTGATGAATTTGCTCGGCACACCGCAACTCTGATAGAGGTGATTCAACAGAGAAGCCAACTCTGAGATGTCCACACAAAGCTCCCCACCTGGAAGAGAGTTTGCCATTCTGAAGTCACATCACATTTTGTCCTCACTCTTGCACAACTGGGAATAAACCATATCTTTGTTATTCATCATGTATTGGGATTAAGATCTTCACATAAAAATACGTGTACACCTTCATGTATAAGTACAATCATTTTCTTGTTAGCATAAGATACTAACCTCCCAAATCATTGTCCTGATGCATTAGTTTTTTCAATGTTTATATCCTTAGATGCAAACAGATGCAGCTTTACAGTCTGCTCTTATATTTGTACCTAATTGTGTATATTCCTCCACTTTTAGTATCCTCTTAATTCTACTTTTATGTGGCTGCATAATCTGCCTGACAAATATAATTCTACTTACCGTTAGATTACTTCTAGCCTTTCATCTTCTTTATAAAGTCCTGTTAGATGACTTTTTTTCTGGGTATGAACTTAAGAACTGTTATTTGCCTAGAATGACTTCTTAGTGTGATAGTGGGCCAAAGGGTATGGCATACTTATTTCTACTTCCTAACCGTTCTTCTCGAGGTGCAGTAGACTTACAAGCATTCTGGTTAACCCCTAGGCTACTTTGCTCACAGGACTTTACTGCCCCCTCCCTTCCTGATGTGCCCTATGGCTTGGGTCTGGTTATTAGAACCACCACTCCTTTCCTATCTGTGAAGCAAGTATGGGATGTTAACTTCCATGCAACTATCTTGAAATAAATTATTTTCTTGCCTTGCTCCTTCTCTTCTTGGGTTTATGAGCTCCTGGAGGGTAGGACAAAGTTTGAGACCTGTAAACCTACCACTCTTCACTCAACTGACATCTCTCAAGAGAATAGACCCTTCACTTTGGGCGGGGGGGAGGGGGGGAACTTTAGCTAATTTCATCTAGTAGGGAAAGGAAAATATTGAAGTTAATGTAACTAATTTTTTAATGTGGAGCTAGGTGCCAAAATCTATAGGATTTCCTCAGGCTACTTCCTCCATGCATTATCTGCCCTCTTGAATCTCCAGATCTAATTCTGAAGAAAGACTCAAATTGCTCAGGCAAATAAGTGCAAGTTAGCTCATATCTATTGCATGAGCCCATGTTTACATGACAGGAGTCCCCCCTTATCCTGCTTAGCTCCTAGAGCTACAGGTTCCCAAGGGAAGTAGGATAGCTTAGATGATGGCAGTCTCCAGAACATCCCTTCATCAGGAATATCTGCATGAAGGACCCTGGAGTGAATACTTGGGCCCCACGCCACTAGAGGGTGCTGCATGCCCAGGAAGAGGCAGCCATGTTGTCCTCTCCAGGTTCCTCTACCAAGTCTGGCTGTGGTCCTGAGAGCAGAGGGTCTCTCAGGATTCACTGGAATAGAACTCAATGGAAATAGCACAATTTAGAAAATGCAACAAAACCAGCCCACGTCTTTTTTTCTACTCCTAGATTGCCTATCCCAGTGGAATCCAGCCTCCACATCTAAACCAGAATGACTCAGCTGCCCCCACAAGGCAGCCTTGCACCAACATCCACCTGTGCTTATTTGCTTATATTTCTGAGGATCCAGAGACTAAACATCTGGAAAGGGCCTACGGAAGGTCCTCGCATCCCATGTCCCCTTTCCCTGCCTCTCCAATGGACCAGTCAACTCAAGGCAGCGCTGTTGACTAGATCTTAACTCATTTATCCTAAGAGAATAATACGAACAAGAGATAACATTTATCCTCCCAACAACCGTGCAAGTAAGAACTATTATTACCCTTTTATTTTTAAGATCTATTTATTTTTAAAGGGCATGCATATGTATATGCACAAGTGGGGCAGAGGGAGAGAATCTTCAAGAAGACTCCTCACTTAGCATGGAGCCCCACATGGGGATGGGGGGGTGGCACTGATCCCACAACCCTGAGATCATGACCTGAGCTGAAATCAAGAGATGGTCGCTTAACAGACTGAGCCACCTAAGAGCCCCTTATTACCCTCCTTTAAGAAGAAACAGACTTAAAACAGTTAATCTCAGTCAAAGCCAGAATTTGAAGACCAGTCTGTTTGGTGCCAGAGTCTGGCCTTCCTACTGAGTCACTGAGCTGCCTTTTGACCCTCTGACTACCCTGAGTTCAGTCTGATGTATGGAAGTCAAGATGTTCATAGGCTCGTTTATTTAGCAAATTATTTGCTTTATTGTGGTAACCTGCTCTACAGAAACCTGCATAACTCTAGTGTATATACATTTTGATGAGTTTGGACACACGCGAACACCCATGATACCGTCATCACAACAAAGGTACAAAACTACCCATCACCTCCAAAAATTTCCTTGTGCCCTTTTGTGGGTTTTTGTGTGTTTTGGCAAGAACACTTAAAGTGAGATGGATCTTCTTAACGCATTTTTAAGTACACCATATACTGTATTGTGAAGAACAAGTACCATGTTGTACAACAGAGCTCTAAAGTTATTTTGCATAACAAACTTCTTACCTGTCAACCATCCTGTTCCCCTCCCCCACCATTCCATTCTCCAGGTCCTCTGAGAATCCCTATCTCTGGCATCAGCTGTAATGTCTTTCACTTTTGATTACATTTATTTGAATCTCTTGGCTGAGCTTCAAGTTTGTCAATTTTATCTTAAACAGCTCTTATTTCCATCCTTTTTCTAGTATTTCATTTATTTATGCTCTAGTCTTACTCCTTCTGCTAACTTTGGGCTCACTTTGTTCTTGCTCTAGCTCCTTGAGGTACCATGTTGGGCCATTTGAGATCTATCTTCTTAATCTAGGCCTTTATTGCTTTAGAACTTTCCCCATGTACTGCTTTTATTAACATCTACTCTATGCACTTCACTCTGAATAGACCTACAATATAATCTGACATGGAGACTGACCCAAATTGTAGCAAATCTCACACCAGGGTTGTTCTAAGCACTCTACTCAAGACCCCAGAGGACAGAGGAACTCCCAAACATGGGTAGTGAGGCCCTCATCTGCAGATACCACTGAACTAAGGAGATGAGATTAGTTTCCAAAATGAGGGACTAGACTGAGGCATTGAACAGTAGCCTTGAAGCAAAGGAGGGAGGGCACCAAGGAGGTCCCAGTACCCTGGATCTGGGGGAGACAGAGGTTCTGAACCCTAGACCTGAGACTCAGCTGTGCGAACCTCAGGCCTGTTACTCCCCATTCTCAAAAATCTGTCTTCTCACTTCTAAAGAGAAAAATGGGATTTCATAAGCTTTCCAGCTGCTTATTTCAATAATAATCATCCATTGCATTTTATGGCTCACTGACTAGCTATGTGACAGCCAGCCCTCCCTGTACCTAATACTTAACATTTACACTTACCAAACATTAATGTTTTCCTCCTCCCGAGGATGAGGATTTCATCATTTAGAGGTTTAAAGTATTTGCATACCTTGTAGTTGATTAGCACAGAGTGAGGATCTAATACATACTAGTCATAGATGAAATCAGCAAGAGAAATGTTAGTAACAGAAAACTAAAATCGGAAATACAATTCCTTAGGGGCATGAGATTCCACAGTGATGAATTTGCTCGGCACATAGCAACTCTGATAGAGATGATTCGGCAGAGAAGCCCCCTCCATGCACATGAGTCACCAGCCGCCTCTGCTGGCCTGTGATGCCCCAGCCTCCGCTTCTCCAGAGGGGGAGAGGGTAGGCTGAGACTGATCCTCGGGACCACAGGGTGATTGGGCTGGGGGCGGAGTGATTGTTCATCTGACAAAATGAGGAGTTTGGACAAGATGATGCATAAAGGCCCTCCCAGGTGGGGAGATCTGAGATTTGGCAGAGGCCCAGCCAGAGGAAGTGACTCACCCCAAATCATACAGCTAAGCCTAGGCAGAGTTTGAGTTTAAACATTGCTTAAAACAATGCCCAACTACAAGTGTCAGTGGGGACCAGGCTGGAAATCGGGGATTGCTGGACTGCAGTGTCTCCTGCAGTACTTGGAGCAGAATGTGCTCACATGCAGGGGGTGCAGGGTAGGGCCATGTCTGAGTGCCTGTGTTTTGAATGTGGTGACAAAGCAATGTCTGAAGCCCTCAGGAAGTTCCCAGAAATGAACGAGAAGAATGAGGGGGAGCAGGGACCTCTCTGTTCATCTAAAGGAGGCAAGATGGTTGTCTGAGCCCTGGCTAGTCAGACATGCGCAGAAAAGATCTTGCAGAGCAGAAGCACTGGTCCTCGTAGAACATAGAGGAGAGTCAGAGACAAATCCTTGTGCCAGAAGGTGCTGCTCCGAGCCTGGGAGTTCTCACCCCAAAGTCTGCAGAATCACCCTCTGAGGCTGGGCCGTCCTCTCAGCATCCTTTGCCTGGGCCATACCTGTACACGTCCCTGCATTAAGAAAACTGGAATGGTATTATAATTCCTTAATAATAAAGCTCCCGATTCTGAACACTGGTGATGTGCTTGGTGCTTTATACTTCTGAGTTCTGTCGATTGGAAATGAGGATGAAAACTACCTTACACAATTTTTGTGAAATAAAAACATAAACTGCTTTTTTAAATCTAAGATACAAGAGTTAGAAATCGACAGTCTTAAGAAAGGTCTGCCTGACTTTAAAAGTGTTTTTTTCTAGAGTCACCTGGGTGACTCAGTTGGTTGGCTCAGGTCATGAGCTCCCAATCATGAGATCAACCCCCAAGACAGGCTCCATGCTCAGTCTGTTTTAGATTCTCTCTCCCTCTGCCTTCCCCCTGCCCCCACTCTCTTAAAATAATCTTTTAAAAGTTTTTCTAAGATACCAGTCTCTCAAACTTCTTATCCTTAAGTCCTATTTTAATACATAATGTGCAAATATACATATTATCAAGTATAGTCATGTGGACATATATTTTCTATAAGCACAAATGCATGTTCACTGTGAAGTAAGGAGAAAATTCAAATATTGGCACCATCACCCTCAGATAAGTGTTAAAATTTTTGTCTGTGTGTGTGCACGTGCACGCACACTGTCAATGTGTATTTTCTCAATCTGCATTGTAAAATGAATATATGGTCTGTATGTCGCATATGATCACCTATTTTACCAAATACAAATTTGCATCCTTGTCTTGCTAGTCTAGTATGTGGTCATACAGCAGCTTATTTCACCCACTACACCCTCCTTTCTCCCCAATGCGGGGCATTTTAAGTGTTTCCAGTTTGATTCACAAATTAAACTGTAAAAAAAAAAAAACACACTTGGGCAGATGAATATTAGTGTGCTGATCTCAGGTTATCTTCCTGGACTTATAATTCCACTTCTGTGGATACATTTAAAGGTTTTGGGAGTTCTTACAGCTATTGGTAGGTCTGCCTACAGGAAGGGAATGGGCTCGGCCCATCAACCTGCATCTCCCCACTGTGACAAGACAGCTTCTTGCCATGACTTAACAAAGCAGCATTTGGCGATGTGCTCCTATGTGATTAGCTAATGTGAGCACCCCTGTGGGCAGAGACACATGGCCCTGCAAGCTGTTGAAATCCTCTTGTGAACATATAAGTCTCTGGATGCCAGGGAATTATTCAAGGTGGAGGCTCCCTGGTATAACTTCCTGCAGCCTAGCCCAGCAGGGAACTGGCTTTCCTAAGGAAGATGCTCCTTCACCAGGCAGTTGCTGTCCGGCTGGAGCCATTGTCCCAAAAGAAAGCAAACACTGTCAGATCAGTGCAATGGTGAGAAAGAAATAGCATTCATCATGTGCCTCTGCCCTTTGTAAACTCTCATGGATGATTGGGGCAGCTCTTTCCCTCCAGGAGGAGCTTCCTCTATGCCCTGAGATCAACAGTCATGAATGGAGTACTGAGTAGAAAAGGGGTGGCATTCAGCTCAGGAAAAACTGACCGGCACCTCGGTCAGGCCTCTTGGGAGTGGATGTTCACGGCAGAACCAGAAGAAAGGAGAGGCGGAAAACACGTCTTCACGTACATCTATAAACTGTCATGTTAACCTCCTGTTTCCCAAACCCACCCCTACCACTAGGTGCTTCACTGTTTGCACTGTCCGTTGATAGGACCAGTCTTAGAATTTATGGTAACAGTGAAACTCCTTCAGTATTTTCCATTTTATGTGTGGGGAGGAGAACCCAAACTTTGTTACCCAAGATCCTTGAATCTTGGTGACCAACCATTTCCCCAGCTATATTTCCCATCCCTCTTGGGTATCCCCTTGAATTGCTGCTCCTCCAGTCATTTGGACGATTCTGTTCCTGAGTCCATTCTATCCATGTTCCTCCACTTATTTTATAATTTGACTCTGCCTACAACCTGCCAGCTGTGGTTCTTTTGCTGGAGCTGCCAAATGACCTGCCTGTATCGGCCCCATTTCTGGAGTGTTTATCAGAAATGCCATCCCCTGTATCGACTTTTTGCATGAGGACTATGGAGTGGCTGGAAGCACAGAGCAGTGCAAACACCAGGAGCTAAGAGCTAAGGGAGGCTGAAAGAGATGCTAAGATCTGTTTGAAGGTGCCAGGTACCTATGGTGGCACCCGGGATTTGGAAGGTGAAGTTCTTGAGTGAAGGGAAATGGAGGAGAAATAAGCCCACATTCTGTACCTGCTTTTCCGTCAGTCTATTTGCTGATTCATACCTCAGGGTAAGCATATGAGAATCCCACATAAAGGAACCGGCAGAGGGCCGTTGCTAACAGGCTGAGAAACCAGCTGAATGAGAAATCTCACTTGTGGGGCAGAAGAGAGAAAAACAGTTTCAGGCTGTGGAGGCAGCCAGGAGCTGAGCCTACTTCTCTCTGCCCAGCTTCTCATGAGATCTTGGATATCAAGGCTCAGCTTTCTCTGAGCATAGGTGTTCTTCAAGGGAGAAAGGCAAGGATCTAACAGATTGATAAAAATACTGAAAAATGGGCTAACACTGGGCATAATCTCAAGGTGCAGAGAAGATAACGCTTGGGGTTCACCGTCCATGAAGGAGAATGGGTCCTGGGAAAGCCACCAGGTTATCAGCTGAGACCCATGAGTCAGGATGACTCTCAAGCTTGAAAGAGTCTTACAAGCCTACAGAGATGTCCTCAGCCCCTGGTTGGCTTGGGTGACTTGACCCCACTCTGTCTACCTATTGGGAGGGTGATCTTCTGAGTCTTTGTTCCACAGGCAATTCACAGGCAATGTCAGACAGCTCTTTGAAACCTCACCAGATATGTCCAGAAACCGCATCAAAGGGGAACAGAAAGAGACCACAAGAGCAAGCTCCAAGGACTTAGTTATTGGAATCCTTAGACAAGGTCTCAAAAGGCGCTATAACAAGGATGATTCAGAAAATACACTGCAAGGTGGAGAATTTCACCAGATAATAAAAAAGAATAAACCTGAAATTTGGCAATTAAAGGAATTCCTTTAAGAATAAAAAGGGCATCCTGCCATTCGTAACAAGGTGGTTGAACAAGAAGCATATCCTGCTCTGTGAAATAAGCCAGTCACAGGATAGCACAGCATGACCCCATTTAGGGGCTGGAGGGATGGCCCTGGGGGTCATTGCTCAGTGAATATAAAGTTTTATCTGTGCTAAATGAACAAGCTCCAGAAGTTCCTGGTACAGCATGGCATCTGCACTTCACAGTACTGTTCCATGTACCTCAAGAGGGTGGATTTCCGTTAAGTGTGCTTCCCACCAAAACCAAACCAAAACATCCAACATCCTCCAAAATTTCCCTCATGTCCCTTTTTTTTAAGTATGTTACCTTGGTCATCATAATATCACTGGTGTTTGCATCTACCCAAACTCCTCAAATTGCACCCATTAAATGTGCAGTCCTGTGTACATCATACCTCTGTGATGCTGTCAAAGAAAACCGAAAATAGAGGTGTTCAAAGGCACATTCAATGGAAAAATAAATGCTCTGTAACGCTCACTTCTCTCCAGGAAGCCATGAGGGAGAAGGGCAGAAGCTGAGATTTCCAACCAATTTTGGACAACAGTAGTAGTAGTGGGGCAGGGTCAAGACCACGCTTCTGGTTACTGTGGCAAGGGGTCCCGTGTTAATATTTGTGCCTGAGTTGGCCACCCAAGCAAAATGACGATCTGCAGTTCTCCTTCCTAACTCTGCTTTCCTTTTCTTTTTATATATACATTTTAATTCCCTTGAATTTTTCTTATTGTTTGGCAGAGTTTAAATGTCATTATTTTATAGGAAACAGAGGAATGGGAGAAAGAACTGTACTCACAGTTCTGCATAAAATGAAAAATAATCTTAAAAATTTTTCATACAGGACATACTATGCATTGGGAGAGTGGAGTGATTGGAGCATCACTGCTTTAGAGAGGCTGGCAGGGAGTCGGAATGCAAGCACCATCTCCGCCTCGCTGGGAGGCGCAGCCTAGTTATGTAACCCCTCGGAGCTCACTGGCCCATCCTGATGTGGAGCTGAGGATGCATCCCCACCCCTCCAGCGCCACCTGAGAATGAACTGAGATGAGCTGCACACAGCACTTAATGTACAAGTCAAAAGTGCAACGCCATCCCCATCATCATACTGTTGTTCTTGTAATGGACTATCCTAATCCTTGTCGCCCCTCAGACAGGCAGGTGCTACAGAACTAGCCAAGCCAGGCCCGACCTCCCCAGGGCACATGAGGGAGCTGCCTGTCTTGAAAGAGTTGAAGTTCCTTGGCTTTATCTTAGCGCTTCCTCTGCACCAAACGTCCTCCTTATGTTGCCTGTGTTTGACGTTTTCTTGTATCAAGAGGGTCTTTGATAGAGACCTTTGAGAACCCATTATTTCATAGTGAAGTGTGCCCTGTGTAGGGGATGGGTCCATGAGCCATGACCTTGGGCTTGATGGGACTGCTCTGGTCACAGAGCTTGGAGGATGCTCTGTGTTGAGAAATGGTGGGCAGTCAGCAGCTGGGGAAGGGTT
This sequence comes from Nyctereutes procyonoides, assembly GCF_905146905.1. Lineage (NCBI taxonomy): Eukaryota > Metazoa > Chordata > Mammalia > Carnivora > Canidae > Nyctereutes > Nyctereutes procyonoides. The sequence continues at coordinate 29,458,579 of NW_026575159.1, forward strand.
GCAGCCCTGAGTCAGGTGCATGGCACATCCCAGGTCTGTCACCCTCAGCGTGTGGTAACTTGATGAGTTTCTAGACTTCTCAGCCAGATGACACAAATTCTTGACTATGTTGTGTCTGAACCTTAGTTAACAGTCAATAAATCAGTTTTAATACATGACGATGATCTTACACTTATCAATATCACTGTCCCTTTCACAGAAGGAAGTAGCTTCTAATACTAAAACTCTGCGCAAGGCCTTGTTCTTTCATGTTCTTATTTCACCAGATATTTCTGAGTGCCTTACCATGGAGTGGAAGTGGGCAGCAAGACAAATTCCCTGCTTACATGGAATTTATAGAACTTATTTTGAGAGGAAACCAGAAATAAGCACAGTAACGAACACATGGATAATTTCACGCGGGGATAAGAGCTGGCATCGTTCAGCAGGAACAGGGTTTTGAGATTGATCGGGTGAGGATGGTCAGGGTAGACTTGCCTGGGAGGGGTGGGGAGTAACTGTGTAGAGGCCTGAACACCTTAGGAGCAGGTCAAGCCATGATGATCCATGGAAGGGAGTTCTCAGCAGGGAGAGGTCTGAAGCTCCTGGTAGAGGCAGGCCTGGAGGCTGCAGGGCCCCTTCCCATCATTGATTCTCTGAAAAGGACTACAAGCATCCTTTCAAATGGTCTTTTTCTAGATTGTACCATTTTCCAATGGAACTCATTATATCATGGTAAGTAGTTCTGGGACCACAGAGACACAGAACAAGGTGGGCTGGGTTCTTCTCCATCCGGCTCTGGGTGTGGGCAGCAGGAGACCATCACAGAGCAGGGCTCCCTTCTGGTGGCCTCAGCCCAGGCACAGGACAGCTCCCCCTGGCTCTAAGTTCCCCTTCCCACAGGAAGGGGGAGAAAAGACAGGAAAAGCTGCATCTCTAGTGCATCTGACCACAATTTAAACGGGGGAAAGCTGCATTCCCTGAGTACTGAGCAGGAAAAGAAGTGTAGACGTGAAAACCTTTGAATAAGCAATTAAGTGGGTGGCAGCAAAGGGCAGCGAAAAGAAAGATGAATTGCCCGGAATAAAGGCTGGGAAGGAAGATGAAAAGTGTTCCTGCGGTAAAGGAACTCTGATGCAAGCCGCCACGAGATAAAGAAGCAATTGTTTGATACGAGAACAATGAGGTGGCAACTCTCCAGGCCACAAAGGCAGACACCTCTCGTGGCTTTGAGAGGGACAACAGGTGCTTTCACTGCTTGTTGATGATTTTTATCTACGCTGTGCCCAGTGCCTACTACGTGCTCCTCTACTCCTCCCTGGAAAGTCTGTGCTGGAAACCTCTTTCCTGACTTCCTGGCTCTAGGATCGGTTGCTCTAGATGTTCAGTGGCTCGGGATAAGGTGCCCAGGGGCGTAACTTTTTATTTCTCTCCCTCTTGCTGGTTGGTGAGCTCTGGAGGCGGGAGTGGGTTCAGGGTTTTTACTCCTTTCTAAAAGTGTGTTTTCGTTCTTGTTGGATGGAGACATTCTTTTTAAAAGGAAATTGGGAAGAGAAGCATAGAGATACAAGAAAGGAATCCAACTGACAGTCATCTACTAAGACCTATTAGCTCAGATTCCAGTAATCTGTAGGACAAAAGTCTCTTCTCTCCAGGAACTCAATATCTAGAGAGAGCAACAGATACGTAAAGCTGCCATTTCAGTATAATGGGTTAAAGGCTTAGCTGGGGGTGTCCTGGATGTTATTGGGGGCGCATGGGTTATTTTTCTTGGCCAGTTGAGAAATCAGGGGGGAGGGGAGGCTTCCTGGAGGAGGCAAGGTCTGATCTGATTTGAATCTAGAAGAATAGATAAAAGCTGATCAGGCAAAGGAGTGGGGGGGGGGCACCATGTAGCTGCAGGCATGTATGCAAAGACCTGAGGGCCTGACTGAATCTGGTTCTTTCTGCCAATTTCAGGGAGGCAGGGGCTCCTGGTAAGTGAGGTATGAAAAGGGGTTGGCCAAATTGCCTGGGATGGAAGCAGAGGGAAGAGGTGTCCAGGCCAGATCAGCTCAGGCTGTTGGCCATGATGGGTTCCCACTCCTCACAGGCCCTGGGGAGGAGCAGGAGGCCTGATCAGAGTGACATTTTAAGATGTCATTCCACAAGCCAGGTTTGGAGTGAACAGGGCAGGATGAAGCAGAGAGACCATTAGGATACCGTTGAAATATCTCCTGGTGGAATTATGGTGGCTTCATCCTAGGCAAGGGCTAGAAATGAGGAGAGGAAGTAAAGGTAGAGAAATTCAAAGCAGGGATCGATGGTGCAGGGTTGACAGTAGCGAATCCGTGATGTGTGGTGCTAAATTTCAGACTTGCATCATGTCTACATTTGTATTTAAACTTAAAATGAAAATTTTAAAATGACTTGCATTCTGTGCAAGTTGTCTGAAATATCTTAATAACTACAAGTCAAAGAATTAGGAACAATTCAAGTGGAATCTTCTGATCTATGTAACTTTTAGGGCCTGATCCAAGAATATATGGGGCTCCTTTTTTTTTTCCTTGTTTTTTTTAAAAAAATATATTGGGATGCCTGGGTGGCTCAGCAGTTGAGTTTCCTCCTTTGGCTCAGGGCATGATCCTGGAGTCTCAGGATCGAGTCCCACATCGGGCTCCCAGTGAGGAGCCTGCCTCCTTCTATGTCCCTTCTATGTCCTGCTTCTCTGTGTGTCTCATGAATGAATAAATAAAATATTAAAAAATATATATTGGGGAAACAGTACTAGTAAATATCGAAGAGTCTCATGCTCTGAGTGGGTACTACCAGGGAATATTCTGAAACATGAAACTTTTCTCCTGAGGTCTCTGCACATGTTATGGTGTTTTTCCTGGCTTTTTAAATTTTTTTTAACCTAGAACGACATTATTTGAGTGAATTTTACTGTTCATCTTTGTCATCTTTGCAATGTGCAATGCTAGTTTTTCAATGCAAATATCAGATCATTCAACGCACATGTAGAAGTGAAGTGATACAACTCATATTTCATAGCTCCTATGTGTGTCTATCATGTTCTTACCAGAACAAGGGCAATACTGCATAAAACTCTGATCTTTTCATTTCACATCTTGATGTGCACATTTTGTTTTAAAAGATTTTACTCCTGAGAGAGACAGAGGCAGAGACACAGGCAGAGGGAGAAGCAGGTTTCCTGAAGGGAGCCCGATGTGGGACTTGATCCCAGGACCCCGGGATCACAACCTGAGCCAAAGGCTGACGCTCAACCACTGAGCCACCCAGGTGCCCTAATGTGCACACATTTAACACGCTCTTTAGTTTTGACTTACTGAGGAGTACAAAAGGTCTGGAAGGAAAAGGACTATGGACTGTCTTCCCCTTGCCTTCCATGTGATGACATCCCTGTCTATGTGGTAGACTAAAAGTAACATGAGTAAGAAATCATGGGATTTTCCCAGGGAACTGACTCTTCCTGGTTTCTTACAACGCCTCTGTCATCTGGCATGCAAGCACATTTGATCCCCGTGGAAAGCATGGCTTCGTGGGGCTTCCAGTGCCCCCAGTTACTTAGCTGTAGATACAGCATGCTCTCCTTGTCCTGGCTTTGAGGATTCACCCATGGAGGGTCCCTGGGTGCTTGCACCCTGCAAGCAGTACACCCCAGGGGGTCAGTGAGGAAGAGTGCACACGTTCACAAACCTCTGCTAATGCTCTGTTGTCATCCTGAATTCCATTCATTAAAGCAGTGTTTATAACTGAGTTAAAACAGGCATGGGCCCTTCTGGGCACGTGAAAGCTTCCATGCGCATGAAGTCAGCAGGGGGTAATAGGGAAACTGAGGATCACTGACCTCGTGTGATTGAATGAAGCTGGTGAATGGCAGGGCCAGTCCAAAGTCTGCTTCTCCAAATCCCTGGGCCCACTCTTGGCTCCTGCATTAGGCTCCCATCTCCATGTTGAAGGGCTTTTAAATTCTAATAGCTTCAGATATGTACTAGAAATAACTAAATGTGAAAGTCATCCAGGACTACATTCCATTCAACATATAATAGCTGTGCCAATTGCTCAACTGTATTCAAACTGACAGAGGAAGCTTTCAGACTTTGCTTCAGCCCCTACCTGGATGGAGCTTTCTCTAGTTGGAGTATCATTAGAATAGATGGATCAGACAAGACCCCTTGTGCGCCCAGAGCCATATGGACAGGATTGCTCTCTACTTGTCGACTGCCCACGGGCTTTGTGACTTATCTCCTGGGATTCTCAGAGCTCACAGATAGGCAGAGAGCTTCAGAGCTTATCTGGACGGAAATAGAAGTGTCTTATTCAGAATCCATTGTGTCTTCTGGCCAGCCAGCCACCAAAATACACCTCTTTACAGGCACTTCACATCCCTAGTACTATGTTCAAAATATAAGAAAAAGCAATAGGGAATCTGTGATCTGTTTGAAACTTTGAAAGGATATTATAGGCATAAATACAAGTGTGAATGAATAAAAGAACACATGGATTTGTCTGCTCCATTTCTGTCATACATCCATGTTTTTGTATATTCGTGCACACATTCAACAAACATCACAGAAGCTCCAGACGCTCTGCTAGGCCCTCAGGCTGCAGAGAGGGATACATGCTCATGATGAGTTGCTGCTCTTGAGCAACTTACAGGTTGGATGTAGAGAGAAGAAAGCAAATAATCATGACATGGTATGATCAGGGTTATTGAGTGTGTAGCATTTGAGCATGGCTTTGAGGGATGAGTAAGAGTTCACTAGGTAGACAAAGTGAAGAAGAGCACATGGAGGAGACAGTATATAATAATCAAAATCCACTGTTACTAAGGAAGCATTGCAGTGCTTGTAGATACATTTGCTGGCAGATGTAGGACTTCTATGCCAAGCTAAGGAGGATGGTGAGCATGATGCCAAGGATCCTGGTAAGAGTCTGAGGGCTTTAGGAAAATGGTTTTTGTGGCATGTGTACAGGCAAGGAGATTGGGATGAGAATTATGCTGGAAGCAGAGATCCTGGCCAACTATCTAATAGTGCTGCGGAGGGTGGGGGGCAGTCCATGTCAGTGGGGGGGGGTGGAAGGAAGATGACAGCCCTTTACCTCCCAGATGCACTTCTCCATGGTTGGGGGGCACTGTGATGGGCTTTGCTTTCTCAGCCAGAAGGCCAGGTTCTTCCTTGCAATTAATACATCATCCACTTTTATATTCTTGCCCAGTCTTATCCTCATCCATATTCTGCTAATCTGTTTTTTCCTAAAGTGTTCTTCCTCAAATCCCTACCCAGGGCACTGCCTCTAGAGAACCCAGCCAAAGATAGTTGTACCAGGAGAGGGGGTTCTGGAGTTGGATCACATGCCGCTGAGGTGAAATAAGGGCCCCTCACTCTGGTAAGGAAGATTATGCTATAATTCTCACTTACCGTGAGCTAGGTTGGAATGTGGGGGGCAGGTGGCACATTGGCCAAGAGAAATAGCTGTGAAAATGACAGAGAAAGCAACAGGCAGCATGGGCCATGGAACCACCAGTTAAAGCAAAACCTGTGAGTCTAAGGGTAGTCTTGCCAGCACTTAGTAGCATGCCATCCCTTGCAGTTAGAGGGCAGCCAAGCTAACAATCAGGCACAAGACTTAAGTATGATGGAAAGAAGCCATAATTATTACCAGCTTAACAAGTCTTCTGTGATGACGTTGGGGCACTGATGGGGAAGGGCATGTCTGGGCCATTTAGACATGAAAAAGGGGGATGCACTATAGGATGGTTTCTCTCCAGGTTGGCCTAGTCACCACTTCTGGCCACCTGACTGACATCAAGGGTGAAACCTCTTCCATTAGCCCTGGTGAGCAACGCTGTAGGATTATACACTGTAAGGACTGCAGCATGTACCATATATCAGCAAGAACCATAAGAATGTGCCTGGGAGTGCTGGATAGAGAGGCACAGATAATAAGGATAGTTAAAGAAATTGCCAATGGAGAACTGAACACCCTGTATGGAACGTGAGGCATCAGAATGCCACTTAAAAGCTTGGGAATATGGCAGCTCATGATAAAGTATGTGAAGATGCCAAAGCTGCTATGGTGGACAAGGAGGAAAGAACCAAAAGGCCCAGAGGGTTGGGCATACTGGAAAGGAGTCATCATGTGAGATTTGGAAATCCAAAGGCTATTTTCCTGAAGAGGGGTCAGGGCCCCATCATCACGGAGGCAAGAATATGCTAGTGAAGGGACCCTGGCACTGCTCAAAGCCTTGGTGATACCATTTACTGCAGGCTGGAGTGGCAGCAGGACCTGCCACAGGACCAGGCTTCCATGGAAAGAGACTCTGGTGCAGCAGAGGGTGGGGAGGGACAAAACTTCAGAAGTCAACATTGCCTTAGAGCACAGTGAGGGGCAGAGCATGGCTCCAGGTGGCACCATTGGCAGGAATCTATGGCCATGACTGCGAGGACACTTGATCTTGAGGATAGAAGACCTGCTCGAGGCACATAAATCTTGCTGAATATGTTCTATCACGACAGACCAAAAATGGATGGGCACAAGGCTGGGATTGACCATCCAAATGGAAAGTAAAAATCTCCTGTCTAGTTTTCATACCTGAGCCATGTACAAGATCCCAAACCCATCCACTAAAGAAGAGGCTGGGTCTTCACTTTCACAAAGAAAGGTCCTACCATGCAAGGCCATGCCAGGTGATCCTGGGAATGAGCTCTTTATCCTTTCCTAAAGTGACAAAGGCCTATGTGCTTAGTACCATGCACTGGAGAAGAGAAATATAGATCTTTCAAACACTCCTGGATAGACTCCAGGTAGACCCAGATCCCTGCAACCTGAAGCACCATCAAGGTTCCCCATAGAACCCTCCTTAGGAGAACCTAAGGAATCCAACCAAAGCCTTCTGTAGAATTCTGAATACAAAACCTGAAATTACTGTAAAATGGTACAAGTTAAACCCTGCATTAAAAAGTAATGAAATCTTTTTATAATTCTGACAAAGATGAGAATGAGAAAAAGGTCATTGATGTGAAATCCAGGTAAAGTCAATGTTCGGGAAAATGTATACATTGTATGAAGGCAAATGGTATGTGAGTTGTCAATTTTATCTGTACTTTCCTTGGTTTCTCCATCAGGATGCTTAAGGAGGTCTCTTTCCCTAGAGGTGTCACAGCAGGTGTCTAACAAATGCATAGAGAATCTGGGCAAAGTGAGGCTGCCCCACAGGAGCTCAATGTCCTGTTCATAGACTAGTGGTGCTTCAGGGTCCCCCAGACCACCCTCAGCACAATGCATCACCAGAAGAACCTAGACTTCAGCAATGCCATTGTTCTCACAGAGCACAGTGAAACTTACATATAAAGTCCGGTGTGGCCAAGGTGCACAGGGCAGACCCAGGAGACATAATGTGTGAGCTTCCGATTGTCCTCTCCCAGTGCAGTTGTGTGGATAGCCTTTAATTCTCTCAGCAGCCACATGTGATTACACACATGCAGCATTACTGACCAGGGAGGCTCATCCAAGGCGTGGGGCCCAGGGTTTTTAGTGAAGGTTGGTCCCATGACCCCTCCGCCCCCACCCCGTGTGGCTGACCTTAGTCTCCAGCCCCTCCAGTAGTCAAGCTGATACCATGTGGCCCAAGGTCTCCACCATAAGTCATTGTTTACCCAGGGTCCTGGGTCCACACCAGATAGCATGTGCTGACCAAGACATTCTCACCAGGAAGGAGGTTCCAAGCGCTTAGTGGTTACTTCCCAGGAGCCAGACAAGGTCAAACCACTCTAAGGCAGGTTGTCCACATCCTGCACATTCCAACCCTTTACAGCACCTGGTCTGTTATGGCAGCCCCAGAAAACTAAGGTGCCTCTAATGGAAGATCACCAACTGGAGGACTTAAAGTGATAAACTTACTGTCTCACAGTCCTGGAAACTAGAATTCTGAAGCCAAAGTGTTGGCAGCCCAGAGAGGCTAGGGAAGGATCAGTTCTCTACCACCTTCTGGTGGCCTCAGCCATGCCTGGGAGTGTAGATGGCATCTCCTCCCCATGCCTCTACACCTCATCATCCTCCTGTGCTGGTCTGTCAGATTTTCCCTTTCTATAAGGATGCCAGTCCTATTGAGTTGGAGCCCACCCTAGTGAACACATCGTAACATGATTATCTCTGCAAATGCCCTACTTCCAAATAAGTTGAAATCTTAACCCCCAGCATCTCTAAATGAGAACTTTTTGTGCAGGGGAGGGAGAAGGAAGTCATAATTGAACCCATAGTAGTAGGGGTCCAACAAAGTAAATTAAGGCTAATGCCCCATGTTCCATATACTCTGATTAAACTCTAAGAAGAATGCATACAGGAACGCACAGGAAGCCCTGACTCAGCTAGCCTTGGGAACACGGGGGGCGGGGGGTCTCCCTTGAGGAGGTAACATTTGCAATTTGTTTAAAAGGAAGAGTAAGATCAAGAAGGGGAAGGCGATAGCTCAAGAAGAGGTATAGACAGCATTTCTACTAATCTGGAATGAGATTAGGGTAACCAGCAAAAGTCAAGTCCTACAATTGTCTGGCGTGCCATAGGAGGAATTCTGTGCACGATGGATGAATGAAACAGTCATTTAAATCGTGAGTGTAATTAGGATTGCTATTAGAGTCTTGGGAAGAGCTGAGGCAACTTTGTACCTTGGATGCTTTTAGCCCCCGCCATTATTCTCAACATGGACTCTTATTTATGGCAACTGTCTTCCTGAGGAAAAGTGCTGTAAGCTAAATCGATCCAAATTGATGGAGATTTTTCATTAGATAAAATGTTTTATTAGTGAATCATGCTGCTGTTGGAAAACGAACAACCAGCATTGTAGGCAGAGGGCCACAAATGACCTTTTAATCCACCCAAACTCATTTCCTCATGTCCAATGTAGCATACATTTCCAAATGACAGGGCCCAGCAGAGCGGTGAGGACCGAGCACATGGAATCTACCAGGAATCTACCAGCCTACTTCCTGGGACTCCTCCCCACAGGGAAGGGAAATAACTGGAAGTCCTCAAGTCCCTTTCACGTGGCCTATGGAATTCTAAGAGTGCTCATCGCAGGACTCAGAATCCCAGGTTCAAGCACTAGCCCTTCTCATCAGTAAGTTGCCAGGATGGGTCTATCAATCCCTTGGTTTAATATCCATGAATTGATGTATTTTAGAAAACTAAAAAGATACTCATTTCAGAGGGTCATTTTGAGAACTGGGCAAGACAATGTACCTGAAGTAACTTGGGCACCTTCAATCACTGTGGTGGTTTTGTGGCAGTGAAGTCTCGGGGGTGGGGGTGGGGGGGTCTGGTTTCCTAATTAGTCTCTCTGGGTTTTAATATTTCATTGGCTATCTCTTTGGGATGAGAATCAGAAGGTTCCTGTTTAGGGAAATGGTGTCTTTAGCCTTTACCCTAAAAGGTACTACGTGTAATAAACCCAAAAACCTGAGGCTAATTTGGTTTCTGGGTGAATTGTGTCCTTCCAAAATTCCTGTGTTGAAGTCCTAGCTCCCAGTACCTCAATGTGACCTTATTTGGAAACAGAGTCACTACAGATGTAATTAGTCAAGTTCAGATGTGGTCATACGAGAGTAGGAGGGCCCGATGTAAAGGGGAGATTCAGGTACAGAATTGCAAACCTGGAGAACACCAATAAACTTCTGCTCTTTGAGCCGTGGTTGGTGGCACTTTGTTATGGCAGCCGAAGCAAACTAATACATCTTGGAAATGGCAGAGAGCTGCTCATCCAAACCTAAAGAGTCAGACAGATGGAACAATATTTAAACCTGGATCTAGCAAACCGACAGCTTTGGTTTTATGTTGATTGTGACAATCCATCACTTTAACTCTGACCGCCTGACAGAAAATGACTTGGGGTCAGGCATCATTTCAAAGCCGCTTTATTGCAAGGTCCTTTAACTTGACCATAAGGGAGCCCTCAGACTTACAGACCCCATTGCAAAGTGACCCACTGAGCCCCAGTCTGCTCTCCTGCTGTGTATGCTGACACTCCCCACCCGGGTTTGGAAGCTAGCCCTCTCCCCAGGATGTGTGCAAAGAAGTTGGGGGATCTTCTCAAATGCTTCTAAGTCTTGTGCCCAAACTGCAGTGTCTCAATCCTGAAGTAAGCTGCACATTTCTTTCTAGGGTAAACTCTCTAGCTTTGAGTATCTGGAAGGATAGTTCAGTTTATCAGGATAAGTTGGAACAAATGCATCTTCAAATGTGCCATCCAGGTGCATCCCACCAGGTTTTCTGGGTATCGTTCTGGGGGCTTGAGTGGAAGTTTTGATATTTGGCAGGAAGATAGGACAGCATCTGTGATGGCTAATTTTGTATGTCAACTTGACTGGGCCATGGGATGCCCGGATATCTGTTTAAACAGGATTTCTGGATGTGTTCGTGAGGGTGTTTCCGGAAGATTAGCATTTGTGTTGGCAAATGGAGTGAAAGAGATTGCCCTGCCCAGGGTGGGTGGGCATCATTTAATGCACTGGGGGCTGGAAAGGAATAGAAGTGCAAGGGAATGGAGAATGTATTCTCTGACTAATGGCTAGAGCAGGACATTTGTCTCTTGCTGCCCTCAGACTGGGACTTAAACAATTGGGGCTCCTGGCTCTCAAGTCTTCTGACTCAGAAAACTGGTATTACGCCACCAAGGCTTTCCTGGGGGCTCAGCTTAGACTGTGGGACTTCTTAGTCTCCATAAACATGGAGGTGAAGACCTTATAATAATCTTTCTCCCTCTCTCCATGTGTAATCTTGTGTTCCTTTACTTTCAAGGCAATTGAATCCATCTGGGCACTGGGGTTCCTCTCATATTTCTGAATCCAATTAATTAGTCTGTAAAGAGAAATGCTTTGTTTTCTAGCAAAAGAGCAAACTGACTAGAACATCGTTGTTCTCCAATAGTCATGGATCTACCTGGCAAATCATTTAGGGTCAATCAGAAATAATCCTCTTGCCAAAAGAAGGGTGAATTATCAGGATTCAAGACTACACCTAATGGTTCTTGTTGGGTGGGTCTCTCCTTTGAATGTGAGGGATTAAAGGGAGGGTCTGCTCAGAGTGAAGCTGGCCCCTGGGAAGCAGATTTTGCTAGGTCTGGATTTTTCTATACTCTTACTTTGATTTCCCTCAGATCTTGTATGATGGAAGCTCTCCCTGACCCCCCACCACCACCACCCCAGACTCCTGGAGGTAAAGAAACACACAGGAATGAGCTCCCTGTTTGCAATGGCAAAGAAGCAGATGCTGCTCGCAGCTGCAGCTCTGAGGACGATTCTGAATCTATGGGACATGGCTATGCTGCTGCATGCAGCAGTGACTATGACCAGTGACTAGACATTTTAACTAACCAGCACTTATTCTCAGTGGCCAGATGGGAGGGGTGTGTGTTGTGTAGATGGGAGGAGGGAGAGGCACAGAATTGCACAGAAGTTCCTACACTCAATCGCCCTTAGCTGGTCTTTCTGCAGAGCTGACGACCATGCCCGGCCTCTGGCTCTGCCTCTTCCCCATTTTTCAGTCTGATGGATATTCCTCCAAGTCAGACAGCAGGGAGGGAGGGTGCCAGCTTTGGGAGAATGCCCTCTGGGCACGGGGATGGCTACTTTCCAGACAATGTGGGTGCGATCCTTTCTCATTGCATAAATGGGGGTGGGGAGACCTCTTTGGAGGTCAAATAGTGAAGGATCTGTGTTTTGAGTAAATCCTTCCAAATGGAGAGCTATATGTTGAAGTCCAGCTGTGTTCAAAACCCAGAATGGAGACTTGGCAGGGGATCAGCGGGCCCAGCAGAAGCAAGGGAAGGATGCATTGCTGGCCCTGCTGGGTACCCGACAGGAAGCAATCATTGCTCAGCCAGCACCTCACAAGGCCTCTTCTGAGTGCAGCCAGCCACAGATAAGATGAAGGCCTTCGGAGGGGGCAGGGGAGCAGGGGAGGAGGGTGGGAGGAGAGGAATCAGGCTCCAGTGGACACAGAACACAGTTCCCCCATAGCCCCGAGGCCAACCAGCTAACACCAGTATGGGCAGGAGGGTCCATGAGAAGTGATTACAAGCATGGTGGCCATATGATCTCCAGCATGGAGGCTCGGGGGTGCTACCCACAATGACTGTGTGGCACATAAGGAAAATGCAAGCCCTGAGGTCTTCAGGCACCACCTACTATCCCCCACCTGCCGCTCTGCTCTTGAGCAGTTTTACTGGGGCCAGCCCTCTGTTCCTTCACAGCCTCCATCTCCTACCTTTCTCAGAACTACCCATGCATTTGTTCACTCCCTCACTTTCTGCATGCCTGCTAAGCACCTTGTAGCAGGTCAGAGCTGGGCCCCCACCACAGTAGCCAGCCCCCCAGAGGGGGACAGGAATATTGTTCACCCCCTCTGGGGTAAGGGTCTTCTCCTCTTCAGGCTGAGCTTCCTTCAGCCATTGTTTCTCCCAGACAGACCTGCAGAAAGTCAAAGTGGAAACGGTAAAATGCAAACATGGTGCCCAGTCCCCACACACTTCATTCACCCTGTGGCCAGTCCTCAGCATCATGTCTGGCACATTCTACTTGCTCTGCAGTATTCCAAATGGATGCCTTTTCCCACACCTGTGCTGTCCTCATGGACTTTCAGAACCAGCTTGACCTGAACCCACAGCTCTGCTCCCAACAGCATCCCCACGTTGCAGGCACTGTGTTTCTTACAGTAAGAAAATTGAGGCTGAGGGACATTCGGCGGCTTGTTCAGGGTCAACAGCCAGCAAGTGGCTGGAACAGGATTCATCTCTGTAATTCCAGAAGTCTCATTCACAATCACCACACCACTCTGCATCCAAAGAACCCCTAAGTAAGTCTGGAAGAATGTACTGGGAGATGATCACAGTGGTGGCATTTGAGGTGATTTTATCTTTCCTTTGCTTATCTGCATTCCCAAGGTTGCTCAAAAAGACTTGCTCATGGGCTTAAATTACCTGCATGATTTCTTAGACAAGGATAATACTTGCATGGTACGTAACCAGGAGCAGGTAAGTGCCTAAGAAATGGCATAATAGTGACAATTTGCTGAACTGGGGGGAAATTAAGTAAGTACATTGTGATCTGGCACAGTGCTGGCTTGTTGTGGATGCTTTCTGATTCCTTTTCATTCCATTCCTATGAAAGGAGGAGTCGACCATGTCCTCACTCAGGATTTTCTCAGCAGCAGAAAACAGAACTCCTTGGGGAAGATTTTTACAGACCCCCCCCCCCAAATCCCCATGGCCTTGGAACATAGAGGAGGACCCATTGGCTGGATCCCTTGCCACCACCCACAGAGCAGCAGACCCATCAGCAGGATCCAGAGGATGGAAGGAAGTTAGGGCCAAGCTGGGGATCCCTGAGACCAGGCCCTGCAGGGACTGACTTCTAGGCAGGGTTTCCCTCCAAAGCTGGTCTGCAGAGCAGCAACCCCATCCACTCTACTTGTGTGCCCAGTGTGGGCCAGCTGTGATTGCACAGAGTAGGAGATGGCTTCTGTGGCCGGTGAGCCAAGGCAGGGCATCCTCCCTCAGCTAAGAGAGCATCAGGACCCTGAACTGTTGCATGAGGACCTTTGGCTTCTCAAAAACTCATTGTGTGAGGCAGAAATGTGCCACCTCTTCCTTCCCCTTTGCCCTCTCTCCAGCTCCTACCCAGACTGCTGGGAGATCTCTGAGGGCTGCCCACCAGGAATGGTTGCAGGGAGCTCATCTCAGTTGATTTCCACAGCAGCTCTGACTTTTGCATTCTTTCCCGTGTGCAACTTGAGGCCCAGAGAGGTTGAATAATTTATGCGATGCCACACAGCTGAAGGGGCAGAGGTAGAGTTTGAACCTGGCTTTAGAGCCGGCTCTTGTAAGCTCGGCTAATAGCAGGCATTTTTCTTATGAACATCCAGTTAATGGTTGCCTAGCAATGTTGACATTGAATTTAATCCTCACATACCAGAGACGGAGGTGAAATCATTAAGTGTTCGGATGGGGAAAATAATTTCCAGGAAATGGGGTGACTTGCCTATGATCACAGCCTCCGTGTGGGCAGAACTGGGATCCGAGCCAGGACCCCAGATTCACGATGTAGGGCTCCTTCTAGACTCGCAATGGTGCACAATTTGAATGCTTTCTTTTTTGACGGTGGCGGAGCGGGGAGCATTGCAGGGGGAAGAAAGGTTTTTTGAGGTTTTGTTTGATGAAAACCTTCCTCCAGAGTCCAAAATCTAGAACAGTAAAGGGGCCAGAGGCATAGCCAGGCCCTGGAGTCTCTGAGGGGTTTCCAGGGGGACATTCTGATCCCTTCACACATGGTCTCAGACTTGAAGAGCCAGGGAGCAGCACCTGTCAGCTTCCAGTTGACACTCAGCGGCGCCATGCCCACTGCCCTGGGCCACAGGTGTTAGGTGTATGACAGTATTTAATCTTGCCAGGCACGTATTTTAGCCCATCTTCTATAAGCTTAGTTTTTCCCTTCAGGGCAAAGGGCCTCACTGAGCTAAGCAGGATGTGGACAAAAGTGAGGGGCAAGATGGGGGTGCCCCCTCTGCTGTGGCATGAACAGCTCTGGATGGAGGGCAAGCTCCACATCTCTACACAGTGGGTGCTCTGTAATTACGTGGTGATGGTGCTGCTGGGTTCTGCTCTGGGGTCACCTCTGGAATCTATGGAAGTGCTTGGTACCTTGATCTTGACTGTGAAGGTGGGATCTCTTGACTTCCGGACCTCTGCCCAGTGACCTCGGACCTTTTTGCTATGTGAGCCATATCAATTCACCTCTTTCAGGCTGAAGGGAGTGCATGTGTCCAAAGTTATAGGATAATTTGGAGGTGACCAGAGGTCATAGAGATGTTTTAGAAGCAGCTTGATGGAAAAGGGAAACTATTGCCAGTCAGGAAGTCCCCCCCCCACCCCCCAACACTGAATCTGTTGACTGCCATCCATGCTGGGCCCACAAGGAAGGGCTATGCTCATCCCTCTGTCCCTACAACATCTTTCTACAAGCAAACAGGGGTAGCAAGATGAGTGGTGGTGACAAGTCCAAGAGGAGAGACTGGTATTTGGGTTTTCCTGGCATCAGTGAGGGGACATGAGCAGGGCATCCTCACAGACTTCTGCAGCATCTGAGCGAACAAGGGCTCCTGGCGGACTCAGCCTCTGCCCTGGTGAGCAAGTATGCACACCATGCGGCCACTGAGGACCAGGCACCTGAGCCAAACAGGCCCCTCCACTTGTGGTCAGGAGGGAGCTTTAGAGTTCGGTGGTCGTAGGCTCATGGCTCACCTGTTACCTCTTCTTTGTCAGGTGACTTACCTAGAGTACTGAACGGAGTCCCTTCCTGTATAGCGTCCTTGTGAAAGTTAACATCTGCAAGCCCCTGGCTTGGTGCTCTGCGTAGACCACAGCTTCATTAACTCAGCCCCGGTTTTCAAGGAGCATGAGCTAAGCTGCTGGTACTGGAAATAGGTTCACGGGGCAACAAGATTCTAAGTGTTGGGGCCAGTGGCCTGGACCAGCAGTTCCAATAAGCATGGGCTGCAGTGTGCTGTCTTCCCTGACCTGGGAGACTAACCCTCGGCTGGGAGGTGGCATGTCCACAGCAGGCCTTGACTAGACAAAGCCATTCCAGTCATGTCTAGAGACTGAGGAGAAATCGAGGCAGGAGCTTCTTTCTGCCAGGGTGACCCCCACCTCAGTGCTCTTCCAGGTATGGGAGAGAGTCTGAACCATGTCCTTGGGCAGCTGCTGGGCCTTGTGCTGGGCGGGTGTGCTGCATTCCTGCCTGACTGGCCCTCACTGAGGCCAAGTTGACTGTGCCTCAGTTTGCAAGTCTGTGTTCCCTGTGCACCAGTGCAGAAGCAAAACAGGGGCCACCTGCCCTCCTGGGGCTCATTCCAGCTGGAGAGGACAGACTGAGCCGGGAACTGCCACCAGCCTGCATCTCTGCTTCTGAAATATTTTGCTATTGCTGGGGCCCAAGCAGACCATGCAGTGTCTGCCAGGGAAGCCCTGAGGGGAGGTCACATGCCAGCTGAGAGCTAAGGATGACGATGAATCAGCAGGAGAAGGTCCAAGCCAGAAGGACCCTCAGAGGCTTCTGCTGGTCTTGGAACAGAATGAGTGCATGGAAGCAGGGGTCCCGCTGGGTGCGAGCCACATGGGGTCTTGTCCAGGCACCCAACTTGGGTTCACCCTAAGTATACAGGGAAGCAGAGGGCGGGCTTTAAACAGGCAGCCTTGCTCATCCCATTTGTTCTTGTAGTTTAGCAGCTGGAGGGCTGCTTGGGGAGTGGTTCGCTGGGCGTGCGAGGGGGTGGACAGCAGCCAGGCAGGAGGCGATCCCAGCTGTGGGTGAGCAACGTGGTCGAGGTGGTGCAGTCGTGATCATTAGCGGTAATAGGGGGGTATTATAAGCTCCAGCTCCCAACACCCTGTGATTCCACACGTCTCAGGGCTTCCTCCTCCCCAAGGACCAGGCACCAGTAGGTGTCACCAGAGACTGAGCAAAGTTTTCACCAGGGGGGTCGATGGAGAGGGTCTTGCAGAATTCCTAGTCTAGCCCAGGGGTTTCTAGATGCTGTTAGCTCCAACACACGTGCCGAGAAAATAAAGTAGCTCTGCTATCCCAGTGACAACGAGGCTCGGGTTTTGTGAGTCACCCAGTCTCCCCAGGCTCACAACCAGTGGATCCAGAACCCAAGCTGGCCTTTAGCTCATGGCCAAATACCCACCTTTCTGCACACAGAGCCCTTGTGAGAGGAGGGCTGAATGCAATGTTCTATGCCAAAGGGGGTGCAAGAAGCTGCCCCTTCGGAGAGATTAGAGTCAGAGGGGCTCCAGGGGGCAATGTAGGGTCTCTTGGCTAAGCAGGTAAGTGTGTGCAATCACAGGCCAGTAATCAGAGGATTTGGGGGTAACACCCTGCTAGGACTGCTAGACATCTCACGTTCATGCCTGTTCGTGTTGGGGTGTGATGATCGTGAGGCTTGGTGGGAACGTCTTCCATTGCCTTCTGCCCATTCTTCACTGAGGCTGAGAACTTACTCTACCTTGTTCAGGCCTCACTGGATCCCTTGGTTCACAAAACCTGCATTGAGCATCCGCCGTAATCAGCCATTCTCCCAGCTGCTGGGAAGAGAGCAGAGAACACAGCCACCCACTCCCTCCCTGAGGTTCACTTTCCACCTACTGGAATTAGTTTAATTTTTCAGCACTTGCCCAGATGGGTATAATCACCCTCATTTTATGGATGGGCAAACCGAGAGGTTAAGGAGCCCACCCAAGGTGCACAGCTAGGAGTGGCAGAGACGCAGGGGACTCAGACATAGGTCTGGGGCTGGTGTCAACCCCCCAGTTACGATGTCCCCCACCCCAGGGGGGCAAGATGAGCCCTGGAAAGCCTGAGAGCTGGTCCACAGCAGTGCTCACGCACAGCTGGCCCTTATCCTACTCTTCCACCTAGCTGTGGTCTCTGGATCCACCCGGGTCAGCCGTCCCTAGCTTCTCTGAGACAGTGGGGGTGGTGGAGGAGGTGGACCCCGCCCCAGTCATGTTTTAATCTGCTCACTGCTCTTCCACTGAGTGCCTGTCCCTCTCCCCTTGGGACACTCCCAGCAATGAGGAGCTCCCCACGCCTGATGGAGGCCGGCTGTCTTCCCATCGTGGTGGTGAAAAGTTTCTGCTGTTCTAAGTTTCCTGAACTGTCCCCAGTTCTGTCCATTGGGCCTGCATGGAGTTAGATCAGTCCGTGTCCCCGGGTAGGCCCTTCTGAGATGTCATGTCCTGCACCCTCGCCCCCCAAAACTGGCAAGCAAAGCATCCTTGGTACGTACCCTTTCCCCATAGCCATGTTTTCTGATCCACTCCTGAGTTCAGGACCCACCCCGACCCCCAAACCCCACCCCGCCAAGTGCTGCAGACCCCCACTTTGGTGCTCTTGGGGTTGGGGGATGGCTATTCCACGCTGGAACCAGGAAGGTGCAGACCTGAGGTAGAGACAAGGGAGGTGAGATGGGTCCAGAAGGAAGGAGCACAGACTGGCCATTGACTGGCAAAGCTGTCCTGACCACCTGCTAGCTCAGTACTTTCGTGGTGAATCTTCTGTGAGGCATGATAGCACGTGATATGAAGGCTGTCTCACTCGTGGCCACTCCCACCGGGGGAGTGCTCTTTACTCTCCAGGGACAGTGCCGGCACTTGCCAGATCTCCAAACCATTCAAAACTCCCTTTATGTGGCACACCTTGAATCTAAAGTGTCACCAAAGCATCCTGAGTACATGTCACTTCTCGGTACTCCAGTATGATCACACCAAGTCACCAACATAGTGGACAGAACAGACTCTCCAGTGTCTTCCAAAGACTGACCACCAGGAGCAGTAAGGCAGGCTGTCTGCTTTCACACATGGCTCTGAATCGGGGATTGAATGCGTGGTTTGTGGTCTGCTCTCTTCAGAATCTCAGTGGCGCTCAGCTACTTAGTTCTTATCACTGCTCCACTCTGAGGGCCTCACGCCCTTGGGCTGGTGTGGGCTTCAGCTCCCAAGCCCCAGCCTTTGAGGTTGCCTCCTAGCCCCCCTCTTGGTACCAATGGTCTCAGCTGGGTTTCCTTGCAGCAGAGCTGGAAGCAGAGACTGTGGTGCAGGAATTCTTTCTGGGGAGAGCCCTTGAACGCCAAGGAGGATACTCAGATTAAGGCATTTGCAATGGTAGTAGGATTGGGATTTCAGGGCAAAGCCCTATTGTTGGGTCCCCTGACACCACCTCCCAGGGAAGGAAAGGCCAAAGGCACTGTGTCAAGTGTTCCTTCACTGGCACACGTGTGACTTCACCTTAGAAAGTGGGGGGCTCCAGCTCACTGGGACTAGCTGCTGCCTGTGTGTCTTTGGAGCATTTAACTATGTGAAGTGGGTGCCATGAAAGCATTTGTCCAATTTCCTCTTCATGTGAATCGGCTCGTGAATGACCATCCTACAGAAGGAAGCTTGCTCTCCAAGCATCGACTGAGATTTGTCATCCAGACCTACAGAGACACTGACAGCCCCACATTACTCTCGCCTTCACCCAGGCAGTGCTTCAGCCTGCCTACCTCTGTGGATGGTGTTGAAGCCTGAGATGTGGGAAGTATGGGCAGATGTGGGCTCCAAGTGATCTCATCAGCTCCTCCTCTGTTGCTCCCCCCACACCCACCTTTCCCATGGCTCATGTCAGAGGTCTAAGCAGCCTGTCTCCTAGGTGCAGTGCCCTGTCCATGCAGGCACAGTTGAGCCCTCCTTGAGGTCCAGCAGCAGGAGCTGCTTAAAGTCATCCTCACCCTCGCTGGAAGAGACAGGTGGGGATGCATACCAGCTGCAGTGGATTTTCCAACCAGAGGGCAAAGGAAAAGGAACACTCCAGATAAACGGAGCCAGAAGGCATGTGCTTGGGTCAGTACACTGCCCCATCGGCTGGGTAACTGGGATCCACCACCTGCACGCTGGAGCTTCGGCTTCCCCACCCTTCCCACGGCACAGAATTGCTGCTTGCAATTGCAAAAAAATACCAAAGGGCTGCAAGCAGTTTGTGTGCCTATAAGGTACTTTAAATAATCTTGGTGTTGGCTATTCTTATAAAATTGCCTTTTTTCTTGCTACAAGCAACACATGATCCATCACAGAAGAATCTGAATAAAACTGCAAGATAAAAAGTTCACCTACGTATCTGGAAATAATCAGTGTGAATATAAATCTGCATACACCTAGAAAGTTATCTGAAGCTATAGTTATTTATATAAAAAAAGTGAAGTCATCACCTATATACCTATTTATAACCTGCTTCTTTCCCCACTTAACAATCTATCATGACGATTTTTCTGGCTCAATAAACTCATTTTTACAATGCCATTATGGTGACTGCTGTGTGTTTCATTATAGGGGTGGTGAAGTTATTGAGCTAACTCCTAGCTGTTGAACATTTAAGTGGTTTCCAATTTTTCCGTTAGTGTGACATTATATAGCATTATATACTTCACTGCCGACACTCTCACAACAACCCTGGCGGGTGGACCTCCTCACGTTCATCTCACACGTTCTATCCTATTGGAGAGTGTGTCATAAGTCATCAGAGTTGTGGCATCTATGGGCGGTTATGAAGAAGCCTCAGTCTTACCTTTTCCTGGGTCTTGAGCTTGATGAGCCCTATAACAGCAGCTGAAAAACCTCTGGAAACATCTCATAAAAGCTCTTACATACATGTGCACACAGGGCATACACTAGAGCAACATGGGTGACCTATCAAGTTGGCAAAGATCAAAAGTCTCATGATACTAGTGGTGCATGAGGGTGTGAGGCCATGCAATCCAACTACTCCACCAGGAAGAAGTGTGAGTAGACATGATCTATGGGAGGGATTATAGACTTTATGCAAGGAGTCTATTCCCTTTGATTGAACAATTCCAAGTCCTGTGACTTATCCTAAGATGACAAAAAAGCAAATGAAAAATGTGAACATAAGTCTGTTCACTGCAATACTTCCAAGAACAAAAATTCAACCACAACGCAGCCTAGCTGGCCATCCTACGGGAATGAAAATACACATGGCACAGTGGAATTCCAGGCAGCTCTTAACACGGTGGCTACAAAAATTTATCTTAACATAAGCTGCTTCCAAAATATTGACTGGAAACCTTGTGGATAACTTATTAAGAAAAATGTATTTGTGTATCCGTGAGCATGTGTGTTTATGCTTGGAGGAACACGCAGGAGAAAGAATAGTGCTAATATTCTAGACAGGTAAGATTGTAAGAAATATTTCTACTTATGGTCTTTGGCATTTTCTCAAAACATTGTACAAATTTATTAACTTGAAAAAGCAGGGAAGCTCGTCCCATATAACGCACACCTGTGTGTATATGAATGCGCTTTCCATTCTGCATTCTTCCCCATGCATACTCTTGTTTTCTTGTTTAACAACTTTATTGTATAATTTGCATCAGATAAGGTTCACTAATTGTGGCTGCACAGTATGATGGGATCTGACAAGTGCATACATTCATGTAACCACTACCATGCCATAATCTAGAACCTTTCCGTCACCATGAAAGTTTCCCTCTGATCCGCTGCTATGCGTTTACAGCACTAATAGGACTTGCTGAGCATCTACCATTTTACCATTTATTACCTACTTGTGCCATCTGTTTCTGCTCCTTTTTATTCTTCCTGCCTGGTTTGAGATCAATTTATGTATTTATTTCAACTAATATCTATTAGCTCTGACTTTTATAAGTGAGCACTCTGGGGTTTCAAATAAATTGCACATCACATATAATTTGAAAACCTTATGACCGCGTATTCCATTTTCCTTTCCCAACTTCTTTATGCGAGAGTTCTTTTTCTATTTTTAATTGAAGTACAATTGACATACAATATTAGTTTCAGGTATACAACATAGCGATTCAGCAATTCTGTACATTACACAATGCTCGTCGGTGTAAATACAGTCACCATCTGTCACCACAAAAAAAGCTGTTATGATATTATACATTTAGCATCTACATTTGGGTTAAATCCTATCCCTGAAATTGTTATTGCTTGAAAAATTCAATTATCTTTCAGAGATATTAGAAATGAGAAAATCTATCTCTACCGACCTATTTACCATTTATAGTCCTTTCATAAAAACCATAAAAATCTTGATAAAATCTGGATCTTTGTATAGATATTGTTTCCTTTCAGTGTTTATGTTATTGCAATTTTGCTGATAAGTGTCTGAAGAAGTCTTTGTTTTACTTTCATTTTTGAAAGCTATTTTGCCAGTTACAGGATTCCAGGTTAACAAGATTTTCTGCTTTCTTTTTCTCCCCCTGCACTTTGAGATGTCATTCTGTTGTCTTTGGGTTTGCCTAGTTTCTGGGGTTTTTATATTTTGTTTATTTTAGTTTCTGGGTTTTTTTAAGCTAATATTATATACTAAATGCTGAGGGGCAAGGGTATCTTTTTTTCTTTGGGTGCTTTAAGGTTTTCACTTTATCTTTTTATTCTATGGGTTTTTTTTTCCCCCAATGGGGTTTTGTTTTGTTTTGTTTTTTAAAGATTTTATTTGACAGCAAGTGAGAACAAGCAGGGGGAGTGGCAGACTGAAGGAGAAGCAGGTTCACCACTGAGCAGGGAACCTATGTGGGGCTTGATTCCAGGATCCTAAGATCATGACCTGAGCCCGAGGCAGATGCTTAACCAACTGAGCTACCCAGGCTCAGTTTGAATATAATACACCTGGTGTTAACTTTTTTCTTGTTTGGGGGGTGTGAACTCTTCTTCCTACTCACAATTTTCATCAGTTTGGAAAATTGCCAGCCATTATTTCTTCTAATACTTTTTTTCTGGTTACTCACTTCTAAGGACTCCAATTGCATGTATGTTAATAAATTGATCCTATGGAAAAAAAATAAATTGATCCTATGAGAAAGTTCCTGATTCTCTATGCATGCAGTTCCCTCTTCCTTCTTCCGTCTACTTCCTTTTGAATAGTTGCTGGCTGTTCCTCTGTGTTTAAGCCCATATTCCAATTCAATATTGTAATTTTTACCTCTGGAAGTGCTTTTTAAATTATGGGACTTCAAGATAAAAAGCTTTTGCACACCAAAGGAAACCATCTACAAAACTAAAGGACAACCAACAGAATGGGAGAAGAGATTTGCAGATGAAGGGCTAGTATCCAAAATCTATAAAGAACTTATCAAACTCAATACCCAAAAAACAAATAATCCTGCCAAGAAATGGGCAGAAGACATGAACAGACATTTCTCCAAAGTAGACCCACAGATGGCCAACAGACACATGAAAAAATGTTCCACATCACTTGGCATCAGGGAAATACAAATCAAAACCACTGTGATGCCATCTCACACCAGTCAGAATGGCTAAAATTAACAACTTGGGAAACAACAGATGTTGGTGAGGATGGCAGAGTAAGGGGAACCCTCTTACACTGTTGGTGGGAATGAAAACTCATGCAGCTACTCTGGAACATACTATGGAAGTTTCCCAAAAAGTTAAAAATAGGGCTCCTACAACCCAGCAATTGCACTACTAAGTATTTACCCCGAGGATACAAACAATGATTTGAAGGGGCACCTGCCCCCCAATGTTTATAGCAGCAATATTCATGATAGCCGAGCTATGGAAAGAGTCCAGATGTTCACGAGAGATGAATAAAGAAGTGGCGTGGATATATATATACACACACACAATGGAACATTACGCAGCCATCAAAAAATGAAATCTTACCATTTTCAATGACATAGATGGAACTAGAGGGTATTATGCTGAGTCAAATAAGTCAGAAAGACAATTACATGGTTTCACTCGTATGTGGAATTTAAGAAATGAAACATGAACATAGGGAAAAGGAAGGAAAAATAAGAGAGGGAGGCAAACTATAAGACTCTTAATTCTAGGGAACAAACTGAGGGTCACTGGAAGGGAAGAGGGGTGAGGGTGTGGGGGTAACGGGGGGGATGAGCATGAAGGAGGGCACATGGTAAGATGAGCACTGTGTGTAATAAAGACTGATGAATCACCAAACTCTACCTCTGAATTAATAATACACTATGTTTTGTTTTTAAAGATTTTATTCATCAGAGACACAGAGGCAGGGACAGAAGCAGAGGGAGAAGCAGGCTCCTTAGGGGGCACCTGATGCAGGACTCGATCCCAGAACCCTGGATTCCACCCTGTGCCAAAGGCAGATGCTCAACTACTGAGTCACCAAGGTGGCTCAATAATACACTATATTTTTTTAAGATTTTATTCATTTATTCATGAGAGACAGAGAAAAAGGCAGAGGCACAGGCAGAGGGAGAAGCAGGCTCCATGCAGGGAGCCCAACGTGAGACTTGATTCCAGGACTCCAGGATCACGCCCTGGGCTGAAGAAGGCTCTAAACCGCTGAGCCACCCGGGCTGCCCAATAATACACTATGTTAATAAAGAAGTATTTTTATATCTTCCATTTTTCTCACCGCGTGGATGGTATTCTCTTCTTCAATAGGTGGCACACATTTATGATAGTGCCTTCCTGCCTTATCCAATCATCTCTGTCATTCCTGCATCCATTTCCATTTATTGATTTTTCTCTGGGTTCTTGGTGGTATTTTCCTCCTTCGTTGCTTACTTGATATAACTGGCTGAAGTCCAGACACCATCCTGGTGTGACACTTTGTTGTGTTCCTTTAACAAAGGAGTTTGGGGTTGGCTTTGGTCAGTCAAGTTGCTCAGATCAGCTTTGTGAGGGCAGGTCCAAAGCAACCTTGAACCAGAGCTAATAGAGCCACCCTGCCAAAGTGATGCCCTTCTCAGTACTCTACCAAATGTAGCAGGTGCCATAAAATCAGACCAGTATCTGGTCAAAGCCAATACCCCACCACCACCTGCAGATTTCAAGGGTTCTTTCTTACAAGTGCCCTTTTCTTTGGTATCTTGCTCCACAAATTCTATACCCACAACCTCCCAAACTCTTCTGTCCTCTCAGCTCAGTGTGACTGTAGGACTCTTCCTGGATCATCCATCCCTTGGCAGCACCCAGGAAACTGCCATTAGGTAGTATTGGGCAATTGCGGGACACACTTTGTTTCTAGTTCTCGGGGAACTCAGTCCCGTGCCATGTGTTTCCAATGTCTGAAAATTACTCTATATATCCACAACACACACGTGTCTATTAGCCATATATTATATTACATATATCCAGATGCAATAGAAGTTTACTTTTCTAGTTGCTTGTGGTGGTGTGTGAATTTGGCCCCTTTCACTTTATCCTGGTCATAGTGGAAGTCTCTTTTATTTGTACATTCATGTTAAAATCTGCATGCTGCTGAGCTGAGCCATATCTTTCTCTTGGTAGAATTGATCACTAATAAAATGGAAGCATTATGAATTTTTTTCCCAGTTCGACTGAGATATCACTCCTGGGAACTTTTCTTCTTGACACTTTTGTGCCTGTCATTTTGTCTTGAGGGCAACTGCATCTGCCGTGTTTTCAGGATCATTGTGGCTGTGGGCCAGTCAGGGCTCAATATTGGGGGCTTTCATCCTGTAGCACATTTGTTTTAAGGCTGCAAAGGGTCTGTGAGGTCAGGAGGCCCTTGGCAAATAGTCTCTTAAGAGCTTTTGAAAATTGTCTCCTAAAGTCCCAGGAGGGGATGAAATTGTGAGCAAGTGAGAATAAAAGTAGGATATGGCAAAAACATTTCTGAAAAAAGCCATCAGGTGCCCTGGCCTCTGGCCCCTGTGCTGAGTTTCAGGGATGAGTGACTTTGGACAACTGGACAATGGTCCCTCTGGGATGCCATTTTCTCCTGTGATACAGCATGGAGAAGACCATCTCTGCCTTAAAACTATGTACTACTGCTCTTGTGTATCCAAGTAGGGTCTCTCAATTTGCTTGTAAGACTGGTTGTTCAACCTCACTTTGCACACACATTAAAAGGGATGTCGTAGACTGTGTCCACCCTCCCCCTGTAAATTCATATATCAAAGCCCGAACTCCCAGTACCTCGGAATATGATCTTAACTGGAAATGGGAAACTGCAATTACATTGCAGATGTAATTAGTTAAAGGTAAAATGAGGTGGACCCTTAATCCAGTATGACTTGTGTCTAGACACAAAGGGGCAGTTTGGGCACAGACCTGCACATGGGGAGAACACCATACAAGGTAAAGGCAGAGATGGGGATGACGTTTCTCTAAGCCAAGGAATGGCACAGATCACAGCAAACCAGGAGAAGCCGAGGGAGAGTCCCTCACAACCTCAGAAGGAACCAGTCTGGCTGACCCCTTGATTTTAGCCCTCCAGCTTCTAGAACTGTGAAACTTTGCATTTCTGTTTTTAAAGCCACCCAGTTTGGGGTACTTTGTCCTGACAGCCTGAGTCAGTTATTGCAGGGAGAGATCCTCGATATAACTTATATTTAACAAGTATTGGTAGGACTAGTTAAGGCTCCTGCAAGGCCCAGGGAAGATTCATCATTATCACATGCTCATCACCAACAGAAAATAGTATGAACTGTAAAAGGTACATAAATGTGAGGGTTTTGTACTTTACTCTGAGATTCACGTGAACTAGTTTGAACTTGGAGAAGCATTACCCTGGCTCTGTTACCTACTTTGCTGTGTAGCTTTGTGCAAATTACTACATCACTTTACACTTCAGGAAAATGGGGATGGGGGTTGCAGGATATTAGGGTTATGACAGATTCTTAGGAAGATGGCCCCTGTAACCATGCCCCACTGAGTCTCCACACCTATGCAGGTTCCTCTCATGGTGAATTGGGGCTACCTTGCTGGACCAATGGACCATGGTAGATAGAACTCTGTGCAACTTTTGGTGTCTAGGTTGGGAGAGGCACTGCAGCTTTTTGTTTTGCTATCTTGGAACTTGGCCGTGACACACCTTGTGATGAAGCCAGTCCAGCCTACCAGAGGACAAGCAGCCAGCACCAGGTGCTAGACAGGTGAGGGGAACACCTCAGCCAGCACCAGCTATTAGATGAGGGGATATCTTGGACCTTCCAGCCCAGCTGAAGGGGTACCTCCTGCAGAGGTAGCTATGGGAGTGGCTTTCTAAATGAGGAGACCCCTGAGCTAGGTCTTACCTGGAATTTCATGGGGTTTCTTCATATTAACCTGAGGCATGCTTATCTCTGTACTTACAGCTCCAATCAAGGCACTTAAACAGTCAGGGATCAACCTGAGTAACATGAAAGACTGCATGATTAATCAGACACCTCAAAACCTACATTTCTCCAAGGGGGTAGAGATATGATTCAGGGGAAAGAAAATAAAAAATAACCTTGGAATATTATTTTACCTTAAAATGCATCTTACCGTACACTGGAGGGTTTTCCCTAAAAAGTATTAAGTGGGTTACAAGGGAGTAAGAGCAAATGTCACATATCCAGGATGTTTTTTATAAAGTACAGAAAATTATACAGGCATGAAAAATAATTGGGGGGATTGAGGAGTATGCAGTGTTCCATGAAAACAGCGGACTGAGCATCAGTGAGCTCACTGCAGCCAGGACTGTGCACACATGGTCCTAGGCTTGGCATGCAGGGAGCTCATGATGATAGACACTGTGGGCTGCTGCAGGGAGCTGTGTGTGTGTGTGTGTGTGTGTGTGTGTGTGCACTTTCTGTAACATCTTCTGGAATCCTATTGCTATGTCACTGAACCAGTAGGTATTTATTTATTTATTTTTATTTTTCTGGTATTTTTTTATTTAACAGTTTAATTGAGGCATAATTAATATGACATAAAATTCACCTGTTCTGCATACCCAATTAAATTATGTGTATTCGAATTTGCAGAGTTGTACAACCATCTCCATCCTGCAGTTTTCATCTTTGGTAGCCACTCCACATCTCCGTCACCAGAGCTGGGCCAACATTAATCTCTGTCTCTGCAGATTTGCTTTTTCTGGGCCTGCAGGCGAGCAGGCATATACTCTAGCTTCTCTCACCTGGCACAGTGCTCTAAATCTGTCCCTGCTGCAGTGCATATCACTGCGTTATTCCTTCTTATTCCTACGTAGCATTCCACTGCAGGAACCTACCACATTTTCTTTATCCAGTCAGCACTTAGTGGACATGTGGATGGATTTTGCTTTTGGGTTTCCATAAATAATGAGGCTAGTAACATTCATGCCTAGGTCTGTGTGGACCTCGGTCTCAATTTCTCTTGAGTAGATATATACCTAGGAGTAGAATCTGAGTCCTATGCTAAGTCTATACTTCCTTTTCAAGGAACTGTTTGACTGTTTTTTCCAAAGTAGCTATGCTGTCCCACATTCCACCACCAGACTGAGGAGATTCCTTCTCCATATCTTTACCAATATTTGTTACACGTGCCTTTTAGATTAAAGCCATGATAGTGGGTGTGAAGCGGTATCTCACAGAGGTTTTAATTTGCATTCCCTTAATAAATAACGATGCTGAATATCTTTTCATGAGTCAGTAAGCTTTTACTACACAGTGAACTATATTAAAACTTAGTAGATTCAGATGACAATAATTTAGACAACCAATTATTTATCCCCAAATTTGGGCTGATTCCACTGGGCACTGCTTCTGCTTTCAGTTCTGTTGAGCCCTGTTTCTACAGCCGGCTGCAGCTTGCCTGGCCTAGGATGGCCTCAGCAGGAGTAGCTGGTGTCCGCTCTGTGGCATCTCATTCTCCAGGAGACTAGTCTGGGCTTGTTCACACTAAAGCTGGGCAGGCCGCTGATAGAACAGAGGAAATGTGCAAGTTCTGTCCAAGCTGAGCTCAGAACTGGCACAGCCATCACATCTACCCTGCTGGAAAAGAAAGATAGAACCAGCCCAGGTTCAAGAGATACACAAGAGAGGGAGGAGAATCATGGCTGCTTTTTCAATCCTTCGTAAATACCTTTCATTTACACAATTTAACTCAGGAACAGTTTAAATAATTTTAAAGACAAGAAACTCCTGGAAGCTGGATGAGCTCTGGGGAAACTCTCAACAGAACTGGGCTCATGAGGGATGCAGGTGACCTGGAACCAGCCCATTTGCCCTCTCACCCAGGACATTTTGTGTTGTACTGGATGGAAATACCCAATGCATATAGACTATAAGCCACTTTGACTTCTCAGTCTTTTCTGCCTATGCTCCCAGCCCCTCCTCCTGCTGAATCCAGCCCCAGGCCATAATGAACCAGTCGGTCTTCCCAGAATCAGTACACTCCCACCACCAATGGGACTTTGCTTTGTCCCTTATTCTTGGGATGACTGATCCACATGCAAAGGGCACATAAGCTCCTCTAACTGTGGTGACTCACTGCAGTAGCCCTATGAGGTCAATATTTTGCCCCAGTTTCACAGTGAAGGAAAGAAAACCTCAACCAGTTAAGATAATGTGCCAAGAGACACACTGCAAAGAAGTGGCAGCGCTGGGGTTTGACTCGCCTGTAAAGTCTCCTACCAAATCCCACAGGTGCCCTGTAGCAGCAGATACATTATTCCAAATCAGTCCCAGCACTGCATCTAGTCTCAAACATGTCTACTGCCCTTCAAGCCCTTTGCATCTTTGCTGCCATGTGTGAGGAGATGCCCCTTCCTCCCGACAGGATAGCCCAAGAAGTGCCTCCCACCCTAAAGCTCTGCCTGCCAGAGCAAGGTGAGTGCCTTGCTGCCTGAATCCACCCTCTGTGTTTGCCAACTTCTGATGTGTAACACAGCTCTTAACAAAGCACATTTGGTTTGGGTTTTGTTTTGTTGAAAGCTCTTTCCCAAATCCACATTCACACAATTGTCTGGGTGGTACATCAAATATCTAATGGATCCAAGCTCATGGCCTCTATTATCCCACACCCCATCTGGCTGGCAGCCCTGGAAGTCAGATGGCTGAATTCAGCCTATGAAAAAATCCTCTTTTCCTACATCTGCAGTAGCTTCTGTGGGGTTGGTGCCATATGCTTCTGGGCTTGACTGTAAACATTGCAGCTACATTAGGGAGGGTTTATTCTTAATGTCCTCCTACAAATGGATGACTAAATCCAATGCAAGTAGTCATTTGAGACTTGATTCCCTGTGGCATTTATTTGTGTCTTGAAGAACCACTGTTGTACCTGGTGGAGGCATCTGTTGGAGTTCTCAGAGCATCATGTTGCCATGACCCACTCATGTTTTTGTCACCCCTACTAACCTCTGATGTTCATGAGGGCCTAGATGGTGCTCTATTTGTCATTACATCTCCAGAGACCAACACAGAGCAGGTGCTCAGCTAACTCATGATAATGGAGGTGGGAGTGGTGGGAGAAAAGGCATAGGAGGGAGGAAGGAATGCAAGGACAAGAGGGAAGGAGAGGGAAAGGAATGGATGGGAAACCAGATGATTCAGAGAAATGGAGAACTGGGGAATTGGGGAAATCCTGGGACTTGGGTCTTCCAGCCTCTAGGTGCTCTATACTACACTACTATTTTCCTTTAGTAAAAGCAGTTAATATTTATTAATTACCTTGCCAGAAGCTGGACTATGTATTTTTCTTTGTTTAGCTGACATGTACCATCTAGGTTCATCTGCAAATCCACACTGTGAGGAATATGCCACCATGAGCCCCCAGTCATGACATGATAAGTAGGAGAGGGGTCACACAATTTAAACCTAGGAGGCTGAAAACCAAAGCCTTCTTCAAATGGCTGCACTACAGGTATCTTTGCCTAGTGAATAGGTTTGAATTTAAAAAGTGTACACAGTAATGTTTTTTCTCCATACCATTGTGTCTTGAGCAGTTGCGTGTCCAGACGGTGTGATAGACTTCCACTCCTGGGAAAATGGAATGAATATGCTCTTCTCTTTTCCTCCCTCTGGTGCAGCTGAAAACCCTAAATGTTTTGTATAAAACCATGGAGGAGGACAGGCTGGGGACACAAGGACCCAAGGAGTGATGTGGTGGTGAGTTCCCTGGATTTTCCTCTTTCAACAAAAATTCTAGCCTAGATACTGGAGAGAGTGGCAATCTGAAAATGAGGACAGATAGCAACCACCAATAGCCCAATGTAGCCTGCTGTCTCCAGCCAAAGAACCAGGCAAGGGCATCCTAGACAAAGCAGAAAACTTTTAGACAATAACTGCTCTATTCTGGCCCCAAAACACAGGGAAAAACCCCTACCCCACCAGCAAAGGCCAAATAGAGAGTGTAGGCCTCCACTCCTACCAGGATGTAAGGAAGAATTCCAATCACCCCTACTCCCTTACTCCCCACCTGGGTGGGTCGAGGTCAAACAGGAAGCCAGGACTTTGGTAGTAAAGAGCCCAACTCAGTGTCAGTGGGACCAC
Organism: Nyctereutes procyonoides; assembly: GCF_905146905.1. Lineage (NCBI taxonomy): Eukaryota > Metazoa > Chordata > Mammalia > Carnivora > Canidae > Nyctereutes > Nyctereutes procyonoides. The sequence continues at coordinate 29,489,395 of NW_026575159.1, forward strand.
AAGTCTACTACCTAGGCTTCTATCACACTCCAAGGCGGCAAGGGGTCTTTCCTCTTTGAGGAGGAGCCCACTAAAGGGTGTTGAGACAGGAGAGCTGAAGCAGAATCCATAAAAGAAAAAGTTGATACACTGGACTTTATCAAAATTGAAAACATTTGCACTGCAAAGGACACTGTTCAGAGAATAAAATAGACACTGGGAGAAAATATTTGCCAAGCACATATCTGATGACAGGCTTATAATAAAAAACTCACAAAACTCAACAAGAAAAACAAATAGACATACAATTCAACTAGAAAATGGGCAAAAGACACGAAGAAACATTTCACCAAATAGGATCTACGGATGGCAAATAAGCACATGAAAAGATGTTCAACATCACTAGCAATCAGCAAGAATAGGGTCAGATTGTATACTTCTGAGTTTCCAAAAGGACGTTTACTGAGAGGGCAAGTTTGGGTAGCTGGGATGAGAGATCAAAAGAGTTGTATGGGGAAAGATTTTCAGGGGGATAATATCCAAATAAGGATGACATTAAAGACATAAGTAGGGATCCCTGGGTGGCGCAGCGGTTTGGCGCCTGCCTTTGGCCCAGGGCGCGATCCTGGAGACCCGGGATCGAGTCCCACGTCAGGCTCCCGGCGCATGGAGCCTGCTTCTCCCTCTGCCTGTGTCTCTGCCTCTCTCTCTCTCTCTGTGACTATCATAAATAAATAAAAAATTTTAAAAAAAAGACATAAGTAAATGGACATACATCCCACGTTCCTGGATTAGAAAACTAAGTATTGTTAAAATATCCATACGACCCAAAGCAATCTACTGATTCAATGGAACCCCTACCAAAATCCCAAAGGCATCCTACTCTTTACAGAAATAGAAAAAATAATCCTAAATTTCACAAGGAACTATGAAGGATTCAAAATAAGCAAAATAATCTTGAGAACAAAGCTGAAGTCATCACACTTAATTGATTCCAAAATATATTACAAAGCTATACTAATTTAGAACAATATGATAGTGGCATAAAGACAGACACGCATGCCAAGAGAGCAGAATAGAAAACTCAGAAATATAGACCATACACATGCGGTCATCTGACCTTGGACAAGAATACCAAAAATTACACAACAGGGAAAGGACCGTCTCCTCAAATGGTGTTGGGAAAACTGAAAATCCACGTGCACAAAATCTTACTTTTCTTACAAAATCCACAAAAATAAACTAAAATAGATAAAAGCTATACAAATAAGAGCTGTAATTATAAAATGCTTGGAACAAACGAAGGGGAAAAGCTTCATGATCTTGGTCTTGGCAATGACTACTTGAATATGACACCAAAAACACAGGCAACAGAAGCAAGAGTAGACAATTGGGATGACATTAAATTCAAAATCTTCTGCTCTAAAAAGGAAATAATAAAATGAAAAGTCAACTACATGATGGAAGAAAATATCTGCAAACCATATCTGATAAGGGTTAATATCCAAAATACATAAGGAACTGCAATAGTAATAATAATAACCCAATTAAAAATGTGCAAAGGGATCCCTGGGTGGCGCAGGGGTTTGACGCCTGCCTTTGGCCCAGGGCGCGATCCTGGAGACCCGGGATCAGATCCCACGTCGGGCTCCCGGTGCATGGAGCCTGCTTCTCCCTCTGCCTGTGTCTCTGCCTCTCTCTCTCTCTCTATGACTATCGTAAATAAATAAATAAATAAAATTAAAAAATAAAAAAAAATGTGCAAAGGTCTTAAGTAGGCATTTCTCCCAAGAAGACCTTCACTTACCAACAGATATATGAAAAGATGTCCAGCCTTACTAGTCATTAGTGAAACACAAATATAACATCATTAGCTATAATCTCATACTTGTGAGGATGGATATTATTTAAAAAAAAAAGACACCACTTAAGTGTTGGTGAGGAGATGGAGAAATTTGAACTTTGGTACACCATTGGTGGGGACATAAAATGGTACAGCTGCTATGGAAAAGAGGATGGGATTAAAAAATTAAAAAAATCTTTAAATAAATGTCCATCAACAGTCCATCATCAACAGATGAATGGATAAAGAAAATGTGGCACATACAAGAAGGAAATGGAAATCTTGCCATTTGCAACAACATGGACAGACCTTGAGAACATTAGACAAAGTTAAATAGCCAGTCATAGAAGGACAAATACTGCAGAACTCCACATCTATGAGGAATCTAAAATAGTCAAACTCCTAGAAGCAGAAATTAGAATGGTGGCTGCCAGGGGCTGGGAGGAGGGGAAATGGGAAGTTGACTCTTGACATTCGAGAGTAAATAGTATATTCGTATCGACTACAACCAGTCAGAGGAGCCTCGGAGTGAGTAATGGCTCTATTACTTAGCCACAGAATGATGTGGTTTTGTGCCTCAGTTCCTTCTAGAAATGGGGATTGGGAGACCACTCCATCTCAGGGACAGTGGAGTGGTTAAGGAAATAATGGATGTGATGCATGCAGCAGAAAGCCTGTCACAAACTGGGTGCTCAGTAAATGTGACTTTACCCTCAGCCCCTCTCTCCCACTCTCCCCTTCCCATCTTCAGGCTGCAGAATATTTCTTTCCCTTCCATCCAGGCCCGAGCTGTTCCCCAGGGGCAATGGGGTGGGGGCAGGCCAGGACTCCTGGGAGGCAGAGCTCTGGTACTAGTCCTTTCAAGGCACAGAAATCATTTCTAGAGTTCCTGCAAATGTCAGCCCATTACCATAGTAGCCAGCATCCACTGTTCAGAAGCCAGAGCAGGAGGGGTGATGAGCAGAGAGCAATTCAGAGAGAGACAATGAGATTCGGCACCTCCCTAGAGGAGCCTGGGCAGCGCACATGTGCTGTCTGCTTGGAGGGTGTAGCTGCTCCCGCTGCAGGGAGGCTGAATGGAAGGAGACACCACTGATGTGCTTGCTGCTAGGGTAATGGGTGTTGCTCAGGGGAAGCATTTGCTGTGACTTAAAAGCATGATGTGTCTGGGTCCAGACCACTGAGCTATCTTTCTCTCCCAGACCCTAGCTGTGAGCTCAGCCCCAGCCCAGCTGAACTGTGAGAGGCAGTTGTCCTTGCTGTGTCTGGAGGGGCGGGGGGTGAGGGGCCTGGGCTGCTGGGCTCTGTGCCCAGACAGGCTCAGCTCTGCTCAGGAGGGGCTGGAGAGTGGGGCAAGAAGGCTGGATTCAACAGGTGGCTCAACGTAACTTTGAGCAAGTCACTTTTTTTTTTAATTTATTTATTCATGAGAGACACAGAGAGAGGCAGAGGACACAGGCAGAGGGAGAAGCAGGCTCCACGCACGGAGCCCGATGTGGGACTGGATCCCGGGACCCCAGGATCATGCCCTGGGCTGAAAGCAGACACTCAACCACTGAGCCACACAGGTGTCCCTGAGCAAATCACTTTAATTGAACAAATGTTTGTTAAGCACCTACAAGCCATATTCTAGCCATATTGATTTCTTTCTAAGCTGCTTGACCTGCTGATTTGGAAGCTAGAAAGGTGTGGATGAAACCAAATCCCAGCTCCACCTGGCAAGTCACTGAATCTCCTGGTACCTCTACTCTTTCGCCTGTAAAATGGGAATTTAATAGATACCTCCTAAGGTTGTTAGAAGTAGTAAATGAGCCATCACAGGACAAGAGGCCAGACAGTGCCCAGAACAGCTAAGTGTTCAATCCCTCGTTTGTATTCTTTTTCAGTCCTCACTTTCTTCACCTGTAAAGTGCAGTCAATAACCCATTCCTCATAAGTTTGTGAAGATCACATGACACAAATGAAGGTGAGGATATTTTATAAAGTAAAATTCGTTATATGAAGATGTACTGTCACTCTACTTAGAACAGCATGGAGAGGAATAGGAGTCTGAGCTACTCTGTGGATATGGATGGTGGTACTGGGGATTTCAGTTTTTCTTTTTTTCCACTCATTCATTTGTGTGAGAAATGGGTACTTGCTGTGTGCCAAGCACACTGTCTAAGGCACTGCCTGTGTTGGCCTTGAAGCCTCGGGGCAGAGACAAATGAGCAAGGAGATCATTAAATAAGGCAGAGTCAGTGTGTGGCCCAAGAGGAAGGTTATTTAACCCAGGTCAGGGAGGTGAGGACAGGCTTCCTGGAAGAGAGGATGCTCAAGCTGAGCTCAGAACAATGACTGGGGAGCAGGCAGGCAGGCAAGTGTTGCTCACTAGGAGTACCTGTCTAAATGCCTCACAGGGCAAGCAAGAGCACATGGTTTATTCTAGAAGGAAGCAAAGTATTTCAGAGTTGGAGGGTTATGGGCTGGCAAAAGGCCAGGCTGGAGAGTAGGCTGGGATGCATGGAGAGGGAAGGCATTCACATTTAAGGAGAGGACATCCTCAAAGGCAGCCTGAATCTTCCTTTGTGACATGAGAAGGAGCTCACACTCTACCAGGCAAGCTCCTGGGGAGCAGTGGGAGTCTGCATGCATAGAAAAAGCACAAAGAGGTTGATTTGATTTGTTTCCAGGGAAAAGAACCACTCAACCTTACAGAGGATGGACTAGAGCAGAGGTGGGACCAGACAGGAGCTGATATAGTGGCTTCGGAAAAGGCACAGCAAGCCTATCCCAAGGCAGTGGCTTGAAAGGCGGGGTGGGTCACCTGTTCACACAGAAGACTCCAGATGTGCAGACTGATTGGGTAGTGGAAGTAGGCTGAAGAGGATGTCTAGGACGTGTCTGGCTTCAATGACCACATGCCAGATATTGAGGCACGCAACATTGGAGCACATTGAGGACAACAATGAGCTCAGGTCTGGAACCTTGACTTTAGGTATCTGAGGGGCATCCCAGTGAGGGTATCCAAGGTCACATGAATACCTGCATGTGGTGCTCAGGAAAAACACCTTGGCTGGAGATGGGCTGGACAGTCATTCCCATAAGGATAGGGACAAATGCCTGACAGTGCAGAAGCAGGGGGAAAGGAGGAACAGAAGCATCTCCGGATTATCTTCCCAACAGTTTCACACTAAGCTGGGGAAAGATCACATTTCTTCTCCATCATTTATTTTCTTTCCCTGATTTTCCACTGACTGCTATGTAGATTGCACAATGTAGGGCCCCACATAAAATAGTGAGGAGAACAGAGTGGGTGCAGCTAGGGAGTTATTTCCATAATTCTTGGTCCTGGTCATCATCACTGCAGAAGTAGCTTCATTTAACAACTTTGGGAGGCTTCTGGAAAGATAGCCAGCATCATCATTTTCTTTATAGCTTAGAAAACAAAAACTCAAAGTCAGAGCTATGGAGCAACAGAGCTATGGTTGGAATGCCCCAAGGAGGGACTGGGAAAGAGGGAAGGGAGACAAAATTGGTGCCCACTGTGAGCCAGACACTCCTACATGTCACCTCCTTTAAGGACTAGAGTGCCTCCAGGAGGAAATAGCACTGAGAAAGTCCTCTGGGGGCAAGCTTTGTGCTCATCTAGTTCCCACTGTATTGGACACCTTGACTTTTAGGTGTCTGCTGGACCGTATACCCACTGCTCAGCACACACTGCCTACAGCTGTGTTGGATGGATGAATGAATGGCCTTAAATGAACAGCCACGACAGAAAAACAGGAATTTTTAAGTCATAAAATCTGTCCCCATTCTGAAAAATACAACCAAATTAGCAACAGGAACCAAGCTGGCTAGACATCTTTGTGGCCTGGCCATCGTTCACCAAGTGTGTGTAATGAACAACGTCGGAGCAGGGTAAAGATAGCATCGTCTGTTTCCCTGGGTTCCCTGGTAGGTCTCTGTCTCACCCAGAAATAGAAACAACCCAACAGCCCCTCAGTCATTCTAACAAGTGCAGAAATGAATTTATACTTGGAAACATTCAAGAGGGAAGCCAGTGATCATGAGTTTTTCACTTCATTTCACTGAAGAAAAATTATGCCTTGGGATTGAGTGTAACCAGATAATCTTGTGCTGATTGTTCATCAGCCTCCTTTCAGAGGTGCCCTTTGGGATGAGTGTTTATAAGGAATTGCAGGGTCCCCAGTTCACTTAGGATATAGAGGCTCAGGGGGAGGAAGAGAAAGATGAGAACTTGTAAGTCTGGCTGCTTGGAATAGAGGAGTGGAGTCCTCCCCCTTTCTCTGCCAGGGGATTCCTACATCCAACCCTCACAAAGCACCTGTTCCGATCACCTCCTCCTTCATCAGGGCCTCCCTGGCCTCATGCCTTTCTTCCCTAAATAGAGTTCATCACTCCCTAGTTTCTATCTCAGGAGAGTGCGGGCTTTGGAGTCAGAAAAAAACAGCATTATAGGTTTAATTGTGTTCCTCCCAAAATAATATGTTGATGTTCTAACCCCCAGTGGCTCAGAATGTTACCTTATTTAGAGATAGGACTTTTACAGAGGTAACCAGGTGAAAATGAGATCATTAGAGAGCGCCCCAATGACTGCCATCCTTATAAAAAGGGGAAATTTGGACACAGAGACATACACACACAAAGGGTAGATAATGTGAAGACACAGGAAAGACACTATGTGAAGACAGAGGTTGGTAATGATGTACCTACAAGCACAGGAACACCAAAGATTGCCAGCCCACCCTTGGAAGGTAGATTGGCCTCACATCCCAGAAGGAACCAACCCTGCTGACACCTTGGTTTAGGATTTCCAGCTTCTAGAACTGTGGGAGAATAGCATTCTGTTAGTTAGCTCCCAGTTGGTGGTATGTTATGATAGCAACCCCAGGAATCTACTGCCACAGAGTTTGGCCAACCCTCTAATCTAACCCTCTGACCTCTCTTCTCCTCGTCCACATGGACCCAGGTCAGCAGAGACCCAAAAAGGGATGTCATAGTGGAGAGGGGGCTGCTGTGGAGCTGTTTGCACACCATGGCCCAGTGCACCAGTGGAGGGAAGATGGGCCCGAGTATTTGGCTGGTACCCACCTGAGACAGCTATTTACAGAGCAAGGACAATTTTGCAATAAGAGAATAAGGCATGCCACCAGAGACAGGATCTGAGAGGGGTTGGGGAAATCCAGACACAATGGAAGCTATGGCCACGGGAATATTCAGTGAAGGGGTTCCTGAAAGAGCTGGAGAAAACCCCACAAATGCCCTGTTAAAGAGGCAACATCTGAATGGTCAAAATGAGACAATTAGAGTGGCTTTACCTCAGCCTCTGAAGCCTCCCCCACACCCCATCTCCCCTCCTTCTTAGGAACTAGAACCAGCAGATAGGGCAAGAAATAGGGGAGTCTTGTGCTCCTCTCACCCTGAACCCCAGGGTAAGGGTCAGGTCTAGACACTGCAAGAAAAGAAAGAAGATTTGAATGGGCTAGAAGTGTATACTTTAAACTGGATTACACTGGATATTTTAATGACCAAAAGTGGCCTGAGAGCCACAGAATCTGCCCAAGGTTTGTACCAAGAATGGAAAAGTACAACCTGACTGGAATGATGGAAGGCAGAAATTGGGGAAACAGGGCTCATCCTCGCTTGTGTGCGGCTGAGCTGAGGCTATTCCGAGCAAGAGTTACGTGACTATGAAGCACAGTGACATGGCTGAGAAGGAAGGAAGCTTTCCCCGCTCCCAACCTATTCCCAGTCGGGTTCTCATAATCATAATAGATTCAATTTACATTTGTTGAGAATCTACCACAGCATAAATTCTCACAGTCTGTTTACAAACACAGTTGCCCTAAATCCTCACAACATGAAGCCATACAATCATTACCCTTTTAATTCTCCAATAGAATCTAAGGTCAATGGGATGCCTGGGTGGCTCAGTGGGTAAACATCTGCCTTCAGCTCAGGTCATGATCCCAGGGTCCTGGGATCAAGTCATGCATCAGGCTCCCCATAGGGAGCCTGCTTCTCCCTCTGCCTCTCTCTCTCTCTCTCTCTCTCTCTCTCTCTCTGTCTCATGAATAAATAAATAAAATCTTTAAAAAAAATCTAAGGTCAAGAACTATGTCAATAGTAAGTAGAGGGACTCTTATCCTGCAGTTATGTGGGTAAAAGCTAAGGATCTTAATTATGAAAGCAGCAGATTTCCAGAAGAGCTTTCACTATCACCCTCAGGAAGTCACCAATGCCTCACGCCAATCCCTGGTCATGGTTGAGAAGTGGGAGCCTACAGTGTAACATGGGATGTGGAACTCTTGGCTGATACATTTGAAAATCTTTACTCTTGGGCAGCCCAGGTGGCGCAGCGGTTTAGCGCCTGCCTTCAGCCCAGGGCGTGATCCTGGAGACCCGGGATCGAGTCCCACTTCGGGCTCCCTGCATGGAGCCTGCTTCTCCCTCTGCCTGTGTCTCTGCCTCTCTCTCTCTCTGTCTCTCAAGAATAAATAAATAAAATCTTAAAAAAAAAAAAGAAAATCTTTACTCTCAAAATTGCTCAAAACTTCTGGATTTGCCCCGTTCCTTCTTGCTTTTCATGAAGATGATGCAGGAGTCTCTGTACTGCAAAGTATATACATATACTTACTTCCCCTGTGGCTGCCAGACCAATAACTAGGGTTAGGTCACAGCATGATATGGCCAGAAAACTGCCTTTTAGGAACAAGGTCCATACTCCAAAGGGGTTACAGCCTTGCCAACATGCACTGGCAGGAACCAGCAGAGCATTATAGAACTGGATGCTGAGGGTACCTGGAGCATGAAACAGAAGCCATCTTAGAGGCACAGAGCACACTCTCCTAATTTAACTCCCTAGCAAGGATTCCACATACTGCAAGGATGGCTCTTGGAACCTTGAAGAAATCAATGTCCACAGTGAAGTGGAAAAGTCATCACAGACTTTGGAAATAGGACCCAAGGCTCAGATGAGTAGGCATGCTACCGTTGACATAGGATGTCAGTAAGGGAAATTCTCCAACTCACTATGTTTGCAGAAGAGGCTGGAGGACAGTCCAGTTCACCCAACAGTGAGACGTTCTCTGGTAAGAGGAACAGCAGTGTCACAGAGGTGTTTGTGACTGTCCTGTAAGGGCAGGATGGTGGCCAGAATGTTGTTACATTGCAAAAGAAATAACAGGACTTCTAAATGATGGAGGCCAGGTGGCAATGCTTAACTGTCACCAGTAAGGGGGCACAATTCTCACAATAAGCAGCAGGGCAGAGTGGCAGCCAGCTCTTTGACCCCTGGAGAACCATAGAGACAGTCACTAGAACATGTGTAAGGACAGATGGGTAGCCAACGAAGTTGCTGATTAATCTATTAAGTCAAGAGAAATCAAGAACTTGTAGTCAGATGCAATACCTTATCTTAGACTAGACCCTGAAGAGGATAATTACCATAAAAGACATTATTGGGTCAACTTGCAGAATTGAAGTAAAGGTGACATAATAGATTAAAATACTGTATCCATGTTAACTTGATTGAATTTGAAGCACAGCATAGACATTGCACAGGCTGATCTGTCTTCCTCAAGAACCTCAAATAGTTGGTCCTTGCTCCTGTGGGCACTTCTTACCCTTACTTCTGGCTCCTTATGGATGTTGTGTCCCAAACTCCCAACTGCATTATAAAGTCTATGCACCTTAAGCCAATGATCCACACAAAATCTACCTGGGGTGGGGAGAGAATCCCTGCTTGGGAGAAACTGTCTGCACAAAGGTGTTCATTATGATAAAAAGAGAGGATTCATTAAATAAGGTATGGATTACCCAGGGGTAGGGATCTTACAAAGCAATTGCAAATGGTGTTTATTCACCCTAAAAGCCTGATTTATATTGGCAAGTAAAGTAGTGTTGAAAGCGTGCAACAAGGAGAAGACAATTTTATTTAAGACATGTATACCCATGACCAGGGACTGGAAGATATTATTTGAGCACCTACCAAGTGCACGGTGCTTTAAAGAGCTAATTGGTTTGAACCACATGATTGCTTTCAGAGGTGGGAATTATCGGGTTCATAGATGGGCAAAATCTGGGACTAGAGAAGCGAGATGGCTTTTCCAAGGCTTCTCTGTTAATATGAGGTTGCCATAGGATTTAAACACAGGACCATCTGACTCCAAAGCTCTATTTTACCTCCCTCAGTGCTCTCTAAGGTATACCGCAAGATACATTAGGGTGGTGGGAATGTAGGTGATTTTTGCAAAACGTTACTAAATGTCCTCTGCGTTTGTTGACTGAAAGACAACAATAGATATAGACAGACATGAGTAATAGTCACAAGGAAGCCATTTTCCCACCCCTAATCAAACTCAGTACTTTAGTCTGGCTCTCCAGCTAATCTGGGGATTCTCAACCACAGCTCTACTGACTTTTGAGGCTGGATCATTCTTTGCAATGAGGGTCATCCTGTGCACTGCAGGAGGTTGAGAAGCATCCCTGGCCTCTATCCACCCCTCCAACTGTGGCAAATGAAAATGTCTCCAGGCATGCCAAACATCCCCGTGAGGGGCAGAGTCACCTCAGCCAGAAGCAATGCACAAATCCACACACATCCAATTCTCCTTCCTGCTCCACCAGCAGGATTGGGTGGTAAAACACCAGCCCTCATGGCCACCACTGAAGGAGGCTTCTCACTTTCTCTCAGTCCAGGAATAAACAAAAGGCCATAAACACATTCTATGCAACAAGGACCATTAAGTAAATGTCTCTGAGGTTGGGAAAATGCAATATCAGATCAAACATTTCTTCTAAGTTAACATCATTCCAGCTTTGTCAGGAGGGATTGTGTTCAAAAGACTGATGTCTGAGAGAGGAAGCATTTTGAAATCTCAACATCAAGGTATTCGAGCTGCTCCACTTAAACTGCCTGAAAAGCCTGCTGCCCTGTGACAGGCTGAGGACCAGCTACTAGAGGAAGCATCATTCTGCCATGCCAATCATTCATTCATTCATTTGTTCATTCATTCACTCTTTCATTCCCTGCTCCATTCAACAAACTCCTGAGCCTGGGCAAACAGGATGGGGAGGATATTAATTTGACCTCTGATTCTGGGGACCTATACTGCAAAACTGGAATGCCTGGGGCTCAGGAGACCTGTACTATCTATGATGATGGCTTTGTTTCTGTCACAATGCAGGAAAACAACCCTCTCTGGGCTCCCGTTTCTTCCTCTAAGATGGCAGGACTGAACTTCCCCTTCACATCAAACAGTTGCATCGCTGATTATTGCAGTCAGTGACACCACATCTGCCCGTGCCATTGATTCTTGATTCTTTGGAGTGGACTCCAAAATGGGAAAATTATCTACCTCAGCTGCACTTGCCTAAGAGGCATCAAAATGAACATTGTTTTCAGAAAACTCCTTCCTGACCCATTCACAAGAGGCATGTTTCCAACCATCCTGCTAAGACCTATGGACTCATTCCATTCTGTCTAGAATTGTGGCTCAATACTTAATTAACACTTAATTAGCATAACCACCATGACCACCCCCACTCCACTAAGAGCACTTAGAAAGCCCTGACTGATACCCTCATGGCTTTGCTCCGTGATGTCCTTCCCCAGCAAGATGTTCATCTCAGTTTTGCATTGGTTTTGGATTTTTGGTTTTTCTGGTCCTCATTTTCTTCCTTTACCTCTGAGAATCCCCATGGTCATTTCTATCATGTTATTCACAACTCTCTCTGATGAATTTATACTTTTTTTTGGTTTGTTTGCTGTTTTTGTTTGTTTGTTTGTTTAGCACAGCATTTTCTGGGCAAAGAGCCAGGTTTCACTCAAACCTTCTTCCTTCTGCCTCTGGCCCCTCTATATGCTCACAGCATGCTTCTAAGCAAGACACTCAAACTCTCTGAACCTTGATCACAACATCTGAAAAGTGTGGATCCCAACTTCTTTCTCATAGGACTGTCACGGGGCTTAAATGGGAGGGAGCTGTGAGCCAGCAGATGGTAATTGTGTGGAGCCAGTTTTGGCTGTTTGCATTGTCCTCATTTGGATTAAAGGCAGAGGAAGAGACTGGGGTGGAAAGGAAGTTCTTTGCAGAATCAAAGTGTCTCTGCTTTCAAAGGAACTTTGGAAGGACACCCGAGATGGAACTCTCAGCTAGGTTGCCATGTAGCCTCTGTTTGAACAGTCAGTTATCGGTGCTCACCACCTGTGAGGCTGGCCCTTCCATCACTCACACGTCTCCTTTTCAATTTCTTATCTACTGAGCTGAAGTCAGTTGCCAATAAACGCCAACCACTGGCCTTGGCTCCACTTGGGGATTGAAGTAGAGGCAGATGCTTTCTGCCTAGGCCCCTTTCATGAAGTATCCTCATTCCCCCAGCTACCCAGAGTGACATATCTTCCTTAGGGGGCACCTTTGGTGGATTGGAGCTACCTGTCTTAGAAATTGCTGAGAGGTCATGCCCACCACCCAAGGGAAGCCAGAGGCCCACAGCCAATGACTCGTCAATAGAGCAGTTCAAATTCCTACTTGCCACAACTGGACAGCCCCATGATGCCATTTGTGGTTTGTGTAACAGGGTCAGACTAAGGATAGACTTTAGCTGAGATGGGTTAGCTTTGCCTCTGTCCCATTTGACATGCTCACTTACCTGTAGATCCCTCCTCTAGCTCTCCACTAATCACCACTCGGTCTCCGTGCCAGAGCCAGCTTTGGGAAAACTTACCTCGGACAGGGACTCAGGATAAATCAATCATCCACAATCACTCCATGATTGCCTCGTCCAAGGAGCCTTGAGTCTTCTCTTCCCTGCGCTTCACCCACCTACTTCAAAACCATGGCTTCATACCCCCCCCATTATATCCTGGCTCCTCTCTTTCAGGATCTTGTATCATGAGATGAAACAATTTCATCAGAAAGAAAGGATAGCCCATGGCATCTAGTCCAGAGGTGGTAAACTCAATTGCCTAAATGTGAAAAGTTGGTAATATAAAGAGCTTTTATAATATATAACAAACAGTGTCTTGGCGCAATGCAGTAGAGAAGAGTGGGGGCTGTAGATTATTGGAGGGAGCTTAGTCTCCACTAAAATGGGCAGCCCTCCATGGCTCCAATGAGGCTGCAGCCTTTGTGAAACCACATCGCAGTGATGCAAAGCTGATGTTTCCAGAGAAGTCAGAAATTGAAATTTTTTCAGTAAGTTGCCAACATTTAAAATTCAGAACATTTCTCATAAAAAAAGAACAACAAACACTATGTAAAGCTATCAACCACTTCTGATTTTAGTCCAATATTTATTTTCATGCAGGGAAGGGCATCTACTCTTCCACAAAAGCTTTGAACAATCAGCAGAGGAAAAATTACTCTCAAAATTATGCCAAACTTTGAATACAATTGAGAAGTTGATAGGAAACCTGGAATAATAGGAGCAAAGCCCCGATAGAGGATCACCTGGGTGGCTCAGTGGTTGAGCATCTGCCTTTGGCTCAGGACATGATCCTGGGGTCCTGGGTTTGAGTCCTGCATCCAGCTCCACACAGGGAGCCTGCTTCTCCCACTGCCTATGTCTCTGCCTCTCTAACACCCCCCCCTGAACAAGTCAATAAAATCTTAAAAAAAAAAAAAAAGCCCCAATAGATTGTAACCATTGAATCAATAGGACTGGGGTGCGGAGCCATCACTAATAATATTACTATCAGCATTTTTTTAGATTATTATTTTAAAATCAACCTTATTGAGATATGTTTTACTGAAGAGTTTGATGAGTCTTGACAAATGGATACCCTCATGTAACCATCACCTCAACCAAGATAAAGTTATAAGATCCTCACCCTCTGCAGTCTTTCAGCACAGGCAACAGCAGATGGCAAGATCTCTTTCTGTCACTGTAGGTTACATTTGTTTTTCCTAGAGCATTACATAAATGGAATCACATGGGCTGTATTCTTTTATGTCCATCTTCTTTTGTTCAACATAACGGTTTTTGAAATTCATGCAGAGTTTGTATGCCTGTGGTTCCATTCCTTTTTATTGGCAAGTTGTATTCTATCGTAGGAATTGCCACAATTTGTCCACTTACCAGGTGATTATTTTTTAGCCACAAATTCTGGGTCGTAATAATCCTTTCATAAATAAGTTGCTGCGTGTGCAGCCCCAGCTCTTATAAAAAGCTGTAGTGGTAAAGAGGACACATGCAATAGGACACAGGTGGTTTTTTTTGATTCTGAGCTTATGATATCAATCTTAAATGCTGACATTTGAATCTTAGATTCAGTTCCAAGATTTAAAAAACACTAATTACCCCCATAAAAAGCCATTTACTCAGCTACGTGAATGAATTTTTCATTTGATATTTGAGCATAATACAGTTTTAAAGTTCAGATTGCCTGCCTGGTAGTCTAAATCGTAAATACTTCAGAGCTTTCTTCCTGACGTTAGGCCTTGTAGAACTTGTCTCCTTACAAGTAGGAGACTTTTTGGAAACAAATGCCATTTATAATTTAAAAAGAAAGTTTTAATTTATTCAGTTGATACTTTTAAATTTTCTGCTTTTTCCCCCTTTTCTTTCCTTCTTTTTTTACTATAAACTTTATAATGTTGAACACATACCAGGTGGCTTAAAACAAGCAGCATTAAGGTTTTTATCTCAAATTAATAGACTTTTTTTTTTTAGCAGTTTTAGATTCTGAGTAAAATTGAGAGGAAGGTATAAAGAGTTCTCACATACTTCCCCCCTCCCACAATATTACCATCAATATCCCCCTGCAAGAGGAATCTTTGTCAAAACTGATGAACCTACAGGGACACATCTCTAATCATCACATCCATAGTTCACACTGGGGTTCATGCTGGTGTTGTGCATTCTGTTGGTTGGGACAAATGTATAATAACATGTCTCCATACCACCATTGTGGTATTGTGCAGAATAGTTTCAATGCCCTAAAAACACTCCACCAGTTCATTGCTCTTGTTCCCCAAGCCCCTAACAACCACTGGTCTTTTTACTGCTTCCATAGTTTCAGTTTTTCTAAAGTGTCATATACTTGGAGGAACATGCAGCCTTTTCAGACTGGCTCCTCTCACTTAGTAATAAGCCATTAAGTTTCCTCCATGTCTTTTCATGGCTTGGTAGCTCATTTCTTTTTAGCAGTAAACAAGATTCCACTATGTGGATGGACCACAGTTCATTATTCATTCACTTCCTGCAGGATATCTTGGTCACTCCCAAGTTTCAACAATTAGAAATAAAGCTATAAACATCTATGTGCTTTTTTTCTTCAGATTTTACTTTTAAGTAATCCCTATACCTAAGATGGGCCTCAGACTCACAAGCTTGAGGTCAAGAGTCACATGCTCCACCAACTGAGCCAGCCAGGGCCCCAAAGATCCATGCTTTTGTGTGGACATAAATTTTCAACCTATTTGGGAAATGCCATAGAGCACAATTGCTGGATCACATGGTAAGAGTATGTTTGGTTTTGTAAGAAACCACCGGACTGTCTTCCAAAGTGGCCATACCATTCTGCATTCTCACAAGCTATGAATGAGAGTTCCTGTTGCTCTGTGTCCTTGCCAGCATTTGATATTGTCACTGCTCTGGGTTCTAGCCATTCTCATAGGTGTGTAGTGGGATTTTTGGAAACAAATGTCATTTATAATTTAAAAAGAAAGTTTTAATTTATTCAGTTGATACTTTTATTTTTTTAATAATTTATTTTTTTATTGGTGTGCTCATCCCATCAAGTGCCCCTCTCAGTGCCCACCACCCGGTCACCCCCACCCCCCGCCCTCCTCCCCTTCCACCACCCCTTTTAAATTTTCTGCTTTTTCCCCCTTTTCTTTCTTTCTTTTTTTAATATAAACTTTCTAATGTTGAACACATACCAGGTGGCTTAAAACAAGCAGCATTAAGGTTTTTATCTTAAATTAATAGACCTTTTTTAAATTTGTGATTCCCAGATGACATTTGAAGTGGAGCATCTTGTTACATGATTATTTGCCATCTTCATATATTCAGTGAGGGACCTCCTAGGTTTTTAAATAATAAAGGAAGTGACATTTATTGTATATCTACCTCTGTGCCCTTTATTAGAACTTTCAACTCCCCTACTTACTGGATCATTACTTCCATTTTACAGATGAAGAAAGTGAGGTTCACTGAGACAGAGATAAGCTCCCAAGCTAGCAAATGGGAATGTTCCAGCTGGAAGCCAAACTCATGCCCATTTGACTGCACCCTCCTGCACTGGGGCTGCATGCACCATTTAGAAGACCTAAAATTTGAAACTTCTCCAAAATAAGTCTTCCATCTAAAGTAGGATAGATCAGCAGAATAGGGAGCGAGGTGATTCTAACAGGTAGAAGACAGGCTTTTCTATAATTCTGCTGGGATAGAAATTTTCAATGAAAGACAAACTGTGGTCAGATGATACCAGTTTGATAACTGGGGCTGATATGGTTAATGTGCACACAAGTGCTTTTACAGTAGCCAGATTAAGTTCTGCCCTGGAGAGGCAGGCAAGGCAGCACCATCCTGGGGAGACCTGCTGTACCCAAAGCCTGCAGGTCACTCCAAGTATCAGCAGGAGTGGGAAGAAGACAAGCAGGGAAAGCATCCTGTGCCTTTGACATAGGATCATACTGACTCTGATCACAGTGGAGACAATACAGAAATAGTTCAAGAACAATCTCTGGCTCAGATGCAGTTGTGAGGGTCTCTTAGGTAAGAGCTCCCAATTTAGACAAAGTTGGCAAAGTACTTTGAAAATAAATCTGAACCCTGGAAGGGGCCATCTTTTTTGCATGCCTCTCCAAATTGTACTACAAAGTACTTGAGATTTGGAAGGGGCTGGTATATCTGACTGCCACTTCTATATGTATTTTTATAAGATGCTTGTGTAAGGAATCACTGGTCTCAGCTGTAGTTTTTAAAGTGGCAACTTCCCAAATACGTTTCAATATTTCAAATGATCCACTCAACCCAAAAACGTTGCCAGGGTCTCTGACACTTCTTAGAGTACTCAGCAGAAGTGGCAGGTGCACTTCTACTGATGGAGCTCCATATGAACTTCATGTGAGGTGCATACTGGTCGGCTCAGGGATGTGGTCAGCCTGGGATGACAGGGACAAACGTGACACACAGAGCAACTTCTAGATGCTTGGCCCTGATTCTCTTCTCTGAAGAGAGATAATAAGAGAAATCCTCAAAATCCTCTATGTCGCCCACCCCCACCCCTGAGATAGTCCAGTTCAGAGAAGAGAACCAGAGGTCTTACCTGGCAGGAAGTATCCTACAGAAGCTGTCAGCCCTAGGCAGGCTTCCTCCTGGGGGTCACCTGCTGGTATATCTCCTGTCCCAAATTTGCAAGCTCCACCTTTCAGGAGGATTTCCAATAAGTACTCTCCAGACTGGGATACAGAAAGAAATAGCTTAGAAAATTAATACCTAAGCAAATAAGTTTTGTTTAAAAGATAGAAAAAGTAGAAGCCATAGGTAAAGAAGCAAAAAAGAAATAAACACCTTTTACCCTATCACCAAAAGTAAATGATTATCTTGGTTTATAGTATACTCTTCTAGACCAGTTCCATACATAAAATATTTAAATGACATAGATAACATCTGTCATTAATAATTCTATAAACTATATAGAAGAAGGAACACACACATTTCTGGCAACATTTAGCAAAGTTCTCACGTATACAACAGGTGCTTCACAAAAGCTTGGGGCTTATTGCTTTTTGCTAATTTACATAATATTAGGATGCATAAGTTTCTTAAATATCAGGTAAAATCATCCTTCCCACCTGTTTTACAAAGAGGAAAACCACTAAATGAATGAGTCCCCCCTAATATGATGAGAAATGAAATGGAAACCACAATTTGCGAATAAACCGTACCCTAACTGGCAAGATGGAGGAACTGTAGCCAATTATCAATTACAACAAAAAGCATCTAAACATAAATTGCCATAAAATCCATTCCTCCTTCAGTTCTGTATGTTCCACAGTGAGACCACAGCCATTGTTCTTGAGCTTCTGGAGATAAACCCACAGATCAGCTACTTGTCTAATTTGCAGATTCTAGCCAATCTGTGCCCAGACCACTGTAGGACTCAGCCTTGCCTCAAAATCCTCTGTCACCCACCCCCACTCCTGAGACAGTCCAGAGACCATGCTAAGGGGTGCTCATTATAAGCCTCACTTCGGCCACCAGGTTCCCTGGAGATCTTTATATGGGGGCTTCCACAAGGGTAATTACATTTTTAAACAATGGATGTTATACAGAGGGTTTTTTTAATCCTTCAAAGACCCACTATTTCAGTACTTTACTGGATAATACCAGCTTCCTCTTTGCTACATTTTCCTTTCATTTCAAGAGTAGGGAAAATTGCACATAAAGATGAGATTTTTTTGGTTAGAATCCATTTATTTCTTTCCATCAAACTGCACACTTCTCTTTTAAGAAACTACATCTGAGCCTAGCAAAACATAAGGTAGGGTTTGCAATGCCACTTTGTTCCTGGGACCTGGACTCTTCCAGTGTGGGCCAAATGATCAGTTGTCCGGAGTCCTTGGTCTCCTGTGATGCCAGCCCTCACCTGTCTGGGCCCATGCTCATTATCTGGGCCCTGGGTGGCACCACCTGGGAACTGGCATGGTGATATTGTCCCAGACTGGCTTGGAGGGAGCCTTACCAGTGTTTCCACCAAGGGCTCACAGGAGAGTAGATGTATCAGAGTTTTTAGATGATGTCCAGGCAAAGGCAGCCATGACTGCAAATCCAATAAATGCTTTTCCCCAGGTGGCTCAGTAATCTTTTCTGCCTTCACTTTAATGTGATAAAGGACCCATCTCTTCTGCAAGTGGACGTGGGGAGTATTTGGAATGGATATCAAGGAGCTTCTAGATCAGCCTCCTCCCCTCCCCCATCCCAGGCCACACTCCCTGCAGTCCCTTCTGGAAGGACCATTTAAAAAAAGTAAATCAGAGTCACCTGAGTAGCTCAGTTGGTTGGGTATCTTTGACTAGGTCATGATCCCAGGGTCCTGGGATCCAGCCCTGCATTGGGCTCTTTGCTCAGCAGAGCTGCTCCCCCTGCTTGTGGTCTCTCTCTCTCTAATTAATTAATAATAGAATCTTTCTTTTTTTTTTTTCAAAAATAAATAAAACAGTACATCAAATTGCATCACTTTTACTGGAAACCCCTCAAAGCCTCTCCTTCACACAGAAAATTAAACCCCAAGTTCTTCCCATGTCCTTTTAGTTCCCGGTGATTTGTTTACTTGTCCTTTCTGACTGCATGGCACTCAGTGTGCTCCAGCCACCCCATCCTTCCCAAACACAAGCCTCCCCCATGCTGTGGGGTGTCACAGGTGGCTCTTCAGATGCCCTGGGTCCTCATCTCATTCAGGCTAATGCTCCAAACTTACCACGTCACACCATCCTTCCCAGACCACCCTCTTCACACCAACATCCTCATCACACCCTGTCTCCGTGTCCTGACTGTCCCTCTTCAGGGAAATCTTCACTCCTGAGAGCATGCTTTTAACATCTGAAATTTCACACTGGAATACAAAATCCCTGAGAGCAAGTGCTGTGCACCCAGTGCCTAGAACAGCACCTGACACATCCAGGACACTCAGCAGGTACTTGCTGAATGAATGAAGTACATATAGCACCCGTCTGTCTCCTACTGAGAGTCTCAAGGTGAACTGGGGGAAGAGAGAGGTTAGAACAATCCCAGTCCCATCCCACGTGCTGGGGGGTCTCTCCAGGTCCTCATTCGCACCGTGTCCCAATGCTCACAACACGACAGGTGGAGAGCATCACTCCATTTTACAAAAGGAGACACTGAAGCTGAGTTCTTCAGCAATTTAACCAGAGGTGCTCGGCTAGAAAGGAACAGAAGCAGATTCTCGCCCCTCATCTGCAGCGGAGGCTTCTCTGTAGCACCAGCCAGAAAAATGTCTTAAAGATCTCCTTCCTATGCAAAGATTCTTTGATTCTGAAAAACTGATTGAGCCATAATGCTGTTAGTTTTCTAGCAGTTCAGAGTCTCTTTCTGAAAGACAGTGTCTTTTCCCATTTCATACTTCATTCAACTGAGCCAGCATCTTAGACAACTCACCCAGTGCCTTGTCTAAGATGCTTAGACAAACTTGGGGCAGGTTCTTCACCCAGCCTTCTTGTGCTTAGGACTGATGCAGTCCCATCAAGATTAGTGATTGAATCTCAAATCTTCTGAGCCCTCAGCCTGCCCCTGTCCTTGGATCCCTCTAGGATTTCTAGAAACCCAGAGGTAAGGCCCCCAACATCCATGGATGGTCCTGTTCCTCTAGCCATCGTAGCTGGCAGCCCAGGCCTCCACAGCCCCTAGACCCGACAACCATGAACATGACACTGAGACCTCTGTGACTCCACGTAGAGACCAGCCTGGCTGGTCAGCAGCTTCCACTGACCAAGCTATCCTGGCTTTGCTGCTCATGGAGTGGGAGACTCGTCCTCACTGACAATGATGTGGGCCCGTCTCCTTAGAATCCAGAAAGAGGTGTCTCCAGAAAAGAGGAGAAACAAATGAGTCACCTGCACTGTCCCCTTCTCTAATCCCATGCTCTGTGTGTTTCATGCTGCATGTTGGACTCTTGTACCTTCTCCAAGCTCACTCACGGCTCCCTCGAGCATGGCTCACTCTCATCGCCCTGTTCTTCTTGTCCCTGGTGATTAAAGTAATAATCCCAGCTGCCACCTACTGATCATACAGTGTGTGCTTACGATGAGCATTCTGAGAGCTGAACACTTGGCATTCATTAGTCATATTCTCTGGAACAACCCCTTGGGACAGATATTTCTATTTCACAATGAGGAAAACCGGGATTGGGAGGTTTTCTGGTCCACAGTCTTGCAACTGGTAAAGACTGAGTCATTTCATGGTTTCAGAATGAATCGAGAAGCACAGAGTGTCCCATGTGAACATGGAAAGCATCTCCTTTCTCTACCACCTGGGCACATAGTCTTTAAGGACAGAGACATATGCGCACCCTGGCACTGTTTATACCTGTGAAGAATTGTGAAGAATTGCCAGTAGCCTAAGTGGCAGCCCAAACAAATGATGAAAAGCCCCAGTGGTGAGGTTTGGGGCAGTGGGGCAAGGGTGACAAGACTGTGCTTATTTTCATGTAAATGTGTCTGATGCAAATTGTTAATGAAAAAAAAAGCAGACGCTGGAAAAGGTCTTCCAGTCTCATTTTCTAAAAGTTAATGCCCGGGGTGCCTGGGTGGTTCCGTCAATGAAGCATCTGCCTTTGGCTCAGGTCATGATCTAGGGGTCCTGGGATCAAGCCCCACATCAGACTCCCTGCTCAGCCGGGATCTAATTAA
Source organism: Nyctereutes procyonoides (assembly GCF_905146905.1). NCBI lineage: Eukaryota > Metazoa > Chordata > Mammalia > Carnivora > Canidae > Nyctereutes > Nyctereutes procyonoides. Next base: position 29,510,599 of record NW_026575159.1, read on the forward strand.
TTAATTAATTATTAATTAATTCTGTAAAAATAAATAAAAGTTAATACCAAAGTGTTTCTTCTGCAGCTGTACAGATCTTTTCTAGACCTCTGAATGCATTTAAAGAGCAAGAGAAAGGGGATCTTTTATGCAAAATAGAAGCAAACCATACACGCTTTCTACTACTTGCCTTTTCACTTATGGGTCTCAGTTGCTTTAGATCCTTATTCGTTGAAATGGCTTCACTGCATTTTCTGTATCCCATATTTCCTGAGAGCCAGGTGCATGCTAAGCGACACGCAGCCTCTCTCTGGTAGTTGATATGCTGTTCTTTTTTTCAGTTTTCCTCCATGGGTGTGTATTTTTGTTTTATTTTTCTTGTTACAAGCAATACCACAACAGACACTCTGCATGTGTGTATTGCTCTGCTGTGTGTCTGCAACATAAATTCCTAGAAATGACTTGACTTGGTCAGAGAATAAGCACAGCCTCAGTTTTGATTTTTTTTTTTTTTTTACCGGAACACCTTAACTGTTAAGAGTCCAGTCACTAATAGAATGTGGACTTTTTCCTGTGTGGGAGGGAAAAGTTCATGGGGATTTGGAACAGAGATGTGGTTGGTGAAACAGGACTTAGCAAAGAAGGAGATGGCTGTGTACAGAACACAGACTGTATCTGGCATGTTCCATGGATCGCCAAATGTTTTCCTCTTGACAGCTGGGATTCACAGGAAGCAACAAGATAGGTATCAAAAATAATTCTTTTTTTTAAAAAAGATGTATTTATTTATTTGAGAGAGAGTGAGCCTACCAGTGGGAGGGACAGAGGGAGAGAATCTCAAGCAGATTCCCTGCTGAGCACAGAGCTTGATGTGGGGCTTGATCTCACAACCCCTTGATCATGACCTGAGCCAAAACCAAGTTGGATGCTTACTGGCTGAGCCACCCAAGTGCCCCTCAACAGTATTTCTAAACCAGTTAATGTGAGGTAGGTGTTGCTAGCCCCAGCCTGCAGGTGAAAAGCCCAAAGCCATGGAGATTAAGACATGGCTTCACCCGCCCAGCCCGCCAGTGGTAGGGTTGCCGCCTGGAGGTCAACACATCCACCTGCTGTCTAGGTCAGAGGGAAGGAGCTCGGGGCTGGGAGTTGGGTAAGGAGAGCTTTTCGTGCTGCCCTCCTGCAATGAAAAGCCAGAGAGGAGAGACAGTTAGAAAAACAAGAACAGAGTAGTAATGTCTGAGGTTTCCAGAGAGAGCCTTGGCTACGGAATGGCATTACCTATCCCTCTTGTTTAAGAAAAAAATAAATCCACTTTCTGAAATTGCATGTCCCTTTCTGTGTTATAGGTATCACTCTTCCTTCCCAGTCTGCTGTGCAAGCATCCTTTGCCCTGGCCCTCTGGCTGGGCAGTATCAATCATTTTGACAAATTGCATGAGCTCGTATCCCTTGCCTGGCTTCTCAGTAGCCCACCTTTGCCAGGAGAGGGAAAGGATCTTGACAAGCATTTAAAGTATACAGAGTGATAAGGATGGGACTGTGGAAGCCAGGGGTGAGCTAGAGCCTCTGCATTGGTTCAGAAGAGCCAAGTGTGACCATCTCTTCCTAACTCCACATCCAGTGACAACATCAGGACCTTGGATTTGGCCACAGAGAGAGTATTTATACTTCATTAAAATTGGCAAATGTTACAAAACAGGGCTTTTTTTCTAAACAGTCATTAAACATGGACCACTGGTGTAGACCCTAGAGGGTCCTTAGCTTGCAACTACTTGGCAGCCCTTTGGCCCAAGACCAGGAAACAGAGTTGGAAGGCACTGGGGCCCCATTTGCACCAGTGTTGGTGGCCCCCATCCAGGGCTCATTCTGTGAGCATCTACCACCTGCCTGGCCAACCCAGAAGCAGCTGTATGGAGACTAGAGCCCCCTTTGTAGATGAGAAGTCATGGCCAGGCAGAAAGGCACTAGCCAAAGGTCTGGTTCTTTAGGAAACAGGGAGCATCTGTTCTGCAAGTGCCAGTCTGGGTTCCTGCCTTTCCACACCCTCCCTTGTCCCACTTCAGGCATGCACACCTCTGGCTTGGCCGGCATCTCTCCTCTGCTCCTCATGGCTGATTACTTCTCACCCTCCCTGTCTCCATGAGAGAATTACTGGCTCTCAGAAGAAAGCACATCCAGAAGCAGCTTGGTGTGCAGGCTTGGGTGAGGCAGGGCTCTGGCACAGGGTCTCTGATTCCCCCCAGTTCTGCCCTCCGGCAGTTGATGCTTTCCCCTTGGAGGTAGTAGAAGGTGACTATAGCAGTCCTGGGCTTTGAATCCACAGAAACAGCAATCAGTTCCTGCGGTAATTACAGATCTCCCTTAAGAGCCAAGATGCTTTTTTCCCCAGAAGCACCCAGAAAAGCATTCTCTCACAGAGAATGATTCCTTAACTAGGTGACAAATCCTGAGAACAGGAGAATCACATCCACCTGGCTAAGTCCTTTCTTCTTAAGTGGATCCCTGGTGAAATGTATGGTTGTATCCTGATTAACCAGGGTCTGCCCCAGAGCTGGGACTGGGATCAGGATCTCCTTAGGTACCTGGGAAAGGAGGGGAGAGGTGATACCTGTTAATACCCAGGACTGCAAACAAAGAGGCCATGGAAAAAAATGTCTCCGATGCAGCTTCCTAATCTAATGCTTGTATCCATTTCTGGCATATAGTAAGCATTGAGACAATGTCTGTGTGTTGGTGTTCTCCTGTGTGCTACAGGGCATACCTCCTTCTGAGCCCTGGTGAAAGGCTGTCAAGAGGCAACTTCCCGGACCTAAGGGTTACCTGTCTATAATCAGTAATGGGGGATTGGAAGCCCCTTGGGGCTCCTGGGAGAGGCAGCACTTCTTGCCAAAATATCTCCTAAAACATAAGAAATTCATAGTTTTTGCAAGTATGGCTTTGAAGGATGCTGTTCCCAATCCCTCATCTCTAATAACAGGGCCTGTATCCTGGCTGGGAAGGAGGAGAGGGCATGAGTGTCAAAGTAGAATGAATGAATGAATAAAGAATGAATGAATGAAGAGTGATATTGTATCTCCTGCTCTTGAGGAGTCTATAGTCCAATAACGCATTTCAGAGCTGTTCACGGATTTGCAGCTCAGGGCAGCGAGCGCTGTGACTGACGTGTGCATAAGGTAGCAGGTGCTCCTGGCCAGGAAGTAATTGCCAACTGGAACAAGGTGTTCACCAGGCAGGAGATAGGCCGGAATTCCAAAGATGAACACAGATTTTCAAATTGGCAAGCGAGTGGTGGGCATTCCCATTAGATGAAGGTAGCATATCTTAGTGAGTCGCTGACTTAGGATTTGACTCAAGAGTTTCTTCCATGAGCTATACCCCACCCCTGACAGCATATGCTGGAGATTCCAGAAATCAGGAATAACAGGTGTATCCCGATTCAGTCGCAGTCTAGCCCCTGGTGGAGCCCACTCATTGCAACAAGCCCAGAAGCTACTACCCAGGCGCTCAGTTCCAACAGTTTATGTACCTTCCAGCCTTTTCTCTGCACTCATAGAATTATACAGTTATTTATAGTCAATATATTGTGAAACATAATTTTTCTTTCACAAAGTCATAGCTACTTTGTATCAAGAGAAATAAGTAAATTGAGGGCATAAGCAGCATACCATGATTGCATTTCTTCCAGGTTGTTTTCCCTGCCACAAAGAACACTATGAAGATATCCTTGTACATCCATCCTTACATGCTGGTAATTTTATTTCTATAGCATATATTCCCCAAAGTGGATTATTGGGTCAAAAGTTAGATGCGTTTTTAATTTTAATAGAACAGATTACTTTCTAAAACGACCGCAGTAATTTATAATCCCATCAGCAATATAGGAAAAGCCCGTTTTCCTTTAATCCCTTGCCAGCCATGAATTTTACAAATCCTATTAATTTCTGTCAGTTGGATGGTCAGCAGTCATATCTCATACTTAATTACATTCTCGTTTCCCGGCTCTGAGGGAGATTGAGAAGGTAGTTACCTTTTGCCGCTGGGTGATGGCCAGCGGGGGCCCTCACCACAGTAGAGGTGGGCCAGGCCTGCAAGTCAGCCTTGCACCCCAAGGGCGCCGCTCTTCCTTCCGCTCTGTCTGGGGTGGGTGGCTCCAGTGAACCAGGGCTGCCGCTTCTTGCAGAATATTATGCAGAAGAAATGGGAGCCATGTGCACTGCTAGTGGGAATGAAAACTGGTGAGCTGCAGCTGTGGAAAATACTATGGAGCTCCTCAAAAAATTCCAAATAGAACTACCATATACTCTAACCATCCCACTCCTGGGTATTTATCCTAAAGAATTAGAAGCAGAGCCTCAATTGGGTGGCACAGTTGGTTTAGCATCTGACTCTTGATTCCAGCTCAGGTCATAATCTCAGGGTCATGGGTTCGAGTCCTACCTCCTGGCTTTCAGTGGGGAGACTGCTTGAGGATTCTCTCTCTCCCTTCCCCTCTGCCTCTATCTTCCCCCCCCTTCTGTCTTTTTCTCTCTCTCAAATAAATCTTTAAAAAAAAAATAAAAGCAGAGCCTCAATGAGATATTTGCACATCCACTTTCACAGCAACACTATGCAAAATAGCCGAGAGGTGGAAGCAACCCAGATGTCCATTGACAGGTGGATGATAAACAAAATGTGGTGTATACGTGCAATGGAACATTATTCAGCCTCCAGAAGGAAGAAAATGCAGACACCTGCTATGACACAGATGAACCTGGAGGTCATGATGCTGTGGTAACAGTAGCCAGTCACGAAAGACAATGACTGTGAAGCCACTTGTACCTGGTACCTGCCTATTGTAGAAACAGAAAGTAGAATTGTGACTGCCAGGGACTGGGGTGAGGTGGGGAAGGGAAGTTGATGTTTCTTGAGAACAGAGTGTCCAACTGAGGAAAATGAAGAGAGTTCTGGAGGTGGATGGTGCTGATGGTTGCACAACAATGTGAATGTGCTTAGCGCCACAGAGCTGTACACTTTGTGATTAAGATGATAAATTTTAATTCATATTATCTGCCACAATTTAAAAATATACAAGATGAAACACAGGAGGATTATACACACATTCAACTCAGAGAATACAATAGTAGAGGAACAGTGAGGACCCGCCACCCGTACAAGAGCTGGCACGTTGCTGATGCAGTTTTACAAGCCTGTAAATATATATAACCCCACCTGAATTCTGGGGTGCTGACACAGAGGCAGGGAGACAGACATCATCCTTTGGGGGAGCTCTGCAGCTTCATTCCAGGGTTGGTTGAAAAGGTGAGGGTGGGCTCTGGAAATGTATGCTAAACCTTTTGAGATTTTTATTTTTTTTTAAATTTTATTTATGAGAGAGAGAGAGAGAGAGAGAGAGAGAGGCGGAGACATAGGCAGAGGGAGAAGCAGGCTCCATGCACCGGGAACCCGACGTGGGATTCGATCCCAGGTCTCCAGGATCGCGCCCTGGGCCAAAGGCAGGCGCTAAACCGCTGCGCCACACAGGGATCCCTGAGATTTTTTTTTTCTCTAATTTTATTTGTTTTACTTCCCAGTTTGGAACTTGTTCTCACTTTTCCTGTTAATTTCTAATCTTTGACGTCTTACAATTAAAGTTACTTTACACATCCTAAGAGTAATTAAGAATGTAAATTTATTTCCCAAATAATACAAATAAATCGTTATCAGCTTGATTCTGATAAATCCCTCCTAACTTACATGCAATTATGTTGGCATTTGATTACGTCTCTTAAACCACATATATTTTAATGATCATTATTGAGTAGCAGGAATGCTTGTCGCATCTGTGTACTCACTGTGCTGGCTTCCTTGGGTCAAGTCCATGGTTTCCTAGATCGCTTGATGACTTCTTTCCTTGTTTTCTCTCCAGTTTCACCGGATGACATCCTTCATATCCTGTGAGGAGAGAACTTAAATTGTTCTGGATATCCACTTCTAATGAGTATATTTGACTTCAGATCTGTTTCCATCCTTGACCTTCACCGCGTCTGTCACCTAAGTACACGATCCCCCTGGTTCTCTGATGGAGAATTATGTCCCTTCCTAACCTGAAGCCCTCCTGTGAGCACTCTAAGCTCCACCTTCCCTATCTGCTTCTCCAGTTTTCACTCCACTGTCCAATTTCCCTCTTACGGAATTCCCTCAGTCCTATTGCCTGCCCAGTTCATTTCTCTTTATAGGCTTATAGCATTTTACATCCTTACTCCCCTTTATAGCCATCTTCTTCTGCAAAAGAACTAAATGTGGTTCACTCTCAACCACACTCAACAGTAAATCCAGAAACACCCATTGGGTGGGTAGTCCAGGCTTTCTCAGTGCAAAGTTACCTAATGTCCAGCTTCATCCCACTGTCCGCCCCCCCCCCCAGCCCTTGCAACAATCTACACTAACCACCATGGAGATTTATTTATATTTTAGAAACCAAGCCCACTTCCTCATGTCTGGGTACTTAGCCATCATGGTGTCCTCCAAGCTTCTCTCGCAATCCGTATCTGACCAGCAAACTGTCACTCTCTGGGTCTCGGCTCAGATGCCAGCTTCTGTGGGGACTTTTGTGTAAGTTAAGATGTTGTGAGTTAAGACTTTGTCTCTGCTCCCAAAGCATTGGCACTTACTGTCACAGCAGCGACCACGTGTCCTGCGATTTTCTTATTGCTTCGTGCAGCCACTGGACTATGAGACTCACAACAGGTGACTACTATGTGAGTTACGCTCTTAGATTGTCATTTCCAAGCTTAATGCCTGGATCATATCAGGTGCCAGGATAATATCCATTGAAATAAAGAAAAGCTAAGCGTGTGTGTATAATAAAGATACTCCTTTAGACTTAATATGCTTTTTTTTATCCTTTCCAACTAAGACCTTTACTCTTAGATTAGCTTTTACACAAGAGGGAGGATTACACAGCATAACACTAACAGAACAGTTAGATTGTTTTCCTGAGAAAGTGATGTACAAATGTGTGTATGGCCTTCTTACCATTTCAGTAACTGGAGATGGAGTCCTTAGTTCTTAAAGGTTCTGCTAGGGGCACCTGGCAGGCTCAGTCAGTGGAGTTTGGAGCTCTCAATCTTGGGGTCGTGAGTTCAAGCCCCATGTTGGGTGTAAATTACTTAAATAAATAAACCTAAAAGAATTATTCTAAAATTTCTTAAAATGTCATCTCCTTCCCACCATTCGGCTTGGTCAGAAGGAAAAAGAACATGAGAGAAAGTGTGTGTGAAATAAATCTTCTTCCCCTCCATCCAGGAGCAGGATATAAAGAAGAAAGGAAGAGTTGTCGTGTCTATTTATTTATTTATTTATTCCTATTTGACAAAACTGAACCCAGACTGCAGTCACTTTTACACTATGACTTCTTTTTTTTACCTGCCAAGATCTCATGAGCATTTTCTCATGTCACTAAGAATCTTTGCAGGGACACCTGAGTGGCTTGGTCAGGTAAGCAACTGTCTCTTGATTTCAGCTCAGGTCATGATCTCGGGGTCATGGGATTGAGCCCCATGTTGGGCTCCATGCTGAGTGAGGAGTCTGCTTGAAGTTTCTGTCTCTCCTCTCCCTTCTCTCACCACCCATCGCCTCACACACGAGAGAGATTTCTCTTGCAAACGTGATTTACTTATGACCATTTGGCATTTTATTACATGGACACACTATCATTTATGTATCAGGGATTTGGGTTTTTCATCTCTAAATGGGGATAGAGACAGTGGAAATACTGTGTAAAAAGAGCATTGCTCAGGGCTGGCCACATAAGAGGTGCAATTAAACATGAGTGTTTTTCTCCTTCTTCTCCTTTCTCTTCAAAGTTGAAGCACTTTTCCAGAATGCATGTGCCCAGGAGCCTAAGGATCCCTGCCTCTAATAGTCCAGAGATTATTACAGCTCCTGAGTCTCAAAAAAGACTCTCAAAAGCTTGTCTGCTGGGTGAGATGGAATAGTGGCAGGTGCATTATGCAGATGGTGCTGTAGACCCAACCATTTCCCTGCCCTCCCTCCATCTCCCCCTACTTAATGATGTTCCTCATAGTTTTAATTGGACCACAGTTTCAATTACACTTAATTGCTTTCCTCAGAGGCAGCCAGGACAGAAGGTCAGATCCAGTTAACTTCAGCCCTGGATCAAGAACGGTGCCTACATTTTGCAATATGTAAGGATATCAAATCAACACATTGTACACTTTAAATTTACAGTGTCATAAGTCAATTATATCTCATTAAGTTCAAAGAATAAAAGTTTTTTTAAACAGAACAGCTCTTGACCTGAATTGTAAGAATAGTTAGTTACCAAGGTCTTCAAGGAGTGAAAATAAATTTGGCAGGTGAGATAGGACTGTTTGCATTTGTTTCCACATAGATCAATAGGTAAATAGATACATAGCTACCAGGCATTGGCTTTGTGGCTCTTAAATCTAACATTTCCTGAAGTAAAGTATTCTTTCCTTCTCTTGCTCCTTCTCTCTCTCTCTCTCTCTCTCTCTCTCTATATATATATATATATATATATATATATATATGGAGATATGTATAATATTTAGTAACAAAATCAATGTTAAAAAGTATAAGGAAACATTTATTGATATCTAAATATAAAACAGGAGAGTTTGTTTTCGGTAGAAAATACCGAATATTGGGGCATCTGGGTGGCTCAGTGGTTGAGCATCTGTCTTCAGCTCAGGTCATGATCCCAGGGTCCTGGGATTGAGTCCCGCATCGGGCTCCCTGCAGGGAGCCTGCTTCTCCCTCTGCCTGTGTCTCTGCCTCTCTCTGTGTGTCTTTCATGAATAAATAAATAAAATCTTTTAAAAATACCAAATATTAAAACGTGCAATCTTTAACCAAAACAAGTCAATGTTGAGGCTGTATGTGGATGTACTTAGAGATGTATGATGCATTTATCTAAAGAAATGTTTGAAGACACGCACAAATGTATGCATTCATTCTGCAAACACTTTTTTTGTTTTTTTTTTTTTGTTTTGTTTTGTTTTGTTTTTTTGCAAACACTTTTGTATATGCCTCCTTGACATATACCTACAGCTCTCTGTTTCAACTGTATGGTTATTTGCTTCCCTGTCTCCTAACACCACTAAGATGTTAAAAGGCAGCTTTCAAAGTAATTATAATCAAGCCTTGTACACAGGTGTAAAACAAACACATGTCAAAAGATTTTATTAAGTTCATTAGTTAATGAGAGATCTGCTAAGATATTAAAACTTCTCAAGAGAAAAACTTGAAAAAGAAATACAGAATCAAAACTCAGTAGTGGGATGCCTGGGTGGCTCAGCAGTTGAGCATCTGTCTTTGACTCAGGGCATGATCTCGGGTCTGGTCTGGGGATTGAGTTCCACATCGGGCTCGCCGCAGGGAGCCTGCTTCTCCCTCTGCCTGTGTCTCTGCCTTTCTCTCTCTCTCCCTCTCTCTGTCTCTCCCTGTGTCACTCATTCATAAGTAAGTAAGTAAATAAATAAATAATAAACTTTTTTAAGAAACCTCAGGAATGCTGAAATGAATTTGCTAATGGAGGCAAAATCCAGTCACTGGCCAATCACATGTAATGTTTGAAATAAGCTCTTCCATTGGGTAGGGGTGGGGGGGAAATCCATCACATCACCACCAGATGAAATCCAAAATTCATTTACACCTCTATGGAAAAAAAATTGTCTTCACCCTCAAGTTTGTCTGTTATAACTTACAGAGTTAGGCCCAGGTGAAAATCCTGAAGGACTCAGACCCTGATGCACGCAGACAACCCCAAGGGGTTTGCTGGGTGATGCCCAGTGTTCCATCCGAAGGCTACCCCCATGCCTTTTTGTACATTTCCATCTTTCAGGATTTTTCCTGGCAGTGTGATTAAAAGAGCACCGGTTCTGGAGGGAAAAGATAGGAATTCTAGACCTGGATGCCCTAGTTCATCTGTGTGAACTCAGAATGAATTACGTGATTCTTTCCAGGATGTCATGGAAGGAAAACACCCTGGGACTTTAATCTTGGAGGATTAGTAAGAATTTGTCAGAGATGACAGGTGGTTGCGTGCACTGGCCCTGCCAGGAAGGCACACGAGGTGAGGTCAAGGAGCCACAAACCTAATCCTGATATTCCTAACCTCAGAATAATATAAGATTATATTTGTCCCTCTGTTTTCTCACCTATGGAAATTTCTGACCCACATACACCAAGGAGAAGCCGCGAGAATCACATGAGTTCATATTTAGGAAAAGTATTTTTAGGTCTTCAAAGGACTGTGAATTTTTAAGTTCTAACTGTGCTGGTGCTTTACATATGTTACGTCACTGAATCCTCCCCAAGATTCTATGAGTTGGTGGCCACTGGCTTCCTGTGGTCTGAGTCTTAGAACAATGGTAGTCACTTGCCCAAGTTTCACACAGCCACGGAGCGTTAGAGTCTAGGGGTGAATGCTGGCATCCTCCAACTCCGGCAGCTGAAATTAAAAGTAGAATGTTGAATAATACACCACAGCGGCCTGGAGGGAGGGGTCCAGTGGTGTGGGTCAGGCTCTATCCTCAGCCCTCTTCCCTTCAAGACGTTTCATTCCCTGATTTATTCACTCATTGGCTAACTTATTCCATTGTCCTCTGCTATCACTGCACTATTCGACAGGTATCTGGCTTAATCTACATTAGAGAAATTACACTTCCAAACCTCTATGCAGATCACATTAACTTCACTTACCAGTGAGGAAATTGAGGCCTGAAAATCCAAGTAACTTTGTGAAGGTCAGACAGCCAGTGTGTTGTGAGCTGGGACTAGAGTCTGGGAATCCTTCTAGACTATGACCTGTGAAGTCCATATTCAAGTCCTGTCTGAGTGACTACAAGCTCTCACAGCCTGGCTGTCCTGCTGCAGGACTCTCGTCCCCCTGCCCTGTGGCCTTCCATGCCCCCTGGCCCCACCCCAGGGTCCCCGTGGCAGGTGTCTTACCCACGGGCTCGAGGCCCATTCCCATCACTCCTTGGTTCCATGAAATTACAAACCAAACACAGTCCCTCCTATAAGCTCCTCCCAGTCTCCCTAGACCCACGGGGTCCTACTTTTCTTCTTCCTTTCCAGCTTCAGGAAGCACTTCCCCAAATATGCCCCTTGCTCTCATTTGGAGTCTCACCATCAGGTTCTGCCCTGAACTAACATTAGTTGGTCTCTTTGGGCTATGATTCATGCCCCTACCACAGTTTATGGTTCTTTGAGGAGGAGACAAGAAGGGCACCGGTCTCCTGGAGTTCTTTGGAGGATTAAATTAGTGCAGGTAAGGAACTCAGAGTGGTGCATGGCTCCTTGTAAGCACCCAATTCACACTCAGCTTGGTGGATATTGTTGTCTTTCTCCCTGCCATAAGCTGCCTTCTGGGCCTGGTGCACCTGCCCAGCCACCTCCACACTCAACCTCCATCGACGGCAATCCTTGTTGATCTTAAATACTCAGGTTGTTGCTCTAGGGAGCCTTGACTGGGTGACCACCTGGGAGGGTGGCCCATCTGGGCTTTAATCACTCCATGCTTTCTTTAGCTAAGTACTCCCCATCCTGCCTTGTGGCTACCCCTTATTGTCATTCTCTGTCTTTGACCTGTCAGCTCCACAGTCAACTCTCTTTGCTTACATGCCCCTTGCACATGACTCTGTGCTCGGCACACGGTAGGAGCTAACTATGTGTTTGTTAAGTGAATGAACACAAGATTCACATCTCTCACACTATCAAGGGATGGCCAAGCAGTGGAGTTATTTGTGCTAACTGGGTCATTCTTCCACAATTACATTAAAATCTTGATTATCTTGGGGATTGGAAATAGATTGCATCTCCATTTTGAATGAACAAGAAGGCAAATGGATCATTAGAATAATGAGAAGGAAATACAATCTATGACATTTAAAGGGCACTGGCAGGATCCAGACCCCCGAGTCAATGACTCCTGCAGGTGACATTATCAAGTTTGGAGGGTCATGGCATCACGGAATTAAATGAAGCCTTGGAGGTGATTTCATCTAACGCATTCATTCTATCCTGAATCACTTGAGGCCAAGAGGAGAGGAGACTCAGCCAAAAAAGTTTTTAAAAGACCTGTGCTAGAGACTGGTTTCCTAGCTCTCCCCTAAATGACAGGATTCTGTGATGTTCACATCAACCTGTGCTCCAACCACATGAAGCTCTTATCCACAGCCGACGCCTGACATCTTCTGAGCATGAGACATCTGAGCTGAGTTACTCTCCTACCATTGATGGGCTCTTACTCTTAACCAGGGCACACTTTGCACATGTCACACATGGTCCTGAGGGAACTAATCGCTGTCCATGCAGCTCCACTGGGCATAGACAGCTGGGAGTGTGTGTGTCTGGTTTCATCTGGACTCCTCCCCCTGCGTCTTTTTTATTTGCTGATTTTAATCTGTGTCCTTTTCCTGTAATAAACTGTAACCATGACTATAATAGCTCATCTCCATGAAGGACTCAGTGAGTTCTTCTAGTGAATCACTGAACATGATTATAGTCTTGGAGACATGGCCAGACACGGCCCCTATTCCATTTATCAATGTGTCCCATGCCAGTTGAGGATGCCCTATCAGGACAGAAAACACATGGTGTAGACTGGGTGAACTGATTGTGTCAGCTTTAACTATATAATAAACCCAAATTTCGTGGCCTAAACAACTATTTCTGGAGGCTCCTGAGTGGCTCAGCAGGTTAATCCCCTGACTCTTGGTTTGGGTCGTGATTATGATTCAGGTCATGATCTCAGGGTCTGGAGCTGAAGCCCCATGTCATTGGGCTCACACAGCTCAGAGGGGAATCTGCTTATCTCCCTTTCCAGCTGTCTCTCCCCGTGTTCATGCTCTCTCTCTCTCTCTCTCTGAAATAAATAATTACAACTTTAAAGAAAACAACAACAAAAGCCTAACTCTTTATGTAGTCATGATTCTATAGGTTTCAATGTAGGTTGGACTCAGCCAGGCTGTTCTGCTCTCAACTGGACTCATGCATGTGGCCGACTATGAATCACCCAGTGGTTCTGCTTCAAGATTTAGCTGGATGCCAGATAGGGCAATGAGGAAGACTGGACCATTTGTCTCCCTTTATACAGAAGGCTTATTCTGGTTTGTCACATGGCAGTGGGATTCCAAGAGCTGCAAGAGAACAAGCCCCAGTGGGCAAGCACTTGTTAAACCTCTGCTTCCATCATTGGATTTCCAATCCACTTCCATCAGTGGATTGCTAATATTCACTGACCAAAGCCAGTCACATGGTCAACCCAGATCCAAGGGGTAGAGAAGCAGACTCTGTGCCATCATATTGCCAAGGTGCAGACGCAGGGAAGGCTTTGCAGTCATTTTTATAATTTACTGCACTACAACCCTCGTGCACTTCCAGAAGTCTGGCATCACAAGACAGTAAAGTGGCAGAGAGCAGGCTCTGTGCTGGGTAACTGAGAGCCTGAGGACTTCATCATACCAGTCCCCGCCTGGTGCAAAATTATCCCAGCAGCTGGGTCAATAAAAAAGGCAAAACAAATACCCCCACTACTCACCACAGATCAGCAAACAACAGTTTATTGTTTGGCCTAAATAAATCAATAGGGATGTTAAAATCAAAAACAAACGGAAGCCAGCCTGGAGAATTCCCTGAGCAGACAAAACCAGTTTAGTCCTACAAGCAAAGCTTATAATTTAGCTTATTTTGCAAGACAAACTTGATCTGGGTGATTTCTTACTTATGCCTCTGGAAATCATAAGCAAAACTTATACCATTTTCCCAAGATTGGTATGAGGTATAAGGCCAATTCCCCATCATGTAAGAAATTTCTAATATAATATATTCTTTACTGTGAAGAATAAGCAGTCAATACTTTCCCACTATCACCATATTAAGCTGCTTTATAACATTATACACCTGAGCCTCATTCTGTGTTTTGGTTTGAGTCATCCCGATTTACACACTGTCTTTTGGTGTATGCGTAAAGACTTAGTGATTACTGCTTAGTTTTACTTCTGTTTTTTTCTGAACTCTTGGCAGGGACGATTATTCTAATATCATTAAGCCTTATCAGAAGTGCCTTATACTTAATGCTTTACAGAATCCCTTCCAAATCTGTCCTGTGCTTGTGTCCTCAGGATAACTTTATGAGTTAGGGGCTCTTCTGCCCATTTTTTAGGTTAGGAAGTAGAGGCACAGAGAATAGATGTAAGCCCCCTCCCATCCGGTTCATACTCTCTGTCTGATTCCAACACCACCCCCTCAGTGCTCTGCTCCTTTATTCACTACCTTCTATTTGGTAAAAATAAGCACTGCCCCCTTTTTACAGATGGGGAGGTAGAGACTCACAGCACCTGATAAACAAGAGGCCGTGACACGTCTGAGAGTCACTGCCTGTGTACATGGTCACATTCGTCAAGACTTCATTACGTCCTCTGGGTGCGTGGGTGACACAGCAGGGACATACTCAGGGCTTTCTTTCAAGGTGTTCCAAGCTATTGCAAATATAACTTTGCAGGCTTTTGCTGTTTTGTTTGTTTGGGATTAGGTAGCAACCAAAGATGCATGGATCTGGGCACGAGAATCTCATTTGGAGTAGGTGGTTCAAAATATGTGCAAAGAGGAATAATCACAGTTTGGAGAAGAGAAACAGAGAAAGAGACAAATACAACCAGATGGTCTGTGGGCAGGAATGCAATGCTCACAACACTGGCCTCTCCTGTGACAGTGCTGGGCTCTGGGGCCGTGGGGACAAACATCCCCACCCCAGCTTCTGCCTTGAGGAGCTGCCAGATGAAGAGCAGGCTAGAGATTTGTACTGGCGTGAGAGGTGTGTTATAGGGAGCCCACAGCAGGCTTGAGGTCTTTCAGAAGTGGCCATGTCATTTTTGCATGTTAGGGTATCAGGAAAGTGGTCATTGGTCCTGAGTTTCCACGCCCTCCCTATATCAGAATGACCACCCCACTCTGCCATGTGACCTGCCACCACAGCCCAGGGGCCTGGGAAGAGCCTTGCCCAGAATCAGACTTAATAAGCCAGGGGACAATAGGGACATGGAGGTCCATCCATTTCAACACCAAGTGTCAGGAGGTGCCCATCTCCTTGTCTGCTTTGCTCCTTTCATGCCCCCTCCTCAAGAAGCAGACACAGCCTTGGGAAGCTGCTGGCCTGGGAGCAGAGACATTGGAGCAAAGCCAAACCCGGCCCTCAATCGAGTTTGTGAGAAATAGGCATCTTGACTGCTCAAAGCCAGATTTTGAGGTCATCGATTAGGTAGCCAGAAACAAACAAACAAAGGCTGATAAAGGCATGTGGTCTGTTAACCAGAAGACCCCTATTCTGTGTCCCAGGTCAAGGCTTATATCTCCCTCAATCTGGTCCATCCAGAGGGCAGGTCTGTTTCTAGATCTGGGCCCCAGTTTGCCTGGCATTGGTGTCAATAGGTGATCAATTCCAGGCATATTGCAGGTCCTAGGAGAGGCCTGTGTAGTCCCACTCACATGTTTTAGTGGATGCTGGGGTAGGGGTGCTCAATGTGTGCCTGCAATGGCACCCACAGTAAAGTAGCACTTTATACACTCAGAGTCCTCAGCTCTCCTGGCCTCCAGAAGAGCAGGTTCCCATCCCCTGTTCTGAACCAAATGACAAATGAAATGATCGAGACTGGAGGCAGGAGCCAGGAGCAGGAGCATCTGCCAGTGTCCATGGGGATGACGTCCCCTGGTGCCTCTCCCTCAGCGCACAGGAGCAGCAGCAGGCAGTTCCTGCCAATTAGCTGAGGGAGAAGGAAGGTGCCCAAGCTTGGTTCATGGCTCAGATGGCTTAATATGTGGCTGTAAGCCCACCATGGATCCCATTTAGTTCTTGGGGTGGTTGTGAAGATTTATTATGATAACTTGTCAAGTCCTGCCTATGGAGAGGTGGCTCAGCAAATATAAGATGTTAATCTTCCCTTTGGTGTTATTAGCATCATGGTCCCAGCAAGTTTGGGAAGCTGGGGGCAAGTAGCTCAGGCCACCTGCATTCACTTTCCATCCTTTTTTCCTGTTCTCTGCTCCATTGCTAGCCCTCTCCATCCTCATACCAGTCCTCTAATTGTGCAGCCCAAGCCCAGGGAATCCCTAGGGTACCATGTGATTAAATACATCAGCACTCATTGTACATCACCCTCTCAAAGACCCTTCGAGTGGTACTTCCAACAGGCCTTCTCTGGGGCTGGCCAAAAGAATAATTCAACAGCCATTTGGACACATTGTGGAGCTTCAGCAAACACAGGGAAGAGCCAAAATCTCTCCAACTTGAGTCTATCCCTCAACCTCCAGTGAGACCACATACACCTGCACACATCTGCTCACAACATTCTGGAAGGGCAAAAGCAGGAAACAGATGAGCCCTTGCCCACAGGCAGAGGGGATGAGTTGGGGGTCATGGAGGGATCTGCTGGTCCCAAAGCTGACTCTTCTGTCTTAAGAGGGGCTGCCATAAGAAATACCCTATGGTGGCTTCAATAACAAACATTTATTTCTCACAGTTCTGGAGGTTTCACTGATCAGGGTGCCAGCAAGTTTGGGTTCTTGGTGAGGATCTTTTCCCAGTTTATAGATGGCCACTTTCTTGCTGTGTCCTAATATGGTGGAGGGGGGGGTAGTTTCCTTCCTCTTCTTATAACAGCACTGATACCATCATGGGGCTCTACCCTTGTGCTCCCCCAAGGGTCCTCACCTCCAAATACCCTCACATTGAGGGTTGGGGTTTCTATATATGCATATGGTGTGGGAGAGACCAAGCACGCAGTCCATAACACCATCTTAATAGAACCCCATTTTTTATCCTCCAGGATAGAAGTTGAAAACCAGCAGCCTGAAGGTCAAACTGGCCTCTCAGATTATGTCCCATTTGTTCTGGGTATTTAGAGATAAATTAATTTACTGGCCAATACTTCATAGCAAAAATGTTTCTCAACAGAGTCCAGATTTCAAGCTCATCTTTAGAAGCATGACCATCTGGGAACACTCTGTACTTTCCCACTTGGTCACCATGGGCTGGAGCTCCTGCCACTGGAGAAGAGGCATATGAGCCCCATTGACCACAGCCCTTTGCCTTCCCAACCAGGTGCCTGTATTTGATACTTAGCACCTGTAGTCAAGGCTGCTTCTCTCATGCTTGTAACCCAACCAACCTCTTCATCATTTGAATTTGTTAGCTGCACTTGAAGACAATCCTCTCTTTTAATAGATGGAGAAACCAAGACCCAGAAGTCAGAAGGGAGTGGGGCCTAGTGTGTGGCACACAGCATGGAAAGCATTATTTCGACAAGTTCTTCTTTTCCTTCAAGGGCCATCTGCATGCCCACATGCTATCTCCAGCAACATTCCGGCATACAAAATTCTCCTCCTCCTCTGAACTTTAAACCACTAGGGTGGTGAACACTGGTGCAAAGATACAGGATGCCTTTGTCCATTCTTGTTACCTTACCCCTTCTTCTCGTGGAATGGATTTTATTTTATTTTTTAATAATAAATTTATTTTTTATTGGTGTTCAATTTGTCAACATACAGAATAACACCCAGTGCTCATCCCGTCAAGTGCCCCCCTCAGTGCCCATCACCCATTCACCCCCACCCCCCACCCTCCTCCCCTTCCACCACCCCTAGTTCGCTTCCCAGAGTTAGGAGTCTTCATGTTCTGTCTCCCTTTCTGATATTTCCTACCCATTTCTTCTCCCTTCCCTTCTATTCCCTTTCACTATTATTTATATTCCCCAAATGAATGAGACCATATAATGTTTGTCCTTCTCCGATTGACTTACTTCACTCAGCATAATACCCTCCAGGTCCTCCACGTTGAAGCAAATGGTGGGTATTTGTCATTTCTAATGGCTGAGTAATATTCCATTGTATACATAGACCACAGCTTCTTTATCCATTCATCTTTCAAAGGACACCGAGGCTCCTTCCACAGTTTGGCTATTGTGGACATTGCTGCTGTGAACATTGGGGTGCAGGTGTCCCGGCGTTTCATTGCATCTGAATCTTTGGGGTAAATCCCTAACAGTGCAATTGCTGGGTCGTAGGGCAGGTCTATTTTTAATTCTTTGAGGAACCTCCACACAGTTTTCCAGGGTGGCTGCACCAGTTCACATTCCCACCAACAGTGTAAGAGGATTCCCTTTTCTCCGCATCCTCTCCAACATTTGTGGTTTCCCGCCTTGTTAATTTTCCCCATTCTCACTGGTGTGAGGTGGGATCTCATTGTGGTTTTGATTTGTATTTCCCTGGTGGCAAGTGATGCAGAGCAGTTTCTCATGTACGTGTTGGCCATGTCTATGTCTTCTGTCCTGGTGAGGGATCCGGGATGAATGTGGCCTCTGTGTGGATCCTGATGCTGCTGATCTAATTTGGGGCATCCATCATTTGACAGCTATTCTCCACCTAAGCTGGAGCCCCTGTTCCTCCTCTTTTGAGGATAGTGAGTTCCTCTAGACTGAACCTGGCTCCCCAGCGGGGAGACCCTGGGCAACAAATGTGGTGGTTATACAGGAAGGTTTGCGAGGCCAACATTCATAGGAGGACTGGGACTCCTTTTCATTTCAGAAGGTTAGAAAAATGATTCTTTTTTACTCCTCTGCCAGGCCACTGGGGGAGAATTGGGAGAATTTATGCACAGACAATAAGCTCCCTATCAAAGGCAACTGATGCTCACAGCTGTAAAGGCTATTGTTGAATTCACCACTCTGGGCTCTGTTTATCCTTTCATTGTGATGCATAATCACTGTTCCTTAAGGAAGTCTGTGTATCTTAATCAGATTTGACTTTGCAAATCTTGCATTTTCCCCAAGAGAACATGCAAATGGTTGCCTTTACTTGGTAGCAGATTAACCTCAATCTTGCTTCTTGCAAAAAGCACAGGAAGTTGGATTGAAGACACTTGAAACATTACCACAGAACTGCAGAGAGCAAGAAACACAGTCTTCGGTCTCCACCCTGTGGAGCCCATTGCCAGCATCCTAGCCTGTTGACCTGCCTTCTGCATGCATGTCTCCCCAAGCAGTGGGGTGCCCATCCTCTCCCTGGAAGACCATTCCCTTGCTGCACAACTGCAGCTGCAAAGACAGCTGTTGTTTGTCAAGGACTAGTTCCTTCTGCCTGTTCTAACCCCATCCTCCTCTCTGAAGGCCATGTCTGCTACACACTCTTCAAGATGGCCCTTCCTCTGTGCATAGCAAGAGACCTACCCACCCCTACTCCCTTCTCTGAGGAGCAACGGCACTTGTGACCTTGGGCAAGACATTAATACCTCTCTGAGCTTCAATTTGTCCATAGGAAAATTGGCATGATAACAGTATTCATCTGTGAGGTTTTGTGATGATTCAATTAGATAACGCATGTACAGTATAGTGTGTATAAGAGCTCCAGGCATACAGTGACTTCTCTGTAAGTGGTAGCTAATGATGTTACCATCAGCATCTTCTTCATCACCATCATCATCATTGTCACCATCATCACTACCATCACCATCATCATCATTATCACCATCATCACCATCATTATCATCATCATCACCATCATCACCACCATCATAACCATCATCATCATCATCAACGTCATTATCACCACCATTTTCTTATAAATGGTAACAACCCTGGATCCCTCCACATTTTCTCATATGATTTGGCCTGTGAAGCCTTTATTGTCCTGGTTGCCTCACAGTGAAAATGTTCCTAAGACCAGTCCCTCAACTGACCCTTGGTTACCCCATCTTTAAGTGGGGAACTAATGTGTCAGACCCCCTTGCACACAGGCTGACCCAGAGCAGAGGCCTTACAGCATCAGTCTCCCTGTTGATCCATGCTCTCCTGTAGGGTGTTATTTGTTGGGGTTTTTCTTCCTTTAAGGAGTCCAGGGCACTGCCATGAACACCCAAACGGACCAAAAATCACTCTTGGAACTCACCGTGTTTTCTTTCTTTCTTTCTCTGCTGGTAACAGTGGTGACATCAGAACAGGTGTGATTGCTCTCACTGAAGATGCAAGGAAGTGGGAGACCAAAGAATGAACTGGCCCTCTCAAGGTTCCCTTTAAATCAAAGCTCCACCTGCCATTCTCAGCCACAGGATAGCAGATTCTAGAGTGACATCCTTTGCCACCCCTGCTGTTCCAGCCAGTTGCTCAGACTCAGGAGACCTGGTTCCAGACACTACTTAAGTTACAGATATTTACTATATTTAGGCCTCAGTTTTCTCATCTTGTTAAAATGAGGTCATAGCAGCATCTGCATCATTGAGCTATGAGTACTGAGATGATCCATGTCAAGTGCAAACATAGTGTGTCTTAGTAGCAGACACTCAATAAACTGGATATTTTTCATCTTAAAATGACTGTTTTCCATCTTAACAACTCTCACATCACAGCTCTCATGAAGAGAGCTTTACAAGTGTGGTCCAGAGCCTGGCATGGACCAAGTGCTCAGGGATTATTCCTGCTTATATCATCTTTACCAGGATTTTGCTCCAAGGCTCCAGCCCTCTGCCACCACATCTGAGCCACCCAAGGTCACTGTACGTGTCGAGTCTGTTGGGCAGAGTTGGCAGCTATATTGGCCATCCCTCACTCTGACACACATCCAAAAAAGTTTTCAAGCTGAATTCCAGAGAGCAGCTCTGGACTGGCCACCCAGGGATCCAGAGCCACATGCAGGCTGTCATGCCTGGAAGCGTTCTCACCTCCGCCTGGCACTTTCATGCTCCAAGGCCTGGGGGCTGAAGAGAGCTCAGGTGGCAGATAATTATGCCACATGCTGCTGCCTGCATTTAGATGAGGCATTATTCAAATTCATCATCTCTCCAAAGAGCTTTGTCATCTTCCTGGGCCCCAGGACATGCAGCCACAGAGCCACCACCCTGGACGACCTGGGAGTGGGCTGCCAGGAACACCTGCAGTCAAGTGCGACTTGTTTTCTGTGATATTTCCACCTCATGGTGCCCCCTGCTCCTGCCTAGCCTTCTTCCCAGGATATCTACCCTTTGCATTGGTTCCTTTCAAGGAAGGGACAACAAGAAGGAGGAAAGAGCAAGAATGGAAGGAAGGAGGAGAAGTGGATGGGAAGGGGGCAAAGGGAGACAGGGAGAAAGAGAGGAAGGAGAGAAGAAAGGGATTTCCTACGTGCTCCCAGATTTCCACTTGCTCCTTATGGCCTCACACCTTCCCTACTTCCCTCCACGGTGCACAGACAGAGGTGCAGTAGGGCCATGGGCTCAGAGTGCTGGTAATAAGTCTTCCCTTCCTTTCCACAAACCTTATGTTCTAGTCTCCAGGGACAGAGATGATCTATGTCTTGTGGTCACATGGAACTGAACCAGCAGAGAATTGGGGGAGGACCTGCCACCAGACACCCAGAGCCTAGCCTGGAGTCAGCAGGCAGCCTCCATCCCTCAGTGCTCCCTGTGTGGTTTTCCAAAGCATGAACATACCACAATTTATTTTTCTCATTCTATTATGCATGGACATCTCCACAGTTTCCAATTTTGGGCTGACATGAATAAAGCTGCTATGAACATTCCTACACATTTCTTCTCATATGAGCATATGCACTTATTTTTCTTAGGTGTATACCTAGAAGCAATATTTTTAAATCAGGGTTGGTATGTGCTTAAATTTAATAGCTAATACCAAACCATTGTCTGAAGTGATTTTACAAACTGACACTGCCATCAGCAACGTATGGACATTCCAGTTGCTCCAAATCCTCACCATCAATTGGCATTATCACTTTTTTTAATACATTTTAGATGATCCAACTGGCACTGTAGTTTTAACTTACATTTCCCTGAAAAATAATGGTGTTCGACATTTTGTAATCTTACCGATCATAAGGATACAGGGTATCCTGTACTTTTGTGAAGTACCAATTTAAGTCTTTGACTACTTTTTATTGTTGTCTTTCTTAATTTTTACTCATTCTTCATTTATTTGAAAAAGGAATTCCCTGTCAGATACATGTACTATGAAAATCTTCTCTTGATCTGTGGCTTGTCCTTCTCTCTCATTTATCGATGTCTTTTGATGAGCAGAACTTTTTCCTATTCTTTAAGATTTTATTTATTTGTTTATTTATTTATTAGAGAGAGTGAGAGAGAGAAAGGGCAAGCAAGGAAGAGCATAAGGAGAGGGAGAAAGAATCTGCACAGAGCCTGATGCAGGCTTGATCCCATGACCATAAGATCATTACCTGAGATGAAACCAAGAGTCAGATGCTTCACCAACTGAGCCACCTAAGCACCCCAGAAGTTCTCACTTTTAATTATATCATATAAATGAATATAGTATGTGTATATATATATATGCTTTATATATGCATAGTTACAATTATATATAAATGTGTACACATATATATGTTTTATATATTTGTATTTATAATTTTATTTTTGGTTAATGCCTTATTGCCTCCTGTTCAAGAAACACAAAAGTTATGAAAACATTCTCTTCTGTTTTATTCTGAAAGCTTTAATGTCTTACATCTTATATGTTTATGATATACTTCAAGTTATCTTCATGTATCGTGTGAGGTAGAGTCAAGGGTTACTGTTTTCCATTATAGATAGCCAGTTTTCCCAGTACCATTTCTTGAATGAAATAATCTTTTGCCCACTGAAATACTGGAGTGAATTTGTAGGAAGTCCAGGTGACGATGTATATGTGGGTCTAGTTTTATATACTCCCTTCTTTTCCATTTGTATATTTGATTTTCCTCGTGCCACTGCTACTATGTTGTGGACTTAAACGAAGTCTTTCAATAATGTAGAGTAAGTCCTTCTACTGTATTGTTCTTCAAATTTGTCTTCATTTATTGTAGGTCCTTTGCATTTTCACATAAATTGTGATTTTGCCTGGTATTGCACTAAATCTCTAAATCTATCTGGGGAGATCTAGAGATTTAGTGTTTTTGGCAATGGCGAAGTTTTTCGCCATTTTTTCCAATGGTGAATATAGCATATCTTTCATATTTAGATCTTCTTATATTCTCTTTCTTGTGTTTTGTTGTTGAAAGTGCAAGGGTCCACTTGCCCCCCCCCCCCCACTGCTTCTAGGAGGGGTCCCAGACCCTCTTCCAGAAGGAAAAAGGACAGTCCAGGCTGCAGGAGCTCTTCAGCCAACACTGCCCAAGGGAGGAATGGCATCCCCTGCAGGAGTACTTATCTGTAGCTGAATCCCTGCAACACCCACTCACTAGTTGGCTGGGAATGGCTCAAGGGAAATGTGGCCTCAGCACAAAGAGGCAGATCCAGATCCAGGAGGCAGATGCTGGCGATGTCAGAAAGCGCCAGAGCCAAGATTTGACACCAGCAACCAGGCCCCAAAGTCAGTTCAATTCTCTGCATAGCTGCAGTACCTAATCTCATAGAGCAGGGGCAGGGTTAAAAAAAAAAATAGAAAGCTAGGAAGCACTGTGCCCATGTCCCATCAGCTGTTGTTGTTTTATGCTTTTCTTTTGCGGTGCTCAGGGGCAGGTCTAGGTGTGAAACCAAGAAAAACTACTCAACACAGTTCATTTCCACTCTGCCATTAACACCGAAACCAGGTTTTGTAATCTGGCCAGCCTATTTCAAGTTTCATTTAAGAAAAACAAAACAAAAGAAATTACAAATCATCAATAAAGTTAAACTTCTTTCTCTAGCATCCAAGTTTTTCTCCAAAAGCTACACCTCCTCTGCTGCCCCATCACATTTCCTCTTCATTCCTGGTGAATGCTTGCCTCCAGCAAACCTGTTTCTTCACTTGTCCAACAACGCACCCCTGGGAGTATTTGGATCATGCTGTTCCAATGCACCATGTGGGAACAGTTCCCCCACATGTGGCTTTCTAGCTCCTCCTAGCCATGCAGCTCAGTGCCCCAGCCCTTCTCAGAACCTTCCCCACATAACCCAGCCGTAAAGATCTCTCAAACTCGAATTCCAACATTGCCTACATTAGCCATTTGGCAATTAATCATGCTTCACGAAAGCTCTTCGCCTGACATTAAAACCTACATCTGTTATTTCATTTTGAATGTTCCTGTATTATCCCTGAAACCAAACTGAAAGCTCATCCAGGAGCCATGTCAGTTCAGGAAAGCCATCCAATTCATCAAAATTCTTTGTAAGCCTTTTAAGCCACAAGAAAATTTACAAAAACAAGTTAGACTTGTCTTTTCCTTCAAGGAATTGACATGTGACTATGGAAAGGGCCCCAGACTAGAACATCAATGATGAGGACTCAAGGTTGAATTCTCCCGCTGACAAACCAGGTGATCTTAAATGAGTCACTTAACCTCTATGAACTCTATGTCACATGGAACTACTCTTTCACAAGATTTGCATCTTGAAATGAGGGCAGGAGAATTCTAAGTAGAGGAAACAGAGTACAAAATGCTGCAAGTTCCACCTCAGGTAGTGTGTTCCAGGTGTGACACCCCTCATTATCCCACCTTCCGAAGAAACAGGAGGGACGAAGTGCTGAAGAGAATTGGCCAATGGGTTCAGATATTCTTTTGAGGGCAAGACAAAGTCACTGAGAAGTTTTGAGCAGGGGAGTACATGATAATTTTGTGAAGTTCACTTTTGCACAGTGGATTTTATCAGAGTATAACATACATGCAAAAAACTGAACACGATCCAGCTCAATGACATTTTTTTTCAAACCACACACACTTAGGTTACTAACAACCAAATAAAGAAATAGATCCTTAGCAGAATCCAAATATGCCTTCATGCCCTCTCCCAATTACTGCCTACTTCCTGAGAGTGATCACATGGCTAATTTCAAATATCATGTGTGAGTTTTGCCTATTTTTTAAACTTCATTCAAATGGAATTATAGAGCACGATTTCTTTTGTATTTGGCTTTTCTTCCCCCTCAGAATAGTTTGTGAAATTCACCCACGGTATTGTCTATAGTTGCAATTATTCCCTCTCATTGTTAGCGTATTTACTAACTGAAAGTACCACCTTCTTTATTTTCTCTACTCTAGACAGACATTTGGGTTGTTTCCAGTTTTGGGCTATTATGAAATTGCTGCTCTAAACATATGTGTTTGTATGAGTTGATGAATGTATGTGCACAAGCCTTTCAGGAAGATACAGGAGTATGGAATTGCTGAGTCTCAGAGCAGGGGTAAAAAGTTGTTGAACAGGCTCATCCCTACAGAGTGAGAGTTCCCTGGCTCTGCACCTTTACCAGCCCCTGGCATTGCCAGAATTTTCTTTTTTTTTTTCTTTTTTTAAGATTTTTATTTATTTATTCATGAGAGACACAGAGAGCAAGAGAGAGGCAGAGACACAGGCAAAGGAAGAAGCAGGCACCATGCAGGAAGCCTGATGTGGGACCAGATCCTGGGGCTCTGGGATCACATCCTGAGCTGAAGGCAGGCACTAAACCACTGAGACACCAGGGATCCCTGCCAGCATTTTCAATGTAGCCCTTTGTGATGGGTATGTTGTATTATCTCACAGTGTCTCTGATTTTTATTTCTATAATGTTGATCATCTTTTCTTGTATTTATTGTCCACTTATGAAGTCTCTGCTCAAGTCTTTTGTCCAGGTTTCTACTAGATTCCATATCTGTTTTCATTGATTTTTTTTAACATGCCATATATGAGTCCTTTATTAGGTGAATGCTTTACAAATATCTGCTCCTATTCTATGTTGCCTTTTCCTTCCCTCATGGGGCTCCAGGCACATGGTGCAGTCACTGGTTTTTTGCCATTCTTTCCAGTCCTAGAAGGAATGACCTCTCAAACCACTTCTTTCTCCTTTCAGAAGGACACCTGGATATGATTGCAATCTTGCCCAGGGCTATATTAACTTTCTTCTCCTAAAAATATTATATTCTGAAGGGATCTACATAGCCTGGATGGATTACAGATCATCACATTGCTTTGACACATCAGTGACATATTGCTCACTGCACAAGATACAGCAAGAATGTTGAATAAGATCTCTGTAAGAAATGTGATTCAAAGGGTGGGAGAAAAAAACATTAATATTTTAAGGATCCAGTGGTCTGGGGTATTCTGGGATTTTTTTCCCACCAAAGAAAATGCCAAATTATAGCATTCACACCTCCCTCTGCCCAGTAGGAGGGAAGCACTATGTCTGGTAGCCCTCACTGGGTTCTATAGGAAGTGCATATTTTGCACTTTGGAATTCTGTTCCAGTTTATTTGCTATGTGACACAGAGGCTGCCAGCTCTGAGCTAGATCAGAACAAAGTTCAGGCTCTAGTGCCAACGCACTGCCACTTGGACCCTGTGAAGTGGCAGACCCAAGGGTAGTAGAAGTATCTATGGTAGGAAGAGATGCCATGTGAGGTTTACAGCAAACCCTACTAAGGAGAATCATAAAGTGGACCAAACTGTCTGGAACAAGTCCATGTGAACATCTGTGAACAGCTACTGGAGTGAAGCTTGGTCTTGGTAGATGAAGAACCCCTGATCACAGGGCATCAACTGACCACGTGGCCAGAATTTCCCATTAATATAACCATGATAACCCTTGGCAGGGATGGAAGTGATAGCATGAGTTCCACGCACCAAAGGTGCCCTGGCTTCTGTAGCCACAAAAGCCCACCCTGTCAACAAATGAGATCAACACGAGCCTCCAATATAGCATCATTTCTCAAAGACATCAACCACCCACGTGGTGTCAAGTAAAATTGCATTGGACCTCTTCCTTCTCGGGAGGAGTATAAATCATCACAATCGAAGGTGACACATGTTGGGATTGTGGTGCCCTCAGCCAGAACCACTGTCACAAGGCTCATGGAGCATTTGTTCCTCCTCGCCCAGAGAGAGCTGCCTCCCCCCAGACACACACCCTCCCCAGCTGCAGCCCACACCCAGTGACTGGCCGGTGCCAGGTACAAAGACCTGGCCCTATGCCTCTAACTGGAAGAACCATCCTGGCTGCAGCTCTGGGGCCGACGAGGCCTCTGCTGCAAACACATTCTGTCAACGACATTCCCTCATGCTGTAGAGGTGCTGTTCCTGAGAGCAGGCTCAGGCCACCCTCCTGAAGGTCATCTCCCTACCAATGTCTTCCTCTGGGGAACAGGACCTACAACAGGCATTCTCTACACTCGGAGAGTCTTTTTTATTTTTTATTTTTTTAAAGATTGTATTTATTTATTCATGAGAGACACAGAGAGAGGCAGAGACACAGGCAGAGGGAGAAGCAGGCTCCCTGCAGGGAGACTTCCAGGACCATGCCCTGACCCGAAGGCAGACACTCAACCCCTGAGCCATCTAGGCATCCCTACAAACCCATCACATGATTGCGTCTTTTTTTTTTAATAATAAATTTACTTTTTATTGGTGTTCAATTTGCCAACATACAGAATAACACCCAGTGCTCATCCCGTCAAGTGCCCCCATCAGTGCCCGCCACCCATTCACCCCCACCCCCCGCCCTCCTCCCCTTCCACCACCCCTAGTTCATTTCCCAGAGTTAGGAGTCTTTATGTTCTGTCTCCCTTTCTGATATTTCCTACCCATTTCTTCTCCCTTCCCTTATATTCCCTTTCACTATTATTTATATTCCCCAAATGATTGAGAACATATAATGTTTGTCCTTCTCCAATTGACTTATTTCACTCGGAGAGTCTTAAAGGAAGAGAGGAAGCCAGCTCTGTGGGATTGGAAGAAAGGGTGCTTTGGTTGGAGGACCCAGCAGGAGAGAGGACAGAGCAACCTGCCGGAGGACCAGTGAGCCCAGCTTGTTCTGGGAACAAAGCAAGCGGCCAGCATAGCTGGAGCTAAACAAGGAAGCATAGAGGGTAGGAGACAACAGGAGAGAGGGGGGAGTGGGACAGCCCGAGGGAAAGAGAGCTAGCTTCCACTGTAAGAGAGTTAAGAAGTCCCAGTGGAGTACAACCAGAGGAGTTACACAGTATCAGACTTATATTTTCTGAAAATTGTCCTAGCTGCTGGGCTGAAGGTGGCTGCAGGGCAAGGCTCTGCAGGGGCCAGTACGTGCTATTGCAGGGATGCCAGAGAGACGGTAGTCAAAGATGAGAATCTTCTGCTACTTACAGGGTCACTCTTAACATCTTCCCTAGTGTTACAGAGAAGGGACACAGGGAGTAGGTGGCTTTAAGAATTGGTAGGAAGGAGCCACTGTAAGAAGGAAGCTGCTAGGCTGGCCCTCCTCCCATGGAGTCTCATCCATCCCCATGCCTCAGCATAAATTAGGGCCCCCTCTCATGGTAACCCCAGCACCTGCAGGACTGTGAGTGAATGGCTTTTTCCCCAAGTCTGCTTTGCCCTCTGTGGGGAAGAGGGGGGTCCTGGGGGCTGGGACTCCATTGCACTTTGCCTTCCATCCTCTTCCCATGGAGGACAAGAGGACTAAGGCAATGTTTTTAGAATAAATGAACTAACTCACAAGTTATCTTGTTCCATCCCCGAACTCTCTAAGGCAAGTCTACTTTTCCCATTTTTCAGAGGAGGTGCCCGAAGCTCAGGAAGGCCAAGGATCTTGCAGAACTGCAAAGACACAATGTGAACCCAGATCCAACTCCAGATCCCAAACTTGGTTTTGAATCGTAACAAGATGAGTAACAAACATAAGAATATTTGGGGGAAAACTGATGAAAATAATATTCTAAACCAAATACACACACAAGGTAACTGGATCTTAATTCCTTACATGCAACGTGGAAACATATGTCCTTATAGTATTCACATCTTAGTGTGTATATATATGCAGTAAGTGTCAGCTTCTGTTCTAGTGTTTCATGTATAAACATCTCATGACATCCTACCAAATCTAGGATTGGCATCACCATTTTAAAAACAAGGACGGTGGATTTGGTGAAGGTAAACATCCTAACCTGGCTTCTAGGCTCACAGAGTTGAGCTGACTTTTGACCATCATGCCTATTGTCATGGGTCTGTAGAATGTGTCTATGTGCCGTGCTCCATAGGAAAGGATATGCCCACATGTATTTATGCTTTACAGGGCACGTTACATACAAACCCATCACATGATTGCGTAGAGACCGTGAGCTACCATCTGTATGGAAGCTTTATGTTTTCATATCTGTTTACTGTGAAAGGATTATTTTGGCTGAACGTTTGTGCACCTCCAAAATCCCTATGTGATGGATGGTGTTAGGAGGTGGGACCTTTGGGAGATAATTAGTTTTAAATGAGGCCGTGAGTGTGGGGCCCCCATGTTGGGAGTAGTGCCCTTATAAGAAAATGAAGAAGAGAAAGAGCATTCTCTCCAGGAGCACACGACCAGAAGGCAGCATTTGTGAGCCAGGAAGACAGCCATAATAACACACCGAATCTGCCACCACCTTGACCGTGGGTTCCCTATACTCCAGAACTGTGAGAAGCAGCTGTTTGCTGTGTAAGCTGCCCAGTCCATGGTACTGTTGTTATGGCAGCCCGAGCTCAGACGGGGTCCATGTGATATGTACATATGCATGCAGGAAGATCACTTCTGCTGCTTTAAGAGTAGAATTATTTTTCTGGTTTTTGAATATCCCTTTCCATGGCTTACCTGGCATGACATTAATCATGGCAAGCTTAAAATAACTCTAAATTCAATTTTCTTTCCTCTTGAACGCCAGCCACACAGCCTGTTTACAGGGAGCACTAAACAAAAGTGGAGGACAAGAAGAGAAAGTTCAATCAATGTTCCTTCTTGCTAATTGGGGATTTATTACTGGTTCAGTTGCTCACAATGGGAAGGAGCAGAGCCACCCTTCAGTTCCTGGGCCCTGGGCCGCTAATTGGAATCTGGGGTTATTCTCTATGGGCACCTCATAAAGGAACAGGGAGCTGAAGACAAAATGATATTTGTATCTATTTCTTATTCTCTGCAGCCTGAGAGGAGTTTCCTAGAATGTGGTAGGCCTGTCCCTCAGCATTCCACACTTTGGCAGGGGGTGAGGGGGCTTCTCCCAATGTGCATTTTTGGGAGACATGTCCCCATAGACTTGTGTCCAGTCATTTATTCCTTGGCTCACATATTCATATCTGGATGAGCTTTAGTTGATGCCCCACTAAGTGTGAGCCCTGTGCTGGGCCCTGTGGGGTATAAGACGCCTCTAGCCCTCAGGGGGCTGACCACGCCAGGGAGAAGCAGGCCCCACAGCCACGTGCATGTTCCCTCAGATAAGAGCAGAGGAGCTCTGGGAACATGAAAGAGGGCAGGTTGGTTGTCCTGGGGATTCAGAGAAGGTCAGTCTACTGAGATCAGAAGGGCAAATAGAAGATCAGGGGGTAAAGAAGAAGGCAAACACATCCCAGAGGAGAGCCTGGGAGCCCGGATAGGACATCCCTGGGGCTCCAGAACCTGCTATCCCTCCTAAATGGCCTTCAGTTGCATATAGAGTCGTTAGGTGTTGGGCATTCAGGCTAGATGGAGCCTAGAAGGTCCTGAGGACCCCAAAGGGGAGTTTTGAAGCCACTGCCAGGGCTGGGTTGAGAAGGAAGGGGAGTTGCAGGCACTTGAAAGAGACAGGATGTCAAAGGCTAGATGCATGTGGGTGGGGGCAGGGGAAACACACTTTTTTTTTTTTTTTACCGATTGAAGGCATCCTGCCCTGCAGGGCTGAGAGAATGTGGGTGGGCACCAGGGAGAGCGCGCTTGCTGCCATGCAGGAGATCAACAGCCCTGGCACTGGCTCGCCGACCACAGTGAGATGCCCTCCTTGCCAGAGTCTACCAAACCCGCTCCCACACAGACCCCCATTGAGGTTCACACAGCCCAGGACACACGCGGTGTCTGTGTCACACATGAGGACCTGAGAATCCGAGGACCATGCCTCCCCTCTCCCCTCTGCTCCCAGCTCCCTCCTGCTCATCATCACCCAGCTGCAGGGATGGTGGCTGGATGCACTGGGTCAAACCCTGCTGGCCACATGCACCCGCCTCCCTCTCCTCTTCCTCCTCATTGATCTGCTCCGCACCCCTGGACTCCAATCTCTCCAGCCCGTTTCCCAGACCCTTCATCTTTCTGCCCTGGGGACTTGGTGGCTCTGCTTCTGACTGCCTGGGCCAGCAAACCACCAGCTCCTAACCTGACTGACTCCTCCACATAGCTCAGGTCTTCCATCCTTCCTTCGATAGAGGAAACATCCCTCTATCGAAAGTAACCACCTCATTCTCCACCTTCATAATATAAATGGAATTCGGTAATGGATCCACGTGATCAGGGCTTCCCACCTGCCCTCTAGGCTTAGGGCTGTAGGGTTAGTCTTATTCCGCCTCAGATCATACCACAAAATTTGGCCCAGAATAGCTAATCAAAAAACATTTTAGATGAATGTATGAATTTATGGGAGAGAATTGGGGTAGAGGAAAGAATTGGGGACAAGTTCCTGACTCCAATGGTGCCCTTGCGATGACATCACGCTAGCTTCACCTGCAGCTGGAAGGGTTTGCATTGAATGGACCACCTGGTCTTTTTTCACCTGCCCGCCAACAGCCTGTGACAGGCCGCCCCCTGGCGGTCCGCTGCTGTCAGCAGCACCTGAGGCCATAAACCACAAGGTCAGGGCTAACCAGCCACGCAGAACAGGTAATCCCCACAGTGCCACGGGTTCCTGTGACAATTAGCTGCTGGCCTGTTGGCCGGGATGGTCTTTAGGCTGCTCTGGTCAGGGAGGCTCATCACTTTGTCCATAAATGGGACTGAAAGCCTGAGCTGGGAGGGAGCTCAGGGGCTCATCCTATAGTTCAGGGACAACCGCCAACCTGTGGCACTGATGTCACCCTCTCCTGCTGCACACCGACAGGCATCACTAATAGATCACAGCACTCTCCCTGCTGGAGAAGCACCCAAATCCTTCAAAACGCAGCACCTCGGGCCTCTGCTGGCCATCAATCGGACTTGACCCGTCAGACGACAGCTGAAGCAGTCAGGTGCCTGGCAGGAAACAGATGTCCCCGTTGGCCGGAAATGTTGCAGAGACTTGGAAAAAAGGAATCCTTTACAGAAGGGACCCTAACAAAGAATGCCAAGCCCTGGGGCCAGCAGCAGTGGGTGGTGGAGACACGGCCACCCCTAGAGAAGAGGGGTGGGGGAGACTCGGGAGCTGGTTCAAAGCCCGGCAGAGATGGGTGTGCCCTGACAGGGCAGCAGCAGAGGAGCAGATACCCTGACCCCTCTCTCCCCTGCCCGTCACTTCCAGCTGGCCCTTGGCCAAACGTCCTGAAGGCCAGGAGGCAGGGACACCTCATGACCTACTTCACTGTCATGGGCCAGCATCTCAGGGCACAGAGCAGGACAGAGAACCTGAGTGGTAATCTGAACACGGCAGGGAGGGGTCTGGGTTTGGGAAAATATCTCAGGTCTGGCTCCTAAAACCAGAGCCTGAGAAAGGGGTGGGGTTCACCTGGCTTTTTGAGGGGTGATACACAAGGGAGTAAGGGAGGCAGAGCAGGGGAGGGGCCTCTGCTGAGCCTGGTGGCAGTTGAGGAGGGTCTCCACAGAGCTGCTTCCCCCACCTCTGACAGGCAGGGGGCTGGCCATCTAGCCTTCCTTATCAGCCAGTCATTGGCTGCAGACTGTCCTCAGGGTGGGGGCATGCTCTCTCCATGGAGAACAGAGGTCAGGAGAAGGGGGTACTGGGGAGCCATTGTGGAGGCTGGGTGTACCTGCCAGTTGAGGACCAGCGCCATCCCTCACAAAGGAGACAAGCCAACAAGGTGCGAATCCAATCTCTCCTGCTTATTAGCTAAGTGACAACAAAGCTTTAACTTCTCTGAGCCTCCATGTGGCTGTAAATGGTCTCCAGTCCCAGTAAAGTTGAGCCCCTGCAATAGTGTAGACTGGCACCTTCTCTCCTCTGTAGCCACAGCCTGTCATCTGCACCCTGAAATGTAGAGTCATGGGGGGCCTGACCCTTGGGAAGGCCAGGGCAGAAGGGGAATGGGAGGGGAGGAGGGAAGGAGAGAAGGAGGGCAGTGGGCAGCCGTAGGTGGCTCTCTGAGCAGGCGGCAAGCCCAGTGGTTGGCACCAGGACTCCTCCAGCCCCTCTTGAGTTACTTACATAGGACATGCATTATATTTGCGTGTCTGTGTTTCCCTACCCAACTAGACTGTTTGGTCCTTGAGATCGGAGGTGATCTCCTCCATATAATCAAGGCCCAGAAACTAGCGGGTGATCATCAAATGTTGGTTGAATTGGGATAAAGCAGTCAGGGCCAGCCAAGCCCAAAGGCTCTCATGGCCGAATGGATCCAGCCTCTTAGAAAGCAGGGGTGGGGGTGGGGAGCAGGTAACAGAGGAGGAACCTTCACAAATGTCCCAGCAAGTCAACAGCAGACCTCAGATAAGAGCCCAGGAGTGGGCCCCCAGTCTGAAGATGTTGAGCAGGCTTAAAGACCAGCAGTGCTCACCAGGTACAGGAAGGTGCGTGAAAGTAATGGAAAATCGTCCATCACTTACATGACTACCTGGGATTGAAAGCACCTAAGGAATAAAAACACACGTCCCCAAAGAAGTCTTAGAGAAAGGCCAGTGCTGTAAATCTGCCACTTCTTCTCTGTCTGCATTCTTTACCTCATCTCCTAGAAAAAGAGATAATTCAAAATGTTCCCCTTGTCACCAGTCCTCGAAGACTTGGGATGTTTGGGGTGTGAGTAAGCACGCGTGCATTTGGACGACTATCCTTCAAGTCCCTGTATGGTTAATTAAAAGCAATGGCATCATCTCTACTGTGACATGGGATGATCCCTTCTCTAAGATCCGTCGTCCTAATTAGCAAGGAGAGAAGGGATTTGTCTACTTTCGGTTGGTATGTTCTGAAGCTAGCGAAATTCACAGGAGATGGGCCTGACCGAATCCAGCATGAGATTCTGTTCAGAAAATTGTGTGTGAATTTTGAAACATGATCCTGGATTTGCTCAGATCCAGCTCCCCTGTATTGTTTCAACAGATAAATAAGTAATAAAGCAACAGTAGTGATCATGAAAACAATTCTGAGAGGGGATACTAATCCTATTGCTTTACTTTATGGTTTTATCAGTGTTCCCCCAAGGTGGGTTCCAAGAGCACTAGCCCTGTATGATGCCCCTCGACAAAACGACCCAGGGCATTCGGCATATGTGGCTCCCATAGGCAACTCTTGGAGTCTTACAATAACCGGTGGACTCTGAGAAGCTCTGACAGGTCCTGCAGTTTATAAAAAAGTAACTGAAGTCCAGACTTCTTTTGACAATCGGATTCATTTGTGGAGTATTTGCCTAACAGTTCGAGTCAACACAATCTGTAACTATAAAAGTACTCAGCTAGGTAGGTATCGTATCACAAATGAAAACATGAGGCTGAATCCAAATCCGTTTGGCTTCAAAGTCTATGCTGCCAGTGTCCACAACTCCACCCAAACAGTGTGGACTTGCATGGTCCGTGCTTGCATGGACGGTTTTTTGCCTCACCCTCACTGTGTGGAGGATGCTCTCCAGGCTAGCACAGCCAGTGACACCAGGAGGGGAAGGAAAGAGAAGCATTTCCTGAATATCCTTGGGTGCCTGGCACTGTTCTGGGCCCAGAGAGTACAGAGACGCTAAGACGGCGGCCCCTGCTCTGAGGGTGCTCACCATCTCGAAGTAGAAAGCGATGAATGACCAGCTTGTTTGGAAAGCAATGTCTCTGGAGCCAGACAGCCCTGAATCCCATTAAATGTCTGCTGTGTGCCCGGCAGTGTTCTGAGAACACCATCCCGAGTTTCCAAGGAATTCTGATGATCTTGGAAAATTCTAAGCCCAGCGCTTCTAGAAATAGTATTTGTGAGGGCTCTGAATGCCAGCTCTAGTCTGCAATGCGGAAGTCCTCATGCCAGGTGTCCCAGGTATTCTTGGAGCCTCCCCAGAGCTGCCTGGCCACCTCTCTCTCCCATCCAAGGAGAAGGAATTGTTCTCTGTTGACTTGCAGCCAGCAACAGGCCAGGCCACATGCCTGCTTCAGGAGAGAGCAGAGGGAGGTTGTGGGCAGGGCCTCAGGTGACAGCCGGGCCCGGGGAGGGAGGCTGTGTCAAGCTGCGGGGACCTGCGGCGACTTGTTCAAGCTCCAGTGGGCTCTGTGAGCCGGGGTAAGGCCAGGTGCCACCGTATTAATCAAGGATGTCACTTTAGTGGAAGCACTGAAGTTATTACTTTATTAATTGATTAACTCATTCACACTTTCTTCCCTTCTGCCTTATGTCCATTTAGCTTTTCCTTTTCCCATTCGAAGTGGGGGCCGATGAGACAGGACTGGGGGAGTCATCATCACGGTAACTGGCACAGCCTGTGGGGGCTTGCATCAAGTTCCGGTGCCAGAAAGGGCTCCGTTAGCTTCTAATTGTCTCTGCGTCTCTGCCTTCTTCTGTCACTAAGCAAACTGAGTTTTCTGCTTGACCCCATCCTCTTTGCTGCGGGGAGTGATCAGGAACACAAAGGACACCAGGTTGCCCACATCCAGGGTGACAGATGGTCCTGATCTGCCCAGGACTGAGGGGATTACCCAGCAAGTGAGACTTGTAGTTCTAAAACAGGAGCAGCCTCAGGCAAACCGGGGTGAGCCGGTTACCCTACCCCAGGTGGCACAGGGCCTGGAGGACAACCCATGACAGAAGCCACGAAGGCGCTCAAAGTCCCATCTAAGTATGGAGAATATTCTGATTTTTCTTGATCTACAAAAGTTTAGACTTCTCAACCCCGTCCTGTTAATCACCGGACAAGTAGGACCCTGTCTCTAGAGACAGAGGCTGAGGTCAAGGCCCCCAGCTCTGGAGTCTAGTCCTGGTTCAGCCACCCACGACCCCAAAGCTCTTGGACAGATCACTTAGCTTTTCTCAGTCCCACTTCCTTGTCTAGATTCAATTGGCTAACATCTCACATAGGATTTTTAGATCTATGTTCAGTAGCCTGGCCTGAATTTTTTCTTTTTTTTTTAAATAATAAATTTATTTTTCATTGGTGTTCAGTTTGCCAACATACAGAATAACACCCAGTGCTCATCCCATCAAGTGCCCCCCTCAGTGCCCGTCACCCATTCACCCCCACCCCCCGCCCTCCTCCCCTTCCACCACCCCTAGTTTGTTTCCCAGAGTTAGGAGTCTTCATGTTCTGTCTCCCTTTCTGATATTTCCTACCCATTTCTTCTCCCTTCCCCTCTATTCCCTTTCACTATTATTTATATTCCCCAAATAAATGAGAACATACAATGGTTTTCCTTCTCTGACAGACTTATTTCACTCAGCATAATCCCTCCAGTTCCATCCCCGTCAAAGCAAATGGTGGGTATTTGTCATTTCTCATGGCTGAGTAATATTCCATTGTATACATAAACCACATCTTCTTTATCCTCATCTTTCAATGGACACCAAGACTCCTTCCACAGTTTGGCTGTTGTGGACATTGCTGCTAGAAACATCGGGGTGCAGGTGTCCTGGCATTTCATTGCATCTGAATCTTTGGGGTAAATCCCCAGCAGTGCAATGGCTGGGTCGTAGGGCAGGTCTATTTTTAACTCTTTGAGGAACCTCCACACAGTTTTCCAGAGTGGCTGCCCCAGTTCACATTCCCACCAACAGTGTAAGAGGGTTCCCTTTTCTCCGCATCCTCTCCAACATTTGTGGTTTCCTGCCTTGTTAATTTTCCCCATTCTCACTGGTGTGAGATGGTATCTCATTGTGGTTTTGATGTGTATTTCCCTGATGGCAAGTGATGCAGAGCATTTTCGCATGTGCATGTTGGCCATGTCTATGTCTTCCTCTGTGAGATTTCTCTTCATGTCTTTTGCCCATTTCATGATTGGATTGTTCGTTTCTTTGCTATTGAGTTTAGTAAGTTCTTTATAGATCTTAGGAACTAGCCCTTTATCTGATACGTCATTTGCAAATATCTTCTCCCATTCTGTAGGTTGTCTTTGAGTTTTGTTGACTGTATCCTTTGCTGTGCAAAAGCTTCTTATCTTGATGAAGTCCCAATAGTTCATTTTTGCTTTTGTTTCTTTTGCCTTCGTGGATGTATCTTGCAAGAAGTTACTGTGGCCGAGTTCAAAAAGGGTGTTGCCTGTGTTCTCCTCTAGGATTTTGATGGATTCTTGTCTCACATTTAGATCTTTCATCCATTTTGAGTTTATCTTTGTTTATGGTGCAAGAGAGTGGTCTAGTTTCTTTCTTTCTTGTATATCATCCTTGCTTGGTTTGGGGACTGAGGTTACATTTCATGAGCCTCACAGATGCGTTGGGACTGAGTTCTGTTCTGTGGCAGCATTTGTATCAAAGTGAAATTGTATATATATATATATATATATATATATATATATATATATTTCAATTTGTCTAATTTATTGACATACTGCATTTATAATCCAGTTAT
Source organism: Nyctereutes procyonoides (assembly GCF_905146905.1). Taxonomy (NCBI): domain Eukaryota; kingdom Metazoa; phylum Chordata; class Mammalia; order Carnivora; family Canidae; genus Nyctereutes; species Nyctereutes procyonoides. The sequence continues at coordinate 29,547,942 of NW_026575159.1, forward strand.
ATCATTAACGTTTTACATCTCCAGTATGCCCCATTTCAATTCCTATCATTTATGTTTACCCACTATTATTTTCTCTCAATCGGTATTATAAGATGCTAATTATAAGCACTTTGAAGAAAGAAATAACAACCTGTTCCATGTTTGTTTTCTAAGTCACTACTTTCTAGTCTTATATGTAGTTATTTGTTATTCATTAAGAGGAAGCAGGGGAGAGTTGTCTTGTCCTTTCTCAAACTCCTTGATGCTTAACTCACCAGTTGTTAGGCTGTCTTTTCTCCCCCAACATAAAATATCATGGTTTGGTGTACAATAATTTCATTATTTCAATGTACAAAATACTGACACTTTTGACTACAAATTCTTCTTTGAATGCATTGTTAAGAATGTGACATTTCAGATTCTTTTGAGGATGTGAAAGATGTGAGCTGTTCCCCTCCAGAGCTGTCCTCCATCCCTCTTCTGTCCTGCCCAGTGAGCTGACAGCTGTGAACTGAGCAGCTGGCTCCAAGGCCCTCTGGCTTCACTGGGAGGAGCCAGAAGGGGAAGGTGACCAAGGTCAGGTGTGCGTTCTCCAGGTTCCTTGTTTGTTCGTGTGTTTCACTCAGAGCACACGCTACACCCAGGAAGTAGGCCATTCACTCTGCTCACCTACTCCTGCATTTTCTGTCTCCCCGTTGATAAGTGAGTTCCATGATGGTAGTTTCCCAGCCTTGAGCCCAGGGCCTGGCATAGATTAAGATTCTCTCCAGTGTCTGGTCCTCAAGAGAAGAGTTGAAGGAATCTTTATAGATCAGAGTCCAACTCCTTCTGGGTATATGTGAGAAACTAAGGCCAAAGAGGCAAGAAGATACATGGATGGTCAAGAGTCTCACTGGAGGCAGAGCCGGGACCCACATTTCACTCCCTGAGCTCCTTCAGGCCGAGCATAGGTCCTCTTGGGGGATCGAGGGCAGGGGTATGGGGTGTCATATCTGCCCACGGTAGGGAGACAGGTGTTGTCATTCCTCCACCCTGACTCACTCATCCCGTTTCTTCCCCTAAGCTCCTCTGATTTCTGCACCTCCAGAATCAAGCCTACACAGACGGTCAGTTAATTAAATGAGGCCACAACAGCCGAATGCGCTGGAAGGTGTCTGTGCCCACTGCCAAACCTCTAACTTCTTTATAGCTGGGATTCTGAAAACAATAAATTCCCCAAGAAGCTGAGCGAAAGCTGACTCCTGAGGTCAGACCCAGTAAGCAGTGGCTGCCAGGGACAGATGCCCGAGCCACAGTCTCAGAGCTGCTGGACTCACAGACAGGTTCAAAGACGGGTCCCCTTTTACCTTCCTCTTCTGCTGATCCAAGGTCCCTAACCAAAGCACAAAAGGGAAACACAGACATTTTGAAAGAAACCACTGTGGGTGGTAAAAGGGAAGAAGGACCAGCAAACATTATTGAAAACTGATTCAATGTGCTCTTAAAAAAATTCAGGTGGCACCTGGGTGACTCAGTCGGTTAAGCATCTGACTCTTGATCTTGGCTCAGGTCATGATCTCCAGGTCTTAGGATCAAGCCCCGCATCAGGCTCTGCACTCAGCTGGGAGCCTGCTTGAGATTCTCCCTCTCCAGCTCTCTCTGCCCTTCCCCAACTCAAGCACATGCTCTCTCTTAAATAAGTTAACATATACATAAATTTCAAGACTTTCCAAGGAAGACTTTGCTCATAAGTAGATTTTTTAAAAACTCATTATTAGTTTTATAATGGCTACTTTTAAAGGACTGGAAGCACTTGCCCTTGGGTCAGAAGTCTGACCAAATACCACCTTGCTTCATTCCCAGGCATGTGACACCAATAGTGCATTCACCCCGCTGAGAGGCACCTGCTTGGTCCCAAGCACTTATAGCTTGCTCTCAAAATGAACCCTTGTGGTAAGTTCCACCCCTGGGAAACACCTTTCAGGTTTTATAAAACCCTTTCATGAGCTTATTTCACATCGTTTCCTTATAGGACCACAGCACTCACCAGACTCATTTGAAGAGAAAAAAAAATTGAGGCTCATGGAGGTTGAACCAACCTGCTTCATCCATCTGGCACTAAGAGACAGCCTCCAAATTTGAAGCTTGCCTGTCTTGTGTATCACCCCGGGGCATGTCATATCATGTGTGTTGTTAGCTGAGTGTGTGTATGTGTCTCTCCCATGTGTCTCTGTAAGTCTCTTGAGATAGTGTCTTATCCACTTTGCTACTGGCCAATTCAGTCTCCATGGGTTGCATCTAATGGGGGGCCCCCATAGTCAAAGGCTTATTTATTTATTTATTTATTTATTTATTTATGGTCAAGGGTTAAAAATGCTTGCCTCTGTGTTTGCATGAATGAAGGGAAGTTCCCCTTGATAAGAAGCCTGAAAAATGGCAACCTTGTCCTGGCTGTGCTATGTGACTTTGGACAACTCATGTTCCCTTTCTGGTCCTTGGATTTTCCACTGGTGATGCAAGTTCTTTAAACCCCATAATCGAAAGAAAGAAAGAAAGAATGAAAGAAAGAAAGAAAGAAAGAAAGAAAGAAAGAAAGAAAGAAAGAAAGAAAGAAGAAAGAAAGAAAGAAGAAAGAAAGAAAGAAAGAAAGAAAGAAAGAAAGAAAGAAAGAAAGAAAGAAAGAAAAATAAATAATAAATAAAATTTTAAAATCCCATAATCTCTCATTTCCCTCTTCATGCCAAAGGTCTTGACATGATGCAGCATATCAAAAGAGAAAGTGAGATCTCTTCTCATATTCTTAAAACCAAATCAAAGACACCTGTAGTGAAAACAGAAACTTTTTTGGCATGAGGATCTTAAAGTGACCAGGAGGCAGGACTTACTATGTAATTTGTGGGATCCAGTCAAAAGGAAAATGCATGTCCCTTATTATATGTATGTTCTCATTCATTTGGGGAATATAAATAATAGTGAAAGGGAATATAAGGGAAGGGAGAAGAAATGTGTGGGAAATATTAGAAAGGGAGACAGAACATAAAGACTCCTAACTCTGGGAAACGAACTAGGGGTGGTGGAAGGGGAGGAGGGCGGGGGGTGGGGGTGAATGGGTGACGGGCACTGAGGGGGACACTTGACGGGATGAGCACTGGGTGTTATTCTCTATGTTGGTAAATTGAACACCAATAAAAATTAATTTATTAAAAAAAATAAAAATGTTTAAATAATTTCAAGATCGCAACTGAAGAGCTTTAGACCATGTGCAAGCCCTACTGAGAATGGAGCCCTGTGTGAATGTGTAGGTTTTTTTGTTTTTGTTTTTTGTTTTTATTTTTTTAAGACTTATTTATTTATGATAGACATACAGAGAGAGAGAGAGAGGTAGAGACACAGGAGGAGGGAGAAGCAGGCTCCATGCCGGGAGCCTGATGTGGGACTCGATCCCAGGACTCCAGGATCGCGCTTTGGGCCAAGGGCAGGCGCCAAACCGCTGAGGCATCCAGGGATCCCCGAATGTGTAGGTTTTATACACATGAAGCTGGTCCTACAAACAGCAACCCCAGTTTATTTTTTTTTAATTTTTATTTATTTATGATAGTCACACAGAATGAGAGAGAGAGGCAGAGACACAGGCAGAGGGAGAAGCAGGCTCCATGCACCGGGAGCCCGACGTGGGATTCGATCCCGGGTCTCCAGGATCGTGCCCTGGGCCAAAGGCAGGCGCCAAACCGCTGCGCCACCCAGGGATCCCAGCAACCCCAGTTTAAACATGGGACTCTTGCTAATGCATCTTGATGGGAACATTTCCCACTTCAGGAACTAGGATCTCCACATGGACACAGCTCAGAGTTGGACTCAGGGTGATGGTCAGGAAGGCCATGCCCCCCCACTCCATTTGACTCCCGGACCTTCGCATCTGCCTGTTGATTCATAAAACCTTATAAAGCTAGTTGATTTGGGTAATGGTGTTTAACAAAGGGCAGTCTGATCCCCTAGGGGACATTTGACAATATCTGCAGACATATTTGGTTGTCACAGCTTGGGGAGAAGGTGCCACCAGCATACAGAGGGCTGAAGCCAGGGAAGCTGCTAAATACCCCTACAAAATACAAGACAGCACCCTGTGACAAAGACTTATCTGCCCTTGAAAGTGATAGTCTCACAGTGAAAAATCTTAATTTGGGGCATACACTGCACCCCAAAATTTAACTCATGTAGCAGGTCCCCCAACTATCACTGCTTTAACATACACCAGATAGAGTGCATATGCCAAGGTCGCCCACATACTTGCCACTTCTTACTCCAATTGGTCTGATGTCGTCGATATGTAATCAATAATGTAATATTCTGGGGGGTTTCCAAACAGTCCAGATCCCTTCAGACTCTACTGTGGTAAGAGATGTAGAAGCAGCATGGCTTGCGGGCAAGAATGTATGGTCCTACTTTCCGACTACAGGGTGGAAACGGATGGACTCTGACGTATGAATGGGCTCCTCAAGGATACCTAGGAAACTCATTCAGGCAGCTTCTCACTGCAGAAGGGACGCAAATGATGAATGAATGAGTCAGCCGTCTACGTATAAAACACGAGAGCCAGTTCCCGCATGCACCAGTGATGGTAATGATGGGACAGTGTTTCATGAACTTGAGGGCAAGATCAAGTTCCCGTGTCCCTCTGCTTGGGCCCTGTGACAAAATATCACAGGACCAGCAGACAGCTACTGCCCTTCGCTCGGAGCAAACATCCCTTGAATGAAGGTAGCTAAGCAAGCATCCCTTGAATGAAGGCACTGGTGAGCGGAGAGTCCTCAATCTCTGGGCTCCGGGTAGGCATGTAGGGATCCCAGCCTCTACCCTCTGCCCCTCTCCACACCAGCCAGGAGGCTTCCCCAGACCCGGACATCTGGCCAGCAGCAGGCACAGCACTGAATGCCTCTTATCCCAGGCTATTTCCCTGACTCAATACTGTAGGATTCTGAAGCTTAGGGAGGAGCTTTTCCTAGTCCAGGGGACACCTAGGGTCTGGATATCATGCCAGGGCTAGCACTGCTCAAGCAGTTGCCCCCATCTCCAGAGATGAGTGGTTATATACCTCAGGAAGAAAAATGACCAAATGGGAAATTGATGCACCAAAAACCCTCTAGGAACTGACTCTCCTTCCCTAAAAAGCAGACCGAATGCCTGGCCTCTTCTCTGCAAGTCCAGAGAGGAGCTCACACAGGCTTGGGTTGCTTGTTTGCAAATAAACATGGCTCAACATCCTACACAATTAAAGGATCCTGCTGTCACAACATTATATGAAGAGATGTCCTGGCAAGTGGGCAGACAGCCCTACTAGATGAGCTCCGGCTCCTTCATGTGAACACCTGCATCTGCTTCACAGGCAGATGGTCCTTCAGCTGAGGTGACCCTAATTCCAAGATGAGGTCTTGCTACGTGGCTTAGTTTTTAACAGGTGCCCTTAGCCTATGCGGGAGACTCTGTGGTGTGTCTACCCACTGTCCGTCCGTCTGCCCTCCTACCCACTTGTGGAAGCCCCATGTTATCCAGGGGGGGGGAATGAGCACAGCTGAAGTCACCCCTCCATGTCCTCACAGTAGGGGCGGCAGTGTGACTCAGTTCTGGACCGTTCAAGTCGGGAAAGCCTACCGTGAGGGGATAAAGCCACGTGGGAAGAAATCCCTTCTTGTTTTTTCCTTTCCTGTCTACCTGAAAAGTAGAATCCATCTGCAAACATGGAAATAAAAGCTACAAGAAAAGAAATATTCTGGGTCCCTGATGAACAGGCTGCCCTAGCCCCAGACAACCTGCCTCCAAGTAGGAATACACCTGTGTTCGCTCTGCCCAGGGCTACCGCGACATGTGCCACAGGCTGGGGTGTCAACAACATAAATGCATGTCCTCTGAGCTCCAGAGCCTGGAAGTCTGAGGTCAAGGTGTGGGCAGGGCTGGTCCTCCTGGGGCCTCTCTCCTGCCCGTGTCCCCCACATGGTCACCCTTGGGGGTGGGTGTCTGTGTCCTGGTCTCTTCTAAGGACACCACTGACCTTACCTTACCGTAATTACCTCTTTAAAGACCCCCATCTCCAAACACAGTCACATTCTGAGGTAGTGGGGCTTAGGACTCAACATAGGAATTTGGGGGGGGCACAATTCATCCTCCCATGCCACCTATTGTAGGGCTTTCTGTAACTTGCTATAAATGCACAGCTGTTTGCCATATTGGATAAACAGAAGGCACCAAAGCTTGAGCTGTCTGGTCCAGGCCTAGGCCTCAAGGTCAGGCGCTCATCCTGGAAGGCAGGAGCATGTGTGCAATGTAGCCCATGACGGAAAAGGCCCAGGGTGAGAACGCGAAGTGCTGTGGTCATAGGCACTAACACTTTACCAGGCCTGGGACCCTGTGCCAGTTCCCCAAGGGCAGCCGAGGCGTGCGGGGAGCTCTGGCTGCAGCACAGTGAGGGACCAGCCCTGGAGCCAAATCCAGGCTCCGCTAACCCTCTCGCTCTGTGACCTTCAGCCTGTGTGTGCCCACTCTGTGCCCATTTCCTCATCTCTAAACAGGAATGATCACCAAATTCGCCTCCATGCATGCCCATGAGGAAGAAACACCTTTGAAACTTGAGAAAGTGCCCACCACACAGTTCACTTTAAGTGCTGAGGGTTGTGGTTGTTTAGAAATTCTTATTCCAATCCCAATATCTAATCCAATCCCGTGGGTCCATGGGCCCACCACTACCCTATTCTCCGTTTCTGATTCCTCCAGGCAAACATTCAGGGAGCAAATGTATTTCACAGACATTCACTAAGTGCCTGCTGTGTGAGGTGAAGGCTGGTGACTCCAGCCCTGATTTCCTAAATGGGTTGTTGCACGGATGAAATAGAGTTGTGGGTGGTAAGCTGCGTGCTGCTGTGTAAGGTTTAAGACTCGCTCATGGCTGGGTGGGCAGCAGGGTAGAGGATGGCCCCAAGCAGCACGGGGCAGGAAGCACAGAGGGACCAGATGTCAGGAGCGATCTCAGTGTGGGGGGGCAGCCACTGGTAGGTACCCACTGCAGGTGGGCACTGGGTGCCGGGCCCTCTGCATGCATGTGTGGTGTGTGAGGCGGGGAATGCAAGGGCTCAGGCGGGGCCGGTCTCTGCTCCTTCCTGGACATTGGAGGAGCTGCACCAGTGACAGCTTCTGCCTGACAGGCTGTGAGGGGAAATGATGCCACTTGCAGGAAGAGTCATGGAAGAGCAGACAGGGGTCCTGCTGCATCTCTTTCCCTTCTGGTGGAACTTCAAGCCCTGTATTTGAGGTGGTTGGTCTAAAACATGCAGGAGGTTGGCCTCACCCACATCAGATGTAACAAGGGCTATAAGCACACCTGCACAACTTGATTAAGCATCAAATTGTCTGGTTTGTTAACTTATAGCCTCCCAGCTGCGCCCCTCAACCCCCTGCAGCCACCACCACGTGCACACTGGCCCCAGTAGACTGGTTTCGACACAGCAGCAGAAGCCACCCTGTTGCTATGTAGATGCACAGCATGCAACCTCCAGGGCTTCCCTGTTCTGCTGTGCTTGGAGGGAAGATGCCTCCAGCCCTCCGCCCCCCAAGGCCTCTGCTCATCTTGCACCACTCTTCCCCTGACTCCTTGCCTGCAAGACTAGCCTCCTAGCTCTTCCTCCTGCAAACAGGCTATTCTTCAGAGCCACCTCAGGCACCGCTTCCTTGGTCATTTTCTCTTGCCTTCTTTGGGTCTTTGCTCCCTGGGACTTTCTAAGTGAAGTCTTTCTTCAGCAGTCACTGAAAATGCATCCCACTTAGGCGGTCCTGTTCAATTCTTGGAAGCTGGAAGCTCCATGCTCGTCCCTCAACCCCTGCTCTTCACCATAAGGCTGGGCCAGGATCAGAGGGAACCTGCAGATGGTCTTTCTCTCCCCTAAAGACAATGACAAGGACCAGTAGGAGCTGGCTTGGAAAAACCCTCTTCATTATCCCCTTGACTTATGAGCAGGGGCTGTTTGAAATTCCTCCTTGGTGGAGGCAAGACCACATTACACATTAGGTCGAGAAACTGAACTACTAAAGAGGAGGCTTACAAGCTCATTCTTCTGCTCCGAATCCTCCAGAAAGAACTGGCCTGGCTCCAAGCCTGAAGCGGAACAGGTGCCACCTTCTCTGCCCAGAAGGGCAGAACAGGTAGGGCCGTGCAGATAGTACAGGCCTAGCTCGATTCACCTGAGCTGGACCTCTCCCCTGCCTCTTTGTGGGAGCTTGGCAGGCTTTGCTCCCCTATTCTGACCCTGTCTCCCCATCTGAAATACAGGGGTGAGGAGGCCTGGTAATCCTCCTCTACCCTCCAGGAAAGCCTGGCATCTATTCTGACTGGTTAGCACAGTGTCTGTGGTTGAGAGAGCATCCCTGGGAGCTGTTACAAGGACAAAACAAGACAACCCATGGGGAGCCCCTATCACAGAACCAGGCACAGATCCATACAGTCAAAGATGAACCGCTAATTGCAGGTGGCTCGCGGCATTGCCCCCGATGGGGATAAGTGTACATTTCAGTTGATGATCAGAAAGGCCTTCAGGCTTTAGGGGTGTTTCCCTTTAATAATGGAATTAGAGACTGGTGGATGGGAAGAAACTCCCTTAAAGACACTCTCACCTGAATAAAGGACTTTCCACTAATGAAATTGCACTGTTGATCCCATCTCCTGGGGAAAGGCAATCTGTGGGCAGCCAGGCTTGACATTAGTTTGCTAAGATTTGTGTTCATTGCCCCTCTTCTTTCTCCACATACCAAGGAAGTATAGATGAAAAGAGAAGCACTATCAGCTGGTTTGAAAATTCATCTTCAAAGGGATTCGCATCCTGCCTTTCTTGGCCGAAGTCAGACTTATTAATATACCTAGATTCCAATACTGGCTTTTCTACTAACTTGCTTTTCTACTAATTTTTCTACTAACTGGCTTTTCTACTAACTTCTACTAACTTGAGTGTTTGGGTTGCATATAGATGCGGGGGATTTTTATATTACCTATACACCTCCATAAGCCTTTAGTATGAAATAAAATGCCCAAGAATTGCTCATCCTCTCTATTGTTGCTGCTGTTGTTGTTGTTGTTTTTAATCTCAAATAAGATGTGGCTAGAATAGATATTATCTAAGAGTGAGAAGAGTCTTAGAAAACATCGAGTCCAATTTCTTTTTTTTTCGAGTCCAATTTCTGACTTTATAGATGATGAAGGTAAGTTTTCGAGGAGGAGAAGGGACTTAACTTCTGATTCCAGAAGTCTTAGGACTCTAAATTCTAAGCAACTCACGCAATAGTGTGGAGAGCCAATATTAGACCCACAGAGACAGCCTGGCCCAGCAGGTTCATATTCTTCCTCAGATGTGCCTGCCAATAATGAAGATGGAGCTTGAACGAAGCCTTCAGAAGCCCGTTCATTTCCCTTGAACACGTCTCTGTCAGGCCGTGCGGGGTGAGGAGGAAAGATAATGCAGTTGCATCCAATTCTCTCCCCGGCTGATAAAGAAGACGCTGGTGGCAGGGATCAGCAGCCCATGTGGCATGTGGATGGGTAGAAAGAGTTTCCATCTTCCTAAGCCAGACAGCTCTGTGACTACTGAGTGGTGAGCTGCATTCAGTTCTGGGTTATTTAATAGAGGCAGCTTTGATTCTACCTCTAGAAATGGCTGCAGGGAAGTGTGGGGGACGGAAGTGTGAGGGAGAAGAGGAACAAATAGGAGAGAACACCCCACTATCAGGAATCTAGGGTTCACCTGACTCAGCAAATTGTGGCTCTGGGAGGAACAGAATGTTCCCGTGTCCTCCAACTCCTTTGTACAGAGAAATATCTTAATAAATACTTTTGGAGTCAAACTGATCTTTTCAGTCTTATCCATAAGTTACCATTGCTCTAGCTGGTCCTTCAATCCTGAAGTCCCCCCAGGCTTCCAAACTTTGCATTCTTGTCTCCCATTTGGGGGTCGTGGATCCCCTCTTAGGGGACCTGATGAAAATTGCTGATTCTTTCCCCAAGAAAAGTCCCATAAACAAGTATGTGAGAATGCAGATCACAGTTGCAGGGAATTCTAACCCTTGGTCTGTATACACTGGTGGGTTTCACTTATTCTCTCAGCTTCTATATCCTATGTGCCTACAAATCTATATCTTTAACCCAGATTTTTTCCCCAAATATCACCTATATGCAGCCTATACATGGAGAGGATTATATGGATGGCAGAGAGTGTTTGGGTTTCATATAGATGTGGGGGATTATTATACTACCTGTACACCCCCATAAACCTTTAGTATGAAATAAAATGCCCAAGGAATGGTTATGTGTGCTGCACAATGAGAAATTACACAAATATCTTAGAGAAGCCTGAATCATGCTCTTCACTATGGAGAAGACCTGCCACCTAGAAGACGGGTTTGTCATCTTCATCCAAAAAGGCAGAGTAAGGAAGGAATTTTGTATGGCAGCACATCATAGGTGATGGGAAGGAGAATTTCCTATAATTTGAGCTGTCCCAAAAACAGAAGTTCAGAACACGGGAAGGCTTTGGTGTCGCTTCTTGGCTCCTCAGGTGTAGAGGAAAGCTCTTGGTTATCAATAGCATATTTCCAAACTGAGCCAAACAGGTGCACATTTGGAAATAGGCTTCCCAGGACGACTGGGTGGCTCAGTGGTTGAGCGTCTGCCTTTGGCTCAAGGGATCCAGAGTGGAGTCCTGCATCAGGCTCCCTGTGGGGGGCCTGCTTCTCCCTCTGCCTGTGTCTCTGCCTCTCTCTGTGTCTCTCATTCATGAATAAATAAATAAATCTTTAAAAAAAAAGGAAATAGGCTTCCCTCACTTACTGCAGGTTTCAGGGAGGCTTGTCCTTGGTTGAGCTCCCAGTGTGTGTCCTGTTTCAGAGCACCATATGGCCTCTAATACCCCACACAGCTGATGGGAGAACCCACACTACAAAATAGCTCATGAGAAGATATGTTTGTGGTACCAGCACTTGGTTCTCCAAAAACCCTTACTCATCTCACACTCAGTACAGAATAGAGGTCTGGGTATGAGTCACCGATTTGGGGTCAAAGAGATCCAAATCTTTACATATCAGTTTGAATTGAAATCAGTTTCAAGAACTCTGGTTTTTCTGCTACTGTTTGTCCTGTTAAACCCTCAGTCAATTCCATGGAAGCATCACCAAAGTGCTTTCCCTGATCTGGATCTGGGATGAATTCTAGCTGTGGTCGTGAGGTCTGTGAAAATGATAGTCATGAGGGAACAGACACTGAGCAAAAATCATGAGAGGAAAAGGAGACATTTTGGGATGCCTGGGTGGCTCAGTGGTTGAGCGTCTGCCTTTGGCTCAAGGCGTGATCCCAGAGACCCGGGATCAAGTCCTGCATCGGGCTCCCTGCAGGGATCCTGCTTCTCCTTCTGCCTGTGTCTCTGCCTCTCTCTCTCTCTCTCTCTCTCTCTCTGTCTCTCTCTGCCTCTCATGAGTAAATAAATAAAATCTTTTAAAAAATAGAAAAGAAAAAGAAGACATTTTATCTTCATAGTGAAGGTCACAAACCATAATCATTACCTTTCTCCAGCAATGGTTGTGCTAATTACCACTGGTGGTACCTGTTTGTTTATTATAAAATTTAAAGATCCTTGAAGGACTTTAATTTGGTTAACTTTTTATCTACCCCGGATGGCTGTGGATGCCCCATTTACCTGAGATTCATAAAACCATGCCCTTATAAAAATAGTAAGTCATGGAAAAGGTGGAGGACTTTGGAGGCATCCTTTAATACAAATTAGGACCACTGGGTTTCAGGAAAGAGAGAACTGAGTCTAAAACTTCAAAGTCATTTAAACTTCTAAACTCTCAATTTTTACATCTATAAACCTATGTTCTTAAGAATACTTTTTAAAATTGACTTTTTAAAAATAGAAGTATAATTAACACACAATTTTACATTAGTTTCAGGTGTGCAACATACTGATTCAACAATCCTATACATGACACAGTGCTCACCATGGTAAGTGTAGTCACCATCTGTCACCACTCAAAGTTATTACAATATTATTGGCTTTATTCCCTACACTGTACTTTTCATCTCTGTGATTTATTTATTTTATACCTGGAAGTTTGTACCTCTTCATTCCCTTTATGCTCTTTTTAAAGATTTTATTTACTCATGAGAGAGAGAGAGAGAGAGAGAGAGAGAGACAGTAGAGGAGCAGAGGGAGAGGACAAACAGACTCTGTGCTGAGAGCAGAGCCAAACACGGGGCTTGACCCCAGGACCCTGAGGTCATGGCCTGAGCCAAAAACAAGAGTCAGATGCTTAATGGACTGAACCACCCAGGTGCCCCTTTCCCCTTTATTCTTTAGGATTGTATTGAATACTAAATGTGTTCGTGGATTTGAAGTACTTGACATATTACTCAACACATGGTAAATATATCCATTAAGTTCTGGTTTTAAATATTTTATTTATTTATTCATGAGAGACACACAGAGAGAGAGAGAGAGAGGAAAGAGAGAGAGAGAGAGAGAGAGAGAGAGGCAGAGACATAGGCAGAAGGAGAAGCAGGCTCCCTGTGGGGAGCCCAATACGGGACTTGATCCCCTGAGCAAAAGGCAGATGCTCAAATGCTGAGCCACCCAGGCGTCCCAGAGACAAGTTGTATCTAAAATAAAATGGGAATGCAAAGGACCCATAATAGATACAATGATCCTGAAGAAGAAAAATCTGAAGTGTTCATACTACTTGATATCAAAACTTAATAGAAACCTACAGTATCCAAAAGAGTGTGGTGATGGTATAACAATGACAAATACATGAATGGATCCAAGGCATAGACCAAGTCATATACGTAATTTGTTTTTTGACATTTTACTGGAGAAAAGAACAAATTTTTAACAAATAGGGCAGGAAAAACTGAATAAATGAAGAAAAAAATTCCACTAGAATTTGGTGGAACCAAGATCTAATGCAGAATTTTTACCTTCAAGGTCTGTTTAAATACTTCCCTCCCTTGCTATTCCAGCACAGTGATCTGCAAAGCGTCCTAATTAAATATCCAGCCATCTCTGTCAAATTGTTTTTCAAATCATTCTTTATAAGGAATGAGAGGATACATTCAGAGGATTTCCAAGGTAGCTTTGGATTTGAAGAATCTGTCTCTAAATGGCTTGAATGTCTCTAATGGCCTAAGGATTGGACCCCAGACTTCCTGAGCACAGCTCACTCTACCCCTACCTGCTTCTCAGCCCAGCTTCTACCCTGCAGGCAGGGAATGAGTGCTGCCTCATGGACCTCAGAAGCCCTCGTCATTGCAGAATAGACACAGACCCAGAAATATCTCAAGGGCTTGGCAATGCGTTTAATTTAATCTTTCGCCTTGCCCCTGAAATCAATTAGACTTGTTTTCTTAAACTCCAGGAGTGTGTGCAGACTGCAGCCTTTCTTCAAAGTCACCAGAACATATAAAAATGATTCCATGATCTGCCAACTCCCAGGCACTCCCAACTTGGTCATTCTGCCTCCTGAGAGGCCCTTGTACCTCTTTCTAGAGCAAGTACCACACACAAATCTCCAAAGCCAAGGCCTGGGATTACCTGGCTTTTGGATGATATGTCATATTATGGGAGGCTATCAGAGTTAACAAAAAAGGCTGACATAACAAGGGCCTGATCCTGCATATAATCCACATAAGGTGGTTGCTTAGTCTGATGGGAAGAAATAATAATGGTGGTAATATGGAAGTGATTGCACTAATAAGCCAGACATCCTGGTCCAGAAGAGGCAAAAGCATTGGGCATTCTACAAGGGGATGACATTCAGATAGGTATCAGGACATGTGTCTATATGAATGAAGTGTAGGGCTGAGGCTGATGATGGCCAAGTGGAGTGGATGGCAGTTTCCAGCAGAGTCCAGAAATCAAATGGCATGTCTTCAGGAAGATGGATACCAGAGCATAATCTGGGGGAAACTGAGCTGGGATCTGAAGGATTGGCATGAGTTAAAGATAGAAGTGGAAGAGGAAGGTTGCTAAGGGACAGAAAGGCATATGTGGAAGCCCAGTGCTAGGATGGACTATGGTACTTCCAAGGGATTAAGAAGATGCCAGGGAGGCTAGAACAAGAGAGAGGGAGCAGGCAGGTAGGGCAAGATGAGGCTGGAGAGCTGAGTGCTGGGGCTTCCTTCATCCTAAGTCATGGGAGGGCACTGGAGGCATTAACTGAGGGTCATGTACTCTATATTGTGAAATGAAAAAGAAATCTGACTCTCAAGACAGGAAATCAACAATGCTTATTGAATGTATAAACACATATAAACAGTATAAGCACCAAAACTTGCAAGAAATGGAGAGCAAACTGATTAGAATGGTCATCTACATGAGAAGGGATTTCAGAAAGTTTTTGCTTTTCCTATTATATATTTCTATATCTTACAAATATTTTACATCAGTACATTTTGCCTTTTCTGAAAAGAAAATAGTTTTGTTTTCCTTCTTTAAAAAGCAAAATCTCTGCAGACAATGCCTTCTTTAGACAATAGGAATAAATTGCAAAGGAAATTGCCCTAATGTGACCCAGACTGGGACTGGGCATACTTTAAACATAAATAGAAAGGTCTTTTGATGATGTAATTTTAAAAGTGTCCTTGACATTCTTAAAGGTTTCAGCAAGCCCAAAGAAAAGAAAAAATAGAATCATGTTGCTGAAAAAGACCTTAGAGTTCAAACAACCCAACTTGTATATTTTACAACTACAGGAAATGATGCTCTGAGAGACAGAACTTCAAAGAGAAATCCATTCAATAATCAAGAGCATTTCTAAACAATAATAAAAACCAATTAGACATTTACATTTTTAATAGTTTCAAGTATTAATCACAATAAAACTTCAGTTAACTAAGAGAAAAATGTGTGCAATTTAGTCACAAAGAATATAAGAAAAATTTCCAAATATAAAGTGAAGACCTGCAGAAATGAAGAACTGTATATCATGGTCAAGCATGGGAAGATTTACCATCAAGGCCTGCAGAATGGACTGCCATATAGTAGATGCTCCATATATCCAAGCTGGAGTGAATTCATTAGAAATAAGTCAGTCCTCTCCACATGTTAAACACACAGACATTGGCATTCTAGGAAAAATCCTCTTAAGGTTGGTTGGTTGGCTTTTCTTTTTAAATCAATGTTTGTGCTATAATTTCCATTAAGCAAAATGCATTTATTTCCAAGTGTACAGGTTGATGAGTTTTTTTTAAGGTTTTTTTTAAAGATTTTATTTATTTATTCATGAGAGACACACACAGAGAGAGAGAGGCAGAGACACAGGCAGAAGGAGAAGCAGGCTTCATGCAGGAAGCCTGATGCAGAACTTGATCCCAAGACCCCAGGATCACGCCCTGGGCTGAAGGCAGGCGCTAAACCACTGAGCTACCCGGGGATCCCTGGGTTGATGAGTTTTGACAAACATCTACGTCAGTGTGACCACCACCTAACTAGAGACTTAGAATATCTCCATTACCCCAAAGTCTCATGAGGCCTTTCAGGAACTTGACAGACTGATCTGCAAATATACATTGTAGAGCAAAAGGTCAAGGAGAGTTTAGACAATGCTGAGGAGCAGCAAGTGGAGGATCTGATCTAACAGGTACGAGATTAATTTTAAAACCACGGTAATGAAGACATGAACAGTCCAAAGGCACAGTTATGAACTCCAGAAATAGACACATTCAGATGAGCCTCTATACATTTTGCAAACTATATATGTCCAAAATGGTGTCGCAAGTCAGGTTCACTGGAAGACAGTCACACCAATTCATTTACCAGTTCTCTGCTGTTGCTTTACTGCTGTATCAGTAGAGTGGAACAGAGGCTGTATGGCCTGCAAAGCCTAAATCAGGTATCTATGAGCTGACCCTTTATAGAAAACATTGGCCAACCCCTGCTCAAGACATTTGTTGAGGGGATCCCTGGGGGGCTCAGCGGTTTAGTGCCTGCCTTCAGCCCAGAGCATGATCCTGGGGTCCCGGGATCAAGTCCCACATCAGCCTCCCTGCGTGGAGCCTGCTTCTCCCTCTGCCTATGTCTCTGCCTCTCTCTGTGTCTCTCATGAATAAATAAATAAAATCTTTTTTTAAAAAAGACATTTGTTGAATACTACAGCTGCATGATGTGAGGGGCTAAAATGCTAAATGATTTGTACTCCACCTTATCCTCATCATGGAAATTTAAAATTCTCTAGCTCTTTTTACCCCTCCCATCTTTTGCATTGTTTTTATAGATCTCAGTTTCAAGTATAAATTACATTTTGGCTCTTCATTCCTTCTCTCATTTCTCTATTTTTAATTTTTAAAATATTTTTAAAGATGTTATTTATTTGAGAGAGAGAAAGAGAGAGAGAGGGCAGAGACACAGAGGGAGAGGGAGAAGCAGACTCCCCACTGAGCAGGGAGGGAGACCAATGCTGAATTCCAGGGCCCTGAGATCATGACCTGGGCCAAAGGCAGATGCTTAACATATTAAGCCACCTCAGTGCCCCCTATTTCTTTATGTTTTATATGGGTTCATTTTCTCTGGTCTTAGTTTATTATCAGCATATCTGCACTAAATACTATCTCTTATTTCCTTCTGAAGTATTTATATTTTGCCTTCATTTTTAAAAAAGATTTTATTTATTTATTCATGAGAGACACAGAGAGAGGCAGAGACACAGGCAGAGGGAGAAGCAGGCTCCACGCAGGGAGCCCGATGTGGAACTCGATCCCGGGACTCCAGGATCACGCTCTGGGCCAAAGGCAGACGCTCAACCACTGAGCCACCCAGGTGTCCCTTGCCTTCATTTTTGAAGCTGCTTTTGCTAGCTATCGAATTATAGGGTGATATTAGTTTCCTTTCAGCGTTCTAGTGGCTACCCATGCATCTTTGATTTATTACAAATCAAACACAGATTGTTAGTCTTACCAGTTCTCTCATAATGCTAGGACCTTCAAATATTCAAATTCTAATCATTACCTTCATGTTTTTCTGTTATTTTAGACTACCAGAGTTGGAGGACCCATAATCTAATCACTGGGTTACCTCTAAAAGAATAGTAACAGATGTATAACTAATTTAATGTCAGGATACAGGGAACAATAATATTTTTAATTTAAAAGAAGGCAAAAGAAGAAGAGAAACTAAAACATACAACAAATGTATGGGTCAAGTAGGGAATAAATAGTAAGAAGATAAATAGAACTTTTTTGTATATATTAGTGCTTAATTTTAAATGATTACTATTTCTGTGAAAACACTGAGATTATCAAAATAGATACAATAGCAAATGCAACAATATTTTTGTGTATAGGAGTCATATGTACCTTTATTATAAAAACACAGAAATATACAAAGGGTGGAATATGCATATCATGCTCATACTAACCAAAAAACAAAACAAAACAAAAAAACAACAAACACCTAGCTTAACCATACTAGCATCTGTTCATGTGGATTCAGGCAAAATAGATTTTAAGGCAAAAAAAACATTACTAAAGAAAAGCCACACTTCCTTAATGAAAAAAGGGCCAAACCATCAAGAAGAAACAACAATTCTGAACCTGTGTGTAGCTTCAAAACATATGTATCAAAACCAAAAGGAGTTGGGATCCCTGGGTGGCGCAGCGGTTTGGCGCCTGTCTTTGGCCTGGGGTGCGATCCTGGAGACCCGGGATGGAATCCCACATCGGGCTCCCGGTGCGTGGAGCCTGCTTCTCCCTCTGCCTGTGTCTCTGCCTCTCTCTCTCTCTCTGTGACTATCATAAGTAAATTTTAAAAAAAATTAAAAAAAAAAACTAAAAGGAGAATAGAAGAACTGAAGAAATTCACAATGACCCTGGAAGTTCTTCTCATAGTAGGTGATAGGTCATCCAGGGAAAACCTCCATACAGATAAAAAAATAAAAACAAAACACCAAAATAAAGTTACTTGACATAAATTGAACACTATGCCCTCACTGACCATATATACATTCTTTGCAAGTAGACATGACAACTTCCCAAAGTTGACCATATAATGGACTGCAAAGCAAGCCTTAACAAAAGTCAAAAGACTGCAATTATTCAGATTATATTTTCTGATCATGGTGAAATTAGGCTAGAAGTACACATCATAAGATCATTTTAAAATCCCCAAATTATGGGGAATATGAATAATAGTGAAAGGGAATATAAGGGAAGGGAGAAGAAATGTGTGGGAAATATCAGAAAGGGAGACAGAACATAAAGACTTCTAACTCTGGGAAATGAACTAGGGGTGGTGGAGAGGGAGGAGGGCGGGGGGTGGGGGTGAATGGGTGACGGGCACTGAGGGGGACACTTGAAGGGATGAGCACTGGGTGTTATTCTGTATGTTGGTAAATTGAACACCAATAAAAATTAATTTATTAAAAAAATAATAAAAAAATAAAAAAATAAAATCCCCAAATTATGGGCGCCTGAGTGACTCAAGGTTGAGCATCTGCCTTTGGCTCAGGGCGTGATCCCAGGGTCCAGGATCGAGTCCCACATCAGGCTCCCTGCAGGGAGCCTGCTTCTCCCTCTGCTTGTGTCTCTGCCTCTCTCTCCCTCTCTGTCTCTCATGAATAAATAAATAATTAAATCTTTTAAAAAAAATAAATAAAATCCCCAAATTATTTGTAAATTAAGCAATACATTTTAAGATAATTTACCAAAGGGGGAAAAAAACACACAACAAAAAGTACAAACATATTGAACTAAACAGTAAAGATATGATATAGTAAACCTTTTGCAGTGCAGCTAAAGCAGTTCCTAGAGAGAAATGCATGCCCTCAAGTCCAAACATTAGAAAGGGAGAGAAGATAAAAAGTATTTACCTAATTCCATCTCACAAAACTAGGGAGCAAAAAAAAAAAAAGAATTGAAGGGAGGAAATAAGGAAATAAAATAATTTTAAAAACGACAATTCAATGGATTAGAAGGAATATGTAAAATAGAAAAATCATCAGAGCCAAAAATTTATTCTTTAAAAATATTCATGACATTGGTAATTCCCTAGCAATATTAATCAAAAAAGAGGGAGGCAATAAACACATATTACCAACACGAGGCAACAAACTGGAGAAATTGCTACACATCCTCACACATCACTGATGGAGGTATAAATTGGGAAAAACTATGGTGAAGAACGAGTTGGTGGTATGTACAAAATTTGATGATTCTGTAATTCTGTGTGGAGGGATGTGGATTAAGGTGATGGTTCTGAAATCTGTATGTATGTTAGAATCTCCTGGCAAGCTGAGAATCAAAGCAAACCAAACAGATAATGAAATTGGAATATCCAGAGCTGGAGTGGGCATGTACTCGCCCATTTTAAAAATGCTCTCAGTTTTCAATTCTCCTTAATGTACAACCAGAGCTGAGAACCATTTCCCGCAGGGAAACCCATATAAATATTCATAAGGAGACATGTTTATACGGAGATAAGGATATTCTTTGTCCTATCTGTAAGAGAGAAATTAAAAAGGAGACGATAAACATTCATCAACAGAAACATTAATAATGAATCTGGAAATTTTCCGCATTGGGATACTATTCAGTTCATTTTTGGATGAATGAATGAATGAATGAATGCCCAAATATGATCACTTGGAGGAATCTAAAAAACATAGTAAGAAGAACCATTTGCATTATGATAAGTCCAGTATGATCCAATTTTATAAAGTTTGGAAAGATCTCCCAAATCTACTCTATGTCTTAAAGTCAGTAGAGTGTGGTAGGTATGAACTGAGAATCTGGTTCAGCTATCAACTTCCTTCCCAAAAACGATTGACCTCGTCAATCGCATGATTTCCGTGTGCCTCACTGTCACCCTTTATGCATGAGGGTATTTTTAGTCCACACCTCAGAGGATTGCGGTGAGAACAGGAAGAGCTGACCGTAGGAAGTGATGTGGGGCCATCCATCCTTACCACTGTTAACAGCTCAGGGCTCAACCGTATCCATAACAGTTCTTAGCATCCAGTATGGCGGGATGGTAGATGGTAGGCCTGGGTGGTGAGGCTTACCTGTTTTTTATGCTTTTTTCTACTCTTTCCTGCATGTTTAAAGAATTTTATGAGAAAAACAATTTAAGAGTCACAGACCGTGTTCACAAGTCAAGTCTTTTTTTTACCTGGACCCCTTGCCCAAGGTCATTCAGTTGTTCACTGCACACAACCCAAGGTTCTGACTCCACATTGCAGGGTGTCTGAAAAATCCCAAAACCATCCTGCCTCAGAGCTCTTGCCTCTAATTTAGCAAATGTGACATACGGAATTAAATTCATAATGTGTGTAGGAATCATTTCTATTCCAACCACTGAGAAACTAGCCTGCTGGAGCCATGGTTTCAAACATCCTTTGTGATTCTTTAATTGGTTTTTTTGTTGTGTTGGGTTGTTTTTACTTTGTTCACCTCTCCTTCACTGACTTAAGACTGGGAAATTCAATTGGAAAAACCACTCCCTCGATTTCCCACCTCATTCAGAATAAATGCAGAAACTGCCTTCTTACAAGTACATTCTTACCAGCATGTCATGCTGGCTCCTGAACACATTTCTCCTGATCTCCTGCCCCCTCCCCTGTGCTCCTCTGTCCTGGCCACACTCACTGGTTTTGGTTTTGGTGTTTCCTTTTCAAATCTGCCAAGCATTCTCTTATCTCAAAGTCCTGGTACTCGCTCTGCCAGGGTCTCTCCCTACAGATCTCTCTGTGGCTCACTCCGCTTAGAGAGTGACATCCTTCCTGGCCAGCACATCTAAAAGAGCCACTTTACTCTACTACTCTCTGCCCAGCCTGGTTTATTTTTCCTCATGGCTTACACACAGGCCAGCCCCCAATATGCACAAGACCCAGAGCAAGGATGCAAACAGAGGCCCACGTATCTGATTATTTACAAGTTACAAGTCAAGCTGGCAAGCTGTTAGTAAGATGTTTTCTATTCTCCTACATTGACAAATATGCAGTCATAACCACCTACCAGGCTCAGTTTAAATTTAGAATTTTCAGATTCCTCTGAATTTTGTACGAGAAAGCAGGGAGGGTGGACCTCTAGTTCCCAGACTGACTCTCAATCCCTTAATTCCCAGCCTAGGTTAGAGACCAAGGAAATAGGTGGGAGCCTCAATTGCCCTATATCTTAGATCATGTGCCCACATGGAAGGGGTTCTGATTTTGTTTGGGCAGAGCCCTTCAATTTATTAGCTCTTCACCAGACTCTGCGACCCAATAGATGGCTCGGAGATGGTCACAGACAGAGATAACTACACTAAAAGAAGTTTTCACATAGGCTGAGAGACATGCCTGGTACAGGTCTGCAACCCGAAGGCACGGAAGAGCCAGACAGATAGGATGGATTATGACAGGTCACAATCCAGAAGCATGAAGGTTTTAAGAATCTGGGCTCTTAGGTCACCCGGCTCATGTTCAAATCCTGGCTCTGTCACTCACCAGCTTTGTGACTTTGAACAAGTTATGTAACTGGCCTTTGGCTGCTCCAGAGGATGCTTGAGGTGAATTGCCTGAGTTAGTCCAAGTGAGTAGAATAGGGTCAGGCAGTTATTAAAGCTCTGGTAGGTGTTCGGCAGGAGAGCGCTACAGCCTTCAATGTCCTCACTCTTCCCTTCACCAAATCCTCCTGGTTTATAATAGAATCAAGGGCTGATATATAAATTAAATATCTCCTTGAAAATAAATTCTGAGTTGTAGACTTTGTACTTCATAAGGTTTTACAAGAAGGAGAGGAAAATAGATACCGAAGTCACCCAGAAAAGTTTCTGAGAGGAAGTGGGACCTGGAGTAGCCCAGAGGAGTGGGCATTGGGCTGGAGAGAGGTTCCCCAGCCTTCCACACCAAGGCCCCTTCACTAGAATAAGGGCTGAGTGTCCTAACTGCAGTGCTTTGAAGGATACAGTGAATTTGGGTATTTAAGCAGCAACCTAAAGAACAATGCCATTTTAGTTGTAACTTACAATGAGCCCCTTCCCTATGGGAGGAGGGGGCAGGTCTTCTCAACCCATCTACTTCCTGCCCCTTCACAAGGCTTTCTCTCCATTGTAAGGCAGCCTCATCTTCCAAGTGGTCATTTGTGGGTGCTATCTGTGAGCGGCCTTGTTAGGAACCCTGCCTGCAAAGCCAAGTGAGCCTTGTCCACAGAGCCACTCAGCTGCCTTGTCTAATTGGAGTTTGCTAACAACATGCTGAAGGGCAATGGTCTCTGCACAGATGCCGTATTGATTTTGGTTCATCCCCAAAGCCTTGCCCACCTCATACCCGGTTATGTTCTCTACTAATTAAACCCTGGTGTCCTTGGGATTGGATCAAGCTAGATGCAGAAGGAGCTCTCTGTCCTGGACTTCTCCTCTCATTTCCTCTCATTGCCCTTTAGGGCAATCTAGGACTTGTGTTTGGAAAACGCTGTTTAAGAACTTGGTGAATATGGTGGATTTACAATCTCAGAATTGAACCAAGGAATAAGAGCCAATGTTCAGTTATAGTGTGTGTGTGTGTTTGTGCACGCATAGGTGTGTGTGTGTGTGTGTGTGTATATATATATATGCCTGTGTGTATGTATGTGTATGAGCATGCATCTATGTATGCACATATATACATGGGCATACACACACTATATGCTGCCTGTGGCTGCAGCATGGAACTTTCCCTTTCTCTTTCTGCCTCATCAACCACGCTTCAACTCCAGAACAGCAGAATTGTGAATTGTGTTCCCCCAAAAATATATTGAAGTCCCAACTTCAAGAAGCTGTGACTGTGATCTTACTTGGAAATTAAGGTCTTTGCAGATAAAATCAGGTTAAGGTGAGGTGATTAGAATGGGTCCCAACACAATGACTTATGCCCTTTTAAGAAGAGGAAAAGAGACACAGAGATGTAGCGGGGAGAACACCACATGATGACAGAAGCAGAGACTGGAGTGGTGTGGCTACAAGCCAAGGACAGCCAAGCATTGCCACAACCACCAGAAGCTGAGAAAAGCCTGGAATGGAACTTAGGGCATTCTCAAAGAAATTTGTTGACACCTGTACTTTGGATATTTATCTCCAGAACTATGAGAATAAATTTCCATTGTAGTAAGCCACACAGTTGTGGTACTTAGTTTATGCAGCTCTAGGAGTCTATACAGGACACACAAGCTATTCAGCTTCAACACTGCAGAAACATTAGGAATCAAAGGACATTCACTGTCAACCTTGAATCCCCAGCCATGTTACAGCGGCTTCCTTGCATGTCTGTCTATTTTTTGTGACTGTTTCAACTAAATGTCAATTGTTCCTCCTGGATGAAAACTTCTTCTACCACATTGGACCATTGATGTAAACTTCTCGCCCACCAAGTTTACTGCTAATACCCCAAAGCCTGTGGAGGGAAGGAGCACCTCATTCGAGTGAGAACAGAAGTTGCCATAATTTTCCCCAAAGTATTTCCTTAGCAATCGCAAACCATCTACACAGTCATTGTTCTTTCTGAGAATAGATTCTCTTTGACATAATTAATCCACCAGACCTGTCTCTTCCCTCAGCTTTTAGTCATCCATCCATTCAACAAATATTTATCAGGAGGATATTGTATTCCAGACATTTTTCTAAATGCGGAAACCACTAGGGATAGAGCAGCAGACAAAATGGTCAACAGCCCCAGCCTTCAGAGGATGTACATTCTTGAAGAGAAAGCCAAACAATAAACAACCCAAAGGTTAGGAAAATACACAGTGTATTTCATACAGTATATACTATATGGTGTTAATGATATTTTATAGGTTCTGTGGAGAATAATAAATCAGAAAAGGCAGATAGGAAGTTCTCCATCCAGAACATACAGTGAGAACCAACTGCCAAATCTTGTTGACTTACGAGAACAACCACTTACTTCTCTTTGATGGGTCTCCAGGTCAGCTTCATTTCCAGGTCTACTTGAACTCAGTTGGGCTCCACTGGTCTTGGGTCAGACTCAGAGTCTCCAGGATGGGCCCCAGGGACCTCAGCATCTTGATATTTATACCCTGATATAATCTTCTCCCTTAGCAACTCACTTTTGATAAATGAACAGGGCAAAAGCAACTTCCAAGATTGGGTTATAAAAAGACTGTGCCTTCTGCCTTGCTTGTCTTTACTTACACTTTCTTTGTCTGGGTCCTCACTCAGGGGGAAGCCAGCTGCCATGCTGTGAGCTGCCCACAGAGAGGCCCACATAATGAGGAACTCGTGTCTCTGGCCAACAACCAGTGAGATTCTGAATGTCTGGCTCAGAACAAGTTAGTAAATGAATGCTTTGTGCTCACGAGGGCAGAGGATGACATGAGAGAGGGTGACAGTGCCTCTCGATGGAGATGGAGGGATAGACACCTCCTGGAAGGTGGCAACCTACTAGCATGGAAGGAAACAGAAACACATATTTTTCACAAATTTATTCTAAGCAAATCAGGTGCTATTTAATTTCCTTTTTGGAAAGAATGAAGCACAATAAAGACAGAAGACTTTTTTTTTTTTTTAAGATTCCCCACTAAGGAGTTGTGTTTATTTTGAGTTTCTCTGCTAGTTTGTACTGATCTGATATCATGGGTGTCTTTTTCACCATGGTTTTATGACTGTTTTTCTTTTCATGTGGAACTAGAAATACAACATTTGCTAATTTGCAGGAAAAAAAGTCTCATTTTTATGATACTCAAGCACAAGACTTAAGATAAGTCTCTCTGGATGGTTTCCATGATTTTTGGTGGGGCAGGGCAGCCCCTGATAGTCACTGAGACCAACCTTGGCACAGGCAGACTGACCTGAAGATATAGGACCCATGCTGTGGGATCTTCGGTAGTTGCTTCCACAAACTGAAACTCAAGATTCATAGTAAGAGAACCTGTGTTCAGGTCCCAGCTCTGCCACTTTACATGTATGTGGCATTTGGCAAATCCTTTCATCTCTCTCCGAAATGGATACACATGATGGTACTGTTCATATCTCCAAGTTCTGGTAGATCTTAAATAACATTAAATAGCATCTAAAAAGAACTTCACAAGGGACCCTCTAATGGACACAGCAACATAATGGTTATTAAGTGTGCAAAGGTAGGTAGAATTTGCTGGGAAAATGAAGACATTGTACATACATCAGGTCTTGCTAGTATTACAACCCAAGGAAAGGGCTGGTTGCCCCTTCCCAAGGGCCGCAGTGTTGCTAAGTGGGCAGTGAAGAGTTTTGACTCCTGAAGGTAAGAATCAGACTTGATCCTTTTGAAATATGACAGAGAGCGTCTTCCAGCGTTTCTGCACTCCTACATCATTCCTAACCCTGTTCCTCACCTTCATCTTTCTCCTTCTTTCACGTCCTTATTGCTTTCTTATTTACCATTTGGCTCCTTCCTACTCATACTTCTCTATCGCCGTCATGGAGGTGCGCAGCTTGGGGGCACTTTCCATCCACTGCAAGGGCTGCTGTCTCTGGGCAGCCACCCACTGTGGCATCTCCAGATGGCTGTGACTGAGCATCGCAGGACAGTGGGTTCTGGGCATTTCCACCCAAGGTGACTTCCCCAGCCCAACCCTGTGCCTGCCCCCAGCTCATCACTGCTCTGGACCCCTATGTGGACAGCTTGAGGCCCCATCAAGACTTACCTTGTTGGCGGAGATGCTCTCTGCTCAGGTCTGCATCCTCTGCTTTCCTGTCTCAGGTGTCAGACCTGCACTGGGGCCTGGAGGCTTTCCTTCCCAGTCCTGTTTGGCCCCACTCACCTCTCACGTGTTCTCCCCCATGAGCATCGTGTGTGCCGAACTCCTCAGCGTCCGCTTGCTGAACTGACCCACTTTCCTCCTCAGCTTGCTTTCCTTCCATCTCCTCTTACTGGACATCAGCTGTGGTGCTCACCACAGGTGTAGGTCATGCACCCCCATCAGGCAGATCAGTGACACCATCTGGTGACGGAAGGGCTGGCCAGATGGGACCTCAGGAGATGCAGAGATGTCATCTCGGGATTGAAAACACTGAGCGGTGGCCATGCTCTGAGCAGCGGGAGACTACTGCCACCCCGCTTGTCAATGCCATTCCCCTTTCAAGGTGGTGATGGCACCTCAGACACTGAGGTCATTCCCTTAGACTCTCATCTGGATCCCAGAGTCCCTGGGGCTGACCTGGTCAGGGAGTCAGAAGGAGGTGAGAGGGAAGGAGCTCCAAGTCTTAGCAGCCGGGTGCTCCCAGGACCAAGAACCAAGACAGGTGTGGAACTTCGACCACAATATTGTCACATCTCCTCTCCCTGAGCTTTCCCCAGGGCCCACTAGTGCCTTGAGAATTCAGATTCCCTCCTCTCCCCTGCATTAAGTGCCTTTGGATCCCAGCTCCTTTCAAACCAGCCCTGGAGAAAGTCTGATTAGCACAATTGTGGCTAAGATGCTAAGACTTTCAAAAGTTTCAGGAATTTTTTGAGTGACAATTGATCTCACCCAGAGGGTATGCGCATGTTAACAAGGGTGAAAGCAAGGTCTTAAACTGAAGGAAGAAATTTCAAGCAGCCTGAGCCTAGTTCCTGTGGGACAAGAGGGTTTGGTGTGTTGTGCTTTGTACTTCTTGGATTAAATTTCTCAGCCCTGGCTTCTCTCTGCCTCTCATGAGGGCAAGAGACCGAGACCACTGGCTCTAAGTCAGTGCGTTGCTAAGCTTCTGAAGATATATGATTAGTAAGCATTATCTTATTCAAATTTTACAAGAAGCCTCTAAGCCAAATGTTAAGAAATCACAGGGAGCAGGGTTGTTTTCCTTTTTGTTTTTTTCAGATAAGGGGAGAGCATTGTGGTTAAGTGACTTGCCGGGGTGGCAAGGCAGTGGCAGGACTGGAACTGAGATCCAGGTCTGGCTGACATCCACCTCAGTATCTCTTCCCAAGAGGCTTTTATCAACCTTCCTGAATACAAGGATCACCTGAGGTGCATACATAAATGTAGGTTCTGGGGTGGGGCTGGGGGTCCTCTGAGCAGTCTGACTCAAGGCTGGGAATGATCAGCATGTCCCATCTGCCCCAGAAGTAGTGGCCCCAGGCCCAGGTCCCCAGAAGCAGACTCTGTGGCAGAAATAAACTGTAGGACACTTACTGGGAAGGACTCTCAGGATCCTCACCTGTGGGAAAGAAAAGATTCAGTGGAACCTACTAGGAACTCTGAAGCTGGGATAATCCATCAGAAGTGGCCTGAGTTGGATGGAGGGGCCAGACTTCCACCATTGCCTGAGCAATCACAGGTGTGAGCTGGCCTGGGCGTGCCCCGGAGCCAGGTAGTACTCTTCAGCCAACACAATTCCCAAAATGTCAAGAATGGAGAACTGTTAGCCAACAGCCTCCCCAGGAGCTGGAGAAATATATCCTTTAGTGCTGAAGTGGCCAGAGCAACAGCATCCACCACAGGAATGCTGTATAAAATCTACAGCAACGTGGTATGAAGTCCCAACCCCTAACAGAGCAAATTTATAGATTTTCTTGTCCTCACCCCAGGTTCTGGCCAGTAGGGGGCAGCAAAGAGCTTTCCAGGTGCTGCTACACAAGTGTTGATTTGATGGGTTTAGGATACTCCCTCTGCCTGCAGGGAGGATGCAGGCAACTGGGCTGCAGAGGAGACGCTGCCTTATTAAGGAACTCACCTCCCTGCAGCCACACAACACCCCATAATGACATTACTTAACCTCATAATCCACATCTGAAAAATTGTGGGTCGTAATAGCAGCCACCTTACAGGGTTCTTATGTCAATGAAAAGTTGAAATAGGTACAATGCTTAGCACAATGCTTGGAAAATAGTACCTTGTTGCCAAACCTTATTAGATTTATTGTTTTCGCTATGTTTACAGAGATGTTTGTCATTTAATCAAAAGGCTATGGTAACAGAGTGTACACATGATGAGGAGGATGGTGAGGCCATTTGTAGAGACCAAGTGGTGAAGCAGAGGAGCAGGTGTGCAGGGAGAGGAGGAGGTCTGCACGGAAGGTAGACAGTTCTGGGGCCACTGTCCAGGCGAGGTTGGAGATATTAGGGACCTAAGAGTCAACAGTGTATTGGAAGGAACTATACTGTGGATGAGGTCACCTGGGGAGATGACCAATCAAATATTTAAGCATGCAATCAAAACAGTTTCAGAAGAGAAAAGGACTGAAGAAGGAACTACAGAGATGCTGACATTTTAAGAGTTGTTGAGGCAGGGGAAGAGCAGCCCAGGGTTGAGAATGGAAAGGAGGCTGGGCAGGTGTGAGGACAGGTGAAGAACAGGCATGTGTGAGGAAGACAGGTGATGGTAACAGCCTAAGGGGCAGGAGGGGAAGGTTTTCAGCAAGGAGAAAGTAGCCCAAAAAGCAAAGCGGGCACAGATGCCAGGCAGGATGGAGCTGGAGAGAAGTGAAGGGTGATCTTCCCAAGAACAACCTTAGTGAGGGCAGAAGCCCAATTGCAGTGAACCCAGGAGCTGGTGAAGGAGAAGTGGTGAGTGCAACCAAGGGAGACGCGTAGGTGGGAAGCCTAAAGATCATATTAACTGTGCCATGGAGATGGAGAGACAGACAGATGGGTGGGTGAAAGATGGAGTGATGATGGAAGGATGGGTGGGGGATGAATGGATAGATAGATGGACAGACAGATTACCTATGCTTTGAGTCCCATTTGTCAAGTTGTTCTTCTAAGCACTTACTTGTGCTCTCTCACTTCATTGTATGAGGTGTGCACTGTTAGTCTATCTTCCTGTCTTTGTGCTAATAAAACTCTGTTCTTATTTCCCCATCTTTGTAATAAGATTTAATATCTGACATTTTTGGCCCTTCCTCTCCATTTGCATTTTAGAAGAAGTTTAAGTTCCAAGAGGAAAAAAAGGTAGGCTATTTGGCATTAACATTTTAGGTTAAACATAATCAGAATCTTATAGTGAATCTATTCTTCCATGAACATAGTATATATCACTATCATTTTATTTCTGAGATAAGATGCTCTCATTCCAAATTGATTTTAAAAAATAAAACCAATTACCCTAACATATTATATATAGGGTTATGTCAAGAGACTTTCTTTATAAGTGTTTCCTAAGGGATATCACTTGTCTTCAGGATAAAACCACATATCTAATCATTTCCATTTCTTATTTAAAATCTTTCAGTGACTCTCTATTGACTACTAAAGACATGAACTTTTGATGTTCATGCAAGGTTCTTCATGATGTGATCCTTAAGTTGCAAATTCTCTGTTTATTTCTCTGGTCCCTTTTCTTTGTTAATTGTGTCTGACCTGTCATCAATGGCTTAACATATTTATTATATAATAATAATATTTAATAATGGTTATTTAAATATATTTAATTATATATATATATATATATATATATATATATATATATATATATACACATTCTTTACTGTGACCCAAGAATCTTTTTTCCAAATTAACACAAAGGCTCCCAAGCAGTCACACAGACTGTTGTTGTAAACTACAAATTGATTTATGTCACTCCCAAATCCTTCAACTGGCCCAGTGGTGTGCTATAGTCTGTTCATTCTGGCTTCTGAGTGAATTGTTAATACTCAGGAATCTTGCAAGCCAATCATTAAGCTGTTGTTTGCTTGAAAATGACCCTGGTGGGACTATTTACTCTAGAAAATAAAAGGGTACATTCTACAAATCAGTGAATTTTGTCGTCGAAAGCCAGTTTCCCAGCACATTGCTGAATATACCCTTTACCCATGGGATGAAGACCATAGTCCATAATCAAGTTTCTCTCTCTACTCACGCCATAGTCCAACTATAGCTCCAAGAGGTTTTATACTTCTTTGATTTTACACTATCTTCCTTCTTATTTTAATGTATTTCCTTTCCTCAGCCAATATGGACCACTGCCTAGATTCAGTTCCATGTTTGTCACCTAACGAAGCACAGGATCCCTCTTTCCTGTATTTCTACAAAAAGCATTTATTATATGATACCTAGTCATTGGTTTCTGTATCTGTGTACTCCTTCATCTGCAAGATTCTGAAAAGCATGCATTTGTCATTATTCATCTATTTATCCCTGTGGTTAGTACAGGAGTACTTCAGAGATTTTGTGAATTCAGTTCCGGACTGATGCAATAAAAGGAATATTGCAATAAAGTGAATCAAACGAAAATTTTCCCCAGTACATCAAAAAGTTACATTTATCCTATACCAAAGTCTATTAATAACACTGCATCTAGAAAAAATATACATACCTTGTTTTTAAAATACTTTATTGCTAAAATATGCTAATCATCCCCTGAGCATTCAGCAAGTTGCAATCACTGATCACAGATCACGATAACAAACATAATAATAAAAAAGTCTGAAATATTGCAAGAATTACCAAATTGTAACACGAAGACCCCAAACGAGCAAACAGTGTTGGAAGAATGGCATAGATAGACTTGCTTGACATGGAGTTGCCATAAACCTTCAATTGTAAAAAACATTCGATCTGTGAGACACAATAAAGTGAAGTGTAGTAAAACAAGGTATGCCTCTACACTGCCTAGCACATGACAGGTGGTACATAAATGTTGGCCAGCTAAGAAAAGAGTTAATAAACGATCTTCCCCACCTTCTTTGGGTACCCACGTTTCCTTCATGCTCACTGACTTTTCCAGCCTTAACTTCCTGCCATGTCCCCCAGATCTGCCCTATAGGGAGAAGTACAGCATAGCACCACACCCAATCCCACCCTTAACCATAAAGCAGGACTGCCGAGTCAACCCCAAATCCAGAGAAACCAAACTGAATGGGAATTCTACTCTTTCTTCCCATCTTACTGGAAATGATTACTGGGGTAAAATTGTTGAAGCAGGTTGTTATGGTTATCTATTGCTGTATCACAAACTACCCCCCACACTTGGTGGCTTAAAAAAAAACATTTTGTTTTTCTCACAACTCTGTGGGTCAGGAACTCAGGAAGACCTGGACTCTGCAGTTTGACTCTTATCCCTGTGGCATCAAGTGGTGCAGCTGGGTGGGAGGCCCCCCTTCTGAGCTGGTTTCTTCATTCTCATATTCAGCATCTCTGTGTTCTCTGGCCTCTCTGTCTCCACATGACATTTCGTCTGCCAGGGCTTCACCATGTGGCTTGGGCTTCCCACAGCATGATGATCTCAGGAGAGTTGTCCTTATATGGCAGCTGTCTTCCAGAAAAACAAGGCAGAAGCTGCTAGTTTTCTTAAAAAGTAGCCCCAGAGCAAGCTTTGGATTACCTCTCATGTACTCTATTGGCAAAAGCAGTACCAGGCCAGATGGGCTCAAGAAGATGGAAATAGATCCCGTTTTCAATGGGAAGAGTATAAAATACTTCATGCCGATCTTTAATCTGCCACAGAGGTGACTCACTCTTGTCTCTCTCTGATAGAAATTGGGATAGCAAAGCTATACAGAGAGGAAAATATGAAGCCCAAAGCACCCTCTATGGAATTAGTTACTATCTCCAACCAGGTGCAGGGAAACCTGGCACCAGACATTTAATCAAATCCCAAAAGAAAGTGCTGAACTGAGTTTTTTCTAATGCTGACCTGCAATCCATCTCAGATGACTTAACCTCCAGCAATTCCATAAGTCACCAAAGTAGGCAGAATCTGTTCTCCAACTGTTAGAGAGGAAGTGTTGCCTCCCCTGGGATGAGCAGTGAGTCCAGAAACCATCCTCACTGTGTCAGAGGAAATAGAAAGAATCGAACCATCTAGAGGAGATCAAAACGAGAAGAAATGGAACACAAACCACTCACACAAACTACACAAAGGGGAAAGCAGCAGAAATATGCACACAGCACAAACAAAACCAGTTTTTTCCAAACATTTGGATTTCAAGGCTTGAAAGTGTTTCCTTGAGAAATATGAATTTTAATCACGTAAGGATGTTTACGTTTACGGATCAGTCAAGGTTAAACCGGGAGCATGGTGACTCAACTCCGAAGAGGTGAATGAAAATCATGGAGAAAGTAGCTTTTACAAAGGCGAGGGAAGCATTGTGGAAAATCAGGTACAAACAATGGGAAGAAGTCACTGTGACCCTGGAGGTCAGAGGATGAAAGGCGAAGGCTAATCCTGGAAGCTAACAAGAACTGAAGCTAGAGGGAAGAGCTGCCTGATGGGAGCCTTGGTGTAGGAAGAGAGCTTCAACCAAGACCCAGCTGTGGTCGAGCAGGGACTATCCCACCCCAGGTGAGCTGCCAGGTGCTTGCAGCCACCTTAGCAAACTCAGATGGAAGCAGGAGAAGACTGGCCAGTTGAGTCCGTTCCAAATTGCTGCCCTACAGAATCTTACACTCCAAGAAAATTCAGTGCAACTTTGAGGGGCCAGTGGTGTGTGGTGCAATGACGTATTCCTTCCAAGGTGAACTATGTTGCTCTTTCTGGTACCTCCTACCACTATGAGAAGGCACAATAGCCGGTGGGTCTCCTTGGATCTTGGAGGCAACATATACTGTGTTTGGTCAAACTGCTCTGACCCATTTTCCAAGTAACATAGAGGCAGCCCATTTTGATTAATAACCAGAGGAAGAAAAGCACTGGATCAGGTCAAAGCTGTCATTCAAGCTGCTCTAGCCCTTAGGCCTTATAACCAGCAAATCCGATGGTGTTTAAAGTGCCTATGGTTGGGCAGCCCAGGTGGCTCAGCGGTTTAGCGCCACCTTCAGCCCAGGGTGTGATCCTGGAGACCCAGGATGGAGTCCCATGTCGGGCTCTCTGCATGGAGCCTGTTTCTCCCTCTGCCTGTGTCTCTGCCTCTCTCTCTCTCTCTCTCTCTCTCTCTCTCTCTCTCTCTCTCTGTCTCTCATGAATAAATAAATAAATAAAATCTTAAAAAAAAATAAAGTGCCTTCAGAGAGATACTTTGTGGAGCCCTGAGCAGATCTCATAGAAGAATTCTAGCACAGTTCCAGATACTATTGTTTTGACAGTTCCTGTCTTGGACAGGCCCTAGTAGGCAGCAAATGTTTGTTCATAATCCACAAAATGACTAAGCAACCCGAGGTACCCACCATGAACTGGATGCTGTCTAATCCAACATGTTCCAATGTTTGGCATGCACTGCAGCACTCTACCATCAAGTGGAAATAGTATATCCAAGACTGGCCTCAAGGGATCTGAACTCAAGTGGTTCTGATTCCCATAGCTCCCACTCTTACAATATTCCCTCCTCTCTTTCAATTTACCATCCATTGCTTCATGGGGAATCCCCTATGACCAGTTAACTGAGGAAGAAAATAATTCAAGCCTAGTTTACGGAGAGTTCTGCACAAGCTTCTAGCACTATCCAAAAATGGGTGGTAGTAGCAGCATCTCTGCCACATTGAGGAGCAGATCCAGAGAACAACAAAGAGGTCCTCACAGTGGCCAGAACTGCAGGCAATGCACCTCTGGCCATTCACTTTTCCTGAAAGAAGAGATGTGCAGAGGTATATGTCTAAACTGGTTCATGAACACTGACTGAGTCTGGCTGGACATGAAAGTGAGATGGTGGGAAAGTCACTGACAAGGAGGATCGATGGAGAGGAATGTGGCTATACGTCTCTAAATTGCACCACTGTGAGGATGTTTGTGTCATGTGTGAATGCTCACTAAAGAGCAATCTCCAGTGGTCTTCACAATCAGGTGGATGAAATGACTAATTCTGTTGATGTTGGTTCATCTCTTTCCCCAGTCATCCTGTCTAACCAGTGGGCTCATGAACAGAGGGCATGGTGGCGGGGACAGAGATTATGTATGGGTTCAGCACCATGGACTTACATTCATCAAAGCCAATCTGGTTGCAGTCACTGCTGACCATCCAACTTGCCAAAAGCAAAGACCAACAGGGAGCCCCTGATTTGGCACCTCTCTCTGAAGGGGACCAGACCTCCGCCTGGTGGCAAGTTGATTAATAGAACCACTTCCATCATGGAAGAAGTGGTGCTTTGTTCTCTCTGAAAGAGAGACTTCCTTGGGTGTGGATTTGCCCTTTTTGTCTACAGTGCTTCTGCCAAAACCAGCATCTTTGGGCTTATTAGATGCCTATTGACCATCATGGTAATCCACACTTCATTACTTCTGACCAAGAAAGATTTCATAGCAAATGGAGTGTAGCAATGGACTCATATGCATATAATTTACCAGTGTTACCATGGTCACATGGATCAGCTGTCTCTATAGAATGGTGATTTAGCCTTTTGGAATTTCAGTTTTGATGTCAGGGGGCTGGTAGCACTTTGAAAGGATAAGGTATATGTTCAGAATCAGCAATTGGTATCCAGTAGTGTCTTCCATGCCAGGATTGCCAGGTCTGGGTACCAAGATGGAAATAGGAGTAGTTCTTCATATTTTCCCTTAGTGATCCACTAGCAACATTTTTGTAACTGATCCCTGCAACTTTCCACTTTTCTGCTCAGAGTTTAGTTCCCAAGGGAGGAAAGCTTCCACCAGGGGACACAGCCACCATTCATTCCACTGACCTGGAAATTAGGTTGCTACCTGGACACCAGCAAATCTGGGCTACTGCACTGACTGGGCTGCTTGACCCTGACTCTCAGGAGATCTGGGGGCTGCTATTAATCAACAGGGTCAAGGAGAGGTATGTCTGGAATGCAAGAGATCTGGGTACCTGTTAGCATTCTTACATCCTGTAATGGAAGTCAATAAAAAATTGCAAAATATACTGACAAAACTGAAAATAATAGAGCCCTCAAAAATTAAGGTTTGGATCATCCCACCAACCAAGGAACCACAACCACCTGAGGTCCTTGCTGAGGGGAAGGGGGCTATGTAATAGGCTGTAGATGACAGAAAGCTGTATGTGCTAGCAACAACCCTGTGGCCAGTTGCAGAGATGAGGATTGCTGTAGTTCTGAGTAATGTCTTTCTTGCTGTTATTCAAACATATTTGTATAATATTAACCAGGTCTCTCTTCGTCTCTCTCTGCCATTTTCCAACTATTTAGCATAAGATATATTATTAGTGGTTAACCTTGTATCTCAGGAAGTGAGATACAGGCTATCAAAGGGGAGTATGACTCAGCTAAAATGGCAATGAATACCATCAGATGGATAAAGTGAACATGTGGGACTTTGAATTCTCCTTTGGGGAGAGAGCTGGTGTGTTTTCGCTTGCACAAGGTTAGTTGCTTCATGTTAGGCAGAAGCAGGATTTGCTCACATTTTCCCTTGGAGAATGAATGTGGCTAGAGACGCTGTCAAGGTGGATGTCCTGCTGATGAGAAATGGATTGTGTTGAATTGTGCTGTGCTGATTTGGCTGAACTGGGGATTGGATTTCCCATAATTTTCTTCCCTGGATGAGGCCAGGTTCAAGTAGTCCAAGAGACAAATATATTCAAGATCTAGAAGGAGAAGCACATGAGCCACTCTCTGGAGGTGTTGTGGGTATAACAGAGAGATGTACAGATGCTCTTTAGGTTCCAGGCCATCCACACTCCTCTCTGCTCTGTCCAGCTCTTCCTCCCACTCTGCTGACCTGCAGTGACTCCAGGGCCACCAGGAGAAGCTCAAGAGTGGTCCACAAAGACCACTCTGTGGGCTCCTTCCTTCAGCACCATTTTGGAAGCTGGCAAACATGTCTCAGATTGACCAGTGAGTGCCTTCTTTTCTGACTTCTGGACTCGCATTCTGCACCTGCTCCAACAAATGACAAGGCCTAATTCCAATAATGAATCCTTTATTCAGTCATCTCATGGTGACTCTGCTCCCCTGAATGAATTCTGGCTTCTGAATGGGGTCAGTCAATGGGGAGCAGCTGAGACCAGAAGAAGGAAGGGTGCATCAGGGGGTGCATTCTCTGGTTTTCCCCTTGTGCTACTGAGTCACCCAGGATCACCCAACCTATAGCCACAGCTCCCATGGGTCAGCCTCTCCTCAGAACTCCTCCATGTTCTACTTCCTGCACCTGTCCTGCAGGTCTTGGGATGGTCAAATCTTCATCTACAGCCCTGGGGCCCTGTATCACTTCTGCTGGCTTCCCTTCACTCTGCCCACACCTTGTAAGTATTCACTGCAGCAAATTCTCCTGAATTTTAAAGGTGCCTATTGACCTAAATGAAAGGGCTGAAAATATAAGACACATAAGAGCCAACCTTTGTGACTATGGGTCAGGTGATGGCTACTTAGAGGTGATAACAGAAGTGCACCTGGACTTCAAAATGTAAGATATTTGTGCTTCAAAAGACACCATTAAAAATGTGGAAATACAACTCACAAAATAGAAGAAAATACCTGCATATCTGATAAGGGCCTAGTATCCAGAATATATATATGGTAGTAAGATTTTAAAATATATATATAAACTTATAGGTTTAATATATATATACACATATATATTTTAAAATCTCACTACCCAACATTAAAAAGGCAAGCAACCCAATTAAAAACAGGCAAAACATCTGAATAGACATTTCTATAATGAAGTTATATAGACTTCCATAAGCACGCAAAAGGATCCTCTACCTCACTAGTCATCAGGGAAATGGGAAACAAAATCCCTGTGGAATACCTCTTCACAGTCACTAGGGTAGATAAAGCAGAAGAGTAATATTAAGTATTGATGAAGAGGTGGAGAAACTGGAGCTCTTGTACACTGCTGGGGGCATGCAAAGTGATGCAACCACTTTTGGAAACAGTTTGGCCATTCCTCCAAAGGTCCAGCACAGAGTTGCCACATGACCCGGCGATTCCACTCTTTGGTTTATACCCAGGGAAAATGAGAACATACAGCTGCACGAAAGCTTGTGCATGATGTTCATAGCAACACTATTCATCAAAATCAAAAAGTGGAGACAGTCCAGATGTACATCATCTAATGAGTGAATGAGCAGAATGGGACATGTCCATACCAAAGAATATTGGCAATAAACAGTGGAGTATGATGGATACTATGACATAGACCAGCTTTTAAACATCAGGCTACATGAAGAAGCCAGTCATAAAAGATCACAGATTATATGATTTATATATTATATGATTCCATTTATATGAAATGTCCAGACAGATCAATACATACAGTGCTTGCCAGGGACTGGAGGGAGGGGGAAATGGGAAATGATTGCTAATGGGTGTGGGATTTCTTTTCAAATAGTAGTGATGGTTGTACAATCATGTGAATATACTAGAAACTGCCAAGGTATGCACTTTAGAAGGGTGAATTTTATGGAATATAAATTATATCTCAATAAACCTGCTGTTTAAAAAAATTAGGTGCACCATCTTCTTCCTGTTGGGACCACCAAAGTTTTTGAAATAACAGATGTCTTGGCCTATTTTATTGTAAAATCTGGTTTCACCCAACAGAGTTGGGCCAGAACCCAACATCCTATATCATGAACATCATGAGAACAAAAAAAAAGATCTTTTAAAAGGTAAACTCCAACCTTTCAACTGTACTACACATGGCACAGTTTAATAATTTAAAAATTATTAGCAATAATTTTTAATAACACCTGGGCACAATGAAATATCAAATCTAGAATTCCTGAATATCAGCCCTGGAAAGAATCAGCGCTCTCAATCATGAACCAAGACCCCACTGCCCCATCTTGATTTAGTCAGAAAAACTGACCCTGAATGAGAAGCCACTCTTCCAAGAGCACAGGAGTTGGGTCAAGACGCTATTGACGGGGAGCTGCATAATTTCATGGGGACAATCATAAACCAGGAATGAAGAGTTTGAGGTTTCTACTTCTCTCCACAAACAAGAATTGAGGCACTACATGCATCCTGGGGGAGGGAGTGGGAGGAGGCTGAGGTTGAAGCCAAGAGCCTAGACCTTGCTTGGGAGGCAGTGCCTAATAATACTGGCTGGGACCAGCGGGGACATCCTCACTGGGTGAGGGGCTACCCTGCCCTTTCACAGGTGGGGGCGCTGTGGACTGTGGCAGGGAGTCGGTACAACAGTGCCCCATGGGGTCCTGGGAGGCAGCCGTGCCATCTCTCGTTCATCAACCACTGGCCGTGTGACTTTGGGCAAGTCTCTGGTCCTCTCAAAACCTCAGTATACCCTTATCTGCCAACTGTAATAAAGTCACCATCGCAAAGCCATCCAGGAAGACGGGGGAAGACATATCACAGGTAGAGCGCATGGCGCGGTGTGGATGCTGGTGTGCTTGTGATGTGAATCCTGGCAAACGTCCTTGCTCTGTTTCCAGGTCTGTCAGATGCGGATGCCAAACTAGGTCAGCAATGGCTAAACCGCACATGCTTCGGGATCACCCAGGAACTTGTTTACCGTGGTGACCCCCGGGGCCAAGCCCAGGCCTCCTGGCCTGGAGTGTGCAGGGCCAGGAACGGGGAACCTGTATTTGTGAATAAGCACACCAGGGGTTTCTAAGGCTCAGATGGCTCCAGGACAAGGGTGGAAGGGGCAGCAGTACGAGATGCCCTCCAGCCTGGGCTCTGGGCTGGGGCTGGTCTGGAGGTCACCTCTGCAGACCATCTATTTTCAGATCCACCTCCCGGGCCTCTGGCAGAGTCTGCGCAGATTACATTGGGCTCCTGCTCCCTGCTTCTCTCTGCTTCCTAATCTAATTATCACAACAACCAGATGTGACAGGCTCCCGCTCAGACCCATTTAATAACCTCCAAAGGCACCCCTCAGTGTTCAAGCTTTCTCTAATTTTCCCCTCCCTCTTCTAGCTGGACACCTTGGCTCCTGGCGCCCTCCCTTGTGCCAATTAGCAGTGAAGTATCCTTCTGCCAAAATAATCCGATTATTGGGCTGCTGCATAGCAGCCACAGACTGTCACAATCATATCCTTGTCCCCAGATCTCCAGAGAAAAGAAAATCAGCCCTCTTAGCCTTCTAAGGGGTCAGCCTTAGGACTAGGACAGCGTCCTTCCCCAATAGCCTTACTTGGGAGCTCCTTTGAGGGTCTGTGCCTTTCTCAGTACCTTGGAAAACGGGATGGATGTAAAGAGCTCTTTCCCAGAAAAATGCATTTGTGTGCCTTTGATTCGTATCCGATTTCCAGAGCTCACGGCCCCTTGGAGACCATCCTGGCCCCCTGGCCCTCCGTGTCTCCTCGGTGGCTGGCATGAGCAGTCCAGGCATGGGCCCAATCTGGTGCCCAGAAACTCCACCCACATGGTTTCCACATTCCCTTCCATACCTTTCCCTATTCCCAAATTTCCTTTTCCTTCCAGAATAGTAAGTGGGAAGTTCCTATTCCTGTCCTTCCTCACTGTGTTCTTCCCACTTTCCAACACATCTGCCCGTGTTCCCGTGTCAGCAGCATCCCTCTGCTACGTGTAAGCCAGGTCCAGTCCTGTAGTGTGGATTTTCCTTAATCACTGGCAGATATTTAAATTCTTCCCTTCCACTTTAAGGCAAATCATGCACCACTAGAATGCAGAAAATTAAGAAATCACCATAAACGATATTGATCCAGGAAGAGGAAAACATTATTTTAAAACACTGCAGACCACAAATCAAATCACGCTGTAACCCACAGGCCTGCTCAAGGTCCCACTGGCCAGCAGACGGAGCACACACTCCCTCGAATGGGCAGGTTGAGAGCACCTGCCCCTGCCAGACCTATGACCCCAAATCCCACCGCCAGTACTCGGTCCTGCACACCTCCTTGGTTATTACCGATCTCCTGGGCATGCTGTAACTTTCTTCCTAGTTCCATTCTGAGGTGCTCACCCCTTGATGAAGCGCAGACTCCCTCTGGGAGCTGCCCCAGACACATTTACATACTAGAGGCTTGAATATGAGCCACTGGAAAGAGACAGAGGGACTTCCAATCACATTCTGCACAATCCCCTTTCGCATCCTTCTACAGGTGGCCTCGCCAGTGCCAGCTTCAGGTGCAGGAGAGGGAACAGCTGGGCCCGGTTCCTCCCTTCCTGGGACTTGCAAGCTGTGCCTCTGGTGGACAGGCCATAATTTGAAGTATGTGAACAACAGACAGTCATTTTTGTGGCTGCTCCAGTGCTCATCGTGGGCCATGGATTTCTTCAGGTCTGTTGTGGCCTGGACTGCCACCGTGACCAGTTTCCACGTGTCCAGCAAAGACAGCAATCCTCCTTTAGTGCCCACGCACCTGGCCTCCCTCCTGCTGCCAACAGCCACACAGTTGGGGCTTATCTGGGCTTCTTAACTAACAGCCCCGAAAGGGTTTGCTGGAGGACAGGTCACATGACCCAAGCGGCCCAGAGTTCATCCCTGAGGATGCGCCTCTGGGTGCCAGGGAGAGAAGCTGCTTTCCTGCAAGAATGGCAAACTGGGATTCGCCTTGTGGAGGGGTGGGGGACACCGGCAACTGGCAGAGAGAAGCAGAGCTTCAGAAGTGGACCGAGAGAAGGGCCAGGTGAGTGTGAAGTCCTCAGGTGAGGTCCTGAGGCTGGTTCCTGAAGTCCTTCCTCGGCTCCCTGAGCTGCCCCAGATGGCTTTCCAAAAAAAAAACAGTAAATTCCTCTTTAAAAAAAAGTGAGTCCCTTTGACTTGGGGTTCTAATCCTCAAAAATAAATGTCTGACAAACATATAAAGAGTTTAGCAGCTAGATTGGTCCTTTCTGTTCAGTTGAAAGGCTGTGTCTCTGGGCTCCTCCACCCCTCTTAGCTCACCTTGCTCACCCAAATCTAAGACAGGCATTTTTTGTCTGCTGCTCCAAATGTGCCGCAGGACTATGGCAGGCCTTTCCCAGTCAGCCAAGACCCTCTCTGCCCAACTCTCCCCACCGCTCGCGTCCCAGCTGTGTCTCCAACATCTAGAAGAGTGTGGAGCATGGTGGCACGGAGTCAAGTGAATGAATAAGGCAAGTAACATGTGAAGGAAGTAACGTAGAGCACAGGGCTCTCAGACGCTGAGAGCGAGAACCTAAAATCACATATAAGCTCTACCGCTAACAAGCTTAGTTTTCCTTGGAAAAAAGTAATTCTCTGAGACTCAGTATACCACTCACAATGGGGAAAATATTCATGCACAACATAGTTTTTTGACCGGTTGATTGATTTGATTTGGGGGGAGGACAGTGCTCTTC
This sequence comes from Nyctereutes procyonoides, assembly GCF_905146905.1. Classification (NCBI taxonomy): domain Eukaryota; kingdom Metazoa; phylum Chordata; class Mammalia; order Carnivora; family Canidae; genus Nyctereutes; species Nyctereutes procyonoides. Next base: position 29,588,928 of record NW_026575159.1, read on the forward strand.
CCAAAACCTATATTTTTAATGTGTTCTATCAGCGGTATAACCTTGAGCCCTTTCCTTCCTAAGACTCAGATAACTTACCTCGAACATGAGAATAATAAATCTATTTATATTTTACCTCCTATGAGACTGGAACGTGTGAACGTTCTATGGTAACTGTGAAGTGTTGGCCACACAATGAGGATAATGATGCTAACCGCAGCTAACAATTATCAAGCACATACTGTATTCTGGACATTGTGCTAATAGCTTTATTCTGCGAACTCACCATGACTCTTACTCAGGTATTAATCTGCCTCTATTAATGATGAGAAAGGTGGAGCTGAGGCTAGAAGCTATATGTAGTATCCTGCAGTCAGAGGGAAGGAGCTGCAGGACATTTGAATCGGTCGCAGTCTATGGAAACATGCTGAGCAAAGAGGGCCAAGCAGCCAGTGGGATGGTTAGACCAAGGAACCAAAAGGTTTTGGGCTCCCAGCCTCTGTGGACGTCACTGCCAACCAGCTCCCACTTCAAATCTGTTCCCTGGGTCTGCTGTGCTTCCTCTTGGCTGCTGCTTGATCAGCTCATCTCTCAGTTTGGACTCAAGACATCCCTGATCATGGACCTTTGGGTGAGTTCAGGACACAACATTGTTGGAAGAAGGGCATGGGACTTCACCTGCAGGCTCTGCATCCCGTGAACCAGCTGTGCATCTAACCAGCTGCATGACCTGGATGGGTAACTAACCTCTCTTTGCGTCAGTTTTGCTTAAATAAAAGGGGCAATAGCAAGAGTCTGTCCTCGCAGCATGTCTGGGAACATGACACGAGTCAACGTAACTAAAACACCTGGACCGGTGTCTGGCCCAGAGTGAGCATTTGTAAACACTTGCTATTAAAAATAGGATTCTGTAGAAATGGGAAGAAAGCAAGTGGGAATTAGCAATTCTGAATTACACAACACCCTTTGAGGGAAGCACATCAAAGTAATCTCAGGACCAACCCATAGTACAATACCCTTTTGAATTCTCGAATTTCTTTTATAGCATTCATCTATGCACAGATTCATTCAAATAAAAAAAAATCGTGCATGGTTTAACACTCCTGCCCTTGCCTCTACCCACCTGAGACGTATGCAATTATTAGGCTGCTGAATCAAGATGGAGAAGTTTATTCAGTAGAATTCCTCCCAGTACGGGCGTGGAGTCAGGAGAAATCCAAGGTGAGCCTCCTGGGGTGGGGGAACAGGGCGGAGGCAGTCAGGGAGTCTCTGAAGATCTCTGGAAATTGCTTTCTAAGAAGGAGGTGTGCTGCTAAGCCGTGGCCCCTGTATTTGCAGAGCATTGGTGCGTGTGTACACCTCAGTGTGGGAGATATGCTCATCTCTGCCTAAGGGAAGGGGGCGCCTTTGGAAATGGAATCGGGGGTGGAATCTACAGAGAGAAAGGTGTGGAAGCCTATCGTTCCTGAGGCGGCAGGTGGTGAGAGCTCAGGACAAGCATATGCAACAAAACAGACGCTAGAAGGAAACCTTCCCTCCTTGCTGCTCCAACGGCAGGCTGCAAGAAACTGCCTGCAATGTCTAAGCTGATGTTTGCCATCCAAGGAAGATTGGTTTTGACACACTCGTGTGTTCAAAGGTGGGAGTTACTGTGTAGAAGCATTGCCGTGGGAGGGGAAGCTCGTTGAAGGAAGCACTGGCTGTGCCCCCCCCTACTTTACAAAGAGAAAAGTGTGCTCACGACTGTGAGTCACATGCTGTAGGGGGTGTAAACCTGAAGCCCTTCCTCCATCCTGTGAAATCTTCACCCAAAGCTTTTCTGTGCTTGGAAAGAAGGACTGTGAGGGGAATAGGGTCGGCCCAGATCCAATCAGACCCGTGTCCTTCCAAGGAAACCCCACGTTGAGGACAGAGCGAGAAGTCAGCATCTCTAATTCAAGGAGAGAGATCTCAGAGGAAACCAGCCCTGCCAATACCTTGGTCTAGACTCCTAGCCTCCAGAATTATGAGAAAATAAATTTCTGTTGTTTAAGCCACCTGCTCTTTGGTATTTTGTTATGGTAGCGCTTGCCAATGGACATGGAGAAGTGACATCTCGATTATCTCTATTTTACAGAAGGAGATCCCAGGCCGTGGTGAGATTAAGTGATTTGCCTCAACGTAATTGATAGAAGTTTAAGCAGGTGAGTCTGATTCCACAGCGCCTGTGTTTTTTCTGCCCTTCCACACTGTCTCTTAAATGTGAAATACCATGCTCAACACAAGGAAATAATAATAGGGAATCCCAAGCAAATGATTCTCTCAGCAAGCCTCTCATTCTGCTTAAATACCTTCACTGCCGGTGAGCTCACCACCTTTCAAATGAGCCATTTCCATTTCTGAACATCTGAGTTTGTAAATATAAGTCTTCCTCACATGGAAAACAAATACTATTTTAGAATATTCATTCAGTTCTTTATAGTTTTGTTTTTGGAGCAGCACGGGAGAAGTATTTCTTTGGATCCCCAGAATGTCCTTCAAGTTCTGTTAGAGGACGGTCATGTCCATATCACACCTTCTCAAGACAGAGCAGCAATAATACCATGAAAGCATCTTTATATATACGACAATAATTCTGATTTCTCTCCTTATTACACTAAAATTGGGTTAACTGAGAGTTGCCTAGTCCAATTAGTAAAACCATCCTTTAAAAATGGACAAGCATGATTTGAAATGAGTATAATTTGGCATCTTTACCAACGCAAAGGCACAGGAAATTATTCACCAACAGTTTGCCTTTTCCCTGAGCCAAAGACATACTGGGAGTGGCCTGAGCGTGGACTTGGGCTGCCAATGTACAAAGCAGCGAAGTGGAAACCACCATCTGCTAAATGGAAATGAGTGCACCTGAGAGGAACCCAGAGACCACATCATGTCTCAAAGCAAAGCCGCAAGGAAGGAAGAGTCCAGGAGGAAGCTTGGTCCCCACCACATGCTCCAGCATGCAGTGTGGACAAGAGAGCCTGCGAAGTGGTGCTAGAGGTCCTGGGGAAGCTGGCTCTGGCTGGCATGTTGGAACAGTGGGGAGGGACATGTGGCACCCTCCCTGTCTCTCCCATTCCCTGGCTGTCATCCCCTCTACCCCAAGGTTCCAGTCATTCCAAATCATTGTCAAGGCCACGTTGAGATCCCTGCCAAGGACAGGAAAGGAAGGTGCTGCTTCCCCAGCCAAGTTGGAGCCCAAACAGGGACTGGTGACCACAGGGCTTCTATAAAAGTCACTAAAAATTTTTGAGTACCTTCAGCAAAAGGACCAGAAGGTGCAAACCTGGTCTGCAGGGTAGACTGAGAATGACTGTAAGTGCCAGGCAGAAAGGAGAAGCCTGGGTGAGTGATGCACAGGCGTTTTTGGAGAGTAGTAGTAATTAGTTGTGGCTATTTGCTGACAAGAGCAGTGGAAGATGTGTGTTTTTAAATACTTTTAAGAGGTATATAGTTTTCTACTTTCAAATGCATGCAGATATGCAAAAGCAGCAAATACAGGGATGCATCACAGAGCCTGAGAGAACTGGCTTTAATTAAATTACCCCATTAAGTGCTTCTTAATGGCTTCTTCTAATGTGCCTGAACATTCACTATTAAGTACATTAAAACATTTTTCTCTCATAAGAGCAATAAAAAGGATGAACTACCTCAACAAGCTTAAAATAAATTAACACAACTTCTCTGAAAACAAACAAAATAATGAAAACTACAAAAAAAAAAAAAAACACACCCCCACACACTAAAATCTGACAAAGGTTTCTTGATGGGCATACAGCATGTTTGAAGAGAGAGCTGTACTTCTTCTCAGGTAGGCACACTCAACATCATACAATTATCAGTTCTGTTCAAATCAACTTACATTTCTACAACCCCAAACTGAATCTTTGTGTGATACTGCAACATTTCACAAAGGTGTTCTAAAGTTCATCTGGAAATAAGTAAGCATAGGATACTAGCCAGAATGTTTTGGAAAATAATACTGGGTAGGACTTGCCTGGTAGTCTTAGGTAGATTGGACAGAAACTGGTAGAAACTGGAAAATAGTTTAATCAGGTGCTATCCGATCTTACTAGCCACTTGATACCAATATGGTCATGAACAAAAATGCATGTAAGGCCTAATATTGCATGATGGTTTCAAACAAGGGTCAGCCTTTTATTTTTGCAAGGGGCCAGATAATAAATATTTAGATTTGGTGGGCCATCCCATCTCAGGTGTGATGATTCACCTCTGCTTTTCTATCATGAAAGCCGCCACAGACGATAGAAGATGAGGATCTGGTTCTGCGATACAACTTTGCTTTAAAAAAAAAAAAACAGGCAGCAGGCTTAGTCTTGCCCAGGTAGTTATCCAGTTATCCAATCCTTAAGGTAGTTATCCAGAATCTAGAATTCAAAATGTACACGTCCAAATTATCCTGGAACTCAGAACCGTTCAGACTTCTTAGGTAGACCTCTGTGGAAGACTGGGTTGGAAAAAAAGCCACACCTCTTTGCAGCTCTCCCATCAAGACCGAAGACTATGTTCCTGGCCTTGGACTTGCTTTGGTTAGTAAAATGCTGTGATGTCATGTCAGCTGGAGCCTGCGCCCCAAGAGGAGACGCAAGCTTCCTTTCAGGTTTAGAACCAATCCCCACGGCAACAGATCTGATTTCCTTTGATGGAGGATGGGATTCTACGTGGAAGAGAACCCCAGGAGACTTGGCTGAGTTTCTGGATAGATTTCTGAACAGACTCACAAGCCCCAGTCAAGATGAGCTAGGTCTGGATAGATAAGCAAAACTGCCTAGCTGAGCCCAGTAGAAGTTACTGACCAACAGACTCATAAAGTCAACAAAAGATGTTATGTTAAGCCACTACATTTTGGGATGATTTGTATGTAGGCAATGCTAATTAAAACCATTCCACCTTTAAACATGTAAACAAACTTATTTTATAATGTAGACTTTCCAAAACAAAGAACAGTTAGTAAATCAGCTATACTTTCATTTGTACATTTGTTCTTAAGACTTCTTGGTTCAACTGGGTTCTTCTGTTTTGATTTGAGGTTTGACTACATGAGTATATTTAAGATTAGATTATTCCTACTAAATACTATGGGGGTGCAGGCATACTTTAGAAATATCTATTCTACTAGAACCTATTATCAAGGCATAATCATTTTTATTTATGATGTCATTGGCACCGAGAGGCTAGTAATATTGCCTGAACTGTCTCACGGTAATGAAAGAAAGCAGATTAACATGTAAATGATGTGTTTGTGTCTGGACAAGTTAAAGAAAATGATATTGGAGTGAATTATATAGTTTTTCAATAGTTTAGAATGAGATGTGTGAGAGGAAATTAAGTGTCCATATAGCAATGAGAAGTAAAGGTACACAAATCACCAGAAATTGTCCAGTAGGGGCCATGGTCCTCCACGCAACAATCAGACATTTCATTTCTGCAAAATAGCATTATCCATCATGTTACTGTTGTCACTTTGAACTTTACTGTTTTCCTGTGGTTTTTGTTGTGTTTCTGTTATAATTTTTCTGTGTTTCTGCTTCCCTGTAAGGGAGTTTGGTTATTCTCTCAGGGTAAGAGCAGAGCCTTTAACTGCACAGATTCCACTTCTGATGCAGCTCACTAGGCTAACCTTGGATCAGCTGTCAAAACAAGAAGTCCTTTCCCTTATCTGCACTCCACTCAACATCTGAAATAAGGTATTCTCACTTGAACTAGAGTTCTCAAACTTCAGTGAATGTGTTAAAAATGTATAGTTATGAGCCTCATCTTCAGAAAAATCTTGTTAAGAGCAGAGACTAAGACAAGAACCAAAACAAACAAACCAAAAACACACAGCCAAAAATGGACAAGATGTAAGGCAGAAATTGGCAATTCAACAAAAACAGTTGAATATTTTAATAGCACACTTGCTGTGATGTCCAGAACAACTAGACAGTAGATCGATGCGGGAAGAGAAGGCTTGACCACTATAAACCAGAGTCCAACCTAATGGCATCCAGAGAGCACTCCATCCACCCACAGCAGAGTGCTTTCGAGTGTATATTGTCCAGGGCAGGCTGTTTATTAGGCAATAAAACAAATCCAATTAAATTTAAAAGTAGTGAAATCATACAAAGTATGTGCTCTGGCCACAACGATATGAAATTATAAATCAGTTACAGAAGTAAATTTCGGGAATTTCACAAATATATGGAAATCAAACAATTCAAGCCTAAGTAACCAGGGTGTCAAAAAAAACACAAGGGTAACTGGGAAATACACGGAGATGAATGAAAACAAGAACACAACATACCAAAATTTATGGGATTCAGCCAAAGCAGTGCTTAGGGGAAAATTTATTCCTGTAACTGCTGTCTTTACAAGGAGAGATCTCAAGTATAACCTAATTTTTCACCTTAACAAAATAAAGAAAGAGCAAACTAAGCCCAAACCAAGAAAAAGGAAGGAAATTAGATTAGAGCAGAAATGAATGAAATAGAGAATACAAAATGATAGAAAAACCGAGGCCTGGTCCTTTGAAAAGATCAACAACTATGACAAACTTTTATGTAGACTGATCCAGAAAAAACTCAGAAGGCTCAAATAACTAAAACCAGGAGGGAAAGAGAGGATGTCACTGGGGACTTTACAGAAATAAGGGTTATCAGGAAATACTATGAAGTTTATGCTAACACATGAAACATCCTACCTGAAACGGATCAATTTCTAAAAAGATAGATTCTAAATTCTAAATGGACAAATTTCTACTACTGATTCAAGCAGATAGAAATCTGAATAGGCCTTCAGAACTGTTCTGTAGTTTTGCACTGTTGATGGAAATGTGAACTGGTACAGCTACTCTGGAAAACTGTGTGGAGGTTCCTCAAAGAGTTAAAAATAGATCTGTCCTAAGACCCAGCAATTGCACTGTTGGGGATTTACCCCAAAGATACAGATGCAGTGAAATGGCAGGACCCCTGCATCCCAATGTTTATGGCAGCAATGTCCACAATAGCCACACTGTGGAAGGATCCTTGGTGTCCATCGAAAGATGAATGGATAAAGAAGATGTGGTTTATGTATAAAATGGAATATTCCTCAGCCATTAGAAATGACAAATACCCACCATTTGCTTCGACGTGGATAGAACTGGAGGGTATTATGCTGAGTGAAGTAAGTCAATCGGAGAAGGACAATCATCATATGGTTTCACTCATACGTGGAGTATAAGAAATAGTGAAAGGTATTATAGGGGAAAGGAGAGAAAATGAGTGGGAAATATCAGAGAGGGAGGCACAACATGAGAGACTCCTAACTCTGGGAAACGTACAAGGGGTAGTGGAAGGGGAGGTGGACGGGGTGACTGGGTGACAGGCACTGAGGGGGGCACTTGATGGGATGAGCACCGGGTGTTATACTATATGTTGGCAAATCAAACTCCAATAAAAAAATAAACAACAAAAAGAAATCTGACTAGGCCTATAATAAAAAGAAACTGAACCAGGCATGATACACTTCTAACAGAGAGAAGCCAGGACAAGACAGCTTTCTTGGTGAATGCTGGCAATCATTTAAAGAAGTAAAACCAATTCATCCTAAACTCTTACAAAAAGTAGAAGAAAGAATACTTCCCAAGTCATTCTATGAAGTCAGTTTTTCCTAATATAAAAATCAAACAACATGGCAAGAAAACAATAGAGCAATATCCTTTATGAATATAAATGCAAAATCGTAACAAACTACCATCAAACCAAATCCAGCAACATATGAAAAGGATTACACAACATAACCAAATGGGATTTACCCCAAGAATATAAGATTCAACATACAAAATACCGTATTAATAGAACAAAGGACAAAAACCATATGATCACTTCAACAAAGGCAAGAAAAGCATCATACAAAAGCCCAGCACCCTTTTATGATAAAAACACTCAACGAACCAGATGTAGAATAGTGCTTTTTCAACCTGAGAATTAATATGTGTATATCGGGGTTATAGGATACATCATCGACATTTAACTATCACAATTATATATACTAGTAAAAAAAACTATCAAAAATTATAATTTAAAATCAGCCTGCAAAATGAGTCTTTTACTTTCAGGAAGATGGAGAACATGTGCTTTGCCCTATCCCTCCCCTAAGACTCCTGAAGAGCTTGCACCTTATGCGTAAGCAGGATTCTCAGAAGCAGAGGGAAGAAGGTAGACCATCCAGGAAACTCGGGACCCAAGGAATGGTATAGTGGTGAGTTCCCTGACTTTTCTCTTTGCCTCATTTATCCCAGACTTGGAGCCAAAGAAAATGGCAAGTCAGAAATACCAATGGCTATAGCTCAAAATGGCCCCAGTGAAAGCCTGTTCTCTCTCACTGAAGGGCCAACAGAGAGGCAGCCCTGCAAGACAGAAACTTTTAAACAATAACCACTTGATTCCATGCAAACAACACAGGAAAAAAAACAGGGCCCCACCCCCACCAACTAGTAAAGCTGAACCTTTTCCATCCTTTGGAGGATCTGATGAGTTTCTCACCTTCTCGTGGTGTCTCAGAGAAGGCCAAGTAGGGAAGGCATGGCCTTCCCACTTGGAACAAGGCACAAGCTCCCCTTGTCTGGTCAGCACTGACCATGTGAGGAGCCAGGACTCCCAACTCCACCCAATAGGAAGTATGAGACCTCATCGTGGGTGTCATCAGAAGGAAGCTAAGAGAGGATCCTGCACTTATACCTCCACCTGGCAGTGAAGCAGCAGGTGGGAAAGTAAGTGGTGTGATCATTGTAGAAGATAGTCTGGCTGTTTCTTTAAAAGATAAACATTTGCCCGCCTTACAATCAATTCTACTCACAGGTCAGGGCCCCAAATAAATGGAAGCCTATGTCCCCACAAACACTTGTACACAAATGCCCTAGCCACCTTATTTGTAATAGGTGAACACTGAGAAACAGTCCAAATGTCCATCAACTGACGAATGGATGGACTCTTTTTAGCAAGTCCATACAATGAAATACCACTTAGAACAAAGAGAGATAAGCATTGTGACATTCAACAACATAGAAGAATCTCAAAATAGTTATGCTGAATGAAGAAAGCCAAACAAAAGTAGTACAAGCTGCATGAGTCCATTTTAAAAATTCACTACTCTCTAATGACAGAGCAGATTGGTGGTTGCCTGGGAACCTGAGAAAATGAGGAAGAACGTAAGGAGAGCTTACTAAGGGACACACAAGGAAGCTTTGGGGCGTGATGGATTTGTTCATTATCTTCATTCCTTGTGTTTATCCTTATTGACTACAACAGAAGGGTCTGGAACACTGATAAATTAAATTGGATGTCTTCATTAGTAATAGAAAGAAAGAAAGAAAGAAAGAAAGAAAGAAAGAAAGAAAGAAAGAAAGAAAGAAAGAAAAGGAAGAAAAGAAAAGAAACACAGAAGATAAATTTCTCCTTTATCCGAATTTAAGAAAAAAAGATTATAAAGGGACAATTTTGGGGCAAAATATGAAATTGTAATATTTTATCACTCAACATACTTGAAAGGCTTTGCACTAAGAAGATAGCCCACTTTGGCAAATAGCATAGTCCTATTTGCATAGGTCTGTGAGCTGAAGCCTGAACGCAGATGTTTCAGTTCAGAAACATGGGCTGAACACTGGAGGCCACAGAGGTAAAATTCCCTGAACCCAGGAAAACCAATTAACACCTTTGCATGCAATAAACTGGAATGCATAATGGATTGTGACTTTACAGTTATTTTAATAAATGGCCCAATAATTTGAAGTTAAAATAAATAATTCATCTTCCTTGTTCCCTCAGCCCTACAACTTGGAAGATATGTAATAAGCTGAAATCATGGTGCAATCTTCAGTGGGTCCTTTAACCGAATTCTAGTCTTGAAAGCATAACTGGAATGCTCCCTATTAGTAGCAGTCCCCTCTATGCTCTTATTGGCTGAATGAATGGGTAAGAGTAGATTTGTGGTCTTGCAATGGCCCAGAGGTAAGAGGTAAAGCTCTTCATCCCTGCCACCTCTTCCCTTCACTCTACCTCATGGGGACCTACTTGGATCACTCATTTTGGAAGCCTTCCCATGTTGCTAGATACATCACTCATGCCTTTCTAACTAGGACATCTCCCTTTCCAAGAACTTAGCCTAAATGCATCCAAAAGTGGGGCAAAAGCATCACAAGCTGTGTTCTTTCAATCCCATGAAGCAAAATCAAAGAACATCTTCACACTGGGCACAGAAGCATCCACCCTCGGGAGCATTCCCTCTTGAAAATAAACTACGTGTTTATTAAATTTTTCCCGAAATTAATTCCATGAAAGAAAAACATATTCCAAACACTATCATGTTTTAAAAAAATCCTTCTTAACTCTCCTAAATATGGAGAAGGGGGGACGCCTGGGTGGCTCAGTGGTTGAGCATCTGCCTCTGGCTCAGGTCGTGATCCCAGGGTTCCTGGATCGAGTCCCACATCGGACTTCCCATGGGGAGCCTGATTTTCCCTTTACCTATGTCTCTACCTCTCTCTGTGTTTCTCTCATGAATATTTTTTTATTTAATCATGATAGAGAGAGAGAGAGAGAGAGAGAGAGAGAGAGAGAGAGAGGCAGAGACACAGGCAAAGGGAGAAGCAGGCTCCATGCCGGGATCCCGACATGGGACTCAATCCCGGGACTCCAGGATCACACCCTGGGCCAAAGGCAGGTGCCAAACTGCTGAGCCACCCAGGGATCCCCTCGTGAATAAATTTTTTTAATTATTTTAAAAATATGAAGAAGGAGCAGACTAATTCTATTTCATTAACAAGATACATAGCCAGCTCCCAACACACTCTACAAATATTTGTTGACCACTTGCTATGTGCTGGCCACTTTCCCAGCACTGATGCTATAGCCATGAAAGGAGAGGCAAAAATGACTGTCCTTACAGAAGATGTTCAGGAGGGGCAGAGCTGACCAGTCATACTTACGATAAGTTAAGTGTTAAAGCATTTGAGAAAATCCTCAGTTTTAAGGAGGAGTGTCAAGTTGGGGATGGAGTCAGGAGTGCTGGGAAAGGGGCAGCTGTAATCAAATAGAGAAGGAAAGCCCACGTGAAGGAGAAGGTGAACTTGAGCATTGGTTTGGAGGGAGTGAGGAGATGAGCAACAACAAAATCAGTGGGAAAGGAGGTTCCTGTGGGGGAAAACAGAACGGCGGTATTCAGAAGCGCAGCAGGGCAGCCATGTTGGAGGGTCTTCATGGAGTCCACAAGGCTGAGGACACCAGAGTCCAGGTGACTGGGGCCAGATTGCCAGGGGACTTGGCTTGGGAGGACTTCGCTCATGCTTTGAGTGTAAGGGGGAATCCCTAAGAAATTTTGAGTAGGGGTGACATAATCCAACGTTAGTTTCTTTGTTGTGTTTTTACATTTTTAAATTGTGGTACAGTACATGTAACATAAAATTCACTGTCCTAACCATTTGTAAGTGTGCAGTTCAGTGTGGTCGTGAAGTGCATTCACATGGTTGTGCAGGCCATCTCCAGAAGTCACTTCATCTTGCAAAATTAAAACTCTATGAATATGAAGCACCTCTCACTGTGTCCCCCGCCCCCAGCCCCTGGCATCCCCATTCCACTCTCTGTATCTGCCAGTTTCACTACTCCAGGTGTCTCGCACTCGTGGAATCATGCAGTATTTGGTTTGTCACTGGCTTATTTTGCCAACATTATGTCCTTAAGCTTATCCTTATTGTAGAATGTGTCAGAATATTACTCCTTTTTAAGGCTGAATTATTTTCCATTGTATAGGTTAACTACATTTTGTTGATTCATCTGTAAATGGACACTTGGGTTGGTTCTACCTTTCAGCTGCTGTGAATAGTGCTGCTGTGAACATGGGTGTACAAATATCTCTTCAAGATGCTGCTTTCAGAGTGCCTGGGTGGCTCAGTTGGTTGAGCATCCAACTCTTGATTTCAGATCAGGTCATGACCTCAGGGTCATGGATTCGAGCCCTGAGTTGGGCTCAGCGCTGGGTGTGGAGCATGCTTAGGATTTTCTCTCTTCCTCTGCATCCCCCCATAATCTCTCCCTCTCTTAAAAAAAATAAGACTGTACTTTCAATTATTTTGGTTATGTGTCCAGAAACAGAATTGCTGGATATAGTTATTCTATGCTTAATTTTTTTGAGAAACTGCTCTACTGTCATCCATATGTCTACTGAAGCTCTAAAAGGGCACTCGTGTTACAGTGTTTAGGGATACACCACAGGTAGACAAGAAGGATAGCAAGAGGTCTCTGAGGAGACCATCTTAGATATGTTTCCCTCCTGGATTCCAAGATGGAAATTTGCATGTGGAAAGTATACGGGGGATTACATTTGAAGGAAGGGATGCACACAAGGAGGGAAGAAAGTAGGATTTGGCAGAGGGAGGATTTGAACAGAGGTGCATGTGCAAAAAAATCTCATGTGATCCACGACACTCTGAAGTTGGGATGGCCCTTTAGTGTTGTCCATCATAAGATGAGATGGCTGGGCCTTTCTACCAAGAGCGGCCAGTCACTGGATGTATACTGAGTCCACAGTGAAGATATGACTTGGGGTGAGCAGCTCTCATCCATGGAGGACACTTCCAGAGATGGATCCACTGAGAGTCTTCAGCCACCAACCCTATCAGTAGCTGGGAGTGTAGGCTCAGCTATGAGGGGTCATGGGTCTTGGAAGCACACCACAGCAGCCCCCACAGAGGATATTACAATAACCTATGCAACCAGTAATGGTGCTTGGCCAAGGGTCTTAGCAGTCAAGGTGAGGGGAAGTACTCTACCTTCAAGATCCTTGAGCCATATTGAAGGTAGAGTAAAAATTATATGCTGACAAATTGGATATTTGAGATTAAAAATGTCAGCCAGAACGATGTCAAGACTGTTGATCTTGCTGCTAGAAAGATCAAGTTGCCATTAAATGAGATGAGAAAGATTATTGTAGGAACAGGTTTTGGGGTGCTGCTCAGGAGTTTAATTTTAGACATGCTAAATAGGAGGTGCCTAGTAGACACTCAAAGACAAATACTGAGCAGGTGGTTGGATATACCAGGGTTGGTTTCTTTTTTTTTTAATGGTTTCTTTTTTTTAATTTTTTATTTATTTGTGATAGTCACACAGAGAGTGAGAGAGAGAGAGAGAGAGAGAGAGAGAGAGAGAGAGAGGCAGAGACATAGGCAGAGGGAGAAGCAGGCTCCATGCACCAGGAGCCCAACGTGGGATTCGATCCCGGGTCTCCAGGATCATGCCCTGGGCCAAAGGCAGGCGCTAAACCACTGCGCCACCCAGGGATCCCCCAGGGTTGGTTTCTAAGGAAAGATCCATTTGGAATGTAAGTAGGGTCATTAGTAGGTAGACTGTTATTAGAGGCTGTCAGACTGGAAACAGTCATGGAGGAAATGTGAGGGAAGAGAAGAGGTCTGAGCACTGGATCATGGGGAAGTCCAGCTCTTGGGTGAGGAAGACCCACCAAAGAAGACAGAGGAGGGGTGGTCAATGACAGGAGAAGAAGCAAGAACATTTAGTGTTTTGCCTGTTTTCTGATTGCTACCGCCACCCTTGTCATTCTTTGTCCTCACCAGCTGTTACGTGGCCCAGAAGACTGTCATCTACTTGATGCATCCCCTGGGCTTCCTTGCCCTCTGGCTTCCCTTTGGGTTTAGCCAGTAGGAGTCACTGACAGGACATCAGAGGGTGCAGAGAGAGAGGTGGGGGTGTTTATTCTTCCCATGCCATCCTTCCTCAAAGCAGTTCTAGGGGGTACAGCATCCCTCTATGACCAAGCTTTGGGCCTAGCTCCTGCTTCCTTGGTCCCAACTCTCAACCAGGTCCTGGTAATAACATTTCCATCCTCTGCCCTGTGGGGTGTAGGAGTGCTGACAGCTTCCTGGGGTGGTTATTCTCCGTGTGAATCTATATCCCTTTACCTGTCACACACTTCTCCAAATAGTCCATTTATTAAAATGCTTCTTTAAAAATTCCTGATGAGTATTTCATTGGCATCTGTCAAGACCCTGACTAGTGTAAGTGTTGTCCTGGAAGAAAGGATGAAATCGCCTGTGTCGAGTGCTGCCCTTAGTTTCACTAAGCTGTGGACGGTGCACGTGGTCACAAGGATTTTACAGCCTGAACAAATGCTGATATTCTCAAGAGTGATGTCTTCAGCAGGTGATGACAAAGGGGTGGTAGGAGCGTAAGAGGGAAAAAGAGGGGAAGGACTTGGAAAAGCAAGAGTACACAACTATTTTAGGGAGTTTTGCTGTAAACAGGAGCAGAAATGGAGCAGAACAGGGAAGGAAAAGTGAAACCAATGCTAGGTTGTTAAGATGGGAGAAGTCACTGACTGCATGCTTCTGTGTGCATGAAAATGACTTGGTACAGGGAGAAATTGATGCTACAAAAAAGGAGTGGAAAGTTACTGCTGTCATGTCCTTGAGTAGGAGAGAGCGGGTGCCTCCTTGCACAGGGGAGAGGGGGCTGGCCCCCAAATGTTTCTTAGAGAGTTTATCTACGGTATTGGGAAAGAAGGCAGAAGGTGCAGGTACAGACACTGACAGGTGGGGACGTGTGGGAGCAGAAACGTGTGGAGTTTCTTTTCTTATCACTTCTATTTTTTTTTAACAAGAGGCAAGCCCATCACCTGAGAGTGAAGATGGGGTGGGGGGAATGTTGGAGGTCTGAAGAGAGAAGCATAACATGCCGTTATCCCAAGTTGGGGAGACAGGACCAGGGAAGGTAGGACCATTGTGGGATTTCACAAAGGGCCACATCATAGAGATTCAATCATAAATTTAAATAAGACCATGGTGTTCTGGACTCCTCCTGCCATATTTAGCCACCTTGTGGACTTACAGAGTAGAGAAAAAATTTTTTACAGGTTTGGGGCTTTTCCAAGAAGATAGTGCATAGCAAGTGAGCTGGGGGTTATGCAGAAAGAGAGTGCTTGGAATGATTTTTCAGGAATCAGCATGTTAAGGGGGAGTGTAAATAATAGTGCCATGGTATGAAGTCAGGTGCTAGAAGAGATGATCTGGAAATGTAGTTGGTGTATTTTATGTATCAATCCTTACCCAGGATATACTGAAGGATATGTTGATATCCTTCATACACGTTCTTTGTTCTCAGTGGGCTTAATGTCTGATGGGAGGGATAAGTTTTGCACTTTATAGGGGAAAGAGTCCACAGCTAGACAGTATACCTCCTACATGCAAGGAACTTTGCAAAGTGTGGTTGAAGACCCTTCGCAGAAACTCAAGGAGTAGACATCATTGCTCCATTTTACAGATGTAGAAACTCAAGCTTAGTAACTTGTTCTGTGTTGGAAGAACCAGAATAACCCAAATCCAGTGTCTTGGTCACCTTGGGCTACCACAGGATAGGTGGCTCATACAACAGAAGTTATTGTCTCATGGTCTGGAGTCTACAAGTCCAAGATCAAGGTTTTGGCAGGGTGTTTCCTCCTGAGGCCCCTCTTCTTGGCTTGTGGATGGATGTCTTCCCCCCATTCTTCAAGCGGTCTTCCCTCTGTGTGGATCTGTGTCTAAATTTCCTCTTCTTATAAGGAAAGGCACACAGGATCAGAGTCCACCCTAATGTCCTCACTCTGACTTAATCATCTTTTTGAAGATCCTGTCTCCAAATGCAGTCATGTTCCAACATATTGGGGGTTAGGACCTCAACATATGAATTTTGGGGTTCACAATTCAGCACATAATAGACATCAACCCTGCATATATGTGGAGCATCCATGTGTGTGTGCATGGGTGTTTGTAAATGTGTAGGGTGTTCGTAAATGCAAGAGGTGATGTTTGGAAAGTTCAAAAACAATTAATAGCATTTGCCTTTGAGTTGGAGAATTCATTTTGGAGACAAGTTATAAAGGGGAACTTTTGCTTCTGATTCTTATACAAGTCTTCATTGTTGATTTCTTACGATGAAAATATATTAGCTTATATTGAGAATAATGGAATGTTTTAAAACAATAAAGGGAGGAGGAATATCTAGCAAGGGTCACTTTGCACTTCAGTACGTGAACAAGGTTACATAGACTTGAAGCTTCTGCAGTTTTATACCAAAACCAGTGGCAATAATTGATTACAGCTAAGTGATGGGAGCTATGAGGATCCCTTTCGTGGGACCTTGGTGCTCTCAGCTACAGAATGAGGGTCTGGCTGAAATGATGCTCAAGGCCTTTTCCATCTATAAATGTCTATATTTCACAGTCCTTGAGGGTTGGGGTGAGAACGACAGGCAGGAAAGAATCTTGAGCCACAAGAAATGGGATTTCTCTAATCCTCATGCTGTATCTACATCACTGTGTGAAGTTGGGAAATTCACTTTCCCTCTATAGGTCTTGGTTTCACCATGAGTAAGAGACTTGAACTAGATCAATGGGCCAATCACTTGGCTCTGGACTGACCAGGAGGGGCTTCCCAGGTGGCTTTCAAGGGCCAGTGAACTGAGGTCTTTTTCTCCTGCCACAAATAGACAAGTCCATATCTGTTCATTAAAAAAAAATCAACTTCTAAGCAAGTTTTTACTTAAAGGAGAGGGTATTTTGGCTAAAGGAAGCTTCTCACAGTGGATGTGATTTGAGCGTTTTTGGTGGCCTAACAATTTAGAGGCCTAGAACACTAAGGGACAGGCAAAAACATCTGCCTAATGTATTCAAGTATTTATATGTATGGAGTATGCAGTATGCAGGAAGAAGTAAACTGGACAGTTTCCATTTAGCCAGAGCGTAGAGGATGTAATGGGCCATATTAAAGCCTTGACTCTTACTGTGCTATATGTATTTGAATGCTGTGTTACTATGTGCATACTAATTCATTATTATATCTTCACAAGTTATTCCTTTTATCCTTGTGTAGCACTCCTTTTCACATTACCTGATAATAGCATTGATACGTTCGTTTTTTGATACTATTTCCCATCATTTTCCTTTTTTTAAATTTAAATTCAATTAGCCAACATACCATTAGTTTCAGATGTAGTTTTCAATAATTCATCAGTTGTGTACAACACCCTGTGCTCTCTTTTATTTTCCATCATTTTAATTTCAACTACTTTTATTTATTTTTGCATACTGCTTTTATCATAGATGTGAAGCGGCATAGATACACTTTATTCCTCTTTATCAAATCTAATATCCTTTCATACATAAGCACAATCTATTTACTTTTATCGTAATTACTGATAACATTTGATTATTTTTATCAGTATGCTTTCTCTTTCTCTGCCTTCTCTGGGGTTGATAGAGATTTATGGTTTTTCTTTTGCTCTCACGGATTACTGATTCTATGTCTTTTCCATTAATGGTTACTCTTCAGATTTCAAAATATATACGTTTTTCTAACCACTTATGAAGTTATTCAATGTCACTGTTTTTCACCATCTCTCTTCCCCCACCAAAAGTTCTAGAGCTCTGGCATGTGTTAATTACCCCACAGATCCCATCTGCATTAATGCAACTGTTATTACCACTGTCTATCGTTTTCCTCTGCTGTATAAAAAAAATTAAAATAAAAACACATGATATTCTTATCTGTTACGTTTTTTGAAAGGTAACATTTACCCACATAGTTTACTGGTTTCTCTCTTTATTTTAACTTGTATCCCAGCCAAATTTCTACATTCATCTCTTTTCCTGCTCAAATAGATCCTTTCAGACCTGGGTACTTCAGCAAGAGTCAAACTGAGGTAAATTCTCTTTTTATATCTGAAAACAACTTCATTTCACCCAACTTTGGAACAATAATGTAGATTGGGCTTAATATTCCAGGTTGATATTTATTTCCCCTCCACATTTTGAAGATGTTAATCTAGCATCTAGGATAGTTGATCAAAAGTTCTGTAGCAAGTCTAACTATTGTTCCTTTGTGCCTAATATTTGCTTCTCTATCTGGTAACTTGAAAGAGTTTCCATTTATTCCTAATGTCCTGAAGTTCTACCACAGGGTGACTAGGAATGGTCTTATTTTCTTCTGTTCAGCAAGACTGATGGCTATCTTCACTCTGGAAATGGTTTCTCTTAGGATATTACTACACATGCTACTCCACCTACTTTCTAGTTCTGGAACTAGTATTAGGAGCATATGACTATGCTATAATGTGTCCCCAGTGTCCTGTAACATCTGCTTCAAATCCCGTCATTCTATACTCGCCCTGTGTCTGGGCGAATTTGTCACAATCACCTTCCAATCCTTAGGTCTCTCTTTGATTATGTCCACTTTAGAGTTGTTCCATTTGCTGACTTTTAATTTGATTCATTTAAATTTTTTTCCTAGAATTTCTAAAGGCCTTAGTTCCTTATCCACCTGTTCCCACTTTTCCTCTGTTGTTTTTGGCATACAGTGCTCCACAATTTTATAGAAGGTTTCCTTTTGGATTTCCTCTCATTTTACTTCCAAACAAGTACACTTTCATTTTTGTTTTCTTTTAGGGTTTTAAAAATGTTATGTAAAATCATATTATGTATCTCTAGCAGTCGTTTCTTAGGATTGGTCTCTCCATATGATCTCCTAGGATTCCTACTGCAAAACCACATGTAATATTGTCATCTCACAGGGGTGTACTAGATCCAGTCTGTGGGTCAGGATGGTGTTCTTCCAAATCCTTGACTTGGGTTGCCTCTGCTCATTTCTGCTCCTCTGGAAAAGTAGCATCCTTCTTGCCACAGCCTTGGACCTTGATCACAGCTTTTTAATGCCTCTATTTAATGGCAAGCCTCCTCTGGCCAGGAGCCCCTTATTTCACGCAATGATCCTGAAGCACCCAGTATCATGCACTACGCCTGAGTCCCCCTCTGGTCCCACTGCAGAGTTTGAACACACAATTGCCCATGTGTGCAGCAGGCTTGCATAGCAATTCCTTATTTATGGCAGGGTGTCTCTGATTTCTGACCCATGGAGATGTTTATGTTTATTTTCATTGTGACTAAGTCTACTCGTATAAATGTACACACACACACACACACACACACACACACAATATCATTGTCCCAAATTTAGAGTTGAGACTGTATGAAATCAGCCTTAGTCCTTACACCAAAGGGTGCCCATAGAAAAGGATGATAAAGTCAGGTATATGTTGTAGCACAAAGCACCTGCAAACAAGGAGGAGGGGCTGGGTCTTGTTAGAAACCTACTGCAGAAGCCCATGGAGAAGAATAATGGGAAAAGCAGAGGCTGCAAAGCCCAGTGGGCCTGACCTTTTATCTCTGCCCCACCATCTACTTAAGGGCATGATACTGGATCACTTAACCACCCTTCAATTTCCGTTTCTTAGTCTGTAAAATGGGCATGATAGTACCAGTTACCAGTAATGTTTGAGTGATCAGCTGAAATCCTGTGCTTATCAGCTTTGAATATATATATATATAGAGCTGTTCCTAAGCTAAGTATTTTATATATATCATTTCAGTCACTGCTTACAAAAGCCCTGTGAGGTCAGTTTCTTGATGCTAACATATAGGTGCAAAATCTGAGGCTTAAGAGAGTTTCAATAATTGATTTGTCTGAGGTTGAAGAGCAAGCAAGCTATGGAACGCTTCCTTGCTATTACGAGCTTGTTGCTGCTTCCATCTGGCTGGTAACCAGTAGACAGACGACAGTTTCAATTTTACTCTTCTTATTGATAAGGCCACGTCTGAAAGGAGGGAAGAAGAAGGGGACAGTGGCACAGAGGTTGGGGATATAGGAGCAAAGAGGAAGGAAGCAAGAATAGGAACAAGAAGGGGGAGAGGGCTATATTACCAAGAATGAGGCACAAACATCTGTCTCCTGCAGGCACACGGACACAGGTTTCCACCTGGGCCCCGGGGATCTTGGGGAAGTCACTTCACCTTCTGAACCTCCAGGTGCACACACTGCAGGCTTGTGGGGAGGATGAAATAGTGTAGCATGTGTGGAAACACCTAGAATGGTGCTCATCAGAACAGGAGCGTGGCTGGGAGTCAGATTCAAGTCCCCTTAATTCACAACCTCTTGTTTCTTTCAGCCGTTCTGCTGCCCTTTGAGGACGAGGCACCTGACCCAGGCCTCCAGAGACCAGCGGGGCTGGTGATGCACAGGGGAGAAGACTGCAGTTGACCTCAAGGATTGGTTCTTCCCTTCTTCAGCTGCTTTGAACCCTGAGGTACTTTCCGTATTTGAGTACTAAAGCCAGATCAGAAACCAGCGTAAAGCACTTAAAGGTGAAGGCTACTTTTTCCATTACTTCTTTTCCTTTTTTTTTCTCTCTTTCCCAATTCTTGTAATTAAACACAAGTCTTGAATAATGCAAACCTATAATTCATGCAAATTGATCCCTAATGAGATGGAAACAAGCCAGGTTTTAATTTGTTGAACTTGTGGGAGATAGTATAATGAGTTGGAAAGAACAGATGCAAAAATATGTCCCCTTTCATCTAAAATGAGCCCAAACATTTCATTTCTGGGCTTAGTCTCATACGCTTTTAATGTCTCCAATATGATTTTAAATATTTTTGTCAAGGAGATGACTGCTCATCCCAGGCACCCTGAGCTCCCTTCATGCAGGCTTTGTGGTTTTACTGCTGCCCCTCATCTGCCCCGACTCCCTGTGACCTCACTTCCCATCACCTCTGGGCCGCAGGAGAACCTGATCCGTTAATGGTGTGTGGTCAGCAAATCCTCTGAATGCAACCTGCACCAAAGCCTCAGGATTTTTTTTTTTTTTTGTAAAGTGTTCCAACGTGGGGAAGAGGGTGAGGCCCCCGTGAGCTCTGTTCTGGTGTAGTGCTGAGAATGGGAGCCAAAAGAGGAAAGCATTTCAGTCAGAATAACTGCATAAGCAAAAGTGTGGGCACATGAATATGCATGACGTGCTTAGTATGTGATGATGAGACAGATTGTTCTCTTTATATTGACTCTGCGAGGTGCACACGGATGGAGGTCGAGCACACCCGATTTCTTGTGCCTCCTCTGCTGCTTTGGTCCTCCCAGTGGCCCCAGGCTTTCCCCCAGTGGAAAACAACACCTCACTCCCTGAACCAAATAGGGAGGAAGCCCGTGTATCTGTCTGCAACATGTGCTGGGTGATATGTAGGGGTGCCCAGGATGCAGTCCCCGTCTGTGACTTTGCTTCTTGACGAAAGCCCCCAGAATGATTCCCGGGGACTCAGTTTACCGTTGTCCCCATGGCTCAGCGTTACTACAGCAAAAGGATCCAAAGCGAAGTCAGCACAGGGGAAAGGTACAAGGGGCAAAAATCCAGAGGAAACCAAGTAGAAGCTGCAAGGGTCTTCTCTCGGTGGAGGCACCTCATTCCCACGGCAGTGAGGTGTGAACATGTGTGAAGTGTCCACCTGGGAAGCTCACTGCCCACGGCTTCCCCCGGGAGCCGGTGGTGTAGGCACCCTGCAGGCCTCATGCCAAACTGCAGACGCCCAGAAGGAAAGCATCTGTTCAGCATCAACCACATTGTTCAGACAGCGTAGGCACGGGAGTCACTCTTCTCCCTTCTGGGAGTGGTGGGGACCCTCCCAAAGTCTGCGTCCCCACCTCCTACCAAGGACCAACCTCTCCAGAAGCCCCTTACAAGATAGCAGTGCCAGGCCTGCTGGGCTAAAGATTCTCTGAGCAGGAAACAGGAGGAGCAATTAGCATCCAGTGCAGAACAGAGCAAATGACATGAGAGGATGGAACAAATAAATAATTTCTAGGTTAGGACCATCCTATGGGGAGCCTGGTGGAGAGGTGTCTTTGGGGAGCTCAGAAGATGGAGAACTGAACGGTGCCCCCGCGCTCAGTCCTGAGGGATGACGGTGGATGGAGAAAATGATGCTGGAGCAAGCAGCACAAGCAGATGCATGATCTGGGGAACGAGCTGACTGACGAGCATCGCACATTCACCTGTCACCATGACCGATGCTACAGACGCAGAGGTTTAAAGCGACACAGATTCATTCTCTCACGGTTCTGGAGGGCAGTCTGAAATGAGTCCTACAGAGTTAAAAGCAAGCTGTTGGCAAGAACAGTTCCTTCTGGAGACTCTGAGTGGGGGAATTATGCGGGCCACCTCCACACCTCCACTCCTGACCCCTCCCTCGTGTCACTAGGGCCTCGCACCTCCATCACATGACTGCCCCTGACCACGATGTCTCACCTCTCTTCGTTAGGACACTGGGATGACACAGGGCCCACCTGGGACAGTCCAAGACCATGGCTCGTCTCAAGATCCTTACCTGCATCACCTCTCCGGGGTCCCTTTTGCCATGTGAGGGGACATTCACATGTTCTGAGAATCAGGACCTGGATGCATGGTGGGCTCACTCAGGCCCCAAAATGCTCAACAGTTCATGCATTTGTTCATCCACAAATATTTATTGATTCATTACATATTGTGCACTGTACTGGGCAAAGGGTGTTTTACACATATGCACACACATGCACACACACAAAGATGCAAACACCACACACTCACATACGTAGACACACATGCACATGCACACATGCCAGTCGATAAGTACACATGGGAGAGTATTAAGAGCTTTGGCAAAGATCTTCCCTGGCTGAGTATATGGGAGACACATAACCCAGCATACGGGTAAAAGGTACTGCCCCTCCTGGGGAATCGCAGTGCATTTGCTAGGAGCACCATAGTAAGAACAGGGTTGGAAGACCTCAACAAAGCAGCAGAGGTTTCATCCCTGACAAGAAAAACTGTGTGTTCCATGAATACCTCCTCCTCAAAAGACATGATACTTAGTTCACCATTCAGAGACCAAAATAAAATATTTTAGCCCTGAAACAGGATGAATTCCTTACCTACTGAGGTGAGTAACCTGAGTCAAGCAAAGAGGCTTTTTAAATATTTAACCAGGGATCCCTGGGTGGCGCAGCGGTTTGGCGCCTGCCTTTGGCCCAGGGCGCGATCCTGGAGACCCCGGATCGAATCCCACATCGGGCTCCCGGTGCATGGAGCCTGCTTCTCCCTCTGCCTGTGTCTCTGCCTCTCTCTCTCTCTCTGTGACTATCATAAATAAATAAAAATTTAAAAAATAAATAAATAAATAAATAAATATTTAACCATAGAAAAATGGTCCAAGATATTCAGATGCCAAGTTCTGGAATACATTTCTTTGGACAATGCCCAAGTCTATTTTTTTACAAGAACTTTGCCAACTCATTAATTGTTAATAACAATATAAGTTGAGAATAATTAAAACACTCTCTTATATATGAAATCATATTGGTGGTCAGAATCCAATATATGGTAGCATCAATCAAAATACCATTTAAGTCTGGCGTTTAAAAGATAGGGCAAGTGTGCAAGTCTTCTCTGTAAATTATAAATAAAAATCCTCTCAACATCATTTAATGAGCACTAGAGATGTTAGAGGTATTCTGTTAAGACAAGAATCACAGAGTCCAATTTCTAGGAGCCCACCGGAGGAGACAGGTACACAATCACACACAGAGTCAGCTTCAAGACACAGAAGCTGTGTAAGTGCAAAGGGCCTGAGACCCCATGAGCACGTGTTTCTTTCTGACCTGGAGTATCCCACAAAATCCAGAGTGGGTGCCTTTTCAGTCAACCCTTGAAAGTGGTGGGATGCATGGGTGGCTCAGTGGTTGAGCGTCTGCCTTTGGCTCAGGGCATGATCCCAGGATCTGGGATCAAGTCCCACATCGGGCTCCCTACAGGGAGCTTGCTTCTCCCTCTGCCTGTGTCTCTGCCTCTCTCTGTGTCTCTCGTGAATAAATAAATAAAATCTCAAAATAACACCTTGAAGGTGGTGGTAACAATAGTAATAATAATAATAATAATGATATCGCTCTTTGTGTTCCTATGATTTTTCTTTTGAGAGAAAAAGACAAATCCATGAGAGACATACAAACCAGCCCTGCCTCGTGCACAGCCAAGTTCTTGCCAACACAGAGAAGAGACCAGGAGTTTCGACCACACGCAGACTAAGATTCAAAGTCTGGCTTCCACACTAAATATCTGTGTTTATTTGAGTGATTTATTTAACTTCTACGAGTCTCGATATCCTCATTTACAAAACAGAAATGTTAATAATCCAGAACCTGACAAAATTATTTCTTTCTATCCCCTCAGCTGTTTACTAACTGGATAAACTTGGGCAATTTCTTCATTATTAGTTTCTTCAAATGCAAAATACGATTTATACTATTTACTTAAAAGAGATGCTGTGTTAAGATTAAAATATATGCAAAATCTGCTCTGTAAATTATAGAATGCCAAACAAAAGTTAATATATCCAGTTTAAATATCGCCTCTAAGGAAATAAAACTGTAGATATTTAGAGGTTCAAGGAATGAGCAATTAGAGTAGGGTGATCTTGGAAAACTTCTTGTAGGGGGTAGGATATGAATTGGTATATTTATGTGATGGTTGAAGTGCTAGCCATAAATAACACGATTCAAGTCTCCATGGTAGAGAGTAAGTGCTAAGATGTCCCCACTGGGGATTTAATCAGTGTAAGGGACTTCTGCACCGGGATATTGTCATCAAATATTGATTTAGTTTTCTTTTTATAATACAGCTGGCTTTACTGAAATGGGAGTTCTTTTAACCAGGAAATTGATCAGGGACACACCTCAACCAGGGTCAGTTTTGAGTACCAGGGGTGGTCAAGACTTATAGTACATGGGTCTAGGCAGACTGCTGAAACTTCTATTTTTCAGGACCATACTGGCTGATGAGGGAAGATTCAACGGGAGCTGAGGATAATTAGGGCAGCCACAAGCCGGGACAGATGTCTTACTTAGAAAGAAAGAAAGAACTGCTGCATGGGGATGGGTTTCTGGCCAAGGGAAGCAGAGAAGGTCAGGCAGAGGAGCTTTGGTGCCCCAGACAGCACCCTGAGAGCCTGCTTGCTGGAAACAGGTCACTCCAACACCAGCTGCAGGTCTAGGAAGTTTCTGATCATCACTCCAGTATGCCAACAGGAGCATTGTGTGGACACCCTTTTGGCAAAAATATAATTTGCAAAAATACCAACCTTTATTCCATCATGAATATGAAGAAAAAAATATATGTTGGTCCTATGAAGTATGGAATGAGCAGAGAGAGTCAAGGTTATCCACAGAGTATTCCCCTGAAAATAATCTAGTTCAGTGATGAAGAAAATTCCAGAGTGCTGTTTGGAATTATCAAAAGGTACAATGAAATACATCCTTTTGCAAAGAGCACCAGAAAACCATAAAGATAAAACAAGTTGAGTCAATGAGGCAACATGGAAAGACACGGATGATATAAAAATGGAAAACCAGCAATAAGTATCCTCAGAATCATACCGGAGTCCCTAAAATCATTTCTAAGTGAATATAAAAAGGGATAGAATAACTTAAGTGATATGGATAACAAATTTGCAAAGCCACGCCACATTGCAGAGAAAAAGTGTAAAGATGAAAACACAAAAATTCGAAGAGCTATAAATTTGTACCTTAAAACAAAAATATACCAATGGACTCAGAGAAGACTACAATATAAGTAATGTTGCCTTGTGAGAAAATCTGAATATAAACATGTTTAGAATACAAAAATGTAATAAATTCAATGAAATAATTAGAAAACCTGAATAGAACAGTAACCATGAATCAAACTAGAAAAAAAAAGTGGCTACGGAATTACTTCTGGAAAAGTACTCTGCCAAGGCAGTTTGTAATTGAATTTTTTTTCAAAATTCTTATATTTTATAAACAGGACTAAAACACAGAAGTACAGATGTGCTTTATTTTTTTAAAGACTCTTAATTTATTAATATAGAAAAATCCATTACATACATGCATACGTATATGTATGTTTAACTGCTACTAAAAAAATATTGACCGAGTCCCTAATTATTATTATTTTTTATTGGAGTTCAATTTGCCAACATATAGCATAACACCCAGTGCTCATCCCATCAAGTGCCCCCTCAGTGCCCGTCACCCAGTCACCCTCACCCATCTCCCTTTCCACCACTCTTTGTTCGTTTCCCAGACATGCTTTAAACCCAGTATATAACCTTGTTTCCAAACCCACATGAAGATAGCATAAGAAAAAAATCAAAGTCTCACTTTGAAATATTGCTATAAAAGCCCATAATAAATTACAGGCAAATAAAACCCAGCAGTAAAATAAAATTAAAGTCATAAAGTATTATTTCAGAATGAAAGGATGGATTCTTAATTATCATTAATATTTTTAACCATTTCTAGAAGATAAAGATAACTTTCACACCCTCTTTGCGGTAAGACTCAACGTTATTGTCTGTTCTGATCATTTCTCCACTTCTCCACCTCTGAGTCTCTTCTCAAACTCCTGCCCTCAGCATCCTGACGGAACCCCTCTGCCAGTGGCCAACTCTGCAGACTCATCATACTCCATCCCTCATACTCATCAGTTTGACATCCCTCATACTCATCAGTTTGACACAACTGAATGTGGCATGCTTGAATTTATTTTCTGGGAGACCGTGCTTCTTGATATTTCCTCCTGCCTTTCCGGTCACTCTTTGGCTTATTGTCTCCCTCATGTGAATGGTGGTGGCCCTAGGGCTCATCATTTATATTTATACAAATGCTAAGGTACAAGTTCCGGTTTCTCTGTGCCTCAACATCTATTGAAATATCTCATGGTAGAAACAAAGTTCCGAGGACCGAAGCACAGCTTCTGATCCCTCCCTCCCAAAGTTTCACCCATTAGGTCATGGGCACCACCAGTTGACTTCAGCCAAAACCTTAGTTTCCATCCTTAACTGCTCTCTTCTCTGACCCATGTGCAATCTGTCAGCAGGTCTTGCCAGCTCTTTTTTCAAAATTAAACCCTAAGCTTCGCACTTCTCACCATGTCAACCATGATCACCCTCAGAGGGAGATGTTCTCATCTTTGTGCTAGGAGCGTGTGAATATGCTCAGAATGTACATAAGAACATGTGCATTATCCCACATCCATCTTTGCTCTTCCCTCCTTCCATTCCTCCACCAGAATTAAGCTCCCTTAAAATAAGTGGAATAGAGTTCAGAAAGATAATTTATTCCATTCCAACATGTTTGCGTTTATTTACGGCCAATCTCAAACTTGGGTGGTTGTCCCTCCTCTACACCCAACACCATCACAGAACTTCCTCTGGTTTTCTCAGTCCCCTCCCCCCTTCTATAGAGGTGAGAAAAATGCTCCCATAATATCCATAGATATCCCTGTGCCTCTATTTTCCTTTCCCCCAACTTGATTGCAAACATCTGTGGAAAGAAGGACCTCAAGCTGGCACCCCAAAATAAAGGATCTCTGGTCTGATAGAAACCTTGAAAATCTGCTTGAAGTAAACATTCCGACATGAAGTCTTGGGGTACAGAGTCCAGGAAGCACACGAAGGAGGAAAATGCTTAATCCTGGGAAAGGCGGGGCGTGTGGAGCATCAGGAAGGAATGGGGGGGAATGGTGGGACTGAGAAGTCGGGCTGACTGGCCAGCGCATGTCCTACACTCAGGGGATTGGGTCATGATTGCGCTTTGCAGGGCAACCAAGTTCCCTCCTTCCCAAAATCTCAGGAAAGTTGCCACCAGGTATAAATACTGTGCAGTTATGTGTGTGCAAGTGTGCATGTGGCAACAGAGAGAGGAGGAATTCAGCAGGTGGTGCATCAACTCAACTAACTCAGCAGAAGCAGGAGTCTTGAGCCAAAGAAACAGATGAAGGTATAAGATAGCCACCCCCCACTCCACCCACACCACGATTGGAAATGTATAGAATATTAAGTACGGGGTTTCTAGAGCATGCAACATGGAGCTAGAGCCCATCTTTTATGGATCCTAGGGCCAGGGAGACGTCCCCTGCCACGTGTGCCACGCACACACAGCGCCTCCAGTGCACACTCCAACAACATATATGTAAACGCGATGCCTAAACAGCAGCTGGTGTTGTTCCTAATGATGGAGGAGGAGCTACTAGACCCTCTTACCTGATAAGAAGATATTTGTAAGCTTTGATGATTCAGTAAAGGATCTTTCATTAGCTCCAAGACATGGTCTTAATGAATGCTGGCAAATGTTCAAAGTGAAGGAGGAGGTATGCAAATAGGATTAATCTGTGCTTTATCAAAGGTATAAACAGAAGCTAAGTAAATGTGCTCAAAGAGAGATTTGCTTGCTTAGCGCCTGGTAATGCAGTCCCACACATCTTCCATCAAGAGCTCAGCCTACAAACACATGCAGAGGCACATCTCCTGCCAGCTGCATACCTGACTCTATTCTCCAGAGTCAAAGAATAGCAGGGCTGGAAGTCACTGCACTGCTTTGCAAACAGCCATCCGAGGCCTGCGTAATCCATAAGGGAGGAGCTCCCGGTGCATTATAAAGTAACAAAGATGAGAAAGTTTGATTACAAAAAGCCAATCTTATCACACACGTTTGTCTTCCCCTGTGATGTAGCTCAGGCAGTGTTTCCGCAGCGGCTTTGCCTCCTACACAGCTAACCTGCCACCAGCAGTGTCCGTGCTGGTTCCCGCTGTTGTCAAGGAACGCTAGCCCCTGGGATGGAGAAACAGTACCTCCTCACTCCAAAACCTGAAAAGAAGTGAGTTTCTGGTGTTACTGGATCTGGACTAGCTCAACATTGTCTACCGATTCATCTGCTTTTCTGTGACCCGCTGGACCAATGCCCTGCATTGAATTTTCTCTCTTTCAGATATTCAGAATTGTGGGTTCCCAAACCACCCCCCATATGTGCAGGACAGGGAGAGATAGATGGAAGAGGTGGGCCACTCCAGATCAGTAGGTGGTCGGTTTAAGAAGCAAGGAGACTTACCAGGCTTGCCTTGGGCACCACCTGAGGAGGAGGTCTCTGCACCCCACCTGCCAGAACATTCAGGTTGCAGAGACCTTAACAGGGTTCAGCCATGTTGGCTATCCAGATTCTCTCAACAACACTGTGCTGTCTCAAGGTGGAGTGCCTGAAAATGGGTCCCACTGTGGGGCTGGCCCCGGGGGATGGGGGTGGGCATGGGGTTGGGGTGCAGAGAGCATATTCCCAAAGGAGGAACTCCCAGACCAGGTGGTGGTCATGGCCTCTCCATGACCTTCTCTTGGACAGAATGGTATCTTCATTCCTGCTCTTTGCCCTAAGTGGCACATTACCCTTCTGGGGTTTTGTATAGTGGCCAAGTTAATATATGAAGGTATGTACTACAATGTCAGCTGGTATCAAGCTGACACTCAGGGAGTGTTCATGGATACATTGCTTAGTCATCAAGATCAGACTTCCTGGATTTGGAATCTGGTTCCTTCACTTACTGGCTCTGTGACCCTAAGCGAGAATTTCAAAGTTCTTTGCCTTGTTTTCCAAATCTGCAAAATCAGGATAATGAAAATACCTACTCAAAGTACTTTGAAGATTAATTCGATTTGTAATAAAGCACTTGGACTAGTCCCAGTTCCAATGGGTCCAATAAAGGTGGGTTATTTTCATGAGGTCATCACACACACACACACACACACACACACACACTCAACTGATAAATTTCCAACAGAAAAGGGAATGAGAAATAAGTCTTTGAGACCTAGAGTGAGCCAGTTGGAATCTTAGGAGTCCAAAAGCAAAACACTTACCTTTTAAGTGAGATACTTCAAGTGGTAAGAAGTATTACCCTGAGTAGACTCCTACTCTCAAAACTGGTCCCTCTCATCCCCCGTAGAAGTGAGTGGTGTGTATATGTACGTGCATATGTCTGTATGTGTGTGTGTGTCTGCTGTAGTTATCTAGTAGCTGCGGGGAATGTGCCTGTTGTGTTATATTCTCTAGATGAAAGAGCACTAGCCTTGGAGTCAGGAGGCAGAAATTGGGATTTCTGGTTGTGGTTGCAACACATAACACTTACATGCTTGAGAACAAGTTGCAGACTCTCTGATTTTAATTACACTTACCCTAACATGGGAATGTGTCTGCTTTCATGGTCTGTCATGCAGAAGGAATGCAATTCTGTTTGTAAGGTAATAGCAGATTATGCAAGGGATTTCGGCTAGTCTTCAATGAAAAGCAGAGGTGCAATGTCAAGCAGAAGAAACAGAGAAGCAGGGTTCCACCTCTATACTAGGTTTTGGTTCCATTTTCAGAGGAAAAAAATAATCTTCCCTTTTTCAGATGAGGAAGCAGATGCACAGACAAGTTAACCATCCTGGTCAAGACTGTTAGTAAGCTGAAGAGCCTGGATTTGAACCCAAAGAGTGTGGAAGCAGAGCTCAGGTTAGTAGCCCTGACTTTCTCAAGCACTTTTAACCAGGTGAGGCAGGGAGGGGGTTGGTGGTTGGGCTGGAATCCATTTCCCAGGGGGCTGCAGGATGCAGGAATGTCACCTCTGTGGTGTCAGAGCCATCATAGAGGTGGGCCTGTGCAGGGCTAGAGAGCCAGGGAGATGGAAAAACCTATGAGCTACTTTATACAAGCGTCCCCAGTGACTTCTCAGACACATAGCAAAGTTTTCCACAATACATCTCTTGAGTGGAATTAATTTGTTGAGAAAAATGGTAAAGGGCTGGGGTCTGTTTCCATAGATGTGTGCAGGTGTGCACAGAGGAGGCCATGAGAAAGTAGGACATGACTGATGTGGGGGGAGGCCACCAAACCCAGCCTCTGGCCTTGGAGATTCAGGCCCTCGGGAGGCGCCGTGTCATGTCTGGGCCCCACAGTCATGTGTTAAGAGAACCTGCCACAATGTAGGAATCACCCTTCCATCAGATACCAGGTGACCTGGGGCAAGTTCCTGCATCTCTCCACGTACAGGTACTTTGTATGTACTATAGAAACATGACCTGTCCTGTCTGGGCCAGCTCTATAGAAGAAGAAAACAGAACAAATCACAGTAGTGGATTCATTACATACTTGTGTTTGCAAAATGTTTCCAGATACATCTTCCAAGCTGACTCTTATGCCAATCCAAACTTCTTAACAAAAGCTGATATTTATTAAAAATTTACCAGAGACCAGGCATCACAGTAAGCACTTACCCTGTATTTTCTCATTTAATCCTAAAAACAAGCCTTTAAAAAAAAACGATTTTATTTATTTATTCATGAGAGATGCAGAGAGAGAGGCAGCAACATAGGCAGAGGGAGAAGCAGACTCCCTGCAGGAAGCCCGATGCAGGACTCAATCCCATGACCCGTGCATCACAACCTGAGCCAAAGACAGATGCTTAACCACTGAGCCACCCAGGTGCTCCTAAAACAAACCCATTTTTATTGATGAGAAAACTGAGACAAGGAAAGATTAAGTAGTTTGTTCAAGTCCTCCGATTAAGGAATTGGCGGAAGACAGATGCCAACCCAGAGAGTCAGCGTCCAGAGGCCAGAAGGCGTGGACAAGGCAGGTATGCATTCAATTCAGATAAGAAGTGGCCATAAGGCTCGAAAGACTGAGAAATGACTTTGAAAAGTACTGATTGTTAGCAAAGGGATCACTTTCATGCAAACACAGATCTCGTTGCCAGTGGCGAACGAGGTGCCAAAGTTACCTCTGCAACGTCAGGGCCAGATTGCAGCCCTTCTGGTGCGTCTTCGGTTGGCTGCTTCGCCTGACGAGTGCCACGCTGGAGTCAGGAAGTTGCTTCCCAAGAGCAGAAGAGCCCTCCCCAGCTCCCACCGCACTGACCAAATGGCAAGTCTTCAGACCTCTGCTTGTTCATTTGCATTTCAGGCAGAGTTGAGCCTACTCATCTCTAAATATTTTATATTAGTCAGGGCCAGAAAGATGCCTATTGTTTAATTTATACCTTAATTTCCTGCCTTTAACCCTGTTCTTGCCTGAAGTTGGAGCTGGAATGTGGGGAGAGTCAGGGCCTAGATTTCGAAAGGCACTGGTGGGGGCACCTGGGTGGCTCAGTGGTTGAGTGTCTGCCTTTGGCTCAGCTTGTGATCCTGGGGTCCTGGGATCAAGTCCCACATCAGGCTCCCCACAGGGAGCCTGCTTCTCCCTCTGCCTATTTCTCTGCTCTCTCTGTATCTCTCATGAATAAATGAATAAAATCTTGAAAGAAGAAAGAAAGAAAGAAAGAAAGAAAGAAAGAAAGAAAGAAAGAAAGAAAGAAAGAAAGAAAAAGAAAAGCACTGGTGTCCAACAGCACCTGCTTTATGGGATCCTTATGAGATTACATGAAGACAAGTATACGGGCCTCAGGATCCCTTTCCACAGCTTGGGGGCAAACGGATCAGGCTAGCTCCAAAAAGCCCATAGAGCAGCCTACCACCCCACACTGGACCCCATTGGAGTGTCATTGCTGGGTCACTGTCTTGCCTGCAGGGCTTCCCTCTTAAGCATTGATTCCCTGATGTCCCCACCATTGATGTCCAGCACAGGCATACTTGGCTCTTCTAGAAATGATGCTCCTCATCCCTCTGATGCTGGCCTGGACCACAGTCCTGCATCCACGAGCCAATTTGTTTATATCCAGAAGCCCAGTCTGTTTGAGTGAATCTTGGGACCAGGTGGCTGGGTAGGGTTCAGGCTTTCCCAACATACCCTTGCTCTGTATCAGAACCCCACCCCTCCACAGAGGAACATTGGACATGGTGGGTCTCACAGGCCCGTTTTATTGCTACTCTTCATCATAGCAATATTCACTAAAAATGCTAAATGGAGGTAAAGGTTGAAATGAACAGGATGTAGATATAATTGGTCTGTGCAAGTAAAGGGGTCCTATGCCACCAGAGCTGTGAGCCATAGGGAGTGGAAGGAAATTCGGTTCTTGTTTCCAGATTGCTTTGGCAAGTGGCTGAGACTCTGTGAGCGTAACTGTTTTATGGCCTATCTGGTTTCTCCCTGGTACTGTAAAGACAGAGAAGGACTGTGGTGCTGATGGGAATGAGGAGAGTCCTTGTGGATGAGGTTGCATTTAAGCCAAGACTCAAAGGCCTGTAGGAATGCCACACTCCCCAGAGACAGAGTGGGGATCTGGATGGTGGAAGGACAAGGAAAGATGGCAGAGCTGATTCTGGCAGTGGATGTTCTGAGAGAATGGAGTCATCTGAGTGGTAGAAGCAGAGGATAAAAGAAAAGAGGACGTAGGGAAGTGGGAGTGGAGAAGTAGTTTGCTGGGGGCCCAGAACACTCTCTGGGAAGTTGAGTTTGATTCCCCAAGGAGTGCAGAACCCCTCTGGAGATTACAGTGGAGCAGTGGTCCAATCAGAACCAGGTTCAGAGAAACTGCTGGCGGCCTTATGTGTGTCTCATAGGGAAGACGTGTTGGAGGTGGCGGCACAGTGAGGTGGCTGTTGGGGATCCAGGTGAGAAGAGCCAGAGCCCAGCCGGGCTACAGAAAGAGGGACAGGATGGAGGGGAGAGGCTCCTGGGAACATCAACGGAACTCGGTGCTCCCCAACAGGGTGACTGGGAGTCCCTGTTGCCTGCCTCTTCTGGATCAGGAGACAGCCAGAGAGCAGGAATAATAAAGGGCTTCATTTGTGGTGCTGATGGGAACGCATCTTTTTTTTTCCCCCAAAGATTTATTTATTTATTTATGATAGACATAGAGAGAGAGAGGCAGAGACACAGGAGGAGGGAGAAGCAGGCTCCATGCCGGGAGCCTGACGTGGGACTCGATCCCGGGACTCCAGGATCGTGCCCTGGGCCAAAGGCAGGCGCCAAACTGCTGAGCCACCCAGGGATCCCCCGATGGGAACGCATCTTAACAATGCACTTAAATGAAAATTTCAGGGCTATAGACACAATTATGTTCTGTTAGAAGCTCATACAAGGGGCTCTAGCTTTGCTCTCTGGGCGACTTTTAGCAGCAGCACCATGGTGGTGAGAGAAAGAGATACAGAACATTTCCACGACAGATGTCATGGGCGTAGCATGATTTAGCATGATTTCTGGATGGGTCCTCAAGGGCAGAGCTCTGGAGGAAGGCAGCTCCCACCACAGCAATGCAGACCTGTGATCCAATCCCTCCTGCACCTGTTTCTGGCAAAAAATAATCGTAATAAATGTTTGGGTCATTTTTCGGATACCCTCCAAAAATAGAACTCATGTACTCACGCTACCATTCCCATTTCACAGGATCCAAAAGCATACCCACCTCAAAAGAGAAGACTCCCACTGTTCGCAAAGGCCTCAACTTGGGCTTTGAGGCATTTTCTGTGTGTTCTGGTCTTACTACCTTCCAAAGAAAACTCTCAAAGTCAGTGTCAAGCTGACTCCACTTAAACTTGAGTCTTCGGTAAGAACTCGAGCTCTGGAAATGTATATTGTAAACTTAAAAGTAAGCTGTCTTCAATGTTACTTTCGGTAATCATAATAATGGCTGGTATTTACTGAGCACTTCCCAGCACCTGGCTCCATGCTAAGCAGCTTACACATGTGACCTCATTTAATTCTTGGAACAACGACGGAGGTAGACTCTAGTATCCTCGAGTAACCTAAGAGAAAGCCAAAGCCAGAAGTGCTAGTGCGCTTAGCAAGGCTCCCAATAACAAGTGGTAAGTCAGGGAACTGACCTCTGTTCCTTCTGACTCTCGAGACTTGGCAAATATGTACGGTGTTCTAGACCTCACATGACCTCTTGCAGGCGGCAGTTTGCTTTATTTTTTTATTTTTTTTTATTTTCAAGACAACACAAAGACGTTACTATTAATAGTCTCTATGCAGCTGAAGCAACAGAGGCTCAGAGAGCTTAAGTGACTCAGTGCGGAGTCATACGGCTCCAGAGTGGCTTGCTGGGGATTTTCAACAAGCTCCTCTGACTCCAAAATATATGGGTGAGTCAGGTACACAGCCTATCCTGTTCTTTCTCTAACCTGTTCCTCTTCCTTTACTTGTTCCTTATTTTGGTCCAATGGCACTGCCAAGTCACCCCCGCTCAGAACCAGAACCATCTCGATTCTTGTCTCCTTTCTCCCCGCCCACATGCACAGTCACCACAGCCTCCTTCTTAATTTCCTAAACTTCTCTTCCTCCTCTCTGGTTTCATCTCCCCAGACTTAAAATAGAGCCTCCACCTCCAACAGCTCACTGCCCTTTTTGGGCCCTCTCTTCCTTTCCCCCAGGGGTGCTCACACATTGGCCTACATGGAGAGAGACCTGGAGGGTTTTGTGAGACCTAGATCTCCAGATTCTGATCCTGTAGGTCTGGGGTAGGGTATCTACCCAACTTTGGTAGGTCTGGGGTAGGGTATCCCAACTATGCATCTCTAACCAGTTCCCTGGTGCTGGTGTAAGGACTCGCTCTGAAAAGCGCTGTTCTACACCATGACCCCCGGGATGATCACTTCACTTCTGTGCATATAAATAAACTCTCCATGTCTCCAGAGGATCTAGGACAGACAGAGATCCAGCACTTTGAAACCTTTAGTCTAGGTGAGCCCAGGTAAAGTAAAACAGACCCAACATCGCTGCAGAAACAAGAGCTGAGAAGCACCACTCATGCTGATGGTGCCAGCCCATATATAAGAATTTTCCTCAGCTCAAAGAAAGAAACTGAATCCTGAGGACAAGGAGATCTGAGTGAGAAGGTCAGGAACAGCTGATCTCTGTTAACATTTTTTTTCCTAATTTCAATTTTTCATTGATTTGTTTCAACATTCCATCATTATTCTAGGTGACTAGAATACAACTTTTAAAAAATGAACAAAAATCCTTATTCTCTTTGGTTAAATATATGGCACATAAACCCTGTTCTCAGATATTGGGGACACCAAGAAAAAAGAAGCTAAGAGAATTGGAGGGGAGGTGGGTGGGAGGAAGGGGTAACTGGATGATGGGCATTAAGGAAGGCATATGATGGAATGAACACTGGGTGTTATACGTAATTGATGAATCACTAAATTATGCTCCTAAAATTATTAATATAGTATATGTTAACTACATTGAATTTAAGTTTTAAAATTTTTTAAATAAAGTAAAAAATAAAAATTAATACTCCTAATAAAATACAATAAAATACTCCTACCAAAGGAAAAAAATAAAGAATATTCCCAGTCCCCTAGGAAGGCAAGAAGAGCCTCACTGCTCAGACCCACAGTTGGGTTTGGGACATCGAGGCCATGAACATAGGCTTAAAAATCCTACTGATAAAACTATTGTCGGGGCTATAATTTGTCAATCACTGTAACACACTATATTAATAGAACAAAGAATAAA
Source organism: Nyctereutes procyonoides (assembly GCF_905146905.1). Lineage (NCBI taxonomy): Eukaryota > Metazoa > Chordata > Mammalia > Carnivora > Canidae > Nyctereutes > Nyctereutes procyonoides. The sequence continues at coordinate 29,625,047 of NW_026575159.1, forward strand.
AACCACACAGTCATCTCAATTAATGCAGAAAAAGCATTTGACAACTATCCAATGCCCTTTCATAATAAAAACACTCAATAAATGAGGAATACAAAGGAAACCGCTCAGCCTGACAAAAGTCTGTCTGTGAGAAACCCACTATGACCATCCTTAAGGCTGAAAGACTGAATGTTTAGCCCCTGAGATCGGGAACAAGACAAGCATGTCTTCTCTTGATACTTCTGTTCAACACTTTACTGGAGGTTCTAGTCAAGACAATTAAGCAAGAAAAAAGAAAAAAAAAGGAAGACATGAAACTATCTCTATTTGTAAATGATGTTGTCTTATGTATAGAAAATCTGGAGGAATCCACTAATAACCCACTGGAACTAATAAATGAAGTCAGCAACTTTGCAGGATGCAAGATTAATACCCAAGTTTTAATTGTTTCTATACACTAGCAATAAACAACCCTAAAGTGAAATTAAGAAAGCAATTCCATTCATAATAGTGTTAAAAAGATTGAAACGTGTAAAAATTATTTTAAAAAAGAAGTGCAAGACTTACAAACTGAAAAGTATAAAGTGTTATTGACAATAATTAAAGACCAATATAAATGTAGTGAAAGCCTGTGTTCATGGATCAGAAGACCTAATGTTGACAAAACAACAATAATCCCCAAAGAAATCTATAGATTCTATTTAATCTTTTTCAAACTCCCAGCTGGGGTTAATTGGTAAGAAAATTCCAAAACTTATTTAGAAGTTCCAAAGTCCCAGAATAACCAAAACAATGTTGAAAAAGAACAAAGTTAGATGATTCACAATTTTGAAACTTTCTACAAGGTACAGTCATGATATTGTACTGACATAGGTGGAGATACGTAGACCAACAAATGGAACATAAAGCCCAGTAATACATGTTTACATTTACAGTTGATTGATTTGCAACAAAAGTGCCAGAAAAATTCAATGAGGAAAAGGTTGTATTTTCAACAAATGGCACCATTACGACCATAGTCATAATGACCTCTCCCTCATACCACCAAATTCCAAATAGATCAGAGATCTACATGTAGGAACTAGAACTATGAAACTCTTAGAAGAAAAGGAGGAGTCAGTCTTCACGGCCTAGGGGTTGACAAAGGTTTCTTAGATACAGCACCAAAGAAAAGCAGCAAGTTAAAAAATAAACTGGATTTCAATGCAATTAAAAACTTTTGTGCTGAAAATGACACTCTACACAAAATTAAAAGACAACCCAGAGTGGGGAAAATATATTTGTAAATCATGTAGCCATAAGGGACTTATACCTAGAATGTTTTTTTAAACTCATACAATCATAAGGTATGTGTGGGGGACACTTAAAGCAGACAAAAAATTTTGAATAGACATTTCTCCAAAGAAGACATGCCAATGGCCAACAACCATATGAAATGATGCTCAACCTCATTAGTCATTACAGAAATGCAAATCACAACCACAGTGAGATTGCATGGCACTCACTGAGTGATGCACACACTGCTGGTGGGAATACAAAATAGTGCAGTCACTTTGGAACACAGGCTGGAAGTCGCTCAGTTAAATGCAGGGTTACCGTGTGACCCAGCAATTTCACTGCAAGGTCTATGCCCAAAAGACTTGAAACAGTCCACACAAAAAAAATGTGTGCATGAATGTTCATAGCAGCATTATTCATAACAGCCCCAAAGTGGAAACAGCCCAAATGTGTATCAACTGATGAATGGATAAACAATGTGTGGTACATTTAGACAATGAAAATTATTCTGCTGTGAAAAGAATGAAGTAGTAACTCATGCTACAATATAAATGAATCTTAAAGACATTATACTAAGTAAAAAGATCTAGACACAGAAGGCCACATAGTCTATGTTTCCCTTTATTCAAAATGTCCAGAACAAGCACATGTACAGAGACAGAAAGATCAGCACCCCTCAAGGGAATTCGGGGCTGAGAGGAACAGAGAGATGGGGAAGTAAGAGCTGATGGGCATGAGATTTCCTTTTGGAGTGATGAAAAAGTCTCCCAGTTAAGTTGTGGTGGTCATGCAACTCTACTGAAACACATTGACATATACCTTTCATGTGGGTTGAATTTGTGGTATGTGAATTAAATCACAATAAAGTGACTTCGTCATCCCATTAGGATGAGCTCCTGGCCAGACCTAGTGGAATAAACAGGTGGTGCATGGGAAGATAGCACTGAGGAAATCACCCAGAATGCAACATGGCATTGCAAAGTGACGGGCCTGGCAAGAAGCACAAAGGCTGGATCGGGAGCCTGTGACACCCACATGATAATAGTGCCAGAAGAAGGCAAGAAATGGATGTTGATAATGGAAATAATAACCAAAAACATTCCAGAAGTGAATGTGTTTGGCTTTTTTTCTTGTAAGACACAGACTCTCCCATTAAAAGATGATACACTGAGTTCTAAACAAAAGACATAGATATCTCGAGAGATTTGAAACCTAAAGAAAATAGAAAATCCTAGAAGGTTTCCAAAAAGAATTAGTTCACCTACAAAGAAATCCTTTTGAGGACAGATTTTTGGCAAGAAAAAAAAAGAAAAAAGAAAAAAAAGATGCAGAGATGGATTAGTATCCTCAAGTTGCCAAAGGAAAGTAACTTTCAACCCCAAATTCCCACTTAGTCATACTTTATGTACAGTGGAAAATTATGGATAAATGCACGACTCTGGAGCTAGGATGCACGGATGTGACACCCAGCTCTGCTACATCTTCTTTGTATGGCCTGGGACATAGCCTGCCTGAGTCTCCTGCTCTGCCACATGAACATAATGCCATGTAGGGAGCTGTGGGTAGTGAGTGAGCTTGTGGGTGTATGTATATAATGGTGCTCAGAACATGCATGACGTATAGAAGCACTGTTTAAGGGTTAGTTCCGGATTCAAGGGGATATCATTTGACAATGAATATGGAAAACAGCTTTCCAGTCTTATAACCCAAAAAGTTATTTTAGTAACATTTAGTATCAGATTTAAAAAAAAGAACCAAAAGAAAAAATATTAAAAGAATAAAAAGTATCAACCCAAGAAAAGGATAAAATAAACTACCCACCAAAAATATATCATCTGCAGGACTTTGCTTACATCTTTGGGCACAAAACATAACCTCAAAGTATCTGCAATAAAAAATTTTTAAATGGGCAAATCCACAATAATGGTATATTTTAATGTAAAATATACATAAATATATAAAATATACATATTCAGAAGTGTTGCAACTGAACATGCACATACACACACACACTCCACCTCACAGACTTTATAAAAATGTTTCAACAAATTTGAGTTGATAGTTCACCATTTCTTGCTGCATATAATTAAATTAGAAACAAATAGTAGGGATCCCTGGGTGGCGCAGTGGTTTGGCGCCTGCCTTTGGCCCAGGGCGCGATCCTGGAGACCCGGAATCGAATCCCACGTCAGGCTCCCGGTGCATGGAGCCTGCTTGTCCCTTTGCCTGTGTCTCTGCCTCTCTCTCTCTCTCTCTCTGTATGACTATCATAAATAAATAAAAAAAATTTTTTTTAAAAAAAGAAACAAATAGTAAAAGAGTAGAATAGAACCCTCTCCCCATGTGTACTTTGAAATCAGAGGAAAAAAGTAAGAAAGAGTAAATATGAGCAAGTTTAGTGTTCAACAACCTAAAAAAAATAGTTTATAGGAATAGAGAAGCCTATTGAAAATTTGGAATTTAGAGTCCACTAATATTTTGTTCCAAAATCCCCTTCCTATTTGCTATCATTTGTAAAATATTGTTATTTTTATTTCTACACATAGATTCAAAATGTTACTAAATTCCTAAAATTGTGAGACTCCTACCATAAGTAGCGCGCCTCTGTGTATGTGTTTGTAATGCTTAATAGAGATTATAAATTCCAAGAGGAGAAGGATGATGACTTACTCACCGCCATATCCCCATTCCGTATAATAGTGCTTGGCATCTAGGAGCGTGATAAATATTTATCGAATATTGTCATCGAATATGAAGTAAAATGAGTCAGAAGCTCACCCTCAGAGATTTTGCAGAGTCAAATACAAGTGGATTATAATCCTGGTTCTAGAACATTCTGGCGGAACTCCAGCAAAGTTGTAATGTCTCTCACTACAATTTCCGACAACATAAAATGGAAATGACAACAGCTACTTTGCAGGGAACTTGCAGGACTTGGAAATGAGGACCAAGTGCCAACTATTAAGTCAATGCTCTGCTCTGTGATGCTGGTTCCTTGTGAAGCGCTGGAGATGGTGGGAGGGACACTAGAAAGGAATGTCAGGCTGGGGAGCCCGAGGATGCTGGCTCCCCATGCGCTTCCGCCTACTTCCTGTTCCTGTGAGCAGAGCAGCTCCAGGCTTCCCCACCCTGGACGGGCTCTCCCTTCCTTTGGGAGAGGTTGGATCCACTTTGCAGCTTTTCCAAACACTCACAGAACCGGCTTCTTCAGAGCCCCTCAGACCCACCAGCACCAGTGGGGCAGCCCCTTCCTCAGAAGTTTCTGAGCCATGCCACCCCTCCTGTAAATGTCTAAATTTTAATGGAAATCATTCTAGCCTTCTGCCTTTGATCCCAAAGCCCTAAAATTGCCACCTCTGTACAGTTTACAGCTTCCTTTCTATTCTTTTGTTTACCTAACTAGCAATTCTATTAAAATCTGTTTAAGTATCTTGTGTGTAGTTAGTATCTCCTTTTTTAACTTATTTTTTAAAAGATTTTATGTATTTATTTGACACACACAGAGAGAGAGAGAGAGAGCACAAGTAGAGAGAGAAGCAGGCTCCCTGCTCAGGGACTCAATCTCAGGACCCTGAGATCATGACCTGAGCCAAAGGCAGACACTTAACTGAGCCACCCAGGAGCACTTTACTTATTTTTTTTAATTTAAATATATTTGGTTAACATACTGTGCAATATTGGTTTCAGAGGTAGAATTTAATGATTCATCACTTATATGCAGCACCCAGTGCTCATCACAAGTGCCCTCCTTAATCCCCATCCCCCATCTAGCCCATCCCCCACCCACCTTCCTCCATCAACCCTCAGTTTGTTCTCTATCATTAAGAGTTTCTTTCTTTAGAATTTTTTTCAGATTTTATTTATTTATTTGAGAGAGAGAGAGCACAAGCAGGGAGGAGGAGTAGAGGGAGGAAACAGACTCCCCACTGAGCAGGGAGCCTGAAGCGGGACTCGATCCCAGTCCTGGAATCATGACCTGAGCTGAAGACAGACACTTAACCGACTAAGCCACCCAATTGCCCTTAATAAGAGTTTCTTATGGTTTGTTTCTCTCTCTCCTTTTTTTCTTTTCCCCTCCCTCATATGTTCATCTGTTTTCTTAAACTCCACATATGAGTGAGATCATACGGTATTTGTCTTTCTCTGACTGACTTATTTCATTTAGCGTGATACACTCTAGCTCCATCGGCATCATTGCAAATGGTAAGAATTTATTCTTTTTGAGGGCTAATATTCCACTGTATAGACCATAACTTCTCTATCCATTCATCAGTTGATGGGCACTTGGGGTGTTTCCATAATTTGGCTGTTATACATAGTGCTGCTATAAACATCGGGGTGATGTACCCCTTCGAAGCTGTATTTTTGTATCCTTTGGGTAAATACCTACTAATGCAAATGCTGGATCATTGGGTAGCCCAATTTTTAACTTTTTGAGGAACTGTCTCCTGACTGGTCCCAGGTGGCTGAAGCACTCAAAACCCCAACATGGTGACTCCCCTTGACATTTGTTGTCATTCACAAAGCACTTTTGTAGGAATTTGCTTTCGCAGAACAATGACAAAAGAAATCACTCTAGGCAGCTTCCCCTTCCTCATATAAAAACAGCAAGATTTACAGAACCAAATCCTAGCTATTTCCAGGATTCAATTTGCCCCTCATTAGATACACTTTTTCAAGATTTATTAGCCGCCGTTTTAAGATCACAACCTGAGCTAGATACTGAATTAGTCCTCACTGATTTTTCTCAGTGGAATACTGAACTTGATGGAAATCTCTCCATTCTTCTGAAATGTTTTCCCATAAAGTAATACTCAGAAAGATAAAAAACATTTGATAAATTGCAAATGTCTGATGAGAAAGTGAGGAGCTTATTTACTTCAGCTAATTAGCAGAAAGCCCTGGGAATCTAAGACCTGGCCTTGACTCTGGGACCCATGAGTTATTAGCTATGTGAATTTGCACGAGACACCAGAGTGCTGAACCTAAATCTTCCCACATGGAGAACAGCTAATGCCTTGTTGGACTATTAGGGAGATTAAGTGGTTTCTGTACAATTCCTAGTAAGTAGACCATCTTGAGTTAAGTCTATATGTCATTGGATAAAGATAAAGTCCAGAATGGCAAGTCAAAAGAACCTCAGGGCACCTGGGTGGTTCAGTCGGTTAAGCATCTGCCTTGGGCTCAGGTCATGATCCTGGGGTCCTGGGATCCAGCCCCACATAGGGAGAGCCTGCTTCTCCCTCTCCCTCTGCTGCTACCCTTGATTGTGCTCTCTTGCTTGCTCTCTCGCTCTCTCTCTCAAATACATAAAATATTTAAAAATAAAATAAAATGCAGCTGGATAATTTACACAGTTCTCTGGACCCAGAGACTAATTCTTTTCCATCTTGTTGCATCTCTAAAAGAAGAGGTGTCTCCAATGACTGGTTTCCAGCTATATTACTTGGATCCTCAATGATCCTTAAAGTCACTTCAGGGGCTGACCTGAAGATCAGCAGAAGCAGGACAGGAGACGGGAGACCAGTGGGGAGGCTCGGACCAGTCAGGAAGAGTCTGGTAGCCCATAAAGGAATCTCTAGTCAAACCAGAATAAAAACCAAAGACATTTATCAACTCAGCATCAAGTCCAGTGGTAACATGGCTTCAGTGCCTTAAAGCAGCAACAAGGACCAGGTCCTTCCATTCTGTCATCTTCAGGGTTGACTTCACCCTCAAGCTGGAGGACAATTGCCTTCTAAGCTTCACATATGATCCACTGACACCTTGTGGGAAAAAAGTGTCACCTCCTGCTTCACTGTTAGGATCAAAGACGACTTTCCCAGAAGGCTTAGCAGCCTTTACCTGGTAACTCATCAGCCAGGGAAGGCCTTAGGTTCATTGGGAAGAAACAAGACAAGCCCAGTGGGGTCGGCTGTCCCTGAGGCACATGGCAGCTTGAGAGGAGGACAAACACATTTCCTCAGAGAAAAACACATTTCCATCAGGAAAGAAGTGGGACGTGGAAAAGTGATCCTATTGCAAATAAATAACAGGACACCACTAACCCCGTGACGTCTAAGCTTGTTGTTGGTCATGCCCTCCACGGAGGACATCTGTGTAATATTAGCTTCCGAGGGCTGCTGTAATAAGTCGCCACAGCCGTGTGGCTCAAAACAACAGAGTCTAGTCTACTGGGGCCAGAGTAAAAATCCAACTGTTGGCAGAGCCACGCTTCCTCCAAAGGCTCTGGGGGAAACCTGTTGCTCACCTCTCCCGGCTTCTGGAGGCCCCTGGCATTCCTGGTCTGGTGGCTCCCTCAGTGCTCTCTGCCTTTTTGGCCACTCTGTGCATTCCCCTGCCCCCCATTCCTGAGGACACGCTTATTGGGTTTAGGGCCCACCTGGATAACCCAAGATGCTCTCATCCTGAGACCCTTAACTTCATTACATCTGCAACAACCATTCTCTGAATAAGATAAGGTTTACAGGTTGTGGGGATTAGGATGCGGATATACCTTTCTGGTGGTGGGGGTGGCGGGGGAGAGGTGTCACCATTCAGCCACGACCCCGAACCACAGGGCTGTGGCGATGCAGTGTATTTAAAAACCCCAGCGCAGTGCAGCTCCCAGTGAGTATGTGATAAATAGTGGTTGAATCTAAATCCATTTATACATCTCTGCAGACTCAGCTGGCATTTTACTCACTCCCTATGCCATTACTTCTGGGGTTCTTGGCAGAAGGCAGCATTCGCTTGGCCTGAACGTGAAGAGTGTGAGCCAACAGGACGAAGGGGCTAGCTGGGATGGAGAGTCAAGTACAGGGGTGAGCAGGCCGACCCAGATGGCAAGGGATGGAACAAGATGGTCATGACAGCAGGAGTGCAGTGTGTGTGTGCATGTGTGCATGCATGTGTGTGCACGTGCGTGCATGTGTGCGTGTGTGCAGGTGTGCATGTGTTGGAATGGTGTGTACAGGACTGCGGGCCACCCTGCCTCACTGCTTTCTCCGTCCTGCCAGGGGCCAGAAATACATCCTATGCCTCAAGTTAAGCAACAAGCCCCAGAGCACATCACTTCTTCCTCTTGAAAAATTCACAATTTCACAAAGGGTACACTTTACAGACCCGACATCCAAGCTTATTTTCCTTCTGGGCAAGCACATCAATCTTCCCAATCCCTCATTCTCAAATAATAGCCCAAGCAGTTTTCTCATTACTCTGTTTTCCACTTTTCAAAGAAAGGTGATGCTGAAATTTCATATTCAGATTTCATGCTCAGCCAATTTCCCAGCTGGAACGAAGGGACCACGGGGATCATCGATCCTAGCTCTGCATCTCACAGAGGACGAATCAGAGGCTGGGGGACGTTAACTCATTTGGCCAAAATCAGAGTCACGGGGGTGGAGGGACAGGTACACTGCCAGAGGAACAGCTTGAGTAAAACCCCAGATGGACCAGGTTCCTGGAAATCCAGGTAGGACTGGAGCGTGGAGTGGTGGTGACCTTGTCGCCTTCCTGGGTCACCAGCTCGAGTCAAAAATTTCTACTTTGTCCCTTAAGTTATCCTTAAGATTCTTTATGTAATCTAATTTACCAAATAAAGGTTAGACACTTAAACTCTAAAAGCGTCATTATTCATGTTCTGGAGACTCTGAGCAAGTGAAGTGAATCCAGAGTATGAAATAATAAGATCAAGAGCTTTGTCATCGATTGTGTTAAATGTGCTATTTGTCACCAGCCATTGACACACACTTAGCATCCCCAGACGGATCCCTACTCTACTTACCTTTGTAGAAATAAACCTCTTTTTTTTTTCCTTTTTGGCTTGGGCAAAAAGCCAAAAGTCCAAAATGACATGATGAATGGAAAGGTTCATCGAAGAAAAGAGCAACCTTGAAACCTTGAACTGAGCAAGTAAAATTGCAAAACTGCATCTCTCTGCCCTTTGTCCTCTGACAGGCTCTGACAGGGGCAGGGGAGGTGCTGTGCTAGAGACAAGGCTCAGCCAACACCCCCTCAGGGCCTGCCACCAAAGACAGACCTGAGAATTTAAGTGACTTGTCTGTGATCACACGTTCGGTGGGTAAAATTGGTGGGCTGGGAACTTCTCTCTGCTGACGCTAGTGCTTTCTACAGCCCCACTTTGTTAAGCCAGCAACTCAGGGTTTGACTTTCTCTAAAATAAAAGGATCTGCCCAAAGGCTTTGGAAAAACTACAAGGAGAATAATTGACTTGGCACCTGCCACAGAGTCATTGTATCAGTCGAGATACAATTAGAGAAACAGAGCCAGTAGGATAGGGGGACAGGATGGAAAAGAGGATGGGAGAAGGAGAGGGAGGGGAAGATGGGGAGAGAAGGGAGGGAGAGGGGTAAGGGCAGAGGAAGGTGGCAGGGAGAGGGGGTCAGCCCAGCAGGTGCAAAGGCTGTAGGGCAGGCCACAGGGAAGAGAAGATCACAGGTAAACTGGAGCCCCACAGGCCTGTGCACAGATGGGAGCCTCCCTCCCTCCCCCCAGGAAAAGTGTAAGCATTCTTTTAAGACCTTCCCTGATTAAGTCAGGCCCACTCAAGATAATCCCCCCAATTTAAAGCTGATAATGGATTTCAGCCACGCTGTAGAACCCCTTCACTGCAGCATCTAGAGTAGTGCTCTACGGAGTGATCGGTGACTTGTTCAGCCCAGAAAAGGTGACGAACCAAGAAGCTATCACAACCATCACAGATCTCTGGTGAGAGAGTGCTCCAAGTCCAAGGCAAAGTTTTCAAGTTTTATTTATAATGGGAGAATAGTTCCAAGAGATGCCAAGCTTCCAGATGTATTATTGGCTATAAAAAAAAAGGCTACATGGCTGGATTCAATCTGCTAATATTTGTTAAGGAGTCTGCATCTATTTTCATGAGACTGGCTTCTAGTTGCTTTTTTTCTTTCTTGTAATTTCTTTCTCAGGCTTTAGTATCACGATTATGCAAATAACTGTCAGGGTGACAGTTAATCTTGGGTGGGGGTAGAAACTGTCCAGAGATGCAAGGGGACTTGCTTGGCACTGGTAAGGCCTTTCGCTTAATCTGTATGCTGCTGACCTGGGTGCGTTCTCCTGATGAAGTTTCATGATTTGTATGCCGATGAAATATGCACTCTTCCACATGCAGGTGTGGCTGGCCTGGTCTCTAGGAAGAAGACACTAAGAAGGAATGTGCAGGGTTTCTAGGGGGGGTGTCTGTGAGGGATGATGGGAGAGGGACCCCCCGCAAGTGTGTGGGGCTTTCAGACTGCAGTACAGGCTGACGTCTGTGGGAGGAGACAAAAAAGGAAAGGACATTGGCTAGAAAGACACCACCATGTGGCTCCGGGAAAGGCTCACTGGGGCCATCGGCAGACCCAGAGCACCCAGTCTGCGTGAGGCAAGAAACATGTTAGCTCTGGCTTCCCCATCCTGCTCAGTTTCATTGGGAACAGTTTGGGAAGCAGGTCCTAAAGGTGCAAAGGCTGGACACTGACTGCAGACAGAGTCCCCCTTACAGAGAGGGCTGCCCAGCACATGCCAGTGCTGCCCTTGCACAAGTGTGCAGAGGTGCTCGGAGACTCAGTATCCCTCCCTTGTAGAGGAGAAAAGTCTGACTTAAAGACAACGGAAACACACACAGGCCCCAAACTGGTGGGTCTTATAGATGCAGAATTCCAGCCTAGATCCTCTTGGGTCCCATCTTGACTTCCTTGCCATCTGCAGGATATCCATGGTGTCCTGAATCCTCGTGGGCTCCACGTCGGGCCCTTTATCACTGTAGACATGTACCAGTGAGGAAACGGGCCTGCCCCTAAACACATTCCTCTGCATGCTGTGGAGCTCTAGAAACTTGAGGAAACAATGTGTTAATGAAGGCAAAGTCTTCTTGGATTATTTTACAGACAATCCTCCTCAGAAATTGGCGATAATTAGCATTCTGGCTATTTTTCCAAGGCTGAATTCCTCAGAGGTGAAGCAGTGCAACTTTGCAATACCTGAAGCAGAAATAATTTATGTTATGAGCACAGGGAATCATCAAACAGCCACCAAAGGGCATCCACTTAGAAGCTGGGGCCCAACCTTGTAAGACAACAAAGCAAACCACGCTCATGCCCTCTCCAGAGGGAAAGTCCAGGACAGCTCCTGGCTCAGGCAGATTGCCAACCCGCCCATGCACGGAGGAGCAGCACCTCCAGTTAGAGACGGTGGAGAGGCCCTCACCTCTGAACAGAGCCAGTGGAGCAGAGCAGGAGATGGGCCTCACGCCCCGACTCTGTGCTCCTGTTCCATTTTCCCCTCAGATGGAGAAGACATTCTGAGATGCATCTTGTTCCTCCTGGATCAGCTTCCTTTTGTTATTGTAACAACTCCAAATTTAGTTCCTTAAGACAAAACAAAATTATGCTCCTATAGTTCTGAGGGGGTCAGAAATCCCGTTAGCACCCTCTGGGGGCTGGAATTGTGGTGTGGGCAGGCTGCCTTCCTTCTGGGGGCTCCCTTGCCTTTATCAGCTTTCCAAGGCACCTGCCTTCCTTGGCTCCTGGCCCCAATACTCTAATCTTCACTTCTGACAGCAAATTTCTTCTCGGACTGATCCACCTGCTGTCCTCCCTTGGGAGGCTTTAGGGTCAAGCCCATGTCCCTGTATCTTTCAGATTTGGGAAGCCATTGGCATTTCTCAGCTTGTGGCTCCTTCCTTGGTCTTCAAGGCAGCAGCAGAGCATCTCCAAATCTCAATCCTCTTCCAGCCCCCCCCCATCCCTTTTCTCCTCTCTCCCCCAGATGTCCTGTTACTGCTCCTCTTCTGCCACTGCCACCTGAGGAGGTGCTCTTGGGCATGGCATGGGCATCAGCATTGAGAGTGTGAGAAATGTGTGTGTGTGACAATGTATATAATGTGTGAGCATGTAAGCAGTGTGTGTAATGTGGCCAAATGTGAAAGCATGGGTAACTGGTGAGAACATGAGTGTGTGGCATGTGAGGGTGTGAGTGTGTAGTGTGGTATGTGGGTGAGTGAAAGCATGAGTAAGTGGTGAGAATGTGTAATTATGGTGTGTGAGAGCATGTGAGTGTAAGGATATACCATATGTGAGAGCATGAGTAAGTGGCATGGGGGCATGAGTGTGTAAATGGTGTGTGTAGTGTGGTATGTGGATGTGAGAGCATGTGAGTGCATGAGTAGTGTGAGAGTGAGGGTGTGTGCAAGCCTACAGGTGGGAAGTGCATCCTAGTGCACATGGTGGAGCGCGCCGACTTCGGCACGTGTGGTCTCCACACAGTAAGAAGCCACCTACCCAGACTCTTCTCTCCGTCAGACAAAGCTGCTTCACCTGCCATCCAGCACGAGTGTGCACTTCCCTGGTTTGTCCTCCTGCCTCCTTCTCAGCTCCTCTTCCATGTCCTTTCATCTGTTATCACCTTCTCGATTTGGACTTCCCTAACCACACCTCCTCCCTTCGCCATGGGTGACCTTGACCCACAATACGGCTGGCATTCATGGCTGTTTGCCCACTGAAAATGCTCAAATTCTCCTGGCCTCAACCCGGTGATCCCATCTGACTCAAATCACCTGCTCGCCTGGGCTGAAGGTATTTGAAACTTGCCATGTAAAAGAAAAATAAGCTAAAATCTGGATCTTTCCTCCCAGAAATCCCCGCTCCTGATCTTACCCACCTTGGGGAAGTGGTAAGTGGCAAAATCCCTGGAGTCACCTTGGCTTCTTTCTCTCATCCGCCTTCCAACTCACCAGCATGTCCAGTTGACTATACCTACAAACTTACCCCAAACCTGACCCCTCTGCTGCCAGCACCCTCCTAGACCACTGGATTGTGCAATAAGATGTTAACATCAACATCTCCCTGCTTCACACTTGTTTCAAGAGGCTATCTTCAAAGTAGCAGACAGAGTGACCCTTGAGCTCAGGCATGGCCCCGATAAGTAGAGCCTACAAAAGGGATTTGGATGTTCACAAAATACTGAAGGAGTTCTCTCAGGGGGAAAAAAAATCCGTAGGGAAGTAGGGGACACAGAATAAGCAAGGAGACAGAGCAGAGCCAGGATGGGGTCTCAGTGAAGTCTGGCCTTAGCTTGACCCACAGCAGGGAGGACTGAAGAATAAGCCATGAACAGAGCCATCAGTCCTTGACACAAGAGCGGTCTCGGTCATGTGCTAGGGATCAAGTGTAGATCTGGTCAACCATGGGGTGATGCCCCACAGAAGGTGGCAGCCGAGGGCCCTCAGCCATCAGCACTCACTGGGTGGGAGACACCCTGCCACCCAGGCGGAGGGCACCTGGGTGGGTCAGCTACAGCTTCTAGAACAGCGCTTTTCAGACATCAGCATGCATCAGAATCATCTGAGGGAGGGTTGCCAGGTTTAGCAAATAAAAATATAGGCCACTCGGGTAAATTTGAATTTCAGATAAATAAGTACTTTCTTCGTATAAGTGTGCAACATTGCAGAGGACATAGTTACATAAAAAATTATTCATTATATATTCAAATTTACCTGGGAGTGCTGTATTTTGTCTCCTCCCTTGGAGGGGCTCCGTGAAAGCAGGGTGTCCCAGATTCGGGAGATCGGGGATGAGGTCTGTGCATATGCCCTTCTATGAACCTCCCAGGTTTAGCTGATTCTGCTGATTGGGGGACCTCACACATGCTCAAAACACCTTTTGTCGTCTAAGAATGTAAATGTCACTCAAACCCTTCTAGGGCTTTCCATCACCGTAAAGGAAAAGCCAAAGTCCTGACAAAGGCTTGTAAGGGCCCAGGCCCCCTGGCAATAACCTCTCTTGCCACGCTCCCTAATTGCTTCCCTTCAGCTCTGTACAGAAACTGGCTGCAGGGCTCTTTCTTGAACCAGGCAGGGTCCAACCCCAGGACCTTTGCACCAATAGTTCCTCCTCCATTAAATGATTCTCCCCTAAATAGATGCAGGGCCTAGACCCCCTCCTTCCACCATCGCATAATTCTACATTTGACCCGATTTTAAATTGCACCATGCCCCCCCCACACACTGACCTGCTCTGCAGCACCGTCTCCATCAGACAAGCAAGAAAATAAATCATTGCTTATTGTCTACCTCCTCCCACTGAACTGGCAGTTCCATGAGCATGGAGATTGGCGTTGATCAGACCCACTTCTATTCACAGTGGGACTATCCTCTGCCAGCACACAAGAGGTGCTCAACCAATGCGTGGGATAGGAGTTTACAGACAGGGAGCTGCCCTAACCAGACACCGGGTGCAGCACCATTCGTTCATTCTGCAAATGCTGGAATTAAATCACCCTGAGCCCTAGGCACAAGGAACCATCTGCAGAAAGCATCTCTTTTGCAAATGCGTAGAGCGTCCACGTGTGTGGGGAAGGGGAACAGGACTTTGAAAATGCTGTTGCAAAATGACTCCAAGCAATCTGATTAGTCCACGATGGCCAGCTACTTATTGTTGTTTCTGAATGAATAATCAGGCAATAGCGACAGGTGGGAGGTACGTCCCATCCCCCACAACCCGGACCCAATAGTGTCACAAGGATGAGGCTCAGAGCCCATTCTGACAAAGCACACACGCGTGCATTAGCAATCAGCACCAAGCAGCCCTATACTCTATTTTTGCAAGTTCAGAGAGTTCCCTACACTTTGTCCCCGAGCATTGCAAAAACAGTGTGTAATTTTCACTGAGCAAATGCAGTATCTTGAAGGCAGGATGGTCCAAGCCTTTCATCTCTTCAAGGGATTTGAGACCTCCTTAAAAGCAGAGAGGCTGAGGAAGGAGAACCTAGCCCTGCAATCTGCTCTCCACACAGGGGGCAGGGAAGATGCTGGGCTGATGGGCCACTTGGTCCTGAGGTCCTTAGACCCTGTTCCTCCAACGGCAGTGGCATCCACATAGTATTTCAAGCCAGCCACATGGCTTAGCCATTGCTCACGGTGCTGAAGTTACTTCTAATGTCCCTTAGAAACAAATAAAGGCATTTAAAGAGCTTGGTGGTCCTCTCTAGAGATTAGAATCTCGTTAAGTGACTGCAGAGTTACCTAGAGGCCCCAAGGGTGTAGACTAAAGGTATACAAACACCTTATGCTATTTATACTGAAATATTTTTATTTAAACTACATAGACAATTTACCACATGTCTACATATTAACTTTAAAATGTGTTAGCGAAAATCATCAGCACATGTATCAATTAAAGCATCACAAATGAATAATTTCAAGAAGCTTCGATCTCACATCAAAACTGGCAACCGAACCCCAAACCGTGTAATCCACTGAACTCATTGCGTTGACCAGTCCTGAGGATAAATACAATGAGATAAACCTACAACCACCATAGAGTGATTGGATTCCAAATTCTTAACTGTAATTATACATTCTGTTTGTAGGGTTTTCACCTTTGGAACTACCTGCCATCTTTTAAGGGGTCCTAACAGTAAAAACCTGACATTTAACTCCTTAAATAGGAGGTAATCAGACTTCTAAAAAAAGTTTCCATGGGCCTAACTGGTGAGCTTGTTCATAATTAAGACACAGAGGTACACATTTAACAAATCTCACAAAACTCTTAGCCTTTCTACCCCCAAATTAAAACAATTTGAATTAAGAGTAATAGGAAATGCTTCGGGTCTTTAAATAAGCAGAGTTGGAATATGTCTAGGGTGATTTGTAAATCTAAGTGGTTTAGAAACACTCAAGGGCATTTAAATAAAGCAAAGTGTTCCCTCTCTTACAGCTCCCAGCCCAAGCCCTACCAGCCACGGGAGTCCAGACCCTGGAAAGTCACTGTACCTTCCTCTGCAGGGATGACCACTTGACAAGATGAGCACTGGGCATTAGACTGTATGTTGGCAAATTGAACTTGAATAAAAAATATAAATATGTATATTAAAAAAAAAAGGATGACCAACCCCCAATTTGCCCAGGTTAGGAGATCTCCCAGGACACACAGAACTTCCAGTGGTAAAAGTGGGACAGTCACAGGCAGACAGGGATGCGTTGGTTGCCCTACCTGAACCCTCAGCTCTCCAAGGAAAATCCACCCCACCCCTGCCCCGCCGATGGCTGCCCCCAGGGCCAGGGAGGACCTCCCAAGAGTGGTTTCCTCGTTCACAGTAAGCTGCTGAGCTGCAGAGAACTGTTGCCAAGTCTCTCCACCTGCTTTAACAGTGTTCACGTCTCTGACCCTGAAGACCCCAGCTGCCCCTCATTAGCCTCCAAAACCCAACAGGAGGTTGGTGGGGGCAGGGCAGGTGAGAGGCTGCTGGCGCAGGTGGCTGTCCTTCCAGCTAATAGCGGGGGTGGGGAGAAGGCAGCCCTATAAAGAGGCAGGTTGCAGCCTCCTCCCCCCCGTGGGTATCTTGGCTGGTGTGAGCTGTTGGTCCAGCTCTGGGAGGTCAGATCCTAGTGGTCCCAGCCAGGCTGCCGGAGCTCTCTGATGCGAGGGAGGAGAGGAGGGGGCGGGGTGGTTGCTGGGCCTTTGTTTTCAAGCTGGCAAGGTCGGCTCTTTCTCTGGGTTCCTTCCTCCTGAGAAAGCTCCTGTCTTCTCTTGCTCTCTTTCACTCTGCTGAAGCCTAAGGAGGTTCCAGCCTGCAATAAGCGTGTTCGAACGCACCTCCACCAGCATGTCTGAGGCCTCCTTTGCTCTAAGACCTTTCTTTCCTTTTCTAAAGAAGATAGTAGGAGCAATTCCTTGGCTCCTGGGCTAAGGCAAAGTTCTCTTTCATCCAGCAGAACAGGGTGGGAAGGAGCCTGTTGGGTCCCTAACGGCCCAGCCTGGGAGGGAATGCTAAAGCAGCCCCCGGTGTGCGGAAGCCGATGTTGGTGGGCGAACCATAGGCAGGGCCTCACAAAGCCTCTGAGTCAGAAGTTGGGAAGCCTGGAGTCTGCGGTACAGCAGTCTGCAGCTATCCGTGCCTGTCATTCGTGAGCAGAATTATTAACTAGGTCAGAACAAAGCGCCAGTGATGGTGGAGCAGGTGAACCTGAGCTCCCAACCCACAAGCAGCAGGCATCTTCCTTCCCCAGCACCGGGACTGGCCGCCCTAGGCACTAAGCATTGTCTTCTAGATGCTTCATTTACTTCCGTGGTCCTGGAGGTCTAGGTGGCTTCTTAGATCTGAATTTGTGATGATAGAGACCCCTCAACCCCTTTGCGGGCTGGCTCCACATGGCACCAGGTTAAGGAGGTGCTCAGCAGAATGGAGACGGGCAAAGATCTTTGCCTGAACTTCAGGAAGCTGGTTCCTTTTCTGGGCTGTGACTAAAATAGGCTTTCTTCCTCCAATCTTGTTAACGCTGTCAGAGGGATTAGTCCTGCAATGATGGGGGGGGCCCCGGGGGCCATTATGGGCTATAGCTGTCCTCCAGAAAACCTTAAGGCCACCTCTAACTCGTGAGGGATAGGGACCTCCACTCCTCTCCCTGAAGGGTTATCTGGCTACTAGTTCATTAGAACTAAATAAACCAAAGCTTCCCCCTCTCCCCCCTTTAACCTGGCAAGGGTTCAACATTCCTTGCTAGTTCTGCTTCTCTAATCAGGTTTCATTCCCCAAGGATGAAGTGACCTGATCCTAGTTCCTGTCTCTTCTAGTGACCTGTTTGTACACTTACTCTCTCCTACAGAACCCTTTATCTTCCCCTCAAAAGGGAGGGGAAGTCTTATTAGCTGGGGCTTTCTCAAAGCACAAGTCCCTGTTTGAAAAGGCATTTGGGTCCAGTTCTAATCAACTCATTAGATCTTGTTTCATGATGCTGGGAACCACCTGAATCTAGTAGCCTGACTGCTTCCTATACCTGTGAAGCTGAGCTTTCTTGTTTGCTTTGGTGCTGCTGCCCTCACCTGTGAAACAAGGAGTAGGGACTAGCTAGCTCTTGAGGTCTTCACAGACCCCAAAGTCCAAAGTCCGGGCGCTAGCTGCAACACTTCTGTGGGTACTGGCGTGGGCCTCCGGCTGGAAGTGGCGTACTAGCTGGATTGTGTGAGGCAGCCCCCAACACCGCCACAAACGGCCAGCAGATGAGGCTCGTTCTAAATGCAGGTGATGTTGGCGTTCCTTGTGGGAAACGGGGAAATGCAGAGGATGCGGAAGCCTTTGTAAGCCTGCAGCTCAGTTAGTGAAATTGCATGGAGCATTGTCTAGCTTTGCTGTCCTATTATAAATATTGCTAGGCCTTCAGGTCCCCCTTATGGTGCAGAGAACGCTGCAGTCCCACTCATGAGCTTAGAGGAAGCCACTATGGATTCTCTTGCCTTGCTCCCAGCCCAGTGTCCTATTATAGTGTCCCAGCCGCCATTTCCCCCATCCGTTGTGCAGAAAAGTGGTCCTTAGCTTCATACTGAAGTAATCCTTTCCAAACAGTAGGAGGTGGGTGGGTGACTGCTTAGGATCCTCCCTAAAGGGACACTATGAATGAAGACTACTGCAAAGCTAAACTCCTAAGTGCCTTTGTGGTTTGGCCTTAACCTTGCCTTCGGAAATGTGGAATAGAAGGTGCTTGGTTCTATTCTCTATGTATCCTTAGGTGGATCCTTAAGATCCAATCCTAAGGACCTTCTCAGCCATACTACACCCTCCACTCCTGCAACAATTAAGTGCATGTAAAGTATAGGTGTTGAGGCTGCTCCCTGAAGTCCTGTGCAGCTGGGAGGTGAGCTTCTCTGGCAACTTGCACACTGTCCCCTGAGATCTGTGCTGGGGCTCTAGATGCCACCCTATAAAGGGCATGTGGCCTCTGTGGTGGGCCTGGAGAGGCTCTAGGTGCCTGCCGTACAGCCCCCTTAGTCTCCAGTGAGGTACGACTTGTAATCCTAGATGAAAAGTCTGTTCAGACAGGCATGCCTCAGATACCACGGTTTCTTCCAGACCACAATAAAGCGGCTAAATGAACTTCTTGGTTGCCTAGAGCACGTAAGAGCTACGTTTATACTACACTGTAGTCTACTAAGTGTACAATAGACTAGTCCTAAAACGCCTGAACCAAATTTCCTCAAAATGCTGTCCCCTGAACCTTCAGCTGGTCTGTCTTTCTGCTGGTGCAGTGTCTGCCCCAGTGCTGACAGCTGTCGACTGACTGGCGGCTGCTGGAGTGAAGGGGG
The DNA here is from genome assembly GCF_905146905.1 of Nyctereutes procyonoides. Lineage (NCBI taxonomy): Eukaryota > Metazoa > Chordata > Mammalia > Carnivora > Canidae > Nyctereutes > Nyctereutes procyonoides. The sequence continues at coordinate 29,644,381 of NW_026575159.1, forward strand.
CCGTGGCAAGTTCTTGGGACAACAATGAACTTAACCGCATGAACGGACTCTCCTCCCACACGATTTCTTTGTGGCTATGCGCTGCTGTTCCACGGCATTTTACCCATAGAACTTCCAAAACTGGAGTCAGTCCTCTTGAACCCTGCTATTACCTTATCAAGTAGGCTTATGGAAGAGTTCAAACTGCCATTTCAACAGTCTTCACAGCATCCTCGCCAGGAGTAGATTCCATCTCAAAAACCATGTTCTTCACTCCTCCCCGAGCAGCACCTACTCCCCCACTAGTTCTAGCATGAGATCATGGCCGTGTGGTCCCATGTTCAGGCTCCACTTCTAATTCTGTCTCTACCACATCTGAGGGGACTTCCTCCACGGGTGTCTTGAGCCCCTCAATCATCCATGGGGGTTGGATCCACTTCTGAACTCTTGTTCCTGTTGACATTTTGACCTCTTCCCATGAATCATGAATGTTAATGGCCTCTGGAACAGTGAATCCTTTCCCAGGTTTTCAACTTCCTCTGCCCAGATCCACCTGCAAGCTCCCTGTCTACAGAAGCTATATCCTTACAAACTGTTTCCTAAGAGGACTTAAGTCAGAAATACTCTGTGGGCTGCAGAATGGAGGTTGTTAGCATGAACACCTCAATCACTCTGTAGGCCCCCCTCAGCTCTTGGGTGACCAGATGCATTGTCAATGAGCAGTTAACTAGAAAAGGATCTTTTGAGTAGCAGGTCTCAGCAGTAACCTTGAAATACTCTAAGCCATGTTAACGGCCGTCCAGGCTTTGTTGCTCCATTGTTGGAGCACGGGCAGGGTCGATCTAGCGTAATTCCTAAGGGCCCTAGGATTTTTGGAATGGCCAAGGAACACAGGCTTCAATTTAGTCACCAGCTGCATTTGCCCCTAACAAGAGTGGCAGCTTGTTTCTCAGAACTCCTGGCCCCAAACTTCGATCTACCAGAAGTCCCTAGATGGCATCCTACGATACAAGGCTGTTTGTTCTCGCTATAGTGAAAATCTTCACTATCTAAGCTAGATCTTCTAGAGAACTTGCTGTATCAGCTTGTGCTATTACAGAGACCACTTCTTGAACCTCAAGAACGGACCTCTACCGGCCTCAAACTTGAGCATCCCACGTCCCTCCACTCACACAAGATTGGAGAGTTGGCCTTGCTCTGGATTAAGCTTTAGTTTGAGGGAATTTTGAGCCAGACTTGACCCTCTAGCTCGATCACTCAAACTTTATATCCATGTCTGCAATAAGGCTGCTGGCTTTAACCTTCCTGTGGTCCCTGGTGAAGTACCAACTTCAAGAACTTTTCCTTTGCATTCACAACTTGTATAACTGTCACAAGGCCCAGATTTTGGCCTATCGGCATTCAGTGTACCTTCTCCACTAAGCTTGTTTTTTTGACTTGAAGTGTTCAAGTGGAAGGAAGAGTTCCATCTCTCTCACTGAGATCACTGTAGATTAACTGGCTTAATCTTGTCTCAGGGAGGCTTGAACAGACAAGAGACGAGAGTACCAGGTGGGTGGACCAGTCAGAACACCCCTATCCGTTTCCGATCCTATGGTTGTGGTTCATGGTGACCTGAAATCCTAACTGTAATCTTAAAGGTCACTGATCACAGATCATAATTCTGAAATCTCATGAACTATCAAAATGTGCTACAGAAACAAATGGTATAGGAGGGAGTGGAAATGGCACAGATAGACTTACTCAGTGCAGGGTTGCCACAAACTTTTTTCTTAAAATGCAAGGACCCAAGGTATGCTTGTACAGGCTCAGATGTAGAGCAGCTTGTGCCATCTCCTCCCAAGCGGGGGTGTGGTGAGCTTCTCAAAATACTTGAGTATTAGGTCCATAAGAATACTCTGAAAATCCCAACTGAGTGCTTTTCCAGATCCTGGAGTACAAAACCAGATCTCCTAGGCACAGGGTTTTGTTGAGGGCCTCTGACATGGGGATCTGCCCTGAACTATGCTCAGTTTCAGAGTAGTGGTTGCTTCTAAGACGAATCCATCTGGTCGGGCTCCAGATGAATGAATCACAGCTAGACTATACTCCTGGCAAAGTTTAGAAGGCCTCCAAACAGGAGCAGAGTAGACTGGACTGAGCAAGTTTGCACTCAGGGTGTAGCCCCTTAGATGTGCTCAGATCTCCATGGATTGGGTTTGCCTGAAGTTTCAGGCTCCCTTGTTTCTGCTTTCCTTACCTGTGGTTTGTCTGGTGTTGAGTTTTCTTTAACTGCTCTTTGAAGACCTTCAGGGACTCCCAAGAACTGTTCCTCTGGCTCTACAGTTCTGGGCTTGAGTGTAGCCTAGTATCGAATAAGAATTCGCTTTGTAAATGGAAAGTCTTTACTGAATTCAAGTGGTAAAAACTAGCAAAGATTGGCCCAAATACCCAGTGTTGTACCCTGGGCTGGGACTATACTGCAGCAATAAAGTGAACAGCTGGTTGCAGAAAAAGTTAGCAACTTCTGGTCTTCAAGACAGAGGCTCCATTAGGGGGTGACTGGGTGGCTCAGTAGGGCATCTGCCTTCAGCTCTGGGCGTTATCCTGTGTCCCTGATCCAGGGACTGAGCTCTGCATCAGGCTCCTTGCAGGGAGCCTGCTTCTCCCTCTGCTTGTCTCTGCCTCTGTTTCTCATGAATAAACCTATTTTTTAAAAAGGCCTGCCTAAGAAGGCAAGGGCCTATTTAAAAGCCTCCAGATAGGAACATCCCTGTTCTTCCTGACAGGTGTGGTTGGAGATTGGCAATGAAGTTTAAAGCCAAGTAAGGATCACTGAACTTCCAGGTCTTACAGGGTTTGTCCTAGTCAATCCTAAAGTCCCCAGGGTGAGCTGTGGAAGTTGGGGTGGCTATCAGCTGTACACTACCAAATCCTGCGGTCGGTCTTGGTCCGTGCCTAATGAACTTGACCAGACTTAAAGACACAAGCTAAAGAACCAGGTTCTGTCGTCTATATCAAGACACCACACTCGCCCCCTACCTCTGCTACTTGTGAAGAGGAGCGGTGGGGAGCTCTCCCAGATTCCTGACCTGAGAATTTAGTATTCCCATAACATGCACAACAGATAGGACAGTGGTATGAAGCTCTAGGTGTTGACTAAATTGAACATGGAGTTAAATGTGACCAGCGTGTGTGCCCAGTAGGCAACAGCCTGTTTAAAAGTAACAGGAGCTCTGAATCCTGGGTGCTTTCACGGAGTAACCACATTCAGAGCATTCTCCCTAATATCAGGGTCCAGAGTTCTGACTTCTAGCTGGACTTTCTACTATAGCCCTATAATAGCCCTATAGCCCTAAGGCCTGATGTCCGGGGACAGTCTGACAAATATTGCATGTGGCCATATTAGTACCAGCTGTGCTTTGGAGGATACTTTTGAATTAAGATCTACTTAAATGGATAGAAGATCCCTACAGGCATTTAGCTTGGGTCCCAGATGACATGGCATCCATCAAAGCCTAGCCCTGTAGCTGGATTTTGGAGGAGGTGACTATAGCTTCCCTTGAAGCTTCCTTTCAAGGCAGCAAAAAACGAACTTGGGCCCAATAGATCTCCAGTGCCATCCCAGGACAGCTCTGAAAATAAGGCTCTTTGTGAGCATAGTATCCTCCTGTGTAGCACTAGAGCGTATCTTTTGTGGTGATCAGGACCAGGCTTTAAAATGAAGGGATCTTGTTATACCCTCTATCCTGATAGTTAACTTCCAGAGCCTAGCTGTGGCTCTTCCTCAAATGAGGGTTGAGAGTAACTCACCCAGCTTCTGGTGGGTTTTTGTTTTTGTCTTCTATTGGAGTTCAATTTGCCAACATCTAGCATAACACCCAGTGTTCATCCCATCAAGTTGCCCCATCAGTGCTCGTCACCCAGTCGCCCCCACCCCCTTCCCACCTCCCTTTCTACCACCCCTAGTTTGTTTCCCAGAGTTAGGAGTCTCTCGTGTTGTCTCCCTTTCTATGTCCCACTTTTTTTTCTCCTTTCCCCTTTATTCCCTTTCACTATCTTTTTATATTCCCCAAATGAAACCATATAATGTTTGTCCTGCTCTGACTTATTTCACTCAGCATAATACCCTCCAGTTCCATCCACATCGAAGCAAATGTTGGGTATTTGTCATCTCTAATGGCTGAGGAATATTCCGCTGTACGCATAGACCACATCCTTTGTTGTTGTTTGCTCTAACTGGCTTTACTAAGCCATTCATGAATAGGCAGCTATTTCACACAAGTAGAGAGCTGCTCCGAGGATCTGTACAAAATTGGGATGACCTTCTAGGCAGGAAGGTGGGGTGAGGAAATCAATAAGATTTTTAGGCCAGGATCTCTTCTGGGGGGAGAGGGAGTGAGCAAGGTTCTCATCAACCAGGTTACTTCACAAGTGCTGATCAGGAACGTACAGATGGACTGCTATTCCATTCTTGGGATGGGCTTAAGTACCTGGTTCTTAAAACTACAAGAAAAACCAAACTGCCTATGGCCAAGCAGTCAGGGGGAATAAACGGCTTCACAAGATCTGCTTGTACTGAGAATGAAGTCCAAGAGTAGACCCCAGCACTAGGGACCTCCAAGGGGAGGTGGTCCCACTAACATGGGCTGGAAGTACTGCTGCGGAAGTTGTGCAGCATTGACTGTATTGAAAAGTTCCAAATGGGGGGAAAACCCTACAAAGCCGACCCCCTATTCTAATGGATTCCTCCATTCCTAGCACAGCTGGTGAAGTAGCCTTCTTGGCTTTTAAGAGCCACGGGTGGCTTTAAGGTCTTAAGGAATGAAGGGATGAAGAGGAGTAGGGTAATTGCTCAACCTGAATGAGTCAAAAGCAGTATCTCCATCAGTCACTCGAGCTCAAGAAGAAAAAAATCCTGGTGGTAGGCAAAAAGTGTAAACCTTATTGTCCTAACCTTGTAGATCAGTCTGCAAAGGTCAAGCCCTTGTCTTCCTAATACATTCCATTTGTATCTTTCTCCCTCTTCCAGGATCGAGAAGCAGATCCTATCTGCAATCCCTTTCAGGGGATCAAAAGCATGGAGGGATTATCCTCCTAGGCAACCTGCCTGAAGTAAGGGTTTGGAGCAGGAGCACGACTGCCACAGAACAGGGCTGGTTGCCTCCTACCCTAAATTCTGTCCCGTTTCCTGTAAATGGAGGACCGGACACCACTCTACGCCAGGGCCTCCCTGTCCTCCAGAGGTGAAATCTAGGTGAATCTGCTATAGTCTCTATATCAAGGCCGAGGTCTTCAGGGCTCTGGGGGAGCCGTAGTTTCTACCTTAGGGACCCAGGCAAATCTTGGATCTTCTTTCCTTAATGGTATTTTCCTGGGTTCTCTCTTCTCTGCCTCCAGAGAACTAGGTCAGGAAACCAGCGGCTCGCTGGGGATTTCATGTACTAGTGTGCCTAGAGAAACATGTCCAATGTCGCTGACAGGACTTCTGATTGTACAGGTCATGGTGAACCTGGAAACCATCTTGTGCCTGGTGCTCCAAACGGTAGTTTTCTGGGTTGGATGAATATCCCTTGGTTGCCTACCTGGGAGTTCAGGGAGTCCTGCCAGGACCCCATATCTGTTCTGTCAATACCTTGGTGGTCCTCCTAGTCTCTCAAGGGGGACTACTCGGTTGTAGAAAGCCTGTAAAGGATCTGTCACTCCCTGGGGGTTCTCTGCCCTGGAGAAACGTATCTATTTTCTAGGATTCTCTCTAACCCCTCACCCCCACCACCTTCTGGAGGGATTTCAACTCCTAGACCTGGAGCTTATCACAAAGCCAGGATCTCTATCCTGAAAACCATTTCCCCACTAATACTAGTGCCTTACCACGTTCGCAAGACCTTCCTAAATTTCTGGGGTCTGAATGTTCCCAAACAGACTTCAACCTCTTCAAATCTCCCTGGCAGATCTAGGTCTAAAGGGACTCTAGCCCAGGGATTGACAAGTCTCCAGCTATTTTGTTCAGGTCTCCTTTGCAAGCTGTTCTTTAGCTGGTCCCTATCACTCCTGCTCTAGGTTTGGTCTCAGGACTTCATAGCTTCACCTAGCAGCTAGGTGCTTGCTCTCCCTGCCCTCCGCCCCCTGCTCTCCTCCAGTAGCACTCTTCTGAGCTGCCATTCAGCGTGTTGTAATGCCTACTACTGGTCCCTACTAGAATTTCCTACGTGCTCCAAACATGGAGGATTCTGTGTGATTCACCATCTTCCTTAAACCAACTACATCTCCACAATTCCCCATCCTACACTTATGTTTAGAAAGCCTAAAACTGATGCTGCTTTAGGTTCCTGCTGTCCTCGCACTGATGGTCTTCTTGGTATCTTGAGGTTTAGGAGCTATTCAGAAGTTAGAAGGGACTGAGGGAGAGCTGGTGTCCCCTTCGTGTTGGGTTATAAATTGGGCAATGGTGCTGCTGCCATGGTTTCTAAATACAGTGGCATCTCCTAGCAGGCCCCCCACCCCTTCCGCAAATCCTCCAAAATCCATGTCTGATGGAGAATCCTGGGAATGAGCTTAGGGGGTTGAAAGCTAGGCCCATGTGTGAACTTAAGCCCATGGTGACTTGTATCAGATGAACAAGCTTGGCAAATGGTACTCCTGATACTGACCTGTAAGGATGACCATCTTTGAGATGTGCTAGCTTCTTGACTACTATATTACATCTTAAAATCTGGATGCCCAAAAGCACTTAAATGTGAAACCCAAGATTGGAGTAGAAACCAGGGTTTTTTGGTGCTATGAAAGAATTACCTTGGCATCCTGACTGAAGCTCCACATGTCAAAGGGCACTGCCAGCAGCCATTCAGTGGTACCTAGATGTTCCCCAGAGGGCTTTCCTGAGTACCAACTTTGCTACTGAAATTTAACATTTCCAGTCATCCTCCCTACAAAACGTTCTCCGTTTCTAACTTTAGCAAGGGACTATCCGATAACCAGACTTAATGCTATCTTGGTAAAAGTCTCTGTAGAACTACTGCCATGTTGCTTTAGAAAGAGCCAACTCTTGTCACCAAAAGAGCTCCCACCTTAGATATCTGGATGCCTTAGTCTCCTATGTACCCAGTACATAGGCCAGACCAGGGGATGGCTTGGTGGCTACCTGCCACAGGACTGGGGTCTAATCGAGGAGGAAGTTGTCACAGCACATAAGGGCAGGAGCCTTCAGTTCTGGACTTCACCTGGTTGAATGACTGGATAGTGGAGAAGATGGGCACTATCCTTGATCAAAACTGGAGATGTTGACGATCTTTATTACTAGACTTCAAGGCAATCCTGGCTCAAGACACTTCTCCAACATGGTCTCCAGAGAACCCTCTACTGAAGTGACCAATGATGGTTGAATGAGACTAATATAGAAAATGCTGCGAGGCCTGTCAAAGTTTGATCAGTCTTCTAGATACCTGGTTCTGTGAGTGTAGTTTAGGCATTGCTTTTTTTTTAACCTTGAGCAGGTTTAGTTCACAGGACTTGAGTGGAACTATAGACTTCCATACATGCCCTCTGCTTCCCTCACATGCAGTGTCCCTCCCTTGCTGTGAATACATACCACTAGATGGTACATTTGTTCATCAATGAACCTACATGGACCAAACATCTCCCACAAAGCCCATAGTTAATATTGGGGCTAATTCTTCGTGTACATTAGTGGGCTTAGACAAATGACCTAACCACTATTATGGTACCTCACTGAATATTCTGCCCTAAGAATATGGAGTATTTTTTTCAAATTCAAACCTAATATGTTGAGGGGGGCCATGGTTGGAGAACCTCTTGAGCTCCTTTGTATGTGACCAGGCTTTGGTCCACACAGACCTGCCTTCACACTGTTACCATGATCCATGCAAGGAGCAGGAGCTCAAAGACCTAAAAGCACACGAAACAAGGGGCTGAGAAAGGAGGTAAGGAAGTGTGTTCCAGACATAAAACTGATCTTTGAATCTGTGCTAGAGGATGGAGGTGAAGGTAGGAGCAGAATTGAAGAGCATGAATAGGAGCTAGTCTTGCACAGACTAGGAGCAGAGGGGAGTGCAACTTGCTGACTATACCAGGATGGGGGCCATGGAGGTAGCATTCTCTATACTCCAAGCTCCAATAGACCTTGAAGTTGCAACAATTTGGAGTCCCCTCCTGCAGGGCCTTCTGGACCATAGAAAGCAGGCTCACAAGGCCTGAGATGGGTATAACACAAGTCCTCACTGTTGCTCCTTGGTGCATCACCAGTGTCCAAAGCAGACAAGAGTCCAGGAAAGAGTCCTACCACATCAATATGACCGGCTGTGTGGTCACACAGGATGTCTGTTCTTTCAACTAGCAGCAACTTCTCAAGCTCCTAATACTGCTGAAAAATACTAGATTTCAACAAACTAGTAGACAAGACCACTCTTCCCAGAAGACAGGCCAAGTCTTCAAGTTGTTGAAATACACCTGTAGTGCTAAGGAGTCCACTGCAAAATAGTTCTGGCAGCCTTAGGAATTCCACCCCACTTCCTTGAGGTCAGCCCAGCCAAGGGTGTTTTCCATTGTAACCAGCAGGTTCCTGGGGGAAGTCCGGATCTCCAGCCATATTCTCCAGGGCCCCATTGCAAAGACCCAATTACCGAGAACTGGGCAAAAACCTTGAGAGGCAAATTTGCAAAGCTTGGACTGAGCCTGAACTTCTATGTGCTTTCCAGTGGTGTTCCTCTAATCTTTACTGCATTGGTGAAGTGTTAGTGAACCCCCTGCATGAAACTGACCCAGGAAGATGAAGTCACTACTGACAAGCCCAGGCATTTTCCTTGTGCTGCCTCTGATCCTTATCAAAAGCAAGATTTATCAAGTGATAGAAGTAAAAACACAAATGGTTTTGAACTTCATATACTACAGGACTCCATTTCTATATAGTTTTTCACCCTTGTCTGAAACTTCTGCATGTTATTTGTAGCTGTTCTCCACCGCTGTATGGTATTTCATTATAAATCTATGGCTTATCCATTCTAGTGTCATACACTCAGTTGGCTGCACTAACTGTAACCGTCCCCAAGCTGTCATGTCGAATATGGGAACTGGTGTACAGAAATGCACTCTATGCACTCTACAGTAAAACCCGTGTTCTAGGCTTCATGCCTGGCTTTGGGGTGTGAAGTGGTGAGGGGAACCCATCGGAATGGCCTTCCAAAAAGTAATTCACTTGATAGTTGACAGAGCAACTGGAACACTCCTATGTATTTGCCGAGGCTTAGTAAGATCTATAACCCTGCCTTGCTGTTGACTCGGTATAATCTTTCAAGATGGAAATGCATTGGAGAGGTGTTTTGTGCTAAGAAATAGGTGTGGGAGTGGGGGGTTCCTGGGATACTCCAAGGAAAACGAGGTCACCTTTCCTTCCAGCTCAACGTGTCCCCACCTCTGAAGATGGAGGTGATCAAAGAGCCTAAGGCAACTATCCTAACCACCTCACTCCTTAATGACTATCCCTGCTGCCTCTAGAACAAGATAATGGCAAGTGTTCTCTCATCTTGTCGGCAGCCTGATAAGACCAGGGTGTTCAGAGGCTGAAAGAAAAGGCTTCACTGGTGATGTCCTAAAATAGACCGTGTGACCTTCTGTTACAGCCGAAGGAACCTGAGCAAATGGAATCCTGCTTTCTCCTGTCTTCTGAGCAGGACTCTTGTCCATGTGGCACATCGTAGGTAGTAAAAACACAAGTGGCTCTCTGGATCCTTGGAACTATGTAGTTTAAGACAACCATGGTAGAGACTATAGAAGTCTCTAGACTTCTATAGAAGTCTATAGAAGTATGGAGCTGAAGGGGACTCGGGCCTCCAATGACACTAGGAAATAGGCTGAAAATGTTCAGAGAAAGCCACAGCCGGTACAACTCCCCCAGCTTGTTTTCCTCTAGACCTCATTCCCCAGACTCTGGCTCCCAGGCCTAGACTGGTTCAAAGAATCCCTTGGAGGCTGGTACCTACTCAGGAATTGCCCAATAGGCAATTCCTAGGTCTCCATTCAAGTCCTTGCCTATTTGGTTGATGTTGGAGCTCTAGGAAGCCTGGCCAGGTGGGGCTTCCAACCAGTTCAACTAGTAATATGGCTTTACCTACCTATACAAGTGGGTTTCTGTATGTGGTTCTTGGGTCTCAACCCAGCTTGGTGCCCTAACCATGTTTGGGCAGGTAACTTAAGACTTATTTACCAGTGTAAAACCACTAAACCAGCAAAGCTAAAGCCACCAGGGTTTCCCACTGACCTACTTTTCTGCTTGTATTTTCAGAAGGGGAAAAACCCATTCTATCCTATAGAACATTAGTGTGTGTGTGTGGGGGGGGGGGAAACAATGTGGCCTATAACTAATGGATGCTAGTCCATTCAAATATGGAGTACCTAGAGTGGTCAAGGCAAGATGGGGGAAGTGTAGGGGTCCTCAACTCCTGCTCCCACAAACTTCCCTAAATAACTTTCAAAACATCCTGAACACCTATGAATTCAACCTGAGATGTAAAAAGAACAGCTGGAATGCTACAGTTTTTGCTCCTGACAAGGTAGGAAGGCAGGAAAAGTGGAAGAGGGGAACCATGACAAGCCTGGGTGAAAGTGGAGCCCCCAAAGCTTCCAGGCATGAAAACCCAGCCATGGGCAAGTGGGAACTTTAAAAAAAAAAAATCCATGCCTGAACTTTCCCTGACTGAAAAGTGCTTAGCAGGGAAGTAGAGCAGACCCGGGGAGGGGGCAGTGAAGTTTGAAGATTCCTGAAGACCCTAGTGGAGGAGCACGCCGAGGAAAGCTCATAGCAAATCGTGGCCTGATCTCGGTAAAGGGCCAGAGCACCACAACCCTCCTGGACATTTGGGAGAAGCCTGCCAGTTACACGGGCCTGCTCCAGAGCTCCCTTTGCCCCAGAGCCCAGCAATGGAGGCGGCTGTCCTCCATTCCCTTCGGGAGAGGGGGTCCCTGGGAGCATAGGTCCAGGAGTGCAGGGCCCTGGATCCGAGGACCCCTAAGCGGACAAAGCTGGCTATCCTGTTCCCCCAGGGAGACCGGTGGAAATGTGGAGTTGTACACCCTGCAAGTTGTACAAATCGGTGCATCTTCACCTGTCCCCAGGAGCATCTGGACCAGTGGGGACGAGGAGGCCCCGGTTCAGTACTCGCAGGGAGCTCTCGGCTCTAGAGATCTGGCTGCCTCCATTTTTCCTTCTCGACTTTCATAAGGAAGGGGCAAGACCTAGGGAACAAAGGCCTCACAGGACAAACAGCTCATACTGAGTCCTGCACCTGGCAAGAGGCAGGGCATCTTCTCTCAGCCACAGACACATGAGAATCCGTGCAACAGGCCCCTCCCCAGAACTACCAGAAGAATAAAGGAAAAGCAAGTTCACTGGACAAGCAGCACTGGAAAGCTCCAGGGCTGAAGGGGAAGACAGCATAAAGAAGTAGAGGGCTGGAGATGCCTGGATGGCTCAGCAGTTGAGCATCTGCCTTCACCTCAGGTCATGATCCCAGGATTTGGGATCTAGTCTCACACTAGGCTCCTTGCAGGAAGTCTGCTTCTCCCTCTGCCTGTCTTTGTGTCTCTCTCACGAATAAATTTTGAACAAAAAACCCACCATCTTTCGTTAATCACAACTTGTTTTTGTATAAAGTTAAAAACTCCCAAGATTTTTCTCTTCCCACCTTAGCTACATTTTACCAACTTGTTTCTAAGCTTTTTCCTTTTGGACTTTCATATTGCTACAATCACATGTTCTAGATGTATCTTTTTACTTCTGGATTCCCTTCAATGTAGTCAGCTAAATTCTGGTAGACCCATGGGATATGGGGGGAGGGGGTGTCTCATTTTGTTTTCCAATGATAAGTTAATACCTTCTAACGCCTGGATCAAGATACACCCAAAACCAATTGGAACACCATGTTGGCTCATTCTGTGAGACTACAGTCTCTTCCCAGTCTGCCCCGCCCCCTTTTATCTTTACATTTTTGTAGTTGTTGAGTTTGAATATTGCTGGTTTACTTAAATTTGGAATTGAGCATCTTCTAACATACAGAATGAAATCCATTCTAAACCAGGAGGATCACCCTCTAGGGTCCCCTTTGGGAGACTATTATCTACTCCACCTTTTTTCCCCTTCACTGTTTTAAAAATTTTCACTTTAATGGTCCTTTTTTCTTGTCTGGCCTTATTTAAAAAGACTCCATGAATGAAAGGTCACCAATACCAAAGAAATACAAGACTTTTAAAGTATGAGCAACCATATGCCAACAAATCAGTCCATCTAGAAGAAAACCAATGCTTGGGGAATCATGCCTGATTTCAGGCATGATCACAAAGTTGATCATTAAGACCATTAGAGCACTGGCACAAAAAGACACTAGATCAATGGAACAGAGAACCCAGAAATGGACCCTAAACTCTGGTCAACTAATACTGGATAAAGCAGGAAAGAATAGCCACTGGAAAAAGGACACTCTTAAAAAAAGGTGCTGGGAGAATTGGACGACCACATGCAGAAGAATGCAACTGGACCATTCTTGCACCATACACAAAGATAAACTCCAAATGGCTGAAATATCTAAATATGAGACAATACAACATCCTAGAGAACGGACAAAAACCTTTTTGAATTTGTCCACAGCCTCTTGCAAGACCAATCTAATAAAGGTGAAGGAAACCAAAGCAAAAATGAACTTTGGAACTTCAAGATTAAAAGCTTCTGAACAGCAAAAGAAACCAACTAAAAGACAACCTACAGAACAGGAGAAGATACTTGCAAATGACCTATCAGATAAAGGGCTAGTATCGAAGATCTATAAAGAGCTTATCAAACTCAACACCCAAGTAAACCATCCAGTCATGAAAGGGGCAGAAGATCTGAAATGTCTCCAAAGACCTACATCTGGCCAACAGACATGTGAAAAAATGCTCTATTACTTGCCATCAGGGAAACACAAGTCAAAAACCACAATGAGACCGCCTGACACCAGCGAGAATGGCGAAAATGAACAAGATTGGAAACAAATGTTGGAGAGGATGTGGGAGAAAGGGGAACCCTCTTGCACTGTTGGTGGGAATGCAAACTGGTACAGCTACTCTAGAAAACTGGAGGTTCCTCGAAGTCAAATACCCAAAACCCGACAATTGCACTACTGAGCATTTACCCCAAAGATATGTAGTGAAATGCCAGGACACCTGCACCATGATAGCAGTAATGTCCACAATAGCCAAACTATGGAAAGAGTATCAATGTCCTTCATCAGGTGACTGGATAAAGATGTGGTCTGTATATGCAATGAAATATTACTCAGCCATTAAAAATGACAAATAACCACCATTTGCTTCAGTGTGGGTGGAACTGGAGGGTATTATACTGAGTGAAGTCCATCAGAAGGACAAAGCCTATGGCTTCACTCATACGTGGAATATAAGAAATAGTGAAAGGGATTGAAAGGAGGGGATCTGGGGGGGGGGTTGGAATTAGAGGGAGACCAACCAGGAAAGATTCTTAACTCTGGGAAACAAAGGATTGCAGAAGGAGGGGTGGGTGGGGGGATAGGGTAGCTGTGAACAGGCACTGAGGAGGGTATTTGATAGAATGAGCACTGGTTGTTATAGTATATGTTGACAAATTGAATTTAAATGAACAAACATGGAATACCTATAATGTACCATGGTAATTCTAAGGGAGCAAGTGTGCCTCTACCAGCAAGGAGCCCCTTCTCTAGTCAGTGGGGTAGACCATATAGCCAAGTGAGCATAGGAAAGTCTCGGGTCAGATCATGCAAGGACTTTGTGTTTGGTCTTCTACTTAAAGCTCCCCACTAGATTCCCATTTCACTCCCATTTCCCAGTGTGAAATGGCTCTTAAACCATTAAGAGCCTTAAGTCCTTCTTGTAGAAGACGGGTGGTAGGGGAGGAAGAGACCAGTTAAGAGCACCATGTAGAAATCAAGAGGTGGTTTGGCCCAGGATGTACATGGCAGTGGAAGTGAGAATGGGCCCAAAAAAAACTTTTTTCAGGAAGGATGAACAATTGCTGGATACTCAAGGTAGGGAGGCCGATATGAAAAATAAGTTCAAGAAAGTGAAGTGAGGTACCAAGCTTGATCAATAAGAGCAAATAGCTTTGACAGTGAACTGCTTAAAGCTTAAATTCTCATTAAATTCTGCTCATAGCTTCTCCTTTCCTTGCACCTCATGCTAGGTGGTCTTGTTCTAGAACACCAGCATGGACCACAACTCCAAACAAAGGACCTCCCAATGTACCATCAGGGAACAAGAACTTTGGCCACAAATGCCCAGTGTTTCCTGGCACAATCAAATATGACAGCACTCTGAAGATCAAGGAGGTGGAGAGCCATCTTTCACTCAGGAACCTGACCAATCACCCTTCTGGGTCTGCAGTGTGGGCCTTGACCTTCATACATCATAACTGTGCTCACTAGGACAGGACACTGCTTGAATCCTCTGTAGATGAAGTAGGAGCATCCTGCCTAGCAAAGTCTTGTGTTCTGCAAGAACCCTTGGTTTCCTTGGCAAGGTCAAGGAGAAGGGTGCCTCTTAAGCCCTATGCTGTCTTTAACTGGCTAACAAGGTGAAAAGTACCTTGGAATTCAAGATAGTTGGGTCTTAGGGGTCAGGTATAAAGAGGGCTCTTTTTTCTCAGGTGTATCTTTCATAAAAACTACACATGCTTGTTATACCTGGAGTTTGGGCACATGTATAAACTCCTATTACCATGATCAAAACAAGAATATTCTTATAAATTCACACATACCAGAAACCATTGACATTGACAGGTTCCTACAGGGAACCAAGACAAGGGAAAGTTAACCAGAGAACAGTCTGTGGTGACAAGTGACCCTAGCAAGAAGAGTCAAAGAAGGCTGAGCCAATGCGAAATAGAAAAAGGTGACCTGAAGTCTTCTGTTCAGGGAGAAGCCTGTAGCCCTGGAGTGAGGGAAAGGAAGCTGGCTGATACCATTTTTTTTAAAAAAAAAACTTAGCCAGAAGCCCAGAGAAGCTGGGAAGTTCATGTCGGCAAACCAAGTATGGTGTAAAAAAAGGGGGGGGAGGGCTTCTAGTCAGAAACCAGCCACCTCCTCTAGAGCTACCACCAGGATAGACTCCACTCCTAGGACACTGGTACCCCCAGTGATGTCCAGTGAAACCAGATTTTCCGTGGGCCTCTAGACAGGCATCGAACATAGGAGATTCCAGGGCCACACAAGGCCAAACTTGTGTTCTTCTAAAGAATGCATCAGGTCTAGGTCAAATGACCGAATCCTCCCAAATACCGCTTTACTCACCCCTCCCCGAGGTTTGAAGGACATTGATGGGTCTCCCCAGGTGACAGACCTCAGCACAACATGTACAGAGGATGGAGTCTGGCCAAAGTTCTTCAAACGCCTTCAAGTCAGGCTGAGCTGCTGAGGCCTGACGGTCATGCACAAACTAAGTCAAGTCAGCATGAGCCTTATGATCAAGGTTCAAACCAGGACCAGAGACTAAATGGGAATAATCCTCAGACTAAAGATGGTAACCTGGTGAAACTGGAGTCTTTTTTTAGACCTCAGAGTTAGCTTGGTCTCAAATTTGTTGTACTGACCTATGCGGTATGAGCTTGTGATTACTTGTCAGATGACATCCAGTTTGATAGTTCAGTCACTGGAAAGTTGCAGGCATTTAGTGACCCCTCTCTAGGCATGTATCACTCCCAGGACCCCAGCATGAGAGGAATTGACTATCAAACTAGCAGGACTGGGCATGCTGCTTCTCTAGGAATCTGTGATCAATCAACTGGAGCTTTTTGTTAGCTCCATATTGTATTCTCTCTGCCCTAGATCCTTCCATGTTATCTCTGTTAAGTTGTATACTACGTGGCATGGCCACCCCTTTCCTGGCCTGCATGAAGCCAAGCCGCCTTGGCTCTGCATCCTACTCCAAAATAGCAGCTGTAAGGGTGAACTGTTCCACAGGTCTGAGCCCTCCAAGACCCACATTGGAAGAATTCTTCCAATTCTTCACATTAGTGCAGAGGCAGCAA
This sequence comes from Nyctereutes procyonoides, assembly GCF_905146905.1. Classification (NCBI taxonomy): domain Eukaryota; kingdom Metazoa; phylum Chordata; class Mammalia; order Carnivora; family Canidae; genus Nyctereutes; species Nyctereutes procyonoides. The sequence continues at coordinate 29,660,402 of NW_026575159.1, forward strand.
CTTGCCCTTGTCTTGGAAAGTATCTCCTGACCAGTTCCAGATCCCTGACCACTGTAGTGCCCCTGAGGCACATCTCTCCCTAGAGCATCCTCCTTGCATGTGCTTGAAGCACAGCCAGATTCTTAGCACCACCACCCCATCCCAAAAAGCAGAGGTCCCTTGGCTTTTTGACATGGACCAAGTAGAGCTCTGACTTCTCACCAGCCAGAGGTGCTAGCTCCATGAACTAGGTCAGCTTGGGAAAGCCCTTGCCTAGAGCTGGGCTTAGTGGTCAGGGCTGCCTCTGGGACTCCTTCCCTACTGCCTACCCCAGGCCTCTAAGGATGTGGCTCTTTCTGTCACTGTTCTGTCCTTGAGTAGAGGAGGTAGACAGTACTATACTAAGTCCATCTGCTTGTCTTTGGGTCTGTAATCAAGACTGGGACACAGGATGCCAGGAGCTTGGGGAAGATGTTCTTTCCAATGATCCTGCTCTTACTACAGTATCCCTAGGACAAACTCTCCTGAAGGGACTTTAACCTGCCTGTTCTACAATCTTCCTGGGAGATGAAATTCTCTATAGAACTAGAGAATAGACCTAGAAGTTTAAGGCTGACCCAATTTCCTGCATGTTGCTAGAGTAGGGGTACCTCAGTGATATCAAGGGGAGCCCTGGTTCTGCAGACCACTTGGTTCTGTTGACCCAATCTGAACAGATTACTTCTGCTCTACCTCAAGTTCACGAATTCTCTGTCCTCAGAGTCCAGCCAGTGAGTTAGAACTTGGTAAAGTCCAATAGTTCTCCAACTGAAATGCATGTCTTCTATTTCGAGATTTTCTATCTTCCGTTTGTTTCAAGTGTTCATAACTGTTCACTGGAGCATCTGACAACCCTTCTCTGATCATTCTAATCTGTTCTCAGTGTTCACTTCTTGTCTGTTGTCGTCCCCCCCCTCCCCTTCAAGCTGAAATTTTCCTGGCTCTCAGTAGGAGTAATCTTCGGCTGTATTGAGAAATCAGGCTTATAAGCCTGTCTTTATAAAACAGGCCTATGCCCCCATTTGAGCAGGTAGTTAATCAGCCCAGAATGTACATCACTTTCATGAGCTGTGGATCAAATGTCAATTTAGTTAAGCACCTGCAGAGCTCTCCTGGTCGATCTCCAGGTGTGTTGCCCAGATGGCAAGACTCTCCAGTCATCCCCTCCATGTTAGCTGGAGGGGAAGTGTGCTGCTGCCCCCAGACTCCAGGAGGTGCCCCCCTCCTAATAACTGTAAAGAGAATAGCTTCTGTGAACTCTGCTGTGATAGTGCTGCTCATGGTCAGAAAGGAGTTTGGGTTTCCCCCGCCCCCTCACCAAGAATGGGCAGGTGCCAGTAAAGCACTCTTGTCCTATTGGGTGTCCTTGCCTCAGGCTTCTGGCTGGAGTTATTCCTTGGGGCTATTTCTTATCTGTGCCTGTTGGCATCTCCTGGCTGCAGACCTCTGCAGTGCCCAGGCAAGGGCATCTAGGAGCTCAGAAGATCACCCAGGAAATTTTTTTTGCTGGTTTGTTCATCTCTCAAGATCCCTAGCAAGTATGCTGATTTCTCTATTCTAGAATCTTCTGGTAGGGGACTTCAGGGAGTAGGTCACTTCCAGCCACCACTCTAAAATTAATCTGATGACAACAGGGACTACTCAAGACCGTGAAAGAACACTGAATTTTTTTTTTTTATATATAGACTTCCCAGAATCTCTCCTTACTCCTAACTATAGTCGGCGGCTAAGTATTATCAAAGTACAAAACCCTTTGGTTTGCTTATCTTCATCCTTCTGGCCCCCATTCCCATCTTCTGACACTTAAGCAAAAACAAAGCAATCCTGAATGTGTTGTCTCAGACCATGACTACTGCTGTGAATATAACAGTTTTAATCTCCTATTCACCCATGGATGAGCAAGTAAACAATTACCACTCTACGGGGATATAACCAGACATCAGAAACTTGTCCTACATACAGCCTAGGTGAGGACACATGCCATGTGGGCCATATGGAACAGGGACAACCAGGAGTTGTAAAAGGCTGGCTCTGTAGTGACAAGGAGAGGTGGGTGCCCTCCAGTTCCCATGGAAGATGTCTTAGGTTTTGTCTAATTCTATAAGCTAGCAGGGAATGGAAACCAGACACCTAGGGATAAGCAGAAGCTGTGCCTAGTCCCTTAACAAGGAGGGTTGTCTAGCTGGGGGGCCTCCTCCACAGGAGCAGAGTCTAGTGGGGAACTTGTAAGGCCATTCAAGGCCCTCTGATCTTCCCCAGAGAACAAGACAGTTCTTAACACAGGGTCTCTATTTTAGGCCTAAACCACTCTGGAAGAACCATGGTCTTTACCCTTATGCTTCAGACCAATTAGTACCACCTCTAAACACTTCAGAAGGCAGACTTCCTTCTACAGATTTCCTCTAATACTTCAATTCCCCAATTCCGCTCATATCATTAATACTATCTCCAGTTTTAAGCCTCTTGCAATAATCAGGACTGCTGCTGACTTCATTCCAACCCTATCAGCCAAAGCCAGTTCATCAGGAATCTATGCTAGTGGTGGGCTAGGTTCAAAGGAATCAAATAGACCATTGCAGAAATGGAAGGATTTTTCCCTTTTTTTTTTTTCCAACATGCTCTAATCCACTCAGAATCTGCTTACCTGGAATATCAAGATTGAGGCTAACTCTCAAAACAGGATGTATCCAAATCGGGTACTACTACTATGCAGATACCAGGCTTAAATCTGCCTGCCCCCCTGCTCCTTACTAATCCTCTATTGGGGCTGATTGTTAGACTTCCAGATACTTAAAATGCTCTCCCCTCCAGTAGACTGTTCTTCCCTAAGGATATCCAGAAACCTCCAAATTAAGGCAAGTACGGGCTACTGGAAAACTTCTAAGACCGATACTTCCCTCCTGCATGATACGCAAGCGTGGATTCCCATGATAGGAATAATACAAATGGAAAGTGGTCAGTAACTTCTCTCCTCCAACAAAAAGCTACTTGTGACACCTGCTTTTGTCTAGAGGCCCAAAAATAGTTTAAATTCACTAGCTATGGTTGAGCAATTATACTTAGTTCTTAGTTGGGTAAAGAGGAATTGGAGCTAGTACAAATGCTTCTTGCTGGAACTATAATATGGTCAAGAACAAGTCAATAAGTCAAAAACAAACCACCTGGCTTTCTAGAACCGACCCAGCTGGATTTTTGGACCAGTTTCCAACATGAATAGCACTTAGTAACCTAGGTCCCTGGCTACTAGGTCTCTCTATAAGAACTAACAAGCTCTGTTTCCAATAACTTTGTATTAGAGTGGGATGATGCTTTAAAGATTCTGGTTAGGATTCAACTGTACATCTGTTAAGTCAGATGTTTCTACATCTTTGGCAATTAAGGAGTAGGAGTGACTTCAGTCTAACTACAGGCTACGTTCCCAGGAAAGCTCTCTAATTGGAATTGCTTACAATAGTTAGGATCTGGATGGTCTTATTTCTTCTGTTGACCAAGAGGCCAACAAGAGGGACAGGGAAGGAAAGAATATAGTGCCGGTCTTCCTAGCAGTTCTATTGAATACCAGCAAACTTGTCACCCCACAATGATGGAATGAGGGCATTAAGACCTCTGTTGCCTACATGCAGATAAACTTCCAATGACCAAGTATCAGTAACCAGCATGATTTTTCCCCTGAATCTTGTATTTCTGTCCTGTTTCAATTTTTCCATAAGACATTGAGAAATAGCCTGACAGGATGGATGGGTATTAAGCCTAAGACAAGGGCAAAAGAGCGATCGAACTTGGATCCAAGCCCAAAAAAGCCTTAGGTCAAAGCATGCGGGTATTCTACACTCGCATCTGTTTGGTCACTGGCTGTTGAATACTAAAGGGAGGATTGTGGGGGGAAAGTGGCTCAAATGAAGCAGATTCTGCAAGAGCTGGTAGCTGAAATGACTTAGGGTCTTGCTCCTCACCTGTAGCAAATGAGGCTATGTAAAAGGACCTCTATATCCATGGTGATACTTGAGTTCATGGAGCTGAACAGTCTGTGTACTGGCTAGGGAACAGATTCTTAGGAGTTATTAGCCTGAGAGAAATCCAGGATGACTGGCAATACCTACTCCATCTTTCTCAAACCAGCCAACCCAAATACCCAGCTTTTTGTGTTGTCTCAGTTCATGGTCTCAAGATTAAATTTGTACAAGAGGACTTAGCTGAACTAGTAAAGATACACTAGGGCATGCTGAAGTAGTATGATGGGCTGAGACCAGGGAAGGTCCAAGGTGCAGGTCCTGTTAGACTCAGACACCCTCAGGAATGGCCAAGCCTTGGAGTAATAGCTCCTGTTACCCTTATAAGGTTAAAGGGATAGAAATATTGGTTAAGGTCAAGACCCTTCTGCCAATAGATTTAGTCGAAGTGAAAGCAAGAGGTTGTATGAAATAATAAATGATCCAGAAAGAATGTAAATTCTACTCTTGGTCTTCAATGTCCTGAGCTGTACACAGGACAGAAAAGGGAAGAGAGCAGACTTGAAGGGAGATCTCTGGGGTAGTAAGGACTTTGTGATCAGGATTTGGGTTACTGGTACAGGCATTTACCAACATGGCTTAAATGGCACCCTTGTGAGGAGATGCACAGATCTTAAGTGCCTTTTCTTTCAAAGGGAAGAAGCTGTAAACCAATATCGAACTAGAACATATTAACTACCCCATGTACTTAGGGCAAACGCAGCTGATGCCTGTAACAAATACATCAAAAACATAAAGCAAATATCAAAATGGTAACTGTAGTGACTAAGTGGTGCAGCACTATAAAACTTCAACTTTTCAATACGCTTAAGTTTTTTCCTAACGTGGGGTAGGGGAGTAGGTAAAAACATACCTGGAAGCCTGAAAGTCAAAAGCTGATAGCTTAACTCCTCATACATTAGCGTTTATTCACTTACAGAAAAACAAGATCTCACGGGCCATCCCATAGTTCTTTTCCAACTGATTGTATTAAGCCATACTTTGCTATCCTATTACTGAAAACAGGAAATTCATTTGTGTACAAGAAAACCCTAATCCTCGATCATCATAGGAACTTCTAGATAAGAGCCACTTAATTGGTAAGTACTTTAAGACCTTGTCTTAACTCTCAGACCTATAGGCAGTTACTCCCAAACAGCACCTTACTCACATGGACATTGTAGGTTAAGCCTCAAATTAAATCTAAATTAAGACTAACAACTCCAACTAAAAATCCATCTGTAGGATTCACTTAGTTGATAGATCTGGACTTAAGTATAACTTTGTCTTGGGAACAGATCTTTTTTTATTCCTCCGAACTTCTAAAGTGTTTTCTCAGAGCCTTTCAACTGATCATAATACTCTTCAGAAACTCAAAATTCCAAATTTAGTATAACATCATGAAACAGAACTATCATAGGCTCATTATGCCCAGGATGCAGAAAGTTCCTGTAATTCTATGTTCTGGCTTATTTTTTTTTCTGTAAACCTCTCAGATGTGATTATGCTGCTAATTTGTAGCAAAAAGGAAAACTTGGTATAGTGCTAAACAAAATAACTGACTTGTATATGTCCCAGTAGAAATTGGTATTGTGAAACGGTGAACTGAAAGTCCAGATTGCCGAAAGAAAAGCTGCAGAATGCTAAAGACTGGAAGTAAAAAGCCAGGGGTGAGTGGGCTAGTGGGGGTATGTGGCCAGGCAGGCCCTTGGGTATAGGACCCAAAGTAAAGGCTCCACCAGCATGGCTGAGGTGGTGGTCTACCATGATGCTCCTATCTTTCTAACGTTAACTGGGTCTCCTGTGTCTTGGAGGCTTTTTGCCTGCGTTCTGACTAGTGTTGAAAGAAATCAGTTCACATATAAAAATAGACCCTTCATGTGTGGTTCTGGATGAACCTGGGGGTCCTGGTTTCCTCGCAGCTTGGAGAAACCTCCAAGAAGTCTCCAATATGAGAAAACCTCAGAGCCAGTAGGAGACCTGAGTGTTCATCTCCATAATTCATGTCCATTCCTAAGTAAATGATGCTTCTAGGGCTTCTGAAATGCCTGTACATCCTCCATAGTCCTGCTAGGGCTTGAGGCTGAGAAACAGAAGATCTAGGCATTCTCTGGTTCAATGAAATATGCAGGGGCTAAATATTCAACTACCCCCCCCCCCGCAAAGCCTGGCTCTTGCTCTCAGGCTAGGGTCTAAGAGGCCCCTGACGCAGCCAGGATTAGACTGAGCCTAAATCTTACTTGCACTGATGAGGCAGTGTTAGCCCCTGGGATAGGGAGGGAGAAAGAACATGTGAATGGCCAGTCAGGCTGCAGGAACACCATTCCTGAGGCTCTATGTCCACATGAGGCACCTCTACCTATGGTTACCAAAAGCCAAGAGCCTCGTCCTGGCAAGGAAGCCAGCCACATGGTTATGAAGCACCAAACATAAAAACTGGGCTCCTCCCAGGAGTTCGAATTCTCCGTAGTGGAGCAGGCCCCAGGATCCTTAATTCCTACTCCTGGGAATTCTCTGGCCTTGATGTGCAGCTGAGCTCAAAGCCAGCATCTCCTGTAGAAGTTGCAGCAGGCTTTCCTGGAGCATAGTACTGAATCTCCCCTGTCCCAGAGTCCTCGGGTGGGGCCATCTTGGCGTCCTTGGTGGTGCCTTCACAGTCAAGAAACGGAGCCACTCTTCTGATAAGTTATCAGGTTTCTATGGTATGGTCCGGAGAAGATAAAGCAGGGGAACCAGGACTGGTCTCTGCCCAAAAAAAAAAAAAAATAGCTAGCTAGCCATCTAAACATGTGGCTCTAGGAGCCAGGATAGTTCACATAGGACCAGATAGTGAAGCTGCTTGATTAAAGGGGCTTAAATTAAGATGGAATGAAGGAGCTTGTCAACGTGGAGTCCCTTCCTTGGAATACACTCCAAGACCTCCAGGACAGTAGAAACTCACCAGGTGGAACCTTACTCAACAAATTTCCTCGAGGTTCTAAATGAACTACTGGAGTTACCTTGGCAGCACAGAAAGGGGCGATGGGGCCCAGTGAAGTAGGCATGCTGGGGAGAATCTATTACAGGAGTCCAGAAATTGAATGGAAGATCCTGCACTTGTGAAGGCTATTTGGGGGCCCACTAGTGAGTGGGACATGGCAACCCTAAGTACGCTTCCTGCAGGACTAGGTTAAAGGCAGGGGAAGTGTTCATGGAATTTGGCTCCCTAATTAGCAATGGGGATTATTCCACACCCTTATACTGACCCAAGCAAAGTGGTCAGAGCAGTTGACTATTGTAGTCAAGGAACCATGACTTAGAACTGTAGAAATGATTGAGAACATGTCTGATATTAAGCAGCACATTTGGCTGAATATTAGGATCAAAAGAAAAGATTAAAGGGTAAGAGACATAATACTCAAGATCTCTCGCCTAACTCCTGAGCCTGATCACCATATGCATTCAGTTTTCCAAGACTGTCTAAACTTGTTCTGTCCATACTATAGAAGGACTGTCAATACAATTGTTTTTTTCCCTTCAGGATGCTCAGCCAGTTCAGTGTCATGTTGACCATGCAGAGTAAGAAGAGGCTAGCATATAGGAGGCCTTGGTAAAACACATGTATCTCAGAGGGTAGGAGACGAACTCCAATTCTTGAAAGAAGTTCCCAAAATCTTGTAGAATTCAAGAGCTTAAGGCACACTGGGGCATCCCTTTGTAGGAAAAGAAATTGTGGCATCTTGCATCTACAACTGCAAAGAATCCCAGTGCCCGACAGGTACCATGAGGGTTCTATAGGCTATACTCTAGATCTAGGCATGTACTGTTCTAACCCACATACTCAATGACCTGGAAGAGGCTGTCAGCTTTGTTTGCGGTTGAGAGCTGAAAACGGCTCTACAACACGTCCAGGCTGTGGAGCAAATGGCCTTGACATGAAACTTGAGCTGCATAATCCAGCAAACCTCAGGGTGGTAGAGAGCTCGATGAGGGAAAAGGTACACAGTAGCATTCATAGCACACTGTCCAGAGAAAATCAGATTATGGGTTCCCAAGATCCTACCTAAAGGTATGCCATGTGCATATAGCCCCACAGAGAATGGTCCTAATGAAGCAAAATATTAGCCTGCTGTTTAAGCAGTTGAAGCAACAGTTTAGCAATGATCTGTGAGGATGGGTGCCATCCTTCAGGATTGAGAATCCTGAACAGAATCTGTGGTGGTCTATCCCAATAAAGAGAACATGGGTCTAGAAACCAAAGGGTAGAAGTAGGTGTGATAATACCATTGCCAGGGACCCATGGGGGACTTTGTGTTTACTATCTCAAACTTGGCTCTGCAGGATTAGAGGCCTAGTTCCAAGAGAAGAGCTTGGGGGAAAGGATGGGAGGGAGGGCTCATTCTTGCTAGGGGACACAGCAAGGGTCCCATTGAATCCTAGGTTATGACTGCAGCCCAGACAACTTGGATTCCTTGTGTCCAGGACCCACAGGCAGGAAAAGTCGTGACTGCAGCAGGGGTGGCTGACCCTGACTGATCAGGTGAAGGTGTGGAGCTGCCAGTATACGAGGAGGGCAGTGGGCGAAGTATGGTAGCCCAGTGATCCACTTGGGCAACTGCATTCCCTTTTCCAGGTGTGACTATGAATGGACAAGTTTAGCAACCCAACCTGAGAAGAATAAGTCTACTGGGGATTCCTCCTCAGGAATGAGGATTAATTCTCCCCTAAACCAGTGAGGGCAGCAAAGGTGGTGGCTGAGGGTCAGGGGAAATCTTTGGAGATGGGAGAAGACAAGGTCCTGGGACCAAATGCAGTGACACTGGCTATGCATCATATTGCTAGCCCTTTCCTGAGCTCAGGAAGAAGGGGCCTACCAGGGCCTAGGAAGAGCTGTTCCCCAAAACTCAGACCAAAGAGGTGTCACTCTGCCCTCTGCTTGATAGGTTTCAGACAATGGCCAACGTGACTCCAATTCCTGGAATTCCTGACCGTCCGCAGGTTCTCCAGAAATGCTCCTTTCTTCCTTGGGAAGGGTATTGATCCACTCTAAGAAATCTGGAAGCTCAGGGCAGCCCGGGTGGCTCAGCGGTTTAGCAACGCCTTCAGCCCAGGGCCTGATCCTGGAGACCTGGAATCGAGTCCCACCTCAGGCTCCCTGCATGGAGCCTGCTTCTCCCTTTCCCTCTGTACCTCTCTCTCATTAATAAATATTAAAAATCTGGAGGCTCTTAACTCCCCTCACAGCAAAGTGTCTATCCCCCGCCTGATCACAGAAAACATGCCAACCTGTTCACAAACGGAGTCTTAACACGGCATTTAGTAGGATGTAGGCCAATGTTTCTTGGAGAGGCTCAGAGGTGCTTGTGCTGAAAGAGGATTCAGTGGCCTTGGAAATGAAGTAGATTGGAATTCTGAAGGGTTGTATACTCAGAGCAAAAGTCAAATAGGTCAGCTTACCAGACTTAGAGTTGCTTTTCTCAGACATCCCAGAACTTGAAGAGCTGTTTTCCTGTGGCATCTGTGCATCTGATCACAGGCACAGCCATAATAGGAATCAATTATGGAAACTACCAGTAAGTAGACTTGTAAGTAGACTTGTTCTTTCTCAGGACCGTAGTCCAAGGAAAACCTCCTAAATCATTTCTTACCTGAATTTTTACTGGTATTAAACATGAGCCCAAAGAAAATAGCACATGCCTCAATGTGGGTAGCCCTTACAATGGGAGAGGAATGTCCCCTCTGATCATTAGAAGACACTTTGTGGGAGCAGTGTTCAAGAACTCCCCTGCCTCTAGTGGAGGGTGGAATTTCCCGACACTTGGATTGCCAGATCTCCTTGTCCTAAAATCCATATATCAAGATCATTGGGAACAAGTGATTCTCAGGATCCAAGCCCTTCAGAGAGAAAAGGACCAGTGGAAGTTAATACTAGGATGCTGGCAGGAGGCTTCTTAGAGGAAATTAAAATGGAGACTTGACATTGTACATCCTAGGTGTCAAATACACAACAGCATGTACTTATGTCCTAGAATGTCTTCACTACCCTAAAAATCCTATTCCACCAAGAGTAGACCCCTGAAGTAAACTATGAACTCTTAACCTAAAACATCCCCAGATATTACAATGTTGTAAACAAGATATTACAACTTTATTGGAGGATGTGGATATTACAGCCCTATTGGAGGATGCTGATAATGGAGGTACCTATGCACATGTGGGGCAGGAGGTATATGGAAAAATCTCTGTACCTTCCTCTGTTGTGTGTTCTAGGTCTTGAAATCCCACATTCCCCTTTGGATCAGGGCCCTGTCTCCCTCCCACTACCTCTGACTGGGGCATCTCTCCTTGGAGTTCAAGTCTCCACATAGCATCTTTCATGACCACCCCCTAAGTTCTCCAGAATCCCATGCCAGGGAGTGTCAAGTCTTTCAAAGCTAGACCCATGTCTGCAAGTATACTGCCAGCACATCAGTTGCTCACTGTAGGAAGCAGGGTTAACTCTTTTGAAAAGAAAGCTGTTTCATGGGCAATTCCCAGTGTGAACACTTCTACTTTAATGGAACAGCTTATTCTAAGGATAGAGTGTGTTGGTGATAATCTTGCACACACTTCAGAATTTTTTTTGGCCCTCTCAAGTGCCAAGCTAGCCTGTTAAGTTCCTCCCACCCCCCCTACCCCCAAGCTGGCCGGTTGAAGGTTGACCTACTTTCACAGCTAGTTGAAACCCTAGGACATGGGGTATAGTATTTGGGTTCTCCTTTATTTTTTTCTTAAGATTTTATTTGGGCAGCCCCTGTGGCTCGGCCATCTAGTGCCACCTTTGGCTCGAGGTGGATTCCTGGAGACCCGGATCGAGTCCCGCATCAGGCTCCCTACATGGAGCCTACTTCTCCCTCTGCCTGTATCTCTCATGAATAAAATATTTTTTTAATATTTCTATTCACGAGAGAGGGGCAGAGACCCAGGCGGAGGGAGAAATAGGCTCCATGTAGGGAGCCTGATGTGGGACTCAATCCCAGATCTCCAGGATCCGGCCCTGGGCTGAAGGAAGTGCTAAACAGCTGAGCCACCTGAGCTGCCCATATAGTATCTGGGTTCCTAAGAAGATACTGAAGGTGCCTGAAATACAATATCCAGCTCCACAGAGGCCAAATCCTGACCTATAAGAAAGGCGACAACAGGCTGCCAAACTTGGTCTCTGTTCAATGGACTAAAAGTGTAATCTTTGTAACCCTTCTGGTCCCAGTGAACAGACCTGCTAAGCATCACCTAGGTCAGCTTGTAGTTCTTGACCAGATAGCCAGAGGAGTGTATGGCCTCCCATCACTTCATTTCCTCCACCACTTCCTCCCCCTAGCAGGGCCCAGTCACAGTACAGATCTGGCCGCTTCAAATGGGGGACTTCCAGGGCACTGCCACTGGAGGTCCAGTGTGGGGTAGAGCTACAAAATCACTGGCAAGGGCTGCCTATGAAGAATACACCATCCAATCAAATGGTAGGATGACTCCTGAAATCACTGACCGCTGGAGCCTGTCAGACAAGTATTCCCCTTTAAGGTAAACCCTAAAGATGCAAGGCCTATACTTCATAGATGCCCTAGCCCTCACCTGTCCTACTGAAGTCTACTTCACATGTGTAGAGGAGCAGCTTCCCAGTCCCTAGTGGGCAAACTTAGAAGTGGGAGATTGGAAGAAAGAACTAGTGCCCATCACTGCAGGCAGTCTCCGGGGGTAACTGGCACTCACTTTTACTCCTCCACTATCCATCTTAAATTCTCTTTATCAACCCACACCTCCCCTGGTCTCAGTGACTAACTTGATGGTATGACTCAAACTCTCATTCCTGAGAGGTCTGCGTGCCTGATACTCCTCCCTTCTCAGGCTGGCATTGCTGTACTAGTCATTCTTTCACTCAAGTGTGACAACAGATCCAAGAGGACTACTCCATGCCCTAGATCCTCTCCTGCTGCCTGGTATCACAGAAGCCCTATTGCATTTTGATGATCAGGGCCAATGCCCCTACCAGAATAGTGGCCCTTTTTGCCTGCTGGTTTCGGACACAAGGAACCCAAGATCCCCAGTAACAGTTAAGACTGGATGGTCAACAGGATCCTATGGCAAGAGTATGCTATTCTTGAACAGAACCTATTATAACCCTGCAGAAGCAAGAGTTGCAGGGACAGGAAGCACGAAGTCCCCCAGCGAGTCAGTTATGGCAAAGGGGTGGGGGTGGGGGAGTGTCTGCTGTTTCAACCTCTTGGTTTCTATACCCATGTGTCCCTTCCCCTAAGGACCTAGCCCCTTAGAGACATCTGTTTGCATGCATCCAGGAGAATAATACCTGTCCTTGCGGAGGATTGCCTCTGAGCTAGTGCTATAGCTAGGTCTTCAGGAAGCTGTTCCAATGCTCTATCAGGCCAGCACCCTTTGAAAGGCCTAGTGTAAGCTTCAGCCACTAGATTCCAGGATTGTCTCCTCAGCATCTTCCACCAGAGAGGAAACCTTAGAGCCAATCCCCCAAGGTAGCTCACAATATCTCAATATTGTGCATAAGATAGTGACCCTTTTTCTAAGGAACCATTCTGCCAGGCCGTGGTCCCCTCTAACTCTTAACTGTCCAGTGTCCTAGGGCTGAGTTATAAATGGATTCCAGAAAGGCCATGGCACAGCTGCTTGGACTAGAGAACCTGAAAGCTGCTAGAAAGTGGTAGAGCTCCTATCACTGGTGGTCCTGAATCCCACTGTCCCTCCTGGTATCAGGGTCTCTGACATGTCACCATGTTGTCACCAGAACTCCTTGTTTGGCCTCTGTTAGCATGAACCCAAGGTTTTGCCACATATACCTTCACCTCTGCCCCCACCACATGCTCCAATCTGTTTGGTGGCTCTTAAGCAAGAGGTACTTTTCCCCCATGTCCTGTGACAAAAATCCCAAAGGTTCAGAGCTAGCTCCTTGCTCAGCTGCAGACCTACTCCCCAAATATATCCAAATGAGTATGACCTTGGCCAACTTTGTGTATCCTTCAAGGATAAAATGTCCTTGTCCTTGACAGACCCTTGATTTGAATTTTTTTGTCAAAATAGTGACACATCTTCCCATTGCCAACTAATATCTAGGGATGGGAAAACACAAGTTTTTGGAGCTTTGAATGAAAGGCCTTTGTACTGAAGGTCAAAGGAAATTATCTTAGATCCCAAAGGGTGTTGTGTTCCCAGGCTCTGTTTTTTACATGATGTCCCCAGTGGATTCTGATTTGGAGGGTTCCAATTGTTATGTTGATGGGCATCTGATTTGGGAACAGTAGGAAAGGGGCCTGATGGTGTCATCAGCTCTGAAAGTCCTTGGTCTTGTAATCACAAGATGGTTCTAGGAGGCTAGAAGCAGCAACTCTACTTCCAACTAAGCCTGGGCGAGAGATTCCTTCTTAGGATATAGCAATACTGACCTGGTTGATAGTAAGGAGGTCACGAGGAAAAGGCTACCAGGCCACACTGGTAACTAAAGCTGCCATGGATAGGGGCAAGTTCATATGCATGAAGAATTAAAAGCCCAAGAGTACTGGTTCCAGGATGAGAAGGACTATCCTGGGAATGGTTCTGATAGCTTCCCAAACTGACTTCTCTACCAGTGCGTCTTGGCCACGGCCTCTAACTGCTGCTTGAACTTCTAGACAATATCCTCCTCCAAATCAAATGGTGCAAAGGGCCCTATCTCAAATGAAGTAAACCATCTGGTGGAACAAATGCTCTTAGGTCTTGAAGTAATGGAAAAATGCTGCCATGGATGAAACCTGATGGGGCTCTTCTGAGAGCTGTTCCCCCGCACAGGAGCAGTATCCTTAACTGATGCTCCTCTGCAGTCCTCACCAGCCACTAGAGCTCTGGGATTGCTTGAAGTACCTTGAATCTGACCACTGATGTGAGGGTGAAGTAGAAGGGCAACCTGTCTGGAGGGGGAAGGGTCCCCCCCCCTTGAAACTGGACACTTAGGCTCCTGAGGTACAGGCTTGACCCAGTTGTGCTGTGAGGCCTCCCTCCTTTTTCTGCCTTACATAACCAGTAAGAAGGGGACCCCAGGATGTTTCTGACCCTTTGTGAGCCTGGCCTTCTATTCTAGAGGCCCTGGATTTGACACTAACCATGTTATTTGATAGGAGTTGAAGAAAATGATTCACTCTTGTGACTAATGGTTTTTCTTCAAACCATCCCACCTGCTTTCAGTTTCTGATGGGTTCCTTTGTGCTGATGGAGATGTAGGAGAGGAGTGTATCCTTTGTAACAAAAGACTAAGTGATCTCTCATTTACTCAAAATCAATGTTTTCTTAATGTGTCTGAAGTTTCTGATGCAACTGTATATTATAGGCTATAACTCCTATTTCAAGTATACAATGCTACTAATAAAAACAGAACCTGAATCTATTAAGATGTTTCCAGTGCTCACTGCTCCATGAGCTACCAGAATATGGACCAGTCTGGAAGCATGGAGTGCCCAGCCACAGAGGATAGATCTTGCTTCCTACTGCATCATTGGCACCTCACTTCCCCTCGTCATCTCCCCAGTTCCCAACAAAGCTTGAGGGGCAGGAAGGCAAGGCTTGAGGATGCCTCCTCCTACCTCAAAACCCTCAGTTCAAATTCCTCCCCTCTCAGGAGGAAGAGAGCAGACCTTAATAGGTGTGACTTCCCAGGAACATGGAGAAAGTGTTTCAGACTTTATTGGGCCCTAGAGAAGTAGAACTGTAGGTTTTGAGATCCTCTGTAGGAAGTTAGGCTGGGCATCTTTACCTAGCATGCCATGACTTCCTTCCCAATCATGTAAGGGGGGGGAATGTCACAGGACTCCAGGGTTGGGTTATGGAGTGAGGTGGTCCAGCTTCCAGTATAACTGACAGGGAGCCAGAGTGACAGCTGGTTGGGGCCTAGTCTAATGGTGGCTCAGAAAGCCGGAAGGCCTAGACGAGCCTCCACACCTGTTCTCAGGGCTCTGCTGGGAGTATTATTGGAAACAATTGGTTTCTTGACTGCTAAGAAACCTAATTCAAGACCAGGTACTGGGGAGGAATCCCTGGGCTGGGACTATAACAATGGTGTAATTCCGTGTCTTGGCTCCAGGCTTAGCACTGCGGGTCAAGCTCACATTGAGTTTCTTTGCTGAGGGTGGTTGGGTGCATGGCTGAATTCTCATGCAGCCCCAGCCAGGTCTCTTAATAGCTGTCACCTGTAGGAAGCCCAGGCAGGCTTGCCTTTTAAAACTAGAAGGCACATTGAATTCTATGTCGAACACAGCATTCCAGAAAAGTCTTTTGGGGGCTATCCCCTCACCAATACTTCCGGATGTTTTTAGAATATAGACTCTCCTGGTCTTTCACTCTTTTAATGTTCTTGTCAGTTTTCTTGACAAACCCTGGGTTGGAGCTTCTGTCCTCTTGGCTTCTGTCCTCTTCCTGCCCCTCTTTTGACTCCTCTTAAATCAGGAGGCTAGAGCACCACAGGACTTCAAGGAGAACCTTCTTTGGGTTGTGGAGCATCCAAGTTCCTACCAGGTCATCCTGGACTTCTCCACAAAGGGCTGAGATACCACTTGTTTTCCTGTACTTCAAGTTTGAGTCTGATCCTTCTTCCTTGCCTGGGTTCTGCTCTCCTTTAGATACTCTCCCCTGATCTGTACCCTCACCCTCTGTGCTGCTGCTTCATCTCCTTTGCTGGCTCCTTTTTCTACCATGTTCTCCTGGTTCTGTTCCATGGGACTCTAAACTGTTCATCCTGAGAATTCTCTCCAGGATGACAGAAACGAAAGCCCCAGTGACCTAATACCTCTAGATCTCTTCTCCACCTTGCAAATGTCCAGCCTGAACAGAGCTTCAGACCCATGTATATTCATCTACCTGTTTCATGATCTCTCCCAACACAAAACGGATCTTGTGTGCATTCTCCCCAAACCTACCTATCTTCCCTTTCTGATAGCATTCTGCACCTAGATGGCCAGGTCGGAACCACTCTGCTGGATTCCTCTCTCCACCTTGCCATGCACCTAAATCTAATCCGAGCCTGGATTCTAATCCTCTGGAGTTTGGATTTAAGCAACAGGTGAAAGATTGGTTTGAATTAGTCTCCATCTCTTTCTCCCTGTTCACTACAGCAGCATTCTAACTTAATCCTCCTTTTTAAGCTTACCTCCTTCCAACACTTAATTCTACATAGTCGTAGCTATATTCCACTTAATTGCCTTGTATTTGTCATGTTTCTAATGTTGAGCAACAATATAGGGCAGGGCACAAAAGCAAGGGCTGTTTTCTTAGGAAACTGGTCCTCCAAGCTCTCTGGCTGTCTCCCTAACAGCTCTCCTGCCCTTACTGCTGCTACTTGCTCATCCTAAGGGGATGACAGGCAGGGCTGCTGGAATGCGAGCCTCTCAGGGGATCCAGAGACTAAATAAGGGGCCTGCCCGAGCCCTGCCCCTTCGAAGAGCCTTATTTTCTTCTGGAAGCTTCCTATGTCCTTCAGAAAAGGATCTTGAGAATGGAGTATCTCCAATTCAGGAAGCCAGGGAGAGAATTGGGTTACAGATTAAAAAGGATAGGGCAAGGAAGAACAGCAGCAGAGGGACAGAGGGATTTGACATCACCATGGAAACCAGTGCCTGGTAGGGAGCTTGGGGAAGCAGTGGAGGGCTGCTAAATACTGGAGGGGTGGAGCCTTGTGCGCATGTGGGAGAGCCAAGCAGTGAAACTCTTCATACTCCTTGTTGAACTCCCTAATTTCTACTTTAACCTGGCAATTGTTAGACAGCCAAGCCTCGTGTAGTTCTCTATTGATTATAAGCAGTCCTGTAGATCCCTAAATGGGGAGATACAGTATGGTCTTTAATTAGCAACTCTATTTCCTCCTCAAAGTGAGGGGAAAATAGCTGCCCTTGCAGTGCCCATAGAGCCAGGCTCTGTCCTAGAATGTTAAATCAATAGTTCTTGTGGTCTCTGAGGATTAAACGGTGATGGGTAGAGATGCTCTCTTCATTAACTAGTAGAGCTCTATGTAAAGCTTCAGTGTATCACTTGCTTGATTCAAATAAACCCATATTGGACAGATTTTTCCAGGGATTGAAAAAGGCAAGATGCTTCCAGTAAAACAAAGTATAAAATTCCTGATGCTGGTTCTTAGCTGTAACTGAATAAACGTGAAGCTTGTCTCTAGATCCCTCTAGAGAAATCTCATTAACTATGCCTGGGATGCAAAAGATGGATGGAGCCTCCAGTATAACCTAGGAGACCATCAGTAGCTCCTGCTGATCCCAGGAAACCTGCAACTAAACTTCATAAATATGTTCATAAAGCACTGTCTTAGTACTGAAGTCTGGTACCCAATCTCCACTATAGACAGTATTTGCTTATGCAACTTAAGTAAATATCAGTCCACTAAGACTCAATTTTACAAATGGAATTCTGGTTAGTCCATCTTTTTTTCTTAGGATGTTTCAGTAGGATTCATGGTGATGGGAGTACTGTGGTCCTAGACAACTTGTGTATGAGGAGGTAATGTAGAAGATCTCTCTACTCAAAAGTATACAGAAGCCATCCTCCCACTTTAGGAGGAGTAAATGGGCTTGGTGCTCGACTTGCTCAAAGCAACACAACTAGTTACTGGTGCAGAAGGAATGGGGTATGCGGCCTCCCAATTAGGCTGAAGGCCTTGAAGTACCTGATGCTGGGGATCAAGAATTGAACTGTGCCTTAGATTTACCACAGACTTGGTACACTTGGGCTAATCTCCCAGATTGTGATGCTAGGTTTCCTGCACCTGTATACAAGGATGACCTCCTGGGGTTTTATCAAGTCTCCTCCATGGATGATAGAGTAGATATGGAGGATACTAAGTGACTGAAAGCTAATGATGTGATGGGCATCCTGCTGGAATGCTAACTGAACTCATGGGAAATGCCACTAACTAGACTTGCTGTGTTTGTTCTCTGGGGAAACGAGATAAATCAGATAAAAAGCTGGATCATGCAATTGTGTGGAGGTGGACAAGTCCCAAAATCTGCGGGGTGACTTGGTAAGCTATATACCCATGAAAGCTAATCGTGTGGTTCCCATCCATAAGGCCATGAGGCTCAAGATCCAAGAAGAGCCAATGTTCCACTCGGAGTCCAAAACCAGAAAAACTGACATCCCTGTGTGAAGGCAAGGCAGGAAGAATTCTCTCCCGGAGAGGGTCAGTCTTTTATACTCAGGTCTTTAACAGCCCTCTCTAGTGTGAGTGGTCCTCATCCACTCTGCTTTACTTATTCTACCAATTTGTGTTAATCTGCTCCAAAAATGCTACGGTTACCCCCCAGAATAATGCTTGACCAAATATCTAGGCACCCAGTGACCCAAATAAGTGAACATAGTTAGCCATCACCCATGCCAAGTCTAAATACTCTAGATGAGGCCTTGTGTTCCTAGTTGAAAATTTAAACTACAGCAGTAGAGAATGGCCCGTAAGTAAAAATCTTAGATGATCCACTTAGGTAAGAGGATACTATCCTATATACTAAAGCCTTCTCTCCTGGAGTAGAAAATGCTATGGTAGAACACCTTGCCTGTAGCTTAATTGGAGGACATTCCTAAAACTCCTCTTATGATGGTCACAGCCTGGGTCCTGTTCTGGTTTCATGGTCTTTGCAACTAGCACTTTAGAATTCAGTGTCATAAGGGTGAGATCAGGAGATGTTTGCCAAAATGGTGGTTCTCAAACAATAGTATACAACCCTCTGCCTGTATGCCAGTCTCCCTCCTACTCCATAAGATGGGTTAATGTGATTCTTGAATAAGACAACCATATTTAAAGGCTTTAGCATCCTTATTCTGAAATGTTGAAGAGGTGGTACTATTAGTCTTATCAAAAAAGTCTATAACCCAGTGTCCTCCCAAATTAAAAACATTTTGGCTTTGAAACCTAAGTCTCAGGCCACTTAAGAATATATAGGTCTCTAGGAATTTTCCAGTAACAACCAGGCTTTTCTGTGAGGTCAGAGTCTAGTATAATATGCCGTTTTATAGGGTTGGTGGTGCTAATGGACTCCTAAGGTTGTTTCCAGGGTGAATGAGTAGACCAATACGTTTTGGGGAGAGACCAAGCTTGGCCCTAAGGGTAGTTTCTGCCACTATGATAAATGGTACTGAATACTTTTGCTTATAAAATGCAGCATTGGGAAGAACAAAAACAATACGAAGATCAGTGCTAGGAACAGTAAAAATTGTTTTCTATAGGAGCTTTAGTCTGATTGTCACATGAGCTTTAAGAATGAGCACATGAATGTAAGACCACAACAACTGACTTTCTGATCACTTAAGCATCTAATCCAAGAATGAGCCACTGGGCTTCAAACAGGAATGATCGTGTCTAGAGTTTACTTCCTATAGGGAATAGCTTATACCAGCCCCTCAAGTAGGTGAGGGGGACTGGGTATGTATGTGCTAAAACAAAGGCAACCCGACACTGGAGGTCTTCAGCTGAAGCTTTCAACACTACCTTCCCTGGCCATCAGCTTAGCTGTGTGGCTGTTACCAAAAGCAACACTACTTGATGCCCTGTTTTAGATCTTTGCTCTTTCAGGTAAGTGAGGAGCCTTCTGAAAGCAGTGTTTTGCCACAAGCTGGTGAAAAGATACCCTGTCCCTCTATACCTTCATGTGGAGTCTAGCATTCCCCTTCCCCTAGGAAGTTCTAATATTTCTGGTTGTCTTCACAATTGACTTCTCGGATCAATTAACTGAATGGCTAATGAATCTACCTACCAAGGCACTAAGTGTGAGGGATGCATCCGTGAACAAGATGGACAAGGCTTCTGCTCTAGTGTGAAGGGAAGCCTATGAGGGCAAATGACTTAATGGGGTTGGGAGGAGTAGGCTTTGGTTAGCTGTAACACCTTTCCCCTCAATCTTCCCTTTGCCTCTATACAAGTTGTATAAACTCAATAAATCTTAGCTGGGATAGGCCCCTTCCACTCCCAAGTCTGCTTCTACAGTAATGACTGATGCCATTCTAATTTACTTGCAATCAAACCTGAGCTTTGGCAACACTCTTGAGCAGAAGCAATTTTCCTTTGGTTTTTCCTACCTAGTTCTCCACATGTGACACTTGAAGAAAGGTTTTGCCTTAAAGATCAGACATTAGTTCTATCAATAGCCAGCATCAAATATTTTACTGTATTTCAGCAAAATTGTTTATTCCATGGTCTCTACTGGATTCCCCCCTAATCAGGCTCTAAGATATAAGACTTTGAGACAAGCGCTTACTTGGGAAGAAGAGCTGGCAAAGAAATTGGGGAGGTGATCTAGAAAGATGTGACAGCAAGCAGGACGTGGAGGTTCCTAATAAACCAGCTGCTATGTGGATAAATGAGATTAACCCTCCAGAAAAGTTCTAGGAATTCGTATAAAACAGACTTCAGAATTATCCTGGACTGAGAAATATGGGTTATGTATACTCCTGACACTTATTAGTCATTTAGAGTACCTCTGGTGAGCTGTTAATTCTAAGCTTACCATGTTAGACAACATGGGTTCTGCAGCCCAAGGGCTGCCTCCAAAGAAGATGCAGGATTCAGGATGTCAGCCCAGGGTGCATAGAACTTGACATGAGGATTCAAGGAACATGGTGGAGGATTGACCATGTATTTCCACTAAGGATTGAAGTAGTAGGTATTAAAAAGGCCTCTTTAAATATTGCCCACAATGCAGAGTAGGAGCTGATACTAGTGGATTGCAGAGCTAGAGGTGGATTTTTCTTTTTGCATTAAAATGGTATCTTTAGAGGGAGGGGAAAACTCAAGTGTTAGCATCTTCCTCAGATGAAGAGGGGTGAGTAGTAGAATTGGCCTTGTTCTATCTTGAATCAAGCAAGCACTTCATGGAAATCTCTTGAAAGCCTAATTTGTCTCAGATATGTAGGAACCATAAGAAATACCTGGTCAACCTTCAGGCCTGCTTGATTCTTTGCTCAAGCATACTAAGAGAGCAAGGAGCACGAACACTATTTTGAGAAATAGGACCAAAGTACCCCCCAAATATGAAGAAAAACATGAATCTATTCAAAAAGTTCAACGAAGCCCAAGGAGGATAAGCCCAAACAAATCCATATCAAGATGTATTATCAAGGGGATCCCTGGGTGGCACAGCGGTTTGGCGCCTGCCTTTGGCCCAGGGCGCGATCCTGGAGACCCGGGATCGAATCCCACATCAGGCTCCCGGTGCATGGAGCCTGCTTCTCCCTCTGCCTATGTCTCTGCCTCTCTCTCTCTCTCTCTCTCTCTCTCTCTCTCTCTCTCTCTCTCTCTGTGTGTGTGTGACTATCATAAATAAATTAAAAAAAAAGATGTATTATCAAATTTTCAAGACCCAAGTACAAAAGAATCCACTCATCATGTACAAGGGTATCCTCCAGTAAGATCAACAACTCTCATTAGATTAAGACGGCCAGAAGGCTGAAGGATAATACTTAAAGTACCGAAAGGAAGGAAGAAAAAACCCTGTCAAAGAATTCTATATCTGACAAAACTATCCTCCAAAACTGAAAGTCAGATTGATATTTCCAGATAAAAACGGAGTCTGTCATTAGTTAGCCCACAAAAAATACAAAATACACAAATCCTAAACAGTCCTTCAGACTTAAAGGACATTAGACCATAACTCTATGTAAAGAAATCATTGGTATGGGTTCCCTATTAGGATGACGTAAACATTGTGGAACTGGAGAGCAGTGATGGCTGCACAAAATTGTGGATATCTAAATGCCATGGAATCGTATATTTTAAAATGGTGAATTTTGTTAAATTTCATAACTTTGAAATGTCTTCAGGGAGATCAACTGGAGAGCTATATAGGATCAATCTGAATGAACCATTGTGTACTCAAAGGATCCTCCTATCAGTAAAACCAAGATGTTAAAACCACATAATATTTCTAGAACAGCTAAGAGTATTAGAAGATGTGTTTGGCAGGACTATGTGCATAATAGATGATTTTGGTGGAACTGACTTCAACTCTCAACCTTCATGAGCCGATAGTAGTTTTGGCTCACTAGCAGTATCAGATGGATGCAGTCATGACCCATACTGAGATTGCCTGGGAGATCCCCAGACACTGAAAAAGGTCAGATGCTGTCAATCTTTCCAGATATGATTTAATATCAGGATTTAAGAATGAAGAGTAGACTTCCAGTAAACCAATTGACCCCTCTTTAATTGGTCTTAGACGGGGGCTGGAGATGCTTTGTCAGCAGGAGCCATCTATTCTTTGGCAGTAATGGTCTCCTTCTCCTTCACACCAGAATCTCTGAAGACAAGTTCCCTTTATTCTCTTATGCCAGGTCCTCCAGGGTGAAGCCTCTTTGGCCACTGTTGTAGCTTCTGTTGTGGATCATTCCTGAAGAGGAGATATCTGCACTCTATGCAGTGTATTTGGGATTGTACAGGTTCTTTATCTGGGGGGGGAAATTATTACAGCCTGAGCTTAGGAGGTTGAAGGAGTCTGGCCATAGTCTTTAACGGTGAAAGCTGTTGTAGACTGAGCTTTTCAGGAAGCAGCTTTTGAGAGGGATGAATATACAGAAGTGTACTATGGAGTGCTATCGGGAGCAATGTCTGTAAAAGGAGTGATCCAGCAGGACTGGGCAGAGAAGTTAATCTATCACTTAGGAACATAAAGGCCTGGTCCTCTCAAGCATCTTGGGGTGATTCAAAGCTCTCAACTCCACTGGAATGTGTCCCTGGGAATGGTGCTTGGCCTTAGCTAAGTAGATCTTTGAGGCAATCCCATAGAAAAGTACAGAATTTTCCTCACATAGCACTTCAAGTAGCTGGGCTGGCGTGGGGAGAGAGACCAGCTCTTTGCATCTAAAGAGGAATGTGGGTAACATATAACCATGTCCACTATAGCCTCTGCACCACCCAGAGCCACTTCTTGGAATAAGTTCTAGAGGGAGTTTCCCTAAGTTCAAGTAGGTTTCTTCCTGAGGAAACTAAAAAGACTGGAAAGACCAATCCTGTGAAGGAGTTCTGTTGGGGTTTCAACTGGTACATAGTGGCCCCTTCCTTTGTTCCAGATTTCTCTTACCCTTATATACCTCTGCGGGTTTTGGTGGATTCCCTGGTGGCATGACAAGGTCCTCCTCTCTCCTGGACCTGAGCTGAAAGCCTGTATTTCTCAGGCTATGGATGCTGTGTACTTTATCAAATCATATCACCAAGAAACCTACAAATAGGTTGTCTCCTATCCCACTGTATTAGAGCAACCCTGCTTCTTCCTGGTGACTAAAGCCAATTACCTCTGCCAAGACGATGTCCTTGTCTGCTGGCTTGTTAACTCAAGGAGCCTTGAGGGCTGAGGCAGCAACCATAGCTCATTTTTAAAGTAGGTCTTTGCTTGTCCCTTGATACAAGCATCATGTGCCTTTTGGGAACCAGTAACTCTAAGTCCCAGAGATGTAGGATCAGGAAGAAATACACAATAGGGTCACTGGGAGTGCTGGCAAATAGGAATGCCTACTTGGAAGCCTTTTGAGTGACCACCCCCTGATGCAGTATACTTTAAGGCTGAATCTATCTAAAGGGGTGTACCATTCAAACAAGTGGGTTTTAAGTATAAAAAGGATGGATTGTGATTAATACTGCCATGGGCCTGGGAACCAGTATTGCCTACAAACCAGTGCTTCGGCTTTGAGGAATTGTACGGATGTACTGAAAGATTAACCCAGTACTGAGTTGTCTACTCCCTGCATGTTCTAAAGGGTTTGGCCCCTGCCTGGCTCCTAAGAATCTGACACCTTGGGATGTTCTGCCGGATGAGTGGTTTGTTATTTACTTGGAGCCCATGAGCCATATGAAACAGTCTGTTAACAATGTGACTTATGGGGGACTTGGGCCATGAGGTATCAGCTTGACCTCTGGAGAGGGCTAGGTACTACACACAGAAGTAGACATCCCAGGCCTACTGACAACTTAAAAAAAAATCTGGATGCCAAGGCTCACATGAATTGCCCTGGTTCCATGTGAAGGTTCGCACATTACTGGGCGAGCTAAATATCTGACCCCCCTGGGAGAGGACAACTAGAAACTTGTGGCTGATATCTCCTGGACTCTGCCCCTTGTACATGCGGGGCATGAGTAACAGCCACTACAATGGTGCTTTATGTGAAATCTTATTCTTGCTTGGCTTCCTCTTTCTTATGCTGCTCCTCCCCACTCTCTTACTTCCTTATGGAAGCACTTTACTTCATAAACCACTTGCATGTATCTTAGGTTTCTGGGATAATAAATGCAAGGCAGTTGCTACCAGAAGCCCTCCTTGGAAGGAGGGTTTATGGAATGGGATCTTTTGAAGGCAAATTGCTTACCAGTCAAATGATTAAGGATCTCATCCCTGGAGATAAGTGGATTATTAACAGGAATGGTAAAGCTAGAGTGGTGGTTCTCAAAATGCGGTCCCCAGGCCACCAGCATCAGCATCTTCTGGGAATGTTTTAGAAATGCACGCTCATGGGCCCTATCCCATACCTGCTGAATCAAACTGAGTGGGGCCTAGTCAGTTGTGACAAGCCCTGTAGGTATTTCAAGTACCTACAAAAAGACTGACTTCCATCTCTGAACTTAGATGGGAGGGGGATGCATTGTGTTGTGACCTCTCTAGCATGCGACAAAGAGTAAGGGAGGAAGAACAACTGGAGTGAATAAGAACTGGAACTGGTTGAGTATGGCTGGGCAGGTCCTGTATATTAAGGCTCAGTGTAAATGTTGAAAGGGCTCCCATGGTGATAGTTCTTAAAAAAAAAAAAAAAAAAAAAACAAACCTGGATTTCCTACAGCCCTGATCTCCTGCAGTGAGCCTAGTTTACAGGGTTCTACTGTGGAGTTGAAGGCCTATTATCTACAGACTTGCTTATTTCCAGACTTAACACCCAACAGAACACAGCTTCATCCCCAGCTTTTTGCATGTTGCTATATCCCGTCTAAAGAACGTACTCACTATACTATGTTGACTATTTGGAATTTGCTTTACAAATAACAGAAGGCTGGATATGTGGCCTGACAAGGACTCCAAGCCAAGTTTAAAAGCTAGAAAGAGACTAGTAGGATGAAAAAGCCACATTCCAAGTGGAGATTTCTGATTGTAGGGAATTGGTCACCAATTCATATGCTGTACCTCACTGGCTTATATTAGTTTTCTTTCTATTCACTTCAGTTTGGTCCACATTAATAGAATGTCCAATATACTTGATGCTAAATAGAAGTGTCCATTTTAGCATAGCTCTTTGGACTCAGAAGGTCATATGGGTTTCTGCATGTTTTACTCCACACTATTCTGAAATACAAGTTCCACTTGTTGACTTATTTGCTTGTTTTATAATCTACTTTCAAAAGGGTTGCCAGATAAAATAGTGCTCAGTGAAACTTCAGAAAAAACAGCTGTTTTAATAGAAGTGAATGTCCCAAATATTACATGGGACATAATCATGCTATAAAAATCACTTCTCTCATTTAAACTTGGCATCCTATATTTTTATAAGGCAATGAAATTAGGATTTCTGCAGCTTCTCAGTGCTTTCCTCAAACCAACATTTTAATTTTAAAAAAATACCAATAACAAAGCCAGATTTATGCATCTAGATATGTATAAGAACCTGGGATCAGAGGCTATGCTGACAGATGGTGATTCCATGGCTGGCTCTGTTCCAGCAAGGGGGGAGGGACTCAGATAAGTCTAACCCCCTAGAAGCTGTCCTTCTCTGCCACATCTCATTGGTACTGATCACATGGATGGTCAAGACCACCCTGGACTATGAAGTATAGGCTCATGACTCCAACTTTAAACATCAGCAATATAGAGAGGCAGGCACTGGGATGCATCCTAGGACCAGAGAAATCAACTGGAGGCCTCTTAATTTTCAATAATTGGGGCATCTTAAATTTTGCTAAGCCCTCAGCATATACAACAGGTTGCCCTTTCCTTTTTTTTTCTTTTAGTATCTCATTTATTCATGAGAAACAGACATAGGCAGAGGGAGAAGCAGGCTCCATGCAGGGAGCCTGATGGTGGAACTCAATCCTGGGACTCCAGGATCACGCCCTGAGCCGAAGGCAGGCATTCAACCACCATGCCACCCAGGCATCCCATCATGGTTGTCCAGGAGACAAATGGAAAGGGAAACAACTAAAACTTTGCCTGTACATGATTCCCACCTGTCTCAGTAATTCTACTCGAAGATATGATTATTTGCCCCCAAACACCTTCAGCTTTCCATGCTCTATTTCATCATGTTCCAATATGCTAATCATGAACAAACATACTGTGAAATAGAAGGGTCTGTGCCATTCTTGCCTATCCTCCCCTGCCTCTTGGTCTTGTATACCCTGGTGGCCAGAAATCTGGTGAGAAATATAGCTCCCACCACTCACTGTCCATTTAACTGTTCACTTCTAGTACATGTGTAGCAGCATTAGGATTCCCATATACCCCTATGGGAAACCACTTTGACTAGAGCATATTCCTATGCTGTTCCTTTTACCTTGATCCTTAAAGCCTCCATCTGTGGTATTTGGGTCATGACCTTTCCCCTTGTCCCCTCCAGAGAGGGCATCATACACCTATACTAAGATTCTTGTCTGCTACCTTGCCCAGGCTCTTCTAACCTCTCAAGTGACTTTCTGATTTGTGTACCTAGATTTACTGTCTGTTTTAAAGTTCTACAGGTTTTGACAAATATGCATCCACCAGTATCCTATATAATTTCACTTCCCACAAAATCCTGTTCCACCTCTTCCTCTCCCTTCCCCCAAACTAGAAACCATTAATATTCTTACTGTACCTATAGTATTTTAATCTTATTGGGATCCTATGGTCCTTTCAAGGTTGGCTTCTTAGCAATATGTACTTAAAGTTACTCCATGCTTTTTTGTGGCTTGATCCTTTATTTCTCAGTAATATTCTATTGTATGGATAGAACACTGTTCATTTACTTAATATCATAGTTGCTTCCAGTTTTTGGCCGTTGGAAAAAATTGCTATAAGCACTTATGTGCAGTACTTGAAGGATAGTTAACATTAGTTTCAAGTATAAAATATTTAATTCCATAGGTTTCTCAGTGCTCATCATAATGTTAATTCTTTTATTTCACTTATCTACCCACCCACCTTCCCTCCAGCAACCACCAGTTTGTTCTATGTATTTAAAAATCCTGACTTTTTTTTTTTTTGGCTGGAGGGGAGGGGTGTCTCTTGTTCCTCATGAGTAAAATCCTGTGATATTTTTCTAACTCCTTTCACTTAGATGGAACTAGAGTATAATGCTATGCTGTTTTAAACTGCAATGTTCCATTCTTATGGTTGGGTAATAATCCATTAGGTGTATATATACATCTTTATCCATTCAGCTATCATCAGTGGACATTTGGACTGCTTCCATACTTGGCTATTGTAAGGTTTCAATGAACACAGGGGTACATATCTTTTTAAACCAATGTTCAAAATAAGATCAGATTTTTTTCACGGAAAACTAGAAGATAAAAGCAGTGGGCTGATAGTTTTGTGTGTGGGTGGTTTTATTTTTTTTTCCTAGGGTTTTTTCCCCTCTCAGCTTCTTGATCTCTAAGCCAAGAATCCTATACCTAGCAAAACTATCCTCCAAAAGGCATAAAGACCTTTTCAGAAAGCCAGAAGCTGCAGAGTTTGCAGCCAAGATCTGTCCTGTAAGATAAAATGAAAGGACACTAGACCGTAACCCAAGGTCCTATAAAGATCTTAAAGGTAAATGGGTAACTATGAAAGCTAGTGTTATAACAATGATTTGTGACTCTACATTTTCTACATATATAAATGCACTCATTGCTTAAATTACAATGTGTGCCCCTAGATTAGTATTAAAGATGTAATTTTGTGACAACCAAAAGGAAGTAGGGGAACAGCCCGAAGGGAACAAAATTTTTGTATACTATCGAAGTTAAACCGGTATAAATTCAAATTAGAAGGTCATATTAGAATGCTAAATTAATCCCCATGGTAATCCCAAAACTATTACAAAATACAAAAGGAAACGAGAAATTCCAACGTTGTACTATAAAATCAAAAAAAGCTCCAGTTTGGCTATTGTGGACATTGCTGCTATAAACATCTGGGTGCAGGTGTCCCGGCATTTCATTGCATCTGTATCTTTGGGGGTAAATTCCCAGCAGTGCAATTGCTGGGTCATAAGGCAGGTCTATTTTTAACTCTTTGAGGAA
Source organism: Nyctereutes procyonoides (assembly GCF_905146905.1). Classification (NCBI taxonomy): domain Eukaryota; kingdom Metazoa; phylum Chordata; class Mammalia; order Carnivora; family Canidae; genus Nyctereutes; species Nyctereutes procyonoides. The sequence goes on from NW_026575159.1 coordinate 29,688,641, forward strand.
CCTCCACACAGTTTTCCAGAGTGGCTGCCCCAGTTCACATTCCCACCCACAGTGCAAGAGGGTTCCCTTTTTTCTGAATCCTCTCCATTTGTGGTTTCCTGCCTTGTTAATTTTCCCCATTCTCACTGGTGTGAGGTGGTATCTCATTGTGGTTTTGATTTGTATTTCCCTGATGGCAAGTGATGCAGAGCATTTCCTCATGTGCTTGTTGGCCATGTCTGTCTTCCTCTGAGATTTCTGTTCATGTCTTTTGCCCATTTCGTGATTGGATTGTTTGGTGTTGAGTTTAAGTTCTTTATAGATCTTGGAAACTAGCCCTTTATCTGATACGTCATTTGCAAATATCTTCTCCCATTCTGTAGGTTGTCTTTGAGTTTTGTTGACTGTATCCTTTGCTGTGCAAAAGCTTCTTGATGAAGTCCCAATAGTTCATTTTTGCTTTTGTTTCTCTTGCCTTCGTGGATGTATCTTGCAAGAAGTTACTGTGGCTGAGTTCAAAAGGGGTGTTGCCTGTGTTCTCTAGGATTTTGATGGAATCTTGTCTCACATTTAGATCTTTCATCCATTTTGAGTTTGTGTATGGTGCAAGAGTGGTCTAGTTTCATTCCTCATGTGGATGTCCAATTTTCCCAGCACCATTTATTGAAGAGACTATCTAAAGAACCTGTGGTTTATGTATACAATAGAATATTACTCAGCCATTAGAAATGACAAATACCCGCCATTTGCTTCAACATGGATGGAACTGGAGGGTATTATGCTGAGTGAAGTAAGTCAATTGGAGAAGAACAAACATTATATGGTCTCATTCATTTGGGGAATATAAATAATAGTGAAAGGGAATATAAGGGAAGGGAGAAGAAATGGGTTGGGTAGGAACTATCAGAAAGGGAGACCGAACATGAAGACTCCTAACTCTGGGAAACGAACTAGGGGTGGTGGGGAGGAGGGTGGGGGTGAATGGGTGAACGGCACTGAGGGGGGGGCACTTGACGGGATGAGCACTAAGTGTTCTGTATGTTGGCAAATTGAACACCAATAAATTTATTAAAGCTCAAGGGAAAATGACAAGTCTCTCCTTATCAGTAATTAATTTAAATGTGAATAGGCTAAACTCCAATAAGGGGCGCTTGGATGCTCAACCAACTAAGCCACCCAACTCTTGGTTTGGTTCTGGTTCAAGTCATGATCTCTTGGATTGTAGGATGGAGCCCTGCATCAGGCTCTCCCTCTGCTCTTCCCCACTACTCACACGCTCATGCGCACTCTTATAGATATTCTCTCTCAAATCTTTAAAAAGAAAATCCCCAGTAAAAAGATTGGCAGAATGGAGTTAAGTCCAACTAAATGGTGTCTACAAGAGAATCCCTTTAAATCCAAAGACCTAAATAGATTGTGCGAAATCAGTTTCTATTCTTTCACTTTGAAATAGTAACCAAAATCGAGCAAGAGTGGCTATACTAATATCAGGCGAAATAGCTTTAAATCAAAGGTTATAAGAGACAAGGACACAACATGTCCATTAAAAGTTCAATGCAAAAATACATTTAGAACTCTAATGACAAAATATATTAAACCGATAGAACTCAGGAGAAATAGACATTCTGACAGTAATAGTTGGAGACTTTAGAGCCCCACTGAGTGAATTAAACTGGGTAATCTCAGTCGCGGTCTTCAAGTCCGCTTGATGCTTCTACAACCTTACAAGAGCTCAGCAGTGGGTAATCTTTTTCAGTTATTTCTCAACTCCATAATTTGGTTCTTTAACTTTTATTTCCACAATATAAAACCTTGTTCTCATTCTTGTTAGTCCTGTTTTTTGGTCTTTAAATACATTTACAACAGCCGACATCTAGTATGTCTGACCTCTTTGCTTCCTCTGGAACCGTTTGTCAGCTACCTTTTCCTTATATATGGTTCATACTTCTTACTGGTGAGTCTCATAATTTTTTGTTCAATTGGACATGTTAACTGGAAGTCAGATCTTCCTCTCCCCCTAGTTTTGTTGCTTTTTTGTTGCTGTGCCTGCTGTTCTTTCTTGGATTAAATTTGTAAAATAAGCACTAATTGAGCCAGGCTTCACTAAGCTGTCATGTGCAACCACCAATCAGCTAATAATTGGACAGATTTCTTTAAATGCCTGAGCCCATAAGTCTCCCAGATCTTAAGTGAATATTTGTGCGGTGGATCAAGCCATCAATGCTCTGGCTGTCAATGTATAGCTTTTCCTCGGCCCTGTGCTAACAGGAGGTGAAGGCTAAGGTCAACTAGAGGTGAGAGGTTAGGGTCCTCTTGGGTCTTCTCTGGGTATGCCACAGCTCTCACCTGTGTGACCATCTAGATTCCCAGGAAGTTCTTAAGCTTTTGGAGCTCTTAAAATCATCCTATAGACCTCTCATTCCCAAACCTTTCTCTTAAGTTTTTGTTTTTGCACGAGGCTTTATTATCCCCAACTGGTAATGCCTCAGATATCTGTTCATAATTGCCACTGATTTTCAATAAACACTCTGGTAGGGAATTAGTCACAATCCTGAGAATGGAGCTTTCTGGTGTTTCAGACCAAATAGTGAAATTATCTGGATAGGGCTGTGGGGAAGCTCCAAACTATTTCCTCCAGTGGCTTCTGTCCTCACAGCCACCATTCTGGTAAAGCTCTCAGTGCTTGGGCTACCTTGAGGCTAGGGAGAGCAGGGGATGGGGAAAATGCACTGAAGCTCACTGCTGCCACTGAGATGGAGCCATCTTTCTTAAATCTCCTCAGATTGTTCTAAGCCTTTGATCTCAAAAGTTCTTAAAAGGGGGGGGGGGCGGATTTGATACCTTTCTGCCGGTGTTCTCACTGCTCTTCTAGAGTAAATTTTCAGAGGATGTTCCTCAAAGAAAGGATCTCCTGCGATGGTTGCTTTTGGTCCCAAAAGTTGCATTTTTTTAAGTGACTTTGGCGGGGGCATCTGAGTGGCTCAGTGGTTGAGCGTCTGCTTTTGGCTCAGGGTGTGATCCCAAGGTCCTAGGATCGAGTCCTGCATTTGGACTCCCCGCAAGAAGCCTGCTTCTTCCTCTGCCTGTCTCTCCCGAATAAATCTTTTTTTTTTTAAATGACATTGGCATTTCTGAAGCTTCTGGAAAAGTTATCTACAGATTATCCCACATCGTGAACAAAATCCACTATTTCAAATATGTTACTTTTTTCACAGGAAATTCTGGTGTTAAACCACAATTTCTGTGTCCTCTGGAGGAGGGAAGATGGAAAAATTTTAATCAAAAGTATTTAGGTAAAAAAGGACTAAAGTTGCTATCTTAAATTACCCAAAGTTCAGGTGAACTAGGCTTGTTTAATATGTAAATAAAGTCCACAAAAAAATACTATAACCCAATGGCATCTTTGGCAGGACCATGTACAAAAGGTCTATCAATATACTTCTAATAACAAAGGAAGTAATGTATATAAACTTGAGTTTCTTATAGAAATTCACAAATTCTGAAATCTACATCATTGGCTGTTATTTCAACTTTAGTGCAAACCTCTAAATCTTTTACTGAATAATATTTATATTTTTATACGGCTCATAGTAGAGCATAGCTATAGCTCAACTTTGCATTAACAATCTTGTAGATAGATGGGAAACATGAATCGCCATTCAATTATGAAAGCCTATTAGCACTTTACTACAAAAAAATTTTCCCCAATGCTGTCGTCAAGTTTGACAGATGTTGCTGTCAGTGAAACTTTAAATTTCCCACTTGTATTACACTACATATTTCTAATCTCTTTCCCATTTAATCAAAGAAATACTAAATAGCACAAATCTGAGATTTCTGAAAGGTGTAGAGGAGGAATGGGCAGCTCAGTTCTCTTCCTCCTTTCCACTGGAAGACCATAGCCTCAAGTACGAGTTTAAGGCTTAGAAACACCTGTTTTTGCTTATACTGAACCCAAAAGCTTCTAAGTCCAAGTCTGATTGTTGTAGGAAAGAATTTTTCCTAAGAGAACTAAAAATTTAAGCTAAAGCCTATGCCTTTATATTTAAAATTGGATTATCAGTTTATTCATTCTAGGATACTTGGAAGCCATGAATCGCTGATTTCAGTAAATAGTGAAGGAACTCTAAGATTTCTCCAGCATCCAACTTGGCCGAGATACAAACGTATTATAAATAAGGGATTCTAAAATAACTGTCTGACAAATTTAGCAATGGAAATTTCGTGTCTCCAATTAAGTATCATAATTGATTGTTGAGAAGGCATCTTTCCAAACAATTACTTTTGAAACTTTGCAATTGCCACGCACTAATTTTAACCCAATTATCTCTACATATATTTTGAACAAATCCAAGTCCAAGATCAAAGTTCTTCAGTAAAAAACATTCTCTTCCTATCCAATTTCCTTGCTAAAATTGGGATATCTCCTCCTTCCCCACTGCAGCCACCACCACTGTAGAATTTCCACATTTTAAAGCCAACAAATGCAGGAACATAGTCATTGATTTGTCTTTTCCCAAAACAAACTTAAAACTATTTTTGTGCTGGTAGTTTGTTTTGCTCTCCCTTGTGTCTTGGGGGCTCGATAACTAATAACTATTTCTCGTTAGCAGAATATAAATCTAGAACCCCGGAGGCAAGGTAACTCTGGCAACTCTATTCCTGCAAGCCTGGAAAAGTGAAACAACACATTTCTTTACCTCTAGTGTGTGTGCTTGCCAAATATGCAAGCTTGAGCGGCATCTTCTCATATTCTGTTACCCTCTGGAAGAGCTGTTAAGTTTGGAGTGACATTCGTGGGGACTTGAATTCTGGAGAGAAGCACTTATCGACTCTCTATAGCAGAGAGTCTGGAAGATGTGGTCCCTCTAATCTTGTTCCTTAAACCTCACTGTAGGTATTTCAAGCAATAAATATCAGAGACTCACATACTTACAGGAAAACATTCTGGTGACTTTCTATCCTGAATTACATGGCATTTGATGCCAGAAATTGAGGTGGCTACTTCCAATTGTACTGATAGAGCTTCCAGAACAAAAAAATGACATTCAGACCTTTTTTGGTGCAAGGCACTGAAAATCAGAGGTGAGATTCAGAGCATCGGGGTTTTTAAGACTTTCCTAAAAGAATGTATCTTCTCTTACAGCTATAGGGTCAGTATAGAAGAACTCAGTTTTTAGTCTTCAAGTGGCAAAATAACTACAAAACCTCATATTCACATCAGGGATTTTATGTGAAAGGCCAATGCACTCAAATCCTCTCCAATTTCCAGGATCCTATTCTCAATCACAAACCTCCAAATCCCATGGAGTGCCACTTCTGTCAAAGCAGCCCCTCCTCCCCTTGCCTAGAGATCCTATACTGACTTGACCTGAGGAAGTTACCTCGTGGGGACTCTAGAGGAATTAAGGATTGGTGGACACCTAGACCATTACATCCAAACACGCCAAGGGAACAATAGTGGAGCATAGGGAGCAATAGCTTACACGCTGTCAGAGTTGCAACTTTGGGTAGTTATATCAGCTGAAACCTAGGGGTGTGTGTAGGAATAGGTTATAAGGGTGTTAGACTAGGGAAGAAGAAATGGAATTGCATTGGTCCAAGATCATCAGTGATAGAGCCCTTACTATAGAGGTTCAGGTGGACTGTGTAGTCTCAAGTAGGAGTAAATCCATTATTGGTCTAAACAGGAGTTCAGTGTTGGCCTACATTAAGTGAAGATGCCAGAACCTCTCATGTAGAAGAAAGAACCCAAATACTTCAAAAGACCTACGTGTCGGCACTGGATTTAGTAGTCTGTCCCACTTCACACACTCCTGGTGAGGTAGCTGGTGGTGTCAGCAGCTACCTACGTGTGTGGCCCAACAACTGCTCACCTCCATTATACCACCATCTACCTTGCTTTCTCCCCCAGGATGAAGACCTGTGAGTCCACTTCTACTTTGGCTCAGGCACCAATCTAGAATTGCCAAGGTAATTACCCTCTGGCCAGAGTGTGATTGGAATATTAGAATTCCCCTATTCTGCGCCTCATATGGCACCTTCTAAGTGGTTCCTCAGAGGGTTCCAGAAGTGCTTAGTTAGCCCCAGTTTCCAGCAGTGAGAAGGACCCCAGGTTTCACTACAAGCAGAAGCCAGCAGTGCCCCTCGGGGTCCTTCCCATTGTATGTGTGGTTGCTGCCACCATCCTTCTGTCTTCATCTGACAGCTTTTCCTGGCCACTGGAGGCCACTCTGCTTGCACACAGGCCTGAAAATGCCTGAGGATTCACGTCCTGAAGGCACCCTAGCCTGGGTCTGACCATTGTGTACAAATACCCCACTGCCCCAGCTACTTGAGTGGAATACTCATGAGCTCATGTTCTATGTTAGCTCCCAGAGTTATTCAAGCCTTTTAAGCCCTGGTTGCCCAAAGCGTTAATGTGTTTGATAATGTACCACGTATTTGGGAGATCCCAGGAAATCCTGGCAAAGAAATGGGGGAAGTAAGGGAGGGAAAGGCAACAGGACTTCTAGATTTACTTCTAGATGCAACTTTAAGATACTTGTTACTGCAAACGATCTTAAGCAGATGCTCAGAATGGAAATCTAGGGTAAAAAACTGAGACATTAAAATGAACACTTCGTATAAACATAAAATCTCGAATCGGATGACATCAGCCCAGAAGTAAAGTGTACTCTGCAGACACGAGCCAGTGGAAAGACTTCTTTGGGGAAGCTATGGATTCAAAGGAGTTATAGGATTGGCTCTGGTCTGAAACCTATTCAGCTATATGTGATTGGGTATAAGTAAAGAATTACAATGCCTGACACACTGGAGAGCACATCATTAGGACTCTTCCCTGTAATTAATTGGAATGGGAAATAGGTGGAGTAGAATCTCTAACACAGGACACTTGGCTATGTCTGGAGACCGTCTTGGTCACATACAAGGTGGGAGACCTTGCTCCTGGCATCCAGCAGATAGAAGCCAGGGATGCTGCTGAGCAACCTGTACTGCCCAGGATGGCTCCATTGCAAAGACTTACCTGGCCCGATGCCACTCGTTGGGGATTAGAACTCTGGAATACTTATGGAGTCTTCGGTTATGCTGGCCTCTGGTTTATAATAATCACAACTACATGGATACAACAGCAACCCCCAAGCAAGGGCACCCAGCTGAGACCAGTCAACCCACAGGACCATGAGAGAGCATAATGCCTCCTTGTTTTAAGTCACTGAGCTTTGGGATGGTTGGTTACACAGCAACAGATAAGCAATAAGCTAATGTGGCTCTTTTTGCTCCCAATAAAAACAAACAAACAAACAAAAAACACTTCACAAATGTTAAGTTTTTCCCGTGAGGTCTTTGAATATTCATTCAGGCTAACTTTCTATTTCCCTCCCTGAGGCCTTCCTAGGTCTGTGGAGGTTCTCCATTCATAAGGGTGGGAAGGGAATGTCCCTTTCAACACAGACTCTGCAGTAATTTCTGCTGCAACCATTGTCTTCCTCCCAAGAGGACACTAGTGCTAGAGAATCTTCACTACCTTATCAGACTGGTTAGTTTGATAGAATTTGGGAAAGGCAGTCACAAATTCAGAGCGCTAAGAATGCCTAACTGTGCTCCAGTATATCCTTACTATGAATCTAGGTATACTGAATGTGTTAACTTAGCATTAGCTATTTTCTCTTAATTGCAAATTGGATCATCACTTATCAATATAAAAAATAGCCATTTCATTTTATACTGTGCCTGGAATCAGTCTTTCCATGCCACCTTTGTTTGTATTGCCCTGAAATCAAAATGGAAGGTTAAAGACCTAAGAAATGCAGTAGTTTATCCTTTTAAGTAACATGTAGGTGAAGTGAGGGGTTCTTTGGTTTTTTGCTTTTGTTTTCTTGTTTTTTGTTTTTTTAGCCCAGTCTGAGAGTTGGGCATTTGTTTTGTCTTAAGTGGGTTTAAGGTACTGGTTATCCTTATCTTTGCTAATACTGTCTTTCACAATAAAGTGCAGTGCTTTCTACTGTTCATCGATGGGGGCAAGACCACAGTTACGTATGGCTTAGAAGTGGTTTCCTGGAGACCTTTCTTCCAAACAGGAAAGTAGTATAAAAAACGACCATATTTTGGCCAATTATATTGCTATAAATGAGTTACTTATAGCCGGTAAATCACAGTATTGTTGCAAGTAGTAAATCTGATCATGCATGAATAGAATCCTTAATTCCACATGTCTACAAGCTAAACATAGTGTTAATGCTTGTGTTTTTTTTTTTCCAAAGATTTCACTTATTCATGAGACAAACACGGGCAGAGGGAGAAGCAGGCAGGCTCCATGCAGGGAGCCTGATGTGGAACTTGATTCCGGGTCTCCAGGATCAGGCCCTGGGCCAAAGACGGGTGCTAAACCACTAAGCCACCCAGGGATCCCAATACTTAAGTTTTTAGACGATATCCATTGTTCAGAGAATATAATGTCAAATATGCTAGAACCGAGATTGCCATTACTAAACTAAGAAGTCTGGAGTCTACTATCGCAGAAGCTTGGAGTTTCATTATAAGAGTAGGAAAAACATACTAGATCTGTACTAGGCTTTTTTTTTTAATTGGAGTTCGATTTGCCAAAATATAGCATAATCCCCAGTGCTCATCCTGCCAAGTGCCCCCCTCAGTGCCTGTCTGTACCGGGCTTTCTGATGGAGCACCTAATAACGCCCCACCTGGTCATCCACCTATTTCAGATGGTTGCAGCATGCCAATGAAGGAGTCAGAAGATGGCTGGCTCAGCAAACACTTCTGGCTCTCACAAGAAGTTACAACCTCTAGCTTTGCCTTTGTCAGTGACAAAGCTGCTACTTCACAGTCCCAAGTTAAGTAAATACACCCACTCCATCCTGAAAGTGTAGGAGAGCCTGGTGTTCTCCCTGGAAGGATGGAGCCCAGAGGAGCAAAGAAGGAAGGGGCCAACTGAGCATGCATGACTTATTCCCAAATTTACCATTCAAATTACTCACTGATGCAAAATGCATGAAGACTTGGGACAAAGCCAGGAGTTCATGTTCACTGAACTCTACCTAGAAGGAAGCATCTGGAGCGAGGAAGAAAATTTTCCCATAATGCTCCTCACATGAGAAAGTGACAGCCATGGTGGCACATCTGGAACTCCACACCCCTCTCCTGCTTTCCTCCTCCCTTCCCCGCCTCTTCACTGTGTCCTCTCCCTTTGCCCAGCCTTCACGCATCAGTCTCAAGCTCTGGTCCTTGGTCTCCTTTCTCATTTATGCACAGCCTCCTAGGTGAGCTCATTTAGGATCTCCAATACCAGAAATGGACTTTGATAGTTTTCTGTATCTCAGGGAACCTTACTAAGTGAACTTTCTGAGAATCAAAAATATAGATCGTGGGATCCCTGGGTGGCGCAGCGGTTTGGCACCTGCCTTTGGCCCAGGGCGCGATCCTGGAGACCCAGGATCGAATCCCACGTCGGGCTCCCAGTGCATGGAGCCTGCTTCTCCCTCTGCCTGTGTCTCTGTGCGCCCCCCCCCTCTCTCTCTCTATCATAAATAAAAATTTTAAAAAATTAAAAAATCGTGTAATGATTGTAAATGATGGAACACTGTAGCCATCAAAATGTCATTTTTAGTAGTGACATAATGCCCCATTATCATCTCACCCCTTTCACTGACAAATTGCTCCAGCTGACGGGAGAGCTGGTGGTGGCTCTCAGCTATGTCCCATTTTGCATTGACCTTGGCTGAAGAGCGTTACTTCACCAAGTTTTAAGGTTACCCCCCCCCCCAGGATTGTAAGGGGCTACAAGCCAGCCTCCTTGCCTCAAACCAATGATTCTGATAGAGTGAAGAAAGAGTATTGGACAGGAGAGGTTGGACTTCTGGCCCCATGGGGAGCTCTGGACCTAGATGGATCATCAGAGTTCTTGCTGTATATAATTCTCCATCTTGGAGCCCATTTCCATGGAAGCCAACTTGCAACATTCCAGACAACGAGCAAGTCTGTTTTAGACCAAGAATACAAAAATTCGACATCAGGAATTCTAACCTGGTAATGCAATGAATTACATGAAAACTAGATTAATGGCTATCAAACTGGCATTTCATACAAGTCAGCAGTGATTCCTAACAATTGTTTAAACCAGGATTAAAAGGACTTCTGGTCCTGGGCTTTAATGAAATTGCCCTTAAAATCTCAAAGCTCTGGTAGCTATAGTACTTGCTATTATATATTATAAAGACTATAAGAAGTAGTAACAAGCATAAGATAACAAAAATACTCAGAACAAATATTTGAAAGGGAGACCATCTTTATTTATAGACACTATAACTACATAACCATAAATCCAGAAAAACCTGGAGATCTCCCTGAAATTTTGGGGGTTTGGCTTTGTTTCTGGTTTTTTAACCAACTTTAATGTCTTATAGTGAAGAACATTTACATGCTTGTGTCCAAAAATAGTTTTTCTCTAGATTAACAAAAAGCTAGAAATGAAGAAATCCATTCACAGTTGCGGTAAATCTCTAAGATATCTAGACATTTGTCAAATGGTCCAGGACTAATATGGAAAATGTTGCTAAATCTTATTGGGAGGATCTAAAACTAGCCCTGAACAAATGACAAGATCTATTATGTCCCTAAATGGGAATATGTATAATTATATGACTTACACATAACAAAACTATAAATCAATTTTCAAAAATTACCAAATTCTTGGTATAAACCTATGCAACATAGTGTTTTCAATCAGAATTCCAAGGATAATTCTTAAATTTAATCAAATCACTGAAATATTTATGAACAAATGTTCAAATGAATACTCCAACTCAGAGTATTCATAAACAGACTCATAGAGAATTTGCCCTGCCAGATATTAAGACTTATCACAAACCTATGAGGAAACAGCAAGATGTTGTCCAAGGAACATGCATATGCACTGTCCAGCACACACTCCATCTGCTGATTCTAGAGGGGAGCTATTCTTCTGCACTGAGGTTACTAAGGCTCTGAAAGGACTCCACCTCCCCTCTGCCGTCAGCCCCAGGCTTAGGCAAAACTTGGGTCTCCACTTATACATTCATTTCAACATCCTGATCCACAGCTAGGTCTATGTTTATTTTCTTTTTTCCCCCTTTTTTGAACAGGTTGTAATACCTCACCAGTTTCTCCATTCGATGAATACTTTAATGTGTACTCACCTTTATGAGAATCCTGATTCAGACTAAAAAGTTAAACAATTTGAGGCCTTCCACCATGATGCCCAATGGACACACCTCACAGTCCTTTAAACTCCACCAGAGGGATCCCTGGGTGGCGCTGCGGTTTGGTGCCTGCCTTTGGCCCAGGGCGCGATCCTGGAGACCTGGTATCGAATCCCACGTCAGGCTCCTGGTGCATGGAGCCTGCTTCTCCCTCTGCCTGTGTCTCTGCCTGTCTCTCTCTCTCTCTCTCTCTCTCTCTCTCTCTCTCTCTCTCTCTCTCATAAAATAAAAATTAAAAAAATTAAAAAATAAACTCCACCAGAGAAATGCCCCTCATGGGCTATTTTAGCCCATCTGTCTCTTAGGTCACATGGCTAAATCCAAAACGGCAATAAAACATTGCTGTTCTAATTTTAATTTTCCTGTTTTACTTTTTTAGCTTATTTGTGGCCTTTATTTTTTTTAATCTATTTTTTATTGGTGTTCCAACTTACCAACATACAGAATAACACCCAGTGCTCATCCCATCAAGTGCCCCCCTCAGTGCCCGTCACCCATTCACCCCCACCCCCCGCCCTCTTCCCCTTCCACCACCCCTAGTTCATTTCCCAGAGTCAGGAGTCTTTATGTTCTGTCTCCCTTTCTAATATTTCCCACACATTTCTTCTCCCTTCCCTTAGATTCCCTTTCACTACTATATTTCCCAAATGAATTAGAACATACAATGTTTGTCCTTCTCCGATTGATTTACTTCACTCAGCATAATACCCTCCAGTTCCATCCACGTTGAAGCAAATGGTGGGTATTTGTCGTTTCTAATGGCTGAGGAATATTCCATTGTATACAGAGACCACAGCTTCTCTATCCATTCATCTTTCGATGGACACCGAGGCTCCTTTCACAGTTTGGCTATTGTGGACATTGCTGCTAGAAACATCGGGGTGCAGGTGTCCCGGCGTTTCATTGCATCTGTATCTTCGGGGTAAATCCCCAGCAGTGCAATTGCTGGGTCGTAGGGCAGGTCTATTTTTAACTCTTTGAGGAACCTCCACACAGTTTTCCAGAGTGGCTGCACCAGTTCACATTCCCACCAACAGTGTAAGAGGGTTCCCCTTTCTCCACATCCTCTCCAACATTTGTGGTTTCCTGACTTGTTAATTTTCCCCATTCTCACTGGTGTGAGGTGGGATCTCATTGTGGTTTTAATTTGTATTTCCCTGATGGCAAGTGATGCAGAGCATTTTCTCATATGCATGTTGGCCATGTCTATGTCTTCCTCTGTGAGATTTCTGTTCATGTCTTTGCCCATTTCATGATTGGATATTTGTGGCCTTTATAAGCAACTTACTAGTAGCAGCAATGATTGGAAACTTGGTTTTATGATCTCACCATTGAGTGATCGTGATGAATTGACAAATGCCTTATAGAGATTATGCTCTATTGAATGAGAGAAGGCAGAGAATCTTATTTGTTAGTCTTTGCCTATTTTGATCTCAATCGGTAATTGTGTGCCCACCAGGAAGGAGAACATCTCTTTAATATTCAGACTGGTAAGTTTTGTGGGTCTGTTTACCCTTGACCCATGACTAAAATTACAGAATTCTAAGCTCCCTATATGTCTGTAATTCAGAAAGCCTTTTACCTCTAAGTAGTAATGTTCTATGTCCAAATGATATTAATAAACTATATTATAACATCTCTTAAAGCAAATGAGCTCTTTTCTGATTATCTCCTAGAGCTAAAAAAGCACTCATGAATAGAATACTCCTAATTCTGAGAAAATGAGAAAATGACAATACATCAAATATGCTGAATCTAAAAATTCCTTAAACCATCCCTATTACAAAACCAACTCCGTAAATAGACCATCCATAGTCTAGAGGAAAGAGTTCGCAAACCCTATGGTCAGAGAATAGGGACTTGTATCTAGATTACATAAAGAACTCTTGAACTCAACAACAAAGACAACTCAAAGATGGACAATGGACTTAAGACATTTCTCCCACGCATATGTACACATGGTCAATAAGCACCTGAAAATCTGCCCCAAATCCTCTTTAGAGTAATGCAAAACAAAGCCACAGAGATACCACTTCACACTCACCAGAATAGCTGAAATTCCAAAAGTCAGATAACATAGAAATGCTGGAATTCTCCTACATTGCTAGCAGGAAAATAAAATGGCGAGGCCACTTTGGCAGTTTCTCCATCTTCAACACAAACTCTTTTCCAGAGTTACCTGTGACTCAGCAATTCCACTCCTAGGTGTCTACCTGAGACAGGGAATCTATCCACATAAGAACTTACATGAATGTTCATAGTATATTTATAATAGACTCAAAGCCGAAACATCCCAGGTGTCCATCACCTGATGAATATGTGAAACACTCTGGTTATCCATACAATGGAATGTGGTGAGCAATAAAGGGGAAGGATGGCTTGATCCATGCCATGACTTGGTGAACCTAAAACATCATGCTCGATGAAGGAAGCCAAACACAAAGGCAAACTTACATGCTTATTAATATGAATAATGGGCAAAGCAATGGGAGACAAAGATTAGTGGTTGCCTGAGGCTGATGGAAGTGATTCCTTTTAGGGGTGATGGAAATGGTCCAAAACTTGATTATTTTTTACATAACTATACTCAAAAATTGCATTATACACGGAACACTGAATTTTCTTATGTATATCTCCAAGCTACTTTTAAAAAAGCCAAACCAAATATTTTAAGTTCCCATAACTTAAATGAATCTTCAGCAAAGACTAATATTTTCAACTCCTAGCTATAGCTTGGATTTATTAGTGTTAAGTATAATGTTTACATTTTACATGATCTTAATCATGGAGGAATAATGGCTCTTTTGAGCAGAAAACCTATAGCAACTTAACATACACAAGTAGACTATACACTTTTAACCTGAATCGTTATGATATTGTATTTCAACATTTTATTTTGTATTTTGTCAACTCAAAGGACTTCAAGATCTTTAGATGATGTAAAACCTTGGCCTTCCACTGAGTTAATGAACTCCCTGGGTGCCTGGACGCTTTCTAAGTAAAATAGAATCATGACAAAGGCATTACTAAGCTTATTTCATATGCTACAGAGAGGCTATATCTTTGAGTCTGTTAAAAATATGTTCGTTTTTGATGCTGAGAAGTTGTATAAGGAATATGGCAAAAGCTGTGTTATGCGTATTCATGAGCCCTGATAGATAAAATGCTGGCATACGGCCGGCAGTTCTATTACCCTCCACCTCATTGTCTCTGTGAATGTGCTAACTACTTTGTTCTAAACTTACTAGTCTGTTGAGACTGCACTTGGGAGCAATGGTCTCAGAGAAATACAACTATGCCTCTGTTTTGCAAATGAGAGTAATTTTGACCCAGAGCATTGTGTCTGGGGTGTTTTCTTTGTTCTCCAAACCCCTGAACGCCCCTCAGAGTTCTTGAGGACTTGACTGTTGTGTCCAATCTGAGACTATCCATGTGAACATGGTAAGAAAGTAAACTTCAGGCCTTATAAGGTAGGTGACTCCCCTCGGTGCACCGATGTGCGTAATCAGGTTGGAACTAAGGAGACCAGCCTTACTCTGTAATCAAGAATCCCTTTAAGGTACACTTAAGAGTAAAAGTAGAGAGACACACTGGGGCAGGGGGAATGCCTCAGTGGGAAACGAAAGGTTATATCCATAGCACTCCCTCTGAGTTGGATTCTGACTTCATGGGAGCTGTTGGACAACTCCAAATTGTTGACTTCTAAAAAGACAAAATAATTCTGTGAAATGCAAATAAGCCCCCACCCTCCCTCAGAACACCATTTCTGCATGATGTGCACATTCCCTGCACGTTTCTGATCTGTAAATGTGAGTGTTCTTTGAATTATTCAACTGTCCACAGCAGGCCTCCTCCATTTTTCTCATTTAGTGAAAATATTCAAGGTTTCACCTCCACATCTGTGTGAGCATCATGACTTACCTTTTCCTGAAATTGTCCTAATACTGTCTTGTCCTGACTAATGTACCTTGGGAAGCTCCCCCTAGGATGAAGGCTGCATTTCAGCTCACTGGGGAAAGGACTGCCCGGTTTGTGACCGTTGCTGGTGTAACGGGTTCCCATCTGGAAGAGCGCACTTGAGGCCGCCTAGAGCATACCGTGTGCGAAAGTGAGCTCTGAGTTAAAGGCTTAAATGTACAAATGTGAAAATGCAAAGATTTAAGTATAAGAGTAAATATGAATAATGAATCTGTTCGCAGAACATTTAGGAAAAATTCTAATAAGCCTGGTGTGCTGAACATCTTATGAGCAGGACAGGAAAGTGAGCCACCTGCATATTAAGGATGCTAACTTTCATCTTCCCTGTGGGTTACAGAAGACTCTGGCTCATTGTTATTAAAAGGACGAACATTCCCTCAGGCTGCTATTTGTGTTTTAACTTTATAGTGCTTATTATTACTCAAAATTTTAAACTCCTGAGTCAAATTGTCCTTACTGTACAGCTTCTGGGTTTCCTGCCTTGCTAAGGAAAGTCTCTACCATACCAAATTATTTTCCTAACCATAGGTAGAGTGAGTTCTCTATAGACCTAATGAATAGAAAGCCAGAGCATGTGTTGGGGACTTTTTCTGGGGATAGGTTTTATTCTCTTGGCTTCTGTCGGCTTAGCTTCATTAAGAAAGCAATACACGTTCACTATAGAAAAATTACAAAAGAAATAGAACTTTCGAATACCTTATTTCTAGAAAAATGCATTAGAAACTGGCTGAACTGACTGCCTGTGTGGCTGGGGACCCGGTTGGTCGGTGGGGGACAGGAATGGAAGAGAAACTTTTTATTGAATTCTCTTGTGCCTTTTTGAATTTTAAGATCACATGAAATTGTTCATGCAATGGTTTAAGTTTTTGTAGATTTCTTTATTGGAGTTCGATTTTCCAACATATAACACCCAGTGCTCATCCCATCTAGTCCCCCGCTCCGTACCCAGTCACCCCATCTTCCCGCCCACCTCCCCTACCACTATCCCTTGTTAGTTTTCCAGAGTTAGGAGTCTCTCATTTTTTGTTTCCCATTCATTTTCTCTCCTTGCCCCTATAATCCCTTTCACTATCTTTTTTTATATTCCCCGCATGCAAAGATTTAAATAAGACTCTTCCTGTCCCAAGGCCATTCCCCTCCCTCCACTCATTGTGTTAGGCACCAAGTTGCCTGTTCTCTCCAGCAGCAGCTCCTTACTACCAGATTCCTAACACAGCCCACACCACAGCTTTGCGAGCAGGTCTGTGTGGCTCGTGTGCCCAGCAGTGTGGGCATCAAAGGCGCGGGCTCTGGCATCAGCCCAACTCCCCTCTGCATCTGTGCCCTTGACAAAGGGCGCCATAAGGAGCTTGCTGGCCACTCTGCTGGGTTTCCTCCTCCCAGAGTGCAGGCAGTTAATTCCAGACTTGGGGGCTTGTCCAAGTGGAGATGCTGTATGTAAAGTGTCTCCTATATAGTAGATAGTAGATGCTCAATAAATAGTAGCTGTGCAGTTTAGCGCCGCCTTCAGTCCGGGTGTGATCCCGGAGACCCGGGATCGAGTCCCACGTCAGGCTCCCTGCATGGAGCAGGCTTCTCCCTCTGCCTGTGTCTGTCTGTCTGTCTCTCTCTCTCTCTCTCTCAATAAATAAATAAAACCTTAAAATAGTAGCTGTGATTACACCTGTCAATCAGGTATCTTCCAGAGCCTGGTGTCACAATTTGGTATTGACATTCTAAAACAGTATGTGGAGGAGGTGGGGACGGTAGAGGAGCCTGTGCTGTGCATTATAGGGTGCTTAGCAGCATCTCTGATCGCTCCCCACAAGATGTCAGTTAGCAACTTCTTGCCAACTCCCACTCTGGGAGCTGTGCCAATTAAAAATGGTTGAATATCTCAACTGAGGCCAATTTAGCTCCCGCGGGAACCACTAATCTAGAGTCCAGAAAACTCAATTAGGTAGACTGGTATTAAGTCTTCACATGCATGCTGGTTCATTCCCCACATTGGCCAGCCTGGGCTTGCTGTTCTGGGGAGCAGCGGACCAATCCCTGCAGCTGAAGATAAAGCCAAATGTTCCCCCATCGGCCAGGCACAGGGGTCAGGCTCTTCCTAGTGAGGTTATCATAGGAGTAAGCCCCCCACCCCCGTCTTCCAGGTACAAGACCACAAAGGGGGTGCAGGATTGGAGTCCAGGTCTGTCTCCCAAGCTTGCACTTCTCTAAAGTTTTAAAAATTGATTTATTGGAAAGGGAGCGAGGAGGAGAATCTCAAGCAGACTGCCTGCTGAGCACAGAGCCCCACATAAGGCTTGTGGCCAGAAAGCTGAGCATCTAACTCTTAATGACTGAGCCGCCCCGGAGCACCCCACCACCGCCATCAGGCCTACACTCCTATGTGACTGACGGGTGTTGCCTCAGAACAACAGCATGCATCCAGCCTTTGCTTTCCTGTGTTTCCAGGAATGTATTGAGAGAACAAAAATAATAAAAACCCAAGGCTTTTATGTTTAGTGGTTTAAAAAAAAAACTGAGTTTCTAGCCTCACCATCTGGTGGCCAAACAGGTGTCGGGGTCAGGCTCAGACCTGACTTCTTTGAAGTTTGGTGAATGAGCATGTGTCCCTGGCACAGAGCTAGGTTGTCATGGATTTGGATGGGCCAGCCGAGAAGCCACCACCTCTTCCCACAGTGCCTAGGGGCCTGTGTCACCAGCTGCATCTGCCATTTCCACCATCCTCCAGGCTGAAGCATCCAGGGGCCTCCACAAGGAGTAGCTGGGTCTCCCCTGTGAGAGCAGAGGGCAGGACTTTATGAACACTGTACAGGGCTGATGAGAGATTGGAGAAGCAAGTGTCTTTCTAGGACCTGTTCGTGAATGGCTTTGAGAGGCCTTAAGCCTCTACAAACTGGCCTTTTCAATCCCTGTCAATAAGAATCCAAGGGGGCGGGAGGGTACCTAGGTGACTCGGTCAGTTAAGCATCTGCCTTCAGCTCGGGTCATGATCCTGGGGTCCTGGGATCAAGCCCCATGTCAGGCTCCCTGCTCAGTGGGGAGCCTGCTTCCCTCTCTACCCTTCCCCCCTGCTTATGTGTGCTCACTCCATCTCTTGCACACTCTCTAAAATAAAAAAATTAAAATTAAATAAACTCTTAAAAACCCAAGGGATGGGCCACTCGACAAAAAATCCATCCAAGATCGTGCTGAGCAGATCTTCTGCCCCAGGAGGACTGAACTCCCTGGGAACATGGAGCACTGGGCATCCAAGTACCCCTTAAAGTCATCTCCGGTGAGTGGAAGAGACCACTGGGGTCAGTGCCTGGCCGAGCACGGTCTGTACTCAGTGGGAACTGTGTCTGAACTCAAGAAGGGATGTGGGTGACATCATGTAGACCATGCATTTGAGTACAACCTGTCAAAGCAGAAGAAAGTTCCATGTCTGTCCAAGCGGAACATGCCTTCTGGTTTTGGAATCCTCCAGCAACATTGTGGAAGCGGGGGTTTACTCGGGCAAGGGGCCTAGCAGAAAAGGAGCTGGAAGGTGTCCTCCATCTAAGTGTGGACATTCATAGTTCCTGATAATTCATCCGAGCTCTGCCCACCCGACAACCTGGTTGATCCGGGTCTCTCCCACGCCATGTGAGAATATCGCAGGAATGGTAGAGATGGTGTGCCTGTAAAACACAAAGTACCTGGCACAGAGTATATTTGCCATTGGAGACGACTTTAGTGACCATTGCACCCTTAAGCCTTCTCCATCCCAGCCCCTGTTCATTTTCCTGGCAGGCCTGTAAAAATCTTTTTTTTTTCTGGGCTATTTCCAGGACCTCTTTGAATGCTGTCTTGAATTTGGGCATTGGTCTGCCTGAGGGGAAAGACCACCAGTGTAATGGAGGATCACCCACTGGGCAATACTCCCCCCACCCCCCCCTTGCCCTCCTTGAAAGGTCCTTAGCCTTTGCACTGTGCTATCCCAGTCCTGACAATATGAACATGCAGGGCTTTGGGAAGCCTTGCCCTCCCCTCTGGGTTAGGTAATCAGGGAATGAGGATTAAGGCCATCTCCTGAGCCGTGGAGCTGCAACCCCAGCTCTCCCTTCAAGAAGTGGATAGCCAGCTATAAATAGTGCTGTTCCCCTAGCAGCTCCCAGCTGTTAGTGCTTTTAGGATCCATCTCTTTTGGTCTGAGGCTTCATTCTTCCCAGGCAGCCAGCAGCCAATGACTAAGCAATGGGAGGTACCATGGCCTGGCTATGTCTGTCCAACACCACTTCTCCAACCAGCCATCTTTCCTCTAGAGCTCCTCATTAAGTCGACCAAAACTTGGTCAGATCTACTCATGATCTTAAGGTTTTCTCTGTCCAATGCTTCTTCCTTGTCACCAATATTTTCCCTCAAACCTCATGCAATCCTTTTACTTTCATGGCCTGTTTCCTGCAGCCCCTCATTCCTACTCTCCCTCAGCCAGTGGTATCTGGGGTGTATATGAAGAAGATACTGTCCCTGTAGGTCCAGCCCCCACCTGGGCATGGAGGGGTTGGCCTTGCTCTAGGCTTTCCACTTGGCCATCGCTGGGCCTGGCCCCATTGGGAGGCCTTATCCAGAAAGCTAAGCTTGCCGTGTGCTGACCTTCCACTACTGGCCTTCATACTCCAAGAGGACTTTGGCCCTCAGCCCACACCGTTCCTGCTTTCTCTTCCACATTTTTAAAGTCCCGTCACATGGCCCAGCCCTTCCTCCACACACCTCTGTGGTCTTGATTCCCATCAGAAACCACAGCTTTTATCAGCATGGATTTGTGAGAGACTCAGAGCATCCCAGTACTAATCTCCTCATGTGGACAAAGGAGTGAAAAAAAATCAGATACTCTGAGGCCTAGAAGAGAGAAAGGACAAAGACAGTTACATAGCTGCCTGTGTGACCTGGGCGGAGACAGGGCAATAAGAGTGTGTTCTGAGAATCTTCCACCTGAGACCTTGTCCCTCTTAAAGACCGCGTATTACAGATGTCTCTGGTTCTTTTCTCCCTTGAATCTCCACTAAAACTGCAGAAAAGGATGGAGATATATATATTTATTTAAGCTCTAATCCAGGCGAAGAGGAATAGACAGCCACAGATCTCAGTAACCAGGAAGCAGCCAGGACAGCAGTACTTCCTTCTGTGAGGAAGTTGGGTACTAAGCAGACAGTAGGCAAAACCAGGAGCCTACCAGACATACACCACGGAATCCACAGAAGACTCCAGGGTCAGTGGCACTGTGTACATCTAGAGGTGGAAATGGAGGCTCAGATATGGAGGATTCAGTGATTGCTGTTTAGAAGCAGTCCTGGAAGCCCCGGCCCCTGATGGCCTCCCTCCCTTCTCTCTGGTGGAAGACTGAAGGTTTATTTGCTGGAGTAAGTCAAACTGGATCTCTAAGCTAGATGACCCCTGATCACTTAGGGACAGAAGTACCGTTAGAAAACCAGGGTGATAAGTGTTCATGCACACGTGGAACGTGAGCTGTTTCTGCCTTTTTCCCCCCCTCTCTGCTCCCAAGCAGTGGCAGCCTAACCTCCTTCCTCAGACAGGAGTTGGAAAGTGTACAGCCCAGGAGCTCTGACTAGCCTCAGGGACCCCCTCCATAAGGGGATCCTTCTAGTTCTGCCCACCCTGTGCTCAGAGACCCCATCAGCTCATCATTCCCTACCCTGAAACATTAACAGACAAGCAGAGGTAAACAGAAATCTGAGAGAAACGTCTAACAAAAAGCAGAGGCCAAAACAAACAAGCAGGGGGAAAAATAACATTGAAATCACTGAGACAAAGTAGGAAGAGATTTGGGGAAAATTAATATCCTCAAAGATGCTGCATTCATGACATAAAATGGGATGCTATTTTTTTTTTAAGTGGAAAAGGTTAGAGAACAAAAATGAACTCTTGGGATCTGAAAAATTTAGACACAAAAATTTCAATGGGAGGGCTCTCAGATGGTTAAGGAAATCTCCAAGAAGTAAGCAAAGAACAAAGAGCTGAATCTTATTAGATATGCAAATAGTAGAAGACCACCCGGAACGTAGAAAATGTGAGCAGTAAGAGACCCAGAAAGGGAAGCCAGAAAAGAATATTAGATAAGTTTTTAAAATGTTTTTTTTCCAGAAATCAAAGACATACTTTGTTAGACTTAAAGGATTTGCTGAGTCCCTCACACATTTCTCTATATGAGAATATAGAACAACAGATCGTGCATTTCCAGAGGAAAACAAACTCACCTACAGGATTGGATATTAGAAGGCCTTTAGATTTCCTAACAGCAACATTAGAAGAAAAATTCTAGAGCAACACCTTTAAGAATTTAAGGAAAATAATTTCCAAGCAAATTCTATTCCTATTCAAAATGTTAAAGACTTTTATATGTAAAGAAGTCTCAACTTACCTCTCATGGAGTAATTTTGCAGAAAGCTCCCACACGGTCTGTTCCAACAAAGCAATGGAGCACATAGTGAAAGTGAGATTAGGGACACCAGACGTGATGCACGTAAAGGTGAAGATACAGAATGACTTACTGCTGGGTACCAAGCAGCCTGGGTTGACTAGGGATGCATCAAACAAAATTTTGAGCATAGTCACTACAAGAGACCTACTTCCATTGTCGGAAAGATCCTGGGCTCATTTTGTCTGAAAATGTCTTTGTTGTCCCATGAGATTGTTAGTTTTGCCAGTATGCCATTCTAAACTGAAAATAATTTTCCTTCAAAACCTCTTAAAATAGAGCAAGTATAGTTTGTTTAATGTTTTGGACACTATTATGCAAATATTTGCTGGGTCCTTTCTAAACTAAGCTATTCACTGGCTAACTCGGTGCTTTGTGTCAACAGCTTCATTATGAAAGTTTGAGGATATTCTCATTAACTGAGGTGAATTTTGTGGTCTATAGTTTGAATCACATTTTAATTAAGGTATAATCGAGGAAACCTAGTGCTTATGAGGATCTGTTTCTACCCAAACACGTGAGATCTACAACTCAATGACTATTTTTTGCTTTGTCTTTTTGTAAACAAAAACGTCTAAAACTGGTGTCTGTAAAGACCTCTGAACTCCTGAAGAAGTCCGATACTCGAGCAAAATTGGATGGATTCCTGGCTTTGTCTACAGACTGGAAGAGGCTTCTCTCCATTATTGTAGGTCCCTGAATTCAAGATCTAAAGAAACTCCCTACTGTCTTCGACCACCCGGACTATCTCAGTACCTTCTGTTATTGAGGATTATTTAAGCATTCTGTGCCCCAGATTGGGGATGATAATAGTACCTGCTTCAGATGGTGGCAATTAAAGCAGATAATGTATATAAAGCACTTGGAACAGGCCCAACACCTAGTTAGTACCACCGACGTGTTTGCTATATAAGTTCAGGGGTGGATGAAGTAAGAGAAAATGGTTTGCCATAAAGGACGATTCCCCAAATATCTATTCTTCTCTTCTGAAAGGAAGTCCTACTTCTTTCATTTAGCCATTTGAATCCACAAACATTCAGTGCCCTCTAAGTGATGGGCACTCTGATGCTGAGCACAGAGACCTGGTGATGAGAAGTCATAGATTCTGCTCTCGGGAGCAGGGCATATAGTCCACTTATGAACATTTATGAGAAGATAAATGAGTGTTATGACAGATCACAGCATAACAGTACAAGAGGGGAACAATCTTTTGAGGGAGTGGGAGAGTGTGGTCAAGGAAGCCCTCTGAGACCTGAAGGATGGGTAGGGGTTGACCAGGCCCCAGGAGGGTACATTCCATGTGGACCAAAGAACAGGGCCCAGATCCTAGAGTAGGAGAAGACCGGGTGCCCTGAAGGTGCCAAGAGAAGATTGCAGCCGGGGTGCAGAGAGCCAGGAGGAGCAGGTCGGAGGCTGGGCCAGGCCTCACAGGGTTCCTGGCAAAGGCTCAGGGCAAAAACCCCATTGATGGGTTCTCATTGGCTGGTGGTGGTGCATTGTCAACCAGAGAAGGCATGTACTACTGTGTCACTCAGTCTGATTCAAGAATCTTTGACTTAGAGCAGTGATCAGTAACCTCTCAAATCTCAGAGGAGCCGATGCTAGGTAAGCAGAGTTTGCCAGTTTTTCAAGTCCCCTTCAGACCTCAGGGCCTGAGCCCCTAGGAGAGGTTTAGCCGCATGACCTCCTTCTGATTGCTCTGGTTCACCTAGGGGCAGGGGGAGGGTGACAGGCGCAGGGTGGGCCCTGGTGCTTCTACTTCTGTGCTGCTGGTTTGGTTCTGAGCTGCCTGCCCGGCTCCTGAAGGCTTCCTGGTACAGAGTGATACTCAATAGGTTGTTTGAGCCAGTGAAAGCAGACACCAGATTTATTGTCGATGAGGTGAGGGATGTCTAGGCAAAGGGAACAATGTGTGCAAAGGCAGGACTGTGCGGTCCCAATCCCCTGCCTGGCATCACTGATTAAATATAGGCTTCTGCTCACTCTTTCCTGCCAGGCCTCTAAGAGGAGGTGGCTTGTGAGTTGACATTGTCATTATAACAATTAAGCGTGCCTCGGGAAATACAGACCCTACCGAGAGGTGCAGAGGAGGAGCGCTTATCTCCTATTTTAATTATTATTAAATGCTCAGTAATTGTGCTGGGCCCTGGGGGTGCAATCTGTCAAGCAATTAGACTCAGCCAGGCTTTCAGAGGGAATCATTGGGGTGAGGGGAAAGTGGTATTTCTGGGCTGTGAGCTCCCCAAAGTGCAACAGGGTCGGGGAGAGGGCGCAGGGACAAGAGAGCCCAAGTGGCTCTCCCCTCCTCCCCAGAACCTGGACCTGGGGACCTGTTTGGGCATCTCCCAGAGTGCTGAGGCCACTGAGCATCCTGCATGGTAAACCTAGGTGACTTTGCCCTGGGGTTCCACGGGTGCCCATCGGCCAGGGACTGGGGGGGGGGGTCCCAGGATGAGGGACATTCAGTGTCGAAAATCCGGGAAGTCACGGGCTAACCGGAATGACGTCTGCTGTCTCCCGCAACACCCAGTGGGGCCAGACCCAGCAATCCTTTCAAAGGCTCATGAAACCTGTCGTCCCTCTGCAGTGGCCGGAGTGGCCCTGCTTGCCCCCCCCCTGCCTCAGATCTTGTCTCACATCTATTTTTTAGGTGGGTCCCAGGTCCACCTGTCCTGTCCATGGGGCTCCAGTAGGGGATGGACTAAACAGCCAATGGTTTCCTTGGAGTCCAGCAAAGGAGCCATTAATGCAGATGGAAGACCAGGGTCTGATTGCGGGACATCTTTTCCACTCCGGGGCCTCGGAGGGCCTGGGGGCAGGGGGGCTGCTGGAGACCAGACACAGACAGACCACCACCATTCCACGGCCAGGCAGGGTGTGCTCGGGGGGTCAGCCTACATCCTGTTCTCTCCCCACCCTCCATGTCCTACCACTGACTGCCCCCCGCAGAACCCACAGGTGCCCGGGGGATGCAGTCCACAGGGTGGTCGGCCCCCTGGCACAGAGCAGAGAAGGGTATGTGGCGAACAGACCTGGGGAACGGCCAGCACGCGTTTCCAGAAGGAAGTTGTCCCAGAACCCAGCCTCGGAGCTTGAGTGCAAGAACGCAAAGCCAAACTTGTACTTCTTCCAAGGTTGTGAATAGCCGACAGGGGATGGGCCTCCAAGTCACGCAGACCTAGGAGTTACCCCTTGCCTTACCCACTTTCCGTGTCCTCGGCGATCGCGCGAGGCTAACAGTGTTTGCTGTATAGGGGAAGGGTATCGAGGGCTGTGGCGAGGGGACGGGGGCCTGCAACCTGTCTGCCAAATGACAGGGGTAGGTGAACACGTCCCTCTACTCCACTCTCCTCACCTTGAAGTCCCTCCTGTCCCACCTGTCCCACCTGTGCTCCATGTAAAGCCTAGCAGAGCACCTGCCATAAAATATTGGCTTCTGGACCCTGCTGGTTTCTGGAAGAGCTTAGGATTAGGTAACTTGACTGACTCCCGTCTTTGACAGGTACCTTCTGATCTTCATGTGCCGGACGGGGTCACGGTTAGGATTGGAAGTGCTGAGAAGGTGCCTGGCGTCCGGAGAGCATTCTGCGAGGGCTGTGGCAGTTACCACTCTGTCCTGATCCCTAGTATGAGGCCAGAATGAAAACCTCCCATACAGCACATAGCAAGCTTCCCAAAAGCCTACTAGCTCCATTCTATGGAGGAGCCACCTGTGGTCAACCTGGCCCCAGTCCCCACTCAGCCAAACCCTAATCCAGGTGCTGCTGGGAAGGGATTTTGTAGGTATAATGAAAGGCCATAACTAGGTGATGTCCCCAAGGAGGACCCACCAGCCGTGGACAGCGGCACCAGCCTGCGCTGGAGAATACCGGTCTGCCCTTCCTGGTGGTTCCCCCTATGGATTCTAGACTTGCTGAGCCAGAGTTGTGACCTCACAATTGTGTAAACCAACTCCTTGAGATAAATCTCTTCATGCCCCAGTCTTCCTGGTTCTGCTCTGGTCCAGCACCTGAGCCTCTGAGAGGTTGAGGGACTTGCCTGGGGCTTGCTCAGCAAGTGGTGGAGACCCAGACTTGGGACCCAAGCCCATCTGACCCCAAGCCCTATGCATCCCCTCTAACCTGGAGAGGTAACGAGGCCCAGGATAAGAGGGCACTGGTTATGCCCCCCACCATGTGTCCCAGAGACTTCATACCTGGCTCCCCCATCATACCCAGCACTGCAACCTACACCGTGCAGGTGGTGGATGTTTGTCCCAAGAATAGAGGAGCAGCCACTGCTACTGGAAGATGGGGTTGGAAGGGATAGCCCCGCAACATGAGGGTGCAGGCCCTGTGCCCACTCAGAGAATCCCTCTGGGAAAATCCCCTCCCCCCACCTGCTAACACCTTTTACAAGATGCCACCCACTCCCCCTTCAGAAACCGTCTATTCCTGGTGCTGCACTGGGGCATTGTCATGGCAACGGGACAACGCAAGAGGCCAGGCGAGCCAGCTTGTTTCTCTGATGGTTCTGTGGGGACCTCATGGTACACAGAGCGGCTGTGCAAGCCGCTGCCATCTGCTCTGAGCTGGGACTCCAGGCCCCCTCTTCCTTCTCTCATTGGACTCCACCTCGCCCCAGGCCTGGGACCTTGGCACCCTGGCACCAGGGCCTAGGAGAAACGCTGGCCGAGAAGAGCAGAAAACCCAGGTTCATCCTGGCACTGAAGCCTGTAGCTGGGCTGGCCCCACCAGTGCTGGGTGGAAACCTCGGCCCTGGTGCCTGTGAAGCCACCTGCCGGGTGGGGGGTGCTTCCAAGGGGAGCGGCTAGAGCTGACCTCCCCCTGCCACCTCAGACCGGAGCTGGAGGGGGCTGACCTTCCTGAAGCTGAGTGGTTAGCAGCAAGGCAGCTGGACCTTCTGGGAGGGCGGGGCAGGGCCCGGGTGCCGCTTCAGGGTGATGTGTGTCCTGTGTGTCCAAGGTCAACACCCCATCCCTCGGGGTCCTTCTCCACCCCCGATCTACCAGTGGGTCTGAGTTGGCACTACCCAGGGGAGTGAGGGCAGATCCCCCCCACCATCTACCGGGGCAGAGATGGGTGCAGGGGGCTGCGGGACTGCGCATTACCATCCCACCCCTCTCTGCCCCACAGACCCCAGCCCTTGGCCGTGCTAGCTCTGTCAGCCGGGACCCTGTGGAAGAGGAATCCAATTGCTTCTCCTTAACCTTGTGCGTCCTGTGACAACTTCAGGTCCGTGCAAGGGCAGGGAGAGCCAGCACTGGCTGGCCTGGCTGGCCCCAGTCCTCCCTCAAGCTCACCTTTCCCATAAGATCAGCGCTGAGCGCCGCTCACACAGGCCACCGACTCCCATCAGCCTTCGAGCACCCCAGCTCCAGCCCTCTCCTCCTCCATTCCCTGACCACACCTTCAAACGAATGGTATCACTTCTCTGACATTATTTCTCATCCAGTGTTACCTGTAAGCTCCCCGCAGGTGTCTTTGTGTCTGATGTTCACTTAGGGCTCCCTGGTACCCATAGTGTCTACCGGTATTAACAGACTCTCAGTAAGTATTTCTTCAATGAATTGGGAAAAAATAGCTCAAAACTGAGCTCACCTTACTGAAAACTCAAATGTGATTTTGTACATAAGGGAGTAGCCACGTGGTAAGCATGCCTGCAGCATATACTCTAGTTCAATATTTTTGGCCTGTTTGGGATTGAGCACTGGGTGAGCCCTAGGATCTCTGGTTTAGCCCTTCCCTGCATGACCCTTAGCATGTTCTATTTTACCTGGTATATGGAACAATGAAGGCGGCTACGTGCAGTTGAACCTGTTGTACACTGCACAGGCAAGCTGGACCAAGGTGGCACACGGGAGTTGGGAATAAGGCTGACCCTCACCAATCTGCGCTTCAGTGGCCAGTGACTGTATCCGTGCAAAGGAAAGGGTGAATCTGCCTTTTTTTTTTTTAATTGGAAAGTGCCATCTGCTTATCAGATCTCTGCCCACTGGGCCGAGTCTCAATTGAACAGCCATGTCACACAGGCCAGGGAAGCCTGATTCCCATTTTACAGATGAGTATTGATGTGACCCAAGTCCTCCCTGCACCCGCTCCACTGGCTGCTCCTCTGTTCCCAAACTCCGCCTCTTTGCCTCTCTCTTAGCAGAGAACAGATGCCACTCTTGCAGGAAACGTGGCCGCATGACCTGGACAGATGGTCGGCCACGTTATGAAAGAACAAATCTTGGTGGAAGGACGGGACGGGGGGTGTAGGAAGGAGGCGCCAAGAAGAAAATGAGAAGACACAGTGACCATGATTATTAATGGGGATATGGGGGGTGGGGTAGTAAAACTTTCACAGAGAAAGCAGGACAAGTGTGGTCATCTCTGCAAACCTGTACTGTTTTTCCTGGAGCAGAAATTTTCTCTACCATAGGCCACCCTGACTCACCCCTAAGTGGGCACCATAATGCTGGCCCCAGATGTATAAACCCAAACTGAGCTTGCCCCACCAAGTTCTCTCTCCCAGAGACTGAACTATAGGAAGCCAGAGTGAAAGACCCAGGTAACCGTGGGAGCTTGGGTGGAGCCCTAATGTCACTTGACGAAGCATCCATCAGGCTGTAGGATGTAGGCATGACACGCATGTTGTGGACGCCAGAGGCTCACCGTAGGAGCTGGACCTCATGTGTGGGTGGGGCTGTGGGACTCTGGAAAACTGATAGGGATAAGCATACTGTCCCTTCGTAGACGCTTCCAGTGGTGCAGCCATCCTCCTGCTCTTGTAAGCCAAGACCCATTCCAGAATGTTCATACCTGCATAACCCATAGCAGCTGATAACTAGAACAACTGTCCGACTATGACGGACTGGTGCGCTCCTAGAGCGCCCTGTGACAGCCAGCGACGTGGGCAAGGTTTGCATGTAAACAAAAGCAGACACGAGCAAGTCCACACTCATGGTTCCATTTATATAAAACCTAAATAAGTTTTGTGCAGTAGCAACACCACAGCCCACAAACTCTAGCTGAGG
Organism: Nyctereutes procyonoides; assembly: GCF_905146905.1. Classification (NCBI taxonomy): domain Eukaryota; kingdom Metazoa; phylum Chordata; class Mammalia; order Carnivora; family Canidae; genus Nyctereutes; species Nyctereutes procyonoides. The sequence continues at coordinate 29,717,322 of NW_026575159.1, forward strand.
TGCGGTTATTGCTGATTGAAAACCTAAACAACGCGACCCGAGGTCAGGAGGGTAGCTGCCTTGCTGGGGAGTCTGTGCCCGTCCTATTCTGCTTCTGGACTTGGGACTCCGGTGATGTGGGTGGTTCGGTCTGTGATGGTTCAAGTCGAACACTTAAGATTGGTGCCTTTCTCTGTAAGGCCTGCTGTGCTTCCTTAACACTTAAATTGAGGGGGGAAAAAAAAGAATCTTAGATCCAGATTTGTTTCTAGCAGAGGTTGAGCCCCTGTTGGGTGGCCCATGTCATCCCACTTGAGTGGTTATCACAGAATCTCCCCGCCTGGGGGGGGGGGCGGGGGGCTTCTCAACCACAGAAACCTATTTGTCATGGTTCTGGACGCTGGAAGTCCAAGATCAAGAGCCCAATTCATGGTTCACGGACAGCTGTCTTCTCACTATGTCCTCACTTGGCAGAAAGTATAAGGGAGGCTGGGGGGGTCTCGTTGGTAAGGTCACCAAATCTCATTTGTGAGGGCTCCACCCTCACAGCCTAATCACCTCCCAAATGTTCCGCCTCCTGATACCATCACTGAGGAGCTAGGTTTGAGCCTACCAATCTAGGGGAGACACAAATACTTGGTCCAGAGCGAACCATTAAGGTAAGCCGTGAACACAAGGGCTCTGCTCTAGAAGCAGGGCCGTCCTCACTTGTTGAAGGGTTCTCGGGCTCGTCTCCGTGGGAGACCTGGCGTCAGGAGTACCCAACACCGTGCAGAGCAACAGAACCACTGCCGGCTCCTGTCCTGAGCGATCGTTTTCCTTTCCTAGGTGGCCTACGTCGGCTTTCCCAAGGCCATGGCCGGGCCAGAGATGTGTGCCCAGCCCTCACAATGAGAGGATCTCCTGACCTTTTGTCCACTTAGGCAGAGTTGTCTGAGGGTGGCGATCATGTAGTGTGTGCAGCAGGCGGGGTCCACCAGGAGGGAGAGACCACCTACGTTGGATGATTTGAGAATACTTTAATGCATTTTCAAAAACTCAGCGGAGTAGAAGAAAACCATAAAGGATAGTGCAGGGGTGAATGGCAGGGCCCTGTTACCACGCCCCGGGCCAGCGGGAATTTAGAACCTGAAAAACTAGGGGCTACGTGGAGAAGGCCACACCTGGCTGAGGCTGGGGCCCTTGTTTTAGAAGCCACCCAAACCCTAGAGTCTCCACAGAGCAAACAGGGAATAAATGTTCCCACCCCCCCCCCTTCCCCCAAATTCCAGACTTCACACCCGAGCTCCTCACAGGACAAATCTAGATGGAAACCACAGGTTGGTTTCCATGGACACAAAGGTGGGGAGAGTAGAGAAGTGAGAAGCCCCCCAGCTCAGCCTCTGACTTGGGATGCTAGAGCCTGTGTCACTGGCTTATTGAAAGCTGTCGACCTCATCAGGAGAAAGGGCAGGGGTGGCCTGGCCTCAGACACCACTTGATTCAGAACTTCTCTCAGGCTTTGTAGGATGAGCCTGGTAGAGGCCCCACCCCACACCTGGTGGCCAGTTCCTGCCTGGGGAGGGGAAGGAGGGCTCTGATTGGCTGCTGTGGGTCACCTGTTCATTTCTGGAGCAGTTACCCTGGTGGCCCAGGGGACATGGTGCTCTAATCAGCGCAGCCTGGAGGCTGAGCCAGCCTGTGGCTGGGGGCAAGGTCTGTTTCCAGTGTTGGTGGTGCTGCTGAGCACAGCTATCCCAATCGTGTATTCCAGAACTTAAGCAACACAGGGTGCCTTGGGAGGGCCCATGGGGAGACTGAGCCAGACCGCACTGACCACCTGACCTCCACCAGCCCCTACTCTGGTGGTGGGCCACGTGACACTTTGGGTCTTCTGGAATTAGGGTCAGCTAGGAGCCAAGGGCCAGTCATCCCCCAAAAGTCTGATCACCCCCATTCCCACAGCCCACAGTCACCCTGGTAAATGGCCATAGGTCCCTTCAGGGAGGGCTCGGAGGAAGACTAATAGTATCAATTGTTGATGACATGGGATCTCTACCTCCCTCCCCCCCCCCCCCCCCCCGCCAAGGGGACCTGGCCTCCCTTCTGCACAGCAGCTCTGCAGCAGGAGACTGGCTCGAGACTGGACGGCTACCAGAAGGAGGGGCCAAAGGGGGCACAGGGCAAATAAGCACCCCAGAAGCCACTCCTGCACGGTAGGCGGACAGCAGTTACAGACGGCCCAGGGAGCGTGCGTGGAGTGCACACGGCTGGGCTGCAGTAACAGCCGCAGAGAGCAGCATCTCAGAACCCGGCTGGCACACGCTAGCGCTGCCAACGAGCATTCCATACATTATCTCAGTGGGTACCTGGCTCACAGGGAGATGTTAATAATTCCTCAAGAGAGCCCGGTTTTATGCATGAGAAACCCGCAGTGTGTAGGGGGGTAAGCGCATTTCCACCCGACGCTGTGGGTGTGGAGTGGGGGAGCCGACCCTGTCCCACTGGGGGGACACCCTGCGGGACCCCCATGCTCTGAGCTCTTTGGGTTTGTTTCTCCACATCGTGCTTGGGCTGCCCGGGACTGAGTGGACAGGGACTGCCAGGCCCGTGGACGTGAGCTGCTTGGGGGGAGCTCGACTGCCAAGCTGCTAGACCCCCGACTGTGCAGTCGGGCTGTGCAAAGGCCGTCCAGGCTTCGCCTGAGCCCTGGCACCTGGAGCTCCAGCCAGACAGCTTGCATCTCTCTTCAGATAAACAACTCAGGCTCTCATGAGAGCTTGGCGGGCCCGGCATCACGGCTATGGCTCCGCTTGTCCTCCCCCACCAGCAGCTCTAGACCCATCATGGAAACCAAGGTCTGGATTTTCATCCACAGCCAGTGTGTCCCAGTCACCTTCTGCTACATACAAATGGTCGAAGGAAGCTGAGGACTCAGAAGTGGCTGCTTGACTTCTTTGTAGAGAGAGTCGCCAGCCTCCGAAGTGCCCCCCTCCCAGGTGTCAGAAGGTGCTGGACATGCCCAGGAGTAGGTGTATTAGAGGATGAATTGCTGGGATGGGGATGGGACTAGAGTGGGCAATGCTGGACTCAGACAAGTAAGACCCAAAGTGGGATTTCATTGCATGCACCTGTCCCCAGGAAGATGCTACGGACCAGTCGCTAACATGACAAATGATTGAGCGCAACTATGTGCCAGATGCTAAATGTCCTAAGAATGAGGGTCCTGGGAGACGTGGACCAGTTGGGATTGTCCTAATCCCAGCATCTTTGTCACTGAAAGGTGCTTTTCTTCATTTTGTGTTCACCACTGGCCAGCTGGGAAGTCTATGCCTCACCTCCTCACTTCAGGAACCAGACTCAGCAGTCACTCTTGAAACCTGTCAGCATGAAAAAGTTCTGGAAGTTCTCATACTGACAGTCAGTGGTCCAGCTGGGAAGTGACCCGTGTCCCTTCCCTCATGATGCATTGGCCAGAGCTAGTCCTAGGAATCCACTCACCCCGGGGACCAGCAAGAGGCATCCTATTGTGTGCCTGGAGGGTAGGGGAGGCTAGGAGGAGTGTGCACCACATGGCTGACCACCAAGGTGTGCGTGCACGAGGCTGCAGTGCCCGTGAGCAGGCTTGCTGGAGGCAGAGGGCTCCCCAGTCAGATGTGCTCAAGAGTCACTGGGATGACAGGGCTCAAAAGTTTCTTCAGGACAGTAAAGGCTGTGAGAAGTTGGGGCCTGGTGGGCCGTGAGTCTCCAGGAAAGCAACCTAGAACCTAGTGGGGCATGTAACCTATTTGGGGGGGGGGGATTGGGAGGAGCCCCTTACAGAGCTAGCATTCCGTGGAACACTTGGAGAAATGCTGTTATTTACACAAAAAGCAAAAAAGCATTTGGTGGATAGGTGGAGCCTCGGAGGGTTCTAGGGCAGCAAACCTATGTGTGACACTCTGTCCAAACCCATGGACATTCCGCCACCAAGAGTGAGCCCTACCGTAGACTTTAGGCTCTGGGTGTTACTGAGGTGTCTGTGTAGGTTCACTCCAGCGGGGGATGCCGATCATGGGGAGGCTTGGGGTGGGGTGTGGGCAAGATCACAGGGGACCTCTCTCTACCTTCCTCTCCATTTTGCTGTGAACTTTAAGCTTCTCTAAGTTTTTCTTAAAGGTGACAATGAGAAGGACACAAATGACAAAGTACTGAGCCCCTCCCTCGATTTCAAAAAAAAATTAAAAAATAAAAAAATAAAACCTTGCACGCGGTGCCCAGCACACACCTCTACTAAGTGGTGACGATTACATTCTTAATAGTGTCCCCCTGCCCACGTGCCACTGGGAAACGTGTCCAAGGACACCGAGTGCTGACTTATCTAGCCCTCTTGAAAGAGTTATTAATCATCATAAAATGAAGTTTTTACTCCTTGTTCTGGAGGACACACAGAAGTGCCCACAGAAGCAGCTTGCTTGCAATCCAGCCCCTGCAATCTGGAACATCCACCCTGTGGCTTTGGATGATGGGATTTCTTATTTGTGGAAAGGGAGAACAAGACCTTCAGAATCTCCCATTCTTTACGCTGTGGCCTATCGCCCCAGTCAGGAGTCCGAGGGCCTCCTTGTCACCTTGGTCTCCAGTCGCCCTGGCGTAGAACTGCTCTTGCCTTCGGGGTCCTCTTCAGGGAGCCTCAAAGTGAATATTTCATATATCTATACTTAATATCAGGCTATCCTAAATCTGCCCAACGACTTGGTGAAGATCTAATCATGTGTTACAGAAACAGAAAAACATATAGAACTTAATTGTAACTTAAATGGTCATTTTTAACGAGTGCACGATAACCACAATTAGTGCTGCTGAATGGATTCCCTGAATAGGCTCTCAAGTCCCTGCCCCGTACCTATGGGGGCGACACCTGAAGTCCAGTTAAGTCGGGGGCACGACACCCTAATGCCGAGCAGCTGGGAGCAAAGGTGGGGGGGGGCGGGGGGAGGCACCTGGAGCGGGAGCAGGAGCGGGAACCCCAGTGTTCTCACTGCACCGCAAGCTCAAAGCAGGTGCGTAGAAGTCCTGACTCCTCCGCTTCTTAACCACAACTCAAGCCTCTTCCTCTAGGCCACTGCTCTGGGCATCCCTCTGAGCTGTGCAGGGATCAGCTTCAATAACAAAGCCAGGAAAGGGGTCCTGCCCGTGTTACAGGCCCCCTTCCAGACCCTGGCGCACATACACTGTTCTCAGGAGGCGCTAATCTCCTCGCTCCACAGAGGGTAGAAAATGCCTCCCAGGGAGCTCTGCCTTGGGCCGCAGGCCAAGAATCAGGCCTGCCCTGGGTCCCTAGTCCCTGCCTGCTGGGGCCGGCATTCATGTGGTGGGTGGTGGGGAGGATGGACACACAGCAAAAGTGCAAAATATATAACGGTATGGCAGGTGATCGTGCCCTAGGAAAAATCAGGCTGGAGAGAGGGACCCAGAAGAGGTGACGTTTGAGCAGAGGGGAGGTGAAGGTGGGGAGGGGTGGATGACATGGTAGTCCAGGCTCCACCTGGCACTGCGGACCAGGACTTTGATGGGGGTGAGAAGGAGCCAGCTTCTGGACAAACGTTGAAGAGCCAACAGGATCTTTTAGGAGGTTGGATTGAGGGTAGAAAGAGTGAAGAAGTCCCAAGTTTCTTTAGCCTGAATGGCCAGAAGGATCCAGGTGACCTAGAGGAGCACTGTGAGATGAGCAGGGACCTAAGCGGTGGGGAGCGGAGGGTCAGGAGTTCCTGTTGCACACCTGATGTCTGAGCTGCCTACCGCGGTCCATGTGGCCACAGGAGCTGGTGAGTGGGAACGCAGGTGCTAGTGTTAGGACCACTGTGGGATGGAAAGGAAAGGAGGGGGGGGGATCCACAGCGAACCATCTTCCTGTCGGAGAACACATGTGCACCAGCAGCTACTGGGACCCACAGCAGGTGGAGGCCTGTTGCCGCACACTGAGACCCTGGAGGGTGAGGCGAGCTCCTCGTCTCTAAAAACATCAACGACCTATAGCACAGCCCCTTTGACAGGTGCTGCGTCCCGTCATCTCATAGCCTTGTGAAGGCAGGACATGGAGACCAGGTATGAGCAGGTTGCACGGTGCAGGATTCGGGCCCCTGCCCCCTCCTTGGGGGTGAGGGTTGCTGCATCTGGCCCTCACCTGGGTTCGGGCCCTCGTCGGGGTGGGAGGTGTGGTTGGCACAGAGGAAAAGTAAAGGAAGCACGGGGCAAGGGCCAGGGGGGAGGGCTGGGCTAATAATCTGAGCCCTCCCAAGAAGTGGGAGGCCAAGAAGGGTGGATAAAATAAGGACTCCTCCGACCCCTGAACTGATGCCAGCCCCTGTGCTAGTGGGAAAAGCAGGGCACTGGCCCCTGACAGCCTTCAAACCCTGGCTTCCTCCCTGACCTCTTACACAGATCACTGAGGGGTTAACGAGCATTTCTGCATGGCCCACCAGCTCAGAATGACTTTGTTATTAAAAGAATATTTCAGTACCATGAAAACGACATGAAATTCAAATTTCGGTCTCTTATCAGTGAAGGCTTTCTGGACATAATCCCTTAGGTCCCTTTACTGATTCCTTGCAAGGTCCGGGGGACCCAGGCTTCCTCATCGGGGAAACTTCCTGGCCCAGGCCCGAGCCCCTACAGGACCCTGCAAGACCCTGCCAGATAAAGGGAGCTGCATCTCATCGGGTCCCTGAGTCTCGGGGCACTCTAATCCCATATTTATTTTTCCGGCTGACCCTCTGAGCCACAGAAGGGTTACAAGGACAGATTCCGGAGCCAGGCTGCCTGGATTCGTGACCCAGTTCTGCCATGTTCTAACTGTGTGCCCTCTGGAAAATGCCCCCGCACCTCTGGCTGCCCTCCTGCCACACCGGCAGCATTGGCCTATTGCGTGAAGTCTAAACTATGTGCTAGCTGGCTTTTTTTGCAGAACGTTTGCCTGACCCCTGGCTTAGAAGCCTCAGCTCCTGAAACGAGGTGTTCATTTGGGGGACAGACCATAGTAATGCGATGTGAGCCACCAAGAGCTCGGGTTCTCACCAGGGTCCGTATGTTTCCTACAGGAGCCTCCGGCAAGCACCGGGGAAGCCAGAGCTGAGAGGGCAGCAGGCGTGCCAGGGATGGGCACGTTTCCTACAAGGCGGGCAGAAAGGAGCCTGGCTCTGTGGGGCTCCCCCCACGGCCAGGATGTGCTTTTGGCCAGAATCTCCACTGCGTCTCAGAATTGGGACCCCTGTCTGGGGTCAAAGCAGGGGAGGGAGCCCCCGCCCCAACCAGCAGCATCGACATCCCAAGGCCTTGTTAGACGCACACGCTCTCGGGCCATCCTGGACCCACACTGAGGGTAGGGGCCGGGCAATCTGTGTTTTCAGGAGCTGCTCCCCCACCGGTGAGTGTGATGCCCAAACCTGAGAGCCAAGCCCCCCCCCCCCGCCCCCCACCTCCACCGGGAAGCTCTGACCCTGGCATCCCCGGGCAAGTTGCATGATGTCTGTGCCTCTGGAACACAAGTGAAGTCAGGAGGCCCCTCACCTCGGAGCAGCTACTACAGGTCACCAGGAGCAGATTGTGCCCTCGCCCTCGAGTGAAGCCTGAGCGCCTATTACCTGTCTGTCCTTCTGCCTTCCACTGTGGGACAGCAGGTGGAAAGGATGAAGGGGCCGTCTGGTGTTCTGAACTAAGGTTCCTCAGCCAGGAGAGAAAAACAAAAACTGGCAAACCAGATCTCAGTGCAGTTGGGGATTTTAGGCAAAAAGGCTCCTTAAGCAAGAGGGTTTCCTGGTTCAGGGCCCGCTCCCCTCGCTCCAGAAAGGTGTGGGAAGGTGGCTGATGGGTGGGGTGGGGGAAGCTGCGTCCAGGAGACTCGGGGCCTTTCTCAGTGAAGGAAGACCAAGACACATTTGCAAACGTGCCATAGAGATTTTAATGAAAAAATTAGAAAAGTGCATTATTTTACAACACTACAGTAAATGATTCTTTTTTCTGTAAAGACATTGTAAAATATATACAGGGTTGCTTAGTGCATTCGTTACAAAAGAAAGATGCAATCCCTTGCATAAATTACATATTTTACACGGGCTGGATGTCTACTTGGACTTGTAAACATTGGTGATACAGTTTTGTTTGTCATTCTTCAGGTAAGCTGTGATAATAAATACCTCTGATTTCATTTGATGGTTGTCTCATTCTGTTAAACTTCAGAACGGCATGCTAAGGCCATTTGTGAAGGCGCCCTCCCCACAGGCGGAGAAGGCCGGAGAAGATCAACAAAAGGGAAACACAGGAAAAGGAAACAGTAGGCTTCTTTGAATTTGGTTCACTGTGGTCTGGTTGGAATCACTGGTTTTGCCCAAGCTGGGGTGGCTTCCCACGGGTCCGACGCCTGGACCGCAGTGAGGCTTGTGGTCCAATCCCAAACCCCCCACCGGGGGGCGGGAAGGGAGGTCCCAGCTTCGGGGCTCTGGGACGAGCCATCCCATCCACCCGCAGCGAGGCCGAGCTGCCCCGGCTTCTGGTAGAAACGTCCCGAATTCCCACACCCTCCCCTGCAAGCGCTCTGGAGGGCCTCCAGCCGCATCCGCGCCCTCAGGACCAGACCCACGTCCTCTTGCCACGCAGACGTGAAAGTGTCCAGCAATGCCGACAAAGAAAATAATAATCCAGATACCCAGTCAGCGCGAGCGCACGCGCACACACACACACACACACACACACACACACACACACACACACACCCCACCCCGGATGAATACGTGAGGATCCGCATCTCCATGCGCCCACCCCCCCCACCCCAGAGAGCGCCCCCTGTGCATCTATGCCCATCGTGTCAATGTGTGTGAGCGTGGAACTAATTCAAGCTTAACTATCCTACGCGTAGGGTCACAGATGATGCTTCTTGTCTTGTTGCAGTTTTGAGGTTCAAGGACACACAGTTGGCTGACATTAAAAATTGTACATCTTAGAGGGAGCATCTGTAATTTCTTGGCCTGCTGGGAACAGACTAGAAATTCTTCCTCCTTGTTAACCAGATCAGTGGTTTAAATCCTCCTCCTCCTCCCTGAAAGCCTCTGTCTGATGTTTTAGTTGCAAACCTCCCCCCACCCCACACCCGACGCATATTCATGGGCACGGAGACCGCCTCATTTGGGGGGAAGCCAGTCTCCCCAGTCTAAAGCTTGCTCGGTGGGTGGCACCAATAGTTTCACCTAATCCAGTGCATTATCTACTCCACGGAGATTTCTGATAAAGTGGAGGGTGGTGGGCTGACGTGACCTCTGGAGGTCCCTTCTGGCCCCAAATGGCTGTCAAAATGCTATTTGTAGGCTGAATAAACAAATATATAATTAGCCTTTTTCAGGAGTGTGTGAGTCTCTGAGGAGCCATCAAATTATAGAGAAATCTTGGTAATTGTGGGTTCTGCTTCACTGGGTTCCCAATATCACGTTTTCCCTTTCATTGGATTTTTATTTTTTTTCTACCCAACTCTGAAAATTCTCACATAACTGTAGGGATTGCTGAGGCGTGTTCTGATCCCCATAGCTGTTCACCTGACTCGGTTTCTAGGCTTTGGGCATCTTGGAGGCACATGGTATGTTGGAGCTTGGCCTTCGGGGGCCAGGGACCACGACGGCCCCATTCACCACGGTACCCCGTGTGCCCTGGAAATAAGCAGCAGACCCCGCCACACGGAGGGGCCTCAGGAGCCACCAGGCCCACCACGGCTGCAGCTCACATCTCGTAGCTGCTCCATCCTCCCAGGTTAGGAAAGGTGAGACTTTCCACGGGGTGTGTCGGAGGTGGGAGGGAAATGGTGGGCTTTGGGTCCCCAGGGAGACATCCCACCCACACCATCACCAAGCATCTGGTCCATTGGGAACTTGAGAGATGGGGCCACAGAGGAGAGCCCATCAACAGAAGGGTTGGAGGAAGCGGGTGGAGACACGATACATCGGGGTGAGGAGGTCTACAGAGCTGTACCTGGAAAATGTGCTGTCCCTAGCTGCGAGGAGCTGGCCCAGGTCAGAGACCCTTTGTCGGGAGCCCTTGGCCCTTCCCCCTCAGGCAAGCCTGTCCCCCCAACCACCACCACCAAAATGTCAACCAAGAGCCCCAGACATATGACACGGTATCTTTGCTGTACCTCTCTGGGGGACACCTGTTTTTCACCTGGCCATCTCCTTCATAAAAGAGGGTAAGAGGTGACTTGCCTGAGGCCACATGGCCTGATTACAATGGGGAAGGCAGGGACCCCAAGGCCCCCGAGGCCTCCAGCTCCCCCAGTGCTGAGGAGCCGGAGGAGGTGAAGCTGAGACCGGGACTGATGGCTAAACTTCACAAAACCAAGACCTGCTCTCTGGATGCTAGAAATTTCCACGAACACAAACTGGGACCTCTGGAGGAGAGGCTGCGGTTGGGATCCAGGAGTGACGGGAGAGTGAAGAACAGAAGCTTCCCCAAGTGGTGTCTTTGCCCTCGGGCACAGCCTCCTCTCCCCCTTTCCTGCCCTGATTCCTCCCGTGCTGGAGCCCACGGTCACCAGGCAGGAAGGCCCTGCCCATGTGTCCCAGGGAGCACCAGAACCTAGGCCACATCTACCCTATCGGGTTTTCTACCTCTGGTCCTTCTGAAAGAATCCCACCCTTCCAGATCCTTCCTTCACAGATGGGGAGACAAAGTCCCAGGCATATGGGGCATGTCCACCAGGATGACCGATTCGAACGTTAGTCGTCCTCCAAGCCATTCTCAAGTCCACCCCCCAGGGAGGGTGCCCTCCCCTCCCCTCCCCTCCCCTCCCCCCTCTTCCCTTCCCTCCCCCATAGGTGATAGAGCAGATAATGGAGGGGCTTCAACCAGGGTTCATCCGTCTCCCAGAGCTGTGCCCTGTGCAGGGGTCCCTGTGGCCATTCTGGAGGCCTGCACCTTGGAGTCCTGTTCTCTCCTCAGGCTTTTTGTCCCTGGTGACTTGCACAGAGCTGAGCTTCCGAAACAACATGAGCCACTGGTAAATTCAGTACATACTCTTCCTGAGGGCCTGGAACTTTCTCCTGCTCATTTGCCTGCCCCTGTGCAACGCTGCCTCCTCCATCATGAAGCCCCCCAATCCCGTTTGCCTGGAAGTGGCCTCCCCTCCTGCCACCTGCCGAGGCCATCCCCCAGTGTCCCTTTCTTGTAGTAAGCAGGGTTCCCTGTGAGCCTGAGCACAGAGCCTGGGGAAGAAGGGCCAGAAGTGTGCAGTCTGAGCCCTGGATCCCCTTCCAGCAATGTCCCCTCTGAGCCCAGTCTCCCCATGTCCTGCCTGCACAAGCGTGGACGAGCAGCAGAAGTCAGGGCTTCATTCTCAGAGTGCCGCTCTGCACGCAGGCCTAAGATCCACCCATCATAGCTTGGCCCCAGCGGAGCAAAGACGGGGGCCCTGAGTCAGATGGGGCCTGGCACGAGGCTGGCCAGACGCTGACCTGAGCCAGTGGCTTCTGCAGGTGGGGGATGCAGCCTTGAATCCTCCCAGGAAGCATAGAGAACCGTGATGTAAGGACAAGCCTGGCACGCAGGAGGAAAGAGCAGAGGTGGATGGAGGGGCAGGACTTGGGGTTTCAGGATTAATGGGAAGGCAATTCCTGGGGGAGGGCATACCCATCTTCTCATAGGGGCAGGTAAGTGCTGCAGATACAGAGTCCCTGGCTCCCCTAGCCTCAGGCTCGCTCTCTTTAGAAGATGCACCTTGCACAGCTAGGGTGCCTTGCGCAGTCAAGGAAACTAAGCAGAGACCCACTGCAAGAAGCTACTGGTTAATTAAGGAGCCATATGCCGTTAACAAATCTAATTGGGGAAGAGTCACCTGCAACAGAAGGTGTCTGAGTAAATACGTCCAGATGCTGGTTGACGTCAGCCCAGCCAGTCCTCCCCGGGCTGGAGCTGGTGGCAGAGAATGAGGCAGACTTGGTCCGGGGTGGGGTAAGGGTGGGGCCCTGGGCCACAAAGAAGAAATGTAGACCCAGAGAAGTGAAGTGAATTGTCCTGGGCCATACAGCAAATCACAAAGGCAAGGTTTGAATCCCGGTTCAACCAACATTTCCTAGGCTTAGCTGCTTTCCACCCAGCCCGGGCCCCCTCAGCCTCCATCACCCAGAGGCCTCATGTCAAAATCAAAAGCCACATTGCATTGCCCGGATGGAGGGTGGGGTGGGGTGGGGGGAGAGGTCCACACTGGATGCCACTCCTTGACCTTGGCCATACCTCCTGTGCAAACCCCAGACACCTCAGTAGGAGGAAAGGTCTAAAGAATAGACCTGAGCCTCCAGCACTCACGACAGCAGACACCCCTGGCTCTTCTGCTGACACCCTGCCCTCAGCATCCAGGGGAGAAACATGGAATAAGGGCAGGAGCCCCGACCAGCCATCAAAGCTCCCGTGGGGTCTTAGTGCAGCCCCTGGTCACAGGCAATCACAAAATCTGTTGTTCATAGAGTAAATGGGAAACCGGCACATCCTTGTGCCAAGAGAGCCCAACAGTCAGACAACATTTTTTGTTAGCTCCCTGCTAATCTTTGGTATCTGTTCATCAGGACAAGTCCCCAGATGCTCAAGTGAAAGACCCAGCGGACCTCATCCAGAAATGTTCCCCTGTGCAAATCCTAGCTAACGTCCAGAAGACTCAAACAATACACGCACACACAACCATCAACTCCACCTAAACAATAAGACTCCGGAGGATTCAGGTTTGGTGAGACTCCAGGATCTCTCTGGAGTGCTGTCATGACTGGAGACCCCAGGTAGAGACGTCTGGATGGACAGGTCCTCCACGGAAGCTAGGTGTGAGAGGGAAGGGCCTTGAAAGAAACTTAACTGTGTGGGTAACGGGGAGCCAGAGAAGGTTCTCGAGCATGAGAATGACTAGAACGACTTAGAATATGATGACCTTGTCAAGGCCTGGACGGTTGCCGCCTCCTGTCAGGTGTGGCCTGTGGCAGGGTTCCACTGATCCTGCTCCCGCCATGTCCACACTCGGTGCCTCGGCGCACGCTCTGTCTCCGCCTAAAACAGCGCCCACTTGCTCCATCAAGGTTCCCCTGAGAGATTTCCAAAAGCTACTTCCACCAAGCCAAGTTCCTCGGCCAGATGCAATCCCCTCATTTCCATGGTTTCATTTCAAGTCAAACGCCAGGCGGGAACCCGTAGGAGCCCTGGAGCTGGCCTGAGAACTGCAGACACACCCGAGAACACCAGCGCGGCACCTGCCGTGGACCAGGTGCCCAGTCACGGTCGCCTCCCGCGATCCCCGCAGCCACTCTGTGCGGGAGGGTTTATTTATAACCTCCAACTGAAAGCTGAGGAAACTGAGCCTCAGAGGGGCAAAGCCAGCACCCACCGGTCTCAGGTGTGTGAGGTGCCACAGCCTGAGCAGCTTCCACCCCACACGCTGCCCCCACGGAGGCTGGGGGCGCCTGCCTTTGCCTCAGTCCCAGGGCCCCCGAGCCCATGCCAGGCGGGTGTGGAGCTGAGGCTGGGGGGTCCCTGGCACTCACCACCCAGCCTCTCCTAGCAGGACAACGTGGCACTGACCTGGCTCCTGGTGACGTTCCCATCACAGGGCCCCCTCCCCATGCAGGGTGACAGGGTGCAATGTCACAAGCTCGCTTCTGGAGCTTGAAGATGTACCAACCACCCACTTTAACGGGAAGAGGCCGGCTGTGGGCAGCTCGCAGCCTGTGGCACGCGGCACACTCAACTCTGGCAGCCAAGTGCCCCTGGATCACCAACAGCGGGTGATGGATTTTCAGCACATGGACAGGCATCGAGCTCCAGGGACGGGGCAATCGCCTGTACTGAAGTTAAGATACACGTGGGTAACAGGGACGCATGGCCACCCAGGCAGGCAGCTAGGACTCTGGTCGCCTTTATACCCCTGCTCTGGAGGCAGAGCCATCAGGGTGTGCTTCCCAGGATATCCTCATGTGACACAACAGAAGAGCCCCGAGGAAGGCATCCCTGAGTGCATCAGGGACCTTGAGTGAGGAGTGGGGAGCTCCCCTCTCCACCTCCATGATGGACAGTAGCAGGGGGACTTTCCAGGTGGCCGGGGGCTCAGAGAAGCCGCACGGGGGTCTTTTCTTGATTAAGATGAAAGGTTGCTTAGCCCCAGCAGGGGAGGGGGGGACTGCTCTGTGTTATCAGAACTGAAAACTCCATGCCCAGAACTTGCCAGTGCAAATCTCTCCAAGACAGAGGTCCCGATTGTGGTCCTTGATGGCCAAGAGCAAGGCCACGACAGTCGGTTACGGTTTTAGGATTATTAATGTGAGGAAAGACCCATTAAGGAGCTGCTGGGGGCCAGAGTGCCCCAGCCAGCTTGCAGGGGTCCCACGGCAAGCCCACCGGCTCAGCCCTGCTGGCCAGCTTCATAGGCCACGGAAGCCCAGCTCTGTGCCTTACGTCTACTTACAGCTGGGTCGGCCCCACAGGTGTTTAGGGAAAAGATCGCAGAGTCAGGAATAGCAGAGTGTTTAGCTCTGGCAACGAGACCCGGCACCCAGGGTCTCGTGGACACCTCCCTAGGACCTTCCACTCGTTTCTCCAACAGAGGAGAGCGACATTTAGTGTAACCCATGTATCTACAGTGGGAGGCAACCAGAGAGGGCTCAAGAAAGCCAAATACTTCAAATGCATCAATCGGTGACACCACATCACCATGTGGTCCTGCCTAACGTCTCCAAGATGAGGAAACCAGAGAGAAGCAGAGCATGGGGTACCCCCCAAGACAAGGGGCCCGGACCCCTCAAAGGGGCAGCATCTGAAAGACATGAATGGCAAGAAAGAAGATCCTAGATTGGAGTTGTCTGGGGCAACCAGACGGGTAAGGTGGAGGTGACCTTGTCTCTTGGATTCACAAGAAAGCTCTGGAGGACATTCTGGGAGCACAGCTGGGAAGATGTGAATGCGGGACCGTATTTTAGATAATGATATTGCATGAATGCTGAATTTCCTGCGGTGTCTGTGGCGCTGTTCTCTAGGATGCTCTTGGCCCCAGGAGATCATTTTTTTGCTTTGGCTGAACCACCTAAAAGCTGCAGACCCCACTTCATCTTCCATGTACCTTGGGGTGGGAGGAGGGTCAAGCAAGTATGACAAAGTGCTACAGGCTGGTGGGATTGGGTGATAGGTATAAAGAGATTTATCCTACTCTTCTTGCAACTTTGCTTGAATCTATAATTTTCCGAAGTTGGTGGAGGGAGAATCATGGAAACAGGATTTCCCCCTGAATCATGGGAATAGGATTTCCCCACAGCAGCATGTCCCAAGCTGTCATCAAGAAAGGGCCATCCAGAATGGATTTACACCCAGGGCTCTGGGTAACCCAGGATGCTTGGGGCCTGGTTCATGTGATGATGCTCTGTTCTTGGCACCACTGCTTGCCCCCTCTCCCTCCATCTCCCCAGCACCCTGCCATATGAAATGGTCTCTGGTATTCCTGGTAGCCCAGCCTTCAAAAGTGCCCACTGATTGGAACATCCAGGCCAGATGTCTTCATGGGTCAAATTCCTGACCCCCCCACCTCCACCCCATCCCATGTGTCGTGGGACCACAACAGAGGCCAGGGAGGGGAGAGGACTTCTGGGGGCCCAGGGAGGCAGGAGGCATGGCCCTACCAACCCTTCCTTGTCTGGGACCCCGGACGCACCCCAGGTAAGCCAGGACTCTGGAAGAAACTCCTGTTAGAGTCCTAGCCGCAGGCTCACCCAGGACAGGCCCCCTGTCTGCACCCCTTTTGGGGTGAAGCCACAGGCACTAGCGCACATCAGAGGACGGTACCCCATCACACTAATAGAATGGACATGTTCCAGTACAGGCCTCAGACCTTGCACCTCTGTGGATGCCCGTAACTGGTAGCTTAATTAGGGCTGATTATTTTTAAAAACTGCAGAAAGAAACAGGGCCATGGACCTCAGCGGCAGGTGGTTTTTCTCCTCTGATCATTGTTTGCTCTCTCACCTCCCTCTCCGACTCCATGTGCACAGACAAATGAATGCCTCTAACCCGTTCTCTCCAGCTTCCAGCTGCTGGTGAGCGTTGCTAGGAATTGGGATCCGTGAGGCTTTCGGATCAAGGTGAGGCAGAGAAAAGTGACCTCCTAGACCTAACTGTGGGCTTCTGAGCTGCTGTCCAGACATTCCCCCACTGAAGGCCCCACATGCAGAGAAGCCGCGGCGAGCCAAATTCTGCAGTCCCTCTCCCCTTTCTGTAGATGGGGTCTGAGCACCTACAAAGGCGGGCCTCCCAGGCAGCAGTGTGGGTCCATCTGCTTCCTCTCCCAGGGCAAGGTGTCTGGGCTGCAAACGACCTGCTGTGCTCACGGCCAAGGGCAAGCGGCACCTCCCAATCAGTGATGCACGGCAGGAACACAACAGATGCTTCAGGGAGCACCAGGCAGCCCGCTGCACTGAAGGGTCTGCTGCCTGGGTTTCAAGGCGGAGTGCTGGGGGTGGGAAGAAGAGACCCGACTCCAGCTCCGGGGCTAACCATGCACCTCAAAACCCAGATGGTGGGCTCACTTCTAGGTACACAAGAGTCCAACGGTCCCGTGGCACGATAGCACCTTCCAGCTGGCATGGAGGTGGTAAAAACGGGAAGGTCTCTAGAAAGCACCCAGGCCTGTTTAGGATGATCCGTGCCACTGCCCACCTTCCTCCCATCTTTGGTGACGTGGATGGATGGAGATCCCTTAAGCTGGAAAACGTTCAAGCAGGAGTCCGAAAGCTCTTTAAGGACCTGTGAGGTATGCTGCTTTCTAGAACTGGGTGGCCAGGCAGTCCCCTGGGATTCCGGTGGGCCGTGGCCCTGACTGAAGCTGAAATCTGTGTCCCAACAATCTAGAGTGACTTGTCCCCCTCACTGAGGGGCGCTGCCACCTGCAAGAAAGGGGCTGAGAAACCAGACTGGGGAAAGAAGTCGCCAGCTGTGCAAGGAGTGGAGACCTGGCCTGAGGCATGGAGGGACCTGCGGGGTACAAGCAACAGCGGTGACCACACAGCCAGGAAGATGGCAGGTGGAGAATCACATGGGAAGACCAAGGGCTTGGCAGGCTAATCTGAGATGCTGGTTCCCCCTTCCTGGCCCCTCTGTCTCCTCCCCCAAAAGTGAGGGAGCTCAGGGAGGTGGACTCAGGCTAAAGCTTCCTCTTGGCTTTTGAGGATTCTCCTGCTGACTGAGCCATCTCAGGGGGCCAGCTCTCTGGATGCAGATGCCCCAGCCCCATTTCATCAGGAGGGAGGGACCCTGGAGGCTGTCGATTCACTGACACCCCATGAGAGCACCTTACTGGGGTGCGTGGAGGATTCCTTGGCTGGAGACCAGAGTTGGGAACCACCAGGGCCATCTGAGAAAAGGTGAGATATCCCAAAGGAAGCAAACCAAGGTTCACCACCGTGCCCTGAAGACCTCAAGCGTGAACAAGGATATTTAGCTTTGGAAGAGGAGACTCACTAACTGCCCTTAGGTGGGCTGGGCGGTAGCCAAGGACCGAGAACCAGGAGGGATCTGGGAACATGAGGATCTACATTGCTTCCAATGCTCAAGTTGGTGGTCATCACTGAACAGAAAGAACTTCACCCTACAATCCTTACTGCCATAAAGAACAGTCAACTCTGGAAATCTAGAATATGGAATTTTTTTTCCTGTCCCTGGAAGCATTTAAACAGAAGGACACTTTACACAGCTATTTTAGTCAGGGAACCAGCCCCTGAATGAAGGGCTGAGACTGGGCTCTTCTGACTCCTGGTGCACCCACTTGTGGGCAGAGAGAAGCAGGTGGCCTCAGCTGAAGGCAGAGGCCACGGTGTGCTGGAGCCAGCTTCTCAGGCCAGGACCAGCTCTGCGACACTGAGCAAACCGGCCACCTTCTTGTGCCTCAGTTTCCCCTACAGTTCAAAGATTGTCATACACCCCATTTGAGGACAAATCTTACAAAGGTTTTCATGAGAAACCTCACACCGATTGCAAGCATTCTCCTCCAAAGCAGGAGGCACTCTGCAAAGGTGGACTAGTATTTTCATACCTATGATCCCTCAATAATGAATTTCTTCCAAGAGGAAAAAAAAATCTATTCTCTGGCCAGGTTTTAGAGCCCTAAAGTTTTTTTTTGTTTTGTTTTGTTTTGTTTTTAAATGAGTGAACCAAGACAACCGTGAAGGTTGAGAACCATGGTTCCTAGACCCCTTTCACAGGCCCCGTGTCCTGGACGCAGAGCCCACTGTCAACATGGGACACTACAGTGCCTGCCCCGCCAGAGGAGTCTGGACTGCTGTGTTTCGCTCCAATGGCCCAAATGCTTGGGACTGGTGGCATCTAGGTGGCTTATCCTCTCAGGAATCCCTCAGACCTCATCTTACTAGGCAGCGGATCCTCCACTCCGGGAGATCTCATGGGGGCTCCCGCTGCTCCTTCTGGGCCAAAGCCCTTTTCTATCCAGGAGTCATGACCATTCCCTTCATGAAAAGGACATGGGAAGGTAAGTGAATTCTAGAAAAGATAGGGGTGGTGATGAGCGAAGTTGAAGGTCCCCTCTGGGAATTTGGATTCCAGATTTTTCTTTATTCGGGTCACTGAAAAGACCCCCAGTGTGCCCAATTCTATAGACTTGCCCTCCCCTAGGAGATTAACAGGCCTTCCTCGTGGGTCGTCCAAAAGGACCACAGGGAGGAATTTCTCCACTACTCAGGAAAGTTGTCCCCTGAGATTGACACGTTCCCAGCAGGCCAAGACACCACTCCTTGCCTCTAAACGCTTCCTGAGACCAACACAGACTTGCCCTTATTTACAAATCAAATGCAATTAGAGACTGTCTTTCTTGAAATACGTATATATATTTTTTAAACAAGGAATGCCCTGTCATTTTTTTATTAGGAAAATAAACCACATCCACCTAATACCCATTCTCATCCAAGCATCCCAAACCACAATTCTTATTTATGCAGGTAGACGCTGCACAAACTGCCACCGCTACCACCACCACTTCCATCCTTCTATAAATAAGAGGGAAGTAACAAAATACTCTGTGGTTCCAACAATTTTCCAGTTTCCCCTGACACTTCCAGTTGCACGGTAAATTGTTAGAACTGCAGATGATTAAAAAAATCCTTTAATAAATTAATATTACTGGCTTTGGATTATTCCATTGCTAGTTTTGTTTTCTTGCGTTGATAATGCATACCAGTTTAACAAAGTGCATGCTTCTAAAAAATTTTTGAACTGGCAAGCTAAAATGATCCATGTCCTCTTTCCCACCCACCCCCCTAAAAAGAAGTTAATATAATTTAGAACCTAGCATTTAAAAAATATGATCATGACACGTCTGGGAGAGAAGATCGCTTATGGAACATGCTTGGTTTGGCAGAATGATAAATCAAAAACCTCGTGGGTTTGGTTTTCCCCGTTTTGTTTGGAAGCCGCTGAAAGCAGGTTATCAACAGAACTGTCATGGAAAAGAAAACCGTGAATACCTGATACTTTCCGTTTTGCCACACGGTGCGCACACACACACACACACACACACACACGGAAGCACACGGGCGTGTGCACTCCCTCACTCGCACACAGTCCGTACACGCACGCATGCACACACACAGCCACCCACCGCTTCGGGGAGGAGAGAGAGGAGTTAGGTCAGACAGCACGTGGGTGGGCACTCGCCGGCTGGCAGCCTGGTGTGCAACTTTGGGTTGGGTATCCTCTCAGCTCTGCCTGGTGGTCTCGGTCTCACACCTGTCCTGGGAAGGCCACCCCAGAGATGGGGCAGGCTGCGGAGAAATGTAAGGCATACTTCGCTGGGAAGGAAGGAAGAAATCCATGCTTCATGCTCAGACGCGAGTTTCAGAGGAGGACGGGCCTTTCTTTTCCCCTTTGGCCTGCTCTGTCTCGCCGGGAGGGGCGGGGAAGGAGGAAGGAAACCATGGGGGGGGGGAGGAAAAAAGGAAAGAAAATAATAATGAGTACAATAGTAAAGGATACTACTAATAAGAAAGAACAGACGAGGTGGGCCAGTGGAACTCGAGGTCAAACAGGACAAGTGACTCTTTCTGCCTACGCCGCCCACCCCGCACCCTAAATGGACTTCCGCCGTCTCATCAGCCTGTGGTTGTCGGTAAAGCTGTGTAACCCGGGGGAGATGGAGCTGATGGGGGACGGGAAGAGGCTGTTTTTCAATGTGCTTGGTGAGATCTCCTCGATCTTGTACGAGATGGAGTGGAAGTACTGGGGGGCGAGCTTAGCGCTGAAGGAGTTCTGTTGGGCCACCGGGCGGCCTCCGTAATCCTGCGGGCGGTAGCAGGTGCAAGAGCACACGGACTGCAGGTCCGGGGCATCCGCCTTGTACCGGGGCCGGCCCTGGCGCGCCTCCTCGGGGATGTGAATGACCATGCTGTTGCGGTTTCCGGCAAGGGACGCCCTCTCCTCGGCATCCCGCCGCTCGTCCTCGCTGTTCATGGTCAAGAACCTGAGGACCACCAGGTTGAGGAAGGCCCCGATGACAGTCAGCCCCACCAGGATATACATAAAGCTAAAAGCCACGTACAGTGGCTTCTTTTGCAGGGCGCCCTTGGTCTGCAGCGCCACGTAGTCCCCAAACCCAATGGTAGTCAACGTGATGAAGCAGTAGTAGTAGGCGTGAAAGAAGCTCCACTCCTCGCACTGGGAGAAGGCGGCCGCCCCGATGCACAGCGTCCCCATGCAGGAGAAGAAGCCCACAGTCACCATGTTCTCCATGGACACTTCTGTGTTGCGCATCCCACAGCACTTCTTGATGCGCTTCAGCAGGTAGCGCACAAAGGTGTTCATCCGCTCGCCCAGGCTCTGGAACATGACCAGCGTCAGCGGGATGCCCAGCACCGCGTAGAACATGCAGAAGGCCTTGCCCGCGTCGGTGCCGGGGGCAGCGTGCCCATAACCTGAGGGGAGGGGTGAGAAAACAGGGAGAAGGAGTGAGGAGAGGTCCCCTGAGGTCTGGGGTGGGGTTGCACTTGGCATTTCAGGGAGGAAGGGGCTGGGGCAAGCCCATAACCCGGGAGGGAGAGCCAGTGAAGAAATGTCACTTGAGATTGGGGTTGGGAAGGGAGTGCAGGCACTTCGATTGGGATGGAGGCTAGAGCATGCCTGCATCCTGGAGGGAGGAGGGGAAAGGAAGAATCAGGGAGGTGTCCTTTGAAATTTAGGGATAGGAGAGGTGCTCTTTGAGGCAGTTCAGAGGAGGGGGACAGGGAGCATTTTGTTGTTTTTAGAGCAAAACAAAGTTTTTTAAAAGAAAAAGCAGCATTTTCACTAATAAGGCTGTGAAAGTAGTGAGGCCAAAGGATAAAATGAAGTATGGCCACTGTGGACCAACATTACTGTTGTAGACCAGGCGCTGGGTGGAGTCCTCGTCCCACAGATCCTCACTCTGATCTCCTAACAACCCTACAAACCAGGCATGATGAGTCTGATACAACAAGAATACTGAGCTCTGGTTACCTAACAGTAGGATACCTTGATTTCTTCAGAGCTGGGATTTGAACCCAGAGCTTTTGGGCACCAAGAACGAGGCTCAAAAGCAGAGAGTTTTGAATCAAGAGGAGTAACTGCAGAGTGTAATACAAACACCAGGAGGGCAAAGACTTGTACCTGTTTTGTTCACTGCTGGATCCCCCACCCCTAGAGTAACACCTAGCCTGTAGAAGATTAATAAATGAAGGAATACAGTTGTGCCACTGTGTGAATCTGGGCTTCCCAGGAAAGAGGGAGCAAATAATCCTTCAAGAACCATGCACGTGTAAGTGCTTTTGATACTTTGTGCAACTTCACAGCACGTCACTTCGTTAATCCCCTACATCCGTTGTGCAAAGCTGATTCTGTATTTCCTCGTGTTCAGAATGAGGATGGGGTGCTAGAAGGGTGAAGTTACCTGCCAGGTGCCATTCAGCTACTTGTTATTCATATCAGAGCCAGGATACGGTCTACACAATATAGCAGAAAGAACGCAAGACTCAGCAGGCTCTAGTTCAAGTTCTGAAACTAATACCGTCCAGAAAAAGGAAGAAAAAAAAAAACCCTGAATCATGGGCAGCATTTGGACTGAGAGTTTGGAGGATGAACATGGCCTTCCTACATCTCAAATCCACCCCCCCCCTCAAAAATGGCTTCCCTGATGTTACCCTGAGCCGTATGCTCATGGGCCCCTAGTCCTTTCACCAGCTGTATTATCAGGGCACCAGACCACCCCTCCCAGCCCTGGTTTCTTCATCTGTTACATGGGATCATAATAATTTTCAGGTGGGATTGTGCAGACCTGTTGAGTCAGACGGCCCCTAGTCCAGGGCCTGGTACGCAGTAGGGACCAACCAGACCCCCCAAGACCTCCCCTGCCTCCTGTCTCCCACAAGAAACTTCATCTGACTGCTCAAGCTCACACCTCTCTACCAGGACTTTATCATTTATGGTCTATCTCCCTCCCCTGGCAGGAATTCATGCCATGTCCTACCTACCCCAGGGTTCATATTCTCAGTAGAGAGATGGCACCATTTGTTTGCTTCCAGGATGCCTTCTGTTCATCCTCTCTGACCATCAGTCCCGCTGAGCCAGTGAGGGGCACCAGCCCCTCAAAAACCCCCATATTCTTTGCAAAAGAAGGAAAATGACATGACAAAGTTGGAGTCAGGCCAGAAAGGATAGAATGGGGAAACCAAAGGCTGATGGGGCTGATGGGGAGAGCAACCAATCTAGAAATCCGACCTGAAGAAAGGCATCCCAGGAGCAAAAGAGAGAATAAGACCTAAAAACTCTGAAGAAATAGCCAAAATTAACCAAATTTGGTGAAAGACACAAGCTTATAGATTCCAGAATCCCAGGGAACTCCAAGTAGGATAAACACAAAGACCACCACACATCAAACTGCTGAAACCCAAAGAGAAAAATCTTGTAGGCAGCCAGAGAGAAACAAGACCTCACACAGAACACTTTGAATACGTCTTCCTTCTAATCATGAACATTGGGAGCCTGAAAACACTAGAATAACATCTTTAAGGGGCTTTAAAAAAAAACTGTTAACCTGGAATTGTCCATCCACAGGAAATATCCTTTAAGAATGAAGTCAAGATACATTTTTACATTAAAGAAAATGGGTTACCAGTAGATCTACAGAGCATAATTACTAAAGGAAGTTCTTCCTAGAGGGAAATGATACCAGATGGAGACTTAGGTCTTCAGGAAAGAATGAAGCATGTCTCGGTAAACAAGTGGGTTTATATTTATACAAAATGCAGGGGTGGGAATCCCACTCTACCTCTAGATAGTTCACCTGCGTAGCTGACACAAAAGCCAGATGGATGGTGGGAAAACAGTAGACTGCTGGAGACTTACTAAGGCGGTAATAGCTAATGGCTCTGGATGGGATATATTTACTGGAGGAAACCAATACAGCATTTGCTGAATCAAAAAAAAAAAAAAAACCCTGCACCTGGGGTGCCCAGACCCACCCATTCCTGTCAGCAGCAGTTTCCTTCATGTGGCCCGGACAGAAGTACGTCTGCAGACCCCGTTTCGGGGTGTGTTGGGTCTCCGGCCATCTGTCACACTGCAGAATGGAAGGACTTCATCATTCCGACACACCAAGGTGTGTATCACCACCACATTACAGTGGGGACAGGCCTCAGTAAGAGTGTGGGAGATGAACACCACCAACATTCAGGGCCTTCCACGTTAATGCATCTCTTAGGGCCCCGTGTTTGGGCACAGGACTATTCCCGCTACGGTGAGAGACAAGTTGCTGAACACGCAATGCTTCTGGGAAAGAGGCAGCCAGGCAGGACACCATCAATTTCCCCAACTGGACGCACCCATCTCATCTCCACCCTGCTCTCTGGTTTCCAGTTAGTGGGTCAGGAGGTCAGAGGAAGGGAGGAAGGGGAGGACCTTGGTCACAGGCCGCCTCTGCCAGTAGGTCCACAGCATAGAGCTACTCTCTACACTTCCAGTAACTATTCCCAGCTCTCCATCACGGCTCGTCCAGAATGCCACGCCTTCCCTCTACCCGACCCACACTTTCCAGAAGAGTCTATAAATAGCCCACTGATTGAGAGTGCTGCTTCCTGCACAGGCCCTACTGATATGCTACGCGTAGTCTCCCCTGGATCTGCTCACTGTCTCTGCTGCTACAACGCTCCAGGCACCGTAGGTGGACAGGTCCACACACATCGTGTCTAAGTCCAGGGAATGCATAAGCCATGTGTGTAATACACAGATGTAGCGTCTGCAGGTGCTCTGTGCAGAACACGTATGGCCTACCCTTGGAACCTCACAAACAGTATGTACGTGTGGGTCGGGGAACACCCGGACTTGGAACACGCAGGCACACACACCACAGATCTACCAGTATGTAAAAGCATACACGACATGCCCAGAGCAGACCCACATTCACAGACTTTGTCTCTGCAGACCGTGTGCGTGTGTGCATGCAGAGAACATTCAAGGCACAGGATGTGGGCACATTTATGTATATGCTGCACGGACTGCACATATTTATGACTCACTAGGCTACACAGTATCTGCAAGCTACAGGTATAAGATGAGAGAGAACAAAATGTGCATGTGCCAGATCGTGGAAAGCCTTCCTTCCTTCCCGAGGCAACAAGGTACAAATCTCCAATGTTCTCACAGAACCTGTGTACCAGCTCAGACTGGTTTTCTTCAAATGTGAATGAATGAATGAATGAATGAATGCACTCTGGCTTCCCTGGGTTGGGAGCCATATTTGCCAATTCTGATGACCTTTGCTCATCATGGGGGACCCACAGGGACTTCCTTCCCCCAAATCTCCCAAGGGGCTCCAGGCAGACAGCCAGCCCATGGCCAGGGCCTCCCTCAGTGCCCGGCATGAGGAGGGGCCTTAGAGGCTGAGGGCATGGGTGTCAAGGCCACAGAGGACCCCCAGGCTAAGGGGGTCTGTTCTCCTTCTCTCATCCCCCCAGCCCCCACTTGGGATCGGTCCTGGGAGCTCACGAGCTCCATCTCTGTCCCGGTTTTCCCTCTACATCCCCAGGCTCCCCAGGCACCAGAGCCAGTTCCTCCTCCACCTCCCAGTCCCGCAGAGGCCACATAACCTCAGGAATCCCACAGAGGACTATACCGGTTGCCCTTCCACCACTGGAAATGAATAATTCATCCTTTTGGGAAAGCGATGTCTAAAAACAAGTTATGCAGGGTTCAGGAGGCATGCACAGGGCACAGAAGAGATACTGAAACCAGGCTGTCCCGGATGGATGCCTCCGGGTGGCCGCCATGTGACCTCCGCGGAGTCCCTCCATTCACGGGCCCCATGTGGAGCAGGAGGCTGAGAAAGGGCCAGCCGCCCTGCAAGGCACGGGCCACCCTTCCAAAGCCCCACTCTGAAAAGCTGTCTGAGGACTCTGCTCTGCCACTCTTGGGCTTCCCAGAAGGATGCCTCAGTGTCCCCATCTGTGAAATGGGGCCAAGGACAGGGAGCAGAGAGAGACGAAGCTGGAATGAGAAGCAGGCCCTCCCACTGGAGCTGAGCCTCCACCCCAGGCTGGCATTCAGATGTTGGGTGCAGGCTTTCTAGCACCCAGGTGCCCTTGTGGGTCCTCGGCCAGCTGGGCCTGGGCCTGACGGAAGGCCCCAGCAGCCTGCTCGCTCTGTGCTGGCTCCCACCCCCAAACCCAGAGTGGGGGCTGGGGGGCTTCCAGGGCAGCACCGCCCCCCCCCCAACTGCACTCCTCTCTCACCCATGGACACTGGCCTCCCCTGCTGGAGAGTCACAGCTGAGGCCACTGTGGGCCGGGTCATTACCCAGGGTCCTCTCCTCCCTCCTCCCACTGCCTCCTGGCCAGACCGTGGGCTCTGAGGACAGTACTGCCCACTCCTGACTCACCTCTGCAATCTCTGAGTACAGCACGGGGGAGGCACTCAGAACCGAGAGGGATGCATCACCGTGCAAATGATCCCTGGGTCCAGGCACCACCTGGAAGCCCCGGCCAATCGCGAGGCCGCCGTGCGGCGGAGCCCAGGACACCAGCTCATCCAGCCTCACTCCATGGCCCCTTCAGTATACTTAGCCCACCTCCCTGACCTGTCCTGGGAGAGGCTTGCGGAGAAGAGGCCTGCATCCCCTGGCTGCGGCTAGGTAACAAGATGAGCGGGCTCCAGCCTTCCGGAGGCGAGAGACACAGGGAAGGAGCCTAATAAAACTAATCATTTCTGTTGGGTCTGGGGCTCCCCGAAGAACCAGCTGCGGCTATGCGGCTAGAAGGCAGCCCTCCCTTGCAAGATGCCCCGTGCTCCTTCCTCACCGGCTGCTCCCAGACTTTCCAGAAGTTCACTAAGTATGAGAAGTTTCCCAGACCTGGCTCCTCCGCTGAGCAGCGTTTCATTAAAGATGCCCTGAGTGTCCGGCAGACTCTGTCCACTGTGAAGAGTAAGTAAGGCAGCCGGGCACCGTGGGTCACAGGGTCACAGACCAGCCTCGCTCCTGGCACGCCAGTGCTCAAGAGCTGTCTGTGGCTCCCTCTGGCTCCCTGGGGATCTAAGGCCCATCAACAGCTGGCCTAAGTGACTTTCCCATGCCTGCCTACCCAGCACTTCAAGGTTGGCAAGGCTTCCCTGCTGTGGGGTGCCCCTCCCCGAAGCCTGCCCTCATCGCCTGGCCAGAGGACAGTGCCCTAGCTTTGAATTCCCACGCCAGGACACTGCAGTGGGGTGGACCAGGCTGGCCCTTGGGGACGTTGAGTGGTCACCCCCTCCCCAGGCACCCTCATTCGGGTGAGCAGCAGCAGCCATCACAGCCAGGTGCTGGGGACCGACCAGCCCTGCATGGGGACGGAGGTGGCTACACAGGGACTGGGCGGTGGGACCTTGCTGCTGGAACAGGATGAAATATTTATAAAGGACACACAAGGATTTTGTGCCGATAGGAATTAAAATAGGCACACTTCCCATTAAAGAGTGAGTCAGGGTGGCTTTGAGCAGGGAGGTGCCAGGGAGGGGAGCTGCCCTCGGCCCCTCGCGCTTCCTGGCCGGCTCCTCACTCGGTTGCGCCGCAAGCATCCCACTCATCCACCCTCCCACGGCGCTGGCCTCGCTCGAGCCCCCGAACGAGCTCCGCGTGATTATTAAGACCCAGGTGTCTGCAAACACCAAAGAGGAAAATGACTCATGGGGTCTGCCGGGGACAGAGAGGCGGAGAGTGGGCAGGAAGGGTCTGCAGGAGGTCCCTTGGCAGCATCAGTAAGTCCCCAAGTCGGCGTCTGGCTCCGTCTGCCACCTGCCGACCATGACCTGGGGAAGGCCACCCAGACCCCTGAAGCCAGGGCTCGCTCTCCGCAACGGGGACTGCACAGGCAAGCAGTCCCTTCCAGATATGACAACGCTGCTCCATGTTCACCTGAGAGGGATGCCCCTTGTCGCACCCGCCCCGGGCAGGGCCGTCCCTCTTGCAGTGTCAAAGAACTGGGGGCCACCACGAGGGCTTGGTTTCAACCCCCCAAGAGGGAACAATGCTGCTTGTGGGCTCTGACTGGGTTGCCAGCCGCGCGCTGAACCAACAAGCCCTTTTCTGCTCTTTCCTGCCGGGGCGTGACGTCCGGAGCCACTGAAGTCATTTCAGCACCACGAGGATGAGCGCAACCTCGGAGAACTCCCTGACCCGAGAGACGGGGTGTGTCGTTCCACCCCTGGGCCTGAGCCCAGCGTCGAGTCAGCCCTACTCACGGTCCAGTCTGCTCCCCAGTAAGTCTTTTGGCCTCAGCCAGCGCTTTGACTGCAAGTGATTGACACTTACCCTGCTCTACACCTAAGCGTGACCACAAATCACCAAGAATAGTTTTGCACGTATAACACAGCCCTCCGCAATTCGCACGCCCCGCACCTGACGTGGCCTCTCTTACAAGCACCTCACATCCCTCTGCGGGGAGCTGGGTGGGCGGGGAAGGCGGCTGGGGCGGGGGGCACAGTCTGGACCTCTGAAAAAGCAGCTGCACCCCAGCCCAGCCACAGGCAAAGGTGACCCAACCTCCTGATTTTTAAGGAAAAGCTAGAAATATGAATTTCTTTAAACGTAGAATCTAACTGATTAGGCATTTAATTTTTTTTAAAGATTTATTTATTTGAGGGGAGGGACGAGCAGAGGGGGATGGAAAAGCAGATTCCCCGCTAAGTAGGGAGCCCTCCGCTAAGTGGGGCTCGATCCTGAGACCCTGAGATCATGACCTGAGCCGAAGGTCACTGATGGAGCTGCCCAGGAGCCCCTCTGAGCCACCTGTGCCACATTTTTTTTTTAAGATTTTATTTATTTATTCATGAGAGACACAGGCAGAGGGAGAAGCAGACTCCATGCAGGGAGCCTGACGCGGGACTCGATCCCGGGTCTCCAGGGTCACGCCCTGGGCCGAAGGCGGCGCTGAACCGCTGGGCCACCCGGGCTGCCCCTGTGCCACATTTTAAAATGTCTAAACAAAATAGGCCATCTGTTTGTCTAAAACAGAGGTCATGATGCTCCAGAAGTGGGGGAAAGGAGAGGAGGCGGGAAAGGGGAGACGGGGGAGCAAGTGAAGGTTCTAGAGCCCTGCCACACGCCACACGCCACTGCTCACCACCCTCCCTCCAGGGCTGAGTCCTCCGGGGCAGCAGACGCTGGCCATTCCACTTCACAGATGCACAAACCAAGGCAGCGAGAGGTGCCATCGTCCCTAGGGGTGCCTCCCCAAGTGGGCCGAAGCCA
The DNA here is from genome assembly GCF_905146905.1 of Nyctereutes procyonoides. Lineage (NCBI taxonomy): Eukaryota > Metazoa > Chordata > Mammalia > Carnivora > Canidae > Nyctereutes > Nyctereutes procyonoides. Next base: position 29,746,045 of record NW_026575159.1, read on the forward strand.
GCCCTGCCCCCGCACCCAGGTGGGCATGGTCCTCCCGGGTAGACTGAGGCCCCTCCTACAATCCCCGTGGGGAACTCCGCTCCAGAACACGTGAACCCACTTCACAGATGAGAACACTGAGGCTCTCTGCCCAGGGCCCCCGGCTCCCAAATCCCAAGCCCTCAGCCCTTCTTGGAGCCACGAGCAGAGGCCCCGGTGACTTGCTTATTCATGGGTTTGGCACCCTGTGTCCTGTGGAGGAAAATCAGCAGATTTAGGGTTTCACTGAATGAAAAGAACAATTCTCTCATAGGCTTTTAAAATTATTAACTTCCCAAAAGGATCCCTTTGGGTTTCCCTTCATCTTACGTCTAAAAATTTATTTTTGAACAACATACAAGTTCACAAGGCATGAATTTCTGGTAAGAGCTCATGACGGGCCTCCCTGCCCTTCTGTCCAGTGCGAGGCTGGGCAGGCCAGATGCGGGGGGCCGGGTGTGGACCCTGGGGTGCCTGCACGCTCAGCGTGTCCACCGGCGCCCGCTCCCGCACCTCTGCCAAGTGGACGTTTCATCTTCTCGTTGGTCTGTGGTCACCCCTCAGGGGCACACCTCAGACCGCGGGTGCCCAGAAACCCCGGCCCAGGCTCTGTGGGGCCTCCTCCCAGCTCTGCGGCTGCGCCTCTGCCCCCCGGGTTCCTTCTCATTACGAGGAGCCAGTGCAACGAAGCAGCATTATCCCAATTTATGAATGAGGATGCAGCCCGGGGAACCGTGTGTGCGTCCCCTCTAGTATCCACAGTGGCCCCGCAAGGCGGGCATCAGGGAACCCTTGGGGGTGCAGGTGCATCCCAGCGGCCCTGTCGCCGACCGCGTGCCCACTGGGACATCAGTAGAACAGCGAGAGGCGGGGTTTGCTTGGCGGCTCCCTCCGTGCTCAGCACAGACCCAAGCCACGAAGACCTACATCTCCTTAAAAATTATTTTTAGCAGTTCTACTCCTAGGTCTGTAGCCCCAAGGGCTAACAATAAATATTCAAATGCTTGTACACCCACGTTCACAACAGCCAAGAGGGAGAGACAACCCAAATGTTTGCCCGTGGATGAACGGACATGCAACGTGTGGGCCCGTCCCCCCTGCCGTGGAATATTACTCGGCCTCGAAGAGGGAGCGTATTCTGCTACACAGAAGGAAAGATCGTGCAAAGCGAAAGACGCCAGATACCACGGACACGTACCGCAGGAGCCTGTTATTGGAAGTGCCCAGACCAGGCAAATCCACGGAGGCAGGCAGCAGGTCCTGCGAGGCCGGGGAGGGAAGAGGACGGAGGGGTTGCCTGCTGGGTCCGGGGGTTTTCTCTGAGGTGAGGATACAAGGGTCCTGGAACTAGACGCAGGTGGTGGTTGCCCAATCCTGTGAATCTACTAAACGCCGCTGGACTGAAGACATGAAAAGCAAAACTCTCCCTGCTTTCTCCCTGAGGAGGAGGGAGGGAGGAGGGCGGAGCCTGGGGGTCTTGTGGGGTTTCTGGGAGGAGGTGCTGAGCTGACCGGGGTCCTGGGGCCTCGGGAGGGGGGGAGACTAAGGCCACTCTGGAGAAGCCCAGGCTCTCGGCAGCAGCACCATCCTTCCTCCTGGGGGTGGGTGGGGTGAGGATGCAGCCTTAACACCAGCTGACCAGAGGACCACCCCCCAGTCGGCACCCACGGCTCGCTGGGCTCCCTTACCCAACACCCCCCTCGGGCCTCTGGGTGCACATGAGGGACATTAGCCCTGCAGCAGCCACAGGACACCTCTGCCGACAGGAGGGCCTGGGATGCAGCCCTGAGAGCACGGCCCCCGGGGGCGGGGGGAGATTCCGGGCAGAGGGCCTGGAGCAGGGTCCAGAGGCCGGGTCTGCCCAGCAGCACCCTTCCACCGGCCGGGAGGACCAGGCTGGAGGCGGCCAGGGGCAGGTCGTGGTCCAGCCGGCGCCCTCCCATCACGAGCTGGCAAGGCACCCGTCTCGCAGGGCTCCCAGCCCTGATGCTGTAGGCACCCGGGGCAGGACAAGGTCAAGGTCAGCACCCCAGGCCTGGACCACAGAGGCACGGTCCTGCGCCCCCAGACCACTTGGCTTCCGCAGAGGCGCCTCTGCCATGGGACAGGGAGGCATGTCTGGGGCTGGGATGGCTGGAGGCCGCCGTCCCTCCCTGTCCCCCTGTCCTCCCACTGTAGAGCCCTCCCTGGGGCCAGCACTGCAGACAGCCAGCAGCGACGGGAGAAGCACGGGCGCCCTCTGGCGGGCACTGGGCCCCAGGCCTGCTGCAGCCCCGTCGCCCTGGGACCCCAGAGCCAGGGAACCCGCCCTTGTGCCCAGCGGCTCCCCACAAGTCCCCATCAGCGCTGACGACAGAGAAACCCTCTAACGTGGAGCCCTGACCACCGTCACCATGACTGCGGGCGTCGCCTGGGCCAGGAACTGAGCCAAGTGGCTTACTGCTCACTCATCCTGGGGGAGAGGCCGCCCCGCAGGTGCCCCGGGGTGGGGGACGGGGGGGGGGGGCAAGGCGTCCCTTACCTCCCCGACCTGGGCTCCCACCGCAGGCCCCTGACCCCACTGTGGGGACAGTGGCGCCCGCGCCTTCCAGAACGTGCCAGAAGCCTGCCTTTTCCTTCCCGCCTCCTGAGAGCCTCCACCCCCACCCCCGAGGAAGAGCTCTCCCCTCTGCTGGTCCTTCCTCCTCTTACCCTCACCCACAGTACAAGATCCTCTCCCTGAAAAAGACACTAGAAGCAAAGGGAGCGAAACTAACCCACAACTAAAAGCTGAAGTTCATAGGAAAAAGTACATAAAACTTGGCCGACTTTTGAAAGTCTGCAGCACAATTAAGGACACGTGAGGCCCAGCAGGGCCTGACACCCGCTCGTCAAGTGGTAACGGGAACGGCCTCGGTCTGATGGAGACTGGCTTCCAGAACTAACTCGGCCTGGCGTGCAGGAGGGAGGGAGCCCGTGGGGTTCACGCCATTCACAGCGGATGGAACGGGGTGGGGGGACCCGCGGAGCCTGGGAGGCCAAGTTACTCCCGGCTCGCAGGCCGGCGGGTCGAGGCGGGCTGTCCTCCGTGGGACAGGGCCCCCCACACACGTGCCACCACCTCCGGGATGGGGCTCTCCTCCTTACCCCGAATCCCCAGAGGAGCTCTGGACACACAGAGACCCAGGTGACATGGCGTCACAGGGCCTGACGCCAACACCCTCATCCCTTATCCATGAAATGGGCACAATTCAGGCACCAACGGGCCCTGGAGAGCAAAGGCCAGGGTGCGCAGCCGGAGCTGAACATGGTCACCTACCAATGTCCATGCCTCCGGGTCGCCTAAGCAGTTGGATGAAGCAGGGGGTGTTGCATCTGCGGCTTCTCGAGCACGGCGTCCTGACCTGGGTGTTCATGGGGATCGGACGGCCGAGGATCTTACGACAGTGCAGGTCCCGGGTCGGGGGGTCAGGAGGCTGCTGGGGGCCTGGTACTCTGCATGGCTATCGGAGCTCCCACTGCGCAGGAAGGGCCGATGGAGAAGCCAGGGCACAGCAGCGCCGACAGGGGTCCAGGGCCTGGCGACGCCACCAGGCCTTGTCCTAGGCCCGTCCCTGCTGGCAGATCGGAACTCGGTTCCCGCTCTGCACTTGCAGGAGCCTGATGGCAGCGAACTCACTTCCGGGGCCCCAAGTGCCGAGAGATGCTCATTGTGTCAAAGAGCAGCAGAAGCGGGTGGGTTCCCACCCCCGTGCTCACGGCTGGCCCGCGCTGGCCCTGCGAGGGGACGCAGCCTGTGGCCTGGGTGACTCAGTGCCAGCAGCAGGGTTCCTGCCGCCCGCAAACACCAGCCTACTGAGTCTCTCGCTCTGAGCGTCTCTCCCCCTCCCTTCCTCTCCCCTCCTGCTCTCCCTGGAGATGCAGGGGCCTCAGGGTCTCTGGAGGACAGAGTGACCACGCAGAGTGGCAGTGACCAGCCGGAGAGTTAAAGTCACTTGTGCTGCACTGAGTCCCTGAGCTCGGGGACAGCACATGCTGCGTGGCTCCCTCACGGTAAGAACTTCGGAGACGTTACCATTTACCAGCTTGGAGGCCGAACCCCAGAAGCTGGTATGTACGGACTGACCTCACCCCCCAGTCCCGGGGACAGGCCTCACTGGGGGGTGGCCACACAGCCCATGTGCACCGTCCTCACTCGGCCAGGGGTCAGCACTGGGGCAGTCACATCCGTCTCACAGGAGAGGAAATAGGATCTCAGGCCCTGTGCACGTGTGTGCGCACACACATGTGGACACAGATGCAGAGGTGTGTGTGCACAAAGATGCAGAGACGTGCACAGACTCACAGACACACGCAGACCCAGAGGCGTGCACACACATATACCTGCAGATGCAGAGATGTGCACACACACCAAGAGACATTCACAGATTCACACATATAGACGTGCACATACACACCTGCAGATGCAGACATGCAGAGATGTGCACACACAGACGTTCATAGATTCACACACAGACGTGCACACACACACCTGCAGATGCAGAAACATTTACACAGGTACAGATGGTCACACACATTCACAGAGTCACAGACACATTCACAGATTCACACACACATGCACAGATGTGTGCGTGCACACAGACATGCACACAGATTCACACACGCAGACACATGCACACAGACACACACACATGCAGAGATGTGCACAGACTCACACACAGACCTGAATCTGTGGCCCTGGACACACTGGTGAAGAATAACTTTAGAAGGAGCAAGATAAAACTGAAGACCATTAGGAGCCCCAGTCCCCCACTTGCCTAATTTTTAACAGTAAACACACATTAAATGTGCGTGCTTATGAAAGCGCAGAACAATGCCTGGCACCCAGCCTTTCTGCCCTCGGTTTCCTTGTTGGCGAATCAAGAACAACAACAGTGCCAGCCTCTTGAAGCTGCAAGGATTAATTATTTCAGCCAAGCCACTTGCCCAAGGACATACAGCTATTAGGTGGACGATCCTCAATTGCCACAAAACCATCCTGTGTCAAGCTCTTTTAAAAATGCTGCCTCCGGCCCCTGCAAGAGCTGCACACGCAAGTGCACACATGTGCGTGCGCACTGCCCAGCCCTCCCTCATACAAGAGTAACCCGAGGTGTCCCCCGGTCTCAAGGCAGAGTGAGTGGAAAAACCCAGGCTTCAAGGCAGACCCGACTCCGGTTCATCTGTGCGTCTTCAGCTCGGGCTTCAGCATCCTGCTCCTGGTCTGTCCTGGAGACTAAGTCCACACCGTCCGTTCCCCGGGGCTTGCTGGGAGTGTTCGAGATCACGGACACACATACCAGGCATGGGCCTCCTAATATCAGGGTCCTCTCCCTGGACCCCCAGGTGCTCTGATTTTTGCCTTTCCATTTCCAAGATGCCCTGTAAATGCCATCAGTGAGCTCGTCGCAGGTGCACACGACTCTTATTTCTTCTGCCTTATGCCTCGGGACGTCTGCACATGCTGCATTGCGGGCCTTGAAGACCCCTCCTCTGCTCCACACAGAGCCTGCCTGCAGGATCACCCCCTTTTCCCTCAGCCTCGGGGACCCACGGCGCAGAGTCAAAGCACTCCTGCTTCTTGGCTCCCTCCGGCTGGAGGTCTCAAGCTCAAATGGCCTGTGGGACCAGGGAAATGCCATCGACAAGGAAGCAGGGCTTGCCTGAGAGGTCAGAGGGCGATGGAGACCCCAAGGAGGGGGGGAGCCACCAGGGAGCTCCAGCAGGTTACTGCTTTGAGGGAGGGAGGCCTGGGAAGGGATGGGGAGGCCTGACCTTCCCCTTCTCTGAAAGGCAGGTATCCAGGTGCACGTGAACGGGGTGCAGGCCGTGCGTTTGCCAAGCCTGCCCCGTACTGACAAGGCCTCCTCCTCTCAGCAAGAGGCACCTGTGTCTGCCAGCGGTCTGCCCCTGTGCCTGTCGCCCTCACTCCCTGCAGGGCCCGCAGGTCACAAGGACAGCAAGTCCACCGTCACCAGCCATCCCTTGAGGCCTCCCACGCCCGCCTGTCCCCTGCAAAGCGCCCTCTGTGGAAGCCACCTGGGTTATCTACACTGGGGGGCCATCCATCCCCGCCCCCCAGGCCAGCAGGAGCACCTCAAGGGCGAGCTCTGACCCCCACCTGTTTCAGGAGCCATGCCTGGCACACGGGAAGAGGCTGCTTGCCAAACGGCTGGCCAAGGAAGGTCCCCTGTGGTGTCTCTCCACCTGGCATTGTTACGCACAGGATGGAAAGTTTGAGGGGAACAGCCTCCTCGGGTGGAGGGGCAGTAGGTAGTTTCTAAATAAGTTCGCCAGGCAGGCCAGGCTTGCCCTGGGCTCCTCAGTGAGGGGCCCCTCTCCTGGGGTGTGTGGGACCCGTGTTTTGCCAGAAACTTTCAGAGCCTTTGTCCCAGGGCCTAGGAGCCATCTGTGGATGGGCGGAAGCCACCGACGCCAACACGCTGTCCAGGGACCCGGGGCAGCCCTGCTGGTCCCTGCCTGGGTCACCACCTGCATCTTGCTCTGCTGCATGCAGACCCCGGAAGCAGGGGTGGGCAGGGGTCTGTGGGCAGGGTCAGGCAGGCGGTGCCTGGCACAGAACACTCTAGATCCTGGTTATTTATTCACAGCCATACGGAGCCCCAGCGTCCTGTACGTAGTGGAGCCTCAGTACAAATTTGTGAAAACAATGGATAAACGAAAACAAAACCATTAAGAACATAACGATGTCAGCCGTGCGCCAGGCACCGTCCGAGACCCCAAAGTGCCCACAGTGGGTACAATTACTACGCCCATAATTCAAACAAGGGAACTGAGGTTTGGGGTTAATAAACACACGGTCACTCAGCTGAGCACCTGGCAAACTGGGGATCTGCATCCAGACCCCTGCCTGCCTGAGCTCTGGCCCCCATGCCCCCCTGCTGCCAGGGTGAGGTCCAGTGTCCCAGGGGAGGATGGAAGTGGGGACTCTGGCTGGCCGAGGGGCGTGGGCGCCGGCGCTGGGCAGGGAAGGAGGCTGGGGTGGGAAGAAGGGGAGGCAGCAAAGAGGCAGGTGGGAAGTCCTGAGGTGGACAGGAGGCAGGCCGAGGGCTCGACATCAGGGCATACACCTGCCTTTATAGGAACAGACTGTCACAGTCCCCGGCAGGGACACGGCCTTCCTTCGTATCTCAGAAGATGAAATGGATCTGTCGTCCATTTCTGCATCCCCAGTGTCCGGCACAAGTGGGCACTTTAACTCCATCCAAGCAACAGGTGGTTGCTGAGCACCTAGCAGGTGTCAGGCACTGTGCCAGGCACTGGGGAGCCTGCGGCAGTGGTGGCCACGGTGACAGTGACCACGGGAATGACCATGGCATAAGGATGAGCGTGAGGACGGTGCTCCGCGGGGAGCCCTGTTCTAAAAGCTCAAAGTTCGCTGTCGGTCCACAGAAGGCATAATGATCACCAGGGTGTGAAGGAGAACCCGAGGGTGGGCCACTAACGTCCCCAGGTCACGGGTGATGACAGAGCTCCTAGAGAAGCTTTGCAGGGTCCCGTCTCAACTGGCAAGCTCCCCGCCCCACCCCTACCTGTGCATGGGATCAGGCCCTGAGCTCTGCACCTGCTGAGACCCCCACTGAGCCCCTCTATGCATGGGATCGGGCCCTGCGATCTGCACCTGCTGAGGCCTGCCCCACCCCTGCCTGTGCACGGGATCGAGACCTGAGCTCTGCACCTTGTGAGACTCCTCCCCCTGCCCCCACCGTGTATGGGATTAGGCCCCAAGCTCCACACCTGCTGAGGCCCTCCCAGCAAACCCACCCCATGGAGAAAGGCCTGCCCAGACACCTCTGTACCCACTGCAGGAAGCATTTACAAACAGAAGCTGGCCTCATTCATCTCTCCAGAGCCATGGAGCCCTTTTAATTAAAGCAGCTGCCCAGCTGTCTGTGGATGAGGGATGGCCCTGGACCGTGCGAGAGCGGCCCTGCATCTGTCTTGTTAGTGGCCTGGTGGCCGGGAGCTGCTTGTGCAGGGCGGGAAGACAGCCTCGGCCAAGGAGGTCTGACGGAGAGGACCGCCCCAGCCTGGGGTGCTGTAGCTCTGCCAGGACGGGCTGTCCCCACTCGGCCCCGGGGGAAACAAGGACCAGCCTGGCTTCTGCGGCTGTTGCAGACGTGGGCCCCTCAGCCTCCGGAGCGCCCTGAGGACCAGCCTCAGATGCTGGCCGCAGGAAGGCTGCACTGGGGAAGGTGGCCTTCCAGGGATGGGCCTGGGAAGAGCACTGGGCTCAGGTCACAGACGTCCTCTCTAGGACTGTTTCCCCTCTGTCACTTGGGAGTGAGATTGGTCCTGCTGCCCGGGGTGGCTGTGAGGGCTAAAAGTAGTAACCTGGCCAACCACTTGAACTCAGACGAAGGAGTGCCAGGGACACACAGCAACAGCCATGTTGATGCTGGAAATAGCACAAGATGCCCATCTGTTCTGAGCTTCCTCCCCAGAGCACCACGGGTGGCGTGAAACATCACAGACGTGAGGCACGTAGTGGGCCCTCAAAAACGTTAGTGGAAACCTAATCCCCTCTGCACCCCATCCTTCCCCCCACCAAAACCTGCCTCCCGAACACAGTGCTCCCAGGACGGTCTGCTGGAAGAGCCGGGTGGTCTGGGAGCGGGAAAGCCATCCTTGCCAACAGGATGGGGCTGACATCCAGGGAGCTGGGCCCCGGCTGGCCTCAAGCTGGACTTGCAGTTATCCTGGTCACCTGACTGAGCCCAGGTTTCCTCATCTGTCGCAGGGAAAGCAACCCCCACATCGCGACACACACAACCCAGGCCTGAGTGCATGCAAGTCCCAACAGCGGTCACCCTTCCTCCCAAGCCAGCCCCGGGCCACCCCTGCATCTTTCTGCAAAATATCCCATGTCCCTTCCTTTTGAGGAGCCAACAGCCAAGTGCTCCCTAGCCTACTTCACAAAGCATGGCCCCAAACCATGCACAGGAACCCATGGGGTGCCGATCACAATGCAGATTCCCGGCCCCAACCCACAGCACCAGGACCCTGGGGGCAGGCCCCGGCATCAGCGTTACAGAGCCACCCAAACTGGGGTCTAGGAGCCACAGCCTGAACACAAGCAGGGCTCTGGGCTTGGCGCCCACTTCTGAGCCTGGTGTGAGGCCGGAGACTGGGTCTCCGGGGCCTAAGAGGTCCGTTCGAGAATCCACAGGGTCTCCAGAGGTGAAAGCCCACCAATTAAAGCTGCTTTCTACCAACCCCACAGGGAGGAAATCATGTCTGACCAGAGCATCGCCCTTGATACCCTTCCTGGAAAAAGCCAAGAGGGACGGTCGCTCAGGCGGACTCTCCTAAATCTGTCACCACCAATGTCCATCACTGTCCGGCGCTGAATGCCACCAGCAAGGGGGGCAGGCCAGCAGCTGCAAGGGGGCTGCTTTATGTTCATAATTACTCTGGCGTAACTATTAGGGAAGACCTAGGTCCTGGCGCCACCCCCTATGTGTCTCAGCTGCATGACCTTGGGCAGGTCACCTAACCTTGCAGAGAACCAAAAACAGAAACGCAAAACAAGAAATGGAAATGTTCCCAGAGCTCTAACCCTCCTTATCTCAGAGACTCCCAACTACCTCTCTTCATTTTCTTTACTTCTTCGACTCACCCATTTCATAATGTGCTAAATGTAAGAATAATACTTGCTCGACGTTGCAGGTCACAAAGTTGTTTTTTGTTTTTTGTTTTAAAGAGGCTACAGAAGCAGGAAAGCATGAGCAATAATCCCACCACTTCAAAAGGCAGCCCTTAGAGCTTTCTATCTTGTTCCCTCCAAATAACTACCGTACACATCCTCCTGGGCTGAGGGCAAACAATATAGAAGCCGTCGTGCAGTCTTCATTTCTCAACTTGTAGGAAAATGGGTGTGCCATTATATCCCCAGCAAAAAAAAATTCTTCATCAGCATCGTTTTTAATTCCTTTTAAGCTTCAAGGAGATGCACCATCATTTCTTCACCTAAATATTCCAAATGGGGACCCCAGCGGTCTCCCGATTCGTGTCTGTTGCTAATAACCCTTTGTGTTTTAGCCAAAAGGACACCATTTCTGGCCCTCGGGATTTTGTTCTTACCACAGAAAAAGACCAGAAACCAATGAAATGCCAGAACGTGGGCTGAGCACTGTGCAAAATTAAACAACAGAGATCCTTCATCATCCCCTTTCCTGAGGGAAGGGTCTAAAAAGAACCTTCTTTCCATAGCACCCCCAGCTGCTAGGGATGATTGCTCCCATCTTCTCGGATGAAGAAACTTGCTCAGGGAGGTCAAGCAGGTCCCAGCTACTGCTGATGAAACCTCATCTGTAACATGCTTCCTGAGGTCACAGAACCTCACTGCTGGGCAGACAACTTCTAGAACGGCAGAGGAAGGACCCCAGAAAATCTGCTCTTCCAAACAATGAGAACATTCTCAAAAAAGTGTTAAAATCAGCTGTTTTGAAATCTGGAAATTAACTGCAGACTTGCAATAATCCAAGAAGCGTTTGTTTTGGTTTTTTCCTTCTTCAGTAAGAAAGGAAAGCTTTATGGTGTTTTAACTTACACTATCCCCTTTTCCCTGTCCCCAGCTCCACAGTTACCTTAACCAACAGCCCAGCAATCATGAGAGCTATGAAAAACAGCCTGTGCCAGCCACTGGCGGGGGGTGGGGGGGTGTGCAGAGGAAGTTTGGAGCTCCCCCTACCCCCAAATTGCCATTATCCGGCCTGTCTGGCAGTGCCCTGAAAAGCTCCATTCCCATGGCTTGTCTTCATTTGATCTGACTCAGAGCTTGCTCACTGATAAAATCATATGCCCATGGCATTTGTTGAAAACAATCACAGGCCATTTTTTAACACTGCAGTTGCCTAAATGGGCATTACTGGTTGGAGCTAACAAGAGGATGACCATAAAGCTAGAAAGGAAAAACTGAAAAGAAAAAAAAAAAAGGAAAAACTGGGAAATGGGAAACTGAAATGTGTTGATACACCGCTGGGAGACTAAAAGGACCCACACGAATATAGGGCTGTGTAAGTTCCCAGGAAACACTTGGGATGGCCCCAGTCTCACTTCTGGAGGACCCTGAGACCCTGCACAAACAGACAGCAAAGGTTGAGATGGGGTTGTCGACGTCCCGCCAGAGCACCGTGCACCCCAAAACGCACACAGGTTCCCTCAGCAGAGATTGGGAGACCTGCCGGCTCGAGGCATTTAAGGAAATCTCTACGCAATGACTAGCTGACCCCAAAGCGAGCCAAGCAGAGACCTCATGGCCACACGTGATAAAGAATGCAGACTTACAGAATCCATCCAGGAAAGCCACGAGGCAAACACGCAGTGGCAGCAGCAACAAGAGCAACAACACTCAACCCTCCAGGGGATGGAGAACTTCATTTCCAGAGTTGCCATATGATGTCATTTTATTTTTATTACTTTTTTTTATAACATTTTATTTATTCATGAGAGACACAGAGAGACAGAGATGCAGACACAGGCAGAGGGAGAAGCAGGCTCCCTGCAGGGAGCCCGACGTGGGGCTTGATCCTGGGTCTCCGGGACCAGGCCCTGGGCTGAAGGTGGCGCTAAACCGCTGAGCCGCCCGGGCTGCTCTATGACGTCATTTTAAATGTCTAGCTTTGAACAGAAAACTCTAAGACACACAAAGACCCAGGAAAGTATGGCCCATCCACAGCCGATAGCAACTCCCCCCAAGGAATCCAGGGTTTAGCAGAGATACAACATCCACTGTGACAAATACTTTCAAAGGAAAACAAAAAAGAAACATCTACTGACTTACAGGCAAGTAGGAGAATAGAATGATGCCTCACTAAATAGTAACAAGTGAATAAAGCAATAATAATAAAGCAGTGTGGAAGGGCTTACAACATACACAGAGGTAATTTGTATGATAATAATAGCGCAGGAGAAGAGAGAGGGAGCAGAGCTATGTGGCCCTCCACACAGCATCGAAATTAAGTTGGTATCAATCCAAACTACACCTTTTAAAGTTAAGATGTTGATTAGAATCCCCGGAGGAGTGGGGCAACTGCTAAGAAAATAATTCAAAAAACATATAACAGTCAAAGAAACAACAAAGGAATCAAAATTGCATGCTGGAAAAAATATCTATCTAAAAACAAAACGCAAGCACGCAGGAATTGAGGCGCAAAAGGGGGAAAAAAAAGGACCCACAGAAAACAAACAGCAAAATGGCAGATTTAAATCCTACCATGTCGGTGACTGACTATAGATCGACTCCTACTACTACCCCACGGGCAGAACTTGGCAGGAGGCATGGAAACATGATCCGGCTGCGTGCGGTCTATAAAAGATGCATTTCGGATTCTAAGACACACCGGGTTTTGTTTTTTGTTTTTTGTTTTTTTTAGATTTTATTTATTTATTCATGAGAGAGAGGGGGAGGGGGAGAGAGAGAGGGAGAAGCAGGCTCCATGCAGGGAGCCCGATGTGGGATTTGATCCCGGGACTCCAGGATCACTACCTGGGCAGAAGGCAGGCGCCAAACTTCTAAGCCACCCAAGGATCCCCCACACCGGGTTTTAAGTGAAAGGACGGATGGAAAAGAAACGTCACGGGCGGAAAAGAAGGATCCCGCACACACCACCACCCCCACCCCCGCAGCGGCAGCGGCTACACCGCTATCGGCCGGAGCGGACTCGAAGACATGGAGTTTTTAGTAGAGCTGAAGAAGGAGATTTTTTTTTGTTTGTTTGTTTTTTTAAATTTTTTTTTAATTGGAGTTCAATTTGCAACATATAGCGTAACACCCAGTGCTCATCCCAAGTGCCCCCCTCAGTGCCCATCACCCAGTCACCCCATTCCCCCACCCACCCACCTCCCTTTCCACTACCCCTTGTTCGTTTCCTAGAGTTAGGAGTCTCTCATGTTCTGTCTCCCTTTCTGATACTTCTCAAGGACAAACATTATATGGTTTCATTCATTTGGGGAATATTAAAAAATAGTGAAAGGGAATAAAGGGGAAAGGAGAAGGAGATTTTAAATTGGTCAAGGTTTCCGTCCATCAGCAGGGGCATCACAGTTCCGAGGCTCCTAAGACAGCCCCGAAGTACGGGAACCAGAACTTCACCGCATAAGGACTGGTTGGGTCCCTCACCCCCACCCCCGCCCCTCAGCCATTCAGGACATCACCAGGGGGAAGAGCCCGGAACTCCCCCAGCCCCTTCCACCATTCAAACCTCAAGAAAGCCCAACTCTGGGAAACGAACAAGGGGTAGTGGAAGGGAAGGTGGGCGGGGGGTTGGGGTGACTGGGTGATGGGCACCGAAGGGAGGCACTTGGCGGGATGAGCACTGGATGTTATGCTATATGTTGGCAAACTGAACTCCCAACGTCCTCTCAAACTCACTTTGAATCTTGTCTCATCTTCTGGCCTCAGTGCAGAACGGGGCCGGGCTGGGGACTGGGCTGGGGGGATGTGAGGGGACCCCGGTCTGGCTGGGGAGACCTCCTGCCCATGCCCCCCACTCCCAGGCCTGCCTTGTGCGGGGCCCAGGACAGACCGCAGGAAAGAGCAGGGTCCTCACCCACCTCCACCCACCGCTCCCTCTTCGCCAGCTGTGCCCTGGAGTGGCCACAGGCTGGTGCTGCTGGGCACGGTGCCTGGGTCCTCAGGGGGCTTCCAGTGCCACCCCCCTGCTGCCGGCCACCCCAGGCAGGGGCACTCTCCCTCCTCACGGGCAGCTGGATCCACAGAGCCTCGTGCTGCCCTGGGCAGGGATCCCGGCAGTGACTCCTGGGACCACACCCAGGCCATGCTCAGGTGCCGCCTCCCCCTGGTCTCCAACAGCAGCTCCGACCTGCCCCCCAAGTCTCGTGCCTTCCACTGTCCATCCCTATCCTGCAGCCCCCGCACCCACCCCTGCACCCAGGGCCAGGCCTCGGCGCCCTCCTCCCCCGCTGGTACCCGCGGAGGCGCCCCTGCCCCGTGCCCCCGCCCTGGACTGCGTGCGAGGCCAGGTTAACTGAGCCAACGTAAGCAGCACTAGTCACATGATGCTCTGCGGTCCTGGAGCCACCCCAGGTGCGGTGTGAGTACGATAAATGGGAGCAGGCACGGGGAGGAGCTCTGAAGCCCGGCAGCTGGCTGTGCCACCTTAGGGAGGTTTCTTCGCCTCTCTGAGCCCCGTTTTTCCCATTTATAAAATATGAGCTGCCGACATTCACGGAGCGCTTACCCTGTGCCAAGTGACGTGGATGGGTGAACCCACTGGTCCCCTCGGCAGGCGCTGGGGTGACCCCGCCCTGCAGAGGTGGACGTGGAGGCGCGGAGAAGGTGAAGAGCCGTGCCAAGGGCCAGGCCCCGCAAGCGGCAAAGCCAGGATTGGAACCCAGGACAAGTGACCACGCACATCTATCTGATCCTCTCACAAGTGTGCCTGGCACAGCGCCTGGCATGCCGCAGGTGACCAGCAAGCGTGAGTACCCTCAGTACACAGGTGTCATCGGGCGAGGGCAGGCCTGTGCCAGGGCCGGGCCATTGGCCCACGTCTGCTCTGGCCCCCTCACGTCCACTGAGCCTAACACACCTCCAACCGCCCGATCCCCACCCCGCCCCTGGCCTTCCAGGCAAGGCTCAGGTCACAGGGCCTCCGGTGGCCCCAGGAGCAGCGCAGACGGGCTCACCTCAGCCCACGGGCACGTGTCGGCTGCGCTTGGGGTGCCGCGGAGCTCAAGTAACAGTGTGCAGTCTTCCCACCTGCAGAGCGCCCCTACCTTGGGTGAGCCAGCGGTCAAGCTGGAGACGGGGACCCTAGCCTGTCACCTGACTCACCTCCTTGACTGTCCTTAGTCCGCTGCAAACAACACCCCCAGCGCCTGCAACCAACCACATTGCAGAGGTTGCCGGGCCCCTCGGCCTGTGACCTCACACCCTTGGCCCACAGGGCAGTCGGGCTGTCCTCCCTGGGGCTCCCCCTGTCCCACCCCCGGGCTCCCGCAGCCCCCTCTGCCCAGACGTCTGCAGGTAGGGAAGGTGGGGAAATAAACGCCCGGCAGGTGGACGGCAGCGCGAAGAGGGGGTCCGCGGTAGCCGTCACAGCAGCAGCAGCAGCAGCAGCAGACACAAGATGTATTTCTGTGCCGCGCTGGCGGCTGGGTACACGGCACATGGTGGACGCGTGTGTCACCTGGAGCGCATGGCAGTGCCGGGCCCGCCAGGGGCTCCTGCTACTGAGTGCAGTGCAGTGCACACCGACCCCGGGGTCACCTGTTTATAAAAACGCCTTTTGCGGCTGTGTTCAGCGCTCCCCGCCTCCCGGAGAGCGCTAAGCGAGAGCGGGGCAGCAGCTGCCCAGGGCCTGGTATCACTTCGGGGCTGCGTTCCTCCTGCTGGGTCAGGTCACCCTGTGATGCGCAGGGCTGGGGGGGGGCGGTGGACGACGCCCAGGCCACCCTGCAGGCACAGTCCGTTCGTGCCCTGCGGCTGCACACTGAACCCCCCCCCCGGGGCGCCCTGCAACCACAGGACCCCCAGGGAACGCCCCCTCCCACCCTGCCCCCCCTGAAACCAGCCCGGCTTCGCCCACCCCGTCAGCACGCACGGCCCGCGCAGGCACCCACCACGAGGCCGCAGCTCCCTACTGGAGGGACGCTGGGCCTGGCTCTCGCATCCTCAGCCCTCTCGGCCCCCGTGAAATGGGCACCGTGCCCTGGAGGGCATTACCTGGGGTCTCCCCACCCGGGGCTGGGCCTGCCAGTCAGAACTGTCCCTGCAAAACCCCTAGACACCCGCACACACGCTTCTCAAGGAGGGACCGCTGGCAATGAGTTCAGGGGGAAATTAGGGAGAGAAGCCCTCCCCCCAGAACATTATAGGGTGGGGGGTGGGGGGGGATGAGCACTGCCCCTCCCCCTCACTCCTGGGGGTCAGAGAAGTGGACTTGCCTTCAAATGAGGAGCCTGGCCAGCGTGCCCCGCTGCCAATGGGTGTGAGGCGTGTGGCCCCAAGCTGGATCCCGTGACCGAGGGACGCTGTAGGGATGGGGCGCAGGGGTAAGAGCAAAGAAGATTCCAGAACATGGACCTAGAAGCCGGGTGGGGGCTTGGTCTCCCAACTTGTGCGATGGCGACGCCAATCCCCCTTTCCAATCACACTCTCCACTGTGGAATCATCCAGCAGGACAGCTCTCGGGCCTCCTGCCCCACCATAGTGCTCCCCCAAAGGAGAAAACGCTCCCCTCCCCACACCCCCTCATGCAGGCAGAGGGCTCCGGCCGGCTGCAGGCCCCGGGGGAGCGCTTACTCCATCTGGGACACTGGGACCCATCTCTGCTTGGCGGGGGAGTGGGCTTGGGGGTAGGCGGCCCAAGAATACTTCTTACAGGCTGTGCTCCATCCCCCTCCTCAAACACACCCAAGGACCCCCCCTCCACCCGCCCCCCCACCAAGGAGGCCCGGATCCCCGGGTGTGATAGTTGGGACCTTTCCCCACCTGAGCCCATGCGCCCCCCGCCCCATCCTCCGGCCTCCCACATGCACCGTGAAGCAACTCGCCAAGGCGCAGGCGTCCTTGACCATCCTGTGGGGATTCTGATGCCCCCTCCTTCTATCCCGTCACTTTCCACAAAGCAGGGACCTCAGGTTCAGCAGTTTCAGACCCCAAATGCCAGCCAAGCCCGATCAGCTCCCGTGCCCCTCAGCCGGCCGTCTGCGCCCTGTGCCGCGCTGCCCCCACCCCACGGTGTCTCTGAGCCATTCCCCTTCCGCAAGCCTCCCCCTTACAGGAAGCCTTCCTGCTCTTCCCACCGGGAAGCACTTCGGAGAAGGAGAAGGCGGGGAAGCAGCATCCCTTCTCTCCCACGTTCCTATCCTTGCCCTAAACACATCCTGTGCAAGTGCTCTGGGGGCAAACAGGCTGGGACAGGTCAGTGGGGACCCAGTACCCTGCATAGGAAGTTCGAGACCACGCTGCTCACTCCCTAGACTGTGAGAGGAGGTGCTCCTCGCCCAGACCCCCAGCCCATCCAGAGAGGACTTCCTGGAGGACAGAGCAAACCTCATCTCCCACCAGGACTCAGCTGCAGCTAGACAAGGTCCCGGGGACGGGGAGGGGGGTCCCCACGTAGGACGGCCCGAGCCAAAGCCCAAGGGCATCTAAGGCCAGCGTGGGGAGCAGGGGCGCTCCCAGGGGCTCCCCACCCCTGCCCTGCCCTGCCCTGGGAGCTCCCAGGGACATAAAGGTCACCCCAGCCTCAAAGCTCTCACTCTGCAGGACCAGGTCTGCCGATGAGGACATTTCGGGACTGAGGTGTGGGCGCTTGTGTTCCTCTTGTCCTCCTGACCCGTGTCCCCAGCTCACAGGTGGCACAGCCGACGGCCAAGCCCAGGCAGCCTGAGGGCCGACCCAAGCCCAGGCCCGGGTGCCACACGGTGTCCCGGCAGCTGGCGCCCAGGGCCCGTCTCAGGACCGAGCTTCCCTGCCGCGCGGCTCCCTCTCCTGCTATTCTGTTATTTGATTCCATTCTATTATTCTATTTCATTTTTTAATATTCTAGCTGTGACCCACTAACTCGATTTTGTGACCCACTAATGGATCATAGCCCATGGTTTAGACGATATTCCCGGGCAGGGTTTTGCAGCCAGAGGTGGACCCGGGCAGGCCTGGGAGGCGAGCGAGCTGGGAATGTGCATGTGGGTCTGGAGGCTAAGACTCAACAGCCCTGCAGGGTGGGCGCCACTGCCCCCGATGCAGAGCTGAGGCCAGCAAGGCATGGGAGGCCCATTCGGTGGCCCCGGTGGCATGGTGGGGGCGTTGCAGCCACAGCCATCTGGATTACACCAGGCAGGAGGGAGCTACAGAGGCGGAAGGCTGGCATCGGGCCTGAACTCGAGGGTGCCCCCCTCCCTACACCCTGCACCACTTCCATCACCTCGGCCAGTAAGGACGGGCACCACGGAGAACTGCGCCCTCAGCAAGGACTCCCACCCGAGGACCCCTGGAGAGGGCCCCGGGGCCCTGGGCACTGAGGATGGGAGGAAGACTCATGCCGTGTGGCTTTGGGCACCTCTCGCACCCTCTCTGGGCCCCAGTGGCACCGCCTACCAGAAGAGGTCAGGATCCTTTCACCTCCTGAAGGCTGGGGCTCACCCCACTCGAGGATTCAGTTCAGGAGGGCAGAGTGCCTGCCCCCAGTGTCCAGGCTGGGAGGTGAGGAGGAGGCTGAGCCAAGCCCTGGGGTTCCCTGCCATGGGTCAGGGCCTGAACCACCTCCTGGTGCAGGACACGGGAAGCTCCACCAGCGAAGACGTTCTGGAAACACAGAGCTCGATGTGAGGCCCAGAGCAGGTGCCTGGTGGGAGCCCCTGCCCCGCCCCCGTTGCCCATGCTCCCAGCACAGGTGTGGCTCAGGGTCGGCTTCGGCCAGAAGGTCCCTCACATCACCTGGCTGGCCATCAGCCCGGCTTCTTGAGCACCTGCCCACTGGAGTCCCCCAGACGTAGACGGGACAATCCCACCATCACTGCCCGGGGCCTCCCACCTGCCCCCACCTGCTCCCCAGCCCCCACTCCCAAGGCAGCTAGAAGGCTTTCCTGAACCTCAGACCTGACCCCGCCTTAGCTTGGCACCTCCAGCTCCTACCCATCCCCTCCTCCCGCCTGCTCAGAGCTCCCCCTGCAAGCCCCCCCTGCCCACCTCACTGCCATTCTCTCCCATTACTTGACCCCATGGCCCCGCTACTCCCCTTTCCAGCAAGACCCCTCCTCCCCCTCTCCTCAGGCTGGAGCTGTATCCCGTGTTCCAGGCCTGGGTCTAGGGAACAGGGGGGAGCCCTGGGGGCGGCAGCAATCAGGACAAGCGTGGGCAGGGCACTTCTGCCTCTGACACCTGATCCGCATCCTGCTGGGATGCCGCACCACAGCACACAGGCCTCGGCGCGATCCCCTGCCGGCCCCGAACCTGCCCCTGCAGGTGTGCACTGGCCTGGCGTGCAAAGCCCGAGACCAACAACAATTGACATTTTGCCAAACCCATCAGTTTCTGAGTCTCCTCCGGTGTCCTGTGGAGAAGAGCGAGGGAGAACCTGGGCAGACAATAGGTCAGTGGCTTCTAAACTTCTGTTAATGAGAACAACAGGGATGCTGGCCCCGGGTCCGCATGGAAGGAGGGCTGTCGTGCCAGCCACGGGGCTCTAACCCGACTGGAGCAGCATCTCTCACTAGTGACTCAGATTACGATCCCGAAGAAGCCCCACCCGGAACAGCAAGGGACAGCCCACCAGTCCGCGGTCGGCGTGCTCACGGATGTGCCGTGTCGGTGTCTGGGGGGGTCCTACACGTGGGAACAAACGGGGATTCGAGGAACATCTGCTACCTGACCGGCTGAATGACCGAATGCATGAATGGTACTGGGGCTGGCACTTCAGGCCGTCTTTCCAGCCCTTTTAAAATCTCGAACACGATAAATCATGATAAGCACACGTTCCTAGAAACAGGTGTAGGTTCGTAGCTTAACACTAACTGGTGCTTCTCAGTTATTAAGGTGAACCGATGTGGTCGCCCCAACAGGGGATGACTGCCTGGATCTCTAACCTCTAACACAGCCCCTGGCTGGTGGTCCAACCCCGGGCACCTGCCCCAGCACATCCACACCTCCCCGCCCTGCCTGCGAGCCTGGGGGACCTGGTGATCCAACCCCGGGCACCTGCCCCAGCGCATCCACACCTCACCCGCCCTCCCTGGGAGCCTGGGGGAGCTGGTGGTCCAACCCTAGGCACCTGCCCCAGCACATCCACACCTCCCCTGCTCCCCCTGTGATCCTAGGGGTGCTGGTGGTCCAACCCCGGGCACCTGCCCCAGTGCATTCACATCTCTCCCACTGTTCCTGTGAGCCTGGGGAGGCTGGTGGTCCAACCCCAGGCACCTGCCCCAGCGCATCCATACCTCCCCTGCTCCCCCTGTGATCCTAGGGGTGCTGGTGGTCCAACCCCAGGCACCTGCCCCAGCGCATCCATACCTCTCCTGCCCTCCCTGGGAGCCTGGGAGAGCTGGTGGTCCAACCCTGGGCACCTGCCCCAGCACATCCACACCTCCCCTGCTCCCCCTGTGATCCTAGGGGTGCTGGTGGTCCAACCCTGGGCACCTGCCCCAGTGCATCCACATCTCTCCCACTGTTCCTGTGAGCCTGGGGAGGCTGGTGATCCAACCCCAGGCACCTGCCCCAGCGCATCCATACCTCACCTGCCCTCCCTGGGAGCCTGGGGGAGCTGGTGGTCCAACCCCAGGCACCTGCCCCAGCACATCCACACCTCCCCTGCTCCCCCTGTGATCCTAAGGGTGCTGGTGGTCCAACCCCGGGCACCTGCCCCAGTGCATCCACACCTCCCCCACTGTCCCTGCAAGCCTGGGGTTCAATGGCACAAGCAGAGTTGCCCGGGCTGCGCGCCAGTGAAGCACCAGCAGGAGGGAATGGCTGGACACTGGGAAGGCAGCGACAGGATCCAGGGCTCCCAGCATCACTGGCCTCTGAGAAGCGGTGGGAGGCTTCTTCTGAAGCTGGTCTGGGTCCTTTCTGCATTCACACGTTTAACCATTTAATGAGCATGTTTTGACATTTTTGGGAGATGATGAACACCAAACATAATAAACAAATGCGTCACACAGCAGGGCCAAAGCGCTGAGGGCACGTGCCATGCTCTTCTGCAGGGACCCCCATGGCTAAGGGGCTCCCTGAGACAGGAGCGTGCTGGCCCTTGGGAGGACAGCAGAGGACAGGGTGACTGGGGGCCGCTAGTGAGGGGGAGGAGGCACTGACATCCCAGGGACCCAGGGTCGATGCGGAAGGACTTTGGCTTTCATGCAGAGATGGGAAGCTTCTAGAGCTTCCTGAAACCACCCGCCCTGACTTCTGCTGTAAAGGAAACCCACAGGTCTCCAGCATCTACCTTTGCTCCCTCTGAAGGAAGCACAGGCTGTGCGCAGGTGCAGCCGCTGCGGGAAACAGCCAGGGGGGGTCCCTCGGTTACAGATGTTCCCCACGAGCCCCCGATTCTTCTCCCATGAGAAGTCCCCCCGAAAGGAACCGCAAGAAGCACAGAAACACTCGTGCATGTGTGACCAAAGCCCCCGTGTCCACGCATGGAGGGGGGCATGAGCAAGGGGTGCTCCTTCTCCAGGGGAAGAGTACTCAGCCCTAGACGGGGGGGGGGGGGTGTCCAAGACGGACCTTGAAAACCTGATGCCGAGTGAAAGGAACCAGACGCCAAAAAGCCACCTACGTGTCTGACTCCGTTTACGTGAAATGCAAGCAGGGGAGCAGGGGGCTGGTGTGTGCGGGTGTAGGGTCCCCTATGGGGGCGACGATACGGACGGGGCACTGGCAGTGGCTGCACGCACAGTGAATGCACCAAGTGCCACCAGATTGCACGCTCCGAAGTTGTGATACGTTCTGACACGTATCTGAGCTCAAGGGGAGCTACCCCAGCGATCCGCACTGTCCCCACTCACAGGGGGCTCCAGCCTCCCACCTCTGACCCGCTCAGCACAGAAACGCAGGAGCTGGCCGTCACCGCCTGCTGCCCACAAGCCCCAGCTGGTACCAGCCCGTCCCCGAGCGGCCGCGTCTCAGCCTTGAAGCCAGAGACCCAAGCAGGGTTAAGGGTCTTGCCAGCCTGCAGACCAGGAGGGGCTCTGACCGCGGAGCCGGCCTGGACGTGTACCCAGGGGCGCCTGGCGCTGGGGGGGGGGGCGGGGGCCTGGCCTGGGGAGTCGCTGTCCTTCCCGAGCTCAGTCTTCACTCCCCATGTCCCCGGCGGTGGACTAAGAAGGGGAAAGCAGCTACTGGAAGCTGAAGGAATTACGTCCACCGATTTTCATAATCCCCTCCTGTGAACGTCCTCCCCAAAAATAACCAAAGGCAGCTGAGCTAATGTTCGCCCTGCAAGAAGCGCGTCCGCCCTCCCACACCTTCAGCCTGGGTCTGGGCTGCGAGGCCCCGTGTCCACTGACGGTGGATGCGCTCCCCCGAAATTATCCTTTCTCACTCCCGTTCAGCTGGTGGAAAATGGAAGGATTTTCAAGTAGATGTGATCCGGAAAATTGGCCCCAGTGGCGTGTGTGTGTTTAATTACGCAGACGCTGAAGCCCAGGGCACGGGAGGCTGCTCTGTGAGCCCGGGCCCTTTGATTTTGGGGGGGGGGGTGGTTGGCAGCAAGAGAATATTGTGGGTGGACAGCAAGGGTGGATTTCACAAAA
Source organism: Nyctereutes procyonoides (assembly GCF_905146905.1). Classification (NCBI taxonomy): domain Eukaryota; kingdom Metazoa; phylum Chordata; class Mammalia; order Carnivora; family Canidae; genus Nyctereutes; species Nyctereutes procyonoides. The sequence goes on from NW_026575159.1 coordinate 29,768,320, forward strand.
ACAAAGACTCAGCAGGGTGGGCCACAGTCAGCCCCAAATGTGTCCCACATGCATCGCCTCCCTTGCTGGGCTCCTGCTATAGGCTCTTCATCCCCCCCCAGGGCAGCCCCAGCCTGGTGGGGGGCCTCTCCCTGGCCGGGCCCACTGTGCCGGCAGGGGCGCTCCCCGGCTCGAGTGCCTGCCGTGGCTCCCCAGCACCCGCAAGACAATGGGGCCTGGTTCTAGGGCTTCCCATCCCAGCCCTACCACTTCCTGGCTGTGTAACTCGGGGAAAACCAACCTCTGTGCCCCAACCACTCATTAAGAGAACGTGTACCGAGCACCTAACACGCTCTAAGACCTGGGGGTTAGAGCAGAGAACCACAGCACCGCCCGATAAGCAGTAAACCACACTCCCCTGCACCAGAATGGAGACTCCACAGGACGGGAGCCGAGTGGGAATTCTAGGTTCACCAAGGAAAGAGGCAGGGTTGTACAAGTGGAGCCCAAGAAAGGGCGCCCTTTTCTCCTCTCCTGAAGGGCAGTGAGAGAGCAAGCCAGGCAGGTAGCTGGGGGAGGGGCATTCCGGGCACAGGGAACAGCATGTGCAAAGGTCCCGTGGTAGGAGCAGCGTGGCCTGGGAACTTAAGATCAGGTGGGGCCTTGTGTCCATGGGAAGAACCTGGCTTCGAACTCACGAGTGGCTTCTCATTCCACCCAGAATAAGATCCAAAAGGAGCAAGATTGGTTTGATTTTCAATGTGTCATTCCGGTTGCTGTCTGGATAGACCAGAGGGGCAAAAGTGGGGCACCCTGACACCAGTAAGCCTGAGTTCTCGCACGTCAGCACACGACTCCACGGGATGGTGGTAACGGCCCTGCCAGCCGGGCCTGCATCGCAGCTCCCCTCGAGCACAGTGACGGCCTGGCGCACACGAGGGGTTCGTGAGGCTAGTGACTGTCGGGGGAGCACTCGCGGGCCCAAGGGTGAGCCAGCGGGGGCAGCTGCCGACCTAGGACGGGGGCAGGGGCTGAGCAGGGCCGGGCGCCCTGTGGCTGCTCCTGCTCCGCCCCATCCATCCTCCTCCCTGTCCTCCCCACTGACGGAGGACAACCCTGAGGAGGGACCACCTCCCGACCCCACATTAGGGTCCTCGTCATCTGACCGCAAGCAAGAAGGGACTGGCCTGGAGCTTCCTAGAAATGGAATAGTTGCCGCTGCCCCAGAGGGAATTTTAAGAACCAGATATCTCTGGGAATGGGCCGTTTTGCCCAAAATATGGGTGAGGGTCTCTGTCCCATGACAGGTGAGAGGACCAAAGCGGCTGCCCATCATCCCTTAGTGTGCTCAAGCTGCAGATGCAGTGAGACTCCCCTGCCCAGCCCCTTCTCACCCCCCGCCCGGCCCCTCATCCCCCTCAGGTTGATCCTGATGAGCCCAGTTGAGTGGCCAGCAGAGCCCCACTCACTCCTGAGAGCATCTGTTCCCATTAATATCAGAAGCTCGACAATATCTGGATGAGGGGCGTCTGGGTGGGGTCCTGGGATCGAGTCCCACATCAGGCTCCCTCTGCCTGTGTCTTTGCCTCTCTCTGTGTGTCTCATGAATAAATAAATAAAATCTTAAAAAAAGAATATCTGGATGAATGCACAAACAAGAACACCGGGCCACAGGTCACCAGAAACAAGACCAAGGCTGCACGACCTGCCCTGAGCTGTTCCTCAAACGTGCAAGGAGGAGCCGGAGCCCGAGGGAGGCCTGGAGCCCCTGTGGCCTCAGACGCTCTGCAGCCCCAGCTGGGCCCCTGTCACCACTGCAGGCGCCCCACAGTCAGAGACACAGACATCCGCTGGCTCCCCTGACACCCCCATCCTGCCAACCGCAGCCCCCTCCAGCCCCTCGCCCGAGTCTTTGTCTGGCATTGTGCACAAGGGCGCTGGCTCTGGGCTCCAGGGTCATTTGTTGGGGCCGATGCTCCGGCCTGAGCCCAGGGAAGGAGCCCGCCCGCCCAGCACGTCCTCCCGCCGCAGCCCTCTCTGACCTCTGGTCATGTGCGTTGAGGCCCGGACCCCCGAGGACCTGATGACATCCAGTCTACCCCACACTCCCCCATCTCAGAAACCCCCTGCAGCACCAGTTTGAGTCTCAAACGTCCTCACTCTCACCGCCCCCCCCCAGGAACCAGGGAACGTCATCCCCAGTGGGCCCGGGGGTGCAAGTGGAAGACCCCTGCCGCGGCGGTTCCACGGGGCACCAAGCCACACAGCCCAGAATCTGCCCCCGGGGCTGCTCAGGACCCGAGCACACGGGGCGTGGTGAGCCAACTACAGGCACACATGGAAGTGCCCACACTGGGGGTCCCACCTGCCCCGCCCTGGCTCCTTGGCTGTGTGCATGGCTGCCCCCCAGCACCCCCTCCCCAAACAGCGAGGGGGCTTCCTCGGATACTCGGAAGATGGGGGCACCACCTGCCCTGGGATCCTCCGAGGGTGGGATTCTCATGCTGGGAGCTGGAGGTGGATTAAATGGGCATGTTTTGGGGAGGGGGAACACAGACCCTAAAGAGCGTTCAGGAGAAAAGTACTACGTGATGATTAGTTAATACTTCACAGGCCCATAAATATGCCAAGCGCTGTGCAGCCGAACGCTGTCCACTGCTGGCTGGCAGGTGGCACCCTCCGGGCACTCCTGACACCGGTTCCTCCCTGGCAGCAGCTGAGGGTCCTGCTGAGCCACAGGGGCCGGGCAGGGGCTCCCGGCCCCGGCTCCCCCCACCACCTTCTCTCCTGCGGTCGGAATTCAGCGTCCTGGGAGCCGGGGAGGGCGATGCTGGCCACACAGCAGGGAGATGGGGGGGCACTGTGTGTCCCTGGGAGGCTTGCTGCTGCGCCCCGAGCCCCACCCACACTCAATCTCTGCTCGAATATTTCTACAATGTTGACACGATGGGGCACAGCGCCTGGCACATCCCAGCCACCCGGGCTTCGCTCCGTGGAGGGACGGATGAGAATCCCAAAAGCCGCCAGCCCCGAGGGCCCCCGATTCCATGCCGGGTTTCCAAGGGACAGGGACCACTCTCCCTGCAAGTATTTTATCATAAGAGGTGACAGATACGTGGCCGGGAATGGAGAACGCTACGAACGCATTTTACACACATTTGGCTTTATCTTAATAAAAAACGCACCTGAAATGCTCTATTTTTGTGCCGTATTTGTTTTGAAACGAAGCCCTCCCACCCAGAGCGTCCGCCTACTTGAGCCCCCACCACCCTCCTGCAACGGGGGACCCTCCTCCCAATTTCAGGACTCACCCCTCCGGTGGCCCACATTCAGAACACCCACCGGAGACCCCTCTGCCTCTTCTCTCCAGACGTTTCTGAGGGGTCACTATATTTAAATGCTTGTTGGACAAATACTCAAAACCTAAATCGGACGGCACAAGGGGAGTGCTTTCAAAACCCGCAAATCTCCCTACAAACACGGGGCGGTATTACCAGCTCAAGAGGAGTCTGTGTTCCACGCCCTCACCCTCCGGAGGACCCCAGGCCCACTTCTCCCTCCCCAGGCCAGCTCCGCTCAGCTCTCGGCGGCTCCCTCCCAACTCCACGCTGCCAGGGACCTCGCCTCTCGCGTCCCCAAACTGCAGAGCCTCGGGGCAGGAGGGATCAGATCTAATCCCCATGATCCTTTCACCCTGGGGTGGGGGGATGTGGAGGCCCAGAGTGGGCAAGCGAGTGCACGGAGGCCACACAGCAAGTCACTGCCCAGGGCACGACGCTGAGCCTAAAGCCTTGTCCATTCAATTCCCTCAAGAACAGAGCTTTCCAGTTTAATACTCTTGGGGGAGGAAAAGGATGAGTCTTTTTTTTTTTTTTTAAGGAAAAGAAAACTCTAAATAACCAAGTATAACCTAAGAATAACTGAGGTTTATCTCAATTTTCTGCTTACACAGCCAGGGAAGGCTCTGGGGAGTATTTCTAACATTTACTTGTAAAACACGAGCCACCAGGCCCCTCGGGTGCTGTGTCCCACTGCCCCAGCTCCCTTCACCGGAGGACGGCGCTGCCCGGTCAGCGAGAGCGAGCTTCCAATAGGAAGCGGGCCTCGGAGCAGGTGCCCACACCCCCACCCCTGCCAGGCGTCCCAGGGACTCTACCCAATGGGCAGGCAGAGGGTAGACGCTCTCCAGCACTCAGGGCTGAGCGCAGTCTAACCCACGCCCCACCCCCATGCCCACCCCCCACTCCTCTCTGAGCCCCAGACCCTCGGGCTTTCTGACGAGAAGCCCATCCCCATGTCAGGGCTGCCCTCCAGGCTCTTCCCTCAGCAAAGGCGGCAGCCGTGGAGGCCCCGGCAGGTTGGACAGACACCTGGACTCTCCTTGGTCCCAGCTGAGGTATCACATCCTCCAAGAGTCTTTCATCTTGGCCCCCATGTGGTTCCCTCACATTGCACCTAGTCTGAAGCTTTCCAAGCACCCGGAGATACTGGAGGACCCAGGAAGATAAAAATTCAATGCCAAGTTCCTGTGTAATCATGGCTTCTACTGGGAAAGGCAGGGCATCTTGTTACCCATACTATCCTGGGGCCTCGTACAGCACCAAGCACAGATTTGTGCTATAGTGCCTGCTGCAGAAGGATGGGTGGGTGGGTGGGTGGGAGGGTGGATAAGTAGATGGATGGATGGATGGATGGGTGGATGGATGGATGGATGGATGGATGGATGTGTAGGTGGGTGGATGTGTAGGTGGGTGGATGAATGAATGGATGGATGGATGAGTAGGTGGGTGGATGAATGGATGGATGGATGAGTAGGTGGGTGGATGGATGGGTGGATGGATGAGTAGGTGGGTGGATGGATGGGTGGATGGATGAGTAGATGGATGGATGGATGCATGGGTAGGTGGATGGATGGGTGGATGGATAGATAGGTAGGTAGGTGAGTGGATGGGTGGATGGATGGATGGGTGAGTGGGTGGATAGACAGATGGGTGGCTGGATGGGTGGGCAGAAAAATGGGTGGATGAATAAGTGAGAAGATGGATGGATGCATGCATGCTCAGGCGAATACGTGGTCCAAAGAGACAAATGGATATATGGGTGCATGGGTGGATGGATGGTGGATGGATGGCTAGATGGATGGTTAGGTGAATACATGGTCCAAAGGGACAAATGGATGGATGGCTGGTTGGGGGACAGACGAGGGGGTGGATGAGCGAGCAGGAGGATGGCTGGTTCAAAATGGACAGGTCGGTGGGTGGATGGGTGGACACACAGGCAGATGGCAGAGCTGGAAATAAAAGTCTGGTGTGTCAGGATCCGAGTTCCCTGCTTTCTCGGGCCTCCCCCCCCACTCCCCTCCTCTCAGACATGGCTCCGGAACCAGCTGTCAGCGACAAGTGATGGGGGCTGCAGACCCACGCGGCCTCTGGCTGTCAGGAAGCCTGACAGCCCATGTCACGGAGGACCGCATCCCGCCTTCCCTTCCCCGGAGCCCGCTCGGCTCCCTCGGTGTCCAGGAGAGGAGCAGGAGGCAGGACTGTGCCACCTCTTGTAATCACGAGGAGCAAACAAAACAAAACACTCCTTCCCCAGCTCGTTCCCAAAATAGCCTCTCTCGCCACCCAGACACGCTGGCTGGCTGGCTCTCCCTCATTCAGACCTGACTAGGCAGATTTTCTAGAGCCCGGAGCTGGGCGGAGGGAGGCAGCGGGGGCGGGGGGCGGGGGCGAGAGCCCGAGACACCCACCGGTCCGGGCAGGAACGACTGGGGCAGCGCCACCTGGCAGGGCAGCTGGGAGCCGGCAGAGAGGGGCCGGGCCCTGTGCCAGCGTCTCGGCGATCCTCGCCATCCCAAATCCACCCTGCAGGGAACGTGGTGCTGACCCCATTTCGCGTACGAGTAAACCAAGGCCCGGAGAGGGGGAATGACTGCTGAAGGCCACACGCACAGCTTTTCCCACGTCACCGTGGCCTCTGCCAACCGGGATCAGGGGGAGGAAGAGGATCCAGGGCAGTCAGGGAGGCTTCCTGGGGGAGAAGGCGGGGTTCAAGAGAGCCTCCCTGCCTTCCAACAAGAGCTGCGGGAGCCCCAGGAGCCCCACCCCCCCGCCATCCCTCACCTGGACAGAAGGAAGAGCCCTGGGAGGGAAGGCAGGAGGCCGGGATCAAAGAGGAGCGGTCCCCTCCGATGGAGGCTGAGCCATAAAACTTGGGGGGCACTCAGGAGACATGGGGGCCAGGGAGGCTGGGATGAGCCGGGGTGCCAGGGACCCAATGCTGCCCGGGGCCCAGACCTGAGCTGAGGATGACAGGACGAAGGCAAAACCGGGCGGCCTGGGCAGGGGGCGGGAGGTGGCTCCGCCCAGGACACCACTGCCCCTGCCTCCCGCCGGTCCAGGTTAGGTCAGGCTGCTCCCAGGACCAAACAGGTGAGCCCACTCGGGCGGCCCCTGCTCCGGGACGCCGTCCACAGCCCCTCGCCCTCTCCCTGCGACCAGCTGACCCCATCTCTGTCAGGCCGGATCCCGGCGGGGCTTGCACTCTCACAGCGCTCGTCCTCTACTTGCTAAACGACCGCGGTCGTCTCCTAGAGCCGTCGCCGGTCTTGGCCTCCACCACGCAGGGACCGGTACAGCCCCCCCATCACCTGTCCCCTGACACAGGCCACACCCTCCCCATGGCCCCCTTCCCCAGCCCTGAGGGCCCGAGCACAGCTTCCGCACAGGTCACACGGTGCCCCGGCACCCCCACCACCTGGCGCGGCCCCCAGCACAGCTTGTGCACCCTCCTTCACCGTGTCTCCCCGCAGACCCGACCCCAGGGCCTTCTACGCCCACCGCAGCACCTGTCCTCCATCTGCATCCTGTATGGTCCTTCTGGCTAAGTCCCCCCTGTCCCCCGGGGCTCAGCTCCCACCTGGCTGCCCCTCCCCAGGACACCTGCCTTGTCACCCCAGGGAAGCCCGGCCACACCGTGTGGTGGGAAGGCTGGCACCCGCTTGAGCCAGGACTGAACTCAGGCATGCTGGTGCCCCTACCCGGCTGCTGGGCCTCTCCGAGCCTCGTCTCCCCGACGTCTGGCAGGGAATGACAGCCCACCTAAAGGCTTCAGGACGGAGAGAATTTCACCCAGAGCGCTGGTCACAGGGTGACAGGAGAGCTGGGGCGGCCCAGATGGGGGAGCACAGATGCTGCCTCCGCACCGGGGCAGGCCAGGGTCAGGTCCCTTGGCCAGAGGCCCCGCGGCAGCTGCCAGGGATGCCCCAGGGAGGTGGGGGCTGATGTGCACTGTCCCATCGTCCTGCCCACGGAACAGGGCAGGAGCAGGTTGCTTCACTGAACACCTTTACGTGCCGCCCTAATACCTGGGCTACGCGAAGGCATGACCTGAGCAAACCGCCAGTCAGAGCTGTTTGGTTGGTTTGCGTGCATGTGGCCCCGGGTGAGCGGCCACCCCACCAAACGTGCTGTTCTTAGCCATGAAATGAAGCCTCCACCTGCCCGGAATAGGACGGTATCGGCTAAACGGGAGGCTCTACGGAGCACTTAGCCCCAAGTCACAGGCCGCGGACGCTCCGGAACAGCAGCTCACGAGGCAGGCAGGGCCTCCACGCCCCAGCTCGGGCACACGAAGCACAGAATCGTCCATAAAAGAGGCAACCAGGTGAGTATTTTAGTAAAGCTTTAAAGGAGACTATTTTTTGGATTTGTTTTCATCTTCTGCCCCTTTTATCTCATGACATCACTCAGGAAATAGTTTGCTACCTGTGAAGACAGTCACATACTGGGGACGTTCTTCATTCAGTCAAACGCCTGTTGACTATCCAAGCCACGCGCCGCCTTGTCATCGCGGGGCGGACACAGCGCACGCAACCGCCGCTCCCACAGAGGCTGTTCCGATCCGTGATGTTGCTGTTTTCCAGACGGGAAACTGAGGCAGTGAGGTCATCGGCCTCGGGAAGTCTCAGAGCCTGTGGCAGAGGAGCCCAGCTTAGAGCCCTTGTTGCCGCCCCCTCCCCTGCTCCCCCCAGCTCCCAACAGGCACCCCTGCACCTGCCACGCATCTTTGGTGAAAGTGCAATGAAAACGCACCATTTGAGATACTTCCCCGGAGCAGAGCCGGGACTCAAACCAAGAGAGGTGGGCTCTGGAGCACCAGCTCCCCAACCGTCCCCAGGCCTCGAGTTGCACCGTAGGGCCCCTTCATGCAGGCCACAAGCATGCAATGAGTGCCTACTGTTTGCTGGCCCCGTTCTGGCCGCCGAGGAGGACCCAGAATCGGCAGTGGGGAGGTACCTCCCTGACTGGAATGGAAACTCCCTTGTGACAGAAGAAGGCAGGGCCAGGGCATAGGTACGCGACACAAGAGGGGACAGAGGGTGATGACAGTGTGGCCGGGGCGGGGCTTGGAGCCGATTGAGGCAGGAAAGAGAGACGGTGTCCTGGGCAAGTGTTCATGGAACAGCAGGCAGGTGGGAGCACTTTCCCTGCTTCCTGGGCTGGACGTGGAGGTGGAGGTGGAGGTGGAGGTGGAGGGGGGGCAGCCAACCCACGCCTACCGGGTGCCCTGAGGGCTTTTACTACCTCCTTCTTTTATGGGGACGAGATTCAAGAGTGGAAATCTGGCCCAGCTCTTATTCCCAAGGAAGAACCAACGAGGTCTGGACCCACGACCCCCAGGGGCGGCCAAGAGCCACCACCCAGGAAAACCGAGCCCACCTACTCATGCCCTCCAGAGCCCACACCACCCTGCTTCCTCATTGCCAGGGCAACTGCCTTGAAGGGCCCTGATGCCCAGTGTGAGGCGGCGAGGTGGACACGGTGTCAGGAGCGCCTCAGCTGGGGCTACAAGGTGCTCAGGGCCTGACTGGTGCGGCGCTGGGCACACAGCCTTGCCTCCCCTCCCCCTCCTCCCCCTCTCCTCCAGCACCTGCCCAGGGCCTGGCCCTCTCAGGAGCCGCTGCTGGGCTTCAGCACCACGGAGCTGTCCACGCCCTGGGGGCCTGTGTCACCACCTGGGTCTCCTCCTCAGGCCTGTCCTGGGCCTCCCCGAGGTCCCACACGCCCCGCCAGCCTCCAGGCCTGGCCCCTACCCACAGGCCCACTGTCCTGCGGCAAGGAGGGACAGGAGGGCAGCACAGACACGGAGGCGAGTGGGGAGGCCAGTGGTCCCACTCCACCCCTGCCCAGGACTCCAGAAGTGAAGTTGTGGGAGGGCTGGGGGCGGGGGCGGCTGGCTGGAGGCACAGGTGTGGCCAGAGCAGGACAGGACGAGGTCAGGGATGGCAGGAGGGAAAGGGGGGCAGGGGGAGAAGCTCTTCATACCAAGCCACGCGGTGGCTGACCCTGCCCTTCACCAGCTGTTACGGTTAATAAGTGCAAAAAGGGGATTAGGGTCCTGGCCAGCAGCCTCTGCCGCCATTCCCCCAAAGGGCAGGTCTCCAGCCAGCCTCTGGCCCTCCTGCTGTGGTGGGAGCGGGAAGGCGGAGGACAAACCTCAGGCCTGGAGCAGCACCGCCTGGGTGGGGTGACCCCTTCAGTGCCCAGGAGCTCTAAAGAGGGCTCCCCTGCCCCTGCTAGTCCCCAGGGCAGCACCCCGCCTGCACAAAGGACCCCCAACGGGTCTTTGACGGTGGTAGCTCTACCTGAAAGATTTGGGGGGGGGGATGCTCACTTCCCAAAACAAGGATGGACAGACCCCAGTACGGTTTGACACAAAGGAATCGGGCTGACATCTATCAACTGCGCTGGTTTCCTGTAGCTGCTGCAACAAACCGCCGCTACCTTGTGGCCTAAAACAGCACAAATGTATTTTCTTACACTTCAAGAGCACAGAAGTCAGAAAAAATGGGTAAAATCAGGGTTTCAGGGGATCCCATTCTTTCTGGAAGCTCCGGCACTCTGCTGCCTGGGTCTCACCCTCCTCCCTCCTCCGCCTCCAAAGCAGGTGGGAGGCATATCTCCCCCCCCCCCCCCGCCCTCCGCTCTCCACCTCGGACTCTGGTCTCTGCCTTACTCTTAAGGATGCTTGGCCTCAGCCTGGCCCCTGGATGAACCAGGACACGCTCCCCGTGTTAAGGTCAGCCGTTTCGCAATCTTAAATTTGCCCTTGCCACACAAGGTAACATACTCACAGGTGTGCGGGCTTTTGGGGGCATTGCTCTGCCTGCCACACTGAGCACCTGCTAGGTTCCCCAGCTGCCCGGGGTGCTGCACAGGCGGTCCTCATGGAGCTCAGCTCCTCACCCTCACCCGCTCATAACAACTCCCCCTTCTGTGAAATGGAACAAGGCACAAAGGGGGTGTCATTACCCCCAAGATCTGCCTCTAAACAGCCAGGGCAGGAGGACCTAGATCCCGCTGTCCAGACCAGCGTCTAGCTTGAATGCACACAGTCCCCTGGGGATGCGGATGACACCAAGACTCCACCTGTCTACCTGGGTGCCAGGTGAGGCCGCAGACCGCACCTGGCACGGCCACATGGGAGACTCGCAGCTCCAAAGGACTGCACAGTGGCTGAGTTCATCAGCGCCCCCCTTGTGCTCCCTCAGCACCAGACCTGGGATGCAGAAAAGCACTCAAACGATAGCCACATGCCCCCGAGGCTCAGGCTTTCAAGGGAGAACTCAGGACCCACCTGGGGTCTGTGCCTAGCGACCAGGTGTGCACACTGTGGCCGTCGGCATCCCTACTGCGGGATGGGGAAAACCCGGAGGGAATAAGCGTAATCGTCCTACAGGGACACAGGTCAAAGTCTGCTTCTACTGTCTACCGCTGGGCAACCAGAGGCAAGTTCCTAGCGTTCCTGGGCCTCGGTTTCCCCACCTGTACTGTTGCCTAGCGCAGGTAAAACGATACGCAATGCTGTCGCTAGGGGCTAAGGCCCACTGTATGCAACGCTGTGCGGGACCCTTCTATCCATCAAATGCTAAATAAATAGATACAGGTGAGCACCTACCTCTTGGCTTTTGGCAGGTTTACATGGGTCTGGCTCCCTGAGCTCCACAGGCACCATCATCATCCCATTTCAAAGATGAGGAAACTGATCCTAGAGAGGGCCCTTTCATTAGTCACCCAGCTCCTGAGGCCAGCGGGCGGTACAGGTAAGACTCGAACCCAGCCGCCAGCCCGAGCCCGTGCTCTCAACCACCACAGCGTCCCATACAGCAGGTGCTCACCTGCCTGCTGACTGAAGGGGAGGTACCTGGCCACACAGAAAGATCCAGATCCACAATAAACTGCATCTTTCAGGGAACCTGGGCGGCTCAGTCGGTGAAGCATCTGCCTTCGGCTCAGGTCATGATCCTGGGGTCCTGGGATCGAGTCCCGCACCGGGCTCCCTGCTCAGGGGGAGCCTGCTTCTCCCTCTACCTCTGCTCCCCTCCCCCCTACACTCGTGCTTTCTTTCTCTCAAATAAATAAATCTTTAAAAATAAAAAAAAAAAACCTGCATCTTTTAACCAGCGCCTCACCACGTCTTCGGCAACATCTAGTCTGATTTTCTTTCTTTCCACTGACTTTCGCTCCATCTGGTTTTCATCCTTAACCATGTGCAGCACCGTGGCCACACCTGAGGCCACACCAGTCTGGCCCAGCACCTGCCTGCCCTGCACCTGAGGGCTCCGTGGTGGAGGGGGCTGGGGCGGAGGGAGCAGGGAGGCACGGCTGGTTCAGGCCTGCGTGCCCGGGGCCTCAGAGCTGTCCGAGTGGGACGGGCGTCAGGCTGCCGTCCCCGCATTTGTGAAACGAGGCCCCATGTGATCGTGTCTACAAGCACCTCCGTGATACGGCACGGGGCTGAACACACAGATGGCTCCAGCACGGCTAACGCAGTGAGACCAGGGACTTGGCTACGATACGTTGGGGAGAGAGAGGCACCCATTTACTGAACGCCAGCCCGCCACGCCCTAAAACGTCTCTGTGGGACTTGTCCACACGCGGCAACACGTCCCTGCTCATTACAAGCTCCCAACGGGGCAGGCACCCATTCCAGGTGAGGAGGCTCGGTGGGGTCCTCTCCTCGGGACCCTGGCCCTCCATCCCACAGACGTGGGCTCTGGGACCAGAAGATGGTGAAGAAGACAGACGCGCCTGGCAGTGGGTGTGCCAGCACCCCACGCGAGATGCCCACTGTCTCTCGATCCTCACGAGCCCAGGGCTGCGGCGCACACCCCACGGACCGGGGACAGCTGCGGCCACCCAAGGCCGAGGGGACCATCCAGGCCCCATGGTAGGTGTGAGCTCATCTGGGGTTCAAAGCCACCCGACTCCGAAGTCAAGGCAGGACCTCCATGAGACCCGCTCCCTTGGGACTGCGCCCCGACGGGTGTCGCCTGACTTATACGTGCACAAAGGTCCCGCCATCAGGGGTCTCTTCCCCGTTCTGCTGGTATTTCCCTGGCCGTGGGGAAGGTGGGAGAGGCGGCCTGGGGCCAGGACACCTGGCACACCAGGGTCCCCGCCTCCCTGGTGCCCACTCTGCCCACCGGGCCCACCCCTGGCCTGGGCCTGAGCATCGGAGCTCATAGGCCACAGTGCAGGCGAATCAATTTGACAAAAAAATGGGATCCTCACCTTCTTCTGATGTTGGAGAGAGAAGAGGAGAGGAGGGAAGGGCAGGGGAGGGGAGGGGAGAGGAAGGGAGGAGAGAGGAGGGGACGGCAGGGGAGGGAACCCTCAGGAGGTGCCCAGCACAGCTCCCGCTTCCCAAACTCTGTCAGTTTTAAGAGAGCGAAGGGCCAGAGAGGAAAGGCGGGCCTCCCTGTTGTCAGCCTGAGTCCCTGAGAGCGGCCGAGGGCCGGGCCTCCCCAGAGACATGGGGTCCCCGCAGAGGCCACCCAGCGGGGGTGGTGAGCCCGGCTCCCTCTCAGACCCTGGCTCCGCCGCGCCCTCCCCACGCTGACCCCGCTTCTGTGGGGAGACCAGGGGCCCCTGGGGCCCACAGCCTCCCACCCTTCAGGTCCTGTCACCCTCGGGGCAACCTGCACACAGACCCCGGCGTCGGGCCACCTGACCCCTCCTGAGCGGCCGGAGAGGGGCGTCACCCCAGGACCCCGCGGGCAGCGGGAGGACGGGGTGTGGGCTCAGGCCCTCGAGAGCCCAGCACCCCGAGTGGGACCCTTACCCAACCTCTGTGCTCCAGAGCCAGTGCCCTGAAGCCACGTGTCTCCCAGCAGGACCAAACCCGCCTGCGTCTACCCCTTCTCCCTGGGGATCACTGGGCTAACACGGCCATCACTGGGTCAGCCCCCCGCACCCCGCCTTCCCCACCCACCCAGAAACCCCGGACCTGCCAAACCCCTCAAACTTATGGGGCCGCTGACCCCGCACATGGGCACCGGGTTCTCAGCAGCGACACCAGTCACTCGACTGGGGGCCCTTTCTTGCCCCTCCCCGAATGATCGGCAGGAGCCCCGGGGGGCGCCCAGCTGCCAGGGGAGGAGCGCACCTGCCCCTCGTCACCCACCCCCATCCATCACCCCTGCAGGCCACTTCCCCACTGTAAAGCCCATCACAAACAACATGGGCACAGAGGGAGGACCAGCGGCTCCAGGTGGGTCCTGCTGGCGCGGACCAAGGTGCACCGTGGGCCTGGCCCTGCCCCGGGAGCAGAAGGAACTTACACCCAGCGTGTCTGGGATGCCCCCACCCAGCAGTGCCATCCATGCACTTCTCTGGGAAGGCCGGCACCTGACACCACGAGGGGCCCGGCGCCGTCACGCTTCCCATGCAAGGTGGACAAGGTGGACGCCCAGTGGTCCCCATCGTAGAGACGAGGAACACTGAGCCTCAGGACATTAATCTGTGGCTCTTGGTGTCGTGCAGGAGCACCTGGAGGCCAAGGAGCCTCAACAGCACCCCCGCACCCTGCAGCACGCCCTGCACATGGGCTGCCCTCCGTGCCCGCCACCCAGGGGCCCAGGCGCCGCGGGTGGGCGCCCCCTGCACAGCCATGCAGAGCTCCTCCGTCCCCGGGGGCCTGTCTGATGAGGACAGAACGGGGCCGGACTGGTGTGACTCGGAGCTGCAGGTAGAGGGCCACGCGCAGACGCACGAAGGTGGGTGCACAGCACCTCACCATGGCAGCCGTCGCGATGACCGCGACGTGCAATCTTCCACATCCCCAACGCCGGAGAAGGTGGCTTAGGAAGGTTCCACTGCACAGCCCGTTTATTTAAGCGACCCCCCAGGGCCGCAGCCTTACACCCACGTCACCAAAGCAGGGTCTGGGTTTCCTAAACAGGAAACCCCGAAGTTACAGGAAACTAAGGGGAGAACGAATGTGTTTTTCTGTAAGAGCAAAGAAACGCAAGAAGTGGGTGCCGGCTGTATGCGTGTCTGGGAGGTGAGGACGGGCAGCATCTGGAATCTCTGAACCACAGGCGTGGGGGGCGGGAGCGGCAGGTCTTTCTTCCCTATCCGTGTTTTCTAACTGGTCTCATGAGGATCGTGTGATATCAGAGCAGTTACTACGTTTAGTTTTCTACGGTGAAGAACCCCGCGTGGGGCAGATGCGGGCAACCTGGCCTCCCCACCTCTGGCCTCCACGGCGGGGCCCTGAGCCTGCCCACGACGCACCTGTGGCTGCGCCCCCAAGCCCTGAGCCCGAGCCGCGCGCAGCAGGAGTCCTAGTGGCCCCTGCTCAGCTCAGCTTTAGCTCCCGCTCAGCCCACGGGCTCCCTACCCCTAAGCATTCATGTAATTCCTGGGTGCCCAGGAGGTGCTCCCCGGGTTACTCTGTGGCAGAGGCACGTGCCCCGCCCACTGATGTCACCCAGCTGATCGGAGGCAGAAGCCGGGAGCAGGACACCGTGTCAGCCCCTCTGCACCTGGCGGAGGCGGGCTGGGGAGCCCAGGCTTTGAAGGGGGTCCTTGTGAGGCCCCTGTCACCTCTTACTAACTGACCAAGGTCTGGGCAATGCGAGATCCAGGAATAATGGCCGGACCCCACTGGCTAGTCGAGACTCACTCACTTGGACAAACGTAGACAAACCACAGCCAACCCCAGGCTGTATTAAAAAATCACACTACAAAACGGTCTCAAAATAGATCCCAATACACAATTCCCATGGCAACGGCCCCACGCCTGAGGACCGCCTCCGGGGAGCGGGGAGCAGAGGGGCCGCGGGGCAGGGTAGGCCCAGGCTCCCCAGGATGTGGCCTGGTGCAGGGACACAGAGGGGCCAGCCCTCCTTCCGGTCCCGAGCGTCCTCCCGGGACCGGGCCCCAGGAGAAGCAGCCACACCCGCAGACCTTCACAGGCTCCTCGAGGGGCCCGTGTCTCCGCGTCACGGAGCGCCAGGCTAGGTGCCAGGCCAGCCAGAGTGAGGGAGTTGGGGTGTAGCCAGTCCAGGGCGGGGGAGGCAGGGTCATGACGGGACAAGGTGAGAGATGGGTTCGGCCCACTGCCCACGGACGGAGCCCCCACCCCGTCCCCCGTCAGAGTGGGACGTGGGCACAGACGACAGTGAGGAGGCCTGGGGCCTTGCATTCAGGGTGTTCCCCCGAACACCCAGCAAACAGGCTCAGGACCTGGCCTGGCAGAGACGGAGGGGAGGGCAGTGTCAGCCTCGAGCGGGGGGAGCCGGGGGGTCAGGGGGCAGCAGCAGTGAGAGCTAAAGAGCTCGGGGCTTCTCTCTGGGGTGACAAGCCGGCTCTGAAGCTGGTGGGGGCGTGGATGGTCACACAGTCCGTGAACATACTAGAAACCGCGGCATCGCACACCTCGAGGAGGCAACCGTGGGGCATGTGCACCGCACCTCGATGATGCTGTGACGAAGAAGCCCTTGCCAGGCCTGGGCCGGGAGTCCTGACAGGGCGCCCTAGCGGTGCCGGGCAGCTGCCAGGTGAGCGGCGGGGCCCCCGTGCGCTCCACCTGTCATTTCTGTAGTCACGCGTCGGTCAGCGGCCCCGACTGTCTGCCCCGGTTGGCACCAGGAGCCCATTTTACAGATGCGCACGATCAGGCTAGGAAAGCTTCGCGAGCTCGCCAGGGTTGCACAGCTGGCACACAGCAGGCAGGAAAGAGGGCGCGGACACATAAACACGCACAGCATCGGCGACACGCATGTGGGGACGACGGGGCACGTGCCTTGGCAGGCTGCAGGACCGCGGCCCAAGACACGGTCAGGCCTGCCTCTGCTTCCACTGCAGCCGGCACCATCCCACCCCGGCATCCCCCTGCGCATGCGCACACCCAGTGTGCCAGCACCTCCTCCAAGGCCGGATTCGGGGACCCCCTTCCAGAGCCAGACTGTGTGCTCACCCCTCTGCGCTCCTGGGGTCTAGACGGCAGCTCCCAGCCCCCTGCCCACAGCCAGCCCATCTGGGGGGCTGCTCGGGATGGAACGTTTCTGTCTCTGCAGAATTCATACGGAGTCTTGGAATCCTAACCCCAGTGCAATAGCATCGGGAGGTAATTAAGATCATGAGGCTGGGGCCCCGGGACCTCAGGAGAAGGAAGGAACCAGTCTCCTCTCTCTCTCTGATGGCAGACGGTGGCCGCCTGCAAGCCCGGAATCGGGCCCTCACGCGACCAGGGCTGCGATAGCAACCTCCCGGCCTCCAGGGCTGTGAGGGATAAACCGGTCCTCTTGCAGCCACTTCACTGCGGCCACCTGCGCTGACCAAGACGGGCACACAGACGCCCGTGTCCCCGGGGCCATCTGGCTCTGGGGCAGGGGACCCAGCACTCCCAGGGCACGGAGGACAAACCCGAGGTTCCTTCCCACACCCGGGCACACGGAGGGAGGAGGCGGGACTCAGAATCCCGAACCCCCCAACCCCAGCGCCCGCTCGGCCTGGAACACCTGTGCCGACCCCACCTGGCCGGGAGCCCCCGTCCCCCTCTTCCCGTGCTCCGCCTTGGGCCCTCCAACTTTGCCGACATCTTCATGGACACCAACAGCTCCAAGGCAACCTCAGACTCAGACTCAGACACCAACAGCTCCAAGGCGGCCGAGCTCAGACTCCCACCGGCCCTGAGGCCAGGCAGCAAACCGGGGATCCCTCACCGGGGTGGCCTGCGTGCACAGCAGGCGCTTCTCGGAAGGCCGCCCCCAAGGGCCACATCCCCTGGCAGGGCAGCCCAGGGCCATGGCGACTCCTCCCCTTCGAGCTTCCCCCATGCTGGGTCCCCACCCCACATCCTCACAGCCTTGGTGAGGGGGATAAAAAAGTAGTGTGGGGTTCTAGAAATAGGGCTGGCCGTCAAGTCAGACACAAAGGGATTCAGATCCGGGCTCCTCATCCTTCGGTCGTGTGAGGGACAAGAAAAGTAGTCCAGCCCCCAGAGCCCCAGCTGGCCAGCTGCCCCAAAAGGGCAGAGGTAGGAGGATGGGGGAGGCAACGTTGTCCGCGGCAGGGCCCTGCCTGGGTGCCCAGGAGGCGCCTGAGCTGGGAACAAACACCAAAGCAGCCGAGGACTTGGGGACGGGGGGTGGCGGGGGCAGTGGGGAGGCATCCTACGGCCCCCCACACTACCCTCCACCCATCCTGCCCCCAGAATGAGCCGAGATCTCTCGGCCCTGGCGCGGGAGGACCTCACCCCACTCCCAGCCTTCCTCCACAGCCTGAGCCCAATTTAGCTTCTCCCGGAAGATCTCGGCTGACCCCGCTGGGCCGGCCAAACCTTGCAAAGCCCAGCTCCGTCCTGGGCTCACAGCGAGCCCACATGCACCAGGCCCCTTTGCAGGCAGGCAGGACCATGTGACCACATGGCACCCCGTGGGACGGGAGGAGCGAGGCACAGTGATCCCAGATCCGTCCCATGGAAACGCCTGGCTCATGCCTTCCCAGCCCCCGGCGGAACAGAGAGGCCGCCGAGGACCTGAGGGGAGCAGAGCCTCAAGCTGGAAGGAGCCTGGGGCCCCGAACGACCAAGCAGCGCAGAGCCTCTGGCCTGCCCTGGCGCGAGAGCAAAACAAACGTGTATCGCGCGGAGCCACCGACACCCAGGCTTGCTTGTTACAGCCACCAGCCCACGCTGACTCATACACGTCCCTGCCCCCGTCCCGCCTCCTCGCCCTTGGTCCCCTGCAGTGTCGTCAGCCAGTTCGTGTCACTCTCCCGCTCCGTTCTGCGAGCTGTTTGAGACCCGAGACCCAGGGCTTATTCACTTCTGCTCCTAGCTGGGGCAGGTGCGGAACGGGCACTCAGAAACTGCGCCTGACGATTACGCTCGGATTCCTCAGAACAAGGCCACCCGGAGAACGGGATGTGCGTCCCCTAAGGGCCTTGAGGCCTTCGCTTGCCCCTGATTCTACGAGAGTAAGTGGTTACTACGGATCCGCCACATGCCAGGCACCAGCCTAGGCTCACTTTACCCTTCGTATAAAGCAGAGGCGCGCTTCTCCACAGCCCCCGGTGGGCAGGCCGCAGAGGCAGGGGTGAAAGCCCGGACTCTGGGGCTCAGGGACACATGGGCCTCCCTGAGAAGCAGTCCACGCGGGCCTGCCCCCTGCAGATCCACCTCCCACCGAGGACACGCATTGCAGCCACCGGCGCAGCCCACGTGTCTACGGTCCCCAGAACCTCCTTCACGAGCTGCTCGCCCCTCCCCACCCCCAGCACAGCAGAGTGCAAAGACTGGGAACTCGGGGCGAGGAGACGAAGTGGGCACGGGTGCCGCCCCCACCCCCCAGCCGGCCAGGTGTGATGTCACAGGAACGGTGGACCCTGGGCCCAGGGCCTCCCCGTCCAGGAGCTCCAGTCGGGCTTGGGCATGAGGACCCATCCTGGGGGGGCTTGGAGACCAAACAGGACTCGCAGGGACTGCCCTCTGTGCACAAGATGCCTCACAGACACCGCTGTCCCCTGCAAGATGGGCACATGCATGGTTGTCGCCAATGTACAAACACCGTGTGGCTAAAATGCCAAAATTCTGTACACCAGCAGGTACACAGCCCCCCCTCGCTTGTCACTGCCCTGTGGCTGTATCCCTTACATCCAGCAAGGTGGACGGTGGGCACGGTGGGTCCTGCAGGACTCGGGATGTCAGATGCTTTGGGCATCCCCTCTGGGTGTGCAAACCCTGGGCCAGCCGGTGGGAACTGAGGCTGAGACACCGAGTCCCACCGAGCAGGCCTGCCTGACCCCAAGGCCCGTGGCTTTTCTCCACGACCCTTGTCCTGCGGGCTGGTCTGACCCCCGATGCCTAGCCGCGCCCCACATCCAGCCTGGCAGGGCTGCTGTTGTGTGCAAACCCCAAGAGGCAGCCCAGGGCTGAGTGAGAGAATAATTTCTCCAAAGGCCGAGCGCTGTGGGAACGGCGAAGGTGGGCCGGACCCCTTCACAAAGGAGAAGAGAACCACAGATGCTCCCGAGCACCCATGGCACGGAGCAGGACCCGGCCGCCCAGCCCGCCAGGACCAGCGGCTGCCCGCACCTGCCGGGCCTGGACGCCATGGGACTCCGGGGCTCCACCTGCCTCGCAGGACATCCGGCAAGCTCGGGAATCAAGATTCCACCCACGGCGTAAAAGGTTCGGAGCGTCTCAGAGAGGTCGTCCCCCTGGAAGGGCACCCAGAGCCCCCCGCTCAGGTTCAGGAGCTGAACCCACCTCCCCTCTGTGGGCTCAGAGCGCCGAGGTCACGGTCACCCGCGCTCTCAGGACACCCTTCTCCAGGGGTCAGTTCCGAGCGCATGTGGACCTTCACTCGGGGCCAGCGCGGGCCCTCCCTGTCCTCGCTCCCTGTCTGTCCCCACTCCCAGCCCTGCAGCCACCCCACAGGGACGTCTGGCTCTGCTGGGATGAGACCCCAGGAAGCCAGGTCCTCGGGGGAGGCCTTGGTCGGGAAGGCCCCTGGTTCCGCTGCGTGGCCAGGCCCAAAGCCACAGGCACCGCTCCCGAGGGGGCCGGGGCACGTCAGGCTGGCCTCTGGTCCCCCCCCTGCCCAGGCTGCGGCCATCACTGCGCCCTGCTGATGCACGGGCTCCCGTCTTCCGACCACGGGCCTCGCTCTGAGACACAGCAATGAGTGGCCTCCCCGCCAGATTCACGTGGGCCAAAAAGCTGCACCGTCCATCGTCGGGCCAGCTACGCCCAGCGCTGACACCCACACAGTGGCAGAGACCGAGCAGCCGCTGCAGAGGGCCCGAAAGATGCTCCGATGCGGGTTTGGGGTTTTTTTGTTTTGTTTTGTTTTGTTTTGTTTTAAAGCACATTTCAGAGTAATAAGCATTTGATTCAGGGACTGCACATCGGTCGTCCGCTGGATACCTACCCCCTCCTCCTCACTCCAAGAGCCCCAGTTTTATCCGAATGGCCACGGGCCCACCCACAAATACCAGGGGTGGCCACAGGACCCTGATCTGGCCAGTGACCGTGGCTAGCATGGGGGGAGCTCCTATGTCCCTAAGGCCCGGGTGCGACCCCAGGGGACACCCACTTCAGCACCTCCGCTTCCTCCTGCCCCAGAGGGAGGGTGAGGACGGGGAAGCACAGAAGGCTGGAGGGGCTGGGGCCTCCCCCCTGCCAGGAGCTGTACGAGCCCGGCCTGCTGACACCCAAACTTCCTCCTGGACCATCAGAGCCGCTGTGGTCAGAGTTTTCTTAAGGACGTGGACACAATCCTGACGGACACAGGCGGTGACCCTCGGCCCAGGACATTGGGTCGGGTGTGCGCGGCCCGGGTGACACTGACGGCGAGCCGCGGGGCCCCACGCGGTCACCAAGAGTCCAGCACGTGCCACACCGGTGGTCCCTCTCACGGAGGACACGCTGCTCAGAGAGGTCACTGCGCTCACGCAAGGCCACAGCCCGGGAGGGCAAAGGGCAGGACCCGCACCCGGCCTTTTAGGAGATTCCCAGGCTGCTGTTCAGCTGCAGGGCTGGGCGGGCAGGACGCCGCCTGGGCCGCTCACTAATAAGCATTTACCTGGCCCTCCTCTGTGTCCCAAGCACTGGGCGACTGCAGGGGACGAGGCCAGGACGAAGGCCCATGGCCCTCCCACCCCCCTCGGGCCCGGCGGCCCGCACTCAGCCTGCAGCCGGGGGCTCCTCCTCAGCTGCCCAGGACCCCAGGTCACAGCTGCCGCCCATGCAACGGAGGGGGTGTCCCCGGGGTGGTGAGCACCCCGGTGCCAGGCTCGCTGCTGTCCTGGGAGGCACGATTCCTGGGTCCCTCCCCGAGCCTCTCGGCCCACCCTGTGCCTCCGGGGACTTGGGGAGCGGAACCCGAGGCCAGCGGGCGCCCGCAGCTCCTCTTCCTGCTGGCACAGCCTCTGCCCAGAGCGAGCCAAGTGTGGGCTCCTGGCTCGGCCTTGGGCAACAGCAGCAGGAGTGGGGGGGCCGGAAGTTCTAGGGCCTGGTCCTCCAGGGGGGCGGGTGGCACAGGGGGCAGGGAAGACCAAACTCCAGGGCCTGGTCCTCCTGGCGGGGCACAGGGAGTACAGGGGGCAGGGAAGGCCCAGCTCCAGGACACGGTCCTCCCGGGGGGGACACGGGGTACAGGGGGGCAGGGAAGGCCCAGCTCCAGGGCCTGTCCTCCTGGGGGGGTCAGGGGGCATGGGGGTTAAGGAAGGCCCAGCTCAGGTCCTAATCCTCCTGGCGGGGTGGGGGGCATGGGGGCAAGAAAGGCCCAGCTCCAGGGCCTGGTCTTCCCAGGGGGATACAGGGGGCACAGGGGTTAGGGAAGGCCCAGCTCAGGCCTGGTCCTCCGGGGAGGTTGGGGGGCACGGGGGCAGGGCCACAGAGGCATGCTCCATCCCCCACCACCCATCTCACAGGCAGGGGCAGCTGCTGAACGGGCGGGGGCCTGCACACCTCCAGAGGGGCCGGGGCTGGCCGGCACCAAGTGCCACTCGGGGGACAGCCCTGGGCTAGAGCTGGGGCAGGAGGCGAGCCGGGACAAGCCGCTCTGCCCTCTGTGACTTCATGACTTCAATGTCCCCAGGTCACCCTCCCCGCGGCCACCACTGTGCGAAGCCTGCATGTGTGCCCACTGGGCGGAGGGATGAACCAGGCGCTGCCACCCCCCCCCACAGCCAGGGCTCTCTCTCAAGTGCACCTCGCCCCGGGGACAGCTGCCATCGGTTCGGAGGGAGGATGCGTTCCCACGGCAGGTGTGTCAGGCCCGCCACCCGCCTCCCTCTCCGGGTCCCTGCCCAGCCCTCTGTGGTGGATTCTCCAGCCAGCCCCAGGTGCCAGGGGGTAAGGGGAGTGCACGGGGGGCACCCGCCATGCCCGGAGAACCGCAGAGCCAGGACGTGAAGCCGTGGGTCTCACTCTCAGGCTCCGGAGCGGGGCCCCTCCTCCGCCTCCTGCAGAGCCCCTGCCGCACCCAGCCCCAGGCTCTCCTGGCCTCCTCCCTGCCTGCGCCAGGGCTCGGCTTGCAGGTCACTCCGCGGGGCAGGGGCGGGGACGCCGGCCCAACCCCCAGGCAGGACTCGGCCCCAACGCTGGCTCCTCCATCCCCTGCACACCCCAAGTCTGCAGCTCCCTGAACAGCAGCACCCCCGGCCACGCACCTCACCTCTGCGCAGGGGCGTGTGGCACCGAGGCCGGCACCCCAGCCCCGTCCCAAGGCGCCCACGTCAGGTGGCTGCACCCTCACAGGGCCTCCACGCGACCCTCTCCACCTGTGGAGACGGCGCTGTGCAGTCTGTTCGCCTAACTAGCCCAGGGCAGGCCAGGCCAGGCCCCCAACAGTCGGAGCCCCAGGGGGCACGCGGCCCCTGTCATGGCCCAGCCGGCAGAGGCGGGAGGCGGAGCGCAGGCCCCCCAAGGGATTCCGCTCCACGCAACGGGGACCCGCACCTGGCAGGGGGGCGGCATCCGCACAGCCCAGGACTTCGCACCTGACCCTACAGACCTCCCGAAGCCCTTGGGGGCCTGGGTGCCGGGCCGGGGGGCACCAGCTTTGGGAGGCTCACCGGGGCTGCGGGGCTGCGGGCAGCACAGCGGCGTGAAGGCTGAGGGCTCCCTCCGCCAGCAAGAGGGAGAGTCCAGAAGCTTCCCCAGTGAGGCTGGCGGGGTCAGCCCCACCTCACGGGGCGAGACCCTGGCAACCTGCAGGGGCAAGGCCAGTGAGGACCCGGGCGGGGAGCCCCCCGGGGACCACCGCTGAGCTGGTCCCACGCGCAGGTGGCCCGGCCTGGAGCTCAGGGGTGAGCCTGGGCGGGAAGAGGGCTCCCTTCCCAAGCTCCTGGCAGCCCCACAGAAGCCACGCCAGGCCCTGCAGGGCCCAGGGAGCTGGAGGAAAGGCCGCAGAGTCAGCAGGCACCTCAGAGTGCGCGGCGAGGCTGAGGGGTGCAGGGAACTGCCCTCCCCACAACTACCCACCACTCCACACGAACACCTGCCATTCAGCTGTTGTTTTTCAAGAATCTGCTTTTCTGAAAGGCCTGGAGAATATTCTAGAACAATTAAATATAGCTCTTGTGGAAGCTGTTCCATTTCCATGCCCCTGTTCATTCAACAAACAGTCTCCGAGGGGCTGCTCGGTGCCAGACGCTGGAGGACGAGTGCCTTGGCCACTGCGCGGCCAGGGGAGCAGGCCAGGGAGCGGCACACAGGGCGATGGGTGCCACGCCGGCGGGGGGCCCGGGTGCCGCGGGGACTCCCGGGAGGGCCCCTACCCAGCTGCAGAGGGCTTCACGGAGGAAGGGGCTTGAGCGGTTGGTAAGCAGGGTGTGCGGGGTGCCGCGCGGGACGGGGCGAGGGGCCGCGAGAGCTCAGACTTCAAGGGCCGGAGGAGCCGGGCCCACGTGCCGCAGGCCGCCGGGAGCCATGGCCGGCTTTTGAGCAAGGGAGTGACTCGATCTGATTTGAGGGCCCGCGGCCAGTGCGATGCACAGCGGCACAGGCCTTGAGCCACCTCAGCAATGCACGCGCTGGGACAGGGCCAGTGGGTAACACGGTCTCAGTGCAGTGTTGCATAATGGCCGGTGGCCCCCGCCAGCCCTTTAAAAACAAATGCTTAGGTCATCCCCGGAGGAAGCCAAAAATTAGAGGGCTCCTCTCTGTGCCCAGAAAGGACCCAGGCTGGGCTGGAAAACAAAACCCGAAGGAAAAAACCCAGAACACCTCTGCCGGCCAGGTCTCCCGGGTCTGGGGGTGGGGGTAGGGGTGAGGATGGGGGGTGGGGGGTGGGGCGGCGGGGAAGGGGAGCCCCCCACGGGACTGTCCTGAAGCACAGAAGGCCAAGGTCCTGGCTGGCGGCCAACACCCCCTGCCGGGAAGGAGAGACGGGTCCCAGCCCACTTAGCACGCCTTCCTTGCAAGGTCACTGAAGTGCTTCGGAAGCAGAGGACGATGGCCCGCCGACGTCGGAGGCCCCCCCAGAGGGTGGAGAGCAGGTGTCTGGAAAGCAGGCAGCTCCCTCCCACTCGCCCATACAGCCCTGCTCCTCTCACTCCTGGGTCCCCCCCCTCCCGTGAAAGCCTTTCCCATTTCAGCCCCATCGTCTCCGCGGATTCCCCCACGAGGGAGGCTTGCGACACCAAATAAAGCAGCCAAGGCCTGCGTCTTCAGCAGCAGGACACCCCAGGGCCGACCCGGGCTGCAGGCTCACTTCCCACGCGGGGAGGGAAAGCCCACATCGGGGCAGATTTGCCTGCGAGCTGGCCGCGGACCATGCGGCACCAGGTCACACACCAGGACGGGTAGTACCGGCGGCGGCTGAGGGCTCGGGAGCTGTCCCTGCCAGGAGGCCGGGAGGTCCCTTTCACCCCAGGAGCCCCGGAGGCAGCTGCGAAAGGGGCCATGCGGGCACCTCCCACCCCACCCCGCTGTCTGCGTGTGCCCAGGAGACCCACCCCCGGCCAAGAACACAGAAGCAGGAGTTGCTGTGGGCTTCCAGGAAAGTGTGCTCAGAGAGCAATCCCAGCGGGCACAGCCCTCCTGACCTTGGTCCCATCCTTCTTCTCCCACTTGGAACACAGATGATGCAACCAGCACAAGCACAAACAGCACAACTAAGGAAGGTGGAGTGGGATGATCAGTGGGATGCCTGGGCGCCCATGGCCCGGGGGGATGTACCCCAGGGAGCAGCCCGTCACTCCCTGGATGGTCCACCCAGGCACCCTCGGCAACTCAACGTCCTCTGGGTGGCCCCCGGCTGCCCACCCCTCAGCCCGGCCCCCTTGAGGCTGCTGACACCTCGTGGGGTCAGCCCTCGGTGGAGGCACGAGAGCGCCACCTGCGCCCCCACCCCCCGCAACGTCCTGCCCAGCATCATACAGGCTGTCCCTCTGTCCTTCCTCCTCCTCCGAGGCCCCAAACACACATGAACACTTCGTGTGGCCATCGTGAGGGTTAATATGTATGAATCTCTCTCTCTCTCTCTCTCTCTCTCACATACACACACACAGATTTCTGAACTGGCTTTGTACCTTATTTTTGTGCCTTTTGTTATAAGCCATGCCACGATCTTCCTAAAGGGGAAGGATAAAACCCAAGCTAAAAACAGGAACGTCTATATAACAAACGCTAATAAAAGAAATCAGGCACAGACGTAATCTCAGGACAAGAAAGCACGTACAGCAGGAAAATATCAAAAACAATAAGGAAGCCGGCTTTGTAAGGCCTCGCCACCAGGAGGAAACCGCAAATGCGAACCGCTACACGTCTTAACCGTGAGGCTTCGAAACGCACGGAGCTAAAACTGTCAGAACTGCAAGGGGAAGCAGGCGAAGCCCCGGCGCTGAGCGCTGGAGGAGGCCCCGCAGGTGTTGTCGGGAATTAAGGAGGCCTCCGAAGTAACGACGATAATCGGAAGGTCGTACACATGGGCGCAGGGCCGGGGAAGCGGGCGCGCCAGGGGGACCACGTTGCGACCGCGATGGGGATGGGGGCCGTGGGTACCGGGACAGACGGAGCACAGGCTCCGTGCCACGCACAAGAGGCCACAAGACAGCGATCGTTTAAAAACGCTCCGTGTGCTTCCTCCAACACGTGCGCGGGCTGACGTCGCCACTTTTCCACCGCTGGAAAGGACCTGAATAGGGATCCCTGGGTGGCGCAGCGGTTTAGCGCCTGCCTTTGGCCCAGGGCGCGATCCTGGAGACCCGGGATCGAATCCCACATCGGGCTCCCAGTGCATGGAGCCTGCTTCTCCCTCTGCCTATGTCTCTGCCTCTCTCTCTCTCTCTGTGACTATCATAAATAAATAAAAACTTAAAAAAATTAAAAAAAAAGAAAAGACCTGAATAACCTAATAAACCAGTTTGATTTTATAGGTTTAGGTCGAATGGCAGGCCGGCTGTGGCTATGGTTAGGACCATTATCTCCACGTCACAGATGGCAAAGCCAAGGCACAGAGAGGTTGTGCTACACACCCAAGGTCACGCAGCTAGTAACACGGCCAGGGCAGGGTAACGGCCAGGCAGTCAGGCCACAAAGCTCACGTTCGCGATCGCCATGCTGACAAAAGCGTGTGTGCACGGAGGTGGGTCCTGTTAAAACAGCATACTTCAAGTAATTCTTGGATTAGAGAAAAAAAAGTGAGCTCCTTGGTGAGGTATTTAGGAACCGGCGACAATGGCAGAGCTACGAGGAGACAGCCACGGTGGCGCGCAGAGGACCATGTGTAGCCTTTAATACATTTCTTTAAAAAAAACAACCAAACAACAACAACAACAACAACAAAACACAGCCCAGTCACTCTCGGTGTGTGATCGTCGGGAGAGAAAAACCAAAGTAAAGGATGCAAAAGAGGTGTTTAATAAATACAACCGTGAAAATCAATAAGACACATAACCCGACTAATAAATAAAACCAAGAGCTGGTTCTTTTAAGAGATCAATACGCGTCGTCAACTAATAATTCCAAATATTTTCAAGTGATGTACAGGCCAAAGAAAGCTTGTGAGCAGGCCAGGGCCGGCGCGGGAGCCGAGCCAGCTCCCCGTCCCCCTCCGCACGGCGAGCTGCTGGCAGCGGCCACCTCCCGGGAGTGGGGCCGAGGGGCCGGGCCTGCCCCGGCACTGCCTCTGCTACTTTATGTTCTGGTTCAAGTCGTTTCGGTGATTCCAGATACACACAACGTAAGAAAAACGGTATCGCAAGACGCCCAGATGCAAATAACTGAGCTCCAGTCATGAAGAGCTCAGGGCCAAGCTCCGACCGACCGACCGACCGTCCCCATCCCTGCCACCCCCGACCCCCCACATCCCCTGCAATTCAGATGCTTTTGAAGAAAATCCCCAGACCCTGCATTTCAATCGCTCAAGGGTTTATCCCCAAAAGATAAGGCCTCATTTATTATGCAGACTCATAATACAAGGACCACCCCCAAAAACTCAACGTCAACCTGTCAACCTGCATCCTGTGTAAGTTACAGGAGCACCACACGCTGTTTAAAAAATCCGATTACAGTGAAGTTTATTTTTTTAAGGATCCTATTTATTTATTCATGAGAGACAGAGACAGAGAGACAGAGACACGGGCAGAGGGAGAAGCAGGCTCCCGTCAAGGAGCCCGATGTGGGACTCGATCTTGGGGCCTAGAGTCACACCCAGAGCCAAAGGCAGACGCTCAACCTCTGAGCCACCCAGACGTCCCTACAGTGAAGCTTAAAGGCGGCACAGGAGGCTTCATGCATCCAGCCCCCCCACCGCCGCTGTCCCCCCAGACGTGCTGAAGGAGGCAGGATCACCCCGAGTCTGACCATGGGGACGCCGAGGCGGGAGCCAGCAAGTTGGGGCACAGGTCTGGGTCCCCCGTGGCCCTTTCGCCCAACATACAGCTGATGTGGAGAATAACGGCAGGATGATTAGCACGCTGGGGCCACAAGAACCTCCGTGGCCATAATGAGGCGAGATGCGGCACAGAACCAGCCTCTGTGAGCTGCTGCTCCATGGCAGGCCCTAGGCTGGGTGCTCTCATCCCCACCGTCTCACCGGACCCTCAGCCCTAGGAGGGGGTGACAGGCTGGGCTGCGTCCTCCCAAATAATTCCTGCTCTGGTCCTAACCCCCCAGGACCTCCAAATGTGACCGTGTTCAGAGACGGGTCTCCAGAGACGTGATCGAGGTAAACCGAGGTTGTGCATGGGGGCCTGCTGCAAAGTGGTTGGGTCCTGTAAGAGGCAGAGGGGAGGACCCGGGCACGCACAGAGGGGCGACCGTGGGAGGACACGGGGGGGGGGGGGACATGCCACCTGCAAGCCAGGGAAGGGGCCTCAGAAGGAGCCTCCAGACAGCCTGACCTCAGACCTCTGGTGCCGAGACCCGGGAGAAATCAGGTTCCTGGTGCTTAGGCCCCCGGTGCGTGGCGCCCTGTCTCGGCCGCCGAGCCGCCTAACGCAGCAGGAGACAGTGCACCGTCTACATTCCAGAAGAGACAAGAGCACATCACCTTAGAGCTGTGACACGGGCAGCATCAGAACCCGACTGGAGTCCTAAGCCTGGCTTCCCTCCACCATGCCCGGCGGCGGAAGCCGATGTCAGAGAGCTCGAGGGGCTTGGCGAGGGGTGTGGACGGGCTCCCGGTCAGCCAGCAGGGTGCCGCGCAGGCGTATGTGTCGCCCTGGGCGCACGTGACTCGCATCAGCCATTGGCATATGTCAGCAGGGTCACGGTATGAGGTGCCCCGCTTGCCCTCCCTGCCCTCCTGGGCCTCTGCCATGCCGGGAGGAAGACACACAGCGGCTGAGGACAGAGCGGGCCCGGCGGCCTGCAGGCCCAGCGATGACCATCTGGAGCGGCTGAGCCCCAGGCTGCGCACAGTAATAAATGGGGGTTGTTTTAAGCCTCCACCTTTGGGGGGGTGATTTGTTACACGTCACTAGCTAACTGATACAAAGGTCGAAAGCGGCAGTCTGTGACACTGTGGTTACGAGCACAGACTCCGAGGTCAGGCTGCGGGGTCGGGCTCCCGGCCCTGCCGCCGTTGAGCTGCGTGACCTCGGGCCAGTCGCTTCACCACCCTGATCTTCCGCGTCTGCTTACTACAGGAACACGTGAAATCATCCATCTGACCAGGCTGCGGAGGGGATGAGACTCCCGGAGGCGGTGTCCGCGAGGAGCCGGAGCCCTACCGATGAGCCACTACTGTCACGGCGGTCGTGGCGGGAGGAGAGCGGCTGCAGCTGCCCCAGGCCGCGGCTCTGGCCGGCAAAACCAGAATGAGCAGGTGACAGGTCCTCTGTCCCGTTGTGTGCTTGGACCCTGAAGCCACATGCGCTGTTCCCCTGCTACCTGAGGGCGGGTGGCGAGCTCGTCACGGGAGGGGTGAGGCATGGCGCCAGCCCATCCGCAGAGGCCGGGACAGATGGCCCGTGAGTCCCTGCATCTGACAGATAATCACAAAGGCTGATGCTCCTGTATCCAGCCCAGGGTCCCAGGCGGGTGGAGCGCCCCTGGGCGCCGGGAGGGAAGGCGGGGCAGGTGCGCCAGAGAGGATGCAGGGCTCCAGGACCCATCACTGGAGCTCTGGAGCTCGGGTGTCAAGGCCCCCAGGGGAACCGCGGGCGAGTCACTGGACTGCCCCAAGCCCCATCAGCACAGCGGGGCGTAGTCCTCAACCCCAACTTCACAGGCTTGCGACGCGGATGGAAGGTGGTTGAGGACTGGGACCAAGTCATAAAACAGACAATCCCGGGATGCCCGGTAGCTCAGCCGTTTAGCGCCTGCCTTCGGACCAGGGCCTGATCCTGGAGACCCGGGATCGAGTCCTGCATCAGGCTCCCTGCATGGAGCCTGCTTCTCCCTCTGCCTGTGTCTGTGCCTCTCTCTCTCTCTCTCTCTCTCTCTCTCTCTCTCTCTCTCTCTGTGTTTGTCTCAGTAATAAATTAAATCTCATTTAAAAAAAAAGACAATCCCACGGACGAACAACATCTCCACGGGGCTAGCCACAGCACCAGCGCTCGGAAAAGCCTTCGTCTCTGAAGTTCTCGTTCATGGGTCCAGGGTGGGCAGGGAGGTAGCCAACGATGTCCCTTCTCTCCCCCCGAAGATGTGGCTCATCAGTCATGGAAGGCGCTCCTCCCCACGGGGCCGCTCCTCCCCACCAGGGCCGCTCCTCCCCATCGGGGCCGCCCCTCTGCTCCGCGCTCCAGCCAACCAGCTGGGCCAGATGGGCCCGGGGAGACCTTCCCGTCTCCAGAGACACCAAGGCCCACGGACCCCGCTGCCCCTCCTGGCTCCACACCGCTCACAAGGCCGTGGGCTCCAGGATTTACAACTTCGCCCGCAGACCACCCCCCATACACCCCGGACCCGCTGCATCTGGGGTGACAGTTGGGTCTTCCCAGCAGGGGACACCAGTCCCCCAGCCCCGCACAACCGGCTCCAGGCCGCACAAAGGTCACCAAGAAGACGTTGCGACACGGGAAGAACCGAAGAGACGTCTGCACGTGGCCGAGGAGGGCTGAAGGCGCAGGCACACGGGAGACGCGCACCCCGTGGTGGTGGCTGGGGACACAGCACAGGCCGCCGCCGCGGCTTCCACCCGCAGGCCCGGGAATCCCGCCACCACCAGACACCCTCCAGTAAGAACCCAGCGGAGTCTACACACACGCACGCACACGCGCACACGCAGATGTTCGGTCAAGCACTACCTATAATTGGCAAAAAATGAAAATAAAAAAGGTACATTAAATTGCTATAAATAGGACAGTAAAGGGACAACAGTACATTCCTTTAGTGGATGCAGAGCCATAAAAAATAAACCTCCCTGAAGACAGCAGAGGCACGAGGCTGGATATAAACTCACCGGGAAAAAGGGGCCCAGAAGCACCAGGCATCGCCCTCAGGCGCTGCGGGGCCTGCCAACACAGCAGAACCCAGAAATGCGTGCTCCGTCGTCCACCCCCCTGCAGCGAGGATCAGTCAGGAGACACTGTCCTGGGCAACGAGGTATCGGGGGGCCCTGGGGCGCCCTCCAGGAAAGCTCCACAGGCAGGGGCCCGCCCAGCTGGGACATTGCCGTTCTCGCTCGTTCTCTGGCCTGCTTCCTGCTGCCAGGAGGATGCTGGAGGTGACGCCGGTGGTGGTGCAGCCACCTGGGGGCCATGAGGCACCGGCCTGAGGACAGAAGCCAAGCTAAGATGACCATGCAGAGTGACTCCAGCAGGAGCCACAGCCTCTGAGGGCCTCAGGGCGCTGCCCCATCGGCCCACCCACCTCAACTGAGGAAGACGGGACTGCGGTTGGGTCAAGTCGCCATTAGTTGGACTTTCTGCTCCTGGCAGCTGGACGTAAGCTCGAACACATTCCTGCAGATAAAGTGGTAGAACCAGGGGTCACGTGCGGCAACGACACGCGTGTGAACGTGAGAAGAGACAGCCGTCTGTGTGTGACCACAGGGACGCTGCGGGGACTCTCCCCTCCTTATAAATGCTTTCTGCCATCGCTTGCTAGTGCTCAGTGACGGGAGAGCTACCGGGTGGATCGACACCCCCAGCATCCACCCTGCCAGCGCCTGGGTCCCTCTGGCCTGAGCCCCGTCCCAAACAGGCGACAGACCCGTTCGCCAACCGCCAGGGGGACTCAGCGCTCAGGGTGCAAAGAATCTGTTAGGTCCCGGAAACGGAACTCACGCTGGGGGAGCCCTCACAGCCCCGGGGTCACCCCTGTGTCACCAGCACCCATTTTCAGGCCGACTCCAAGGACATAAAGGTGCCAGTACCAGCCGGCAGGCACAGAACCCGGAGCTGTCTCCAGACACACTCTGGGCCCTAGAGCCAGGCTGGGGCTGGGGCCACGCTCCCCCACCTCAATGAGGGGTGGCCAAGGGCCCAGCTGGGGTGCTGCCCAATACCTCCGAGCTCCCCGGCCCACCTGGCGACTGACACCGGGCCCACCTGGCAACTCTCCCCACCCAGGCCCACCTGGCGACTTGCCCAGGGCCCACCTGGTGACTCCCCCCTACCTAGGCCCACCCAACTGACTTACCCTGGCCCACCTGATGACTGGCCCCAAGCCCATCTGGTGACTGGCCCCGAGCCCACCTGGTGACTGGCCCCGGGCCCACCTGGCGACTCGCCCAGGGCCCACCTGGTAACTGGCCCTGGCCCACCTGATGACTGACCCCGAGCCCACCTGGTCACTGCCCCGAGCCCACCTGGTCACTGGCCCCGAGCCCACCTGGCGACTCACCCAGGGCCCACCTGGCGACTGGCCTTGGCCCACCTGGTGACTGGCCCTGGCCCACTTGGTGACTGGCTCCGAGCCCACCTGGCGACTCACCCAGGGCCCACCTGGTAACTGGCCCTGGCCCACCTGGTGACTGGCCCCAACCCACCTGACTGACTCGCTCTGGCCCACCTGGTGACTGGCTCTGAGCCTCCCTGGTAACTGGCCCCGAGCCCACCTAACTCACCCTGGCCCACCTGGTGACTGACCCTGAGCCCCCCTGAGTGACTCACCCCTACCCCTAAGTGACTCACTTCGATTCCACCTGAGTGTCTAGCTTCCCCCAATCCCATCTGAGTGACTCACCCCAAACCCACCTGAGTGACTCACCCCAGTCCCACCTGACTCACCCCAACCCCCCGGAGCGACTCCCACCAATCCCACCTGAGTGACTCACCCCTACCTCTGAGTGACACTCACCTCAACCCCCCCAAGTAGCTCCCTCCATCCCCCAGGAACAAGCCCACCTCAGCCCCACCTCAGCCCTCATCGCCCACCTTCCTGAAAGCTCACTCGAGTCACCTCCTGGGCAAAACCCCACAACTGGACCGCCTCCCCCTGTGTGTCCTCCTCGGAGTAGAGGGAAGGAGCCCCCTTTCCAGGGCACGCACTGAGTCAGACCTCCAGTTCACACCAGCACACCCGCCATCACCCAGAAGGCGGCTTACTCTCCGATTCCACCGAAGGGGCTCGGCGAAGAGAAGTCACCAGGCCGGGGCCCATTCTGCATCTCGGGGGACACATGGCAATGTCTGGAGATATTTCTGTTTGTCACAACTGGGTGGGGGTGCGTCAGCGGAGGACAGGGCTGCTGCTCGTGGAGCACACACAGGACGGCCCTGCTGCTCGGAAGTACCCAGCCCCAAAGTCCGTGCAGGCGGTCGGGGGGGGGAGTCCCCCGGGGTCGGATCGGGTCAGGGGGTCCAATCCCAGGGCACCGCCGGCCAGAGCGGGCCCTCCACACAGCCCCGCACTCTCTGCCGCATGCAGGCCTGCAGGTTCCAGAGAAGTACCTGACTCGCAAGGCAGAGGCACCTCACCAAGCCCGCCCCCCCACCGGGCTCCAAGGTGCGGCAGGTGCAGCAGGAGGGGCAGGTGTGCAAGCACAAACGATCCCGGGAGCCCACGGCACAACTGCACAGCCCAGGCTACCAGGCAGTGGCTGCGAGCCCCCAGCCTCTGCCCCTCATCCCCCAGGACTTACAGCGCCCCAGATGGATGCCCACACCCCACCGCTCCAACAAATGCTCAACGGGACCCAAGGACACCTCCGCCACAGGCTGCACACTTACTAACATTCGGGGTCCCTGACACGGCATCTTAGTCCTGACGCTCCCTCCAATAGCCAATCCACAAATACCTCGTAGGGCCAAGGGGCTTTCACGTGGACAGTGCCAGCACAGCCTGAGCACCCACTGGGTGACCTTCTGACCAGTGTCCAGGGGACAGACACGAGGAGGACGGTCTCCAGCACCTTGGGAGCACAGTGTGCCAGGCTGGGTGGAGGGAACAGCACAGGCACCGTCCTGGGTGGGGAAGTGCCAGACGCATGGGGCGACAGGGTGTGCGGGAAGCAGGGAGAGGGAGCCGAGGGGTCGCAGGGCAGGAAGCCGGAGGGCCAGCAGCCCCGAGGGGCAGCGAGTGAGCCTATGACTCCCCCTCCTGCCCCCCAGCTCGGGTGAAGGCCTGGTGACACTCGCTGAGGGGCCTCACCTTCCTGAACAAGCTGCACCTAATGCATCCAGCAGAGCCAGCGACAGCCAAGGGCTACTCCACAGATGGGCGTCCCCACCGGGTGCCCCTCTAGCTCACACGGGTCTGTCACCAGCAGTGGCGCCGGGGCCCGAAATGACACATCTATGCCGACAGGGGGGAAGCTCCCCATGGGGCAAGTCCCCTAACCAGCTCTCTTCCATTAAAACCAAGTTCAAACCCAGGCAGAGGTGTACCTGCACCTGCTGGGCGGCCCCCAGGCCTAACCAAGTGGGGAGACGGGGCCCTGGGCCGCTCAGCCCTCAGCAGTCCTGCTCTGGGGGCCCCGGGGTGTGACTCGGGGTCCAGCAGGCCTGTGAGCCCCCTTGGGGGAGCCTGAGCCCAGCCCTGCCCTGGGGCCTCAGGTGAGCAGCAGGGACGCTCCGGCGCAGACACAAAGCTGTGGCACCGGGGGCCGGGGGGAGCCCTGGGACAGCGAGGTGCGGCGGGCAGGGGCAGAGGGACAGGCTCTCGGCCGAACAGGGGAGGGGGAGCTGGGGAAGGGCAAGGCACGGCTGCACAGCGGGAGGCAGGGGAGACCCCAACCTGTGGGAGGACCAGGGGGGCTTTGGTCTGCGGGCCTGGCTGTGCCCCAGAGGGATGGGGGCACCGGCAGGGGGAAGACAGGAGTCTGGGGCCTCACGGGCTGGGGGGGCGGGTATCCCAAAGCCATGTTATTTCAACAGGAACAGGCTGGGGAAATGGAACACTGGGCTGGTGCATGGTGGCCCCCGAAAGCCCCAAGCCCGGTACCCCACCCGAGAGCCTCCTCTTGCGGCGGGCAAGACGCCTCACAAGGGTCAGGGTCCTGGAACCCAGACGAGGCAGTGCAGGAGACAGATGTCCCCGAGAGGGTGAGTGGAGTGGCTGCATGGTGACAACTCCCCCGATGTGCCCCACACGGGAGCTCAGCAGCCTCCCGCCTGCCATCGGTGCTGGCGAGGGGGCCGTTCGCAGGCGTGTGCCCCACGTTCACAGCCGCACACCTGAAGTCACAGACGGCAGAGCTGAGGCACAGGGGACATACCCAGGGCGGGGTCCCCAGGACGGGCAGACGCAGGCAGCCCCCCCTCGGGGCCACAGAACCCCCAGATCCACGCACCCCCGAGCCCCTCTGTGCTCAGTCACCTGGAGGGGAAGGCGGCGGCCTCAGGCAGCACACGGACCTGCCCCAAGGCTCCGGCGGCCCGGCCCAGCGCCCCCCTCACCACACCACACCCCGGCCCCAGCGTCCCCTCCTCTGGTCTGATGCCTGCCTGCCCCCCCGGGCCACCCACTGGCTCCTTCCAGGACTGGGGACGCGGAAAGGGTGAGGACCATCGGGGCTCGCCCCGGGCAGTCTCCCCAACCGCTCGAGGCCGGGCTGAGCCCCGGAGCCCAGGCAGAGCGGGGGGTGCGGAGGCGGCGCCAGGCTGAGGAGACGAGCCAGGGAGGCCCCCGGCGCCCACCAGCCGCCGGCACCCTCGCGGCCCCGAATGTTCTTTGCTTTCCCCACCACCGCAACTTCTATCCGCCCCCCCCCCCCCGCCCATCCGGGCCCGCAGCGCGGCGGCCTAGCATGTCGCTGGTGTGTCGCTTACGGATCAGCGCCAGGGATGGCACCTGCCTTCACAGCCACACGGGACAGAGAAACGGCTGGTTCTCGAAGCTCAGGATGCGTCGAGGAGGGAGCGGCCACCCGGGAGGGGCACACTCGAGGGGGCGTTCAGTGTGGCACCCAGACAGGGGACAGGGCATCCCACCTTCGACCGGGCTCCCAGAGCGCATCCACGCAGGGGGAAGGTAGGAGCAGGTGGGACTGGAACAAACCCCGCGGCCTGGACCCGCTCCATGGGCCTGACGTCGTCGGTTCGGGACCAGCGGGTGCCCGCGGCAGAAAACGGAGAACATTCCGCAGGCAGAGATCCAGGGTGAGCCCGAGCAGGAAGAGGGACCCTCAAACAAAAGCCCCTTGATGGGAGGGACACCAAGCCCCCCGCGCCCACAGCTGGCATGAGGAGGGTGCTGCGCCGGGGGAAGGGGACCCCCAGGGGAGGCTGGTGTCCCAGAATTCCTCTGCCCGTGGTACTTAGTGCAGACTGCCCACCCCCCCTTCATCGGCCAGTCCGCCCGGGGCCCCTCCCAAGTCCTGGGGCTCTGCTGGGTGCAGGGCCTTGGTGCCCACTATCTTCCTGGTGCTCTTGCAAGGCTGGTGCCAAGAAAGCGTGGGCTGCCCGTGCTCTAGGTCAGAGGGGTGGGCCCTGGGCTGCCAGCCTGGGCAGCCTCAACCCCCCACCCGCTCCAGCTGCTCCCCACAGTCCCCCCCTCCCTCCGCTTCTGGGCCTGAGCCTCCCAACTTTCAGTTTCTGAATGCAGACCTTCTGACCCGTCTTTAGGTGACCACCACAGGAACTGGTCACCCCTTTAAAAGATTAATCCCTCCCCCCACCCAACACACACAGCCCTCTTCTCCACACAGTGGCCCCACCAGGTCAGAACCTCACACAAGAACCTCGTCATTCATCTAAGCACGTCCTGCTCCCTCACATGCGAGGCAATGAGCTCCCTGGCACTGGAGGCATTCAAAAAGAAGCCGAATGGTGAGGGAGACTTTGGGGTGCTAGTAATAGTATTTCTTGATCTGAGTGCTGGCTACCAGGGCATGGCTTGTTTATAAGGATTATTGAGCAAAACGACATCACTCGGCATCGAAAAACAAATCAAAACCACAAGGAGATACCACCTGACAGGTCAGAATGGCCAAAATTAACAGCTCAGGAAACAACAGATGTTGGCGAGGATGCGGAGAGAGAGGAGCCCTCTTGCACTGCTGGTGGGGGTACAAGCTGGTGCCGCCACTCTGGAGGACAGTATGGAGGTTCCTCAAGAAGTTAAAAATGGAGCTACCCTACAATCCAGCAGTCGCGCTACTGGGGATTTATCCAAAGGATACGAACACAGTGGTTCAAAGGGGGCACCTGTACCCCAGGGTTCTCAGCAGCCATGTCCACAAGAGCCAAACTGTGGAAAGAGCCCAGGTGTCCATCGACAGATGAAGGATAAAGAAGAAATGGGCTATAGACAATGGAATATTACGCAGCCATCAAAAAAGGATCAAATCTTGTCATTGGCAACAACGTGGATGGAACTAGAAAGTGTTATGCTGAGTGAAATAAGTCCATCAGAGAAAAACAAATACCATATGATTTCACTCATGTGGAATGTTAGAAAACAGAAAAACAAGGGGACGAGAAGGAAAAATAAGATGAAAACACAGAAGGAGAGAAACTGTAAGAGATTCTGAACTCTAGGAAATAGGCTGAGGGTAGCTGGAGGGTCTGGGGCGCTGGGGTCACCGGGTGCCGGGCGTGGAGGAGGGCACGTGACGGGATGAGCCCTGGGTGTTCTGTGCAACTAATTGATGCATCACTAAATTCTACCCCTGAAACAAACAAAAACTTTTAAAAAGAAATTATTGAGCAATATACTTTTGATGAGTGTCCTTTTCTGCATGAATGTTATAATTCAATAAACATTTTTTAAAGATTTGTATTTATTTATTTGAGAGAGAGGGAGTGCATGAGCAGGGGGAGGGGCAGAGGGAGAGGGAGAGACAATCTCAAGCCGACTCCTCCCTGAGCACAGAGCCCAACGCGGGGCTCAATCTCATGATCCTGAGATCACAACCTAAGCCGAAATCAAAAGTTGCACGTTTAACCAATGAGCCACCCAGGTGACCCTCAATAAGTACTTTTAGAAATCAGAAGTGGGCAGCCCCGGTGGCTTAGCGGTTTAGCGCCACTTTCGGCCCAGGGTGTGATCCTGGGGACCCAGGGTTGAGTCCCACATCGGGCTCCCTGCATGGAGCCTGCTTCTCCCTCTGCCTGTGTCTCTGCCTCTCTCTCTCTCTCTAATAAATAAAATCTTTAAAAAATTAAAAATAAAATCTTTAAAAAAATAAATAAAAATCAGGAGTGACTGGGATTGGCTGACCATTATTTTAGGAAGGAGCTGTGGCCGGGACGCGGTGGAG
Organism: Nyctereutes procyonoides; assembly: GCF_905146905.1. Classification (NCBI taxonomy): domain Eukaryota; kingdom Metazoa; phylum Chordata; class Mammalia; order Carnivora; family Canidae; genus Nyctereutes; species Nyctereutes procyonoides. The sequence goes on from NW_026575159.1 coordinate 29,806,139, forward strand.
ATCTCCACATCGACCACTTAATGAGACGCTCCCAGAGGCGCTGCACGCCTCTCACTGCTGCATGCCTCCTGGTGCCAGCACAGTGCCCCCCTCAGCCCAGGGAAGGAGGTGGGTAAAAACACACTGATGGAGGAGTGAACAAACTGGGGGATTGAGGACTGAGGGGTGAATGAGAGGCTGAGTGAACTTCATACAGAAGGATGGCTGTATGCATGCACAGGTGCACAGAACAGGAAGAAACAGGGCCCAGAGGACCTAGAGAGTGAGCGCAGGAGAATGGACGGAGCTGTGAACACAGGTGCCTGGAGGACCCAGGGTGTAAGTGTGTGGGAATGGATGGAGGGAGGTGTGAACACAGGTGCGTAGAGAACCTAGTGACTGAGTGCATGGGAATGGATGGAGGGACGTGTGTGAACACAGGTGCATGGAGGACCCAGGGTGTGAGCGCATGGGAACAGATGGAGGGAGGTGTGAACGCAGGTGTGTGAAGGATCCAGGGTGTGAGCACATGAGAATGGACGGATGAACGTGTGAACGCAGATGCATGGAGAGCCCAGGGTGTGAGCACATGGGAATGGAATAGAAGTGTGAACACAGGTGCGTGGAGGACCCAAGGTGTGAGCATGTGGGAACGGATGGAGGGAGGTGTGAATACAGGTGAACAGAGGACCCAGGGTATGAGTGCGTGGAAACGGATGGAGAGAGGTGTGAACACAGGTGCGTGGAGGACCTAGTGAGTGAGTGCATGGGAACAGATGGAGGGAGGTGTGAACACAGGTGCATGGAGGACCCAGGGTGTGAGCACATGGGAATGGCAAGAGGGTGAGAGGTGTGAACACAGGTGCGTGGAGGCCCCAGGGTGTGAGCGCGTGGGAATGGACACAGAGAGGTGTGGACAGGTGCATGGAGGAGGGATGGGGTCACTGGGTGACCCTGCCTCCCCTCCTGCTGCTGCTCTGACCCCTGGGCTTGGCTGGGCCAATGCCCCCGGGGGAGAACAGGAGTGGCCGTGAGAGCCGGGACCCTGGGCCTCGCCGCGGCCACCGCCCTCAGCGCCCAGCTGGATCCGCCGGGACAGCCCCAGAGTCACAGGGAAGCTCACGTCCCCGTCTCCTCCACGACGGCTGTAAGTCCACAGCACTCGCCGGAGGGCCAGCGCCACCGGGAGCAAGGCCAGGTGCAGGCAGCGCCCGGGGACAGGAGGGGCCCCACGGGCATCGCCCGCCCCTGCACACCAGAAGGGAACAGTGGATGCCACCGCCCCCCGTCCGGGCCTCCGTGTGGGTGAACAGGTCTTCTCCGGGTCTCGCAGGGCAGCGCTCCTTGGCAGCGGAGCCAACGCGAGAAGCAGAGAGGCGCCGATGGAATGTTCCGCAGGCCCACGCCACAGCAGAGCCCGCGGTGCAGGACGCGGCTCATGGCCCCCACCTCCCTGTGCTGCCTCATCGGCGCCTCAGTTCCCCCGTCCAGCAAGTGGGGCACGGCTCCCGCGGGTCTCCTGGGTGGGGTGCGCCCCATGTGCAAGCTCCGCGCGGCCTCAGCCTGCTCGGCCCGCAGGGCCTGCTTCCGCTATGTGCGCCTTTGGGAGGAGCCCACCCTGCGCTGGGCCCGCAGGTGCCCAGGGTTGGGGGTGGGGGGTGGACAGGGTACAGACACTCGTCGCCTGGGGCAGGACAAGCCGTGGCAACCACGGGCAGGGGGGAGGGGTGCGGCTCAGGGAGGCAGTGGGTGGCCGAGCGGAAGGCCCGGCCTCCCCGAAGGGTGAGGACCGGCCAGGAGGAGCCACTGAGGAGCACTCCCCCTGGGGGTCCTGCACCCTGGCCCCAACTGACTGCTTACCCGGGAGTCGCCCCCCTGCTCTTCACACAGGAGCGCAAGCAACTGTTTGGGTTTGCAGTTTCCCTCCTGCCTCGAGTCGGACCTTATCTTGTCATCTAGACTGTCCCCAGAGTCTCAGAGGCGACACAGACGAGGCAGGCGCAGGCGCACAGCTAGCACGGAAACCCCGTGTTGGAAGCCACCGCCAAGAACGGAGCCTGTGTCCCACCAAGTGAGCGCCCACCCCCCCCCGGGGGCCCCACAGGAACGAGACCGGGGAGCTGCCCTTCTGCACTCTGACCCCCAGTGGCGGGAGCCACCCCCCTCCCGCAGCAAGGAGCCCCAAAACCTTTGCTCGGAGTGTGCCCCGCCCCGGCCACAGACCGTGCCTCCTGGGGGGCCGCCCCGGCTTCCGATGCGCCCAGAGGGTCTGCAGAAACACTGCCCCTCCCGGCTGTAGCTGAACCGCCAACCCGCACCTCCAACCGCCCTCCGTCCTCCCCTATGCAGACCAGCGTGGACGCGGTCCTCCTGGGCCCTGCGGATGAGATCTGAATTCTTGGCATGCTTTCTTCTTGGTTAATGGTTCTAAAGGGGGGTGACCACGGAGGTCACAAGTGTCAGAGTCAGAACGGAAGAGACCCCGAGATCCCCTTCTGCCGTCCAGGGAGCAGTGGCCCCGGAACGGTTTGGGCCGGGAGCACCTCCTGTAGGGCGGTTGCAGGTTGGCCCGGGGAGCAGCGGGATCCTGTCGCCAGGCCCTGGGCCTGCGGGGCAGGGGCCTCCAGGCACCCGGCTCAGCAGACAAGCACAACCGGGGTCCGGCCCGGGGCCTCCGTCCCCAACACCCGCCGCTCACAAGGGAGCACCACCACGTCCCCAGAAGAGGCTTCAGGTGGCACGAATGTCAGCGGCGGCACCGAATGTGCCCCTTCAGGGCCCGCTGGCCCCGTGACCCCCTCCTTGGGCCGCAGTGGCTGCGCCCGGGCTCCCCCCAGAGCCGGCCGGGGGGCCGGCGTGCTATCCCTTCCCAGGCTCTCACGGAGGTGTGGCCACGGAGCCGGCGCAAAGTGCTAATTATATTGTTTTTAAAATCCATTTCACAGAGTGAGCTAATAATCGGATCCGAGAAGCGGCGTTCGCTGACAGACCACGAGGGCCACTGCGGCCCGCCCGCCTGGCTGACGGGAGCTCAAAGTTGCAGCAGGCTCGAGAAATCGCTCAAGGTTAGATTAAAAATAAGAACACCCGTGAAGATTCACCTGACTCATTAATATCACTGTCCAATAGGAGACAGTTCCTCGGAGGGCCTGGCTTGGGGCTGGGTTTTGTTCTAGGCCCAGGAGGACCTTAATTTGCATTTATATTAAAAAAAGAAGAAAACAAACAGAATTAACTAGAAAGGTGCTTTGTTTCCTGTAAATCTGAGCTCCCGTGCTAAACAGCTGCCAAGGGCAGACGGGCGGGCCCAGCCTATGTCAAAGAACTGGATTCACACCTCCCAAGAGCAGGGGCGAGCCACCTGGGAGCCCCCCCCCCACCCCATGGGCCTGGCAGGTGAGTGCTGCGTCAGGCTCCTTCCACAGGTGGGAAAGCCACGGCCTGGGAAGGAAGGGGCTTGACCTGCCTGTGGTCCCCCGCACGACCACACTCAGGGGACAGGCCAGCTCCCTGGGCTCCAAGCACAGGGTCAGGGCAGCTGACTCGGGGCAGTGTTTTCTTCCTTACGGACGTATTCCAACCTTTCTTTCCAGAAACTCAGGTGGAAACCAAGGAAGGAAGTGAGAAAGATCCACGAGGTCATCAGATGCCCCCCCACCCTGGTCCGGGACTGAGGGGAGCCCCCCCTGTGAGCTCCGCTGACCTAACACCCCGCTCCCCACCCCCATTTGGCCCCACGTTCCTTGACTTTTCTCTTTGGAGCCTTCGGCGTTCGAGGCATACGCCTGGAACCACCAGCGAGGATCTATAAACACACCCCGATGCGAACTTTGTCTCGCTATTTACTCTTTCAGGTAAACGGAACCGTCTCGGGGGGCTGCTCTGCACCCCACCCCAGCCGTCTCACTGTTGGAGCTCAGCTCCCGAGAGCAGCCAGGGGTTTCAGGGGCTCCTTTCACTCCTGGGGCCAGGGTGCTGGCCGAGGTCACGCAAGGCATGGTTAGGGGATGCCGGGCTTCTCCCCCAGGGCAGTCAGCCGGGGAGGCACATCCCTGGCTCTGGCTCCCCAGCAAACAGGCCCCGGGGGTCCCCGGGGTCCCCCGCCCTGTGCGTCCCTGTGTTGCCGCCACAGCTCAGGCTAGAAGTTTAAAGAGAAAGATGACGGTAGTGACCGCCCGGGCCTCTCAGGCGCTGGAAGCACAGGGTGGGGAAAGGAGGGCTCCTCTGTGCTTTGGCCGCCAGGCCAAGCGCGTGGGGCAGGCGGGAGCGGAGCTGGTTACGTAGACGACAGAAGAGCAACTGCCTTCCCAAAACAGAAAAACCTGCACCGATGAATTAAACATTTCAAACAAGATGACTCTCCACAAAGTCTTCTCAAGCAAGAAGCAAAGACAGGCCGTCCTGTGCTGGCGCTTCCTGTTGCATATGGCACTGAGCAATCCTGCTCTTTCAGCATGCAGAGCTTCCCAGACAAAGAAAAACATCTAGGGGAAAATTAGCGAAGGAGGTCCAGAGGAGTCGGGGCGGAGGGAGGACGGGGCGGTGGGCAGGCCGGGGCCTCTCATGGCAACGAGGGCGCACAAGGCACGGGACCCGGCACAGAAAAGAGGCCACCGGAGCTGACACAGTGGCCCTGACAGGTCCAAGGAGATGGCCATGCAGAGGCAGGGTGCCTCGCCGCCGAGACAAGTTGCAAAGCACAGGGACACCACCCGACTGGCTGCCACGTCCACTGGGGTGAAGCCGCCACCTGCTCCAGTTCCCAAGGGTCTCCAAGGGTCACACGTGCGGGTTCTCCAAACCCCCTGAGCTCGGCGGGGGCACTGCCCTGGGCACCCTGCTCGGCGGCCGGCGGCGCCCTTGGAAGGGGGACCCACAGCGGTCCCCGGGGCGGGGGCACCGGCCGGACTGTCTCCGCAGACCAGGGGTTGAGCCTCCCCAGTTCCTGGGCAGCAAGCCCCCGCCCGGAGGGGTTGGCGGGGTGCACAGGTCCTGCGCTGCCCTCTCCGAGCAGGTGTCCCCGCGGCCACCCCCACCCCGAGCAGCAGGGAGCAAAGTGTCCCCCGCCCCGGGTCCTGGGCAGCACCAGGCTCCGGACCGACCGCCGAGAGAGGAGCCCGGCGGGAGGGCGGCTGACATCTGGGCTGGAGGCGGCGAGCGAGGGTCCCCGGAGTGCCCAAGGGCCGCGGGGCCGGGCCGCGCTCTCCGCGTCCCGGAGCGGTAGTAAGTGTAGGGCTGGGAGCCCCGCGCAGCCCAGCCCAGCCCGCGCCGGGGCGGTGGGTGGGTGGGTGTCTGCTCTGGGATTATTCTTAGCGCTCCACTCTCTTCGCAAAAGTGGCGCCTCCGCCCTCCCGGCTCCGGCACGCTCGCTCGGGGCGCGCACGCCCGGCCAGACAGCGGGCGCCCGGCGGGGCCGCGGGTGGGGTCGGCGAGGGGCGCGGCGCGCGGGGGCGCTCCCGGGGAGGAGGGGGCGCGGCGGGCGGGAGGCACCCACCCCCCCCCCGGCCCCCGGCCCCGGGCCGCCCGCTGCGGTTAACCCTGCGCGCCCCGCGCCGCGCGCTCGGCCGCCCCCTCCCCGGCTCCCCCGGCGCGGGGCGCGGGGCGCGGGGCGCGCGGCCCTTACCTATGGTGGTGATGACCGTGATGGCAAAGTAGAAGGAGCCGGCGAATTTCCACTGGACGCCGGCGCGGTGCGGCTCGGACTGCAGGATCACCAGCTCCAGCTGCCGGTAGTCCTCGGCGCTGATGTTGTACTTCCCCTTGATCCGGATCTCCTCCGCTTTGAGTTTCTCCTCCTCGCGCATCTCGTGGTCCGACTCGAGGGCGTCGAAGACGGCGGCGCCCACCAGCAGGTAGGTGAAGGTGCAGACGATGAGGGACAGAGTCCGCACGTTCTGCCTCTTCATGGCCGCCAGCAAGGAGCCGGCGCGGGGGGCATGTCCCGCAGGCTCGCAGCCGCGCGCGTCCCACTGCAGCGCCCGGCGGCCGCCGCCGCCTCCTCCGCCGCCGCCGCCGCCGCCTCCAAGTTGTAAGCGGCGGCGGCAGCGGCAGCAGCAGCAGCGGCGGCGGCGGCGGCGGCGGGGAGGCGGGGGGCGGGGAGGCGGGGGGGGCCCCCCTCCGGCCGGGCCGGCACCGCCACCGCCGGGCGGCCGGCGGGGCAGCGGCGGCGCGGGCCCGGGCTCGGGCGAGAAGGCGGACAGGCACAGGAGGCTGCTGGAGCGCCGGGGCCAGGCGTCCGGGAGCCCCGACACCCTGCGCCAGACCCGGCCGAGGCAGCCCGCCCCGCTGCGCAGGGCCATGCACGGCGGCCCCGCCGGGCCCCGCGCCCCCCGCGCCCCCCGCGCCCCCGCCCGAGCAGCAGGGGCGGCGGCGGGAGCCGGAGCCGGAGCGGGAGCCGCAGCCGCAGCCGCAGCCGGAGCCGGAGCCGCAGCCGCAGCCGCAGCCGGAGCGCGGCCGGAGCGCGGCCGCCGGGGCCCGCGCCCCTCGGGGTCCGGCTCCGGGGCGGCGGCGGCCGGCTAGGAGCCCGCGGGTCTGCGCGCCGCGCGGGACCTCCCCCCGCCGCCCCGGGCCTCCCCGCCCCCCCTCGGGGGGGGCCGCAAAAGTTTGCGAAGTGGCGGCGTCTCCGGAGTCCCCGGCGGGCGGGCAGGGGGCCGGGCAGGTGCGGCGGGCGCGGCGGCCCGAGGCCCGGAGGTGGGCGCGCGGGGGCGCGGCGGGGGCGGCGCGGGGCGCGGGCCGGGCTGCGAAGTTTGCGGGGCTCAGCCCTCGGGGCGCGGGAGCGGGGCGCGGCCCCAGGGCGGCAGGGCCCGCGGCGGAGCGGCCTCGGGGGCGGCCGGGGGGCGGCGCGGCGGCGGCGGCGGCCGGCCAGCCCGCTCCTCCGGGGGCGGCGGGGGCGGCGGGCGCGGCGGCGGCGGCGGCGGCGGCGGCGGCGGGAGGGGTCCCGCGGGCCCGGCGGAGCTGCGGGCGGGGCGCGGGCGCATGAGCCGCGCCGGGGTCGGGGCCCTCCGGCGTCCGGGCGTCCGGGGAGGCGGCCGCGGCGCTGGTCTGCCAGGGGCGCTGCGTGCGTGCGCGCCGGAGGGAGCCGAGTGTGTGCGCGTGTGTCCGGGCGGGCGTGTGTGTGTGCGCCCGTGTGTGCGCGCGCGCGTGGCACCTCGCTCGGGCGGGAGGGCCGCGGGGGGCGGGGGGCGGGGGCCGGGCTACGGCGCGGCCAGGCCGGCCTCCCCCTCCCTCTGCCCTCCCTCCCGCAGCCTCCCGGGCGCGCCACCTCCCGCCTGGGCCCCAGCCAGCTGGCGAGGCGGCCGCGGCGGCTCCCGCTGCAGACCGAGCGCGGCGCGCGGCGCACGCGGAGGGAGCCGGGGAGGGGCGGCCGGGCGGCCGGGCGGCCGGGGAGGGGGCGGGGGCGGGGGCGGGGCGGGGCGGGCCGAGCGCCGGGTGTCGCCCGAGCGAGGGTGGGGGGCGGAGCCGCCGGCGGGTCGCGGCGGGGGATGGGAGGATAAAGGCGGCTGCCCGGGCCCCTCTCGCCCGGCTCCCCGGGAGCGCCTGCGGCCACGCGGGGCGGAGAGTTTGAGAGGACCGGGCCTGGGGGGGACGCGGGGCTGAGCCCCGACAAGGCCGACCGGCAGCCCCGGGGAGCCGCGAGAAGGGGGCGGGGGCGGGGGGCGCGCGGGGGGAGGGCGCTCCCGGGGCCGGCCACCTGCCGCGGGCGCACCTCCGCGACGCGTGCCCGGGCCCCGGGGCCGCCCTAGCCCCCGGCGAGCGTCGCCGGACAGGTGGCCCGGCACCTGCTGATCCTGCGCTCTCGGCCGGGGAGCGCCGAGGATGGGACCGGCCGCCACGCTCGGGGTCGCGGCCTCGGGGAAGGATGCCGCATTCCCCCTTCCTCGTCCCCTCCCCGTTGCTTTTCCCAGAAACATTCCTTGGTTCCCCGAGGCTGGGCGCCGGGTGCTGCGCCCAGAACGTAACCCCGCCGCCCCCCGCCCCCCGCGCCCGGAGGGCCCCACTCCCGACCAGCCCCGGGGAGGGAGCACGAGGCTCCGGCGGGGGCGCAGCGGTTCCTTGAGTCGGTCCGGAGGGGAGGCCTCTCCCCGCATCAGCCCCGGCCCACAGCAGCCTCCTCCGCCCGCTTCCCCCCATCCTCCCCGGGTCCTCGAGGGCTTTCCCTCGCCGCCCGTCCCCCGACCCCCTTAATCCCCACTTGAGCAGTGGAGCTCGCAGTGGGTAGGCCCAAGGCGCGGAGACCCCGGGCTCCTCCTCCCCGGGTCTGGCGACCGTCCCTGGACCCCAGCCAAGGAAGAGATGGAGACTTGGGTGAAGGGACGCCCCCAGGCGGCGCGCTAACACGCCGGAGAGGTGGCCAAGGGCGTCGCGGGGTGGACCCGGGGGTGGCCCCGGCCGTGCGCGCTCTCGGGTCGGAGCGCTGACCCCTCTGGGTCGCCCTCTCGGGCTGCGCATCGGCGGGGACTCGGGGTCAGGAGAGTGTGGGAACCCTGTGCCTCCCCGAGGCCCCCCTCCCCTGCTGGGGCGCTGTCCACCCCACTTATGGGACCCGCGGGTGCTCGCGCCCCCCCACCCCCGGGCCTACGGGCAGGGGGGCCGGAGCTGTGGGCCCCACCTGGGCCGCCGGCCGGGTCTGCGGGCGCAGCGGGCCGGGGATGGGGAGCCCCCACCCGGAGCAGATGCTCCCCTGGAATTCATTTTGGAAGCCGAGGCGCCTGCTCTCGGCGAATGAGCCCGGCCGCCCGGTGAGTCACCGCGAGCGGCGACAAGGATTCCCGCAGCTGGTAATTAACCGGCAGAACCGGCGGGCCGGGCCTCCTGCGCCCCGCAGCCGCAGCCCTGAGTCACAGCCGTCGGGCCGGGGCCGCCCCAGCCGCCTGCCCGCCCGCCCGCCCGGCGCCACCAGGGGGCACTGGACTCCGGCCCACAGGTGGCCCCGCTCGGAGCCAGGTGGGCAGGGGAGTTGGGCTGTCCCCGCCGCAGGTGCGGGAGGGGCGGGCGGGGATGCTCTCCAGTGACAGACCCAAGCTTCATTCAGTTTACACACCGCCTTGCCTTTCGGGAAACTGGAACCGCCTGTGCCCACCGGAAGGGGGAAGGGACCGCAGGTGACCTAGTCCAACCTGCTTGTTTTACAGGTGGGAAGGCTTCCAAAGGGGGACAGTCACGTGCCCAGGGACACAGGACAGTTACCACCTCCAACCCGGCTTCTGTCCAGCACTCTCTCGAGGACCCCAGCCGCCCTCTGACCCCAACGTCACGGTGCCTTGGAGAGTCACAGACCACCGCCCCCCCCCCCACACACACACACAAAGGCTGGCTCTTCCTTTTCTCCTCCCTCCAAAATATGGCCTTTGGACTCAAGCCCCGGGAGCCAGACCTCAGGGAGGGATCTTGGGGCTGGAAGAGGACACACACACTCACACGCGGCACTCTCTACCCCCCGCCTGCCCCCTCCCCGTGGAAGTGAGGTCCCTGGAGCAGAACCTGGCTCCTGGCGTCTCCCCTGTGTCCCCAGCACCCCCCACACCTCAGCGGCTCAGCTAGGTCTGTGCGTTGGCACCGCCTGACCGACCACAAGGAGCCTAGACTACCGCAGGTGCCCCTGGGGGAGCCTCTGGGGAGCCCAGCTCCTCCACTACCCCTAGGGTTCCGGGAGCACCCACTCCAGCCCAGCTCCAGGTGGATCTGGGGCTCCAATGGGTGGGGGGGGGGGACTCAACTCCCAACCAATGAGAAAGGACCTGGGAAAGCATTTCTGGGAGGAGCTGGGGCAAAAGGAGGGAGGCAGGAAAGCCCCGCCCCCTCCCCCCACCCCCAGCAAGAACCCCCTGATTTAGGGGAGCAAATACGTTCTCTGTGCAGCATAGGCCACTGTGGGTTCATCCCAAGCCTGGCAGGAGCCGCGGGCAGCCTGTGTCCCTCGAGGGGTCCGTCACTGGGCCTCCCTGGACCTAGGTGTGTTCTTTAGTAAATACAGATGTGTTGGTTCAGGTAATAAAGAACATCGCGCCCTTACAACATCTGCCGCCTTCCTGTTTGCAGGGCTCTCCACCCACGCCAGTTTGTCATTGGCCTCCAGGGGCCAAGGCGGGTTACCCGGTCTCACCCAGGGAAGCCCAGCAGTGGACGCTGGTCCCACGGGGAGTCAGAGTGGACGCCCCCGGGCCTGCCACCGCAGCACTGTGTCCCTGAAACCGTGAACACTCTGCTGCCAGCGGAAGCCCCGGAGCCACCGTGCTCCAGGCCCGGCTCCCAGGCTGGTGCCCCGGTGCCTGCGCGGACATCGTCATGGTCGGCGCTGGCCCGGGACTGTTTGCTGGCAAGAAGCCACAACGGCCTGCTGCTTCCAGAACATCAGACTCCCTGGGTGCCTGCATGTAATGCTGTGTCACGTTAATGCCCCCACCCCTGAAAATAGGCAGAGGCTGTGGAATCACTGCCCCCATTTTATAGATGGGGAAGGTGAGGCGCTAAGCCGCATGGGCCCCAATCACAAAGAGAAGCTGTGGTCTCCTCAGGGCTCCCATGCCAGCTCTGTAGGCGCCTCCCCGCACTTGCAGCTTCGCCGGCCCCCACCGGGTGCTCCCAGCCCACGACATTTGCAGCGGATGGTGTGTCTTCACTCTGGGCCCCCAGATTCCAGAGAGAAGGGCTCTGTCGCCAGGCAGCCAGGCCCTCAGGAGCTTGCCAGACTCTCCTTTGGGATGTGAATCAGCACGCCACGGAGAGCGTTTCTCTGGGCGCACTGGGGACACTAGGTAAGCGGGAAAATTCAGGATTTCGCAGAGCCTGGGCCTGCCAACAGGCGTCCTGACCCGCAGGCTGCAGTGCCGTGAACAGCATCTACCAAATCCACTTGAGCGTGGGATCTGCCTTTGGGCGCAGAGCTGGCCTCAGAGCCAGGCCCCGGCTGCCCTTTGGGAGCCGCTGTCCCAGCCTGGCTTGCTGGGCACAGGGGTCAGGAGGCCTGGATGCCACCCTGGTCCCACACAGACAGGCCGTCCTCTGGCCCAGGTCCTGGCGGCCCCGTCGAGCAGCCCCTCTCTCCCCTGCCTGCCGCGACCTTCAGAACACACCGCTTCGCTGCTGGAACCCAACGGGGGCTCCCCGACCAGCCCAGGCTGCCCCCTGCCTTGCCACCTCAGCTCCTGGCTCCCTCCGCCCCTCCTCCAGCACCAGCCATTGGGAGCATCTGTCTCCACAGTGCCTCCGTGCCCTGGCTCATGCTGTTCCCTCTGCTGGCACACCTTTCCCTACCCTCTTTGGGCTCTCATCCCCTCGTCTTTCAAGATTCAGCTCCGCCAACATGCCCTCCAGAAGCTTCCCGGGCCCCCAGCAAGTGCACCGCTGGATGGCAGCTAACGGGCAGGGCTGGGCTCGCTCGCCAGCAGGTCTGAGGCCATTTCCCCATGCGAGGTCGGTCCCAGCCAGGTCTCAGGTGAGAAGGATCTTGAACACAGGGCGACCCAAGGGGCTCATCCTGGGCTCAGCACTCACCCGTTTCCTTTCAGTCTGGTTCAGCTGAGATGGCAAAGAAGAGCCTCCACACGACGTGAGGGGACATGGGAGCCATGGTAAGTCTTCAAGTGGGAGAGTGGTACAGGGATCCTGGTGGATGACTGGTCCTGAGCACGTGTTCCTTGGACACCTGCTGGGTGCTGGGCCTGAGCTGGTGTCGTGTCCTCACGATAACTCTGAGACTGTCATCGTCCCCGCTGGCTGGTGATGCAGCTGAGGCCCCATGAGCTCAGGACAGTAACCATGAGTCCAGGCCCTTGTGGGGTGGACGAATGGGAGTTCGGGCGCAGTGCCCCGCCTCTCCTTGGCACAGGCACGAGTGGAAGCGGAGGGAGGGCGGGTGCTGCCCCTGGTGCACGGGAGGCTGTTCAGTGGGCTCCGTGACTGAATCCAAAGGATGCCAAGATAGGTCCCAGGCTTGGGTGACACGCAGTGAGGGTCACGGGGCAGGGAGGCGGGACTCTGGCCAGGACTTCCGAGATACCAGAGGCAGAGCCACAGGTGGAGAAGGGAATGAGGCTGGGTATGCCTCCGTCTGCCCACGGGGCCCCAGAACGTTATGTCAGTGGGCAGGGAACGTGGTTCTGAGGGTGGACAGTCAGGGCCTGTGGCCTTTGGGTCATCAGACCTTCAGCTTCCCCGGACACCCATGGCCAGGTGACCAGGGGATCTGGGCTGCAAACTGCCCAGGGGTCCTCCCCGAGATGTCAAGCCAGGAGGGTCCTGCTGGGCATTTCTGAGTTCCTAAACTCTTGAGCCTTGGAGCAGGGGAGGCAAAGCCCCCCTTCAAGCTAAGGACACTCCCTGAAGCCCTGAGCACACTCACTCACACACATACACACTGAGTGGACAAGTGGTTGGTGGACTTCAGGCATCTTAATGGGGCAGGAACCGCAGCCCACCTCCGTGCTGCCCCACAGAGCCTGGGGGTGCCCAGCATCTATCAGGGGTCCCTGAGGCTCCGTAGCCCACAGGTGCCTCCAGCAGCTGTGACCCTGTGTCCCCCGGTGTGGAGGGTGGGTCTTGGGAACCGGGGCTTCAGCAGCAGACCCACCCCTGACCCCCGACCCCAAGGCCACCCAGGCTCCCGGGCGCAGGAGGGCCCAGCCCCCCACCCTCCACACCTGGGTCCCTGGGACACCGCTGAGCAGAGGCTCTGGCAGCTGCTGACCCGATGAATGAAACGGATCCACAAGCAACAAGCCCATGGCCCGGAAGCGGCACCGGGGACCTTTCTCCTGGTCACTTCCCCGCCGCCAGCGCCTGGAATGGCTCGGTGTTCACGGAGAGGAGATGTTTGCTGAACCCACTCTCTGCCTGCTTAAAATAAATAATAGAATAATAATACGAAATAAAACAAAATTAAAAATAAAAACCCGCTGCTCTTAAAAATAGACAAGAACAGGGGCACCTGGGTGGCTCCAGGGTTGAGCGTATGCCTCCAGCCCAGGGCGTGATCCTGGAGTCCCGGGATCGAGTCCGGCATCGGGCTCCCCGCAGGGAGCCTGCTTCTCCCTCTGTGTCTCTGCTTCTCTCTGTGTTTCAGGAATAAATAAATAAAATCTTAAAAAAAAAAAAAAAAGACCAGAACAACACTTTGCTGGAAGGTACGCGGGGGAGGACTGGGGAAGCAGCCCACCCGAGCCTCCCGGTCTGAACTGAGCACTTGCGGGTGAGGCAAGACTGGAGCAGGTGCCAGCTGGGGCAGAGGGGGGGAGGCCCGGGTGGCTCCCAACCTGTGGGGTAAGGACACAGAGGTCAGGCCACCATGGCCCGAATCCCCAGGCGTCCCTCTCTCCGGGGTGACCTGGGGCAAATGGGACGCCCTCTCTGTGCCCCTCCCGGGGAGTGAAGCAAGAGGGGAGCCGTCCCATCAGATGAAGGGGATGGGGCGTGGTGGCTGCTGGCTGAGGCCCCGGGGCCACCCCTGTGGCTCCCCGCCCGCAACCCGTCCCTCCTGGTGGGACCTGGTCCGTCCCTGGGGGTTGGCCGTGCCCGCGCCCAGAGTTGACTGATCCCCGTGGAGGGTGTTCTGGTGTTTTCCCTCCCCAGAAGCCCAGCTCTCGCCTCTGCCATTTTCACCTTTGTGTGGCAGGAGATATTTTTGCAGACGCAGCCGAGGTGGAGCGGCTTCGCGGAGTGATGCGGCCGCTGTGCGTGCTGCTGCTATTTCGGGGACCCACAGGTGTACCATTTGGATCAGCACGGGCCTGTCAGCTCCCGGGGGGAGGGGGAGAGGCGGGGTCCTTCCGGGGGCCTCGGTCCAGCAGCCCCCACCCCCGAGAGGGCTCCCTGCCCGCAGGCTGGGTCTGGGCCTGGCCCTGCGCCCCACAGATGCTCGGCCCTGCTCCACCGCTGCCCTGGGCTCCAAGCGTCCCAGGGACGGGAGCTCACCCCGGTCCCCGGCACAGCGCAGGGCAAGGGGGACTCTCAGTGGGTTGAATCAGCACCAGGTGCTCCATGCACGTGCCTGGGCTCTACCTCTGCCCTTGTGTCACCGCCAGGCTGGGCTCCCTGCACCTGACGGATAGTGCTGGGCTCCACCGGGCAGACGGCAGACGGCAGGGGCTGGAGCTGGTGAGCCCGGAGAGCCCAGGTCAGCCCAGACTGGGCCACTCCAGAGGGCTTCCCAGCAGAGGGGACATTGCCTTCTGCCCCCAGGCCACGGCACAGGCTAATCCCCGGCGTGCATGGTTGCTGTGAACGTGGCGCGGGCTCTGTTGGCACCCTCAGTGCACGCCGCAGGGCCAGGGCTAGGGGTTAGGGACCAGGTCTCCTACCTCCTTGGACAGGTGCTGAGTCCACGACCCAGAGAAGTCCAGGGAGTCATCGTGGGCAGAGCTGGGACACCATCCACCTCCAGGTCCCCTGAGCCCAGGACAGTCTATGCAGCTCAGCAGTCTGGCCTCTGCCTCCGGGACCCGCCAGGGGGGTCGGGGGCCCAACAGAAAGGTCCCTGCCCCCCTGGAGCATGCGTCCTGCTAGGAGGGGGGACAAAAAGTGGATAAGCAGCAGGGTAAAGCTGGGGCCAGATGGTAGGAGGAAGATGAGGAAACATGGGACAGCGCTGTGGGGGGTGGGCAGAGAGATATTTGGGTGTAGTGGTCAGGGATGGCCTCCCCGAGGAGGCAGCATTTGAGCTGAGACATGGAATGACACGTTCCTATTCAGGGGAGGGCGTCCGGGCAGGGGTGGACAGCCAATGCAAAGGCCCTGGGGTCAGTGGAAGGAGTCTGGCTTGTTCAGGGAAGAACAAAATGGTGAATGTGGCTAGAATGTGGGCCCAGGGGAAGGTGGCCCAGATGAGATCAGAGATTATGGCTCCGAGCCCCGCTGCCACCGCAGGACGGGAGACAGGGCCAGTTCACGATGATTCTCACCGGTCATGGAAGCAACTCAGAAGCCCCGTGTTCAGTGTGTGGACAGAACTGGGGCCTGGAAGCCCCCACTGGCTGGGTGCGGGGCATCCACATCCTGCCTGCCCTGTCAGCATAGGGTCCCGGGCCCGAGGAGCTCTCTGACCTGGAGGGAGGAAGGTCCCCAGGAAATGGATGGCCAGGTGAATCGAGGAAGACACCAGCTCTGATGACTGAAGGCACTGGGGCCACTGTGGGCGCAGCTTGCATCACGAGCCCGTCAGAGGCCACTGCTGAGCATCTCTTGCTCACAAGGGACCCGGGGGGCGTCGGGGGGCGAGCTGGGCGAGGTCACTGCGGGTCACAGGCTGTCTGGCCCCCGATGCCCCAGGGCAGGCCTGGCAGGCGCATGGTGATCCCCGCAGCTCCAGGTGGCATCCCAGTTCCCCAGGTCGCTGCCCCTGCCCACCACCCCGGGGCCCATCGCAGATCTCCTCAATGGTGGCAGGTTGAACCACCGGCTCTTTTGTTAAAATCATTTTGTCCTTTTTATTCTTGATAACAAATAATACCTTTTGCATAAAATCCAAAAAATAGAAATAGAAAATAGAACGAAACAAAAAAACAACAACAAAAAAAACAAATCTGAAGGATTTCCCACGCAAGGACATTAGCAGCATTTCGGCCACGCGGCCCAGCCCTGATGGCCACACCCTGACGCTGGCCTCTGCTTCCCGGAGCAGGAGGGAGTGCGAAGGTGGTGGGTGTCCGAGAGGGTGTGGGGAGGAGGCTGGAGGGAGTCAGGGGCCCCGATGCCACCGGGCTGAGGCCAGACTCACACCACAGGCGGCGCACCTGTCTCTGTCCTGCTCAGTGTCCCAGAGCAGAGACTCCACGCCTCCCGGGTAGAGGACAACCAGGCAGTCCTAACGCCACACAAGCATCGAGATGGACTCAAGGGGCCCCTGGGTGGCTCAGCGGGTGAGCTTCTGCCTCCGGCTCAGGGCGTGACCCTGGGGTCACAGGATCCAGTCCCACATCAGGGTCCCCACAGGGAGCCTGCTTCTCCCTCTGCCTGTGTCTCTGCCTCTCTCTGTGTGTGTCTCTCATGAAAATAAATAAAATCTTTAAAAAAAATAGATTGACTCAAGCATGGCCCCACCAGGATGCGGGGCTTGAGACTGGACCGGCCGGCCGGGGCCGTCTCACGCTCAGAGGTGGCCTGTCACAGTTGAGGGCTCGGTCTGCACTCGGGGCAGGCCTGGCTTGGAGCTTAGCTCCAATATTTCGTGGGCGAGGCCCCTGGACTCCGAGCCCCAGGGCCCTTCCCTTGCAGAACAGGTGCAGAGGAGGCCCCTGGCTGATGGGGCGGTGGCGGCGGTGGAGGGGGGGGGAAGGGGGGAAGGGGCGCGCAGTCTCGGAACTTCAGGCAGGGGTCCTGCAAACAGGTGGGCTTTGGAGTCCGAAGGTCCTGGGCTGGTGTCCTGGCTCCCCCGTGTACTGGCGGTCCGCCCCTGGGCCTGTCACTTCACCCAAGTCTGTCCCCCCAGCTGTGAAATGGGGAGTGGTGCATGCTGAGCTCTTCGCAGACTGCCTGGAGCAGGTGAGCACAAACCAAGATGAGCTGGTTCTGCTTGTCTCCGTCCCTCTCTCATAAGCTACTGCTGTTTCTCCAAATGCAAGGACATTGGCGACTCCCACACAACTTCCCCCCATGCAGGGGGAAGCAGTGGCGGGAGAGAAGGCCGGAGAGGAGGAGGCCGCCGTGCAGAGAGAGAGCATAGGGGAGGTCAGAGAGAGGCGGGAGGGGGGCTGACCCGGCGGGGCCAGGTGGACCCCTCCTTGGTGTTTGCACCCCAGACTCTCATCGCTCCCAGCCTCGATCTTAGAATCTGAGATTATCAGGAACAGAACGAAGCTATGTGTACTCGTTCTTTCTTGACACAAAGGTCTGTTGAGCATCTACTGGGCCAGTTCCCGGTCCGGGCCCTGGAGCCTGCAAAGGGGAGGTCAGGGCGTCCACACGTCACAGACCCAGGCACTGCGCTCCTGGTGAATTCCCTGGTCCCTCATCAGCAATACTGCCCGGGTTCAGCCCCACATGCGCCCACCCTTTTCCGTTCTTGTGGAGCGCGCGCTCAGCCGTGCTGACCCGCAGCGGGTCACGCACATGCATCTCTCAGCTGTCGTGCAGAGGGTGCAGGAAGAGGATGAGGTCCAGGCTCTGGGGGTCAGGCGTTGCTTTACCTCCAGCCTATTTGCCTTTTCTGAGCAGGATGGTGAATTCGACTGACCATTTGGCCTCCACCCTCCTGTCCTTCCTTCCCTCCCTCTTTCCTCTCTCACTCGGGGTCAGCTCTCCATCACTGGCGATGACTCTCCCAGCTGTCTCCCCGCTTCCTCTCACAGGCCTCCTGCCCAGTAAAGTTCCTGTGTGTTCAACTGCATCTCAGCATCTGCTTCTTGGCAGGGGTGGGGGGTGGTGGTGGTGGAGAAGGTGCAGACTAACACAGGAGCATCCAGCAGTCAGATCTGAGCCCCCAAAGAGCTGACAACAAAAAATGATGGCATCTAAGGGGGCTCAGAGCCAAACAGGAAGGGTAGAGTTACACCCAGGGAGAGTGCGTGCCCCTGTCCCATCTGTCTCTGAATCAGTCACGATGGGGTAGGTTACACAGCATGTTACGGACTGAATGCTTGTCTCCAAATTTCTGTGTTGAAGCCCTAACCCCCCAGTGTGATGGTATTTGGAGGTGGGACCTTTGGGAAATAATCAGATTTAGATGAGCCCCCACCCCCACCCCCCGCCACCCACCACGGGGCAATGGGATTAGACATCTTACGAAGAGAGGAAGGGACCAGAGCTCACTATCTCTGGCCATGTGAGGACACAGCTGCTGGGAAGAGAGCTCCCACCAGGAATTGAGTCTGCTGGCACCTGACCATGGACTTCCAGCCTCCCCAGCTGTGAGAATAAATGTCTGTGCTTTAAGCACCCCCACCCCGACCCTCCCCACTCAGTCTGTGGAATTTTGTTGTAGCAGCCTAAGTTGACTAGAACATAGCAGCACCAAACATCTTTTTAGATTAAAAAGTGGCTTACGATTACAAAGGCTTATTCCTGGCTCATGTGTGTTGACAGGTAGCTCTGCTCATTGAGGTCCCTCTGAGACCCAGGCCCTGAAAGACACTCCCCCTGCCAGGGGCTCCCAAGATCCCTGACGGGGAAGGGAATCTGACAGATCTCACCGTGGCCTTGAAAGCTTCAGCCCAGAAATGACCTTACATCACTTCTGAACAGGTTTTGTTGGCCGAAGCATACCACGTGGCCAAGCCTTGGGGGATGGGGGTGGGGTTCAGGCCAATCTCATGAACAGCAAAGACCTTCACCCAAGAACCCTGTCCCCAGACTGTGCTCACTCACCTGTGAAGGCAAAAGGAAGATGTCTGAGAGAGCACTTCCCGAGTCCTTGTTCATCTCCTGCACCCCTCGCGCAAGGAAAAGACTCAGGAGAAGACTGAAGCCCAAAAGTAAATGAGAAAGCGCAGAGCCCGCAAAACGAACAAACATGAAAAGGGAAAGACACAGTGGTGAGCAGGGGACCTTGATATGTGGATACGTTAAATCAAAATGAGTAAGGATAGACCTGTCTTGGACTGTGTCATCCAAGTGCTAACTAAGGGATCCTGAAATAGAAGGTCCCTACTGGAAGCAAAAATTCTAATGACAGTCTATTTATAAAAGTCATAGCTCAGCAACCTCTGCAAGTTATGGGCAGGGGGGAAATGATAAACTTTCCAAGGATCTCATCTTTGACGGGGACGGGAGAGGAAGAAAATAAAAGAATTCTAGAAGTGTCATCTTATTGGACTGAGGAGAAGCAATTAGGGGAAAAATAGAACATCTTATTGTGTGAAATAGCTGTCATCCTATTTTTAGCTACTGGTGGAGAAATCTGTGTCTGGTTGTTCGAAAAGGGAAGAGAAGGTGGCCATCAGTATAAGGGGAGGTGTCCCAAGGTCTGCTCAGGCTGCCGTGACAAAATACCACAGACTGGGAGGTCGTCAATGACAAACATTGGTTTCTCACAGTTCTGGAGGCTGCACGTTCATGATCAAGGGGCTGGCAAGGTAGATCTCGCACTTGGGTTTTTGTCTCTTGGCCGCCAAGTGGCCGCCATCTTGCTGTGTGCTTGTGGGCCTTTGTGTAGGCGCTGAGGCAAGGGTAGGGAGAGAGAGTGCTCTGTGTCTCTTCTTATAAGGACGCTAAACCTGTCGGATCTGGGCCCCACCCTTAGGCCTTCAGTTGACCTTAGTTAGGCCCCTTCTCCAAATACAGCCACATTAAGTAGTAGGGCTTTGACAACAGGAGTTTTGAGGAGACACAAACGTTCAGTCCAGAACAGAACAGAAGGGCTTGCAAATTAACAAAGGGAAAATGGGAGGAACCAAAACTTGATCAAGCCATCAAAAATGAGAAACGATGCAGAAGAAATAACCAACTGGACTACTCTAAAACTACATTAAATGCACAAGTTTACATCTTTATTGGAAAGAACTGAATTCTCCCAATAGAAGAAGGGAAGTGTCGCGCTGGGTTCAACCAGCAAACAGAAGGAAGGAACAAAGCCAGTTATAGGCTATTTATTAGATATACACCTGAAAAAAAATGATATTTTAAATATTTTTTAAAAATTGTTGGGAGGACATTTGCAAGGATAAAGCAAATTTAAAAAGTAGGACTGACACATATTAATCTCAAAAAAGTAAAAAATAAAAAAAATAAAAAATAAATTTAAAAAAGTAAAAAATATGTGTGATAAGTTAGAATGTCATACAAGGAAGTGATTTATATCCGTGAGCCTTTATTAAAAAAAAAGGTATAAAGCTGAGTAAGCTAAGCATATATAGCAAAGCCCACTAGGAACAGGCTCAGTGAGTAAGAGACAATTGCGTATCTCTATCAGAAATGGACAAAAGTGCCAGAAATTGAAGAGCAATCCAAAGTATTGCATGGCCACTGATTGGATCTTAGTTTGAACAAATCAGATTTTTAAAAGTCATTTGAGGAGCAATTAGGGAAATTTTAATGTAGATGGAGTTTTAGAAGGTCATAGAACATCACGATAATTTTCTCGTGTACAGTAATGGTGCCATGATTAGGTGGAGAAGCTTTCTTCTTTATTAAAGAGGCAAATTCAGCTATCTGGGGGTGAAATGCCATGAAACCCATACTTCAATTTCAAGTACCTCAGTATAAATACGGTAAATAAAACAAATATGGTAAAATGTACAGTTATTGAATCTTAGTGAAGGATATATAGTATACCTTATATTTGTCTCTCAGTTTTCCTGTACACTTGAAATTTAAAAGCAAGAAATTAACAACACTGTACAGTGCAACAAATAAATGTGAATATATGAAATATAAAATTGCACATAATAGAAAATTTTATATATATAAAATATTACATAGTTATATAATTATAATGTGTATGATATAATCAATTCTATAATCATTATATACTATATTAAAATTACATATGACATTAATATTACATAAATTATATGTATACATATGTTCTCAAATAGTGAATATATTTTCATACATTCCCAAAAGGTCACTGATAAAAATTAGTTGTTTTTTTTTTTTAAACAGTATCTAATAGGCCACCAAGAAAATTTTCCCCAATTCAAGAGCACAAGAACAGTTTCTCACCTCATGCTCTGGCTATATCCAATACAAGTAGAAATAAATGATAAAAAGGGACTCAGAAACACTTTACTTGCAGATTTAAAACATTCCTATAGAACTCTTGGATCAAAGAGAAAATCGAAGGAGAAATCACATACTATCTGGAAAGCAAAGACAAAGATGCTTCACACTAAAGCATATGGAGTGGAGTTAACACAGCTTAGAAGCACACAGCCCGAGATGCCTTCACTAGAACCGAGAAAGTCTGAACACTGCAACATGTTTAGCAATCAGGAAAAGAAACAACAAAAAGAAATAAGAAAGAGGTAATTCATAAAGATAAGAATGGAAATTGATGGAATAGAAAACATTTTTAAATAGCGGAACGAATATGTCAATGCAAAAGCTTGTTTTTTGAAATGGCTAATACAAAAATTTTTTTTTGAAAGCACTCGTGAGTCCAATTATGGAGAATAAAGAGAGAAAGTGAAGTTAGGCCAGATTAGGAGCGAGCAAGCAGACATACTAGTATGGCTACAGATACAGGGGAGATAAAAATAATTATGAGGGAATATTCTATGCAACTCCATGATAATAAATTGAAAACTCTAGGGAAATGGGTGATTTCCTGGTAAAAGTAAATTACTAAAATCAGTCCAAGAAAAAATGGAAAATTCTAATAGACCAATTACCATATAAGAGATTAGAAGGTGATTGGCGGCCTATCAGTGAAAAGGCACCACAATCAGATGGGCTCACAGCTGAGTGGTATCTAATTTCTGAAGAACTAATCATTTCAATGCTGTTTAAACTATTTTAGGCCATATAAAAAGACAGAAGAGAAAGTCCCTTATCCATTCTGTGCATCTAGAATAACTTTAATACAAATCATACAAAATAAGGGGAACTATAGACCAACAGTACTTAAGGACTATAGGTGAAAATTTCTAAACAAAACACTAGCAGAATCTAGTGATCAGTAGAAAGAAGGGTATGTTACCTTTCTGGGAGTTTTCTTCTTTTTTGGAACTGTGATGTATGGTTGTGGACCTTTGGCACTGGGAATATGTTGTAGGCATCTGGTCACCCTGTTCTCCGAGCACTTCTTGGTGAGACAGAGTGAAGTAAACAGGACTGGACAAAACTAAGACAAGTAAGACGTTGTTAGCAAATGCCAAGATTTCACATGGAAATACTATGGGGCTTATTTCCAAAACAGTTTCTGAAGGGTAGTATTGTTTTACCATAAAATCAGTCCCTTTCTGATTTGAAATCCACTGAGGGAAAGGCTGAGGGAATTTTGTTGTGTTTACTCGACAGGGTACTACTAAGTGTCTGATACGTCTGACACTGCGGTCACAGCAGCTCGACGGGGTCGGGATGTGATGGTCGAGGAAGCTTGGAGAGGTGCAGAGGCTTCCCAGAGCACCCGGGGGGCCAGGGCGGAGTCTGGACCTAATGCCCACTGGACTGACTGCTAAGCCCAAGTTTCAATGTGGGACCCACACGTGGAAGTCCCCCTGTCACTTTCTGGCTCATGGAGGACTTCTGGTCCTCTTCCCCAAAGCTGTGGGGTGGGGCGGGGGCAATGGAACCAATACTGGATCAGGCCGTGGGAGACCTGGGTTCTGTTGAACAGCTGGGCCACCAGCTTGCTGGTGGGTGGGTCTTGACTTTGGTAGACCTTTGTCCTTCCGCTGGGCTCCACTGGGCCAGCTGTTGGCCGCTGTCCGCAGTGCTGAAGGCGCTCCCGTCCCTTGGCTCGCGCCTCACCCATTTCCTGGCCTGGGCCGCTGCCAGGAACCTGGTGAGATTAATCAGCAGGTTTGAAATGGCAAACTAAATTCCAAAGGTGGAAAAAGGGAAGAATTCTTTGTTGGTTTGCTGAACCAGTGCCAAGGAATCTTTTCTTTCCTCCTTTTTTTTTTTTTTTTAACTGAAAGCCATGTCTTTGACAATTCTCGTCATGCAGGCCTGAAGCAAACATCTCAATTTTTGGAGAGAGGGATATAATTAAGTTTCCACTGCCCAGGTGAGTAAGTGGAACACTACCTAATTCCCAAAGTCCCCTGTTTGCCCCTCTCAAAACCCACCCTTCTTCTTTACCCCAGAAAGAATCTATACCAAATTTTGTGTCAATTATTCACTTGTCTTTATGCTTTTGTTTTTGTTTTTGTTTTAAACAATTTGAGTACATTTCCTCAATAAATACAGTGATTTCTTTGCTTTGGGGACTTCGTGTAATTAGAATAATAATGCGTATGTTCTCTGGTTGCTTTCTTCATTCCGTCGACATGTTTTTGAAGTGTTCCATGTTGTTGCATATTCACCATTACATAGCACTCTGCTCTCCCAAAATGCCGCAACATACTTACACGTTCCATTCTTAATATGGCATGTGGACTCATGTCCCTCTTTCCTATTATGAACAATCCTGCTGTGAACATTCTGGCACGGGGCTCTTGTTGCACAAGCCACTAAATATTAAGATATGTACATGCTAGTGGAATCACTGGGTCGTATGGTACGGCCAGTTCAGCTTTACTAGGAATGGTAGAGACTTCTGGTGCTCGCTAGATCGCATTCTGTCCCCCTCCCCAGAGGACACATGCCCCAGTCACAGTCAGGAGGGGCCATATAACTTGCTCTTCTCTATGGACCATGAATCCAAGTCACTTACATTATTTCCAGGTTGAATAATCTCATTACGGTGTCAGACCCACCTCATAGTTCTCCCAGTTTGTGACTTGTCTTCCCACTTTATGAACAAAGGTTCTTAATTTTAAGATAGCGAAATTTATCATTTTTATGGCTTGTGATGTTTGTGTCTTACTTAAGATATCCATCTCTACCCTGAGATCATAAAGATATGTATGATGTCTTCTAATTGTTCTATACCTTGGCTTTCACACTTAGGTCTTAACCTAGAACAGATTCTTGTATGTGGTGTGTAGTGAGGTCTGATGTCTCTCGCGGTGGCTGCTCAGTCTCCCAGCACTATTTAATGGAAGGTCTCTCTTTCCACTGGGGTGTGGTAGCGGCATTTCACACATCGTGTGTCCATACGTGCATGGGTCTGTTTCTGCGCTCTCCGTCCATCCATGTTTCTATTCAGCAGTGTCTATTTATTTTGTATCATAATACATATTGACTTATTCTTCAAAAGTACATTGGCTATTACTGGGTCCTGGCATTTTTTTTTTGGTCCTGGCATTTCTAAATACATTTTAAAATTGACTTGCTAAGTTTCAACAAAAAAAGTTGTGAAGACTTTTATTGGGGTTGCGTTGGCTCCACCTATAGATCAATTTGGTGAGAATTAATGCCTTTATGAGACAGAGGATTCCACCATTTAGTCAGATTTCCTTTAATACTGCCCAATAAATATTTTTCTCCATGATGGTCTTACACATCAAAGAAAAAACTTACTCTTAGGTTCCATATTATTTTCCTATCACTCCTATAGCAAGTTACTGCAAATTTAGTGCTTTAAACAATACAAATTTACCATCTCATAGTCTGGAAGTCAGAATTCAAAACTGAGTCTCACTGGGCAAAAGGCAAGGTGTTGGAAGGTTGTGTTCTTTGTGAAGGCTCTAGGGTAGACTCTGTTTCCTTGTTTCTAAGATTGAAGCATGTCTTGGCTCATGGCTCCTTCCTCCATCTTCAGAGGCAGGGATATCCGGCTAAATTCTTCCCAACTTGCCATCTCTCGGGTTGTCCTTTGTTTCCCTCTCCCATTAAGGATCCTTGTGAATACATTGAGCCCACCTGGATATTTCAGAATAATCTCCCTATTTTCAAGTCAGGTG
The DNA here is from genome assembly GCF_905146905.1 of Nyctereutes procyonoides. NCBI lineage: Eukaryota > Metazoa > Chordata > Mammalia > Carnivora > Canidae > Nyctereutes > Nyctereutes procyonoides. The sequence goes on from NW_026575159.1 coordinate 29,830,495, forward strand.
ATTAGCGGCTTTATCTGTGTCCATAACTCTTCTTTGCCACATAACCCAAAGTATTTCACAGGTTCTAGGAAATTAGGACACGGACATGTATGGAATGCCATTACTCTGCCTGCCACAGATTCTTTGTATTTTTTTGTACCACAGAAATCAATGGTAAATTTCATCATTTTATTTTCTAGCTGTTGCGGTGGTTCAAATTTGCTGTGGATTTTTCTGTGTTGACTTCGTACCCCACAGCTTTGCTAAGAATTTATTAATTTTAGTAAATCTGAATATTCTCTAGGATTTTTTGTGTGATTGGTGATATAATGTGCAAATGACGACAGTTTGGCTTCTTCCTTTCTAGTCCTTACACCTTTTAATTTGTCCTTTGCATTTCTCTGCTGACACGGACCACTTGTATGGTGTTGAATAGAAGTGGAAATAATGGGCATCCTTGTTTTGTTTCTGATCATAAAGAGAGTGCTTACAATATTTCAACATTAGGAATAAGGTTTGCTGTGTGTATAGTTTTTATAGATATCCTTTTATCCAGTTAGGTTGCTAAGAGGTTTTTGGTGGCTTGGTGGGGTTGAAAATCATGAAAGAATGTTGATTTTTATCAAAGACTTTCCCCACATCTATACGAAGGGTATAATTTTTCTTCTCTTATTTGTTAACGTGGCAAATTCGTTATATTTTTACCAATGTAAAACCAACCTTGCATTCTCTGAATAGATGCAACGTGGTCATGATATGTCATCTTCACATACCACTAATCCACTTGCTAACATTTAGATGTGAAGTTTTGCATCCACATTGATGCATGATTTAGGCTGAAATTTCCTTTTCTATGCTGCCTTTGTCAGATTTTGGTATCAAGGTTACACAAGCCTCATAAAAAATATGAGTGTTTTTCCTCTTTCTCCACATTCAGAAATATTTTGTGTATCGTTGGAATGTTTGTTCCTTGAACTAGAATTTACTGGTAAAAACTATCTGGGCCTGGATTTTCATTTGGAAACAGTTTTTTAACCATTAATATGATTTCTTAATGGCTTTAGGATTATTCAGTCTAATTATTATTATCATAAGTTTCCATTTTTATTACATTTCTCTAGAAAATTTATATTTCATTTATGTTTTCAAGTTTATTACTATGAAATTCTTCATAATTTCCTTTTATAATATCCTCTTATTATTGTCTGCAGTATCTGATGTCCCCTCTTTTTTGTAATGTGATTATTTGTGTCTTTTCTTTTTTATTAATCTAGTCAGAGGTTTCTCAATTTTATTAGCCTTTTCAAGAAACAACCTTTGGCTTTTTGTTATTTGTGTTTCTTCTTTTATTAATTTATGATCTTATCTTTATTATATTCTTCTATCTTCTTTGATCTCTTCTACCATCATTTTCAGCTCCTAGGAATGGAGCTTAGTTCATTAACTTTTACGCTTCCCTCTTTTGAATATAAGCATTTAACTTTATAAAACATCCCTAGTTTATCTGTATTATTCAAGTTTTGGTATATACTCTTATTATTGTTCAACTTTAATATTTCTTACGTTTCAGTGTAATTTCCTCTTTCAACTCTGAATGATCTATAAGTGTTTCCTAATTTCCAAATACATGAGACTTTTATAATCAACTTTTTCTGATTGATTTCTAACTTAAGCATTATTGGGTTCAGAGAATGTATGACAACAGTCCTTCAACTATATACTGGGCCATAAGGCAAATATTGACATATGTCCTTGATAAAAATGTCTCTCTGTAGCTGTTGAGTGAAGTATTCTACATAAGTCTATTAAATCAAATTTATTGGTTGAATTTTTCAAATTTTCTGTATTTTTAATACTTTTTGTCTTCTTGATCTTTCACTTAGAGATGTTTGTATACTTCTTGTAGTTCTATCAGATGTGCTTTATGTATTTGAGGCTAGATTATTGGTTGCATATATATTTAGAGTTATTATAGCTTCCTGATGAGTTATCGCTTTTATCATCATGATGTCATTGCTTTTATCTCTAGAAATAATTTATCTTTGGCTTTAGATTTGCTTTTATTGGTATTTTTCTGGTACATCTTTTTCCTTTTGTGTAGTCTTATCTGGGGTAAATCATTACTTTATTTCTATAGCTTTTCTTTATAACCACTTCTGTTACTTAACTGATGTGTGCCTCATTTTTCCCAACTATAATATGAGGATAATACCATTGTTGTGGTTTTATTTGTTCCGCCATTTCCATTTATTTTTGTGGCCCCTTTTCTTTCCCTTTTGCCTCTTTTTGGATAGAATAATTGTGTTTTTAAAATTCCTTTTAGAGTATCCAGTTTAGAAATTGCTCATGGTATTTCTCATTTTCCTAATGTTTACCCCAGAATTGAAATTTCCATGATTAAAATACCAAAGCTTAAATCTAAGTTAATCAATATCTTTACCCTCATCCTAAATCTTTGAAATTGAAGCACCTTAGAACACTTTGATTCTCATCATCCCCTTACCAACATTTATGTGTTATTTTGCTATATATGTTAATTCCACTGTTTTAACTCCATAATCCATAATTATTACACAATAAATGCTTGTTTAGATTACTCATGTATGTGCCACTTTATTGTTCCTTCTTGCATCTCTTTCTTTCCGTATCCATTTCTTTCTGCTTGGAGTTCATTCTTTAAAATTTCCTTTAATGAGGTTTTGGTGGTGGAAAACCCTATTTTTTTAATAGGAAATGTTATCTCACCTGTTGAAAAGTACTCATGTTACTTAGCACATTCTCAGATATTATTCCACTGACTTCTGAACTTTGTTTTTGCTGATGAGAAATCAGCTATCAAGCAAATTGCTACTTTTTTTTGAAGGTAATTTGTCTTGTCTTTCTAGCTCCTGTTAAATTATCCCTTTGCATCTGGTCTTTGAAATTGTATTATAATGTGCCTGTTGTGTACTTTAAATGTTATGCTACTTGGAGTTTGTTGAGCTTCTTAAATATGGGGATTTTTGTCTTTATCATTCTGAGAAGTTCTCAGTCATTATCTCTTTGAATACTGCCTTTTCTCCATTCTCTTTACTCTCTCCTCCAGGAACTTTGATTAGATATATGTGAGAGCTTCTCACTGTCCTCTGTGTTTTCTTAAGTCTCTTTGATGCTTTTTAGTCCTTGTGGGCTGCATTTTTTATAATGTGTTCAGCTCTCTCTTCCATTCACTAGTTCTCCCCTGAGTTGGGTTTAATCTGCTCTTCTATTTTTCAGTTATAGGAGCTTCATTTGATTATTTTATAATGTTCTAGATCTTTGCTCATTTTACTTTTTTTGAGATTAAAAAAATTATTCATTCATGAGAGACAGAGAGAGAGAGAGAGAGAGAGAGGCAGAGACACAGGCAGAGGGAGAAGCATCAGGCTCCATCCAGGGAGCCTGACATGGGATTCGATCCCAGGTCTCCAGGATCACGCCCTGGGCTGAAGGCGACACTAAACTGCTGAGCCACCCGGGCTGCCCCATCTTTGCTCATTTTAATCTTTTCTCATTTCTCATAACATATTCAGCATACTTATTTTATAGTCTATGTGTGATAAAACCAATATCTAATACCTTTCTTTGAGCTTAAGTTTGCTGATTTTGTTTCTTCTGGCTCTCATGCTCGATCCACTGTTTCCTTTTGGATATAACTTTAACAGAGAATTATTCTTTTTCCTTATAGAAACTGGGAAATTTGGGACAAACGTGAATTCCTTCAGAGAAGATGTGTTTACTTCTGTAAGATGCCATGTGGTGGCAAGGGGTGCTAGATGTCTAGGACCACGTTCAAACTTTATGAATGTGGGGATCCCTGGATGGCTCAGCGGTTTGGTGCCTGCCTTTGGCCCAGGGCGTGCTCCTGGAGACCCAGGATCGAGTCCCGCATCAGGCTCCCTGCGTGGAGCCTGCTTCTCTCTCTCTGCCTGTGTCTCTGCCTCTCTCTCTGTGTGTGTCTCTCATGAATAAATAAATAAAATCTTTTTAAAAATCTATAAAAAAAAAGACAACTTATGAATGCCTCGAGATTTGAGGAAGGCATTTAGGGAGCATGACTTGGGACTGCAGATTCACAGGAGGGCCAATTTGGGTGGGAGTCAGAGGGTAGAAACAGGGGAGTTTTATTTCTACTGAGTAGAGTAGGGGGTATTTTCGGTTTATCTTTTAATAAAGATCTAATCCTTTGGGCTTCCAAATTAATGAGGAGCAGCCTCCTATTAGAGTTCCCACCTGATGAGCTCAGGGATTTGTCTTCCTCCTTTCAATTTTGTAAGGCAGCAAAAACTGATGCTCCCGCTTTGACAAAAACCCTCAAAGTGAAAGCTGGCATCAGTGCATCATTTGCCTCTGGATTTTGCCTACACACAGGTACTGGGCTGAGTATCTCTCACTTCTCTGCCAGCCAAGAGATGCACTCACAAATGTGTTTTTTTGTATAATTACCATCATTTATCATTGTTTTTAGTAAGAGTCTAGGCCCCTAACCCATCATGTTGACACCCTCTTTTGATCCTTAATCCCTTAAGACACTGTTTAAAAGCCCCAGGAGCCAGGTGCCCACATGCACATCACTCTTTTCTGCTTACTAGGACCAGGCTGGCTCATAAGGCATCATAATGACAGTGCTTTCTGGGCTGGCAGGGATGGTCCTTTGAAACCATCCACAAATCCAGCCTTTGCTTGAATGCAGAGAGCTCATTGTGACAAGTTACAGAGCTCAGGCCTTTGTCAGGCAATCCATTTCTCATTTGAGCATGTGTGTTAGAGAGATCTGTCTTATATTATTTCTTGTTACCTAATAAATTAACCCACATAGACTAATGGGGAACAGAGATGTCAGGTGTCAATCTTCCTAGAATGGTGGAATGGCAGGTATATGGCTGGACATGTACGTCGTAGAACAAAGGCAATGAGAAGAGAGGAGAAGGAACCCAGGATTTATTGAGGAGTTGCCATCACGTGTAGGAACACGGAGGATAAGGTGCCCATGAAGTAAGAATTTTTATCTCCATTTATGGAGATGAAAATGAGAGGCTTGAAAGATGAAAAAAGAGATGAGGAAAAGAGATTTAATTTAAGCAACTTGTCTGAGGTCAGAGTTGACAAGAAGCTGAGCCAGGGTTCAGGTCCTCAGGCATCTTCCTAGGGATCTTTGCTCCGCTTGGTGAATTTTGGACGACAGAGCATGACAGCTAGGTGATTGCGGGGCCATGGCAGGCCTGTCCTGCCCAAAGGGAATAAATGTCAGGAGGGCACAACCAACCCGGCTCAGCTGGTGAAATGAAAAGGACACAGCCTATTCCTGGCGCAGCCTCTTCTGGCCCTTGGGAGGGAGGAGGACTCTAGATCCCCCAGCTGTAGGATCGCAGTGTCCAGGAGCCAACAGCACGGGCACCTGGAGGAACCAGGACAGGGAGATGCCAACAAGCAGCACCCCTGCTTTACATGGCTCCCTGGTTCCTGCTGGCCCCACGATGAACCTCGGATTCTTCCAGTACACGTGGCCTGACTCAGTTCACCCGGACCCGGGGGCGATGGGGGCATTCTGACAGCAGAAAGGGCAGGGGTATGGGAGCGCAGTCTTGACTGGGCCATCTTTCAGGGTGCCTGGGTTATTTCTAACACCCCCTCCTCCAAAAAGACAACATTGTCCCTCGTCCTTCAAGACTTTATTGTACCTGGTATCTTCTCTGGTAACTCTTGCAAAGTTTTTGTTTGTTTATGGAACTAAAAATACAGGAAAATTCCAAGAAGGACGACAATTGCCAATATCTGCACCAGTCAGAGTCACACACTGTTCTGCATGAGCTTTCCTAGGCTTTAATCTCTCTGTCGTCTCTCCCCATCCAGGTCTCGATCATCTCACCCCTTTACCTCCATCATCTCTGTCTCTCCCCCACCCTCCATGTACTTGTAAAGCAAGTGCAATGGGACTGAAGTGCCCCCAACCTGCACCCCATTCTGAAACCCTCTCTTGGGCCTCAAGGGGGCCACTATTCTAGGGGAGGCAGGTGTCCCCGCCACCTCCTCAAAGGATTTTTCTAGACGGCTTTTGATGCATGGAAGCAGTAAAGTTTTTTGTGACTACGGCGGGGGCAGGGGTGTGTGCTGTGCACCTGAGTGGGGCTGGCTGCGTGCACGTGTCACCCACGACAGCCACACTTGGCTGTGCACGTACTATTGGCCTATCTGGCCTCGTGTCTGTAAATGCCGTTGATTCATCCGGGCGCCGTTAATGGTCATTCATTGCCGTCAATTTTTTGTTGGTCAGAGGCTGCTGTGGGGAGACACGTCTGCCTTCTGTGGTGCTGAGCCAGCGCTTTGTCCTGTTTCCTCTCCCCTGACTCCCAGTCCGCGCCTCTCCGTCTGGGTGGGTGGGGGTCCTTGGGCGGCCGCGGCTCAGGATTTTACAGAGAGCAGACCCGCGGCCTGGGGTCTTCTTGTCTTGGGCGCCCTGACGACCCAGGCCCAGCCTTGCGCCCAAACTCCCCCCGTCTGCATCCTGTGGCCTCTTCACGGACTGTGTGTGTGTGCTTTGCTCAACGTGTTTTGCATAATGGAACTTGGGGTCCCAGGTGGGACCTCAGTGACCCCGTGGACAACACAGAGCACCCGGGAGATCCTTGAAAGAGCCCCATGTCTCCTGCTCCTGTGGGTGACGGATTTGGAGGCTGCCATGGGGTAGGTCCCATTGCTCAGAGCAGGACACTGAGGCCAAGGGAGGCAAAGAGGCGTCACCAAGGCCACACATCTCACAGGTGGCAGGGCCATGACAGCCGGGGAACGGCTATGCTCATTCTTTCACCCGCAAGTGTTTGCTGGGCACCCAGACATGCCCGCACCGCTCCAGGCCCCTTAGCTACATAACCCTCAACCCCTGCTGAGGGGCATCATCATCTCCAACCTACGGACAACAGATCAAGGAGCAGAGAGGTGGAGGCGCCCGCCCGTGGTCGCACAGCAAGGCGGAGCTGGGGCTCTGTTTGAGCTGCAGACGGCATGGCCTCAGGGCTCTGCCCCCAGGCTGGGAATGGCTGGCAGCCGATTCCCACCCGGGGCCCTCCACCTGCCGGCCGCCTTCCCAGGAGCTCACGTTTTGGCAGAGGACAGAGCACACCATGCACGGGCGAGCAGAGATCGTTCCAGGTTGGGCCACGTCCTCCAGGGAGAGCCGGGTGGCGACGTGGAGCTGAGGTGGGGACGCGAGAGGCCACGTGAGGCCTGTGGGCAGAGCGCCCGGCGCGCGGAGGGAGCAGCTGAGGCCCCAGGCACACAGGCTTGGTGACAGAGAAGAAAAGGCCGGGACGCGGTGTGCCTCTCGGGGCGGGGTGCAGGGACAGGAGGAGAAGCAGGCAGTGGCCAACGCCCCCACCCCCCGCCCCCCCAGGCCCCAGCCATAACCACCCCCAGACACAGCCCCTCTTCTTCCCCTTTTCAGCCACCTGCTTCCGAGCCCTTGTCTCCTGGCCTGGCCTCTCCTGGGTCCAGGGGCTCGTCGTGGGGGGCGCTCCACCTGCCCCAGGGCCCCCACATGCCTCCTGGGCTGTCCCCGCCCTCCCCGGGCCCTGGGGCCGTGCACCCCCCCCCAACTAACTGCCCACATGCCTTGCCCTCCGGTCTGTGCCAGGCCTCCTGGCACATGCTGGTCCTCCCGCTTGAAAGCCCTTCCTCCATCCTCCCCCCAGTGAACTGCAGCAAGGCCAAGGTCACTGTCCCCTGTCTGAGCCCAAACAGAGCCCAGCCCCCACCCACCACATCCCCACAAGGTCACCCATCACCTTTTCACAGGCCCTGTCCTCAGGGGCCGGGGGGAGTGGCGTGCTCTCCGTGCTCCAGGGGTTCAGGAGGCTGCTGTCCTGCCTCCAGGTCTTTGCTTAGCACCCGCCCCCCTTCCCCGCAGTCCTAGAGATCCCTTCCTCCTCCTCATGTCCACCCCCATGCTGCCTCCCCCCGGGAAGCCTTCCTTGATCCTCCCGCCCCCACCCCCACCAACTCGCCCTCTAGTTTCCCTGCCGTCGCTGTGACTCCGGGCTCTGGGCCCGGCTCCTGCTAATGGTCCCCGTGCACCTGCCCACGGGCCCAGTGAGCAGCAGCGCCCCCTTCCCAGAGGGCCAGCTGGGGCAGGTGCCGCTCTGTTTGCAGCTCGGCACTCAGTTTAATCTGGGTAAGCCCGGTTGGGTCCTGGGCTCCCTCCTCAGGCTGGGCCAGAGGAAAACCAGACCCTTCCGCTGTCCTGCTTTACTTACTGTTTGCCCCGCGCTGGGCCAGCGGCCCCCCGAGCTCGGCCGCGGCTGCTGGGGAACTGCTGCGCTTCCCTCCGAAGGCGTCTCCGTCTCTGGACACGAGCAGAGGAAGGACAACCTCACACGGGCCCTGCATGGGGTCCTCACGGTCCGGGAGACTCACCTGGGACAGGTGTGCAGCATGGACACTGCAAATGGGTCCTCCTGCTGCCCGGGGCCACAGGGCACATTCCCAGACCCCGGCCAAGGGGCCAACTGGCCATGTAGTGAGCACATGCAGGGCACACAGGATCCGCTCATCGAATCCTAACAGCCGGTGCCCCAGGGGATGAGCCGAGCCAGATGGACCCCGGACGAGGCCTCCTGCGGGCTTGTCCACCTCACCTCCCTGGACGGTGCGTCTGGGATGGGGGACGGTCAGACCTGGCCCCGTCCTGGGGGAGCCACAGACAGCCGGGCACGGCCTTGGAAGCCATTTCTTGCACCTGAGCGAAGGGTTTCAGCCTTCCCTGCTGCAGCCCCTGCCACGGGGGACCTCCTGGGCAGCAGTGCACTGTGCACCCCCACGACCCCCACTGCCCCGCAGGAGGCCACGGACGGGGCCAGAGGCTGCCTCCTTTCCCGGCTCAGTGCGGGACCCTGTCCTCTATTCACAACGCCTTTGGCCGCCCAGTGTGGGGTTCCCACCCCAGCCGATCCCGCACTTTGCCCTGGCGGGACGCCCTGCAGATCCGCTCAGCTCTGACATGAACTGCTGGGGAGCTGGGTGAGGGGCTCAGTCCCACCCCCCACTACAGATGCTTCACAAGTCCTGGCCGCCCCTACGTCTAACCAACCAGCTACACGTTGGGGTTCCCTGACCCCCTCCTCAGGTTTGAGAATTTGCTAGGACAGCTCACGGAACTCAGGAAAGTGCCACTTGGGTTTACCAGCCTGGTATCGAGACTGTTACAAGGGATACAGGTGAATGAAGAGGCACAGGCGGCAGGTCTGGAGGGTCTGTCCCCTGGAGCCAGGGTGACCGCCCCGCAGCACGTGGACGGTGCACCCACCAGGAAGCTCTCCGCACCCCACCGCTTAGGGAATTTGGCGGAGGCTCGTGGCCACAGCTATCATTCACTCACCTCCAGCCCCTTTCCCCCCTGAGGACTGGGTGGGGCTGAGCATTCCAAGCCTCTGTTCATTCTGGGTCTTTCTCTCATTAGAACAAAAGACACTCCTATTGGCCGGAAATCCCAAGGGATGTAGGAGCTCCCTGTCAGGAAGTGGGGGCAGAGACCGAGTATCTATTCTCATTACAGGACACCCAGCCAGTCTCAGAAAAGGGCCTTGGGCAAGCCTCCACTACCTACGCCACCCACAAGATCCCTTAGAAACTTCTAGCTGGTAGCTGCTCGGCCTCCCAGGAAGCGTGGGGTGTGGGTCTGCTGGCACCCTGGCCGGCTGGCGGCAGGAACGAGCTCCCGCGGGTTGGAGTGCCCGCAGGCCAGCTCTCGCTCCAGGCCAGGGGGACCCCAGGCAGCTGTCCTCACGCCAACGCTCCCTCCTGTGCTCCTTCCCTTCCCTCTGCTCCTCACGCCCCCACGGGACCCCCTCCTCCTCCGGGACCTGCTGGTGGCCTCGGTTCCTGTCTCTGGGTTTGCTGGGGGCACTCACACCAAGACCCTTTCTGGCTTGGCCTCTGCTGAGAGGCTCCGTCCATCTCCCGCTGGGAGAGGGGGCTGCTCAGGGCAGCTGTGAAGGAGCTTGGGGCGTGGGGCCACCACAGCCCCCGGGAAGCTCTGTGCACCTTGCATAAGGTGCCCCCGCCCCGGCATCACAGGCCTGCAGGGTGAGGGCAGGGCACCCTCCTCTGAAGTCGCAGCCTGGCGACTGTCCCTACGGGCTGCCCAGGTAGCCCGTGGAAACGGGGAGGTGCCAGTGTCCTGCCCAGGGAGTGATGTGGGCCACACGGACTGACGGATGCTGTGGGGGCAGAGGGGAGGCGCCAGGGGACTGCCAGCGAGGACGGGAGGGGAAGGGAGGACCAAGGGGAGAGCCCGCCCTCGCGGCCCCACAGGGGCTGTCCCATCAGGCCAGGGACGCCCCACCTGAGCCTGCTGTCACTCCCGGACATCTTCCCGAGCGTTTGAGTGCGTGGAAGAGAGAAGATGTCGCGTGACCTCACGAGAGAGAGCAAGGGGCCCAGATGGCCAGAGCCGTTGTGAGGGGGCTGAGGAGTGGGGCTCGGGCCAGGGTTCTGAGGGGCCAGGGAGCCAGGCCTGAAGAGCAGCAGGTGCACAGGAGGGGCTGGGGAGGGAGGCACAGGCTGTGTGTGTCGGGGTGGGGGGTCTAAGTGCTGCCTCGAGTGTGTGGGAACCCCTACCTGAGCTGGGGCTGATGGGTGGGGTGGCCCCCGATCACGCCGGGCAAGCAGACGCGCAGACACACAGATGCAGGCGGCCCCGCAGGGAAGCAAGGCAGGCCCTTTATTGGAGAGCTTGTCACAGACACGCGGACACACGCAGGCCAGGGCACCCCAAGCCCAGCCTATAGGCAGCCCCAGGCCCGGAACAGCCAGCAGAGCCTGGGGGTCTGCCTACGGGGGGCAGAGGGAACTGCTTGGCACCGACCCCCTCAGCACCACCTCTCCTGCCTGGGCCTTGGGAGAAGAGCGGCTCTGGGGGTTGCCAGTGGCCGAGGGGCAGCTCCCTTGCACGCAACTTGTCTTCCTCCCGTGGGCCGTGATCCCCAGGCCACAGGACCGGGGCAGGGCCGGGTGGGGCCGCCCTCGGGGGTTTGGTCAGTGCCAGGCTCCCGCAGGGGCCCTGGGGGCCAGTTCAGGAAGGGGTGAGGCTGCTGCGTCTGGGCGCTGCCAGGAGGAGGGACAGGGAGGGTGGGGACCGAGGGCTGAGGCCGGGGGCAGGGGGTGGGGGCCAGGCCGGGCCCCCCGCGGCTGCCGGGTCACTGTGCCCACAGGAGCGTGGACCCGGACGTGGGCAGGGGGCTCAGGCCGGTGCCTCCAGGGCGCGCACGTGCACGCTGGGCAAGCAGAACCAGGAGGGTGGCAGGTCCTTGCTCGCGCTGTCCTGGTGGAACCGGATGTGGAGGAAGAAGTCGCCGGTGTAGAGGAAGAGGAGGGCTCCCAGGCAGGCCGACTGGCCGGCGGGCTGCACCTGTGGGGAACAGGGGCGACATCAGCCCAGCGCAGCAGCGACCCCCAAGGCCTCCGGGAGACCCTGACCTGCCTGGACCGTGGGCGTGGGGGCCTCTCCAGGGCTTCCCAGCTGTGCTTCCCCAAGCAAGCGGCTGTCCCTCTCTGAGACCGCGTCTGGCTTTGGAAGGAGCACGGCACCTCCCACCCCGGGCCGTCTGGGGATTCAGGCCGGGTGAGGAGTGGCTGGGTGACAGGGGCGCGAGGAGCGTGCTGTGGACGTCACCGGTCCCTCTGGGCCGCGTGCAGCCACCGCGGGGCAGGGAGCACTGTGGGAATGGGGGCCCCTGATGGGAGCACAGGGCAGCAGGCCTGACACCGTCCTAGGCGCCCTGCACCCGCCCCGTCTCCTTCCAAACTGCGAGGCGGGGTCCAGCCACCCTGGTTCACAGCCAGGACTCAGGGCGCAGAGGAGCGAGCGCGTGCGGTCCACGGGGAGGCTGGCAGGAGGGTCCGTGCAGGGGCCCGTGCTTGCCCACCGCTGAGCCCACCGCCCAGGCGAGGGCTGGGGGCAGCGGCACCATGGCCCCGGGGGCTGCTCTGGGGCTCGCAGACCACCACGCACCGCATCAAGGTAGAACGTGCTGGAGCCCACGAAGGAGATGGCGTCGTGGAGGTCGTAGTTGTGCACACCGTTCTGGTGGTCCTGGAAGGGGGCCACGGTGAGGGCGAAGGGGCCCACGCTGCGCCGGCTCCGGTTGGTCAGCCGCACCTCCAGACGCACGGGGTCGCCCACCCGGCAGGCTGCGGCCTCACAGTCGCATGGCTGTCCGTCCACCAGCACATCTGCAAGGGACACAGGACACAAAGCTGTCGAGGGCGCTGCCCTGTGGCCTCGCTCACCAGCCTGCCATTCCCTCCCTCCCTCGCTCCTTCCCACACCGAGGCAGCCACCCCTCCGTGCAGGCTGGGCACCGTGGCCCAGTCCCTGCTGAGTGGATGTGCGGGTGCCAGAGCTGTAACCAGGGGTCTGCTGGAGGGGCCCAGGCTCACCCGGGGTCTCCCAGATGCTCCTGCCTGAGAGGGCTGAGCTGCGGCCCGGCCGGGGTTCCCGCAGGAGGAGAGCAAAGCCAGGAGACACGGGGGGGGGGGGGGGGGGGGGGAGGGGGGGGAGGGGCGGGGAGGGCAAGAACGCGGCAGGGGCCGTCTGTGCAGTGGTGAGGACCTGGCCGGGCCTCTGCCACACGCACTCCTGTGGATTCCCCCAGGGAGGGCTGGGCCATCCTGGGGCACCCCAGAGGAGAGGCCTGAGCCCAGGGACCAGAGTGGGGGCTGGGGGGCAGAGGGACAGGACGGGGCAGGGGGCCAGGAGACAAGAAGGGCCGCAGCAGGACGTCCCAGCAGGATGGCGGGAGGGGTGGGCGGGGGCGCTGCTTGGAGGCACGTCCTCGGGACAGGCTGACGGCAGGACACAGTCTTTGGGGAGAGGCCACATGACGACAGAGGCAGACATGGGAGGCCAGAGCCTGAGGCACTGGAAGAGCAGGAAGGAGCCTCCCCTGGAGCCTCCGGAGGGAGCACAGCCCTGCTGACCCCTCGGAGCTGATCCTCCAGCCTCCAGAACCGCGAGGGCGCAAACCCTGCTGCGTGAAGCTCACAGTCCGTGGTGGTTTCTCCTGGCGGCCTGGGACACCAACACGGCCAGGGAGAGGTCACCGGCTCGCTGCCCTGGCCACGGAGCCCAGGGAGGGGGGCCCAAGGCCGCACCGGGCTTTGCGTCCCCTGGTGCCAGCTGTGCAGCGGCCCGGGGGCCAACCCTGCGCCCCTCCAGCCTGCCTCCACTGACCTCTACTCGTCATATCCATGGGCCCGGAGAGCAGTGACATGACAGCGACACTCCCGTGTGCATGTCCTCACGTGTGAGCACTGCCTGGAGCCGCAGAAGTGCTCCTGCCCAGCCGCGGTGACGATTCGTCATCACGTGCCGGCTGAGTGTGACCCCGTCATCACCACGACCCATGGCACGTGGGGGAGGCCGACAGGGGACACTTCCCTACTCGCTGCTGCGGCTTCTGACACTAGGTTACTGCCAGGGAGACGGCCCTGGGGGCCGCTGGGGGCCTGGAGCCCCTGCGAGGAGGCCGAGTCCTCACTCGGGGTCCTGGAGGCACAGGTGTGGAGGGAAGTTGGGGGTGGCCTGCCTTTGGGGGGGCAGGGAAAACCCTCCCCTTGGGCAGGTGCTGTCCTCAGGGAGGGCTCGATCTCTTCAGCTGGCCTTGCACAACTGGAGCGAGTGTGTGTGTCAGTGTGCAAGCGCATGTATGAGACGCATGAGTGTGTAAGAGTTTGAGAGTGTGTGTGTGAGCATATGCAGGACATGGTGAGGGTGAGCTTGCGAATGTGTGTGGCTGCCTGAGAAACTGTCAGGATGTGTGAGAGATGAATGAGTGTGAACGTGCATGAGTGGGTGAGTGAGCACACGTGAGTGAACATGCGAGGGTGTGTGAAAGTAACGTGCGTGTGAGCACGTGTGTGCACATGTGAGCGGGGTGTGCACGTGAGTACATGCGAGTGTGGCAGCGGGAGTGTGCGCGAGTGTGGACGGAGGGGCCACTGGGAGCGGGCGGCGGCGGGGTGGGGGTGGCGCAGGATCACGGCCAGGCCCACCTGCCCCGTGTCCCTCTGAGGCCATTCCTCCTCCAGGAAAGCCTGACACCAAGTCTCCTCCCCGTGTTTTGTTTCTTTAAAATCATGAGGTTTTGTAACTCGCTGCAGAACATTTAGGAAAAACACAGAAATAAACCTAACTTTCGAGGAGCCCCCCAGAACCGCGGCCCCTCCCCGTCACCACCAGCCCCGAGGTGACGACCTCCTTCGTGCCCCCCCCCCCAGGTCTCCGCGGCCCACGTGTTTGTGAGCAGGCTTCCCGAGGCTGCAGGAGACCCCACCAGAGGAATAAGCTGCAATTCACCCCCCAAGCCCACTTGGGCCGAGTCCGCTTTTTCAGGATGGAAATCTCCCCGACGGGCGCGGTTCCCACTGAGCTCTGCCTCGGTTCCCACCGCCTGTCCCTAGGACCCCGTGTTGGGACCGGGGCGACGGCGCAGAGGTCGTGGTGCTCCTGGGAGGGTCCGACAGCAGGACAGCGGGGCCCCTGGGAGGCTCCGGCCCCACTCCACCCCCTGAGCTCCCGCCTCGGGGCCATCGCTGGCTGCCACTCACGCGCCCCAAAATCCAGGCCACGCCCCGGGTCCCCCTAGCACCTGCAGCCCAGCGCAGGAGTGCCCGGTCTGAGCCCCGCCCCCCGACCCGGAGATAGGCCAGGAGGGGTGCGCGGGGGAGGGGGGGCTGCCTGCGGGGGGGGGGGGGGGGGCTCAGTGCGCAGCTGGGCCTCAGTAACGCAGCCGAAGAGCGGAGGCAGCGGGCTCAGTCGAACCCTCTTGAATCACGGGGACCGTGGAGAGAGCAGGTGTCTGCGCGCCTCGGCTGCTGGTTCCATTAAGGGAAAGATACGATTATGTGCAAATCAGTGAAGGGTGGCTGCCTCGTCACACCTCGGCTCGCGTTCTCCCCGCGGAGGACTGTGCGGGTCACTCGCCTGCTAGGGCGGCTGAGGACTGGCCTCTGGCTCCTGGGCGGCTGCCCCCAGCCCTGCGGGCTCCCCCAACCCCGGGCAGGGGGAGGGGAGACTACGCTGCACGCGGCCGCAGCAGCCAGTGGCAACCCTCCCCTGGTACTTTCTAGAAGGAGCAGGAATCTGGGGCCTTGAGGTCAGGCCAGGGCAGCAGGGGTGGTGCATGGGCCCCTGGCTAAGCAGGAGGCGGAGCTGGGGTGTCGACTGTGCCTTGACCCTTCATCCCGGGGAGGCCTTTGCCAACCCACCTCCTGCACCTCATCTGCAAAACTGGGATAATGACCCCGGGGTAGGCGAGAGGACCCGAGAGAGGACCTCCCCCCGCTCTGGTCCGAGCTAAGCGCTCCTCCCGGGCCCTGGCTCACTGGCTCTCGCTTGTAGCTGTGCCGGCTTCCCCCCTCCCCGGGGAAGGGGTGCGGCCCTCTGGGAGGCCAGACCCCACCTGCCCTGCTCCCTGCTGCGTCCTCACTCAGTGCAACCTGGCCCAGCTTATCCTGGCCTCAGTGCTGGAAGTCCTGCCTCCAGGAAACCCTTGGTGCCAGGCAAACGGGACAGCTGGGCGTGCCACCCCGGGATCTGGCGGCCGTAATGACTGCCCACCAAACTGGAGAATTTCTGTGCTAGGAAAGCGGCTGTTTCCTTCCTTTCTGTAGTCCAGCATCTCAGACCCAGGTTCAGGGGCCCCAGGACTCCCCGGGTCACTCCCCAGGTCCCTGGGAGGACACAGCAGGGCAGAGCAGAGGTCCGTGGTTCCCTAGAGAACAACGGGTTTCTAGAATCAAGAAGGATGCCATGGCTGGTCTGCCCTGGGACCCATAGGGTGCTGCTTCAGAAATCTGGGGGAAACGTGCCTCAGGACGCTGGGGATGCAGGATGCTGGGGATGTGGGGATGCTGGGATGCAGGGATGCGGGGGATGCCAGGACGCTGGGGTTGTGGGGATGCCAGGGGTGCCGGAGACGCAGGGATGCCAGGATGCACAGATGCGGGGATGCAGAGATGCTGGGGATGTAGGGATGCCAGTGATGTCAGAGATGCAGGGATGCCAGAGATGCGGGCCGTGCTCAGGTGGGGCTTGGCACCCCCCAGCACTGCGGCCCAGTGCACCCCCGGCTGAACCTAGCTGGCCCCTCTGGCTCTGAAGCGGACCAACTGTCCCATCCTGGGAGGAGGGCCCCGCTGAGCATGGCTGGGAGGGGCAGCTGGGACCAGAGTGGAGGCCTAAGGGGGCCACCAGGGGTGACGGGACTCACTAGGAAGGAGCTGGGGAGGGATAACAACACTGCTCGAAGGGAAGCCGTTCAGGAGTCATTTCTCAAGTGCAGGAGGGATGAGGGCCCCCCGTTAGCCGCGGGCCTGAGCACAGGCAGGGCTCGGCTCTGGCTTCCTGTCGACTCCCGTCCGCGGTGGCCCCCGTGAGGACCCTGGGTCAGCCCCCTGCCCTCTGCACGGGGAAGGGGGTGCCTCGTCCGCTGACCCACAGCAGGACCGGATCCCTAGAGTGGTGGTGGGTGAGCTCCTCCTCTGTGTGTCTAGGGGACTGGCCAGCCGGCCCCAGGCAGGCGGGGACGCCGCTGTGAGTGTCCTGTGCCGCCCGCACGTCCTCCCCTGGGGGCCCTCGCCACCACCACCCCTGCGGTGCCTTCCTCCTGTGTGCGGAGTGGGCCCACTGAGGCCCGTGGGAGGCCGGGTGTGGTGTCAGGGGTGAGTGGGCCTCACTCCTCCCTTGGCCTCCAAGGTCACCTCTTCTCTTCCATGTCCCACCCCATGGTGGGTGACCCTCCTGCTTGGCTCTGCGGGCGGGGTCGGGGCTCCTGCACCTGCAGTCGGGGCTTTCCCCCCACTGGGCACTCACGCCCAGCCGTCAGCACGCCCGGGGGGTCGGCGCTCAGCATTGCCCTCCCCGCCCTGGCCCAGGCCCGCATCCCAGCAGGCGCCCTGCGTGCCCACGTCCTGTTCTAGCCCCCACACACAGGCAGAGGGACAGTGTGAAAACGCCATTCAATCCTGTCCCTCCTTTCCTGCCAGTTGGCTTCTCTTTATGTTGAGAACAAAAGGGGGGCTTTGGTGGGCTCCCCCACCCAACACAGGCTGCTGTCCTGCCCCACTTCTTGATCTAACTGCACGACCTCCCTCCTGCTCCTCCAGCCTGCCCAGCACATGCCTGCCACAGGGCCTTTGCACCCGCTATGCTCGCCACCTTGGCCCTCTCTTCAAGGCCATCCCCGACCACACCGTGAAGCATCCTCCCACCTTTGTCACTCTTCCGTACCCTCTCTGTTTTCCCACGGCTCTCAACAGCTTATCTCTTGTTTACCCACTTGCTTAACTATTAACCGTGTTCCTTCTTCTGTGGATGCTGCAGGAGAACTGGCACTTGCCCGTGTCCCCAACGCCAGGCCAGGCCGGCACTCGCTCTGTTTGATATCTGCGGGATGACCAAGTGGCTGGACCAGTGCATGCGTGTGCTTTGGGGCTAGGCGAGAACCCCCCACCCGTCGCTGGCTGTGCCCGGGCCCTGGGGGCCCCTGTGACTCTGCCGGGGGTGGGGGCTGGGCTGTGACCCTGAAGCACCCTGAAGCAGAGAGGACGCTGGGCCCACCCGCCACTTCCTGGCTCCGAGTCCCTCCGCGGACAACGATGTGACTTATGCAGGAGAAGCTCCTGGGAGCAGGTTCGTCCCTTCCCCCCAGTGGTCACTCGGGCGGCAGCCGCCCTCCCCCTCCGCCCCCCGCCCTGCTTCGCCTTCACTTCCAATAGCAGCCAGAGTCACGGACTTAATTTTGTCCGGCCCAGAATCCCTCATGAGACGGTCGCTGCGGTTATGCTCCCGCACGTCCTGGCTCTGGCAGAAACACTTGCTATAAATAGATGCCGAGTTGAGGAAGGGCGGGGGGGGGGCGCACACTGGGGGGCGCGCAGAGCCCAAGCCGCCCATGCCAGCCTGTGCTCTGGCCAAGGGCGGCCACTGCTGCTGCGAGGATGGGGTATAGGGGCCCCTGGGCGGGAGGGGTCTCGGGGCCAAGCCCCCGACTGGCAACCTCACATCCCTCCTGGAGGGCACACAGGGCAGGTGTGGCTACCCATGGGGACACTGAAGGGAAGGGGGCTGGGGGAGCCACAGCCAAGGGCCCGTCCCCGACACCCCAGCCCATGGGAGCCTGGCCCTGCAGAGCTGGCTGTGAGCCCGCAAGGTAAGCAGGGGCAGCACCCACATGCCCGGGGGGGTTCCCAGAGGAGGGGGCCTGGGCGAGGTGCCCATCGCCCAGGTCTTGGGGTCGGTGTGGGGGGTGGGGATGGGGGCAGGGCCTCTGCCTCTGGCCTATTTCCTGTCTCCCCCCAGAAGGGGCTGGAGAAGCTCCACCACCAAGAAGGCTCCCGGAGGGCAGGCACGAGGCTGCTTAGGGCCCCCCCAGCTTCTGCCACATGCGGCCTCCACGGGGCCTCCATGGGGCCTCCACGGGGCCCGGCCCTGGTTCGCAGGGCTGTTGGGAGGGCCTGGCCTTGCGAGACTCGGAGGCACATCCTCGGGCTCTGCCAGCGGGCTTTGGGCCTGTCACTCTGGAGGTCTCCGCGATAGAGGACGCCCAGGAGAAGGTGGGGAGGGCAGTGCAAGGCCTTGTCCAGACGCAGCCCCGGTGCCCAGGCCTCCAGCACACTCCGGCCCGACTGCCCACTGCTCTGGCTCCGCGAGCACCTGCTGCAGCCCCGCCCGCCCCAAGGCTCCACAGCATCCTCCCGTCGGGTCAGAACCTCCGCTGTCCCACATCACAGGAACATCAGGGTGCTGGGCCCACGGGGCACCCGATTCTGACATCCGGTGCCCATGGTCTCAAAGGGGGCAGCAGAGAGGGGCAGGGGAATGGGTGCCACAGCGGGACCTCCCTGGCAGGGCGAGCCCCCACCGCAGGCTCCCGGGGGGGTGGGGTGTGAAGGGACATGTAAGACTCCAGCCCACCCCAAGGCCATGTGCAAATGGACTTCAGTGGCAAAGAGGGTGGATTTCTTGCTCAACTGGCCTATCCAGCAACCCACTGGCTTCTCCTCTGGACAAGGCTCCCGGGGCCGGGGGAGCACGGATGCCCGCTCCGCCCTCACCCATAGCTCAACCCTCCCTGCCTTCGGAGATCGTAAGAAACAGGACGGCCGAGGAGACGTTAGGCACAAATGTCTACCTTCACATGAAACATTTTAAAGATGTGGGAACGAGGCAGCGGGAGCTCATTAGGGGACATTAGGGGAAGACCCAGGAACAGCCCAAGTGTGGCGGGTTGGGGGGCTCTGCGCAGCCGGCTTCAGTTAGGACGCGGGTGAGACTCACACACACCCCTTCCGAGTCAGCGTAAATTTCGGACGCGCCTACATTTTAGAGTCGATTTGATTGAGGTGACGCTTGGGAATTAATGGAAAAGCTCTGTCACACTTTAGTGAAGCAAAAGAAATTCCAGCAGAAAAGCAAGCAGAGCCTGGGATGCGCGGAAAGCGGCGAGGCGAGGGGACCGTCCTGCCCGGCAACTGTCCCCGGGAAGAAGGTGCAGGGGGCTCTAGCACGCAACCCTGCAGGGCCCAAGACCCAGCAGAATGCGGAGAACTTTAACGCCAGCGGGCTGGGGACCAGCTGATCAGTTTTCCCTCTTTACCAGGTAGCCGATCTCTTCTCCTTGGCTGACAGGAGGCCCGGAGCCCATGGAGCACCAGGCGACAGCACCACGCCGGCGCTCGGGGGGCCGTGAAGTCCGCACCCTCGTACGTATGTGGACACGCACGCTCCTGCAGGTCTTGACTGGTTATGCCCTTCTTAGTCCAGACATTTTAAATTTAATTTTGCTACTTTATTGCACATCGAGAGAGAGTTTGGAAGAGAGCTGGGAAGCATGGGCATGGCCAGGAGGCGGGGTGACGGCGTTCTGGGGAAGGGCCTCGTGTGCAGCCTGGGGGGAGCCACGGACCGCACAGCACCCCCCCTTCCATGAGCCCCCAGTGCTGTCGGGGGTGCGGGCTCAGACTCGGAGGCGGCCAGAGGTGGAGGGTGACGGGCGGGGGGGCCGGCTCCGTCTGCCCCGGAACCACAGTGCCGTCATAGCGCCGCTCCGCGACCGGGGCCCCACGGGTCACGGGGCCACAACACAGGCTCTCTCTGCCCCCCTCAGCGATTGTCAGGGCGTGCTCCGTACGAGGCCAGAGCTTCGCTCTCGATCCACCAAATGGCATGTGTGTTTAACAGTTATTGAGGTAGCTAATTAGTTCATAAACCAGAATGCCTCCTCCCCGGCATCCAGGGAGGGAGCCTCCAGGCCCACACGTGTAATTACCCTCAAGTGGAGAACAGCTCCTGAGGAGCCGTTTGGCTCTCTTGGGTAAATAATTTACTTTTACAACTTTTCATTAAAGATTAAAAGGAATTAAATTAAAATTAAGGCGAGTTGGAATTGCACGGGAGGCCCGAGCAGCTTGGAGTCCTCTCATGAAGGGGCTCTCCGGCGCCCGGAGCACATCCACCAGCCCGCCCGCACTGTCCTGCTCACCGCACGGGGTCACTCCCCACTGCAGCCTGGGCCACCGGCTGCCCCTGTCCGTCCCTGCTGTGTCTTCACCCACTGGGGGCCCCAGAGGCAGGGGCTGAGGCTTACTCGTCTCTCCACCAGGGGATGCCTGTGCATGAAGGCCTGTGTGAGGGACGGCGGTGGTCCCTTCCCTCAGCCGCTGCTCCCGCCACCACGACAGGATATTAACTCCCGTTCTTCCAAGGCTCCCTGTGCACTTGGCACCGGTCTCAGTGCCTTGGATGGATTATCCCATTAAGCCCCACAAGGGCCCTATGACAAAGGGGTCGTCCTGTTGCCATTTTATGGATGAGGCACACAGAGCTCCGGTCCCCTGGCTGAGCTGAGACCAAACCTGCAGGG
Source organism: Nyctereutes procyonoides (assembly GCF_905146905.1). NCBI lineage: Eukaryota > Metazoa > Chordata > Mammalia > Carnivora > Canidae > Nyctereutes > Nyctereutes procyonoides. The sequence goes on from NW_026575159.1 coordinate 29,851,410, forward strand.
CTCACGCCGCAGGCTTCTACGTGAGTTCCTTCGCTCCCTGCGGCAGCAGCTGGTGACACAGGCGAGACGGCCCGTGGACACAGAGGAGCCCAGTGCACCTCCAGCACGAGAGCCTAGAGCCCCTGTCCCTCCCCCAGCAGCTCAGCCGGGGCCCTCGCTGCTCAGAGGCTTGCAGAGGCGAAGCAGGACGGGAGGGAGACTTGTCAAGGGCTGGGCTGGGCCAGCGGGGCTGCAGGGGCCAACCTGAGAGGGACCATCCTGCTCCCCTCGGGGCCGATCAATACGCCTTTGAAATGAGTCCAGCCCATCCCCGGAAAGGGTTGGGTAGCCCACCTGGTCGGCCCACCTGGCCACGCATCTGAAAAGTCTGGCCCGATCCTGTCACATGCTGGTCTGAAAGTCACAGGGGACGTCTCAGCTGTGACAGGACCAGCAGCCAAAACGGAACACATCTTTGTGGGGGTCAGAGGCCAGGGATGCTCAGGGGTCAAGACCACAGCCCCCGGCACGGACCACAACATGGCTCTCAGGCAAGCCTGGCCCTTCCAGAACCCGGGTCCCTGATAAGCATCCTTGCTCCAGGGGTCAGGGCCTGCCAGCGGCTCTTCCGCATTCCTGTCTCTGCACGCTGCCCACCTGCTTCCAACAGCTGTGTGTCCACTGGCAACAGGGTCCAGCTCCCCAGTCTTATCACTTTCTGGAGTTGCTGACCATGGCTTTGTGGTACCCCCAGTACCCCCAGTTAATGTGACCCCCACAGCTCCTTCTAATCTCCCCAGCTACTGGGGCTCCTGGGTCCACAGGATCTGGATACTTCATCTTCTATCTTCACAGATTCAACCAACACTAGACTACATGTCATCCATCTATACCCATCCACCCACTCACTCACCCACCCATTACCCAAGCTTTCATCCCTCACCCACCCATCTACTCACCTATTTATCCTCCATCCATCCACCACCCATCCATCTACCCATCTGCTATCCATTTATCCACCACCCATCCATCTGCCTACTCACCATGTATCATCTATCCACACATCTACCCAACCACTCATCTATCCATTCACTTACCATCTACTATCCACCCATCCATCCATCCACTCAACTAACCACAGACCCATCCATCCACCATATCTGTCCATCACCACGACCCACCCATCTATCCATCCATCCATCTGTCCATCCATCTCTTCCTCCCTCATTCTCACATTCACTTTTCATCCTAGCTCAAATTACATTCCCCCCCCCCTTTTTTTTACCAATTTGTTCTGTTCTTCCTTCAAGGTGATATATCCCCAGTGCCTGCTGAACTCTCATTCACCCTTTAGGGCCTAAATCTACTAATGTCTCCAACAAAGCCTTTCCTATTCCTTCCATATTTCTCCATGCTTCCCTGGGGCCTTCAGCGTGCCTTTACTCAGCTGCCTGAATCAAACAGGCCACAGTGAGTCTCACGTCTGCCATTTATTTGCCGTTTGCCCTCTGGAAAGCCACTCATTTTAGGAGTTCCAGAATCCTTACCTGGAATACAGCCTGAAGGCAGCTGTGGGGATGAAGGGAAAGGGCCCTCAGCGCGCTGAGTTGAACTGTGTCGGCCCTCTTCCCTCACACGGCTATAGCTGCCTTCCAGGATGGCTTGTGGTCTGTTGGTCTGTTTCCTCAACTGGAACATAATTGTATTGTTTACACCTCCCAAACCCATTTCTTGGCACTTAGTAGGCATTCGATAAACATGTGCTGCATTGAACGGACTTCATCGCGCCAAGGATGAACCCTGGAGCTGAGAACTGCAGACTCTGGAGCACTCCTGGTTCATCTGGCTCAGGGGGACCCAAGCGGGCAGCAAGCCCTCGGCCAGCACCGCCAAGGCTTCCCCTTGGAGGCAATCTGGGCCTCAGTTTCCTTCCGTTAAATGAGGGAGTCACCTGCGACCCCCCAGAGCCCTTTCCTCCTTTGACTGCCTGGCCTCAGCGGTTAATCACCAGCTAGTGCCACCGCAGACTCACTGAGGGCACAAACCCTAGAGGCCTACAGCTGCTCCCAACAGAGGCAGGCTGGACGTCCCCAGGAGCACAGATGGTCGGTGGCGGCCACTGATGCCCACCCAGGCACTGCTCTAGGGTGAGACCTCCGTCCCCCAGGGGCTGGCAGTGCTACCTGCAGACAACCCCCCACCAGGAGCAGCCCTGACCTAGGAGCACTGTGCCACGAGGTCACTGCCCCTTCCCCAGGTGGCCCACACTGACACGTGGGTATTGAGGCCCAGAGCCTGCACCCCAAGGAGCCATCCCCGCTCCAGAGCTCTCCTGGGCCAGCAGAAGCCTTCACGGGGTGGGGGTGGGGGGCGCATCTCACCCTGGCTCCTCCTTGCACCCAGGGTGCTCCCTCCCTGTCTCCCACAGGGCACAGCATGCCAGTCTCCACCTCAGTGCGGGCCAGGGACCTCAAGCTGGGATGCGAGCCGAAGGGACCACTCCCTTCCCTGCAGTGGTAACAAAATCAGCCTTCCGTTTGGGGTCACAGACTTAAGCCCTGGCTGAAGGTCTTTCTGAGCTTCTACATGCCCATCTGTAAAATGGGCCCAAGCACCAGGTGCACACAACACCCTTGTGATGGTGACACAAGGTGAACCACAGGAGCTTCATGGGACACGGTCCCAGGAAGGACCGACAGGACCATCTTCTTTGGCTGTCGGGGGCCAGTAGAACAGGGGGTGATGACATGGCCCTCTGCCTGCCTCAGGGACAGCGGGGACAGTGCCGTGGTGGGGCAGAGAGGCGGAGACAGGCACAAAGGCCGTGCCTGCCCTGCTTCTCCCCGCTGGCCCGGTGCTGGCGGACCCTGCTCCTCGGGCGTCTGTGCCTGCAGAGTCCTGAATCCAGGGCTACGCAAAGCACACGGTTTAGGGGCCCACAGGCGGCTCTGAGTATCGGGGCAGCGTATCTCGGTTGGCCTGTGCTCTCTAGTGCTGACCACCCCGGGAGCTGCCCAGAGCCTGCTCTGACGGCACCTGTGCAGTGCCATCCAGGGTGGGGGTGGGGGGCTGTCCAGGTCCTCGTCTGCTGCTGGGGCCGCTGACACTAGGGGTGCCATCCCACCCTCTGACAACGCCTGGCTTCCTGCCACGGCTGCAGATGGGACGGCCGCCGCCCCAGAGCCTTCCACGACCCCGGTGGCAGTTCCCGATGGAGGTCTAGCATGTCGCGTGGCCAAGGATGAGGAGGGATGGTCTTGCTACTGGGCATGATTCCTGGCCTGCGCGCAGCGCCTGTGCCCGTCCTGAGTGAAGCGGGGCACTGCCTGCGGCTCATGGGTGCCCTGTTCCTGTGCATGGGCCCCCAGGCCTGCCTGATGACCCCGAGCCCAGGTCAGAACCCGTCCCGCTTCCAGACTGCCTGCAGTGCCCACAAGCTGTACACCCAGCGGGCGCTCAGTGATGGCTCGCTGGCAGACATGCCTTTTTCATCTGAGGGGGATGCCCCAGCCCAGAGCAAGGACGCTTCCCACAGTGAGACACATTGCAGGAGGCTACGGCCTGGCCCTGGGGCCGGGAGGGCTTTTTCAGTAATTAAAAATGTGGTCCTGCTGGAGCAACCTCATTTTTAATTTTAAACAACATGGTCCCAGGGGTTGTGCTTGGGCCCCAAGGTGGCCTCCTTTACTGAAGAGGGCAATGGGCGGGGTGTGTGTGTGTGTGTGGAATTAAACACAAGTTCGTCTTTGCCCCGTCCTGCTCACAAGGGAGTCCTGGGACATGCAGAGGCCAGTGCTCGCCCCTGGAATGCCGCCCCTGGCCGCCCCTGGGAATGGCTGGAGGTGCCCGTCGCCCTGCACATGTCAGCAGGAGCTGGAGCTCATGCCGGGGTCCTCTGTGGGCGGGCGGCTGCATCGTGCTGGGCTCCACGTCTTCCCAGCTGAGGGAGTACGCTCCATCCCACCCATCTTGCCAATGAGAGAAAACCCAAACACCAGGGCTCGGTTCAGAGAAAACCCAAACACCAGGGCTCGGTTCACGTACAGACTGTTCCGACATGCTGGCTCTCACGCTGCTTGCAGGGCATGGAGACGAGGCCCCGGAGGGGAGGCAGACACCGACCCGGGACCCAGGAGGGGACAGCCCACCCGCCTATGATGCGCAGGGCGCTAGGGCAGGGGGGCCAGGGACTGGGGCGGTGCGGGGGGGAGCGTGTCACGGGCACAGAGTGCTGGTTTGGGAAGCAGAGAAAGTTCTGGAGCTGGAGGGGGTGACGGCCACACGACGTGAGCACGTTTGATGTCATTCAACTGTGCAAATGCTTACATGGTAAAGTCTACCTTATGTGTGTTCTACTACATCAAAAAAATAAATAAATATGTGAAAGCAAGAAACATTAAATTTATAAATAAACTTCCTTAAGTGTTTTAAACTGTGTTTAAGTAAGTTTGTAAGTGGGCCAAACAGAATCAAGGGCTCCCTAAAAGAGACTGCTAAAACGTCAGACTCGTAAACAGAATCCTAAGACGTGTACGTGGAACTGAAAAGCTTAAGGAAGAGCTAAGATTTTGAATTTAATGTCATAAATTCAAATAGCTTTTAAAAAGAAAGCAAAGTCTTTGGACAAGTTTTTTTATGGGGGAAATAAAAACCACCCCAAGAGCCTGGAACACTTGACACCGGGAGCGCCGGGGGGCCACCTCCCTCTGCCTCACCCCTGCGGAGGCCCCGGTTGAGGCCCCCCCTTGTCCAGCAACACTCATCAGGCACATCCCAGGGCTCCAGCTCCGCTCCCCTTAATCCCGTGTTTCCTGAAATGGGCCCAGAGCCACCTGCTTCCAACTGCTTTGGGACAGGGGATGGTTCCGCGGAACATTCCTGGCCTCCCAGCCCAAGGGAAGGGTCCTAGGTTGTGCCACCAGCCACCGTCTGTGACCCTGACCACAGGAGGTGGGTCTGGGGACAGCCAGCCCGCCTGCTCCCCTGGCCCCTCCAGGGAGCACTCAGTGGGCAGTGAGGCCTCTGGATGGATCGCTGGGCTCACATCCCTCATATGCAGGGGTAAGGACGTGTCCCTCTCCTGTTTAGCGCTGGGCAGGGCCTGTTCTTTCCTGGAAGTTTCTTAGGTCACGCGCCCGTCACTGGGCCCCCAGAGGTCGGAGGACGGTGGGCAGCCCAGGGCCTGTTGGCCCAGCGGTTCTGCGGGCAGTGCTGTGGCCCGGGACCGCCCCCCCCCCCCCCGGAGGAGGCCCAGAACAGGCCATCCAGGGGGGATGCAAACCACTCTCCCTGGGTTGCCCCTCTTAGGAGGCCAGCCTCTCCTGCTCCCCTCTGGCAGTGGGCTCGCAGCCCCCCTCACGGCCACCTCTGGCCCTCGATGGGCTGCCGGGTCCCCGCTGACCCCCAGACCTCAGAGCAGGGAGGGCCTCGTGGACTCCTGCGGTGGCGCCCCTGGACCTCTGTGGGCCTGTACCCCTCCCACCAGGAGCACCTCGCGGCCACATGGCAGGCCCTGAGTTGGGGGGGCACAGAGTCCGGCAGGGGCGGCAGGACAGAAGGGAGCGCAAACATGAGGTGGTTGGAGGAGACTCAGGCTGTGGACAGGGGCCTGGGGCCCCAGGGGCGGGGAGGAGGGGGACCCCAGGGGCAGGGCTGGGAGGGGCAACCTCAGTTGGCTCCTTGGTGCCTCCTCTCCCCGGCCCCGCTGACCTGCACCCTCCAGCCTCTCCAGAACCCTGCCAGGTCAGCTCACTGAGCACCCCTGCTGCAGCATCTCATCCCGCCGCCCCCACTGCCCCCACCGCCCCCATCCCATGGCCTGCCCTCAGAAAGAACTTCCCCACGGCTCCTCCTGGTGACTGTCCATCGGCTGCCCCTGCTCTGCTGCCTGTCTGCTTGGGCCTGGTGTCCCCCCCTCCATGTCTTAACCCCCCTCAGCAACGGTCCCAAATACTCTTCCATTTGCTTCAACAAGCGCCCGACACTTTCTCCTTGGCAGCACGTGGCGTCCCCACATGCACCACAAGCCCAGGTTAGGGTTAACCGTGCTCCACGCCTGGCCTGGGATGATGGGGAGCCACTGCACTACGTGGCGCGGGGTGTAGCAGCTCCAGGGCCTGGGTTCAAGCCCCAGCCCTGTGTCTGCGAGCCGAGGCCACCTGGCCCACCACACTGCAGGTGCCTGACCTCCGGGCTCCATCCAAACACAAAGCCTGTGCATGTGTGTGTGCATGTGGTTCAGGAACCTACCGGAGGCTCTGGGGAGGGTGGGGTTGGGGCCTGGGGTGGGTGAATACGGGCCCTTCACTCTCTGTTCTTGGGCAGGGAAGACAGGGTGGTGGTGGGAAGACAGGCCGGGGAGGGCCCAGCCTGGTGGAGTGTGGGGGAACCGGGGACCCCTGCCCGTTCCTCCCTCTCCAGCACAGGCACAGGGTGGCCCTGGGCTCAGGCTTCCACAGCCCAGCAGCCCAAAGGACGCCAGGACCAGGCAAAGCTTCAGGCAGGTCCCCAGAGGCCCCAGCAGCAGAGAAGGTCCCCTCTTCATCCCTCCCACCCCTGTGCCCCTGCTCCCTCCCCTGTGAAGCCCCGGGCCTGCCCAAGTAGAGCAAGGGGCCCCCTTAGGTTCCCCAGGCCAGGATGTGCCTTGCTCTGTGCACAAGCTCTGAGCCCTGACTGCTGGGGTCCAGGGTCCTCATGCCAGCCCCAGATGGGGGCTCTGAGCTGCTCCAGGGCCTGCGGGGAACACAGGGGGCTCCACTAACCCAGCAGGGAGGCTCCTGACCCTCAGTCCCTGCCCGGACCTCCCGGGGGAGCTGCTCTGTGCCTGCCAGTAGGATGGGTGAGCACCACAAATCCCTTCCAGGTCGCAGAATGTCCCACCTTGCTGGCGGGGACTTGTGCAGGTCCGCCCCTACCACACACGACGATGCACCTTTCCCCTAGCGGCAGGCCCTGCACCGAGTTTGGGGTGAGGGTACGCTGAGCTTCTTCATTCTATGCTTCACAAGAGAAGCAATCTTGGCACAGTTGTAAAATCCAACCCCCGCCCCAATACCTGGGGTTGAACCTTATGTAAAATTATGCAGATCTCATCGGCTGTTTGCCGACTGGTTTCTCATGAACAGATTAAAAATTAGAGACAAAGAAGTCCTCAGAGACGCAGGAGAGGTGGGGTGGGGGTAGGGACTGGGCACCTGTCGATGCCCCCCACCCTGGGCCGGGCACAGCCACTCACGGGAGAGTCGCGTTCTGTAGCCGGGTGGGGTGCAGCAGCGTGCCGAGGCCAAGCCAAGGTCTCGAGGCTGCGGGGTGGCCAGGCCGGAGTCAGGCCTGCCTGCGTGACCCCATCAGATTCCACCCGGCCCCCTCCACTGGCCCGTCTCTCCTCACCCATCGCTGCCCACTGGCGAAGGCCCACGGAGGGCGGGGAGGAGGTGCTCAGGTGATACCTGATGATGGGCCGAGACCCGCCCCCGCCTGGAGCAGATGCTGTGCACCTGCCTACCTGAGCCCGGCTCCCCGGGGCTGCCATCTGCCCGGGGCCACTTAGCCCTTCCCGCACGGCCCTGGGAGACAGGTGGTGGTTTGCAGAACAGTCTGTTCTCGGGGAGCTGGGGGCAGGGGGCTCCTAACCTGACATCCAGGAGATGTAATTAGGGCTCCCGGCTCCTGCTGGTCTCAGGTGGTCACATGGCATGCGCCCCACCCTCGGAGGCTGGCTGTTGCTCCCAGCCTCCCCGGGTCATCTCCGGTCTGGGCGCCCCTGGGGGCCCCTTAGTGGGTTCTGGCTGGGCCCCTGCGCCACATCTCTGCCTCTGCGCACGCCCTGGTCCTGGGGTCCGCCCAGCGCGCCCGGGAGCCGCAGATGGTGTTTCTCGGCGCACCCGGCACGTGGAGCTTCCCGGGAGGAGCCCGTTCACGAGGTTCCAGGTGCCCACCCGAGGCCCCCGTGGGCTCTGAGGCGCCCACTGCAAATCCGGCAACAGCAGGTGTAGCCCAGCAGACGCGGTCCAAGCCCCTTCCTCCAGAACAGCTGGAGGGGCCCCTGCAGATGGCTGATCCCACACCTGCACCCCACAGCTAACATCTGAGATACCCCAGCTGGACACTGGGGTGTTGGGGGCACAGGGCCCCTGGGCCCTGGCGATGTATGTAGCACAAATGCCCCGGAGAGCTGGTGGGGGCCCGGAGGCGGCTTCGTGGGCCGCGGGGGCTCGTCCTGCTGCTCTGTGCCGCTGGGCCCCGGGGCTGGAGCTCCCCACACGGCGGCGGCTGCAGAGGGGCAGGAAGGCGGTGGAGGCCGGGGCTTCAGGGAGGCTCGCCCTCCTCCGGCCCGCAGCCGCATCTGTGACACCTTCGCAGGGGCTGACGGTCCTGCTTCACCGTCTGCCCCAAACACAGTCCAGGTCCCTGTGGTGGTGCGACCTGGCCCCCCGCTCACAGGCCCTGCCCAGCCTTCCTCCCAGGCCTCAGCCCCCACCTCTGAGGACTGGCCCAGCACCAAGTTCCTTCCAGGACCCCCGCCCCATCCTGCCCCCACCCGCACAGCCAGCCATCTCCCCAGCAGCCCTGCTGACAGACCCCACCTGTCATTCCCGCCACCACCCCGGCTCAAGGAAGGCCAGCAACACCTCTATGCTCCCCTTTTCGCGTCCCCTGCGTCTGCTCTGCGGGCCAGACCTGCCAGCTCCACCTCCAGCTCCACCTCCAGCTCCAGAAGTCAGGCCACAACGGATGCACCAACTTGGCCTCCTGGCGGCTATTCTCATTCCCCACGCGGCTGTAGGAGTCGCATCGTGTAACTTCCCTGCTTAAAAGCCACTAATGGTTCTTAATTTCACTTGGAATAAAAATCCACATACTACAGCGGCCTCCCTGGGGCCCCTTGTAGCCTGGCTCCTGCCTACCTCTGTCCGTTCCCTGCGGCCCACGGGCTTCCTCTTCCTCAGATGCACCAAGCTTGCTGCTACCTCAGGGCCTTTGCACGTGCTGCTGCGCCTGGAATGCGACCTGCACATGACTGGACCCTTCCCATCATTCGGCTCCCAACTCGAGGTCCACACACACACACACACACACCAAGAGAGATCCTCCCTGGGCCTGGGGCCCTCGGCTGCATTCCCTGGTTTCATATCTCAGCAGCCTTGCACCGATCAAACAGTCTTTGTGTGGGGGTCTCCGTGGACCACCTGTCGCTGCAGCACAGTCGGGAGAGGACAGAACAGAGCGTCCCTCACACCCTCAGAGAGACCAACCCTACCGGCCCCTTGACCTCAGACTCCAGGCCGGTGAGGCCAGAGCGTTCTCCCGTGTGGGCCAGTCCATCTGGACCTGTTCCGGCAGCCACAGCCGCCCGCTCTGGAGAGGCTTACAACGGGGATCCCGGGGGGCCGGCTACCCCTGCTGCATGCCACACTCCCCCCGACACCGCGGCTCCAATGGCCATTTGGTTTTGTTCCTGATCTGAGCTGAGGTCAGGGTGAGGGAGGGCTCGGCTGGGCATGTGTCTGTCTCTGACCTGCGCGGCGCCTGTGGGGCCCCGGCCCCCTCCTTCCCCACCCTGGAGGCTGCCTCGTCCTCAGGGTCCGTGTGCACGGTCCTCATGGCATCACGGCCCAGGTGCAGACACGGAGGGCGGCAGGGGGGCGGCCAGCCTGCCACATCTGGGGGGTCCGAGCAACCTCCCCAACGCGAGCAGGTGCAGAGAGGGGTCCATCCCGCTGTCGGGGACCCTGGGGCTGCACGGCACAGGCACAGGCGGGACGGGAAACACCGTTGTGGTCGCATCCGAGGAAGACACGGGCGGACACGTCTTCAGGCACGGCTGCGGGTGCCCGGCGCCCACCGTAGTAGGCACGCACTCCAAAACTACAAGCACCCGCCCCCGATGGCAAGTTCTGTGATCGGGGCCCTCGCGGGCTGGGGAGCGGCGGGAGGCACGGACGTGCACCCAGGGGGTGATTCCTGGCTCAGTCTGGTCTGCGACAAGCCAACGCCGGCACCCCGAGGTGGGCGATGCGCGGTTGGAGCGACACTGCCTCCGCGACATTGACACAACTGCTCACTACGTCTGCTTAAGTAGCAGGAAAGCAGTGCGAGTCTGAGCGGACCCTGGGCCGGGCCCCGGGGTGCTGGCGGGGGGCAGGGGTGGGGAGAGGTACGGGCCAGCTGGGCCCACCCGCACCACGTGTGGGGCTCAGGGCAAGAGCACCAGCGGGGACCCACCTGCCTGGCGTCCAAATGCTCACATCAGGCTGACAAACTGTGAGAAACTAAGACGTGTCTCCTCCTAACCTGACAGCGGCGCCTTCCCAAGGACGGGGAGGGCCAAGTTCAAATCTAGAGTCTTTGGGCCCCTTGGGGTTCAGGGTGGGAGCCCGAGGACGCAGGGAGCTCCAGCCTGGCCTCTGCTCCTCCCGTCGCCCCCTCACACGTCTGCCTGCCACGCCTCCAACGACCTCCAGGTCGTTGGCAGGAGACGTCTGCCCTGAGTCCGGACGCACGACGGGCCCCACGCTTGGCAGCACAGGACGGCGGGCGGGAGCGCGAAAGCCCAGTGGGCAGAGTCCTGGCCAAGACCACCGTGTGCTGCCCCCGCCGCACAGCGCCGCCGGCCAGGGCATCGCTGGGGGCGGAGGAGGGGGGGTGGGTGAGCATGGGAGGGGCGGCAGGCAGACGGGCTGCCCGAAAGCACTTGGTTCTCTTCAATAGTTCAATCTTCGCCACCATCTTCCCAGCAGCACGTGTCTGCTTAGGAAGTGGGTGGCAGAGGCAGGCCTGGGCCTGGGGCCCCGGGCCACCCCTCTCGGCAAGGGGGCTTAGACCTCGTCACAGCCTGAGCAGCAGGTCGCCATCCAGGGGGGGTCAGGACCCCAGTCCTGAGGCTCCTGGGGTGATGGGGACAGGGCGCCACAGTGGAGACAGATGGATGCTGCAGCACGGGCCTCCCGGCTCATCCCGCCCCCCATCAGCCGTCCCCCCCGCCCGGCTCCGGCTCCCTGAGAGTGGGAGTGGGTCTCTGGAACGGGCCTCCGCTGGAACGGGAGAAAGAGTGATGCTTACGGAGGCCTCAGTACCACCCCGGGGCTAGCCGCAGCCCTCGGCGCGTTTCAAGGAACTCACTTCTGCCTTCTTATAACCCCATCATCTGGGCTTTAGAGAGAGAAATCAGGCTTGGCGAGGCCCGTAATCGGGTAAAGCCACGCAGTAGCGCCAGGACTGAGCCACGGCTCTCAGCACGGCCACTCTAAGGCCTGGTCTTTGGTGAGAGGGAAGAAATCTGTGGATTTATCTAGGAAAACAATTCCTTATTGAAATGCCTTTACTAAGTCACAGGGAACTCCAAAAATCAGATGGAAGCTGCGGCTTGTCCTCCCCGCCAGTCTGTCCATCCATCCGGCCGTCCCTCCCTCCTTCCAGCAAATCCTGAGCATCCACATGTGCCAGGCCCTGTGCTCCGTGCAGGGAAGCCAGTGAAGTCGCTGACTTCCAGGGTTACTGCTGGTAGGAGAGGAACGCAGCGCCCAGGGAGCACATGCGCACGCACACACACGTGTGCACATTGTACGTCTATCGGTCAGGGACGGGCAGGTGCAAGGCGGCTCTGTGTCAGCTGTCGGCGACGGTCTGTGGGGAGGTGACGTGCTCGCTGAGCCCGGGAGGAGCTGCATCCCCGGATGCCTGTGCACGTGCATCAGGCCGGGAGGAGCAGGGGCATGCCGGGCAGAGGGCTGAGCCTGGGAGGGCCTCCAGAGCAGGGCAGGCACGTGGCTGTCCACCGGGGGGGGGGGGGGGGACCAGAACCCCTGCGGGTACTCGGCAGGGGACGTGGGGGCTGGCAGGCTCTGTGGGCTCCCTCGGGCTCCTGTGAGCAGGACAGAGTGACGTGGGGGCGGATGCTCAGACCAGGAGAAGGGGTGACGAGGAGGGGTCAGGCCCAGTGTGACGGGGTGCTGAGCGAGGGGGCCGGAGCGGGGGCACCCAGGTGCCAAGCCGCAGCAGCCCCGATTGCAGGGACCCAGGGTGGAGGGCAGCCGTGGGGGTTTGGGAGCTCAGGGGGCTACGGATTCCATTGTGGCCTCGTGGGGCTGAAGTGCCCGTTAGACACCCAAGGAGGCAGGCAACAGGGGTGGTGTGGAGAAATCCAGCACCGCCGCGCTAAGCCAGGGCCGAACCCAGAGGGCCACCCGTTGTGTGACCCCCATCGACGCAAGATGTCCAGACCGGCGAGCGATGGACACAGGAAGTGGGTGTGGGGCTGCCAGGGAGACCGGGGAGGAACAGGGAGTGGCTGCCAGGGGTCTGGGGCTGCTTCTTGGGGACGAACATGTTCTAAAATGAGACGGAGCTGATAGTTGCAAGGCCTCGTGAAGACACTAACCACCACTGCACTGTACACTTCCAAAGGGTGAACTTTATGGCACAGGGATTCTGTGTTGGTTGTCAAGACGGAGCTGAGGGTGAGGGTAGAGGGAAGCTGTGGCACGGGAGAGGCCCCCGGGGCTCAGGTGACCGGGGGAGATGTCGGGGCACCGCCCGCCCAGGGGTGGCGGGAACGAGGGCAGGACAGCAAAGGAGCAGGTGGTGCCACCCAGAGGGAGGCGTCCCGGGAGCCACGTAAAGGAGGGTCTTGGGGGACGGGTGATCAGGGTGCCAGTGTGTTGACAGGAGGCGTGGAGGACGGCTCTCTGGGCGGAGGGGTGGGGACAGTGGCCTGTGCGTGTGCAAGGGGGCTTACGACCGCCCAGGAACAGGGAGGGAGGAACTGGTCCATGTCAGGGCGGCTGTCAGGGGGCCAGAAGTGGGGGGTGCCTGCAGGAGGCCAGGGCCGCAGGAGGCCGGGACACTGTGCAACAGCATGTGCCACGGCATCTTTGCAGGGGGCATGATCTGGTGGCGCCAGGGAGCCCGGGAGGGCCGTGGGGCTGGACTCCGGAGCAGAGCCGCGCCTCAGCCCAGGACACCATGGTGGGGGGAGGGGGGGGACTCAGAGCATCATCCTGCATCGTCCCCTCCCGCTCTCCCTCCTTCCCTGGTCGGCTCATCCCTTCTCCGTCCCACGGTTCCTGGCTCACAGACCTTGCTCAGAAGGACCTGGGCGGGGGCCCAAGTTTGGGAGCAGGCGGGAGGGGAAGCCTTGCTGCCGGGAGGCTCCCCGGGAGGGTGGGCCTCCGCAGGGCCCGCCCGGCAGACACGCACGCGGTTGTGGGTGCACACGGGTCTGTGCTTTCCTGGACAGATGGCCACGTCCATCTGATTTTCGAAACGCTCTGAGGCCCCAGAAGGTGAATAGCCTGGATTTCCAAGGCCGTGTTGGGCCCAGGCAGGAGGAGGAGGAGGAGGAGGAGGAGGAGGAGGAGGAGAGGTGAGGGCAGGAGGAGAGGAGTCAGTTTAAAAAAAAAAGAAAATGAGGGAGGGCTCGTGATCAGCTCATGGGTCTGGACCCACACGCAGTGTGGAAGGCGGTGGCTTGCGGAGGCCCTGGGAAGGCCGGGGAGCCGAGCTCCAGGCAGGCCCTGCGTGGTGAGCCGGGGAGTCTGGAGGTCGAGAGCATGAATGCGAGAGTGGGGATGGGAGACACATGGTCCCGGAAGGCAAAGCCCACACCGATCTGCTTCTGGATCACACCCGAGGCAGCGCTGTTCCCACAGCTGCATCTCACACACAGGAATGAACCGGCCGATGGCGCCCATCACACTGCGTCCCTGCGCTGCTCCCTGCCGGGGACCTTGGCTCGGCCCGGGGGTGGGAAGGCTGCTTAGCTGGGCTTCTCCACGCCGGGTCTGGAGCTCAGGAACCGCCAGTGGCCCCTTTTAAGGACAGATCCAGTCTGGAGAGCTTTATCCCCAGAAGGGTTAGAGGCACAAAAATAATCATCGAGCAATTTTCATAGACAAAACATCTTACACACAAAGCAATTCAACAGCGGAGTGTTTTGCTTTTTTTCTTTTTCGCTAGTCCTCAGGGAACCTGTCAAATCCCTTTGGCCCCAGACACGGAGAACAGCAGTGGAAAGCAGACGTTTCAGAGACGGGGCTCTGCCTCGAGCTCTGGCAGCCCTTGCAGGATGTGTGTCGGGGCGGGACCTGTGCCTGGAGCGGGGGCCAGGTAGTCCCGAGGTCCCCCACTCCGGCTTACTAGGATCTGGGGGTTCCTTGGGGCCCCAGGCTGGGCCAGGCCTCCTCCCCGGTGTACCCCGCACACCCCAGCCCAGAGCAAGTGTAAGGCTGTGCCCCCAGCTACCTCCAGAGGGTCACACGCATCCTCCAATTGTGAGTAGTGACCCACCTAACTTTCCTTCGGCAGACATGTACTGACACCTGCACCGGGGTCTCTAGAATCAAGATGCTCACTCAAACCAGGGCTCCGACCACCAATGGGACCTGGGAGAGGGCACTTGAGGGCAATCGGATTTCCTTATCTGTGACATGCCTACCGGCGCCACGTGGGGACTCAACAAGCCAGTCCCTAGACAGGCTCTCCACCATGGTGTCTGCTATTAGGGTCCCCGCTCCCAGGGCTACACCCACAGGAGGGAGGACCCACCCGGGCAGTCCCAGGGCTGAGGCCCTGCATTCAACAGCCTCCCCGCTGGGGTGCTCCTGAGAGACCCTCCTCCAGGGGCAAAGCTACGCTGATGTCACATCTGGGCAGCGTCCTGTTCTCTGGAGGAAACTGCCCGCGTGCTCCACGCCTCTGCTGTGACGGTATCCACCACACGTCCTGTGTGTCTGGGAGCCCTGGCCGAGCCCCGCACAAGCCCTGCTCGACAGCTGCTGCACCGCATCTGCCACCGTCCTTCCCCTCCACGGTGACCACAGCTGCCAGCCTCTGCTGGCCCCAGGACCTTTACACACACCACCTCACTTAATTCCCTTGACAGCTCGCAAGACAGGAATGGCCACTCCTCACACCACAGACATGAAGACAGCCCCCCAGAGGCGAGGGACCATACCACATGCCTGGGCCAGCGCTGATGCCCAAACCCTGCTCTCCCAGCTCTGGCCAGGCATTCTGACGGGTGGGGCTGAGTCGAGGAGCTCGACACAAGGAGAAAATGCAAAATGTCATGAGAGGAGAGTCAAGTGTCTGCCCACACAGTAGGGTGGCTGCTGGGCTGGCTGGGAAGGGCCCTGCCCTCGCCAGGGCCCTGGAAGCCTGGGTTACTCAGGCAGGTGTGGGCAGCGGAGAGAGAGAAGGTTCCAGATGGAGGGGGACACCCCAGGTGCAGAGACGGGAAGGTGGGTATAAGCCACAGCAAACAGCTTTCCTAGCTGGACCCAGATCCGAGAGAGGTCAGGGGGACCGCAGACATGATGGGCACGCGGTCCCAGGAAAAACCCTACGGCCCAATGCCTTGCCTGGCCAGGGATCAACAAATACAAAGGGATGCAGGGCCTTCCTTGTTGACCTAGGACGCTGGCAAGGGCTTTCGGGAAAATAAAAGTGACTACTGGAGGGAGTCGTGGGAGATGTTTGCATGTCTGGGTGATCAGCATCTAAAACCTGTAATTCGGGGGATCCCCGGGTGGCTCAATGGTTTAGCGCCTGCCTTTGGCCCAGGGCGTGATCCCGGGAGGGATCGAGTCCTGGGATCGAGTCCCACGTCGGGCTCCCTGCATGGAGCCTGCTTCTCTCTCTGCCTGTGTCTCTGCCTCTCTCTCTCTCTGTGTCTCTCATGAATACATAAAAATAAATAAAACCTGTAATATTTATGGAGGACAATCTTCTAATAAGTAGCAAATAGCCTTCACCAACAGACACCCTTTGGGCAGTTTCAGCTCTAGAACATTACCAGCATGGATAGGTTTGGGGTATAGATCCTGGGGAGGACCCACAGTCCAAAAATCCAGGGGAGGGATGCCGGGGTGGCTCAGAGGTTGAGCATCTGCCTTCGGCTCAGGCCGTGATCCCAGGGTCCTGGGACCAAGTCCCATATCAGGCTCCCTCCATAAAGCCTGCTTCTCCCTCTGCCTGTGTCTCTGCCTCTCTCTGTATCTCTCATAAATAAATAAATAAAATCTTAAAAAAAAAATCCAGGGGAAGGGCTGCATAAATTAGGGAGCGTCTGGGTGTAGGAACACTATGGAGCCATTAAAAATCACACTTCAAATGTACACGAAAAGACGGGGACCATATACATAAGAAGCAGCAGTCACACGCCCATATTCTCAGCTGTGCCTCATTGTTTATAAAGTACATAATGTACAAAATAATCTGGATGGCCCCTTACCCAAGGGTTGATAACTACCATCACTGGATGATAGGATTCCTGGTAATATTTAATTTCTTCTTTGCAATTACCTACAATTGTTATTTTTCTACAATGAGTAGGAATTCTTAAAAAAAATATCTGTCAGCCAGGGTTATGTGGACAAAGCTCATAGCACAATTTTATTCTTGCTGTTGTATGATTTGTACGATTAAATGCATACCAATCTATGTCATATTTCATGCGATGGGCTACATCGTGTCCCCCAAAATACACATGTTGGAGCTCTAGCTCCCAGTCCCTCAAAATACCAACATTAGGGTGGGTCCCGATCCAGGGCAACTGGCCAACGTAGGAGGTGGAAGCCGCGGTGGACGCTGGTGGCAGGGGGGCCAAACCAGCCCTGCAGGGGCTGCCCAGGGCCACCACCCAGCAACACCCTTCAACAGAGGCACATGAGCCCTCCCTATACGCCCCCTCTTCCAGGACAGGGGCTATGATGTATGCTTTCACATTAAAAGTGTACAAGGAGGAAAAGAACCCTGAAACCTGCCCAGGTCAGTGAGGAATGGGGCAGTGAGGCTGGGAGGGACATCCCCTGAACACGGAGGGGGCGAATGGCTCGAGGAAGACCCTGGACACGTGGTGGGGGAGGAGGATAATGTCTCCCGACTCAAGCTCGGAGACCACAAGATGCTCATGATGCTCATGATGCAAACAGAGACGGGGCCTGCACCTCAGTGACTCTGGCCTGTGTGTGTGCAGACGGCTGACCCCGCTCCATCCCTGCAGCCTCCGCCTGGGTCAGGGGTGTCCTGGAACACAGTTCCTGAAGCCTCCCTGCCTGCCGAGCACTGGGGCTGGGAGGAGGCTCTCTCCGGGGAGAATCCGGATGGCCCAGGTTGGTTGGCCGGGGAGGTGGCAGCTGATGGGGATGGCCTCTTGGGTAGAAAAGTAATTCTGCAGCAAGGTGGTCAGGAGGGTGGGCAGGGGCGCTGGCCGCCTGGACGTCACTCTCCAAGGCCTAGGTATGGCCCAAGGACTGCTCATAAACTCACTCAGGATCTAAATGGAAGGTGATCATTTGCCAAGCCAAATGGCCCAGGTGTGTGCACAGGTGAGCCCACTCACACGCAGGTCTGTGCACACAGATGGGGGGAAGAGAACTCAACAGAGCACCTTCCTCTCCCCCCCACAGGGACCCACAAGGTAAAGGCCATCACCTCATTGTGGAGACGAGGAAAGGGAAGCAGCCTGCCCACGGGTGCCCGCCGGTGGCAAGGGGCTGGGCAGAGGGGTGGCCTGCCCCTTGCTCCTGAGGCCCAGCCACTGCCTGCTCCATAGGTCGGCTGGGGGCCCGCAGCAGCCGTGGTGTCCCTGCTGGTGGGCTGGAGGAGAGGGGCTGGGCACCCATGTGGGGAGCCACGCTCCCAGTGCCGCAGAGCCGCACTCGCGACGCACCGCTGCACTCCAGCCATCTCAGCCCCCCACTCCTAGACCCCAGGGCTGTGGCGGGGATGGCGGTCACCACGAGGTCCCGCCCTCTGCCTGCCAGCTCCCTGCTGGGGCTGCAGCTCAGCCTCTGCCCACCGCCCCACATGAAGTCCCGCTCGTCCCCGGATGACACTGGGAGCACCCAGAGCCACGGCGCAGCCCAAGCGCATCTGCAGGGTGGCTTCCTGGAGGAGGTGCGGCCTGGCTGGGGTGAGCTCGTCTCCTTCGGGCCTAAAGCCTGCTCTCGCCACTGTGGCAGCTCTCAGGAGCCCCACGGGCCGGGATGGAAGCCTGGGCCGCTTCCTGGCGGGGAGCGGTGCTCCGAAGGCCTGGTTCGCTTCCCCAGCAGCACCTCGCAGCAGGGCTCATGCCAGGCGTGCCGGGAGCTCGGCCTCTGTCCTCATGCTGGGGCTCTTGTGGGTTTTAAGGAAGATCCAACGGAGAAGTGAGAGAGTACTCGTGCTAACTGGGATCACGGAGAGGAAAGTAAATGAAGACAGAGTTCCCGGCCGCCGCCAGAGGCTGTGACGCATTGGAGTCATATTCCTGAGGCTAAATCCCCCCTGGTATCAGCCACGCAGCAGATGGAAGCTCGCCGGGATCAGCCCGAAACGCAGACTGCCTCTCAGGTGACCGAGGTGGTGGCGGGAGGGTCCACCCCAAAGCACAGGCCTCAGAGGTCAGAGGGACAGCCGCCCCACGGCCCCTACGGCTTCACGGCCCCCTGGGCACCCGCTGCCGGGCGCTGGGGCCTGTCGCCCCGGAGCACACCAGCCGCACCACCTCCGCAGGCCTCCGTGCCTGGCAGCCCCTGTGCCTTGAACCAACTGATCAATCCATCAATGCATTTTTTCATCCACTGACCCTTAATTCAACTCCTCCTGTGTGCCAGGCACTCTTTAATAAAAACCCAGAAATTTCTAGAAAGAATTGGAAAGGCTAACAAAGTGCCTGCTTTCAGGAAGCTCCTATTCCAGTGGGGAAGGCAGAAAATATGCCAGGAGGCCAGGCACGACGACCCCTGAGAAGGAGTCCTGTTGGCAACCACACTTGGGGGGGGGGGGGCAGCAGCCGCAGGATGAGCAAACAGCAAGGAGGGCACCCCGGAGGGCAGGGGAGCAATCTGGGCTGGGTGGGCAGGTGAAGACCTCCCCTCCAGCTAGGGCCCCACCTCCCAGACCCTCAGCAGGGACAGATGCTCCCTATGCCCCCAGGCTCCAGACTGACTCACTCCCAAGGCAGGCACAGGTGCTCCCTAGGCCAGAAGCAGCAGCTGGCAGGAGGAGGGGCTTGCTAGTTCTAGAAGGCCTGCGGGTGTGTCCTTGCCACCCGAGAGCCTCACTGCTGCATGATGGAGATGGCTAGGTCCCCATAAGGACAGGAAGGCTCGGTCTCAGCTGGCGGGTTCCAACCCCAACCCCAGCACACACTTGTGGGAGTCCCATGAATGAGAGGGAGCACACAGTGGGCTGGTCACAGACGGACATGGCCCAGTGGTGCAGACCTTGGGGACTGCTCCACACAGATGCACATGGAAAGTTGTGACTCACGCCCCCCCCCCCCCCCCCGCCCAAAATTCCCAGAGCAGGTCCAGGAGGCTTCTTGGCAGCTGCGGAAGCTGGGGTTGGACCCCGAGAGGGTGCGAGTCTCTCCACACTTGCCCCCCCATGCCTTGGTGGCCTGTGGGCCTGCATCCTTGTGCGTCCTGCATGTGTCCTCCTGACGACACAGGGAGGGACCCCAGCAGGAGGCCTCAGGGTGCCCCCACTTCCCCAGATGAGCTCCCTTTTCGAACAAATGCAAGAGACTAGAATATTGGTCTCCAGGGACCGAGAATCAGGCTGTGATTAGTCATTTGTTTTGTGCTTTCCTTTCCTGTAAACATTTCCCCTTTTCACAAGCTGATAAATTTGCTTTTCCCAGAAACTGAGAAGAGGGCCTTTGGCCCAGGCCAGGCACGGCGCGTGTCATTCAGGGCTAGAAATCACCAGCTGCTCTCCCCGGGTCCTGGTCAGTTGAGGGGCGGAGGCCATACCTCGGAGGGAGGGGTGCAGGCCAGTGCAAGGCTAGGGGCAACCCCAGCATAGACTCGGCCTGGCCTCAGCCGGGTGTGAGCACAGTGTCTGGGCTGTGAGCCCGACAGGCTGGGTCACCCCCGCCCCCCTCCCGGACTCTGGGCTATGGGGCATTGGGAGAGCCGCTTCTATCTTTCCCCAGGGCCCCACGGTGAAGCCCCTGCCTGACCCCAGCCAGGACCAAGTGCTCTGTCCTATTCTTCATGATCATCTGTCCTTCCAGCCTTGGGGTCTGGGCCTCAGGGTAGCTGTATCCACATGGAACACCTCTCTCTCTACTTCTGCTGCTGAAGTTCAACTCTGCCTCTGGGGACTACCCAAAGGCAGGTCCCTTCCCAACCCCTGACTGCTGTGTTGTCTTGGGGACACATACCTGGCAGAGTGGCTGCCTGAGGCCCAGCCTGGTGGCTCATGCTGCTTCCGCACCCAGGCTCTCTCTCCTCTGGCTGGGCACTCCCGGAGGTGGGGCATCAGTTACCCCCCAGCCTGGACCCTACCTTACTTACCAAAGACAAGAGGACAGGGCTGGACAGACTTAACCGGGACCACACTGGTCAGCGGAGACCCGGGATGCAGACATGGTACCCATCAAGGATACTGGCCTATACACCAATGCCAGGCCCAGAGACTGGGTGCCCAGAGTCCCTCCGCTGCACAACTGAAGCCTGCCCTGCAGCACCAGCACATTAACCGGGGAACACGAAATGCCATGTGACGTCCTCCCACTGTCTGTGGTTCTGCATTGACCGGTCTGTCCTCTGTGCTCCAAAGAGAAGCAGGCTGCCTGGGAAAGGCTGGATGGTGCAGGGGTGAGGACGCGTGCCCTAACCCATAGGTTAGCATGGCTTGTTTACAGAAAGGGTGCGCTCATGACTAGGAACTATGATTCAAAATCGACAGCTCGATTCACTGCAGTGGCCAGGCCCAGACCCCAGCCTCCAGAGTGCCTTCTCCTGGCCGGCCCCATCCGTCTGCCTGTTAGCACGGGGGTGTGGGCACACTCATGCATGTACATGAGGAAGGGAGCACATCTGTGTCATGGAGACACATGTGTGTGCTGGCTTCTAGAGCTCCCAAGCCAACAGATAAATTTTACTGGAGAAACTATAATAACATTCCTTTGGGGAAACCAAAAAGGATTTGAGGCCATAAACGCAAAAATCCATCATGCCCCTGAATTCATATAAAATGACCATATAATCATTTTTTCCTAAACCACAGATCGACGTGCCTCAAACCCTCTGCGGCTTCCGCGGTGCCACCGCTCGGCTTGCATGTGACGCTGGATGGTGCCTCTCCTGCCAGCTTCCTCTTGGACTAAGCCCCGAACACTCAGGCTCCAGCCACCCAAGGTCTCTTCCACCTCTCTGAACACACCTTGATCCTTCACCTTGTATGGCTCCACACCTTGATCATCTTTCAAAACTCAGTTCCATTGGCACCTTCCCTGGTACTTTCTACCTCAAGGTCAAAACTAAACACATTTGCCTTTTCTGTGGATGTTTTAGCATTCCGTAGGTAGTATTCTGGATTCGCTGTCCACGTACCACTCCCAGACCACGTACTACTCGGGGCAGTGCCCAGCAGGGCCTGGCAGATGCCAGGTACTTAGTAAATGTCTGCTGAGTGAATGATGGGGGGCTTTATTTTACTTAAGTTTTCCCAGGGGAGTTGTTAAAACTCCTTGGATCTGGTTCCCAATCAGCCACATAGGAAACAGAGTGTGCCTGTTTCATTCCGAGTATTCCCCTTCTGGCTTTGCAGGGGCTAGGTAAACATTTCCTGAATGAGTAAATAAAGGAATAAAGGACTTTCTTCTTGACAATAATGAATAAATTATCCATCCTGGCCATGAGACTTCCTTACATATTAACTATGAACGTGCACTTTGGTGAAACAAAAATGATGTCAAAACATCTAGAGTGAAAAAGATTTTCACTTCCAGTCAAGAAGGAGTAGCAAGGATAGATTTACCCCTTCCTCTGGTACAAAACAAAACAAAACAAAACAAAACGAGACAAAATGCATGAAATGACAGTTTTCAAGACACTGGTCATTAAGCAACAAAATACAGTGACCCCTGAGAGATGAGAAAGAAATGAGATGAGCCCTGTGACACCTCGGCTTGCTGCCTTAAGAGCTTCTGGGCCAAAACACAGGGACAGGGGCCTCCACACCTTTGTGGGTTGAGGAGACAGAGCAGAGAATCCAGGAGGTGAATGAGGCTAGAGCTCATAGGATAGAAGACCCAAAAGATGAGAGCAAGAGGGGGACTACGGAAGATCCCCTCATGTGCTCAGAGGAGTACCGGAAGGACCCAAGGCCAGGGGAGAGGGGGACTGCGGGGAGAAGTGTCTGGGGCTCACACAGACCCAGGAATAGTGCCTGCTCCCAGCGGCAGACAACAAAACATCAGCATTCATAAGGTGCTGGCCTACTTAGAAAGCTCTCGCCTTCATAGTGGGGCATAATTAGCCCTAGACTAAACACTGCTCTGGTCCTGCCCCAAAAATCTTGAAAGCAAAAACCAAAATGATATAACTTTTTCTAAGTAATAAAACCGTGTCCTAGAATCTCAAGGATATTTATATCCAGCACCCAACAAGATAAAATTGATAATGTCTGGCATCCAGTGAAAGATTACCAGGCAAGCAAAGAAACAGAAAAATATGACTCACAATGAGGAGGGAAAAAACCACCAATCAAAACAGGCCCAGAACTGACACAAATGTCAGAATTAGCAAATGAGAACATTAAGGCAATTATATCTCTCCCAGATGTTCAAGAACTCAAGCAATGACATAGAAGGCACAAACAAGCCCAATTCAAACTTGTCTCAGGGAAATGTACAAGAAGATCTGAGATGCAAACAAACTGGGTGGGTTAACAGCAGATCATACACTGCAGAAGAAAAGGTAAGTGTATTTGAAGACACAGCAATAAAAAATGATCCAAACTGGAATGCACAGAAAAAATATTTTATAAAAAGAACATTAGTAATGAGCTCTTTACTCAATTCTAAGTGGCCAAACTTATCTACAGTTGGAGGACCCTAAACAGAGTAGAATGGAGGGAGACAGAAAAAGTGACTGAGAAATAATGGCCCAAATTTTTCTGGAATTGATAAAAACTATTAATTCCTGGATCCCCAAACCTTACACAAGAAATACTAAGTAAACTAAACCAAAGAACATATATATGTGTTTGTGTGTGTATACAAACACACACACACACAATCACATGGCTCAAACCTAGTGATAAAGACAAAATCTTAAAAGCAGCCTAGGTGGGGGGCTTGGGGGAATATGTTACATATAGAGAAACAAAGAGAAGAGTGATAGCAGTTTCTTATCAGAAACAATGTAAGAGAGGAGACAATGGAGCAACATCCTCAAGTATTAGGTGGGGCAGGGATACAGAACAGCTAACCTTGAATTTGAAACCAGGCTAAAAATAACTCCTTCAAAAACCACGTAACAATTTTTTTTTCCAGAAATATAAAAGCAGAAAGAATTTAGCAGAAGGAGACTTGAACATTCAGAAATGTTAAAATCTTTTAGGCTCAAAGAAAATGACACCAAGTGAAAACACAGATCAATAAAAAGCAATGAAGGCCAAGGAAATGGGTAAATATGTAAGATTTTTTCTTATTTAAATCTCTGTAAAAGAAAAATGCTTTGTAAAGTTTGTAATACATATATAATATATAATAATATTATTAAAGTTCAGAAAGAAGAATTGGAACTATACTATTATGAGGTCCTTAAAGTATATATAAAGTTGCACATTGTCACTTCTGCATAGATTGTGATAAGTTAAAGATGTATACTATAAACCCTAACAAAGCCCCTAAAATAATAAAATGGAAGAGTTATAGTTATAAGCCAACAAAGGAGATAAACCATCTTTGTTTGCAGATGACATGATCATCTATGGAGAAAATCTGAAAGAACTGACAAAAAATAGTCTTGGAACGGAGTATGGCTATGTTGCAGGACACAAGGTAAATATACAAAAAGTCAATTAGCATCCCGCCCCCAAATGAAATATTTCGGTATAAATATAACCAAGTATATGTAAGATCTACATGAAGGAATCAACAAAACTCTGAAAAAAGTAATCAAAGAAGAACTAAATATATAGAGAGATAATCCATGTTCATGAACAGGAGGACTGAATAGCGTCAAGATGTCAATTCTTCCTAACTTCATTTATACAGAATCAATGCAACTGAAATAAAAATTCCAGCAGTTAATTTTTTGGATATTGACAAACTCAGTCTAAGTTTTACAGGGAACAGCAAGACAAAAATAAACAAAACAAAGCCCCATAATAGCTAATACAATATTTAAGGAAAGGAACCAAGTCAAAGAACTGATACTATCTGACTTCAAGACTTACTATAAAGCTACAGGAATCAAGACGTGTGGTACTGGTGAAATAACAAATAGATCAATGGAAAAGAATAAAGAGCCCGGAAAGAGATCCAGATAAATACAGCTAACAAACTTTTGACAAAGGAATAAAGGCAATACAATGGAGAAAATATGGTCTTTTCAACAAATGATACTGGAACAACAGACCTTATACCCTTCACAAAAATTAGCTCAAAATATATCATAGACATAAATGTGAAATGCAAAACTATAAAACTCCTGGAAGATAAAAGAAGAATCTAGATTACCTTGGTTGTGGTAATGACTTTTAAAATATGACATCAAAGCCTTCTCCATAAAGATTTAGGCAGTTGGAATTTACTAAAATTAAAAACTTCTGCTCTGCAAAAGACATTGTCAAGGGTATGAGAAGACAAGCCTGGGAGAAAATACTTGCAAAACACATTATTTGTTAAAAGACTGTTATCAGGGATCCCTGGGTGGCTCAGCAGTTTAGTGCCTGCCTTTGGCCCAGGGCGTGACCCTGGGTTCGGGGGATCGAGTCCCACATGGGGCTCCCTGCATGGTGCCTGCTTCTCCCTCTGCTAGTTTCTGCCCCCCCCCCCGTGTCTCATGAATAAATAAATAAAATTTAAAATAAAAGACTGTTATCTAAATTATACATAGAACCCCTAAAACTCAATGATAAGGAAACAAACAACTCAAAAAATGTGCAAAAAACCTGAATAGACACCTCACCAAAGAAGACAGATGGCAAATAAGCATTTAAAAAGATGCCTCATTTGTCATCAGGGAATTGCAATTTAGAACAATGGGATAGCACTGAGGACCTGTTAAAGTAACCAAATTCCAAAAACATTTACAACATCAAATGCTGATAAGGATATGAAGCGACAGGAACTCTCATTCATTGCTCGTGGGAGTGCAAAATGGTACAATCATTTTGGAAGACAGTTTGGTGATTTCTTAAAAAACCAAACCCTCTTCCCATATAATCCAGAAAGCATGCTCTTTGCTATTTATCCAAATGATCTGAAAACTTATGACCACACAAAAATCTGCACAAAAACTAGCAGCTTTTTTCACAACTGCCGGGACTCAGAAGCAACCAAAATGTTCTTCAGCAGATGAATATTGCATAAATAAACGGTGGTCCATCCAGATGATGGAATGTTAATGCTAAAAAAAGAAATGAGCTCTCAAGCCATGAAAAGACCCAGAGAAACCTTAAATGCGTAACACTAAGTGAACGAAGCCCATCTGAAAAGGCTATGTTCTGTATAATCCCAACTATATGACATTCTGGAAAAGGCAACACTATGGAGACAGTAAAAAGACCTGTGGTTGTCAAGGGGCTGGGAGGAATGAGGATGAATCGGCACAGCACATGGGATTTTTAGGGCAGTGAAACTACTCTGTGTGATGCTCTAATGCAGATATATGGATGTATGTCATCACACATTTATCTAAACTCATAGAATTTATAACACCAAAAATGAACTGTAATGTAAACTATGGACTTTGGGTGATACTGACTATGTCCATGTGGGTTCGCTGATTGTGACAAATGTGCCACTCTGGGGATGGGGGGCACTGACAGCGGGGGAGGCTGTGAGGGTGGGGATAGAGGGTATGTAGGCACTGTACTTCCAATTTTGCTGTAAACCTAAAACTGTTGTAAAAAAAAAAAGTCTATGTCGTAAAATGGAATTACAAAAATACTTAAAATCCAAAAGAAGGCCATAGAGAAGAAAGTGGAAAAAAGAACCGTTGGGACAGAGAAAACTAAAGATGACAGATTTAAACCTAAGCATATTAATAATTATATTAAATGTTAATAGACTACAAGTCAATGGGCCTGAATAAAAGGCAGAGGTTGTCAGGATAAAGACAAAATTTAACAATATACTGCTGACAAGAAATGCACTTTGAATATAAAAAAAAAATAAGTTTAAATTGAAAGTATGGGAAGAGGTATGTCATGCGAATACTAATGCAGAGAAGGCTGGAGTGAATATATTAATATCAGAGCAACTGATAATAGGTACTTATGAATGTTATCTCATAATTATAAATGGGCCAATTCATCAAAGGACATAATTCTAAACGCTTATGTACCTAATAACAGAGCTTTAAGGTTTGTAAAGTAAAATCCGATAGAGCTGAGGAAAGAAACAGAGATATCCAGAATTGTAGGTGCGTATTTCAATACCCTTCTCTTGATACAAGTAATCACAAAATCAACCAGGGCATAAAAGACAGACAACACATTCAAATAAGCTGATCTTATTAACATTTATAGAACGTACTACTCAAACAGAATACACATTATCTTCAAGTACACATGAAATATTTACCAATACAGACCATACTCTCGACTGTAATAATTTTAAGAGCATTTGTGACATAGAAAGTATGTTCTCTTACAACAATGACATTATAGTAGCAATCAATCTCCAGAAAAAAGATCTGGGAAATCTCCAAATACTTAGAAATTGAACAACACGCTTCCAAATAAGTCAAAGAAGAGACTAAATGGGAAGTCAGAAATTATTTTGAACTGAGTGAAAACGGAAGCCCACATATCGAAATTTGTGAGATGCCAATAAAGTGATGCTTACTGGGAAATTTATAGCACTAAACAACCTCTAGAAGAAAAGAAAAATCTCAAATTTGTGATTTCAGCCTCTACATCAAGACACTAGGAATAGAGGAACAAATTAAACCCTAAGAAATACAAAAAAGAAAGAAAGAAAGAAAGAAAGAAAAGAAAAGAAAAGAAAAGAAAAGAAAAAGAATGTATTCAACAGCCTTGTAGAAATTGCTGAAATAGAAAAGAGAAAACCAATAGAGAAGAGCAGGGAAACCAGAGCTGGTTTGAGCAGCTCGTGGAGTTAGCGCGCCTCTAGCCACCCGGGGGGGGGGGGGGGGACACGCAATCATCCACAGCAGGGGAGGGGCGAGCGGATGTCCTGTCCTGCAGCCCAACCGTCCCACTCCTAGGCAGCGACTCCAAACGAAAGCACAGGTCCGCATAAAGACGTGCTTACACGTGGCTGCAGCTGCTTTGCTTTTAGCAGCCCCACACCGGAAGTGAGCCGAATGTCTACCTGCACATGAACGGATCAGGGACATGTGGTGTGTGCGTATCATGGGTGCTGCAGCCATGGGAAGGGAACACTACTGAATCACACCGTGACATGAATAAATCTCAAAACAGTCATCCTGGATGAAAGAAGCAGGTCCAAAAAGAGCACACAGAGTATCCACTGACCTAAACTCTAGGAAGTGCAAAGTCACTTGCAGTCACGGAAAGCAGACTGGTGATTGGAAGGGGGCCCGGGGCGAGGGGCCCGGGGCGAGGGGCCCAGGAGGGGGGCCCAGGAGGGGAGCTC
This sequence comes from Nyctereutes procyonoides, assembly GCF_905146905.1. Lineage (NCBI taxonomy): Eukaryota > Metazoa > Chordata > Mammalia > Carnivora > Canidae > Nyctereutes > Nyctereutes procyonoides. Next base: position 29,878,960 of record NW_026575159.1, read on the forward strand.
CGCCAAGGAGTGAAGCCCAAGGACAAGAGCTTCACGGAGAACAGGTGCCCCTGCTTTTCACAGGTTCATGTTGCTCCACTTCACTTTTACGGACGGCCTACATAGATACCTGCGCTGCTGCTAACCAACGGGAATCTAAAGAGGACTTCACTTTTACAAAAAATATAAATAATAAAATAAAGATGAAGAGCAGAAACAGGGCTCAGGGTCCACTGCGCAGTGAGCCATCATGGAGGCAGGGACAGTGGCACCACCAACTTCCCCCTGGGAACTACATACACTCAGTGTCCCACGGCCGGAGCTTGAGGAACCGTGTCTGGGAGCCTCTGTTCTCAAGATGTGTCCTGAGGTATCAGAAAAACCCAAGAGAGGTGATTTCTGGGGTCTGGGCATTGCTAGGTAATGGCCTCTTTGGTCCCATGCCATTCCGGCCCACGACAGGGTTCACGGGAACACCCAACTCTCGGAGAGCACAGGAAACCTCCGTACGTTTGCCCAAACTTGCCAAACTGTACACTTTAGGTATGTTTAGTTTATTGTGCACCAATCAGACCTCAACAAAGCTGTTGGAAAAACCCCGAAGGCTGACTAGGGTGTAACAAGGTCCGGGAAGCCTGTGCCTCTTCCATGAAACAGCACTGAAGTGACGGGCGTCCCGACTCGTCCCGGCCGACTCCGAGTCAGGGGAGGAAGTAGTGCTGAGAAGTGACCGAGCCCTTCACTCCGTGTCACGCCCGAGCAGGGACGGGGCGGGGGGGTGGGGGTGGGGGGCCTGGCATCGGCAGGGCCCGACGGTCGGGAGTGTCCTCCACCCTCCTCCCAGCCTGGAAGCAGAGCTGCTGTGCCCCCCCAGGATGGGTGAGGACCTCGGCCTGGGGAGGTGACTTCTTCCCGGGGGGTGGGGGCCTCCCCTCCAACAGGAGGAAAGGGTCTCAACAAAAGCTTCAGTGTGAATGGAACAAGTCAAAGACTGGCGAACATTTCAATTCATTCCACATCTTTATCGGGTTAATTGCTAAAACTTGGTGATCATTTAACTTTGACTTTATTTTTTTGAATCAACATCACTGTTTTTCGGGCTGTGACCTCCATGTTTCTGCCCTTGGCCAGGTGCTACGTCTCCGTCTGCATGTGTTTCCCCGGGGGGCCACTGTGGGCACAGCGCACCCCGGGCGTGGTGGGGGAGCCGCCCCAGGCGTGACTTGGGGCAACATGTGATTTTGCGGAGGCGTCAAGTCTTCCCGGGTCAGCGGGGGCGGGGGGGGGGGGGGGGAGGGAAGAGCGTGATGCGGCCCCGCTCCCAAGGGCTGCGGGCAGCGCGCTCCAAGTCGGGGCACCGGGGAGCTCTGGAAGGCGAGGCTGCTTGGAGACGGGGGGGGGGGGGGGGGGGGGTGCGCCCTCCCCCCACGGGGGCCTGCCCTGCCGCCCACCCATTCCCCGGTCCGGCGGAGGGCATCTGCACCAGGCCCTGGCCCTCCTGGCTGTGTGGCCTCGGCAGCCACTTCTCCTCCCTGCACTTGTTCCTGCTGAGCACAATGGGGCGACGGTGTGCACCCTAGACAGGCCAGCTGCCCAGGGCTCGGCCACGGGCGCCCCTCGCAGAGCCTGGCGGTGGCTGGCCTTCCCCGCCCCGCCCCCCCCGCGAGGCTTCACACCCCGAGTGGCCGCTGTGTGCGCTGGTGTGTGCCGGAGGAGGAGGGGTGGTGCGTTAATTTAAAATTTAACTTGCTTTCCTTTTCCCACAGGGAAAAGGAGTGGGAACAGGTTTCTAAAAATAGCCTGGCCTGTCAAAACTGGTAACCATCAGGCAGGGCAAAGACAGGGCTGCTCGGGGAGGGAGCGCAGCGGGGAACGGGGAGGACTCCCGGCTCTGGAGCTCCTGCTGCCCACACCCGCCAGGCTCAGTGGCCAGCGGGGAGGGACCTCCTGGGGCCCCGGCTGCCTCCCCGGCGATGCCATCGGAACCAGGCATAGGTACTTCCCGACAGCTGCCACTGTGGATGTCATGGTGGGGACCACCGGGGTCAAGTGCTTCCCCCACACTCCCCGTCTCTACCCCTCCCACACCTGCAACGGCCCTACCTTCATCAGAGCGGACTGAGGCTCAGAGATGGGGGGAGCCTCCCCCAGCAGCCCTGGGGCCGAGCCTGGAGACCGGGCGCCTTGGTCCCTGGAGCCTGTGGCCATTGGTGATGATGCCTCCCGTGCACCAGGGCCCCGGAGCCTGCGGAGGGCGACTCCGGCTCCCCTCCCACTGGTCCTGGGGGGCCATGTGCAGGGGTGGGGGTGTGGGCACTGAAGCCACGGCCTGGACCTGGCCAGGGCTCATCCGCTACCACCTTCCTGTCCAGGGAAAGGACAGACCCAGCAGAGCAGCATGTGTGAAGAGATGGAGGGGACCCCTGAGGTGGTGCCAAGCCACCAATCTGGAGGGAACAGAGCTCCAGGCCCACGGCCCACCGCCCTGGCCCAACATGAGGTCAGCCCGGCGTGTGTCTCAGCGGATGGACCCACAGGTCCTAACGGGGCTGCCCACCTTCAGGTGTGCCTGACCCAGCCTCATGCCGGGGACAAAACCGTATCTGGGGGCCAGAGCGGAGGCCCTCCGCCGACACGCTCCAGGTCAGACCAGGGGGATTTGGAAGAAACGTCCAAAGGACGAGCACCTGGATTGAAAAGAGCCAAAACACAAAACACTTGATTCTCTCCGATATGAGAAATTTCTATACACTAAGATGTAAATCGTGGGAGTTAAGGACTCAGTGCAGCTAAAATCAGCATGAATGTTAATCTAAACATCGTAAAATTATAAAAATGCACCAGAAATATCAAGTCTGGAGCTCTCGTCTGAGAAAGCGCACCGCCCACTTAGCACCGGTTCCTCACACACGCACCGCTCTCTCCTCCCTGGGCAGCACCAACGCACCAGAAGCTGCCTGGCCGAGGCCGGAGGGGACCGCCAGGCCACACGTCTCCACTGCCGGCCGCCTGGCTCGCTGGGAGTGCACGCTGCCCGGCCTGCCTGGCCCGATTAGAGCTTCCAGAGGTCTCACACTTTGTGGCCATCATCTTGTGGAAGGAAACGCGCCTGGGTGGTCCGGGTCCATGTGCCCATCTGAGGTGGCCAGAGACGGGGGTGGGGTGGGGGTGAGTGGGAGGGCGAGTCAATGGGACACCCGGAGCCTCCCTCTTCTGACATCCACGCGGCCTCCCACCCTGGCCGGGCACAGCGGTGCTCATGAGCCTCCAGGGCTGGGGTGACAGGTAAGCACACCTCTGACCCCGACCCAGAGTGGGGACAGGTGACGGAGGGTGGGGCTGGTCAGCAAGATTGAGTTGGGGCAAGCGTGTGATCGAGGGAGGACAAAAAGGCAGCTCTGTTGAGCGCGATCTCCACACCGGGCTGAGCACATCCATTTTATTAACAGCCTCCATTGGAACATGTGAAATCAGTAATCTGATTAAGGAGGGCTCCGCTGGCTGCCTTGTCCTGCTTTCTCCCCTCCACGGCCCCTCCCCACCGCAACCAGGACATTTGGTATGGATCATCTTTCTCAGTAATGGGGTTATTTGGGGCCTGGCTGGGCTGGGGAACATGACGACGTGTCACTGCTGAGCTGGGACAGCAGGTGCTTGTCGATGCATCTGTGGAAAATGCTCACAGCACAGTCTCTGCATCAGGACACACACGCGGGCAAGGACACCGGGAAATTGAATCTTATTACTAATTAATGGCTTTAATGCCTATGATTAGGCCTCAAACACAGTCTATTTTCCCAAAGATAAGTTTAGCTCTGTTTGAACCAGGAACCCAAGTGCTCTGCTAACGCTGACGCCAAAGAGCTCAGCTCTGCTAATCAAATTCAGAAGTTCTGAATCGACCGCCTAGATTCTCAAAAACGGTTATCTGAGAATGACACCAGGAGGGCGGCTTTGTTCTCCAGCAAGTGCCACGGTGGGGAAGGGGGGGTGAAGGAGCACAAGTGTGGGGTGCAAAGACCGAGGAGGTCCCTGGTCGCTGGGCACCACCTCCTGCCAGGCCCTGCTGCCAGAGACTCAGCCCCTGGCTTCAGGGTGCAGGGAGCACGCCTAAGGGTAGGGCTGCAAAGCAGGCCTTCTAGATGGGGGTGATTCTGCTTCCTTCCACCCCGGGATGCTGGTAACCTCTGGAGACAACTTGGGGTGTTGCATCTGGGGGAGGGGTGCCACTGGCATCTAGTGGGTAGAGGCCAGGGGTGCTGCTGGACATCCTCTGGGGCACAGGATGGCCCCCGACAGAGAAGCAGGCAGCCCCAAATGGGCACAGTGCTGAGGTGGAGAGCCCGCGAAGGAGGAGGAGGACACGGGGCCTGTGGGGAGCACATGCACCTCCTGCTGAGACGGGGAACTCATTTGCAGGGGTGGCCCTGTCAGTACCTCTAGCCGGCTTGGCCACACGTCCCCCCTGCCGCCGGGGCGTGTGCGCACACGTGCACTCGGTCTCACGTGGGCAGGGGGTGTGTGGTGGTGTGTTAAGCGTGTGGGAGAGCAGGCCCCACTGTGCCCACGGAGCAGAGCTGCAGCATGCTGGCAGAAGCCTGGGCCTCCTGTCGGTGAGGACAAGCCCTGGCCAGCCCTGAGAGAGCAAGGCCGCTGCCCACCTGCACCCATCTGGAGGGCGGCAGCAGCTCAGGGGCTGCAGGCCCGAGCGCCCCACAGCTGGCATCTACGGGCCCACGAGGGGCAGTCTCAGCCTGCACCCCTCTGGGGCAACGCGCCCCTGTCTGGTTGGACTTTAAATCCTTTTGTCCAGAGACGTTAATCAACAGCAGCTGAATATCACCAGCATTCACAGGAAAGCAGAGCTCCTGGCAGTCTCAGAGCCGACGGGACTTGCTTGCTGCCTGAGACGAGCGACCCACTGGTCTTGCACGCTCGGCCTGGAGCTCAAGGGGACCCAGCTGTTGGGGGCGGAGGAGCCTGGGCCTCCTACTAGGCCGTGAGTCCTAAGTGAGACACTTAACCTCTCTGAGCCTCGTTACCCCGTTTCCTATGTTTGCACAATGGGCCACGACCACCACCTCCCAGGGTTGCCGTGAAGGAGGGGTATGGGCGGCTGGCACAGAGAGCATTTCATGGAGGGTACTTGAGCGTCCAGAGCTTTTTTTTTTTTTAAGAATTTTTTTTTTTAAGATTTTACGTATTTATTCATGAGAGACAGAAAGAGAGAGACACACACACAGGCAGAGGGAGAAGCAGGCTCCATGCAGGGAGCCCGACGCGGAACTCAATCCCGGGGCTCCAGGACCACGCCTTGGGCCGAAGGCGGCACTAAACTGCTGGGCCACTGGGGCTGCCCTGCCCAGAGCTTTCCAAAGGCAAATGGAACCATCATGTCTGATGCTGCCCAGGACACACAAGGTTCCCCTCGTGGTCCAGGTTCTGGCCGGTGCCCCCCACCGGAGGAGCAGCACTCCATCTCACCAGCTGAGTTGGAGCAAGGATGGGACTAACCGGAAGAACCCACCAAAATCGTATTGAGAGTTGCAGGCCCTCTGCACCCCTACGCCTGTGCCGCGTGGCCGGTCTCCAGGGAGACGCCTCCCCTGACAACCCTCCTTGCGTCTGTCACCTCCCTGCACCTCTTGACTTGGCTTCTCCTCACTGGATGTGCCCGTGGATGGACTTTGCGTGTGTCCTTGTGCCCCTGTCCTGGCCCCGTCCAGGGGCTCAGGGACTTGGCTCAGAACCCCACCTGGCACCATCCACACCACCACCCCTCCTGGCCGTCTCCGGTGGTCACCAAACTCTTGCACGACTCAAATAGGGCTGTCCAAAGTTGCTGTCAACAGACGGGCAGGAGAAACAGATTCGGGGCCAAAGGGGTATGTTCCCATCATGGGGGTGGGGAGGGACTTCTAGGAGCCTTGACTGCTGAGGAGCAGCGGTCCCCACAAGGGACTTGGGGGAGGCACTTTGGGAACCGGGCGTGGAGCCTGCCTGGTGAACACGCACTCCCCAGGAGCAGGACAATGACCCAGCCATCCTCTCTGGTCCTGTCCCTGGCGTGGGCCGGCCTCAGTGACCCCCGGCTCCCTGCAAACTGAGTCTCCCCCTCTATTCTCTGTCAGGTCTGGGGCCTGCACAGCAAAGGCGGCCCTCGTGCACATGGCGGAGTGGACACCGCATCTGCCTGGGACTTCTTGGTGGCTGGGCTTCAGAGGGTCTGGCGGGGACGGGTGTTGGCTCAAGACATGCACACTGACCGTGCGACCTTGCATCCCAAACAAGTAGCACGGAACTGCTGAGGGTTCACCGTCCTTTTAAGGCCATTCACGTGACAGAGGCCTGTGTATCCTGAAAGTGACTTGACGACAGGCCTGTGGCCTGAGAAAGCGTGTCCATTCCTCCCCTGAGCCTGGGTGAAGAAACGGGAGCAGAAAGGCAGGGACCAGGATTTATGAAGCACCTACTGTGTGCTGGGCACTCCTCATACCCTAACTCACCGAGTACTCTTAGTTCCCTGGGAAGACAGAGCTTGGCGGGTTCCCGTGGGGAGACTGGGGACATGCACAGAAGTGGATTCTTGGTGCTGAGTTGGGCTCTTTACATCTGAGCCCCAGGTCCTCACAGGCCATGGGGGTCAGGGACGGGAGCCCAGGTGTCCTGGCTGACAAGATCCTGTCCCTCACTGCCAGGTTTGTCTCCTGCCAGGGACCCATCTGCCCACAGGTGCAGCAGAAGAAAGGTTCCTGCTGACTATGGTGGGGGGAGGGGGCAGGCTGCCACAGTGCATCCCCAGTGGCCTCTCCATGGGCCTTTCAGCAAGACCCCATGCTTCCCCTGGACACAGAGATCCCAAAGGCTGCCTAGAAGTTGGGGATTTGGACAGATAATTCCCAGGGCCCTTCCAGCTCAAGAAGTCTGTGCTTCCATGAATCAGAAGCAGCTTTTCCCCGGGGCTCACAGGGCTTAATTGCCAGGCAATGCGGCTGATAGGATCTGTAATCAAAGCTGGGTGGTGGAGGCGGCACAAGAGGTGAGGTCATCCGTAAGTGGACACTCTGATGAGCACTTACGACGACCATCATTTAGCATCCGAAAGCATCCTTTTCAATTATCTGAAAAATAATCCCCCAACTGACCTGAAACCCAGAGCACGCGGTTCGAGTGCGGGAAGCAACTAGAGATCACGGCGCTCGCCCAGGCCCCCGTGGGGCACGAGAGGTGGGAGGCAGACCTTTGGAATTGAAAACCAGCCAAGCATGAGCCAATTACCACCCTGAGATCAATCCTCAGAATGGCACGGGAGGGAACAGGGACCCTGGCGCGTGAATGTTCAGGGTCGTCAGTCTGTGGTGAACAGTCACTGAGCAAAGCCAGCGCGGGAGGAGGCTCAGGCCGTTGTAAGGAGCTGACGTCCTTAGCACAGTGTGAGATGGGCTGGGCGGGGGCGTGCTCGAGATGCTTCCTTCCCTTTCTGTGCTGCTCACAGCAATACCCACAGAAGTCAGCCCTTGAACACCCCGGGGGTGTTCAGAGCCCCATTGTGCACTGTTGGGGGGGGGCGGTCACCCGGTGCTGCGGGGGCTCAGAGAGAGGACTGCACCTCGGTCTCCCGGCGCATCTGTTCCAGGCCCTCTGCCCCCACCTGCAGTGCACACTCAGGAGTGGGGTGAGGGCAGTCACGCCCACAGGATCCCCTGGCCCTCCCAGCCTGGCAACCGTGAATCTCATTTCCACCTCTACGCGTTTGCTTCTTGTGGACATTCCATATAAATGTGATCAAACCCTAGGTGAGCTTGTGCATTTGGCTTCTTTCAGCTAGCATCATGCTTTCCAGATGCATCCGTGAGCACGGGTCGGTCTTGCATTCCTTCTCACGGGCAAAGGCCCACTCCAGGGACAATACACACTGTGCTCACCTGTTCATCAGAGGTGGGGGGGCAGGTGTCTGTGCTGTCTCTACCCATCCGCTAGGATGAATAATGCCGCTGTGAACATTCATGTATATACACTTCTGTGTGGACGTAAGTGCTCATATATATATATGAGTGGAATTGCCTGGCCATACGGTACCTTTATGTTTAACTTCTTGAGGAACTGCCAGACTGGCTTCCAAACCAGCTGCACTATTCTGTGTTGCTACCAGCAGTGTCTGAGGTTCCAATTTCTCCACATCATTGCCAACGCTAGCCATCCTAGTGGTGAGAAGTGGCATTTTTAAAAACAAGATTTTATTTATTTATTCATGAGAGACAGAGAGAGAGGCAGAGACATAGGCAGAGGGGGAAGCAGGCTCTCTGCAGGAAGCCCAATGCAGCACTCGATCCCAGGACCCCGGGATCAAGACCTGAGCTGAAGGCAGTCGCTCAACCTCTGAGCCACCCAGGTGTCCCAAAAGTTTCTAGTTTTGATAAAAACCAGCTTATCCATCCATTCAAAAACTGGAAAGAACTCAAATACAAAAGCTAACCTTACACATAAAGGAGCTAGAGAAGAAGCAGCAAATCGACCCGACGCCCAGCAGAAGAAGAGAGTTAATTAAAATTCGAGCAGAAATCAACGAAATTGAGACCAGAAGAACTGTGGAACAGATCAATAGAACCAGGAGTTGGTTCTTTGAGAGAATTAATAAGATAGATAAACCATTAGCCAACCTTATTAAAAAGAAGAGAGAGAAGACTCAAATTAATAAAATCATGAATGAGAAAGGAGAGATCACTACCAACACCAAGGAAATACAAACGATTTTAAAAACATATTATGAACAGCTCTACGCCAATAAATTAGGCAATCTAGAAGAAATGGACGCATTCCTGGAAAGCCACAAACTACCAAAACTGGAGCAGGAAGAAATAGAAAACCTGAACAGGCCAATAACCAGGGAGGAAATTGAAGAAGTCATCAAAAACCTCCCAAGACACAAGAGTCCAGGGCCAGATGGCTTCCCAGGGGAATTCTATCAAACGTTTAAAGAAGAAATCATACCTATTCTACTAAAGCTGTTTGGAAAGATAGAAAGAGATGGAGTACTTCCAAATTCATTCTATGAGGCCAGCATCACCTTAATTCCAAAACCAGACAAAGACCCCACCAAAAAGGAGAATTACAGACCAATATCCCTGATGAACATGGATGCAAAAATTCTCAACAAGATACTAGCCAATAGGATCCAACAACACCTTAAGAAAATTATTCACCATGACCAAGTAGGATTTATCCCCGGGACACAAGGCTGGTTCAACACTCGTAAAACAATCAATGTGATCCATCATATCAGCAAGAGAAAAACCAAGAACCATATGATCCTCTCATTAGATGCAGAGAAAGCATTTGACAAAATACAGCATCCATTCCTGATCAAACTCTTCAGAGTGTAGGGATAGAGGGAACTTTCCTCGATATCTTAAAAGCCATCTACGAAAAGCCCACAGCAAATATCATTCTCAATGGGGAAGCACTGGGAGCCTTTCCCCTAAGATCAGGAACCAGACAGGGATGTCCACTCTCACCACTGCTATTCAACATAGTATTGGAAGTCCTAGCCTCAGCAATCAGACAACAAAAAGACATTAAAGGCATTCAAATTGGCAAAGAAGAAGTCAAACTCTCCCTCTTCGCCGATGACATGATACTCTACATAGAAAACCCAAAAGCCTCCACCCCAAGATTGCTAGAACTCATACAGCAATTTGGTAGCGTGGCAGGATACAAAATCAATGCCCAGAAATCAATGGCATTCCTATACACTAACAATGAGACTGAAGAAAGAGAAATTAAGGAGTCAATCCCATTTACAATTGCACCCAAAAGCATAAGATACCTAGGAATAAACCTAACCAAAGAGGTAAAGGATCTATACCCTAAAAACTATAGAACACTTCTGAAAGAAATTGAGGAAGACACAAAGAGATGGAAAAATATTCCATGCTCATGGATTGGCAGAATTAATATTGTGAAAATGTCAATGCTACCCAGGGCAATTTACACGTTCAATGCAATCCCTATCAAAATACCATGGACTTTTTTCAGAGACTTAGAACAAATTATTTTAAGATTTGTGTGGAATCAGAAAAGACCCCGAATAGCCAGGGGAATTTTAAAAAAGAAAACCATAGCTGGGGGCATCACAATGCCAGATTTCAGGTTGTACTACAAAGCTGTGGTCATCAAGACAGTGTGGTACTGGCACAAAAACAGACACATAGACCAATGGAACAGAATAGAGAACCCAGAAATGGACCCTGAACTTTATGGTCAACTAATATTCGACAAAGGAGGAAAGACGATCCACTGGAAGAAAGACAGTCTCTTCAATAAATGGTGCTGGGAAAATTGGTCATCCACATGCAGAAGAATGAAACTAGACCACTCTCTTGCACCATACACAAAGATAAACTCAAGATGGATGAAAGATTTAAATGTGAGACAAGACTCCATCAAAATCCTAGAGGAGAACACAGGCAACACCCTTTTTGAACTTGGCCACAGTAACTTCTTGCAAGATACATCCACGAAAGCAAAAGAAACAAAAGCAAAAATGAACTATTGGGACTTCATCAAGATAAGAAGCTTTTGCACAGCAAAGGATACAGTCAACAAAACTCAAAGACAACCTACAGAATGGGAGAAGATATTTGCAAATAACATATCAGATAAAGGGCTAGTTTCCAAAATCTATAAAGAACTTCTTAAACTCAACACCAAAGAAACAAACAATCCAATCATGAAATGGGCAAAAGACATGAAGAGAAATCTCACAGAGGAAGACATAGACATGGCCAACATGCACATGAGAAAATGCTCTGCATCACTTGCCATCAGGGAAATACAAATCAAAACCACAATGAGATACCACCTCACACCAGTGAGAATGGGGAAAATTAATAAGGCAGGAAACAACAAATGTTGGAGAGGATGCGGAGAAAAGGGAACCCTCTTACACTGTTGGTGGGAATGTGAACTGGTGCAGCGACTCTGGAAAACTGTGTGGAGGTTCCTCAAAGAATTAAAAATAGACCTGCCCTACGACCCAGCAATTGCACTGTTAGGGATTTACCCCGAAGATTCAGATGCAATGAAACGCCGGGGCACCTGCACCCCGATGTTTCTAGCAGCCATGTCCACAATAGCCAAACTGTGGAAGGAGCCTCGGTGCCCATCGAAAGATGAATGGATAAAGAAGATGTGGTTTATGTATACAATGGAATATTACTCAGCCATTAGAAACAACAAATACCCACCATTTGCTTCAACGTGGATGGAGCTGGAGGGTATTATGCTGAGTGAAGTAAGTCAGTCGGAGAAGGACAAACAGTGTATGTTCTCACTCATTTGGGGAATATGAATAATAGTGAAGGGGAATATAAGGGAAGGGAGAAGAAATGTGTGGGAGATATCAGAAAGGGACACAGAACATAAAGACTTCTAACTCTGGGAAATGAACTAGGGGTGGTGGAAGGGGAGGAGGGCGGGGGGTGGGGGTGAATGGGTGACGGGCACGGAGGGGGACACTTGATGGGATGAGCACTGGGTGTTATTCTGTATGTTGGTAAATTGAACACCAATAAAAATTAATTTATATAAAAAAAAAGTTTTACAGTTTTACACATTAAAAAAAAAAACCAGCTTATCTTTTGTTTTTGTTGTTGTACTTTGGTGTCTGATCTGGGAAAATACTGCCAAATCCAAGGTCATAAAGATTTGCTCCCTGTTTTCTTCTAAGTGGTTTATAGTTTTAGCTTTTACAAGTTAGGTATTTGATTCACTTAGGGATGATTTTTACATATGGTGTGAGGTAGGGGTCCAATTTTGTTCTTTTACACATGGATATCCTGTCATCCCAGCACAATTTGTTGAAATGATTATTCTTTCTCTATTGAACTGTCTTGCCACCTTGTTGAAAATCAGTTCATTAACGTGAAGGTTTAATTCTGGACAGTTTTATTTCATTGATCTCTATGTTCATTCCTGTGCCAGTGCCATAGTCATATTATAAATAAATAAATAAATAAATAAATATATATGTGTATATATATGTAGGCTCCACGGTCAGCGTGGTGACCCAAGGGTTCATGACCCAACTCATGAACCCAAGATCAAGATTCGAGCTGAGATCGAGAGTCTGACTCAGGCGACTGACCCACCTGGGCATCCCCTATCATAGTTTTACAGGAAGTTTCAAATTGGGAAGTATAAGTTGTCCAGCTTGGTTCTTATTTTTGTTTTCTCAATATATTGTTATTGGCTGTTCTGGGTCCCTTGTATTTTCATAAGAATTTAGGATCAGCTTGTCAATTTCTGTCAAGAATTCAGCTTTTGGTTTTGATCAGGATTGTGGTGAATCTGTAGATCAATTTGGGGACTAGGGATATCTTAGCAAATCGAGTATTCAAATCCATGAACAAAGGATTCTTTCTATGTACTTAGGTTTTTAAACATTTTCCTCTCTTTCTTTCTTTCAAGGACATTTTATAATTTTTAGTGTACATACACACCATATACTTATGTCAGATTTATTCCTAAGTATTTCATTCTCTTTGCTGCCACAGTAGACTGACTTGTGTTCTTTCTTTTGGGCTGTTTGTTGCTAGTGCATAAAAATACTGGCTCTATCAGCTTGTATCGGAACAGAGACTTTTAATCAGAGCTGAGATTTAGAAAGCTTCCTAAAGAAAAGCTTCTGGAGACACTGGAGATGTCGAATCTAGTGGCTTAAAACAATGGAAATGTATTCTTTTACAGTTCTAGAGTCCAAAGTCTGGAATTAGCATCACTAGGCCAGAACCAAGGTGTTGGCAGGGCAGCACTCCCTCTGGAGGTCCTGGGAGAGAGACATTTTGTTCCTTGCTTTTCCAGCTCTCGGTGGTCGCTGGTGCTCCTGGGCCTGTGGTCACGCCATCCACCTCCGCGTCCGGGGTCGCAGGGCCACAGCTTTCCCCCAGGATAGACGTGACTGCACTTAGGGCCCATGCCGACAGGTAATCCATGATGATCCCAGCTCAAGCTCCTTAACTTAATCACATCTACATCTGCAAAGACCACTTCTTTGGCCACATACAATCACACTCACAAGGTCACAGGGATGAGGATGTGGACGTCTTTTGGAGGGCCATTTTTTGCCTGTCGTGCTGCCCTTTGTGCAGGTGGGGATAACTCTGCAGATAAGCGGAATCCTCATAACCACCATCAAACGCTGACCCTCAGTCTACGCCAGGCTTCACTCCCTCCCTGGCTTCCAAAAGGGCCCACACCTCCCAATTTGTTTCTGTCCAATTGTGGAGGGCTCTGCTAGAAGCTCACTCCAAGCCAAATCATCTCCACGCATACTCCCTGCCCTGTCTCCACCGGTCCACGCTGAGCCCCTGGGGGCAGATGACATAGGGGCTCCTGCGAGTTCTTTAGAGGAGCAGCGAGAACTCCCGCTAGGACCGGCCGCACAGGGAGCAGGGCCAGGCAGCCTCCCGTCAGTCACTCCTTGAACAGTGACTGAGCCTGTGCTGGGCACAGGGCCCCAGAGGCCAAGACAGCATCACTGCTGCCCTCAAGATGCAGCCCCCAGTGGCCCAGCACCCACTGCCACCCGCATGGTCATGCACTATGGGGTCTCAAGTGTGTCATGTGCTGCCTCCGTACCTCTGTCCCCTCATAACCTCCTGCTCTGCCGCCTGTGGACTGGGTGGCCAGTGCCCCGTGGACACAGCCTGAGGCCTGTGCTCACCCTCCTCCGGGCTGGGGCTCTGGGCTGGGATCACAGCTCAGCGGAGGAAATGACAAGGGTATTCCTGGTGCACCCTGGGCTTTTGGCAGCTTTATGGAGAACCAGTCTCTTAAGAGGCAGGCTACAGATCGCTCTTTCTTCAGTAAACACACCAAACCATACTCTGAAATGGAATTTCTTTCTTTCTTTCTTTTTTTTTTTAAAGATTTTATTTATTTGTTCATGGGAGACAGAGAGAGAGAGGCAGAGACACAGGCAGAGGGAAAAGCAGGCTCCATGCTGGAAGCCCGATGTGGGACTCGATCCCAGGACTCCAGAATCACACCCTGGTCCGAAGTCAGTGGCTAAACCCCTGAGCCACCCAGGGATCCCCCTGAAATGGAATTTGTATTACTAATAAGCCTTCATTTATTTACCCAGCACTTGTGAAGGGCCTTGGAGAGACCCTGGCCGGATGCTGGCTCAGCTGGAGGCCGAGGGAGGGGAGACGCTGGGTCTGTTCCCGAAGCCAATCATCACTTGCTCCTGTGCCTGGACCCCCACACGCCTGCTGCCCTAACCCTAATCCTCAAACCCCCATGGTGCCCATGTCCTGCAGCTCTCTTTCCCACACCTGTCACACAGATGAAGCTGGTGGTGCTGGCCCAAGACACCAAGGGCCAGGCCAAGGGCTGTGGCAGGGACGGGCCAGCCACCCCCGCCATCAGGTAGGGCTCTCCCGGTGCACCTGCCCAGGGATCAGAGGTGCAGGCAGGGCCACTGTGCAGGTGTGGGAGCACTCACGGGCTAGTCCTGTGTGGTCCCCCATCCCCAGGACAGGTGGGCCGAGGTCAGGCTGGAGCTGACGAGAAGGTGCATGCCAGAGCAGCTAGGAACCGAGCCCGCACGAAGCTCTGTCTGGACATCTGAGGCACGTGACCTCACTCTACCCCACTGAGCCTTATGAGGTGGGTGCCGGTGTCCCCTGCACTCTATGGATAAGGACAGGGCATCCCAGATGGGCTATGTGGCCCGGTCACACGGCACTCTCTGCCCTCCTAACCAGGAGGGAGCGGGAGGCGTGTGAGCAGATGGAGGAGTGGCAAGCATCTGCTGCCCACCCAGTACCAGCCCCGGCGGCCGACACTGCAGCATCCCGCACCTCGGATGGAGCCGGCAAGGCAGGGGTGTGGCACTGCAGAGGGAGGGAAGTCCAGGCTTGGAGGAGTTAGGTAAGTCTTCCAAAGTCCACACAGTAAGGCCAGATTCACCTAAAACACCTCTGCTCAAGTGTTCCGGCATCGCTCCCGCACAGGTCCCGGAGCTGAGTCACACGCCAAGGTTGGGCAGGGGGCCAGTTCGCAGTATCCGGGTTGCAGCTGATGGCTCGCGTGCTGGGCTCCAGGGGAGGGCAGCTCGATGGCAGGGGTGTGTGGTTCTGGCTGTCATGGTCACTCTCTGGCACTCGTGGCAGTGGGGGCAGGTCACGCCAGATGGTCTTGTCACTGGACAGGGCAAGCCCTCGCCTTCTGCGACTCCTCAAAGCCTGGCTTGGGGGGAAGGCATTTTATCCTAGGAAATCCTGATACTTCTCTATAAGCACCCAGAGCCTCAGAGGTTTAGCCAGAGATGCTGTGGCTGTCTCAGAAACGTTCAAGGTGTGGCAAGAACCGGACCTGGCACAAAGGCACAGACTCGCCTCGGGAGAGCAGGGATGGACACCCCTGCCGGTTTGTGTGCACCTCTCCGGCCGGCGGCCCACTGCACGACACACTTTAGGGGGGACGGGCGGCGGGTATTGTATTTCGGGGAAGGGGATCCCTGAGGAATTTAAGGTCCTGGCCCCGTGAGGGGCTGCTGGGCCCGGAGGATACGTGGTCAGAGGAACGGGCTTCCACCTGGCTCCTGCCACTCTCAGGCGAGGCCTCTGGTGGCCGTTGGCCCTTGGGCGCAGTTCTTCACCTTTATGGCGGGGATGGTAGTGAATCGTGGGCAGGATCCAGGGAGGATGAGCTGGAACAGTGAGCTGCGAGCCACCAGACCCCGTGAGGTGCTTACACTGCCCCGTGGAGGAAACCGGGCGGTAGTCTTTTTGGTGGGCAAGGTGTCAGTTCGTGTTTATTTCTGATGGTGACAGGAATGTGCTCTGTGTGGAATATTCTGTTTGGGAAAAATGACAGTCTTTGCCTCCAGCTGTAGGAGCCGGTCTCTGGTTGGGAAACAAGCTCTGTGCTGTAGGGGGGTTTGGGACATGGAATGTGTGTGTGCCTGTCGTATGAGTGACTCTGTGTTACTGTGTCGTGTGTGCATGTGTACTGGGTAACCGTGCTGTGGGGCGCGTGCTATGTCGTGCGCCTATGTGTGTCCGTCCCCGTGCTGTGGCGTGTGCCCCGAGCGTGCGCACCACGCTGTGTATCTGTATAGTGCACGTGCTGCTGGGGGTCCCTGCAGGCTCCCACGGAGCTCATGGCCTCTCAGAAGGCAATGTCAGAAGGAGCCTTAGACCAGCCAGCCACAGCCTGCACCAGGCCTTCACCCACCGTGCTGCCACAGGGACAGTGGTGACGGCAGGCCACTCCCTGCTGGGCCACGCACGGGGCCGGGGCACAGCCAGCTGGCCCAGAGCCCACTCCTCAGGCCCAGAGCCATCTTGGAGCAGACACCTGGAGCAGGAGACGCAGCCTCTGCCCTCGAGCAGCCCGCAGCCTGACAGCCAGACACACGCACGTCCTCCAGACCCCGCCGAACACCCACACGTGTGATGGGCCACCCCAGAACCAGCGACAAAGGTTCACCCTCTTCCCGATTTGCTGGTAGAGTTTCCCGAAGGACTTCAAACCCTCTCTCTGCAGAGGACAAGTTTAAAAGCCCCACGAAGCCAGGAAGACAGGCTTCTTTCTCAGGCAGGATGTAGCAGGCCCTCTAGTTTCTTGGAGCCCAGTCCCAGCTCATCACGTTCCCAGGAAGACCACGCCGCAGAGGGGATTTTTTATTCCAGGCACTTTGGCAACACTCTGACGTAAGTGCTAACCACATGTGGCATCTGAACTTGCAGTGAGTTCACCAAGTATGAAGCCAAGCTTTCCCCCAGGAAGCCACCAGTCAGCAGATAAAACACGGTGACCACCACCGTTGACGCCACGCACCGATGTCACATGGGGGCTCTCCCGGGCGGCACCTCCCAGGGTAGGAGGCTGAAGCTCACCAGAAGGGTCTGCAGCAGCCCGCAGGGCTAGGGGCACAGGAGCTGCCATCCCAGCAGCAGCCCCCCACACCCCCGGGGGCAGCGACACCCCTGGGGTGCTCCTACAGGAACCCGCTCACTGCATGCCGGGCACCTCCTCGCTGTGCACCCACCTGCAGCAGGTGGGGAGGATGGGTCCGAAACTCTCTCCCCACCTTGAGCTGTCTGACCCACACTGAGGTCTGCAGAGCCTCCCCCAAGCCTTGCCGGGGGCACGGGCCCCCAGTTCTTAGCCCAGATCCCCCAACGTGTACATTCCTTGGTGGCTTCTGTGAACTTGGGGGACACAGAGGGTGGCGGGCCGGTGCATCTGAAAATTCCAGGCCACGCAGAGGTGTCCAGGGTCAACCTAGTTTAACCTTGGGGGGATGCATCCGAATCAAGTGAGGGCAGCACCCCTGGGGGAGCCGGTGGGGGGCCCCAGACATGGTCAGCTCTGCACTGGGGGTGACCCACTGAACTCCCTGGATCCCAACTACATGGTTCTCATGCTTGCTGAGAGTGTATTTATGGAGCACCAGAGCGTTTATGCGAGGTGCTGCGCTCGGTGCTACATGCGACGCCATCTGTACAGCGGGGAGGACGCTGCTGACTTAGAGGGGCGGTGGACTCTTTCTGAGTAAGTGTATCTTCTGATCCGTAAAACCTCTCCACGCGCAACTCCATCTGTGGAGTTATAAAGGGAATCCTTGGAAGGAGTGGGATGGCTGGTAACTCGCGTGATGTGGGTTAGACACACCGACCACACACGCCCGGGCAACCTGGGTCCCAGACAACGGTGAGGAAGTGCGGGCCCCTCCGCCGAGAGCAACACCACACTGTGCTTTCATGCACCAGAAAGTCCACCTCAGACTGGACAGGAACCCCAGCCCATAAGCCCCTCACAGTACACAAGGTGAGTTAAGGCGAACCTGTCCTCACACCACACCTGACGGTTCCCCTGGGGGACGGTGTGCGCATCGTGTGCCGGAGGACAAAGCCCCACCTCTGCAGCACGACACCCAAGGGGTCCACGAGGCAGCTCCAGGGGAACCGAGCATCAGGGGAAAGCACTCTCTGCGCCAGGCGTCAGGCCGGGTACTGTCACCTGACACGACAGCTGTGACCCTCCGTCACCCATGAGGAAGCCAAGGCCCAGAGACCGAATGGCCACCTGTGACCACACGGGGCAGAGGACCTCCACATTTTCTTGGCATGGCCATCCGGTGTCTGAGATTCTCACAGCGGGGAAAACCTCCCTCTCCCCATCCTGGGGAACCAAGGCCCAGGCACGCGGCCGTGGCTTGGCCACCTGATGCTTCTCACTGGGGCTCCCGGGGATGATGCTGGGTGTAGGGCCTGTAGGGCCACAGGTAGTAGCGCCACAGCCAGAGTCGAGAGCTGAGTGTCGAGTGGCAGGAGACACTCCCTGGGGTTTCTGGGGTCCCAGCAGCTGCCTGGCCTCCTGGATCCCCTTCCTAAATATCCTTCTGAACATTCCTCTTCTGCTTGAGTTCCCACAGGTGTATCTCTTGCTTGCAGCTAAGAGCCCCTGATTCTCAAGTGGCAGCTGCGACACTCCCACCCAGGCCTTTCTCATCAAAAGCCAGGGTCCTCCGGGGTGAGAGAAGCCTGTGGATAGGATGGGAGCATGCATGTGGGCATGGGGGCAGGGGGGCAACTTTCCTTGAGCCTGATTTTGGAAAGGAGTTGGCGTTTTGGGGGGCAGCGGGTGGGGAAGGCCTGTGTGCTGTGCTCTCTGGCAGAATGTCAGCCCCCACGACCCCCACATTCAGGAGTGCCCCGAACCTCCAAGGCAAACGGCTCACCACCCTCCCTCGACAGCACTAATGGCATCTTTGGTAAAGTTAACAGGCGAGTGGGAAGGAACTCACTTTGCTGAGTCCCTCCTAAGATAGCAGCACCACGCCAGGTACTTCATAAACGTGCCCGGACTCAATCGCCAGTAAAAACAGTCAAGGACGGCCCAGTGCACAGGCCGGGACCTGACCCTCCCTGGGGGACCCCCCGGCCTGGTGACTGACGGGGTGTCAGTGCTGTGGGACTAACATTCTCTGCTCCACTAAGGTGGGGTAAGCTCCCCCGAGTAGGGTTCCACCTCAGGGCTACCTAAGGACCAGGAAACTCCATCTCTGACTGGTAACAGCCCCCCCCAGCAGGTGCTCAGTCCCGGAGCTTGGCTGGAGGGACCACGTGCAGGCCTCGATGGTGGCTCCGGGGCCAGGGGTGGGGTTCTGGCCTCACCTCTGATGGGCTGCACCCATCGTGTGGGAAGCTGCCCACATACAGGAAGGAGACCGACAAGACGTCCAGCAGGCACCAATGAGATGCGTGTCCCTACGGCAGGTGTCTAAGGTCTGAGTGTTGTTTCCCAAAAGAGGGGGGAAAGCCCAGGAAGTGTCGAGCTCAGCCAAGGCAGCAGAGGCAGGGCCGGGTCCTGCCTGATGTCACGGGACACACACTCATGCACTTAACACACACGGTTGGCAGGTTCTCGTACGTTCAGTCGTGCAAGCACCAGCGCGGGTTCCAGAACATTTTCATCCCTCTGAACAGAAACCCTGTAACTGTGGGCTGTCACTCTGCAGCCACCCCCTGCCGCCCACCAACCACAAATCTACTTTCTATCTCTGGGGATTTATCTACTCTGGACGTTTTGTGTAAATGGAATCACACAACACGTGGCATCTTATGTCTGGCTTCTCTTCCTTAGCACAATATTTTCGACATTTCTCCTTCATGTTAACACATACCAGCACTTCGGTCCTTTGTATAACTGGGTCCTATCTCACCGTGTGGACAGACACATGTTGTTTGTAAGCTGGCCAGCTGGCAGGCATCCAGGCGGCTGCGTCCCCCCGGGGCTGCCCAGATGCGTGTGGCGGTCAGCATCCAAGAGCGGGCCTCTGTGGGTCGTGGGCAGGTTCCGGTGCCTCCTCACCGACCAGAGGAGGTGCTCACTTGAAGCCCCTGCATTCCCAGGCCCGGCTGAGGTCCACGACCAGGGTACCTCTCTGTTGACTGCAACGTTTCAGCACGAAAACCATCTAATTTGATAACCCTTCTGAGGGCAGGGCAGCAAAGGCAACACACGGATAATTGGCGTCCCTTGTCCTACTCAGCATCTACCACAAAAAGGAAAACACATGACCCTGAACTGCAGACAGACCATTTCAACACAGTCTCATCCAAGGCAGAGGCAGTGGTGTGCACGGCTCATTGGGGAGTGTGACAGGGAGCGCAGTGTCCTCCTCCAGCACATCCTAAGGCTGACGGCGCCCGACGGGGAGGCGGACTGGGAGCTGGGAAGGGCAGGAAACTTCCCGAGGGGCAGCTGTGCAAGTGCTCAGTGCAGATGGGGTGGGCAGGGCAAGTCTCCCTGCAGAACCAGGGCTGGGCCCTAGGCCCTTGGCCCGCGTCTCCTTCTTACCCTGTCGCGCTTAGGCAGCTGGCAGCCGAGGTCCTCGCCAACAGCCTGCTGGCCACCCAGCCCCATCCTTCCTCACTGCCCCCCCCCAGGGCAGCCTCTATTCTCTCTTGGGGTCACCAGGGAACAGCCACTCTGCCCGTCAGCTCTGTTGCACCTGGACCCACACCAGCCACCGGCACATGCCACGTCAGGGCTGTGCCCACCACGGCCACCTCCCCACAAGAGAGCCAACCGACAGTGATGGGCCAGCACTGAGGTTGACAGCACTTGCCCCAGGGCACCGAAGATCCACCCCTTCCTCCTCCTTCCCTGCACCCCCACTCCCACCTTGCTCCCGGAGGGCTCCCTGAGCAGGTGTTGCTGTGAGTGCCCTGCCTTGGGTGTGGATCCCCAGGGACCTGGAAGGACACGGGTGGGGGAGTTCTGGGGGATGGGCAAATGCACACTCGCATTCATGCCCACAGCCCTCCTGACAACTGCCAACAGGACAGTGATGGGGCCGGTGAGACATGAAGCCAGGAGGAGAAAGAGGTGACAGCCTCTATAGAAAGGGGGCAGTGAACTCTGGGAAGAAGGGAGAGGCTAAGCCACCTGACAGAGCAGCAGGTGTCCGGGAGCAGGGAGGCGTAGCCTTATGGGTCAGGACCTGACGAGGCAGTGGACGTCGTGCTGGTAGCTTGAGGTTGGCCACTGTAGGAGCACTGGCATCTCAGAACCCAGCAAAGGCTGCACACCAGGGCCTCCCTCCATCCTCTCCCCAAGAGCCAGTTTTTCAACATTTATCAACACATCCTGCTTAAACTCCCTCCCCAGATGGCCGGGGCTTAGGTGGACCTCAGTCCAACAGGACAGAAGTAGTATTCTCAGCAGAACATAACCCAGGGAGCCCCTGGACTCGAGACCCCATGGAGTCCAGATACGAAATGTCGAGACAAGCAGCCCCTGCTCTGACCTGATGGCCCCAGTCAGCAGACTCAGGTTCGGTTCGGGGGGGTCAATCCAAAGTTAAGACCGAAGCATTCAGGTGGTTGGAGGGGCCCTCGAGGAACTGCGAGGTCTTGGCTCCTCTATACCAGCTTGGGGGGGGTCCCTCTTCAAAGGGAATGAAAGCCATGGGGCGCAGTCATCTGGGGGATGCCTCTACAGTGGAAGAGCCCAGGGGAAAAAAACAGAGAACGAGGGAGAAAAACTGTGCAGGAGCAGAGAAAACCTCACGGAAGCTGCACTTGACACTCTCAGAGACCGAGGAGGCCGTCTGTCCGTGAGGAAGACCTGGGGGCTTGAAAAGGGCGGGGACGGAGCAAGGAGCAATCTAGGAGAGTAACGGTGTCACCGGGAAAATACAAGAAATTCCATACACGGCCTGGAAATGAACCCGTGGATGCTTCCCGGGCAGCAGAGCAAAAATTCTAGGAGATGCAAGATGGGGAGAAAAGGAAATTCAAGGCCCAGCTCCGGAGGCCCACCCTCCGGGCTTGCAAGCATCCAGGAGAGAAAACAGAAGTATTAGAAGGGTGAGTGTTACAGAAACCATAGAAGACACTGTCCTAGTGGCCTCTTTGAGTCAGGAAACGGCCCACTAAGGGCCGCGTACAGGTGACCCGCACAAGAACAACATCAGGTTATGCGAAACGACAGGACCCTGGAGGCAGAGAGGGAGGCCGGTAGTTCACAGAGGTCGGGGATTCAGCACTGCCAGAGCAGGACACATCTCAACGGGAACTTGGAAGCTCCTGGCTTAGATATGTTAAGTTTTTGGGAGCTGGAGGACTGCAGAAATGCCTTCAAAATTCCAAAGGAAAAAAGAATTCCAAATTTTAAATCCAGGCGAATGATCAATTAGGTTTGTGGGAGAATAAAGGGAACCTTCGGACAGGCAGTATTTCAGACTGTTTTTCCCCATGCACCCTTTCCTGGGACAGCACTGGGGGATGTGCTCCAGCAGAAGGGGACAGCCCAGCAGGAGAAGGCCGAGGAGGAGAGGCAGGAGGCCCCCAGGAGCGGGGCAAACCTGGCCGCTTAGCTGACACAGCTAGAGGTGGAGCAAGGGCCTCAGAGCTCTGGCGGCAAGCTCAAGAAAATTAACATAGGGTCACAGAAAAATTGGGGAAAAAAAAGGGGGCAATCATTAACTGCAGGAAAAGCAAAAACTTACACAAAGAAGGAAGTGTAATCCGTAGCACAAAGCTGGCTCAGCTGGGAGAGTATTCACCTCGCCATAATGAAATTTAGGGGAGGAACTCTGTGGGTATTTAACCCAAAAACGTGATCCGCCTGCAGCCAGAGGGTAGAGGAGGGGGGAGGTGGGATGCCAGCAGACGTCTGGCCCGGAGACCTCGGAGACCGAGGCCGGTGGGTGCTGTGCGTACTACCTCGGCGGCTCCCTTCCAGGTGGGCACACGGAGTACTCTGGGTCAGGGCTCAGCCACGCGGGGACACGGGACTGTGGGTCCCACCACATGTTTCCTGCAGCGGATCGGCTTCTTTGGCCCCATGTGTGCGTTAACTCGGATAAAAAATATTCTTACAGAAAAGTAATCATCAAGGGGCAATGTTAACAAATGAAAGGAGAGATGCCGTAGACTGCGTGTGCATCGGGATCCGGGAACCCACAGACGGGAGTCTGGGGTTTGGGTCCGCACGGGGCGGGCCGGCACTCAGGCCCCTCGGCTGGGAAGTGGGCCCAGGGCCCACCCCGCTCAGCCGTGAGAGAGCGAGGGGAACCAGGATGTCCGGGCGCGGGACAGTATGTGTTGGGTGGTCCCCTGGAAAGTGGGCTCGGCGCGCGGCAGGTCCTCGGGAGGGCGCTTCCATCCCCCCTCTGCCCCTCCCTCCAGCCTGTCCTCTGGGCTCTCCCAGGAAGAAGGTGAGAATGGAGAGGCCCAGCCAGCCCGGCAAGGAGAAGAAAGCAGGAAGAGGACGTGCGACCTGCACCCAGGGGACTTTGGTTTGCCTGACCTTGAGGGTCCTTTCACCGCTGCACTTCAGTGTCCCCTACGAGGTGTGTCACAACGGGGCACCCTCTGCAGGCCTGGTGGGGCGACGGGGTGAGCAGAGTAGAGTCTGAGGGCCAAGCCAGGCCTCTTGCCGCCCCAGGCTCAAGTCAGCACATTAGTAATGTTGGACATGAACAGGCGCACGTGCCAACCCCTGTGAGCGCTGGACCTGCACCTGGGCCCCCGCACATCCAGCCTCCAAGCGAGCGGACACTGCTCACCCAGCCAGGGCCCCAACGGGGAGGCTCTGAGAGGCGGCCTCCTGTTCGGTGAGGGCAGCCCGTGTGGGCTCAGTGCCAGGCCTCTCCACTGCGACGCCACGGCCAGGACAGCTGTGGCTTCTCTGAAGACAGGGTGGTAGGACACTATGTATGGCAGTGGCATCTCAGAAGCTCCCTCTTCCTTGACAACAGCGGGGTTGGGTTGATGAGCCCCCGAGAGGAGAGTGAGCTCCCGGGAAAGGACACGGCAGGAAGAGCTGCGGCTCAGTGTGGCTTCAGGCACCCAGGCTGTGACGGGTCCCCACGTCACCCAGAAGAGCAGTGGCAGCATCTGGGTGGCCCCCTCGGCCCTCCTGGGCTCCCTGCTGCACGGGCCAGGCAGGACCTCACTTGCCGTCCCTGACCTGATGCCTGGGGCTGCTTTCTGCCCCCTGCGGCCACGAGGCTGATGGGCAGAGCGAGGGGCCTTTGCTTTAGAAGGCTTTTCCTCAGCAAGGGTTCCAGTTATTTTAGTGTCTTCCAACTGCCGGGGGGCACTGGCCGTGAGCCCGGCTCCTCCAGTGTGGTGGGACGGCTGCGGCTCAAGGGAAGGGGTTTTGGGGACAACCCCAAGGCCGTGCAAACCCCGGGGCCAGAGGACAATAGGAACTGCACCCTGGATCAGAGGTGGCCTTATGGACATCCTGCAGAGCCTTTCCAGAATCTCAAGAACAAACAGGACAATCCCAACAAGGTGCTGAATTAACAGGATTTCACGAGTCTGTTGTTTGGCTGCCACCGGACCGGTGTATGCTCTGTTGATCACACACGCGTGTAGGGATCACTGCCTCATGCACAGATGAGGACACAGGCTCGTCAGGCAACCTGCCCTCCGCCCCGGCTCCTCTGACACCGACACTTCGCCCCACTCCCCGCTGCCCGGTGCCAGGCCCTCTCAGGGACTCTGACTGGGAGCTCGGGATAAGTACGACGGCACACAAGAGGCAGAGTGTCCAACAACCTGCTGTTTGGAGAAACAACAACAACAAAATACCTGACTTGTCATATTTGCCAGTTTCCGGGGTGTGACTACTTCCTGCCCAGCTAATTTCTAGCTACTGATGCGACGTTACCTAAAGTCACCAAATTCCTGAAAACGTGAGCCAGTCCACATGTACCCCAGCACACGCATGGGCAGTTGTCCTCCTCTGTCATCTCACGCGTTCTAGAAGGATCCATTCAAGCGTCAGCACCCTGAGAGCGCCTTCCGTGGCCTCCCAGGCACAAACCACACCGCTTCCCCAACCCCCCAGCCCCTCATACTCTTAGCCATCACAACAGCTATTCCCCGGCACGATCACTGTCGGGCTGCCCCCAAAGACGGGGTCAGCCTCAACAGTCCCAGACGGGGCCTGGGGAGACAGTGCCTCAGAGACAACCATAGTTAGATTCCACTTATGAGCACACGGGCCAAAAAAAAAAAAAATCTAAATAAAATAGCAAACCAAATCCAGTGGTGCATCAATAGAACAGAAGTCACCACAACCAAGGGCAGTTTCTTCTAAGGATGGTTCAGAAATCTATCAGCCTGAATCACCACGACATTTAAAATGGGAAAGAAATCATGATTACATTAACAAATCCCGAGTCGTCAGATGAAAAAGCAATTCGGGAGGCTTCTGAAAAGAATAGTGTAAAACAGGAACAGAAGAAAACAAAATTATATGAAGCTCCAGCTTCCTATACATGTGTAAAAGAAAGAAAGGCTCTTGTAGGAGGGATGCTCACAGCATTCCAGGAGAGGAATCTGCAGGATCCGTGACCAGGAGGTGCCCAGGCTCACCTGTGGCCGGGGAAAGGCAAATGAGAGCAGTGATGGCAGGCTCCAGCCAGCAGAGTGCAGAGACGAGGATGGGGCAGGTGGCACGGGGACCGCGACAGCGACAGCACCTCCTGCCTGGCAGGTACATGGGCCCGAGAGGACTCCAAACACAGCCGGGCCCCCTGTGCACAACAGGAACGTTCCACGTACACGTAAACACACCTGTACGAGCAGCTATGTGAGCCTGGAGAGCGGCGTGTGGATGGATAGAACTACCCGTATCTCTACAAGGGTGCTGATGCCGCGTTTCTTCTCGGGAGGATGGAAATGGCAGGGAGAGCCTTACATTTCACACCACTCTGCATTATTTCACTGGTTAAAATAAATGGGGATTGCTTTATAATTCTAAAAAAAAAGGAATAAACGGTTTTCCAGTGCTTTCTAGACTGAAAACCTCTACTAGCAGCAAGGCTTGATAATTGGTCTAACCATTATCCTTGCTTACAGGATCCATGGGCTTGTTAGGGCTTTCAGAGGAGAGCGATCAAGGATTCTCGGCACCGTAATAACCTGGTAAATAGGAATCAAAAAGGTAGCAGCTGGAGCTGTCCCCGCGGAGCTCAGTGGAGAGAAAATGAATCACAGCGCCACGCTTGGCTATTGGCTGGCCCTAAATTGTTCCCCACTCTGAGAATTAGTTAAGTGGCTGAGCGATAAAGCAGAGAGATTTGAGACTTCTTCCTCGGCACAACGGCCTTAACTCCTGCCCTTTCAGTGGGCATGGCTGCATCAGGGGCTCCAGCGCTACGGAGCCTGGGGACGCAGGCCCCCACTGGCTGCCCCAGCAGCTCTGTGGCCTTGAGGCTCTGGCCAACCCAGTCCTTCCAACTCGGCTAAAACTCCGCCGCCGGAGCAGAGCTGGGCTGGACCCGGGCGAGGCCTCGGGGCCCATTGGTCCAGGCCAAGTGCTGGGCACCGAGGAACCAGCCATGGGGAGGCCACACGGACCCTGGCCCGAGATGGCTCTCAGGTCACGACCACAAGGGCCTTCCCAGGGCAACCCTCCCAGCTGTGAAAGGACGGGGCTGAGCCCACGTACTACCCGAGGACCCCTGTGCCGGACCCTTGGGGACAGAGACCCAGGCTCAGAGCCCCGGTGAGAAGGGGGCACCCGTGACCGGCCGTGCGTATCCACAAGGCTGTTGTTGCTCCAAGACAGCACCTGGGGGCTGCACCTCAGTGTTCAGAGGCCCCCACGGAAGAGACGTTTGCACCAAGTGCAGTGGGGTGGGGAGGGGTGGGCTCTGCTTTGGCTTTCCGGTGAGGAGGCATGGGGCTGGCGCCAGCCAGGTGACCCAGCAGGACGCACAGCACGTGTCCTTGCCGGCAGCACAGGAGGTCAAGAACTGGGAGCATGGGTGGCACAAGGCTCCAGGGACCCGAGGACGGACAAAGCCTGGCTCCCTGCTGTCCTGGTCAGCTTGGCTGCTGTGACCACAGACCACAGGCCAGGGGCTCAGACAACAGTGATTTCATGCAGCCCTGGAGGAGAAAGTCCCAGATGAACATGCTGGGAGTGTGGGGGTCTGGTGAGGGCCTCCCCTCGACACCAGTGCTCGAAGCCCAGGGCCCCGCCCTCACGACCCCCTTCAGCCTTCTTTCTGTAGAGGTCCTGTCTCCAAATACGACCACACAGGGGGTTAGGACTTCAACACGTGAATTTGTGGGAACCAATAACCTTCACTCCATGCACGACCCTTCCTAGTCCCTGGTCACCCCAAAGGCATAAAGAGGGGAGGAGCCCCGGTTGTCACAGACAAGGAGGGCCCTGGGCTGGGACTCAGGATAAACAGTGATGTGGCCACAGAAAAGGCTGTGTAGTAAGGGATGGGGGCTTGGGGGCGAGCGAGGACAGTCCTGGTGCCTGCCACGGCAGAGGGGACTTGGAGAAAAGACCAAGGTGCAGGGGTGTTGGCGGGGCATGGTACCTGGACACCAGGCCATGCATGTTGGGCTACAGCCCCCTGAAACTACTGGAGACCCCAGGCCACCCAGCGAGATCAGGGAGGTCCCAGTTCTCCCACACTGCCTGGACGTCTGGGCCTCTAGCCCTGTACCAGGTGCTGCCCACCCCCCAGGAAGGGACGAAACTGGGTCCTGGCCTTCGTGGATCTCCCCAGTGCTGGGGGAGACACGGAAACCACAGCACGGCCTGGGTGGGACATGGGTGTCGGAGTGTGCGAGAGGTGTTCCAGGAGGAAGACCAACCCAGAGGGACACGAGGAAGCCAGAGGCTCCTGGGAGGAGCTGTGCCCACACTCGATGGTGAACCATGAAAAGGTTTTCCGCGGTTTGGAAAGAGCGCTGCCTTTAGAGGTATAATCTGGGCAGCGTGCACAGATTATACAGAACGACGCCCCGCTCCGCTGCCCTGTAAACTGGGGGAGGCGACCACGTTAACAGGGACCTGGTTGCTGTACGGTGCTGCGGAGGCTTGTGGGATGTGCGGCCCACATCGTGGCCACTGACACCAGGACTGCCGAGGTGGGGGGTGGGGGGGGGGGCGGAGAGGCCGTGAGGGCCCCTCCACCAGTGTGCTCACGGGCAAGGACCCACAGGGAGCTAAGGGTTCTTTCCTTTTCCAAGGGCCATCTGACCTAAGTTTAGGGCTGGCTGTCATGCAGACGTCTCAGCCTCTCCTGGGTTCACAGGAGCCTCCAACAGGGAGGTCAGACCTCTTTCCCCGACGCTGAGCATTGCGAGGAACGAGGGCTCCCAGAGATGGCTCTCGTGGGTGCTGGGCGTGCAGCACAGCCTCCCAGAGATCGATCAGGGTGTGGGGTGCAGAGAGACGCCACGGGGGCCAGAGAGGGAGAGTCCTGGGCAGGTGGGCACAGGGAGGGAGTCTGCTGGTCCTCCGGGTCCTGTGGCCTCTGGGGTGGGGCCAGCAGGTCCAGCCCTGGTGCTGCTGCTAGAAGATGTGAGGTGGGGCAGGGGTTCTCTCAATGACCTGACAGCACAGACCAAAGGGGATGAGATACGCGAGACCTGTCCACCCTGACGCGCTCTCCAAACCTAAGGGGTTAGTTCTTATATCATATGGTAGAATTAGGAAACCAGACATCCACTTACAGCCCAGCTTCTCCGCCTACCTCAGAGAGGGACTCGCAGCGCTGACGCTATGGGATTGTTTTCCTTTGTTTCTGAGAAAACTTGGCCATTAAGCTCCAGGTAAGGACAAGTGGGTCAAGGAGGAGCTACTGGTGCCTGCCCTGGATCGCTGGGCCGGGGGGGTGGCCACAGGATGGGTCAGCAGCGCGCCGGAGGAGCATCGGCCCAAGCAGGAGGGGATGGGGAAGCTCTTACTGCGGCCAGGAGCCTGGGTGTGGAATCCGGCGTCGGGGCCCAGGAAGGACCCACGGGCACAACCCACAGAGCGGCCTGCGCAGGGCCAGCCGGAGGGGCAGCTCCAGTCCTCCCGGGGGGCCTCCCCTCTGGGGCCCGTGGCCGCACAGGGTCCGGAACGGGCTGGTGCTGGCTGTCCTGTCCACACCTGCGCCCGCGGGGTGCTGGCCGTGCCGGCTGGCTGGACAAGGGCCGCAGACCGCTAGCGCCGAGTGGGACAGTCCGGACAGGGGAGGAGCGGCATGGGCAGCAAGCGCGGCCTCAGGATTCCTTGATCCGACACTCTCACCCAAGAATCTCTGGCCTCTGTCCCTGTGGGATCAATTAACGTTCCCAATAAAAATGGAAATTTCATTTCCATAATAAGCTCGAAGGGAAAGGTCACGTCCACCCCCGGGAAACCGCGCTGCATGGTCGGCTGGTTGTCAGCCAGGCGGTCTGTGGGACCGGGCCCATGACGCAGGCCCAGCGGAGGCCCCGGGAGCGGCTCACCCAAGCAGGAGGCCAGGTGCTCTCGGGGCAGCTGCACCCCCAGCCTGCGGGCAGAACTGCACTTTGGTGCCAAACAACTTCCAGCTGCTCCCTCCCTCCCACATTCACAAACCTGAACATTTACCGTGCAAGGGCGGGGCCAGGCTGGGGGGGGGGTGACCGCAAGGAGGAGGCCGCAGGGACCCGAGCTGGCTGGGGGGGCAGGGGCCAGGGGCCGCCAGAAGCCAATCTGTGGGGCTGGGAACAAATTCCAGGGGCCCCAGAGAACCCTCGGAGATCTGTGATCTGAGAGTGTGGACGCGGGAGGCAGACCAGAGGAGGGCCCCGGGCAGCCGCCGTGGGAGAAGAGTCAGCCGTGGATAAGGTGCTCCTGAGCCCAGGTGGGCAGCGACTGGGGGAGGAGAGGACTCGGCAGGGACCAGGGGACGTGGCAAAGGAGGACAAGGCCTTAGATGCAGCCCTGGTTTCTGGCCAGTGTGGCCACGGCAGGGCCAGTGGAGAGAAGGCTGAAGGAGCCCAAACTGGATCCT
The DNA here is from genome assembly GCF_905146905.1 of Nyctereutes procyonoides. Classification (NCBI taxonomy): domain Eukaryota; kingdom Metazoa; phylum Chordata; class Mammalia; order Carnivora; family Canidae; genus Nyctereutes; species Nyctereutes procyonoides. The sequence continues at coordinate 29,908,760 of NW_026575159.1, forward strand.
CGTGGGGGATACACTGCGGGGCAGACAGAACGGCCCGGCAGGAGAGGATCCATGGGTGAGAGGCCAACACAGGCCACCCTGGGGGACATTCCTTGGGACCCAGCAACAGGAGGCAAGAGCCAGACCTCGGGGAAGGAGAAGCAATTATGAAACCCTCAGAGGCCAGAGCAAAGTGAGATGGCTCGTCAGGCCTCCGAGGCACCAGGCGCTTTAGGTTTGCTGCCTCCTTCAATACCGAGACTTACTTCCCTCCAGAGCGAGAGTCGCCACCTCCTCTGTGCAGCTGAAGACGTGGTGCTCTGAGGAACAGTCACAGGCCCAGATCCCGCTGTTAGAGGCAGAGCCAGCCCCCGACCTGTGTCCCAACTCCAGGCAGATGCTCGTCGGCTGAGTGACCCACACTAGTGTCTGAAGCCCACGGTCACCGTGGGGGCCCTGGAGCAGAGAGCCATCATGGAACCCCCAGGGGCTAGGGCCTCTTTCTGTCCCATTTCTGGGTTTCCCACAACCCCAGACCCTTCACAAGTGGAGGCGACACAGAGACGCATCTTTTCAGCCTCTGGGTTATTAAAGAGCATCTGCTGTGATGCACGGTGCAGCAACAGTACAGATGCCACGTCAACCGTGGGGGCCGCACCCAGGAGCCCAGGCAGGTTCTAAGGAAGAGCAGGTAGAGAGACGCCAAGGACCGGTATCCCTGAGCACCAACAATCTGCCAGGCAAGCCCCGTACATCATTACATCGTCCTACCGGCACCAAATGCTCACACAAGCCCACGGGTACATGTCCCTGCCCCTGTGCTGCAGGAGACAAAACAGGCCCACAAGTAACATAGACTAGGCAGCAGGGCCCCGTCTCTTCCTTTGCTTACAAATGGGCGCTGAGCGTCACCTGTCCACACAGCTGTGGGCCCCGGACCACCGAGGACACTGAGCGGAGGCATCCAGGATGGGGAAGCCACTGAGAGAGGACACCCACAGGCTCACCTGCTGTGTTTACAAGGGTCATTCTGGATCGAGTACAGGGGATGGGTTAGCGTGTGTGTCCATTCATGGAACACGTGTGTTGCTAAGTGCCAGGCACGTGCAGGCGCTGGCCCACGGGAAGCCTGGTGGACGTGGACCAGGAAGTGAGTGCTCTGTGGCAGAGAAGATGGGGTGGAAGGTCTGGGTGCTGGGACCTCAGAGCAGGGTCCCCTGTGCTCGGGGGAAGAGATGCTGATGAAGGCAGTGGCCCAGGCAGGACAGGGGCAGGTCTGCACCCAGGCCACAGCATAGGAAAGGGAAAACGAAAAAAAAGTTACGGGAAGTTATCAAGGAGGGATGGGGACACAGGTCAGAGGATCCCTCCGGGACTCGCAGCTAGCAACAAGCTTCCCTAGTAGTTGGTCCTAACAGACAGGGGCCAGGGAAGGAGTACTCCCCCTGCCCCTATGCACACCCGCTCACGTGTATACACACATACACACGTGTGCACACACTATACAAGCATCCACATGGACACACACGTGTACACACACATGCACAGACCAGATACAAATGCATACACATGCTGATATGCACCTACACACGTGTACACATGTATACAGATCACTCACAGATGCACACACATGCATATATGTGCAAATATGCACACATATACATGTGTGTCCACAAAGATCACCCACAGACACATGTATCCATACACACTCAGGCAAATAAACACATATATACATGTTTGGGCATACATCAATCACTTATGCATACATACGCTCCCGTACATGTATTTACACATAAGCACAAATGTATACACAAGCATATCATAGATGCACATGCATAAAGATATACTCACATACATGCACGTGTGTACAAATACATGCTCATGCTAATATACACATATATACAAATGTGCACACTAATACACATGCATGCGTACATGTTAATACACATTTATACACATGAATCTGCACACATAATATGCACATACATGCATGTACTCGTACACATTCAGACCTGCACTTATGTACACTAATACAAATACATGCACATATGTGCACACATACGCACATGGCTGCTAATACACATGTTCACACATACACAAACACACACGTGTATATACATGTATGTATGTGCATGCCTGTGAGCACACATGTGCACCGGCACATGCATACACATGAATATATACATGTATGTGTGCACACTCATACACTCACACGTGCACAGGTGTACATACACACTAATACACACACACTCACAAGTACACAACCTGTGTACACCAGGACCCACATGCATGCATATACTTACACATATGTACACACACACCTATGTGCGTGTGCACTATGATACATATACATGCAATTCATATGGAAATCATCTCAATTAGGACATGAGCTCTCCATAAGAAACTGGGATAGTCTGGTATTCCCATCAAATTCAGGCACCCTCCCAGGAGCCCCCAGCCTGTGGGTTGCACCCCCATGGCATCTTCACGTAGACAGCCCGTCCATCACCACCCCTTCGCCAGTGGGGACTCTCACACTAACACTCACATACACACTTGCCTGCACACCCACAGCAAACCCCTCTGTTCACAACCTCTGGATCGGGATCAGGCATGACATAGGAGATACTCTGAACAGTCTCATTTTTATGCAAAGTAAGTTCATAGCGGTGAGGTCATTGCTGTCATCATTTTAGTGTGGGAGTCAGAGGTTCTGAAGGATTAAGTCACCTCCTGGGGAGTGTCTGGGCCAGCTGGTGGGAGAGCCAGCACGTGCCCAGGTCTGGCCCAGGGCCTGTGCTCTTCCCCAGGAGCCCTCAAGTCACCAGGTACCACCCCAACCTGCTCATCACATTTCTGGATGGCCCTTGTCCTGGCTCGGTGTCAGCAGTCACTCAGCCACCCTCCTCTTTCCTCTGTCTCTCCAGGTCCTGCTTCCTCTCCCACGGTGCCCATGCTGGCATCCTGCTTCCACAACCTGTGACTGGGATATCTCACTGCTGTGATGCTGCTACCTTGTCTGGCAAAAGGGAGAGCATTTGGGTGGGCCTGACCTAATCAGGGGAGCCCTTTAAAAGCAGGATTTTCTTCACTGATCTCAGAAGTCAGAGATGTAAAGCAGGAACTGGATTTGGTAGGCCCTTGCAGGTCTGCAATGTGGGGGCTACGTGTCCAGAGGGTGACAGTGGCCTCTGGCTGATGGACAGCAAGGGATCTCAGTCCTAAATTCTGCCATAACAAGAATGCGTTTGGGAGCCAATTCTTCCCCAGAGCCTGCAGGCAAGAATTCCATCCAACAAACACCTTGATGTCAGCCCTGTAGTACCCTGAGCAGAGAACCTTCCTGAAGCCTGCAGCCCCCTTACCTCGCTGACTTCTCTATAACTTTCAAGATCCTGCCAGCAGGGGCCCTCTGCTTTGGTTTCCCCAGAGCACTCTCCTAGTGCCTGCTGGCTAAGGGGTGCTTCTGGGCAGGCTGCTGACCCTTCCCCTTCCCAGTGGAGACCCTCTCCCCTCAGGGGACCATCCAGCCTCCTCCCTGCTAACTTGGAGGGAGCCAGTCACAAAAAATCTGCCCAGTGGCAGGAGTGGACTGCAGCGTGTAGCTGGGCAGCAGCCTCGCATCCCCTCCTCACATGAAGCCTGAGGCTCACTGGCGGGGCTGCACTGCCCTCCCCCAAGAACAGGTGAAAAAGCGGAGCATTTCCAGAAGAAACTGGCACCCAAATGGAGAGACCCATCTAAAGTACATCATTGACTCCTGTCCCAGGAATGAATGGTTTGGCGGTGTGGGTGCACACGCTCACATGCACGCCCTCTCTGCACCTAGCCACCCGTCCATCTGTGCATCTACTCCACACCCATGAAACAGCCTACACTAATAACCCTGGGGAGATCTGGGCAGATCATGGGAGGCAGTGAGGAAGGCCCGGCCAGTGGCAGATAAGGGACCCTGTTGCCAAATCTGCTTTCTTTAATTAAGGGGGAGATTGATAAGAGCTGTCAGAGTAAAATGAAGAGACTCTAAGCCTCACTGGTTTGCTAAGACGTGAGAAACCCAACTGAAGATGAAAGTTTCCCTGGAAAGCCCCCAGCAGCAATGACAGCAGGAAGAGTGTGGGGATACTGAAGGACAGCCTGCACCTCGAGGCCCCAGCAGAGCATGTGCGTGTGGCCGGCTCTCGACAGTTGCTTGGACAAACTGTGTACACGTACATATATATATATGAGCCGTACATATATATGTACACATATATATGAGTGTACATATATATATATATATATATATGTAATAAATAGTGTTTTTCACCAAAAGAAGCTGGAACAGCACCCAGGAAAGTGCTCCTGGAGAAAGACTGAATCCTGGCTTCTTAGGCATTGAAGGACGCGCGCTCTGGCACTGCCCATCTCCTGCACCGGAGGCTGCTAGGCCCTCTCACAGACAGATAGACAGACGGACGGGCTGGGGCAGAGCTTGGCAGGACCAGGCCCCAGGACTCAGCCCCAGGCCGTCAGATCCTGGAAGCTGCAGCTCACGGGATGGACAACTGTCTTCATCTGGATGCCGGGAGGGAACTGAAGAGAAACAGGCTTGGCTTTCCGAAGTCACTCAGAACATTCTGCTGAATTCCCATGAGCAGAGACCAAGGCTCTGAGAAATCTCGGAGCATACGTGTAATTTGCTCCAAGACGAAACAATGGCTCTTCCAGGAGGATGCTTCTCACTGGAGACTTTTTACTTCATAAGCTAAAGAACATGATCTTTCAAAAACTCCAGTATTTTCTGTTCTTGCTGCCAACATGAAGATGTGATTCCCTTCAGGGAGTCGAAGGCTTGAGGTGAAGCCGCCGGCTGCTTCTGACTCTATTTTTTTCTCAAAAAAGAGAAAAAAGGCTGAGGACTTGAAGCCTGGAGATCTGGTTCAAGTCCCACCTTGGTTTTGAAAGCTTGAGCAAGAAGCAAAGAACTTTACCGTGGGGTAAGGGCACAGCATCAACACGGAAACGGACAGAGGAAGACTCTGCAAACTTTAAGTCTCAAGAGAACACACATCTGTATAGAGAGAAGGGCTGTTCGAGGCCACCCGCCGGGTCACACATGTCATGGTCAGCACAGTATGCGTGATGGAACCCCCGTGGCAGCGAGGACAGCGGGAAGGGCTGTTCACACTCTGTGGTCGGGAAGCCCTGGGGTGGCGGGGAGGAAGGGGTGCCATCACCAGCTCCAGACAGGCTGCTGAGCACAGAGGGCACGTGTGCCGGGGGGGGGGTGCCCTCCTGCATGTGGCAGCCGGACAGCGTCTTCTGGCTCCCGACTGGGTGCCTCCAGCACCGGGCAGCTCTCCCCAGGGCTCCGGGCACTCGCATCTGCGTCACCCGCTCTCCCGTGGAGCCCTCGGGATCCCTCACACTGCTTCTCTTCCCTGGGGACTGCCATCTCTGCGAGCGTGGGGACCTGATCTGTCGCACTTCCTGCTGCAGCCCCGGTGCTTGCAAAGAGAATATCAGTGTGTGAACGTGCAAAGCCATGGGGCCTTGGGGCATGTGGACGGCGCTGAGGGCCGAAGAGGGATCCTCTTGGGTCTGTGCCTTCTCCATCGGGGCTCAAAGCCACCCAAGGCTCCTGCCTTCCTGGGGGCTCAGAGGCCTCGTGGGTGCTGGCTTCATGGCTGGGCTCCCCAGGGCCGGACGGCTGGCTGTGAGGACGGGACATGGCAGTGCTGCCTAGGTGGCCAGGCTGGCTCTACGTGCCGGCTGCTGCCCGGCTGGAGCCCATCGGATATCCTTGGCCCCGTCAAAGGCATTTTTATGGCTGCCTCCGACAGATGGTCCCACTGAACGAGGCTTGATGTCTAGGGGTTGCCTAGAAACTTAGATCATTAGTTTTCTTCCTCTTATACCCACCATCTCCAGCCCCCTCCAAGGGGGGATCAGGGCCTCTACCTGCTGGGGGGCGGGCAGCGGCAGCCCAGGCCAGCGAGCCTTGGAGCCACGGCTGGTAAAACCACACACAGGCATGCTGTCCATGGGCAATTTCTCCCTTTTGCTGGTGGGAGGCCTGTTTGGTTGAAACATCTACCCAACACCAAACGCATCCCCAGACGGGTAAGCGGCAGCTACCCGTGCTGGCCTCTGGGCGAGCTGCGACCATGGCCCCAGGGTGCCGCCACCTGTGCCTGCCTGGCTGCCTGCCGCCACCTGTGGGAAACTTGACATGGACAAGGCCTCGGGCACTTGCTCCTTCATGCATTCAGGGATCAGGGCGCCTACTAGTGCCTGACACCGGGCTGGGCACTGGGGACGCTATCAGGGACCTGAGCATCAGGGCCCTTCCCTCCTGGGACACGCGGCCAGGCCGGGAGAGCGGTGAGAGCAGCTGTGCGTGAGGCATGCCGTGTGCCCCCGGGGGCTGGGGGGGTGGGGACCGGCCAGGCCACAAGCCGACCCAAGCGGACACGGGGGAAAGTGCAGCTCGATAAATGCCCTGAGGCCGGCCAACCAAAGGGTGCCGTCTGTCCATTTAAAAGTGACCTGTTAGAGGAGAGCCGGATCCCCACACACGGTGACTGCCCCACACCTCCCGTCAGGGCACCCCCACGGCATCGCTAGGCCCCCTTCTTCCCTCTGCTCAGGACCGGGGCGGGGCTGCCACCCTTCCTTCAGGTCACTGCTGAAATGCCACTTCCCCAGGATGACTCCAACTCTGCTGAGTATCTCCCGTGTTTAATTAACAAGATGAGGAAGGGAAGGAATGTTCCAAGGCCAGCACAGAGCCAGTGTGTTGGGAAGGTGAGCATCGTACATTCCAGAGACGGGAAGTGCCAGCCCCATGCCAGGCCCCGGGACACGGGGTAAAGCCCATGGCGTCTCCCTTCTAGGACCCAAAGCTTCCATGGCAGTGTTTGTGCTGCCTCCAGGGGACCTCAGTTTCCGAGAAACTGCATGGCAAAGAATGCACAGCTACAAACAGTTACGTTGCTTCCACAGGGATTCCCACACCGGGCTGCTGTTTTCCGTCAAAGGTAACGTGCGTGGACCTTGCAGCTGCTCTAGGCCACCTGAGCCCAGAGGGAGCGTGACACACGCCCAGGGTGCTCAGAAGGGCTGGAAATGGCTCCCAGCCTCCAGCCCTCACCCGGGGGGCCTCAGACTATGGGCCACGGAGAGGTGACGGGACCTGCACACCCCTCCATGCCCGGCGCATGGCAAATAGCACCAGACAAATATTTGTTGAGTGAATGCTCGTTATTTACCAGACGTTTTACTGCCGTATAATGTGGTAGTCATGGCACCAGGGTGAACCTGAACGCAGATCCTGGGTGATTGATGGGACAGCCCTGCATGGCTCCCCAAGAATGCCTGAGGGACCCAGGTCACTGCCGAGCAGGGAAGCCCCAAGGGCCCCCTTGTCCCAGGCTGCCAGGCTCTAAAGCATGTGGTGGAGCCACGTATGGGCCCGGGATGACTCTCACTTGCCTTTGGTCTCGGCTGAGCTCTCTTGGGGCAGGAGTTCATAGCACAGGCCTGTGCTGGAATGATGTTGGCCCAGCCACACTGGGTCCCGCAAGACCCTCCTGGACACGACCCCCATGTCATCTCCTGCCTCTGGCCAGAGGCTGCTCTTCCTCCTGCCCATCCAGGGCATTACCTACACCGGGTGTGCTTAGGGAAGCGCTGTCACTCATGAGGGGCCTCCGCCCCACAGGCCGGCGGGCAGGAGCGCCTGTGATTAATGCACCCTCCTCCGTGGGGAATGTGGGAGTCCGTGGGAGTCGAGGCATCTCCCATAGAGCCGGAGGCTGCATTTCACCAGCCACTGCTGGTCTCTGGAAACCGTCTGGGGCCTGGAGAAGCCCAAGCCTGGGAGCCAGACAGTCTTCTGCTCGTGGCTCTGCCACTGACAAGGCGGGTGACCCTGGGTGTGTCATTTGATTTCACTAAGCTTGAAGGTGTGGGCGGGCCCCAGGGGAGGGTGTGAGGCCATGGTGCCTGCCCAGCTCCACACAGTGCTCCCCTGTGCCCTCCCCATGAGCCCCCAGAGCCCTCATTCCCAGGGCTTTCACCCCAGAGGCAGGGCTGACGCTCTGGGTCCCTCAGGCACAGTGGGCCCCAGGGAGCAGGGGAGGGGGAAACGCAGGCTTGATCCAGGAAACCCACAGGTGAATGCAGCCTCAGCAACCACCTACAGGGTGCCTTCTAAGGGCCAGGCTCTGCCCCAAGCGGTCCCCACCCCGAGCCCACAAGGTTAAATGTAAATGGCTCCATGTTCCAGATGCAGCAGGTGATGGAAGGCCAGCTGGGACCTGCGACTGTCCCCGGGCCACCCAGTTCCCAAGCAGCTGCGCCTGGACTGGCATCAGGGCCAGCTAGCCCCAGGGGCCTCTTTCACGACTGGGTGCGGGTGGAGGCGTCCCCATGGAGGTGTGGGAGACGCCACGGGAGTACAGACTCTGCTGAGGAAAGGGGGTGAGACTGGGCAGTGAGTCCGAGTGTCCCCCCGGGTTTACATCTACACAGAACCTCAAAATGTGACTTGCTTGGGTACAAGGTCTTGCAGATACAATGAAGGAACTCTGGATTAGGTCATCTTGGGCTTAGGGCAGACCCTAAATCCAACGAGTGGTATCCCTCTAAGAGGAGGAGAAACAGAGGCACAAAGAAGGTGGCCATGTGGCCATGCAGAGACCAGGGGGGCAGTGACAAGCCAAGGAAGGCCGAGGGTTGCTGGGAGCCGGCAGGAGCTGAGAGAGGCATGAACGCCCCACTCCCCATGACCTCACGGGCGCAGGGCCCCGCGGACACCTGCACTCTGGACAGGCTCCAGCTCCGTGAGAACAAACTGCTGACGTTATAAGCCCCCCCGTGTCATGCCTGGCACAGAGCAGAGCCCAGCAGACTCGGACCACAGACAGGGGCCTGGATGTCCATCCTCATGGACTGGCCGATGCCTTGGCATCGCCGGATCCTTCGGCCCGAGTGCACAGCTCATCTGTGAGGCGGCGGCGTGCCATGGACGCTGCTCTCAGAGGCAGGACGCACACAGGTGCCTGGTTCACTCACCCTTCCGACGGCCCTACTCAGCCCTGGAATAGGCGTGATCTTAAGTAGTGCGTACCTCAGCCTAGACACAAGTGACGGAAAGGTCACATTGGGGCGGGGCCTGGAAGGACGTGAAGGGTCTGGCTTTGCAGGGGTGACACGGCCCAATCAACAGCCAGCAGCGAGGAGGCTGGAAGGGAGGCCAGGCACAGCTTGATGCAGCTCCCAGGGGGTCCCCGCTCCCCAGCATCCTGGCCGGGCACTGCTGACTGTGTCCACAGCAGGGTTCCCGGCAGGAGAACGATGGGGCCCGACACGGTTCCGGGGGCGGCTCACCCAGGGCCCTGGAGGCGCGCCACAGGGCCTCGGCCCGTCTAGACGCACAGGAAGGAGGCACAGGGGCCTGCCCTGCGCTGCCGTCCCCTGAGCCACGGCCAAGCGGCTGCTCTTCTCAGGGGCTCCTCCCCCGTGCCAATGCACACAGCTTCCTGCCACCTTCTATTGTCCTGTCACCAGGAGAGGCGGGCGCCCACCCCGGCACCGGGGGCCTGGAAGGTACAACTGGGGAGTCCTGGACCTCCGAAGATGCAGAGGGTCTCGCTGGCTAAGGTCAGCATGTGGGCAGGGCTGGCGCCTGAGAGGAGCCCGAGTGGAGCCCGAGGGGTATGTGGCCCGGGCCTCTCCTGGCCTCCAGCCCCTTCCTCCGTCTCCAAGGTCGGCAACACGGATCAAGCCCTCCTTGTGTCCCTGTGATCTCGTGGGCTCCCTTGTCCACGGCTACGGGTCCCGATGATCATGCTGGGCCCACCCGGATCACCAGGCTACTTCCTGTCTTCCAAAGTCAGCAGATTAACTACTTCCCCTGCCAAGTATAGTGACGTGTTCACAGGTACTGGGGCCGCAGATATGAACCCAGGGAGGCCTTCTTCCAAACACAGGGGCTGGCACACGGTCTCTGGCCACCCGCCCTTGGTTTCGGCCCCTTCCCTCCCAAGATTCCTGCCTGCCTGGCCGGGGAGGCTTACCCACACAGTAAGGGGCACCGCCTGCTGAGCGTGGGCTGTCATGCAGTTGCCTCCAGCTCATCCGTCCCGGGGTGCTGCGCACAGGCCTCACCCTCCCCGTGAGGCCACAGGCACCTCACAGATGCCGGCAGTGGCCCCAGAACTCACCTCGCTCTCAGTAGGGAGTCAAGGGAAGGGATCCATCCCCGGGCGGACCCCCGGCGGGTGCACACAGCAGCCCAGTGCCCGCCCACCAGGAGCTCGCCAGCCAGCGGCAGAACCAGGCCCTGGAACACCCGAAGGCGGAGTCAAAGGTTCTAGGACAGAATCAGGCACAGGGGAGGAAGCCATGACCCCTCGCCTGCCGGGGTGGCCAGGGAAGGCTCCCTACCACTGGGGGTGGGAGGAGGGACGGGGGCCTGGCTCACTGCAGCGAAGGGAGCAGCAGGTCTCACGGAGGCCAGGTCAGGAGGCTCTTGGCCTGGAAGCTAAGAGGTCTGGAGTGGATCCTTTTGGCCCCTGGAGACATGCTTTTAAAGGATTGTTCTGGCATTGACCTGGCCAGGTTGCAGCCTCTCTCGACAGCTGCAGGGAGCAGCAATCTCATGGCTACTGAAAGAGGGCCCCCGCTTGGCCTTGGAGCTTTTCCTCCTTCTCCCCTTTAAGGGACAGCCTGGGCCTGGGGCGTCCTGCCTGCAGCAGCTTGCTCTAAAACCTCCGTGCCGAGACAAGCCCTCCAGCCAGGCCACGCGCAAAGTGAGCAGCATGAGTCTGAGGGAGAAAACAAACCGCTTCCACCTCCTGTCGGAGCAGATACTGGCTTCGATCGCACAGACACCCCCCACGGACACCGGCTTCACAGCAGCCTCGACAAATAAACACAATCAGCAGGCGTTCCATCACATTTGTAAATTGAATCAACATCTTCTCCTTGCCAGGGCCAAGACCACAGCTCCCCTAGCAGCAGGAGGCAGGGGCAGGCTGGGGACCTGGGGACAGGGCAGACCCCCACCACAGCGGGGTCCTCACAGAGCACAGCACAGGCACCCCCGCCACCACCCCGCCCACCAGGTTTTCAGAGTCACTGCAACGGGGAGCACGTGTGCGTCCGTGAGTCTGTTGATGCCCCACCCCGCACACTTAGCCTCCTCAGGGAGCGCCTGCCAAGCCAGGCCCTGGGACAGGTCGCCACCCATCTAGGATCCTGTGGTCCAGCAGGTGGGTGTGGAATGGTCATCTTATGCCTGGGGACACCCCAGGGGCCAGTCGGGCGCTGGCCTGGTGGCTGGACTGTAGGCAGCTAGAGACGGGACGGTCTGTCTTGCTCACTGGCCTGCACTCTGCCCAGCACTGCATCTGGCACACGACGGCACTCGCCAACACGGGACCAGGGAAGGAATAAGCAGCACACTGTAGATACTCAGATCTATCTCTGGGACATTGAGGCCGGACACGGGTGTCCTCATCTCCTATGAAAAACTGAGGCTCAGAGAAGTGAACCAGGAGCCAGGCTGCGGCAGGGCTGGGTGCAGAAGCGGCCGTCTGGTCTTCAGTTTATCGCCCGGACTTCTGGGCTCCTACAGCATCAGGTGGCAAAGGCCTCAAACATCCACTCTGGGCACTGGGTTAACGTAAACTCCAGAGAATTCTGTGATTCTTAGCAGGCGTGGCAGGCAGTAGGCCCTGCCCCCGGGGACCCAGAGCCCACGAACGTGCCAGGTCACACAGGCCAGGGAGGGCACTAGGGCTGTGGCTGGGATTATGGTTGCTCCTCAGCTGACAAGGTGGGGAGATCCGCCTGCATTGTCTGGGGGCCCGACATCATCACCAGGGTCCTCAAACAGGAAGAGGGGTGGAAAAGTCAGAACCACAGAGCCGGCATCGGGTCGGAGCCTCAGCCACCGCCGCCAGCTCTGGAGCCGTGAGCCCGGGATGTGGGCGACCCCTAGAAACCCAGGCAGGTACTGAATGAAGGTTTCCTTGGAGCCTCCGGAAGGAGCACGATCCCGCGGACGCCTTGACCTTAGCCCAGGGAGACCCGTTTCTGACTTCTGATCTCCAGAACTGTAAGACGACAAACTTGGGCTGCTTTAAGCCGCCAAGATCAAGGCTGTTTGTGACAGCGGCCCCAGGACACTGGCACAGCGTGGAAGCCAGAGCTCAGCGCTGGCTGCTAACTCTCCGTGCTGCTCTCCTGTTTCCCCCTGACAAGCTGAGGACCCCGTGTTCCGCCCTTCACCCCCCGCCCAACCTCTAGAAAGCATGGCCTGGGGTTCTCTGGACTCAGCAGCATCCCCACATCGCCCAACACGGGAGCCTCACACAGACATGCCCCACCCACCAAAGCCCCAGGAGGATGAGGCCGAGGACCTCTGGGGAACAGCGAACTCTGTACCTCCCCCCCAGGGCCACAGCACCCCCGGCAGCCGCATCTCCCCACCTGAACATCAGGGCAACCGCCGGCACCTCCGGTCGTCTCAGAGCGAGGGGAAGGGCACTGCTTGCGCCTCCCAGCACGGCACCTGGCGTTGAGAAGGGCCACCACACTGGCTGCCGCCATCGCCCCCACACCCCAAGACTGGGCTTTAAACACACCACAGGGTGAGGCAGAGGACGAGGCATTTCTGTCTCACCAGGATTCCTGTCCTCGTTCTCTCTGTGAGTTAATTTTCCAGAAAGGCACGTCGCATAGGAGAGTTCTGTCTCCACGTCGCCGCGTCGACACACGCACGCCCGGAGAGCCGGTGGGGGGCTGCTGCTCCACCGCTAGACCACCTCCTGCTGGCCCTCTGCCCACAAACTCCCAATTCCATCCCGTAAACTGCAAAAGGGAAAAGGAGGAGGAGGAGAACGGAAGGCGGGGCAGGGTACCCGACTCTCAGGGGACCATCAGTTTGAGTGTAAAGTGGGACAAGCTTTCTGGATAGGCCGAAAAACAAAATCAAATTTTTCATTTTGCTAAAAAGCAAGCGGCCCTCATTCAGCAGTTACGTGAGGTCTTTATCTGCTTTTCCAGAACCTGGTCTGGGTTGCTCCAGACACGTAGGTGCCTGGCCTGAGGCCCCTAAGTGGCTAATGTGACTGGCTGGCCAGGCCTATGTGTTCCCAGCCTGTGCACCATCACCAGGGCTGTGGACACCCCAGCACGTCATTCCTTCTGGAACCTTCCTGGCCCAGGCTCATGGTGCCCTTCGGCCTCAGTACTCAACGCTTATTTTGTCTCGTGTTAGAGTTAAGTTTCTTTGGTTAGAGACAACCAAGGATTGTCTTCAGATAAGAAAATACTAGTTTTTAATCCCAGCGTACCACTTCCTGGCCATATGACTCGGCTTAATTACTTCACTCTGTCGGGGCCTCAAAGACGAGCTACTGTGCCCCTGCTTCGTGGGGCTGTGAGGGGGCGGGAGGAGAGGCAGACAGAAGGCGCTGGCTTGTATTTACAAACGCCAGCTCCCGGCTCCTCCCGCCGCAGGTCCTTACACGTATACACGGTGCTCCACCTAAGTCGGCAAAATCAAGATATGTCTACGTAGCAGAGGCTGCTAATCGCTTCCTAACATGCCCTCCCTGTGCACTGAGGCGTCCCTGTGGGCTGCCGAGCATCTGGCCGCTGCTAACAAAGCCAAACTTCCCAGTGTCCCTGGCCGTCAGGTGTGGCACCAGAAGGTAAAGATGTGGTCCTTGTGAATTCCTGCAAGTCTTGTCGGGTGAGGGCATGCCCTCCTTCCCCCTTCCTCCTGCTGGCTGCGGCCCTGCACGCCGCCCGGCCTGGGGGCAGCCAGCCTAGACTCCTGGGGTCACACTCCCAACGCATGTACCAGCTTCAGCCTGCCTGCCACCAGGTTTTTGTGCAACAAAGGCATTTTTGCGTTGCTAGAGGCACTATTGTTTTGGGATTTCTGCTGCAGTAGCCAAACCTCATTGCAAGGGACACCACCCAAGGCCTTCGCGTGTCACAGGCATGGTCCTGGCTCTCAGAGTGCTCACAGCCAGTACGTGAGTCAGCCAAGTCAGCCACTGAAGCGTCGCTGGGGAAGGCGTGCTTGGGCCAAGAAGCGCCACGGACCAGGGGACACAGGGGCGTCATCATGGAGGAGCGGCGAGCAGGGGATGCAGGGAAAGGTGTCCCCTGGGGGCCTGGCTGAGCCGGGCACTGAGGTGGTTAGGAGGGTCTGGGAAGGGCTGGAGGTCGAGGACACTCAGTAGGACCTGACTGTCGGATGGACGGTTCTGGCTAGGAGACAGATGCAGCAGACACTGCTCGAACAGTCCTGGCAGGAAGGGACGAGGGCGCGCTCTCCGGCTAGGCAGCCAGCGGGGAGGCTGGGGACCAGGTCAGTGGCGGGGTGTCAGGCCCACCAAACGCTCCCAGCCCACTAAGCTCAGGCTCTGATTGCTCCAAGCCTTATGACCCCGGTGGGGTCCTAGGCCAGCACAGCAGACCCCAGGAATCCATCGTTTCAGGAAGGCAGTGAATAATGAGGACAGATGTTCACAAACTAAAGAAATCAACTCTCACTCACGTCATGACAGCTGTCTCTGAGAGAAATCCTAACCCTCTCACAGAGGCCTGGTTCATCTGGGCTAGAAACTCGAGTCTGTACACTGGGCGGGGGCTGACGGCCTCAGAAGTCTGACCGAGGCTACAAGGCCCCAACGGCCTCATGGGTGGGCACGGCCCGGACATGGACGAGGCACTTCCCATCCCCCTTCCCTGGGGTCCTCGCTGCCGCCAGGACGGTGCCCCGCACCCCCTCCCGGGGAGGCACCTTGAGCACACGGGCGAGAGTGGTGGTGATACCACGAGGCCGGGACTCAGCACCACAACCCATCAGCACCCTCTCCATCACACCGGTCCAGGTTCATTAGGAAGCTCCTGGAACCATCTGGTCCAGCCAATCAAAACATTCCTCCCTCCCGTCAGCACTCAGAAATCGCTTTATTGAGAACTACACCAGGACCTGGGCTTGCCCCGTCCCTGCCCAAATGCTGGCCAACTGTGGGTGCCGAGGAGCGTGATGCTGGCCCACCAGCAAGGGGAGAGGCTGCAAGACCCTCAGAACTAGAGGGCCCTCGGGGACTAAAGACACCCGTTTCCCAAAACCGAGGGCTCCTGCCAAGGACTGAATGCTAGCTCATGGTAAGCTGGAAAAATAGTAGAAGTTTCTGGGAAGGGGCAACACACACACACTACAAACACTGCCCCATACACACCCAGGAGTGCCGTGGGGTAAGACTGGAACCAGTGTCCATCCTGGATGAAGGATGGAATCAACCTGGTTAATTCTACTGGAGGGAGGTACCCACGTACACGCACAAGCGCGCACACACACACGTTGGTTTCTGGAGCCTGCCGATCATGCTCGCTCAAGCCCATGTTAGGCTTCGAGGTGAATGTGGAAAATGAGAAATGGAAGCCTTGGAGCAGCCTGGGTAGGCGCCCAGGAGTCATGTTCCCCATTGGAGAGGTTGGGAGAGAAGCACAGGTCAAGACCCCCTGAGATGTAAGAACCACCACCGACAAAGTGCTGCCCCCCTCCCGCCCCCGAGCCCACTGTGTGTGCCCCCTGCCACCAGGGGCCTGGACTTTGGTTTCCAGGAACCGGAGAACTTGAGGCCCCCTGGCGGGGCTGTGCTGGGTAGTGCCCCTGCCGCCTCCCCCGGGCAGATCACTCAATTTAAACGGCTTTCTCGATAGGCCTTTGAGGGAGAAGGGAAGAGAACAGGAGCCAGGGATGGAGGAATGCAGAGGATGACAGCCTTGCTCTAGACCGTGGGCCTGTGGGGTGCCAGCCAGACATCCGTCATCCCATCACCCGGCGAGCTGCCAGTCCCCGAGCAGTGCTCACCCATCGCCCGCGCCGCCGGCCACCCCACCGCCCTGACCCTGACGCCCACATGGCCTCTCTCGGGATCACCAAATATAAGGGAAACGCACACACGCACGTGTGCACACGCCCCGAAGGGGCACCTCACACAATGGTCGATCCCCCAGAGTAAACAGGCTGGAAGAGAAACCTCCAGTATTTACAAGAGCAGCAGGGTGTGCTGTAGGGAGTACACATACGTGAGTACGTGTGTACGCAAAGTCCGTGTGCGCACCCGTGTCTGAAGTTGCGACTCCTTCTATATATAGACATATGTATAGACACAGCCCTCTCCGTATAAATATGTATGTGTGCATATATATCTCGCAGCCCTTGAAATAGAAATCTATATACTTAGATGAATGTGATGCTTCAAAAGGAAGACGCCAGAGCCAAGGGCCTATGTTCCAGACCAAACGTGCCTGAGCTGTTTTCTTCTCCTGGAGCAGTGCTGCCAGGCTCAGCGTGCGTGTCTGGTTCTGGACGAGGTGGCCTCGGCCCGCTGCAGGTTGGTGGTCCAGACTGACCAGCATGCTGGCCAGAGGCAGGTCAGCTCAGCACAGGGGGTTCTGCAGACATCAAACACCGAGTGGCATCATCTTGATAAGATGTGACTGTTTGATTCACAACTTCCCATGCAGGCGATGTTGGGGCACCCCTGCCCATGGCCCGCGTTTCTGAGAGTGAGTTCCAGGTGCCTGCCAGCCCCTGCAGTCCACACGCTTGGACGGCAGGTCTTGGGCAGTTCTCGGGCGAGGCCATCCCTGGACCACACTCTTTCCTCCTGCCTTTGCCGAGGGTTCCTGAAGAAAAGAGATCTGGGACCTCCAAGGACACATGCAAGGGGGCATGGCACGGAGCACAGGGCAAATGGACACGGACGGTGTGCAGTGCGCCACCAGGACGCGGCTCCCACTGCCGGGAAGCCTTCACGATGGCCGCCCCCCCCGCCTCACCTGCTCGGGTGTCCACGGCAGCCAAAGCCACCACCTCGGGAGAGGGAGCCAGGAAGAAACAGAAACTAGCCGTTGGCTCTCCTCACTCCCCCTCTTCTCTGGTTCTGCATCTTCATGATGCTCCTCATGAAGAATTTCTTAATGGTCACAAGGGAACTACACGGTAATGTTATACTCTTATAATACAAACGCACTTATTTACCATACTAAACACACAACGTATTCTTGGTTACATACCATAGCATACAGCATGATACCTCATAATGTGACGTACGACAGTGAAGGCGGGCATGGTAACATCACCACGGGCTGAACGATTTTGAGCACGTTCCCCGCTAGGAACTGTGCTGGGTGCTCCTTGCCCTCTGCTTCCCTGAGCCATCCGGCCGCCTGGTGAGGCGGTCTCGCCTGCTGGCTCCGCCAGCGGGTGGAGGACCTTCTGGGTCACCTTATCAGGCCCTCTCTGGGTCGGAGCCAAGGGCCAGGGCTGCTGGAGCGCCTCACTGAGCGTGAACCCTGGCTCAGCACCGATGACCCCAACCCTGGGGACAGAGGGCCACCTGTGGTCTGAGGGCCTGCGCTCTTACCCCACAGTTTCTGGCTCTACTTCCTGGTTCCCATATCAGCTCCCCAGTCAGACCTGAGCCCAGCCCTGCACCCAGCCCTGCACCTCCACCCAGATGTTGGGGCCCTGAACCCCCAGGGCCTGGACCATCGTCAAAGTGCTCTAGCATCTGCTATCTCTCCGGGACACTTTGCACATGGGGAAGACCCATGAGAAACTAGAATTTCTGAGTGTTCACTACGTGTCCGTCATGGGTGATATTTTACGGGCATGACTCCAGGGAATGCTCACTTCTGCAGAGTGGGCAGTTCTCACGAGGAGCAGCCACAGAGTCAAGACTGGCCCCGGGGCTCCTGGCCCCAGGCCAGAGCTCTCCCCACATGGCCCAGAGCAGTGGCGCCTTCGGGTGTAGGAGCTCCCAGCGGCTCTCCTGCCACTGGGGCCCAGCAATGCTCTTGCCCTAGTGAGAAACGAGGTGTCTTGTGACAACAGTCACCAAACTGTCAAAGAATGAGAGACTCTAATACATGTCTCAAAACATCTGTAAAAGCCGAGCTCCATAATTAGCCACTTGACGGGCTTTAAGCCCCACAAAGAACACTTTTTTGTAAGTCAACGAGCTGGACAACCGAACCACCGATCCGCCCACGCACACGTACAACCATCTGCCCGTTCATGGGTCACGCATTTCACTCATCCTCCTCACTCATCCGACTGCCCACTTAACTCTTCATCCATCTGCTCACCTAACTTCGTGTCCACCCGTCCAACCACCTGCCCATCTACCCGCCCTTCTGTCCACCGCACCAACAATGACTCTGGAAGCCCTGCCGCATGCCAAGGACTAGTCCAGATGCCACAGCACCAATATGAAGGCGACATCTCCCAGCCTGAAAGGAAATCTTGGTCTGAAGGGGGTACCATCATGTGAAAACCAACTACAGAGGCTCCCCCCATCCATAGGCTCTCACTTTAGTTAGTGCATTTCAACGAGAATGTGCCTAGCAGCTTCGGCCCCGATGAGTGGATGAGGTTAGGGTCATGTAGGTGGTGCTCCTTTTAGACGTTCAGATGGAAAGGCTAGTGAACAGACTGTCAGAGCCTACCGTGTAAGTTAGTAGAGAAACTTCTTTTTGTTTTAATTTTAAAGATTTTTTTTTTTATTCATGAGAGACACAGAGAGACAGGCAGAGACCCAGGCAGAGGGAGAAGCAGGCTCCTGCAGGGAGCCCAATGTGGTACTCGATCCCGGGACCCCGGGGTCACGACCTGAGCCGAAGGCAGACACTCAACCACTGAGCCACCCAAGCATCGAAGTAGAGGAACTTCTATACAACAATACCCTAAGATCTAAAGAGAGGCACAAAAAAGGTAGCATGGAGCGAGAAGAACATCGTACCAGGGTCAGAGAATACTATGTGTTACTTGGACTTGACCTGATTCAAATCTAAGTCAGTGTGATTCGAAAGCTCACACTCTTCCCACCCTTTCTTTTTTTTTTTAATTTATTTATTTATGATAGTCACAGAGAGAGAGAGAGAGAGAGAGAGAGAGAGAGAGAGAGAGAGGCAGAGACATAGGCAGAGGGAGAAGCAGGCTCCATGCACCGGGAGCCCGACGTGGGATTCGATCCCGGGTCTCCAGGATTGCGCCCTGAGCCAAAGGCAGGCGCCAAACCGCTGCGCCACCCAGGGATCCCTCTTCCCACCCTTTCAATAAGAACTCAGCAGCTCAGGCCCAAAGCAGCTCAGAAAGTAGAAACACTGACCCCAAATGCTACCAGCTGCTTCCCCATCTCGACTGCAGAACAGCGTGAGGGTGGCTGATAAATGGTGATGGTGGTCGGGGGGGTTCCTGGAAGTGTAGTGCCCTGGGAGGCAGGGTACCCGGGATGCTCGTCGGGAGGCCCCAGGCTCTGGGCATGCAGCACTGCTGGTCGTCCAGAAGCAGCACGGCAGGAGCAGCTTCACAGACACGGGCACGCAGCCTGGGAAGCTTGGAGGGTGCCGGAAACCAAATATAAACCTTCAACGGGGAAATCCACCGGTAAGGGTTAGGGGGCCCGTGGGCTTACCGGAGGTACTTAATGACGTTAGAGTGTATGTAGGAGCTGGATAAAGTCATTTTCTTGTTAATACTCTGGAGAAGACTCAGCAGCCATCAGGAAGAGATTTCCAAAGTCACGAGGCTGCAGAGTCCAGCTACCCCGAGGGACCTGGGTGGGCTCCATCAGTGCACAACAGGGCGGTAGAGAGAGGACACTGGTTTAGGTTAACGAGCACACATTCTGCAGATGTCCTGGGACGCTCTGCCATACGGAGAGCACCTCGTCTCTGAGCTGGGACCCTTGCCCTTGCCGGCACTCATAGCCCTGGACGTGCCCACCTCAGTTTTCAGCGCCAGCTCAGAAATGCAGTTGCTCCTGCTTGATCCCCCTGCTGGACTGTGAACCCCTCACACGCTGCTGGGTATGAGGTGGAGGCTTGCCCGGCATCAGTTCCCTGCCTCCGGTCCTGACACTCATGAACTCCCTCCTCGTGGGCAGTTTCCAAATGCATAAGACGACAGAGCAGAATCGCGCTGATGGCTCCCACCCGAGGCTCCTAAAAGCACTGATGGTATTCGTGGTAATGATTTTCAATATTTCAAACAGCCCACTGGAAACCACATGTTTACCCTCCACCAAGCAGCACAAACTCGGAGAAACATCACAGGTCCCCCGCCCCACCTCGGGCCAGCATGCTCTCAGCGCCGTGAGGTTACACCAGTTTCTGTGGGCTTCCAGATACGTGGTTTTGAGCTAACGAGATGAGAAAACGGATCCATCGTCCTCCACTGAACAGTCGGGGGCACAATTTTCTAAAATACGGATGGACCGTGGGGAGAGGGGGCTGAGAACAGAGGCGTGGACAGAGAACTCCTCACCCGCTCCCAACTTCTGAGCGATGGGTACACTGCTTAGTTCAAGACCACACTCTGCATCTTCTTTCCTGGTTCTGGATCTGGGCCTCCTGTGAAACGTTCTTTAAGTGACAAGGCCTGGCATTAACCTGCTCCTGTCCCGTCACACGTAGAAGCGCCTCCCTCGAGTGTGGGAAGGCCCCTGGCCCAGAGACCCGCCCGGTTACGGCCTGTGCTGGCCATCCTGCCCCAAACCCGGCACCTGCCAGTGAGGCCATCACGAGCAAGAGCACGGCTGTGCGGGCCGCCTCCTTCCTGGCAACCTCAACAGCCAGCCTGGGTCCTCATGGGGTGAGGGGCAGGCGGAGATCCCGAGATCTGCGCAGTCACTCGGAGGCATTGTCCAAATATCTGTTTTGGAAAGAGCTAGAGAACGTACCCCTGTGCTTCCCTCCACCTCATCCACCACAGGGCACCGAATCAGTGACTGGGAGTCTGTCGGCCCCACAGCTAGCAGAGGCTGGGAAGAAAGGATAGATCCAGCTCATCCCGAGTTACCAGCAGGACGAACACAGGCAGCGACTCACTGCGAACCTGCTGAATGAAGGAGCCAACGGGTCTCCAAGCACTGACCTCCCCAAGGGCCTGATTTACTCCTAAGCTCCTGGAAACGGGGCAGGTTGCCCCCCAAGGCTGTGACTATTTCCTTCTGGGTCTGCACTGGTCAGGACCCTGGAGAAGGGGTCAGGAGCACCCCTGGGGAAGGCTGGGGGGAACACGGCAGGTTTGTTGTGATTCTCACTGCGAGGGTCATCTGAATAAAACCGCAGCACCAGGAAAGGACTGTCCTGAGGTAGGACACTCACCACCCCCTTGCCGTGCATTGGCACCTGGGAGGGTTTCGAGGGCTCACTGTGCTTGGACACTTGGGAGACTTTCTGCGCTCCCTCCACGACTGTGGGACATCAGGAACTGAAATCGCCTCATTCTCTCTGAGTCAGAACTGACGGGGCCGGCTTGGGTCCCTGGGGCCTTAGATCACACATGCCACCATTGACAATGCTTTTAGCTCAGGTGGGAGCCAGGCCTGGGCTGGGGTCCCACTCCGCCTGAGCAGTGGGCCAACCCTCAGCAGCCTTGTCTGCACCTGGAGTGGGGGCGGGGGTGAGGGACAATGCATGGGGGCACTTGGCCCAGGGTCCCCGATAAAGGGAAGCCTATCCAGTCCCCCAGACTCAAGTAGGGCCCTCTGCTCCCTGGCGGTGTGGCTGTGGGGAAGGAATTTAGCTTCCGTGGGCTCAGGGGATGGCAAGAGTCACAATGATGGCAGCAGCCACCTCAACAGAGCGCTCAGCACAGGCACCCCGGGAACCGTAATAAGCACTGCTCTCAACTCCGATCCTTTCTCCCTTCTGGTCGACTCTCTCGGGAGACTCACTGGCACTGGTGGGTTCTCGAAGGAGCTAAGCAAAGGGGGTGCCCAGTGGGCACCCAGGCCAGTGCTAGGAAGCACACTGCCCCCCACCTCCTGTCCACAAGTTACTCCAGCCCGGCCACCCCCCTTGCCAGCTGGAAGCCAGGCTGGCGGGGCCCGGCTTCTGCACAGGCTCCCTGGCTCCTGCCGCTGAGTGATTAATCATCCTCCCCTGCAGCTGGCACGGTGCTCCTGAGGTAGATGTGTCAATCATTAAACTACTATTTGTTCAAGTCTCGGAGAGGCAGGAGCCTTGCCTCCTCCACAAACATGCCTGCAGGGCAATCAGGCCTACCCGGTTACCCTGTAACTGGGAGCTGGCCCACAGATCCAGAGATAAATAAATAAATAAAATAGGCCCAGAGATTCTGATTCCGGGACCTGGAGCCTCAGGTTCAGATGGCAATGGTGTCACCGAGCTGCAGTCCACGTGGGATCCCAGACAACGAACAGCATAACTTGGCTCCTCAGAACAGCTGTGCTGGGTACTCAGCAAACATGCAGGTTCTGAGGCCCCTGACATGCCTGACATGCTAAGAACCCTTAGAGGCCAGGGGTCCCAGGAATCCCTGTGTTTACTCTTTGGGTGACTGGCATGCAGCCAGCCTCACACCTGAGCCCTCCACGGGGGCAGCAATGAGAAGCGCCATCAGGGCCATCAGGGCGAGGGCACCCAAGAGCTGCTGGGGAATGAGCACTGTCCTCCCCCGGGAGGGAGCCTGACCCTGGTGCCCTGAGGCCAGCCGGGGATGGGAGGCATGTGACAGGTGGTTTATATGCAGGGAAAACCGACAGTTCCCGAGGTGACACAGAGCCACCCTGTCCGCAAGCAGGTGGCATCAGACCTCGGCGGCGGGCTGCTTGGTGGACACACAGGGAACTGCTGGGTAACGTGGACGCTGTTCTGTGCCTCCCTGAGAGGAGGCCATGGGGACAGCAGGAAGGACGTAGTGCACCTCAGTAACCGCGGTGGCCCTCCCACCCCAGCCTTGGCACAGCAGGGGTGTGGGTATTTGGGAAGCAGGTCTGTGGGGAGCGGGGTGCTGACCCCAGGCAGCGATGCAGACCCAGGACCAAGCTGGGAGACCCCAGCTAGGTGCAAAAAGGCCTAAAGTCAAGATGCCTTTTCTAATCATCAGCCCCTCCACCTGGAACGTTCTCAGGACCAGGGCCACCCTTCTCGGGGCTGCGTCCTGAAGCCACCTCTGCTCCTCCGGCAGATGGACCTCAGGGGTCCCGGCCTGTGAGCCCAGGGCACAGGGAAGTGAGCCCACCCGCCCTCTGCCCTCCGAGGCCGCCTGCAGTGTGGTCCCCAGCGGAGTGGCCAGCCTGGGGTGGGGAGGGCTGGCAGAGGGACTTAGGGGTTCGTCTCCTCAGGAGCAGCTGCAATGACCGCATCAGGCGCCGTCTCCATTTGCAAATATGACAGGCTTGCTTTCAGAATTAATTTTTTCTTCTGTCAAAACCTGATGCCTGCCAGAGAAGGCCTGAGGGCAGGGTTAGAGGTGGAGAGAAAGTGCCGGCAAAACCAGGTGGGGGGAGAGCGCGCACTCACCTAGCCGTTCCCGTGCTCGCTTCATTGGCCACCTGGGCCTCCCTGCACCCTCGTCCCCAGAGTCCTCTGTGCCCTCATGCGCTCACTGCCCATCCAGATGCTCTCTGGGTGCCTTGAGGAACCTGGTGCTGTGCCCACCAGGGGCACTCGCGGTGTGCAGGAGGAAACGGCAACAGAGTGTGGCACAAAGCCAGCTGAGAGGCCGTGGAGTGCGGCAGGGGTGGCTCAGACAGACGGGGTGCCAGGAAGGTGTGTGCGGCAGTCCAGGCAGCAGGAAGGGCAGGTGCAAAGGCACTGGGGTGGGAGTGTCCTGGGTTTCTGGGAGCTGCGTGTAGGTCAGTGTGGCAGGAGAGGCCAGAGGCCAGCAGGAGTGACTGGGCCTGGCCCCATCGGCCCCATTAGTGTGCCTGAGCTCTGAGGACAACGGGAGCCCACGGGGATCTGAAGTGGGGAGGTGGTTAGAAGGTGGGTATAATACCACTGCCCCGTGCTCAGACGGAGCTTGACACGGCCTCACAGGACAGCCTGCCGGCAGCTCGAAGAGACGGCCCCCATCTGACCTCCACTCCACAGCCGAGGAGACTGAGGCCCACGTGGGGAGCAGGGGGGACAGCAGGCGCCCCAACACGCCTGCCAGCGCCAGCCCAGCGTCCTGCACATCGGCCATGCGCAGTGACACACCAGCCAGGGAGGCAATGGGGGTGCCACGCCCTACCCCCGAAGAGTCAGGAGTGGGACACGGGGTCCCTTTGGCCCTCTGCCTCCTCCCAGCCAGAGGTGAAGCCCCTTCCCTGTCAGGAAAACCGTGGGTGCCACAGGCTGCTCATTAGCTGCTGCTGCAGAGCCTGGGGGGCGGAGGGGGGGTACGCAGCCAGCCCAAGTGGAGGGGCGAAGGGGCCGAGGGACCTGCCCCGTGGGGCCCTGCCTCTCAACCGTCCTCAGCCGGCCGCTGAACGGACAGCTGTCCCAAGGAGGAGCCTCGCCATCTCAGAACTGCTCAACTTTTCAGTAAATCCACATGCAAATGGGACCAAACAGTCACAGCGCATCGTGGAAATAAGGTGTGACTGGGGCCTTGCTTTGAAAGTGAAATGAAAAAAAATGATGAAAACAAGTTTACTTGAGGGTGAGTTAGTAAAACTCAGGTCACGTTCGCCTCAGGTACCGATTCCTTAACAGAGCCCACAGTCGAGTTAGGATCACTCTCTCCAGGTCTTTTCCAAGCAGGTGTGAGCAGGACCGGCCGTGGCTGCTCTGCCGCCGACACCCGGACACGGGCCGCAGGGGGCAGCAGGCCGCCTTCCCGCAGCCCCGCGGCCCTCCCTGGGTCTCAGCTGCCTCCTGGAGCCCCCAAGCCTTCTCAGGCCCTGACCCACGGCCCTCCTTCGCCCTGGGGAGGGGGGGGGCATCCAGCGGCGGCTCT
The DNA here is from genome assembly GCF_905146905.1 of Nyctereutes procyonoides. Lineage (NCBI taxonomy): Eukaryota > Metazoa > Chordata > Mammalia > Carnivora > Canidae > Nyctereutes > Nyctereutes procyonoides. Next base: position 29,933,523 of record NW_026575159.1, read on the forward strand.
CCTGCTCTCCCGTATGGTTTTCACCCACATCAAGAAATTCTGCATCCTCGCCAAGATTCGTAATGTACTTTGCAACTGATTTACATTTTCTCTGAGCTCTCTGGTCAGATGTTTATACGCAGTGGGCAGCTGGGAAGGCGCTGCAAGAAGTGGCTGCACGGGGAGGGGGCTGGGAGGGATGTGCAGGGGAGCCCAGCTGCCGTGACCGTCACCTGTGACACAACCACACCAGGAGGGGCCTGGATGCCGAAGGATGGACGATGCACTGAACATTCTAGAAGCTCTGGTACTTTTGTCCAGGCCAGGGGTGGTAAGCAGAGCTGAAACCCCGTCTGCTAATGCGGGCACACTGCCCACCACCCTCACCCCCCGTCTTGTCACCCCTCCGACACTCTGCCTGCACCAGCCCCCTTGCAGCCCTGGCAGCCTCCTGTCTCCCTAGGATCCTTCCCTGTTTCTCCATGCTGAGATCCTACCCCCAATTCTAGCCCTTTCTCACATGCCGCTTCTTCTGTGAATACCTCCCTGCTCAGCCCCAGACCAGGTACTGGGAGCCCCCCAATTTACAATGCCAACCAGGGATGCCTAGGCCGAGCCGATGGACCGGCTTCTCCAGGGCTGGAGCTCCCTCATGTCCCCCTGCCCACCCCCCAACACCTGGCCGCCCAATAGTTCAGGAAGCGACTAGAACAGAGTTGCCCCCAGTGGAACCAGATGGCTTCCTGAGAGCCAGTCCTCAGCCCGTGGGACCGTCCTCACGCCGCACCTTCCTCGACCATCGATCATCAAAGCCCATCCTGTTTCCACTTTTAGAAGCGGCAATCGATACTGCTCGCTGTCCTGATGACCCACGGACATTTAGTTAACGCAGGGCTCTCTGGTGCTTACTAAGCAAAGCTGAATCTCTGCATAATAAAGTTCATGCTTCCAGAAATGGAAAAAGGTGTGTGGGTGATGACACACCACAGCTTCAGAAAACAAGGAAATTAATGCTTCCTCGTAAGGACAGCATGGTGGGTTTGGTGTCTAGAAGGGAATGACCGACCGGGGACATTGCCCGCAGCTCTCGTCCTTGAGCATGCAGAGCGGGCACTGATGCCAGCTCTGTCCCCACGCAGCCGGCCAAGTGGACGTGAGCTGTTGAGGACATACGCTCTATCTCCGTGCCTCTGGGACGGAGCCCAGCCTGGCGCCTGGGACACACGGCAGCACCGAACACCAGCTCGCTGCACCAACAGCTCAACGGAAGACGTTGACGTGCTTCTCCCAAGCTGTCCATGGCTGTATTAACCAAGTTGATCTGGTTTTCTAGAGAAAAACCCACAGTTCTCTCAAGTTGAGAACAAGCTGAAGAAAACCACCTGTATACGGACAATAGCGATGACGGTCTTAATGCAACTGTCACGGGGTGCCCAGCTCCCACCGGAGCTGAATGTCACTCCCAAGCAGGGCACGCCGGGGTCTCTGGTTCTCCCCCCCACCCACACACACACGCCTCCGCACAGTGAGTCGGCTGCCCCCAGGTTCATCTGCAGAGGAGCCCCACGTACGGTGGGGTGGGGGACACAAGGCCATGATAAAATGCAGGATGTGATGTTCTTCCTGTGGTTTCTCAAAAGCTCAAACGGATTTTTAACAAAACTTGGCCAAACAAACCAAGGTGTCCCATACAGAATACTGGATCTAGAACAGAAGGTCCGATGGGAGCAATCCCTCCTGCCTGCCCTCCTGGCCCTGCCATTCCTTTATGTCAAGTATCATGATGACCTCTGAGCTCCAATCGCCTGCGAGTGTACCGATGGTCCAGGAGACCCCGGGACTCCTTCCCCTCGCTCAGGCTGCCTGTTACGTCCAGAAGCACTGATCCCAGGTCGGACCCTGGGCCAGTACATGTTGAAGGCTCACGCAAGATGCCACAAGGGGCTGGGAAGCCAAATAACGGATGGATTCAGGCCTCAGGAAGATCACAGAATGACACACGCAGATGAGTAAGTGCCACCCAGAGAGGAAGGAGGCTGTTCTCTCGGGGAGGGCGGAGGTGGGACTAGTGAGCGGGAGCTCCAGAATCTTGGCTGGGACAGGCCTGGGGCACACACCACCCACTGAGGGGGCAGGGAGAGGAGGGGACTGGCCATCACTGCAGACCACGCGGGCTTGTCACCATGTCCGTGCAGCGAGTGGCGACTGAGATGCCTCTGCCCTCAGCCCTCGACTTCCTCCTGCTCTCATGACCACTCGCCACATTTCTAGCCCCCTTCCACCTCTGGCACCCCCCAGCAGCATGGCCTGTTCTCCAGGGGGGCCCCACCCATGCCTATGGCCCATGACTGCCTTGCTCCCCTACATGGGGACTGAGCTCTGTCCTGGGAACCAGAGTCCACCCACCTGCTCAACGCCAGCTGCGCGCAGGTCTGCTCCTCGGCTCTGAGACGAGGCCTGCACTCACTCGTCTGTGTTCCCACCACCAGGTTAGCAGAGCCTCCTCACACCAGGAACAACTGGAAGGGGCTGCGCCTCTCCATGAGATGGTCAGCTGCCTAGAGACAGGCCCGAGCCTCTCCTTCGTACTGCTGTGTCCCGGCCCCAAGCACAGGGAGGCTTTAATGATCCTGGGGACATGCTCATGGCCATCCAATAAGCCAGGATGGCGCTAAGCGCTGAGGCCCAGACCCACCGAGCTCTTTCCATCACACCAGCTACACCGCCTCCAGCGTTTCTCCCAGCCCACCTCCTTGCACCCCATATTTGGCCCAGAGCTAGGCTCACGGCATGTGCTCGGGAAGCTCCCTACACAGAAGGCAGAAGAGCCACATGTTCTTGCTGGGGGGCCTGCACCCCATCTTGGCCACCTGAACGCAGCGGCTTCTTGACAAGCCTGCAACACAGAGTGGCCTGTGGGTCCCAGGAACCACGTGGCTCCCAGCAGAGCAGCCACCGTGCAGGCAAGCAGGGCCGGGCTGCTGGCACCTTCCCACAGCTGCACCTCTGTACTTTCTGTGAAGCCACACATTCAGCGAGGAGAGCTGCTTTCCATGTGCGACCATCCTTGACCAGAGGGGCGCGGATATGCCTTGGGTCCTGTGGGATTCAGAAGTGACGTAGGAACAGTTAGGGGCAGATGGGGCTAGGTAGGGGAAGATAAGGGAAAGGCCCCAGACTCAGGCTCCTCCCCTTCCCAAGAAAACAGAGAGATAAGATGGTAAAAATAGGAAAATAAACCTGGCTCCCTAGCTCCAAGACGTTAGGGGGTACCCCCCCTTTAATGGCTACTCAGTAATCACAGAAACTCACGAGACCACAAAGAAATAGGTCATTAAGGTGTCATCAGTAGTCCCTGCCCAAACCAAGAGGGCACATGAATCTCAAGGCCATGGGCTCCCTGACTAGGCTCACAGAAGCCCCGGATGTAGAGAAATGTTACGGAGGAGATGTTAACCAGAGAGAAGGGGGCACCTGGCTGGGGTTCAGGGTATTTGCAAACGCCTCTGGTTGGTGATTGGGGTAGTTACAAGTCCATGTTTGTTCTAAACAGTGACCCTGATACTGGCACGAAATTTACCAAGTTCCCTGGTCAGTTTCCTATAAAAGGAGACCCTAAAAGCCCTCAGTGGCAACCCTGTAGAGACCCCCTCACTCCTGAGAGCTTTCTCTGTACCTCTGCTTAATAAACTTCTAGCGCTCTGCTCACTCTCTCTTGTCCGCGAGATTCCTCCTTCAAAGAGCACCGAGCTCTCCTGTATCAGAAGCGTTAACAGCTCTGAGCCCTGGGCTCCCTTCGTGACAGAGCGGAGGTGGTCTCGTCTACATAGCTGTCCGGCCCACAGCCACCTCGTGGTGACGTGCTTTGCTCTCACCCCCTTCTGAAGCAGGTTCTTCATTGAGAACCAGTGGCCTTCGGGGCAACCCGGGGTGCAACACTTGTGGGAAGTGGCCAACTCTCTGGAAAAGGGGACGCAGAACTTTGTTTGCATGTGGGTTTATCATTAGATTCTCAGGCGTCCTCCACATAAGATAACTTATCACCATCGTCCTGCTGGAGTGCGTCTCCGTTTGTGGGGAGCAGCAGTGTCACCAGGCACTTCTGTCCACAGATGCGCCTTTTCCATCCTCCCCAGCCTCACGTGCGTTGGGACCGTGGTCCAGCTGCAGATTCAGGGAGCGGGTTCTGCAGGCGCAACCACCAACCCCCACTCATGGAGTGAAAAGGTTCCACGGGGAGGAGAAGCCAGGCACTTGGCCCCCAAGGCTGCGCTCCCCCTGGTCTGCTGTGATTTGGGGAGACGGGCCGATGCCTGCCTTTCTCTGCCCCTCCAGGAGCTACGCAGTTCCAGCATCGAGCGAGATGTGCTGAACTTGTTTCAAGCACAGGAGCTCGTGCTCTGATATAACTGACGTCCCTGAGCGTGAAGGTTATGCGGCTGTTTTTTTCCAGCTGTTGGGCTGGATCAATGGTCCAGGGACGAATCCCCAGCAAAGGGCCTTGGGGAGAAGGATGTTGTCAGGAGCTGCCCGAGAAAGGTCAGGAGGCTGAGTCTTTGAAGTTGGCTTGACTGCTCAAGGTCTGGCTTCAAAGTGGCCCGGAGGCCAGCGCCTCATTAAGGATTGCTGCCTTCTCAGGTTCTCAAATGGGAAGGGGCTCTTTTCCCCCAAACCTCTTAGTACTATAGCCCAAGCTGACCCACATTTGCTTCCAGACCTTTTTCCCTTCCTAAGAAATTAAACTGCTTAATTTCAAACATTTTCCCCTAAGCATGTGCTCTGTGCGTGTTTAGCACATTCTGAACAATGCGGGTGAGACAAAGGAGGAGGGGAAACCACAGCAAGGCCAACACCCCGGCCCTGCTGATGGAGGCCTGGGAAGAGGGGCAGACCAGAAGGAAGCAGACTGGGCTCCAGTCCCACCAGCACAGGAGCCGAGTGGGACATGCGGGAGGTGAGGTGACCTTGAGGTCCCGCTCACACTGGATCCCACAAGAGTTCTGGGCCCTAAGCATCTCCCTGGACAGCACTCTGGCTGTGGGACGAGGGAAAGAGCCTCAGAACAGGAGGACTGACCCAAGGTCACTGAGGTCTGGAAAGCACAGCTTCCACACCCAGACCTGTGTCCTTCCTGCTGCTGATGGCTCTCAGCTGGGTGGGGGTGGCTCAGACACCAGGGCCCGTGAGTGACATCAACTGCAGGGAGGCCGTCAGGCCACCTGGCCCTCCACCTGCTCAGCTGTAGAGGGGGCCGGAGGACAGCTCAGAGGCGGTGGCCACCCCACCACGAGGGAGCCCAGCCCACTCCCTCCCCCAGCTGATCGGCAGTGCCGTGTGGAGCGATTCGGGGAAGATGACCCAGATCCAGTTTATATCATGGCGTTGGATTTGGGGCAAGTTACCAAATGTGAGCTACTCCGCCTGCCAAAGTGGGAAATGTGTGTCTCTAGGGAGGGCCAGTGCCCAGGAGGAGCACCTCCCACACCAAGAGAACGTGGCCCCCGGGCAGGAGGTTCCCCTTCCTCTGCAGGTGAAGTCCACTGTGGCTTCTAGACTCTGAGCATAGCCTGCTGGGCTGTAAGGTACCCAGCCCTGGGGGGACTCCGCTTCTGTGAGGGAAGGACGGCAGGCAAGGTGCCTGCTCCCTTGGGCATCCAGGCAGCAGACTGTTCTGAATGTGCCCTCTATTTCCACACCTGGAGAAGGTGCTCTGACCTCTGCAAAAGGCTGAGGGAGCAAACTGGTCAACGTAGGGAAGGCAGGGGACCCCAACCACCACCATGCTCATCCCGGATTCCCTGTATCATCAGCAGCCTTGGTTTGAAAGCTGCAGCTAAAAATGCAGATGCGACTGAGGAGCCTGGGAGGGGCCTGGGAGGGCTGGTCAGCAGGCCGCGTCCTCCCCACGGCAGGCTGCAGACAGGATCCAGACCAGGGGCAACAGCGACTCTGCTTTGCCCAGGACTGCCAGAAAGCCCTGTGCTGCCCAGCCAGGACTCAAACATCAGGGGCCTTGGGGATCGCATCACCTGCCGGTGGGAGCCCAAATGCCACCCCCACCTTGAGTGACCCACCAGTCCAGGCACAGCCCCTGTGGATGGGGCACATGGGGCCTGGCACTTGAGGTACTTAAGGACAAGCCTTATTCCCCTACGAGATGCCCCACAGGGCCACAAGAGAAAAGCAGATATTAAATAAATACGTTCTGACCAGTTGGCTGTTGATTCTCACAGCCATCTCCTGGTCTTAAATCAAGGCAGTTGCTGAGGTCACAGAGCTGGGCCTGGAGCCCTGGGGCCACAGGGAGGCAGACATAGTGGTGGGGGCATTGGAGCCACAGGCCAGGAGGAGCCGGCTATGGTCAGTCTCCCTGCCTGGGGCTGAGCAAGGGGATGGCTCCCAGGGCTCCCTGCAGTCCGGAGAGCCAAGAAGCTTGGTCAGTGGACTCCTCCCTCTCCTGAGAGAGCTCCTCTACCAGGAGCCCTTAGCGCCCCAGTGTGTCCACAGAACCATTCACCCAGCAGGTGCCCAAGGACCTCTCCCATGCTGTCCTTGGACGAGGCATCCAAGGCGGCCAAACCTCACCAACTGGAACAGTAAGTCCTGGCTGCTCCGCATCCAGACAACCCGTTCAATGATGCTTAGGCTCCAGCAAGAATATCTATTTTCTCCTATAAGCCCTGTAATCGGGGGCATGGGAAGCCTGCAGAATCCAGAGAAAGTGTCCTTCCATATTGGAAGCACCGGGGGTTAAAAGTTTGTCTTGTAAGAAACAATGGAAGATGAGAGAAAGACCAAAATGTCCCCCTCCTGGGTTTAGTATGACAGCAATCCGGAAATTCACGATCCTGTTTAAGGTGCAGCAAATACCGAGGGCAATGCGACAGAGCCCACGCCCGGTGGTTGGCTGGAGACAGACACTGATCATGACCCAGCTCTGTGACTTCCCAGTCGGTGACCCCGCCCCCGGGCCCCACCCCTCCGAGGAGGGACACTCTACCCACAGACTGGCAGGTGTGTGCAGGGCGGGAGGCAGAGGGAGAGCCAGTGAGCCCTGCAGAGCTGCGAGCACCTGCCCCCTCTGGGAGCTGCCTCACTGGAAAGATCCTGCCCCGAGGGTCTGGTTCTGGAGGAAGAATCTCAGCAGATGGCAAGGGTCTTGGCTGCCAAGTCAGTATAACCAACACTTGCAGCCTCTGACCTGGGTCGGGGGCAGGTCATTTACCACCTGCCCCAGGGGCCTGTCCCATCTGTTGGCGACGAAGGGGACTGATGCCAGTAGCTGTTTACCCCAGTAGCACTTTGCATTCATGAGCTAGTGACACGTGGGCGGACGCCAGCATCCTGGGATGCTGAAAATAAGGTCCAAGAGGGCAGCATAAGGCCGTGGGAAACACAGATGTGAGGCCTGCCTGGAAACTCCTGTGGGACTCTGGAAGTAAGAACCCAGAGACCTAGGCTTGGTTTACAGATGCACTAATTAGCCCCAGCTCAAACCAGCACACTCGGATCTCTTGATTTCCCTGTGATCCAGTGGCAGGAGGACAGGAGCTGTCCTCACGAGGCAGGCAGAAGGCTGCCATCAGGGCCCGGAGCTGTAGGCTCCTTTGCAGATGACCAGGGAGCCTTTCCCCCGTGAAGTCAGGTATTTCTCCGGAACAGCCTTTCTCCCCAGCAGCCTGTAAACTCCTCCAGGACACGGACTGTTTCTCACTCGCTCACTCAACAAGTACTTGTTGAAGGCTATGCTTTACCAGTCGTTCAGCAAGCATTTGCTCTGTGCCCACTCTGTGTTAGGTAAGGAACAGGCGGGGGTGCGGGGACATGGACCTACCATGGACGTCACCTGTCAGTTCCCAGGAACAGACACTCCTGCAGGCATCAGAAGAGCCCCAGGGGTGGGGGCCGCGTGGAGCTGGAGAAGAGCTCACAGCTCACCTGGGCCTGGAAGGACAAGCAGATCTCACCTGGTAGAAGGGAACGCCAGAGGCCCGGGCCTGGCCCGGTGTCACGGGTAGCTGCAGGGCAAACCCCTCTCCGACCTTCCTGGACAAGTCCAGTTCCGAGGGTGCAGGAGGGGTCGGTGGCAGACTGGCTGGGTGTTGAGGGCATCTGCACAATAGAGCCACCCCATGCAGGATGCCAGAGTGCAAGTAGGGGGAAGATGGCATACTCACGGAGGGCAGCCCCGCCGGGGCCTGGAGCACAAGCTGGAGAGGAGGCGTCCGTGGGGCAGGCCCCCATGGATGGATGAGAGGCTGAGATCCCGGGAGTGGGTGGGCTGAGGTGTGGTGGGAGACGGGCTACGGGAGGCAACGAGAACTAGTTCCTTCAGGCCGAAGAAGTGACGTACAAGCAAGGAAAGGGGACAAGCCTCATGGTGTTGGGCAGGTAATCCTGTGGCTACCAGCACTGGCAGGGATAGTGAGCGTGCGTGCGTGCGTGTGTGTGTGTGTGTGTGTGTTTACAATCACATGCATGTGTATGTTTCCTGGCTCTGTCTTCTGAGAAGGCCATGGGGTAGCAATCAAGAGGGCTGGCCATCACTCCCATTTGCATCTTTGCTTCTAAATGCCCATCCTCACTGAAGGAAATGACACAGCTTGGAGAAACGATGGTGTCAGGGCTATAGTTCGAGATGAATCTGGAATGTTTGTGCCAGGAAGCAACCAGGTGCTCCAACACTGATGGAGGCATATCATGAGGCATGAAGTCAGCCTGAGGGGCTCCCACTGGGCGAGTCTGGAACAGTTTGAGCATCAGAACAAATAATGACAGTCACATATTTGAGCCCATTGAATAAAACAGGGAATGATGGATCCATATAAATAAACGAACAAAGTAAAGTTTGTCGAGGAATTGGATATTTACAGTTTCAAGGCACCTTCCCCTGAAATACTTACTGATTACCAAGAGAAAAAAAAGGAACTTCATAGAAAAGAAAACTCAAAATGGATGAAAGATCTAAATGTGAGACAAGATTCCATCAAAATCCTAGAGGAGAACACAGGCAACACCCTTTTTGAACTTGGCCACAGTAACTTCTTGCAAGATACATCCACGAAAGCAAAAGAAACAAAAGCAAAAATGAACTATTGGGACTTCATCAAGATAAGAAGCTTTTGCACAGCAAAGGATACAGTCAACAAAACTCAAAGACAACCTACAGAATGGGAGAAGATATTTGCAAATGACATATCAGATAAAGGGCTAGTTTCCAAAATCTATAAAGAACTTCTTAAACTCAACAGCAAAGAAACAAACAATCCAATCATGAAATGGGCAAAAGACATGAAGAGAAATCTCACAGAGGAAGACATAGACATGGCCAACATGCACATGAGAAAATGCTCTGCATCACTTGCCATCAGGGAAATACACATCAAAACCACAATGAGATACCACCTCACACCAGTGAGAATGGGGAAAATTAACAAGGCAGGAAACCACAAATGTTGGAGAGGATGCGGAGAAAAGGGAACCCTCTTACACTGTTGGTGGGAATGTGAACTGGTGCAGCCACCCCGGAAAACTGTGTGGAGGTTCCTCAAAGAGTTAAAAATAGACCTGCCCTACGACCCAGCAATTGCACTGTTAGGGATTTACCCCAAAGATTCAGATGCAATGAAACACCGGGACACCGCACCCCGATGTTTCTAGCGGCCATGTCTGTGGAAGGAGCCTCGGTGCTCATCGAAAGATGAATGGATAAAGAAGATGTGGTTTATGTATACAATGGAATATTCCTCAGCCATCAGAAACGACAAATACCCACCATTTGCTCTAACATGGATGGAACTGGAGGGTATTATGCTGAGTGAAGTAAGTCAATCGGAGAAGGACAGTGTATGTTCTCATTCATTTGGGGAATATGAATAATAGTGAAAGGGAATATAAGGGAAGGGAGAAGAAATGTGTGGGAAATATCAGAAAGGGAGACAGAACATAAAGACTTCTAACTCTGGGAAACGAACTAGGGGTCGTGGAAGGGGAGGAGGGCGGGGGGTGGGGGTGAATGGGTGACGGGCACTAAGGGGGACACTTGACGGGATGAGCACTGGGTGTTATTCTGTATGTTGGTAAATTGAACACCAATAAAAATTAATTTATATATAAAAAAAGAAAAGGCGGGCAGACACTACCTTTGTCAAATGATCACAATGACCACCGTTGGCAAGAGGACAATGGAGTCATGAGCCGCCCTGAGACATGGGGAAGGCAGGCATCACTGTGACATTCCTGCCAAAGACACATCTACTGAATCCTGTCGCAAGGGCACACCACGTAAACCCAAACTGAAGGCCACCCTAGAGCAAGCTGGTTAGAAATATCTGAGATCACCAAGTAATCAAAGTCAAAGGAAGACTGAGTAATTATTCCAGACCAAGGGAAACTAAAGACTTGGAAGAACTCAGGGCAACCAGTGATTCCAAACCAGATGCAGACCCTCGAAGTACAAAGGACACTGGTAGGACAACTGGCATAACTCGAGCGGGTTGTCAGTACTTGATGGTAGGTAGTACCCATGCTAATTTCCTGATTTGGGTGGCATGCTGAGGGTGTAAAACAGAATGCCCTTGTTTGTGGGAAATAGGCATTAAAAAATCCGGGGGTGACAATGCATTGGTCCAGGTACCTGCTTTAAAACAGTGCAGAAAAAAGATTCTCACTACTGTCCTTGCAACTTTTCTATAAGTCCGTGCACAATCACAAAATTACCTCCTCCTTTTTTCTTCTACAGGAAGGAATATCCTGGTGCAGGGGAGTATCTGGTGAGAAGTCAGCAGAGCTAGGCCTGGAATCCACCTGTAGGCCACGAGCTCATTATGTGATCCAGGGAAGTGTGGAGTGATGGGAGAGACACAAATTTCAAGATCATGGGAACTGTGTTCCAGTCTTTGAGTTGCCACTCACACAATGAATGGCTTTGCACATGCTTTCCACTTCCTCTCTCCTACTTCAGAGATACACTGTGAAGACTACCTCATTCATGCCTGAATATTTACTCAGCAGGCACTAAATGTTCTGGTGACAGATCTAGGTGCTGAGAATACAGTGAAGAATAAACATATCCTTCCTCCATGGAGCTTATACCCTAGCAGAGATGGAAACACACACAAGGAAAATAATCTGTATATGCAATGAGCTTTCAGAGAATTGTAAGGCCTGTGAAGAAGAATACATCAGGCAAGGCCTTAAAAGGTGGTGAGGGTGGGGAGGTCAGACAAGAGAAGTTGGATATTTTAGGAAGAAAGAGACAGAAAAATAAAATGATCACAGAAAACAAAATCAAGAAAATACAGACCACAAAAGTAAAAAAACTATAAAAACAAAACATGTAACAGAATAAACAGTAAAGACCAACACACGTGCCATATCGAGGAATGTAAATGGCCTACACTCACCTATTAATGAAAAACTCTTTAAAGTTGGCTCGCAAACCATAATTCAACTCCATGATTCATCTAAGAGAACCACATGAAAAAAAAAAAGGAAATCTCAAATGTTTAAAATAAAATGATAAACAAAGGCATATCAGCCAAACAAAAAGCAAGCAGGGATGAAAGTTACAGTGTTAGACGAGGCAACAAACACCGAAGGAGACAGAGAAGAGCAACTTAAGTGACAGTGGGCTCAGCAGAATGAGAACAAGGAGGACATCTATGCACCAAGGAACATCCACACTTGTGCTGCATGTACTACAGGACACAGGGCCACCACGTCAATGGACAGGAGTCCACTCAGGCTGAGGAGGACCCACAGCAGCAGCAGGTGTAATTCACATGTCTAAGTCTGCAGTGGGTCAAGTAAGTGAGGGTCCCAGGGACCTAAGCAATGTAACTGATGAGGAGAGGTTAAATGATGTATTTTGCAACTCAATCTGCCTAAAACAAGGAATATGCCTTCCTTTTAACTGTCTATGGAGTGGTCACAAAAAAGCAAAAGAAACCTCAGTGAATTCTCAGAGGTGGAAATATCACTAAACTGATTACAATGCCATTACATTAGAAAGTCAGAACAAATCCAGGAAACGAAACAAAACATGTAGGTTTTAAGCAACTCTTGGGATAAAGATGAAACAAACTAAAATTGCAAAGTGCCTAAAAAGTAACAAACATGAAAATGGTAAATATCAGAACACAGGAAATGCAGTAATTATAGGAAAATTCATAGCCTTAAAATAATGATAGCAGTAACAGGAAATTTTAAATAAATGGATTAAATATCCAGTTCAATCAGTAAGGACAAACTAGCACAGTGAGCTCCAGTAAAGCAGAAAGAAGATGGGGGACACAATCAGAGAGAAGAGAAGGGACAAGAACTGACAAAGAGAGCAGATCATCTATTAGCCAGCTGAATCAAGAAAAGGAAGAGAAAGCAAAATTATATTAAGGAAACAGAAGTGGGGAAATGACCACGGTTCGAGAAGAGACAGTTAAATAGTTAGAAACTTAAAAACAAAATGAGCTCTTTCTGAAGTTATATAAAAATATGAAAGCTGTCCCATAGGCACAGAGTTTTGATTTTGCAAGATGAATAAGTAGAGGTCTGCTGGGGGACAATATGAATGTAGTTAATTCAACTGGACTATACCCTTAAAAATGTCAAGATGGAAAATCTATGAGTATCTAACCATAATTTTAAGTAAACAAAAGAGAAAGAAAAGTAAGAAAATGAGTGAAGCAAATACCCAAGCAAATATTAAAATATACTACAAACCCGTAATAGTTACGAGGGCAGTCCTGGCTCATGGGTGGACAAGACAATGAATAGAAGTGAGTCTAAAAATTTTCCTGAACATATGAGAAAAATGACCTCACTTATTAGCAGAGAAAGGTTATTATTAAATGACTTGGAGACAAATAAATAGTTTTCTGGGAAAAGGCTGGATGCATGCCACATAAATAAAAGACCTAAATGTTAAAATGGGTGAGCCCATGGAAGTGTGAGAACTTAAAAGATCTATATAATCCAGGCGAGGGAAGTCTTTCTAAGCACGACACAGGAACAGAGGATATTTTTAAAGAACTTGCTAACTTTAAAGTAAGCATCTTCCAGTGCGCCTCACTCCCGTGGGGGACTGGCACCCTTACTTGTTCCAACAACGTTTATCAGAGCAAAGGATCAGAAACCACCCGAGGGTCAGCCAGAGGCAGGTAAGTGAAGGACAATGCATCCGACGGCGGTAAGAGCGTGGAGGCCCCACGCATGCTGCTGGGGAGCGACGCCCGAGACGCGTCCCTAAGTGAGAGAGACAAGCGGCAGGAAGCTCTCACATGCTCCCACTGAGGACAAAGCCACCGCGGGTGCCTGCGGAGTGTGGGCAGGGGGACAGGGTGGCTCCGGGGGAGGACAGCGGTAGGAAGGAGACTTCGCACACAGCTTGGTGCACCTCTTGAATTCTGAGGCTCGTTTGTGCAGGTTTCTTTGCAAAGGAAGCCGAGCACACACTGATGCACGGCCTCGCCCAGGTTATGGCGGGGGGCGGGGGGGGCAGGCGGTCGGCTTCTGATCGGGGTCTCTCCCTTTGAGGCAGGGGTGCAGACAGAGGGAGCCTTGCCGGGTCAGGCCTGGGATCATTCCTTACTCTGCCACCCAAGTGCTGGTGATGGGGACATGATCGCTCTGATTTTCAAGCTTCCTTTCTATAAAACAAGGGTGGTTTTCCCAATCTCTCAGAGTTGTTGTGGGGCCCGTGTGACATGAGGCACATTTGACACCGGCAGAGGCACATCACAAGGTCGTTGTGTCAATAGGCGGTATGAGTCTGAGAGCCGGGACATTTCTTGGCTTGGTGGCTCAGGCTGTCATGACCAGGGTGCACAGGCCCCCACCCGGCACACAGCGGGCTCTGCGTGGACGGTCCAGTAACAGCCCTGGGTCCCCCTCCCCCATCAGACCGGGAGCGTCTCGAGGGCAGGGATGGAGTTTAACTTACACGCGGGTCCCCGGCACCTGGAGCGGTGCCTGCTACAGAGCGGACGGTCAGCAGCAGGAACCTACTGAACGAACAGGCAACCCAAGAACCCGCATTCTCCGTGCAACCTAGGGTAACAGAAACCCCTGAATATGATGACCGTCCAGAGAGGGCACGTTGCTCCCTGAGGCAGGGCGGCTGGTGTCCCCACACGGGTCTCATGTGCCTGCTGCTTCCTAGACCTGTTAGCCTCACGCGTGTGCGAGCTGCCTGCATGCCACGGCTCGGGGCCGGAGCACGCGGTGGGGCTTGCTTGATGAGGATTTGGAGGATGCGCAGTGGAAACCTCCGCCACGTAATGGAGCCAACACGTAATCTGCATTCCCTGGCAGTCTGTGAGGGTGCAGGCCATCCCTGCGGCACCCGGGAAGCTACGGAAGGCGGCACCAGCCAAGGGAGGTAGAAGGGGGCACGGCTGCGGGACACCCGAATTAGCTCAGCCTGGTTAGTCACCACGACCGGTACTGGTGGAATGGACAGTCGGGGAGCATGCGGGGCTCTACAACCTGGAGGCGCAGCCCCACACAGTTCACAGGACAGGTTCCAGATGGAGAGGAGAGGCCTCTGGGAAGCTGCAGCCCGACCAGGCCAACGTGGGGTCCTGTCCCTGGCCCTGCCACAGCTCTGACCTGCCCCGTCCTGCCTTGCCTTTGGATGCACCCCAGAATCTCAGCTTCCTCCTCTCCATGACCAACGGGCACACAGCAACTCCAGGGGCCCCCCACTGGCCCCTGAGATGCCAGGATGCAGGCATCTCTTCACGCCTTCACTGAGCACTCGGTGCCCTTGGCATCTCCAGCTCGTCCACCTGCCTGAGGACATCACTCCACGAGGAAGCAGCAGAGCCAGGACCAGGACGCTCAGCAGCTGGTGCCAGCAGCAGGCCCGTCCCCCAGGTGATGCCACCCCATCACACAGCCAACACGGACATGTTTGCGCTCTACCACAAAAATAGTACAACTTCAGAGAATCCTTGTAGACAGCATGACCCCACAACACAAAAAAGCTCACCGTGCAGGGTGGTGCGTGTGATTTACAGAGCGATGAACATCTTGGAACAGCAAGCGAGCAAGTGCTAAGTTGCCTCAGGTCCACTTGATGAAATTGTAACAGCGCACGAGAGTAAGATACGTTTGTAACATGGGGAGCACTGGTGTTTTGTCAGGCAAATAAAAAAGGGACACAAAAGTACAAATATGGTATGATCATCTCTATAAACAAAATTTAAATTTGAAGACACCAAAAAGGCTTAGAAAGACACAAAAATCCGATGAAATAGAGGTTGTTTTGGGGGTGAGTAAAGGGCGATTTTTCTCAGTCCAACTTTTCTGATTTTTCCCTAGCTTTCCACAGCAAGAATAGAAAACTTTGATCATGTGATCTAGTGGAACGGCCACGATCCCAGTGTGAGGACACCTGGCCCTGACCCTGGACCAGGCACCACTTGGCTGGGCGGTGCTGGACAAGACCCCTGACCCGGCCGAGCCACAGAGTCCTCACCTGGAGAAGGGCACACTTAACGCGCAAGGCTGTCGAAGTGACACTGTGACATCCTCGCACCTTGCCCACCATGTGACACACACGTGCAAAACGGTTAAATAATAGCTGTTATCTTGTTGAGTTGCCCACCCAAGCCCATTCTCATTGGAGAAAGAAATCTGTCAGCCAGGGCCACGTGGGCCGATGTCCGGCAGCTCAAGAAGCACCTGTAAGTGCTCAGGTAGGTGAGGGCCCAGCTTGGCAGCCTGCACAGTGAAACCTGAAAGCCCTCAGGTCAGGGGCCCTGTGAGAACAGTCAGGAGAGGCCCATCACGGCGGGGCACAGCCAACGCCACAGAGCCTCGGTCCTGGGTGGTGTGAGGGGCTGAGGCCCCGACATGTCGGACCCACAGCTCACATGACAGGAGGTGGGCACTGGCATGTCCTGAGGCCAAGGATGGGGCTCACAGGGGGCTGGGGAAGCAGGCAAAACTGCCCACCAGCTCTCATGGGCCACCACACGGGAACTGCGCTCACAGCACGGGAGGGAAAGTGACCTCAGAAATCCTTGTTCCCACAATGTCCACGTCGCCATCAACAGTCACATATTCCTTTGACCCAACAGCTCAAGAGTCTAACATTCATGTCTTTTGACTCAGTAACTCCAAAACCAGAAAATTGGTTAGAAAATCAAACAAAAATCTGTTCATAAAGATGTTCACTGGAAACAGCCAGTTATGGTAGCAAGCAAATTATGACAATCCGACCGGGAAAACATTGTGCGTGGTTTCTGGGGGGTGTGGATCCTGCGAGCGCAGGACCTCAGCATGACCGGACACCCTGGACACCACAGGTAGGGCACCCAGCTGCCCTGCTGGGGGAGCTGCAGGGAAGCAGCTCCTGTCCTGCCAGCAAGGCTTCCGGGCACAAATGCCTCCCAGGCCCTAGGATTATTTTTTCAAAAGCATCTTCTCTGGGGTGGTACTGTTAACACCTGTTATCTACCAACATTCTGGTATGCACATGACGTGTGCAGGGCAGTGGACCCAAATGCTGCTAACAAGCAGAAGAGGAAAGAGGCCTGTAAGGACTCCAGTGTGGACTCAGGGACTCCTGCTGGGCTCTGGAAGGAGCCTGGACCCTGTAGGGCCCACTGCAGGGCGTGGCTACTGTGTGGCTGTTCGGGCCCCGGGCAAGTTCTTTTGAGGGACAGGATACGTTAACACAAGTTTTATTTCATTTTGTTTCACAGGACGGGCCCCCTGGGGCCTGTCCCAGCCCTAGAGGCAGGAGGCTCTGGGTGTCTGACTTGCTCAGCTCCCCACATCTGGTGGATGGAGCTGGCTGTGCCCAGGTAACCAAGAGATAGGACCTTCCAACCTAGAAAATGGTCTGGGGGCCAAGAGAAGCCACCACAGGTGCACACCCTGATTCTCTGCGGAAATGCGTCCCCCTCCTTCTCAGGCTGGATGCATGGAAGGAGCCACCTGGTGTAACATGTGGTCCACTGGCTGCTGCCACGCCGGCTACTCACGGGCCTCCCCCGGCCTTCATCTGTGGGAGCAGGGGGGCCGGCAGAGGGGCAGGTCCCCCCGCAGTACAGGGGGCCTCACAGGCTGATGGGGAGCCAGGGAAGGCCAACGGGAAGGCCCCCTGCTCCTGGAACAACTCCCAGGTGTTTCTAGCATGTGAAAGGGGAGATTACACTTTAATTAACTGGGCAAAAGACTGATACTAATTTACGATGATACCTGGGGTTATATATATATACACACACATATATCTCGCTGATTGCTAGCTTCTGACCTAGAATAGATAATGAAATCATTTCCAGAAAATAATAAAGCCTCCCACGTCAACAAAAATACATTCCGTTTGTTCCTCAACAAAATATGTCGGGCTGCTATCAGGAAGGCACAGCCCAGGATAGAAGCTGCTGGAAGCAAACACGCAGGTGCACTGCTTGAGGTGCTAAATCATGGTGAACGCTCACGGGTTGCAGACGAGTTATGGTGCTTACCAAAGACGCTCTCTTCTGTACTGACCCTGTGAAAAGCTGTCAAAGCTCATCCAGGGAGGAGTAAGAGCAAGAGGGTAGCACGTGAATCCCTTCCACCACTCAACCACACACAGACTGAAGACGTGCCCACGTGGAAAAGGCCAAGTGCCGCTGCAGAGGATGCCCCACGTTGCAGCAGCTGGGACTAGAGGGGTCTCGACACCAGTTGCCATGTGTGCGGATGCTGAGGGCGCTGACCCTTTCACAAGTGTGTGCTGCCAGGACATGCCTGGAGGGCCAAGCTCAGGCCCTGTGACTTCCGTGGCTTGACCTGCCACGGCCAGCTGGCCGGCACGACCTCACCCGCGGGAAAAGATGCCCGCGCAGAAACGCCGCGTGTTCACCCATGGGTGCCGGGCGGTACTCACCCCACTGCAGAGGAGCCAGCTGCAGGTGCTCCAGGACGAGCTGGTTCAGGAGTCCTTCTATGCTCGCCTCGCCTCTGCGCTTCAGGGAGGGGTGAGTGCCAGTCAAGGAAAACACGGCTCCTGCGGAGACCCAGGGACAGGAGGAAGAGTTCTGGAAGTTTCTATACAGTCCCGGACGGGAAACCTCCCACAGCACATCTAGGTCTCCCTCCTCTCAAATGATGTCCAACCAACCACCGGGAATGATCTGAGTGTGGAAAACACGCACAGAAATAGATCAAGTGGCTCTCCTCCCTCAACCCAAATCAGGTAAATCAAGTAACTGTCGTACAAAGAAGGGAAACGCATGGGGATAATTTTAATCCCACAGCTATTCTTGCTGGGTGGGGGTGGGGGGGATACAGGAAGTGGAAAGTTGTGTCTCCTTAATAAAGCCGGCGGATGGCTCATCGTTCAATGTAACCAAGTGCATTTCTGGACGCGCGTCGGCTGTGTGCTGGTTTCATGTCTGTCGTGTTATACATCTTGATGTAATTACACATATTGTGACAAATGGGCTCATTTAGGCGAGTTTACAATGGAGGAAGTCACAGTCTCTCGGCACGTCTGAGCGGATGAGGAAATTAGGTTTAGAAATGCTGAAAACAGATGTGTCCTGGGCACTAATATTAAACAGCCAATGTGGCTCTCAGAAACAGATCTGCAAGCCTCTTTCCCTTTTCCTACGTCAACTAAAGCCACAGAATCTAAGTTGTAATCAAATGGAAAGAATTTAGTCCCTGACATTCTTCCCTGATTAGGGAAATGAGGAGAAAACCCGCTTTTTTCTGCCTTCAGCAAGTTGATCGCATTCAACAAACACAGAGCATGTCCGACCCAGACGGAGATGGAGACTCAGGGAGGGCACTGAAACCAGACGTGAGCCTGAACTTGAGAAGATGTAAGCTTCTCGACGGCACGGGGACGAAGGGAGGACAGCTGCGGGACGAGGCCCTGCAGGCAGAGCAGACCAGGGCCGAGGCTGGGGGTGCAGGGGCACCGCGAGGCACCACACGGTCCTTGAGCATCCGGCGAACCAAAGAGAGCAGGGCTGGCTGCACAGCAAGGGGCTCCCACCAGCACGGTGACCTGTCAGGGCCCCCGCCTCCCCGTCCTCCCACCAGCGCGGTGACCTGTCTGGGCCCCCGCCTCCCATGTTCCGACAGCAGGGGCAGCTGTTTCCACCCACCAGAAGGGCAGACCGAGTCCACAGAACAAGTGAACTGTGGGGCCCACACTTGACCGAAGGCCCCGCTGGCCCTGCCCCCTGAAAGGAGGCATCTTTCCTGCCAACCCCACAGATGCCCTGCCCACCAGGTGCGTCACCACAGCTCCGTATCCTTCCCCTCCGCAGGCCACATGGAGGGGAGGGGCACCCACTTCTTGGCACAGGGGGTGGGGTGCGCAGGCCAGCAGCGGAGGATCCTGCTGGTTTCCATCCCCCGATGGCAGCCGAGGCCCCGCAGGGGACAGCAATGCTCAGCTCTGTCACCTTTGACGAGCCACATCTGACACTCCTCACGAGGAACCTGCTCAGTAGGAACCCAGCATCGGGGATGTGCAGGATCTCAGGGGTGACCGTGTCAGGATTGGGGGCAGTTACTCCCTACAGGTACGTCATGGACGGGCCTGGGCAGGCATGCAGGCCTGGGGACCCCGCATTCGGCACTCCCACCCCTGCGGCCGGGAGCCCAGGGGGCTGACACAGACAGCGAGGCTGACACGGGGGCTGGCCCGTGCCTCACGTGGAGGCTAATTGTGGCCGAGCCAAGCTCCAGGACGGGGGACCCTCTCTGCCCACAGCCTCCTGCCGTCTCCCCCCTCCAGCTTCCTCCTCCGAGCCTGCCTCAGGCTCTGGGCACCTGCTCAGCACCGGGAGTGGCCCAAAGCCAACTGGGCCTGTTCCCCCTGCAATGGGGAGAGCTTGTCTCCATTAAGGACCCTGAACTCCTAGAAGCTTGTTGTCCCCAGATCTGGGCATTTAGGTCCGCGTGGGGAGTGTCTGTGACTGGCTCCAGGCTCCCCAGGAGGAAGAGGAGGTCAGCCCGCTGGTTGGACCGCCTGCTTGCACAGCAGCCGAAGAAAACGGGCTTCTCAACTCCAGCGCCCAGGTAACATGACCTGTGCAGACCGCCACACTCCAATGTAAATGGCAGCCCACTCTCAATTCTCAGAAATTTAATTTTCTCAAGAGGAATTGCTTAGTATTAAGAATTTATTGAAAAAAAAAACTAAAAAAAAAAAGAATTTATTGGCTGGGAAAGTCTCCATGTTTATGAACACAACACCGTACGGTGTTTAATTTCCACGGATAACGACTGAAAGGTTGTTTTTTCTTCCTTGCAATCCACAAATCTGAATATTCTAATTTTAACATATGACACTCTGTATTAAATTACTTCTTAAGGTAAGGAACGGGACAGGAAGACAATCTCACCAGGGGAAGGTGCAGAGCTTTCTTGGAGAAAGAGGGGAGCACTCTGCTGGGCTTTTAGGCCAAACATTCAGACCCCATCCTAACCCTATGGGTTTGCATGGGTGTGAGCGTGCACAGACCCTAATAGCCAAGCTCACTTTCTGGGGGAAGCCTGGCCTGAGCACCTGACATTATCTAAGTGACCCAAATCCCATCATACACTAAATACTCTGCCAATTTTGCAGAGAAAGCAATGGAGGCACAGAGAGGTTAGGCCACTTGCTCAAGGCCACACAGCCACGATTAGTGCCCAGACAGTCTGACTCCAGAGTCTGGGTTCTCACTCACCGCTAAAAGCCTCTAAATTAGACAGCAGACAACAACGTTAAGATCCAAAAGGTCAAGTTCTGTGTATGGGCCCGTACACACACCAGTGGGAGTGGCACACATGTATACAATCACAAATGCACATGTGGTGTCCCACTCCCCCCAGGACTCACCCCACAAAACCCTGGCTGGCTTTGGACCCTCTTGGCATTGCCAAAGGAACACCGACAGAAATTACCCCTCAGGCCAGAGCTCTCACGGGGAGAAACCAGGCACCCAAAGGAAAGCTCTGCCAGCTTCTAAAAAAGCAACCGAGACAGTCCTAACATTCCAGCTGCCTCTCCCCAAAACAGCTGAAGGAGACAGTGCTGTTTCTCCCCGGATGCTTTCCCTGCGAGAATCCACGGGGCAGAGATCTGCAGGAAAGCAACACCAAGAGCGGACACACAGGAGACGTAGCACAGGTGAGGGTCTGGATCTGCCTGCACTGGGGTAACTGCGTGCCTCCCGGTGTTAGCTCACACCACGCTGCCAGAAATCGCATCGCAACCCACGCACAGACACCCACGTTCTATTTAATTACCAGCAAACAGAACAGTATGTTCCAAAAATGCTCCATTCCAGGACTTCCTAAAGGCTGCACAGGCCACATCTGCTCCGAAGTCACTCTCCCATTCATGCAACGGAGCTGCATGAAGCCCTCCTCCAGCGCAGGCACGCACCGCAGTGGGTGGGTGGGGGCCTCCCTCCACTGTGATATGGGCTGTGGCACAGGCTCTCCACGAGCCCTGAGACCCAGGTATCCACCAGCAGGAGGGCTCTATGCTGGTGCCTTCTCCATACCCCGAGTCATTACCAGCCCCCTGCTAGATGGCTGAGGACAAAGATAGGGTGGTGAGGCTCTGCAGATGTATCCGCTCCACAGGCTCTGTAGAGTTGCGGAGAAATAGGCCCAGGTGTTGCCCTCAAAGAACCTGTGGTCCGGAGGAGTAGGTGACCTGCTCCCCCCATCTGTGCTCCTCCAGCCCCATCGAGGTCCCTCTCCTATTGAACGTGGGAAGCCCACATTACCCATCCATGAGGACCACACACCTCTGATCTGTGTCCTCACCACCTCGCGCACACCTAGTGCCCTGTGGTGGGAGACAGGAGGGAGGACACCTCCACCACCCACGGGTTCCTAGGTGCCTTGACCCAGACCCCTCACGGGGAGATCCATGGGACATAATCACAAGGCTGCTCTCCCCTTCCCAGGCTCCATATTTCTTCTTCCCTCCTCTTCCACCTGCTGACTCCTACTTTTGAACCAAGGGCAAAGCCCCTAAGTGGAGCACCCCCCACATAGACACACACTCACATGGTATCTCGACAAGGCTCTTTATGACTGTACTGCAAGGATTACAGTATTACAGCGATCAATGATCAATGCCTCAATATCTATCTTCCTGGCTGCATCATGAGTATCTTTTTCATCTTTCCAGTGCCAGGGTCTTGCACGATGCCTGGGCCTCAGTGGTAGCTTGATAAATGTTGAGTGAAAGCATGTGTGCACAGTTACATGACTTCAGGCATGTGGAAATGGGTGGTTTTCATCGGAGACGGACTTCACTGGTACGGGTTGCCCACAACACTCACTGCTAGAGCAAGGAAAGTAGGACCCTCCGATGGGATTGCGTTGGCATCACCACAGGGTGACTGGTGGAGCCCTCGGCACAGAGCCAGCCACAGGTGTGAGGACAGAGAGCCTCAGGAAGGTGGGCAATGTCCTTGCTGTGAGTGACAGATGGCCATGAGGCCTGGCCCATTACCCAGCAGCACAGGTACTGACACGGAGTATGGCTGGGTTTCTTGGCTAAAATGAGCCCACCTCCCTGCCCAGGAGGCTCAGGCTGGACGCAAACACACTCCCAGGCAACACTGGCCCAGTTCCGTGGACTCCTCTGTGGCCACCACTCAGCACTGCAAGCCTGACCACAGCCACCACAGGGCTGGTTTGAGTCCATCCTCGTTACTTGACCAGCCATAGTAGCACCACCCACCAGGACACCCTCAGGGGCAAACACAAGGAGGCATCTTTTCCAGGAGTACTTAGAAATTTTAGGCAATGGCCTCTCACTTGGGGTGGGTCTCTAAAAGGGGAAGGCATCTATCAGTCCCATGCTGGGACTCCACTTTTCCAGTCCCTAAACCAACAAGATCCATGGTGGGGGCAGGGTAAGGGGTCATCTCCCTCCCAAGGGGAGTAACCCAGGAATGGGCCAATGCTAGCCCCCAATGAGAGCACAGACCATTATGCAGGTTACTTGGCGATCATGAGGAGTGTGTCCTTCCTGGGAGCCATCACTCGCACTGAATCGGTCCCAAGCCCCCACTCTGCCACCAACTCAGGTCAGCATCTCCCTGCTACCATGGCCCCAGCGCCATCCATCTCACCCTCTGCAGAGTCTGATGAAGGACCAGAGCCCAGGGACTGGCTGGGCAGTGGAGAAAAGCAGTTACATTTCCCTTCTCTCTGTGGCTACCATGTGAAGAGCTGCTTTCTCTTTCATAAGGAAGACATCAAGCCCTCCTCCTTAGCTCATGACCAGGTCCCTGCAAAGCACTCTGTGATTTACTATAATCAAAGAGATGGAGAGGAAGTGGGATTGCATGTGCAGTGCCAGCAAAAGGAGCCAGCTTTGCTTTTTTTTTTTTTTTTTTTTTGGTTTGGGTTTCATCTAGGATCTAATGGGCCATGACTCACAGAAATTCACTCTCAGAGTGGTGACCAAGTCCCAATATAGGAAATGCTCCCAGAGGAATTCTAAGTCTCAGACTTAAAGACCTATAACCGAGTCCTGGAGAGGGGGACACAGAAGGGTATGAATGTCGGGGACACTCCTGTTGGGACGGGCTCTGTGGTGAGCACTTTACATGTTCCCTTCAACCAGCAGGATGCTGCAGTTGGCACCATGCAGATGAGGAACCAGAAGCTGGGAGGACAGTGCAGGGACTCCTCTGGAGCTCCTTCCAACTCCGGCATGCTAGTGCTTCCCCATGGCATGGCAGCTCCAGAAAGGAAAGATGATGTGCTCAAGAATATCGCTACCAGATTGGCAAAAGTCTGAAAGTTTGAAACCCCCTGATGGCAAAGCTATGGGAATAAAGGCATAAGATTCACACTCTGCTACTGGAGAAAGTTCGCTATGAATATGCAGTTTTCTTAGGCGTACAGTTTGGTGAAAAAAAAAAAGATGCAAAACAGCATATACTTTTGTGTAAAAACAAACAAAAGTCTATCTGTTCATTTAGTTTCAGAGAGAAATTCTGAAATACGTAGAAGGAATGAAGAAGAAAAATGGGCATTTGGGGAGGATGGGCAAGAGGGGAACACTCGTTTTTTTTAAATTGTGAACCATGTGCATATTTTACATATTTCAAATAAAAACTTTAGAAAAAAGTAAACAATACAGTTCTGCTGCTAACATTATGAAACCACGCTGGGAGCAGCTGTAGACCTGAAATGGTACGGTACGGGTGCACAGAGATCCTAGGTTGAGGCTGAAAAAAGTCAGTGCGCCTCATCCCACTCAGAAGGCAGAGGAGCTCGACATGCAGGTGGCTGGTGGATTTGGGTTTAACATGCACATCTTCATGTTTTTTCTTTTCCTGATTCCCTCCAGGGGTGTAAAATTAAGACCTCAGAACATGGCATATTACTCCCTCTCACAAAAAAAAAAAAAAACAAAACAAAACACCACAACAGATATTTGAGGCAGATCGCACCACAGTGCTTGCAAAATAGAAATAGTGCCTAATGAACGTGGCCAGGATGAGGAGCTTTGAAATGATTAGAGGAGCAAGTTAGCGTGTGAGTAATTACAAAGTTGCCAAATGGCACTGGGGCTTTGGAAACCATTCCAATAGCATATTTCTGTATTAATTTGCTTTCGGACGTGAGCCATAAAATTATACAGCTGAGCTAATAAAGCTAATTACCTGCATGCACACCCCTTCCCTTTCAGCCCCATAAGCCACCAAAAAACAGTCTGGTGTCTGAGCCTAAACACACAAATGCAAAGCCGGCTGACCAGTCGGTTGGGCAGCTGCCCTCATCTCTCGTTATTACAGGCAAGACTGCAACATCCCATAATGAAGGCGGAGGTGGCAGCGGCTACTATTTCTTAAATACACAGACCTTGGCATTTGGGGCAAGAGATTGATAAATGATAATGGAGGCTATAATCCCCATCATTGCTTCTATTAGAACATTTCCAAAGGGCTTCCCAGAGAGGCTCTTTAGCAAGTGCATAATATATATCTTTTCAATTTAATATTATGTTTAAATTAAGACTTTAGAACCTGATGGGTATAAGGTAGGGACTGTGATTTCTATTCAATTTTTTTTTTTGAACTTGGGCACATGGTGAGAATAAGCAAGCTGACACATCCATGACCCTGAAGCCCATGTTCTGGACCAACTTTCTGACAGTTTGCTGTAAACGTATCAATTCTTCATAGGACATCTGGGCATGGACCCATGACCTCCACCTGACAGGCAAGGATTTTTCTGTGCACAGGGCCCGGGTCAAGCCACGGCCTTGAAGCTGCAGGTAGGTGGTGGTGGGGTCAGCCTGGCACCCAGCTTGGAGCTGGACAAGACACCTCCCTGCAGCCCCAGGGGAGACATGCCGGGCACCCAGCTTGGAGCTGGACCAGACACCTCCCTGCAGCCCCAGGGGGGAACCTGCCGGGCACCCAGCTTGGAGCTGCACCAGCCCCCTCCCTGCAGCCCCAGGGGGGACATGCCGGGCACCCAGCTTGGAGCTGCACCAGCCCCCTCCCTGCAGCCCCAGGGGGGACCCGCTGGGCACCGAGCTTGGAGCTGCACCAGCCACCTCCCTACAGCCCCAGGGGGGACCCGCTGGCCACCTAGCTTGGAGCTGCACCAGCCCCCTCCCTGCAGCCCCAGGGGAAAACCTGGTGGGAACTCTCCGTGGTGCTGAAAAAGCTCTCTCCCTTTACAACCCTTTCTAGTCACCAGGGACACAGCAATCGCACCTCCAAGCAGTCAGTAGGTCACTGTCCCGAGATTCTGCTCCTGTCCCTCACGAGGAAAGGGACGGTAACTCTGCAATAGGGCTGTGGAACTCCTATTGGTGGGCACCCAGGTTTTGCAGGTCTCCTGGGCCACAACACATGCAATGATGAATCCATGTGCCTAAACCAAAAGAGAATACAAGCTCCCAGCTCAGGTTAGCACAACTCTCATTCTACCTCTGGGGACTCCCCTAGGCAGCATCTAACTCCCCAGAAAGGAATGACAAATTCTCTTTATGGGCCTCCATGCTTGCCACTCCTACCTCAGAGACACAGCTGAGTTATCCGGAGTCACTGTCGTTTTCTCACTCCTCCTACTGGTCACAAATCCTTGGAGGTGGTGAGCCATGAGGCCTGCGGTCCAGGACTGGACCTTGCTCAGTGTGAACTTTTTCTGCTCTCCCCTCTCCAAAGCAGCAAGGACAAAGAGCAGCCATGCCTTCCCAACTATTTAGCTGAATTCAGTGCACTGCTTATGGGTGTTAGCCCCAGGAGAATAAGTGAAGTCCCTGGTCACAACCACTGTGCCTGGCTCAGGGCAGGTGCTGCTCTTTCCTGAGCATGTATTATGTGTTAGTTACCTACAGATCATCTCATAAGGACCCACAGCCCTTAAAACAATGTCAGGTCAATGAGACCTCTGAGCAGTGCACTTGGGAGTCGAAGAACCGAATGTGAACCTCACACTCCCCCTTCTTACCTGTATGTCTGTGGAAAAGGGGTGCCCCCCCTTCCTGCTCCCCTGGCTGTGATGGCTGCACCTTGCACTGTGTCTATCCTGCATTGGCCACAGGCATCTTTCCCTGTGTGCATCCCCTTCCCAGTGTGTGATCTTGACTCATACCGAGTATCTGTGAACACCTACTATGTGTATTGTACTAGCTACTAGGGATGAAAGGCCAATAAAGAGGAGAGCCTTCCTACTTTTAAGGAGACCCGTCTTTTATGCAAGAGCTATATCTTATTATTCAACATTACTAATTAAACTTACTATTTGTGCACAGCCTTTTTATTTACAACATTCTCATGTACACTCAGTTAATATTCTATGCATCTTGGGAACCATGAATGTTTGCTTCCAAATCTTTGAAAAAACAGCTAGGTGCATGGAAAAATGCAGAAAGCTAATAAAATACCCTCCTGCCCATCTTCCACTAGACCATCAGCAGTGAAATATTTGGTAACATATTGCAATTTGAAGACACGGAGCTATTTGTGAGACCTTGTCTTTATTCACGTGACTGAAGTTTACCACGAACTCGTCTTATATTTTAAGAAAAAGAAAACAATTGCTCAAACAACTCTTCCCTGGGTGAACCTGTAGCCCAGGGGGTAACCAGCCTCTCCTCTGAGCCCACAGGCCTGGGTTCTGTAAGCCTCACAGCTCACAGGAGAAAGCAGCACCATAATTTGAACCCTTGGTCATTATCCACAGCAACTGAGAGAGCTGGAAAGCCATCACATGAGAGCAGTGGACAGTGGCTTCTAGGCTGGCCGCTAGGTGAGTGTCCTCAAGGGGGCGGGGCTGCACCTCGGGCGTCCCCCCCAGGAAGATGGGCTGTTTGCACACCACGTACCAGATATGGAGGAAATACAGGTGCAGGGACTTAACCCAGCCCCACTTCAGCTCCAATAAATTAGCAGATTGTCATAAATAGAAATTATACTAATGGAAAGACTGCTTTAACTGATTAATGAGCCTCTTTCCCGTGACTGTGTTTTCCGATCTGTGCCGTGAACTTTGAGAATGCTGATGTGGGCTGCTCTCATCTCGGGAGGGGTGCCTGCATCTGGGCTCAGCTCCCTGGGGTCAGAGACCCAACTGGACAGAAAATGCCACACAGCACAGTGAGCTGCCAAGGGACAGTCTGCAATAGCTCACCTCTGCACATCCTGTTGGGCTGAGGGAGGAGCAGGAGAAACAGGGAACATCCTGCGGGGGGATGGGGCAGCCCCAACCAGCAGAGTGCCCGAGGAATGCTGCAACCTCATTCAGCTTTCTCTGGGAAATGGGGGTAACACAGAGGCCTTGGCAGAGACCAGATGCTCCTCTGCTGTCCCCAGCACAGAGCCATGTGCACCAACTCCTAAGCCAGACAGCTGGGTGCCAATCCCAGCTCTGCCACTCACTGGCTGGTGACCTCAGACAGGTCAGAGAATCTCACTGGGTCTCAGTTTCCTCATTTGTGGAATGTGCATAAAACTACTTCCTAGGGTTTTTTGTGAAAATTAAGTGAGCCAATCCACATAAATCACTCAGAACAGTACCTGGCGCTTAATAGTTGCCAGATGGGCGTTAGCGGTAATCTCCTGAATCTCTTATGTGGATATGCACATGCACAGTCATTGTCACATCAAAAGCACACAGGAGGTATACCAATCACACAGGCTGCGCATACCCATTTGTGTGATGCTCATACGCACACCATGCCACATGCACACACTGCACAATCCCCCCACCCCCCACATCACACACACACCCACAGCGCATACACACGCAGACACTACACATTCTCACGCACAGGTCTGAAACAGTGCTCTGCATGCTAGGGAAGCCCTTCCCCACTCTCAGGAGCCAAGCCTGCAATCTATGCTGGATGCCAAACCCTGATTCCTTTCAAAGTAGTTTTAAGATGTGCATGGCTACTATGGCTGGACCTGGGGGAGACAGCAACCAAATCTCTGTCCTTTTTACCTTACTCCCTCCGCACACCACAGGCCAAAGAGCCAGGGCAACCGCACGGCATCGGTGGTCAGGTACCACACTTCTCTTTGGCTGGCAATGTTGCTCCACTGTGAGATGAAAGTCCTCTGAGCCAAGTGATTACCAACAGCTCTAGAAGCTAAACTCCCTAAAGGCAGACACAAAATGCAACTCTGCATTTCACTTAAGATGATCAAGGAATCAGCCGTACTGATGACAGGAGCTGTTTGTATTAAATTCATTTAGATTAAACCGTTTCTCCTAACATGACTACTAGAAAAACATAGTGTACTGTGTTTTAAAGGGATCTTGTTTTAAGAGTTTGTTTTTCCAGGGGACAGGAAGACATGGCTCCATTAAGCAGCATCCCTGAGAATAAACCACAAGCCAGTTAGGAAGGGTCAAGGGTGAGCTAAGGCAATCCACTACACACACACAGCTTAATCTCTGTCCCTGCCTTGAAAGAGAGGAGGGGTCGGCTGAAGGCACATTCTCCTCCCTGGGAAGAAAGCAATCTAGAAAATTGAGAAGTGAGGTATAGCAGTGTCCCGGGCCAGCTGCCCCAGTCAGGACAGACCAAACTGAGGACATTGTGCCTATAGTGTCATAGGCTTGTGATTGTGAAACTCCAGCAAAAACCAGTGACAAATGTCATAGCCGTGGAGCTTCTTGGGTTCACAGAGGATGACTGGTGTTTGCAAGGCCAAACACAGACACCGCTCAGCAATACACAGTGCTCCCGGAAGCACAGCCCTGCACCCAGAACAACTACCCTGCTCCATGTCCTTCCACTGTCCAATCACTTGCATTTAAATGACCTCTGCATGCTGCATGCTGCAAAGATATTCCGTCACCTGCTCTGGGATGTCAGTCCTTAGGTATCTAAAACCTGGGCTGCAGTTGGACTCCTGGAGCCTCTACTCAGCCCTCAAAGCAGCCAGATGGTTACAAATGGTCTCCAGACAGAACAGAAGAGACACGTGCTTATCAGACCACCTGGTGGAGACGCTGCCCAGATGGTCTGAGTCGTTCGCCTTTATGGGGATCAGCTGAACTGTGCACCCAGCTCTTGCCAAGAAACCTATACGGGGTTGGATTCTGATATGTCAGCAAGTATCTCACCAACCCCTGAAATGCTCTTTGGAGGGAGATTTGCAACAAAAACAATGAAAATGAGAACGTGAGATGACACTGAGCTTGTTCCACGCTTATCCTTCATCTGTTTCCACCACAGATCGTCTGTGCATGGCTGCCCTCTGGAAAAGGAGCCAGGCTTCCAATACGGCTAATCTTGTTCATTAAGGCTCCTTTCACATATTCACCAGAGCACTCAGCATAGGGCACGTAAGCTGTTAACGTTTCAGTCTGCTCCATCGAGGAGATGGAAGCTATGCATTCACCAAATGGCTTTAATACCTACACGCTGGGGATTCCACATGGCACTGGTGCCAGGAAAAGAACACGCTCTATCAGGGCAGGGTCCACACCTGATTTTGTTCACCTCGGAGGTCCCTGGTGCCTAGCACAAGCCCAGCACACAGGAGGTCATCCATAAGTAGCTGCGAAAGGAGTAGGACACAGCATGGCTTCTTCAAGAACAGTGCAGCCTGGAAGTGGACAGTGAACTTGGGAAAGAAATGAGCTTTCCTGGAGTTGGTAAGGGCTGTAACAACCAGAGCAAGGCACGGAGTGCTGCAGGAGTCCAAGGGAAGGGGCAGATCCGGCCGGGCCAGAAGGGAGAGGCAGAGGTCAGCCACAGAACGGGCTCCTTGTGCAACAGGACGAGTGAGCTCAGCCGTCAAGGACGAGGGAGACTTGATCAGACACTGGTGGGGTCTCCTCTCCTACATGACAAATGGAAAGTGGAAGCAGACATGGTCCATCTGAACCACCTCAGAACCAGCTACTTAGAGGGGTTCTTAGAATTACAATCCTGGACCGTTTGTGGCAGGTCCAATTGGAGGTGGAAGAGAAGACACGGGGGAGGCTGGCCCACTGCCTCTGTGCGGGACGAGCCTCCCCTGAGGCCGGGTCACAGGGGCAGCACGGGGTCTCACAGCAGCAATGGGGGCTCACGTTGCAGACACCTACTAGGGTCAGGAGCTAGGATTACACCTGGGCCATGGGATTCACTCCAAGTAGTCAGTATGAAAAGAACACAAGTTTTAGGATCCTGGATGTTACCTCAGGTGAGTTATTTAACTTCCAAAATGTACGTAATTTTTCAAAACCGAGTGTATCTATTTAGCAAATTTGGGATAAGAAAAACGCGAATATTCTAGTTGATACCTGGTAGGTGATCAAAAGGGCAAAGAGGATTATTGGAACTAACCCTAGCAGCAAACTGGAACAGTTTGGCTGAACAGATGAGGACGCGGGCCCCTCAGGCCACAGCCTCCCCACAGGGACGTTGGAAGCGGCAGAGAGCTGGGCCTTCTGACCCCAGGCTCAGGCCCCGCAGTGCAGCATCCTTGGTCCCGTCCTAAAGCCAAACATAGGCACTTTCTGGAGTACGTGTGGAAGGTTATTATTACCTGCTACCAACAAAGTCGGCTGTATTAAGGTTTCCCAAGTTCAGTAAAGACCATCTGATCATGGTAGCTGGCAGCTAGGAAGGTGGAAAGGACACTGTGCCAGGCAGCGGAAAGCAAGGGTGTGTTCATCCCAGCAGCATCAATGTCGGTCACACGTCACACGTGCCCAGCTCTCAGGCCATATGCCACCTGTGCAGGTGACTCTCCCAACCCAAGAAACTGCACAGTTGTTACACATGAGCTGGTTCCTCACGACAAAGAGGGAAAGTCCCTATAAATACAACCAGGCTCAAGCTGCCATGAAGGAAGAGGTAATGTAGGAGAAAGAGCTTCATACAGATTTTTGAGTATGGCGGGGAGGGAAGTAAGGAGGGAGGCCCAACTACCAGCACAGGCCAAGAGGCCCCTCGATCCGGCCACCTCTCCGGTCTGCATGCTAGGTCCCCAGTCACAGGGGTCTATGCAGGTCCCTGCTACGTTCAGGCTCTGGAATGTGCCAGCAGAAAGGCTCCTGCCTCAGCCCTCCCAGGCTGCACTGCAGGTGCCCACCTCTGTGTCTGCTCCTCCCCCCAGACTGCAGGCATCTCCAGGGCCCAGCACGAGCACAACAGAATGACCAGCTCATTAACCAGTCAAACAGTGGGGCTGGAAGTCCTGGCATCTCCTGACTGCTTATCTGGCCCCTGCAGACATGATGTGGACAGGGGTGCCTGTGTCTATTGCAAGACCCACAATTTCCACCAAAAGACGTCTGTCCAGCCTTACTTGCCACATATGGACCATTTTTACTACTGTAGATGAGTGTCAAATTAGGCTCAAATTTTTGAATAAAGTCTAAATATTGAGAAAATATTACCAAAATGCATGATAAAATTATTAGCCAATTCAGTCTTTGGTCTTTCCATCTGCTTGAATCCAGGTTTATAATAGTGAAAGTCTGCTATTCATCCCATGCCAGATGTCATTGCCAGATGAGAGAGAGAGAGAGAGAGAGAGATGCCCTGAATGTTCTTTCTCTTTAATCGAATCCGCCTATAGAGACAGTCTCTCAAAAACCTCCAATCAGTACATCTAGGAGACAGATGTGCCTGGCACATGATAGACTTTAGTAAATATTTGTTGCATGAATTATGAAGCCAAATACAAAACACGGGGATGCCAACCTCTTAAAGGAGGCAAAGCTAGGAGAAACCCAAAGATACTTTTGGCACGTTTTCGGCCACTGTTTTCTGAGAGCGTAAACACCGTGGTGGTCAGCATCAGCCAGTTAGCAGGCAGCACACGGCAGCCTAGGGCTGCCGGCCCGGAGCACAGCTAACGGGCTTCGGCTGGGTGCCCGCGCCCTGCTTCACCCAGGTGGCCCCGAGAGGCAGTTGTCCTCTCATCTCTGAGACGGGGAGGCAGAGGCATCCAGGGAGTCGGTAAGACTGTGGTGAATGAGCTGAGCCAGGCCAGGGGAGGCACCCGGGAAGTGGCAGGTGTGACTTCAGGAGGTGCTGCCGTGGGTGGGGCACTGGGGCAGCAGGGGCGCAAACCCTCCACTTTGAGGCTTCCTGTTTTTATGAGACCCCCTCAGGGGAACAGATGCCTTCCTGCTGGGCCCCGTCCTCCACGGGGCTGAGGCAGACTCATTCACAACCAGGCCTCCTGGCTCTGCTCTGCACAAAGCCCCCCGTGGGAAGCAACGGCCCTGAGGCTCGGGAGCAGGGCATCTCCTACCTCACATGGAGACTTGCACATCCCGGGTTTGCAGAACCTCTCCATCCCAAGTCCCTTCACCCCTAGCTTCAGCATCGTGACCACAGACACCAGGACAGGAGAGCCATGTGCCTTCTGCTGCCCCCCTACAGGACACAGGTCCTTTCCTCCATCTTCCCTGAGGACAGGGCTGAGAACGGGGCTGTGCCCGCAGCTCCACCCGGGCAGCCGGCCTCACCACTCCCTGGCTGGGCTCACAGGGCACTCAGCTCACCTCTTCCCAGTGGAGCCACAGCACCAGTCAGGGGCGGGAGGAGTGAAGGAGCTGGTGGGCCTGGTGCGCAGCGTGAACGCCGCTTCCTTCTGGGCTCCATCAGTCTGCTCATTCCACCAGCAGGAATGAGCCTGTGCGGAGCTCTGGGGTGGGGAGGACGGGGAGAGGGAGGACCCCAGCCATCCCTCCCCTTCATGTCCCTCTGCCTTAACTTCACAATACACTGCTGTGGCGTGGAGTCCCCCACACTTGGTCCTTAGCGTCTGGTTCCCAAAGCCTCCTAGTCATGTGAGAAACGCTTATTTTGTCCCAGCTCCTTGGGGATGGAGGGATCCACCAGCCCCAGATTCTCTTGAGTGTGCACTAAGGAACATGCCTCCAACTCCTGGATACTGCCACCTGCAGACTGAAGATCTTTCCAGAATCCAGGGACAAGGTCTAGAATGACCTGAGACCACACAGCACACGTCGACCACCCTACAGAATCCACCTGTCAAGGTGCCTGAAACATCCACATCTGAGCTGCCTCTTCCTGGGGAATGTTCCGAGTGAGCCATCCTCTTACACCCTGGGGCCTCTGGGGCATCCCCCACCCCAGAAAGAAAGCCCCTCTGATGTCACCCCTTCAGTGAAGCCTTCCCTGACTGCCCTGCACCCACAGCTTCCTCCTCTGAACCTCACGGACTCAACAGGATGCACTGAACCCTCAGCTGGCACAGCCACCCCCCAGGAGGCTGTGAAGCCCCGTGGAGGCCCCCTCCTTCCAGCTCAGACTCTCGGTGCCTTGCTGAATGCCCGAGCCAGAGCAGGTGCTCTGTGAGACAGTTGCGCAAACACGTGCAAGCACTTGGGACTCTCTGGCATGACGTCAAGCCCAGAGCGGGGCCGGTCCCACCAGGGCGCTCTCGCATAGCACTCCCCTGCCCTAAACACCCTTGGCCCGTTCAGAATGGCATCTTCATGCCTCCGTAAGCTGTGCAATCTGATTTCGGCTTCCCGGACAGCCATGCCCCGTGCTGAGCTGGTGAGTCTGGGACGTTCCTCATGCCTGGGGAGGACAGGCAGGCATGAGGATGTGCCACGAACATAAACCTCGACGCTGGCTAGAAGCCTGTGATCCAAGACACTTCAGGGAGGCAGCCTTTCCTCACCCTGAATCCATACCTGGTTGCTGAAGCCCCGGGAGGGGGAAGGGGCTAGGAGAGGATGGCCGTGGTCCCTGTCTCCCTGGCAAGACCTTTCTGAGGCTCTGTGAGCCTAACACCCCATATGCCGTGGGCTGTCCACCCGCCAGGTGGTGAAGCCCCCTGGGGCCCCCATCAGTGGGCTGAAGCCCTGCGCAGGGTGCACCAAGGGCCAGGGTGGCCGCCACGAAAAGGATATGATTCTCCAGTGGACGTCCAGCTTGCTGTCGATCTCCAGGCCGCGGGCTTCCTGCCTCTCTTCCTCCAGCTGCTGCGGATTTGCAAACTGTCCCTTCTCCCCAGGGGATTCTGGGAAACTCTCAAAGTTGAACTTGTCCACTTGGATGGCCATTCTAAGAGAAGGGGGAAATAGCAGAGAATTAATCAGCAGGGCAGTGTCTTCTGCTGGCTGTTGGAGAAGCTGCACGTGCCAGCGTGAGGCCGTATAATGAATCATTGTCAGTAATTCATAACGGGTTCACTCCAAGAAGAGGAAATAATAGACTCCCAGGGCAGCACTGGCCTCGGAGCTGGTTCAACACACAGTCTAGAGCTGGAGACACAGCCAGAGATCCCAACCTCAGAGAAGACTCACCCACCCTCAGAGAAAATGACATTTCTGGACCAGGATGAGGCAGACAGGACACAAAGCAGAAAAGGGAGTGGACTAGAGTCATTTAACCCTGGGGACCCCAAATGCCCTCTCAGCAGCGCCCGTCCTGTCACCTCCTGCTTCACCCTTGGCCGCATGTCTCGCTCCCACCCGTCCCCTCCCGGCCCCCGCACCCAGAACCTTGTATGTGACACCCTCCCCTTGAGGTTCCTGCTCAACTATCACATCCTCTACGAAGCCTCCCTGCCCGCTGGCTGTATCCAGCCCTCTCCACCTTCCGGCAGCTTCCAGAACACACCAGGCTCTTCCTGCCTTAGCCTTAGCGCCCACTGCTCCCCTGAGGCTCCATTCTGGAGGCTGGAGCTTTAGGAAGGTCCCCCTGCTTCTCCTCACCCCAGCTCCGTAACACCATGAATCTCTGCCATGGTATGTATCGTATACACCTGTTTGTGGGCTTCAGTGTCTGGATTCTACTAAAATGGAGCTCCCTGGGGGTGGAGGTGTGCGTGGCTGCACCACGGCTTCCTGGGCCTGGATAACGCCTGGCAGGCCACAGCAATGCAGCCAACAACTCCCTGAACAAACGAACAAGTGACCTGGAGGCCAATGCTCACCTCTGCCCCCATCTCGCAGCTGCCTCACCTCTGTACCTGGTCCTTGTTCCACTGCACCCCCTGACCCTATGGGCCCTGGCCTGAGGACAGCCCACAGCACACGGGTGCTCTGATCGGCTGCTCACAGCGGCCTCCACTCCCCACCGTGACCCTCATGTCGGCAGAGGCTATCTCACTGCTGTTTGAAACCCTGCTTCTTGGCACAGAAGCGAGCATACAGGAGGTACTTGGTAAAGGTGTGGCACATGGATGGATGAAATGAGAGGGAGGAGGTTGCTTCCAGCGAGGCGCCCAAAATTCTGGCTCCGACCGAAACACAGAGTGAGTCAGAGGATTGGAGCGGACGTGCTGCATCATCCCAGACTGCCTCGGCCCAAACCTTCAGCCAAGCCCCACATGCTCTAAGGGGCCTTTGGGGCCATTCCCTGGAACAAGCAGGAGGGACTGCTGTTCAGTGCAGGGGGTATGTGTAGAAGGCTGAACCCCCACGGGGAGATCCTGAGAACCCTGGCAGCTGAAGGAAGCTCCTGAGCGGCCAATAAACACAGGGCCTTCACGGGGAGGTGATCGGAGCTCCGCTGCCCTGAAGAATGAGAGCCTCATGTGTCAGCAGAGAACACATGGCATTTCGTAGCAAGAACTCTGTCTGAAAGCTACAGTGGCTCTCCTTTCTGACTCAAAAAGTAGACAGGCTTCCTGAAAAAGGTGGGAAAATAGCAAAAAAGCATAAAAAAGAAAAATAGGATTCAGTCCTACACTCTAATTGTGATACCTTACTTCTAGAATCTTTTTCTAAGTATTTGTATTTAAATGTAGTTTATATGAGTATATATATCTGTAAGCGACCATATGCCTCGCTTTATTCATGTGCACACACGTAAATATATGCTTACACTACGCTACACCTTGTTTTACTTTCAGTGCACTCTGACCACTTTCACATCACCAAAAATCAGTCTGCAGGATGTCCTGCCACGCGGCCATGCCACGCTTACTTAACAATCTCCCTACTTTCAGACTCTCAGGTATTTTCCAATTTTTAAAAAATTACATCTGTATCTTTGGGGTAAATCCCCAGCAGTGCAAAGATACAGATGCAATGAAACGCCGGGACACCTGCACCCCAATGTTCACAGCAGCAATGTCCACAATAGCCACACTGTGGGAGGAGCCTCGGTGTCCATCGAAAGATGAATGGATAAAGAAGCTGTGGTCTATGTATACAATGGAATATTACTCAGCCATTAGAAACGACAAATACCCACCATTTGCTTCAACGTGGATGGAACTAGAGGGTATTATGCTGAGTGAAGTAAGTCAATCGGAGAAGGACAAACATTATATGGTCTCATTCATTTGGGGAATATAAAAAATAGTGAAAGGGAATAAAGGGGAAAGGAGAAAAAAGGAGTGGGAAATATCAGGGAGGAAGACAGAACATGAGAGACTCCTAACTGTGGGAAACGAACTAGGGGTGGTGGAAGGGGAGGTGGGTGGGGGGTGGGGGTGACTGGGTGACGGGCACTGAGGGGGGCACTTGATGGGATGAGCATTGGGTGTTATTCTATATGTTGGCAAATTGAACACCAATAAAAAATAAATCTATAAAAAAAATTACTCCTGACAAAAATCCTAAACATCTTTGTGCTTCAATTTCCCGTCTGCACTTGTGCTGTGTGTGGAGCCCATGTCCAAGAGCAGGGACTGAGTCCAGGGCGGGGAAAGGTCAAGGCCGGTGGGTGGAGCACGAGCTCCTTCTCAGAGAGGCTCTCACCGAGGCGCGTGCCCCGGGCAGGAGGGTGATGCCCATGCCCTGCGCCCCTGCCAAGACCGGCCGTGATGGATTTTCAGAGGCAAAATGCTACCTCACTGATGTTTTAATTGGCAGGTCGGAATCGCTCCTGAGATTGAACATTCTTTCAGAAGCTTCATTAGCCATTTTTGGTACATACTTTGCTTCCCCTGCGAGGCGTCTGTGTGTGCAAGAGGGCGTCGGATTTCCCACTCAGCCACGGCTCTGCCCACGCCCCCGCTCAAAGGGGGCTGAAGCAAACGAGTGCTCTCTTCAAGCAAAAGGTCAGAATGTTCCCTAGGTTTCACTAAAAAGGCCAAATTCAGTTCATCACTTGATAGATAACCCAAAAACAACTAATAACCTTCATCTTTGAAACTGGTTTGGAAACACTCCAGAGACCAGGCTCTTCCTGTTGAACACGGAAGGAAAGAAACCACCCGGGACTCCGCATCCTCAGGGTCGGGACACACACTGGACACTCTGGCCGCTGGGGTGAGATTTATGTGATTTTCTGAAGGGCTTTTTTGAACAATTTCTGATCACGTAAGCATCAGACCCTATCACTTCCATAGGGACCCTATCCCTCAATGAAATTATAGTCAGGTGTGCCCGCAGAACGGAAGGGGAAGGAAACACAACACGTAATGGACGCTTGCTATGCGCCACGCCTGGTGCTAAGAACTTCATACAAACATTCATCTGATCTTACAGCAAGCCTAAGGATGAGCGTGGTTCGCTCTCTTACACACGTGATGAGCTCTGTGAGCTTCAGCCACTGCCCCACATCAGGAACCTGCCACGCAGACCCAGCGCTACTGTTTTGTTTTCGGCTTCATCTGGCTCCCTCTTGCTCAGAGAGACCATCTAAAGGGAAGTCATCTTTTGCTCATGCTGTGTGCAGAGCTGGTATGGGACGCAGACCCAAGGACAGCCAAGCCCGCTGCCATGTGAGCAAAATACCCCTCCAAAAATTGCCTGTGACATGCAATGCTGGTGAGCGTCCTGAAGGCAGCATCGCTCCTGTCCCACAGATGGTAATGCTGAGGTACAAGAAGCTGAGTAACCCACTGGGGTCACCCAGCTCAAAATCCTAGAGCCAGAATTCCAAGTCCGGGGCCAAGAGTTATTTCCCCAAGCCACAGGGAGCACCACTGGCCTTGACATCTCTATGTGGTCTCAGAGTACAGCCCGTAGGCATCACCATCCCCTCCATCATCCTCCCTTCTAGGACGGGGAAGACAACATGTGGCTGGTAACCTGTTCTCCTAGAGCTGAGTCTTGATGCATGAACTCTCTGCCTGCCGAGACCTGCTGCGTTATGTGAAGCAGCACGGAGACCCAGCACCATCAGAGGGGACCCTCTGCCTCGGTGTCCGGGCAGGTGCCCTTGCTCTGAGTCCAGCTATGTAACTGGCTTCAGCCATCATGGCTTTAGGCTGTTGCTCTCATCAGGAAGCCATGTAGATGGGGGACAGCTCTTAGGATGGGAGCAACTGGGGAGATGTGCACGGAAGCACCAAGGTGGCTGCAGGCAGAGGAGAGATAGCCCTGGGTTCAGAGCACGACCTGGAAACGCAGTTGGTGGTACCTAGAGGGATGGCTGAGGGCTCCCACGTTCTCATGCAGGCACGGGGCCACCATCAGCAACAGCAGGGATCAGCTTCACGCCCTGGACGACTTCACATCTACGCCCTCAGTGAGCAAGCACTCTTCCTAACAAGGAAGCAACAAAACCCTAAGGAATCATGAGAGCCACGGGACTCCCAGGAGCCTGTTGAGGATGACTTGCCGGGCACAGCCCTCCTCACTCGGGTTTAAGCTCAAAACCACGTGCATCCTTTTTATCTGGGGTGAGGCCACACAAATCAGAGCGTATTTGTACAAACCTCCACAAAGAAAGTATCCAAAAAATAATTCAAAAACATGGCTGGTCCTCAGGCAAATCAGAAGCAAAACTGGAAAACATGATCTTCAGAAGTGATAAAGAAAATGACAGGAGAGTAGGTTCTGGGCACAGAACCCGAGGTGAGCGCACCTGCTCTCTGTGGGGCCCCTGGAGCCCAGCGGGCGGTGGCAGAGGCACGGCCTTCACTGGAGGCTCTTGTCAGCACAGAAATCATCCTTCACATGCCTTTCTGCTACGATGGCTCTGTTGTTTTTGTTGTTTGTTTCCACTTACTTAAAATTTTTTTCATTACGCTCTGTGTGTACTCACTGTGTTGTACACCTAAAGCTAGCTTAATATATGCCAATTATACTTCAATTAAAAATGTTCAGTAAATGGGCAGAGGGTGGAAGGACCTTTCTCTTGTCCAGCCATTGGTTGACCCAGTGGGCAATCTCTAGGGCTAGGCGGCCAGCTCTATGCCAGGGTCTTCTTAGTGGTCTGGGTATCTTCCATGGACCCCTCACCCTCTCTAAACCTAACCTCGTCTCCTCGAGTGGGGAGAATGCCCACTGGCTCACTGGTCACTCAATGAGGAAGTCTAATGGCAGGTGTAAGTGTGCTTGGCATTTTGCCAGGGTTCACCTGAACTCATTGAAGGGATCAGGCTTGAATCACAGATGTGGGGAGAGACCCAGGCCCCACACGCATCTGCCAGGACAACACTCCTTCAGATCTTAGATCACGACATCCTAACATCAGCCCTGCACAAGGCTTGCCCAACTGCACAAACACTCATGGCACATTTCCTCCTGGAACATAATTCCACCTCACCAGGTCTCGCATGGTGTGCAGAACACTGCAGCTCAGATTCTCCTCTCAGACTGGGGCCAAACTCCACCTTGTGAAGGTTTTGTGTGATTAAATAAGATGGTAGACACAAAGTGGTCAGCCCAGCGCCCAGGACGCAAGCAGCCCTGGATAAATAGCAGATGTTGCCATGGCGCTTTAATCCCAAGTCCCAGACGAAGAGCCCAAGGACCTGCACAGCCACAGAAATCACCTCCAGCCTCCTATGGAATGGCAGAGACTCTCCATTCAAATGCACTCGTGAGTCTCCCTGCAGCATCCGGGGAGTACTCCCTGGCCTGCCCGCCAGACAGCACCTACCACTACTCCATTCTGATCATCTTCGATGAGTTGGAGTTAAATAAAATTAATACTACTACTGAATGCCAATTTTCATGTTTAATTTTATGGCCAAATGTGACAATG
Source organism: Nyctereutes procyonoides (assembly GCF_905146905.1). Lineage (NCBI taxonomy): Eukaryota > Metazoa > Chordata > Mammalia > Carnivora > Canidae > Nyctereutes > Nyctereutes procyonoides. The sequence continues at coordinate 29,973,823 of NW_026575159.1, forward strand.
ATAGTCAAGAGTTGGCACTAGAAAAAGGTGCTGTGATTTTTGAAGAGTCTATATAAAAGCGGTGATTTTTAAAATATCATATGATTCAGTCTTTGAACAGCTGATAACCTCACCAGGGAAGTCATAATGATGACATTTAAATACAAATCAAGGAGTCGGATTTAGGAGGACTATCCACATATAATTAAATTGAACTTTCATTGGGAGATAATTGATAGTTATAACACTGGTATTCTAAATTTATGTGCTGCATCACATGGGCGTCTGCTTGACTAGACCAGCCTATTCAGTTTGATAATGAAGTACAACCCAAGAGAAAGGAAGCAGTCAACCTTGAGGAGACATCCCTCCTGACCGAGGAGGGGCCTTAAGCCACCAGAAAATGGCATGAACACTGACATCTGGATCACACCCAAAGAATGTAATTTTCTCCTTAAGCCCTCACAGATCAATTACAATGAAGAAAAACCCTCCCTTATTATTATTACTATTATTTTCTAAAGATTCATTTACTTTACAGAGGGGAAGAGAAGTGTGTGTGTGGGGGAGACTCTCCAGCAGACTCCCTGCTGAGCTTGGAGCCCAACGCAGAGCTGGATCCCCCCCCCCCCCCCCCCCGCTGCCTGAGATCACAACCCAAGCTGAAATCAAGAGTCAGATGCACAACTGACTGAGCCACCCAGGCACCCCCTTTCCTTCTTATTTTTAATTGAAGAGAAAAGATACACTGGATTCTAAATATCAAAGCCCAGCACAATCCAATCAGAGCATCACCAGGGATTGTGCCCAGCACAGGCCACCTGGCTGCCATCAGCAGCCCTAAGAGGGGTTAAATCCATAGGTAGCAAAAATAATGTACCTGAGGTCACAGAGATGGCAAATGGGAGGTGGCAAGTTCCTGACCAGACCCGCAGAGCCTGCAGCCTGGGGCAGGCGGTGATGGGAGAGGTCCAGAGAGGCATCCCCGCTCTCCCGAGCTCCAGGGACGCAGCTGCCGGGTGCTGGGAACTGAACACCGTCCACATGTTAACAGGGGCCTGACGCACCTGCAGCCAGGTGTCTGTGCCGCTTCGGGGCTCGAGGGCTGGATAGGTGTGGGCTCAGCTTACAGACAAGCCTGCGGCTGGGGGTCAGTGTGCTCCATGCACAGGCTGGAAAGTCACTAGGACACGCCCGCATCAGGTAGACAGAGGTCCAGGCTCTTTCAGCAGTAAAGTCCAGTCTCTGAGGTGTTTGGTTGGTCTGAATCTCACGTTCCTCATCGTAAACTGGAGGTGTTTGGGACCCACCTACCTCTCTGCTTTGGATTCTATGAGCTCGGGGAGGGCCGGGGTGGGGATTCAAGTGGCAGTCAGGTGACAGTGGCCTCTCACTGCCCAGACAGCTTCTCAGAAGAGTGACTATCTGGTCTGAACACCCTGGTTCCTTAATCAAAGTCCAGCTGGTTCCACAGGAGAGCAGGACCAGTAAAGACACCCCCACATGGCACCGAGAAAGTTCCTGTAAACACACAATCTCATTCTATACTCAACACACCCATTTTACAGAGAGGTGAACTGAGCTCACAAGAGGAGAAAGAGCCCACCGCAGTCACCAGGTGTGAGGACGGAAGCCAGACCCTAAGCCCATTCTCCTGCCCTCCACAGGGGACCTGCACTCACGGGGCTCACTGCCTTACACGCTGCCCTTGCCCACCTCGCCCCACCTTCCCCTTGCCCTGGAAGACCCAGCTGGACACGGCCTTCTTGAGAGGTCTCCCGGCCCGCCCACCCCGCTTTCCAAGCCTCTGAGGCACCTAGCTGTGTCTCGCCTGGGATCACTGACACCCATGCCCACCCTGCACCCAGGATGGGAGCAGGTCCAGCTGCTGTGCCTCCATGGGGCTGCATGGGCCCTGTGACTGCTGGTAAGCGGGCGGGTACTGAATGGCCGAAGCTCGCACGGGCAGCCTCAGAAACACCCCTATGTGCAGACACTTCTTTCATAAACATGACACGTACATATTCTGTGTAAGAGGGCAAAAGTTGAAGTGACACTCCCAGGCTCAGAGACGCGGCCCCGGGCCCGCGGCAGAGAAGCCAGGCTTACAGTGTTGCACGTATGGGGCAGCCCCGTCTACCGTGGCCCCCATTCTTGGAAGCACAAGCCCTGTGGTTCCGCATATGAGCACGTATTCTAGGAGCTGTAAGGACCTTCCTCAGCACAGACGACAGGAGAGGAGAGACCTGCCTCACGTCATCGGGCTACCAGCCACCCTCCTCTCTGCCCTGCAGGAAGCAGAGTGAGGGCCAGGCTCACTTGTCACTGGTTTCCCTGCCCCCGGCCTCCTGTGGAGGCAGCTTTCCACTCCTAACAGGGCCGGCTGCCCCTCCTGGATCCAGGTGGCCACGGGTCCAGAGAAGGCAGGAAGAAGCCAGGCCCGGTGCCTCCCACGGCCTCAGCAGTGCCACGTGAAGAGGCAGGAGTCCAGGTCAGCAGACGGGAGTTCATGCCCTGACCCCACTCCCGACGAGGTGTGGGATCCAGGGCAGGACACCTCACTGGGAGGCCCCACGTAGACAGAGGAGCACGGGCTCTGCAGCGACACTGACCCAAGTCCTAACCCATTGTCTGTCACTGCGAGCTCTGCGGCCATAGGCCAGTTACCGGAGTGTCCCCAGGCCTCGGTTTCTGCATCTGTAAAATGGATACCCTCCCTTGCAGTGTGAGTCAGGATTGTGGAGAATTGATTTGAACCCCTCTGGCATATAATTTGGGCTAAACATTTATAACTATTACTTTTTGGGGCAAGGAAAATGTTCTAAGATGGACTGTGGTGATGGCTGCACAGCTCTGTGGCTAAAAAATCGCTGAGGAGTACACTCTAAATCTGCGAATTATAGGCTTCGTGGATCGTATCTCAATAAGCTGTTATCAAAGATTACAGCTATTAAGGGAGTCACCATACTAAAGATCAAATGGGATAGCATTTATGAAGACTTTGTGAAGCATAAAAATGCCAGAGAAGCACGAGGTACTTCTGTTCACTCACCGTCCTAAGTTCACAAACCACATGTCACCGAGACGAGCGAGGAAGCCTGAACCTCCCGCCATAGCCTCGGCCCCACGCAGGCCAGGCTGTTTGCTCCCATGGGGTCTCCTCTGCGCTTGGCAGCCCCGGCCCAGATGGGCACTGGGAACCTCACGCCAGACGAAAAGCGGCTCCATGGCTTCGGATTCTCGATTCTGTGTCCCCTCTGCTTTCCGTGAGGCCCACGGGGAGCTCCGCGGCGGACAGCGCCGGGCCGGCGGGGGCCTGTCCTCTCCATGATGCATTAGAAATCATTCCCAAGTTTCCCCCGGTTGGCTCGCCTCTAAGGACAGGCTTTGTTTGGGTCCTTCTCTAACACTCTTCACAGACTACTCCGGAGAAATTTGCTCTATGGCTAAAATACTTCTCTGACTCCTGGCTGGTTTTCTGCTAGTCTCCTTGAGTCTCAAACTGCTGGTTCTGCCTGGGTCTGCCTCCACTCAGCTGCTCCTTTGGGCCAGTCCCTGAGCTCTGGCCAGGAAGGAAAACTGTCCCACGAAGTGGCTGGGAGCAGCACGTGAGCTCATCGAGGTGCCTAGGCCATGGCACACGCTGGTGCATAATCAGCGTTGGCTCTCTCCTGCTCTTTGAACCGTAGCAGAAAATAAGCCATGTCGGCGATTCTCCGCCTTCTGTGGCTGAGAATCTGGGTGATGCTCTGCTTTTTGCAAAGGTCACGCTGAGCTCAGGGAGGGCGGCAAGAGGTGGCCTCGGCAGCTGCAAGTGGCATGAGAACAAAACCTCTTCCCAGCTGCTTCTAAATTTGCTTGGGTGTTCTGCTGGATTCAAAGAGGGGTTCAAGAGCAACCCCTCTGTGACGGTCACAGAGCCTGTGTCCCCTCTGTCGTTCTGGCCTCCTGACTCTACAGCTGTGGGTGCCACAGCGGGCTCCCCAGCCAGGGGACAGCTCCTGCCACACTGACCAGGATTGGGCCTCCCGGTGCAGCTGCAGGACAGGGATGGCTCCCGTGGACCACAGGCCAAGGGTCACCTGACTAGCGCTCCCTGAGGCTCCACCAGCTAACGTGTGAGGGATGGACATGGCATTAGTCACACTGTGGCTCACACAAGGATGCCACCCAGGGGCACCCGGAGGGCAGGAGCCTGGAGAACCCATCCCTAGGGTGAGCTGGACGGTATTCAGAGGGCAGCTATCATGCTGGTGGCCCCAAACGCAGCACATGGGGCCAGAAGGGGGATGAGCACAGGTCCACCCACTCTGGGAGACACGGGCAAACTGTTTGGTTTGTGATGCAGACTGAGGGTGCTATGACGCAGGGATGCTCAGGACGCTGCCACAGTGTGGGAACGGGATGGCTAATCTGGCCCGAGCAATGTCCGGGTGGGCTGGAAAGAAACGCTGGCCGAGCTGGGACATGCAAGGCGGAGAGGGCCCCAGCATCCCTTGCAGAGAGCTGGATGTGACAAGGCAGGAGAGCTAGCAAGGGAACCTGCAATGTCAACACAACAGGACCCAGGGAATTGGAAAGGGACAGAGCCAGAGGTCAGCAGGGGCGGAACAAGGAGGCCCTCATAGCCTCATTAGGGAATGTGCATGATATCCTCAGCTCTGCCCCACCGGGCAGGAGACCCACGCTGAGAAGACAGGGAAGGCTGGTTTTCAGGAGAGGAAGTCAGAACAGGTAACACAGAAACGCAGCAGCCGGAGGGGGAAAGAACACTTGCTGAGCATTTGCGACAACCTCCTATGTAATCCCAGGAACAGGTTTTACTATCTTCCCAGAGACATCAAGGACACTGAGGCCAGGCAAGGACCAGCTGCAAGCGTCCTCCTGCAGGGCCCAGGAGCGCACGGTGGCCAGTGGGGGTGGCCAGAGGCCCCCCACCCGCACCCAGGAGCGTCCACAGCGAGGTACCAGCTCCTCCCTCCAGTCCAGGTGACAGCTGGGACACTCCCCAGCAGCCAGAGCCCAGGGCCCAGGTCTAAGACTCCAAGGTGAGAAAGCAGCCCTTCCGGGTAGGGTTGGGTGCGTCACTAAAGACCACACGACACAGGGCTGTGAGAGAATGACCAGAAGGGGGAGGGCTCTGGGAGCAGAGGCAGAGCCAGGATGCTCGCCTGCACAACCCTAGGCCCAGAGAAACAGAGAGGAAAAAGGAACATCTCTGGCAGTTTTTTCCCCTGGTACATTACCAAAGAAAGCTTGCAAGAGAAATACATGGAAATATTTTTGACATCTGGATTTAAGACAGACCGTGGCGGTTTCCCTCATCAAGCTAATCAGAAGCAAAAGAACCAACAGCGTTAAATGACCCTAAAATAGCTTCTGTAGAGCAGCTACAGATGGATTAGATGGGGAAACCGATCAGAACGCAGGGTAGGGATCCTGCTACACCACCCATTTCAAAGGTAAATGAAAATATACTGAACGTGCCAAAGGACATGTTTCAATTATCCTCCCTGGAAATAAAGATTCCCTTGAATAAAAATGTTCCTGTTAAATGGAGCTGAACCTATAAAAATCACCGTGTGGTTTTCAGCCCTTTGGGACAGAAATCTTCCTATGTTCAGACGCATATTCCCCTACCTTGCACGGGACGTGTGCCTTGGGAATGGTGGCTCTTGGTAGGGTCCACACCTGTGCAGCGTGTCTGCCCCTGTGCAGTGGGCCCCTTACCAAGGACTTCCTCACGGGCCAGGTTCCCGCCAGGATGTCCACCATCTCACTAGCAGCCCAGGTGGTAAGTGTCGTCATAGAAGAGTCTGAATCCCACAGAAGAGAAGGCTGGGACTCGGGTCACAGAGTAGCATGTGTGGGGATTGGGGGCAGAGGAGCCGGGGCACGGTGTGCGTCCAGGGGAGCCAAGTCTCCTCGCATCACAGGGATGCCCAGAAAGGATCACAGGTGGCCTGGCAGACGCCAACCAGGCCCCAGGGCAGAGCCCAGAAGCACATGAGTCACCTCTGCGGACTCTATTCTCTTGCCAGAAGCCAGTGTTCTTGCTCACGCTGTGCCTCAGGAGTGTCCTGAACACTGAGCCTCAAGTCTGTCACCTATAAAATGAGCATATTACCTGTCGAAAAAGAGGTGATCTGTGGATTAACTAGGACAGTGAATGCTTAATAAGAAAGCCTTTTTTTTTTTTAAATAAGAAAGCTTTTTTTAGGAGTTCTAGCTCTTTTATTACTATTGTCACTACAGCTGTACTTTGCACTGGCACCTCGAACTCAATGTATCCCAAACCAGATACATGCTCCACCTGAGCCTGCTGTCCTCTGGCCCTTCTCACTCTACAGCACTCCTGCTTGGCCTGACGACTCCTTCCCCTTTGCCCCCCAGGTCTAGGCAGATGCCAGGCTATATAGACTTGTCCCTGCCTCCTCCCCACACCCCAAGCCAGGCCTCCTGCCTCCTTCCACGTGGGCTGCCTGCCAGCCCCGTCCCCCTCTCCCAGAGCCCTCTACCTTGTACCCAGGAGACGGGACACCATGTATACAAATGCCCTGGATCTAAAGGGCTCCCGCTTGCCTACGGTGGGGGTGGCAATGCATAAGACAAGTGGATGTAGATCCTAGAGGATCTCCGGTACTACTAGGTGGTTTCCTAGAGCTTCCAGTGCTTTCTTTAGACAAAGGGGCCAAGGAGGTTTTGCAGAAGGGAGGCAGCGGTCATCCCTGTGCTTGCAGAAGGAACCAGATGGAAAGCTAGAGAGGGAGGGCATCACCAGCGACAAGGCCGGTTGAAGCCTAGTCCAGTGGCCGTGGCCCAGATCCAGATGAGAGCTGCCATCAGAAAAATGAAGTTCCCAAGCTATGGGATTCTCAAAGGGACTGACAAATTACAAATTGTCTCAGTATCATCTGTGTATAAAGCAGCATTTCTGTGGCCATAAACAAACAGCAGAAACACAGACTATCTTTACAGAACACAGATGTAGAATTTTTTTTAAATTTTTTTTTATTTATTTACGATAGTCATACAGAGAGAGAGAGAGAGAGGGGCAGAGACACAGGCAGAGGGAGAAGCAGGCTCCATGCACCAGGAGCCCGACGTGGGACTCGATCCCGGGTCTCCAGGATCACGCCCTGGGCCAAAGGCAGGCGCCAAACCGCTGCGCCACCCAGGGATCCCCAGATGTAGAATTAAGGGAGATTCCTTTAGCAAAAAAAAATTAGAACACATTTTCTAAATGCCAAAATTCTTTCCAAGAGGCAAAAGTGCCAGGGAGGAACGAACTTTTTAAAATAGAAACCCCTGGGCAGCCCCAGTGGCGCAGCAGTTTAGCGCTGTCTGCAGCCTGGGGCATGATCCTAGAGACCTGGGATTGAGTCCCGCGTCGGGCTCCCTGCATGGAGCCTACTTCTCCCTCTGCCTGTGTCTCTGCGCCCCTCTCTGTGTGTGTGTGTGTGTGTGTGTTTCTTTGAATAAATAAAATCTTTAAAGATAAAAATAAAAAACAAAAAATAAAATAATAAAATAGAAACCCCTAACAGATATATGGCTCTCATCTGGCCAGGCCCAGCCGGGTCTGTGAGCAGAAGTCAGTGGGACGCTGGGTGGCCCAGCCCAGCCTAAACCAGGTGCACGTGTCTGGGGAAGCTGCGAGCAGGCCAGGTAGTCACAGGGAGAGGGCAGGGCGGGACCTGGATACCTCAGAATGACTCCAGGAGTATAATGTGGCCCTGGGTGCAGCACGCAGCCCCAGAAGGGCCTCGGCAGGGGGTGGCACCCTCAAGGTCACATGCTGCATTAACGGAGGGGGTTGGAGAGGCCAGATGAACACAGACACTAGTGAGGAGGCAGGGGCAGCGATCCTGGTAAAGACCCTGGCCTAACACCCTTTTTGAACTTGGCCACAGTAACTTCTTGCAAGATACATCCACGAAAACAAAAGAAACAAAAGCAAAAATGAACTATTGGGACTTCATCAAGATAAGAAGCTTTTGCACAGCAAAGGATACAGTCAACAAAACTCAAAGACAACCTACAGAATGGGAGAAGATATTTGCAAATAACATATCAGATAAAGGGCTAGTTTCCAAAATCTATAAAGAACTTATTAAACTCAACACCAAAGAAACAAACAATCCAATCATGAAATGGGCAAAAGACATGAAGAGAAATCTCACAGAGGAAGACATAGACATGGCCAACATGCACATGAGAAAATGCTCTGCATCACTTGCCATCAGGGAAATACAAATCAAAACCACAATGAGATACCACCTCACACCAGTGAGAATGGGGAAAATTAACAAGGCAGGAAACAACAAATGTTGGAGAGGATGCGGAGAAAAGGGAACCCTCTTACACTGTTGGTGGGAATGTGAACTGGTGCAGCCACTCTGGAAAACTGTGTGGAGGTTCCTCAAAGAATTAAAAATAGACCTGCCCTACGACCCAGCAATTGCACTGTTAGGGATTTACCCCGAAGATTCAGATGCAATGAAACGCCGGGACACCTGCACCCCGATGTTTCTAGCAGCCATGTCCACAATAGCCAAACTGTGGAAGGAGCCTCGGTGCCCATCGAAAGATGAATGGATAAAGAAGATGTGGTTTATGTATACAATGGAATATTACTCAGCCATTAGAAACAACAAATACCCACCATTTGCTTCAACGTGGATGGAACTGGAGGGTATTATGCTGAGTGAAGTAAGTCAATCGGAGAAGGACAAACAGTGTATGTTCTCACTTATTTGGGGAATATGAATAATAGTGAAGGGGAATATAAGGGAAGGGAGAAGAAATGTGTGGGAGATATCAGAAAGGGACACAGAACATAAAGACTTCTAACTCTGGGAAATGAACTAGGGGTGGTGGAAGGGGAGGAGGGCGGGGGGTGGGGGTGAATGGGTGACGGGCACGGAGGGGGACACTTGACGGGAGGAGCACTGGGTGTTATTCTGTATGTTGGTAAATTGAACACCAATAAAAATTAATTTATAAAAAAAAAAAAAAAAAAAAAAAAGACCCTGGCCTAGAACCCAGGTGGGAGGAAAAACAAGTGAGGGCCTTAATTAGCCCTATTTCCATAAGTGGCTATCCTTGGTTAGGACCCCAGTAGAGGCGTCACTAAGACAGCAGCAACACATCCCAATAAACCCACCCTGAGTTGAAACTACCTTAAAGTCAAAATGCACGTACACACCCAACCTACTGACTCCCGTGGCTGCGCCGTGCCTGCCTTCACCATGCCCACAGCACTCACGGGAGCCGACAGGTGGGCAACACCACCCAGCACAAAGCCTGTTACAATCAGGGGTTGACCATCTCATGTAACATATGGAATCCCACAGGCAAAGAGGCAGGATGGCTCTGTGGGCATAGAATGGCTTACGGTGTGTCCACCGTTGGCCTACGTGATTGCTGGCTGACTGGGAGCTGCGGCCACTGTCCCCACCCTGCGCCATGAGAGAGGGCCATTCTGCACATCACTAGCCTGGGAGAAGGTCCACATTCCAAATACCCAGTATGGTTTCTACTGCATGTGCATCCCTTCTGCATGATTGCATGGTCGAAAAATCTAAGTCAAATGGTCACGAGGTGGGGAAGGATCTGGACCAGCCTCCACCTGCTGCCTGGCACCGATGAAATGGCTCCGAGGACCTTCTCCACAGCCTGTGCAAGCGCCGCAGAGCTGCCCTGGAGTCCAACCGCCTCCTGCCGTGGGCACACCACGGCCCGCCATACCCACACTTCCATACCACGCCACGCCACACTCATGCCCACGCAGCACTCTGCTGACCGGCCCACCCTCACCTGGCTGAGTCACCTTTTAACCACCTCCTCCCTCACCCTCTGTGCTTCTAGCAGTTTCTCTGAAAAGTGTCTACTGAGAAGATCAGATCTGAGTGCCTATTTCTCCCCATATGATGAGCAGAGACCTATCTGTCCTCACCTTCCTGGCACAAGGCACGGTGCCTGACACGTGGGTGCTGATGAAAATGCTGGCTCAACTAAGAGGAGCCCAGAAATCTTTTTATGGCTGGAGCACTGTCTCCCCAGACAGAAGCACTCAGTACAGAGCTAACTGGTATCAAGACCATGAAATGCCCCCATCTTGTAAACAAAGTGCCTCAATCATACTAAATCAGTTGCCATTAGTTAATAAAAAAAAAAAAGTGCTGCTGCATATAATTTCATATTTCATTGATTCTAAGTTAAAGCTCTTATTCCCCACATTAAATGAGGAAAACACACAGGAACAGGAAACAGATGTCCCTGCACAAACTTGAAAGGTGCATGCCAAGCTTGGGGACAGGGGCACGGCCAGGGTGCAGCCTGTCCTCCCATCCCGAGCCCTGAGCTCAGTGCAGGGTGATGAACGGAGCTCTCGGGGCTGCAGAGACGAGGAAACCTCGGTTTGCATCCTAGCTCCACCTCAATGTCAGTATTGTCTTGGGTAAATCATTTGGCCTTCTGGAGCATTTTCTCGCTGTAAAAATAAGGATGACGATGCCAACCGCAGAGTGCAGTAGTGAGTTTTTAAAAAGCCACAAGCCATGCAGTGTGAGTCTATACTCAAGCGGTGGTGGTAGCTGGCATCACTTCCCACCATCCAAAACATCCACCCTAGCACTTAATCCAGCCACAGGGAGATGGGAACTCAGGGGGTCACACAAAATAAAAGCTCCTTAGGAAGGTGTCCAAAGGGCCCCCATCGCCTGGGCCCCTGCACCTTCAGGCCTCAGCTGTCATCACACACACACACACACACACACACACACACACACACCAGTCCCAAGGGACAGCCTCCTGCTGGGGACTTCAGCATGTCACGAGGCTGGGCCTTGGCTCATGCCTTAGGGACCTGCTTTGTAAGGCCGCTCTGTCCTGTCTCCGACTCCCACCCCGTGAGAACCACGTCCTTGCTACACTGAACGCTAACTAGCGGTTTGTGCCTGTGTTAATGTAGTGGCTTCCAACACGCCTGTTTCACCCCTCTCCATCCACTGGACCATGAATTCTACAGAATGAGGAAACTGTCTTATTCCTCCCTTACAGACCTGGAGCTTAAATGTTCAACAAGTGTTTGCTGAATGAATCACTGAAAGCTGCCTTTGATAACCGAATGATCCTAATGCAGCTGGGGGGGGGGGGGTCAGCCTTGTCCTGTGTGGCCTCAGAGGCCATAACACAGGGAGGAAGGCCACACTGAGCCCTCTGAGCCCGAGCACAGCTCCCTTCACCCCCACTGACTACAAAGTCCAGACTGACATAGAAATAGCCCCCTGAGCTCTGGGGGGTGAACGCAAGCAGGAGGGCATGGAGAGGAGTCACACATGACCAGCCCCCGACACAGGGGTGGCCTCCCCTAGTTCCTCTCACTGTCCCCAGGGTGAGCCTGGGATACACCAGGGCTGCAACTCTGATGGAAAATCAGGAAAAGGGGACCCAGAAGTACCAGGACATATGTGGGGAGGCAATGCATGAGAGCAGAGAGCCAGTCCCTGAGCCAACACAGCAAAGGCTCACCTCCAACATGCACATATACGTTTCAGATTCACCTCTGAGTTGTGTGTGCACAGGACGGACCCCCATCAGCACAGCAAGGACGTGGAGAGCTGACGTGAGATTGGAACCACATGTGCAAACACCCCAGCCTGACCCCGAGGGCACAGGGTAGCACAGACCCAGGGTATGCCGAGGCCAGCTCACACCAGGCCACAGGAGCCAACTGTTGGCATCTCCCCTCATCGCTGCATTCAGTGGTGCTGCGCTGGTAGCTTGAAATTGGCCACATGGAAGTATGTGCACCACACAGGATGACAAATGGCTATTAAAGATTTCCAGGTCACAAGTGGACAGACCCAAACCGACAGAGCAGAGGCTTGGGGAACAGAGCTGGGGGAGCTAAGATCTTGATCTGCACCCAAAAGGGGGGAGACAGAATTTACAATCGGAGCCTAACAAGGCAGGCTGCCTGCCAAAACCAGCCGTCAGTGTCTCCGGAGGCTTATAAAAAGTAACACTCAGAGTCAGAGTCTACAAAAAATGACATTCACCATGTCCCAATACAATTTAAAATAACTGCCAGGCAAAAAGCCCCAGGAAAATGCAACCATTTCTCAAGAACCAACGGAGCCAACCCCAAGTTCATCGAAATGCAGGTACTATCAAAGGCTTTATGGGGGCTATTGTAACCGCACACCCTGGGATAAAAGAAAACACATTTGGAAGGAATGAAAAAAAATAAGAATTTACAGTAAAGAAACAGAAAATATTCTTGAAACGAGGCAAAAGGAAATTCTGTTCCTTAAGAATACAATAAAATTTTTGAGAAACCTCACAAAATGAGTTCAACAGAACAGAAATGACAGGAAATTAAGTGAACTTGAAGACCAGGCTCACAAAAAAAGTACTGATAAACCAGACCTCTCCAAAATTTAAAACTTTAGAAACTCCTCACCACACGTGCTTCCAACAGGAGACTCGTGCCCAGAACTCCCTGAGAGCATAATGAACAACCCGATCAAAAATGGGCAGAAGATTGAAACAGATGCTTCACAGCACAAGGTGCGTGAACAGGCAGCACCGTGTGAGCGGTCATGGAGAAGCCACCCGGCACCTGCAGTTACCGGCAAGTGCGTGTCCAGACCAGAGACACACAGCCTGGCTGCACCCAGGACTGGCCATGACATGCAGGCAGGGCTGCTGGGGTCGGAAGGATCCTGGGGGCCGGGGGAGCTTGGCGCGTCCTCGGACAGTCATGCGTGGACCTGTCGTATGAGCCCGTGAGCCGCTCCTGGCATTTCCAAGAGAAATGAACACAGGAGTCTCTCCAAGACTCACATGTGAACGGTCACAGCAGCTTTATCTGTAATAGTCAAACAGGAGAAAGAGCCCAAATATCCAACAGGTGAGCGAGTACATAAAAAGTAGCACATCCTTGAAACAGAATGCCGGGCGGCGGTGAGAGAGAGAACCACACGACGTACACCCACGAGGAGGGCGCAGCTCAGAAGTGCGGGCACGTGTGGCGCTGAAGGACTCCTGTGTCTAAGGATGGCTGACCAGGTGGTGGACTTTCAAGCTGTGCAGTGTGAATGTCTCAGTCCAGAACCACTCCCTGGGTTCCTCCAGGATGCGGGCTCTTCACCCCCTGACAAACGGGTGGCTTCCAGAGTCAGAGACACCCGGGCTTGAACCCTGCCTTGGCAAGTGACTGTGATCCTCCAAGTGGATCTCCTTGTGGGTGAAGTGGAGGCAGCTGGAGTGTCCACCTCCCGTCAGGGTGCTGTGTTTCGTGAGCCAGTGGCCAGGCAGCGTGTCCGGTGTGGCTGTCACTTGTCCTGGGCCCCTCGACCACATGCCAGGCTTTGCCACTCTCATGACTCCACAAGATGCCCATCCCCGCCTCCTGGCGCAGATGCGCTGTAGTAGTTCTCATTAGTGGGCAAGGACCCGATCCCTCCTCGGATCCCCCAAGTCCTGTATGCAGCCTGTTCGGGGGGCTCGTATGCTGTACCTCTCTGGGAAACGGCAGGCTCCCTGGGAAGAGGCACACACCGTCTTCCGTGCCCCGGCAATCCCTAATGCTTCACACCCCCAACGATGACGTGTGCAGGTGTGGGGAGGGGTGGTGACAGACCTGTTACACACTCTGAGGACAACTGTATTTTGTGGCAAATTTGTGACCAGCCAGGACTTAGTGAAATCGGTAATTGTCATTAATTCAAAATGTAAAGTGATTCTCTTAAAAAATTCAACAATTAATGAGCACTCCTCTAACCTTGAGCTTTTAGATGTTTTCTTGGCACTTTCCCTAACAGAAATCTCACAGGTAGGGACCGTGTCTCTCACGTTCTAGACACGAACATCTCCAAGGCTGCACAGAGCGTAACACGTGTACGTGAACAAATGAATATACTTAAAACTTAGAGCCACCAAAATAAAACAAAGTCTGTTCAATTTTAGTTAAGACAGACACCTTCAAATAATTTTATGACACAGCCATTCTCACAAATAGTGCTGGCCAGGGGCACCTGGGTGGCTCAGTGGTTGAGTGTCTGCCTTTGGCTCAGGGCGGGATCTGGTCCCAGGATCGAGTCCCACGTTGGGCTCCCTGCATGGGGCCTGCTTCTCCCTCTTCCTGTGTCTCTGCCTCTCTGCCTCTCTCTCTGTGTCTCTCATGAATAAATAAATAAAATCTTCAAAAAAGAAAACAAAAGAGTGCCGGCCTGAGACTTGCAAAAAAAATACCCAAAAGCGGCTTAGCCCTCTCCATCCTTGGCAACCACTTGCTCCAGGCCATGCCTGTTTCTCTCTCCCCACAGGCAGGGTTCCTCGGCTCTCAGGATGATAATCCTGCACCTCTTCTGAGGCCATGCTTCTGTGTGTGTCCTACGACCTCGGGACACGGAGCCATGGCCTGACTCTTGAGCCTGGGTGGCATGGGACCCCCAGCAAGGCAGCGCGGAGTTCCACACAGGGGTTTGAGAACAGGCTGACCCAGGGAGGCACCTGCCTTTCCAGCCTGGAGCTCTTCGCTTCTCATGTGACATGCTGCCAAAGGCGGGTGACAGCCATCTCGCAGGGAAAAGTGCCTGGGCCTGCGAGCAGCACTCAGCACACAGAAGGCCACAGAAGTCTCCAACAGATGCTGTGACTGGACTCTGCTGTTTCTCTAAAGCTCTCCATGACGTACAGGTGCCAGAGAGAAAACACTTAGCACCATGGATGGCACATAACAGCTGTTGGACAAGCACAGCCGACCCGCAGATGATACACAATGTGAGCAAGAGCAACAGCTAAACGCGCCCTAAACCATTCTCTCTGGCAAACCTCAACCACGGCTGGTTAGGTGGACGGGTGGCCCAGATCACACCGGAAAACAAGGGCGTCCGTGACTGGTCCAAGCTTCCAATCGAGCTTCTCTTCTGCATCCAGGATGGTGAGCACCCCTCAGGCCTTTAAGGAAACAGTGCTATTTATAGCCTCCTTTCCAGCTAAGATGTTAAAAGGACAAAAAAGGGAATAGTGACAAGATTAATATTCACAGACAAGTTGAATCTTTCTAGACCTGTCAAATCCAGCAGGAGACATTCCACATCTGGCCCCTGGAAGAAGAAATTCGTGCAAAGAGAATTCATTTTCGAGTAGTCGTAGTGACTGGCAGTCCCCTGGAGGCCCAGACTTCCCAAGTGAGGCTCAGAAGAGGAAGGCGGAGGGAAGGAGGCCGCACAGGGTCATCACCCCAGGGAAATTACAACTGGGACGTGGTGAGCGCTCGCCGCACAGACACACGCAGGAGGTCGTGGACTCTTCACGACCCTGTGGTGGTCCCCTTCACACACGCAGAAACTGAGGCACGGCAGGCTAGGCTGGCTCCCAGGTGCCAGGCTGCTCCAGGAGGGTAAGGGCGGGAGCATGTGGGCCGCTGCATCCCCGTCTTGACCACGGTGAGCGTGAGACCACGGGAGGGACGAGCTAGCAGAACACTGCCCGGTACTGATACCTGTGCACTGGGACGTCCCCTGCACAGCAACCCCACGGGAGCCAGGTAATAACACCCCACCTCAGAGAGGAGACAACAGGAGATAGAGGAGGCCACCCCTGAGGCAAATACAGAAACTGGCAGTTGTCAAACACGTCTTACGGTGGGACCCCCGCGATTCGAATTCCAGAGGGGGAGCAGCGCTCTTCCAGAGTCCTGCGTGTGCCCCAAACACATGGCTAAGCCAGTTGCCTGCAGAAGCCCAGTCGTTGGCGTCTGGAGGTCTATGGTGATGGGGACACGCGTCCAACACACCCGAGCCCGGCTCCAGGCCCCAGTCTGCGCCCGGTGCCCGAGAGGTGCCCCCTTCCCTGCACACCGCTTGTGTGGGTGCGGCCGTCGGCGTGGGACGGCCCGGTCTGTGTGTGCCATCCCGGCCCAGACCTCCATCGTCTGTGCGCAGTCTGGGGGAGACTCAGGCTCTGCCCACCATGTCCCATCGGAGAGTCATTACAGATCACATGCTCAGTGTGGCAGAGGAGGCCAGGGGCCGCACGGGGGTTGGGCCGTTGGGGCCTGGCGCCGTGACGCTGATTTAGCCCAGGGTGGCAGGTGACGGGGGCCCTGTCAGAGCAGCTCTGCTCACGCTGAGGAATGCGAGCCACCCAGAGCTGCTACGCCACACGGCCAAATGAGAAAACGCTACTCTCCGTTATGTGAGAGTACGTGATTTATGCTTCAATTTTCCTTCATTCACAGAGGATCTGTCTAGCATTAGGAGCACCTACAAGCAGCAGCAGGGCTCAGGACAAAAGGAAAGGCTCAGGGAGTCCAGAAGGTACGGCTGATGTCCGCAGCGACTCCTGCATCGCAGGTTTGGAGCTTGGTGGTGCTGATGTCAAGCGTGTGGGCGGCCCCCGCGGCAGCCCCCCAGCCTCCAGGATGGGGCCTGTGGCTGCCGGGCCTGGCACGGGGCAGCCACCCAGGAAGTGAGAGGGCTGCAGGCCCCCTCTCACGGAGCCAGGCCCGGGGCCTCAGGGTGACACACCCCTGGGAAGCCAGCCTGAGGGACTGCGTATGGGTGGGCCACTTCTCTCCGTGCCGCACACACAGGCCACGGTCGGCTGCTCTGCCTCTGGAACGGGCCAGGTGTGTGGGGCAGGCCCCCAGAGCCTCGCCGACCTCTCTGGGAGCACGCTGCCGAGCTCTGCTTCACTCTGCCAGCAGTGGGGCGCGGCGCTGCCACAGCATGACCCAGCAGAGAACAACCCGCTCTCGTCCTGGAAGGCCCTCGCGTCCTGCTACAGCACACACACGCCTCGAAGCCTCGCTCCACGGCCACCTCTTCCAGAAGCCTCCCAGGATTCCTCGGCCGAGACCCATCCTGCTCCCCCCAAGACCTCCAGCCCCTTACCTGTCTACCTGTGGACTTTATTACTTTGTCCCTTGCATGATGGTTCTCAGGACCCACTTCTCCTCCAGCCATGGGGTAACTTCCCTGAAGACAGGCCACAGGTAATGACGCCCTGACGCGTGTTCTAAAACAGGTAACTCCATAAGCAAGATGTCTTCCACATTTAAGACACGGACTGGCTATTAAGTGAATCAGTGCTGTGGCAAAACCACTAAGTGAACTGTATTACAAGCGGCAGCCATACACCGAGGGGGCTAACTTCTCCCGCGGGGAGTAATGCGTGCCTTCTGTTAATCCACTTAGAGTAATGTAGGGTAAGTAGAGCAACTAGTTGCAAACTGTCGGGTGCCAGAGCCAAGCAGGGTGCTGGTGCCCACAGAGGCCACATGGAACAACAGGGCTGGAGTCCCAATCTCCCCACGTGGCCTCCCTCAGGCGCCCTGGCCCCAGCGGGACAGTCCCCTCTGACGCCCCGGCCTCTGCGCCTGTGTCCGGGCCTCCCTCCCGAGGACCACGGGCAGCCAGCTCTCCACACTCTCCAGGCTCACACACACACTGGATCCTGGGCCCTGTCCTGGTTTCTGTTCTCCCTGTAGTAAGCTGTGTCCTGTCTAAGGCCACAATCAGTTTTCCACGTGAACCTGTTTCAACATTAATTTCCCCCAAGAGAGCAGCCTTGAGAGACCGAGGATATGAATTCGAGATCCGCCTCGCTTGCTGTGCAAGCACAAGGGAATCACCTAACCTCTCTGAATCCTAACTTCTTTATCTGCAAAACAGCGATAATCATGCCTTGAAGGTTAAGGTCAAGGTGAGAAATAATCTGCTCTATCTCGTGGCTGCTAGTAGGTGCCACCTGCTATCTTAGAACTCCACCTGCTGTGACAGCATCCTGCCCATATTTCTCCATCCTTGGCTGACAGCAAATGACAGAAGTGGCCGTGAAGAGTTACCCTCAGCAGAATTCACGCTTGAGAACAAAGTCAGCTAACGAGACTGAGCCCTGCCACTGCTCTCACTCATCACACACAGTTTTCTGTGTGTGGACACTGTGCTGTCACTGTTTTAGGTGAGGGCAGCCAAGTCCCTAACGTTAAGGACCCCCTGGGCCCCTCCGAGAAGGACGAGAACAGAGTGACTGTGACATGGCCTGAGTCTGCACAGGCTGCTCAGTCACGGTGCTCGGTGGTGACAGTGTGCACAGAAACCGCAAGTCTGGGCTCTGCGGGCGTCGCTCACCCAGCCTCTCAGACCATGCACCACGGGCTGACGTCCTGGTACCATCGCAGAGGTGCCCACAGCACAGACGGGGATTTCCATTTCGTGGCCAGCCACCAGAGTCACCGCTCCTAAGATGCTAAGTGATTCCCCTTTCCTTATCCTCCACCCACAGGAAACAGACTCTGGTCCTGCCGAGGAGCCTCCAGGCTGAGCACGGGGTGGAAGGCCTGTCCCCTGCTGCAGCGAGTGGACATGCTGGACACAACCCCGAGGGCCCTCTGGCGAGCCTCCATGCAGACAGGGCATAGCTCCGACAGGACATGGAGTCGCTGACACTGGGGTCTGGAAGCCTGGTCCTGCCCAGGAGTGCTGTGACCCTGGTTAGACCAGAGGACTGTTCTGAGGTTTTGCTCTCTCCACCCATGAAATGGGGACGACAATGCCTAATACGCTGGCTGCCTTGAGAATGAGGTGACACCTCTGTGGGGTCTTTGGCATAAGGCAAATAGAAAGGAGAGGGAACCGCAGGCATCGCCAGAAAATCTGTGGCTCTAGGCAGCCAGTCACTTAACCTCAGCCTCCTGCCCATAAATCACCTCCCACGAGTCTTGTAAAGACCCCACAGGACGACACTGTTGAGGGCATGCTGCCAGTGAACATGCTATGGTTCAGACAACGACGTCTTCGTGCAAAGCCATCTGTCCTATGATGACTCCAAACGGGGGACCCTATACATACAGTGTCTCTGTAAATACAGTTGCTGAAAGGGCAGGAGGGACGACACACGGGTTTTCAGTCATACCTGCTTTCGGGTTAGACTGTCAGACGGGAGACGGACATGTCCTACTTCCTGTGGCTGCAGGACGAACGGCCAACTGTGAAGCTGTGGACAGGGTCTTCCTCTCTGGGCTATCGGGGGCACCCACCATCTCTCCAAGTCCCATCCCATGGCGAGGAGGCCCCCATGATGCAGCCGCACCTGCCCAGGGGCTACGTATGGGACCTGTGGGACTGCGGCACTGGGGTGAGCTTCCCCCGCGATGCATCCCGGCCTCATCCGCCCACCACGTGCTGCCCTGTGTAGCTGCTAGGTCCTCGGGTGGAGGATTCCTGGAGCCACCCTGTGGAGACAGGACCCGGCAGGCAGGAGAGCCACAGGCCCACAGAGCGTCTGGCACACGCCACCAGGCCTCGCCAGGCCTGCTAGAGATGGAAAACCCAAAGTGATCTTCGGGGACGCAGCGCGTGTGTTCATTCACAAACCGCACCCCGCGTGCAGCCCTGTAAGCAGCCCAAGCACACAGAAGCAGCACAGTGACGACGAACGGCCTGGCCGTCGTGAGCGACAGGTGGGCTGGGCCAACACGTCTGCTCAGGTGTGATAGAAGCTGCGACAGAGCGGAGGACGAGCCCCTGTGAGAGCAGGGACACAGTGTGGGGGCCTCCCCCGAGGTGCAGGGAGCCCCGCCAGCGGGGAGTGTGCAGCACACCCAGGATTCAAGCGCGTATCAGCAGGATGACAGAGTACAGGGGCCACGTTTGAGGGGGGAGGGGTCAGGTGACACCATGCCACCTCCCCAGCGGGCGCTGTGCTGATAAGCCGAGTTTGTGGGATGCCATGTGACTGTCCCTCAAGGACAATCTCTCGTCACATCGTGGGGGAAATGCAGGCTGCAAAAGTGCAGCCACAAAGTGATCGTGACTCTGTACAAATCAAGTACATTGGACGCAGCCTGGGCCCTGGACGTGGGTCTGTAGAGTAAGGGCGTTACCTGGGAGGCGGGATTAGGCACAACTGGAAAAATCGTCTTCCTCACATTTTTCCTTCTGTCCCAGGACAAGCATATGACATTCCTGCTGGGGGTAACGGAGCCACTTTCTGGAAGAAGAAAGGACTCTACCACTAGGAAGGCAGACGGAAGGGCGAGAGCAGCCCCCCGCGGCTGTGGGGTGAAGGCAGAGGGGTGGGGCTGGCACAGGGGGCGCGGATGTAGCCCAAACAGGGTCACTGCGGGCAAGCATGTGGAGATGGGCAGCGTCCATGCAGGAGACCGCATGCAGGCAGGTCAGGGGAGGATTAGAATAGGGCAGTTTGGGAACAGCTCCCGGCTGGTGGGAAGGGCTAGAAAGGGACCAGTGGGAAGGCAGCGATCATCAGTGTCACCTGCTGGTGCTGCTGCCACGATGCTTCTGAGCTAGGCATGAGGTGACCAAGCCAGCCCTACACCATTACCACCCTGACCCACCACCTGCTCCAAGGCCGGCATGGCAAAAATATGTTAAGGAGACCTGCAAAGACAGGTTTGCTTCCTCAACTGCTCTGCACCTTTGGGGGTTTGAAAACAGAGAAATCAACCTTGTAGGACATTGATTCCACTACAAAAATCTTTCAGGAGTCTGGCTGATGTCGAAAACCCCGGAGCCACAGAAACAAGAGTAGGAGAGAGTCCTTCATCATATGGAACTGATGACAAAACAAGGTATTTCCAAAGGAAACAATAGCCTCAGCCCCACGGCCCCCAGCAAATCTCTCTGGGTCTGGGGGCAAAGCCCCCAGCAAAGCCCCCATGAGTGGTCCTTATGTGGAGATCCTGGGAGAGCACAAACAGGGAGCTGTCACTTGAAGCAGTCTATTTTTTTTAAAGACTTTATTTATCTGGGAAAGAGAGATGGGGAGACCGCATGAGCAGGAGGGGCAGGGGTGCACAGGCAGAGAGAGAGAGAGAGAGAGAGAGAGAGAGAGAATCTCAAGCAGATTCTATGCTGAGCACAGAGCCCAAAGCAGGGCTCGATCCCAGGACCCTGAGACCATGACCCTGAGCCGAAACCAAGAGTTGGATGTTTAACCAACTGAGCCACGCAGATGCCTCCAAAAAAGTCCATTTTTAAGTGAAAGCTTTCAGACCTGCAATTCCCTGAGACACAAGGAGTTACCCCAGATGACCTGCTGAAGGCCAGAGGACAGTCTCCCAGACTGACCCCTGCCCTTCCTCCCCAAAGACAGGGAGGGAGTAACCCCTAGTTCAGGGTCCTAGGACAGAAAGGCCAATAAAACATGGTCTCTAAGCCCAAGGAACTGGCCATCTCCTGGAAGAAAGGCCAGACAGGTAGGCCGGTGGCCACAGCATGCTGCAGTAAGCTCCACGTGGGGACATGCCACGGGAGCCAGAGAAGGGGCAAAAGCCCTCACTGAGGCCAGTCCTGGGAGAGGTGACATCTCAGCGGGGCCCTAAGCCGGCGTGCAAGGTGGAGGGCGCACGTACTCCCTGGACAAAGCACGGTGGGAAGTGGGGAGAATGAGCTGGAACTATCATGAGGCCAGGCAGGAGCAGCCTCGGGAGGAGGGGGCAGGAAGGAAGAAGCCTGCGTGGCACATGGGACCCCAGGGCAGAGCCCGGCAGCCCCCACCCTGACCTCCCAGGCCATGCCTGGGCTGGGTCTGCCCTTGCCCACCCAGCTTGGGGGGCTTCTGTTCTTGGGGCCTGCAGTGTGAGGAGGACAGGCCCCCGTGTCGCGGGCTGGCATGTGTGCTTGGGGCCCTCTGTCCCCTGCGATGGCCCCTAGTGGGGCAGTGCTCACACACTATGATTGACCAGACCAGCCTGATCACATCTAGCAACAGTTTCTTTTTCTTTTTCTTAAATGTATTTAAATTCAATTTAGTTAACACAGAGTATATTATTAGTTTCAGGGGTAGTTCAGGGATTCATCAGTTGCACAGAAGACCCAGTGCTCATCCCATCACATGCCCTCCTTCATTCCCGTCACCCAGTGACCCTGTGCCCCACCCCACGCCCCTCCAGTCACCCTCAGCCTGTTTCCTAGAGTTCAGACTCTGAACTCTAGGAAGAGACTCTTAAGGTCTGTCTCCCTCTCTGTTTTCATCTTATTTAACTCTCCCTCCCTTACCCTTTGTTCATCTGTTTCTTAAATTTCACACGAGTGAAATCATATGGTATTTGTTTTTTCTCTGATGGACTTATTTTGCTCAACATAATACCTTCTAGCTTCATCCATGTCATTGCCAATGACAAGATTTCATCCTTTCTGATGGTTGCATATTCCACTGTGTCTATAGCCCACATCTTCTTTATCCTTCATCTGTCGATGGACACCTGGGCTCTTTCCACAGTTTGGCTTTTGTGGACATGGCTGCTGAGAACCCTGGGGTACGGGTGCCCCCTTTGAATCACTGTGTTCGTATCCTTTGGATAAATCCCCAGTAGCGCGACTGCTGGATTGTAGGGTAGCTCCATTTTTAACTTCTTGAGGAACCTCCATACTGTTCTCCAGAGTGGCGGCACCAGCTTGCATCCCCACCAGCAGTGTAAGAGGGTTCCCCTCTCTCCGCATCCTCGCCAACATCTGTTGTTTCCTGAGCTGTTAATTTTAGCCATTCTAGCAGCAGTTTATTTGATATTGCCAAAGTATCTTTCGAGCCCCAAATCCTGAAACTGGAAAAAAACCTCTAGCTCAGGGTGGCAATAACAGTGCCCCCAGGCCTCGCGGTCTCCCTTTCTGGGTGCTGACACAGCCTGTTGGAAGGGAGGGTGCAGGGAGCAGGGCAGGGGTTCTGGCTCCCATGACAGATGGTCTGCAGGACGTGGCTCCTCAGCTACCCCCATCTCCTGACTCTTCAGGAGCACCAGAAACCAGACTGAACCTGAAGTTTCTATATTTTCTAGATGGTGGCTCCAAGTTTTTTTTTTTTTTTTTAATACAAGGCAGGCTGAACATATCTGCGAGCTGCCCTGGGCCCGCTGGCCTTCTGCCCACAGCCCCAGGGCACACACCCTCTTCGGCACACAGTCCTTAGAGGGTGCGTCCATCCCCCGCCGTGTGCCCCAGCTCCGGGGACCCTCACTGCCTGGAAGGCACTGTCACCTCCAAGCAGCACCCCGGGAGTCAGGCCTCCTGTCACGCACCTCCCCTCCGCTGCCCCACATGCTGTGTGAATCCTGCACAGAAGGACAGGAAGGGGCCAGAACTGTGGTTTATTTTAATTGGGGAGCATTTTCTACTTTCTGTTCCAACTAAGATCATCTTCATCATCTTCATTTTAAACTTCATGCTGTGGAAACCCCACAGGTGCAGATGGAAGGAAACAGAGCGTCACAGGGAAATGAGGGAAGATTAGAGAACACAAACGTGAACCATGTGGACGGCCTGCCAGTGCACGCGGGATGACAGAGGAGGAGAGTCCCGGACTCGGGGGGACGCAGGCCTGCACCACCCAGCAAAGCAGGCAAGTGCCACGGTGCGTGGCCAGGACACGGCAGGACCGTACCCCATCCACGTCTGTGCACCATGGATGGGAAAGGCAGCCCCCCCACCACCCAGGGAACCTCCTTGCAAGGAGCCGTGAGCACAGCAGCTGGGTGGGGAGCAGCAGGGGGTGACAGGGAGCAGGGAGCAGGGCCCTCTGACAAGGCCCCTTGCCTCCCTGCACTCGCAGCTCCGGAGGGAGGGAGATGTTCCGGCCACCCAAACTGCCACGTTACAGTGACTTACTCATGAGGCTCACCAAAAAATGTATTTTAATAAAGGACAAATTTTCTCTCCTGATTTCCTTCTTTTTGAGGAGGAAGAAGCAGGAAAGGCACTCGTCTCTAGGCTGAGCACCTGAGGGCATATTTCACTTTCCCTCTACTCTACCACTTAATCTGGCACCTAATTCCATCTCAGAATGGCTGCTGTGCTGCACCTCCTTGCACTCCTGGGGTGAGCGCCCTGGTTCGTGTTACTTCTGAAAACAGATGAATGGTGAGTGTGTGCCGCTGTGTGCCAGGCACTGCACATGGGGTATTTGTGCCAGTGTCCTGTCCAATCTTCACCATGAGCCCGAGGAGTCATTCTTATTTCCAAGGAATAATCGGCTCAAGGAGATTAGGTGACTTGCCAAGTCAAACAGTTAAACCAGAGACAAAATCATGGAAGGCTAGGGTAGAATGAACTGAGCTGGGCCCAAAATGCTGAGATGTTGCAGGTGTCCAGCTGCTGGGGTGGCCCGAGGGTGCCCCCTCAGGACCAGTGAACAAAGAGAGGGCCTGAAAGATGGAACCAGAAGGGACAAGGTGCCAAGAAAATGGAACAGAAAGGAATAAAGACAGCCGTGAATGTTCAGGGGTGTCTACATCTGAGAACAAGATATTACAAGACACACCTGGACACCCGAGGATGGGCTGAGGGGCCGCAAGGCAGGACGTTCACCATGCAGGGTGACACCCGCATCACTGTTAACCGAGCCCTTCCCACGCACCAGATCCCGTACTAAGAGCATCAAATACATCATCTACATTATTCTAAATTATATTATCAGGAAGACTAAGATGTTTCCACATCAACTCTAACAAGGACTCTCTTGTTACACTCTGCAGATGAAGGAGCTGAAGGTTACGAGGCCAATTTCCTGAGGTCCTGCTGCTGGTAAGTGGGCTCTGAGTCCAAGTGGCCTGTGCCTGGGCCTTGAGGCCATGTGGCCTGCCACACGCAGCAAGGGGACAGCAGTTAGGGAGTGCTGGGACAGTCGCTTATCTCCGTAGAAAAAAAAAACTTTGATCCACACTTTGCATGGTATGCAACAAGGACTCCACAGGGATCCCAGATCTAACTGTAAAACCTAAAAAGACAAAACTTCTAGGAGTAAACATAAATGAAAATCTTTGAGGCCTTGGGACAAACAAAGATTTCCTGGATAGGAGACCAGGGGCATGATTCATAAAGGAACAAACTGGTCAATTAGGCTTCATAAGGGTTAAACACTTCTGCTCTTTGACATTTGAGCAGATAAGGGAGGCAGGAATTAAATACCTGCAAATCATCTACCTAATTATGTATGTTATGTGTCTACATTAAAGATCTCAAAACTCAATACCAGGGGAAAAGAAAAACACCTTTCACAAATAAAGAACTGGAATGCATACTTCACCAAGAAGTGACAGATGGCAAAAAAAAAGTCCACAAAAAGGTGCTCAGTGCTCATTAGAGAAATTCGAGTGCAAACCATAATGGTACACATGGTACACCTGTTACAAGGGCAAGGCTGAAGACCATGCTGAATATGAGGAAGATACGCAGAAACCACTGGCGTGCCTGACAACACGGACACGTCTCAAAATAATCACGCTGTGTCAAGGGAGCCAGACAAGGAAGGAGTGTGTCCTACAGGATTCGTGCGTATAAACCCTGAGAAAATGCCAACACTCTGCAGCGACAGAAAACCAGGTCAGGACTTACCTGGGTACTGGGCCAGGGGTCGCAGGGATGGAGCGGCTCAGGGAAACTTTTGGGGGTGAGGATATGCTCATTCTCTTGATCACGGTGACGGCTCCTTGGGTGTACACATACGCCAAGACTATCACACCGTACAACCGGCGCGTGTGCGGTTTACTCTGTGTCAGCTACATCTCAGCGATCTGGGTGTCCGCCTCCTGGAACACCCGTGTTGAAGCCCTGCACCCTGACGTGGTGGTACCTGGGCTTTGTGGGAGGTGCTCAGAGTCAGATGATGTCATGAGGGTGGGTGCCAGGACGGGAGCAGTGCCCATAGGAGACACCAGAGAGCTCACCCCTTCTCCCCCACCCTCCCCTGCACGCATACACAGAGGGCAGGCCCTGTGCACACGCAGGCAGAAGGCAGCTCTGTCTGCAAAGCAGGAAGAGTCCTCAGCAGGAGAGGGCCTGGCTGGCACCTGACCACTGACTTCCAGCCCCCAGGCCGGTGAGAAATTAGAGCCTGTTGCCGAAGCCCCCAGTCTGTGGTGGGTGCTCTGTTACGGTGGCCCGAATGGATGGAGACAGTGGTCACCTGCCGGTGTAGGCAGCTCCTAGACCACCTCAATGACCATCTCATGAGAGGGGCCTACGGTGTCACCTCGGTGTCTGCACTTGGACCTGTCTGTGGCTGCATCACTCGAGTGATGACATTCACCATCATCAGCCAACAACAAAGGAACAAAGGTAGATGTAATCCTACCACTCGACACTCAGATAACACCGTGCGTGTGGATGAAGGTTCTTCCCTGGTCTGAATGGACACATAGACTGAGGACACGGACCCTTCCACTGCACACACAGGCACACTACCGTCAAAGGAACCCTCTGCAGCTGCCCACACGTGCACATTTACATCAGCTCTTTAGTTTGACCAAAACATCTCATCAGGTTAATCTTCTCACTGCAGCTCCAGTGAGAAATGGCCCCTTAGAACTGCAGGGGAGGGTGCACGCGGCCCAGGAGGGCACGTCTCTGAGGCCCCTGTTCATCAATGCAGAGAGGACTCTGACTCATCAACCACCAAACTGGACTGCATTTTGGAAATCATTCAAGGCCTGCCCTTCTGTGTCCCGCTAACCCATGACAATGAGTCACAGCACCAGGACAGACTTCTAGGGTAGCGTGGTGGCCCCGACATTCATCAGCTGGACCCTGCAGGCCTGTAGCGTCCACACATAGCCCTCCTTCAGACACGGCATCATGGCAGTGTTGGCACGTGGTCTGCACTGACTAGACCTGGGTCTCCTGGGCCTTGTAGAGCACGCAAAAGGGGGAGCCGATGGAACCCCCGTTCCATAAGGAAAGCTCCGTGCTCTCAGGCCAGTTCTTAGAGGGCCCAGAGCTGGAAATCATATGTAATCATTCTTAGTTGGTAAAGAACCATCACCTCTCCTAATTAGCCCAGAAAAACCTTTGTGGGGTTTCAGCTAAAAGTGCAAGAGAACATAAATCAGGAGCACTTTTGGAACTCGCCTCTGGCAACAGAAGGCCATTTGCTCAGAGATGGTGAGCTCACACTCCACACGGAGGGTGCTGGTGTGCTCCAGAAGCATATTTCATCCTGCCACGTTTCTAAGTCGAAAGATGTTCCTCACTGATGCTAAAAATAGCCAACACAATCCAAATCAGTCCCAACAGCAACCACCACCTTTGTCCGCAGACGCTTGGACTGGCCCAGGCTGAGCGAGTTGCCATAGAAACAGAGCACACAGGAAGGCGCCGTGGGCAAGAAGGGCCCGCCACCTGCGAGGTGTCCAGGACTGGGTGACCCTTCTCACCGTCCTGCTCCTCACAGACAGGGCGGTGACTGTCCCTCTCTCTGGGCTCCTGGGCTTTGGAGCCCGTGGTTCTCCTCATCAGAGGGAGCAGCGCTTGGACAGAGAGCACAGGTCCCTTCAGGCAGACTGGGTGGGGGTGTGGCGCGAGGGGTTACTGAGACCATCTGGCAGAGCTGCTTCCTCCAAACACCTGTCTCAGGCAAAAAGCACAGACACTTTAATGCGTTCGTGTATGCCAGCCCTGTCTTTGCGCAGTAAGCAAGGAGATGGCGGGATGGCCTGGGGAGAGCAAGAACTCTGGAGCCTGGTGAGGTGGGGTCACAGGGACCTGCTCAGACTTAGGTAGACGGTCTGTGTCTCGGTCCTCGGTAATAGACGGCTGGCAACTGCTGCCCCGCAGGAGCATCATGTGACGACGGGACGTGCCCTTCTGGCGCCAGGCACACATGTGCTCAGTAAATGGGCTGCTCTGTTACCTCTAGCTGTGGACGCTCAGAAAGAAGATAAAGAGGTGAGGGCCAGATGCCCCAGCAAGGAAGGGCGGGCGTCAGGTGCTCTCAGAGAGGAAGCCCGGTCACGGCCAAGAAGCACGCTCGCTTACTTTTAAAGCTGGGAGGAGAAGCAAAGTGCTGAGCCGGACACTCACTGCAAATCACTCTGCTCCTCTTGGATTAAACCGTCCGAGGAATAAAGTGAGCCTGACGTGTGAGGGGCTGCCCACTGTCCCAGCCTACGTGGGCAGTTGCCCGTTCCCCCCAGAGACCCTGTGTTCTAATCAAATTGACCTAGTCTTTTCTGTTCCCAAATGTCCCAGACATCTGCCAATTATGCAGCTCCACCTACAGCCCTACAGGAGCAGGTCCGTGAGGGGGAAGATCCCGGGGGTCAGGGGGCCGTGGGGACTACACGGAGAGGCCACAGAGTTGGGGCTGGGGTCAGGGCCCGTGGCCAAGCTTCCCACGAGCTGCGGTGGCAGATGCAGGACAAGGTGCTTCGACAGGGCCGACAGGGACATGCGGCCAGGGGCCCACACTGCACACCTGAGACAGTGGGGCGGGGAGAGAGGCCACTCCAGGCCCTCACAGCCGTCCACACCCCAGAACCAAGCCCGCGACACCGTCTCTGACAGGTCACACCCAAGCCAGCCTGAGTCTGCATTCCTCCAGCTGAACACTCCCATTTACTCTGAACCTCCAAGCCCTCTGCTTTTTTCTCCCCCATCAGCTCCGACTGTCCATACCCGGCCGTCCCTTGAGTCTGGCCCCAGGGCCTCCGGAGGCCCATGCCAGCTCCTCACATCCAGTGGATTCGTGGTTCTCCCGCCGGGACACCGGGGCCTCACCTGTGCAAGGTAGCATCCCGTCTCTGGTTTGTATGCACATCTTACGTTGTATCCTCTCCTGGACCATTTGCTCTGCAGTCACTTCCACACCTGCTCACACCCAGCTCAGGAAAATCCGTCCGCCTGAAGGGACCCGTACTCTGTCCAAGCGCTGCTCCCTCTGATAAGGGGAACCATGGGCTCTGAAGCCCAGGAGCCTGGAGAGAGGGACAGTCACCGCCCCGTCGGTGAGGAGCAGGGCCGCTGTCGGGTACCAAGCACACGTGTGAGGTGCTCCAGCAGACGCTGGCCTGCTGTGGCACACGCGCTATTCACAAGAAACTGCTTTCAGACAGGGCAGCACGTCATTGATGGTTATGGCCCCGTGGCCCATGATGAGCAGACTCGACCCCACCCCACGGCAAGCAGCCGACAGCAGAGGACTGTGGCCCAGCCCTGTCCCATCCCATGAGGAGAGTCCTCTGGCCACAGGGAGCTGCCAGGGGCCTGGACACCCCAGGGGGAAAATGTGAGGTAAGACTCCTATCAGGACAAACACATCCCTGGGAAGCCATCCGACGGAGGTGGTTGGCCCCCATGCCCACTCCTACTCTGTGTTCAGAGCCTTCCACCTCTGCGCCTGTCCCAAACCCGCCTCGCATCCTGACGCCCTGTCGAGGCTATTTATGCCTTTTGGCTTCTTGACCCTTGACCAGACCAGCCCCATGCTCCACCTGCACCTACGGCCTGCATAAGACCGACACCTTGTGGCCACCACCCGCCAGAACACCCAGCCGTCGGGGCCTGCCTGCCTCTTGCTGGCACCATGCAGAGCCGTGCCAATGGCGGTGGGGCAGTGCGGGCCCTGCTGGGCACGCTCATCCTGCGTGACTGTGCTCCGGGGGCCCCACGACGGGAGACCGGTGATGCCCTAAGGAGGACAGAACAAGTGCAGGTTGCCTGGAGGCCTAACCCCTGACTTTCGAGGATGTGCCTTTTGGGCCCAGCTGTTGCCAACACCAAGTTCTGTAAAACGAGCAAGTGACAACAAAGCACGTCCTTACAAGTCAGAGACAAGCAGGAAGAAATGAAACTCAGCAAGGCAGATTACGGCACATCAGAGTCCAATCAGGAACATCTGTCTTCCTCCTTGCACACATCTAAGGTGGCACTAGATCAGCAGGAGCAGCAAGAACACAGGAAAACCCACGACACACATGTGTGTGGCATCACAGCTCGCAGACGTGCACCGCACCCACCACGTGGAGCTGGATGAGTTGCCACCGCACACTCCAGATCCAGGCCAGAGGACGCTAAGGGAGTACACGTTACAGCATCCCACGAGCACAGGAGCCTGAGCAAGGGCACAGACATACTAGAACCTAAGTCGTACATTCTCTTTCATCCATTTATTCAATAAGCATTTATTGAGGACCGAGGAGGTGCTGAGCGGGCTTCAGGTATGCAAAGCCTGTAAAAAACATTCTGAATGTCCTCCTGTCAGGAAGTTTAGGGCCTGGCTCTAGTGACACATGTGGAATCAAATAAATGGAACAGAATGGGTCGAATGCAAACAAGGAAAATGCGCACAAATTACGGAAGAGTGGAGTTAGTGACGTTCCGTGTCTGGGATAGCCAGGGAGGGCCCCTCAGGAGGAGGAAGGCCCGTCACACGTAGGAAGGAAGAGGACAGTCAGTGGGCGGAGAGCATGTGTTCCAGCAGAAGGAAGAACACATGCAGCAGAACAGCGCGGTGTGTCCAGCTCACTTTGCTGGAATGCAAGCACCCGACGCTGACGCGTCTAGTAAGATGATGTAAGGGACGAAGCCGGGGCCCTCGAGGCCTGTACTCTCGCAGTCTGGCCTGTCTGCCTCCCCACTACACAGACCTTTCAAGAGCAGAGAAAAGACCTTCTGTGATGGAATCCAGAACAGCACAAACAGGAGGAAGGAAGATGGGGAGCCTGTTAGCTGTGTGCGGGGCATGGGCCTTCCTGGCCGGCAAGCGGGAAGCTGACGGAATATGGACATAGGCATCCTGAAACAGGAGGACAGACTGGACAGCAGGGAACCCTATTAGGCCAACAGATAAAGGGAGCCCAAAACCAAGAAGAAGGTCCAGCGGCAGAGCTGGAGAGGATGCCCAGAAGGCTGGTGTGCAGGGGCGGGATGCACAGAGCACCAGGTGGAGGAGGGTGGCCGCACACCCTGCAGGGCCGTCAGGGGTCACCCACTGGTAGGCCATCCCCTCTCCTCTGCAGAGCATCCGTGGAAAGCCAGCTAATATTCATCACACCCTCTGGGGGCTGAGTGAACCCAAGTGAGAAAAGACTCCATTGCTGCTGAGACAGAAGTGAAACACAAGATGGCCAGCTGTCTGGCTGTGATCACTTCAGAGCTGCAGTCTCCCCTCCAGGGAGCAAAAACCCAAAAACTGCTTTCCTTTTTTTTTTTTTTTTTTTTAAGATTTTATTTATTTGACAACACAAGCAGGGGAGCAGCAGAGAGAGGGAGAAGCAGGCACCCCACTGAGCAGGGAGCCCAATGAGGGGCTTAATCCCAGGACTCTGAGATCATGACCTGAGCCGAAGGCAGATGTTTAACCCACTGAGACATCCAGGCACCCCAAAAGCTGCTTTTCTAAACAAGCTTGATTTTCCTTCAGGATCAGGATCAGCAGTCTGGCTCTCCAAAGACTCCCACACCGCTCAGCAGAGCAGCCCCAGCAGGACAGTGCCTGGGTTGGCAAGGAGATGGATGAGTGCCAAGTTCAGATCTGTCCCAAAGTAACAGGAAGCTTCTATGTCCCCAGAGACACAGGGGATTTCTGGTAGACAAAAGGTGAGTAAACCCAAAGGCACACACAAAACAATAAAAATGGTAAAAAAAAAAGGGGGGGGGCAGGGGCAGTAGGGCCTTTTGAAGACCAGAAAGCACTTGGTAATATACTGTGGTGAGGGTTTAAAAAGAAAAAAAAAAGGAATTTATTTCAAATAACACCACGTGCATGTCAGAAAAGCAGAAAGACAGAGAAGGAAAAGATTCCCCCATGATTCTCTCACTGTGAGCATTCTGCTGTGTTTCCTTCCAGGCCCAAGAACACACGCGTGTGTTAGGTCTACTACTGGACTTCCGTGTACTGCATGTCATGGCATAAATACCTGCTCACATCCTGCCTTCTCCGTATATGAAGTAGCAGACACTTCTCCAGGTTGCAAGAATAACCTCCAGGTCCACCTGAGGTCTGGGCCTGGAGGCGGGTGCTGTGTCCTGACCCTGAGACTAGAGCTTTCTATTCTCCTGGCCTCCCGGAAGCATCTGATGGTTCAGCACACGGTGGACGGGGAGACAACAGAGCTTCTGCAGGAAGCTGCCCAGAGCTGTCTCCCCATCAGAGGGTCCAGCAGCAGCCCTGGCACGGCCTGGCCCTGCAGACCAAGGCATCGGGGCTTCTGAGGGAATGGCTTCCAGCCTCCTACTCTGGGTACGACCACCTGTCACACACCCAGAGGTGTGTTTCCTCGCTGCCTGTGTCATTTGGCATCACTGTCTTCACTGTGACAGCCGAGCCTGGCATTACAAACTCTATAGAAACACAATTCCTGATAGCTGCATAACAGTCAATTATATAAATGTAGTGTAATTTACTAATCATGCCCTATTGTCAAACATTTTGGTGACTGTAAGTAACAGAAAATCCTTGTGTTCAACACTTGGTCTATAGTTTTTTGTTTTTTTCACTAGGAGAGCTTGCTGAGGGGCGGGGATCACTCACTTGTTTGAAAGCTTTCAAGACTCTCTGTTACATATTATCAAATGGCTTTGTGGCAAGGCTGCAGCATGAAGATGTGTCTACTTCCACGAAAACCTGAGTATTTCATGGCAGACCATCCAAACAGAAGGCAGTGGGACCCACAGCACCTGCAGTCCATTCCTCTGGAAGTACCTGTGCTCCAGAGGGAGCAGTGCCCACCTGGGAATGAGGGGGGGAATGGGGGGAAAGGTGACCCTGGCCAAAGCCCACCTCATGAGGGCCTCCCCTCCAGCAGCACAACATCAGAAGCATTTACAAGGCCCAGATGTAAGAAGGCTCAGGCCTCAGAGCCACACAGATGGGGGTGTGAAACCCCGTTCCTGGACCTACCAGCTGATCCCTGAATAGCAACAGTCAGATGACGTCAGTGCTTCTGCTCAAAACCCTCCAGGGCCTTCCTGACTCCAAGTAAACCCATACCCATGAACGTACAAGGCTCTGTCCTGCTCTCTTGCCTCACCTCCTCACCGCCCCTGACCATCGCTAAACGCCCCACTGGAATGTAAGCCCCAGAAGAGCAGAGACCTCTCAAGTTCACAGTTAAATCCATGGAACGGAACATGCAGGCACGTGGCAGGCCCACAGCAAATCCTAGTGCAGGAAGGAGTAAACTAATAAGCAGGTAAAAATGCCTGACATGCCCTCAGCTGCCACCTGTGAAAGCTAGACCAACATCTACCTTACTAGGAGGAACGGACACAGTTATTTCCAGACACCCAGCGTGGCGCTTGGCACTAAGCAGGCAATCGCACTGTGGACCACCACCTGGCACAGTGGTGTTCAAGGCAGGGCACGAGGTCCGCCAAGGTGCAGGACAGATGGCAGAGCCATCATTAAGAGGTTAAAGAGGGAACCCACATGTGGCAAGATTGGTTATCCCCACACTTGCTGAGTGCTAGAAGTTATGTAATGTTTGATAGAGGCTAGATTTTTAATTTCCCTAAAGTAGTAAACATTTCTACCAAGGAACTATGACCTCGGTGCTACTAACATGTACAATGGAGATGATTATTTAGCGAGAGCAGCAGAGGGGAGCTGCCCACAGAACCAGCCAAACAGCAACTGCCTTCTCCCGTGGGACTGAGCACAGACACACCCTTCACCCTAAACTGACCCAGGGAAGGCAGGGCAGGCCCAGGGCCCTCTTCGCTGTCTGTCTGGAGCCCGCCCGGCTGGCGGCAACTGCTGGCTGGTCCACCTTCATGCCCTAGAGTGGGTGCTCCCTGGGGAGGCACTGCCCACCCTCCCATCCACACCACCTATAACTACGGTGCAAAGTTGGCTCCTCTCAGACCTGGACACCTGGTGCACTGCCTCACACATCCAGGCACCTAGAAAGGACGGCTAACGGAGGAGTATTTAGACTATTCCTAAAACGTGCCCTCTCTGATGCCGGGCTCCTGGAGGTTTTCCCCTCATGACAACCCTCGAGAAATCATCTTTCCTCCAGGCTAAACATACAGGAGAGGCAGCAGCAGCATCTCTGGGCCCCCGGCCCACTCAGAACAGACTGGGGTCTGCATCAGCCTACCGGGTGGGGGAGCACCAGGCTCGTGCGTGGAGCTGTGGGAGGTGAGGGGACAAGGCGGTCCCGAGGTCCTGTTTAAGCAGAAAACAATGCCCCCCCACCGTGAATTTTTAGTAGAAATACTTGCCAAGAACAAAGGCTCCCAAAGTACAGAAGCTTCGCCTCTTGGCCCCTGGGAGCCCCCAGCCAGCACGGGCCAACTGAGATTTTCCTATCAAGGTGTCCATTAGCATTCATCAACCATAACCTCTGCTTCCTTGTTCTAGAAACATCCCCAAACACAAGAAGCAAACACAAATAATGCAATTACTTTTTAAAAATAGAGAAGAATCCCAGAGGGGAGAGAGGAAGCTCCATGTTAAATAGGGAGTCTGCTGTGCGCTGAATGCAGAACAGCTTCACAAGGGATGATTAATGGGAGATAACAGAATTTCCTTTAACCTAATCACCAGTAAGCAGTGCCAAAAGAAGCAAAGCAGACGGGCGTCTTGGAGGGCAGTGTGGGTCCAGCACAGCAGCTTCCAGCACAGCGTCCTACGTTCTCACTGAGGCAGGGGAGGTCTTCCAACTCTTGGAAAGAAAAGACTCTCCCATAGAGGATGGGCGTACACAGTGGAAGAGGTGAGGGCGCAGCCCCCCCCCCCGGGGGGGCCAGGGCAGCCAGCCCGCCTCACCAGTTCCAAGGCCTGGTCACTGGATCACCAAGAGGCCAAGGAAACATTCATGCCAGGCACACGGCGCCGGGCACTCGCTTGGGTGTCCATATCCCACAGTCCCTTTCTGGTCCCGCTACAAGAAAACCCAAGAGCGGAGAGCAGGTGTGTTTCTCTAAGAGGCGGGGCAGCAGGAGTCTGAGGGGTGCTCAGCAAACCCCAGTGAACACAGCTCCCATCAAGTGCTCCCGCAACACGCCAGGCCAGAGGGGCGCTTCCATATGCCCTCCTCAGCACCATGGCACCAGGAATGCCCTCTGAATAAATGCTGGACGGAGGGAAAGAATGCAGGGCCACCTGTAACCAACACGTTCCCAGAGGACAAAGTGAGCAGCACCCCTCATGGAGGATGAGGATGAGAGCAGGAGGTGCCAGGCTGCAGGAAGTGTGACAAGGGCAGAGATCCCTGCGACGGCCACACACTCGGTGTCCCTCCCTACAGGATTGTCCACCCCCACCTCCCGATCTTGGCCTGCCTGTGACTTGCTGGACCAAGTGTGGAAATGACAGGGCGCCACATACAAGCAGCATGCTTCCCCAGGTGCCGTGTGGCCCGTCCCCCTCCCCTTTCCATCTACCACAAAACCAGCACATCCCAGAACGGGAGTCATGATTGACAGCAAAATGAGCAGAACGAGAGCCACCCCATGATGCCCAGGAAACCTGAACAAGAAGCAACCCTCTCACTGTGCTAAGTAACGAGGATTCTGGGTCTCCTGTTACTGCAGAGAACCTGAGCCTAAACCTCAGTTCCCACCTGGCTAGGAGCCAACACAGAGAGATGATGAACATGTGAGCCCTGCCCAGGGTGGCTCCCAGGGTGGAGAGGGGTACTGGGCACTGGACCTGGTGATAGAGGACGAAGAGATGGTCAGGCACGCTGGGTGGCCCAGCTCCCAAGAAAGCCCCGCTGGCGCCATCCTGGGCCTCACACCCCAAAACATTATATGTGGTGCTTCTCTAACAGGATGGCTTTTGTTTTCGTTTCCTTCTGCTATGGAATAACTGGAAGCAGCAGGATGGAAAGGGCAAGAAAGCATACGTTGTTTTTGGCTTTTAAAAATGTGCAATGACTCACCTAACACTAAACATACTCTGGCCACGTGATCCAGAAACCACACACCTTGGTATTTACATAAAGGAGCTAAAAAACGTCTGTCCACATAAACACCTGCACATGGATGTTTATAGCAGCTTTATTCATAGCTGCCGAAATTTGGACACAACCAGCATGTCCTTCAGGAGGTGCGTGGATGCGCCTTGGGCTATCCAGACCGTGGGGATCACTGCTCAGAGAAATGAGCTGTTGTGCCATGAAGGAACCTGAAACACAGATTGCTAATTCAAGGGAGCCAACTGGGAAGGCTACACTCTATGATTCCAACTACAGGATGTTCTGGAAAAGGGAAAAGTAAGGAGGCAGTGAAAGGATTGCAGTGGGGGTTAGGGCGGGGGGCTCAGATGAATGAACCGGGAGAGTGCAGGGGATGCAGGTCACGACAGGTTTGTCCAGTGAGAGTTAGGGGATAAAGAACTTTCCCTGATAAGAAGTTGGTCTCCCTGGGGGGGTCAGGGATGTTCAGTGACATGAGCATGTGCTCCACTTTTTTATTTTTTTAATATTTTATTTATTTATTCATGAGAGACACAGAGAGGCAGAGACAAGCAGAGGGAGAAGCAGACTCCCTGTGGGGAGCCTGACACGGGACTCCATTCCGGGACCCCAGGATCACACCCTGAGCAGAAGGCAGACGCTCAGCCCCTGAGGCACCCAAGAGTCCCTGTGCTCTGCTTTTTATAAGAAACCCACAGCCTTTGCCCTGGGTCCCCACGACCTCTGCACCTCTCAGAGTCGGCTTATTACCTGTGTCCTCTGGTCCCCGGCAAGCCTGGAAACAGGCTCCCCTCTCAGGAGTGGTTAGCACTTTCCCAGCATGGGAAGCCCACAGGGGAAGCCCACAGGGATGTCTTGAGTCTCAGGAGCCTCCACAACGACCCCGAAGTCAGGTGGGAGCACACGCTGCAGGGCAGTAGGATGTGGGGGGCCTTGGGGGCTGTGGAATGCTGCTGTGCACACCATCTGTCAAGCAGCTCACACGCTCAGGGAAGCAGGCGCTGTCTACTTCCCTGGAGCCCCGTCGTAAAGGGTTTTTGCCTCATTTCCTCTTCAGTACGACGTGCTACCGATACAGGACAGCACTAGAAGTTTCTCTAAGAAAACAGAAGTAGCCTCACATTTACAAAGCGGTTTCTCAATACTGGCCAGGCCCTATGCCAGAGACCCGAGAGCTCACACCTGCTTGCCAGGCAGGCGGCATCACCGCCTGCGCTTTGTCGATGTCAGCGCCGATGCTGGGGTGCACACGCCACCCAACATTACACAATGAGCAGGAGTGATGCAGGACCACTCTGACCCAGGTCTCCGTGCCCCGGAGCTCCTGGCCACGCTACCATTTTAGGAGAGAATGTCATCCCCGAGCCAACTTCAGACAAAGCCCGTGAGCCGTGACGACATCTCACAGGTACTGCCGTAACGATCCTGGTTTCATGTGTGTGTGCAGGTGTGCATACACTCAGGCCTCTGAACATATGTGTGCACACAGCATACGCCATGCACGTATGACACGTATGTGCCCTGGGCATCCCCGGACAGAGATTCGGGAAGGCAGCTGGCAAGGAGGCCCTGCATGGGCCAGGCCCGTTCCCACACTGTGAGGCTCAGCCCCCGTGCTCCAGGAATCACACGCAGCACGCTGTGCCCCCTGTGCTGGCCTGTCCGCATCCTTCTCTCCCCGCACGCTATGAGGACCTCGGGGCCGCTGGTCTTGGCTGAGTGTCCCCGGGCCTGGCGCACACGCGGTTCCTGCTGGAAGCTCTTGAGTTGGTCAGAATGAGCAGGTGGGATGGAGCTGACTGAGGTGAGCATCTTACACCCCGGCTCAAAGCCTGGCTGGGACACCACAGCATCCCTTGGGAGGAGTCACGTGACCTCACGGAGCCTCAGGGTCCTCAGTTGGCAGGCGTGGACCATCTGGCAAGAGGGCAAGAGGGGAGCCCCAAGAACTGGAAGTTGTGAGCCGGCGGGCGGGGCTGTCACCCGTGAGCACACGAAGCACAACGGGGGCAGCGCGGGGACAGCACGGAGCCTTGGACGCGCCTCCTCTGCCACAGCCAACGGCATCAAGGCCAGCGCTCTGGAAGCCAAGGGAAGCTCTGACAGAGCTGGTTTTCTGTCTACCTTGGGCAGGCTCTAGGGCTAAGAGGTCTTCCAGTTAACATAACTTCACAGAGACTTTCTGAACTGACACAAATTAAATGACTCTATTCACGTTGCCCCCCCCAATCTCACTCAGGGTCCGCCGCTGACGGTTCCAGTCGACAAGCCCTCGGTGCTACGACTCTGCCTTGTTACCCACATCCTGAGCCAGTTCTCCAGAAGCATCTCCTTCACGATGTGAAAAATACTATGTAAGCCACCGTCCCAGGAAAGCCACGAGTGATTTTTCTGGGCCGTCTCATGCCTCACACGAGGATCCTCCCCCAGAGAGGAAAGCCCCTGCACTGGCTTCAGGCCTCTCGATCCAGGGCCCACGCGAGGAGTCCCGGCTGCCAGGTTCAGCCCATCCCATGGGGCAGCCCCAACGAGCCCCTCAAACCTCTTTCTACTTCTCCAGCCCAAAGTGGGATTTGCGCCGCATTCCTGGGCTGGAGAGCACTGTGTGTGGCTGAAGGGGAAGAGCCTCGGAGGGAACAGAGGGGCCAGCTGCGCCCACATGGAAGGAGCAGATGCCCGGGGTCCTGTGGAGGGTCCACGTCCCTGCTCTGGGCATCTGAAGGCTCTGGGCTTCTGTGGTGAGGAGAAGGGCCAGGTCCCTCCACCTGAGGTCGCCCATGGGGCTCTAGACAGAGGCCTGATTGCACAAAATGTCCGTCCCACCACATGAGGGAGAGCTGGGCCCCCCAGTCTCTCCCAAGAAGACCTGTTCCCCCTCACGCCCAGGAGAGAAGAGAATAAAAACTGTCAAATTTTCCAAGGGCCGTGCAGGTCACACCACTAGCACCTCTATCTTCTCATGGGACCTGGAGGAGGCCCCAGTTTGCTGGACTGGGGAATTCACAGAACCTAAGTGCCGACCCCAAGGTCCGAGAGCAAGGATACGGCAGAGATGTAATCGGAGGCTGGACCTTCGACCCCTGGCCCAGGGCTCCTCGGCCAAGGTCACAGTGCAGCATCTCTGGCTGGCAGGAAGCCGGGCCTGGGGCTGTGGCCTCTGCACACTGCAGATTCCCCCACCCCTGCCCGCTCCAGCCCCTGCACTCCCCGGGGCAGTGAACAGCAATGCCACCCACCCAGTTGCCCAAGCTAGACACTTCCCTTTCTTCTCACAGCCCACGCCCCAAATCCTGCTGCTCTTCCTCCCTGCCGAGGGTCTCTGGGGTCCTCCTCTCAGCACCAAAGGCACTGCTAGTTGCCAGCACCCGGGCTCTCACCAGCTATCACCCCTCTCCAGACATTCCCAGAGGCCAGTATGACACTCTCCTACCTAAAATCTTCCCACGACCATTCCTTCCCCTCCGGAAAGAGACCCAGCTTTGGCTCACAGGCCCTGCCACCTCCCTGCCCCTCACACTCCTGTCCCGGGCCCCACACAAGGGGGGCAGGCTACCGCGAGCCTGGGCTCTATGCACAAAGCACCAGGTTTTGTTCTTGGCCCTTGGCCCTAGTTGACAACGTCAACTAGTGAACAAATAGAAACACGAATGATGCCAAAGGTATCCATTAGATAGTAAACCCAAGGCATGAAAGGACGCACCCTGGTGCGTACAGATCCTACTGTCACCCATCCCCACGCCCACAGACCTCCACCAAGCACTTGGCAGAAACTCTAATGAAACACGTTATAGGGATGTTGTCTCTAACTACTTATAAAACACCCGTGGCACAGCTCCAATGTGGGTGTGAGCCCCAAACCCACAGAACCATCAAGGCGTCTGTAGGGAATAAGATGTCACGCTTTTCTCCTGAAGTTTCCCCCATAGGAGCAGAGCTACCAGATTAAGGTAATGAGAAGCACCAGACTTTAGGAGGACACACCTGGGGCTACGGGGAGCACAGGATGCCCTTCTGTACATTAGAAACACACGTCCCCCCCCCCCCCCCCCGACAGAACCCGCTCCCCCTGGGTAGACCAGTTAGAAAAAGGCACACTTTCCTTTCAGCTCAGCCAGGCCCCCATGGCTCCCGAGCAGAATGTGGGTGGAATAGCAGACACCCCAGGCTGGGAACAACGTACGCATGGGACCGCTGTGCCATCCCACACTACGGCCCCTCAGGACTCAACTCAAAGCAACTGATAAAGGCATTCTGTACCCTGACCTCAGCATCCAAGGCTGCATCCTGGAGCTGCACGATGAAAGCCTCAGACCCCCAAGAGGAGAGCCACTAGGAAGGACACCGCAGCCTGCCTCCTGCAGACCTGCTCGCAACCTCACATCACCTGTGCACCTACCATGTGCTGGACGCTGGAACAAGGAGGGGAGATATTCGAGAACAACCAAGATACAAACTGCTCTCCAAAAATTCGCTGTCTGGCCCCGTGGTTCCTGCACTTGGCCGCATGTTAGTCACAAATCCTGGTGTCCAGGCGGCACCCAACCAGACCAGGACACGGGGTTAGGTGGGGATAAGGGGTTACGTGGGGAGAGGCACTGCTTGTTTTCAAAGGTCCCTGTAATCACAATATGCAACACAGCTTGGGGCCCTCTAGTCTGGCAGGAGTGAGAGTGTGCAGTTGAAAATAAACACCCCCTGAGAACCCAGGGATGTGCAGAGGAACAAGACAATCACAGCTGGGAGACTAGAGAGCTTGTGGCAGAGCTGGCTTGGCTGTAGGCAGGGCATGATGTGCGAGCTCTGCAGGTGTGACTCTGCAAGCCATGTCCCTGCTCTCCTAGCCTTGTGGGAGGTGCAAGGAGGGACGGGCTCCCTCTACAGCTTCCTGTCTGTTCCCGGGGGGCTGCCCTTCCGTCCCCTGTTCCGACAGGCACAGCCCAGCAACCTGGCATCACCCCTGTGAGACCCCAGGCCTCTGGCGCCCCTTAGAGTGCTGCATGTCAGCTCCACGCCCACAGACCTCAGCTTCCAATAACCCCGACCCTGCCTGGGCCCCCAGCCCCAGGGACGGTAATGCTTCCCGCAGCTGCTACACCAGAGCCTCCCTGGTGTGCTCCACACTCACAGTTACCTGGTTACCAGCCTCAGGCCTCAGTAACAATTCTTTATATTAAATCTTCTCTGTGGTTCAGACTCCTGATAGATGAGGACTTTCTCTGCCTCTACTTCAGACACACTGAGAAGCCAGGGGAAACGAGGCTCCAAAGAACAACTACTTCCTTGAGCAAAACTCTAGCACCGTCATCTTCCCCACGAGACCTCAAATGCATACCCCTCCCTGGGCTGAGGTGTGCTCCAGCCAAGGTGACTAGGCTGCTGGGAACCGTCCCCGAGGCATGACAAAGAGAATTGGAGAGTGACGGCCTCCCACCTGTGCAGTGCCCACGGTGGGTTGCGGGTGGCACCACGCACTCGACATGGCTTGATGCCAGGATTTCTAACAACCTGTAACAGGCATCATGCCCCCATTTTAAAGAAAAGCATTTGGACCTAAAACTGTAAAAACCCTAGAGAAGAACACAGGCAGCAACCTCTTCAACCTCGGCCATAGCAACTTTTTCTTAGATATGTTACTGAAGGCAAGGGACACAAAAGCAAAAATAAACTATTGGGACTTCATCAAAATAAAAAGCTTCTGCACAGTTATGGAAACAATCAACAAAAGTAAAAGGCAGCCCACAGGAGAAGATATTTGCAAATGGCGTATCTAATAAAGGGTTCGTATCCAAAACCTATATAGAACTTAATAAAATTCAACACCCAATAAATGAATAATCCAATTTAAAAATGGGCAGAAGCCACAAACAGACATTTCTCCAAAGAAGACATCCAGATTGTTAACAGACCCGTGAAAATATGCTCAACATCACTTGGCCTCAGGGAAATAGAAATCAAAACCACAATGAGATACCACCTCATACCAGTCAGAATGGCTAAAATCAACAACATAAGAAACAACAGGTGTTGGCAAGGGTGCAGAGAAAGGGGAACCCTCTTACACTGCTGGTGGGAATGCAAGCTGGTGGAGCCACTCCAGAGAACAGTGTGGAGGGTCCTCAGAAAGGTAAAAGTAGAGCAACCCTATGATCCAGCAATTGCATAGTAGATATTTACCTAAAGAATACAAAAACACTAATTCAAAGGGGCACCTGCACCCCTAATATTTATAGAAGCATTATCTACAAGAGGCAAATCAGAGGAAGCAGCCCAAGTGTCCACTGATTGATGAATGGATAAAGAAGATGTGGTCCAGATAGACTATATATGGTGTGTGTATATAATGGAACAGTATTCAGCTATAAAAAAGAATGAAATCCTACCATTTGCAAAGACATGGATGGAGCTAGTGAGTATTACACACTAAGTGAAATCAGAGAAAGGCAAACACCATATGATTTCAGTCATGTGGCTTTAAGAAAAAAGAAAACAAATGAGCGAAGGGGAAAACGAGAGAGAAAGAAATCAGGAAATAGACTCTTCTAGAGAACAAACCGATGATTACCAGAAGGGACATGGGTGGGGGATGGCAGAAGCAGGTGATGGGGACTAGGGGGGGGGGGGCACTTGTTTTTTTTTTTTTTAATGATTTTATTTATTCATGAAAGAAACAGAGAGAGGCAGAGCCACAGGCAGAGGGAGAAGCAGGCTCCCTGCGGGGAGCCCAATGTGGGACTCGATCCCAGGACCCTGGGATCACGCCCTGAGCCAAAGGGAGACACTCAACTGCTGAGCCACCCAGGTGCCCCAAGGGGGGCACCTGTCTTGATGAGCACCAGGGTGATATATGGAAATACTGAAACTAACATTACACTGTATGTTAACTATGTTGGAATTTAAATAAAAGTGAAAAAAATAAAACAACAAAAAGCGCTTGGAAGTTCACCAAGGCCCAGCCACTTGCCCAAGACAGCTGAGCCAGGCAGTGGCTGGGCCTGGACACAGGTGGGTACAGACCCAGGTCAGAGGGACAGAGCAGCTCCAGGTGGCCTGCAGCCAGGGGTGGGGGCACCTGTGAGGATGGGCCACCTCCTGGATAAGAGGGAAGACTCCGGTCAGGCACACAGAACAGAAGCGCCCAAGACACCTCTAAGGTTTCTGAGGACGAGAAAGCCGCATGGGGTATGGATCCAATCCAGTCTTTTCCTTTCCTCACAAAAGGAATTTCTTCTCTATCCGAGTCAGCAAACGGCTGCATGTCCCAAGGTGCTGACTCTGGGACCCAACTGCTCCTCCAGGCTGGACTCCAGCATTTCTCCTTGCTGCCCACCAATCCTCAGGGCTCCCATCGATTCAAGAGCCGTCTGCGAACTCGCCGACTGTTCCTTATGAGGGAGGCGGAGGCCACTCTGGACAGGGGATGGAATACCCAGTTCCACCATCACCCTGCCCAGCACCTGCTAAATGGACCTGAGCCTTAGTTTCCCCATCGGTCAGCTGGAAGGATGAGAACACATCAAGATTCTTTCTCCTTGCTTCTGGAAGCCACTCCTGAAAGACTCTCCTATATTCTTTCTAGTTTGAAAAAGAAAATCCCCAAAGCCTTCCAACGGAGCACGACGGCAGGGGGTCCACTCGGGTCAAAGACACAGTCTCATCAAGAACAAGGGGCAGAGTGTGCCCCCCTGGATGGAGGATGGGCAGCAACTGTAACAGCCAGCAGGGGCACAGGGCCACCAACCATGAGGTGTTTCCGGGGTGCCTCACGTGGTTCTCCAGGGCGTTCCAAGAAGCTGAACCAGGTTACGGGCAGTGGAGGGGGAACAGGGGTTTGAGTTTGGGCTGTTCTAGGCGTGGGTACCCAGGAACCTGCAACGTGGTGGCGGGGAGGGCTGCACTGGGATCACGGTCACTCGCGGGCACCTACGCAGGCCTCGCCGTGCCATCGCCATCCTTGCCTCCACACCCCTGTGAAGCCTTGTGTGAGATCACAGCCCAAAGCACTGGAGGAGGAGGGGACCCTGAGGGGTGATGACAGCGGTCAGGACAGCAACGCGAGAAGACACCGCCGAGGGCGAGAAGCAGCGCAACGGATGCAGGCGTTGGACCAGCAGCGCCTCTGGTGTCACCCCTCTGCTCGCTCATTGGTTCCTGCGGCAAACATTTTCCGGCCTCTCCTGTGACCGGGAAGAAATCAAAACCTAGAGGAGCTAAAGGCTAAAAATCTAAGAGCACCAGAGAGGCAGGAGAAGGAGGGCTGAACCAGAGATGATCGGTAGGCCCAGCCACAGCCGAGTGCGAGATGGGAGACTCTGCAGAGGCCCCCGCCCAGCCCCTCGGCCACCGGGACAGTGTCAAGGTGAAGTTCCAC
This sequence comes from Nyctereutes procyonoides, assembly GCF_905146905.1. NCBI lineage: Eukaryota > Metazoa > Chordata > Mammalia > Carnivora > Canidae > Nyctereutes > Nyctereutes procyonoides. Next base: position 30,017,844 of record NW_026575159.1, read on the forward strand.
AGCTGCAGAGGTGCAGTGTGCTTGGGGAGCCCGTCCCTGCCCTCCGGGGGCGTAACGGCCACGGTAGGGTGTGTGTGACCTGGTGGCTCTGCTCACGGCCAGCCAGCAACCTCCCCGGGGAGGCGGCGCCCAGACATGTCACTGCGGGGCCCGCTGCACAGGCGGTGCTGCCTCCGTGTGATGGGGATACAATACGGGGTGGCTTGAAGCATGCAATAGCAGCTATTACCAGAGATTAAAAAGAGGCAAACATAAACAAGGGTGATCATGTTATTTAATACTAATGGTCTGACAAATGAGCAAAAAAAAAAAAAAAAAAAAAAAAACAAACAAACAAAAAAACCCACAATAATTATCATCTGCTTACCAGTAAATCTGCTGCTGGCAAGAGTGTCTTTTCTTATGAAAGTTTATGCTATTTCATTCAGAAAAGCTTTCTATGGTTTCTGGTCATCTTCTGAAACTAGACTCTGGGGCATGCAGCCTCGAGAGCTGCAGACAGCTCCTGCAGAAAGGCCCGGTGGGCAATGGGCTGCCCGGGGTTCCAGTGGCAACCAACTGCAGGACCCTTGGCAAGTTTTGACCTCTCTTTCCTAGAAGCAAAAAGGGGCACAATGCTCACGCTTGAACCACTGTGAGGCATAGAGACACTGCTGCCTGTGAAAGTGGTGTGTGCAGCACGCTGCCCGTCAGAGGAAAATGATGCTGCTGGGGGCATCCAGCTGCCAGGCTGGCAGGCGACGTCTCCAACTGGCGACTGATGGAGGCCCAGGAAACGTCATCACTACAGACCGAGCGTCCCAATCATGTTGGCAAAAGTGAACTTAACTCATGGTCCCTGATTACAGAATGGAAGCACCAACCATGCTCCAGGACCTTCTAAAGAGGAAATCGGGAAGGTGAGACAGTACTTTCTACGCCCATTTGCTGAAATGTCCAATTTTAATTTGTAAGATTAGAAAGAGATCTTGAGGAAACACGTTAACACGAGTGGTGTTTCCAACCTAAGAATGAGAGTGTTCAACCGAGAGCCCTTTCACACCACTCCTGAGAGCACGCTATCCCACACCTGGGCTACTGTCCCCTTGCACTCCAGCCCCAGCTCACTCCTACCCAGCTGTCCTGCTCCACATCAGCAGCCCTTCCTCCAGGAAGCCTTCCCAGCCGCCCCTCACCCCATGTGGGCCAGGTTTCTTCCTGCAGGTTCAGTTCCCCACACTGTGCAGGCCAACTGCCTGTCTGTGCACCTTTATTCCACACCGACACAGAAGGGCCGTGAGGACACAGCAGTGCCATCTTCGCTCACTGTCTCACCTCCTGGCAGGGCCTGGCACCAGCCGGACACTCCGGGAATATTTGTGGAATGAGTTCATGAACACCTTGGAAGCCAAGAACCCAGTGTGCTTCTCCATCTATCCTTCTGCCAGCCTCTACACTCGATGGTGGACTTCACACTGCTGCTCACAACTCACCAGAGCACCAGAGGACAGAGGAACGGAGCTGGTTCGTAACCTCCAGGCACCATTCCAAGCACAGCTGTGGAGTCAGACAGATGCGGGGCCCCCCGAGTGACTCCCATCACGGTACTCAGCATGCTTATCTATAAAATACAGACAAAACCTCCCACGGAAGCACCATGAGGACTCAAAGCCCTAACTCCAAACACGGGCTCAGTAGCTGCCTTCCACTGTCTCTCCCACTGGGAGGCACGCTGTTCCTTCACACTTCTGAGGACACGTGCTCCGTCCTGGGTAAAGTGAGGTCACCCCTTTCTACCAGGAGGGGAGGAGCAGCACAGGCTCCCTAACAAACATAGTAGACTAGAGTTGGTCCCTCTCCTAGAGGGCAGGCCACCCTTAAGAGGAAGTTCAATGCCTCTTGGCCCAGGGATGGCTGGGTCTGGGGAAGAACAGAGACAGCCACATTAACCCCAGGACCATGGCCTTTCATCACAGACCAGGCTGTGCCACCTCCAGCAAGAAGCTCCATCCACCCGCCCACTTCCCAGGCAGCAGTGGGATCGCCTGCAGGTGGAGGGATTAACTGGAGTCACCAGTGAGTGACTCCTTCAGCAGGAGGCACAGCCTGAGGTGTGCCGGGGACGGCTCCCCATGGGGGAAAGAAAGAGGCAGAAGATTGGTTGAGCTCAGGACTCCGGGAAGGAACAGGGTACTGAGGGGCTGGCCTGGATATATGGGGACGGCATCCAGGGCCATGGTCTGCAAGGTGCTCTCGGGGCTGCCAGGTCAGGCTCCACTACCTCTGCTTCCTCCTGCAGAACCGATCTGTGAGACCTGAAGAACTGGGGTGCCCTCCCCAGACTGTCTGATCTGATCCAGGCAAGGCCGGCAACATTTGGAAAGGGGAAGGGAAATGCCTCCCCACGTCCAGGCCCACCGCAGGCCAGCAAGACACCCTGTCAGGCAGGCACCTGGCTGCAGGAGACACTCGTCACCCTCGTCACACCTAGGTCCTGAGCTGGGTGGGTGGGGTCCCTGTTCACCCCGGCACTCCCAGAGCCTGGTACAGGCACTGCAGAGCAAGATCTCCAAGTATCAATATTTGTTGGGTGAATATTTTATGAATGAATAAAGAATGTGTGAGCTAGGAGCATTGAGAAATGAGAATTTAAAAAAAAAAAAGGTCAATAATGAGGAAGCCTGAAGCACAAGACTAATTTGTGATTATCTGCGAGTGGGACTGCCAGCATCAGTCAGCCTTCCACCGACGCGAACAAGTCGGCTGAGAACAAGTTTAACAATTTATAATTTATAATAACCGGTCTCATGTCAGTGTCATACGACGAGCAGATTTATGTCCTCTGGGATCTCAGACCACATCTAAACATCCAGACAAAGAGAGGCAGAGAGCAGAGACAGCTTCCTGCACGATTTGGAGAACAGCGCTGGGCCCAGAGCGCTGCGGGTGGTGGAGACCCCGGGGCTGCACAGACACCCTACAAAGCGGTCAGCCCTGCCTCCGGTGCCAGACACACGAGCAGGAGCCCCCACACAGCCAGTCTCTGCAGGGGCCTGGACAGCGACACCTCCAGGGACAACGTCTACTGGCTCCTCTCCAAGGAGGCCATGAATCCCCCCCCCCCCCCGCCAAGTCACCAGGCCTCAAGCTTCCAACTATCAGCCCCCAGTGGTCCTCCCAGGGGCCACAGGGCCTGACTCTGCATCCATAGGCATCATTAACAATAATCGCATTAAATGGCAACACTGAAGCAACCTGGGAGTGGATTAGCACGGAAACGGATAAAGTGGCGTATTCATGCAACAATATATAAATAGCAGTCAAAAGGAGAGAACCGGATTTATATTTATCTCCAAAGCATAATGCTGATTTAAAGTTATAAAAAGACATATTTTTAAAAAGACATATGTGATATAGAACTGCTTGTCATAAAAAAACTCTGAAAATAATGTTTGGTTGTAGATATAAATATAATAAAAGTAGCAAAACATGGTATGAATGATTCCATCGCCTGAGACTGCAAACCCCCCAAAGAGGAAGATGGTGGGACGGTGAGGACTGAGCTATTCTTCCATTTATTCTTTCAGACATCTTCCCCCCCCCCCAACATTTTCTTACAAAGAATGCCAAAGACAAACGTTGAAAGAATTCCTATATGAGAACACCCTATATGCCCCTCGGAAGAGTCTGCTCCATTAACATTTTACTCGATGTGCCTTATCACCCAGTCTCTCCACGTTCCACCTCTTTACCATCATTAATCTTATTTTTCAGGCATTCCAAAGACCACTGCCGATACCGTGCAATCCTCCAAAGCCTCCAGTGGCATATCTGCACTTAGACCTCAACATTTGCGTACAGTTTTTCTTTTGATATAAAATTGACTTATGATGAAATGCATAAATCAAGTGCACACTTACTGAATTTTTAACAAATGTTCGATCCCTGGGTGGCTCAGTGGTTTAGCACCTGCCTTTGGCCCAAGGCATGATCCTAGAGTCCCGGGATCGAGTCCTGCATCGGGCTCCCTGCAGGGAGCCTGCTTCTCCCTCTGCCTGTGTCTCTGCCTCTCCGTCCCTCCCTCCCGCTGTCTCTCACGAAAAATAAATCTTTAAAAAACAAACAAACAAAACCAAAAAACAAATGCAAACACACGTGTAGCGCACACCGAACTACCAGGTTGTACCACAGATCTCATATGGAAAATCGCACCCCCCCCTTCCTGTTCAAACCCCACCCCAAGCTCCCCGGAGGCAGACAGTGATCTGCTTTTTCCACAGGAGACAGTTTGCTCATTTGGGGACTTGAGGTGAATGGAATCCCACGGTACCTGCTTTTCTCGGGGAGGCTTCCTTCATTCCGTGTTACATTCCTGGGTTCGCCCTACTGATGATTAGGAATGTGCTAGGTTTATTCCATGTGCAGGAAAAATGCCACCCTTTGCTTCTCCACTCTCCCGTTATGGACATCTGGGCTCTATTTTTTGGCTATGAGCATTCTTGTGTAGGTCTTTTTGTGAACAAACATTTAAATTTTTCCTGAATAAATTACTGGAGTTGGATCTGCTGGCACAGAGTAGGTGTATGTTTAGTTTTATAAGAAACTGCAGACCCTCTTCAAAGCGGCCACACTCATTCACATTCCTGACAAGGCCTGAGAGTTCCGGCGGCTTCGCATCCGCACCAACATTCAGCCCCGTAGGATCTCTTACTTCTACTGTTCTGATGAGTATGGAGTGGAGTCTCACTGTGGCTTGAATTTACATTTCCCCCACTGACTGTGTTAATGTTAGCTGGTTTTTATCATTTTATTTCCTTAAAATAAGAGAAAGACACAGACAAGAGAAAGGAATGAGGGAGAAAGACAGAAAGAGACAGAGATCTGGGGCAAATATAACCTCAGGAACAAAGAGCTTACATCTGGGACATGTGTACACTGGTTTGTAAATCATTTTCTCCATGCAGAAAGTATTTTGTAATTAAAAATAAAAATTGTAGGGATGCCTGGGTGTCTCAGCGGTTAAGTGTCTGCCTTGGGCCCAGAGCATGATCCTGGAGTCCTGGGATCAAGTCCACATCAGGCTCCCTGCCTGTGTCTCTGCCTCTCTCTGTGTGTCTCTAATGAATAAATAAAATCTTTAAAAATAAATAAATAAATAAATAAATAAATAAATAAATAAATAAGTAAATAAATAAATAAATAAATAAATAAATAAATAAATAAATAAATAAAAATTGTATTCCACCTACATCTAATCCCAACTATAATTCCGTCTACGCAGGTATGGCCCTAATATCCATCTTGGGCTGGGAGACACAGTGGGTGATCTGGGGAGAAGCCTGGATGACAGTGGGCAGGCCTGGGGATGGAGCCCCAGAGCAAAGGAACTTCTTCCCAAAGTCAGGGAACTCTACCCACCTCGGGACATGCCCTCTTGGCCTGGCTTCACTCTTAGCTCTCACTTCTAACTCAGCTCCTGCTACGGGGTCCCACGGTTGACTCTGGGCCAGGGCTCGGTGGAGCCACCTCTTTGCCCTTGGGGACTGGGCTTGGAGGGGCGATTCACCTCTCCCAGACGTCTGAGCCTTGCTCGTCTTTTTGTGGAATCCTCCAAGGGACTTCCTACAGGTATGGATGCAGGTCCCACAATCGTTGCCAACTCTTCCCAGATATAGCTCTAAGAATTTAAAAGTGAAGTCTTGCCCAGGTGCTTCGGTGTCCTGAGAGGTGGTGCCTGAAAGCATGCGCTACTGCCTCCTTAGAGGGACACAACTCAGCTTTACTCTGACTTCACACTTGCCTCCAATCTGGAGCCACTTGTGATTCTTTCACCGACCCTGAATCATGACCACAATTCCCCCAAGAGGGAAATAAGACTGCCTTTCCTCTGGTATCTCAGAGGGAGGGTTATCTTGGAGCCTCCCAACAGGGGTGACAGACGCAGGGAGAGGTGGCATGTGGGAAGGTGGAGACACTCACCGCTGGCACTCGCCTGCATGCAGGATGAGCTCCTCATTGCCCCGGGCACTGACGGTCAGCTCGTGCTCCGTGGAGTTGAAGACATCCAGGAGCAGATGGCACTGTCGGGTACTGCACAGAAGACAAAAGAAAGTTGAGGATCTTCTAGAAGCCAACGATGAGAGCAACTTAGGCTTTTTCTCCTTTCAAAAGGCCTCCCACTGCTTGAGGATGTCAGAGGTGCAGTGTATCAAAATGTCACATGCCCTGGACATAAAGGATTATAGAGGCTCACTCTGAGCTAACTGCGAACTCTGCAAAATCGGTTTGGGCATCAGATCGTGCCTGGTCCCAGGGACACACGCTTACAATCCAGTGTGCCCTTTACACACCAAGTGGCCCTGGGACGGTAACCCAAGATCCCCAACCCTCGTGTATGTGAGGACCAGGACACCTGACCTGGAAGTAAGACAACCAGGGGACAGCATGTGCCATACAGGTGATAACTGGTCAATAACCACTGTGTCGAAGTCAGATGTCTGCTGACTTCCGCAGGTTCGGAAGCAAGGTGCTGGGCAGCTGTACGTGGAGAACGGTATCCCAGGTATCTGTGTATGCACCTGCTGAAGCCTTACAGACTACACCCTCTTCCTCTTCAGAGCCATGAAGATACTGCAGGTTTACTCACTCCCACCCTCCTGAAAGCTCCACTGCTTTGATTTCTCTGGTCCACGAGGTAAGCAAACACACCCAAGCTCCCAGTGCCCTCTGCCACAGGAGGGGTCCATGAAATAAAGCTCTAGCCAATAAGGAGGCTTTCTCTCCCAAGTAAGAAGACCTGTCCCAGAGAGAAGGTGTTCACCCTTCAGCCTCCTCATTCCCTCCTCCTGTCCACCCTGCCCCAAGATAAACAAGAGGAGTCTGGGAGCCATGATATCGTCAGTAGCTGAAGTGGCCTCCGGACTCACCAGCAAAAACCAACCCCACATGCATCATCTGTGTTAGCCCCCATTTGTTAGATGCCCGCTACAGTTAAAGCTTGCCTGAAGCTCACCCAGTATCTTAAATACCATGTACCGCAGCGGGCACATGGCAAGGAATCAGTAAGTGTGCGCTGATCTGAATGGGACTGGTGTGCCCACGACCGAGCAGATGCAGAAATCATCCCAGAACTCGGTAAGTACTTTTTCATATGGAAAAAAAGAAAGACTCGGAGAAGGATCTCTGCTCTGGGTCTTCTTCAGCTTACTGTGTCTTTAGAACATGACCCTCCAATGGGCATCTCAATTCTCAAATTTACGTCTCCAGCCTTTGCTGCTAGCAAAGGAAGGGTAGAGGGCAAACATCCATGTGTGCCAGAGCTGCCTGTACTTCCATTTCATCTTGACACCCAGGGAGCCTGTCCTCCCCAGACCCGTTTACAGGAAAGGAAAGTGAAGGGCACGGCCACAACGCCAGCAAGGTGACCGACACTGCAGACTCACACCTCAAAATCCTGTGCTTTTCACATAGATGGAAATAAATATTCCAGGGATCCCTGGGTGACGCAGTGGTTTGGCGCCTGCCTTTGGCCCAGGACGCGATCAAATCCCACATCGGGCTCCCGGTACATGGAGCCTGCTTCTCCCTCTGCCTGTGTCTCTGCCTCTCTCTCTCTATCATAAATTAATAAAAATTTAAAAAAAATTTTAAAAAAAGAAAGAAATATTCCAAACCTCGTTGTCTGTTCCTTCCAGAGAAGGGAACTGAGATGGAGAAGCGTGCAGTGCCCTGACTGGGGGCGTGTGCACATGCACACACACATACGCCACCACTATCAGAAGGCCACAAGGCATCTGTGAAACACCAATTGTTCAAGCTGCGTACATGTAACCCACGCTCAGGGGAGGAAGGTAAAGCAGCAGCTTTCTCGTTTCTGCTGTGTATTGCTGTGAGGTGTTGTACCACACATCTTCGGAAAAGCAGGTTCACACTGGTTGATTCTAGGTTCTTTGGGTGGGAGTGTTTCCCCTAGAGGTTCAGCACTTAGAAAATATTCATTAGTTCTGACAGCTGCGTACAAGAGGCCTCTTCACTCCGCTCACAGAAAAATGAGCTTTCAAGAATGAAGATCTATTCTGCCTTTGTCATAACTTCATGAAATCTTTAATCACAGCAAAATCTTTCATCAGGAATGGGAATTCGTAAAACATTTATCAGAGGAGGAAAATTGAAGTGATTTTTAAAAGCAGGGAAGAAAAGACTCCAATATATGTTGTTTCTGCTCACAGAATGCAGTAGCTAGGAAGCGGCATGGGAATGAACAGTACACCCATTTCTGTGTCCTCTATTTCTTCTGACTCACTGAATGTGGGGACCTCCTGATCCACTGTTTCTGTTCCTCCTAATTGTTGGCATCACAATGTCCTGGCAGATCTCTGCTTTCTATCTATCGCTCATAAATTAATTCGCTTTTCCTAAACTCCTAAAGGAGCATTTTGTACCCACCAAAATGTCCTTTACTCTGTGTATCTTTCTGTAACACTCTGGATGATTTTCTTCAGTTTTATGCTCCATTTGAGAACACAGTTACTTTTAATTCTAGCTTGCTTTGTTTTATTTTTTTCTGGTCCAATCCTTCTAAAGTATAGGGAAACCCAGGAAAGCTTTGAAGAACTAGACTGGAGTGAGTCTTAGAAGGACAGGTGCATCTGCCTGGGGAGGGGATGATGCTGTCGGGAGGACAGGAGACACACATTCCAGGCAAAGGGAGAAGCACATGCAAACCCAGCTCCATTGAGCGAGTGTACACCATTTCCTCTGTTAAGAATTAGGAACTCTATTACTTCCTCTAAGGAATACAACATCTGCTGAGTACCTGTTGTGTACAAGGTGCTGTTCCAGGCTCTGGGAATTTGGAAGGGAACAAGAAAAATGGAAGACCACTTTCATGGAAATCACACTCTTGTCATGAGAGAGGGCTGGGAAAGAGGAGGTAAGTTTACAAAGTAAAACCTTTAGTCATTTCTACAAAATGAGGAAAAACACATTCAAAAGGTTGTTGAGTAGCAGGTAAAGACACACCCCACGATCAATAACATTCCTATTTATCAACTAAAAAGTTACAAAATAATTTTTAAGAAAGTGTATTTATAGTAGCAATGCATCTAGGAATAAATCTTTTTAAAACTGTGAAATGTTTATGGAGAATAGTTTAAAAGTTTTATAGAATAGTATTAAAGGTGATGAATAAACCCAGAAGTGTATTATGCTCAAGGATGGGAAGACAATATTTTTAATTAAGTCACCTCTTTTGAAATGTCTATAAATTCAATGAAATCAAATACAAAATCCCAACAAAGTTTCAGTTTTAATCAAAGTTGACTCACTGATTTTAAAATTTGTATGTAAGATCAAAGGGCCAAGAATATACAGAACAATGGTCAGGAAGATGTTTGGAAGGGACTTGGCCAACTAGATATCAAGAACTGTTATAAAACTGTATAATGAAGGCACTGCTAGGGCCATGATATGCAAATACATCAGTGGAAAAAATTAGCCCCAAAACAGATCTACGAATATAAGGCAACTAGATAAATGACTGAAGTAGGAGTATTGATTAATAAGAAGATTCAATAAATAGTGCTGGTGTGCATGAATATGCAGACACAAAGATAAATTATATCCCTACCTCACGCCATGAACAAAAATAAATTTCAAGTAGATTTAATTGGGACGCCTGGGTGGCTCAGTGATTGAGCATCTACTTTCAGCTCAGGGCGTGACCCCGGGGTCCAGGGATCAAGTCCCACATCAGGCTCCCTGCAAGGAGCCTGCTTCTCCCTCTGCCTATGTTTCTGCCTCTCTCTCTGTGTCTCTCATGAATAAAATGTTTAAAAAAACAAAGAGATTTAATAACTAAATGTTAAAAAATAAATTTCAAATAGATCATATAACTAAATGTGTAAATCCTGTAGAAACAAAATAGGTAAACTTTACCTAAATCCAAACATTTCAAGAATTATATTAAGTATAATAAAAGGCCTAAACATTATAATTAATAGAAATTGTCAGAATAGACTAAGAAAACAAGATTGAACTGGATGTTATCTAGAAAAATCCACTTTAAATATAATGATAGGCTAAAATTACAGGAATGGAAAGAATATGCCAAACAAACTTTAATTAAAAAAAAAAAACACAAACCCTGGAGTATTATATTAGTATCAGACACTTCAGGGTATACTTCAGAGCAGGAAAAATATGCAGAGATAAAGAGAAAAGTCATATAATGATAAAAGCACTAATTCACTACAAATATATAATAATTCTTAACATAAATACACCTAGATACAGAAGTTTCAAAAATACATGAAGAAAAAACTGAAAGAAGAAATACACAAAGTCAGGGTTGAAGACTTCATTTCTCTCTTAGCAATCTGACACAGCAAGTAGACATAAAATCAGCGAGGCTATAGAAGAAACAACCCTATCAACCACCTGGATCTGACTGACACTTAGAGACTACTCCACCCAACAAGAGAACACACATACTTCTCAAGCATTCAGCAACATTCACCAGAAGATAGACCCTATTCTAGACCATGAAAAAAAATTTATAATGAAAACTATGTTCATAAAATCACTATACACAGGTATTTACAGCAGCTCTATTCATAATCGCAAAAAGGTAGGAACAATCCAAAATATCCTTCAACTGATGAGAGAATTCACAAACTACAGTATACCTATATAGTGAAAATCGCAACGACAAAAAAAAAAAATCCAAGTACTGATATGTTCAACAATATCGGATGATCTCAAAATTAATACGGTCATTGAAAAAAGTTTACGTATAGCATGATTCCATTTATATAACATTCTGGGAAAGTCAAGACAGCGATGGAGAACAGATCAGTGGTCACTGTTGAGGGGTGGGGCAGGCTAAAATTATAAGGGGTAGCACAATGAATGAATGTTTGGGGGTGTTTTTATCCTGACTGTAGTGAACACATGAATCTATGAGTTAGAATTCATAAAACTGTACATCAGAAAGTCAATTTTATTGTGTGTCAATTTAAATTTTTTTAGACTGATGGAATTTAAAAATTAACATCATAATGAATCTAATGAGCTCTAGTGCATAACATTTGTTGTGAACATCAGTTTGTATCTTGGTGGCTGTAACATCTTAGGCAAGTCATTTAATTTCTCTGAGCCTTAGTTTTTCCCCAAGGGGAGCAAGAGTACCTATATCATAAAATTATTAGGAGGCTCTAATGGAAAAATAGGTGAAAGTGCCTTACTAAATCATAAGGAGGAAAAAAACTGAAGCAGAATATTACATAGACACAAGAGGTGGTGCTTATTATTAGCTTGGTAGCTGTCAGTGGAGCAGCAAAGGGAAAGCACACAACCCTGCCAACAAAGCAATCCCAGCTAATTATTCAATATTGACTCAGCTAAAAGTGAGCATGAGAAATTCCCACGCCAAGGTCTGAGTCTGTCTAAAAACCATGGTGCCTCAACCAGAAACTAAGCAGTGCTCTTTCTCTCAACCCCCCAGAATCTAGTATCTCTGGGGCCACCCAGGATCCAAACATTAGTGTTCAGTCATTCCAAGGAGTACAGTCAAGTGAGCAAACACAAAACCGAAACATGCAGGGATGGCCACATACACCACTGGCCAAAACCATGTGGTCTTTTATCAAAATTCTGTAAGCCTTATTTTCTCAATATGTCTTCTTTCCAGGAAAAAATCAGTACCCAATTTGAAGATGGCAGGAAGGATCTCTGTTTCTAACATTTCAGTTAATAAGTTCTTAAATACTGCTTTAAAAACTTCCCTATAAGATATTTGGGATGGCCATAATTGCAAGGACACACAATAACAAATATCAGCAAGACCGTGAAGAAACCGGAACCCTCAAACACTGAGGTGGGAATGCAAAATGGCGCAGCCACTTTGCAAAACAGTCTGGCAGCTCCTTAAATAATTAAATATAGAGTTGCCATGTGATCCATTAATTCCACTCCTAGGTATATCCAGGAGAAATAAAATCCTATCCACACAGGAGCTTGTACAGAAATATTCAAAAGACTGTTATTCATAATGGCTCCAAAATGGAATCAACCCAAATGTCCATCAACTAATGAATGGATAGACAAAATGTAATATATCCACACAATGGAATATTATTCAGCCCTAAAAATAAATGGCATGATACTTCACTGTGGGTGAACCTTGGAAACATTACGCTAAGTGAAAGAAGACAGTCACACACTGCATAATCCCACTTACATAAAATATGCAGAACAGACAAATCTGCAGACAAAGAATAGATTTGCAGTTGCCTGGATGGAGGATGGGAGCCACTGGTAACGGGTATGGGGCTTCTTTTGGGAAGATGGAAAGTTCTAAATTTAGACTGTGGTGATGACTGAACAACTCTGAGTCTACTAAAACACTAAATTACAGTTTAAGTGGGTGGACTGTATGGTATGTAAATGACGTTTCAATAAAGATGCTTAAATAGAAAGCACACATTTGAGAGGCTGAGCGTCCAGGACGCAGTGTTTTCAGGAGCCCCTGGCGCTCAGAGAAAACACGCTCACGGCTCGCTCGCAGCACTGTTTCATCTTCCAACAGACCAGCACCGCACCACAGCAGCGGAGAAGACCCCACCACCCTGTCTCCACTGTATCGCCCAACCTGTACTCATAACAGACCATGGGTAAGAGCCAGGAGCCAGGAAGATGAGTGTGAGATTGAGTCTCAGGTGACTGTCACCAGGTATGTGAGCTGGGCACATAAGGACACCTGTGCCTCACAAAGATAACACATAATGATGAGCACGTCCAATGTGGCTTTTCATTTTCTGGGAATGACGACAAGCCGAATTCAAACAGGATTGCTTATAGAAAAGTACTTGCAAATAGCTACCTGAAATTGCTTCATGCGTCACCACTTGAAATTCACTCTGTTATGATTAAACAAACAAACCAGTAAAACTTTAAAAATGCAAAACGCAAGAATTCTAAACATAAGGTTGCAAATAAAACTCTGGCCAACTGTTGCTTTTATAGAATCTACCTTTATACGTATGTTCAAATCCTTAAATCAAACATGACATAGGTACTTTTTTTTTTTTTTAAGACTTCACTTATTTGAGAGAGAGTGAGAGCATAAGCAGAGGAAGGGGCAGCAGACTCCCTGCTGAGCAGGGAGCCCTATGTGGGGCTCAATCCCAGACCCCAAGATCATGACCTGAGCTGAAGGCAGATGCTTAACCAACTGAGCCACCCAGGCACCCCATGACATAGGCACTTTTAATTGAAGTCTAAAAATCAGACTTTAAAAATATATTAGTGTATATTATTTGTTAAATAGAAACATTTTAACTTTCTTAATTAAGTATACTGTTATAAAATGAACACCAGTATGTAACATTTCATGATACAACCATCTATGATAAAATACGAATCACTTAAAACTACTGATTTTAATAGTTTAATACTTCTTATAGTAGGACATAAAAGTCCCCTCAAGTGAACAGAAACAGAAAAATGAGAGGTAGTCACTGGGAGGTGGTACCTGGAACCAGAGACTGCTAAATAGAGTCAGTTCCAATTTAGATGGAACGTCCAGCTGCTCCAGCCCATCACAGGCTGGGTCTCACCTCCTGGACTTCATAGGTCTGTGCTAACAGGTGGAAAACAATGAAAGGTGTGCTCATCATTTCAGAGGATACAAGCCAACAGGTGCTGGGGTGGCAGGGTAGATAAAGCTCCCTCCAACATGTCATGCTAACTCACCGAACTGCCATGGCACCTGGGGGCAGAGGGGCTGTGTGTGGCCGGCAACACCAGCCAGATAGGTTCTCCAAGAAGCAAGGCAGCCCTCCTTGTGTCCCCTGGGCACTCCTCACAGCCCTGCCTCAGTGACCACCAAGAGAGGGGCACTGATGCAGCGGCAGGCTTCCCTGTCTCATGGCCCACCTAGATGGGTTCACTAGCTGGACCACCCGTCGGCCCCTCACACAAGGCACGAAGGTGAGTCCCCCACTCTGCGCTGGACCATCCGCTTGGAGAACCTGAGATGTGAAGCCCCCACTGAGAGCCACATCTAAACAATACAAGTACCAAAGAGGGAGCAGGGCAGCTTGCGTCAGAGACACATGGGGCTCTCCCAAGCACAGACACCAGAGCAAAGCACAGGGCACAGCTCCCCAGGAGCTCTGTATCGGGGGACCGGTCCTCTCATGGCCTACTACGTCTCCTTGATGTTAAATGCCTTGCTATTGTCTCTATGTTAGAAAAAAAAATTTTGAAAAGTTCATTAAATATTACAAAGGGAGGTCTTAATTTGGCACTTCAGGTAATTTTCTCAATATTTATTTCCCACATTTCCCAACTGCAGACCTATTTTATATCCTACTGGGGAAGGTGGGATGTGGGCTGCATAGGATCACTCTGTACGTTTTTGCAACTTCCTATAAATCTATAACTGTTACAAAATAAATTGAAAAAAGTGATTCAGGTCTGAATCAAACCAACAGAATTCTAAACGTCATTTCATTTCCTGTCCTCTCAGGAGAGGAGGAGGAAAGAGTCTTTTGCTTCCTATGTGTAGCTGGTAATAAGTACTCCTGTGTAAAAGATGAAGCTGCTCTCTGGTGCTTGCTGGGCAGGCAGGGCCAAGCCAGGCTAAGACACAGCCCCATCAGCAGCTGCCACAGTCCACCCCAGCACCCTGCCCTGCCCATGACTCCCCATCACGGGACCTCGTGAACTGTCCTGCCTCCACTTCCCCAAAGAACTCCTATCAGACCTCCTATAACTACCCCATGCAAATTCAGCCGTTTTCTTCAAAGTTCCCACCACACACTGTTCACATCCCCACTGTAGCATCTCTTTAACAATTCCATTGAGTACCGACTGCTTATTTTACTGGCTTGGTGCTACCAATACAGAGTGAGTCCAGAAGCGCCTGCCTGCAGGGAGCAGACGGGAAGGTGGGGAACAGGCAGACAGACCTCCCAGGTGTGCTGAGCTGAGTGACAGCCTAAGGAAGTCCGTAGGGCCTGCTGCAGCAAAGCTGTTTGTTCTGTGTTCAAATCACCAATTCACCCCCTTCTCCCTTGAATCTGGCACACAATTAGAACATGTACATGTGCACACACAAGCAAGAAAAAGAACGACCGCCCATTTGCAATTATCTACCTCGCATCAGGCACTATATGTTAGTACTTCACATACATTTTGCAGACCCTACCACAACTCTGCAAGATCAATGTTATCTCTGTTTCAAGATAAAGAAATAAAAGCCATTTGCTCAAGACCGCAGTGCAAATAAGCAGTAGAATCAAAATCTGAAATCAGATACAGGTACATTTCCTTCTGAATCCTCGCGCTTGTTAAAATTCTAAATTCTTGTTAAACTTAAAACCAACTTAATAAATAAACCTAGCAACTTGAAAAAGATCGACCATGATAAAACCCAACATTAAGATTGCCTTTATTATGAGTCTGTGAGCACATGTTCCCCACGGGGTTGAGCTGTCTTACCCCATGGGGGGAAATGGAATATATCTAAGTGGCCAGGGATAAGTGCTGTGATGTGTCAAGTGGTATGATTTCTATTAATAATGTAATAATGATTACACCCTACGCCCTGCTCAGAGGAGAGTATTTTTCACATAACTCAGAGTAGCAATGCATGAGATTGGATCATTTATTTTAACAGGCTAGAAAAAGATTGCTCCCCAGGAGAGAGGAGGGCTGGGCACAGAGACAGGGGTGGCATAGCCCAATCCATTTCAATCTGGTCCCTAACAACATACCAACCAGCTTTGTATTAAAAAGAAAAAAAAATCAATCTCAAAATAACTGATCTCCTAAATAAGTCAGCTGAGACCCGTGTACACCCAAGGGAGAAGAGGGGAGAAGAGCCATGAGAATCCCACCTCCCCCTCATCTATACTGTGCTTTGCTGTCAAGAACGCACCTGCCTCCTCCATGGCATAACCTGCTTCTAGTAACAGCCCAGTGAGGTGAGCAGGACCACGCTGAGCACCCCAGTCAGCAGCAGGAAGGTGGACCTGGGGGAGCCAGGTCCTCCAAAGATGTGGCAGGGGTAAGGGGCAGAATAAAGAACCGAGCACTCCCCGTTCAGAGGACAGCTGGCAGAAAGCCTGGGTTTGGGTGCCAAGAACGTTCTAATGCACACCACATCTCCTCCACTCCCGGACCTGCAGCTCAGGTTACAGCGACATCCCCAGACAGCAATGCCCACTTCAAAGGGTTCTCTGGAGTTTAAAGGGACACCGAGCCTAACAGACCCAGGACACTCCCGAGAATACAGTAGGCCCTGAATAAATAGGATTTCCCTTCCCCCCTTTTCTCCGTTTTAAAACACTCTCATTTAAAAACTACCAGTGAGAAAAAATTAATAAATTATCAATATTCATGAGAGGAACAGATACACAAACCATCCCAAGGAGCAAAACGATGGAATATCCATTTGTATTTTGGTTTCAGAGTAGAGGAGGTTCCATTTATGCCAGCAACAGTTATCTTTTGATGTCTATGTGGCTTCTTTGTGCACCAAAATCAGCTTGAATCTCCACACAGGCCCCACATACAGCAGGTCATCCAGCTGGCTGTGCTGCAGAGGCCTTGAAGCCATGATACATGGATGCCAGTCTGTCACCAGCAAGCTGTGAGGACCCAGGCAAATCACATAACGTCTCTGGACCTCGTTTATAATGCAAATGTGTGGAAATAGGACATCTCTGGGGATGCCTGACTCTAAAATGACATGATGCTAACAGAAAAATCTTCATCTGTGAGCAAGATGGAAAATAATGAATTCACAATACACTGTGTCACGTCAACTTCAATAAAGTGCAAAAATTGAATGCCCAAATTAAATGCATGATAATTCTGCTATATTCTAGGCCATGCGATTTATATGGGTCTCTAAGGAAAATAGAGCCTAAATAATTTTTTTTAAGTCATGCCTTTTATACAAGAGACATCTGAATAAATGTAGTCTTGGTGTTTTACACCTATGGATCTTCTTCTTGTTTCGATGAGGTTATGTCTCGATAAACCCATCATAAGTTGAAAATATCCTAAGTTGAAACGTGTTGAATGCGCTAGCCTACCAAATGTCACACTAGGTCTGGCCTACCTTAAATACATTCAGAACACTTACATTAGTCTACAGTTGGGCAAAAACATCTGGCAATGCCTATTTTATGGTATCTCATGTAATTTATTGAACTCTGTGCTAAAAAGTGACAAACAGAAGGGCCGTGTGTGTGCAGAACAACTGCCAGTCTGCCAGCTGTCGACACTCGTGGAGTTGACTGGCTGACTGAGGGCCACAGCTCTCTGCCTCTGCCCAGAATGACAAGCAAGTATCCACATATCACTGGCCCTGGAAAACATCCAAATTCCAAGTTCCAAGAATGGTTTCTACTGAATTCGGATCACTTGCACACACCATTTTAAGGTTAAGAAATCCTAAGTCAAGTCATCGTTAAGTCAAGGACTTCCTATACTCATTCAAACATTTCTTTAGTTTCATGTGGCCATGGGCCACAGGTGCCGAGCCTTGAGGTCCATGATTAAAAACCTGGCTCAGGACTGCACAGAGCACAAAATCTGGCCAAGGAAACAGAAGCCCCATGTTGGCAACACTCCCCTACTCCTCCCAGGGAATGGGTGGGGAATGGGTGGTAAAACCCTAAATCTTCAAGAATTAGGACACTGGTTCATTTCTTATGCCACCTTCCCATGCTTCTCCAGTATTTATGTGTGTATACACAAACACACACACATGTCTATATACACACATGTATGTATACACACGCACACACACACACACACACACACTTTTTAAAGATTTTATTTATTCATGAGAGACACACAGAAAGAGGCAGAAACACAGGCAGAGGGAGAAGCAGGCTCCCTGCAGGGAGCCCAATGTGGTACTCAATCCTGGGACTCCGAGATCATGCCCTGAGCCTAAGGCAGACACTCAACTGCTGAGTTACCCAGGCGTTCCTATATACGTATCTTTTACACATGAGCAACAAAATTTTAAAGTCAAGGTATAATTTAGATACAATGAAATAATGAGCTTTATGTTTGCCTACAATCCTGTAACCCTCACCTGCATCAAGATACACAACATTTCATCAGCTCAAAAGACACTCTTCCTTCTAGGGTGACAACCTGCTGAAGTTTGCTCAGCACTGCCAGCTCTCCGAGGGCAAGAGTATCTCAGAGCTAAGACCTGGGAAGTCCCAGGCAAAGTGGGACAGTCAGCAACCTGATCCCCACAGGTCAATTCCTGCCCTGGGCCACCTCAACCTATGGCCAAGCACGGTTCAGACTTCTTTTTCCAGACAATGAGTTTTCCTGTTCTAGAAACTGGTATAAATGGAGTCCTACAGAGATTAGCATCATGATTTTGAGATTATTCCATGTTGTTGCACATCCCAGTAGCTCATTTTATTTGAAGACTATTCCTCTGCATGGATATGTCACAGATCGTTTATCCATTCCACTGCCGACAGGCATTTGGAGTTGTCTCCAGTTGGGGGTTATTACAAAGAAAGCAGTTATGAAAATTCTTGTAGGAATCCTTTTGTAAATATAAATGTCTATTTCTCTTGAGCAAGTAGCTGCTAGGTCTTTGGGTAGGTAGATGCCACACTCCATGAGGAATTGCCTGACCAATGTGTGAAGTAGTGGTGCCATGTTATACCCCCAGAAGTAATTTACGGAGCCTCCAGCTGTTTCACCTTCTTACCAGCATTTGGAATTGTCAGTCTGTCAGTCTTAGGTTTGGCAACATTAGAGGGTAGACAGTGGCATCTAACTGTGGTTATAATTTGTACTTTCCTGATGATGAGTGATGTTGAGTACCTTCAGGTAAGTATGAGCCATCTGTATACCTTCCTTTGTGAGTATCTGCTCAAATCTTCTGCCCATTTTTTGATGGTCTCAGTGTCTATTTTTAAAGACTTCACGATGTATGTCAGATACAAGACTTCTGTGGCACAAATATGTAGCACACATTTTCTCCCAGCATGCAGCTTGCCTTTTGATGAGGTGAAGTTTTTAATTTTAACAAAATCCATTTTATCAACTTTGTTTTATGGTTACTAGTTTCTGATCCCATCTGAGAAATCTTTGCACCAAAGTTACAAAGATACTTTGTTACTTTTTCTTTGAAAAGGGTTATAGTTTTTTTCATTTAGGTCTAGAAACCATCTCAAATGAATTTTTGTATGTGATGTGATCTACAGGGGAAAGCTATTTTTCCCCCACATATGTATCCAGTTCTTCCAGCACCATTTCTTGAAAAACCTTTTCATTCCACATCAAGTTCTTTTCATGCCTTCTTAAAAATCAGTTGGTCAGGGGCACCTGTGTGACACAGTTGCTTAAGTGTCTGAATCTTGCTTTTGGCTCACGTCTGATCTCAGGGTCATGAGATCGAGGCCCACGACAGGCTCTAAGCTTAGTGTGGAGTCCACTTAAGCTGCTCCCTCTCCCTCTGCCCCTCCCTGGTGTGCGCTCTCTCTCTCTCTCTCTCAAATAAGTAAATCTTTAAAAAAAATCAATTGGTCATATATGAGAAAGCCTATTTCTGGACTATTATGATCCATCAATCCTTTTGTCTATCTTTATAACAATAATACTTTCTTAATTACTGTAACGTTATATTAAGTCTTAAAATCGTACCCTACACCCTCCAACTTATTTTTTTTGTCAAGACACATGTCTGGTCCATTGGCAAAAGCCAGTTTCATCTTGAAGTAATTTCTTTAAAAAACTTGTCAACTGGGATCCCTGGGTGGCGCAGCGGTTTGGCGCCTGCCTTTGGCCCAGGGCGCGATCCTGGAGATCCGGGATCGAATCCCACGTCAGGCTCCCGGTGCATGGAGCCTGCTTCTCCCTCTGCCTGTGTCTCTGCCTCTCTCTCTCTCTCTGTGACTATCATAAGTAAATAAAAAAAAATTTAAAAAAAAAAAAAACTTGTCAACTGCACTAAAACAAACAAACAAACAAAACAAAATCCCTGGGATTTTCATTGGAATTACACTGAATTTATAATCCAATTTGGGAAAACTGGTATCTTAGTAATAATTGATTCTTCCAATCAACAAACATGGTATACCTCCCTAATTATTTGAGTGCTAATTTCCCTGACCTGTGCTTTATCATTTACAAGGTAGAGACCATATTTAAAAAGATTTACCCTTAAATGTTATATTTTTATTACATTTTCAAAATTTCATTTCAAAATAATTGCTAGTATATAAAACTACAACTGATTCCTGAATATGGTATCATCCCACAATCTTACTAACTTGACTTATTAGTGCTTATAATATCTTTGCGTGGTAATCTCTTAGAATATTTATGTGATCACATGTATCATGCAAACACGTGAAAAACAACTGTATTTCACTTCCAATTTGTACTGCCTTAATTTTTTTGTCATCTCATTGCTCTGATTAGGTAGGACTGGTAGAAAAGTAATGAATACACTGGCAAAAGCAAACATACTCACCCCAACTGATCCTGATCATAGAGGAAAAGTGCTCAGTCTTTCACAATTAAGTACAATGTTAACTATATAATTTGAGGGGTTTTTAGATGGCCTAGACCAGGTTGCCAGAAGTTCTCCAAACCTTGATTATGGACACTTTCTATCATAAGTGTTGAATTTTGTTATATGATTTTGTTGTTGTTGTTCAACTGACGTCTCATTTTTCTCCTTTATTCTATCAGTATATAACTTAATGGGCTGATTTTTCAATGGTAAAGCCATCTTTTTTTGCTGGATGAAACCCAAACTGTTCATCTTGTGTTCTTTGATATTGCTGGAGGTGATTCATTAATATTTGGTTCTGAATTTTTACAATTATGCCTATGAGGACACTGTCACAATACTTACTCTCTCATAATGTCTCTGTGGATTTGGCATCACAGTGAAGACAGTGTCATAAAATGAGAATGTGAAGTATTCCCTCCATTGTCTACTTCTAGAAGAATTTTTGTAGAAGTAGTATTATTTCTTTCTTAAAAGCTCGATGTAGGGATGTCTGGGTGGCTCAGTGGTTGACCATTTGCCTTCAGCTCAGGGCATGATCCTGGGGTACAGGATCAATTCCCACATCAGGTTCCCTGTGGGGAGGCTGCTTCTCCCTCTGCCTGTGTCTCTGCCTCTCTCTCTCATGAATAAATAAATAAAATGTTTTTTTTTTTTAAAAAAAAAAGCTTGATGTATTTCATAGTGAAACCATCTGAGCCTTATGTTAGCTTTAGTTAAGAATTTAAACTCTAACTGGTATGTGGCTATCTCAGGGACTCTATTTCTTCTCATGTCAATTGTAGTAATTTTTGTCTTTCAAAACACTTTTCATTTGTAAAATTTATTGGAATATGATTTATCATAAAATACTTTTTATTATTCTTTTATTAGTATGTGTAGAATCTGCAATGATTCATTCACAGTATTAGTAATTGGTGCTTTCTCTTTTTATTTTGATTGTTCTGGCTATGGTTTATTAATTTTATTAATCTTTCCAAATAATCAACTTTTGGTTGCATTGACTTTATTTTTTTTTCATTTTATATTTCATTGATAACTACTCTTTACTATTTTTTAGAACCAAATTTTCTTTTTTTTTATGGAGACAAAAGAAAAAATATAGTTTAATGGTCAGAGCAAATTATAAACCCAGAGTCAAGTCTTGAGTGCTTAATATCTAAAATCTACAAAGATGTGTGGTTGAAACATTTGCTCTCTATAACAATCCGCATTTTAACTTTTTTCTTTCCTTTTTTAAAAAAATTCAATTAAAAAAATAAAATAAAAAATTCAATTAGCCAACATATAGTACATCATTAGTCTCAGATGTAGTTGCATGTGACATCCAATGCTCACCACATCAGACGTCCATCCTCCTTAATGCCCATCATCCAATTACCCCATCCCTCCACCCACCACCCCTCCAGCAACCCTCAGTTTGTTTTCCAGAGTTAAGAGTCTCTCCTGGTTTTGTCTCTCTTATTTCTCCCCATTCAGTTTTCCCTCCCTTTTCTTATGATCCTCTGCACTGTTTCTTACATTCCACATGATTGAAACCACATGGTAATTGTCATGCTCTGACTTATTTCACTCAGCATAACACCCTCCAGTTCCATCCATTTTGATGTAAATGGTAAGTATTCATCCTTTCTGATGGCTGAGTAATGTTCTTTGCGTATATAGACCACATCTTTTTTATCCATTCATCTGTTGATGGACATTTCAGCTCCTTCCAAGTTTGGCTATTGTGGACACTGCTGCTATGATTGCAAGTCCCCCTTTGGATCATTACATTTGTATCTTTGGGGTAAACACCTAGTAGTGCAATTGTTGGATTGTAGGGTCGCTCTATTTTTAACTTTTTGAAGAACCTCCATACTGTTTTCCAGACTGGCTGTACCAGTTTGCATTTCCACCAATAATGAAAAAGGGTTCTCCTTGTCCACATCCTCACCACTATTTGTTGTTTCCTGTCTTACTAATTTTAGCTATTCTGACTGGTGTGAGGTGGTATCTCATTGCAGTTTTGATTTATATTTCCCTGATGTCAAGTGATATTGAGCATTTTTTCATGTGTCTGTTGGCCATTTGTGTATCTACTTCTTTGGAGGAATGTCCATTCATGTCTTCTGCCCATTTCTTGATGGGATTCTTTGGGTTTTTTGGGATGTTGACCTTGATAAGTTCTTTAAAGATCTTGGATATTAGCCCTTTATCTGATCTGTCATTTGCAAATATCTTTTCCCATTCCACAGGTTGTCTTTTAGTTTTGTTGATTGTTTCCTTTGCTTTGCAGAAGCTTTTTATCTTGATGAAGTCCCAATAGTTCATTTTGCTTTTGTTTCCCTTGCCTTTGGAGACATAACTAATAAGAAGTTGCTGCAGCTGAGGTCAAAGAAGCTGCTGCCTGTGTTCTCCTCTAGGATTTTGATGGATTCCTGTCTCACGTTTAGGTCTTTCATCCAGAGAATGGTCCTGTTTCATTCTTCTGCATGTGGCTGTCCAATTTTCCCAGCACCATTTATTGAAGAGGCTGTCTTTTTCCATTTTATATTCTTTTCTGTTTTTTCGAAGATTAGTTGACCATAGAGTTGAGGGTCCATTTCTGGGTTCTCTATTCTGTTCTACTGATCTATGCATCTGTTTTTGTGCCTGGATCATACTGTATTGATGATCAGAGCTTTGTAATATAGCTTGAAGTCAGGGATTGTGATGCCACCAGCTTTGGTTTCCTTTTTCAACATCCATCTGGCTGTTCGAGGTCTTTTCCAGTTCCATACAAATTTTAGGATTATTTGTTCCAGCTCTGTGAAAAATGTTGATGGTGTTTTGATCAGGATTGCAGTGAATGTGTAGATTGTTCTGGGTAACATAGACATCAAAATATTTATTCTTCCAATCCATGAACATGGAATATTTTTCCATCCCTTTCTGTCTTCCTCAATTTCAATTTTTCTAACGTAAGTATTTAGTGTCCTATAAATATCAGGTAGCTGGAATTATTTACTACAACTGATCATGTTTCCTATATTTGTATTAATTTTCTGTCTAGCTTGTTCTATCAAATACTGAGATACAAGTGTCAAAATATTCAACTATAATTGTGTCATCTTCCATTTATTCCTGACATTAAGTATATTTGCATTTAGGATTGTTATGTACTCTGGAGGACTTGAACATTCTATCAATACAAATTATCCTATCTCTTTTTCTCCTCAAAGTCTACTTGTTTGATATTAATACATTCACATCAACTTTCTGTTTGCATGGCATATCTTCCCCCATCTTTGTGCTTTTCATCTGTAAATGATTGTGAGTTTCTGATAGAAAACATGTAGTTGACTCTAGTTTTTTTTTTTTAAATACTGTCTGACAACTTCCACTTTTAAATATAGTCTTTAATCCATTTACATTTAATGTAATTCTTGGTATACTGGATTTAAGTCTATCATGTTGCTCTTTGTTTCCTATTTGACTGTATGTTTCTAGTTCTTTCCACCCTTCTTGCCACCTCTTCCTCCCTTTTTGTATTTTTTAGTAACCCATTTTCTCTCTTCTGGTTTATTATCCATACTTTAAATGGTTGCTAAAGGGTTTACAAAATGCACCTTTAACTTATGAAATGGCTGAAGTTAGAATGTGGTAACACATAAATGTAAGACCTATCATTCCTCCTCCTCTGTTTCCCTCTAGTTTCTCTGCACTTTTAAATATAGTCTTTATTATCTAAATATCCTGTTGTATATTTTACTTCAGTGTATGATGTGCACGACAAAATTAAACGCTTTTTCCCTTAAATAGTCAATAGTCTTTTAAAGAAATTAAGGAGCAAGGGGAACAATCTTTTATATTTATTCACTTGCTATTTCTATTTCTGGGATTTGACATTCCTTAATATAGACCCATGTTTCCATTTGGTATTATTTCTGCCTGATGAGCTTTTACCAGGCTGATGAAACATAAGAACTATGCTCTATCCATCTCTTACCCCACTGAGTGCTTTATATAGCACGTGAAATGTTGGAGGTATTGATTTTAGGAATAAATGAAACATTGAAGATGCTGGCTTAAAGGTTTACAGTCTGGTAAGTACTTTATTGAAAGTACAGAGACCCGTAGAAGTATCAACCCATTCTCTCTAGTCATGCTCAGGAAAATTTTACAAACAAGGAGATAGAAATCATCAATGGCCAACAAACATTTTTCAAAAGGTTAAGTAAAGGAATGACAGTTTGAGAAGTTTTAGAAAAAGATGTATGTACATTCATATTGCAGGAAACTGTCTTGACATACCCAGTGAAAATCTCCATGTGATGTGTGGAGAACTGGGAGCTAAAGAGAAAGGTCTGGGCCAAATTTCTAAGTATACTGAATATCATAGTAGGGACTTCCAACTTTACTTCCTGAGTACTGGGTAAGTTTTTAAGCCAGGCAGTAACGTGGGGACATTTGTATTTACAGGATGATGTAGGAGCAAAACTGGAAGCAGGGGAACCACTCAGGCAACTATTCCTAGAGTCCCAAGGAAAGTAACCAAGATGGAGCACTGGAGTGCTGAGGGAATACAGAGACACTAGATCCACAGATCTGGGGAGGCTTAGACCTAGCAGGGATGGAAAGGGAGGATCAGAAGAAATCCACTCTAAATCCCAAGAGCAGTTAAAAGAACACACAGGACAACAGAAAAGAGAGTAGGGTCAAGGGGCAGGGAATGTGGGAGCCAAACAGCACTTGTGCCAACCACCAACTCTCCCAAGTGTGTGTTTGCTCCATTCCACATGGTAGCATTTTTCTCATCTTAGATTGTCATTTAGAGCAGCAGGGGCCATGACATGCAAGCTAGATATCAAGAGGGGGTGAAAAATCCAACTCGGTGACAACCTATGCTACTTCCAAGAACTATTTATATGAGCAGTGGCAGCAGGCGATGAAGGGATGAGAAGGGAACACGGCAGGTACATCATGGAGCAGCCCTAATGCACAGGAAGGGCTTGAAACACTCAACAGCGAACAGCGTCTGGCAGCAGTCCTGGCCACAGTTCCCCCAGGGCCAAGCGCTTTGATGCTTTATACAACAAATTCAAAACAGAGGCAAGCCTTGGCAAGAAAGACTATTACTCCACAGACTGAAAAAGTGACAGATGATGAAATGTGATGCTAAAAAGCCCAAGCTAAGCCATTAATTCTTGTGAAGCCATTCTCCAGTGGCTGGGAAGAAGAATAGTCTTTTCTATAAACTAAAACTACACTTGTTATTTGGGGCTGTATCACTTTAAAGGGAGTTTTATATCAACGTTAACATGGGCAACAACACTCGTCTATTTTACCCTGTGGAGGATAGAACCCACTGGTGGGGGGAGAGGGATGCTAAATGTGACGCTCTTTCCCCAGCTTGAGGCCACAGAGGTGCTTGCCACCAGTGCCACCTTAACGCTAAAAATACCACCACTATCCCACTGGATCCTACACCAGTACGTAAGGCACCACCAGACTTGAAAATATCCAAATACTCAATGGTAATCAGCACCTGCTTTCCACAGGCTGCTGGCCACCAAGGCGGGAATCTGAGCAGCACAGTGACTCCAGTTGGTAGAAACACCATCCACCACTTTCAGACCCCACCACTCCCAGTTCACGCTAAGTCAAAGTTTGAGATGGGAAATGTCATTCTCCCACTTTAGAGAAGAATACCTCTAGGACCTCTGGTCACTTTTGGGTTTGAAGTAGACACACTGTCTCATTTCTTTCCCCCTGAAGGAAGACCAGGCCTGGAGAGGTAAATAGGGGAGAAAACTTCTGTGCAAGAAGGTCTCCCTGGGCAGAAACAGGTCAGTGCTTCCAATGGCTGGGGGCTCTGTGAACAGAGGTGCCTAGGTGCTGGACAGCGTGGCTCTGCACACAGAGTTTTACTGGGATGCCAGCAATGACATAGAAAAAGATGTAGGACTTCTCCAGGAGTGCCCAAGGCATGCGGCTATCTGCTGAGCCCCTTACTAACAGGAGAGCTGAACCAGACTAAGGCCAGGACCAGGCTCAGAGCAATGAGTGGGAAACGTGTCCTGTACAATGATGCCCACAAACAAGCATGTTGCAATGTTAGCATCATTATTATGCCATCTTGTAAGGTGTAAAGCCCATCCACTCACAACTAACTGAAAAAAAAAAAAAGCATTTCTGTACAATGACTGCTTTTCTGTTACACAACCTAAATCCCAACGAGGCTAAGCAACTTGGCACAATTGTTTGGATTTGACTAGAAGTGGGACCAAGATGAAGTCAGAATTCCCAGTGCAGTGCTGTCAGACCCTAGAGAAAGGCCATCACAGGGCAGAGACTCATTTACCTGGTTGCCGGCAGAGTACTGACTCGAGTGAAGAATACAGATGGCTCAGCTTCCACATGCAGCCCCAGGGAGAGGTTTCTGTAATATCCTTCAACGTGGCCTGGACCTCCGGAGTATTTGAAGTTCAGGATAGCTTCCAGGGTCTAAAATGATGTAAAAATGATAGGTTAACAATCCCTAAGTTGATCAGCATTCTTCCAGAAGGCAGACTTCACTTAGGTAAGGCTGAAGATAACCCCACCTGGGTAACTCCAATACCTGGCACCTGCACCATCTTTCCTGTGACGTCCTCTGTCTGCACTAACAATTTCCAACCCAGATACACAAATGGGAAAAGATTCCAAAATTATCCTGTGGTTCACAGAGCATTTTAGAGACAAAAACACATTTCAATCAGCATCACTTATACAGATGAGGAAGGTGGGGAGAGGTGGCACTTCTATCAGGAAGATAGAGTATGGCTCCCAGGCCAACAGTCAGTATAGCAGATGGGCTATAAACTCATGACACTTCCTTGAACCCAGGGAAACCATAGAGCCAGAAGGCCAAGGAGGTACAAGGCCCTTCCAGAAGGTAAGGGTACGGACATCTTCTCAGCACGTGTAGAGCCAGCCATCATACAAATCAGTAGGAAGGAAACAGCTCAACCTTAATGAACTGCTAAAGGCTGAGTAGGGGCTCTAATAATAGTGGAGACCTCCCCTGGAAACCCAGACCAGAAGGTAGTTCCCACCCCCTCCAGGCTCTTCACCATGGACCTCCCAGGGTAAACACACAAAGGATGGCCATGGTGCAGCAGAACAGAGGGAGCCTTCCTTAGTAGCACAGGCCCGGAGGAAGAGCTTTCCTCTGCAGCCAATGAAGGAAAGGTAAGAAACCAAAACCCCAGGCCCAACCCCACACTCCCCTCTCATCCTCATCCACACCTTTCTTTCTCCTCTGAAGCAAAACCCTAAGCTGCTGGAGGAGGGGTAATCAATGTCAAGGACACAAAGACAGGGATAAATATCCATTTTAGTGAGGAGAAGGGCAAAAGCTAGTCCTGAGCCAGAATCCTGCACCAAGGATGTTAGAGGTGTCCCACCAGTGAGCAGGGCTGGAAACCCACTCATCCACAAGGCACACCAGATACTAGGCAGAGATGGGCTGCTATGTGGGGGAGGAGCAGGGATGCCCAGGGAGCCCAACACATGAGACCCAGGTGCACAGCACAGGACCAGGACAGCAGAGAAGCCCCATCTGCTCCTGCCACCAGCACCAGTGGGGAAGGAACAAAGGTGTGGAAAGACCCCACCCATGGTGGTGGCATGCAGGGAGGGCTGAGGATGGTGGATGAGAGTTCTGGGAAAAGCTCCTAGCACTCAGCAGCCCCTACTTCCTCCCCCCATATAAGACAACACCAGAGGAATTTTGCAGCCTGTGGTGCACCCAAGTAACTATAGCAACAAGAAATCTCAAACCCAGATCAGTTCCTCACTAGAGTGACTCAACCTTCCACAGTAAAGTTCTAACACAGGCATCAGCAAACTACAGCCCCGAGAACAGTTTCTACAGTCTTAAAAGGTTGTAAAACAACAACAGAAAACAAAGAACATATGACACCATTTATGGCCAGCAAAACTGGAATATTTACTATGTGGTTCCTTACGTAGAAAAGCTTGCTGATAAACTGTAGGAAGAAAACGGGAGTAGATCTTAATGATCTGCATTAGGGTATGTGTGACAGATAGGACACCTTTAAAAGCACCAGCAACAAGAGACAAAAGGCTGATGTCATGAAAATCCAAGGAAGGCAGACTTAAGGAAGAAGGGCCAGAGCTGGCACTGCTGCAGCCCAGCCATGGGTAAACAGGTCTGAGCAAGTGCTCGTGTCTGGCCTTCAGCTGATTATGGACGACACTCATGGAAGTCAGAGCACCCTGAGCACAAACAGGTGTGGCTCAGGCAATGGCCACCCAGGGCTTCACAGCCACGTGCACCTGGTGGGGGCCAGGTATCCTGCCGCCTGCTCAGAGCAAAATGAAGCCACGCTTCCAAAAGGACGGGAGGAGCTACCTGCCTTCCCCTCTATGTTCAAGAGTCCTGTCGGTAACCCTTCCTGACAAGATACAGTGTTAAGCCTTCGATCCGCGCCTTTCATTGCCCTATGTCTTTCTTCCAGTGCAGAGGCAGCCACAGCTACAGTCTTTTTTAAAATGAAGAACACAACCTATATATGTGCATGTTGTCACAGGAAGGGCATCTGAAGGAGGACGAGGACTGTCCTGTGTGAAGGCCAGAGTGGAGAGACTCCACCGTGCAGTGGGCAGAGAACAGGTCTGGGGGTCAGTGAAGCTAAGTGTGACCCCCTGGTTCCAGGAGACCCTGGGCACCTGTTCTCTCCATTCTCAGCCTGCTTCTCCACTGTGACATGGGGACAATAGTGAATACCTAGCTTGGTAGACTTCAGCGCAGATTCATTGAGAAAATGTAGCCAAAGAACAGGTAAAACATTCATTAAACAAATCCCTTTCTCCCTCTACAACCTCACCATCTGATACCCTGAGGCAACATGGCTTAAAATGGGAAGAAATGGGAAATGCATTTCAGTGCTATTTTTTTACCCTCCCCCCATTTTTTATCATAAGATATATATAATAAAATTTATCATCTCAACCATTTTTAAGTTACAGTTCCATGGCATGATGTACATCTGCACAGTTGTGCAACTATCACCACCGTCTGTCCATATCCAGAACTTTTTCATTTTTGTGAACTGAAACTATGTCCCCATTAAACACTTAATCCCCCCCAAACTCCCCCAACTCTTGATACCACCATGCTTGTTCTGTCTCTATGAATTTGAGGACTCTTGGAACCTCATGTAAAAAGACCCCTAGCTTTTGTCCTTTCATAACTAGTTTATTTCACTCAGCTGCATGTCTTCAAGGGTCATACATGTTGTAACTTCCATTTTAAAGCTGGATAATACTCCACTGCACGCAGAGGCCACATTTTGTTCATCCCAGGTATCTGTTGATAGACACCTGGGTTTCTCCTACCTTCCAGATATTGTGAATAATGCTGCCATGAACATGGGTGTACAGATATCAGGCCTGAGATGATGCTTTCAATCCTTTGGGTATTCATTTATTTACATGTATTTAATTGTTTGAGGAATCACCATCCCATTTTCCACAGTTCCTGGATAATTTTACAATCCCATCAACAGTGCATACGGGATCTAATTTCTCCACATCCTTGTCAACATCTGTTATTTTCTGTTTTGTGGGCTGGTTTGTTTTTTATAATAGTCCTCCTAATGGGTGTAAAATGCCATCTCTTTTTGATTTTGAGTTGCATTTTCCTAATGACTAATGATACTGAGCATCTTTCAAAGTGCTTACTGGCCACTTATTGTCAGCCTTGAAGAGATGTCTCTTTGAGCCTTTCATGCCATTTTATTTTATTTTAATTTATTTTATTTACTCATTAGAGACACACACAGAGAGAGAGACAGAGGCAGAGACACAGGCAGAGGGAGATGCAGGCTCTATGTAGGGAGCCCGACGTGGGACTCAATCCCGGGTCCCCAGGATCACAGCCTGGGCTGAAGGCGGCGCTAAACCGCTGAGCCACCCAGGGCTGCCCTTTTCATGCCATTTTAAAAGCTCACTTCCCACCCTTCTTCAGGGTATCATCCACACCTATAGGTTTACAACTTCCCTCCAACTTTTGTATTACCAGGGATGCTCTCACTGATTCTCTTCACCTACATAAATGTTATCTTCCCTTATGACCCAGATAAAGGCATGCCTTATCCAAGAGGACTTCTACACTTCTCACTTTAAAAGGGCTCAGGACAACACCCTTTTTGACCTCAGCTACAGTAACTTCTTGCAAGATACATCCACGAAGGCAAAGGAAACAAAAGCAAAAACGAACTATTGGGACTTCATCAGGATAAGAAGCTTTTGCACAGCAAAGGATACGGTCAACAAAACTCAAAGACAACCTACAGGATGGGAGAAGATATTTGCAAATGACGTATCAGATAAAGGGCTAGTTTCCAAGATCTATAAAGAACTTATCAAACTCAACACCAAGGAAACAAACAATCCAATCATGAGATGGGCAAAAGCCATGAAGAGAAATCTCACAGAGGAAGACATAGACATGGCCAACACGCACATGAGAAAATGCTCCGCATCACTTGCCATCAGGGAAATACAAATCAAAACCACAATGAGATCCCACCTCACACCAGTGAGAATGGGGAAAATTAACAAGGCAGGAAACAACAAATGTTGGAGAGGATGCAGAGAAAAGGGAACCCTCTTACACTGTTGGTGGGAATGTGAACTGGTGCAGCCACTCTGGAAAACTGTGTGGAGGTTCCTCAAAGAGTTAAAAATAGACCTGCCCTATGACCCCGCAATTGCACTGTTAGGGATTTACCCCAAAGATACAGATGCGGTGAAACGCCGGGACCCCTGCACCACGATGTTTCTAGCAGCAATGTCCACAATAGCCAAACTGTGGAAGGAGCCTCGGTGTCCATCGAAAGATGAATGGATAAAGAGGATGTGGTATATGTATATAATGGGATATTCCTCAGCCATTAGAAACGACAAATACCCACCATTTGCTTCAACGTGGATGGAACCGGAGGGTATTATGCTGAGTGAAATAAATCAATTGGAGAAGGACAAACATCGTATGTTCTCATTCATTTGGGGAATATGAATAATAGTGAAAGGGAATATAAGGGAAGGCAGAAGAAATGTGTGGGAAATATCAGAAAGGGACACAGAACATAAAGACTCCTGACTCTGGGAAACGAACTAGGGATGGTGGAAGGGGAGGAGGGCGGGGGGTGGGGGTGAATGGGTGAGGGGCACTGAGGGGGGGCACTTGACGGGATGAGCACTGGGTGTTATTCTGTAAGTTGGCAAATTGAACACCAATAAAAAATAAATTTATTATTAAAAAAATAAAATAAAAGGGCTCAGGAAAATACAGAATATTTTTTAACACCCAAAGACGATATTTTAGATTCACCAAAATCCCAAATGCTTTTCCCATAGTATAAGGCACTGCCCTGTCATCTCAAAAGGATTGCTGATTTCTTGTGAATATTTCTTATACTTTTTACAAAATCCCTCATCAGGAGCAAATGACAAGATCCCTCTCACATACAAGCCTTTCTTTGACTTTATTTATTTGAGAGGACAAGCAAATGAAAGAGCAAGTCAGGGGGAGGGGCAGAAGGAGAGGGAGAGGGAGGAGCAGACTCCCCACTGAGCAGGGAGCCCACCATGGGGTTCGATCCCCAGACCCTGAGCTCATGATCTGAGACAAAGCAGACACTTAACTGAATGGGCCACCCAGGTACCCCCCAATAAGCCTTTCTGTAACAACCTTCTGAATACAACTGACTTTTATTTGTTTGGTCTATTTTTTTCAAGCACTTCTGGGTACTTTCTGGGTGCCAGGCTTTATGCTTAAAACAAGATAAATAAAGTATAGTCCCTGATCTCAGAAAGCTCAGTAAACACTGAGTGAATGAGTATCTGAATTAAGTAACTGGTAAACAAAGCCAACCCAACAACCATCACACACATGGCAGTTTTCTCAAACTGCAGGCATGGTGGTCAGGGAAACGAATATTCTGAATAATGGCCTTGAAATGCCCAAATCTGTGAAGTAGCACAAATGACACACGAGGTGTTTTTTTTTTTATTTTTTAAAGATTAATTTATTTGAGAGACAGAGAGTGAGCAAGAGAGAGCAGGAGCAGTGTGGGGGGCAGAGGGAGAAACAGGCTCCCCAATGAGCAGGGAGCCAACATGGGGCTCAGTCCCAGGACCCGGGGATCATGACCTGAGCTGAAGGCAGATGCTGAACAAACTGAGCCACCCAGATGCCCCCAGACTTTGTATATTAAGGTAAATTTAAAAATCACCTCCAGGGAATGATGTAATAGAAATCACCTAGGAATGCAGCAAAAAATTCACAGGGTTACATAACAATCAAGTACTATATGACAAAGAAGAAATAGTCTGTGTTTCTATTTTCTTGGAATTGGCTAGGTCTTTGGCTCTGTAAAGAATCATGGAAAAAATATGATTATGGGGAAATAATTTATAAAAGTCAAAGCAAATTAAAGATTTTTGTGAGAACTGGACTACTACTCAGACATTGAAAAAAAAGAAATCTTGCCATTTGCAATGACACGAGTGGACCTAGAGGGAATTATGCTAAGCGATATAAGTCAATCAGAGAAAGACAATTATGATCTCATTCATATGTGGAATTTAAGAGGACAAAACAGAAGATCAAAGGGGAAGGGAACAAAAAATAAAACAAGATGAAATCAGAGAGGGCGACAAACCATAAAAGACTCTTAATCATAGGAAATACACTGAGGGTCCCTGGAGCAGACAGGGTGGAGGATGGGGTAACTGGGTGATGGGCATTAAGGAGGGCATGTGATATGATGAGCCCTGGGCATTATATAAGACTGATGAATCCCTGACCCTCTACCTCTGAAACTCATAGTATACTATATGTTAATTAATTGAATTTAAATTTTAAATATAAATGGTAGGTTTCAAAAAAAATTGTGAAATTATTCAGTATTATTGCCTTTCTTCTTTCATTAAAAAAAAAAAGAAAAACTTTTGTTGGCCCTATAAGATTAGAAAATTTTAATAAAAACAGAAAGTGAGTTGGTAAGGTAAAAGACACAGGATGCCTAAACTTTTTTTCAATTACAATATACTGAGAAGCAATGTGCTACTTCTACCATGACACTTTCCCTTCTCAGAGTATGCTGAGGTCCTTACTTGGAAAAGACATAACAGAAATCAGTAATGGGCAAGAAACTAAAGCAAAAAAAAAAAAAAAATTTCCAGGCATACTACTAATTATTTGAGCTAAAATAAAAGGTCTTTCAATATGTTTTATTGAGCCCCTACTAGGTACAAAATACTATGATAAAATAATCTATACACACTGATTCTAACATTCTTAAGAACCCTACAAGGAAAGTCCTGTTTTCTTAAACAAGGCTCAGAGCTATTATGACTGACCCAGGCCATACACCCAGGAAGCAGTGCAACCAAGATTTAAATGCAGAACAACAAGACTGCACAGCCCACTCTCTTGCCATTTTTGCAAACCATTCAGAAGAGCATTCATTCATTCATATACTCACTCAAACCCTAAACAAATGTCTACTATATGTATAGGATGATGGCACAAGACATGATGCTACCTACACAGACTCAAGTCTAGTTAAAGACATAAGCCCAGAGACATCTTTAGATAAACTGTTGTATGTTACAGAGAGTTGTCCTAGGATATATGGAGATACAGAAGACTACTAGACCTGGAAGGCCAGGAGTTGTATAAGAAGCAACAACATCTCAGCAGGAAAAGCAGAATTAAGCAATTATTAAATTGAAAATAGAGAAAAATGAAGTCTAGTTCTTGAAAATATCAATAAATGTGACAATCCTCTGTCAGGCTGGTGAAGAAGAAAGAGGAGGAGGAGGAGGAAGAAGAGGAAACAACTAATTACCAGTATCAAAAATGGGGGAGGGGAAGAAGAGGAAGAGGAAGAGGAGAAAGGAGGAGGAGGAGGAGGAGAACAACAGTATCAAAAATGAAAATGAATGTCAGGAGAGATCCTACACACATTAAAAGGATAATAAAATAGTGCAAACAATTTAGTGCCAATAGATTCAACTTAAATAAACACATTACCAAACGGAACCAGGAAAAAAAAAGAAAAAAAGAAAAGCTAAGAGCCTCCTGTCAACTAAGGACACTGGATTCACAACTGAAAACATCCTTCCTAAAAGAAGCTAAACCCCAAGTGGTTTACCCACTGAATTCTATCAAAACCTTAGGTTAGAGATAATACAGTTTTATTCAAAAACCTTCAGAAAATAGAAGAAATGTCCCCATTCTTTTTATGAGGGCAGTCTTACCCAAATACTAAAGTAATACAGAGTTTACATGGAAAGAAAACCACAGACCTATATCCCTCATATATTTAGATGTAAAAATCCTAAATCCAGTAATAGATAAGAAGAAAAATACATCATAACCAAGTAAGTTTATCTCAATACTATAAGATTGGTATGACATCAGAAAATCAGTTAATGTCATTCACCATATTACCAGACAAAAAAGAAAAGCCATATGATCATCTCGATAGCATCAGAAAGCACAGTTGACAAAATTCAAAACCAACTTAAGGGTCTTTTTTTTTTTTAAATCTCCACAAAGTAGGCATAGAAAAGAATACCCTCAATCTATAAAGTACCCATGAAAACATTTTGCAGGGTTTTTTAAAGATTTTATTCATTTAATCATAAGAGACTCACAGAGAGAGGCAGAGAGAAAAGCAGGCTCGTCGCAGTGAATCTAATGCGGGACTCAATCCCAGGACCCTGGGATCATGACCTGAGACAAAGGCAGAAGCTCAACCACTGAGCTACCCAGACACCCAACGTTGTGAAGTTTAATACCACATCTCATGGTAAACTAAGTGTTCAGATTTTAATCTGGATTAAGGCAAGGACGTAGCTATCACTACTACCATCAACAATGTACCTGAAATCCTAGCAAGTTCAATAAGGTAAGAAAAAGACATTCAAGAAATATATGCCAGAAAGGAAGTAAAACTGCTCACAGACAACACAATTATGTACAAAAAAAATTCTAAGGAATCTATTAGAACTCTCAGAAATTGCTGGTAGTAATATAAAATATTACGATCACTTTAGAAAACAACTAGTCTTTAAGAAATTTTAAATAATTAACATATTATTCAGCAATAAAATTCCTACCAAGAAAAATAAAAACACATATGCACACAAAGGCATGTGTGTAGATGTCCGTGGAAATTTTATTCATAATAATCCCAAAATGGAAATAACCTCAATGTCCAAGAAGAGGTGAGTGACTAGATTCATCACAGTACATCCATAAAATGGAATGCTACTCAGCAACAAAATGGAGCAAACTACTGATACACATAACATGGAATAATCTCAAAAACATTCAGAGTGAAAGAGGTAGTGCACTATACAATATGCTTGCATGTATAGGAGATGCTGGAAAAAGTTAGTCTTGAGTGAGAAACAGCAGATCAGTAGTCGCCTCGGGTTGGGGGCAAGAAAGGATTCACTGTAACAGGGGGTAAGGGAAACTCTGAGGGGGTAATGAGTATATTTTATATCATGGTGGTGGTGGTGGTGGTGATGGTGGTTACATGATATTCATGTGTCCAAACTTCAAACTGTAGTTAGTGTGGCTGCATTTTACAGAAAGCAATTTACACTCAAAGTTGATTTCTGACCATTTATAGACGCACAGTCACTTGCAAACATTAAAACAAAAGACTCCAAGTAACAGTGTGGACCACACTGATGTGGGACTGCTTCTGTCTCAGTACAAATGTGCTTCTTCAGGATTCCCAGGTTTTACAGCAAAAATCATAAAGTGGAGTTTGATTTACCACAATTAAAACTTCACATGATCTTGGAAAAGTCGTATCCCTCCTCCAGTTTCCCATATCCTCATCCATAAAATCAGAGTTGTGCCAGGTAACACCTAAGGTTCCTACCACTTCATAAATGAACTCTTATTATTCATTCTGTATTACTAATGTTTCATGATTTCTAATCTAAATAAGGCTCTTGCCAGAGAGAAACCATCACCCTTGTACAGTATCCTAAGATATAGATCTCTAATTTTTAAAGACCCTAATTGGATCTGTCACCACAGATTTCCTTCTGCTCTATTTCTGTGATAGGACACAAGATTAATAGCTGTGATATGATCCACTTAATAAGTCAAACATTCAGGACCAGAGGTCCCAGCTGGGGTTCATTCCCAAGAGACCAGCCCTATGGTTTACTTAAGGTCAATGAAACATACAAATGAGAGCCATACCATTACTTTCCAGTTAATTAGCACTTTCAGCCAAAGTCTGTCTTCAGTGTTAATTATGCCTTAAAGATGCCAAGTGACTACAAATTAAATAGTACACCCACAATAATGCAGGAATGGGTTTAAGCAACATCAGCCATCATAATGGCTCATACTCAAGAGGTATAGCAGTCCCTTGGTGGCCGAAAAGGGTTGGGACACCAGGTTCACGTGGAGGGGGGGTATGTCACAGGACTGTTAAAAGACCAAGTCAGAAATCTGATTTGGGGTACAAGAAAAGCAGCCATTTTCACATCTTTTTTTGTGAAGTTTACATGCATATCATTTCACTTTTTTTTTTTTTTTTTGAAATTGACCTATCAGTCCTTTTTCTTCCAGACTTCTAGGTTTTATACATTAAGGGAATTACTTCTTGCCTGTGACAGAAGTTTCAAATATTTTTCACAGTTGGACACCATCTTTGGCACTGTTTATTTGCCTTGCAGAAATAGTTACTATTCTTCTAGTTAATGCATCAATCTTGTATGTCTCTTGCACTTTTTTTTCAGAATTCCTGAGTCATAGTTGGAAACACTCCCCACACTCTAAACTGGAGGGTATTATGCTGAGTGAATTAAGTCAATCGGAGAAGGACAAACCTAAAATATAATTCTATTTTCTTCTGCTACTTTAAAGTTTATCTTTTAAACTTTTAACTGCAATATTATCTCAAATTGACAGAAAAATTGAAAGTAAAAAAGCCCTCCCTGTTACCTAATTCAAAAATTGTTCACATTTTATCCCATTGTTTTATAATTCTCCATTTCATATAAATATATAGATAAGTATGATAAGATAATGTCTGCAAGGTTTCTCCTCTCTTTAGTTTCTATATTTTCCCTTGTAATCAATAAGTAATTTGTGTGGAGATGCTTTGAGAATTGGTAAATGCCTATTCCTCATTAAATTTTCACCCACTAGCACAGCATCCACTGATAGACTTCTAACATCATCATTCATTTCACATTTATTAGATGCCAATCTACTGTAAGAGGTTTTTCTTCCCCATTTATTTGGTTAATATCCACATGGATAAATGGCTTCTTGTTTTTATTCAATGGGTTATAATCTGTTACTATCATTACTCATGCTGACACACAGATTGTCCCAGATCTGGCATCTGTTCGATCTAGCTGCTCTATCCTGTGACATGCTCTCATTGATCTTTAAGCAATCCCTTACTTTATGGAACAACAGGATATTCTAGGATCATCTTATATTTTCCCTGCCCTAGAAATCAGCCATTTCTCTGAAGAAGACTGGATCATTTTTGCGGGGAATGATAACAAGAAATGGGTGCTAGATGCACTCATTGCTACCAAGATGCTCTTGCTTCGAGGCTTTTTCAGTAAATAAACTTGAAGTGTGTGCATATGCCTATGCCTATGTATGCGCGCGCACACACACAGACACCTATCTCTGCTTCAATTTTTATATAGACACAGGTGTATATACGGACAATGATACAGGAATATACCACACACTGGGAGTTCATAGTGAAATCTCAAGTTCCAAACTTACACAAGATTCATTTAAATTTCCCCCCTTTCCACATGTGTAGCAACCTTCTTTAATTGTGAGAAATGGAGGTCCCATCATCCTCAATGTATTTACTCAATTGCTCACACATAAAATATACAGAAAGCGGTGTCATAATTGCTCACACATAAAAATATACAGAAAGCGGTGTCATAATTGCTAATACATACTATTACAAAGAGCAAATCTACCAACTGGAGTCTGGTATTTGTTAATATTTCCTTTTTGGTGTTAAGTGAACTTTATATACAGTGAAAATGTACAGCCAAGTATACAATTAAGTTTTGATAAACATATTCCCCATGTAACTGTCAACCTAATAAAGACACACAACACCTCCACCAGCCAGAGAAGCTCCCTTGTACCCGCTTCTAATCCAAGACACTCTCATGAGCAACCACTCTTCTGAAAATGTTTACCACAGATTAGATTTGCCTTCCCTTGGATTTCGCATAAATAGAATTATATGGTATGTTCTCTTTTATAGCTGGCTTCCCTTGTGTGACATGTCTTCGATATTTACCTATGTTATTGTGTATAATGGACACATATTTTGACAGCTGCAGATATACATTTTTTTCATTCCTCAGTAGTATTCCAATTGTATAAATATAGCACAATCTGTTTATCCATTCTCCAATTCATAGGCATGTGAGTAGTTCCCAATTTGAGGATAATAGAGATCAAGCTGCATAAAAAAATTCTTGAGGCAGCCCAGGTGGTTCAGCAGTTTAGCGCCATCTTCAGCCCAGGGTGTGATCCTAGAGACCGGGTATCAAGTCCCACGTTGGGCTCCCTGCATGGAGCCTGCTTATCCCTCTGCCTGTGTGTCTCTGCCCCTCTGTGTGTCTCTCATGAGTAAATAAATAAAACCTTTTAAAAAATTATTATGCAAGTTTTTTGTTGATACATGTTTCCATGTCTTTTGGATAAATACTTAGGCATGAAATTTTGGGGTTATTATGGCAGATGTGTAGTTCATTTAATAAGATCTGTAGTTTCCAAACTGGGTTTACCATCTTACATCCCCACTAACAACATATGAGAGTTCTAGTTGCTCCACATCCTTGCCAACATTAGATGTTGTCAGTTTTTCTAAATTATGAATATTCTGATAGATGTGTATCTTCTTCTGGTATGAATAGGTTAGGTCTTATTCATGTCTAGGTTGACAATAGTGCATATGGAGAACATCTCCAATGAATAATCAACAAACATAGGATGTGAGTGGACAGACATGTGACCCTGGCTTATCATGCACACTGCTAGGTGAGCAGACTATCAAAAAAAAAAAAAAGAAGAAGAAGAAAGAAGAAGAAGAAGAAGAAGCAGCAGCAGCAGCAGAACACACAGCAACTGATTCAAGAGAGGGGCAGCCACCCTCATTCAAAAACACCCAGCACCAGGTAGGATAGTGACCTTGGGTAGGGTCAAGCAAAAACACTAAGGAGAGAGGGAAGGGCACAAAGCAATCTTGGGAGGAAACAAAATGTGCCAGTATATGCTCAACTCTGTCAGATTCATGTCACCAGTTTCCACCTTCAGAGTCAGGGGAAAGGCACCCCTCCCCTCCCCTCCTTGGAGGCATGCAGCATCCTGTTCCCCCTTCCACCGGACACAACTTGGTGCTTTGGAGTGGGCCTGTTCCCACCTCCATTGGGGGTCCACAGAGACAGGACTCACAGCATTCCAACATTAGACCCTGGCACCTGGTACTTATGGAAAGCGGAGTACATCAATGTGGAAGAAAGAAAGAGGTCAAATCCACATCTTAGAATCCTGGCCCCAAACCAAATGCACCGTGAGATCTCATCCAACGTTAAATCTGTGACAAGTCTGTCTTTGATCTCATTAGCCCTGGCATCCTCCCTCACACTGCTGCACCTTCATTAAGTCCTTAATAGCATTTTAGCCTTAGAGAGTGGAATCACAATCCCTCCAGTTCCACTGTATGCTGCTGCTCTAATAGACAAGGGGCCGTGAGGTCTGTTAACCAAGGATGAAAACGTGGAGTTCATTTACTCAAATGGTTGGAATGCAATTATGGTTTACTCAAGAGAGGTACAAGAATCAGAAAGGCTTAATTCACAGAGAAGGAAGGATACTTTTTTGTTAATGAGGATTAAGTAGCCAGGTTCTTATTTGGAGGAGCTTTAAGCCTACCAGCAAATGGGGGACGGGGGAGGCCTCTCAGTATCCATGTGTTTCCCTGAATGAGGCTTTTAAAACAATGTAACTATTACCCACTTTTTTATAGGTAAGAAAACTTAAACAGAATGATTTAATGTGCCCAGTAGTTAAAATGCCAGCTGTATTTAAATCCAAAACTTATGTTCCAGTCATTAAACCATGGAGTATATTTGACTTGTTCTTCCCTAGTTTTCACTTCCATGTTTTGACAAATGACTTAAGGATGTCTGTGCATATGGAAGGTTCATAGTAGATGCTCATCGATCCACTCTGCTTAGTAGAAAGCTACACTTGTTTGCTGTCATGCCAGCCACATCTCTAAGACCTGACGATGAAGGTCAGAGTACATGGATTGGGATGTGTTAGACACCTGTTCTATCCAGGGTTGCTTTGAACTCTGGAAGAGTGGACACAGTGTCCATCATTGATCTCTGCATTGACCTTTTCATTGATCTTTTCATTTAAAAACTGCATGGTCTGCCCCCTGCAGTATGATTCCACCCATCACAAATCTAAAAGATTCATCCAGGTTGCAAACAGAAAATTTGTGATCAAAGGATAACCCTGTATCTGTCTCCCAGAAACAGGAACCCACTAGCATCAACATCAAATGGAGTGATGCTAATGCTAAATATATTGTGGAGTCTATACAGCTATCTTGAAAAGTGTGAGACTCACCTCAAGAGTAGAACCATCTCTTCTCTTCCCTCCTTGAAAGTCACAAGAAGCATGCAACCCCCCTCAAGATTATCAGCAATACCTAATCTACCACTAACTACCTTCCACCCAAGCCCCTCTAGCCAAAATTACCCATGACGATTATGGCGTGGTGGAGAGACTCATGACCAGGGCATACGAACACTACTTCCCAAAGGACTGGGTGACCCCTTTGACAAAGTGTAGCTTGATGGCCTTGCTCAGAACATCGTGCCTGCATCCACTGGCACTATCAAGGCCAGTAGTCAAGTGGAAAGGTCATTCCTGACCTGAATAGGTGCACACTGGCAAGGCCTTCTTTGTCCCCATGCCAAACATGTATGTCATGTATATAACCTACTGTCTAGAGGTGGCCAATTCTGGTGACATAGACAAGAAGGTGACAAGAAGGTGGTGATGCAGACACTAAAGGAGTCCTTGGAAGGCATCCTGGCTATTAGGACTCCCAAAAGTAGGTAGAGACCTTTGATGCTAGGGCTACGTTACCTTCAACAGATATCTTGTAAAGCCAATAACCGGGTAAGAATTTGGCTACAACTGCATGGTGGACTTCACAGTCCATAATGTCTCCAAGAATAACCAGCCACAACAGCAACCGAAGAAAAAAAGCCCTCAGCCACTGGGATTACCTGAGCCAGCTCCACCCCCACCCCGCAAACACACAGATTGTCTTCTCCCAGATGGTTTCCATCCTGGGGCCCCTGAAAAGGAGACATAAGGATCAATACCATGGCTACATCACACCCAGCAGGAAAAAAAAAAACCATACATATATATAGTGAAATGTCAAAATCACTAGAGTCCTGTGAAATGATGGGCTCTTGTCAGTACAGGTGTTCCAATAGTGAGCAGGTGTTGGGGCCGCACAGCACAGCAAAGATGACCTGAGTCACCTCTCAAGCTCTGACGACAAAATTTCAGTGATTTTAGCCAAAAAAAAAAAAAAATCAGAATTTAAAAGGAGCCTTAGAAACAATCAAGTCAGCAATGTCGTTTTCTGTTTTCTTTTTGTTTTGTTTTTTACCTTGGAAACCCAAGATCCAGAAAGGAACAGACAACTGACCTGACCAAGGCCAAGGCTCATGTTCAGATCTGGCCCTTCCTATCACACCAACCCCCTATGGAGGGGATGGAAAGAACCCTTCACTGGGCCCTTGCTCAAGGTGGTCCCATATGGAGAGGCCACCAGGAAAGCATGAAGATCTATTCCAAGCTCTTGTCAGTGAAACAAAACACAGAAAACATATTCAAACAAGCTATGCTGGAAGAAGGAGGTGTTGTAGATTAAACTATGCATTCTTTGGGGCACCTGGGTGGCTCAGTCAGTTGAGCGTCTGCCTTCAGCTCAGGTCATGATCTCAGGGTCCTGGGATGGAGCTCTGCATCGGTCTCCCTGCTCAGTAGTGAGCCTGCTTTTCCCTCTGCCCCACCTCCCCCGCTTGTGCTCACTCTGTCAAATAAATAAATAAAATCTTAAAAAAAAAGTATGCATTCTTTATCAATCAGGAAAAAAAGATCTTCAACAAATCATTATTTGGTAAATATGGAAGTGTATTAGATGACATCATGGCACCAACATTCGATTTCCTGGGTGTGACAAC
Source organism: Nyctereutes procyonoides (assembly GCF_905146905.1). Classification (NCBI taxonomy): domain Eukaryota; kingdom Metazoa; phylum Chordata; class Mammalia; order Carnivora; family Canidae; genus Nyctereutes; species Nyctereutes procyonoides. The sequence goes on from NW_026575159.1 coordinate 30,060,751, forward strand.
GGCACTGTGGTTATCAAGGGAAAGGTCACTGTTCTCAAGAGCCAGGGGAGGACAACAGAGGGAAGCAACATCAAGTCTTTGGTTTACTCCCCACTGGTACTTTCATTACCCAGGAGGAGGAAGGTCAAGAGTATGGTTGTTCATTGCACTGTCCTTTCAACTTGAAATTTTTCAAAACAAAGCATTGAAGCAAATATTAACACATGGAAGATTCTAGAGCCTGGACCTCAGAAATAAATAAAATCTTGTGACTATGTAGCTACCCTACAGAGCACAGACATGCTGGAAGGTGCTCCCTGGAACGGACTCTCAGTGCCCCCGGGAAAGCCTTGAAATGGCTGTTCATACTTCCCTTTGCCAGGTGAGATACGTGGGGCTCAGCCAGATTTCAAGGACTCACCCCAGGCCACAGGGTCCTAGGGGGCTCCACAGGACTCGAACCCCCAGGCCTATGCTCTCTCCTACGAAGCCCCCTCCTCCCGTGCACAGACCCTGCTGAAGGTGGTCAGTGGCGAGAGGGTGGCAAAGCCAGAGAAGGCTGCTCAGACTGCAAGGCAGTGAGCACAGCAAAGCCTCCTGTCTGGTAAGGCTTGCTTTCTCTGGAACTGGGCTGCTCCTGATCTAACTTATTTCTACTGCCCTTCTCAGGGATTCAACAACTCTCCCAGCCTCTGGCCTTTGCTTTTTTCCCCACTCCAGAAAACTTTTCTTTAAAGGGAAAACACAAACTTTCTGCCTGCTTGGCCAGCAGAGGCACTTCTAGGCCTTTCAAAACAGCAGCCCCGGTGAGGAACCACCTGTCTCAGGACCTCGGTCCTTTACCCCCACAGTGGGAATCAATTTAACAACTGCTTTAGGGAATACCTTTCAGCTCAGCTGCACCAGAAGCCACCACCTAGAGCCTCTATCCTCTATCTTGGGCAGATGTCCGTTGTCTCCACCAACAGAGTGAAAGCCGGGCACGGAGACAGAGAGAGAAAGGTGTTGCTGCAGGCAGTAGAAACAGCAAAATTCTTTCTCCACTCTAAACTGCTCCTCATTTTGGAAATCCTCTAGAACATTTCACCTTGACCAACAGGAAAGGAAACTGCCTTTTAATGACCACCTACTACAAAACACCAAATCAGTTTTATTTATTCATCGTAGTTTAAGCTTCAAAATCCTTCAGAGAAGAGCTCAGGCACATTTTACAGGGGAGCCAGAGGAGGCTGAAGGAGGACTAGGGGGCATGTCCCACGGAGCACCACACCAGTGCTTCCAATTTGCAGATCAGGGAGGGCCCGAGAATTTGCATTTCTAGAGGATTCCAGAATGCTGGTTCAGAGATCACACACTGAGAACCACCTCCTGGAGGTGGGAGCTAAAGTGGACTTCCCTAACTGGTGAGATGCAGGCAAAAAACGTGTTCTGAGGGCTTCACCCCCTCCCTCTCTTCTCCACGGGCCCTGCCAGCCCACCCTGCAGGTGACAACAGCTCTGCCCATAATGGCATGGACCTGCAGATTCTGTGGGGGGTACCAGTGAGCCCATCTGGCCACAGTGAGGCCAGACCTCCAACCTACCTTGTTCCTATAGGTAAGCAGACACCGCCATGCTCACCCCTTCCTCTCTGCTGTTCTCAACTCAGACTGTACAGGCAGGGGGTAGCCAGGTACCCTGTGAACCCTGCCACCCACCGAAGACTGCCACGGTTGCCACCCAAACACCCTCACCCCTCCACTGTTCCTTGGTAGACAAGTGAGGGCCACGTGCCTGGACTCTCCAGCAGACATTTACTGAGCATTCACCCCATGCTGGACACTGTGCTACCCTATCCTGCTGAAAGAGTATAAGGAGAAGGCTCAGCTATTCTGGAAGAGGCTTGAAAAGAGAGGAAACCAGGCTGATCCTTGCTGTGTGAGGTCTGACCCCAGCTGAACGAAGAAGACAGGTGCTAGGGAGGGAAGACAGGAAACAGACTGGTGGGGGCCAACAGGACAGCCTGGCAGGCCAGTCACAGCCTCGGCCCCAGCACCTTTAGGGCCAGGATTGGGCGGGGGCGGGGGGTGCTGTGCCACAAACCGATGAGCTACAGTAACAACAACAACACAAACACAAGGTCACATAGACCAGGATGCGGCATTATGCTTAGGCAACAACTCCCAAGATCCCACCCCGACCACTGCCCTGCAGAGCCTCTCATGTGCCAACACAGAAACTGCAGTCTGGACTGTCACTTGCACAATGAATGCCAAAGCTCGCCAATGGTGCGATTCAATCCCACATCTGCCCAACTCTAAAGTCCTCGCCAGTAGATAGCCATGGCACCACTGGAAAAACAGGCACGGTGACCCATTTAAATATGAGGTCCCTCCCCCAAGAGCCCCCCAGGTGAGGTGGTGCCCTGGTGCCAGCTCACAGCCTGGCACGCTGCCCAGTGAAGGCGCTCGGTAACTGCTCACCAAGTCAGCGAATGAATGGAATATCTTCAGCATTCATATTAAGGGCTTTCCGAGGATTATGGCTTCCTGGCCTCTGGGAGAATAAATCTCTATTATAAACGGAAACCTTATAGTCCTGCAGATGCTATTTTTAATGCACAGCTGTGTAAGGAAATTATCCCTTGTGCACTAAATATGCATTCCTAATTACACTCACCTAAGAGGTATTCGCTCTAAAGAGTAAGATTATCTAAATAAGAAAAATTAGAGGAGTCACATTCTCTGTCAGCTGAAAACAGTAAAGCCAAAGGTAACCTAGGATTAGCGAGTAGTAAGTCATCACAAAAAAATCATTAGTATTAAGAACAAAAGATGCAGCATGTGGGCAGAGAACTTCACCCATAAAACAAGAGCCAGGTCACTGCCAAAACACTTGACTACCTGTTTCATTCGAGTCCTTGCCTCTGGTCACTCCCTGCCCACCAGCACAGATGCCAAGAAAAAGAAAGGGGGAGACATGGTGTCTGAAGATCGATAGTCAGACAATAGCCCTGCATCTCCCGGGCTCAGGGACCCAGACAGATGGCATCACTGTGCCCTGGCCTCCTGTGTGCATGATGACATGCTGACAGTCTACCTGCCTGAGCAGCAGGTCTGACCTTAAACCAGCAAACGAGGATGCCGGGTTGGGGAGTCGCCGGCTCCCACTGCTTCCACCTCACTGCCTAACAAAGACAGGTGCCCGTGGACTCCCAGTGGACGAAACCCACGGTGTCCCAGGAGGATGCCCCAACATGGTGAGGAGTCCAAGATTGGTAATGTCCTTCATCTCATGCCTCTCACTAAATAGTCACTCTGAGTCAATATTGGTCTATTTAACTGTGAAAAATGAAAGGCAGTTATCACCAAGACTACAATTTGAACTAAGTTAATATTCTAACAGTGTTGACTGTCCATAGATTGGCCATCCTCAAAAGAATAGTGGAATTTTAACCAGAAGGAAAGGAATTTGGGACTGGTTCTAGACAGGGTCTGTGGGGCTCAGGTGATATGGCAAGCCCATATTCGACCTAAGGAGCACCTGCATAAGACGCTCCAGGTGCTGGAAGATGAGGCTAGAAAGACAGGAGACAGGCTGACTCTCCACAGCCACTGGGCCCCTTCTCTCCCTGCTGACTCCAGCAGGACACTGGGCTCTGTGGCCGCTCCGGCCTGCCAGCCAAGCCTGTCACACCTGCTGGGATGCCGGGGGTCCCAGCAGGAGCTCCTGCTGTCCACAGCCATGGGGAGCCTTTCCTATGTGACTCCTTCAGAAACAGCTGGCAGAGGACGTTAAGACGCTGTGCAGTGCACATCTGCCAAAAGGCACAAAGTCTGGGAGATGCTCAGAGAATGATACTTGATTTTTTACTTTCTAAAGAACCTAGGAATGGAGGAAGAATAGAAAGGTTTATTGTTCAATGCCCCCCTGTCCATATCCAAGTTGTACCTGCTTTTAGAATAGCTCTAAGTTATAAATGGTTTTTTGAATCTTCAATCTGAGCTGCAAATGAAACGCTGGGTTCAGGTCTGAGCTCCCCCAGCAACAAGCCTGATCAGAACACTTCATGCTGCTCCCTGGACTTCAACTTCCTCATCTGTAAACCAGGGGAAACGTCCCTTATTCTGTAGCTTAATTCTGAAGAATAGAAATGTGTACAGAAAAAGCCTGGAAACGCTCCCCCTACATCTCAGGGCACTGCTCTGTTCTCTTGCAGAACTGGCTGTGAAGAACGACCAGCTCTTCTGTGAGCAGCTCAGCTTGGTGGCCTGAGAAGGAGCCCTGAAGCCCCTACATGGGCTTCCAGCCCACCCCCTGCATAGCCTCAGGAGCAGGGCAAGCAGCAGCAGCAGCTAAAGATAGTGCCTCACCCTGGACGGTGTGCAGTCACACAGCCCAGCACGCGTGCACACTGTCCCCTCAGTGGCAGTGCCTTTCAAAGCACACAGGTGCTCAATACACCCAGGTCCACCCCTAAGGCAGGTGTTAAGTCTGAACATACTGGGAACAATCCAGGTGAGAAAAAGAGTCAAGAGGAAATGGGAGCATGGCTGCTGTAGGCGACAGGCCGGTCACATCATGTCCTGGTGCAGGAGAAAAACCACAACTGACTGGCCTGGGATTAAAGGAACATGAGAACACACTGCTCATGAAGAAAGAGGCAAGGGTGGCTGGATGGGCTCCAGCACCACCACTTAATTCCTCCTGCTTGGAAGGAGACAGCTCCTCAGTCTCTGTTGGAGAAGTACACAGAGAACCACAGTGATGATATTAACAGTTGTGCTTTCCCAGCACCTGGCAGGAGACACGTCTGCACACAGTCCCATGATGGCCTGTGATCTGGGTGCCACCAATGCCCTGAGCAGGACGCTGCATCTCACTCCAACCAGACTCCCGTGGGAACAGCGGAACACACCCTGTGGCCTTGCACCTCTCAGTGGGACACAGGTGGAGAAGAGGTCAGGATCCCAGCTTCCTTGTATGCTAACTTCCCACATGCCTGAGAGGAAAAGACCAGGAGAAGGGGTCCTAAGCTCAGCTCCTGGGGAGGGCAGGGGGTCACCCCAGGAATAAAAGGGCCATCGAAGGCCAGAGGCACATGACCGGCTATGGGAGACCCAGCCAAAGCCATAGATCCCAACCAGAACCCAGAACTAGGCCACATACAGGGCACTGGCCACACAAGCCAAATGCATCTTCATGAACTATCTAGCAGGAGCTGAGCTCGAGACCCTCCCAACAAGAAGCCCCTCTAATGACCCTCTGGAGACAGACACACCAGTTTTCAAGGGAGCTCTGCACAAACACCACGTGCCCCTAAGGAAAGCACCAGTCTCCCCATCTAGCAGAGGAGGCCAAGCACCCTGACCTCACAGAGTGGCTGTGAGAGCTGGAGCCTGCTGAGTACAACACATTCAGTGAACAGGAGAGGATGAGGCCTGTCCACACAGGAGTGGTGACCAATGGAGACGATCCCGCTGGAAGCCCTGGAAGAAATAAATTCGGACACTGTGGCCCCGTTTCTGTGCAGCCCTTGGTGGGGGAAAGGAAGACAAGGAAACCGGCCCCACTGACCATAGGCACTGGGCCCAGAGCCTGGTCACCTGTGCCCATCTCACAACAGGTGTCAGCTTGTCAAATTCTCACAGCTGCCCACAACTGGGGACCAAGGGTTCCACCCGACAGAAAAAGCGGCCCAGGCTTAGAAAGGTCACTATCCACAGCCAGGCTGGGGTTGGACACGGTTTTCACAGGTCTGTGGCCCAGCAAGAACATCCTGTGTGCCCCCCGAGTTCTGCTCTCTCCACTGAACCACACTGCCCCAGCACTCCGCAGGCACAGGCCAGGGACCCCGAGCCCCACCACTTACAAAGTGACTCCCTAGATGTCCCTGCATCATCAGGGGCAGGAAGATGCCAGTCTACAGAGGAGAGGACCAAGGCTTAATGAGCCCAAAGGACGAAGCCGCAACGGCAGCGGGAGAGCAGCGTCGAGCATGGAGGGAGCCCGGGGCCCACAGCGCCGCAGGAACGGCCAAGCTGGTGCGCACGCCGGCTGGGTCCTCGGCAGCCGAGGGATCTGGGGCCAGGAATCGCTCCTCTTCTCTGGTATCCACTCCCTGAGTCTGCATCACCACCTCCTTGAGGGCAGGAACTGGGGTCACTGACCTTTCATAACCCCAGTGCCTGAAGTACAACAGGAATTCCAGATTATTTACCGGAAGGGGGAAGAGGAAGAGCGTGAGGCAGAAGGCAGGCAGACGCAGCACACAGGTGTGCCTGCAACGCCGCCCCAGGCCCCGCAGCACACGGGGTCCCGCATCCACGGCCCTCCCGCCTGGACAGAACTCATCCCACCACTCGTTCACGCGAGGAGGGTTCTCACAGGACAACCACCCAACTCGCTCGTTTTACAGACGTGGAAACTGAGGCCCAAATAGGTAAAGGAAGTTCCCCACAGTCACACAACGTTGGAAGGACAGCACTGCAACCCAGGCGCGTGACCCGGGGCTGCTGGCCCACAGTCGACCCAGTGCTTAAGGCTCCTGAAACTTCTGGCATGAAGAGTCAGATCATCTGACTCAAAAAAGTAAGTGCACCCTTCCTGAGCTAAATGGAAAAATCAATGAGCTCCAAATCAGCCTTGCCATTTGCCTGAGGAAGTGGAGCTTTCAAAGGTTCCTTGTCCTGTAAGGAGGCTCCTGTTCTTTTAATAGGGGCTCTGTGGAGGCACCCAGAACTGATGGCCCACACGTGGGAAGAGACAGCCTACAATGAGACCTGACACTTCCAGTCAGGCCTGTCATCAAGCATGAAGATGAATGTGACAGTGCCTCCTTCGGAGACCACCAGATTATTTCTCCAGCAGCCAAGAAAGCAGGCAGAGGCTTCCTCATTATGCTTGCTTCCCTTCTGCTCATCAATCCCTGAAAACTCAGCTGGAAGAAGGGGACAGGGCTGCTTCCTCCCCCACCTCCAAGCCTGGGGGGTTTGACCGGACGCTGGACATGACAGAAGAACCCTGCCAGTGAGTTCTCAAGTGTCCATCTGCACGGTGCATGCCTGGCATCGTACAGGGTCCCTCGTGGAACCCTCGAGGTAACTCTGAGCTTTTTTCCTCATTGCACGGATGGGAAAACTAGCCCAAGGTTAAGGGGCACTGGCTTCTCCCCCAATTCCATTGCAATCCAGTCCTGGCACCAGATGGGCACTGAGCCAACACTGGAAGCCACGTGCTTAACCTGTCACGTGAAACACGTGACGTTAGCAGATGCCTGTCAGCGTGCAGAGGTGCAGAGCAGGGGCAGATGGCCTGATGGCCGAGGGCACGGGGGACATATGGAGACCCGAGTCAATAGCTGGGCCACTTGACCCACATCTGCACCACGTCAGCCAGGGGACTGGGCAGCAGGAACCTCTGGTGTGCACACCAGGCAGTCTTGTGCTGGGTCAGCTCGGGCGTGACTTCCCACAGTGCTTCTGTGAGCCCTAAAAATCAATAAAAGACTCCTTTCATAGAGTAGTAATTTAAAGTCCCCCTTAATGTCATGGTGAGTCCGGCACAAAGCACGTGCATCAGGTACTCTAGGTGCACAACAGTGGGGTCCAGGGCTGCCCATGAGGGAATTAGGGAAAAAGGGGATCGACATCTACGAAAAGTCTATGTTCTAGGCAACAACAAACATTGTGTCATATGATCCTCACAACAAATCCCTGTTACAGATGAAGAAACCGACCTCTGGCCTCTACTAGAACTCAGATGTGTCTGAGCACGAGCCTGGGCTCCTTGCATTCTGCTCCTGGGATTGCCTGCCAATCCCAGCTCCCACCCCTGGAACTGCATTAACCCACCAAGCCAGCCAACAGGCCCCATCATCCTCTGCCCCACGGAAAGGGGACTTACCTCTATTACTGCATGGACCACCTCCTCCTGTGACACTCTGAGGCTCATGGCCCCTCACTGGCTCTCACAGGGCCTCAAGCCAGCCTCCTCGGCCTCCCAGCACATTCCACATGGGCCACACAGAAGCTGGAGGAGGGGAAAGCAGGAGGGATTGGGGGAGGGGAGGAGTGACCAGTCATGACCCTGGGGTCTCACCAGCAAACACAGGACAAGTGGAAACTACCAATAGAACCCCAAGAAAGAAGAAATCCTGTCCCACTATGTAGAGTACAGATGCTAGGTGGATACAGAGCCCCCGCATGCTTCTGGGAGATGGGGGAGCCTATGTGTACCTCATTTCTCACTGATGGACTAGATACCATTAGAGCAGCCCTTAATTGCTATTTTTAGATCTTCAACTGGTCTGTAGCCAGAACATCATACACGGGGGTGTGGCTACTCTGCACAAGATGTTAAGGAGAAAGATGAGCTTGGTTCTAGATGGTTTCCTTAAGTGCACAGAGTAGAGGGAACCAGTGGAGGCTAGCAAGAGAGGCTGGGGTCAATTATTGCATACCCTTCCCGCCCTTACTCTCCCTGAAGAGCTGAAGGAGCAGGTGGGCCTTTCAAAGTGGAACCACAGAGCTAAGTGAGAAACCCATGATCACTGTGTGACCTGCCAAGATGGACGGAGCAGCTGCTCAAGGCCTAGCGTCAGCGCCCAGGGGTTCCTGAAGGCCCTGTGTGGCCAGCAGTCTTCACGTGGTCTGCCTCGCCTCCCTCCCACCTGGGACTCAGCATCCCTCTACAGACCAGCGTCAGCTCCCTGACATAGGGGATGAGAAGGCACAGATGCTACACCAGCCAATGCCTTCTGGAAGCAGAGGCTTGTCGGCTCCTGCCCATCTGTACCCTACCAGTAAAGTTGTTTTTTTTTTTTTTTTTTTGCCTTTAAGAACCAAAAACAGCATATTCTTAGGTAAAGGGAAGTTGTATTCACCAGAGACATACACCAAATGGAGTATAAAGGACACCTATAATTATTTAAAGATAATTAATTAGGATGGCTGCTCCCTCAGTAAGATAGAAATCTCTTCGTGGTCCTGAGATACTTCTGGGGAAGCATCTACAGAGAAGAAATTCATAAGACATAAGATGAGCACACCTTTAGGCAGCCCCGATGGCTCAGAGGTTTAGCACTGCTTTCAGCCCAGGGCGTGATCCTAGAGACCGGGGATCAAGTCCCATGTCAGGCTCCCCGCAGGGAGCCTGCTTCTCCCTCTGCCTGTGTCTCTGCCTCTCTCTGTGTCTCTCATGAATGAATAAATAATCTTTAAAAAAAAGTCATAAAAAGCATAGCATATGAATGCTTCATGTTCCAATGACTAAAAAAAAAAAAAAAGAAGAGCACACATTTAAACTCATTATTAGCAACTAAATGTTTCTAATTCTCACCTAAGAGCACAGCATGAGCATAACTGTGTTTCCAATCTGAATGCATCAGCCCCTGTTCTTTCCACCAGAAGAGGCAAGGGGAAGGCAGGTGTGTGGGGAGAGACACCCTTCTCCTCTGTCAGCTCTTCTGAGCACCAGAAGTCTCAGCCCAAGGGACAGGGACGGCTGGGGCGGGCAGGGAAGTGGGGTCACTAGAGGCATGGGGCTCTGCTCCCAGAGTGCAGGGGCCACATGCATGCAAGGTGAACAGGCCTGTGCTCCACCCAGAGGTACCAGAATGCTGATTCAAAATCACCATAGCAAATACAGAACACGTAAAGCTATCTCAGAGGTATCTCAGCACCTGGTATTTCTCAGGAAGTGGAAAAAAATCTGGAAAAGGGAAGGAAATGTATTTTCTGCACGACTGAGGAGGTTTTCCAACAGTCGAGTCTGAGCTAATACGCCCGGCAAGTAACGGCCGTAATGGGCTCCAGCCCACAGACTAAAACCGAGATCCACGACCTCCTACTGGCAGTAAGAAGATGGAGGAGAGGGGCTGTCCTATTCCTACAGAAGAATTCCTGCTGATGACTGGAGAAAGGAGGGTGGGAATAGGAAAACCGTCATGTGGCAAATCCTCTGTCACGAGCACGGAAGGAGCCAGAATGTCTGCTGGGCGCAGGCGCAGGTGAAGGCAGGAGAAGCGGCCTCCTGCTGCAGGTAGTGACTGCAAAACCATAACTACAAACTCCTGGGCCATTGGACAGACCTCGCCGTCAGGGCCACCATCACCAGGAAGGAGCCGGAAGGACACCACGCACCTCGTGGCGGGCACACATCCCTCAGGACGACTCCTGCAGGAAGTGCCTAACCTCCCCTTAGCCACCGGCACAGATCAGATGTTCCCAAACGGAAGGGCATCCTCAAGAAGAAAACCGGCTAGTGCTCTGCTGGCGTCAAGACCACGAAAGACCAAGACAGAGGGAGGGCCTGTCCCAGACCGAAGGGATGGAGGAGACGCGTCACCCTGACACACCTGTGGGCCTGGCCTGGCTCCTGAGCCAGACAAGGAAGGAGAGAAATGGAGAAATACAGGCAAGACTACGGAGTGAAGCCCGCCGGCAAGCACCAGAACGGACTCCCTGCTCATCATCTTGTTGTGGGCACAGAGGCCATTCGCACTGGGAGGAGCCAGTGCGAGGCAGGAAGAAATTCTGAGCTATTTTTGCCTCTTTTTTGTCAATGTGAAGCCACTTCAAAATATTAAGTCACACCATTTGTCGCGGCAAGTGAGGGACAGCCTCAGCAGCACGTAGCATTTACTGAGCACCTGGTGCTGGACGGCACGCTCACCACGGTTCCCGGACGCGCTCATTCACACCTACCCACGGTCACAGGCAGCATTTACAGGTCAGGAAGCTGGGGCAGAGGCACAGGGTAGCTAAGGCCCCGCAGGTAGGAAGCAGCAGGTCACAGTGCAGAGGAGTGGCTGGCACACACTAGCACCCCCACGAACGAAGTGGGAGCTCCAGCGTCTACAAGTGCTCAGCACGTGGCACCTGGACAGGGACTGCACGGACCTCAAGAAGGCAGCTCTGGGAAACCTTCTCAGGCCAGGCCAGTCCCCGAGGGAGGCAGCAGAGACCAGAGAGGCCTCCAAGCAGAAGGCCTGAGCACCTGATGTCCCACCTGGGGCCATCCAAGGACCCCTTGCTTACAGGTTATCACCCCAAAAGGGAGTCCTGGAGGCCTCTTTCTCCAGCTGGGAGCACTGACACCAGTTCATAAGTGGTGAGGAAGGGGATGAGAGAGGTATGTTCACACCACAGTGACATGGGCCCCCCTACACCTCAGACTCCGAAAGAAGAGGCCCCTTGAAATCATCAAGGCTGGGCCTGGGGCAAAGCAGAGCTGACAAGGACACCACCATGTGGGTGTCTGGTGACACGATGTCCACCATCCTGCTAGAAGTTTCCACACAAAGACTTACAAGATGGTCATGGTGTTTGCATTTCACAGACGAGAACAAAGACTTTCAAGACTTTTCAAAGGTCAAGGCGCCAAAGTCCCTGCCTCTGGAATTAGAAGCCACCTCCTGACCAAAGCCACTTCTGTCCTCCTTTCACTTCACTTCTTCTGAAGACAAGCATAACCGAACTGCTGGTGATCACATCTAGAGCCCACCATGCAGACTATGAGAACTCTTACCAAAAAAAGCTATCTTGCAAGCAGTTCCTTGAAATGCTCTAAGGTGACATTATCACTCCAAGCAAGAGGTTGGGTCAGAAAAGGCAAAGAAAAGGAAGCAGCACAACTGCTTAAATGCAAAGAGAAGGCCTGTCCCAGAGGCGCTGGGCAGGATCCTGAGGGCTCCACTCCTACCCACATGTGAGTGCACCGCGGGGGCAAGCTTCTCTGTGTCTTTGGTCTCAGTTCCCCCTGGTGGAGAAGGGGGATATAATGTTTGTCTGGCGGTGCCACACCTAAGGGGAGAACAAATGTGTGGGTGCAACAGCGCTGGCCCAGCGCCTAGGAAGGGCTCAGCAAAGCGCAGGCTGATGGGTGCAGAGCAGCACGGAAGTCTCCTCCGATCCTCTGAGCTCCAGGCAGTGGCACAGCCCCCAGACGGTGGACAGCACCGCACGTCAGCTGTTGTTTTTCTAAGCACATCGCATTCAGGAAGCTCCCGGCAAATGTGACAGCTCCCAGGGCCTGACTACTCCTAATTTCTGGGACACTGTCCCCGGCTTGATTGTAGAAGAATCTTGGGTCAGCCCTTAAATGAGCTGAGATCAAAATCAGTCAATGAGGACGGAAAATTAATTTCCTTTCTCCCGTCACTTCTGAGAATCTTTAATATATAAGGCGAAGGGGTGGGGTGGGTTGTCACTTGGGCAGCTAGTTCCAAAGCACCCTCCCTGTCAGGATTCGCAGGCATAGTGTCGACCCAAGAGCCTGTAAGTGAGACTATGGATCTGCTGAGGACGTCTCCTTGAAGCCCCTCTGCTGTCCTTCTTTGCCTGCACCAGACACCACCCCCATCTCATCAAGCCCCGTCCTAGACTTCCTCCACCACACACTCCCTCACACAGCCTCTTTGGCTCTCCAGACACCTTGGGCGGGCAAGGAGACACAGGGCCTGGCACCAACCGTCCTCAGGATGCAGGAGAGACCACAAAGACAAGGCAAGAAGGGCCCTGGTGACAACATACAGGACAGCAGTGGGTCACCATGAGGCCTGGAGGAGGAAGTCATCAGGGAGCTGCACGACATGCCATGCAGGCTTCCAGCCAGAGCCTAGAGTGACCGGTGGAAAAGGAGTTTGGAGCTGAGATGGAAGCGGCCAGGCAGAGGCCAGGTTCAGAAGGGCTGCACAGGCAGTAGCTCTCGAACTCTGCTGCAGACCAAAACTCCTGGACAGGAGGTTGCTCTCATGGTCATTTTTTAAAATCCTTGACAGTGAAATAATTTCTATTCAATAGACTGAGGTACACTTATATGGGTCTTAGGAGTTTTGACAAACATACGGTTATACAATTGACGCAGCAAAAAGGACAAAGCTGTTCCATCACCCCTCAAAAGTTCCTTCCTGCCCCTGTGCTCACAGCCCCAAGCTCCCAGCAACATGGAGAACTGCAGTCTACCAAACAGGTCTGCTTATTCTAGAATTCATATACACGTAACCACTCTGTAGGATGTATTTTCTGGGTCTGACTTCGTTCATTCAGCCTACCATCTTTTAAATTTCCCCCGTGTTTCCAGGTGTACTGTGGTTTGGTCCTTGATACTGGCCAGAAGAGTCCACAATCCCACTGCTGACTTAACCTCCTGCTTGACACAGGGGTTGTTTACAGTGTTTGGCTATTCTGAATAAAGTTGCAATGAACATTCATCTGTAAGTCTTGTGTAGACCCAAGTTTTCACTTCTCTTGGGTAAGTGCCAAGGAATGGGACTGTCTCGCCATGCAAGAGCTGTTTCGCTTTAGAGGACGCTGCCAACAGCTCTCCAGAGGGGCTGCTGCACCACTCTGCGCGGTCGCCAGAAGCATCTTCAGGGTCAGTCCGGATGCTGCACCAACTCTGCGCGGTCACCAGCAGCATCTTCAGGGTCAGCCCGGATGCTGTACCGCTCTGTGCAGTCACCAGCAGCATCTTCAGGGGCAGTTCAGAGGCTGTACCACCTCTGTGTGGCCACCAGCAGCTCCTTCAGGGGGAGTCTGGAGCAGCCTGGCCCCTAGAGTGGGGCTGGCCTGACTGCTGAGGGGTGACCTCCAGGGTTTCTACCACAGTTGCTCACCCGGGTCTCTGCACAGAGACTGGTAAGACATGAATGCTGCCGGGCCATACGTGAGCTCTTGGAGTTGACCAGCTCACACTCTCCTGGCAACTCTTTTCCTGGCTCCCAGACATCTCTCCCTCCATGCACTGCACGGGGCTTAGGATTCAGCAATGAGCTCAAGGTGACCCCTCTGTAGATTCCAGAGCGATCCCTCTGCTAGGCTCTCCTCTGGGACTCCGCCCCACAGTTTCAGCTGCCTCAGCCTTCCTCGGCTCTGATTTCCACCTCCTCAGCTCAGCACAACTCCCTACACGTCCTGGCAGGACGCCAAGGCAATCACAGGGATCACCTCATCCGTCTCTCTCCTTTCAGGGATCATGATGCTGTGTTGGATTTCTGTTTTTGTTTTTGTTCTATTACCTGCCAACCACTATTTAAATCATTTTTTCCCAATTTTCTAGTAGTTCATAGCATGAGAGCAAGGCTGTCAACAATCATGCCACCGTGACGCTCACCTGGTGTGCTTTTACCATTTTCAATGCACAGGCCACGTTCCAGAGCAACTGAATTGGTATTTCTGGGAGGGGTCTCCAGAGCCAGCAGTTTTTAAGCTCACCAGGTGATGCCAATGCTCAGCCAGGCCAAGAAACAGGGCTTTCTGAGAGACGTGGAACATTACAGGCCCACACTCCCATCACACTGAAACTGCCAGGGAGACCGTACAGACCCCCCACCCTCACACAGGTCTGGATTCAATCAGTCTAGTGTGGGATCCTGGCTTTTTAAAAAAATATCCCCCCCCAAAAAAATAAAAATAAATAAAAAAAAATTAAAAATATCCCCAGATAATTCAAATCTAGTGTGAAGCTAGAAGTGGAAAAAAAAAAAAAAAACAGATCTGCAGACACTGGGGAGCCACTGAAGGATTTCAATAACAATAAGCCCGCCGTCTGGTCTCACACTGCAGTTGGTGTAATCCTGATTTACTCCCTCACTCAGAAAGGGGCAAGCTGCCCACCAGAAGACTGTCACTTCCCAAGACCCCCCAGCAGGCTGTGTCACCCTCCTCTGTGGCTGTCCTGGCCCCTCTTCAGCTCTGACGCCTAGTGGGTGCAGGTACTGACAGAGGGGCTGGGCCTGGGGGCAGGAAGAGGGCTGGTCCCTGCCCTCAAGGGTCCTACACTCAAGGGAGAGAGGAAGCGTGGTGAGCACAGGGCTGTGGGGAAACACGAAGGGAAGCCGCCCCAGAAGACAGGGTGTCTCAGCTAGGTTCTCAACAGTAAGGAGGCTAAGATGGGCAAAGGAAGTGGAAGCCACTGGGCATGCTTGAAGCATAGAGCAAGAGAAACATGAAACTGAGTAGAACGGGAGCTTGGACAGGAGGGCAGGCCAGGCGATGGATGGCTTTGGGTACTTCAAGGTCATAAGACAGCAACAAAATTGATAAGGCCTGAGGGGTCTAGGCCAGTCTTGGCACCACCAGCTAAGGACCAGACCCACTTCTATCATGAGCAAGGAGCAGGGCAGGAATCCAAGCACGATGCAGGTCCCATGCATCTAAACATTCACAAATCATAAAACAAGCAGAGCCTACTGCCTAGTACCAGCATTCACGTCCCCTTCCTCCTCCGGAGTTCACCCCCCGGCCCCGAGGACAATGGCGACACTCCCAGCCAGCCTGACCCTTGGAGCCTGAGTGGAGCTCGGATCTGCTGGGTAGAGCAGGGTGAGGCTGGGCTAGGCCAACAGCTCCTGGGCTGGCGGGAAGCCGGCACAGGGACCCCATCTTCCCTGCACATGGCACAGCCACAGTTAGGGGGGGCTGTATGTCCCCCGCTCCCTCTAAGCTGGCCGGATGCTCTGTACTTCTCAGCAAGATCAGTCCACAGCACAATCTCAAACTTGGAATAAACCCAAAACACTGAATGTGGCTTCCCGGTAGGATGGGCCTATCTGGCTCCTGCTGCCTTTCCCACCTCCTCTCGCCCTCCTCATTCCCTGTGACTCAGCCATGCACCCTCCACCCCGAGGCTATGCCCTGGCTTCCTCCTCTGGCCTGCCAGCCCTTTTTCTCTCAGGGACACAGCTCTGACGGCACTGCCTGGGACGCCCCCAGCCTCCGTGACCCTCGCTCCGCTCATCACTGGCACAGTGCCCTGTGTGCTCCTTCATTGTACTTTTCCCCGGTCACACTCTAGCTTTCCTGCTCTTATAACCTGCCTTCTCACTGGAAGATTCGCCCCTTGGGGGCATAGACCTCACCTGTTCACTGTCTGATCTTCAACACACATGCTGTAGAGCCCAACACACAGAGGTGCTCAACGACCATCTGGGGAGTAGTGGAGGGTCTTCAGGCTCTTTCCCGTCTGCACCCTCGCACGGTGGCAGTTCCCATACCCATCTAGTAAGTGCCCAGGCTTTCCTGAGGTGGCTCCAGTGGCCCCCATCCAGGAAAGTCACCCCCTGCTGCTCCACTCCACGCTTCCCTTTAGCACTTGACCATTCAACATCCACCTCTGTCGGCCAGAGGGGCCCGCGAGAAACACGCACTGTGAGGCTGGCTGAACGCAACAAGCAAGGGACAGGAGTGAGAAAGTGTAGATGTTGATACCAAAGGAAAATGATGCCAGAGTCATAACCAGATACTGAGAGCATACTCCTGCCTTCCAGGAGCATTCTCTGGACGGTGTTGTGCTGACAATACTTGCAAGTGTTTCCACTCTTGCAAGGGAATTTTACTTCTTAAGAGTAAGATATACCCCTCCTTGGACAACCAGTTGGGTGTAAGCTGGATTCTCCTCATACCTCCTGATTGGCCGGTGTGCACAGCAGCTTGTAGGGCTCGTGTGGTTACTGTCCTGCAGCCCAAGTGCAAGTGCACCCTGCATCCGGGGGCTCATCCCGCAGCCTCGTGAGCAGCCTCGTGAGCACCGCGTTTCTCTTCTCTATCAGCCCAGCTCCTACTCTATTTTGAAGAGAAATGGCAGTGGAACGGCACTCACTCAGAGAAGACTTTCCTGGGGAAAATTAATTCGTTTTTCTCCGTGTAGTCATTATATTTCAGTTAGCCATTTATCTAGTGTGGTTTTTGTGGCTCTATGCATCAAAACAGTGTACCTTTCTACAATGACATATTCAAATAATTAATTTCCCAACTCAATGGATCTATTTGGCAGGAATAACAAATTCCTATGCCAATTATACACTAACCCACATGACCTTTTCCTAAAAAATATAAAGAATGTCATTGTGTTCTCACAATAATGGATTATGTGAAACGGTTGGCTTTTCTTTTTTTTTTTTTTTTTTACCTTTTCTTGTTCTACAAAGTGACATTTTCTGATATATACCTCGAATTCTGTGCTACATGAGTTGGAGATTTCAATTCTAATCGGAAAAAAAAGGAGGACAGAAAAACACAGGAGGGACATGGAAGCATTTGTAAGCAGACGAAAGGTAAAGGCTCACAGATGCAAGGAGGAAGTATGGCCCTCGTGACAGCCCACCTGGCAGCAGGGCCCCTGGAATGCAAACACCCGCGTTATACTTGTGCGTTGCCCCTGTGCTCAGCAGAGTCATAACAGAATGGGAAAGAGCAGAAGATGGGAGAGAGGCCAGCATGCATGCCCCAGAGGCCTAAACGAAGAAGACCAGAGAGAATGGGCGGGAAGCTATGAGAGGCAAAAGGCATTCAGGCGCTGGTCCTGGAGCTTTGCAAACCTTGGCCAATCTATTTTGGCAACAAGTTGACCTCCTCTCCATAGGGTCCATGGAAGGTGTTTCTCCAGAACTGGTTTGGAAATCAGACTAGGGAAGAGGGACAGAGTAGTACAGTCTGGAAATGCCTGTCCAGACGCCCCAGCGCTACGAAGGCCTCTACCCACAAGAGTCCACTGGCAAGATGATTGCCATGGGAACCCCAAGTGACAGCAAATCCTCTTCATGACAGGAAGGAATGATCCCATCATTTCACACCACTGTCACCTCTCCTAATGAGCACAGACTTGGCGCAACAGAAATGGTTGGTGATCTTAGCAATAAGTAGTCATCCTCCTAGAATTAAAAGGAGGAAGTTACATTCATATGTTAATACATCACGTATTAATTTTCCTCTCCACCTGTTTATTTGCCTTGCTTTCTTATTATTGAACTTGAGGCTCCCTTTCAAATTGAACAAGCCTGTGTAAAAGCAATCAAGGGATCTTCTGACACAAGAAGCCACTCCGATACAGGGCATACAGGGTATACTGGGTACAGTGGGCATACTGGGAGGGACATAATCCTTCAGAGTTCTGCCTTCTGGGTTGGGGAAGGTGATGCACACTGTGTCTTTCCCCACTTGGCTCCCTGTTGTCAAAAATGACAGCAGGTAACTACAGAAACTTCCAGTTCACACAACCCCTTCCCCTCATCCCTGCTCATCCTCTACCAGCTTTCTCTGACCTGCACTACAGCTGCACATCAAACATGGTGCATTTGACCAGTCGAGACCATCACAGATTTGTGCTTTGTCCCCTGGGAGCCCAGGACTCTTCTCATACCTAAATGCTCACTTCAGGTAAAGAGGCAAGGTGTGAGTCTTGCCCAGGAGGCTCAGCACTGGCCCACAGCAGGAGAGACAGGGCCATTGAGTGGGGTGAACAGCTCACAGGATCATTTCTTACACCCTGAGCAGTCTGGGCCCAGCTGAAGAAGGACTGGAAATGTGGGAATGATCTCAGGTAGCTGTGAGCTCTTGAAGAAAATGACTATGTGGTCTGCATTGCGGCTCCACACTAGGCACAGGGAGTGTCTGGTGAAGTGCAGTGAGTTGTATGGACTTCCCACGTGCTGCACCAAGACTCAGGAGTTTCAGAAAACAGGGCAAATGGAAGGTTTCCTTGAGAAAATGATGCCCCAAACTGGTTTTGCCCTGGACTGCAGTCACCCACCCCATGCAGAGCCCATGTACAATCAACATCCAAGGAACAACCACTGTGTTATTTTTTTAAAAGCCTTAAAAAAGAGAGAGACCAAAACTCCATGGTCCCAGCATGAGCAAACAGACTCTAAGGGAGCAGTGACGAGGGTCATGGCTGATGTACCACAGCATTAGGCACAGGCTGGCCGGGTGGCAGGATGCTCTAACTTTCCTATGGAGCATTTGCAGGTAAGAAAAAGAAAAGGCAGCTGCACATGAACTCCAAGCTCCCTGGTGATGGGCACCCTTCACAGCTCCAGGTATGTGCTTGGGGAAGTATAATGGACCCCAAGAGAGAGGACCCTTGAATATTGTAAAACCTACTTCATCTCGATACGCCTCAACCACACACGCTTTCCCCAGAAGGTAAGAGTCCTTCACAGAAACAGCAATGACTAGGGAAGACCCTTTCCTTCTAATTCAACCTTCTGAGCATTTAAACGGTCAAGTTTGGGTCTTGGCAAGTTAGTCACTCTGACATCACTCAAATCCCATGAGAAAACTGCTGTCCACGGTCAGCTGATGTAAGGATGGGGCTGGGTCTCTGGTCAAATCCAAGCAAAAGAAAGAACTAAATGCAAATGTGGAGGACATCTCTCCCAATTTCTTCATTTTGAAGATGAAAATCCAAAGAAAGAGTCTTCAAATCACAGTACAAATAAGTGGACTACATACGTACATCAAAGGAGGCGAGTATAAAATACCCAAGCTGTGTTTTCTCTCTCATCCGTAGGACTATTATGTACCTGCCAGAGCCCATGCGGAGAAAGGACAAGATGAGCAAGAAGACTGAGCCCGTGTGATAACAGAACAGGCTGAGCAAAGGAAGGAAAGAATTCCGGAAAGCTTGGGTGCCAGGTCCAAAGCTTTGAAGGGCCATGGCAGGAGAGGTGCATTATATCCACTAGGCGAAAGAACCAGGCCCCACACAGAGTGTCGAGGTGGCATATTTGTATGCACATACGGAAGCGCTGTCTCACTGGGCAAATAAAACATGTGTTTATGCATTCTTTCATTTATTTTTTGGGTTGCCCATGCTTGGCACTTACCTAGGTTATGAGTGCATGTGTATGGGTGTGCACATCCCCTTGTATGGGAATTGTCGGCCTCCTCCTATGTCAGAGCACCCTGCAAGCAAGGACTATGACAGATTCATCTTTACATCTCCAATGTTGTGCTTGGCACTCAGTAATAGACCAGGGCTGCCTGGGATCATAGGATAGACTTCCTAGAAAAATGACATTCAAGCCCATTTACAAAAGAGTGAGTGCACAGGAGCTGGAGAGAGGATGGGCAACTTTCCCAGCAAGGGAGACAACACGTGGGAAGGTGTGCATCCTGTGTTTTTTCCTGGGGGTTGTGCGCAGCCCTCACGCCACTGACATCAAACACAACCAGAGGACCAAACTCCTAGCAGGACTTCAGAGACACAAAAGTCACCTCCAATCATGGCCAAGACTCCTGAGCAGGCCCCCGAGTGAGTAAAGTTTTATATTTGGAAGAGACCCTCACAGAGGCATTTTGAATTATGAATTAAATAATTTCCACTTCCAAAGACTTCCCATCATCAAGACTCCTCACCCAAAAAAAGCAGCTCAAACTCAGCCAACCTCCTAATGAAACCAGGCCAACAGATAAAACAAGAATCGGTGATCACCTGTATTATGAAATTCTTAAATCAAAAAAGCTTCATTAGTCCATTTGTATTTTGCAAGCAGCAATCAAAGCCTAATTAGTTTACCAGAAACAACACCGCTCTGGCCGCTTGTTCGGTCCTCATTGGTAACAACGCTTCATTTGGCACAGCAATACCGCTTTGCCTAATAAATCAAATCAGTAGTAACTACCTGAATTATGCATGAACCTTTCCACTGTCAATGCGAATAGGATTACTTAATCTGTGTTACTATATTAAGTAATTCGCCCTTGAATTTCCCCTGTATCCATAATATATAAAGGATAAAACACACCTAGAAGGAAAACAAGATTTTAAAATAATGTTGAAAAAATTACTTTCTGAAACACATGAGCCAAGTGGCCACAGCAGATTCCACCAGTCCCAGTGCAAGCACAGCGTGCCCACCAGCCCGAAGCTCTGAACAGTTAAGCGTATAGAGAAAGAGCACCCCAGTCCCCTTCCTGAAGTCACTGTGCTCACAAAACTTCTAAACAATGCAAGCGTAACAGAATTTAATTATAAAGAAAAAGTAGATGCAGCCCAATTTTGTTATTTTACCACCACCACCCAGGATAACACTGGTGCACAAAGCCCAAGGTCAAGGCTCACTGCCCCCCAACCCAGGCAAATTGACAACTTAAGGCCTCAGTCTGTTCCTTTAAAAAGTTAAAGATAATGTTATTCACCAAAAGGGTTGGGGTGGGAGGTTTTGGTGGGCACTGGTAAAGCACCAGACTCGGCAAGAGGTCCGAAGCGACCTCGCTATTGCTCTCCTGCAGGGAGTCCCCTGTGCGCCATGCCCACATGCACACAATTCAGAATCATATGGAACCTTGGTGCACTTAGGCCACTTACACACATAGACCTCCTAACAACTGCAACCTATGTCATCACCCAGATGGACCACAAGCCACCAGAAATATTCCCTGTCATTGGGCATGGAAGTTGTTCTTTTATTTGCTTTTACAAATAAACCTGGGAAGAGATCTTCACGCATACTCTTTCCTACATTTGAATTGCTTTAAGAAAGAAAACAGAAAGTCATTACAGCACAAATTCTATGTACTGACACATGGCCTTCTTTAAGAGATTGTAGCCACTGACATCGGCAACAGAGACATTCATACTCCAGTCACTTTTTAGGTCCATTGTTGGCAAAAAAAAAAAAAAAAAAAAAAAAAAGAGAGCACATACACACACACACACACACACACACACTGTTGACTCAAAGATAGATGAATCTGTGAATTTTTCTTTGGCTAATCAACAATTAGTAACTGCAATGAGAAAAAAAAAAAAAAGATTCAATACCAGACTGCCCTTTTTCCATCACTCCGTGAGAAGCTTCCTCAGAGGAGGAACAGTGGGGTCTTGTTCTGGAAATTGTCATGGTGGTCAGCAGAGTACAGCAGCTTCTCAAAGCATGCTAGGAAGTGGTACAGAAAGATCAGGCCATTTGCCACTCTGTCACAGCAGCAGGGCCATCCGTGGAGTCACAATGATCAAAGCCATCCATGGGTTAGCACACACTTGCAGAGGGGCCTTGAGACATGCCAGCAAGTCTGCACATGTCTCCTACCCTCCAGGCCATGGTGAGAAGCGGAGAGAGCAGGAGGGCATGGGCCCTCCCTGGTGGCAGACATGCTGGAGAAACACGAAGAGTCTCTGACCCTGTGTGGCTCCTCACCAAGCATCTGCACCCCATCACCCGAGCACACGGGGATTCTTCAGGGCCAGCTTCCACACCAGCTGCTTTACTCACACTGTCTCACATAGCCTCACAACCACCCTAAATGGTGAAGAGCACTTCCTCTCCAATTGACAGATGAAGAAATCGAGGCTTGGGTGGATGGTGCTACTTTTCTGATCTGACACGGCTGTGAAAGTGATGGAGCCAGACACAAAGTTGAGATTTTTGAAAAAGACAGCAAAGCAATTTAATAGAATCCTTTACACCAGTGGGAAGGAAAAACTGGATAGGACATATGAACAAAAATAAATGTAAACTCCTATCTAACAAGCTATATAAATTCATTCAAGATGGGTCTCGGAAAAAAAAATAAAAAAAAGATGGGTCTCGGATCTAAATGCAGTGGTAAAACAATAGGACTTTGAGAAGAAACCACAGATTAATAGAAACAAGAAAAAACTATGCATGAATAGAAATCACTGATAAAATAGATACATCAAAGTTAAAACTTCCCATCAGAAAAGACCACTAAAAAAAATGAAGAATTCCATCTTCTACCCCAAATATAAAAAGCTGGATCCTTGCTCCTGTCTAACAATCAGAAAAAACACATAGTCTACAAAACATGACCTTTCTCACCAGAGAGCTGAGGCTGAAGGCCAACACACCATCCACTTCCCAGCTCATTTTATGATGTGCGGATTACTTTAGACTAAAGCCAAGAAAGGCACTACAGGAAAAGAAAGTTATAGGCCAACATTACATACTTAGATGCAAAAACAAAACAAAAAGTCAACGAAACATTATCAAACTGAATCCAGCACTACACATTTATAAACACACACCAACAGGTGCCAGATAAATGCTGACAGAGTTGTATAAATGGAGAATACATCATGACCAAGTAGGGCTGATCCTAGGAATGCAGACTGGTTTCAAACTTTTTAATTAATCAAAATAATTTACCACTGAACAGAAAATGAAGAAACATTATATGATCATCTCAATAGATGTAGAAAAAGCATAAAAAGCATTGTTAAGTTTTAATATCCATTCATTTAAAAAAAATTCTCAGCAAACTAGAAGTAGAAGGGAACTTTCTCAACCCGAAAAAGGACATCTGTGAAAAACCAACAGTTAACACCCCATTTAGTGGTAAAGAACTAAATGTTTTCCCTAAGATCTTAAGTAAGGCAAAGACACACACTTCCACCCTTCTTCTTGAACATCATACTGAAGATGTGCCAGGTGCAATAAGGCAAGAAAACAAAAAGCATGTATCAGAAAGAAACAAAATTATCTCCAAGCACAGATGACAATAGCACCAAAACCATGAAGCATGTAAATGCCTGCCAGGTGTGGGTGCTGAAAAATGCAGAATGTTAAGGAGATAAATGAAAGACCTAAAATAAGTGGAGAGGTATGTTCTGTATTCATGAAAGATTCAGTATAGTTAAGACATCAATTTTCTCCAAATTTATCTAGAGGTTCATGTAATCACAACCACAATATATTTGGTAGGGATCAGTAAGTTGATTCTAAATTAATATGGAAAGGCAAAGGAACGAGAATGGCAAAATAATTTTGAAGAAGAAGAAAGTTGGAGCACACGGATTTCCAATCTTACTATAAAGCTGCTATAATCAAGATGGTGCAGTACAGGAGAAAGAGACACATAGATCAGTAGAACAGAATGGAGAACCCAGAAATAGAACCACAAACGTGTAGCCAGGCGCTTTTCAACAAAGATGTGCAGACAATTCCACAGCGACAGAAAAGTCTTTTTAGCAAATGTTTCTGGAACAACCAGATATCTATACACCAAAAAATAAATAAGTAAATTCTCAACTCAGAGCTTGCACCATGAAAAAGAAAAAATCAAATCAAAATGAATCATGGTCCTAATGCAAAACCCAAAAGTGTCAAAGTTTCAGAAAAAAAAAATGTTTATTGCCTTGGGTCAGGCAAAGTTTTGATAGATGCCACCCCAAAGTCATGACTCATCAAAGAAAAAAGCTGATTAACTGTACTTAATCCAAATTTAAAATTTCTATTCTTTAAAAGACACTCTTAAGAAAATAAAATATTCCCGGGATCCCTGGGTGGCGCAGCAGTTTGGCGCCTGCCTTTGGCCCAGGGCGTGATCCTGGAGACCCGGGATCGAATCCCATTTCGGGCTCCCGGTGCATGGAGCCTGCTTCTCACTCTGCCTGTGTCTCTGCCTCTTTCTCTCTCTCTGTGACTATCATAAAATAAAAATAAAATTTAAAAAAAAAAAAAAGATTAAAAAAAAAAGAAAATAAAAAATTCCCCTTGTCACTCAAGTGACAGGGGAAGATCACTTTTAAGCACCTATCTGATAAAGGTTTTTTTGTCCAAAGTATATCAAAAACTCTCAAAACTCAGTAATAAAACCAACAACCTACTTTTTACCAAAGATGTGACTCATCAGTGGTAAAGAACCAAAGAAAATACGTTTAACATTCTCAGTCATCAGGGAAATAGTGATTAAAACCACACACCTATTAGACTCACTGGAAAACCAAACTAGTCAGACTGAGTGTGGGCAAAAGGATGCAGAACGGCTACAGCTTTAACACACTGCTGAGGGAGATGCAAAATAGTGCTGCTACCCTGGGAAGCAGGCTGGCAGCTCCTCACAAAGTATAAACATCCGCTCACCCTACGACCCAGCAATTCTGTGCCTAGGTGTTTCCCCAAGAAGAAAACGTAGGAAAAAGTTTATAGCAGCTTCATGTATAACCACCAAAAACTGGCAACAAACCAAATGCTCTTCAACTAGAGGATGGTTAAGCAAACTATTGTACATCCATACAAAGGAATAAATTAGATGCAACAACAAATTTCAAATGCATTATGTTAAGTGAAAGAAGCCTGATACAAAGAGCTACATACTTTATGATTCCACATATTTGCAAAGATTTAGGAAAAACAAAACCAAAGAACAGAAAGCAAATCAATGGTTGCTAAGAGCTTGGTATAAGAAGTCTGGTTACCTGTAAAGGGGCATGAGGGAATTTTTTAGGATAAAGGAACTAATCTGTATCCTGATTTTGGTGGTAGTGGTTATATGTATGACTTTGTCAAAATTCATCGGTCTATACACAAAAAGGGTGAATTTTATTTCATGTAAATTATGTCAATAAATCTATTGTTTTAAAAAGTAGAGGCAAGCTACAAAGAGAAAGTATTCACGATACATGTACCTAACAAATGACTTGGATCTAGCATATATAAGGGACTTTAACAACACAATAATAAAGACAATTCATAAACTGAACAAAAGATCTGAAGAGACACTTCAGAAAGGAAGATCTATGAATGGTCACAAAGCACATGAAAAGGTGCTCAATGTCATTAGAATTAGGAAAATACAACTTATAACACATGGGAAGATAATCACTAGAATGACTAAAATGTTAAAGTTTGGTAACTATTTTGGTGAAGATGTAGGACAACTAGAGCTCTTACACATTTTCAATGGGAACGTAAAATGGTGTGATCATTTTATAAAATGATTTTGACAGTCTCTTATAAAGCTAAACATACACTTAAACATTCGATCTATCAATTCCACTCCTACATAAATACTAGTATTTCCACACTACCAGTATTTCCAGGAAAAATAAAATCCTACGTCTATAAGGTCAATTCTATAATAACGTTCGTAACACCTTTATTCATAATAGCCAAAAATTGAAAACAACTCCCACATCGATCTACAGGAAATGGACACATTGCAGTAGGTCCACACAATGGAAAGTTGTCCAGCAATAAACAGAACCTCTGATCTACAATGACACAGCTGAGTCTCATCAACATTTAGACTAAGCAAAAGAAACCAAGCACAAGAGTATTTACAATGTGATTCTTATCACGTGCCAGTCTAAGGGCAAAACGAAATAGAACGGAAGTGCCCTCTGATTCGGGTGCATGGAGTGATGGAGGAGGAGTCTGAGAGAACTTTCTGGAGAGGCTGGGGACATCCTCAATCACGAGAAGGATAGAGATTAACAGGATGTATCCATCTGTGACGACGGTAGAGTTAAGATCTGTGCATTTAAATGTGCGTCAATTTGTCCTTGACAAGTAACTGACAACCGTCACCGTCATCGTCCCCATCACCGCTCAGCGACAGAGATGACAAAGCATGGTGGAGGGAGGGCCGATAATTACTGAAGCTGGTGAGTGGATAGGTGGGGATTCAATATGCTACTGTTTACTTTCTATATGTTTGAAATTTTCCATAATAAACATTTTTGTAAATTTAATCACCTACCGTGCCCCAGATATATGCCTGCTGAGCACTTTCACATCTGTTAGCTCATTAAATCCTCGCAGCAATCCTGTGGGGCAAGTTGATTGCACAGATGAAGAAACAGACTGGGGAGCCAAAGATAGTTAATGGTTGA
The DNA here is from genome assembly GCF_905146905.1 of Nyctereutes procyonoides. NCBI lineage: Eukaryota > Metazoa > Chordata > Mammalia > Carnivora > Canidae > Nyctereutes > Nyctereutes procyonoides. The sequence continues at coordinate 30,087,070 of NW_026575159.1, forward strand.
GCTCCGCGGAGGCACCTCCAGCGCCACCACATGAGCAGTCGTGTCCTCACCGCCATTGTCCCCACCAAGTGCACGTGGAGTGGCACCTACAGTACCCTACCTGCGAGCCAGTGAGGTGACACGGCACATCCCTGTTCACCTCCGTCTTTGCAACCCAGTTTTCTGTAGAAGAAAAGAGCAGGCTGCCAAGGAGCGGGAACCCCCTCCCCGGCGTCGCCCCCATGTCTATGATCTTCCTACTGAACCACAGTTTGCCCACAGCTATGCAACAGCCACAGGGAAACACCCTCCTGAAGCGAGACGTAGGCATTTTGACTCCCTTCTCTTTAGCTGCCTTTACTAGTTACAGATTCTGAACAATGGGGGAGTAAGACAGGGGAGCAAAATCTCTTCTGCTCCCCCCACTTCTCACACAGGGTAGGAACGAGAGCAATAGTAGCACCACGGAGAGCTAATGTGACGTGCCTGCTCCTCCACAGGCTTCCAGTGAGTGATTCACGTAAGCCTCATGCCAGTCCCGAAAGGAGGCATCATCATCATCCCCATTTTGCAGGTAAGCAGGCGGTGAGCTGTCCAACCACTTTCAAGCCCTACATGCACACACTGTGTTACCCTGAACATTTGAAATCCAGAAGACGTTAATGTGCATCACTAAGACAGAACAGTCTGCAACTGTTCCCTTGATAACATCATGGGGAGGGAAGGGGATAAAAAAAAAAGAAGAAGAAGAAGATGCTTCCCAAGAGCCTCTCAAAAGATCTAGCACTTTCCCCTGCTGCTCTGTGCATGGATCCAGCTAATCAGTGGGCCCAGATAATGGGCTCTCTCCAATCATACTAATCCATAGGTCTGGTCCTTACCCATGTGAGTTTACAGAGTAAAAACTTCCTTACACATCACTCCTTCTGAAAAAGCCAGGATTTAACCAAGAAGACTCATCAAAAAGGTGACAACAAAGGAAGGGCACAGGTGAGGCGTCAGGCTGCCCAGGTCCAGGTGCAGGTCCGACCTTATGCCACACTGGGTCCTTCATTCTGGGAGCCTCAGGGCCTTTCTAAAACTCAGGAACAGTACCACCTGGCTCCTGGTGCATCACTAACTTATCAGGACACCTTATCAGAACACAATTTGTAACTGTCACATGTGTGTCTGTGAGACCATATATATAACCTAAAATACAAAATATAACCATAAAATATATCATAATCTAATACACAGTTGTTTGTGTATTGAACAAACATCTCCCCATTAGACTGATAGTGAAGACAGGGACTTTGGCCCATTTGTTCAACACCAGGTACTCAATAAATACTTGAACAATTGCATGAATGGATTAATGGATGGATGGACTTAACCCCTGCTTTTAGGGAACATGTAGCTTAATGGAAGAGGCTAAAAATTAGCAAATAACCCAATGGCTTTATTTTCCTTTACTTCACAGAAAAATGTACAAAGGTAGGTGTCATAGGACCCCCTACTGGGAAAGAACTGACCCGGTAAGTCACAGCCCCAAGACCAAGACTGGCTGGCCCCAGAAGAAGGTGCTTTTAATTATCTTCCATTTACCTGCCTCTGAGTGGGATGTGTGTTATGCCAAAGGGGACATCCCATGATAAACAAAGAGAGCTAGGACACAAGGTCCAGGAGAGGGTCCCTCCTGCTGGACATCTAGAGACACTTCCTGAATTAGGTGCAGCTGGGCCAGATCTTGGGTTGGAAGGACCAGAAATGTTGAAATATGGGCCAAATGCAACCAAGGCCGAGGAATTGTATGGGAAAATGAAAGGCAGTAAAGCCATAGGAAGATGTGAGAGTCCAGACAGTCTCGGATGGAGAACAAAATTTGTCTAATGTGTATAAGCAAACTGGTCCTCACAGAAAAATACATTTTTCTCCTCCAAAAAGTGAGCACTTTATCCTGCATTCATCATGGAGTTAAAATAATTAGAGACATAGCTTGTAAAACCCAGGAACACTAGCAGAACCACAGCGAGACAAAATGCCTTCAAAGCGTGCGGTTCATCTCCATTTAATTGGAAATTGCTCTCAAAGAAGAAAAACTGCCCAGCAATCAGCTTACAGACAAGAAGGAATCTGTTCCAAAGGATTTCCTCATTGCTTCCTTGCTTTTAAATATCTCTATGTGGTCACTTGCAAAAGTACAAAGTTTTCTGGAATTTTAAAACCTTTTTTTTTTTTAATTTTTAACAAAAAGGCGTGAAGAAAACTGCGTGCATGTTGGATTCTGTAGCAGCGGCTCCCACAGTGCTGGGAGGAAGAGGCTGCCTTCTCCACTCTCAGAGGCTCAGTGACTATGAACTGGCGGCTCAGAGTCAACCCCCAGAGCTCAGCCTCCTGAGGGCTGGAGGGAGGAATGCCATCGGCACTGGATGGAGGGGAGGTGTCAGGCCTCAGGTGGACGTGGGATGGATAGCTGGGCTGCAGGCGAGTGGGTGGAAAGAGCTTTGTACGTAGGTGGAGAAAGGAACCAGAGGCCATCTGGACAAAACCCTAAACTGCAAGGACAAAAAGGGGTCTGATGCAGGGATTGAACCCACATTAGAAAGCAGCAGCTCAGGATCCAGCACATGCCATCCTCCAAGGAGTCCGTCCGGGCATGGAGAGGATGCTGCACCCAGGCATGGGGGGACAAAGCCCCAAACTCAGAGGCCCATGCCCTAAACCCAGATCAGCCCTGCCCTGTCTGCCCCCATCACCACCAGTCACTGGGAGGCCTGGCCAACATGGCCTGGATTTTCAGCTCTGTCACCCAGAGAACTCAGACTTCGCCCAATGATCCCCTGAGCAGCTGTCCAGCTTCTCAGCCTAAGATAGCCAAAAGCCAGAAGCAGCAAAAACCAACCTGACCAGCATTTACACTGGTTCTGTTTATCCGGGCTCCAATCTTGCCTCTGATCTTCAGCAAGCATGGGAATATGGCAAGTTCCTTATCCTCGAGAAGCCCCAAGAGGCTAAGGAATGCCCATCTGGGAAAGCTGTAAGGACCAGAGTGGCACAAGTAGAAATGCAGAATGAAGGAAAAGCCCAAAGGATGGCAGGCCTGCTTGCTGGCATCAATCATGGGAAGTGTCCCTGAGCCAGGCCCCCAGGACTGCCCTCTCCCTCCCCTTGATAATGACAGATGACACAAAAGCCCAATCAAGCGAAACAAAAAGGTATCACTTTCACCCGGTCAGATGGTGTTGCATCTCCACCTTCTGCTTTAAGAAATCTCAACTTGTCTGAATCACTTCTATTTTATCAAAAGGCCAAGAGTCCCAGAAGTGATGCTGGAAGATCTGTGAGAATCAAGTACACAAAGGGTCAGAAATGAGGCCTTTGATGATGAGCATTCAGTGGTGTCAAACAAAGGTCCTCAACAGTCTTCCCTGTCACTTAGCACTCAGCATTGTGGAGATTTAAACCTTCCACTTGCAATTCAGGACAGCTCAGAATGCAAACCCCCCCTACAGCCTGCATATGCGATTCCCAGTGCTGGGGCCTGAGCTACACAAGCCACGTGTATGTGGATACTGAGCCAAGTGCCAAAGAACTAGGCACCGATGCTTTCAAGTTCAAGTTGCTCTACAACCTTAATCTCCTGGGGTCCTCATGCTGGTGCCGTGGGAAGGTGTTGGGTTGGGCCCATGGGCCCATATGTCCACGGTCACAAACCCCAGACTCCTGTTTGGCCACTAGTCAGGAGAGCTGCTTCCTCCAGAAGGCACCCTGCTAGTCCTGCAGGTGTGACTGGGGTTTCTCAAAGGCAATACCAACAGCTACCTGCCACCTATAAGATCATTATCATGACGGAACTGCCCTGCCCCCTCCCCTCACCAACCACCCCACATCTGCAGTTATTAACCTACTCCTCCCTCGGGTCCCACTCAGCTCAACACCCTCCTCTGACAAGACTGCCCCCAGCCCCAAGCTGTCCTCCTTTATTCTCAGTGTTTACTGTATCATAGTCGAGGCAAAGAATAAAACGGATACACTCAACAATACACATCTGGTTCCCCCACAAGATAATTGACACAAAGACACTTATAAATCAAGGAAGTCTTTTTGGAGTTCTGGCAGGAGAAGGGTGCTAGGAAAGATGGTCATACATGTGCATTCAGGTCACTGTTCTATAATAAAAAAAAAATCTATGAATGTAAAACTCTCCACTAAAACAGCCTTCAATGGATAGGGTAATCAAACTGAGCTGGACGCACCTGCCTTCCCACCAGTCTGCGTGCCTCTACGCACCTCTACGCACCTCTCTGTCCTCTGCATCAAATCAGAGGCCTGGCCTACAGGAGAAACCCAATGACTACTCACTTGCCTTGCATTTGCTGCATTTAGCAAACATCTGACAATCACTCTGCCTCTCCCGGAGGACAATGGGCAATGTGTTTAGCTCAGACCACTTGGGGCCCAGCCTTCTCAAAACAAGCCTGGGGAACAAAATGAAACCCAAGAGTGCTTAACAGGTGAAAGATGCTGTCAGTGAAAAGAAAAGCTTTAGAATGCTGTGACCTACCTCTTCCTTATCTGAAATTTGAGTTTTTATCAGCTCACGTGAAAGCCACAGGTTTTGTTATCGGACCCAACAGCCACAAGAAAGCCAATGTTTTCATGACCTGGGCCCAGCAAGCAAGTTTCTTCTAAGAACTTAAAGGAAGAAAAGAATCTGAGGCAACATCAGATGGCAGTGTGTCTTCCAGGGCTGGAAACATGCTGAACTCACTGGTGCACCATTGTTCCCCTGTCCAGAGATAACCCAAGTGACACCTGCTCTGGTGCTGGCTGGCAATAAAAGGGCCCCAGAAAGCACTGGCAGGGAACACATTCTGATTTGCCAAATAAAGATGGGTAAAAGAGGATAAGTGTCACTACATCTTGATATTTTAATACATTTTAACAACCTAATTAACATTAAGGTGATGACAGGTACACACAAAAAAAGGGGGGGGTAAGAAGTTAAGGATTAGAAACTACTAAACCTGAAAATACTGCTCTGAATAGCCCAGCCCTCGACAAACTGTTAGGAACTTCCTATTTTTCCAGCCTGATGCTTAAGCTAATTTTTTCGGCTAGAAGTAAAGCTTCTGCAAAAGAGTTTGTGTTCTTCTCTCCTTTTGTTAAAGAAACCCAAATGGTCTGACTTTAGTTGGAGGCCAAAATTACTGATGTCTCTATTAAGCTCACATTTGTTTGAGGTTATAGGAACAAGAGTGTCCACTGCTAGACAGTATGGGGTAAGATGAACGTCCTCAAACACAGCTGGTGATGCTGAATCAGGACAGCTTCTCTGGAAAGCAATTTGATAGCAAATAACAAGCGACTTTAAAATGTTCACACCTTTTGGCTAAGTAATGATACTTCTGGGAATCTATCCTAAGAGTATGAACTGGAATTCAGACAAAAATCTTTTTTCCACGGAGATAAACAATGCCTATCACAGCTGTGTTTACAAAATTCATAGTAAAAGGGGCAGTACCTAAATGTCCAACATTTAGGAAAAATATTTAGAATATTCTGATTACATCATACAGTGGAGTATCACATAACCATTAAAAACCACATTGACAAAAACGTTGACTGAAAGGGAAAAACGCTCCTATGTGAACACTGCATGAAGAAGGCAGGACACAGAGACAGAGATGAAACTTGGGAAAACGGAAACAGTCAGCAAAGCTGGACCCCTGTCCTGCCTGCACCGTGTAGCTGTGGTGCGGCCCAGGCCGGCTGTCAGACTACCTGTCCTCTGGTTCTATACATGTGCACCCAGCCAGGGTGTCGCTCGAATACCAGGCCTCGGATCGTATCTGGTGTATGGCAGGCGCACTCAGTAAATGATGGCTATTACCACACTGTGCACAGAAAAGAGAATCAAAGACAGGGATTAAGTCCGGGCAGCAGAACATAGTTGACGTCTTTTTTCCTCCAACAGTTTTATATTTGCAACATCTTCTGTAGTGAACACATTACACTATTATAATGAAAATAAATCTCTACAGGGACGCCCGGGTGGCTCAGGCTCAGGGCGTGATCCTGGAGTCCTGGGATGGAGTCCCACGTCGGGCTCCCTGCAGGGAGCCTGCTTCTCCCTCTGCCTGTGTCTCTGCCTCTCTGTGTCTCTCATGAATAAATATATAAATAAATAAAGTCTTAATAAATAAATAAAATCTTTAAAAAAAATAAATCTCTATAAACATAAAATTGTCTGCTAAAAAAATCCTCAATGGAGAGAGTACTAAAATTACTAGTAGTATCCCTGCCTTTGATTCATCCCTCATCTAGATGGGAGTTCAGCAGTTTCTAAGCCAGACCTAAGGGTGACTCTGTGGCAACCAGGAGCATATTCCTTAACTTGTGGCCTATAGGACAACATCGAGGCTCTATGTGTGACATACAAGGTCCTTTGAAGTTGGCCTGACCTGACTTTCCAAAGGCCAACACGAAAATCAAAAGGCATCACGTCCCCAGGGCTAATTCTGCCTCCCGAGCTCTACCGAGAGCAGCCCAGGGATGGGGCTGTCCTACCGGACAAGGCGGGACTGGGACCACATAAGGCCCATGGTGGTGACCGGCATCCAGACATGTCTTGCCTGGTTCTTCGCTAAAGGATGGGTCCATGTGACAGCCCGGAGTCTGGAGCTGACACTTTAAATGACACCTGAACAGACAACGTCCCCTGCCTTGGAACGCTTACCAAGTATGATTCGGTGCCAGACACAGAGCGTAGCGCTCTGCTAGTATCTTCTTTTTCACTTCTCACAATAAATCCTTGGAGCAGGAACACGTCATTCTTATTTTATTGACAGGGAACTGACAGCTGGGAAGGTTCTGAAACTTGCCCAAGGTGACAGGCTGGGAACAGAGCCTGGTTGGACTCTGAATGCTAAGCTCTCAACCTCTTCCTCTGGTTACCTCTGTGTCTGCATCCATGATCTATTGCCCAATCATTTATAAAACAGAGGTACTGGAGAAAGACACACTCAGAGAGCCAGAGTGCTCCCCCCAAATGCCTGCAGAAGCCTCACGGCAAGTACATGAATGAGGCCCCCCACCCCCAGGTTCCAGTGTTTGCAGATACCCTCTTCTCAGGAATGACAGGGACCACATGACTAAGGCTCCTCCAAGAGCCCTGTGCCCACTCTGGGGGGCTGTGTCAGTCACTGTTTCTACCTTAGGTCCCTCTGCGTGCTTCTGTTGCAGAAAGGATGCTGCTATTAAAAGTAGGGGTAGGGGGTTAAGACTCCAGACTAGACTGGACCGAAAAATATAAATTTCTACTTCTATCTTTAGCATCCTGATAAAACGTCTCTCTTTAAGTACAAACCATCCTTTCTCTTCCACGCAGAAGATCTTTATGGTGTGTCATGAGAATCACCAAGAAGTCTCTTGAACGAAAACACCAGGAAAGCATGGTCAGCTCACCCAGCCTAGCACCCCATCATTCATCTCCTGAAGCAGACACGCAGAACGGAAGCAGAGCCGATGATTTCACCAGGTGCCAACTCTGCTCGGTTTCAAAGCAACCATCTCTCCTCCGTTCCGCCCACCCGCTTGGAAGGGACAGGGACAAGTCATTTCCTGCGAGGCCTGCAGAGGAACAGCCCCCACCCACCCCTGTGCAAGTGGACACGAGCAAACACTTTGGTTAACAATGCCCTGATTTGGTGCTCTCCGTGTGGGGAGCCGCAGGCTGCCTCTGTCGATGAACCGCCTTTCAGTTCTGATTCATTGTTAAAAATAAACATTTCTTCCTCAAAGTGCTGCCAAAACTGTCTCCCAAGGCTGCTGCATGATGCCTTCCCCCACCCGCTCTGGAAGGGCTGAGCTCCCTACAAGGGCAAGTTGGCAGAAGGACATAAAAATGAGGAGTCCAGGCTTGCATAACACAACCCGAGAAGTGTTCATATTCCAGCTGTGACTTCCTGGTAGCCTAGCCTGTGGCCTGATGGCCCCTCCTCTTTAAGACTGAAAGAATGTGGCCAAACCACCAACATGACCTAAGCACAGCCCCGACAGGTGTCAGAGGGGGTGGGGCACCAGGCAAAAGAGGCAGGTTTTCTGGAGTGCTGGCATCAACACACACAACAGGAGCTCAGGGTTTGGGCAGTAAGGGAGAGAGTGAGCGAGCCTCCTCTCCCCATCCCCTAAAGGAATCCCTCTAGTCCCAAAGCCAATGCAGTTTTCTACCCTCAGCAGATTTGACTCAGTTTCCCCACTTGCTAGTTCTGCAGACCCTCTTCCCCAGGCTCCATAGTGACTGCCCTTGCTACATTGCACTGCCCCCCTTCTCCCACAGGCACTCCCCAGCTCCATCCCCCTGCAGATGCTTAAGTGCTCCCCAGGGGAATCTTGTCTTTGCCACCACCTTGAGGGTCTCACCCAGACCCAGGGGTGCAGGTGCTCTCTGCATGCTGTAGGCACTCACGCTTCTCTCTCCAGCACAGACCTCTCCCTGGAACATCAGCGGAGCACCAACACCCCTGCCCGGAGTCTAAGTGGCTTACAAAGGGAAGCTGCCTAAAGAGAATCCCTGAGTTCTCCCCACCATCCAAGCCCCACCTGGGTCAGGAACATCACAACCCGCAAGCCAGGTACTCGGGCCACCAGCTTATGGGACAGTCTTACTTTCTCCTGAGCACCTCTCACTGGGAGCCACACCTGCTGCTTGTCCAGGATGTGCCACTACTTCCCCCCTCCCTCCCCGTCCAACAGCCCACGTCCAACCGGCAGGCACACTGACCAAGCTCAAGCACAGGGCCTGGGCCTACTCTTCTCTGGGCCGCTCCTAGGGCTGCCTGTGCGCCGGCGCCCATGAAATCTTGGCAGAGCCAACAAAAGCTCCCGGGAGCAGGCTTTGGCTCCCAGCACCCATGCTCATTAGGCCTCATGGCTTCTCCAAAGTGTCATGCTGGTCTCATCCTGTTCCTTTGCACGGGCTGTCATTTCTGCTTGGAAAACTATTGCCTCCCCACTGGCTCTTCACATGGCTGTCTCTCTCTCTCTCTCTCTCTCTCTGTATTCAGAACTCAGAACAAGTGCCACCTCCTCAGATGATGCTCCTGGTCCTGCTGTGCCACGTTCCTTCCTGGAGCTATCACTCCCAGAAATGATTTGATCCATCCTGCCTTCTCCCCACCAGAATATAAGCCCTCTGGGGGCAAGACTCTGTCTTGATCACAGCTACACCCCGGCCCCTCCAGATGGGCCTGACAGTGGCGACTAAGCATCTGGAACCTGGGGGAGAAAATGAAAGTCGTCCAAAGGTGGCCATGCTCAAAAATATCTCTGGTTAGACCCAACCAACAGGGAGATGAAGAAGAACACACTCAGAGTGGGCAGCCGGGTGAAGGCTTCGTTTCCATGCCCCATACACGCCGAGCTCCTTCTGAAATCGTGATGAGACAGGAGACAGTGAATGCTATGGATCTGAAAGAAGAAACAGCCCATGTCTGGGAGGAGGAGGAGGAGAATGTAGGATATTGCAAAGTATAAATCTCCTCATTTTTCATAACAAGAAATCAATAATTTAGAAAATTGAAACACAGTTTAATAGACATAAATATGTGATTTCAGGTTCTTCGCTATCTTCTCTTCATCTCAAAGAGAGATTCTAGGGCATCATTTCTCTCATCATGACTAAACACCCTAGAAGTTGGGCAGTTCCTTAAATTTTACTTCCATTTCTTTCTCCTCTGTTACACTAAAGTAAAAAAACACTTAAAAATTTTATTGCAAATAGCACGTATGGCATGACATTACTTTCAGGGACAACGATCTCTCCTCCCGTCCATGCAGAAATGCAGAGGCGGTAACTGTTGGGGGGCTCATCTCACGTCAACAGTATTCCTGGGAAGCAGGATGTGGAATATTCTCTTGTAAGTACCTTTCTGTTGTGCTTCCATTTTTAAAACTGAAAATCCGGGGATCCCTGGGTTGCCCAGTGGTTTAGCACCTGTCTTTGGCCCAGGGTGTGATCCTGGAGACCCGGGATCAAGTCCCACACTGGGCTCCCTGCATGGAGCCTGCTTCTCCCTCTGCCTGTGTCTCTGCCTCTTTCTCTCTCTCTCTCTCTGTCTCTCATGAATAAATAAAATCTTTAAAAATAAATAAATAAAACTGAAAATCCCATTTATATGAAAACAAAGTGCACTTAAAAACCAACACAGAAACAAACACATTAGCCTCTCTGCTGTTTCCCAGACCAAGTTCTGGCTGTGGCTCTGCACACGTTCCTGGGGCTCTCGCTTTGCTGACATCCCGGCAAAGCCTTCCCTTCTCCCTTCTCCGACCAGAAGACTCTCCTCTCCATGGTCCACCTCCAAGGCCATCTGGCCCTAGCACCTTCCCTGATGCACCTGCTGGAGTTGGCACTCCACCTTCTCCTGTCCACACCAGGTTCCGTTTCAGAACTCAGAAAGACACCAGTCCAGAGCCCGTGAGGCTGAAAGTCTTTCATAATCAAGACTTCTTCAGATTTCAGATAGGCTGGGTACACACACCATTATAGCAGCTGTGACTCAGTTTCCCTGCTTGCTGGTTCTGCAGACCTTCGAATCAGACACATTAGGTCTGCAGTAAAATACAGAACTCCTACTAAATGCAATAAAGACTTTAAATGCCCTGGCAAAAATCCATGTCAGGTTTCACCACCAAATAGATTGGCTCCATCTTCCTGAAAAGAAAAGCTTTCTTTGGGAAGCTTTCTGGATTTCTGAATAGAGCATGAAGGGCCACAGATCTACATGAGCTCCTGGGGGACAGGAACCCAGCCTTCCCCCTCACCAGTCCTCCGAGCCCTGCAGAGCGCTGAACAAGCAGATGTTCAGTTCCTGATGGATGAGTAGGCTAGGAGGCCTTTGGAGTCTATGTTTAAAAACCTAAGAGCAGGCCGTTTAATTACACAGAGCCAAATGCACCAGCGCTTCTATGATTTCCACTGGCTATCATAACATATCCAGGTGACCTAGTACTAACGTCTACTGAATATTGCCGTACAGACTCAAGTGCCACCCGAGATACGGAAATCCTTACACCAACACGTACATATGTAAACACACTGATCACCGTGCTCCAAATACTGCCTCCCCTCATCTACCCGACCTCCCGCTGTGGCTGCAGCTGCTCTGAACCAAGACTGACAAAGTCAGCTCCTACTGTGCCCTCTTTAGAGAAACCCTAATCTGAGGGCAAGCTTTGTTTTCTCACCTGATATTAAACAGCTGACACTTTAAAAAAATATTCTCATTGTGCTTATCTCCCCTGGCTGTGTTACCAGGCGCCAGGTGACTCATTCCCAGTTGCCTGGGAGGCCAGGGGATTGGAGCTAATCCAAATAATTTTGTATTTATTGGACGCTCAGGCCAAGTTCTGTGCTAGGCCCTTTACACATTTTGTCGCTAATCCTGGAAAATGTCACCCCTGTAGAGCTGAGGATGCCGAGGGGAAGGGAGGCGAGAGCCGCACAGAGGGAGAGTGTGGCAGAGGACTTTGTGGCAAGGTCAGGGCTGCTGGTTCCACTGCAAGAGGGACCTGGTCACCACATCCCTGCCCTCACTCACAGGGCCATGCTCAGTGTGTACCTGCACAGGTAGGGTTCCTCATGACTGGATGGGATAGAGGGCCACCTCCTCCACAGAGGGCTGAGGACTTGCCCGGCTGGCAAGGCCACACACCTCTATTCACATGAGTGGTTTACTTCCCAGGCAGATTTAAAGCTCTCTTCCCGCCAGGGCCCTCTGCGGTATCATGGAGAACAAGACCAGGTTGATTTGGCCTTACTCCTAAAGCCCCTGGGGTGGCTTAGGTGTGGACAAACTCTAACAAGTAGGAAGGAAGACAAACCCCAGAAAAACGCACTCTGGTTAACGCAGGATGACCCAGAAGGGAGGCACGTGAAGACAGCTCAGGGACAGTGCTCCCAAGCGAACATGACCACCCTGACCTCAAGGCAACGTAGCTGTTTCTTTAGATTAACACAGCAATCGTAGTGGGGATGGCAACCCACTGAAACAGGAGCAGCCACACAGCCTCCCACCCAGCCCGCCCAGGCAAGCGTCTGGCCCACCCACCCTCACTTCAGAACAAGGATCATCAGACAACTGTGGGCCATGAAAGATGAATTCCAACAGCCTCTGCGTATTGCCTAGGTCCCCGTGCAGCTGCCCCCAGGGGCCTAGCAGGGTGCCAGAAAGACTGGATGCACAGGGAAGGCCAGTTCTGGGGCACATCACAGGACTCCTGGGTTATCCGTCCACCTCCAGGAGCTGGACTGGGAGGGCTATGTCCAGAACACATGTAAGCTCAGTGCTGAGAAGATCGTGGCTCAGAGGCTGAAAAGCTGAAGACCAGGCTTTGAGAACTGACAGGCGATGCAGCCTGGAGACAGGTAAGCAGCCACGAATCTATAGGAAGAAGCCCTAAGAAGTTACAAGAGCAGAAAAGAGAGGTTGTCCCATCTCAAGAAAGTCGGAGGCACAGACAAGGGGCCCAGCACACAGTACTCCACTGTCCAGCCACCCAGCCACCGACCCGTGAAGTCCACCTGTCAGTGCCCCTCACACATGACCACAGCCTTGCTGGCCTTGGAATCTGCGCAACACCTACTCCCGATTGAATGTCACAGAAGATGCACGAGAAGGAGGGACAGGCAAGGCCAAGTCCCCAGAGGGGCCCTCCTAGCTCTTGCTCTGCAGACAAGCAGGCAGAGGCTCTTAGAGCCCCACACTGGGCCCTCAAATGGATGGGAGTTTGCCCAAAGAAAGGATCCTGGAGTATCACTTGCAGATGGGCAGCTACTCTGCTGCCTCTATTTTGGGCACCAAAATATCACTACCGAGGGTGTTTCCTGCAGAAACCAGCAGGTTGTCTTCGGAAGATGATGGAAAATCTCATCATGAAGTCACGGACGGAGTTAATATTTGGAGAGATAATTAACTACCAGGATCCAGATGAGAGCAGAGATGAAAGACGGTAGAAAGTCAGCAGCGAAGCAGGGGCACGAGGGGCCTCTGAAGTCGGCTTCAAAGGGTTCTGATCTGCTGTCCCGCCCGCTGCGGCGAAGTTACAAAAATAACAGAATTAACAACTCCTCTCAGTCCAGGACTGCTCTCCCTGGCAGTCTCGCTTCAGCTGCCAGCGACCCCCCACTGCTTCGGGACAGAAGCCTACCCCCTGGCATGGCTTTCAAGGGCCTACAGGGTCTGGCCCGTCCTGCCCCTGCAGCCCCATCTCCTGCACTCAGCCCCGAGCCCTGCCCACGCCTCCACGCCTCCGCACGGCACCCTGCCCTCCACTCCCCTGCCTCTGGCCCTCTCGGCCTCCTCCAGGCGCTCACCCGATGCCTCTTTTACCAGGTTCTTCTAAACGGGGCCACCCCTGCTGGAGCACCTGGTCTGGCACCAGCTGGAGTCCCCTGCTGGTAGCACTGCATGCCTCCATCTGCTCTTGGGCACTTCACTCCCGCCTGCATCCTCGCCCTTCTTTCACAGGTGAGAAACGCGCCATTGGGGAGACAGAGTAACCCCTGCGCTATCACGCCGCTATCGAGTCCAGGAATCGGCCGGGGCCATCTGACCCCACGCTCGTCCCATTTCCGGCCTCCTGTCCTCCCTCGGACACAGATGACAAAGAATATGTTCAAACCATGATCACCTCTGGGTGCTGGAAATGATGGTGTACACTTTCCACATTTTTGTTCTCATTTTTCTGATGAGCTTAAAGTATAAGGGTTATAGTACAAGGGTAGAAAATGGGATTTAGAGTCAGAAAAATCTAGACTGCTGGGTCTGCCACTTAGTTATGAGAACCTGGGCAAACTGCACTGTAACCCGAGTGGCCCTACTGTTTGATGGGAGTAACACACCTACCTCAAGGTTATCGTGAAGTCACATTAAGTAGTGTGCATTATACACCGTACGTTGTCTGGTACACGCACTGTTCCATAGCTGTTACCACTTCTACAGTGGGAGAAATAACTTTTTCAAATGTCCTTCTGTTCTTTTCTCTTTCATCAGCCCAAACGCAAAGCACCTCGGAGCCCCACAAGCCTCACCCATCTGAGAACCCCCGGGGTTCTGGGATGAGGACCTTACACCGTTTCTGAGGCCGTGCCCACCAAGCCTTCCAGGCAAGGACTCTCACATTTCCAAGGTGGATTATGGCAGGAGGTGACCCTGGGTCCCTATCAGGTGGAAACATAGCCCATTTCCCTCGCCCAATTTTGGGAGGGTAAAGGATGCCCAGCCATGATTATTATCTGAAGAACAAGCTCTTACAGACCAATGGCCAGTAACGAGGCTTTAGACAAAATCTAAATTGTTCCTGTCTGCAGTTGGACAGACTGTGGAGGTCAAATCAAACCCCTTGGTGGGAAGAGGTGCTCACTGAGTTCTCGGACACGAAGGAGCCTGACATTGCCTGGATGTGACTCACAGGGCTAGCATCAGAATCCCAGCTATGGCCATGGGTCTAATTTCCCTGTTCCTTCATCACCCTCAGTCTTGCTTTCCCTCCACCAGTCCCCCTGGAATCTACCTCTGCACAGACTGAGGTCTGGGGAAACTGCCACACATGGGCTCCACACCGACCCTCTCTGTAGCATGACCTCCCTACTCTCACCACTGGGCACATCGGCCCACTTGCCTCTCGGCCAGGTCCTTTCCAGGTGGCTGTGTATCAGCCCTCTCACTGCCCCACACTCATCCTAGAACTGCCCGTTCTTCAGCTGGAAGAGACCAAGTGACTGTCCCAAGGCAGTGCTAGGCAGGGTTTGCTCGGTGACACCTGCGTGCAGGGAGCTGGGACCCCGTTCCATCATGCCCTGGCCGGGGAGCACAAGGGTCGTGGTTATCTACCACTTTGCTCAGAAGGAGACTCCAGGCTCAGCTTCTACCGGCATAGGTGGTGACGCAGATGCAGACAGGCCAGGCTGGTTCCAGAGGCTGCCTGCTTCCACTCCAGAGGCAGCAGCACCACCATCCCACCTGGAGCAGCCAAAGGAAGGGCTGCCGGGATGGAATGCCCTGCCAGCAGCCGCCCTGCCAGCAGGACACAAGAACACCTGGGGGCAGAGCTGCTCTCCCTCAGCCCCTCATCCTCAGCTCCCACATGCCTGGTGCCTGCTGGTGACCCAACCAGCACACAGGAAGGAAAAGGACCTCCCCTCACATCCATCTGTCCATTTGAACACTGAGTATAGCACCTGGCAGAGGCAGCAGCTATGCAACAAAATGGACAAAGTTGCTCCCTGCACTTGAATCCCAATTTCAACACTTGCCGGCATGTGATTTGGGGCAACTTACTTCACTTTCAGAAACCAGTCTCCTCATCTATGTAGCAGGTTACCAGTATGCACCTAGTTGGCTCTTTATCAAGATCATATTATATGAAGACAGACACAGGGCCTAGTAGTTCTCTTCCCTGATAGTAAGTAGTCAAAACTTTGATTGTTGGTGACTACCCCCGTTTTGTTAAAACAGTGAATGTATAAACCAAGTCTATTGGGATTGGAGTTCCAGAAGCCAGATAAAGGGGTCCTCCCACAAGGGGTCTCCTCCCCGAAATGCCAAACCACAGCGAACCAGCTGCAGCCATCCCTGCCATACTACAGAAACACAAAGACACCCGGAGATGTGAACAGAGACACGATTTACCCACAGGATGTCTGGCTGGAAACCTGAGCGTGTCTTCATCACCATGGCCAGCAGTTTCTAAAAGCTAAGGCAGCAGAGTGAATGAGCAGATCACTGTGACGGTTTCCCAACATACACCTGACAGACGCTAAATTAACAGCAAGGCCCTTCTCTGGGCAGGGAGAGAGCAACAAGTCAGCCATCGGGACAGCAAGGCTCTTCCAACAGCTCCACGGGACACAGGATAGAAATCTGATAACTGATTACAATCCTAAAAGAGTTACGTTAATTAAAGGCTGTATTCTTATCAAGCAATAGCTTCCAAAGAGAGAAAGAGGACACAGATGAAAGGGAGGTAGAGGGGCAGGAGGAAGGGAGCTCAGCACCCCTAATGCCTCCAGACAGACCCAAGAAAGCTTGCTGACCTCTGTGGGCCGTGGAGAAAAAATAAACACAGGAAGTCTTGACACCCCCCAGAAGGAATGCTTACTGAAAGGTCTGATATGCCAAAGACCACCAACCACAAGAAACTTACTCTCAAGTGAGGGGAGAAAAGCAGTAAAGAGCAAAGGTAATAACTAACCATCTCATATAGTACCGGGCTCAGCCTGAAAGCCGAGGAGCTGGAGAAGGATGCTGGGGGAGGACAGTGGGCTGGCCCTGCCAGATTCTGCAGGTGCCCTGCTTGCTGGGAGGCTTACGTTCAGCCAAGACTCAGAGGAGGTGAGGTGAGCCAGGCAGGTACCCATGGGAAGAGCATCTCAGGAAGTGGGGAGGGGCTCAGGCATGACAGGGAGGCAGAGGGGTAGGCACCGTGTTCCTGTAACAGCCGCAGCAGGCTGGCTTCAGGGCTAGAGGGAGCAATCACCTCACCCCCCACCCCAACCCCCCCGGTGGACCAGGCCCGGTAGCAGACTCACCGCAGTGAACTGTGAGGACCAAGGACAGAACACATGGGAGGTACCAGCTCTCACAAGCAGCGACCTGCCACCCTCCCCCAGGGACGTCTGGCAGGACTTGCAGATATTTGTGGTTCTCAAAATTGATTGGGGTGTTCACTATTGGCACCTTGTGCTTAGAAGTCAGGGATGCTGCTAAACATCCTATACCCAGGGGCCCCCACACATGCACACAACAAAGAATCATCAGGTAAAAAATGTCAACGGTGCTGCTGTTGAGAAGTTCCGACCTGAAATATTGCAACAGCACCTCGGTCTAGCAAGGAGCAACAAATAGTTGGTGGGATGTAACTAACGATGTCATGGTGACCACAAAGCACACATGGCTGTTGGCTCAGCTGGTAATCCCAGAGACCCTTTGGGACACACTACTGTTCTTTTACAGATAAAGGTCCTGAGGTCCCACAAGACAAGACAACTTGCCAGAGGTCACCGGGGGAGTAAATGACAGAACCAGGTCTCAAACCCGGGCAGTGTAACCAGAGTCAGTGCTCTGTCCACCCCTCCACCCAGGAGAGGGAGGCTGTACACACCACCCTCAATCCTCTACTCCGAGATGTGTGCTTCTGAACAGATAAATGAAGCTGTCTGAATAATTTATTAACACGTGTCTCTAAATTCAGACATTGGACCATTGCCATCGCTCTGCTTCATATGCTTATTCATTCACTCAACATTTACTTAGTACTTATCCTGTGTACCAAGCCTCCACCAAACTGGAGATGCCGGGGTGAAACGGTCCATGGGGAAGGAGGCCCTGTCCACAAAGTATCACAATGTAACACAAGTGCACAGTGGAAGTACAGGTGTCTGAAAGGCCTGGGTCTCCCCCTCTGAGCCTGTCTCAGGGGAGGAAGGGGGAAGAAGGGAGAACGGAAGAGGAGGAGAGGGAGGAAGGAAGAAGAGGGGAGGGAGGAAAGAAGAAGAGGGGAGGGGGGAGGATGATGGAAGGAGAAGGGAGGAGAGAGGAGGGAGGAAGGGAGGAGGAGGGGAAAGAAGGGAGAGGGGAGGGAGGAAGGAAGAAGAGGGGAAGGAGGGGGGAGGATGGTGAGGGAGAAGGGAGGAGGAGGGGAGGGAGGAAGGAAGAAGGGGAGGGGGGAGGGTGGTAGAGGAAGAGGGAGGAAGAGGGGAAGAAGGAAGGAAGAAGGAGATGGTGAGGAAAAAGGAAGGAGGAGGGGGAGGATGGTAGAGGGAGAAGGGAGGAGGGGAGGGAGGAGGATGGCAGAAGAAGGAGGAGGGAAAAGAGGAAGAAGGGAGAGAAGATGAAGGGAGGGAGGAAGAGAGGGAGGGAGGGAGGAGGATGGTGGAGTGAGGAGGAAGGGAGGGGCAGATTCAGCAGAGGGCACATTCTGAGAAGGGGACAAACCGAGCGCGGAGGGTACGCTGCCACAGAGACCTTGCCGTACCAGGGCCTGGTAAGACGAGGCAAGAGAATGAGAACAGACAGGAGGAAGGGAGAGTCCGCTATGGAAAGAGGGCCAAGGACAAGTCCTGGCCATTGTGTTCTGCCCCAGGGACTAAACTCCGGTGGCTCAGAGTCAGGGGCAGGAAGAAGAGGCCAGGAAAGGCACTGCACAGGGCCCTCGGGGAGAGCGCCGTCCCAGCCGGTGTCTGGGCTCTCAGAGGAAGGGTTAGCACCAGACGTCGCTCTCGTGATGAGAACAGTTCCCGAGTTGCTCAGGACAAAGGAGGCGGCACGGCCTCTGTCCACCCTTCTAGGGATGGTGTCAAACGTCCCAGTTACCACGGCAGCTGTGAACCCAGGCCACCCGGCTCAGCTCCCACCCCCAGCACCATGACAGGGCGCCCGGTCCCCGGCCTCCAGCTCGGCCGGGCCGCGCCGTGTGCACAGGGCGTCTCAGTCCATTAACAAGAGGCGCCATCCAGTGTGGCCCCCCCTTCCGCCCCCTCCCCCATTTCCACCCCTTCCCCGATGCAAGATCACGAAGAGTTGGGCTCCTGCCTTCCTCACTATGCCTTAGGAGCACCCAGGACAGATAGAAGCACCACACAGAGGCTTCATCTCGGGGGCCTGCGGCCAGGCTCGATCAGGGCTGATGGAGTCCGTGCTCCACAAATATGTGGCCAACTGACCAACGAATTACTCGTTTATCCTCCACAGTCGTCCCTTCTCCTGAGACTTCACCTAACACTGCTGAATCCGTCTCCGGCCTGGCTGCTGGGTATGATGCCCTGGCTGACCAGACCCATCCTTCCAGTTCTCGGCTGGCTGGCTGGCTGGCTGGCTTCCTTCCTTCCTTCCTTCCTTCCTTCCTTCCTTCCTTCCTTCCTTCCTTCAACTATCTGGCTTCTCTATTGTACAGAGAAAGACCTAAGTAGACTTCATAGAGCTATGTGCTTAGTAGAGAAAACAGCTCTTGGAGAAGCACTCCTAACACATCCTGCCTTCCCGCAAACTTCTCGTCCACCTCCAAAACACACTCCCCTCTAAACACACTCCCCTCTACCTCTCCCTTGGTCCCCTGGTGAGAACATCGTCTTCCTGCAAGAACCAATGGGGATGGAACCCCCTTGGTGGAGCCCTTCCTCATCTCAAGCTTCTCTATCCTTCTATGGACCTCAATGACTCAACTTCCCATGTGGGGGCATCTCCACGGAGGAGCCAGACCACCCCGAGGGTCTCTGCTGGGTGACGGAGCCGGCAGGTAGCATTTCCTAGGGGCTGGGCTGCTGCCGTCACACCAGAGCTGCTGTGGAAAGAGGCACAGCCCTCACCTTTCCTTGGAAGCAGGAATGAAGGGAGAGAGCAAGGAAAGGTCTAAGCCCAGTTAAATCACCAAGTGGAATGTACATTTTGTAATGATGAATTTCTGTTTAAATGTCTGCTGCTCAGATCAAAAAGAAGCGTAAACGACAAAGGACTGGATGATGAATCACACAGGGCTCAGCTCAACCTTCAGAACAAAGGCAAGGTTAGCACCGCCCTCAGCAAAAGCCTCTGGGCTCCCTCACTGGGCCCTGCCACAAAGGCCACATGCCAGCACAGCCAAGGCTCTGGGTCCCACAGCACCAGGACCAGGCTTGCCTGTGAGGGGCAGGCAGCAGTTCACAGAAAAAGCTGGAGAAGTTACTGAGAGAGACAGGTGCCTGGGAAACTGATTCTGACACAAGATTAGACGAATTTCCCAACTGCCAGAGTGACCACAGGAGTAGACAAGAAGCCTAAGGGGGGCGGGGGACGGGCCCAGGGGGCTCAGTGGGTTGAGCATTCACCTCCTGGCTTCAGCTCAGGTCAAGATCTCATGGGTCCTGGAGTCGAGCCCCAAGTTGGGCTCTGTACTCAGCACAAGTCTGCTTGGGGTTCTCCCTCCCTCTGCTGCTCCCCCTACTCATGCACTCTATCAAATAAATAAAAAAATCTGAAAAAAAAAAAAAAGGCAGCAGCAGCATAAAGAGGAGCTCTGGTTACTAGCCACTTTCATACCATGTCTTTCCCTGCAAAAAGGAGGTCCGGGCAGGCCTTGTCGGGATGCCTCCAAGGTGAAATGAGGCCAAGCTGAAGTGGCAGAGACGGCAGCTCAAAGCAGCCCTCAGTGACAAGGGCCAGCAAGTAAATGCAGGCTGCGTCCTGTGAAGATGTCACGTGGAATGCAAGAGCCCAGACTTTGAAGAAAGAGCAACCTTGATTTCAAATCTTCTACTTCCTGGCTGTGTGACCCTGGAAAAGCCACTGCATTGGAGGCTCCATCTGTAATGGAAAAAGGGCACATGGCCATCCCCTAAGTTACAAGAGTTAGATGAGATCACATACATGAAGAGCTTGGGCAGCGCCGAGCTCCAAGGAGATGCTCCAGAGAGAGATCGGGGCGCCCTGCCCTCGTGTGCAGTCTTCATGAACGCTCGCAGCAGTTCTGATCTGCATCACTGGGTGCCTCTGCCCAGCACGGGGGTTCTTATCCCGAGCTGCATGGGGTCCAAGATCCCCCTGACCATATCCTGCAGGTTCTGGTGTGCTCCTTTGAGGAAACTACACTCCTGCTCTGCTCAAGTCTTCACACCTCCGTTCAATCCCATCTTGCGTCTTAGGGGAATCACTGTCAGCCCAAGTTATCTGTAATTGCACGACCTCAGAACCACAGAAGGCACAAGGGTCGCACACTCACTCATCAAACCCCCAACATGGCACCTCCGATTGGCACACATGGTGCTCTGTGCTGAGACTAGTTGAGTGAGTAAAATGAACAGTCCTGACTGCAGGGTGATGGCAGAGAAGACACAGCCAGGTGATGAAGACATGCCCTCGAAGGGAGACTCAGGTTCTAGGGGAGCATGGAAACACATGGTGCAGAATCAGGGGCCAGCAGTTTGGGGGAAGAGCGCTCAGTTCAGGGAAAGCTTCCCAGGACAAGTGACAACTCCGCTGACACTTGAGAACTGAGAAGGTGACCAAGCACAGAGGGTTGCGGCCAGGAGAGGAATGGCACCCCCCTGCAGTGGGTGACACGTGCCAGAGCTCCCAGGCAAGAGAAACGGACAGAATTACATCCAGCCAGGCCACACGAGGACCCGGAGAAGGGCCATGGCTGGCCAGGTGAGAAACGCAGCCAGATGGCTGAAGTGCACAGACGTTACAGGAGAGTCCGAGACTGGCAACGGGTAATCCGCAGACAGGGGTCACTGAGGCAGTGTGCACACTGAGGTCCTCATCTTGCCTGCAGCCGGGCCAGGAAGGGCAAGAGTGGGGCTCCCAGGCTTCGAGTGTGAAGAAATGAATGTGTGCCTATGTGTACATATGTGTGTGTGTAAACACGTATGTGTCATGGGAGTAAAGACACAGATTCATCAGTCTGTGAGGGGAAAGCAGCCAAGGGGTCGGTCAAGAGTTTACCCAGTCCAATCCTCTATTTCCTGGTAAGGAACCCAAGCCTTAGAGAGGATAAATAATGATACAATTATCAAAGAAGCTGCATGATCATTAGCAAAGCCAGAATCAGACCCCAAAATCCACATTTCCAGGCCCGAGCCCTTAGTGTCTCAAGGGCACAGCCTCAGTTCACCTCGGAAGCTCACAAGCTCTCTCAGAGAGGATGCTCGGCGCCCCCTTGGCTTGACGGGCAGTTCTGTCTCTTGTCTCCTCTGCAACCACCACCAGAACCCAGGGCCTGGCACGGAGAAGGTGCTTAAGCATGTGTGTTGTTTGGACTTTGTAGTGTTTTTCCCAACCTAAGCGAGAAAGGCCCGTGAGAGCTGGCACCCCTGCCCTCGGCCTGGAACACACTCCCCCCCATCCTCCCACACTTCACGCTCCCTAAGTACGCAGCACCAGGACCGGTGCACTGATGAGTTGACGGTACCAAGTCTGTCTGACCTGGGGGGGTGCGGGGTGGTTCCAGGCTCTCTCCAACCTAGAGCGTCATCCTCCCGGCAGTGTTACCTGCTTCCTTCTCTACTGTGTTCCCCGGCCCTGAAACACGGCCTGGCAGAGGGTAGAGGTTCGACTGAATTATTATTAACACAGAGTTAATTGGATGAACATTCCCCAAGCCTCAGACATCCACTGTTTTGCTTCAGACAGAGTAGCTTCATATTTATCTTTTCTTCTACATTTGAGGATTCTATGAAGATTTCACCTGACACAACGTACTACAGCTAAGAATAAATTTAAAACTACTATCCAGAGGGTAGGGTTTTTTTTTTTCCTTCTCCTTATTTCAAGAAACCTTTTCACTTACTGAAAAAGTGTAATATAAATGGAGCTTCCTGAAACCAAAACAGAGGTGATTTATAACTACTCAAAATACTTTCTTTTCCAATTCTGTAGCAAATGTGAATCTAATGTGCCTCCAGGTACATGCTCAAATTTTATAAAAATTATAAACTGAAAGTTACGAGACCCAAGCGAAGGGGAAGGGACGTCAGCAAGTCTCTCAGAGGGCCAGGGAGGGGGCCGCCCCTACACACACGGGGCTGAGGCCTCTCACTGCTGAGCACGGGGCAAGGGACGTGAGCAACACTGGGACAGTTCTGGGACAGGAAGGAGGCACTCCAGACCGCAGGTGTGAAAGGCCTGTCTCGGACAAACTGGGGTGCACAGGCGCTCTACAACAACCAGATGGAGCTCAGTGGTATGGCGTCACCCGTCCACACAGAGGAAGGTGATCACCTCTTCAGGGACAGGGTCAGGTCCTAGGGAAATGTTGCCATTCAAAAACTGCCCCAGAGAAAATAGGCCAACGGAACCAAAACCATGGCTTTGAACTTCAGATGTGCCGCTCGCAGCCGCATGACCTTAGCAGAATGCAGTACCCCTTCCCTCCAGGGCTCAAGAGTGAACAAGAAACGGTAGTAGGATTTAATCCAAATCCTGGCCCATGTGCAGACGGGAGAGTGGGTAAGGAAGGAGCCATGGAGAGTTCCAGGTGGGAGTCTAACTCCACCCTCCATCAACAATGCCACGCAGGGCAAGTTTTTAAATTCTTAAAAAACCTACTTCCTCTCCCACCTGACAACATCAAAACAGATGACAGACACAGCCCAATGTCCTTCCCCGGAGCCCCAGGCTCAGCCTGCTGATGCCCTGGTCTCACAAAGGCTGAGGAAGGTCATCAGAGGCTGGGGAGACCGGGTGTGGAAGCCTTGAGGTCACTACCACACTCCCTGCACACCTCCAGCTCCACCTCCTGCCGCACTCAGTACTCCAAGGGGCTGACCCACAGGCTGGCAGGAGGTGGGTGAGCAGAGAGCAAGCCACCTACCCCACACAGCTCCCTGCTTCAGCTCACTGCAGGCTCCGGACCCAGCCTGGCCCCCTCCTGGGGGGCTACAGACTCTCAGCTGTCACCCGCCCTGGCTGCTTCACCCACCCTGCTGAAGACTCCCTTAACTCAGCTCTCTCTGCTCAGCACTGAGCCCTGCTTCCTGTGAGCATCCTGAGGACACAACCATGAAAGCCCCTTCCTTCTCCAGTCACAACTAGGCCTGGCAGGTGCTCAGGCTGGTTACCCCAAGAGGCCAGTTACCCCAGAACCGCCCCTCAGTTCTGAGGGCTCAGTCCTCAGAGACGTCAGCATCTCCTCCAAGGCAAGCCCAGAGGTCACCCCTTCAACTTCCCTCCACCTGCCCCAGCCTGGCTGCCTCTGGGACCAAATGCCATACACGAGAATCAAGACACAAGCCCGACCGCATGTCCATGTTCCCTCGGGATGACAGTAAGCTCCCAGGGAGCCCCACCTGTCTGGGGAGGACACCGTGAAGTGTCACGTTGAAACGGGAACAGGAAGAAGGGGCTGACAGCAGTGTCTGTGGCTCCCTGATAGGAAGACAGACAAGGCCCTTTGTCCTCAAAGTGATCCATTTGATAGACTAATACACAGAAACAGTCAGCAGATAAAACTCCCTAAAATATTCATGACTTTCAAGTGGTTTTGAACAGAAGCAAGCCGCCCTGCGCAGGCCAGCACTCCATCAAAGGGGACATTTTAATAACATGACTCCTGGAGGAGGCACCCAGGTGGGACTCTGGTATGCTCATAAAACACTCACGGCTCCCCCTGGAAAAGAACATTTTTGGGTAGCCCTGCCCTTTATCTCAGTGGCCAGTTTATAAACAGAAGCCATCATCCAAAGGACGCGTCCTCAGGAAGTTTTGGCCTGTCCCTCCTCCAAGGCGGGAGGTCAGGTCACGGCTCCCACCATATCCAGCCTCCACTGCCCGGGCAGGCACGGGCCGAGCACCGCAGTCGCATCACCTCTGTCCTCTCTGGGGGCCCATGCGGTGCCCCATCTCTGTCTGAGTGGAGGCTGCCCACAGCTGTGGGGACACTGTCCTCGTCCTTTGTCTCCACAACACGCAGTACCGCAGGCAAGGTGTTCTGCTTCGGGAACCTGCTGCAGGGAGGCAGCCGGTGGGCTTCGACCCGGGGCAGGGTGGAGGGGGAGGTGTGCACCCCTAAAGCCCATGTCTTTCCTACACTGCCCCCCACCAGTCGCTGATTCCAAACTTCCTGAGTACGCAGTAAATATTATATAGGAGGCCATTGCAGGGCGTGGAAGTAAGCCCCACGTCACTCTGGGGAGCAGAGAGAGAGCTACAGGAGAACTCCCAGCGTGGAGCTGCACACAGCAGAGATTCCAGTACAGGAAGGACACAGTCTCCGCCCGGGGGGCCCTCGGCCTTTGGGAGGAGACACAAGCACCAGCCAAGCAGTGTGTGCCACACTAGATGCAGGTGCAGCCTGATGCCCACACCCAGACCACAGGCAGGGAGTGGGCACTGCCAGCAAGAACAACAGTGGGAAAGTGTGGGGGAGCCAGAGGTAGGGAAGGTGGGCCTTGAGCACAGACAGGGCTATAGCAGGGCCATCTGGGGTGAGCCAGGAAGAAGGCCCATGTGAGAAGGGCACAACAGTGGGAGGGCAGAGAACCATATCTGAGAAATCTCCGTGGTCCCAGCGGGCTGGAGGCTGCAGGTGTGTGACCCAGCTCACTAGCATGGAGCACACCTCTCCACGTAGGCTCACTGCCACACACAGGCTAGGACCACCGGTCTGAAAACTGCAGCAATGTTGGGAAGTCATTTCTATGTAGACGATAAGACAAGAGCCCACCTCTTCCCCAGCTTCAGGTTTTCAGAGACGGCACCATGGAGGGACACCCCAGTCCCCTGCAGGATCCTTGTTGCCCAGAGAGCATTCCAGGAGCAGCAGTGAGGGCAGGAGGAAAAGCTGGGCCCGCCCAGCACAGCACTGCCCCAGGAGCTGCCTGTCTGCAGGGGGCACACGCTGTCTGCGCCTTACCCTTATATCCCAAAGGGGCAGGGTCCTTGGAGGGAGCCTGAGTCCCAGAGGATAAGTTCAACTCAGGGGAGCTTTCCCAAGTCCATGGGGCGCTCCAGGCAATGTGGAGGTGGTTTTCATCCTCTGATCCCCCACACCAGAGCCTGTCACCGGTAAAGTCTGAGAGACCACCGATGGCACTGCACCTGCAAGTCAGGCCCTCTCACCCACAGAACTTGATTTGCCAGCTGGCTGATGCTGGCATCTGGACTACCCTCTGTAAGAGTTGTCTCCCCATCCCTCATCGGCTGTTCTCACTTCCAAAACCCTCCCACAGCCCCCACCCTCCAAGCTCCCCAATTACCCCAGAGCACTCCACAGTCCTTTGTGACCAACCAGCCTCCGGCACCTTGTCCAAATCCCCAAAAACCCCTTCTCCTTTGCATTCCTGCCCACAGACCCCTCGCCCAGCCCAGCAGCCACTGTGGAAGGACAGCCTGATCTAACAGTGTGTGGGGTAAACCGAGAACTCTCCCCGGTCACAGAGCTCGCAAGCCAGGCCACATGGCATGTCCACAATGTGTCTAGCATGGGGTTAATGAGGGTAAAAAAAATTTTTTTTTTTTTTAATTTAAAACTCTCTCCCAACAGCAGCAGCTGACACAGCAGAAGACACACAGTAGGTCAGGGTCACGTAGCCTAAAGCAGAAATCTGTTATCATAACATCATTAACTTGACTATGCTCATTGACCAAAATCTGGGTTAGGCCTCATCAAAAAGATGGCACTAATGTGGTTTCCTCGGCACTGCGGGGTAAAGTCTTTAATCCCAACACGGGATGTGATCGTAATGGGACCATCCATCACCGAGGCAATCACCTCATAACTGCTTTTAGGTCCTGGGTCATTACATTCAGGACTTAACGACAAAGGAGGAGAGGGGTGATGTGCCGTGATTAGGAGGGCAAATGAGCGGCACGTGACAGAAGCATGTGGGAGGACGCTGGACAACTGTGGTTCCCCCCAGCAATGCCCACGATGACAGCAGATACAAAAAATGCTTCTGGAACAAGAGGAAAGTAAAAGCCAAGATTGGTGAGGGGACTGGTGATACAGAAATAAGGCTGTTTCCCAAGATGTGTGCCTAATAACATCGGACTCAAAGAAGCCAGTGCTGTAACCTAGCATAGCTCACTCCATCCCATTCAACCGCCCTCAGAGCCAGATCCACACTGGCCACAGAGAGGAAGAAGAATGGAAGGCTAGGTCCTGATTGCATGAAGCTCCTGCTCTAGCGGAGAGCACACCTCTGAAAAGGAATGAACTACAACCGGAGCGCTAACGGTAGCAGGAGCACGTGTGGCAGCTGCACGGAGCAGGGACTGCGCACTTATCATCGAGAAGTCGCCTCGGGGGACCAGGTGATTGGATGTGGAGGTGACTGGACATACCTACCAGACCACCTAGTGCAGAGTGGGAGACTATGGACATAACCGGAGGGAAGGCAAGACTGCCAAGAAGGCAGCATGGAGTGAGAATCCGAAGAAGCTCGTGGGGCACAGGAGGAAGAGGAGAGGAAGGTCATGCTAAGGAGGGCTGGCAGCAGGTGCCGAGCGGGGAGGGGCGACAAAACACAGGGCTTTGGGGACTACACACTATTCTGGATGGCGGTAAAGGGTGGGGTGAAGAGGTAGGGGCAGAGCACATGCCCACCAGGCAAAGGGAGTGGACTCTGAGTCGGAAGGTCAGGAGGAAAAACGAAGGTTAAGTCTAAGGCAGGGGTGAGGTGCAATCATATCTGAATCTTAGATCATGCTGGCAACTATATGAAAGATGGAGAGGGCTTATTCTGCACCTGTTGGAAGAAACTCTGGCCAACTTTCAGAGGCAGGAAATTCACACCCAAAAGTGAGGATCGTCACTCCCCTGGAGGCAGGCTATTTCCACATATGACATGTTCTCTCCTTGTGAAATGTTCAGAACAATCCAGTTAAGCAGTCAACTAAACACTCATTTTTTCTCCTCTGAGAGTAGGTAAGAATCATACAAAACCTGAGGGAGACGATGAGTCACTTATTTGGCGCTGTCATTACTTTATTGATGCTGATGCCTGTAATTTACAAATTTTCAGGGACCATTACGCTGAATTGCATAGATCTCTCAAGCACTAAAATTGATTCATACCGCTATTGCTTCTTAAAGACCATCAATGCCTGTTGTGACCGTAAGTGTAAGTCAGCCAGGCTCTGCTCAGATCCGGGGTCCATGCCCTGGCTGCACCTGACAACCAGACGGCCCTCAGGGGGTGGACTAGCTGCTAGTGTAGAAAGTGTGGGTTGATGTGTGGGCAGAGAAAGAGATCCATGGCTTCCGTGTGCGCTCGCAGGCTCCCTGGGGCTCCCTGGAGGTGGACAAAGACCAAGGAGGGGCTGAGCAAGCAGAGTTCAGGCTCTCCCAGCCACTCAGATGCTGCCAGCGCAGCCGCCCACCAGCAGGACCTATAAAAGCCAAGGCCTCGGAGACGTCTACTTGCCTGAAGCTGTAATATACCCTTGTTCTCGACTGAGAGGCAGTGTGGAACCTTGAGGAGACAGTGGTCTTTGGAGTCTGAGGGTCTTACTAACTTGGGCGAGTCATTTTTACTTGCGAAGATTCAGTTTCTCCATCTGTAAGGTGATGACGACATTGTGTTCCTTGCAGTTGGTGTAAGGATAAAAATGAACTTAGGCACATAAAATGGTTGGCACATAGCAGGTATACAATGGCAGCTTCTATTTAGTGCCAAGCAGTGAAAAAAATAAATCCATAGGAAGTGGAACAGCCTGCAACACACTGCCTAAACGAACTCAGTGAGTAGCAAAGGTAAGCTTGGTATTTTTCTCTCTTAGAAGGAATTGGGATAATAGATTCTGATTCAGCACTATACTCCCTTTTTTTTTCAGCACTATACTCCTGATAAGAAACACAGTATCAAATGCATATTGTCTAGAAAGTAAAAAATAGATTCTTCCCAAATATTTTTTAAGATTTTTATTTATTTGAGATAGAGAATGAGCAGTGGGGGTGGGGGGTGCAGAGGAAAAGAGAGAAGCAGACTCTCCACTGAGCAGGGAGCCGAATGCAGGGCTCCATCCCAGGACCCCGGGATCATGACCTGAGTCAAAGGCAGATGCTTCAGCGACTGAACCACCCAGACGGTTCCCCCTCCCCAATTTAAGACGTACAAAGCCCAACAAGATACTGCCCACAGTGGCTAGTAATCTGAAATCACATTTGCATAATAATGTGAGAGCTTACAGAGTTCATTAAAAACCTATTTTCTCACAAAAATTCCATGAGATGGTTACTATTAATCTCATTTTACAAATTAGGAACCAAGATGTCCTTGGGTGAAGCCCTGTACTTAGGTGCACTTAGCCCTGAACACTGCACTTAGGTGCCTCCGCCTCCCAAGGAGCAGGACTCTGACAGCTAGAATGCCCACAGAACAGCATGAGAGCCAGGAATAAGTGCTCGACGGGAAACGCATCAAGCCCAGCCAAAACAAAGCTTTGGTGCAGGTAAAGTCAGATCTCCACCAGATTTCTGGAGAGTAACCAAGGAAACACAGACATGTTACCCTCAGAATCCAGCTGGCACCTGACAGTTAAGATGACCAGTAAATGCTGAATGGAGGAATGGCCTTCACTACAACTGTTACAGCTTCCAAGGGGGTGCCAAGGGCTCCAGATCATTAGGGAAATGATTCACTCACCTCACAGACCTTCAGAGAGAACATCTGAAGTCTCTGCCCTGCCCATAGTCAGCCCCTCTTGGGCATCTGTCTTCAGACAAACACTGGCCATGTTTGTCACCAAGGGGCTCCAGCCTCACAGGACCAGGGGAGAACACATAATAGAAGTTGGGCCACTAAGATGCCTCCTTCTGGAATCCTGGAGGAGGGGCTGAATCTATTTAGTCGGGGCTGCTGGTTTCAGCTGTAGTGGTGTAAAACCCATGGTTGAGACAGCTATTGTCAGAGGCCGTGGGGTTGAAGATGCCAGGGAGCCAGTGAACAGTCAAAGACAAAAGAGGGGAAAGAAAGCACTGAAGGGTATGAGAGAGAAAGATAGGGCAAGCTGAAACCTGGGAGCTTCCTGGCCTCAGGTCCCAGCTGCAGCCCAGCTCTGCAGGGTGCCCTTGCATTCCACGATGTAGCCAAGCTTCTCTCCACTACATTCCCTCTTCTTGAGAGAGCTCAAAAGCCATTTTGCTAAAGCAGAGTCAAGACTCTTAATTCAGACAGGCCCTTCCCAAGCATAGCCTCATCTCACACCAAAGCCATCTGAAGGGTGAGGGTCTCCAGGAGACCCAGGGAGCACAGCCATTTTTAAGTTTTGGGCAAGGACACAGAGGAGCAGAGATCCAAAACACACAGCAGGGGGCTAGGCCGATGATGCCAGGCAGGGTCAGCCTGTAGCCAGCAAGCACATGGCAGGAAGGCTGTCACTTGGATTAAGTTCAGGAAACTCAGGCTAATTTTATCCACAGCCGAGGAAAACTGATCAGGATGATGAATTGGCTGAACAAAAAATGCAATGCATGATGAAGCAAACCAGAAGTCCTTTCAGGATCACCTAGCATAGCTCCTCTCGGTCACCTGTCCACCCCAGGTCCCCACCACCCAGCCAACACCACAGCTGGGCACTCTCGGGCCCCGCCCCAGGCTCCTGCAGCCCCCCACCTCCACCCGGCCCCCCAGCTGAGATATCCCTGCGTCTTCATGCACAGTGCCTACCCACCCCGGAGGTCTGACAGCAACAAAATAATTTAAATTAATTTCATCCCTCAAGGTACACTTACATGGTTATAGCATCTAGATGATGGTCACAAGTACACCTCTCAGGAGACAATCCTGCCATCTCAGAGGTCACTAATGAACAAGGCAGGGAATCTAGCCAGTTCTGACTTCAAATCCTTCCACTTCTTCATGGCAAGAGGTCTCCCAAATGTCACCTCCTCCATTAAAACCTTCCCAGTCCATTTCTAAGCTAGAAAGGAAAGCCCCCTCCTCCCCGCGGGGCTCCCACAGACCTGTGTGGAGGCCTCCCAAAGTAGCCCTCTGTGCAGGCTCTACATGTGCCTCTACCCCCCTCTCAGCACCCCGCCAGACTGAACTCCTTGGCTACAAGGCTCCTTCAGACTCCTGGGTGCCTAATTTCACCTAACAAGTACACGGTAAATGTTCAGGAAGCGAGAGAAGGCAAATCTGCCAATGAGGCTTCTTCAGGATTTGCTTCTTAAAGTCACCCATGGGTTTTAGGCATGTGTATGTCTGGCCCTGATCTAGGCACTACCGTCAGCTCCTGAAGACAAGGCACCGCAGCCCAGCCTTGAGGTGGGTCATATCTGTGTGCACCCCCAAAACAGGGACTAAGGCAACTGTGGCCCCTAGAAGAAACTCCCGTCAGCTCAAAATGTGGTGCAATTTCTTTCCCTCATTTACCAGAGAAATAAGCACAGCCAGAGCAAAGCTGTAGATGATGAATGAAGCAGGTACGATGCCAGCTCCTCTCTTCAGTAACTGGAAAAACAGATCGTTAGCATCTCCCTGATTTGCAAGCGTCTGAGTTAATTAATACAATAAAGTGTGCTTCTTCCAGAAAGAAATTTTAAATAGATTTTACTTTTAAGATTTTCAGTTCCACCCAGCTTCAGAGAGGTATTTTTTTATACCGTCATTCATTCCTTTACCCTTTTCATTAATTCAATCGAAACTGACAGAGTGCCTGCTATCCACAAAGTCTGTGCGAGGTCCTGAGAGCGCCAAGGAGCATTTGTCTTAAAAGTGAAAGAACAAAATCAAATTACTATGTAACGTATGTGGTTCTCTACGGGGATCAACGTGGCACTGCGTGGAAAAGCGAAGAGGGAGAGCTGTGCCTCAGGACGCCAGAGACCTTGGCTGAGGAGGAAGCTTTGCATCACCTCTGGAAGGACAGCAGTTCCTCGAGCCATGTCCAGGCTGGGAGGCTGGAGGAAGGAAAGGACCTTTTAGGGAGAGAACACAGGGGCGGAGGTGGGAGGCAGGAGGCAGGTCCGGGTGAGGCGGCTATCCCGGGGCTCTGGTGCTGGGGGACCTGGAGACACAAGAGGGACACGGCCAAGTGACAGGGCTGCAGAAGAAAGAATGGGGAGCCATGGAGGAGAGGAATCTCCAGGGAGCGAGCCTTTCACTCCAGAGGCCCTGGGAAAGCCACAGACTTCCCTGAAGAAGGATCCGCTGGCAGGAAGTGAGAGGATGGGCTGGCCGGGCCTGACCAAGGCGGGGAGGCCTGGGAGCAGAGTGACAGTAGCCCAGGAAGAAGGCGCAGAGGCAGGGCAGTAGCAGCAACGGCAGCACCAGGGCTGACAGGGCATGTTCAAGAGTGGACCTAGTCCTAGACTCAACTCACGTGCCTCGATAGGAACTCAATGGCCTCGATTTCACCAACACTTAGCAAAGGCCTCCTGTGCCCAGCTCTGTGCTCCCCCAACAGGGACGAAGTGATGAGGAAGACATGGTCCTCTGCCCTCTGTCTCCATGACACACCCGGTCTTCTGGGGGCTCCCCTGGTCCCCACCTTCATCCATTCACACCCTGTGTGATCCGCTCCACCTCAACCTCTCCTCCTCAAGGCCCTGACCCCACCCCCACCCCAACCCCGCCTCCTGCGCCCCTCACACATCGGGGTTCCAAAACATACTGCAAAGCCCTGCCTTCCCTCCAATGCTTCTGTCACAGAGTCAATCAAGCCACCCCAGCTCTTGCCCAGACTCACAGCTGGCCTTCCTATGGCCACATCGGCCTGCTTCAATTTATTCTCCGTACTGCAGCCGCAATAGGTATTTGTTTATAAGCAAAACTGCAAATCTGACTTCCCTGTTTAAACATCCTTCCCTGGCATGCACTGCCTTTTAATCAAGTCCAGACCCCTGACCCCACAGTCCACGAGGCCAGCAGGATCTAGCCCTGCCTCTACTTGTGCTCCCTCCAGAAGCTCAGCCACACCCTCCTCTGCTTCTGCAGGCACAGCCCCCACCCCCTCCTGTGCAATGCTACGTTGCCCCCTCCCACGGGTCGGGCTCAGGGTTGCCTCCTGTGAGGCCCTCCCTGGCGCTCTCCAGAGGCACGAGAACAAGGTCTGTTTGGTGTATACCATATACCAGGGACTTAGGCAGGGCCTGGCCACCGAGTGACACTGAGAAGTGTCTGTGGACTTGAATGGAAGGCTTCCGCCCTCTCTGAGGAGCGTGGGTCAGCAAGGCTAGGTCATGCAGGGGCCCCAAATCTCAGGAGCGAACCCTGGACAAGCTCCAGGCCTTGGTGGAAGCAGCAGTCCTGTCCAGGACAAGGTCAGCCCCACGTTGGAGGTAAAGGGCCTCGTCCCGTGATGGCTCTGTAACTGTCTGCTCAGAAGCAGCATGCACCCTCCATTAATTCCTATGGCCCTAGGACAAATCAGCACAAACTTACTATCTCCAAGTTAGTTCCAGAGCTGGGAAGTCCTCAGATCAGGGTGTTCACAGGGTTGCATTCCTCCTGCAGCTCCAGGAAAGAACTCGTTTCCTCGCCTTTCTCAATTTCCAGGCCACCTGCACTCCTTGGCTTGCCGCCCCTTCCTGGAACCACTCCAGCCTGGCTTCCTGGTCTCTTCTCCTGCGACCCTCTCTGAGCCTCCTGCCTCCCTCTCACAGGGGCCCTTGCAGTTATGCTGAGCCTACTTGAACAATCCCCACCTCAAGCTCCTTACCTGAACCACACCTGCAAAGTCCCCTCTGAGGCATCAGGGAACAGATTACAGGGTCTGGGATCAAAACACGGACATCGCTAGGGGCCTCTAGGCCATCTCCCATATGGCCCTTCCATTCACATGGGCCGAAGCAAATCATGAGCAAGCCCAACATCCACAGGGTAGGGGAGCGGAAACTGTGCAGAGAGAAGAGGCCATGATCACTCATGAAGTCTCCTGTCAGTGGGATGGGGGCGCCCCCCACAGGGAGGGGTAGTGACTATGTGGTGACGGTCACATCAACTGGTGGGGGTGATCTCTTGGACAAAACAGGGTTATTTGGCTGTAGGGAATACACAGCTCTGTAGAGCTCCAAGAGAAGACATTCAGAATCCTCAGGTTTAAATCCTTCTATTTTTAGAGCAAAAGCCCGTGTACTCTTGATAAAAGGAATAAGGGCTCACTGTTCCCCAGCGAGGCAGCCTTGGATAAACCCTAGATGCTGCCTTTCATCTTTAAAAGCAGAGAGGCCAAGAACGCCATGGCAGCTCCTGTGCAAGGGCTGTGTGGGGCCAGTGATGCAGTGCGGGACCCCGGGGAGCACGGCCGGCGGTGCTGGAGCCGAGGGTGTCAGAGCAGTGAGAGCCCAGTGCAGGACAGCATGCTCCCCGAGGGCTGCAGAGGCACAGAGCAGAGGTCCACGAGGGGACCCCGGGGCTGGCTCGTTTCTGCAGAAGGCCTCTCCATGCTGTGGGGGACACACCGCAGAGCAAGTGGCCTTGGGGCAGGAAAGCCACGCTGAAGAGGGTAGCAATTAGCCAGGAAACCGTGACCGGAACCTACCCATTGGCAATGGAGCCAGGACCTGACACCACAACTTCAAGACCAATTTGAATGAGATCTTTACATACGCGGAGCTCTGGAAAATAGATGTAGCCTATAATCACAGGAGGTGCCCCGGAATGAGGCGGAGGGGAGCAGGAAGGGAGCCAGGAACCTGTGGCCATGACAGATGCTCTGGGTCTTACTGTGGTGGTGGTCTCATGGTTATATAGCTTTGTCAGAACTCCCCTCCACACCACAACAGCAGCATTGCATCGGGCCGAAGTTATACTCCGTGAAGTGGCTTTCAAAAACACAATGGAGGGGACTTGAAGGAAGTGGCAGGAAGTGAGAGCCGCCCTCACCGCCCCCCCCCCAAGCGCAATCCACTGGGAAGGGCATGGGGGAGGACACCAGCTTATAGACGGGGAAGCAGCAGGTCCACTTGGAGCACTGTAAACACGATGCAGACTGTGGCCACCAGACCAAAGAAAACTCACAGGTCTGTTCAGAACTGGACTCGAAAGGCTCCAGGTTCCAAACAGGTGAAGTAATCAACTCCCACCCATGTCAAGAGGTCTTGTCAAACAGTATCGGCACATGGGAATTCAAACACCCCGGCAAGCCAAGTTATCAGACACTTGTAAAAATGTAGTATTTTATAATGTACAAAAGCTCCAAGATAGGGTCCAATTTAGTCTGCAGTTGAATACAAGACACACAATGATCCTAAAATTAAATGACATCATCTGTCAAAATAGCAGCTTTCTCATTTGAATTACAGCACTGTGGAATTTTAAATGAAAAAGCAACATTTAATTAGGACAATGTATTTAGCCAGAGCGTAAGCAGTGAGAAGTGGCTCAGTCTGGCTAACTTTCCCAAACCGCATCCCCAAGCCCGCCAGCTGCAGGATGTGGGGAAGCCCTGCGGTCCTGCAGAGCCTGGGGGGCGTCACAGCAGAGACCAAGTCCTAACCCTCAGACAAGCCCTGCACAGACAGGCTGGGAACCCAGTGCAGGCTCGCAAGGCAGGGGCAGAGCCAGGTCTGGACCTGAGCTGTGCCCTTCCTTTTTTTTTTTTTTTTTTTTTTAAGATTTTATTTATTTATTCATAGACCCAGAGAGAGAGAGGCAGAGACACAGGCAGAGGGAGAAGCAGGCTCCACACAGGGAGCCCGACGTGGGACTCGATCCCAGGTCCCCAAGATCACACCGCAGGCTGCAGGCAGCGCCAAACCACTGCACCACCGGGGCTGCCCAGCTGTGCCCTTCCTTAATATGTATGCGTCTACCAGAGGCACGGGGGCCAACAGTTCTTTATTTGGAAGCAGAGAGAGAAACGCTCCTTCCAATAGGTCAACAGAATGAAATGGTACGAAACAAGGCTTAGAGGGGCACTTCTCTCAAAGCAGATGTTTGCTAGCTGTGTAAGAGCAGGCAGGTTTAGAACAAGCAAATGTCCAGGGACGCCTGGGTGGCTCAGCGGTTGGGAGGCTGCCTTAAGCTGAGGTCATGATCCCGGGATCCAGGATCGAGTCCCACATCGGGCTCCTGCACAGAGCCTACTTCTCCCTCTGCCTGTGTCTCTGTCTCTCTCCCCACTCATGAATAAATAAATAAATAAATCTTAAAAAAAAAAAAAAGAACAAAGTGTCCAGATAGAGGCTCCTAGAGGGCACCCACCAAGTCAGTGTGACTCATGGGAGGAGAGAGAGGGGCTCAGTATGTGCATACTGACTTAGAGCAAGCAAACAATAAACAAATCCTGAGCATATACCACCAAATAGAATACCAAGTGAATAAACAATTAGAATAATTTTCAGGAGTTAGATACTGAGAGGATAAACAACATTCTGTGATTATATACCATCCCCCATCAAACGCAGTGTCACAGCTCTCTTACATCAGATCAAGCCTCTGGAGGGCAGTAGCCACGTTTCAGGCATGACCACATCCCCAGCAGTCAGGTTAGTATCTGGTATACAGCAGGCACTCAAACATCCAATGAGCTACACAAACTAGTATGTCTTGGCCTCCTTAATTTAAAGAGTCACATGATGGACGTGTTCTTTTCCAGGACACAGATTTCACTGATGATAAAAAATGTATTCCAGAAACTATTTATCCGTGATCATTTAAAGGAGATGTGTCCTTAGTTGCAAAGTGAACCGCACCACAGGAATTCCCTACCATACCCCGAGCACTGCTCCTGTACATAAACTAGTAAGAGCCAAGCTGTGATAGTTAACAAAGTCTAAAATTACAAATGTTTGCATTTTTTGCTCTGCCAAATTCTTGCCAAAAATGAGTCTTCCAAAATATGAGATAAGGTGACTCCACTAGATTAGTCTAAAGTCACAAATTGTCAAATCCAAAATTCACTTTTATTGCATAAGTGTAGCTATTGCATCTTTTGCAGGGTGAGTAATAAACCAACAAAGATAACATCTATTTGACTTACTAAAATGATTTCACAGTGAAGATCTAAATTGGGTTTAGCCAAAAACAAGAACAGGACAACGGCATATACAAAAAGCTAGAGTTTTCAATTTGTTCAACTTATTTTTATCAACAGCAAAGGCAAGAAGTATTCCTCTGACTTCCCTATGGCTCTTTAGTCACTGCTTAATTCAAATTGTTGTAGCATAGTTCAATCAAGATTATGCATGGTATCCAGACAGCCTAAGTATGGCTTCATTCACTTTGGAGCATAAAAGAAGGGTTTTCATGTAAACCAATCACAGTTCCAGCATTGACATTCTACCCACAAGGGCTAACACCCAGAGAGATGGAAGTGGGCCTCCTGTTAAGCCATGCCTTCCCAGGGTGGTGGATGGCCCACAAGCCACAATGAATGAGGGTCTGAAGTTATTGTGCCAGGCTAAAAACCAGTGATGAAGACACAGGGCGAGGGGATCTCAGGGTGGGAGAAATGCTAAGGAAGCCTCTCAAAGGAATATGTGCCTCTACTTATTATCCGGTAGCACCTCATCACTGAGTCTGGAGCCCCCACATCCAGAATAAGAGTGTACTTGAGAGTTTAGGTGAAGCAAAGTCATTTTCTTTAAAAGCTCTGAAGGAAAGGAACTGGTATTAACTGAAGCCAGCTATGGCCCACATACCATAGATGCTCAAGACAATCCCATGAGGCAGGGATCATCAGTGCTCTGCTTCACACAGGATTGTGAACTGGAAAAAATGATGATGTGCATAGATTAAAAAAAAGATAATGCAGCTTGAAGAGATTTCCTTTGGTCAAATTTGAGACAATGTGGCATCAAAATAAACAATAACAATAATGGATTATATATATAACCCAAGTAGCAAAAAGACACTTGGAGTCTGTGGTGGTATGATCGAAAGAGAACAGACTAAAAGGGAAGAAACAGGATCCTTACACAGCTTCACAGTTCCCTATGAAACACCTATCATTTCAGAGGAGCTTCACATTGGAGAAGTCTGGTGGACATCACTTTATCCATGTGGTCCTGGTGAACATCATTAGAACGGGGACAAAGAGAAATCGTGCAACACTCATAAATGTAAAGAGAACATGGTATCATTTCTGAGATGTTCCTTCCCAGACACATAACCCAAATCTAATCATGAGGAAACATCAACCCCAATCTGAGGAGCATACCACAAGATCGCTGAATTATAATCTTTAAAAATATCTAGGTCATCTAATCATCTGTGGATGGACACTCGGGTGGCTTCCCTCTCTTGGCTATCATAAATAATACTGTAACTAATGGAGGGATGCATCTATCTTTTTGAATTAGAGTCTTCGTTTGCTCCAGGTAAAGAAAGAGCCAGTTGTGAAATTACTGGTAACTTTATTTTTAATTTTTTGAAAAACTTCCACAGTGCCTGCACCAGTGTGCATTCCTACCAATAGTGCACAAGGGTTCCTTTTTCTCCGCATCCTCACCAACACTTGTTTCTTGTGGTTTGAGTCTAACCATTCTGACAGGTGTGAAGTTATATCTCATTATGGTTCTAATTTGCATTTCCCTGATGATGGGTGATGCTGAGCATCCTTTCATGTGTCTGTTGGCTATCTGTATGTCTTCTCTGGAAAAATGTCTATTCAGGTCTTCTGCCCCCTTTTAATCTAATTATCTGGGGATTTTGGTGTTGAGTTGTAGAAGTTCTTCATACATTTTGGATATTAAACCCTTACTGAATATGTTACTTGCATATATCTTCTCCCATTCAGTATGTTGCCTTGTCATTTTGTTGATGGTTCCCTTTACTGTGCAAAAGCTGTTTATTTTGGTGTAGTCTCAATAGTTTAATTTTGCTTTTGTGTCCCTTGCTCAAGGAGACAAATCTACAAAAATGTTTCTATGGCTAATGTCAAAGAAATCACAGTCAATTTCTTCGAGTATTATGGTTTCAGGTATCACATTCAGGTCTTTAATCCATTTTGAGTTTATTTTTGTGTATGATACACACATGCACACACACACACTGGAATCTTAGCCATAAAAAAGAATGAAATCTTATCATTCTCAACAACATGGAGAGATCTAGAGAGCACAATGCTTAAGTGAAATAAGTCAAAGACCTATCTTACGGTTTCACTCCTATGTAGAATTCAAGAAATGGAAATTTAAAAAAAGGAAAAAAGAAACAAAAAATCAGACTCTTAAATACGGAGAACAGACTGGTGGATGCCCGAGGGGAGGTGGGGGCATGGGAAGATAGATAAAGGAGATGAAGAGTCCATTTATCGTGATGAGCACCAAGAAATGTATAGAATTGTTTAATTATTATACCATACACCTGAAACCAACATAACACTATGTTAGTTATACTCCAGGTATAGATATATATCTTAAGGTCATGGAACTCAAAGAGAGTCTAAGGAATGGACTTGGACCGCAGGGGTCTAAGGGAAAGGACCCTGAGGGAACAAGATTCAGAGCAGGATCCTTTTGTCATAAAGGCCACTATTAGGACACCTGGCCCAACGTGAATGGAGTATGAGGACCGAACTATAGTTTCCTTGTTTT
Organism: Nyctereutes procyonoides; assembly: GCF_905146905.1. Taxonomy (NCBI): domain Eukaryota; kingdom Metazoa; phylum Chordata; class Mammalia; order Carnivora; family Canidae; genus Nyctereutes; species Nyctereutes procyonoides. Next base: position 30,125,992 of record NW_026575159.1, read on the forward strand.
GATGACTATACAAGTGGCTACACAGAGAATGCCTTTGTTTGCAAGAAACACACAGGTGTCAGATGGAATATCAGGTTAACAGGTTAATTCACTTATTCTCAAGTGAGGGGGAAAAGTCCTTTGTATTATACTCAAAATTTAGCTAAGTTTTTAATTTCAAATTTTTTTGAATTACACCAAAAAATTGTCAAGCATAGTAAATTCTCATCACCAACAAATTATAAAACAGGATGAAAAATTCAAATAATTCATTATTCCATCACTTAGGTACCAGCCATTAATTCCACATGCAGCCTTCCATGCTTCTTACCATACACAGATTTCTTGAATAAACTGAAATTACACTCTAAAAATATTTTATAATGTACTTAAACCTTGTCAATGGCTGCATATAAAAATGGCTGTATTATAAATGTATTCAGTAATTCAATTAACCAATCTTGTTATTTCACACAAATTGTTTCAATTTTTTGTTATAAATAACACTACAATAACCCTCTGTGCATGCAAATCCTTTTGCATATCAGATATTTCTTCCTCAGGGTGTGTTCATAGAAGTGGTGATAGGGTATAGACTTTTACAAGGTTCTTGATACATAGAGGACTGCCAAATTGCCCCACAGAAATATTATACTAAACTATACTATACAAGCTGCTAAAAACTGCTTTGGGTTTTAACACAATGGCCATGTGCCCAGCACTTAGCTACTTAGAAGGCTTTTACAGAGATAGACATAGCTCATCTGGCCTCTATAACAATGTCCTGAGGAAGAAAAGACAAGGATATTCTCCTCCAACTACATACTGAGAAAGTCAAGCCCAATGGATTAAGTGACCTGCTCTGGGCCTGGAAGGTCATAGGGCAGGAGCTGGGCCAGACTGGGGGTCCCCATATTGGAGGATCACATGCCCTTTGTCCTAAGCTCACCTCTTGTAAATGGAGCATTTATTTTTCCTTCTTGCAGAGATCACACCCAAAACCTATTCCTCACAGAAACTTGAGGTTGGGTCCCCAGCGTGGTCCCCTCCTCCAGATACTCCAGGGATCTCAGACAACTGCTCACCTGCACCCATGTTCAGTAATATCTCACCAACTTCAGGCTTTAGTGAAAAGTCCACTGAAACTCTTCATAACCTGGACCAAAGTTTCTCCCCAGACCTCTAAGAGGGGACTGTGTGTCCTGGGCGACACCCCTGGCTCTTCTCATACTCCTTTCCCAGCTGCAGAGTTCCAGCTGGCCCACACTCTGCTCTCCAATCCTGGCCACACATGACACTATGACAAAAAGAGCACTCTTCCTGCTGCCTGGGCACTAGAAAAGGCTGGTGACGTCCCTCTGTGCATCCAGGGTTCAACATAGCATTGTCCACACGGAGGCCACGGAAACCACAGCTACCAGCACAGTCCCCCTCTCTGGGGTCTCCTTTAAAGCAATACTCGGTCTCAGAACAAGGAAGGCCACAAAAGAGCAGCTGCGCCCACATAAGACTCTGTTTCTGATTTTGAAACCCGGGATGTTTTTATTTACTGGAAGTGTTAAGACAGTAAAACTTTCGCTCTGCATTATTCCATCTTAGTAGCTTCCCATCCCCTTCCCTGTGTTATCCTGTGAGTCACTGAGAAACGACATCAGGGCTTTACTTTTTCTATTGAACTTCATTGCATCAAGCTCACTGCCATGGAGCAGGATACAAAGACAGAACAAATGGCAGCCCTCCTCCACACAGGGAGTCCTCTCATCCTCTTCCACAAGCCCTGGGTGAGCATGCACAAATATGAACAGGAAAGATCTTACCCTGGAGACCACAGTCTGGTGGACAAGAGAAACCGGACACAAGACATTGACAGGGTAACAATGGTGACAGAGGAAATGTGAAAAGCTTTAGAGACACAGAGGAGGGGCACTTTCAGAAGTGGGGATGATTGGTTAGAACAAACTCCCAAGAGGAAGAAGAGGGGACCTCAGTTGAGAATCCAAGCCTGTGCTGGGCCTGTAGGCAGGCAAGGCATGAGCACTTCTAGTTCTCAGAAGAAGCAGTCCTAAAACCCCAGCCATGAGAAGTCCCCCACAAAATGGCCTTGCTTGTGAATTCTACCAAACATTTAAAGAATTAGGGGCATCTGTGAAGCTCAGTTGGTTAAGCATCTGCCTTTGGCTCAGGTCATGATCTTGGGTCTTGATCGAGCCCCATGTCAGGCTTCCTGCTCAGCGGGAAATCTTCTCTCTCCCTTTGCCCCTCCCCTTGCTCCTGTTCTCTCACTTGCTCTAGCTCTCTCTCTCTCTCTCTTTCTAAATAAATAAATAAATAAATAAATAAATAAATAAATAAACAAACAAACAAACTTAAAAATAATTTAAAGAATTAGAACCAATCCTTCCCAAACCCTTCCAAAAAATAGAAGAGGAAAGAACACGTCTTACGTCTTTCTATGACCCCAACACTACTCTGATACCAAAGCCACACAAAGACAACACAAGAAAAGAAAGCTACAGGTCCATATTCCTGATGAATATAAATGTAAAATCCTCAGTAAAATACTAGGAAACCAAACCAAACAGCACACTAAAAGGACTGTACACCATGACACACTTGGATTCACTCCTAGAATGTAAGGATGGCTCAACATACAAAAAAAAAAAAAAGTCAGTGCCTTATACCACAGTAATACAAGAAAGAAAAAAAGAACACATGATCATCTCAATGTATATAGAAAAAGCACTTAACAAAATTTAACACCCTTTCATAATAAAGACACCCAGCAAAATAGAAGTAGATGTGATTTTCCTTAAGGCAATAGAGGGTATTTATGAAAACTCCACCGCCAAAATCATACCTCTCCCCTAAGATCAGAAATAAGACAGGCTGCCCATTTTCACCACTTCCATCCATTTCACCAAAAGTTCTAGCCAGAGCAATCAGACAAGAAAAATAAAAAGCAACCAAATTGGAAAGGAAGTAGAATACATAAGAGGGGTGCCTGGATGGCTCAGTCGGTTAAGTGTCTGCCTTTAGCTCAGATCATGATCCCAGGGTCCTGGAATTGAGCCCACATCAGGGTACCTGCCCAGCAGGGAGTCCTCTTGTCCCTCTCTCTCTATGTTCCCCCCACTCATGCTCTCTCTGTACCCTCTTTCTCTCTCTCAAATAAATATTTTTAAAAAAGAATACGTAAGAAAGCTAGCAAAGCTAACAAATGCAACCAAGTTGCAGGGTATGAGATCAGCATAATACAATCAGTCATAATTTCACATGCCAGCAATGAACCATCTTAAGAGAAAATTAATTTCATTCCCAATAGCATATAAAAGGATAAGATACTTTGAACAAGTTAAACTAAAAAGGTGAAATACACCAAAAATTACAAAACATTCCTAAAATGAATAGCTAAATAAATGGAATGTCCTCCCATGTTCCTGGATTCAGAGATTTATTATTGTTAACATAGTACTACCCAAGCAAAATATAGAATGAATGCAAACCCTAGCAAAATTCCAAAAACCTTTTTTTCTTCAGAAATGAAAAAGTTAGTCTTCAATTTATCATGAAATTTCAAGGGTCTCCAAATAGTGAAAATATACTGAAAAAGAAGAGCAAAGTCAGAAAACTCACATTTCCCAATTTCAAAACTTACTATAAAGCCACAGCAATCAAAACAGGGTACTGGCATAAAACAGACATACAGAACAATGGAATAGAACTGAGAGCCCAGAAATAAATCCACACACCTATGACCTAGTGATTTTCAGTAAGAGTACCAACTCCATTCAACAGGAAAAGAATGGTCTCTTCAATAAATGGTACTGGGGCAACTGGATTTTAGATGGAGAATGAAACTGACCCCTACTTCACATAATACACAAAAATTCACTCAAATTAGATCAATTCTCTTATTTTAAGAAAAACTAAAATTTCAAAAAAGATAAAAATAAATAAAAACATAAAACCTCTTAGAAGAAAACACTGGGTCAATTTCATGACACTGGATTTGGCAATGGATTCTTAGATATGACATTAAAAGTGTGAGCAAAAAAAAAAAAAAGGAAAAAAAAGCATGACTTGGACTCGCTCAAAATTAAAAACTCTTACGCAAAGGATATTACCAAGAGAATGAAAAGACAATCTACAGAATGCAAGAAAATAGTAGAAAATCATCTGATAAGAGTTTAATATTAAGAATATATAAAGAACTCCTACATCTCAAGAACAAAAAGACAAACAATCCAATTAAAATATGGACAAAGGACCTAAGGAGGTATTTTTCTAAAGAAGATATGCAAGTGGCCAATGAGCACATGAAAAGATAGTGGACATCATTAGTCACTAAAGAACACAAATCCAAACCACAGTGAGCTACACTTCACATCTGCTAGGATGGTGGGAAGAAAATAACCAAAGTTGGTGAGGATGTACAGAACTGGAACCCTTGTTCATGGCTGATGGGGGTGTAAAATGATATGACCAACGTGGAAAACAGTCTGGTGGCTCCTGACATAACTAACCATAGAACTACCATATGTCACAGCAATTCCACTCCCAGGTGTATTCTCAAAAAAAAGAAAGAAAAGAGGGACTTCAATACTTGTATGTCAGTTCACTGCAGCATTATTCACAACAGCCAAGAGGTAGAAACAACTCAAGCGTCCATCCACAGAAAAATGGAAAAATGAAATGTGCTGTTATGTACACACTGGCATATTTTTCCACCAGAAAAAGAAGTTCTAATACATGCTACAATACAAACCTTAGAGACATTAATGCTAAAAGTGAAAAAAAAATCAAAGACAAAAGGACAAATATTGTGTAATTCTATATTTATGAAATACTAGAATAGGTAAATTCACAAAGACAAAGTACCAGGGGCTGGGAACATGGGGGGGATAAGGAGTTATTCCTTAATAGGGGGATAGAAACTTCTGGAAATAATGGTGATAGTTGCACAACACTGAATGCAATTAACACCCCCTGAAGTACACATGTAAAACTGGTTAAAATGACATATGTTCATGTCACATAAAATCTGTAAAGAGAGAATTCTAAGTAGTTGCTCCATGCAGAGTGGAGGAGGAGGCAGGATGCATCCATGGGGGAGGGAGGGGACATGGGGGGGTTCTGATAGGGCAGGGGAGGAGTCTGGCTTTCATTCTGCAAGCAAGGGTTTTAAGGAGAAAAGTGACAAAATCTGTTGTCTTAGATACATCATGACAACAAAAGTGACAAATTACAAAGCTGCAGTCAGGAACATCATAAATTATTGCAGTGGGAGAGTGGGAAGAAGAAAAGGAAATGGATCTCCTTCCCCCTTTTCCTATCTGTGGTGTTTCTAGTAATTCTGGAGAAGGTAGGTACACTCCACAAGCCATGGGACAGAGGTGGGGGATGGGCAGGGCAGGAGAGAAAGAAGAGAACTGGTAAGGACATGCTCTCAATAAAGAAGTTCCCACCAGAAAAAGCAAAGCTGCACAAGAGCAGGTGACCAGCAGGGGCCCACAGGAGGAGATGGGCCGAAAGGAGGAGGGCAGGAGGGGTTCCCAGCTCAGGTCCGCAGCCCACCCTCAGATTCCATCATCTTGGCTCCTACGGAGCACACACACACTGAGCCCTCATTATTTATGGGCAAGGAACTGTGAGACGCCTTGGGAAGAACTGAAATGAACCATAAACTCTAATCAGTCCTCCAGGAACTTAAAACCTAGGGTCAGGCCATAACAGCAGCAGCCCAAGAGGAACGAAGGAAGGCCAGGGTAGAGAGGGGGAGGGGAGAAGCCACAGCTCCAGAAGAGAGAATATTTGAGTTGGGCCTCGAAGCTCAAAGGGTCAGTAGGCCCTAAAGAGGTGGAGATGGAAAGGGGAGCATTATAAGCCGCAGGGGGCACACATACATAGCCAGAGGGGTGATGGAGCGCAAACCTACACCCAGATCCAAGTCTCCACAGACACAGGATCAGCACTTCCACCAGGGGAGCAACAGGGTGGAGCAGGGGGTCCACACTTGGATTTAGGGTGCAGTCCTGCAGAGTACCAGGACCACACTCGGACTCGGGATGCAGTGCTGTGGGGCACAGGGTCCACGCTCAGACCTGGGGTGAGGAGTGTGGGGTCCACACTTGGACCCGTGGATGCAGAGCACGGGAATGTACACTCTGACACAGAGTATCACAGTGCAAGCCTGAGGTCTACACTCGGATCCCGAGCACAGCGGAGTGGACCCCGGACATAGTAGTGTGGAGCACAGGGTCCGCGCTCAGACCCAGGGTGCAGAGCAAGGGGTGTGCACTCAGACCCATGGTGTAGAGCAAGGGGTCACCACACAGACCTAGGGAGCAGAGCACAGAGTCCATACTAGGAACCACAGGTGCAGTGACACGGAGCACAGGGCCCAGACTCAGACCCAAGGGGCGCATCAGTACCGAGCACAGGATCTACACCTGACACAGGGTGTGGCAATGCAGATAGAGCCCATGCTGGGACCTCAAGTGCAGCGACACTACAGGGCAGAGGGTCCACACTTGGATCCAAGATGCAGTAGTTCTAAGCACACAGTCCACAACAGGACCTGGGATACGGGGTGCAGGGCTCAGCTCAGACCTGGAGGTCCACACTAGGACCTAGGGTACAACTCTGCAGAGGGAAGCAGTGCAGAGCACACACTCTGCGCTCTGAGGGAGGGTGCAGCAGTGCAGAGCACAGAAGTCTACACCCGTACCGAGGTCCAGCAGATCATTTCCAGGGTACCGACACAAACTTGCCTCCCAGGCTCTTCACCACATGCTCCTCAATGTGCTGGGCAGGGACCAGGAGCAGCAGAGATCTCGGGGGGAGCTGATTAGAAAGGCAGGTTCTGCAGCCCTGGCCTCAGCCCGGGCCTGCTGCATCGGCACATGTTCACCACCACCCTCAGATGATTCGGAGGTTCTTTAAAATTTGAGGAGAAACCTGCTTCATACTTCAGTATTTCATTTAGGATCCTTTGAAGCAGATAGTAGCATTTCTACTCTCCATATGAAAAACTGAGGCTTAGTGATAGTATATATATTGTCTAAGACAGAAACTACGTTGGCATTCAGATCCAGGTAGGTCTGATTCTGAAATCTGTACTCTTAGGCGTATCACGTGGTAGCACCAAAACCCCATGAAATGCATGCAACATACATGGCAGTATTATTGTCATATTATCAAGACAGTAATTAAAACAGCAAGTCCTTGGGAGCCCTGCACTCTGCATCAGACACGGGCCTGTGTTGGACACACGCACTCTGCTCAGATCCTGGTAAGCAGGGCCGGGGGGAGGCCGCAGGAAGCCCAAGAGCCCCTTTGTAAGGCTTGGCCACCTCTGCCATCTGTGTGATGTTCTCCTAGGGCAGCTCCAGCTCCTCTCCCGACTGGCTGGAGTTAACAGTAACTTTCAGTCCCGGCCTGGCTGATTCCACAGGGCGAGGGAGACCGCTTCCTCCTCCCAGCTCACACGGCCCTGGATGGAAACAGCAGCCCTGATCAAGGTGCACGTTCTGCTCTGTCCGCTCAGAGGCTCAGCAAGCAGAAACACAGAATGACAAGAACGTATCTCGTGTGCTCTGCCTTAATGAGAAAGCAGCAGGTGGTTATGAAACACAACAAAGCAAATCCAAAGGGAGGAAAAGGGGCTTTACTGGCTTTTGCTAAGCGGTGGCATTGTCAACCCTGATCCAAGTCCAGTTTGGTGGCATTGTCCACAGCCTGGGCACCAAGCCAGATGAGGAGGCAAAGCACACAACATCGCACAGCACAGCTGGACCAGCTGTATTCACTCTGAGTTAGACACTTGATGGCATTAACTCACGGCCTGCAGCTGGTCATGGAGGATATCTGGGAACTCCTGAGATAGGCACAGAAGTCCACAACATGCCCATCTAGAAAGAGCAGCCAAATAAAAGGTTTCTGAAACAAAGAAGGGCATAGCTAAAGCATCCTTAACTCAGGAGTCCAACAGGGGGATGGCAAGTCAAGGCACAGTGGGCGCCGGTAACTCCCGTTTCTTCTGCTGGGATGCTGGTCCCACTCCCACTATATGGCCCATTCAGATTCATGAAACTTTCCCTTCAACTATCCTCCCAGAGAGGACCAGGTACTCTGCTCTTTGCACCCATATCACCTTTACCACACTGTGTTCCTAAGAATTTTCTCATAAAAAATAGCTACAGAGCTTATGATCCAGCATTTCTACTCTTAGGTTTATATGTGACAAAACCATATAAATATGTGCACCGAAAAGACACATACAGGGGCACCTGGGTGGCTCAGCAGGTTAGGTGTCTGGCTCTTGATTTCACCTCAGGTCATAGACTCAGGGTTGTGAGTTCAAGCCCCACATCGGGCTCCATGCTAGGCATGGAGCCTGTTTAAGATATATTTTCTCTCTCTCTCTCTCTGTCCCCACCCTCCACCCTTATTCCTTCTTCAAAAAAAACAAAAAACAAAAAACAAAACAAAACAAAAAACATAAAAAACAGACACATACAGCAATATTACGCAGCATTCTTAGAGGATAGCCCCAAACAGAAAATAACCCAAAGGCCCATCAACAGAACAAGTTGGGGTATATTCATACAACAGCACACTATACCCCAACATAATAGACCTCTCCCACATGGAACCACACAAATGAACATATCACCAACATGAGGTCAGTGAAAAGCCAGACACAAAAAAGCACAGACAGTAAAAGTTATTCATGTCGAGTTCAAAAGCAGACAATACAACCAATGGTATTAGACTCTGGGGGAGAAGGAGGGACAGGGAATGAGCAGGGACACCACAACGACTCCTGGGGCACGGCTACTGTTCTATTTCCAATCTGAGAAGTGGTTACCTGAGAGAATTCAAAATTTCACAGGTACACAAGGATAGTCAATATTTCATTAAACTGTAGTGTAATTTACACATTTTTCTGACTTTGTTTTAATTCAATAAAAAGATCATCAAAAATAGCCACCCTTTACTGAGCAAATATTATGGAACAGTCCCAGGTAGGGCAGTGTGCACCCATGTGTGACCTCACTGAACTCCCTCCACCAACCCTGCTTGGTGGACACTGTCTTCATTTTCCAGATGGGCACTGGGGGCTCCAGGCCCTTGTGACATGTGGCCTATGTCATTCAGTACCAGGACTTAAACAGAGGGCTTTCCCACACTAAAGCCTGTATGATATTTTACTGCACTGTGGACATCAGTAATCATCTGTCCACCCTGACTCGACATGAGCCCCTTGAAAGCAGACCATAACCTGCCTGTGTTCTGCTTGGCATCCCCACGACCTGGCAGAGGACTGAGTAGATCACAGGAGCCCTCTACTAGGGCGCAGACACTGTGCTGCACACTGTTCCTTGAGTTTCTCCCTAGGTCTTCATCAGGACTCTGTTATTACCTCTGCTCTATGCATGACAACATGGAGACACGAATCCGTGGACGTGTGAATAAAAGAACGAATGAGATGTGGAGGGCTCCTCCACCCTCAAGGACCCTGGGCAATAAGACCGGGGCTGAGGACATCTTCCAAGTTTGTACCTGCCTCAACCCATGGGTCCTGCAAGTGCTTTCCTGGTTAGACTATTCTCAATTAATTTTAAAAAATTGGGGATCCCTGGGTGACGCAGCGGTTTAGCGCCTGCCTTTAGCCCAGGGCGCGATCCTGTAGACCCGGGATCGAATCCCACGTCGGGCTCCCGGTGCATGGAGACTGCTTCTCCCTCTGCCTATGTCTCTGCCTCTCTCTCTCTCTCTCTCTTTCTCTATCATAAATAAATAAAAAACAAAAAAAAAATTTAAAAAAATTGATCCCAACTTCTCCCCTGTTGAAGCTTGAAATGCCAGAGAAACCCCACCAACCATGAGGGCACTTGCTCTAAGACACGCCATAGGCAAAGCAAAGGCGTCTTCAAGCCCCCAGCTGGCTGTGCCAGCCACCTCCCACCGATTCACCACTTCCACGCTGGACAAACTGGTTAGTCCCCAAACCAACCTAAAAGGAAGGCACACGTGACCTTGTTTAAAATCCACCTTGAAATGGGTAATCAAACTGATACAAAAGCCCAGAATTTCAACTACGGACTGATAGTCTCCTTATCAACTAACTCCATGGCATTTTTTTAAATGGCATCTTCTAATTTATATATACTCTCAGAAGGTGCTAGAATGTTCCTGAAATTTCCTCCTGGTTTCATTTGCTTGCCAATTTGGTTACTTTCTTCCCAGGCAACTGATACCGAACAATCTTGGCAATCCTTTAAAAGAGAATGGAAATCCATCTAATGCCATATTTTTTTCTTTAAATAAAACATTTCTGAGAAAACACTATATTTTTTCTATTTTCTAGAAGATTCTCCAGAGGTTTGTAATTCGTAGTTGGTGTCTGATCTGCAGCAATCCACTGGCATACTCAATGATAAGAAAAGACTTACTGGACCATATGCTCATTCTCTTCTTGTGGTTAAAAAAAAGACTGCAAAGTCTGACCTAATTTTTCTTTTTTTTTCTTTTTTTTTTTTTACAAATAAACATTAATAAGTGGAACTCACAGCATTAGGTTGCAAAGTTGGTGACCACGGAAAACCCAGAATTTCCTTGGTTTCTTGGAATTCCTGGTTTTCTGGAATGCTTTCAAGTGTCATTGATGAAATCCCTGCATTATTATAATCCCAACTTTGTTTCCCCATTTATAGAATTAGGAAAATGCTGATTCTCAAATGCAGATGTAAAAGGAAAACATGAATGTTAAAGTGCCTTGTAAACCACAGAGCCCCTACACAAGGAGGGGAGCCCTCGTCATTTGAATCACAGGGATGTGCGTGACCTCCTTCCTGGTTCTGAATGTCCACCCTGGGTTATGGTCCTGTCCATGACTCGTCCCTTCCAACATGCCATTAAATTCCAAGACTTGAGCTTCTCTCCAAATAAGTATCTGACACGGTCCTGAAAGAAAGTGTCTATAGTCCATTCCAATACACACATACAATTTATTAAAAAGGTTAAAATAGGCAAATCAATACTAGTTACTATTGAGTGACTGGTACCTTTCTAGCAGAAGTACAGAGAAACACATGGGAATAATAAACATCCAATGGGAACTGTGGCTTCCCTGGGTGGAGGGGGAGGCTCTGATGGGGTTTTTATATACAGGGCCACCAAAGGATCCCAGCCCTTAGGTGGGCAGTAAATACATGACTCATCATTCTTTATATGATCTTTATACCTTTCTATTATATCTCAAATAATTCCTGGTAAATTTTTAAAAACCCACTCTATCAAAAAGCCATTAATCATGTGTTAGTTTTATTTTCATTTGTTCATTCAATACTCACTGGTACCTATTCTTAAGTCAAGCTATGTTCATTGCGGAGACAGGGAACACATAAGTAATTTAGACCAGTTCCTGCCCTTAAGGAGCTTAGGGCTGATGTGGGGGATGGCAAAGGGGGTGGGGGAGAAGAAGAGGAAGGAGGAGAGGATGGAGAAGGACAGAGGTGTGAGAGAGAGAGAGTGAGAGAAAAGGAAAGGGAAGGGGACGGGGTGGGGGGGTGGTAGGGGAGGGGTGGCAGGGGAGGGGAAGGGGTCCAGGGGCTAGGGGGCAGAGGGGGACAAGAGGAGAAAGAAAGCGGGAGAGAGGGACAGATAGTAGGAATCAGACCACACTCTGTGGGGGCAGGTGACCAGGGCTGAGCTGGGCAGCCAGGGGTGGGTGTAGAGGAAAGGCTGCGGGAAGAAGAACCATGCTCTCGAAGGATCGCTTCATGACCCCAGCTCTGATCCCTCCACCCTCTTCATTTTCACAGAGAAAATGGAAGCCAAGGAGCTGCGCCTGGAATTCACACACCCTGGCTCCCAGCAATGACCCTTCACCGTACCCTCAAACCACTCGTGCTGATAAAATGAACTTCACATTTACCTAGTTCAGACAGCCTATGCACTCCAGAGTCTTCCAACTAAGTCCTACGTCCTAAATAGCCAGAATCACCTCTGTTTTCCAAGGTGGGGGTGGGGGCAGTTCCCATTCACTTAATGCCTTGCTTCCCCCAGTACGCCTGGCATTTTATCTGGCATTTAACAAGAGCATAAAAATGTCTCTTGCATAAATCTCAATCAATGAATGAAAGATAATTCAATTCAACAAGCAATGCTCTTATGTACCAATTAAGAAAAAAATCTGTGCACTTCAAAATTCCACCCAGAAATACCTCACATTCTACTATCTTGCTGCCCCCAATACCTTGCCCCATTATCCACACAGCTATCTCCATAGAACAGTAGTCAGACCAAGTCCACATCTCTCGAAACCTTGGGTGGCTCCAACAACAGTAATCCCTCAGCCTTCCTTAGGAAGGCCCCGTGATACCTTTCCAGCCTCATAGCCCACTAGATCCCACCAAAGTTCCTCCCGCTACAGTCAGCATCTGACAGGCCACCCGTGCCCAGGCTCCACTGGGCCAGCAATCTTTCTCCATCTACACCAACCAAGGTTCATCCTGACCATCAGCCCAAATGCAGTTTTCCTACGTTTCCAGAAGACATTTCTGCTTTTTGCAGTGATGACTTTGCTCTTCATCCTAAAACAATGGCTGAATTCCTCTTCCAACTATAAGCTACTTGTGGGTAGGAGAACCAACCCCCTTTCTTACACAGCACACCTCCCCAAACAGTTCATTACAAATGAGGGGAATATATGTATGTATTGGACAACTTCTCTCTTCTATTTATTTTGAGCCTACTGACTGGTAAGTCCACCTTGGTAAATCAGAACTGACTTTGTGCCCTTAGGGACATGGGTTTTAGAGCGCTGTATGGTACTGCTCCAGTTAAGGAAATAATAAAGAGATACTTGGATTTTTTAAAACCAGTAAATTGCGAAGTTGGAAAAATCCTAGGTAGTGAAGCAGGAACAATGTATCTTAAGAGACTAAGTCCTCTCTCCTCACATGTGAGTCTATATTCAAATTTAAAGGATGATTTTAGCTCAGCAGTGCTCAGCAGTGGCTACAAAGCCAACTTTATTGTTCTATTTTTTAAGGGCAAGGGAGGAACCTCTACTTATATTACTTGTGTTGCCCATTCATTTATCGAATTTATTCACGTTTAAGCATTAAACGCTCTCAACTTTTGTTTCCATTTCAGAGTACACGTATGCATTCAAATGCTATTGGGCGCCCTGGGGGAACAAAGCATCCCGACAGATAGACTCTTACAAGGCAAAGGGTTAATGGTAACCATGGCAACCGCCTCCAAGAATAGCATCATCGGCAGCAGCATTCATGCTGGGGCCCTCGACAGAATGGTTATAAATATACCTATTAGCAGCCTGAGCTGAATCTTTAAACAGCACTGTTGGGAGAAAGGATGCCTAAAAATAGATCCACACGCTTGCATTTGAAGACGTGTCCTCAGAAACACTGCATCTCGTGCACACACACACACACACACACACAGAATAATTTTTAATTTTCTTTTTTCCAAGTGCCAAGGAATGAATGTTGGAAGCACACAATAGATTGTGGGACATTTTATGACCTTCCTCTTTCACTATAACATTCCAAAAACAAGCCCCCAACACATAAAGGGCAGCTTTTAGGGGGTGCTGGCTCAAGTCTGCTCAAGTCACTACCCACACACCCCACAGAGCAGGGCAACACTCCCAGTGGGCTCCATGTGGGAACAACTGGTCCAGCAATGACCACATGGGGAGGACGATAGGCAAGGGTGCACAGCATTTCCAAGAAAGGGGGTGCCCCACCCCTGCTCTTGCTTCCCACCTGGGTTAGAGGCCACTGCTTCAGTGCAGCACTCCCCTCCTTCTGCAGGCACATCTTTATCCATGTTCCAACTAACGCATAGGTTATTTTCTGCTAGGAGCAGGGGCTCAGAGCCAGAGAGCTGCAGTCTTGAATTCCAGCTTAGCCACATTATTAGTTTACTGGCATAAATATATCAGCCTCTCCAAACCTTCCTTTCCTCATTTATAGAGGGATGATGAAATGCCTAGATCAGAGGGCTGCTGGAGGAGTAAATGGGAGAGCACAGGCAGATGCCTGGCAGCACTCAGCTTCTGAGCCCTCCTCCTCAGCCTCCCTGTTCCCACGGAACAGAACCCTCTGGAAGGCAGGGCCCACACCACCCGAGATATGTGTCCAAGGAGCGCATGCCCAATACAAAAGCAGGGGTTGGTGCATTGAGAGGATGAGTGGCCACAGCTCTGTCCAGGGCTTGAGGCCACAAATACAGAACAGAACTACCCCCAGGCCCACCTGTCACAATTCCTCCATCATTCCATCAAAGACGAGATGAAGCAGTATTGTGTCTAGATATCTGTCCCCTACTCCCTTCTCTGCCACAGCACAGTGGGGCTAAATCCCCCATTCCCATGCCCTGCACCCACGCCTCCATGGCTCTAGCACTCAGAAGCTCGGTAACACCATGCAGTGCCCTCACCCCCCCCCCCCCCCGCAGCTGCTTGCTCCTCAGTACCATGCCTGCACACCTGAGCCTTCCTGCTGTGCCCTGCTAGGACTCTGACCACTAGAGGCACCAGCCTTCTCTTCTCTATCACCTGCCCCTTAGAGAAAATGTCCTGGACTCGGGGAGCTCCCTGCCAATGGATGTGAAAGGTGCAATATTTGCATAGGTTTAGCCCATCTCTATAAGGATCTTAAAATCTCTTCAACCCACCCCTCTACTGGGTGGAAAATATAGTGAGCTCAGGTTATTTTCCTTTTTATGATGGAGAGAGGTAAACCATGAAGAGGAGAGGTAATCTATGGAGGAAGAAGTCTTGTAAAACCCTAAAACCAAATTCATTCACTACAGGAATTTAGACATAAGTGTAGGATTTATAGAGCTCACCTTGACACCATGGATGAATCGGACAGGAACATGTGTGCCCCTGAGCAGTGGCTGCTGGTGTGTAGATCCCAGTCATGTATACTGTGCCTGTGTACGTGTTTCACACACGTCTCCAGACACGCCCCTCCCATCTACCTACCTCCAGAACAAACTAACCAAATAGCCAATCTGACGCGCTTTGGAATGACAAACACCATGTTCAAGACATATTAGTTAGTTCTGGAGTGGGAAGGCAAGACAAGGAAAGACATTAGAGAGTTTGCTTATATGCTATATACTGAGTCAGCTGTACCTTTCATGTTGGATTTCTTTGGAAGACAGGCCGACAGTATGCTAAGAATCCATGAGCTCGGGGCACCTGGGTGGCTCTGTCCGTTAGGCATCTGCCTTCAGGTCATGATGCCGGGGTCCAGGGATCGAGACCTGCACTGGGCTCCCCACTCAGTGGGGAGTCTGCTTCTCCCTCTCCCTCTGCCCCTGCCCCTGTTCTCGATCTCAAATAAATAAATAAAGTCTTAGGGAAAAAAAAATCCATGAGCTGAGGAGTGTGGTATGAAACACATCATCATCCACGGACCCAAACTCATAGGTGTGTAACAAATCTTAACATTTTTTCCTATTTACTTACACACGTAGAGCCCGTAAGTACCCCTGCCTTCTTCCTCAGAGGTAACAATCATCCTGAAATTCATGTGCTACTCACATATATCTTTATATACTTATCACAGGCATGTAAATATTCTACATGTTTTTAAACATGATGGAAATGTAGTCATACGAACCACTTTATTATGAAACTTACTGGTTTCCCTCAATAAATGATCATTTCAAGATTAACCACACTGATAGATTTTTATTTACTTTCATCACTTTAACTACTGTGAGTACTGCAGAGCATGGATTTACCGCATTTTATTTAAGAGTCTCTATGAACATTCGGGTTCTCTTCAGGGGTCACTACTCTGACAGCGCTGCTAGGAGCAGCCTGCGCTTGCATTGTGTTCAAGACACTCTGACGGGTCATCCAGGTTGGGCGGGGGCGGGGGGGGCACTCAAAAAATAAACCAAGCCTCAACTTCACTAAAAGTGCAAATGGTTGCACAGAACTACACTTTGGCCACAACTAAGCAAGAGTTCCTGTTTTGCTGCATCCTTGCCATTTCAAGTACTACAGAGCTATTTCAATTTTCCTACTCTAATAAGTATAGGTTTTATAATGTGAAACTGTACCTGTCCCCTCCATCTATCCAACCATCCATCCATCCATCGTTTAAATATTTAAACTATTATGTGCCAGTCACTGTGCTAAACACACTGAAGACACAACAGCAAGCAAGCAAGCAAACAAAACCACTGCCCTTTGGGAGAGCAGGCAATAAACAAAAATAAAGTACATGATGAACGCAATGTCAGGAGGGTGTGAAGTCCTGCTGAGAACAATAAAGCAGGAGAGCAGCAGGGAGATGGAGCTGCTACTCACGTCAATGTACATTTCCTCGACTGTTATTTACAAGAGAATTACTAACAATATTTAACCACGGGGTGGGGCACAGGCACCTGTCACCAAAGAGGGGCCACACAAGAACCTCTGCCTGGCCTTGCCAGCTCAGGCTTCCTCTTCTGGGCGACGCCTGCTTGGCTCCACCGCCCACGTCCCTAACTGCTGCTGCTGGATTCAAGCATCAAGGGTAATCCCTCGTACAATCCAGTCCTTTGTTGGTTAAGTGTGCTGATCACATCTCCCTTTCTGTGGATTCTCTCTCCCTCTGACTCAACTTTTTCTTCACTTGGGATATATCCTATAGACCTAACAACGCATAAAATGTCATAATACACACGTGACTTAGTTTTGCTCACGTTCTCCTTTGCAGAGTTTTGTAAAAGTGTGATGTAATCAGGCCGGCCAGCCTTTCTGGTCTGTGCTCTGTATGCCACGCTGAAGAAGCCCTGCCCCGCCCCGGGGTCACTGAGATGGTTGGTCCCCTCGATGATCTTCTAAAATTGCAAACATGTTGCTTTTTCATACTGGAATATTTATCCTATCTGATACTGATCTTGCTTATGGTATTACTGGGTTTTTCCCATATGTACAACCAAATGTGCCAGCACCATTTATGAAAAGGTTCTTCCTTTCTCCCACTGATTTATAACATCTCCCTGCCATTCCACATTCCATCAGTTCTAAAATTCTCCTAAGAAGGTTCTTATAAAACCATGTTAGGTCTGCCATCTGGCTGACAACAATTATAAAACATCATAAATAAGATGAAATTGTTTTTCAGAGATGAAACAGAGGTATTTCATAGAATTAATGAAATAAGCCAAATTTCCCCCTATGCATACAGATTTGATTTGGGGCTTTCTAATTTCTTTCATTTGTCTGTCTGTCCTTGTACATTTTATCAGACTATTCTAATTACTCTTGCTTCATAAGCCTTACTATCTCAGAAGGCAAGACCCCACAACTTGGTCACTTTCTTCTTGGCTATTCTTGCCTACTCTTGCCTCCTTCTTCTATATGAATTCTAAAATTAGCATGTCAAGTTGATTTTAAAACTCCTCTTGGAATTTTGCTAGGAATTAGAGGTAATCCACAGATCTGGGAGTAAGTCAACATCTTCAAAATATCAAGTCTTCCCATCTGCACATACAATGTATCATTTGCTATTTTATCAGGTCTACTTGCACATTTTGTGATATTCCTCATAAAAATCTTACACTCATTGTTGGATTTTTTTTTAAAGGCAACAAAGTACTGGTCACTGCCGTGAATGTGAATATTTTAAGTTGTATCTACTGATTGGCTTTTATTGGTACAGAGATATGCTATTTTTTTTATCTTAAATCAAGAAAACTTGAACTCTCTCACTAATTCTAACGATCTGTCCATAGTCTCTCAAATTTTCCACACAGACAATCCCACCATCTGTAGTTTTATTTCTCCCATTATAATTCACATATCTCTTATGTGTTTCATCTTTTCTTGTCACATCTTAAAAAGATAACGTGTCTAAAGTTTCACCTTAAAGTGTATTTCTTACAGATTTTTCACAAACACCCTTAATTAAGCTAAGACTCCCTCACAGTCTTGGTTTATTAAGAGCCATTATGAATATATGTTGTTGAGTTTTATCTTTTCTGAAACTATTAAATTTTTGTATTTTCCCTTCAATTGATTTGCTAGTATGATACAGGTCACACAGATTTTCTGGCATAGAATCATTCTTGTGTTCTGAGATAAAATCTACTTCGCTGTGACATATTATTCCTTTTATACTTATCAGGGTTTGATTTGCTACTGCTTTATTTAGCTTTTTTGCATTGTATTAAAATAATAGCCACCAACAAACCCTTTGGACCTAGGGTTTGCTAACTGCTAACTGCTTCAGGTTGTTGTGGTGGTGGTTTTCTATTTCATGAAACGTTTATCTAATTTTTTACCTCATGAAGGTATTTCTGTTTTTCTCCTTTTAATTCTTTCCTGTTGTTGCCAAGCCTCTTCGCTGGCAAGGACAAGACAAAGCAGGACCTCACTGGGCCATCTTGGCTGGAATTCCATCTTCACAATCTCTCCCTTACTGAAAACGTCACCTAAGTTCACTACTTACTACCTAAAATGAGACGGTGTATATAAAAGTTCATACAATACCTGGCATATAATACAATTGATTCAATCCAACTAACAAGTGGCTGAATGTTCAATATACTAGTTGAATTTTCAAAACCACCTCTTTTTGAGAAAGTATCAAGAATACTTTATACTTACAGAATTTATGAGGATGTATTTAGCAAATTCACCAGCTACTTAGTTCTTCTACATGGACTCCTGAACACTTTCTCTGCCTCCTGTGAAAGGCAGCACACAATGAATGCTGCCTATGCAGGAAGCAGCTGTGTGGCCACAAGGCACGTGTGACGGTCGCCACAGCAGGCACCTATCCACCCACTCATATCATAGGTTCAGTGAAGAACTAAATCCTACACTCACCCTCTCGGAGCATGTGTCCACAGGTACCATGCATGTGAGTGGGAAGACAGGGGAGGTGTATGCACATGATGACGTACACATACAGTCTTCAACTAGACTTATATTCAAGTCAATGGATCTCCATTAAAAACACATGCTCCTAGCAACAACTACTTAAAACTATTTTTAAATAACACTATGACATTTTATAATTAATTTGAGCTTTTAAGTTCCTATAAAAGTGTCACTTCCATCTTAATGATATGGTACTCCTCTATTACTGTGCCTCTTGTACTTCATAATGAATTAAGAAGCTTCTTATAGTTAACTACACCACGCTCAGAAACCACTTGCCCTGTTGTTTATAACTATAATCTTGGGCAAGTAACTTATTATCTATGAGCCTCAGTTTTGAAAAACACAGGGATAAGCACACTCATCCTGCAGGATGATTATGGTAACTAATCCAGTGAAGTACTGAGATTATCCATCACGTAACACAGGTGCTCAATAAAGACAAAGTTTCCTCCTGTTTCTATTCAAGTATCAATTTATTCTTTTCTTTCTGTATTATCATCTCTTTTTCTTGGTTCCATGTTTTATTCCACCCTGCAATATTCAACAGCAAAATAAGCAGAAAGTCCAATGGAGTGTCAAGTGCTTCCTGGGACATGAACATGGAAGCCCCTCCCCTATGCTTGCCATAATGCCACACACCTCTTATTCAATGTATACTTGAATTATTTTCTTTAGTGGGGGAAGCATATATGCTCTTAGCGTTCACACAGAAGCTCATATCTCATAAACAACTCTATTTTTCAACTGATACCTTATTCTAGGCATGAGACAGCAAGGCATAATCAATAATTCAAGGAGAGGGGATCCCTAGGTGGTGCAGCTGTTTGGCGCCTGCCTTTGGCCCAGGGCGCGATCCTGTAGACCCGGGATCGAATCCCACGTCGGGCTCCCGGTGCATGGAGCCTGCTTCCCCCTCTGCCTATGTCTCTGCCTCTCTTTCTAGCTCTCTGTGTGACTATCGTAAATAAATAAAAATTTAAAAAATAATAATAATAATTCAAGGAGACACCAAGTTGCACTGGCTAACATTGTAAAGATAAGTTGGCTGTGTCAGGGAAGAAGTGCTGTTTCAACTCCTTTGTCACAAAAGTCATAATATTTATTTATAGCTTGTTAACTTCATGGCAGGAAGATGGGGAATCAAAGAATAAATCCGAACTTACGAACATTATCGGAGTTATTTTCATCTTAACTACAAACGCCACTCTGGCCTAAATGACCATAATTACATTGATTGAAGGTAGAAAGACACACACATGGCTCAATCACCAATAACACTTCACGGTTTTAAAAGCACGTTATATTATTATTTTCATTCGATTCTCAAAATAAGCCACGGAGAGTGAATTGTATTACAGAAGAGGAAACAAACAGGCAAAGGGATACACCGTTGCTTGGGGAAAGCATATGGTGTTAGCACCCAGGACTCCAGGCCCAGACACTCATACCTAGTGCCAGACGCCAGGAGCCTCTGGGGCTGTAGGAGGCTAAGCACACACCATCTCTCCCTTGGGACTTTCAATCAATAGGGAAGGCAGCCATGCATTCATTCACTTAGGAATATTCATTGGGATCCTACCGTGTGCCAGGTGCTGGTTCAGGCGCATGGCAATGAACAAGACAGCTGAGGCCCTGTCCTTGGGAGCTCATCCTCAAGTGGGCATAGGAATGGGCCATACCACCAACAAGAGAACAAGCGGAATATGGGAAGGGAGGGAGGGAAACACCCAGACCGCTTGAGGGGTACCTCAACATTTAGTATTTATAGCTTTAGACCATTTTAATGAAACCAATCCCCTCATTCAGGGTTCCATTCTTTCAGAGTTAACTACCACTCACCAATCACAGGAATTAACCACATTTTCACTGGACTTTCACATCTGGCTTCTAGAATCAGCCAACCATATTACCTGAAGTGGTTTCTATGCCAAGTTTTGTCAGAGAAAAAATTATCGCAATGTACTTACTGTACCTGAGAAGAAACTTGAGGACTGTCCATTTATCATCTCATTCTTACTACCTAGAGACATTTAATGTACCTCTATGCCATAAAGTGTTCACCAAGACTCAGAACGGTGAGAATCCCACAGGCAGTGCACCTAATAGCCCACGGTCACAGCATCTCACTGAGAACCTCTCATCTACCCTGACTCTGATCCCAGCCCTAGGAGGCTCCTCCAGAAAAAGCCTTCCTTTTCGGGGTGTGCCTTCCAGCTCTCTTGATGAAATTGAGAGAAAACTTTAGGCAATTCGTTTAGAGACTCCTATCTAAAAATACTTAACAATCACCTTACAAGAGAAGGCATAAAAAGATTCATGGAACTGGTACATTCAGAGTCCTGAGCCCAAGATGAATGATATTAATGATATAATAAACACCACAAATAGAGTTACTCTCTGTTTTTCTATTTATTGTTGCAATCTGTTCATATTTTATTGGGATTGCAAATTGCTAATTTACAGACACTATTTACATCCAAGTCCTATTGATTAGGTTTCCGGAAGGTGTTTCCCCATTTGGGAGTGGTTCTCCTATTAAGTTCACTACATCCAAAACAGAAACAGTACAGCAGTAAATCTTCTCCATTTTCCGTACTTTACTGTGCTAAAACAATTTGTCTGGTGGAGCTAAATGACCTCATATATGAAGACACTTTCCAGGTGGCAAGCCCAATTATGCTCACACTCCTGAGAGCAATGGTACAGTCAGCCCCTGACCCCTCTTCATTGTTCTGATCTCCCCACAAACAGCAAGCAGTGGGGCCCACCAGCATGGTCAGAGAGCCCTAGATGACAAGCCAATACCGAACAGACTGGGAAGTTCTAAGTAACTCCTGGTTCCTCGGCACTCAAGAAGGAGTACAAATATTGTTCTCTTGGATCAGCGACTGGGCTTCCACGTGTTCGGTTGGGAAGTGGGGATCAAATGCCCACCACAAAGGGCTGCAGTGATGGTTAAAATGTATATAAATTGTCATCTGCCAAGGTGGTTGGCAAACACTGATTAATCCCCTGCTCATCTCATCCAAGTGTTTGTTCAACTTGACTGAGTACACAAAGCACAAGTGAAAACCCTAACGAACCAACGTGAGGGGGACGCCATAGTGCGCTGTACGCACACATTTGTAGACAGGTAGGAATTCATATACAACACTTTATAAACTCTAAAAGACTCCAGGCCAGGTGAGAAGAGAAAATGGGAGAGCAGCCTTGCCAGGGTTCAAAACTTGCAGCCTGCCATGCAGTGGCGAGGTGCCATGAGACCCATGGGCAGGAGGTCTCTGTGGACTCCTCTGGGGACAGGTGCCTCACACCCGTGGCAGCAGCACAGCAGTCATAGTAACGGGCAGGTGTACTGAGGACTTCACTGTTCCAGGCACTACTGACAATGAACTCTCTACTTGTATTTCCTCCTTTGATCATCTCAATGCCCACGTGTCTATATATTATTACTATCCTCAATTTACAGAGGAGGACGTTGAAGCCCAAGAGTTACTTGGGGTGGATGCTAGCTGGATCAAAGGAATCCACTGGAAGTATCCCTGAGAGCTGCGGGGATGAACCAGGAGAGGTGAGGAGACCATCAAGACATAGAGGGGGAGGTGTAAAGACCAAGAAGCAGAGTAAAGGCCGTGAGAGATGGTCCTGGGACCCGGGAACCAAGAGAAGACAGACTTTCCACGGGGCCCCAGGGGCATGGCAGCAGCTCTGCCCTCTGCTGCTGCCCCTTCGATACTGTTTCCTACTAGTTTTGTCTTTTTTCGGTCACTTAGATAAAAACAAAATAAGCAAATTCCTTTCAGTTCTGGGGTCTCCAGGGAAAGCTTACCTGAAAGAAAGCAGAGCTGAAATCTTAAGTGACTTGTACTGATACATGAAATCAAAACCAGTAAGACAACATTTAACAAGGATTAGTCTAACTCCCACATCTGGTTTGCAAAAACCCAACTGCACAGGGACAGCTTAGGAGAGGCTGAGACGGACAACTGCTGATGGGATCAAGGGGGAGAAAGGCATCCCCGACGCTCCTACTTCTGCTTTGGAGGGGATGTCACCTCAGGTCACAACTGCAACAGAGCAGCCCTGCACAAGGGACACTGGGAGCTGGCTCAGACCAGGCAGGCAGGTCTGAGTTCTATTCTCTATGGACTTGACACTGTTGATAATCCCTCCTATTGGACATCCTTCCTTCCTTCCTGCATTAGCCTGCGAGTGTTGCCAGAATAAAGTACTAAAACCAGGTGCCTGAGACAACAGAAATTCATCATCTCATAATCCCAGGGGCTGGAAGTCTGAGATGGAAGTGTGGCCAGGGATGGTTCCTTCCGAGGCCTCGCTTTGACTTGGAGATAACTGCATGTTTGCACACATCCTCCCTGTGAGCATGTCCGTCTCCCAGTTCCCCTTTTGATAAGGACACCAGTCACATTGGATTGGGGCCCACTCTCAGGACCTCATTTTCACTGGACTGTGCCTATCAAAACTATCTCCAAATACGGTCATGGTCTGAGGCTCTGGGGTTAGGACTTCCATATGTGAATTTTTCGAGAGCACAATTCAACCCCTGACCATTAGTCTCTCAGTTCCTGTGACACACAAGTCTGTCATCAGCTATCTGCCCTTCTCACCACCTTCTCCCAATCACAATGACAATACTGCCTTCAAGTTGATGGCACTTAGAGCCTTATCAAAGGCCAAGTGTTCTCCCCAACGTCCAGGTATGAAGCCACCTAGCACCTCCACCTACATGTCCAGAAGCCTCCAGCTCAGCATGTCCCATTTGGCTCCTATATTCTCTGTCTTTTGGGGAAAGAAGCAGTATTCAGTGGGGGGTCAAAACCACAGGTGGTGAGACCTGAGCCATGGGACTAGAATCCTGGCCCCTGCTTCCAGCTGCATGACCTAAGGCTACTTCCTTCCCATTTCCTCGCCCATCAATGTGGACTTCCAGGCCTACTGAATATAGGTCAAGGGCTTAAAACAAGGCCTTAGACACCGCTGTGCCTCATACCTGTCAACCACTTATTAAGTAAGCTATATCTGAGTGAAGCCATTCTCCCAGGAACTCATGCTAGAAAAACATGCATTTTAGGATCAGCTTGATTTTTGAAAAGAATCCAGCTGGGATTTTGATGGAGACTGCAAAGAATCTGTGGATCAATTTAGATGGTACTGCCATCTCAACAATATGAAGCCTTCCAATCCGTCAGTGCAGGATATCTATTACTTCAGTCTTCCTTAACTGCTGTGGTGTTTTACAGTGTTCAGAACACAAGCCTTGCACTTTTTTGTTCATTTTATTGCTAATTTTTAATATTATAAAAAAGAATTGTATTCTTAATTTGCTGGTTGTTCATTTTAATTATTTACAAATACAACTGACAGATCTTGTATCCCACAACCTTACTGAACTTAAGAGTTTTAAGAGTATTTTAGTGAATTTACTTCTACACATCATGTTTTCTGCAAATAGAAATACGTTTTACTTCTTCCTTACTAACCTGGATGATTTTGATTTCATCTCCTGGTCCAATTATCCAGCTAGAGCTATTTGTACAATATAAGCAAGAATGCCAAGCATGGGCATCCACGTTTCATTCTGGATCTTAGGGGGAGCACCTTCAGTCTTTCACCACTGGGCATGATGTCAGCAGTTGGTCTTTCACAATCTTTGTCCATTTAAGAGAGTTCCTTTCCATTCCTAATGAGGTTTTGGGGTTGAGGAGTATGGGTTGTTTTATCATGAAGGGGCCTTCATAGGCCCTGGCCTGCAAATCCACTCTCCCCACAGTTGCCAGAATGACTATTCTAAAAGGCAAAGTTGACTATATCACAGCCTTCTTAGTCCACCAGACTCTGGAATTCCAGGACCATCCTCCTCACTTCCCACACTTCCCCTTTGCTTTTTGCCTTCTGACAAAAAAACCAATAGAGCGTTCTTCTATTTCTTCCATGATTTTGTTCTTTCTATCCCTGTGCTTAGAATGCAATTTCTATAACCATCTATACAGTCTAGGGGAACTCCCCTTATTCCATGCTACTATTCTATGTACATGGATATCCTCACAATTATAATATTGAATATAATTTTATGCTTTTGGGTCTCTCTTCCCCCATAGACAACCAGCTTCATTAAGTATGATCTTTGCCTTGACCTTAGTCTCCCCAGCATCTAACACAGTGCTGAGCACAGAAGGTGGAACAGACAGTACTGAGTGAATGAATGACTCACCAAATCAATCCTTTACTTTATCAGCAGTGATTTCTCTAAAGCATAAACTTGAATATAACAATCAAATGCTAAAAGCCCTCCAATAGCTGCTGATAGCCTTTAGGATAAAGTCTCAATTTCTTAACGTGGCACAGAAGACTCCCCACAATCTGCCCCAGCCTCACATCTCCCTTCCCATCTTTGCTGCACACTCAGCTCTCAACCGCACAACCACTCCCAGCTTCTCTAACACCAGCACTCTTTCTAGTCTCTCCACTGTCCCTACGCCACACCCGTCACACTGAACTGACTTGCCTGTCGTTCCCTACTGTTCACTTGGAAACCATGCAATCTTTTTTTTCAAGAGCCAGCTCAAACATCACCTTTGAGCTCTGTGTAAATCTGTTTATACAGCTGTCTGCTTTGCATGGATGTTTCAAAGGCACCCTATGCTCCCCAAATCTACAACTGAACTCACAACAATCTCTACCCTGCCACCGCAAGTAAAAGAGAACATCTTTCTTTCCCACATCTCCCTGCTCAACAGTAACTCCACTATCATACCAAATACCTGCGTTAGAAACGTGTCTCCTCTCTACACACCCTCCATCACCATGTGTGACCTTTTCGGGGGGTCTCTGAAACCCATCCATTTCTCTCTGGCTCTATGCAATCAATCACCTTACCCCAAGCCATCACTGTTGTCCCAGTCTAGTGTAACAGCCTCCTAATGGATCCCTGTCTCAACACTGGCCTCCCTCCAAACACCACGCCCCACAGGGAGCTGGGGAGCAGGTCTCATCTCCCTCCCCCAACTGCAACCTTCGATCCACAGGCTCCTCATTCTCCTGATGATCAACACTAAAGTTCAAGTGGCCTCCAGAGCTGCACATCCATGGTTCCCCAACCACCACTCCAGCTTCTCAGCCCCTCTTACCTCTGCCCTAAACACTTGTCCTCGCATCACTTTCCTTAGCTCTTACTCATCCTTCTGGACCTCAGTGCCTCCTCAAGAACACCCTGTCTGATACCCAGTCTATGGCCTCACAGAATGAGTCTTCATAGTTTTCATCTCAGTTTGAAATAATACCCTCATGTGAATGGGAGTGCTATGTCTATACACTACCAGCACCTGAGAGAAGGCAGCGTCCTTAGGCATCAGCTGTCCAGCACAAGGCTGGCACAGAAAAAGCACTCAATATTTAAGTGAAAAAACTTAAGTGAAATCTTTACTCATTGCAACTGTCAAGGAGAAATAATGCTCTCTTCTTCGGGTTCCATAATCCATGTCAAAGTTCTAGCCAAGCATGTGGATTTATCTTCTTAGAATACTGACAGATTGCCCCCTACTGGACTGTGAGTCCCACATGGATGGGAAGCCCATGTTTTCATCCAAGGATACTTGGCATATGCAACAATTATCTCACTACTAAAAGATCTCCCTTCTTGGGGACGTGGGTTCTAGGGGCTATAGTTTACAAGGGCCAAAATTCTCATTGGTCAACATGGGGCAAGGACATCTGGATGGGTTTCTAAACCAGGACTGCTTAGCTTAATGAAAGAAAGGCTGAGAGAAGGGCAGCCCTGGTGGCTTAGTGGTTTAGCGCCGCCTTCAGGCCAGGACGTGATCCTGGAGACCAGCAATCAAGTCCCACATCAGGCTCCCTGCACGGAGCCTGCTTGTGTCTCTGCCTGTGTGTGTCTGTCTCCATGAATAAATGAAAGAAGGAAGGAAGGAAGGAAGGAAGGAAGGAAGGAAGGAAGGAAGGAAGGAAGGAAGGAAGGAAGGAAGGAGAAAGAAAGAAAGAGAGAGAAAGAGAAAGAGAGAGAAAGAAAGAAAGAAAGAAAGAAGAGAAAGAAAGAAAGAAAGAAAGAAAGAAAGAAAGAAAGAAAGAAAGAAAGAAAGAAAGAAAGAAAGAAAGGTTGGTTGGGAGAAGGGGGGAACCCCCCCTCTGTGTTAGAAATCTCTACTGTAGAAATCTCTACTATCAACCTAGACAAGCCCTGGAAGGAGGGACCAGGGCATGGAAGTTGTAGATGTTCACATAAGGAGGAACATTAGTTCCCATCACTGGTCAAGACCAAGCAGAGATCCCCCTCTATCCCAGCCATCGTCTCTAGTGCTCTACAAAGAATCCCTCTATGCAGTAAAGACTACACTGAATTCTTTTAATTCAGTATTCCTTGAGCACCTATTGCATGAATGCTAGGAATAAAGAAAACAATATAAGAGAATATCCACAGAGCACCCTGGGGAACCTTGCAGATGACAGTTTTAATCACTTCCAAGCTTTAGATAAGCAACTCTTTGGCCAAAAAGATAAATTTCTTTGGGTCTGTTGACATGTGACCCCCCCCCGACAATCAATCAATGCCCAAAAGAACAGGCTAGCTAAACCAATTGAGTGTATAATTTGGTTCCTGCAGCAGCTGCCAGATTGATTGGCAATGCCTAACAGGAAAAGGGGCTATGTACTAATAACAAAAAAGACATCCTGCCTTTTTGGAGACGCTTGCAAACCCTTAGAATAACTTATCTGAGAGCCACTACTTTGCAAGTGATGCTCCAGGACATACTTTGCTAACCACAGTAGTCAGTGCTTATGGCCCACAAAGGATGCAGGAAGAGGAGGAAAGCCCGGGGTTCTGGAATCAGGGAGCTCAGGCTTCCAACTCACTGTGTAATGGAAGACTGTCTCCTTCCCTCTCTGAGCCTTGGCTCACCTCTTGCCAAATGCAAAGAGTAAAACTCAACGCAAACAGGATGGCTGTGGGGACCAGATGGGTGCCCTGGGCCTAACGACAGGAGGCCCTCAACGCCCGCCATCGCCTGTTTCACAGAGACAAACATCTGGCAGCACTGTCCCAGGGGTAAGGAGCCCTGGGCATCCAGTCCAACCTGGACAACCACTAGCTATGCAACTCCTGTGGGATCACCTAACAGTTTAAAGCCTCAGTTTCTGCCACTGAAACACGAACATGGTGCTGCTTCCCTCATGAGGCTACCATAAGGCTTGAACAGAAGATGGAAACCGAGAGCTGAGTTAAACTTCTGTTGTTAGTACTGTGAGCGAAAGAACTATCTGATTATTTTGTCATGACAAATGTACTTTCTTCTAGCGTACAAGAAACACACACACACACACACTCGATTCCTTGAAAGAAATCTGAAAAAAATCTGGATCCGCACCAGGAGCCTATCGGCAGGTGGACAGAAGAACAGGACTCTGCTCCCTCGTGCCCTCTGCAAGCCACAGGAGGTGTAGCCTCACACACCCAGAAGTATGGACAGAGGCCATATTCATGTCTTACCTCCAAGAACAGAGGACAGCCCCTGATACAATGTGGGGACTGTCAGAGGACCTCCAGAATGGGGACACGGCTGAGAAAACATGTAAAGATTTTTTTTAATGTGAAAAGAAGAATGACAAAAATTTTAACATAAAAGGAAAATACCTCCAATAAAAGGATCGTAAAACCATTATGCTGCGGCCCAACTGGAAAAGCACTCCTTTTCTCTTCCAGATCCTTCCTGCTCTTCTCCCTGCAGGCAAGGGGAGGGGGTGAGCCCCACCATCAGTTGATGACAAAATGAGTGCATGGCTCTGGAAAGAGTCAAGAGCAGAACAAGACTCCATGTGACACACCGAAGCTCTAAGTGAGATGCCTGTCATCCAATTTGGGTCTAAAGATTCCATCCAAAGAAAAATCCAGTTCAAAGTGGAACTTTCAGATGCCAAATTTGCATTAGATCATAAGTTCTTTTTCATTCAATTCAGTAATTTTTCTTTAAAAAAACGGGTAGGTTCTTTTTATACCATTTTGCTGTCAAAACATTAGTGAACACAGAGAAGGAAAAAGAAACCACCTATAATCTCAAAACACAGAAATAACCCTTGTTAACATCTTGGTGTATATTATTCTGGACTTTTTCTGTGCATGCATGCAAAGGCATATATTCTGTAAGAATGGGATATCATGGATACTGTTTTGTAACACCCTTTATTAACCGTGGATAGATTTCTATGTTAATACATGTCCTTCTAGATCTTTTTTAAATGTCATCTATTATATGGATATCATGATTTCTTTAATTCTCTACTACTAGATGTCTACATCGCTTGTGATAAATCTGGTATTCTAAATAACGCTGTGACAAATGACCTGATACACATCTTTGTGCTCTAGTCCATTTCTTTTTCTTAAACTCAATATGGAATTTTGGGGTCAAAAGATTTGCACATTGTGATAGGTGAGATAATGCCCCCTCCCAACGATGTCCACTCCTAATCACTACAACCTGCCAATATGATCCCTTACAGACAAAAGGGACTTTGCAGACAGTGATCCAATTAAGGATCCCAAGATAAGATTACCCTGGAAGAATCACAAGGGCCCTTCTGAGGGAACGAGGGAAGCAGGAGAACCAGAAATTGCTGAGGAGACCTCAGCACAGATTATCCAGGTAGAGGAGACAGCCAGGACCCGAGCAACACCACCACATATGGAAGCTGGAACAGGCAAGCAAGGAGACCCTCCCCAGAAGTCTCCAGAAGGAAGGGAAGCTGTTACTTTCATTTGGTGAGTCTTCTGACCTCAAGAAATGTAATATAAGAAGTGTACATTGTTTTAAGTCACAGAGTTTATGGTTTTGGGTACAGTAGAAATGAGAGAAACATGCATTTTTACTAAATGCAGTATTTCTTTAATAAATGTTACTTCTAACATCATACATCTAAGTTAATAAATTACTTCTAAGGTAAACTATACTTGATAATTCAATACCACTGCCCCACTCTGATGTTCTGGCCAATTGGCTCTGCAGCTGCCACAGGCAAACTGTCCCCAAGAAAACAGAACTAACATTTTGAGCATTTACCACATGCCAAGTACTGTACTGGGTTGATTTCATACATTTCTTCCCCTACACTTGTACACAAGGACCGACTTCATGTGATTTTACAACTCGACAGACTATCCCCTTGAAGAAGTCAAGTGACTTGCCTCAGATTCATTTATTTATTTATTCAACAAATATTGCAAGAGCACCTACTGTTGTTGCACAGGCACTGAAGTTCCAGATACCCAAGAGGCAGTGGTGAGCATCCTATGTTCCCTGCCCCCAGTGGAGTTGGACTCCCCACGGACAGGAGAACCGGGAAGAGGGGAGCCAGGCTGGGAGTGAGTCTCCCCACTCTATTCACCACAGAACCTCAACCTCTCTTCCCTGCTCTTTCCCTTCTTCCCCATAAATCTCAGTACGTGTGGGTCACTTTAGACTTAAAAGGCCTGAATGTACTCATCACTGCATGTACCGCCAGGCCTGCAAGGACACAGGTCGGAGGGTAGGACTCTGCCTCTGTGCCGATGCATCCATGCACCTGGAACCTTGCAGTCACCAGGCCCTCTATCAACATTCAGTCACTTCTAGCCTAAGACTCCACCTCTCCCCTGCACCACATTGGTTTCCATTTCCACGTCCACAGCAATCAGAGGGCATGTTGTCTGCAAAGGCTTGCCTCCCGCCTGCCTGCCTCTTGGTCACATCTGCAGTAAGGTTTATCAGGCAGGGAAAAGAAGGGCCTGTTCTTTCAATAAAGCAGAACCTCACAGGTAAACCCAGAACTCCTTCTGAATTCCACCCAAGCCATTCAGCTAAAGGAAGGAAGGAAATCAGGTCTCTGACTCCGCAACTCCAAAGAAAACCCAGCATTGTTTGTTTGTTTTTATTTTTATTTATTTTTTGTGTATTTTTTATTGGAGTTCAATTTGCCAACATATAGCATAACACCCAGTGCTCATCCGGTCAAGTGCCCCCCTCAGTGCCCGTCACCCAGTCACCCCAACCCCCACCCCCTCCCCTTTCACTACCCCTTGTTCGTTTCCTAGAGTCAGGGGTCTCTCATGTTGTGTCACCCTCACTGATATTACCGAGCATGAATTGTAAACGAGGAGGGGGAGACCCCCAACTCTCACTATTTCCCAACCAGCCTCCCTGCAGGAGCCCACAGACGACAGCACGGAGGAGCGGTCCACTGAGAACGGGCACCCCCGTGTGCTGAAACGAGGAACTGCAAGGCTGTCCGCTGCCTACAGGGCTAGCTTTTGCTCTGTTCTCAAGCCAGAGGGAACAGGACAAGAGGCCTCCCTGATTCCCCATCAGGGAAGGGGAACAGGCACAAGGGTAACAGCCTGTCCTGAGTTTTGAAAGGACAGCAAGAAGCAAAGAGTGCCGTTATTGCAAACACACATAGAAGGACCCAGTGACGGCACACTGTGTGTGATGTTACACGTCCAGTGCCTAAATTATACTCATTTAGTCACACGTGGCTTTTCTACCCCTATTTTACAGAGGACAACTGCATAAAGGTGTCACAGCTGATACCTGAGGAGCCCTAGAGCCCATGGGAGCCCAGGTGTCCTTCATCTGAAGCCAGCTGCCTCAACCTTCCTTGATTCTTCCTTTCAGCAAGACACAACCGTCATCCGCAGGCATTCCCAGGCTGCTTACCGTGCCCCAGGCACCCTGTGAAAGTGAGCTCCACTCGGCACAGTACTCAACGGCCACCTTAGCCCAATCTCACAGGTGTAGAAGGTGCAGCTCAGAGACACGTGCGGCTTGCTCACGGTGACACAGCAGGGGTTCCCCTGATCCTCCTGCCCCAGAGGTCAATGTTCATTCAAGCATGCCACGGGGCCACCAGAATCACAACAATGGTCTGAAAATCCACACCTGAGCAATGCAAGGTCGGAGATTGTAGATATAAGCAACAGCTCAAAGTGGCAACCAGGATGTCCAGAGCTACCACGCAACACAGAGATGTTAACAAAGGAAGCCTGATTCCTGACCCCCAGCCCCCCCCCCAGTCTCCCCAGGCCAAGTGCAAGAGCCCCTGCAGCACAGAGTTTAGAGGTGTCTCTCCCTGAAGATGCCATTCTCCGCACCACTCTAGCCTGCCTTCTCCGGACAGAGGTGCCCCACCTGCCCTTACCAGACTGCCGCACCTCAGGACACCAGCCCTAGGGCATGACAGTGTATCTGTAGGTCTGAAAGTGCAAATGGTGCTGCTTTGCACCTGTAAACCCCAAGGACAATCAGGAAGGGTTGAAGTGTTCAGTTTACTACTGGAGGAAAAACCTGAATACAGGCTGTAGGGACAGGCGTACCTGCCACCTGCTTTCCAACCACACTTGTTACCTCTCCCACCCTGGGCTCCCACCACACTCAGCCCTCATCCTCCCCCAGCAACCAGGCTGTTTCGTCTTTGTAGAAGCCTCCACCTACACTTTCACCTCGTCCAGGCCTGGTTTTTCATTACTGTCTTCTTACTAGTCTGAGCTCTGTAGAGACTTGACTTGTCTTATCTGATCTGTATTCCCAGGAGTTCAGTGCATGATGTACAGGTGTCCCCAAAATATTTAATGAACAAAAGAGTAACCCATAAACTCTACATAGCCTGGCCCCACTGCCAAATTACTCAACTGTGGGAGGAGGGGAGAATCAGAAGCATGAAGGTCTGTGGATGGATGGTGGAAGAGGCTGCACAATAATGTGAATATACTCAATGCCACTGAATGTGATTTGTGAATTGTGGGGGTTTTTTTACCATAATTTAAAAACTAAGTAATTTGTTTAAACAGGGGTAAAATTATGTAGACGAGGGGCTAATGGAAGGCAAGGGTGCAGCCCCACCCTGTCCAAGACCCTCCACAGTCTCCCACCCGCACAGCATGCTGATCTACTTTGCAGGGACCCCCAAAGTCCAATTGTCTGGGTTCTACCTTAGTGTATAAGCTCCACAGAGACAGACTGACCTCTTCCAATGCTGAGAGCCCAGCCCAGAGCTCTGCACTCAGTGTACATTCAGATTAGGAGGACAGTAGCCAACAGTCATCACGCAGAGACTGTGTCAGGTTTGCGAGAGCCTGCTCTTGCCATGTATTGACAGGGAGAATCAAATCAATATGCGAACAAACCAATATGTGAATACGTGAAACACCAAATGAGTGACTGCAGTAATCAGTGTGAAGGGTGGGCAGGCAGCAGGACCAGCAGCTTCAGAAAACCATGCTGTGTGTCTTAAACAGAAGCCAACGTTTTGAGGCCCATCCAAATCCTAAAACCACATCAATCTAAGAAACACGCCAAAATTTCCATTAAATTATCATATTCTTTGTTTCAGTAAATTGCATCTTAAAGGTAGAGTGGGGGGAAGGGGGAGAGAGAGAGGGAAGGAGAGAGAGGGAAAGAGAGAGAGAGAGATCAGAGTATAATATAATTGCACATTCAGATCTCAAGGAACAAGGTCAATGCAAAAGCCCATTAGCTCCAGGCCCAAGAAAAGGGCTGTAAAATGAGAATGGACTTAGAAATACTATTAAAAAGAAAATTTAAGTCTAATTAACAAATAGAGAAATTTTTTGAGAAACTAAAACTATCTCACCTAATAAAATTATTTCAAATAAAGAGCTGCGACCTTAAATCTTGAGTGAAGACAAGACGTGCAGAGCCCAGAAAGAGGAAAATGGTCGTGTCCCCTTCAGGGTACGTGGCAGACAAGTGCCATGCACCTCCTGCACGCCGGGCTGCTTCTGGCAGAGGGGACTCCAAGATGCACAAGGCCCACATCCCAGTCCGGACTCATTTCTCCTACTTCTTATTGGCAGACTTCAGGACTGAGCAACAAGCGTCCACTTGCTGCTTATTCATCCCCATGGTTCCGAAGTGCCTCACAATCCGTCTTCTGTCCGTGTACTCTGTGGAAACCTCTCTTAACAACCTCACAAGGTTGCCAACAACTTTCATGCTGCCAAATTCAGGAGATATTTTCCACATTTTCCCTCCCAGAACTCCCTGCCCTTAACAGTTTCATCTGTTCTGCTGACCCCTTGGTTTCCATAATCCACCCTTCCCCGTCTGTCTGTCCTTCCCTGAGCTGCTCTCTCCACTCCCATCCTCAGACACTGCCCACGCAGAGCCCTGCCATCCTCACCCCCTCAGGCAGGATGGCTGAGTGCTGGCACCGTGCTGCCCACTATCCCCACTGCCACCGCCACCGCCTGCTGCTCGTGGCCAGGGCTCCAGCCTGGCTCAGACTTGTCCCCTGAGCTCTGGACTTGCGTGGATAACCAGCTACTGCCCGCAAGGCACAGGGACCCAACTCGGTGTCCAGCAGAATTCAGGACGGCCCTGCTACTTCCCTCTCCACCCCCACCACACCCCACCAGCCCCGGGCGTGCCAATTTTCTCCTTCAAACGCCTCCCAAAAGAATGGGCCTTTTCCCATCCCTGCCTGACACCTGGTTCAAGGCTGCACCATCCCGCTGCACGACCCCTGGCAGCCCCATCTCCTCTCCCGAGTCTCCTGGGAGCTACCAGAACATCGAGCCCATGCCATACCCCTGACCTGCAGCACCCTCCCATGAGGCCAAGTCCCGTGAGCTGGCCCCTGCTGGAAGGAAGGCGGCACCTTAGCAGGGTGAGCGGGCGCTTACTGTGCACCAGGAGCCGGGCCAGGATGAGCAGACTCAGGCTTGGCATCCACTCCAGGGAACGAACCCTGGTGTT
Organism: Nyctereutes procyonoides; assembly: GCF_905146905.1. NCBI lineage: Eukaryota > Metazoa > Chordata > Mammalia > Carnivora > Canidae > Nyctereutes > Nyctereutes procyonoides. The sequence goes on from NW_026575159.1 coordinate 30,160,681, forward strand.
CTCCCTGCTGCACAGACCAGGAAACCGAACCACAGACCTGCAGTGACCTACCTGAGGTCACACCAAGCTGGCAGCAGAGCCCAACTGAACCACAGCCAGGGCCCTGGGCCCTCACTATCAGCCACTCTCTGTCACCTCTGCCTGCTTCTCCATGTCACCTGTCACTGCTCACCCCCTCAAGACAGGTGCTCCTGAGACCCACTGCTCACCTGCTCCTGCCTTGCTCACACTGCTCCCTGATGCCCCAAGGAAGCCTTAGAACATGGAGCCCATACCGTCCCACCCCCACTGCCACCCCTTTTAGGAGCCCTTTCCACATGCTGCCACCACAGCATGGCATCTGACTGGAATAGAAATGTCAGCGGGTGACACGAGTCATCATGCTCAAGCAGCAAGACAGAAAGGTGGACCAAAGAGCACTCTGACGTGTGTGCGCTATCAGGTACGATGGCTCTCTGCCCACGTGGGATTTGGCTGGCATTCACAATGAATGCCAACCTGCCAGTTCCCAGATGTGAGCTTAGAATAATTGAACTGTGTTAAAATATACCGTCCCTCTCGCCCAAGCCTGGTAGCAGACAGTTTCATGCTCAGTGGAAAGTCTTCCCTTCTCTGTCTCCCCTTGAGCCTATGAGCTCCCAGAGGCAGAGCTGAGTCTGGAATGGAATGCACACATGGTGATACTTGACGAAGCATGAGGTCCTTGCCTCCTGGGCCCAGAGTTCACCAAAGGGAGCTGAGGGCTATTAACAGGGAAATGTGCCACAGCCATGAACGTATGCAGTCACGGCAGGGACAAGACTGGAGCGGTATGGCTACGGTTTCTAGGGCACTACTCTGCCGCCTGGTGACACATGGGACAAGCCACTCCAACGAGGGACATCAGGCTGAAGCCCAGAAGGTCACAGACGGTGAAGGGGAAAGCAGGCTGGCTCAGCAGGGCAGCAGTGCCCACTCCAGATGCCTGCACCGAGGGCTTCGCCCACCAGTCTGTCTTCTCCCAAGTGTGTCTGCCCAGAGAAAGAACGGTGGCTTTCATTTACAGAGCCCTGGACGGGGCCTGTGCTGGACAAGCTCAACTCAGCAAGGAGCAGGTGTCCCCTCCACGGGAGGGGAATTGCTAAGAAAACTACTGCTTGGCTTATCTGGACCCCGAGCCACCGTGTCTCCCTCATACCACCGAGGACAGAATACAGGCAGGGGAATCGATCAAACTAAAGTGTTTGCTCCCAGCTGCTTGTACTTTCACAATGATACCAGGTCACTGGAGGCAGACATCTGGGTGATAGATCCAGGACTTCGTACTTCAGGTTGGGGGGCAGCATGCTGAGCCAACATGTCAGTAGCAACGTCACACGGGTATAAGTAGAAAGCAAGCAGTTAAGTCTCTGGGGACATTAACAGTGACACTCTAATTAGGTGAAGGATAAATGGTTTTATAAAAGATTCTCTTAAAAATTTCACAAACCACTGTGAGGTGGTTTAGTAAATGGGATGGGTGAGAAAACAGGTACTACCTTGCACCTGTGCCCCATGCCAAAACACAGCATGCACCTCAGCCACCCCACTCACACCATCTCCCTAACCCTCAGAGCCCCCACGGGACAGGCCTCTCAGCCGCCACTCTGTAAGGCTGGAAACCACTGTCACACAGCTCGGCAGCACCTCAGACAGGCCTCAAACCTAAGCCTACCTGGTGCCAGGGCAGCTTCAATTTTAGGCTTGCTTAATTTATAGAACCATGAAGGCATCTGAATGGGACTACCTCAAAGAAACTGGAAATTCAGGAATAAAGCCAGGCAAGAAAATGGAACCAAAGAGGAGTTGTAAGTTAATATTCCATAAGCCATGAATATGTCTTTCTTTCTCTTTCCAAAGTAAAAGGCCACACACAGGCTGACCCAGTGCTTCTGCAAGGAAGCTGTAACACACAGAGACATCTCCCTTCCCTCGGTGATTCCCCGAGAGGCCAAGTTTCCCTTTCCCAGGAATGGGACCTGTGAGTGGACCTGCAGCACCCGGGGAAGGCTGCATCGGCTGGAGGGGAGAGTGTGAAGGTTTGCAGAAATCCATGCAACAGGTGCAGGAGATGAGGTTGCTGGTGGCAAGATGGTCAGGAGGTGGCTGAGAAGAGCATAGGCCTCACTTCCGCTCCTGAAGGGGCGCCTCTCAGCTCCCCGTCAGGTCAGTGGCCAGCCTAATGGACCAAAGCAGTGGCCACATGGAGAAGGAGGTGGCCCAGTCACTCATGGACATGGTGTCCTTAGCATTCGTAGTAGCCCTTCTAAGTGATCATGGTGACAAAGATTTCAGTAACTTTAGGGAAGTGAATTTGACTTGACCCAAAATTGACCATTTGAAAATGTGTAATTCAGCGGCATTTAGTGTATTCACAATGAATTGTACATCCACCCCTCCGTCCAACTCCAAAACATTTTCATCACCCCAAAAGGAAACCTCATACCCATTAAGCAGCTGCTTGCTCCTCATACCACTACCCCCCCCCCCCCCCGCCATAAATTGCATTTGTCTTCTGTCTTAAAGGATTTATCTGTTCTGGAGAATTCATGTAAATACAAGCCTGTTCTTTCACACAGCTTGTTCTCAAGGGTCATTTGTGCTAGTATTTTATTCCTTTTTATGCCTGAAGAATATTTCACCATGTGGACAGACTGCCATTTTTATCCACTCACCCACTGGTAGGGGTTTCCATGTTGTTGGCTGCTGTGGACACGAGTGTCCGGGTATCTGTTGAATACCTCTTCTCAATGCTCAGGTATAAACCCAGGAGTGGAATTGCTGGATTATGCGGTAACTAACTTTATGAGGAACTGTCAGACTGTTGTCTACAACAGCTGCCTCTGACATTCCCACTGGCCAGGTAAGTAGGTCCCAACATCTCCACATCCTCACCAAATACCTGTTTTCCATTTTCCTGATAACAGCCATCCTAGTGGGTGTGAGGCAATACCTCATTGTGGTTTTGATTTGATTATAAGTATAATCAATATCCACTGTTAAAAATAAATGAATTTTCCCAGGATCCTCTGGGCTCACGTTTCACCTTGTACTGACCTCATGCATTGCTGGTCTACCTGCCTGCCTATCACTCTCGGGGACTGTGACCCCTGATGACAGTGCACAGCATTATCTCCAGCATCTATTCATTCAACAGGTATTTATTAAAGGCCTGCTCCACCCCAGGCACCAGTCAAGACCTTCAAGGTACAAAGAGGAAATAAAAAAAAATACATGGAGATAAATGAAAATGAAAACACAACAATCCAAAATCTTTGGGATGCTGCAAGAGCTCTTTTGAGAGGGAAGATTACAAGCAGTATAGGCTGAACTCAAGAAGCAAGAACAATCTCAAATAACCTAAACTTACTTAACTCCAAAGCCAGTAGAAGGACATAATGAAGATTCAATAGAAATAAATGAAAAACTTAAAAATACAAAGAGAAATGATCAAACCAAGAGCTGGTTCTTTGAAAAGTTAAAGAAAACATTATATGTTCTCATTCATTTGGGGAATATAAATAATAGTGAAAGGGAATATAAGGGAAGGGAGAAGAAATGTGTGGGAAATATCAGAAAGGAAGACAGAACATAAAGACTCCTAACTCTGGGAAACGAACTAGGGGTGGTAGAAGGGGAGGAGGGCGGGGGGTGGGAGTGAATGGGTGACGGGCACTGGGGGTTATTCTGTATGTTGGTAAATTGAACACCAATAAAAAATAAATTTAAAAAAAAAAAAGAAAGAAAACTGACAAACCTCTAGCCAAACTCATTAAAAAAAAAAGAGAGAGAGAGAGAGAGAGAGAGGACTCAAGTAAAATCAAAAATGGAAAAATGACAACCAACACCACAGAAATACAAAGGATTATAAGAGACATTATGAAAAATTATATGCCAACAAACTGGACAACCTGGAAGAAATGGTTAAATTCCTAGAAACATAACCTTTAAAACTGAATCAGGATGAAACAGAAAATTTGAACAGATGGATTACTGGCAACAAAATTGAGTCAATAATCAAAAAATTCCCAAAAAACAGAAGTCCAGGACCAGACAGCTTCACAGGAGAATTCTACCAAACATTTAAAGAAGAATGAATACCTACTGTTCTCAAACTATTCCAAACAATAGAAGAGAAAGGAAAGCTTCTAAATTCACTCTATGAGGACAGCAGGATACCAAAACCAGATCAAAACACTACCAAAAAAAATATAACTGCAGGCCAGTATCTCTGATGAAAACAGATGTAAAAATCCTCGACAAAATATTAGCAGACTGAATCCAAAAATACATTTAAAAAATTCACCATGATTAAGTAGGATTTATTCCTAGGATGCAAGGTGGTTCAATATTCCCAAATCAGTGTGATACATCACATCAACAAGAGGATAAAAACCATATGATCATCCCAACTGATGCAGAAAAAGCATACAAAGTACAACATCCAATCGTGATAAAAATTCTCAACAGAGTAGGTTTAGTGGGAACATACTTCTACATAATAAGGGCTATTTATGAAAAACCCATAACTAACGTCACACTCAATGTTGAAAAACAGAGTTTTTCCCCTAAGATCAGGAAGAAGGCAAAGATGTCCACTCTCACCACTTTTATTCAACATAGCATTGGACGTCCTAGCCACAGCAATCAGACAAGGGGGAAAAAGGGCATCCAAATTGGTTAAGAAAGAAATACAACTTTTACTATTTGCAGATGACATGATACTACATATACAAAACCTTAAGGACTCCATCAAAAAAACTAGAACTGATAAATGAATTCAGTAAGCTCATAGGATACAAAATTAACATACAGAAATTTGTTGTGTTTCTACACTTATAATGAAGAAAAATTAAGAAAACAATCCCACTTACGACTGCACCAAAATAAAATACCTAGAAATACATTTAACCAAGGAGATGAAAGGCCCACTCCAAAAACTATACAACACTGGGGAAAGAAACTGAATATGACAAACAAGTGGAAAGATACTCCATGCTCATGAATTAGAAGAACCAATATTGCCAAAATGCCCATACCATCCAGAGAAACCTACGGATTTAATGCAATCTCCATTTTAAAAACACTACAACATATTTCACAGAATTAGAATAATCCTAAAACTTGCATGGAAGCACAAAAGACCCTGAATAGCACCAAAGCAATCCTGAAAAAGAAAGCTAGAGGTGCCACAATCTCAGATTGCAGGATATACTACAAAGCTGTAGTAATCAAAACAGTATGGTACTAGCACAAAAACAGACACATAAATCATTGTAACAGAATAGAGACCCCAGAAATAAACCCGTAACTGTATGGTCAATTAATCTTCAACAAAGCAGGAAAGAATATCCAACAGGGAAAAGACAATCTCTTCAACAAGTGTCCTGGAAAAACTGGACAGCTACATCCACAAGAATGAAACTGGACCACTTTCTCACACCATACACAAAAATAAATTCCAAATGAATTAAAGACCTAAATGTGAGATCTGAAACCAGAAAATATAGGCATTAAACATCTAGAAGAAAACACAGGCAGTAATTTTTTTGACATGAATAGACATTTTCCCAAAGAAGACATCCAGATTGTCAACAGACACATGAAAAGATGCTCAACATCACTCACCATGAGGGAAATATAAATCAAAACCACAATGAGATACCACCTAACACCTGTCAGAATGGCTAAAACCAGACACACAAGAAACAACAAGTGTTGGCAAGGATGTAGAGAAAAAGGAACCTTCATGTATACTGTTGGTAGGAATGCAAACTGGTGCAGCCACTGTGGAAAACAGTATGGAGTATTAAGATTCTCAAAAAAACTAAAAACAGAATTACCATATGGTCCAACAATTCTACTGGATATTTACACAAAGAAAACAAAAACACTAATTCAAAAACACCTCTATGTTTACTGCAGCATTATTCACAACAGCCAAGATAGGAAGCAACCCAAGTGTCCATCAATATATGAACAGATAAAGAAGATATAGCATATGCATAATGGAATATTACTCTGCCATTAAAAAGAATAAAATATTAACCATTTGCGACCACATGGATGGAACTAGAGGGTATCATGCTAAAGTGAAATGAGACAGAAAAAGAAATACCATATGATTTTACTCATATGTGGAATCTAAGAAATAAAATAAGAGAAAAAAAACAGACTCTTAAATTCAGAAAACACACTGATGGTTGCCAAAGGGGAGGTGGCGGGGGTGGGGGATGAATGGGGGAAATAGGTGAAGAGAACTAAGAGTACACTTATCTCAAGGAGCACTGAGAAACATACAGAATTGCTGAATCACTATATTGTACACCTGAAACTAACATAATGTGTTCATTACTTATGAATAAAAAGACATTCAGGGCACAGCAGTGAACAACCTCATCCTTGTCCTGACAGAACATAGTGAAGGAGACATACAATGAACTGTACAATGTGTAGCAGGTTGTCAAGGGCAGGGCAGGAGAGCGAATATACCCAGAGCTGTGTGGCGTGGCCCCAGGCCTGTTCCTCTGGAGACCAGCCCCTCAGTCCATCTGTCCCAGCTTTATAGGGAGGATCAGACAGGAGGGCAAGAAATGCCCCAGAAAGGAATATGCACTCAATCAGAAGACCATGCGGAGTCCCCCAGAAGCCCCCTCACTCACGCCAGCAGCTCTTACTACAGGATTCCCAAGGCCTCAGGTTCAAGGCTGATGACACTGCCCCCCTCCCTGTCCCCTACCCCCCACCCTGTTCACATACATGTCCATATTCGCACAAAGATTAGCTAAGACCAGCACTTGGCAGATCTCTTCAGTGAGGAACGGAAGCAGCAGTAAAGATCAAGATTCTGGAAATAGGCTAGCACCAAGCAACAACGGAACCAAAAAGATTTGAAAAGGCCCAAATGTGAATTCTACATCACTTTTTTTTAAGCAGTTTATCAGAAACAAATTACTGTATGATTCTCTTTGGTTGCTGTTTTAATGGGTTGAAACCTTATCAGGATACTCAGTCTGTGATGTCTGAAGATGGTGAGGGGAGGGTGGCGGGACACAGCAGAAGCTGCAATGGGACTGTCTGCTACTTTACACATCAGCCATTAGCTTTTAATTTTTCTCAGATGCCATGTGAGGCACCCTACAAAATCCTCATACCACGCTACAGAAGGACACATAGTTATACCTGTTGTCTGGGTAAGGAAGCGTAGTGCATCGAAGTAAGATCCACCTAGGGCTGCGTGCCGCTCAGTGAACCAGTAAAATAGCCCCAGCTGGAAGCCAGGCGTATCTGATGCAGAGTCTGCGCTCTCTGCTTGCTGCCCTCTGAAGCATTTGTTGAGCATCTGCCACATGCGAGAGTTGTGGGGAAAGGCAGACTGTCTTTACCTTTTAGGAGCCCAACTTCTGGTTGTGAAATAAATAAGTCACAGGGATGTAACGTGCGTATAGGGAACATAGTAATACTGCCCTGTGATGACAGATGGTAACTAGACCCATCGTGGGGATCCTTTAGTAATGTATAAAAAAAAAATCAACTCCCTCTGATGAACACCTGAAACTAATAGGATATTGCATCAATTGTACTTGAATTTAAAAATGCCATTAGGGGAGGAAGGACTTAAGCTGGTGGAAGAATAGTAGGTGGTGGACCTGGGGCTAACCTCATCCCTTGAACACAGCTGGCATCACCTTCAAATCATCTGAATACCTAGAAAATCAATCTGAGGATTAAGAGAATAATCTGCACGATTAGAGAGCACATGGCAGGTACGAGGTGGGAGACGTGAACTGGGAGACAGAAAAGCCACGGTGCTGCAGAGGGGCAGGATCCCTTTCCACGGGGAGAGAGCTGCAATCAGGTCCGCACAAGAAAAACACTCCCCCAAAACCAGTGACTCGGGAATTGAGAGGAACAGACTATCGCCAAGTTTTCACAAACAGTGGAGCTCAAATTCGGAGGTTTTAGAAGTCCTTGCCATTCTCCAGAGTCAAGCTGGGCAAGCAGTGGTGCTCCTGGGGTGAGGGAGGGCAGGGGCCCGGGCCCAGGCAGCGTGGTACAGGGAGAGAATGTTCTCCTTCCTGGAGTACATTTGGAAGAGGGTTTGTTGCCTCTCCAAGGACAGAGGCCTGCCAGGCAGCATCCAGCAGCTAGCTGTTCATCAGCAAGGGACAGAAGTGTGCACAGAGGGCCGATAACCGGGTCGCAGCTTCTCGCTGTGCTTCACCGCAGACTCCAAGCACCTGCTCAGCCGCACCCGCTTTGCTGAGACAAATCGGCACCAGACACAGTGCTACAAGGCTCTCTGCCAGAGGAGGGGAGAGGGTCCACACCTTGCCAGGTCCTTTATGATTTGGAGCGTTGAATCCCAGCCATGGGTCAGAGATAACACACAGAACTGTGGCGCCAGGGAGCCGACACCAGGCACAGACAGGTTAAGGGCAGGGATCTGACGAAAGCTTGAGACACAGGAGAGGAGACTGTTCACTTTTCTGTCAGGACCTCCTGAACAGTGGCAGGTGCAAGCTCCCCTCCCTGGGGAATAGAGGCAGGGTGATGCCGTCTTCCACCCCTCCCCACCATCAGCATGGTGGGGCTTCAGAAACACAGCATCTCCAGGGGAGGTTGGAGCCACTTACCCCAAGCCCTGCCCCCTGCGCCCCAGAGTAGCATCTTTACTAGGGTAGGTGTGAGTGTGAGCCAGTACAGCCTCTCCCCCAGAGGACCAGCACAGGCCCTCCACATGCACCAAGTCTACTGATCACAGAGTGCCCCAAAGCATCAGCTTTGGTTCTGGTGGAAATAGGACCAGGGGTTTTTCTCCCCCACCTTGGGAATCAGACTTACAGTTTTTTGCTTATTTTTTTCATTTCCCTTTCTTTTTTTTTTTTTTTTTTTTGATCAGACACATTTTTCTCCTTTTTCTTTGGAATCAGACTTACAGTTTTTTGTCTGTTTGGGTTTTTTAGTTCCTTTCCTTTTCTTTTTTGAGTCAGGCTTTGTTTGTTTTTTTTTTAACCAGGCTGATTTTAGCAAACAAATCAAAGCACACCTACTTAAGGTCCAAACACTCCCCACTACCAGCAAGGAGGAACTCTGTAGAGGACTGACCTGTGGAAAAGTGCAGGCAAACACAACACCAGAGTGCACACAGCATACACAAGAAACACCTCCTGAGGTGCCAGGCCCTGGACAGTGTATGACCTCTTGTTAATAAAGCATTACTCACAGGAGCTGGAAACATAGAAAGCTTTCATAATATGCAAAAGACAGAAACCTAGACATTATGACAAGACAGAAGAATTCACCCCTAAAGAAATATCAAGAAGAAATCAGTCAGGGATTTGCTCAAAGCAAATATAAGCAATATACCTGAGTGAGAATTTAGAATAACAGTCATAAGAATACTAGCTGGGCTTGAAAAACAAAAAAAAAAGCATAGAAGACACCAGAGAAATGCTGGCCACAGAGATAAAAGACTTAAAGATTAGGCCAAAATAAGTGCTGTAACTGAGAGGCAAAACCAACTGGACATAATCACAATGAGAATGAAAAAAGTAGAGAAATGATTAAGTGATACAGAAGATATAATTGGGGTGCCTAGGTGGCTCAGGTGGTTTAGCGTCTGCCTTTGCTCAGGTCATGATCTTGGGGTCCTGAGATCAAGCCTCGCATGGAGCCCCATGTTGGGCTCCTAGCTCAGGGAGGAGCAAGCTTCTCCCTTCTCCTTGCTCATGCTCGCTCGCTCTCCCTCTCAAGTAAATAATCATTTTAAATTAAAAAAAAAAAGATAAAATTATGGAAAATAATGAAGCTGAAGAGGAAAGGTATTAGATCACGAAGGTAGACTTAGGGAACTCAGTGATTCCACAAAGCACAATAATATCCATATCAAAGGAGTCCCAGAAGAAGAAGAGTGGGAAAAGGGGGCATAAGGTTTATTTGAACAAATTATAGCTGAGAACTTCCCTAATCTGGGGAAGGAAACAGGCATTCAAGTCCAAGAGGCATAGAGAACTCCCTTCAAAATCAACAAAAACAGCTCAACTCTACATGTGATACTGAAACTTGAAGAATACAAAGATAAAGAGAATTCTGAGAGCTGCCAAAGACAAAAGGTCCTTAACCTACAAAGGTAGAGACATGAGGCTGGCAGCAGACCTGTCCACAGAGACCTGGCAGGCCTGGCATAATATCTTCAATGTGCTAAATGGGAAAAACCTTCAGCCAAGAATACTTTCTCCAGCAAGGCTGTTATTCAGAATACAAGGAAAGATCAAGAGTCTCCAAGACAAGTAAGACCTAAAGGAGTTCATGAACACTAAACCAACCCTGCAAGATATATTAAAGGGGACGGTTTGAGCAGAAAAGAGAGACTAAAAGCAACAAAGACCAGAAAGGAACAAAGACAATCTGCAGGAACAATGATCTTACAGGTAGTACAATGGCACTAAATTCTGATCTTTCAATACTTACTCTGAATGTAAATGGGATAAATGTTCCAACCAAAAGACACAGGGCATCAGAATGGATTTTTAAAAATGAGATCAATATGTTGCTTACAAGAGACTCATTTTAGACCCAAAGACACCTCCAGATTGAAAGTGAGGGGGTAGAAAACCATCTACCATGCTAAAGGGCATCAAAAGAAAGCTGGGGTATCCATTCTTATATCAGAAAAATTAGATTTTAAGCCAAAGACTATAATAAGAGATGAAGAAGGACACTGTATCACAATAAAGGGATCTATCCAACAAGATGATCTAACAATTATAAATATTTATGCCAACTTGGGAGCACCCAAATATATATACCAATTAATAATAAACTTAAAGACACTCCTGAATAATAATACAATAATAGTAGGAGATTTAACACCCCACTCAGATCATCTAAGCAGAAGATCAACAAGGTAAAAAGGGCTTTGAATGACACACTGAACCAGATGGACTTAACATATTCAGAGCATTTCATCCCAAAGAAGCAGAATACACATTCTTCTCAAGTGAACATGGGATGTTCTCCAGAACGTATCACATAATGGGGTCACAAATCAGGCCTCAACTAGTACAAGATCATACCTGAGATCATACCATGCATATTTTCAGACCATACTATGAAGCTTGAAGTCAACCACATGAAAAAATTTGAAAGACCACAAATACATGAAGGTTAAGGAACACTCTACTAAAGAATAAATGGCTTAACTAGGAAATTAAAGAAGAATTTCTTTAAAATACATGGAAGCAGAGGAAAATGAAAACATGACCATCCAAAACCTTTGGGATGCAGCAAAGGCTGTCATAAGAGGGAAGTATATAGCAATACAGGCCTTCCTCAAGAAGCAAGAAAAGTCTCAAATACACAACCTAATCTTATACCTAACATTAGAAGAAGGGAAATAAGATTAGCACAGAAATAAATTATATAGAAATTTAAAAAAAAAACAGTAGATCAACAAAACTAGGAGCTGGTTCTTTGAAAGAATTAATAAAAGTGATGAACCCCCTAGATAGACCTATCAAAAACAAAAGAGAAAGGACCCAAATAAATAAAATCACAAATGAATGAAAACAGATTACAACCAACACCAAAGAAATATAATTATAAGAGAATATTATGAGCAATTGTATGCCAACAAATTGGGCAATCTGGAAGAAATGAATCAATTCCTAGAAACATATAAACTACCAAAACTGAAACAGGAATAGAAAATGTGAACAGACCCATAACCACTACAGAAATTCAATCAGTAATCAAAAATCTCCAAACAAACAAGAGTCCAGGGCCAGATGGCTACCCAGGGGAATTCCACCAAACATTTAAAGAAGAATAAATACCTATTTTCTGAAACTGTCCCAAAAAATAGAAATGGAAGGAAAACTTCCAAACTCATTCTATGAGGCCAGCATTACCTTGATCCCAAAACCAAGACCCCACTGAAAAGGAGAATTACAAATCTATATCCCGGATGAACATGAGTGCAAAGATTCTCATCAAGGTACTAGCCAATAGAATCCAACAGGACATTAATAGTCCAATTAGGGAAATAGATATCTAACTATGAGGTACAGTGGAACATGTCGCAGGAGACCCCAGGATCCCCCAGTGGGGCACGAGGAAGGAGCACACAGGGAAGCTGACAACAATCAGGAGTCCCTGAAAGTAGACGGTGAAGGCATCTCAGAAGGAGATGACAGGGGTCACTTACAGTCCAACATCCACTCACACCACTTCTGATAACCATGTCCCTGTTGTCCTCACCAGAAGCTCCCACCCCAGTGCCTAGTGCATGTGCTCGGGGTGGGATTGACCTAGACTCGGACCCGAGGCTCAGGACTAACCAATGCCAGCCTCCACCAATCTTGGGCAGGTGGCTGGGGATGGGGAGGCAGGACCAAGATTTTCAGTCAAAAAGAGTAGTGCACACTCTTTTCCCTGGTCTTAAACCTAGGGGAACACAGGCCTGTCAATTCTGGCTGGCCACAGTTCCGCCACAGGGATGCTAAGATATCAATAGGCCATCAATTTGCAGGAAACAGAGAAGAGAACTAAGAGAGGAAGTCTGAATCTGAAAATGAATCTACACCTATACTTTCCCATTTAATTAGCCCGTCAATTATCTCTTTTGAGTGAACCACTTACAGCTGGGGTTTCTGCCACAAGCAGCATCAAGAATTGTGCTAGAGAAATCCAGACTCTGGGCGAGTTCATGGCTGTAGGGAAGAGGACTGACAGAGTGGCTCCGGTGGGAGCCAATGCTTGTTAGGCACACTGCCATCCACGGCAGCCCCACACACGACACGCAGGGGCATGCGCACTGCCGTGGCTACACCCCCCAAAGGAGAGGCCGCCCTGACTGGTGAGCCTGGGAGGCCTGGATGGGACAGCAGGGGCTGGCATGTGCTGTAGAGTGGATTTGCACTACATCCTTCTACTGCATTTTTCTGGCCCCACCAGGAACATAGCATAGCATCAACCCTGCAGACCTAGCCATTCGTTTCTATGGAACTGTGACCAGAGAGAGGGTGCTACCAAGAGCTGAGAGAGGGGGCAGTATGGGAGGAGGAAGAAGGATGGGCCCACCTGAGCCCCCCAGACCCATCCTGCTACTCCAAGCCCGTGTCTACCAGTGTGATGCTGCAGCTTGCAGGGACTTCACACAGCTACTTGGGATGGGACACTCTGGGTCCCATCTGGACCTTCTTTCTTACACAGCTTTTCAAGGGCTCAGGTAGTGAGGGAGAAGTGATTAGCAGGCCACCGTTTGGGCATTTCTGGGTCTCTGGCTACCCAATCAAAATGTCCTCCTCGATCCTACCATCCTTATGCATAAATATTAGAGACAAAACTGTGTCACTAAAAACAGAAAGAGGAGATAGTGTATACAGGTGAAGGGAAATAATCTTTTAAAAGAATATAGAAAAAAACTAAGTAAATGCTCAGACATTACTCATTTATTCACCCTTCACCCATTGTGAGCATGACTGAATTTCTGCTATACATATATAGGAAATCAACTTGGCAACTGAAGATTAATTCCTCCACAGATCTAAAAACTTTACTTAGAAGTCACTGAGGGTCTTTGTGATTATGCTTACAGCTGTGTCCTGTTTAATCTTTTAAGAGTTATTAATAGCAGGAACTATAAATAGCAATGTATAAAAGTAACCTCCGGCATCAGAGCACATAGAAGAGCCGAGGTCCTCACCACCAAGGCTCTTCCACCCCCTTGTGACACCCGGCACATGAACCTGACACTGCAGTTGAGGGGGACAGAAGAACACCTGAGAGTGGCAGGAGCAAGCCAGGGGAACTCAGTGCCCACCCCTGACATCCCCGTGCTGAATCCTGGGGCAGGGTAGCATATTTATACCTCTTCGTTCATTAAAAGTCACATTCCAGTGTAGAGTATGACCACACCAAACCAAGGCACTTTGTGCAGGAATTACCTGTCCAAGGTGCTAAGGAACAAAGATGCAGAATATGAGGTCTCTGCCTGCAACGAGGCCTGGGGCAGCAGAGAGGACAGAGGAACAGCAGGAATGACAGCCACTGGCAGCCAGAGGGAGAAAAAGGCTGAGGTGGCATCTGAAGGATCAGCCAACAAGCAGGAGAGTTCACGCAGTAGCCGCTACTTCTCGAGCGCGCACAGAGGAACGGACAAGGATGAAGTGAGGAAGTGACCGTGGCCGGGCCTGAAGGCAAGACCATGCCTGAAACACCGCAGAACGTGGCCGGGCATTCTGAGCCGGTGAGGAGCATTCCTTGAACAAGAGGAAAAGAGGCCACAGCAGATAAAAGGGAAAAGCCAGAATTGTGTCAGGTGTAAAAGAGCTTTCATGCCAGTTTGAACAATGCCTGGCAGACAATGGGAGGGGAATTTAAGAAAAGAATATCCTTTTCTTTTTTTAAGAAAGGAATATCCTAATTAAATTTTGACTTTTATAAGAGATATGATAATAATAATAATAGCAGTTGACATTTCCTGGGCATTTGGCTAAACGCTTAAGCACTATGCTAAATGCATCTTGTGGGTTTGAAAAGACTCCACATGCAGCAAGCACGCCACTCTGGGAGCTATTGCTATTACTAAACTAATGTCCCTGACAAACCTACAAGGCAAGTACTAACAGTCCCAGTCTTATAGACAGCTAACCTGAGGTTTGGGGAGATTAACGTTAATTTGATCAAGGTCAACAGCTAGTCTGCCAAAATGGTCTCTGAGCCACTACACTTTGGCAGTTGAGCAGAGAATAAATTGGAGAAGAAACAGTAGCCAGGTGGCCAGTTAAAAGGTTTGCAATGGTCGGAGCCAAAAATCATGGAGCCTTAAAGCAGGAGACAGTGGCTACGGAGACAAATCCACTGAAAAGTCACATCCTTACCCTGAACAGGCGAAAATAATGCTACCGTTCTATGGAGTCTGCAGTTGTAGTAGCTTTATACTGATCTACACGCCACCTACTAGCTGATGAGATTTTCCATTAATACTTGACAATGTGCAGAAAGGAGGGAAGTAGAGAGATGGGTGCATCAGGAAAATCACAGACCAGAGTTCTTGGGTTAAAGACATCTTCTATTCAGCCCTCTCAACACCGAATAAAAATCAGTGACTGCCTTGTCTTCAGGGTACAGGCCTTCCAGTCTTCTGCATGACTCCAGCAGCTGACCTGTGTGCCTCCTGCAAGTACATGCTGGCCCCAGTGTAGGATAGGTCTACAGATCAGGGCTTGAACTTAGCTACCCACTCACTGAGCATATTTACCAGGAAAATATATTTGCATGACATGGAAGGAGGTGCTCTAAAAAGCAGACAGATCATGCCTGAGATTCTGGCTCTGCCACTTACTGTGTGTGGAAGTGGTAAGGGACTCGGCTCTCTGAGCCTCTGATGACACCAGCATCTGTAAATCGGAGTTACTGCGAGCATCTGGCCTGGCACAGCAGATGACATATGGCAGAAGTCTAGTGAATGGCAGCACATTATTATAATTATTAATCAGAAGACATGGGTAGGGCGGGAGTGAAGGGTAAGAAGAGACTTGGAGAAGAAAAAAAAAGGTTTAGCTTTATGATATTTTTTTTTGAAATTGAGGTGTAATTCACACACCAGACAATTCACTCTTTTAAAGTGTACAATTCAGCAGCTTTTAGCGTATTCACAAAATAATGCAACCATCACCACTATCTAATTTCAGAATATTCCTCAATATCTCAAAAAGAAATCCTGTACCCATTTGCAGCCACTCTGAACTCCCTTTGCCTTCCCCTAAACTCCCTGGCAACCACCAATCTGCTTCCAGTCTCTAGAGATTTGGCCACCCTGGATATTTCCTATGAATGAAATCATGCAACACGTGACCTTTTCAAACTGGCTTCTTTCTCTTAGCATGGTATTTTCAAGATTCTTCAGGTCGTAGCAGGGATCAGTACGCCCGTTTCTTAACAATATTCCCCTGTATGGACCCACAACAGTTTGTGTCTCCATGCATCAGCTGATGGACATCTGGGTGATATCCACTATTCTCGTATGGTGAATACAGCTGCTACAAACACTGCTGTCCAAGTCTGCATGTGCACACATGTTTCCAACTCTCAGAGGTACATACCTTGAAGTGGAATTGCTGGGTCACAAGGCAATGGTTTAGTTTTGGAGTTTTTAGGAACTGCCAAACTATTTTCCAATGCTGTAGCATTATTTTTGACTGTGACCTAAAGTCAAGGACATTTTAAAAATCTCTTTAGAGTTTCATAGACAAGAAAAATGTGGTAGTGGTGGTTCTGGTGTTGCCTGGTTTTAAAATCCATCCAAAACCATGTGATTTCCAACAGATACCCCCTTACCAAATTTCTATGGACTAACAGCATACACAGCTAACAGGACATCAGCCAACAAAAGGATGCCAAAAAATTCATACCATCATTTCCAAAATAGCTGGTTTTGAATCATGAATATCTATTATGTTGAGAGTGATGAGATTTTTTTTTTCCCTTGAGAGAAAGGAAACAAGCAGAAACTGGCAAAGTTGTCACGTGAGGTTTTTAGGCTTATGTAGTAGAGTGCCTTATCATGCAGCTAAAGCAAGCAACTATGCTGCTCAACTTAAAGGCCTGGCCAGGTTCTGGCAGACAGGGTTATTTGCCCAAACAACAAAAAAAAAATGATATCAAAGAGATTAGATTAAAGGCTCACATCTCCAAAGTAAACTCCACTTGCTGACAAAACCAATTCTAAAAAACAGAGAAGTAGCCCAAGTCTTAAACACACGCAGACAGGAGCTGAAGATCTGTACGTGAAACAACAGAATCTAAATGACTTCTCTGGGTTTTAATCCTGACATGGTCATGGCTGAATGACCCAAAGAAAATACTTAGGTCATCTGACCTTCAGCATTTTTGCAGATATACTTTGTGATAGGTGCAACCACGCTCGTGCTGCCTTGGCTTCTGAAATGTAGTGAGGATTCTTTATTTGCACAACAAACATTTACTAACATCAGAAGATTGCACATAGGAGGCAATTAATAAATTGCAACTACGATAATAAATACACATTTAAATTAAGCAGTGAATATCCATGCCAAACACTGGGCTATGCTCCGGAGATGCACACATAAACGACATTCCTTGCTCACAAGAAGCTGAAATTCTGATGGAAGAAAGTAAAGAAGGAAGAAATTACAGTGCGTGATGAGAATTATGATAAAGATAAACACAGGTGCAATGAACACATCAATGAGTTGAATGATGAGGAAAGACAAAGTTTTCTCTAAACATAGGAGCTTTCTTCTAATCAACTTTACTAATAAGGAACATGCAATAAAATGCCACCATATTAAGTATACAGAATGAATGCCTTTATCAAATGATTTATTTAACACATATATCGTGCATTTCCAGGATTCCTAAAAGTTCCTTCTTGCCTCTCCCCCATCAATGCTAGCGTGTGTCCCACCCACAGCCACCAGCAACCAATGACCCTGCTTCCTGTCATTATAGTTTGGTTTCATACATCCCAGAAATCCTTATAAATTGAATCATGCAGTATGTATTCTTTGGCTCTGGCTTCTTTGAGATTCATCTGTGTTGTTAGGCCAAGTGAAACCCCATTATACAGGTATATCACACTTCATTCGTTCACCTACCTGCTCGTGGACACTTGTGGTTTTCCAGCTTTGGCTACTAAGAATAAAGCTGCTGTGAATTCAAATCCTCATTCCTTTTCTAAGGTAAATACCGGAAGTAGAACTGCTGGGCCTTTGGAAACTTAGAAATGGCTAAGGATTTCTCCAAATCATCGCACGGCTTTACATTCTCATCAGCAATGGAGGTGGTCCCAGCTCCTCAACACCCTCACCAACACTCAGAATCATCACTTTGTAAAGTTCCATCATTCTAACAGGTGCATAATGGGGTCTCCTTGAGGCTCCAGTGTGCATTTCCCCCCTAACAAGGGATACTGAGTTTCTCATCAGCTCATTTGTCCTGCAGATACCTTCCCTGGTGAATTAGATGGTCAAATCCTCTGCCTAGGATAAAAAAAAATCAGGTTCTTTGTCTTGCTGAGTTGTAAGAGTTGTGTAGGTATACTCTGGATACAAGTCCTTTAACAGATATCTTTTGTAGATACTGACTCCAAGGCTGAGGTTCATGTTCTTGTGTTCCCATTTCCTTAAAAGTACTTTTGACAAGCAGGTTTTGATTCTGATCAAGTCTAATTTCCTATTTTGTCCTTTATGCTTCACAACTCTTGTGTCCAAAGAAATCTTCACCTGTCCCAGGACCAAATGTTTTCTTCTAGATACTTTACCCCCTCTATATTTCATCTATGATCCATTTTGTATTAATTTTTCTGTATGAGGTAAAGTTAATTTTTCACAGATTGACAATTAATTGTTCCAGGATCATTGGTTGAAAAAATTCATCCTATTTCTCCTTTGAATTGCTTTGGCACATCTGCCCAAAATCAATTGATTGTACATGGATGAGTTTATTACTAGATTCCCTATTTTGTCCCCATTAATCTATGTGTTTACCCTTATGCCAATACCATACTGTCTTGATTACTATAGCAGCTTTGTTGTCTGAGACAGGTCAGGTCCTGTGCACTTCTATATAAGTTTTAGAGCCAAGCAGTCATCTCTTTAGAAAATAAGCCTGCTGGATGCTGGAATTTTGATTAAAACAACACTGAATCTAAGAATGAACCCAGCAAGAATTACCATCTTAATATTAGGTATACTATCCATGAACATGTATGTCTTTCATTCAGTCTCTTTCTATTCATTTGGGTCTTTATTTTCCTTTTGTAATTTCTGACTTACAGTTCTTATACATCTTTTCTTAAACACACTTCCAGGTATAGGATTTCTGTGTGTGTGTGTGTGTGTGTGTGTGTGTGTGTGTGTGTGTGTGTGTTTACTGGTACGGTATTTTAACTTCATTTTCTAAATGCCCATTAATAGTAAATAGAAATTATATTGATTTTGGGGGCACCTGGGTGGCTCATTCGGTTGAGTATCCAACTCTTGATTTCAGCTCCAGTTGTGAGATTGAGCCCCACATCGGGCTTTCACTATGCATCCAGCCTACTCAGGATTTTGTCTCTCTCTCTCTCCCTCTCCCTCCCTCTCTCTCTCTCTCTTCCCTAAAAAAAGAAATATTCACTTTAGTATATTGACCTTGTACCCTGTTACCCTGTCATATTAACTTAATTACTCTTGTACACTATAAATCCCTTAAAAATTTTTTATATACATGATAATTTTTCTGGGGAAAAAAAGGTTTTACTTTCCCTTTCCAACTGGTGGACTTTTATTTCTTGTTCATTCCTGATGGCACTAGCTAGACTTTTTGGTACAATGTTAAATACAAGTGGCAAGAGTGACACCCTTGCTTCTCACCAACCTAGGAAGAAACCATCTACCACTTAGTACTATGTTAACTGTATACAGACTTTCCTGTAGATGCCCATCAGCCAACTAAGCAAGTATCCTTCTCTAATTTACTGAGTACTTTACTATCATTAATGTGTAGTATGTTTTGTCAGGGCACATACATATGTATTTATATATTTATATATAAAATTATATACATATATAATTGATAGGGTCATAGTTTTTATTCTCCTTTGTTCTATTAATATGATGAATTATGCTAATTACATTATGAATGGTTGACCAACCTTGCGTTCTTAGAATAAATCCTGCTGGATCATGATGAATTACCCATTTTACATATTAAAAGAAAAAGAATCCAGCAGTAAGTATACCACAAGAGTCTATGTGTTAATATTTTAAGGGTTTTTCATATGTGTTCATAAGGTTATTGGTCTCTAGTTTCCTTATAACGTCTTTGATTTTGGTAAAAGATAATGCTGTCCTCAAAATCAATTGGGAAACGTATTCTTAAAAAGTTTCGCATTTTTCACAAAAAAATGGTATTTCTTCATTACAATGTGATAAAATTTACCAGTGAAGCTGTTCAGCCAACATTTTCTTTAAGGCAATATTTTAAAATAGCAAGTTAACTTTATTAAATGGGGCTATTTACGCATTCTATGTCATCCTGAATCAATTTTGGTAATGTCTTTCCAGAAATGTTTACATTTCACCTAAATTATCAAATTTACTCACCTAAAGAGATCTATTAAAATCCTTTATTATCCTTTTCATATCTATAGGAAAGACTGGAAATACCTGGGTGGCTCAGTGGTTGAGCGTCTGCCTTGGCTCAGGACGTGATCCTGGGGTCCTGGTATCGAGTCCCACATCAGGCTCCCTGTTGGGGAGCCTGCTTCTCCCTCTGCCTATGTCTCTGCCTCTCTCTCTGTGTCTCTCATGGATAAATAAATAAAATCTTTAAACATATATATGAAAGATTGGTGTTATTCTTTCATTCTGATATTGATAATTTAGGCCCATTTCTCTTGATCAGCTTGGGCTAGAGGTTTATGCATTTTATTGATCTTTTCAAAGAACAAGATCTTGGTTTCATTGATTTTTCTCTACCTTTTGTCTTTGACTTCACCAATTCTAGTCTTTATTTTCTCCTTTCTGGTTACTTTGGCTTTAATTCATTCTTTTCCTCTTTTTTAGTTACTTAAAGTGGAGTATATATTTCATTAATCAAACTATTTTCCTTTCCTAACATGAACAACAAACTTCAGCTACAAATTTCCCTCAAGGCAACACTTTAGCTGCATACAGGAATTATGATACAGTGTTTTATTTAACTCAATTCACAAAGTTTTCCAATTGCCCTTGTGATTTCTTCTTTTAACCTGTGGGTTACTTAGAACTGTGTTAATTTCCAAGTATCAGGGCTAGAAAAGGCATGGTTATTTATCACTAACTTATTTCTGTTACGGTCAGAGAACATACTCTATGATTTAAACAGTTTTAAGTTAATTAAGACTGGACTTATAGCCCTGCATATGGTGTATCTTGCAAAATGCTCAACATGTACTTGACAAGAATGTTAACTGTTTTGTTCTTGGACATTCTATAAATATCAAATAGATCAACTTGGTTGTGTTATTCAAGTCTTCTGTATTTTTAGCAATATTCTATTTGATGTACCAGTTACCAAGTGAAGGAATTTCCAACTATAATTACAGATTTGTCCATTTCTCATTTCACTTTTCTCAGTTCTTTGCTTCATCTATGTAGAAGCTCTGTTATTATATGCATACACACTTAAGGATGTTACATCTTCTTGAATTTCTCCTTTCATCATTATGAAATGTTCCTCTTTCTACCAAATAATATTCTTGGTCTACTTTGTTTTATGCTGATATAATTATTTCTGCCTTGCTGTAGTGTCTGCATGGTAAGTCTTTTCCTATCCTTTTATGCTTACTTATATTTAAAATGCATTTCCTTAAACAGTATATAGTTGGGTCTTAATAATTTTTGTCCAATAGGATAGTCTCTACCACTAAATTGAAATGTTCAGACTATTTACACATTTAATGTAATTATAGATGTGGTTGGCGTTAGTTCTATCAGTTTGCTACTTGTCCCATCTCTATTCTTTTTTCTTCTTTCCCGCTTTTAGGATTCTGTTTTGTCTGCTTTATTGACTTCACTGTAAGTCTTTGTACTGTTTAGTTTTTTGGCTTTTCTATTTTTGCAATGTGCATGCTAAACTTGTCACAATCTTCAAATATTACATAATTATATATACAGCAGAAGAATATGGAACTGTATATTTCCCTTCTTCCTTGAACTCTATTTTTGCCATATTTTTTTACTTTATACCTGTTTAAAAAAAATTAAATGGGTTTTTGCTTAAAATGTGGTTCTTTTAAGAAATGTTTTAAATTCCAAGAAGTAATAATTTTATATTTACCCATATTTCTACCATTGCCAACATATTTCAAGATTTGAGGTATTGACTTCTCCTGACTTATAAACATCCATCAAGGTCTCTTGCAGAGCAAGTCTGATAGATATCAATTCTCTCAGCACTCGCTTGTCTCTAAGTATTTCATCTTCATTTTTTTTTTTTAGGATATTCTTGCTGGATATAGAATCCCAGCTTAATGGGGGGGGTTCCTTTTGTCAAGGAAAAGATAAAATTCCATTGTCTCTGACAGCATTCTTTATGATAAAATGTCTACTATCATTACCTTTGTCCCTATACAATATATGCTTTTTCTCTGGCTACAATCAGTTTTCAGCTATTTGATTATGTAATTTGCTTTATGTTTATCCTTACTGGGGTTTAAGCTTATTGGATAAGGACTTATCATTCCCCTTCAACGTGAAAACTCAAACTTGATATACTTGTTCAATTGAAGGGCCCAAGTATTTTCTTAAGCTCTTATTCATCATCTCGGAGTATTTTACTCTCTGGGATTTTCCCCTGTTCTCTGCTCCTGAAATTCCTATTACACATATAGTGGAGCCTCTTAGTCTACCCATGTAACTGCTCTTTCCCACTATCCACTTGTCCTACTGTGACACATCCTGGGAGGCTCCTTGGGACCCTTCAACTCCTCTATTCTCTCCTCAGTTCTCAACTGTACCTAGTCTTCTTCTCACCCACCCACTGTATGAATTTTTTTTAATTCAATATTTTAACTTTAGAATTTTCACAGTTTCCACCTGGTTCCTTTATCAATCTAGCTGGTTCTAGGTCCTGTGATGTCATTTCTTCCAATATCACCCTGACCACTCCAAACAAGACAAAGTCTCTTCAGTTTATCCTCTTATTTCTAGGTCTCGAGGTACAAATCTTTCCTGTGTTGTGCCTGTAGATTCCCCTTCATGGTAACTCCCCTAGGTAGTTTGTAGTCTCTGACTGCACACTCACCCTCTGTGAAAACCATCTCACGTGCCAAGTGTTTGGATCTGTGGCCAGTGGATGGGAGATGTCTCTATACAGCAGTCTTGTATCTGAATTGACTGCTCCCTGCCGACTTCAGGGAAGGATTTCCTACGGTTCTTTACACACCCAGAGTCGTGGGCCCTGGCACAATTCCAAATCGGTCCCCAGTTCTAGAGGGCAGACTTTCCTGGTCCCATTTCTGGGAAGCCCTCTCAGCTCGGCACTGGAGGCCTGCAGCCTGAACTGCCTTCTCCGCATCAGTGGCAGCCCAGTGCTGGTTAGTTAATGCTATCACATATCACAAGAAGGCATTTTGGCTTCCATTAATCAGTCAGATTTTGAACTTCCTCTTTGTTTTGGGTACCTGGAAATCATACTAAGTTTCTAGGGCATACATACATCAAAAAATTCATTCATTTGTAGTCTCTGGGTTGAAGCAAGAGTGTTTCAGAAGACTCAGTCTATTAATCTATTTTCTACATATTTTAGCTAAATCAAAAGAAATATGGCTTGGGAAGATTGGCTTCCAAAAATAACTGCCCACTACTTTAAATCCAATTTCATAAATATTTCTGAGAATGGCTGCTTCCTCAAACTGTTATTCAATACACAGAAAACAGCCTCACAGATATGCGGGTGTCTAATTCTTCAACTACACACTTCTACCTTCATACTCATTTTTATGAGATTTAGTGCACACTGATCCACTGAAAAGTGACATTTCATTACCTGTATATTCAACTTCCTTCTCAGAGCCCTTCCATTTTATTGTCCAATAATGAATACCAAGACCTGGCAAAACTAATCCATGTACCATCTGACTATTAAATCCTGAGCTAACTTCAAGAAATTTCAAGTTCTAAAAATATACTGACAATCAAGACCTTCTTGACCTGGCTCTGCACCCTATTCTTAGCCACGTTCCCCATCATATGCACACCCTGACTCCCAAGCACCTGTGCCAGGGGTCACATGATCACCCTCTTCTCTGTCTGATAAGCCTCTATGCACCCTTCACAGCACAGCTCAGCTCCCAGCCTCCCAGTGTAGCCTTGCCTGTGAACAGGACCCAGCAACAGCTCCCTCTTCGTCACTGTAATTGCCTTAATATTACCTCCCAGCATCAGCCAGAGCTTCCATATATATCACCTCACTCATTTCTCACACAAAACTGTGACGGGGATAGAAGAGGTTATTGAATTTGCCATATTTTTTCCAGGTTCCAGCTTTCTCTACCACTCAAACCATAATTTCTTTCAAGGGAAGGATCATGTCTTCCCTTCTTTAGCCCAAAGAGCATTTGCTGAGCCCACAAGGTGCCAGGCATTGCGCTGGGCACCAGGAGAGAATAAAATGAAAGAAATGATCCCTACCTTGGGGTGCTCACACACCATAGTTGGGGGGTAGGGAAGGCTGGTGGTAGACATGCATGCAGATAAAGCATAAGAGAACTCCTCTTTCTTGTGCCCACGTCCCCAGAAGTGGACAGTTTCCTCCTCAATGGGGGGGGGGGGGGCGCGGGCTACAGACTCCAATGACATAAGCAAAGGAAGCAGTCGAGGAGACGGTGAGCAATATTAAAAATGACTAGCCACACAACTCCGTGGCAATCACCTAGTGTTATATGCAGCAGCTCTGTGCATTCAAGTCTGCATTGAGAAGGATCCAAACAACATTAGCTGGTGACCAGCCATAAGCTCTTGACAGTAAGAAACAGGCTGGCTGTGTCTAAGCACTATTCTTCTCTGCCCAGAACAAGATCTGACCCTCTGGCTCCCAGCTGGGTCTGCAGAACTGGCCCATAGCACGACGGCCCAACAGTGGTAGGGTGGAGGCATGGCCACAGCCAGGAAAGAAACAGGATAGAGTGGAAACAGTACCCAAGTGAATGGGTGTCTTCGATGAGACATCCTCTAAGAGAATCCCTCCTCTGTAATTGTGCTGTAGTTTAGACAAGACACGGTTTGGGGTCCTTTTCCCACTTTGAAAGTGTTGTATTGTTCTTTAAAAGGCAACAGACAGCAGAGAAAGGCCTAGGAGAAAATACCCATAAGTAGACCCTGATTGTTTACTAACTGGTGGGGGCAGTGTTTTTAAACCATTTTTATATTTAGAAATAATAAAAGTTAGTTACCTCTTAAATACTATGCTTATTAGGAAATAAAACACATATATAAAGCCATCCTAAAACTTGAATGGAGCCACAGAAGATGCCAAATAGCCTAAAGCTATCTTGAAAAGAACCACCAAGGTGGAAACTTCACATCATGTGACTAAGCTTTACTCATCATGACTATATGAAATTGTCACAAAAGACATAGAGATCAAGAGAACAAGAGTCCAGAAACAAACCCACGCATATGTGGTCAATTCACAACAAAGGAGCTAAGAATATATACAATGGGGAAGGACAATCTCTTCAATAAATGCTGTTGGGAAAACGGACAGCAACATGCCGAAGAATGAAAGCAGACCTCTATTTTACACCATATGCCAAATATCAACTCAAAGTGGATAAAAGATTTGAACTTAAATGCTGAAACAGTAAAACTTCTAGAAGAAAATACAGGGGGTAATCTCCCTGGTATCAGTTGTGGCAAGGCTCTTTTGGATTTGACACCAAAAGCACAGGCAATGAAAACAAGAATACACAAGATGACAGCAAACTCAAAATCTTCCTGATGGCAAAGGAAATTGAAACAAAAAGGCAATCTGCAGAGTGAGAGAAGATATTTGCAAAGCATTTATCTAATAAAAGGTTAATATCCAAACTATAAAGAACTCCTACAACTCAAGGGGGCAAAACAAAAAATCCAATTAAAAAAGCAGGCAGAGGAACTGAATAACACACCATCTCCAAAGAAGACATACAAATGGGCCACAGGCACACGAAAAGGTGCTCGGCATCACTTGTCAGCAGGGAAACACAAATCAACACCACGATAGGACATCACCTCACACCTATTATAATGGGGGTCATCAAAAAAGACGGGTTAGCAAGGATGTGGAAAAACGGAACCCCCGGTGCACTGATGGTGGGAAGAAAACTGGTGTGGCAATGATGGAAAACAGAATGGAGGGTCCTCAAAATATTAAAAATAAAACCACCATAGGATCCAGCAGTTCCACTTCTGCATATATTTCCAGAGAAAATGAAAACGGAGTCTAGAATGCTCTCTGCATCCACAAGTGCACCGCAGCATTATTAACAAAGGCCAAGACATGGTAACAACCTTAGTATTCGTTGGCAGATAAATGGATAAAGAAAATGTGGTGTATGTATACCATGGAAGGTTATTCAGCCACGAAGATGGAAATCCTGCCATCACGACAGCATGGATGGACAGACTTAGAGGGCATCAAGTTAAATAGAAAGATAAAGACAGATACTATGTGATCTCACTTACATGTGTAATGTTAAAAAACTGAACTGAGAGAAAAAAAAGATTAGTTGTTGTCAGAGGCTGGGGGATGGGGGAGTAGGTGAAGGTGGTCAGAAGTTCCAGACAAAATACACGGCTACAAGATAACCAACTTACAAGCTCTGGGGGTGTCCTGTACAGCATGGTGGCCACAGTTAGTAATGCTCTACCATATATCTGAAAGTCACCGAGCTCTCATTACAAGAAAAAACTCTTATCATCAATACAATTGATGTGTCAATTATTTTAGTAAAACTGAAAAACAACAGCAGCATACAGATAAGTACACAAAATTAAAGATAAGCTTGAATTATCCCAAAGCAAGCACCTACAAGATACAGGACTCACAAGAAAGAGAACAGAGCCCACAGCCCATACTCAGGCACCTCGCCCTTCCTTCTCTCAAAGCAAACTCTGTCCTGACTTCTAACACCAAATTTTAGATTAGCATAGAATTAAAAAAAAAATTGTTATTCCTAAATTCACTACACCATTTCCTAAACAGGAAAGCATTCTTTCCGTAAGATATTTGAAAGTTCACAGCAAGGTAAAAGCTATAATCCCAGTATATTCTCACATTCAGCGATCAACTCAGCTACAGAACTGACCGTTTTCCACAACCAGAGAACAAACCCTCCCAGGATGCTTACTATGCACCAGGCCCGAGAGAGGACGTGTGCGTTGCCCAGCAGATACGCACTCGAGTGCACTTGGACTCAGGCTGTCCGCCTGACCACCACACATGCGGTCACAGAGCCACGCAGGAACATATCACAGGGCACGGGGGGAGCAGTGGCGGGGTGAGGCCTCCGAGTTACAGCTGATGCAGTGTGTAGCATAAACTGAGTCACAGGAGGCCAGGCAGGCACCCGGGTGATAAGTTAGCTCGGGTGTTGCACCACCACCACCACTGTCACCACCACCATGCCGAGACTTCAAGACAATGGACTTTATCTCTCACTCCCTCAACGCCCCAGCCAAGGAGGTCAGGACTAACTTGGCAACCTGGGGAAGTTAAGGACACAGATTCCTGTCTTGTTGCTCTGCCGTCCCCAGAGTGTGGCCCTACCATTAGGGAGTAAGAGCGGTCACTGCCTTGTGCTCTTCTAGCCAGAGGGAGGAGACACAGTTCCGCTTGCACTGCCTACATTCCAGACGTTTCCTTGTCCAGAACCCAGCCCATGCCCTCATTCAGCAGCAACAGAGGCATGGAATCGGGTCTCTGGCAGCCCATGCCCAGCCAGGTGGTGAGCAGAGGAAGAAGGGAAGTGGGCAGTGAGTTCCAGAAGCAGCCTCCTGCCAAGGGCAAGCAGGGCCAGGCAGTGCAGTGCCAGGTCGTAGAGTGATATGTCACCCTGCGGAACGTCACATGATGGGGAGACTGGGAAGGGTCGCAAGTGAGGAGTGCTGCAAACAAATTTGTATTTTGGGAGGTTGCTCAAGTAGCTTTATGGCAGAGAGAAACTACAGGAGGCGACCAGTTAGAATCCAAGAGGGAAAGACACAAGGCCTGGCCCAGGTACCTAGACTACAAAACCCCATCAGAAAATAGGAGAGCAAGATGCAGAGCCTGGCAAAGGCAAGAGCCATGTGCACCCCAGGCGCACTGCCCATAAGGAGGGGTACTGACCCAAAGGTTGTCAGCATCAGGCTGTTGTGATGGTCAAATAGTACAAAGGATACAAAAGACCTGTGAAAAGTAAAGCAAACATTGTCTCCAATTAAATTTAAACAATTCACAAAACAAATTTAAAGAAACTTATTGAATCTCTTTAACCATAAGATCACAGCCATTCTACAATGTGTGTCAACTGTTGTTACTATTATAGAACTCATCCATCTCTTTAAAAACTTATCAAATGGCTACAGAAGTTACATTTAACATTACTACTAATAATCTGAGCAATAGTCTTTCTCTTCTTTATCGTACACTTCATTATAAGCCTGTGTCCCTTCAAAAGGGAATTCTCAACTGATGAGATGCAAAACATTTGCTCAAAGCCACACAATTATTGGGGCTTAATAATTATGTGCAATACTAAACATTAAACCAGCATCTGAAAATGTCCCCTTCTAAGTCAGCAAATCCATAGTATTTGAAAGTCAATGGGAAAAGAATACACCGAAGATAAACGTTATCAGTCTAGCAGAAGTAATCATTATATTTACTAAAAATATTTACTGGTACTTCACATGGTATTCCACAAAGCTGCAGCTTGAACAGATCCATGAGTCCTATGTGGCTCTGACTCGGCTCAGGGATCTACTTCCCGAAGCTCTCAGGTCAACCACCACAGGTTACCGAAAAGAATCCAATTCTTCACCCGAGTCCTCTGTCGATGAATGGTCACCATGTAACTAACTCTCTGTGCCAACATCCCCGTTCTCATCCTCTGCCACGAGGGCTCTTAAGTCAACAGCAAGACCCCAGCACCAGCTCTCGGCCCATCCTCCTCTTTCCCCCACCTGTTCTCATGCTCCTAAAGCACCTCCCCAATGCCTCACACTCCCACTCCCTAGGCTGCTTTTGCTCTTCTCATTACTCTGATTTGCTCCTGCAAAGACCCAGGAGCACCCAAGGGCCCTCCTCAGATCACAGAGGGGGAAGCAGGACAGGTGAGCAAGCTGGAAAGCTCGCCGGCAGGTTAGTGGAAGGGTGGGGTCATTGGGAATGTTCCTAGCTAAAAATGAATGACAGCACCATTGCCTTAAAATTTTAAAAAGTCACTGATATCAGCAAGGATACAAAACATACAGGTAGTACAGTCAATGCACAAACACAGATTTTAACAAATATATAAAAACACGAATAGAAAACCATGAATGAGCACATCTTTCCTGATCCTGCATGGGCTGCCCTTTCCTAGAAGTAACCTCTCCCTCCTCTGAGCTCTAGAACACATTACTTCTCAGTGCTGCTCTTAGAAACTCAGTCTTCTACGCTCTGCCACATGGTCCTTTAAATTCACATCTTCTAGCTGTACCTCTAACTGGACCCCTGCTCCTGCCACAATTCCAGCCCAGGCCAGGCCATCAGTCCCCAAAGGCACAGCACTCCGAACCAGTGGTGGGTGGCTGCTACTGAAGGCAGGGTTCCCCCTTGACCCCGCTGCCCTGCACATGCAGCCTCCCCACCAGGCACGCCCTTCACCTCTTATAATCCTGGAAGAGTGCTGTCTCTCGAGTCTCCATCTTTCTGCCTGCCCTTTAATGAGGACACTCTCTAGGGAGCCACCTTTGCTCCTCTTTACTTCTCTATTCATTCCAAAGAATCACACAACTCAGCCACTGTCCACAGCCAGGACCCCCGACTGATAATCAGCAGCCTCCATCTCTCTCTAGAGTTCCAGCTGAATTGCGTCAAGAAGACACATCCAACTGGGTGTCCAACAGGTAGCGCCAATTGCCACCTGCCCGCTCCCATTGTCCCTGTCCCCAGTAACAATCTGCCTGCTTCTAGAACTGCCCCCCCCCGTACACGCTACTATTTTTCAACCAAATGCTTCTCACATAGATCCCCTTCCCACCACCCTCACTAAAACTGCCCTATGCAGACTGGAATCACCTGTGCCTAGGCTTTCCCAACAGCCTCCTAAATGGCCTGACACGTGTGGCACATTTGCTGAAAGAAAACTGGAAGGAATCACATTTCCCTGATACTCTCAATACCTGCTCTGACCATGTCACTCCCACAGGGCCACAACAGTGACAGATCAAAGAGTGGATATGTAACCGCCTGCTTACAAAGTCCTGCAGGCTCACTATTTCATAAGGTTAGCCCCTGTCCTCAAAGTGTTATCACTGTGAAAAACTAGCAATCTAAGCATCAAACAAGTGGAATCCAGGTATAGTTCTATTGGATGGTGACTTCACATATGCTCACAAAGGGTCATTCATGCAGCACGGAGGGGCTTAAGATAGAATTTTAGTGGGATGGACAGAGGACTACATTGCTCATACAGTATGATCTCATCCATATAAAAAGATGTGCAGAGAAAAACGGGGAGGAAATACATAAAATGATCAAAGCACTCAGGTCTGGGTAGCAAGATTATAGGGACTATTTTGCTGTCCTCCTGTACGTTTTCTTAACTTTCCAGATTCTTCTTACAAGGAGCATTCATCATTTTTATAAGGAAAAAATAATATGCAAAAATAAAAGCATAAACCCCAAACTGTTTTGCTTTGCATGTGCAGCTCCCAGCAGAAACCCTCAGGTTCCTCTCTCAGTACACAAACTTTCCCTCTTCAGATTTCCCATGTGTCAGGCTGGAAGGATGGCTGGGCTCTGGAGGGGCAGGTGTGTGCCCCCCCACACACCTCCCTCATCCGTCATGGAATCACCACCCTCAATGGTCCATTCTGAAGCACAAACACTGATGTCAAGACTAGAATTGAACTGAGAAGCCTGAAAAATCAGAGCCGATTCTGGTGAGAAACCAGAGAACACTTTATTGAAACCCCACAGAAAATAACTAAGCACTGGGATGATGGGCCAACTGGAATCCCAAGCAGGTATGAACTGGTTCAGGGACCGGGCCCAGCAGCCCAAGCATACAGAAGCAGAGCCAGTAGCGAACCAGATCTCTGTTGAGAAACGGTGCTTACCCTACTCCACAAAGCCATGTCATGGAGATAAAGCAGCAAAAAAGGATCCCTGGGTGGAGCAGCGGTTTAGCGCCTGCCTTTGGCCCAGGGTGCGATCCTGGAGATCCGGGATCGAGTCCCACGTCGGGCTCCTGGTACATGGAGCCTGCTTCTCCCTCTGCCTGTGTCTCTGCCTCTCTCTCTGTGTGTGTGACTATCATAAATAAATAAAAATTAAAAAAAAAAAAAAGAAAGCAGAAAAAAGTTCCACAGAAAACAAGACTACTGGCTTCTTGTCTTTACTGCTAACCAGAGATTTGCTATTTTGAGAAGCAGATTTATCAAAAACAAAACAAAAACACCCTTAGCCAACTGAAGAACTGTCTCGGTTCTGTGCCCAGACTTTACCAAAGGAAGAAGGTCAAACATGTAAACACACAGATTAAGAGAAGGTGGAGCAGCACCTTCAGAGCCCTGCAGTAGGGCTTCCTGCAGGTGAGCCGGGTGCCATTCCACAGGTGAGCAGCTCTCCAACACCTGGCTTCTCAAGTACCAGAGCCATTCCCCCTACAAACCCCCGTTCTCAAAGAAGCAGAAGCAGCAGTCTCTTCGAGAAGCTGAATCAGCTGGTAGAGAATTGGGGGTGGGGGGGCTCTAAAATTCTCAACACCCACCCCTTCCGAGGCACTAGGGCATCTATCACTTTGGCCACTAGGAGACAAGGGAGAGTACCTCAGGGAGGGCCTGCCTGCTAGATGGTTTCCTGGGCATTTTCTTTGTTCTCATAAAAATTCAAGAGTTGGGGATCCCTGGGTGGCTCAGTGGTTTAGTGCCTGCCTTTGGCCCAGGCCGTGACCCCGGAGACCCAAGATCAAGTCCCACATCGGGCTCCCTGCATGGAGCCTACTTCTCCCTCTGCCTGTGTCTCTGCCTCCCTCTCTCTCTCTCTCTCTCTCTCTCTTTCTCTCTCTCTCTCTGTCTCTCATGAATAAATAAATAAAACCTTAAAAAAATTCAGAAGTCTTCTACCTCTGAAACTAATAATACACTATATGATAATTAACTTAAATATTTTTTTAAATTCTGAGATCCTATTTCTGCTTTACAAATGAAGAAATTGAGGCTCACAGAAGCTCAGTAACCTGCCCATGGGTAACAGACAGTGGCACACCCTGAAACGTGAACCCAGGGCTACCATTGGTCCCATATTCCCTCCAGTAACACTATGCTGCCCAGGAGGAGGCATGTGGAAAGGCCACAGGCTGAGGGCAAGGATCTGAGCCTCCTCACTTGCACCCCAACCTACGTGACATGAAGGCACTGCTTCCTTCCTGGGCCTGACCTCCCTATAGGGAGCTGAGTGTCAAACACTCAGGACTGGCACAAGGATTAATGAGATCAGAGAAATCTCTCCTCTAAAAATGTTAGCATCAACTGTGTTCATTTGCAATGCCAGCTCTCAACCCAGGCTCCTTAAATGAGCTCTAATTTGCAAACCCAGATCCAGGCAATGAAGGCCAGCATGCCAGGTAAACTGCCAAGCCCCAGGAAGCAGTTTCAGAAGTTCAAG
Source organism: Nyctereutes procyonoides (assembly GCF_905146905.1). Classification (NCBI taxonomy): domain Eukaryota; kingdom Metazoa; phylum Chordata; class Mammalia; order Carnivora; family Canidae; genus Nyctereutes; species Nyctereutes procyonoides. The sequence continues at coordinate 30,193,111 of NW_026575159.1, forward strand.
CAACTTCACATGCGGCTCAGCTTCAGAACCTAAAAACCCTACACTCTAAGGAGGTTTGCTTTAAGTACTAGAAATAACGTGCAGTGTACTTGTCTCACAGGTAGTCATTACTAACCATTTCATTAATAACAACTAGTCACCACTACTTATTAGGTATTTTTCCTATACTTGCCACGGAATGGCTGTTTAAATCTAGCAGAGGTAAAACAAGTATCCTGCTGGGAAAAGACAGGTCTCAAATACCTCTGCCACAATATACCTCTATTCCTGGGTCTCTTGGAGGAAAGTTTCCAAGTAAAAACATTTCAAATCCCTGGCTCAACCATCTAAAATGTGAAAATGTGTTCCAAAGTGACTTTCTAATGGAGATCTTGGTTATTCCCCCAGAGGAACAAATTCAAATTACACTCTTAGTGCTAAGGCATTGATTCTTGCAGATCTCAGCTTAAAAATCATTAATACAAATTTAACCCAAAAGGGGTGACCTACCTTCAGGATAGGGCACAGCTTCGTGTTATAGACATCGCAAAGTCTACCTGAGTCAGTTAAATATAAATCTGCAAAGTTGAGCTTAAAACATCTAGGACACAACTATTTTTCAGATCACTGCCAAGTTTAAGGAGTTCAGATTTGAACCAGAAAAAGAAGATGAAACTTTTCCAAAGCTCTGTGAGAGCAGAATCTTTGCACTTTCAGAAAAAAAAGAAGAAAAAAAAAAAAACAGCTTGTTTGAGAATTCTGACTTCCACTAGGACACCCAACTAAAAGTTGTGAGGCTGGCCCAGGGCAGACAGAGTGTGTGCTTTGAGATCAGGCAGCTAAGCCTCCTCCGAGCTGCACAACCGTGGACAGTTGCTATGCGTTAAGACCACCACAGTTTGCTCTCAAGGCTGTTCTGAGAATTAATGATGACGTACGCAAAACCATTAGCACAGAGACAAAGCTGGCTCCTGATACAGGAAGGCTAAGTGGCTTTCTCATTTTGCAAAAGGAAAACACGGAGTCTAATCCTGCCTCCGATGTACCTGGTGCCACAAATTCCACTCCCAGGGGTGATACATCGTTCTAACCCTGGGGCTACCAGAGCAAACTCTCTCCTAAGGTCTGTGAAGACCTCCTAAGCGGAACAGGCATTACCCTTCCCATTTGGAGGATGAGATACCAGAAGCCCAGAGTGGCACAGTGACTGCCCCAAGGACAAAGGAATCCGGGAACAGAACTTGGGTTGGAGCCCAGGGTGGGTCTTCCTCTTCATCTGCAAGTGGGACTCAGCCACCCTGGTATCAAGGACTCTTCCGATAAAACAGTGATTTGGGTTTTAATTTCCTCTCTCCTTACCAGACAGGTCAGAACATTCAGGTCACAACCCAACCCTTTGGGAGATTTTATGAGTTTCATGTTGCTTTTTAAAATAGCTTTATCTCGGGATGCATGAGTGGCTCGGCGGTCAGGGGCATGATCCTGAGGTCCTGGGATGGAGTCCCACATTAGGCTTCCCCTGCAGGAAGCCTGCTTCTCCCTCTGCCTATGTCTCTGCCTCTCTGTGTGTCTCTCATGAATAAATCAGTAAGTCTTTAAAAAAAAACAAAAATCTAATAGCTATAATTCTTCAAGAGAACTACAAAAGAACAGAAAAGAACAGAGAAGAAAAAGAAAAATCAGTATTTGTCATGGGGGCAGCAGCACAGGCTGAAAACAAGGAAGGTAGGTGGCATTGGAGCTCAAGAGAGTCCTCCCTGAATCTTTCCAGACACAGGAGATGAACTGGCCTGTACCTGTTAGCACACCCAAGATTGAGGTTCAAGAAACAAGAGAACATGGGGCACCTGGGTGGCTCAGTGGTTGAGCATCTGTCTGCGTTTGGTTCAGGTTGTGACCCCGGGGTCCTGGAATCAAGTCCTACATCGGGCTCCCCACAGGGAAGCTGCTTCTCCCACTGCCCGTGTCTCTGCCTCTCTCTGTGTCTCTCATGAATAAATAAATAAAATCTGTATTTAAAAAAAAAAAGAAAAGAAACAATAGAACAGTACTTTTCCTTGAAAATCCATGCAGTGAAGGTAGAAGGTCGAATCTGTTGGCTGGTCTTCACAACTCCACAGAAGCCAACCCCCACAGGGAAGTGGCTCACCACCCTCCTCAGGACATACACAGCATCGAGCATCTGACCTGGGGCACCATCATCCACCAGAGACAGTTCCTGAACGGCAGGGACCATTTCTTTCCTCTGGTGTTCTCAGAAGTTGGCAGAGAACCAAGAACATTCTCATATTCAGCAAATGTTTATTGAGCACATTCAATGTGCCAGACACCGCTAGAAACGGAGGGTGTGACAGTGAGGACACAAGGCACAGCAGGCTAAATGCTATATCAGAAAGCTGGGGGCAATGGGGTGCACACGAAGGCTTCCCGGAGGCAGAGGCCAGAAATACTGAGGAGGAAGGAGCAGGGAACCTGGGGGCTTGTGTGGGTCAGCTTCTCAGAGCTCAGTAGAAAGAGGGTTTCCAGAATATTCAGGTACCCCAGGGATACTGTTAAAATGCAGATTCCAGGGATGCCTGGGTGGCTCTTCTGCCTTCAGCTCAGGTCATGATCCCAGGGTTCTGGGATCAAGTCCCACATCGGGCTCCCCACAGGAAGCCTGTTTCTCCCTCTGCCTGTGTCTCTGCCTCTGTGTCTCTCATGAATAAATAAAGTCTTAAAAAAAAAAAAAAAGTAGATTCCAAACTCAGGATGCCTGGTATGGGACCAATCTTTATTTCCATCTGGCTCCCAGGGGACAGGGACGCTCTTTGGTGAAATATACTTTGAGTATGTCACTTTGAGTATGTCACTTTGAGTACAAAAACGCAGAGCATTCCAGATACACATTCCAATCCACACCACAATCCCATGAAATGCATGCTACCTTCTGAGTAATCTACCTGGAACTTTGAGGACTCGCCTGATGTCACACAGTAGGTGGCCAAGCTGGAACTAGAATCCAGGGCAATATAACCCCTAGAACGCTTATCATCCTTATCCTGTTATGTTGTTTCCAAGAGAAGTCTGCCCCAAGCAGTCAATTAAGAAGGCAAAGCAAAGCCATACACATAAACAATTCATCCCGAAGACAAAGGTCAATATTTTGCATCATCTGCACCACTGCCCACATCCATAAATCTTAATTTTATTGCACACCTCAATTAAACTTTTCAAAATGCACCCCAATATGCATTTATATCACATGCATGTACACTTCAAAATACATACAAAAATATTCAAAAAGATGAGACAGTAACTTCGGAAGACAATGACCAGAAACTGAGGGGTAAGGACCAAGGGAACTGAACAGAAAGCTCTGCTCCACTTGGCACAACTTCTCATGGGGACCCACTGACCACAGCTCAGACACTGAGGATGGACGGTGGGCCAGGCTTCTCCCTGTTGGCAAGCGATGATACAGGTAAGCGCTATGACAAACCCAGTGGGCCTGGATCAAGTCACACATCAGCGTGAGCTTCTGCTGATGCCGAAGAGCTGCTCCCTGAAGTGGATGGGTAACTCCATGAGTGATCATGTGGACACACGGGCTGGTGCGCACACACACACATGTATTTCCTAGCTCTGTCCTCGAGGGGGCCCAGCAGCAAGGCCATGCCAGGGCAAATTCTTACAGAATTCCCAAGAATTTCCAGAGCTCCCTGCCAACAGAAGTGGAGCCTGACTCCCATTTCCCTTCTCCCCACCCCGAGAGCCAGAGCTGCACACAAAGTGACTTGCTCCCAGCGAGTCCAGTGTGGAAGCTCTGTTCCAGCAAACCCTACTCTGGCCAGGTAACCGAGGTCACACCATCAGTGATACACGTGATGAGAAAGGCACATCACTTCTCTCTTGTTCTGAGAAAAGCAGTAGAGAAACCTGAATCCAGGAACATTCAACAAAATATCTGATCACTACTCCTCAAAACTGTCAAGGTAGTGAACAAACAATGACGGAGGAATTGTCACAAACCAGAGGAGACCTGAGGAATAACTTCACCTGGTATCCTATCCTGTGTGCGATCCTGGAACACAGAAAAGACAGCGGGGATAAACCAGCGATGCTGAGATCTTGCTGTGCCAGCGCCAGATGTGAACAGCAGCGGAAACTGGTAAGAGACACTTAGGAACGCTCTCCTATGTTTGCAGCTTTTCTGCAACTTTCCCTTCCTTCTAAAAAAGGTGCTTTTTTAAAAAGAGGGGATAATATAAAACCTTGCATCCCAATGGCTTCTCTGGGCGCCACTGTTAGATCCCCGCAGAAGGATCTAACCTTCTAATACCTCCAGAGGCCAGCAAGAACGAGAGAAGCAGGTAGGAGCTGAGTGCCAGGGAGAGGGGGCTACGGCCTGGAAAGCACAGGCCTGGTCTAAAAGTGTCCAACACAAAACATTCTGAAAGCACTGTCGGGGCCCAGCATAAACCCGCAGGCTACATTTTCTAGCCCGCTGAGTGCCAGCGTGCTTCCTCTAAATGGATGCATGGCTACTGGAGACTGCAGTGTCACGTTGACGATGGAAATGCTTCACATTTATGCAGTTGCAGCATGTATCTTTTGAATTTTTTTCATTAATATTACAGCCTCGTGTTGTACAGATTGTTTCTTGAGGGAAGTTTTCTATTTCCTGGCTAAATGCTGCTGCCCTATGGTCCGGCCAGACATAAAACAAAACTCCTGGATTCTTCCAAGGACGCTTCAGCTGTTTTGTTTCTTACTACTCAATTGACACTTGACAAATGTCTTTTTTTCTTCCAGAAAGCTGTGTATACTGCTAAGAACAGCTCTGACGATCCGGGACAGCGCTAATTTCACACATTGGATCTCATTGTCATTTATACCTTCTGGCAGATGACAGGTCCTGATATTTAATGTGAAAATACAGTCATACTTTAACAGAGTCATTTTGATGCTGATGACACATCACGTTTGACTCCCATTCAAGAGCTTATCAAAGGGGGCACCCAGGGGAGAGGATGGTAGCAGGGATGGGAGGAGGCCCAGGGAGGGGACAACAGGCAGCCTGGAGAAGGCATGCCTTACCCTGAGGACACCCGCATGCAGGGACAGATCAAACAAGATCCGGCAGCGCTGGGAGCCAGTACGAGGGAAAACATGTACCCACTAACATAACACAACACCATCAGAGCCATGGTGGAGTGGGAGGGCCTTGAGGGCACAATACAGAAGCTTCCAGCACCGCGGGAAGGACTCTGGACTCAGTCTGAGTTCGGACACCAACAATGCCATTTAGGAAAGGTCTGTGCCAAGGCTCAGACTGCCCATTCCACAAGGAGACAGCCAGAGATTACACGCTGTTGGCCACTTGTAAAGAGCACATTTTATGTGAAGCATCCAGCACGCTCCTTGGATGCATTAATTTTCTGCTGCTGTGTAACAAATTACCACAACCTTCACAGCTAATAGTTCCCCAGGGGAAAAGGCAATTTGAACAAGCTTCAAAGAGGGTACCTGTCTCCATTCCTCTCCTAGGTGTTTGGAAAAGTCGGAGAGCTGGTTTATAACTTGCCCCCAGTGCACCCCAAAACACGGGCGTGTCTCTGCTCTTTTGTCCTGTTTACAAAAGGAACTCTAAATTTCCATTACATTTTCACTTCTGAGCTATCCTCTGGGGAGATGAGAACTGGCATCCTCAACTGTGCAACTGAGAGAGATTAGCCACTGGGGTTTGAGGCAGCGTGTCTTCAGCAACCTCCCCACCAGTGCTCTGGACCAAGTGCTCTCAGCCACCAGAGTGAGAATAGAATGCTCTCCTCCGGGACGGTTGTGAAAATGAAAACAGAATTACTGAGAGAGCTGAGGTGGGCAAATGGATGAGGTTTCAGGAGTACATAAGCAGGGGTGCCACTAAATTTCAGAGTGACAAGAATAATGCTGAGCTTCCCACCATACCAGGTGCTGTCCCAATTGAGACGGCAATGGTCCACATCAATTCTTAACTCTCAGCAATCCCATAAGATTGGTATGAGTGTTATCTCAATTCTATAGATAAGACAGAGGACAGAGAGCTAAGTAACCTGCCCAATGTGGCACAGCTAGCAAGTTATGAAACCAACATCCAAGCTCCTAAGTGCTGCTTCTCTGTAGACCAATGAGATTTGTATTAATGAAATAGAATAATTACATTTGGCAGGACTTTTAAATAACATTTCTCTCAAATGACAAATGCATTCTCAAAACTATCCTTAGAGAAAAATAAACACATATTGCCCACCAGTGGTGCCTCGGTGGCTCAGTTGGTGAAGTGTCCGACTCTTGATTTCAGCTCAGGTCATGAGCTCAGGGTTGTGAGATCGAGCCCCACATCGGGCTTAGCACAGAGTCGGCTTGAGATTCTTTCTCTCCCCTCCCTCTGCTCCCCTACCCATTCACACTCTCTAAATAAGTAAATAAAATCTTTTAAAAAATATTATTCCCCACTGAAGTTTAAAGGAATAGAAATGTAAAATAATTTGCCTGAGATCACAAAGCATAAGGAATGAGACTTGGACCCAAACCCAGTTTAGACTCCAAAGCCCCTATCTTTCCACTCTATCAAATTTCATCAATATCTAAAATTTACACACACACACACACACACACACACACACACCCTGACCTCAGAGTCCAGTTCTGGAACCTTGAAGCTCCACCTCACCATCAGCCAATAAACATTCTCCTCCCCTTCCCCGTTCAGGTCCACATTCTGGGGATTTACATATCCACCTGTGTTTCCCCCAAGACCCAGCTCTTTCAGGGCCAGAAGCACACCTTGTCATCTTTGTATCTCCTTTTGGCACCCAGTAAAGCAGCTGGGAAGGTAGACGTAGATCCTGCTACTATAAATACTTGCTAAAGAGAAGAAATACTCCATTCATTTGCATGTTTAGGAAACGATGTGGAGTAAGGTGGGAGCAAGTAACTGGTCCAAATGAGAGCATGAATTCAGAGTGGAAACAGTGACGAGTCTCATCAATGCCAAACAGAGGTTTGGTAGAGAGCACTGGATACAGAGTCAAGGATGTGAGTGCCCACTCTGCCACCAGCTAGCAGTACAGCCACTCTGACTCCCTCAGGTCTCATTTTCCAGAGGAATAAAATAGGCCCAATACCCCCTGCTCTGGGACAACCCTTGTAACAAAAACAATGAATCTTTCAAAGATTAATGAGTCATGTCAAAAGCACACAAGAAAACTAACACCATCCAAAGGAGGGACATAAGCAATCAGAATAATGGCTGTTAAGTGGATCAAAACACATGGAATCCATGAAAACCACGAGTCTGTAACAGTCTTCAAAAAAGGAGTGGAGAGAAAGAAACCTGATTTCTCACCACTGGAAGAAGTTTATAAACAATTCCTTAACATGAAATTAAAAATTAAAAGGAAAACGGAAGCATCTAGTTTGTTCCTGGCAGGCACTATATTTCAGAGTAATAGAACAGCCCCCATAGTTGAGCTAAAAGTGCTACTTTACAGGAGAAGGCCACTTGATCAAAGTAGAGACATAATACAGAAAAACATTTCATAAAATCTTAATGACATTAAGTCAGGCAAGGATAATCAAGTGATTTCAAAACCATTAGATACATGATTGATGCATCTGTATTACTGTTCAAGCACCGACATGCAGAATATTCTCTAGTGGCAAGAAGAACATGGTAGGCTCAGACCACCATCACCCTGTCCACGGGTCAATCTCAACCTCACTGATAGTAAGTAGAAAGCCAGATACTGGATGTCTCAAATGTGATACAATTTCAAGTACCAACTTCAACTATGAAGCATTCTAGCCAGAAATGTTTCATGTGAATCCATCAAGCCTTTACATAAAGTTGGCAGTTTCCAGGAAATCAGGATAGAGAAATTAAGTAACACTGTGGGGCGGCAAGTAGACAAATCCAGAAGGTAGGACAAATGGCTCAGTCTCTTCAACAAGCATTAAAAAAAAAAAAAAGTACTAAATTAAGACATACAAGTAATAGACTGACCAGATACAATGAGTGGTCTCAGACTATAGTCTAGTTTGGATTAATTAGTTAAAACAGAACTTGGGGATCAAATGGGGCAAAATTTAATATCTTCTGTATATTAGAGGCAATGAAAATTTACTGAAATATAAAATGGAATGGCACTAATTGAACAAAGTTCTAAAATACAGTGGCCTAATTTTGATCTGGGGGTAAAAAAGAATAGGTATCCAAGTATGCCTGCCCAAGTATTTGTGCATGGGATGTTCATGAAAACACAACACGTATCCACACATGAACATGAAAACAACCCAGGAGGATACACACTCTGGTTTCCCACTGGTGATCTCTGGGCCATGGATAAGTGCGACTCTATTCCTTTCCTTTCTGCTTATCTCAACTGCATTATTGAATTACTTTTTGCTGGCACCATTTCTAGAAAGATAAAAAATGTCCCTGTGTTTGAAATGTGCCCATGCTCCACTAATCTCCCAGTATTGGTCAGCTAGATCAGAACGGCAACAGTGCAAACAGCCTAGGCCTATATGACAGCCTACTGTAGATGACAACTGTCACCTGGGGCTTTGTGTGACAAACTAAGTTCTCTTGCAGAAAGAGGTTCCTTGGGGGGAGGGTGAGCACAAGGTAGATTTGATGGAAGAGAGAGGTGGGCATTTGAAAAAGACCAAAAAGATGCAGCTGGAGGCAGGAAGGCTTGACTGAGGCAGTGGGAGTGAGTGGCCACAGAGGAGCACGCTGGCATAGGGGCATCTACAGGATGCTGCCTGGCTGACTGGGTCCCAGGAGCGGTGAAAGCATCACATGGGAGGCCAGGTTGAGAAGAGGAAGAAACATGAGAAGACCTCTATTATCACATGTCCATCAAAGGGGGAGAGAGGGGAGGCACCTGGGGAAATCACAGTACCCACAGTGGCCAATCTAGTGAAAAGGTGGAAGGGGAGGAGGACGGCAAAGACAGAGCTCATCAGCAGGAGAGTCACAGATAAGCCCAGAGAAAGTCTCCGTCAATATGCTGAGAGTTTAAGCCAGATGCTAGGGGTTTAGGAGAAGAGCATGAACAAACCCATTAGAAAGAGCTCATTAAATTCAGAAATCCTCTACAGAGGAAGGGAAAAAGCAAGTACGAACACTCAAACTAGATGCAGAAGTGATCACCGTAAGTAACATTGTGACCTCTGCTACTACGGCCGACGCCAAAATGTTGTGTTCTACCAAATTCTTAGCATCACCAGGGCTTAAACAAGCTATCATCGGTATTCAGAAGATACAAAGGTTATCAGAAACGTGGCAAGTTACTTGATAAGCACAAGTTACGGAAGGAACAAGCTTCTATCACACAATACATCCGAAGTCGCATCCGAAGGCCACTGCCAATGTGTTCATTTATTTTAGCACTGCAAGAAAATGAACCCCAAAGTATACCAGCTACAAAAAGCAAAAATATCCATCAGTAAGAGCATCTATAAAAAGACTGCTATGTAAATCTCATTAATATGGAATGCTGTTTAAGTGCTGGGATCCAGAGGCAATCGTAAGATTACTTATTTAAATTCTAAGACAGTCTAAGCTCCCTGATGGAGCCTGCTTCTCCCTCTGCCTGTGTCTCTGCCACTCTGTCTCTCATTAATAAATAAAAATATATATATTTTTTTAAAAAAAAAAGCTATTTCATTGTCTTTTTTGCTCATTTATTTGGCATTCACTGAGAGCCTTTCACATGTCAGTCCCCACCCCAGGAGCTGAAAATGCAAAAATTAACAAGGAATCAACCTTCACTTTAACTCTCAATGGGGGGAAATAGCTTGTATATAAAGGCTTTGGCAGTCGATGATCTTTCTTATGTTTTGAGGCTTACAAACACTAAGTGATGAGAAAAGCAACAACTCCAGTTGCTGTCTACACATCTTATAGTAGGATAATCTCCTCATGCCCAGAGTCTGCACACTTAGACATTCCAAACAATATGCCAACCTCAATACAATGAACCGTCCATGGCACAGACTACCTACTTCCCAGGACAGCACCTATGGCCTCTCTGCAGAAAGGCCCTTGCTGAAGGTTCTACCCAAACCAGCAAGCAGTCCTCATTCCATCTTTGCCTTTGCTTTCCAGAGACCACTTTTCATAACCTGACATGTCTATTTACTGCTTGTCCTGCCCCCCTCACAGGAGGTGAGCTCCAGGATGTCATCTTGTGTGTATGTGTACATACGTCCAAAGCTGGGCATGTAACAGTCATCCAATGAATAGGGTGGATAAACGGTTACAGGGGTTCAGGTGAACAGTGTCACCATGGCAGATGAACGGTTACAGGGGTTCAGGCAAACAGTGTTATCATGGCCGGCAGAAGTCCCATAGGTGTTATGGAACCTCAGGGAACTTTCTTCCGACTTCTCCTTAACATTTGTTTCAGAATTCCACATGCAGTAGACTCTTCCACTTACCCTGCTGCTGAATTTCTTATTAAGTTTTAGAGGTGTTGAGCAGATTAAAGGATTCCTTGAAGCTTTTATGCTTTACTTTGTAGAAAGAAATTCTAACTATTACTGGGACAGATTAGGAATAATTTGGAACTGAATTGGATTGGCCATTTTGTAAGCTTTTCTTATCTACCCAGGCTAATAGCAGGCACTTACCTCCTTACAACAGCCCAGGAGGAAGTCTTATTATCCACATTTTTATAGATTGAAATGGAAGGTCAGATAGGCAAAAAGCTTATACTCACTGCTCTATAAATATAGCTTAAATCAATAAAGAATGTTTTGTGCTCCATAATAAGTTCAGAGACTTAGAAATTATACAGAGAGGCAGCATGATATTGTAGAAATAGCCCAAGCTCTGGATTCAGACATATCGGGCTTTGAATTTTAACTTCTAGTGTGTAACTACTTGCCCTGGGGCATGTTACTTAATCTTCCAGAGCTGGTCAGAGATTTCCACTTGCATACTGTGAGGTTGGGAGCATGAAGGAAGTAATCTGTAAATACCGCTCAAGTGCTAAATCTCCCCAGCGTCACATCCCAAGACACTCAGGCCGGCACGCTCCATGCCTGCTGTCCTTGAGCAAGTCCATGACCACAAACCAATGGCCTAATACGCTTTCTCCTCCTAGATGAAGGGAGCTTTAATTCTGCTGCCCTCAAGCCCCAAAAGGTTCATGGAATCCTTCCTCACCTATAAAACTGCTTGAGAGAATATGCTGTTTGCATAACATAGCAAATGTACTCAAGTTAAAAAAAATAAGTTTCTTAAGCAAATCCTTCCAATCAGTCCACTTATAAACACAATTACTAAAATATAAGAGCACATGGATAACTTTATGAACATCGCACAGTTCTTTAGATAGTTTATGGTTCTTTATTATAAAAGCTAAACAATACAAAATATTTAATATGATGTAAGGTATCACCTGAATGTTTTGGGATTCTGAAGAATCCCAAAGTTAAACCTTACTATGACTGAGAAGAAATTAACTTTACAGTTCTGCTTTGTGACACAATGAAAATCGCTTCAGATAAAACAGAATTCCCATGGAGAGGGAATATTTGAACTAGTAACCTAGACTACCTGGATCAAGAGAAATTTATTAAAGGCTGAACACTGTGCCAGGTGGCAGGGACCACCCTGCAGCCATGGGGAGCTTATAGTTACAGGAACTTGGAGAAATAAGCACCGAATGACAATAAAGGTGGCAGCAGGTGGGGACAGGGAGGGAGTGCCTGGCTCTACCTGTGGGAAGGCTGGACAGAAAAGTTAACAGCAAAGCGTGGCCCTCAAAGATGTTCGGGTATGTGCCCAGAAACAAAGGCATGGAGCAAAGAGTGGTGTGAGGAGGCACAGCTGCCCTCCGGGGAATGCACCATCAGCATCACCTCTAAGCACAGAGGGAGGTGAAGGGGTTCCATACGTGCACCTGCTCAGGCTGAGGAAGTGCCCTTCTATTTCTAGTTTGCTGAGACTTTTATCAGAAACCGACACTGTACCTTGTCAGATGCTGCTTCTCCATTAAGATGCTTGCATAGTTTTCCTTTTTTGGTTTGTTGATATGAAGAACTACATTTGTTGGCCTTCTAGTGTTAAACCAACTTCACATTCCTCAGATAAATCCTATTCATCGGTATTTTACACACTGTTGAATTGAATACGCTAGCATGTAACTTAAAACATTTACATCTGTGCTCAGGAGTCTTTGCTGCTGTTTTCATCAACTCTCTGTCTGCCTTTGCTACCAGGGCACTGCTGACCTCGCAGAATGGATCAGGAGTATTCCCACCTTCAAGCTCCCTGAAAGATGAGTTTATGTAAAATTCCTTTTAATCCTCCTTTAACGCTTGGTGAGATGCAGGAGTGAAACCATCTGGGCCTAGATTTGCTCTGTGGCAAAGGTTTTAGCCAAAAATTCTATTCCTTTATTGGACACAGAAACAAATACTGAGAACAGCCCTGTCTGTAAGCTCTGCTGTGTTGGGTCTTTCAATGATTGGGTCCAATTCATCTCAGTGTTCAGATTCAGAGGCATCAAGTTGCTCACGACAACTTTTTATCTTTTCCCCCCTCTCTGTGGAGTCTGTAGTGATGTCACCTTCTCTGCTCCTATCTTCTATCGTGTCTTTCTCTCCCACCAAGCTGGCGTCAAGTTAGTAATTGTCATTCATTTTTCTCAAAGAACAAGCTTTTCGTTTCCTTGTCTCTTTGGGGGTTTTGCTTCTGATTTCATGGTTTTGTGCTCTGATCTTTATTTCCTTGACTATGGTTAGCTTAATTTCCATTTTTCCTACTTTCTTGACGTTGAAATGGGGGTCTTTTGACTTAGACCATCCTCCTCCAATGCATGTGCCCTAGAAAACACTGCATTAGCAGCAGCCCACAGACACTACTTGTGCTTTCATGTTCACTCGTGTCAAAATACTATTTTTATTTTCTCTTCTTTGGCTCATGGGTTCATTGTAAGTGTCATTTTGTTTCCAAATGTTTGAAAAATCCTCAAAGATTTAGTTATTAGATTCTAAGTTCATTATTGTCAGAGAACATACTTTCCAAAATGATCATCTTTTTAAATCGAGATTTGTTTTGTGGCCCTCTTTGTCAGTCCCAGCTCCCCAGAGAAACAGAACCACAGAACCAAAAGACAGAAAAATACCTCAGAGGTGGGAGTAGCAAGAGATCACAGCCAGCCACGTGCTGCCGAGACATCAAGGCCCTGGGCCCAGGGGGCTAGGGATCCAGATGTGCACACCCAGTACCACTGAAGCTCCACAAGGACAGCCTCCCATGGCGCCTGTGTTCATTTCCACTCCAGAGCGGCTTCCCGTGGAAGAAGGGGGAACCAAACTGCATCTGGCCCCCTCCAACTGCATACTCACTCCACTCGCCCAGGAAGTGCCTTCCCCAAAATGGTCAAAATACATGTTTGTGCATTAGTTTACTCAACAACTACTTCTAGAACACTTGCTATGTGCCAGGCACTCTTTTAGGCCTGGAGACAGGAGAACAGGAGGAAAGCCCCTGCTCTGGCAGAGTAGACATTTTGGTGAAATAGTGAACACATTCAGCAGAGAAATGGTGGGATCCCAAGGAGCATGAAGGCAACACGATAGCAAGTGTGTGGCACGACAACAGAGCAGAGTCTCTGCAGAGGCTCCTAGGATGAGGTTGTGGCCTGCAGCGTGTGTAGGGGAGGGAACAGGTAAAGCCGGGAGGTGGGGCCAAGCCTGGCAAGTCCACACAACAGAACACAGGAAAGTGCAGTAGAGGTGGGCAGGATCCAGGCTGGGGGGGCTCTGCTGCTCCCTAACCAGGAAGGACCTGGATGAGCCTTCAGCACACACTTCCACCTCCCAATGCAGGCAAGCCCCAGCATTGTTTCCTCTTCCCCCAGCTGCCTGAGTAGTACTCCAACAGCTCTTCACCAACAACCAAGCAGGAAAACAGATTTTTCTCCCCAAATTGCAGGTCAGGAGACCAAGGCTCAGGTGTTCTGAGTGCACGATTGGGACCTGGGATGGGTTGGGTAGGGTTTCAGCAGCGGAGAGCACACAGGAAGAGAGGGCACATGAGCACCAGCCTTCTAGCTCAAACCCAAGCTTGCACAGAAAGCAGCCAGCATGATACTCGGCTCCTAAGGGAGTCGCCCACGGTGAAGTTGCCACTAGTGTGGCTGTAGCCAGTCTGCCTGTTCTCTGGGATTTCTAAAGACAAGCTGTTGTTGACCAGCACAGGCATGTACCAACAAGCTCCCAGGAACCAGATTTGCAGAGAGCCCAAAAGCAGGCCCAATCACCCACCTTCTTGTAGACCTTGGTTTGGTTGGGACTTCCAAAATGTTTTCCAGCAGACCCTCAGCAGCATGAGGTGTTTACAGAGTAATGCTGGAGGCGGAGGGACGGGCACTTTTAGCAGCCAGAGCACACGTTACAAGGGACGGCTGCAGCATCAGTAACTCTGTCCCCTGCCCATCCCAGGCTGCTCCCTTTCAACTAGCAGGACTCATTTAACCAAATCTTCCTTTTCTTTTAACATACAAGAATAAAGTCTGTTATTATTTCCTGATTTGCTCCAGCTTTATCCCCCCTGCCAAGCTCTTACAGGAGTTAAGCCTCTAAGGTGGATGATTCCATTTCACAGATGGGGAATTGAGGGGCAAGAGAGGCCACATGTAGAGCCTGGCTTACAGGAATATTATCTCCAACATGCAGACATTTCACACACATCTTTTTTCAACCCTAGAAATCCTTCACAATGTGTGCACAAAACCAGTCACCAACACGGACAGACATGATCGGGGCTGACAGAGCAGGGGAAGCAACCTTTCTGGGAAATCTCAAGAAACACACAGTGTCTCTTCCCACTTCTGGAGGGGCTCCCTAGAAGCTGCTTTCACTGAATTACTTGTTTCCATGACTACACCATTCTTTGGCGATAATTTTACAGGTTTAGCACACTTCCAATGAGGTCACATTATTCCTGCTTCAAGGAGAACTGGGGAAGAGGTGCAGCGGACTAGGAAGCCCAGGTAGCAGGTGCCCCCCACCCCCAGCATGGGTGCTTCCCACCCAGCACAGGTCCTGTGCCACTCCCTAGGAGGACGACACCACAGCACGGAAGACTTCCCTCCACAACCAGGAAAAACTGTGTCCTTTCCTAGGTTTACAGCTCCCAGCACCACCAGGCCTCTGACAAGCAAGGTGCTCTCCCATGCCCAGGAATGCTCCCATGCACCCCTTCCCCCCTGCCTGCGCTACATGCCTGTCACCTCAGTGCCCTCCTTAGACTCCACACATGGTGCCTGTCCTACTCAGGGTCCAACCCCAGGGTAAGGTCAGTAGAAGGAACGTGGTTTCTTTTTTTAAAAAAAAATTTTTTTATTAATTTTTATTTATTTATGATAGAGAGAGAGAGAGAGAGAGAGAGAGAGAGAGAGAGGCAGAGACACATGCAGAGGGAGAAGCAGGCCCCATGCAGGGAGCCCGACGTGGGACTGGATCCTGGGTCTCCAGGATCACGCCCTGGGCCAAAGGCAGGCGCTAAACCGCTGCGCCACCCAGGGATCCCCAGGAACGTGGTTTCTGACATTTAATCCACCACCTGCTAATCCTGTGACCTTGGGCAAGTCACATGACCTCCCTCCACCTCAGTTTCCCTACTCACCTAGTGGGGTGTTTGCCCAGGGTGTATACACAGGTGAATGTAAAGCACAGTTCCTGGCCTGTAGACATGCTTCACAAATGTTAGTTCTTTTCCTTCCAGTTTCCTTGGTAAGAAACCAGTTGAGGAGGGTCCCCAGGCTCTCTGAGGAAAGCGGCAGAAGTTTTCAGAAGTGGGTGATGGGTACCTGGAAAGTGCTGACACAGGGAAACTGAACTCCCACGTTCAGGGGGGAGGAGGGCTGTTACATCCTAAGGGCCTGGATGCGGGATAAAGAGGAATTGGGCTACCCAAAACATATAAAGAGCTTATATAACTCAATATCCCCCCCAAAACATAACCCAATTAAAAATGGGTAGGAGACATGAACAGACATTCTTCCAAAGAAGACATCCAGATGGCCAACAGATACATGAAAAGATATTTAATGTTATTCATCATCAGGGAAATACAAATCAAAACTGCCAGGAGATACCATCTCACACCTGTCAGAATGGCTAAAGTCAACAACACGAGAAACAAAAGGTGTTGGAGAGGATGTGGAGAAAGGGGAACCCTCGTGCCCTGCTGGTAGGAATGCAAACTGATGCAGCCACCCTGGAGAATAGTGTGGAGGTTGCTCAGAAAGTTAAAAATAGAACTACCCTGCTATCCAGCAACTCACACTGGGTATTTACCCAAAAACTACAAAAGCACTAATTCAAAGGGATACATGCACCCCAAAGGGATACATACAGCAGCATTATCTACAATAGCCAAACTATGGAAACCGCCCAAATGTCCAACCATGATGAACAGATAAAGAGGTGTATGTCTACGTAATGGAATGTTACTCAACCATAAAGGAAGAATGAAATCTTGTCATTTTCAACAACATGGATGGAACTGGAGGATATTATGCTAAGTGAAATAAGTCAGAAAAAGATAAATACTTTATGATTTCACTCATATGCAGAACTTAAGAAACAAATGAGCAAAGTAAAAAAAAAAAGAAGAAAGAAAAAAAGAAAGAAAGAGAGGCAAACCAAGAAACAGACTCGTAGCCACAGTGAACACACTGGTAGTTACCAGAGGGCAGGTGATGGGGTGGGGTGAGGGGACAGGGGGTAAATAGGTGGGGATTAAGAGTACCCTTGTCATGATGAGCACAGAGTAATTACAGAATTCCTGAACCACTATATTATACACTTGAAACTAATATAACACAGTATGTTAAATACACTGGAATTAAAATTTCTAAAAAGAGGCATTGGGCTGTTCACAAGTAAAATTCAGGACAAAGTACAGGCAAAAAAGGTGTCACAGTACAATGGGTAGGGACTGGAGTGGCGGGTTGTGTCCTGTCACCTGAGGGCCACAGCCCTGCCTTTGGAGAAGACTATCAACTCATAAAGTTGTCATGAGGATTTAAAAGGACAATTCGTATATAAGTGCCTGACATTCAGGACGTACTCAGCAGATGGTAACTACATTTCAATACATGTATACTCATCTACATACATTTATCATCCTCCAAGAAATGCAATGCATTCAGCCTTGCACCACTCGATTCAAGAAAACACAACTGATGCCACAGCCACCATTACTCAACGTACTGAATAATGACCTCATGGATTTCAAAGCTGTGCCTCCAACTCCAAGAGTATCCATGGGGAAGGCCATATGGTGGTGGAGCTGAATTGCAGAGGGAGGTTATGGTGCTGAAGCACCTAGGCAGGAAAATCGCTAACAGTCCAGGGTTGGCTATCAGGAGGTCACAGGGGATGTCACACCAAAGGGCCCATGAGGACATCAGTGCTCCAGCTTCTCCATCACTCTGTGCCACAAATCCACGGCTTTGTGGTTCCAGACCTGCGTCATGTTTCATGCCTCCATGCCTTCCTTCCTCTGCTGGGAAGTATCTTCCCACATCCCAGTCCCCTTGGCTCACAGAGGAGCCCTGACACCCAGCAATCAAGCTACGGTGTGAACACTCCGGTGCTGGACAGCTCCCAGCTATACCAACCACCTCTCCACCACAGGGCCACCAACAGAGAGGACTCTCCCCTAAAACCTGACTCCTAGGCAGCCTGGATGGCTCAGGGGTTTAGCGCCACCTTCAGCCCAGGGCCTGATCCTGGGGTCCCGGGATCAAGTCCCACGTCGGGCTCCCTGCATGGAGCCTGCTTCTCCCTCTGCCTGTGTCTCTGCCTGCCTCTCTCTCTCATGAATAAATAAAATCTAAAAAAATAAAAAATAAAAATAAATAAATGAAACCTGACTCCTTGTAACTTCCACCCACTGACAAGACCTTAGTCAAGAAAAAGCAACTTATTTCCCTTCTGCCCTGACCTCACTTCAGACAGCATCCATGCTCAAGATTCACCATACCAGACTCACAACCAGCTTAGCCAAGTTCTCCTGATGTGTCTCATCAGTCACTGCCCCCCTGAAATGCTGGCATCACGACTGTATGCAGTACCCCACATGGCTGGACCCGAACACATGCTTACTTGACAAGTCATCCCGGTGACCCTGCTGCCTGCAAATGCTGACGTCCCCCCAGAGCTTCAAACTCTAGTTCAGATGTCTCCTATGCTCCTCAGAAACAGTGATCTCTACTCCCCCAGAAGCCTTAAGGGGTATCTCTGCATGGATGTTGAACGCTCA
The DNA here is from genome assembly GCF_905146905.1 of Nyctereutes procyonoides. Classification (NCBI taxonomy): domain Eukaryota; kingdom Metazoa; phylum Chordata; class Mammalia; order Carnivora; family Canidae; genus Nyctereutes; species Nyctereutes procyonoides. Next base: position 30,211,409 of record NW_026575159.1, read on the forward strand.
TTTTGTCTTCCTCAGTGTGTAGAAACCAATTAGTGGAAGGAACTGCTAAAAGCTTAAGTCTATGGGATAAATACCTGAACTGAGAATGATTAGGCAATAAATACATTTTTCGAATGAACAGGAAAAAAGTAGGAAATCTCCGACTTGAATCGTTGCACTCCTTGACTCAATCCCCAAATTCCCAGTATTTCACAGAATAGAGAGTTAGTACCAACACAATCAAACACGCGTCATTATAACTGCTTTCCAAAACATGCCACAGAATGAAAATTACTGAGAAACCAGCTCTCCACAAACATGATTCTGGTATCAAACACAGGCTTCCTTTCCTTTCCGAAAGACACCCAACACTTCATCTCCAAAGGCATGGCAGAAACCGAGAACGCCAAGCCGCGGAGCAGATGGCATCTGCGCAGGACAGACTCACCTTCACATGGCTGGGGTCGCCTGGTTTGCTGCCTTCAGGTGGGTTCACGGGCTTGCTCTCCACTCGAGGCCTAACGACCTGTCGGAAGGGGCTGCACAGTGGAAAGCCACTCACACTGATTCCATCTAGAAGAGTAAAATTTTAAGATGTTAACACACAGATAATATAGGGTATTTTAAAATCTGTATTCCTGAACTTGAATTCAGGCATCAGTTTAGAACAAATAGAAACCAGACAATCTTACATGTGTATCTGTAACTAGCTCAGTCCCCAAAAAAGACTGAGAAACAATGATCAACACATCATCACTGATGATCAGACCATGGTCCTGAGTTATCACTTGCTCTTTTGGTGAAAAGAAACCAGGGCTTCCCAAAGAAACCGAAGAAGTCAAGTCAATGGCAGGAAATGAACAGATGAGTCTGGAACATCTCATTACACCAGCACGTAAGGAAATGGACCAAGACTGGGCTGGTGTCAAAGGCCTCTGCACTCGACTAGAGGGGCTCCCACGGCTACAGAAGAGACAGTTTAGACTTGAAGATAGTGATTGCAGCTAATTGATGCTCTTCAACTAGGTTTAAATCCATAGTTAATAGGTCCAATTTAAATCCCTTTTTAATCCATGTGTTCATAATAATTTTTTCAAAAAGTAAACAGCCAGCTGGGGAGGATAAGAATCTACTCATTTTCCTGAAAACTGGTATACATAAGAATCAAGCATTTAAAACTCCATTTCTTATATGCACTGCACAGGCTCAATACAAATGATGAGGCAACATACATCTTTATAAAAGTATTCTAACAAAATGAAAAAGAAGTGATAAAATTGGCATGCTATTTTACAACCCTTAGCCCAGGATTTATCAACCTCAACACTACGTGAGATGCAGGGCTGAACAATCTTTACGTTGGGGTCTGTGCTGTACACACAAGATGTTTATCTGCATCCCTGGGCTCTACTCACAAGGTACCAATAGCAACCTCCCCTCAAGTGGTAATAGCCACAAACTGTCAAATGTCCCTTGGAAAGGTGGGGGCAAAACTGTCCCTGATTGAGAACCACTGACTGAGGCAATGAGAGTGAGCAAGTTCTAATATCACAAAAAGAGAAACAGTCCCTGTCTCTTGATGTAAAAGCACAAGACCGCCACTGGACTTGCCAGAAGGATCAGAGATGAACCTGATCAAGCTTCTGGATCCAGCTACCATTTTCAGGAAGCACAGGGGACAGAAGGACAGGTTAAGCCCCACCCACAAGTGTGCAAGCAACAGAACCCATGCTATGGAAAGCTCTTTGGATCAGATGTTCCCAGTTCTTCCACAAATTACAAGGAAAGAATAGGGATACTTGTACATTAAGAGAAACTAAAATTTGGATAAATGGGCAAGAATAAACTACTCTATCTAGTTTACTAAATTACTAAACACTCAGGATAGTGCTTCTGTTGGGGGTGAAGATGGGGCACGTGAGAGGATACTCAGCCAGTGATGCTCTAGCTTTTGATTCAGGTGATAGGTTGAACAGCATTACTTTGTACAACTCACCAAACTATGTTTTATATCATTTTCATTTTTTATTTTTTTAGTTCCAGTGTAATTAGCATACAGTATTATTAGTTCCAGGTGTACAATATGGGGATTCAACAATTCTCTACATTCCTCAGGACCCAAGATACATGGACCCTTGATTCCCTTCACATATTTCACCCATCCCCCCCATCCACTTCCAGACTGTTTCTAATTTCACAATAAAACGGTTTAAAAACACAAATTTTTTTTCAAAAACTTTTTAACTTATTTTTCAAACAAAAGACGGTGTCAGGATTCACATCTTAGTGTGCCTGACTCTATTTTCTGGGACACAGTTCGATTTGCAAACAAGTCTATTTGAATTGACAGGCCTGAGATGACAGATGTCTTAAATATATATTACTGGAAGTGAGTTCCCAATTAGCCAACAAGACCCCAGCTGAATTACTGAGTTATTTAACAGTCGTTTTATTATTTAAGAAATAAAGAGATTGCAACCTGCCAAAATATATTCCTTGTCACCCCCTACTCTGCCCCATGTTTCTTCATCTTTGTTTCCAACTCTCCTCCTTCTGACATCCATCTCTGCGTATCCCAATGTCCCAGATTCTCAGCTCAAATGCTGCCTCTTCCACAATGCGTCCCCCTAGTCACTATGGCTGAAAGCAAGGACTCTTCCTCAGAGCCCAACACCTTGTCTACCCCACAGCCCATGCTCTCTGCATGTAGTCCTAGATCCAGGAAGATGGGCCCCATGGCGGGGCCACAGGTAGCAAGTCAGAGGGGCCACAAGCTTCTACACCAGCAGGCTGAGTAATCTATACCAAGTTACTTAACCTCTTTGAGCTTTAAAGTCCTCATCTCTAAAATGAGAACAACTAGGACACATAAACTGCACGATTATGTAGAAGAATGAGTTACTACATATGAAATGCCGGTCACAATGCCTGGAACCTGGCAACTGCTTGACAAAAACAGCTCTTGCTATTAGAGCACGTATGCACGTCTTAGACTCCCTCCTGGACTAAAACTCCTTGGAGGCAGAATTCTCATTTCCCTACGTATCCCCCACAGGCTCTAGCAAGTCATAAACACTCAGTAAATATTAAGGCAATGAATTAAGTTAGAGCCAAATGTGACAGTCCATTTACACCCCACATTTACCAAAAATCCCATCACCGCAAAGTCGTACTCCACCATCAAGTCCTGGTTAGCTGAAATCCCACGATGCAAACAAAGCCCTAGCCCACAGCCCTTAGAGCTGAAGGAGCCCCTCACCCCCCCTCTCCCAGCACCACAGGCACCATCAGAAAAGCTCTCTACCACACTATGGGGCCCATCTGCAAGGGCACCAGCATTATGAACACAGACCCTGCAAACCCTAACCCACACCTGTCAGCAACCTGCCCTACACATGAGGTCAGATGGAGCCTGTGAGCGGCACAGTGCTTATGGCCATGGTCGCTCAGCCCCTAGGCCATCCTCTGCCTGGTGAAGGCCGGATGCCCAGAAGTATTTTAAATGCTGTAAGTCTCACTCCAAATCACACATTCACACACAGCCTGGGACATGGCATAGTGTGCTCTTCCCTGGGGAAAGTTACCATCATCAGCAAATTACACAAATGCCACTGGCTCCCAAAGGACACAGATTCCTTTTTGCCCTGGCAATACCAGTCCTTCTTCACACTAACATAACACTAACGTCTCCATTTCTGCAAGTGGTCCAGAGCCCTGGACTGTAGGGGAGGGTGCAGGAAAGCCAAGCTCTCCTCTTTTCCTTGCACCTTCTCCACCCAGCTGGTTTTGGCAGGACCAGGGGCGGCCCTAATCCAGCCACAGGATGGAAGCATCCCATCAACAGTATCTGATCTAGACAGAAGATACCAGAAGGGTCACACACAGTCTTTGTATGAGATTTCATCTGCGAATTCTAGCGGGGAGAGGCCAGGGGTGGGAGTTATCTCCCTTTGAATTGTATGTTATGAAAACATAGGTCTGGGGCCTTTACACAGCCATCCTTCCCACCACATTGACAGAATCTGAGCAAATCATACAACCTTCTGAACCTGTGTTTTCTTGGCTCAAAAATGGGAACCAATTCAAGAGAATCCATGAAAATACAAATCTGCAATGTCTTCAAACTGGAAGGATCTAGGACATGTACTTAGCAAAAAAAGTTGAAAATTACATCTGAAATTTGCCTCCTTTTTGGACACAGACCTCAACTTCAAAGAAACCTCAAAAACCTATAATCTTCAAGCTCAGAAAATATTACCAAAGTCTCTCTACAACTTCTTTACAGACTGTTCTGCCCTCTAATCCAACTGAAGATGAAAAAGAAAGCCGGTAAATATGAGTGGAGGCAGATGGGAGCCTTTGGAAGGCTGGAGGAGAAGCCCGCAGCCCAGGCAAGGATGGAGCTGGAGAGGAGGAGCAGCACCCGGTGTAAGGGAGGAGACGGAGCAACCCTCTCTCCCGCCAACCCCCCAGCCCCCGCCCCTCGTGCCCCAGGAAGAGCAGCTCTCCAGCTGGGCTAGGCTGCAGGGGAGAAAATTCTGCTCCATCATTCGGGCAGTTTTTCTGCCAACACAGGCCATCACAAATAGAACACAGAACAGATTGGAATGACAATTAATAGGAAGACAGGACCAAAAAAGTTACAAACAGACGAAGGCAGCCTAGTAGGAGGACCAGAGTGGAGTGGATTTCTCAGGGTATTTCAGAATGGAATGAGTCTGCTGGATCACAATGAATCAAACTGAGCCTGAGAGAATTTCATAGTTACTGTTTATAGTGCTCACTTCTTCTATTAAGAGCATCTCTGTGGGCAATTCAGAAATACAATTTTGGATGCTAAAATAACATGCTCCTGAATTCAGCTGTATCACAACCACAGTGACAACTTAAGGGGTTGACAGCTCAAAGTGGGACCCGAGTGGCAGAAAGAAATAGCAGTCACAACAAACAGCTGTGGTGAGGGGGGTCGGGGGCAGTGTTCACGTGTGCTGGGCATGGCCTTGGGTCCCGGCACACGCCATCAAACAGTCCCTCACTCCCTGTGCAAGGAGCATTGTTTTTCTCAACTCTGTAGATAAAGCTGAAGAGTTTGAGAACATAGCTTAGAAACACCACACGGCTCATCCAAAGTGGAGCCAGGACGCAGGACTGTTGGGTTTATGACGACCCAGCAAAACTGGGACAACACATTTCTAGCCCAACTTGAGCTTCTAGGAAACCTCACCAGCCAGGCTGTTGTGCAGCACACCATGTACCTAGACACCTAAGCCCATCATAAGGAGCCTCACAATAGCTTAGCAACCATCTCCACTGGTGGATCTACTAAAGGAATGTGCCCATTTTTGCACATTTGCAAAAGAATCTAATGGTTAAGGCTGAGTGTAAGTTTCTCTTGTGACAAGTTACATGAATTAAGATGTAACTAGAACAAAATACATTTTCAAAAGCAAAGAGAGACAATGATCTCCAGTGGGGGTTTGTCAGTATGCTATTCCAGGTAGAATATATTCTGAAGATGCATTTTCATTTATTTTTAAAATCCACGGGTGCCAAAAAAAAAAGTCCATCTGCTTATCATAAAATATCCTCAAGAAAACCAAAGGAGTAGAAGCATTTGGCTCAGAAATTAGCCAATACTTATCTCAATTTCCACAGAGAAAGCAGGGATTCATTCACTCAGAAAGTCTAGACTAGGCTTAAGGAAAGAAAATTCATGGAGTAGCCGTGGGCTTCATCTACCACTCAGACAAAGCTGTCCTCACACCCACAGCGGCCCTGCTCTGACGCTGGTCCCCCTCTCTGGAGGCTCCGTCTCCATCCCGAGAGGAGGCCTCACTCCAGGCCTGTGCCTTCATGAGTCTGAGGACCCATCATGTATGGGGATGCTTAATAACTACCCATGGAGTGCATGAGGGGCTCCCAGCTTGCTAGCCTAGGCCCACACACATGAGCTCCTTGGTCAGACCTACCCTCTGTGCCTTCCGTTTACCTGTGTGACACTCACATATTCCCACACTGCCACTCTAAAACCTGGTCTGATCTGAAAACTCCCACCTACTCCCGCGCTATTTTCTCTACCTGTCAGTCACCCATGTCTGTATCTTCCTTCTCCAGCTTCAGATCCCATGGGCAACCAAAGGTCATGAGACATCCTCTGTGAAGGATCAGATGGAAAATATCTGAGGCTTTTTTGAGCTCGAGGTCTCTGCCCTGGGCACCAGCAGCTGCTGCCATCCATAAACACATGGAGAGGACTGCATGCTAGTGGCACCAAGACATGCAGCAGGCCAAAGCCTGCTGGCTGGACCACAGAGGGTGACCCCCTATCTGCACCTATAAGCCCTCCCTGGAAAGCACCTGTCGTTCCCCTGCCTGTTGTTCCTGTGAACTCATTGACAAGACCCCCTCCCTCCAGGCTCACTCCTGTCACCTTCTCCACAGTGGTACCTTAACCCTAAGGTTGATGGGGGGAACCACACACTGTGCCACGCAGGCTGTCTTCAGACACATGACCACATACCGCTGAGCAATCTCCCATATCCCCAGTCTTCCCTCTCCTCAGGAGTCACTACCACCCGCTCCTCTGCCCTCTCCCCCCTGAGAAGCCAACCCCAAGGGGAACAGAGAAGCACCTCAAGGAAAAGGAGGACCAGCCCATCTCCCACCTGTGTCCAGGACCACATTTGTGCTCCCTGTGAATGCCCTCCCCGGGACGGTCTGCAGCTCTGCTCCTCCTCCAGTACCAGAGCTCGTTCTTTTAACATCCTTACTGAGATGGAATTTAATAACCTGCAGGAGTTTAAAGTGTACAACTGGGGGAGGTGACACTCTTAAAACAACCAGTGTGACTGAGACAACAAACATACCCATCAGCTGCAAGCTTCCCCATGCATCCTGTGCCCCACCCCTCCGACCCCCGCCCCACTGCCGTCTTCCCAAGCCTCCTCCCAGCCCCTGGTGAGCACTGCTGTCACCATGGAGGAGTTTGCATTTTCCAGAAGTTAATTCAGATGGAATCGTACACATGATACACCCTTTTCTGTCAGGTTTCTATCACTCGGCAAACTTATCTTGGACTGATCCCAACATTCTACGCATATCCACAATCGAAAAGAATTCTATGGAATGGCTCTAGCAACTTGTTTATCCATTCACCTATTCATGAAATTCAGTTACTTCGAAGGTTACTTCGAAGGTTACTTCGAGTTTCTGATTCTGACAAATAAAGCTGCTTTGAACACTTGCGTACAAGTCACTGAACGGACATACGCTTTCATTTCTCGTGGTTAAACATCCAGGAGTAAATGGCTGGGTCATTTGGTAAGCGCATATTTAATTTTCGAAGAAAGTTGTTAATGAGCTATTAACATTTGCAAATAACCAGAGGCCTCAAAAGAATGAGGAAGAAGAGACTCAAAAAAGCATGGGAAATTTGAGAAAGAAGATGGCATGACCTCAGAAAACAGATATAGGCCTGCATAAATGTTCATTAAGGAGCACCTCTGAAAGTCAGGCACCACAGACAACCAAGGGACCAGGGTGTGGTTCACCATGCAGCACACAAGGCACACTCCATACGAGAGAGTCTGTCTGTTCCTCCAGGGGCAGGTGTGAAATCCACGCATAGCAAGGCCTCCTCACGACACCTGAGGTACAATGTGCCTCAAGAGCCAATTTTCAGTAAGGTCCTACCTTGGAGCCTGCTGATGACAATCCCCTTTGTTGGAAAGGGATAACACTTGAATCCCTGGCCACAGAGGAGACCAACTAAGGTGGACTTTAAAACCCCGGACTAGTTCCGTTGCCATCAGGACATTACTGACTTTGTCCTCTAAGACAGTTAGTGGGTGAGACTGAAGCAGGGGACACTCAGCCCAAGATAAGGACACCCATGGCTGCTGGAGGCAGGGCCCGGACACGTGTCCTCAAGCACAGCTTTCTCTACTCTGGACATCTTCAAGAGAAGCGAACACCTTCCAGCTGTCAGCTGCCTCCATACTCTGCTGACAAAGACAGGCAGCTCCCCCATCAGCACACATGGATCCTGGTATGGACAACAGTGCCCTACACTGACCTCTCTCCCAGACCAGAAGCACCTTGGAGACAGAAACTGTGCATCTTTGTCTGTACTTGAAGCATCTGTCACAGCACCTAGCAGACGGCTGTGGCATCATCCACGGCCCCCAGATTCCCCTGGCTGGGGCCTTCTCCCTGTGCATGCAGAGGAAGGTAATCCCAAAGGACCATGAGACAGGAGGACCTGGATTCGAATTGCAGGGTATTCCCTGTTTGTCCAGAAGCAGATTGCTGAAAGGGGCTTAGACTCCTAGAATTAAAGCCTTGGCTCTGCCCATCTTGGCCTCCAGCCTGGGGCCAGACCTCTAGAATCACAGCTCAACAGCACTGATAACCAAGTGCTCTTCTGAGGTTTCACTCTGGGCATTACAGCTTTTACATCTTGTTTACACATCTTATTCTATTTCTATGTTAAGACAAACACAAATAAACAAACATCATTTCTCTAAAGAAAGCCACAGAAATAGCTCAATTAGCATATGTTATTTCAGGATCAAAAACCTGGGAAGGAAAACCAGAGTACTGCCAGTCTGAGATTGGAAGTAGAATGCCTTTTCACAAGATGATAAAAGGATAGCAGTGGTGTCCCAAGGCAAATAATGGCATGTGCTTGTTCTCCTTAGAAACAAGAAATTCAAAGTACAATCTGAATGTTATATGTGCTCTTCGCAGCAGTCTTCAAGCACTGAACATCCCTGCAAAACAGGGAACGTCCTTACTTCTTCATTAGCCAAATCACAGAAACTACAATTCTGACAGTTTCCAGTTGAAACATTAATGTACAAAGTTATCAAGAGAAAAAGTAGACCCCAGCATCCCACAAAACCTTTCTGTCTCAACAAATTAGTATTAATACCTATGGGCAAAGTCTCTCAAGGACTAACTTTGTGTGTGCATCTCAAACACTCACTGTTCAAAAATATAAGTTGCCAGAAATTGCTTTGCTCTTTCTGCCACAAGGTTTTCACCCACCCCACCCTTTTTTACCCACTTCAGTCCTGCCCTTTCTATAAACCTTACCCGCATCAGCACTTTCAAAGAATAGCCTTCCCTGACCCCTTAAACTGTGTTCTTCCCAATGATATGGCCATAACATCACCACATTTCCTACTCAGCATTTAGCAAAGTTGCAATTTTTCATTTATTTGTAAAATTGCTGGTTTCTCTCACTAGACTTGTGCTAACAGACATTAGATAATGAGACTTTGAATTCAAAGTAATTAAAATCAAATAAAACTTCAGATCTTCAGGTGTGTCATCCACATCACAAAAGATCAGAACCACATAAGGTTCGTGGCTCCCCTATGGGGCAGCTCAGAACGGGACACTGTCCCGTCATAGAGTTCTGTTGGACAGCTCCTTGAGGGTAGGGACTGGATCTCATTTCACTCCTCAGGGCAATCCCCAGAGCAATATAGTACATGGGATAAAATGCATACCCCACAAACACTTGTAAGGGGAAAACATGTACTCTAACTGCTTACTGTACTCAACTATACAGTGCTTTACAAAAACCAAGGAAAAGATTGTGGGAGTCCCATTACTTCATTAGAATGGAATATTAGTAGTTATTTCCATATTTAAAACTATGACATACTTCAAATATTCTATAATATCCACTCCTTATTCAATATTTGAGTATCTAATGTGTATCACAACACTACACACAAAAATCAGCTCATGCGGCACCTGGATGGCTCAGTCAGTTAAGTGTCCGATTCTTGGTTTCGGCTCAGGTAATGATCACAGGGTCATGAGATTGAGCCCCGCGTCTGGCTCTGATTGGTGTGGAGTTTGCTTGAGATTTTCTCTCTCTCACGCTCTTCCCACCCCTCCTCCTCCTCCTCATGCCCATTCTCTAAAATGAATAAAATCTTTAAAATAATTATCTCAAAAACTAGGCTAAAAGAGGTTAACAAAAATGGCCTTACTGCTGAATTCCAAACATTTAAAGAATTAATGCCAATTCTTCTCAAACTCTCCCAAAAACCTGAGGAGAATACTGCAAACTCATTTTCCTAGGCCAGTATGATTATCTAGATGCCAAAGTCAGACCAAGACCACCAGAAAACTACAGATCAATATCCCTGCTGCATACAGATGGAAAAATCATCAATAAAACATCAGTAAACTTCATTCAATGACACATTAAGAGGATTAAACACCATGATTCAGTGAGGGCCATCCCTGGGACACAAAGGCAGCTCAACACACATGAGTCAATGAGGGTGATATGCCACAATAACAGAATGAAGGGTAACATTTATAACATCTCCACAAATGCAGAAAAAGCATTTGCCAAATTCAAAATCTTTTCATGATAAAAACCCTCAAACTGGGTGTTGAAAGAATGTTTGTCAATATAACAAAGGCATATATGATAAACCCACTGTTCTCATACTCGACGATGAGACACTGAAAGGCTTCTCCTCTGAGACAAGGCACAGGACAAAGGTGCCCACTCTCACACTCTTACTCAGTACAGTATTAGAAGAGAAGTCCTGGCCAGATGGATCAGGCAAGATGAATAAAAGGCATCTGAATCAGAAAGGAGGAAGTAAATTGGGTTTATCTGCAAATGATCTAATCTTCTAGAAAATCCTCAAAACTCAACAACAACAAAAGTTAGGTCTAAACAAATTCAGTAAACTTGCAAGATAGTATATTAGTATACAGAAGCCAGTTGGTTTTCTAGGCAGTAACACCAGAAAAATAAAGAAAATCCCATTCATAATAGCAGCAAAAACAGTAAAAAGCCTAGAAATAAATTTAACCAAGAAAGTGAAAGATCTAAACACTGAAAACTGTTAAGACTTTGATGAAAGAAATTGACGACATATATAAATGGAGATATCCTCTGTTCATGGATTGGAAGAATAGTGTCAAAAATGTCCATTCTACCCTAAACCATCTACAGATTCAATGCAATCCCTATCAAAACTCCAAGGCATTTTTCACAGAAAAAGAAAAAGCAATCCTAAAATTTATATGTAGCCACAGATGACCAAGTAGCCAAAGCAATCCTGAGGGGAAATAAAAAAAAAAAAAAGAAAAAACTTGGAGGTATCACACCTCCTGATTTCAAACTATACTACAAAGCTTTAGTAATCAAAACAGTATGGCGCTGTCAAAAAAAAAAAAAAGACACACATACTAACAGAACAGAGAGCCCAGAAATAAACTCCCACATACACTGTCAACTAATATTTGATAAGAGAGCCAAGAATACTCAAAAAGGAAGAATAGACTCATAAATAAGTGGTATTGGAGAAAGTGGATAACCACGAGCAGAAAAATAAAACTGGAGCCTTATCTGACACCATTCAGAAAAAATAACTCAAAATAGCTTAAGACTTACACATAGGAATTTTAACATTGAAAATCCTAGAAGAAAACATAGGGTGAAACCACCTTAGCATTGGTCTTGGCAGCATTTTTTTCATAGGACACCAAAAGCACAAGCAACCAAAACAAAAATGAGCGAATTAGGCTGCCACACAGCCAGAGAAACAGCCAGCAAAGTGAAAAGAAAACCTACAGAATGGAAGAAAATTTCTGCTAATCATCTATTTGGTAATATATGAAGAACCCATGCAACCCAATAACAACCCAACAATCTAAAAATTAGAATACCTGAGTACTTTTCCAAGAAAGACCTCCAGATAGTAACAGGTATGTGAAAAGATGCTCTACATCACTCATCATCAGGGAAATGCAAATCAAACCACAATGAGCTATTGCCTCACACCAGTTATGGCAGTCATCAAAAAAAAAAAAATAGGTATGGGGAAGCACCTGGGTGGTTCAGGGGTTGAGCATCTGCCTTTGGCTCAGGTCATTATCCCAGAGTCCCAAGATCAAGTCCCATTCCAGGCTCCTTGCATGGAGTCTGCTTCTCCCTCTGCCTGTGTCTCTGTCTCTCGCTCTCATGAATAAATAAATAAAATCTTTAAAAAAAAAAAAAACAAAAAAAGAGATATGGGTTGGTGAGTATGTGAAGAAATCCCTGTGCACTGATGATGGTAACATTAAATGGTGCAGCTACCATGGAAAATAGTACGGAGACCCCCTCAAAACTTTAGAACTACATTATGATCCAGCAACCCCACTTCCAAATATACATATATCCTAAGGAAATAAAAGTAAGACCTCAAGGAGCTATCTGACTCCCATACTTATTGCAATATTAGAGCTGAGATACAAAAACCACCTAAATACCCATCTACACAGTAATAGGGTAAAGAAGATGTGGCATTTATACAATCCAACATTATTACATAAGAAAGAAGGAAATCTTGCCTTTTGCAACATTATGGATGGACCTTGAAAGCATTATGCTAAGTGAAATAAGTCCAAGAAAGAAATACTGTAGATCACTTATATGTGGAATCTAAAAGAGCCAAATTCACAGAAATGAGAGAATGATGGTTGTTACCAGGGGCTGAGAGGTAGGGAAATGGAGAAATGTTGGTTAAAGGGTACAAACTTTCAATTAGAAGATGAATACACTTGGGGCACCTGGGTAGCTCTGTGGTTGAGCCTCTGCCTTTAGCTCAGGGTATGATCCTGGGGTCCGGGGATCGAGTCCCACATTGGGCTCCCAGCATGGAGCCTGCTTCTCCCTCTGCCTGTGTCTCTCATGAATAACTAAAATCTTTTTAAAAAATGATGATGAATACTTTCTGGGGATCTAGTGCACAGCACTATAATTATATTTATTACATTACAATATAACAATATAATATTTACTGTGGTATATTACATAAAGTTGCTACAAAAGATCTTAACTGTTCTCACCACATAGGAATGCAAACTGGTGTAGCTGCTCTGAAAAACAGTATGGAGGTTCCTCAAAAAGTTAAAAATAGAACAACCCTATGACCCAGCAACTGCAGTCCTAAGTATTTACCCAAAGAATATAAAAATACTGATTTGAAGGGATATGTGCACTCCAATATTCATAGCATTATCAACAATAGCCAAATTATGGAAAGAGCCTAAGTATCCATCAACTGATGAATGCATCAAGAAGATGTGGTATATGTACAATGGAGTATTAACCCTCAAAAAGAATGAAATCTTGCCAGTTGCAACAACATGCATGGAACTAGAGGGTACTATTATAAGTGAAATCAATCAGAGGAAAACAAATATCATATGACTTCACTCGTATGTGGAATTTAAGAAATAAATGAGCAAATGGAGTGGGGAGGGGAAGAAACAGAAAAACCAAGAAACAGACTCTTAATACAAAACAAATGCACCGGGCAGCCTGGGTGGTTCTGCGGTTTAGCACCTGCCTTCAGCCCAGGGCATGATCCTGGAGTCCCGGGATCGAGTCCCACATCGGGTTCCCTGCATGGAGCCTGCTTCTCCCTCTGCCTGTCTCTCTCCCTCTCTATATATCTCTCTCATGAATAAATAAATCTTTTAAAAAAATGAACCAAATATCTGTGCCAGAAAAATTACAGCGATTCATAATAGCCAAAAGCTGGGAACAACTCAAACATCAATCACGATTATGATAAGCTAACCCAGTGGAATACCATCCAGCAATAAAAAGGAACAAATGCAACATGCAACAACATGCACGAATCTCAGACATAATGTTGAGTAGGAAAAAAAAAAAAAAAACACTGATTCTGAACTTCTGACCTCCAGAACTTGAATGTGTCGTTTAAAGCCAAAAAAAAAAGATACACAAGAGTGTATGCTGTATTTCTTCCATCTGAGTCAAAAACAGACAAAACCAATCTATGGTGACAGAAGTCATAGTTACAGTCATCTCTGTTCCTGGTCATCATCAGTGACGAAACTCCAGGAAACCAGAGGAGGTGCAAGTTATCCCATATAGTTCTAGGTGCTGGTTGCAAGGAGGAAGGAGTATGAAAATATAGATTCATCCAAGGGTGCCTGAGTGGCTCAGTCGCTTAAGGGTCTGACTCCTGGCTTCAGCTCAGGTCATGATCTCAGGGTCGTGAGACTGAACACCAAGTAGGGCTCTGTGCTCAGCATGGAGTCTGCCTGAGATTCTCTCTTCCTCTGCTCACCCCATCCCCACTCTCTAATAAAATCTTTTAAAAAATAAAAATTCATCCAGCTGTATATGTAACATCTGTGCTCATTATTGCATATATTTCTGTAAAAAGATTCAAATACCTTTATAACAAAAATAAAGTATCTGGGAATAAGTCTAGTAAAATACTTTAAGACCTTTATAGAGAAAATTAAAGTGTTACTGAAAGACATTTGAGAGGGCAGACAATATTGAGAGACATGAAGACTCCCATAAAAATGTCAATTTTTCCCCCAGTTGATGTATAGGTCAACACAGTCCCTTCAGCGTTCTAACAAACTACTTTAAGGAATCTGACAAACTGATTCTAAAATATATATGGAAGATCAAAGGACAGAAAATATCTAAAAACCTCAACACTAAGCCAGAGAGGAGACTTACCCTAGCAGGGAGTGGAAAATGAGCAGCAGCTGCATCTGCCTGAAGTCGCCAAGAATCTGAAATAGCCGGACCGAGATAAGCACTGGGTTTTCCAACAAGAGGGAAAACAGTCCCTATCAGTGGTTCCACAACTTGGCTGCACACAAGAATCATCAGGAACACTTTACAAACCCAGGGCCCCAGGTCGCCTCCATGCCCATCAAATCACCATGTCCAGGGGAGTCAGGGAACCGAAACAATGTTTTAAAGATTCCCTGCCATGATTCCAAAACGCAGGCACGTCTGAAGGCCACTGGTCTGCACCCAAACAGTAAGCCTAAGAGAGCACGGCAAATCAGAGAGACACAAGCAATTTCGTGTTTCTGAAATACGAGCTCAAGGAGCAGAGAAGGGGCTAGGATGAGAGTAAAGAGGCCACAATGGCCGGACCACATAAGCCACACTGGGAGCTTCATCCATAGTCCATGCCAAAACCCTGGGAAGTCGTCTAACAGGACAACACAGCCAGGTTCTGCTTTGGGAAGGACCAGGTTGACGAGGAAGACAGAGAGAAGGGAGCACAGTGAGCAGCTGGGAGACCAACCAGAATCTCAAAACGGTCAAAGGGGTTAGAGAGAAGGGCTGGTAAGACTTAAAAGACAAACCTAACAAGACTTGGTGCAATCAACAGCCAGAGCTCACAGTAAACCAACCTGCAGTGATCCAGAAGAATCATCCCTTTCTCTTTGAAAAAGGAAAATCTTCTGAATTCCCTCTACTGAACACCTTCCTATTTGCTTGCCAGTGAATCTCCACCAGGTGGGCCGGAAAAGCAGTAATGAGAGGAAGGAGCTCAGGGATCTGAAGGCTTCAGCTCCAGGGGCCAGCAAAGGATCACCTGTTGGCTGAGGAAAGACAGCCCCTGGGTTTTCATTCTATCCTGGTGGTTCAGGAAGTTGTCTTCCCACATGAATTTATATCCGAGAACAGTCAACCTTCCCACCTGCAGGGTTAACGTGGCCCGAGGATACAGGCACCTCCGCAGGTGATTAGGGGTCTGGGACATAAACTTGACTTCGAGGTGCTGTGAAGCTTTTTTCTCACCCATAGATGTGCTCCTGAGAGCTCCAGGGATGAGGGATGCCGTGCAAGCTGACCTTTCCTGAGGCTGAGCCACAGGGCGGAGAAGTTACAGTTTGAGAGTCAGGAGGCTGGTGGGCAATACGGGCTGAACACAACAGACGGGCCGTCCAGCGCATTGGTAACCTTGCCCTTCGGAAAGGAAGCCAATAACCCACTGGACACAAAACAAAAGCAGTGTGTGATCTGACAAATGACTACAGGTCTGCATTACAACACAGGAGGTAGATTTCTGAGCTCAGCTGGGAGATGTACAGAACTGAAACTTTGCTTCCATCCTTAAGGAAAAAGCTGGATAAACTGAAAACCAACTTTTCCCAAACTGATCAGAGAAATAAAGTCACAGGGAAAACTAATCCTAAATCTGTTGATGGGGAGCTACAGGGCCCCCAGCATTTGCCCACAAGGGACACCTGAAAAACCAGTAACAAAGTTCAGCTAGAAATGATTCAGCTAGTAATGAATTACTAAAGGCCTTGTATGGGCTCCAAGAGTGTAAAGCTCCTGGGGGCTGCCGTAGGGTCCTGAAACGGTATCTCCTTGGAGCTGGCTGTGAGGGGAATGCCAGCCACTGCACTAGTCCCAGCCTCTCCCTGTGAGATCAAAGCCCTAACCTGCAAGGGGAGGAGCACCAAAGGCTTTGCACAAGGGCACTGATGGAAACCCACCACAGCTGGGGATGGGGAGCAGCCACCAAAAAAACCTCCACCCAGATTCACCTGTCCGCGTGAATGAAGAGCTTCCCAGGACATGTGGTCAGATACACGGGCCAAGAGCACAGAGATGTCTGGCCTAGGGGGATGATTACTGAAGCCATGTGAACAGATGAGAGACTCTTAAGAGAGAGGGAACTCAGAGAGTAGAAGAGGGTCTTGGGTGGAGCTCTAAGGAATTCCTGGTGCAATGGTGAAGAGGATTATGGGGACTCAGCAGAGGAAATGGAGAGCTCCAGGCACAGAGCTACAGGAGCTGGCATTAAAGACACAAAGGACACTGGCCCTGCCTTAAGACGCACATGGCGAGCAAGACCAAACATGCAGACACAGTTGCAGCAGCTAGAGACCAATGCCAGGAGAGGGATGCCACAGAGTTGCGGGTGTCACCTGATGGGACAGTGGCACCACCTCAGGGGCAACCAACAGGAGGTGCCTTAACAACATGCCCCGAACATGCTGAGCGTTCAATAAATGTCCCTTCCCATCCCTGATACTCTCCAGCCTCAGAAACAGACGATTCAGTAAAATCCTTGGCCACCTTCATAAAATCACGTCTGTAAAAGCCTCGGGCATCCAATTCTGAACAGGTCCACCTTCCCATAGGCAAAGCTTATCTTAAGCATAATAAGCATGAGGTATTTCAGGCAAGAAAAACTGCATTTTTTCCAAAGAGAACAGAATAAATTCTGATAGGAGCTCACCAAACTACGTGGCCAGCTCCTAAACTCTATGCCACAAACACATGGAATCTTTCAGGGAAAGGGATGCCCACAGGCCTTCCTCCCCAACCAATCAGGCTCTCTCCTGCTTAAGACCCATCATTCTCACCCCTAATCTATGACACTTGTCACCTACCACACCCAGGTGAATCCACCCACTCACCTTCTCAAAACAATCTCCATCATATCGACCTTCTGAAAAGCTCTCCGTGGCTCTCCAGGACCTTCCAATAAAGGCTACGGTTCTTCCCGAGTTTCAGGCTTCCCACAGCCTGCCTGCCCCACCATCCTACCCAGAGCCTCTCTCTCCACCCAGACCTCTATCCCATTGCCTCCATCCCTACCCTCTGGTGTTGAGCTCACCCTTCAGTGAGGCACCATTCAAGGGCCCTGCATCCAGAAATCAAAGTGTGATCATCCCGACCCAGACAGCTCTCCCTTTCCTGACCTCTGGGTCAGGAACACTCAATGTGGCTTCACGACATGCCTGTTATCCCTCATTCAATAAATATTTGCTTGGCATCTCCTCTGAGCCAGCCCTGTGCTGGGGGCAGGAACAGTATGGGAGAAACTAACAGTATTCAAAGATGCCAAAGTAACATGCACACCAGGAGAGGCCTTCAAAGAGGAAGTGACGAAAGCTGGGGCTAGCAGACGAAGGCTGATGGTCATTGCAGGTGGAAGAAAAGGCAGCAACTCAACACAGTATTTCAGAACAGCCAAAGTATGAAGTGCAAGGAAAGTGGCAGAAATGAGGCCAGGAAGGCAGAGGGGAGGGTGAGACCAGATTATATAGGGCCTTATATACCAAAGTCAGAAGCACATTTGTTTTCAAGAAAAAGCAAAAACATAACAGAGGATGGATTCAAGAAGGCAAGGCCAGTGGCAGGGAGATTAGTAGGTTCTTACAAAGGTTCCCGGGGAAAAGGGGAGGGATGCAGGGGTGTTTCTTGGAGACAGAGTAGACAGGACTTGCTGGGGAGCTGATGGAGCATTAGCAGTGCAGGGGCACAGTCCACTTCTGGGTGCAGTGACAGCTTTCATCCACAGAGGAAGCAAAGCAAGAGGAGCAGGTCTGCAGTGAGCTGCAGCCTATCAGAGTTTACATGGATTGCACATGAGCGGCTTTGGGGACTGCCAGGTGACAATGTCAGGAAGCCAGCTAAAAATAAAGCTGTGGAATTCAGGAGCAGAAATAAAGATTTCAGAGTCTCAGCACAGCACTGGAATTGTAGGTTTGGGGAGCTCTTATAATCATTTAGGACAATATGACATAAAAGCAGGGCAAAGGACCAACTGTTAGGAAAGTCATTAGTTGGAATATAGACAAAAAGAACTAATATGGACAAGTCTGAAGGGAGGAGGGGGCACCCAGACATCATGGCAGCTGATGAGTGGGGCCTGACCCAAAGAGGGACCCGGCCTCAGTAGCCAAAGGAGGACAAAGACCAGGGAGGGAAGGAAAAAGCAGCAAGGATACAGAAATCCATGGGTGTGAGGAGGGTTTGTTTTGTGTCACCTAGATTGTAAGATAAAGATCGTGCATATTTCCTGAAGGACTGGACAAAACTGTTCAGATCTCAGTGCACAGAGGAATCCCCAGGGGACTTTGTCAGAAACACAGAGCCCAGCCCAGCGCTCTTGGAGACGGATTTAGAAGGGCTGGCAGGCCAAGGACTCTGCATGTTATCAAGCGGCCTCTGGTGCATGTTGTCCACACACTGTGACTTAAAAAAACCAGTGCTCCAGTTTAAAGGTCTAAAGAGAAAGGATCCTAGGGTAGCCCTGGTGGCACAGTGGTTTAGCGCCGCCTGCAGCCCAGGGCGTGATCCTGGAGACCCTGGATCGAGTCCCACGTCAGGCTCTCTGCATGGAGCCTGCTTCTCCCTCTGCCTGTGTCTCTGCCTCTCTCTCTGCCTCTCTCTCTGTCTCTATGAATAAATACATAAAATCTTTAAAAAAAATAAATAAAGAGAAAGGATCCTGAACACACGTCAAGGAATTTCCTTGGATTAGAGGAGAGACCTCTTCCTCCCAGATTAAACAGATGGAAGTACAAACCTACTCCAGACACGAGAAGGAAGCTGAGACCGCCTCTACCCAGTGGCCTTTGTGAAAAGTGGTGCACGAGGTGAGAGGAGGATGGGGAGGATGGTCCGCAGGCAGCAGGCAACAAGGCACATGCTCATCAGAAATCTCTGAATGAATGTGGCGGTGGGGGCGCTCCATGATGCAGAGAAGCACCCTCTCTCCACAGCATCAAAGTTCAGGAGACTGAATGAATTCTGTTCAGCAATGTCCGCTGGTTCCTTCTCAAAATGCAAAAGCAGTGGATAAAGGACAGGATCTTGCATCACCCTCTCCCACCCTCCACCCAGCCACGGGTAAGATGCTTCCCACGTACTAGTATCACAGACCCATTATAAAAATTTCCAAGTCTCCATTTGTCCACAGAACTACATTCCGTTCTCTACAACCACCACAAACACGTGCCTGGAAATATCATCCTGTTTGTTCCCCCCAGGAGGAACACGGTGTTTGTCTCTTACTCTGTTATGTGGATGCTCATGGTCCTGGTCCACTCATCTATCAGGAACCACAAAATGATGGTATTCTGATTCTATCATCCCTCTTCTACTGTTAGCTAGAGCACGTGGGTAAAAAGAAACTCCTGTCATCAACTATTGGGTCATCCACTGGTCCACGTGCATAGAAAAGCAGAATGAATACTCATTACTTATCACGTTCAAAATAATGAACTGGTTCCCAGTCATTTGCAAAGGTGGAAGATTCTTTCTAGCAGCACGAAGAATGCAGAATTAAAACAGCTGTCACCCTTAGTGATCCTCAAACTGTCAGAGGCAGTGCCTTTGGGTCGGGTCCTCCTGACACAACGTCAGTTCACACTGACAGCGTCTTTGCTATAGGTCTCATGCCATGCTTCAAGATCGTCTTACTACACTTCCTACTCCAGACCAGGAACAGGCCACTTCTCCAAGGAGCCCGGGCTTCTCTGAGTCGGGAAGAGTGCTTCCAGACCATGATGTGGAGATTCAGAAAGCTCCTTGCTCTGAGGCTGGTCAGTTTCCAGGCCTTGGCAGTATACAGGGCAAGCAGATTTATTTTAAAATACCTTGTAATTTCACTTTTTAAAAAGATTTTACTTATTTATTTGAAAGAACAAGCCCGAGCAAGGAGAGGAGTGGGGAAACAGGGAGAAGCAGACTTCCTGCTGAGCAGGGAGCCTGACATGGGGCTCTCAATCCACAGCCCTGAGATCATCACCTGAGCCAAAGGCAGATACTTAACTGAAACCCAGGTGCCCCATAATTTCATTTTTTAATTAATTTTTTTTTTTTTTTTTTTTTTTTTTTAGACAGAGAAAGAGGTCATGCAAGTAGAGGGAGGGGCAGAGGGAGAGAACATCCAGCAGGCTCCCTGCTGAGCACAGAGCCCAACACAGGGCTTGACCCCAGGATCCTGAGCCAAAAATCAAGATTTGGCTACTCAACTGATTGAGCCACCCAGGTGCCCCAATACCTCATAATTTCATGCTGTTATTTTTATTCAAGTTTTATTCAATGTTTTTACTTAATTTCTATTCTCTTACATCTGTTACCTCTTTTCTTCTATACAAGAATCCTAGTTCAAGACCAGATGCTAGAATCAGAGGGCCACAAAATTAATTACTCACTTTATTCCACATCAATACAGTCCAAATACCAATACCCTTATTATCTCTTAAAGAATTACTAAAAGCAGTAAAACCACTTTTGCAGACAGTGGCATCATTATGATGGAGGAGTAAGAGTTTTCTATGGCCTTCCCCCAAAAGCACGCTGATTTAGACAATCACCCACAAATGAGAGAGCCTCTGTGGAAGTCCAGGAGTCCAGTGGAGAAGTGCTGACACACCAGAAGCAATAAAATCCACAACAGATCACACTGAGGAGGGCGGTGTTACCCCTCTCACTCTGCGACACAGCTCAATGCCGAGAGCAGCTGGGTCCTCAGCCCAGGGACACGGAGAGCATGTGAGCCCTCCCCTTACCTCCTGCGCTGTGCGGGGTGGCTGCTAAGGAAGGCCGTTGCTCCTGTGCCCCATCCAGAACACTGAGGTCCCAAAAATATCCTTCGAGTCTTTTTATTAAATCCAGGACAGGATTAGGATTGCACATAGCATTTTATTGTTGGATTTCTCTTCAATCTCCTTTCAACAACCATCCTCCCACCTGTTGTTACAAAATGGGAATCGTTTTATAAAATCATCTACTTCCCAGAGTCTAAATCAAGGAGCTAGTCCAGGCTTACAGGCAGCACCTGATATCGCTTGATAAATATTAACTCTCCTCTATGTACCTACAGCCCACACAACTCCAGTGTCCTGGTTTGCATGATAGCTATATTTATTGCTCTAAATTCTTAAAATGGCATCTAATTTCAGTACACATAGTTAATCTGAGTCCACACTGGAAAAGCAAATTGGGTCCATAGGTGCTCCTCGGCTGACGGTTTCTGAAAGTGTTGGACTGAGAGCCACACAAGGGTCACCTCCCAGTTCCCAGAGGCCACAGTAGTCCCTGGCACACAGTATGGTATCAGCTTGAAGTGTGCGACACAATGACTTGACACGCCCCTGGCCACCGGGGTCAGTGCACTCCCAATCCCCTTGCCCACTTCACCCAGCCCCCCAGGCACCCCCCCCCCCGCCACCTCTGCTCTGGCAACCGCCAGGGTGCTCTCTGTGTTTGAGAGTCTGGGGGAGTCTTTTGTCTTTTCTCTTTTTTGTTTGTTTGTTTTGTTTCTTAAGTTATTGAATCCTTGGCCAAAACTACACATACGACGATCACCCGCTTACCCAACCCCGTAAGGTCCTTCGTGGGCCTTGGTGCCCATATAAAACTCTATAAAACTCTCCCTGGTTGCGGACATTAAGATTCTCAGTTTGCTGCGGAAAGTACCAGCCAGAGCTTCTATTCACAAATCATCAGTAAAGGGGGCATCCAGTTAGTAATAACCATGTCCTATTTCACATGTGTGCTGTGGCTAACTGATGGGAAAACAGGCCAGCCTTCCATTTACAAAAGCACTCACTGATCATAATCCTAGCTCCCTTTGACCTGGCTTTATTTTAAAGGAGAGGAGAAGATATTCCCAGAATACAAATCTCAGACTACAATTTTACTTTCAGCTTGGAAAGGCAGAGGCAATGCTCCAGAGCTCTGTAACAAAAGGCAGAAACACCGTAATATAGCAAACCCTGTCTTGCCTGAGCACATAAACTCACAGCCACCAAAACGAAGACAGGTACGGTTTCCCCTGGAGGCCTCCTGTGGTGTCTCTCGGGGAGGGCGTGCCACCTTTGGCAGGTGGCCAGGTCAGTGTCCTGTCCTTCACTCTCACAGCCAGATAGCTCGGCTGGAAGTCTCCCTGCCCCGACAAGCCCCTGGGACAATATCTAATCAAGCACTCCCTGGACAGGTGTCAGGCACCATTTATTTTACCAAACTCCCTTCCTGGGAAAAAGAAAAGTCAGAACCTCTTTCTGTAACCCCCTGTCTACTTGCAGAAAAATGTAGTCTGGTGATATCAAGCAGTTTACAAACAGAAAAAAAAAAATCCAGCTTATCTGATATTCTTTAAGTCTTGATACAATGTTAAATCCACTTGACATTTTCACAGTTTCTGATGTGTCCAACAGTAAATCTGCTTTTCTACCTTTGTTAATAATATACAAAAAAATGTTAATCAAATATTAGTATTATACGAGGAAGCTCATTATGGCTAAACAGCAGAGAGCACAGGAATGTAAATTTCATGAACAGTGTTATGGACTGAATGTTTAGGTCCCCCCTCCAAGTTCTGATGTTGAAGCCCTAACGCCCAGGGTGACACTGCCACAAGGTGGAGCCCTGAGAGGCAATGACATTGAGGAGTGGAGCCCCCATACTAAGAGAAGGAGGGGGGAGAGGTGCTCCCACTCATCCAGACCACAAACATACCATAGCTCTTTCTCCGTTGTGGCCCAGATAGTGTGAATACAGCCTGAATAGGACAGATGGGGTCTCATCTAGAGGATGGAGACAGAGGGACAGGGAAAACCGACACAATACTTCCAGAGAACAAGTGCAGTTAATAATGCAGGTGCTATGACAAGAATGATGAGGGATGGGGCTCTGGTCCAGCTGACGTGGTCAGGGTGGCCTCTCCACAAGGGAGGCTCCTCAACTGTGATCTGAACGTCAGGGGTGGGTCTGCAGATGGTGGGGGAAAGCAATTTGGGTAAGAGCAGTGCCAGGACAAAGGATTAAGCAGGACATCCGGGCACGCTCCTGGGATGAGGTGGCCGATGTGGCCAGAGATCCCTCAGAGGGACGAGACGGAGGAAGAGAGTTCCCCGTCACGGGAACATGAAACTGTAACTAACCTTTGTTTCCTGAGTTCAATGGAACAGCAGCCTTCCTAAACACCCAGGCGCAACTGAGACTGGCTAGGAACAGAGTCCCAGAGACAGCCAGACAGACAGACATCTAGTCCCTGGAGGTAAAACCCACTTCATAACTGACAGGCCTCTGGGCCTGTGTACCAGCTGATTCCTTACAAGGCCCAGGGGACCCAGGCTTCCTCGTTGAGGAAACTTCCTGGTTCAGGCCCAAGCCCGACATCAACTCGGGAGCCCCTACAGGACCCTGCCAGATAAAGGGAGCTGCATCTCATCGGGTCCCTGAGTCTCAGGGCACTCTAATTCCGTATTTATTTTTCCGGCTGACCCTCTGAGCCACAGAAGGGTTACAAGGACGGATTCCGGAGCCAAGCTGCCTGGATTCGTGACCCAGTTCTGCCACTTTCTAGCTGTGTGCCCTCTGGAAAATTAGTCAACCTTCCTGGGCCTTAATGCCCTCATTTGTAAAATGGAGACATTAAGAGCACCTATTTCATAGGGTTGCTGCAAGGATTCAGTGAGTTGATTTATGTAAACCTCTTAAATATTAGCTGCCATCATCATTTTCCTCCAGGAGACAGACCATTCCTTGTTACTCATTCTGTTGTCCAAGAGGCTAGTCCAGTGCTTGTTTTGTAAGAAGAGACAGCTAAATGTCATGTAATGGTACAGATGAGTGATGGGGAGATAGAACCTAACTGACATTCGTTGAACCCTCACCATGCTGCAGGTGGAGTAGAGTACAAATCCTCCCAACAACCCTAAAGATGGCGATGATCATTTCATAAACTAGCAAACTAAGAGAAGCCAAAGTTGCTCACCCGAAGTTACACAGCAAGTTCTACTGACAAAATCTGCTGTCTCAAACCACTGAATGGTTGTGGCCCCCAAAATTCCTGTGTTGAAACCCTAACCCCAGATGTGATTGTATTTGGAGACAGGGCCTCCTGTCTCCAAAGGTGAGAAGGCCATAAAGGTTAAGTGAGGTCATAAGGGTGGAGCCCTAATCTGACAGGACTGCTATCCTCATAAGAACTGGAGGGGACACATGTGAGCACCCTGATCTCAGACCTCCAGCCTTCAGAACCACAGGAATTCAGTTTCTGACGTGTGGACACACCGTCTGTGGCATCTTGTTATGGCAGCCTGAGCTAACTAATACACCCCACGATGCCTCCAAATGGAAGTATGAATGCACACATCCATTCGTAGTCTGACACAATTAACCTAGTAAATCTTACTCCTAATTAGCTGGCCCTAACGCTACAAGTATAAATGCCCATTTTTCTCCAGGCGCCACCTCCTTAGAGAAACCACCAAACTCTGAAGGAGAATTTTATCATCACAGCTAATTAGATCACAGCAGTGATACTTGAAAAAAATACAGTAATTCCACCCTTTCAGGATGCCCTCCTGGCAAATGAGCATAAAATAGTAAAGACTGTGAATTAAGAAATGATTTGACTAGGAAGTACTTCTTTATTTTCAGATCTGTACAGGAACTCTGTAGGCAAACTAAGTGCCCAGGAGACGTCTCAAGCAGCTTGAGCCAATATGAACGGCAAGTAAGTTACGACAAGCGAGCAGCAGGCACAGAGGAGCTGCAACCTGCTAGTTAAGACCAGGGGGTGAGTGGGGGTCACAGGGGCTTACCGTCACTGAGGTCTTGGAGGAGATTCTCCTGGCATGAGAAATCCAGCTTCACCTTGATGTTGACCACGAAAGTGGCCACCTTCCCTGGTTGCAGAGGAAACTGGGCAAGGGTTTCTTCCAGGTTCCAACTCAAGAAGTCACCATACAGTTTTTCTACAACGACAATGACAGTTGTGATCAGGAGGGCGGAACTGAGGCAGTATGTGACTTACTGAGCCCCCCTGAAAATTCTGATGCAGCCTCAAAAGCAAAAGAAGAAGCAAACCATTTAAAATGTGATTGATCCAAGTACCAAGAAAATTCCAGACTCATGGGTGCTGTAATGCAGTCACCCGTCCCGTCCCCATGAGCGAGGCACAAGGGCAGAGCACCAAGCTCGGGGCCAGCTCATCCTTGCTCCTTCTGTGAGGCTTCCTCTCACCGACAGAATCAATGCACCCTTTGCTCTTATAAACGGAATTGGAGCTAAACTGAATTTCCCCACCACAAGGACCATCTAGGTTATATCACCTTAAGGAGAAGCAGATCCATGCTGAATGGGAGCAGCACAGTCAGTAGGAGAGACCCTCCTCAGGAAACAAGAACTCAAAATCAGAAACAGGGGACTGGGTGCCGAGCCTCGAACAGCGCCTGCGGAGGGGGCCTCCACACCCTCCTGCAAATCCACCTCCGCCTTTGAAATATCCTGCACGTCAGAGTCGGACGGCCTTGGGTCTGATGCCTTTTCCTAAGTGGAGCAGATGGAGGGTAATGGTCCTTCACGCCAAGGTATCTCTGTGTGGAAATGGGGTGACAACTCCCACATCACAGGGCTGCTTTATAGATGAAGCAAAGCAGTGTCTGTGAAGCACTGGAAAAACTAAAGGCGCTAATGCACTGGGAGCAGGGGGAGGCAGACAGGAAGGAGGCAGGGCGGGGAGGCCCCACTTGTGCCATTTGGAAGCAGCTGGGTCACCTTCATGGCTGTAGGCCTAAAAACAAGGCCCAATATCAGGTGCTGTCTCGGCCTGTGGTGGAGCCAGGAGGGCCTGCACTGGCCTCCACACAAGGCCGGCCCCCAGCCTGCATCCATGAATGCCCCCAACCCCAGGGCTTCTCCCAGGAGCAGTTCCTGCTTACCCCTGAATGGCGGGTTTCAGCTCCCTGCCAGCCCATGGACCTCTTCAAACAAGCCAACGACATCCTCACCAGAGCCAGGGGCACCCACCCCCTTGGGACTACAGAACCTGCCTCCCACAGCCCCTGGCTTCACTCTGTTCCTAAACGTGACCTCCACGTGGCCCTGTGTGCACACAGTGGCCTCCTCCCTGGGGCTGTATGTGTCGCAAGTAAACCGCTATTATCACTGTCAGGGGCCAAGGACCATGTGTTTGGCCATCTGCTTAACGTGAAGGCGAGACCCTCTGCTCACCAACCAGGTGATAGGAGATCATTAAAACAGGCCCCTCCTTCCACCGAGAAGGCCCTGCTGTGGTTCTCAGCTCAGGGCCCAGTTCCCTGGCTCTGCTACTACCCCTCCTCCTACAGGCCCTTCAGGCCCCGAGGTGGGAGCAACTTGCTGCTGCTCCCACCCCTGGGTTACCTTACCTCTCTATGAATCAATTCTCAGGGCTAAATGTCCTGTCAGAATAAGGCAGCAAGGCTTTAAGAGATTAAGTCACTTGTCCCTAGTCAAAAATCAGAGCATCACACGGTCCCAGGGCCATTCTACTCATTCACTTCCCACAGGGAGGTTGCTCGAGGCACAATCAAATGTAAAGTCCTACTCTCAGGACCTAGAAGTCACCCACATAAGAATTCAATGGGAGACGGAATGCTTGCTTGACCAAAGCCCATGTTGTGAACACAATCCACATGGTGCACTTGGTCAAGGCACGGGCCCTCCAGAGCTGGCCACGCTCCAGCCAAGCAAGGCACACCTACCAGACCACACTTACTCTCGGTAGCCTCGGAGAGGCATGCTAACAAGCAGGAGCAGATGGGGTAGTGTCCACACAAGGTGCTCAGAAGCCATGTCACATCCATCTGTTGACGCAGGTCCTCACTGCAGACCTCAAATATACTAGACTCTTTCCACACACGGGTTATCTTGCTCCGACCACCTCCTCCCCCCCACCGCCCCCAAAGCCAGCCAAGTAGTGGCCATCATCCCCACAGGAAACCAAGAAGGTAAACATACTCAAAGAAGGTCATTCAGCTAGGAAGCACAAGACTTGGCTTACGATGGGTGCCCAATAAGTGCCAGGGGCACGGCAGCAGCGCCAATCCCACTCGCTCATTCAGAGGCTCTGTAAATGCAGTTACCTCATTAATTCAGAATGACCTCAGGAAAGACAGGCAGTTGGGAAAAGGATGGCAATCACAAGTCGTGCTGGCTCCTGGGGCTTAAGACTCATGACCACACGGGGCAGGGTCACGATAGGCAGGGACAGTCGTGGATGCGCTGGCAGCCACAGATGCAACACCCCAGAGAGAATCCTGCTCAGAGACGGCTGGGAAGGTGGGGAGAAATCAGGCAGGTTAAAAAGACGGAGGGGGAGGGGCACATGTGGGGCTCAGTCAGTTAAGCGCCTGATTCTTGGTTTCAGCTCAGGTCATGATGATCTCAGGGTTGTGGGATCCAGACCTGCCTCAGATGTGGAGCCTGCCTGTCGCCTGTCCCTCTCCCTCTGCCCCTCCCCCTCTGAGTGTGCACACACTCTTATGCACGTGATCTCTCTCTCATAATTAATTAGTAAAATTTTTTTTAAAAAAGAAAAAAATTTTTAAAATGCAGTTGGCCCTGGGCCTGTCCTGTACATGCTGGTACAGCCGCTGCATGTGCATGATGCCCACACTGGCCCTGCCTTCACCTTCCTGCAGTCACCTGCACAGACTCTACATGTTTGCTGAGTTTTCTTCTACCTGTGAGCATGGGCAGCAGCCTCCTCTAGAAAACACTGATTCAGCTTTATAAGGTGACCTGACTCCTGGCCTCAAGGGCAGCCCTGGAAGTCACACTGCCCACTGGCTGTGCCTCTGGGTGTGCCAAAGCCCAATTCCAGAATGATAGTTAGTGCCTTTGCTCCCAAACCCATGAAAGGACCAAAATCCTCTCAATGACCCAGTAACTCACATTCTATAAATATGTGTTAACCCGATTACTGTATTATCTCTATTTTCCAATCCAGTAAATTATTTTGGAATGGAAGGGGATATGAAATGCCAGGACAGAGCATCATTTGGGCCCTCCCTGCTGGAAGGCCAGGTCCAGGGGGACTGAAGTGCATGCTAACTTCTGTAAATGGCCTAGCCATCCTCTCTAGCAGGACCGGCCAACCTCGGTACAAAGTGCCAGTACCAGCTGGGACACTGAGGCCCTTTGCAGAGGCCTCCCTCCAAAAGATTCCAGCAGGCCTATGTTTCAGAAACAGGTTTCCCTCGCACAGGCAGGAACCAGGTGACGGCGCTGGGGTACATTCCTGCTGAACCAGAGTACGGGGCCCCGACAGCACTGAAGTGCCCACCTCTGTTAGAACATCACCACCTGTGTCAAGCGCCTCACTCTTCCATCAGTCAATCAACAACTGGAAGACAGGGACCAGATCTCACCTTTGAAGCTCACCACTTCCTGGAGAGGCAGGGCACCATGCTGGTTAAGAATGCCCCGTTTAGAAACACAAATCAAAACCACAATGAGATCCCACCTCACACCAGGGAGAATGGGGAAAATTAACAAGGCAGGAAACCACAAATGTTGGAGAGGATGCGGAGAAAAGGGAACCGTCTCGCACTGTTGGTGGGAATGTGAACTGGTGCAGCCACTCTGGGAAACTGTGTGGGGATTCCTCAAAGAGTTAAAAAGAGACCTGCCCTACGACCCAGCAATTGCACTGCTGGGGATTTACCCCAAAGATACAGATTCAGTGAAACACCGGGACACCTGCACCCCGATGTTCACAGCAGCAATGTCCACAATAGTCAAACTGTGGAAGGAGCCTCGGTGTCCATTGACAGATGATAGATAAAGAAGATGTGGTTTATGTATACAATGGAATATTACTCAGCCATTAGAGACGACAAATACCCACCATTTGCTTCAACGTGGATGGAACTTAGGGTATTATGCGGAGTGAAATAAGTCAATCGGAGAAGGACAATCATCATATGGTTTCACTCATATGGGGAATATAAAAATAGTGAAAGAGATTATAGGGGCAAGGAGAGAAAATGAGTGGGAAAAATCAGAGAGGGAGACAAACCAGGAGAGACTCCGAACTCTGGGAAACGAACAGAAGGTAGTGGAAGGGGAATTGGACAGGGGGATGGGGTGACTGGGTGATGGGCACTGAGGGGGGCACTTGATGGGAGGAGCACTGGGTGTTATACTATATGTTGGCAAATTGAACTCCAATAAAAAAATTATGGGGAAAAAAAAAAGAATGCCCTGTTTAGAAGATAACTGCCTGGTTCAACTCATGGCTCTAGCTGAGCATCCTTAGATAAGTCAACAAACTTCCACGTGCCTCAGTGTGCTCATTCATAAAATGGGTTGCAAGGAGAAGAAGTGAGCTAACGAAAGCAAATCAATCAGAAAAGGTCTGGCTTAGGTGCAGCCCCCACCCCGTGTTAGTTATTTCTGCTGGACCAGCCTCGCTCCCCTCTGCGGAGCTGTGTGCAGAGCAGAGAAGTCTTGTGGAGTCTCCAGCCCTGTGCTTGGCACTCAGTAAGTGCGCAGCAGTGCGAGCTGCCACCAATATCCTTCCCACTCAATGAGGAACAGTACTGGGCACGTGGGGGGCACTCAGGAAGCATTCACTGTAGAACGGACAAATGCATTCCAAGATGTTTCAGATTTAGACTTAGAACAGATGGGGGAAAAGTGAAGGAAAAAAGCCGATTACCAGACTGAATGTACACTAGGATACCACTGCATAAAAATGTTCACGTGGAAAAGAAAAAAGAAAGCATACCTGTAAGCTAAGGTCGGTCCTCTCTGACTAGTGGGATAACAGGTAATTTCAAACTGTTTTTATCTTCCAATTTTCTACAATGAGGTAATATATTACACTTTCATAAACATATGCATGCAAACACACTAACAACTCACTGCTGTGTCTGAATCCACCCCAGCCCCCTGCCCCCACCACCCCAATGTAATAAGGAGGAGCCCTGTGAACCCAGCCTGGACATGCTGAGGACCAGTGCCCACCCAGGAGAGGCAGGTGCGATTCTAAGCCAATGGAGCTGCTTTCTCTGGTGCCCTCTATCAGGGCCAGACAATAACATGAACTGCTGATGAGGACAGTAATCACCTGGGGCACATGTGTCACTGAGCCCCCAGACTCAATCCGCCAGACAGATCGACTTCTCTGCAGCAGTGGATTAATTCTGCTGCATTGTGCAAACTGGCAGGTGGTCTAGTGCCCAAAAAGAACTTGACCAGGCTTAGGAAAAGCTGGTCCAAACTACTGAGGTCAGCTCTGCCTCTGCTTTCCACTCCCTATCCTGACTGGTTCTGCAGGACAGAGAGGGGAAGGTCTGGCAAACAAGACAAATTCCTCCCCTAGAGCCCCTCTATAAAAAAATATTTGATATAAATATCTATTAAGTTCTATCTTCGAACTTCAGACCGTAGCTATATTATTCCCATATTATGGAAGAGGCAACCAAAGCTCAGAGAGTTTAAACAACTTATCCATAGTCAAACAGCTAAAGCAAAAGCACCAAGGTCAGGGCCAGGCCTGGCCAACAGCTGGTTCTTTCCACTAAATGTTCTGCCTCTGGCAGCTCATCTGGAACATTAAGCCGCCGCCCAGCTTCACAACCAGAGTGCAGAGTATTTACAATGAAAACATCACTAAGGTGACAGGGTATAGGACCTTGAAAAGAGATGGTAGAAAATAAAATGTAACGGTCCAGTCATGAGCTTCTGGATCAGACGAGTATGAATCAGTCCCTGCACTGCCCCTGACAGTTCTCCTCTGTCATCCCAAAATGCCTCATCAGCGGGGTGGAGACAACACTAGAGTCGGCACCAAGATACAATGAGGCATCAAGGCATTGGCACGTAGCCTGGCACACAGGGCAGCCCAGAGAATGCAGGTGGAAGTCCTCTGGAAACTTCAGAGCACCACGTTCATGTTTCCCTCTCACATTCTACTACTGCCCCTTCCATTCACTCAGTGAGCAATCACCGCACAGCCACTAAATATCCCAAGGGCAGGCACAGTACTAAGTTCCGGGGAAAAGAGAAAAATAAGAAGTGCTCCCTGCCTATAAAGGGAAACGAGCCTGTGTGGAAGATCTCAGATTATAGGAAGGAACAAGGCTGGGGGGCAGAGAAGTCCCCAAAAGCTCAGACCAGGTGACAGCTGATGTTCTTCTCAATCCAAAAATTGCTTAAAAGTTTTTAATACTGTCACATACAGAACAGGTTCAAAACTGCTGAATTAATGGACTGCCCAAAGATGGGACTCGCTGTCCTAGTCGCTGGAACTAGGAAGTGGCCCTGCTGAGGGCCCAGATTTGTAGGAAAGAACTAATGCTCTTGGCCAACAGTCCAGCGTAGCAGGAATTTATAACCAGGGGAGGGGGGCGGAAACTAAACTAAAACCTATAATTATAGTGCTATTCTTGGCTATTTGGATGAGTTTTCGTTTCTCAAAAGTGCTGCAACTGAGAGATCAACTCTGCTCAAATGAGCTATGAGATGTCCTCAGGGCTCCCCGCAGTCCTGGCTGCAGAACACTGAAGGCTGGATGTGTCACAGATGTCAGAGGCAGTGGATTGTAAGAGAGACTCTATCAACTGTGATCTCAGCTGGGCTGTGGGGGCACCCACAGATACAACCCAGAAGGAGGGCGGGGCAGGAAACGAACACCTAGCACGAGCTAGGTGCTGTCACCCAAACAGCAAGCACAGGACAGCTGACATCTAGAGAGCACTTCCACGAGGCAGGCGCCGTGTCACTGAATCCATACAGTGACTCTTGGAACACGTCCTGCTACTGTCCCCTCTCAGGCCAGCTGCCCAAGGCCACACAGAAGCGAGTGTAGACAGGATCCCACCTACCCCAATATCCTGGCCTGTCTAACCCTAACAACAAGTCTGCAAAAGAGTGCTGTATCTCAATTTTCAGAAATGTATTTTCCTCCTCATTTTAAAGATAGATAGATTGATTGATAGATTGATTTGAGAGGGAGCATGAGCAGGGGGCTGAGGGAGAGGGAGAAGCAGACTCCCCATTGAGCAGGAAGCCCGATGCAGGGCTGAATCTCATAGCCCTGAGATCATGACCTGAGTAGACTGACATCAAGAGTTGGATGCTCGGGATGCCTGGGTGAGTCAGCGATTTGGCACCTGCCTTCGACCCAGGGTATGATCCTGGAGACCTGTGATTGAGTCCCATGTCAGGTTCCCTGCATGAAGCCTGCTTCTCTCTCTCTGCCTCTCTCTCTGCCTGTGTCTCTACCTCTCTCTCTGTATCTCTCATGAATAAATAAATAAAATCTTTAAAAAAAAAAAAAGAGCTGGATGCTCAACTGACTACACCACCCAGGCACCCACCTTCTCATTTTAACTATTTGCACCAGCACTCCTGGGTGTCTGCACTTCTTGGGAAGGCCCAAGCCCCACAGAAGTGGACATCACAGCAGCCGGCAGCAGCTATGTGCTGTCAGTGTGCAACACCCTGGCCCCAAATAACCAACTGGGAATTTGATGTTCAAAAGTTCACAAACTAAAGAAAAAAAAAAAGTTCACAAACTGGGGTGCTTGGGTGGCTCAGTCAGTAAAGCCTTCAGCTCAGGTCATTATCCTGGGGTCCTGGGATCAAGTCCTGCATTGGGCTCCCTCCTCAGCAGGGAGTCTGTTTCTCCTCTCTCTCTGCCCCTGCCCCTGCTTGCGCTCTCTCTCTCTCTCTTAAATAAATAAAATCTTTAAAAAAAAAAAAAAAGTTCCCAAATGCAGGGCCAGACATCCTAACTTCCTCTGCCCTCCCTGCCCTGCTGTTGACTTCTCATCCATGCTCCCAATGAACTAAACATATCATGTCTTATGGTAGTGACTAAAGGGTATTTCACTTGGTCTCCCAAAGAACGGAGTTTGTAAACTTCTCCACCATGACCCTACAACCGTACAACAAACTGACCTGTTCGAGACGGCCACTGTAGTCATGCATACAAGGGAACGCAGAGTTGGATGAGTTCTAGACATTTGTGAAAGTCAGTGTCTTCCTAGACACTTCCAGACACTTCCAGACACTTCCTAGACACAGCAGTCAATCCACTCACTGTGGTTACTCACAGGTGACAGAAATAATACAATATGTGCAGTCAGAATCCACTCCCATTCACTGAACATGACTGACTCCCCACACTGAATCGTGAGCTCCTTCAGGACAGGATTCATGTATTATTCATGGGCCTGGCATGGCGAGTGTATAGAATGTGATATAAATGCCTGATTGTTGAGTAACACAACGCCAAGTGAAGTTAAGTGTTACTGTAACAAAGTGTAAACAAGGCAAAGTACAGGAGGAGTGACATGATTCCATCTGAGGGGGTCAGGAAAGTTTTCGGAAGGTGGTGTGGGGCCTGGTATATGAATGATGGGCAGGATGTGAGAGGCACACAGGACACCTGTGAGCCATGAATACATCCAACTGTAGCCACAGGTAGCCAGGCGACAAAGACTGTGGAAGCACTCTCCACACCCCAGAGGACAGGGACCTGGAGCTGATTCCTGGGTGTCCCGGGGCCCAACACAATGGCCACCACACAGGAGGAGCACAGGAAAGGCTTGCTGAAGACTTGAGCAAAAGGGTGGACAACTGGTAGACAACAGACAGACAAATGAACTGACAGAGGGTCAACAGTGGGAAGGAAAGCTGAGAGAGGACCTTCCCACTGCCTCATGATCAGAGCGCTCAGGCTACCATCCGGCTTGCCCCCACGTCAGCCCCATGAGGATGGGGGTCACTGCTGCCCTCTCCCCAAGCACAGTACTAGAAACAAGGTGAGTATTGGACAAGTGTCTGTGCAAAAAAAAAAAGTCAGGCAGCAAGCCAGATGGGAGGTTTCTCTGAATGGTAGGCTAAGAAACTGAGCATAAGAAAGCTACATAAAAAGATGTTTAATAAATGTAAGAGAAGAACAGACACTTAAAAAGTAAGAGCGAAGGTGGCATCAAGACAATGACAACGGGTAACAGGAGGAGCTACTTCATACTGACCCCTCAGGATGTGAGGCGCAAATATCCCAACACCTGGGGGGACCACAGAGTCCTCTCCTGGAACGTGGAAGCGGACTGCCACAGAAGTGACAGCCAAGGTCCAAATCATCCCACCAGTAAGTGGCAAAGTCAGGATGGAACCCAAGTGTTCTGGCACCAAAGACTGTAATGGGAATCCTAACAGCTAAGCCTACCACTGAGGATGGCCTGATCTGGGGGGCTCCCTCCTGGCCCCCTAACCCACTACTGGCCATGGCAGCCTGCTCCCAGCTCCCTTTGACTGGAATCCACACCCAAGCATGCAAGTGGGACTTGGCCTGACAATGGAAGGAGACATCAAGAAACGGAGTCCCCAAGGCACTCCATGCTTTCACAATGCTAAGAAGTAATTAACCACTTTTCTACAAGATTTCTTTTGAAAGTTGTGCCCTATGTTGCCATATTTTCAAAAAAAAATTATATAAAAATAGTATAATATAAGCAGCTCAGAAACAGACCAGGCCAAAAAGAGGTATAAAACTCCAAGCAATTCAGAAAAAGACCAGGCCAAAAAGAGGTATAAAACTCCAAAGTTACTATAACTTTGGGTGGCACTTCAGCCAACTTGTCACAGAACCCTTGGGTCCTGAGAACTGCCCAGGTAACAGGTTCTCTTTTGTGATTAGGAGCGGAGGAGCCAGTGACCCCTTGCTGTAAGAAATGTCCCCACTTCCCAGCCTGCTTCTCACTGCCTCACCTTTCCTGGCTTCATTTCCCGCGTGACAGCGGGGCTTATGTAGACTTTACTATCTAGTTTCCAGTTACTTTAAGTTGCTACAGTTTTAATGCAAGAACATGTTTGTTCATCTGTACTGTTAAATCTCACCATTCCAGGAAAAACCTGAGAACAAGGAGGAAGCTAAGACAGTTTCTGAAAGCTAAGAGGTCAGCCTAGGAAATTTAAACAGAGGGGCCTGTCTTCCTCAAGTGGGATACGTGTTTGCTTATTTGGAGTGGGATTTAACAATTCGGATACCCTGGTTTCCCAGGCCCTGGCAGACAGATGTGGAAAATGGGAAGCAAAAGCCCCAGCTCATTCCCCCACGTAAAGGAAAGGGACACAGTTTCTCACCAGCGGCCACATGCCAGGCACTGTGCTAGGTGCACCAGAGGCATTATCCCTTGTCCTCGAATTACGAACTGAGGGAAGGACTGGGTCCCAGGGAGAGCCTGCACTGGAACCCTAATCCTCAAGCAGCCACACTGCTTACTAAGGAATAGTCCTGCAGCCGGTAATTAACAGAGCAGGGGCTGGGAGCCAAGTCGGCCAGACTCGGAAACCATCTTTCCTCTCCCTGGCTGAAGAGAGCCCGTGCTGGACAAGCCGCCCTGACAGAGCTCAGTAGGAAAAGCAAGAAGAAGGGGAGGAAAAGGAGCACCAGCTGGTTCTGCTAAATATGCAGGTGACCAGCGGCACAGCTCCAGACAGGTTTGAACACTGCACCCCGATCTATGCCCCCACCCACACAAAGGGCAGTCAGTGAACAGGTTCCAAGTCCTACTTCAGAACTGCGTTCAGAATCTAATAATTTCCAAGCCTATGGCATGCTGAGAAACATTTCTAACTCACTGCTTACTTCTCTTTAAGTTCCATGGCTTAAGGTGACACATTCAAACAACAGGTAAATCCACTCAGAGAACAGCTTATTTATCCCCCAATGCAAATAAGCACAGTATCTAAGTAATAACACAGAGAAATCCACAGTGCACAAGAGGCTCTTGTACAGCTGCAGCAGGATGGAAAACCTATAGTTTCCTTTTCAGATTTAATACATTTTTATGCCTCAAAAGTGGACCTTTCTGTTTCTTCCTTTCATTACCATGGTACAACATGGACTATCCAGAGAGACTTCAAAATCCTATACTTGAAAATTTGAAAAAGGAATTAGCATATGACCCAGCACACTTCTCGGTATTTATCTGAAGAAAACAAAAACACTAATTCAAAAAAATATACGCACCTCTATATTCATTGCAGCATTATCTACAGCAGCCAAGATATGGAAGCAGCCTAAGTGTCCATCAACTGAGGAGTAGATAAAGATGTGGTGTACATACACAATGGAATATTACTCACCCATAAAAAGAATGAAATCTTGCCATGTGCAATGATGTGGATGGAACTAGAGGGTGTTATGCTAAGGGAAGTTAAGTCAGACAGAGAAAGACAAATATGGCATGATCTCACTTATATGTGGACTCTAAAAAACAAGACAAATGGATAAACAGAACAAAACAGAAATATGCTCATGAATACACAGAAGAAACTGGAAGCTGCCAGAGAATGGGGTGGGAGAATGGGCAAAACTGGTGACAGGGAAGAGGAGGAACAAAATTCCAGTTATAAAATAAATAAGTCATCAAGATGCCATGCACAGCACAGGGAACATGGTCAGAAATACTGTCCTATCTTTCTTTGGTGACAGATGGTAACAGGACCTAATTATGATCATTTCAAAATGTAAAAAAAATATCAAACCACTGTTATACACCTGAAACTAATATAATATTGTATGTCATTTATAGTTCAATTTAAAAAATTCTCAGGTTTGAACTAAAAGAAAAAAAATTCCTATGCAAAAACATGCTGCAAGGAACAAACAGATAAACATCAATCAATAGCATAGTGTATGTCACTAATTTTTCCCCCTGTGGGATTTAGTCTCAGAAATAATAGCCATTATTGTAGTGCTAGGGTTTAGTTTCATGCAGTCAAGTGTAACTGTTATTTTACATTGACAGTAGTCCAGAAACTGCTACTGCTGTTGACCGTCAGCATCTGAGATACATTCATATCTGCATCTAACTGTGGAGAACACTCATGAGAAAAGCAGAGAATCTTGCTTCAGTCCACAAACACTTAAGAGTTTTTAGTTACACTAACATGAAATCATTGCTTTTTTTTTTAATAAATTAATTTTTATTGGTGTTCAATTTACCAACATACAGAGTAACACCCAGTGCTCATCCCGTCAAGTGTCCCCCTCAGTGCCCGTCACCCATTCACCCCCACCCCCCGGAAATCATTGCTTTTGTCAAAAAAATTACACTGGTGGAAATAAAGATATTAAGGGGTTTGTGGTTTTTATGTGCATACGTATGTGAATATTTGGGTTTGTACACTCACACATATCTTAGAAAATTGCTTAAAAGCAAATACAATCAATTCTCCTTAATTTGGACTTAGTTATAATAAAATCTATGGCTATTTAAGCAAAGGTAGAAGTTTTCACCTTTAACAACCTATAAGTAAAGACTGGCTCACAAATGGATTATAATTAAAATT
Source organism: Nyctereutes procyonoides (assembly GCF_905146905.1). NCBI lineage: Eukaryota > Metazoa > Chordata > Mammalia > Carnivora > Canidae > Nyctereutes > Nyctereutes procyonoides. Next base: position 30,249,108 of record NW_026575159.1, read on the forward strand.
TACATGACCCTGACAGATAGCCCTTGTCCAGCTGCAATTGATTACAAATGCTCATCTCCATGACAGGTTCCAATGATCACAGGGACACATGTACCCCGTAAGGACTGAAGCTACAGTCTAGACTCTTGCAGGGATGAACTGTTGGTATCACCGTGACTAAAGTGGCTGTTAATATCACTGATCCTAAGGACAAAAGGATTTTAAAAATGAGTTTGTAAGGTTAGAGATTAAAACGAGACAGGAGGGATACCTGGGTGACTCAGTGGTTGAGTGTCTGCCTTTGGCTCAGGGGCCCTGGGATTGAGTCCCACATCGGGCTCCCCACAGGGAGCCTACTTCTCCCTCTGCCTATGTCTCTCCCTCTCTCTCTCTCTCTCTCTCTGTCCTTCGTGAATAAATACAATCTTTAAAAATAAAATAAAACAAGACAGGAAAGCAAAGGGGATGGGAGAATTAAAAAAAAAAAAAACAGGAATTTTTCTTTATTTGAAGAAAAGCATGTGTGTGATGTACCACGACAAAGGCTTCACCTTGAAGGGATACCCTGTCCCATACTGGTTCCAACAGTATGCATATAGACCATCTGCCAACCTGATAAAACACACTAGCTGGGGTGAGCAGGGACTGGCTGGAAAGGGAACCAGGGGACACACGTGCTTATCAAACCTCATCAAATGGTAATTTAAGATTTGTACATTTCACTGCATGTACATTTTACCAAAAGAAGTAAACAAACTTTGAACTCTAGCTAGTGATATGTACCTGAAATGTTAGTAGGTAAAATGCTCTGAAATCTGCAACTTACCCTGAACCACACAAAAAAATAAGATGGGTTAACAAATGGATAGGAGGCTAGATGGGTACCTGATAAATCAAACACAGGAAAACATTAATTACAGAACTGTAGTTGATGGCATACAGTGTCCACAGTAAAATTCTGTATGTCTGAACATTCTCATAATGAAAGGTCAGAGAGGGAGGGGATGGCTGACACAAAAGGTAGGTTCCACATGAGTTCAGAAGCACAAGGACACCAAAGTCCAGGGTAGCCCAGACAGGTGGACAGAAGCTTTCTGGAGGAAAGCAGTGCTCGGCTAACCAAGAAGTAGGTGAAGGTCTCTGCAGAAGGGAGAAGAGTCCCAGCAAAGCAGCAGGGGCAGAAACTCACATGGAGTGAACCAGAAGCCGAGTGAGTACAGGGATCCATGCAACTCATTAGAAATATCAAAGTGAGGGCAGCCCGGGTGGCTCAGCAGTTTAGCGTCGCCTTCAGCCCAGGGCCTGATTCTGGAGACCCGGGATCGAGTCCCACATCGAGTGGAGCCTGCTTCTCCCTCTGCCTGTGTCTCTGCCTCTCTCTCTCTCTCTCTCTCTCTCTCTCTCTCTCTCTGTCTCTATGAATGAATAAATAAAATCTTAAAAAAAAAAAAGAAATATCAAAGTGGTTCACACACATCTGTTTTTTCCTATCTGTCTCAATCTGTAAACGAGAAAGCCCTTTCCATCAGCAACCCCTCAGTACTAAGCACTAACCAGGCACCAGGCCTCAGGGAGACTCCCAACCGCTGGGAGACAGAGCGCCTTCCCAGAACAGATAACTGCCATGCATAGTGAAAGCCACGCATAGTGAAAGCGTGCCTGCACAAGTACCTTGGGGCACTACGACAACAGGAGGGGACCCAGAAGCCCAGACGAGGAAGATTCCCAGGGTGAATACTCAGCACAAGCCCAGAGGGGAAGTTCACTGGAAATAAGAGGTGAAAGGGTAGAAGTGGAAGTCAGCAAGCTGAGCTCTAGGAAGAGAAGATGGGTGTGTGGTAAAGTGTAGAAGAGAGCGCACGAATGTCCAGGAGACTGAAATTACCTCCTAACGACCCCAAACACTGGGAGTTCAAGGGGAGAGGCGGCCATAGTAGGCTGAAGCACAGGGCAGAGGCCAGGACAATGACTGGGGTCCAGGACAATGGGAAGTTATTCGAGGATTTCCAAAGGGGACAAACAGGGCGATCCCTGCTTAACAAAGAAGCAGCAGGTGCATAACCAATAGTGGACATATGACCGCCACTTGAGTTTATGGGAGAAAAGAAAAAGATGGTTTCCAATTGTTAAGCTGTGATAGAGAGGTAAGTTACACGACACGCTTCATGGTTACAGGCTCCGTGATTATCTGTCAGTGACCAGGGGCTCACAGGCTCCAACATCGACCACACCCTATTAACCAGTTATTAAATCCAGATACCAGATGAAGGCATTTCAGGTCAGAGAGGCATTTTCTACCTCATCCCTATGTATTTGCTCCCAAAAACAGAGGAAAGAAAGGATGAGACTAAGTTGGGTCACCAAAGCTTCCCACAGACTAAGTAAACAAAGCGTTTTTACATGACATCCAAAGAGCAATGACCACGGAAGAAAAATGATTAGGTGAACCATGTTGAAATTAGTAACTTCAGGCAGCCCGGGTGGCTCAGCGGTTTAGCGCTGCCTGTAGCCTGGGGTGTGATCCTGGAGACCCGGGATCGAGTCCCACATCAGGCTCCCTGCGTGGAGCCTGCTTCTCCCTCTGCCTGTGTCTCTGCCTCTTTCTCTCTCTCTCCCTCTCTCTCTCTCTCTCTATGAATAAATAAATAAAATCTTTAAAAAATGAAAAAAAAAAGAAATTAGTAACTTCCGTTTGTCCAAAGCACCACTAAGAGTGCACAGGCAACCTACACAGTGCGAGACAGTCACACTCATTCCCAACAAAGAGCTCCGAGTCAGAACATACACAGGTCTCACCAGTGAGAGAGAGAGGGAGACACACAGAGACAGAGACAGACAGAGAAGGAAGAATGCCCAAAGGGAAAAAAGGACAAGGCACTTGTACAAAAAAGGATCTGTGTATCTGAAACCATATGAAAGGTATTCAGGGGGATCCTTGGGTGGCTCAGTGGTTTAGCACCTGCCTTTGGCCCAGGGCGTGATCCTGGAGACCCAGGATCGAGTTCCACGATCTTCTCCCTCTGTCTGTGTCTCTGCCCCTCTCTCTCTCTCTCTCTCTCTCTCTCTCTCTCTGTCTATCATGAATAAATAAATAATCTTTAAAAAAATGAAAGGTATTCAGCTTCACTGGTCATCAAATAAATGCAACCTAAAACCCCAGTTACACCCCACCCTGAGCACCAGAATGGATAAAATGACTACAGATGCCAAGTATCAGTGAAGACTTGAGCAACCAGAACTCTCACATAATCATGGCGTGAACTAGTGCAACCAACTTTGGAAAAACATTTCACTCTAAAGCCGAATACACACACATATACCCTACCACCCAACATTCTACTCTTGGAGATACACTCAACAGAAACATCTAAAGAAGTCCGCCAAAGCATGTGACAAAATACTCAGGGTAACTATTCTTAATAGTCCCAAATGGAAATCACCCAAATGTGCTCAGTCATAAATGATGGTGCGTTGTTACACAGTAGAGCATTCCACAGCAACAAGAACAAATGGTGATGGCAGCAAGGATGACAATAGTGGCAATAATGAGGGTGGCAATGGTGACGATAACAATGTTGCTGGTGGTAGCAGCAACTGTGATGGTGGAACTGATGATGATGGTGATAGTGGTGACAGTAGTGGTGGAGGTGGTGATGGTAGTAGTGATGATAATGATGATGGAGGTGGTGGTGATGGTGGTGGTGGAGGTGGAAGTGAGGTGGTGGAGGTGATGGTGGAGGTGGAGGTGATGGTGGAGGTGATGGTGGTGGTGGTGGAGTAGTGATGATGATGATGATGCAGGTGGAGGTGATGGTGGTGGAGGTGATGGTGGTGGTGGAATAGTGATGATGATGATGGAGGTGGAGGTGATGGTGGTGGTGTAGTGATGATGATGATGGAGGTGGAGGTGACGGTGGTGGAGGTGGTGGTGGAGGTGGAGGTGATGGTGGTGGTGTAGTGATGATGATGATGGAAGTGGAGGTGACGGTGGTGATGGTGGTGGAGGTGATGGTGGTGGTGGAGTAGTGATGATGATGATGATGATGGAGGTGGAGGTGACGGTGGTGGAGGCGGAGGTAATGGTGGTGGAGGTGATGGTGGTGGTGGAGTAGTGATGATGATGATGATGGAGGTGGAGGTGATGGTGGTGGTGTAGTGATGATGATGGAGGTGGAGGTGACGGTGGTGGTGGAGGCGGAGGTGGTGGTGGAGATGGAGGTGATGGTGGTGGTGTAGTGATGATGATGATGGAGGTGGAGGCGGAGGTGATGGTGGTGGAGGTGATGGTGGTGGTGGAGTAGTGATGATGATGATGATGATGGAGGTGGAGGTGATGGTGGTGGTGGAGGTGGAGGTGATGGTGGTGGTGGAGTAGTGATGATGATGATGATGGAGGTGGTGGTGATGGTGGTGATGGTGGTGATGGTGGTGGTGGAGGTGGTGGAGGTGGAGGTGATGGTGGTGGTGATGACAGTGGTGCGGGCCGTAGTGATGCTGGTGATGGAGGTGGTGGTGGTGGTGGAGGTGGAGGTGGTAATAGAGGCGGAGGTAGTATGGCAATGATGACCATAGAGATGATAGCAGTAATAATAACAGCTAACAAATCTGAGTGCTAATAATATGACAGCATGTGCTGTTTTAAGCCCTTTGCATACATCATCCTATTTAGCGCTCATAATAATCCTGTGATGTAGGTGCTGTTATTACTGTTATTTTACAAGGAAAAGTCCAGGAGAGGTTAAAGTACTTGCTCAAGGTAACACACAGCTAGGAAGTGACAGAATCTGAACGTAGGCAGCATTTCCCCGTGGGGACAGGTACAGATGGGGACAGCAGGCAAGACAGGACAGGCAGATACATGCTTTGGCTCCCCCACGTACACTTTCATCAGAACGAGGGGGAAAAACAAGGGAATGCAAGATGCACTGGCATTCTCCCCAGTGGGATGAGCTCAGATGAACCCTTTTTTACAAAATCCAAATTCCTTCCTTCACGGTATGTTTTGCAGGACAAATTCTCCCAAACTCTTCCCTCGCCCTTCCCTCCAACTGGAACTGCCAGATGGCGTGTGGCTCTACCTCTAATAAACACTAACTTCACTTGGTCTTTTCCACCATAATGTCATCAGCCCGAGGAGGGAGCCCTCTGCCGGGGAGCGATATGTGGATAGTACACCCTTCCCTAGACACTCAACCACTACCGGTCAGGCTCCCACCGTATGCGTGGCTCCCCTCGCCCTCACAGCAGGAGCATGGAGACACCCCAGGTCCAGCTAGCTTCCTTACCTCTTTGTCTGGCCTCACTGGCCTGTATAAGTTCTCTCACTTTATTAAATAACCTGACTTTCTTTCCACTTCTCCCTCTTGATACCTTTCCCTCCTATTTAAATACCCTCCCCTGGATCAGTAGCACTCAGCAACCTCTAACATTCTAGGCATTCCATCACACGCTGCTTCACTTCACGTGGTAAGTACTGCCTCCCTATTACTCAGGGAGAAACTGAGGCATGTAAAGGACAAATAGCTGGTAAACGGTGAAGCCCAAATTTCAAGACAAGTCTCATGACCCTCCCAGCTCATGTGTCCTAGGACCAGGAAACATAAGGAGTGCACAGGCTCTACGTTTAAAGCCACAGACAAACCCGGGGTAGGATGGATATCTGAGCCACTAACACTTCTCTCCACTCATTCCAGAGTTTTCTTCCTGGGGATCTGGCAACCTCCAACAGGACAAAGGTGCTTTCTTTGTTCCTTTCTCTTCCTTTGTGCATCCTTCACACATCAGTTTCATGATGTTATCAATTTAAAAGAAGTTTTTACACTTTCTGAGCTCCAGCCATTTAAAGAGTCTCTTCTGCAAACAGAGAAGATAAATATTTCTGGGGCCAAACCCACCTTTGGTGGTGAGAATTTTGGAGGTGACTTCCAGTTTCTCCAATGGTTCCATCCCAATATTCTCCAATTTAATAACAAGCTGCTGAGTCTCCCCGTTGTAAAGCTGGACCGACACATTGGTAGATGTCTCATCTCCAGAAGAAGGTTGCAGTGAGTGTGCAGATCTAAAATAGCAGTAATAGTTATAATAAATTTTTAAAAGAAAGAATCAGAGAAAACGGTGGCATTTCAAGAACTATTCACAACACCAGACTTAACACATTCCAGAAATAGGGACCAGGGAACGTGAATCCCAGGTATCAGGAGCACAAAGTGAGTGCCACATGCAGAGAACCTTCCGTGTGCTGACACGTCCTGTGCTCCCACTCAGCCTTAGCCTCATGTGTGTGTGAAGTGTATAAAAATCCTAACTACTGGATTATGGTGGGGCCTAAAATGAAGCAATGAGTTAATTCAAATGATCCCTGAACTATTAATCTCTAAAAAGAATTGTAAATCTCATGCTCAGAACTGACTTGTAAAACCCAGAGATTTAAGAAGAAAACTTAAATGAACCATCCCAACTGATACCCTGGGAACTGGAGGAGAAGAACAATGGGAAGTATGTACAACAGATTCCATGTCACAGGTAAAAGTGACAAGCAACATCTGCAAGTGCCTAACAGGACACAGGGCAGCTGGGTGGTGCCCTGGGGTCTTATGGCATCTGTGTAGTCAGGTAGGGCCCATGCCACATGGGAGTGCAGCCCGGTGTGCAGACCCAAAGCGTGCTGCCTCTTCCCTGAGGCTCCGGTACCATAGCCCTTGGGTTCAAAAGCATATACCATGTTCTGGAGACGTTCGGCCACAAGAAAAAGGGGGTTGTCACTGGAGGAAGGGTCAACATGGGGTGGAAGGGTCCACCTGGCTCCCAACTCTCTTCCTCCTTGAACCTGAAGGATCCCCAAAGAAAGCACCATGAGTCTACACCATATACTTAACTGAACCAAAAATGGACAAAGACTCTGGGCCTCCCCACCCAGCAAAGACCCAACAGCCTCCCTGCCAGCCAACTCTTTCTAGGTCTGCTTCTGGCCACAGAACAAAGGACTGGGGTCAGACCCAAGTCCTGTTCTATGTGCCACAAGAAAGCTCCATATCCCCACACTGGTCCAAAAGACAGAAAAGAATGTTCCAGACAGTGCTGGTCTCACACCTCTGGCATCCAAGAGAAGAGATGATGGTTAAACAAATCAGGCTTATCGAGCCAGCCATGCGCCTCCTTGGGGGCCTCCCGTTCCCAGCTCTGAGCTTTTATATCCAAACCACATTTTCAGAAAATAACAGCATAATGAATCAAGGTGAATGCATTCCTTTACATTTTATACCTTTAAACTTGTTCATGCATCAAAAAATAAACTTTCTCTGTCAAGGAAGGAAGAGTGACTCCTATCCTCACTATAAATGACTAATATTTTAAGATGGAATCCTTCCTAAGCAAAAGCTGTTTGTAATCAACCTGAAATTGCAGAGGAGTTATGCAGAAAAACTAAAACACAACAAGACTAATTACGTTGTGTCTCAAAGAGGGTATCAGCCCCCCGGGACCATAGGAAAAGAAGGCAGAACTGCAGTGCAGCCACAAGACCTGGCCGACATAGGTGCCAACCATCCCCAGCACGTACAGCATCCCACGTGACAGAGTTGGAGCCGGAAAGGGGTTGAGTCCTGAGCGAGATGACAGTCAGACATGTCCCCTTGTCTGGGCATATTTTTCCTTGCTTCATCATCTGACCAACTTTTGTGAATCTTGTAAGGACCAATTTAAACAACACATCTGTGAAACCTTCCTGAACATGAATGGGAAAGTGGTCTCCCCCCTTCCACTTCCTGTTTTCAGCAACACTTAGCAAGCTTCACTATAGTGAGTTTATCTCCCCTCTGGACATAAACTCCTACAACAGGCAAGACCTGCTGTCGAGGGCATTTCTGATTAATCACTAGTCCTACAGACAAAGCCTAAATCATGTATCAATAAATGTGTGGGAGTCAATTTAATAACTCAGTCGCAGTGATATTTATATTAATTAGAAGCAACACTCACTTAAGGAAAAGTCATCTGAAATCATGTACTCCATACTAAAGCCACCAAAATTCATTTTTTAAATTGAGGTGCTGTTTACATACCATGAAATGCACTTGTTTTAAGTATATGATTCAATATTTTTTGGTAAATTTATGAAGTAATGCAACTATCACTGCTACCTTCCCTGTCTTAAAACATTTCTACCATCCAAACTGAGTATCTTTACAATATACTTTTTGAAGCAATTAAAATAGAAATTTCTTAGCTTATGTTATATGACTATGCAAAAAGTAAGCTGGGACACTATATATATATATCATCTCAATATGCAAATACATATTTAAGAAAAGAAGGTGGATTAACACTGGAAAGAAAAAACACAAAGCATTAATAGCAATAATTTCTGGGAGTCCTCAGATGTATTTCCCTTTCTTCTTCATGCTTTCCTATAATGCTCTTTTTTTTAAAAAATCTACTTTTCAAAAGCTAAGAGTTAACTGTTTTTCACAAAAAATAGGATTCCAAAGGCTAATCTCACATTTTGTTCTGTTCATGGTGAGAAACACTTCAACTCTGTTCCACTCCACTTTCAGCAAAGCCCGTTGCCTATTGGTTATCCTGAAGAAACGCTTCGCCCAGTTTTGGGTCCTAAGAATCACGGATTAACGTGGTACCATTATAAATGTATGCTAAAAACTGCTCTGAGGTGCCCTTCTGGTCGGAAGACAGCCGCCTGCACCCTACCTGGGCAGGGAAGTGCTGATCTGCAGTCTGGGCAAGGCAGGGATGACTTCCACGGTGGAGCCACTTGTCTTCACCCCTGGGAGATTATCTAGCAAGCAGTCACTGAAGACTCCAAAGACTGTGGTATGGTAACCTAGGACGCAAAATGAAGAGTTTCACAGCCTCTGGAAAGGCCTCCAACCCTCAGAACCCCCCCCCCCCGGCCCCCGCCATCTGGAGGCAGCCGCCAGCAGGGAGCAGCACGGCACCCCTGCCCCAGACCTGCCATCGGCTGTCACCCATGGGTCCCACCCATGGCTCAGCCCCAAGCCTGGGTGTGCATACAGAGGGTGACAGTCCCCACATTTCTACCTCATGGGGCCGTCTGGAGAGGAGTGAAAGGTGAGTCTTCATCAACTATAAATCTCTACACAACTTAACAGTAGGGTTCCAGCGCTTTGACAATTTGCTTTTCAAATCTGCCCGTCTCTAGGAGAGTGATAGCTAGTATTCCTTTGCAGGACATAATGAGACAGAATAAGTACCTGAAAAATCATTCAAAATCTTCTGGGGAGAGATGAAAGTTCAAGAGCCAATTATTGTTATTATAATCGCTTGGTGATCCAGCAAATCCGCTGAACGTGTACATGCACTGTGATCTAAGATTAGCGAATTTTCTATGCCAACAAAAAAATCAAAAATCCTTCATTGGTTCTATGAGCACTTGAAATTATTTAAGCAAAGCTTTAAAATGGCTTTTGAAATTTCAAGAGATAATTATTATAAACAATACTCACTGTATAACAAAATGAAACAACACCCATGGCTACATGCTCAGGGTGAGGGCTAATGTGCACACACATGAAATGGTTATAGGAATCGGAGAAGAAAGTGGTTAGCTGGGAGGCAACACAGGTCCTGATGGTCCATCAGTGACTCCTTCACCTTCTGCCAGTGGTAAACTGCTCTCCCAACCTAAAATCACCAATTCATAGCACCCACGCTTCCTTCCTTTTGAAATATGTTTCTTAAAAGACTTAATTTAACTTGCAAACATGTTCCTCCACTGAAGCCCACATCTGGCAATATGCCCCCTCCTATTTTCCTTTCCAGAAAACCTGACATAATGTGGTTTCGCCTAAGCAATCTTTGTTTTCCATTTCTTAATTAAAATCGGTCATCTTCCTTTTCTTACCTATTGCTGAGGAGGAATGTAAAGAAATTCAAAACCTGATGACAAACCATCGGTTATGTCCACTGATATTTCTGGTAATACACGGTCAGCCCTTTCCACTTCGTAGAGAAGGTGTGCCAAAAATGAGCAGGACTGGTCTGTACCATCTCAGAGCTCAGTTACTAAGGCTCCCACTCTTCATCCAGGTGTGGGTTATTGGTTAGGTCAGCCTGTCAGTACTAATTATTTCCTTCCTCACCTATCTCCTTTATTCCACTCCTGCAGGAGCTGCAGCTCTACCTTGGTCATTTCATCCCTGGATTATGCGAACAGCTTTCTAATTGGCCTCCTTGCCCATGGTCTTGCCCATCTGCAGCCTGTACTCCTCACAGTTCCTGGGAGTCCCCCTGCACTACCCTCTGACTGTATCTCTCCTCTAATGAAATGCAGCCCCTGGGAGAAAAAGCCAGCACCCCCTAGCCCTCTGCATCTGCCCTCTGTCCACATTGCCAGCCTTGCCACTACCATCCCTCTGCCTTGGATCAATTCCTTAGAGCTGCCCCCAGTTCCCCAACACTCCACAGAGTTCTGGACCACTTGTTCTGTGTGCCTGGAACCCCCCTGCTCCCCACTCCATTCATTTGGATAATTTCTAGGTGGCCTTCAAAAGTCAGGGTCACTTAGTAGGAGAAAGTCCTTCTCGACCCACTCTCCCCTTCTGGGTCACCTCTCCCCATGTTCCCACCAGTCATGTGCTTGGTTCCTCTCAGTGCCTGCTGCAATGTGTCCTAACCAGCATGACGCCCACCTCACCCACCAGACTTCACCCTTTTCCCAGAATTGTCTCTTCTTTCAGCCACCAAGTATCTACTGAAGACCTACCACACACCAGAGAGTGACAAGACAGACAAGGCCAGTGAGCAACCACAACCAGTGGCCTGGAGGGACACACGCACAGATCATCACAGGAGCGCCAAGCAGGACACCTAACCCAACCCAGAGAAGCTGAGGACAGTCTCCAAGAGGAAAGGAAGTCTGAGCTAAGAGAAGCACAGGAACCAGCCAAGTCTGGAAGCACACCAATAGAAGGAAAAGCAAAGGCAAAGCTCAGAAAGCTGGGCAGGTTTCCAGAACTGCAAGGAGCCTATGAGAGGGACATGTGACTCAAGAGGAGGGGAGGGACACTAGACGTCGCAGGGCCAGATCACACCGAGAGAGCTCCAAAGCTGCCTTTAAGGGATCTAGGCTTGATGGGCCATGCGTGGACAGGTACCAAGACCTCCAGTTAAGAGATAACATGGCCAGATGTGTGCTGCAAAAAGGCCACTGTCAGCAGTATGGAGAATGGACTCACCAGCCACCAAGACGATGCAGAAAGAGGTGCCCTGTTGCTTTTGTGACAAACCCTTAGAGGGTCCCATTCTGCAGGCTCTGAGTGCCCTCGGAGGCAGATGGGAGAAGCAGGCATAGGGCTGATGAGAGACAGCCGGGGGTGAGCATGCCCTATGAAGCCCTGCTTTGGGCAGGATGGTGACACCCTCATGGAGATTGGGCCCATGGGACAGGGGCAGCTGGTGGGGAGCCCTCTGGGTGCAGTGAAGTGCCCACGAGGCAGCCAAGGGGATGGCTGGTTAGCCACTGATTCTGCAGGTTCAGGAAAGGGTCTGGGTGGAGTGTGGCCCTGGGAATCAGCAGCATAGGAAGGGGTCTGGGTGGAGTGTGGCCCTGGGAATCAGCAGCATATAGATGAGCCTTGAAGCCAGAAAAGTCACTGAGAGGCTGAGACTGCCTAGAGATAGCCCACTGAGGGGGAAGGGAGAAAGAGAAGAGGGAATGGGGAGGAAGAAGGGGGAAGGACTGAGCCTGGCCTGAGGAATACCATCCAGGGGAGGCGCGTATAGAGGCAGCATCTGCAGACTGCTGCACACACAGGGGAGTAGGGGGGTGTCTCACAGAAACCAGAGGGCAGCGCCCACAAGGGCAGGTGTGCGGCAGTGCCCAAGGTGGCTGAGCAGCAAAGGCAAACAAACTGGGTTAGCTAGGGACTTGGAGACAGCAGTTTTAGTGGAGCGATAAGGACAAATCAAGGACACAGAGGGTCAGACACCCAACAGAGAGGGGGCCAGCGGATTCTGCACATACACATGGACCTCTGAAGAGGTGTGACCAGGGGGAGAGAGGAAGCCAGGGAGTCAGAGGGTTGACTACAGCAGGGAGCCTGCTGGTACATCTGCAGTGCCCCTAGAAGAGGTCAGCAGGACAGGGACGGTGACAATGGGGGAGAGGAGGCCTGGCACAGAGCAGAACCCTTCCACTAAAGGGAACGCTGTGAGTCCCGTGCACTCAAAGCCATTCCCTTCCATGCCATGGCTCTAAGAAATGCAATCTCGCCATCATCCTTGAATCGTTTAAGACCAACACCGGGTGACCGGTGACAGGCCTCAGGGGGCAGGACAGAGAGTCAGCAGTCATGCACGAATGGAAATCAGAAACCGCGTCTCCTTACCATTCACAGTAATGGTTCCAGTCGTCTGTGGGACCCCAACAAGCGTCACTGGGTAAAGACCAGATTCAGCAGGAAGAGAGAGCGCCGCAGGGAGAGACTCGAACTCCACTCCACTGGTGAGGAGCCCCTAGAGCAAGCAAGAGCAGTGTGAGCAAGCATGGCCCACCCTCTGCAAACCCCACCTTGCTTTGCTGGTCCCTGGGGCAGAGTGCACCTGCTCACAGGCAAGCCCCAGGACTGCCAGGGTGAGGACGGTGATGCGCAGCCTTTCTGAAGGGACAGAGAGCTGTGGAGACACCAGAGGCGTGCCTACCACAACCAACTTTGAAACAGAGAGCCCTGGGGGTGTCTGAACAATGACTCCATCTTGCTGTTAGTCCTGCCTGCTGTATTTTACACATTTGCTTTTTGCTGCTTTACCAAACTGGAATGTAAATGTAAAGAAAAAGTAAAATAGGTAAATAATAATCTTAAAAAATGAAGTATGGAAATATATCATCAATTATCATCCCTCAATGCATCTATGAATTATTAATTCATTTCACAACGTGTCAGGCTATGCTTGACAGGGAGCAAGACAGGTTCCCTGGCTTCTAGGAGCTGCTGCATGACTGTAAACACTGAAGGGGTGTAAGAGCTCAGCACTTCACACAGTAACAGAAATCCTACCCAGTACAATAGGCAAGAGAAAAGGAATGAAAGACATGTAGACAGTTACTCACAAAAAACAAAACTGTAAACATAAAAAGCCCTATTGGAATCTATAATGGAACTTGAACTGGCAAGAGCATTTAGCAAAGTTAAAAAGTCAGCATTAAGAAAGCAAAGGGGGGATCCCTGGGTGGCGCAGCGGTTTGGCACCTGCCTTTGACCCAGGGCACAATCCTGGAGACCCGGGATCAAGTCCCACGTCGGGCTCCCGGTGCATGGAGCCTGCTTCTCCCTCTGCCTGTGTCTCTGCCCCTCTCTCTCTCTCTCTCTCTGTGTGTGTGTGACTATCATAAATAAATAAAAATTGAAAAAAAAAGAAAGCAAAGGTATTTCTATCATCTGACAATAAAAAATATTAGAAAATAAAATACAAAAACACCATTCACTAAGAGATCAAAAACGTCTACTGCCTGGGAACAAAGCTAATGACATAAGAGCGCCTTCTCCCCCGCCCCCAGCAGCCTGCCACCTTGTCAGAGCAGGGACACGCACTAAGGAGAGGCCCTCGACTGAGTAAGCAAGCCAGCGTCATGTGCTGGGACCTCAGTTCTCACACTGGCAGAAAGGACACAGGTGTGAACGAGGCAAAGGGAACAGAGGACCCTGCAGAAGTGGGCTAGAGCTGGTGGCAGCACATGTGTGTACGGGCACAGGTGTGTGTGCGTGTGTGGATATATATGTAAGTACGTGTCTACGTGTACACACATGCACGCTTTTCCTCACTCGGTCTACAGAAAGCACCCAGAAGCAGGCGCTCTAGCAATAGTGAACATACCTGAGCCCACATTTCGAGCAAAAGCATGAAATGATCTACATGAAGGATGGGGCGGTGGGCAAGAGTGCAAGCACAGAAGCAAGGAGATGACGACTGTCTCCAGGCAAAACGTACTGGCATGTTATCTCTTCTTAAAATAGCCGAAGCAAATGTGACCAGCCGTCAACAGTCGCTAAATGTGGATGGTGGATTCTCAGAGTGTTTATTATTCCCTGTTAACATTTCCCATGCTTGAAATATTTCATAATTTCATTTTTCAAATTCTGACCATGATTTGTGGGCTACCTTCTAGTGGCAATTTTTTTTATTCTTTATTCTTCCTAACTTTTTATTTAAAAGCACAGGCTACTTATAAACCAGATAAAAATGAAAGCTACTTTTTTGAAAGAGAGAGAGCGAGCAACATGCACTGGAGAGTAGGAGGAGGCAGAGGGAGAGGGAGAGTCCTAAGCAGGCTGCACGTTGGAGCCCAACACAGGGCTCTCTATCTCACAACTCTGAGATCATGACATGAGCCAAAATCAAGAGTTGAGTCTTAACCAACTGAGCCACCCAGGCACTCCTAAAAGCTACTTTTTAAGACGAAAAAGGTGTTAGAAAGAGCAGCAAGTATCTGATACTCAAGGCATTTTGGGGAAAATCCTTTAAACAATTATTCCCTGTTCAGGCCAAGAGACAGAAAGTCATTAGAAGGCCTGACCCAAGAGCCGAGCCCTAAAGCTGGCAGTTTCTTGCACAACAGGAGAAGGACAACACTCCTCCCCACTGGCTTGCTCTCTGAGTGACCTCAGGGCTATAGCCTTGACATTCAGTTGAGCTTCTCAGAGCTCTACTGAATTTTGGGAACCTATGCTTCATGCTGAGAGCCTAATTAATCATCACCTTTAAGAACCACCAGTCTGCTTGGTGAATTTCTACTCATCCTTGTATTCTCAGTTGAGCCCTGTCTCTCCTGGGGAAGCCTTTGCAACTCTCTATGTGGGCCCTGGAGCACCCAATGTACCCACAGCACTGACCACAGCAGGGACCAGGTCCTCCAAGTGCTTTACTCATGGCCTTACACAGGGCATGAGCACTCAGCAAGATACCTTCACAAAAAGCCCACCCCTTACCTTGAACATGAGTCACAAAACTCTAAAGGAAAACATGAACTATCTCAAAATCGTCCTTTGCAAGTTTCTGAAAAAGTCACAAATCGATACTATATACTAATACGTGGTATTAGGTAACAACATATAGCACTCAGCAGCGCCACGTAACAACACACGGTGCTAGGTAGTGACCCACAGCACCCAGAAACACTACATAATAATAAGGACAGAGAAGACTTGAGAAACGGGACCCTCAAGGCAGGTGAGTGGTTCAGGTCCGGAAACGTTAGAATTCGCTTGGAGAGCCAGTACACATCTCCTGCCATGGACTATGGAATTAGGTGAGCAGCCCCAGTGGGCCCCACTAAAAAGCGAGCCTTTAATGCCCTACACAAAAGACAGAAACAGAACACTAGATTTCAAGCCCAAGAGGAACCTCACACTGCTGGTGCAATAATTTATTCCCCTACTCTACAGAGCTTGCAATTCCCTCAGGCCTTGATCATCGTATCATCATGTAGCAATAAAGTAAGGCTGATACTGAGCAGCCGACATAACATATACCTGTAACCTGTACTAATCTCATGTAAATTTCAACATGATTATTTCAAATCTCACATCCCACCAGGTAAACTTGCTGTGTGTTCAGATCAGAAGCATCTGTTCTCTGGTTCGAACACTGAGCACCAAGCAGTAAAGACACAGGAGTGACAGGACGTGGTCTTCCTTCACAAAACCCTTATACTCTTTGGCAAAACAAATATAAAAACAGACAGATATCACAGGATATGCACCTCAAATGTTAAGTAAAAAGCTTAGTTTCGGGGTGATACATACCATGTTTTCAACTCGGAGTTCAAATGGCATTGGGTTGTATACCATCAGCTGCACTTCACACACGTCTCCTTGAACCCACTGGAAATCTAGAAAAGAATCTCTGTGTTAGTTGGTGTTTCTGCATATTTCACACAGTTTCAGATTACTCCTCTGGCAATTTATTTTTCCAATGAAACAGTGGGCATTATGGTCATCTTTAGATGAAAATTCAAAGCTGGTGTAACTGTAGCCTCCTCTAAAACAAAGCAAGTCATCACTGCCCCTTGGATGCTCTTGCCATCTTTAGCTGGCTGAATTCATGCCAGTGTGCTAGTGTGCCAAATGCAACCTTGCAAAACTGAAATCAACCTCAACAGCACTGCTCCTGGTGTGGACCCGTGAGTCACACAGCCTTCACTGATCCAGAGGCTGCTACTTAGGAAGATGGTCTGCAGTCAACTTTAAGTGGCATACAGAGTGACTCCCCTGTCCCCTCCCGAAGAACACGAGAGAAGATGGTGGCTTCCTCTCCCAGGTCACTCCCAGGTCAGCTGCAGTCCAACACTTATGGAAGGTAGAATTCTGAGATGACCTTCAAGACCCCCAGCCCCGGTGTACACGCCCAGTGTAACCCTCTCCCCCTGAGTGTGAATATGGAGATTAGATTATGTGAAGGGATTTTGCATAAACGTCCCAAATCACTTGGCTTCGAGTTCATCAGTGGGAGTCCTGGGAGTGGCTGATCTAACCAAGTGAGCCCTTCAGAGGGACCACACGCTTCCCGAGTGAAGAGATTCAAAGCATGGGTATATGGAGGTATATGGGTATATGGGGGTATATGGAGGAGGCCATAGTGGCATGATCAGAGAGGGCCTCAGTGGGCTGGGAGGGTCCTGGCTGACAGGCGGCAAGAGATCAGGGGCCTCGGGTGTACAACCACAGGAAGTGAACAAAGAACAACCTAGGGGAACCTGACCCAGATCCTACCCTAGTCAAGCCTCCAGATGAGGACACGGTCCCCGCTGACACCTGTGAGGCCCTGAGCAGCAGGCCAAGCTAACATGTGCCAGACTCCTGACCCACAGAGACAGTGAGAAAATAAACCAGTGTTGTTTTAAGCCAGTAAGCTTGCAGTAACTTGTTAAAAGCACAGAAAACTAAAGCAGTGCTCACCTCCACCTTCCACTGCCCTCTACTTCAAGACACCCCATTAGGCAAACCACAAGGAACTTCAAAAATAATTAACATGTGTTAGGCATGTATCCAGCATGAGGCACCGTCAAGCAGTTTATCTCATTACTTTTCATCACCATCTATGAGACCAGTATTATCATCCGCATTGCTACAGGGTGGACACTTGAGGTCCAGACAAGTTAAATAAATGTGCCTGGGAGGGGCACCTTGGAGGCTCATTCAGTTGACCATCTGCCTTCAGCTCAGGTCATGACCCCAGGGTCCTGGATAGAGGCCCCACATCGGGCTCCCTGCTCAGTGGGGAGTCCACTGCTGCTTCTCCCTCCTGCTCATTCTCTCTCTCTCTCTCTCTCTCTCTAATTAATTAATTAATTAATTAATTAGATTTTTTTTAAAATGTGCCTGGGAATCACACAGCTACTAAGTAGGGCCATGGGGATTTAAGCTCAGGACTGTAAACTCAAATTCATATCTAGTACAGACACTGGTGTTAAAAGGGTTTTCCGGAGTTGATACAGAGTAGTAATCAGGGCGCCTGGGTAGCTCAGTGGTTGAGCATCTGCCTTGGGCTCAGGGTATGATCCCAGGGTCCTGGGATCTAGTCCCGCATCGGGCACCCTGCAGGGAGCCTGGTTATCCCTCTGCCTATGTCTCTGCCTCTCTGTGTGTCACTCATGAATAAATAAATAAAATCTTAAAAAAAAAAAGAGAGAGAGTAGTAATCAGTGGAACTGGCTAGAATTCTTCAGCTTTCATAAAGACACCACTGCAAACACTTAGCACCAAACCCTGTACAGAGGCCGGCTATGCACACCGTGACACGCAGTCCACAGCTGGCACCCTCAAACTGCATAAAGTAAAGAAACAGCCCAGCAGGTCAGTTAGTTGTAAAATTGCTTGCACAACCACATACTCATTTAAGCCTGATGTCAATGCAGGGAAGTGGACAGCAGAGCAAGGACATCCTCCTTCACAAACAAGGAGCAGGCCCTGCAGGCTGAATGGCCTTCCTCAACGTGGTAACTGAGAGCCAGACGCAAGGCTGCCAAGGTCTGAGCTCTCTGCCCTGTGCTGCTCTGTTACTGCTGGCTCCAGGGCCCCAGGCCTCCTGCCTCCTCCCTTCTACCCCTCCTTACCGGGCCTCCTGGGCCCTCAGGCAGGAGAACTCCCGAGGGCAGGCTCATAGAAGCCACTCTCTAGAGCACACTGTGCCTCCACCTGGCTCTTCATAGCCTCTCTGAGCCCATGCTGGCTCCAGCAGTAGCACCCAGGCCCTCACACCAACAAAGAAAACATCACATGTTGGGCGCCTGGGTGGCTCAGCCAGTTCAGCACCTGCCTTCGGCTCAGGGTCCTGGGATCAGTCCCACATCAGGCTCATTGCTCAACAGGGAGTCTGCTTCTCCCTCTGCTTGCCGGCCCCCTGCTTGTGTGCGCATGTCTCTCTCTCTCTCAGATAAATAAATCAAATCTTTTTAGAAAGAAAGAAAGAGGGGGATCCCTGGGTGGCGCAGCGGTTTGGCGCCTGCCTTTGGCCCGGGGCGCGGTCCTGGAGACCAGGGATCGAATCCCACGTCGGGCTCCCGGTGCATGAAGCCTGCTTCCCCCTCTGCCTGTGTCTCTGCCTCTCTCTCTCTCTCTCTCTCTCTCTCTCTCTCTGTGCACGACTA
Source organism: Nyctereutes procyonoides (assembly GCF_905146905.1). NCBI lineage: Eukaryota > Metazoa > Chordata > Mammalia > Carnivora > Canidae > Nyctereutes > Nyctereutes procyonoides. Next base: position 30,267,706 of record NW_026575159.1, read on the forward strand.
TCATAAATAAAAAATAAAATAAAATATTAAAGAAAGAAAGAAAGAAAAAGAAAGAAGAAAGAAAGAAAGAAAACATCACCTATTTTAACAGGTTGCTCTGCCTGACAGCTAAGGAACCATTTGTTTTCTCTGTCATGGTAAAAAAAAAAAAAAAATCATCATTTAAAATATCATTTTCCTGGGGTTCTGAAAGGAACCATTTATACTTGCATGCTCCTACTCTACTAAAGGTAAATCTAGGGACGCCTGGGTGGCTCAGTAGTTGAGTGTCTGCCTCCGGCTCAGGGCATGATCCCGGGGTCCTGGGATCGAGTCCCACATCAGGCTCCCTGTGGGGCGCCTGCTTCTCCCTCTGCCTGTGTCTCTGCCTCTCTCTGTCTCTCATGAATAAATAAATAATATCTTTTAAAAAAATAAGTCTAAGATAAATCACTGATTGCATCACTAATGACATGATTACTTTTGTCTGAAAGAAGACCATCTCCACTCCAGGCCTCAGCAGTCAGATCCCATGGTGGACGCCCTTCCTTGAGATTCTATCCTAGAAACCATAGAGGGAACAGCAGTGGGTGGCTATTCAACACCTGCCCAGCATCAGGCCCTCCCCACTCTGAGCCACACCACACTCTTTGTCCAACCTGGAGGGACCTGGCTGGCGGGAAGCGCCCCTGATTTCTCGCTGCAGCCCCAGCACCTAGGACAGTGCACGCAACTGCTATCCAGAACCTTCTCTCCACAGCTGCCAGCTCCTTTAGGACCATTACCTCTCCCAACCCTCAGAAGAACCCTGTGCATTGGCGTCTCTTCTCTCACTGTACATGAGCAAGCACAATCTTGTCCGAGGTGATGAGCGGGAGGCTTCAGGGCCAAGCTATGGCCCACGGCCACTTGACAGCCGGGGCCTGTGCAGGCCACCACACGGCCTCCGGGGTGGCACTGAGCCTGGCCATGCCACAAAGTCCTAGCACAAATCACAGAAAACCCTTCACCCCACCCCCACCCCCGTACTCAAGCTCAGGACGTGAGCCACAATCACCTCTGCACAGACTGAACGGCGGCAGTGGCAACGCTAGCAAGAGGGAGACAGAAGATGGGTAAATTATTCCAAATTAGAGTGCAGACGGTCTCAAAAACTGCCCCCAGGGGCTTCTCCTTCTCAAACACTCTATGTCCCCTGCTGTGATGATAACTCCTCCAATTATACACAAAGATTCATTTATAGATATTGGAATTTTAGGTTAAAGATGTGTGATTCTTCAAACCTCTAGGCAGGTCTTCACTGATGAGAATGCTGCAGAAAACATATTAGAAGCCACAGAATATAAATTACATTTTCCTACCCGTGGGTATTCAACAAATAACATGCATTTTGGCCGAGGCTTCTATTATATTTTAGAAAAAAATCTTGCATCATCCACTGAATTTTACCTCAGCCCGGATGAGCAGGTGCTTTTCATGGGGATGAGGAGCCATATTATAAAGAAAGAAATCCCTGAGCTTTGACTTGTAAACCACGGCTGGAGACTGAGCTGTGCACTCACTAGCTGTCCTACCTAGGGCAGGTCATTTACATACGCTCAGTCTTAATTTTCTCATTTGTCAAATGAGGATATAATGCCTGCAGCGTTGTGTAGTTATGCAAATCCCTGGGTAAGGTTTGTTTAAGCCCTCTGCAGCACATGCAGGGTGTTACTTTCATAAGTGAAGCCTCAACAATTGAAACTTGGAGAGGAAAAAATAAATACATAGAGAGGCAGGACTGGCTTTAGTGGGGATTGGCGGGGGGCGGTTGGAGCTGCACCCACACAGGCCCAGGCTGGGGGTGGTGAGGTCGAGCCATCTCAAAATCAACAGACTGAAACCAGAATGTGAAAGACAAACTTTCACCACAAACGCCTACTTAGTCGGGCCTCCTCCCCTAACAACCAGGAGACACTTGCGGCTAGCTGGTCGCTCATTCACGTTAATGAACACTCACTGGCCGTTACTGGCCCCTTATCAGATGCAGGCCACTGGTGGACCACGGACGTGGAGCCGCTGCCACGGCCCCCCCAGCACCAACGCAGGAGGAGCCATAGTGCCTGGCACCGCGGCCACCACCAGGGGGCCCCTGCCTTCCTGAACCTTCACCCCATAGCATCTGGCTGGCAGGGAGTCAGGGGAAACGTCATTTTCAGGCTTTTAGCCCAAGCAGCACAGTGAGAACAGTGGGCAGGGGACCGAGCAGCAGTATGGGCTGCTGGTCAACATCTGTGTGGACTGGCTTTCGTACCCCTTACAACGCCTGACACACAGCAGTAGGAATCCGTGCCTGCGTGACAGATGCAAGAGCAAACGAGCAAAATCATTTCCCAGACGCAAACGGAAACCATTCCAACACTGTCAGAGAAAACTCAAAATCTCATCATTTTAAATATGTAAGATATATTTAAAGCTAAGGAAAGGCGAGGATTCCATACCATGTAAGAGGATATTTTTCTCCACTTCAGCCAATCTTTATTTAATGGCACTAACTAAAACTAGTCATTATTTTCTGTATTGGTCCACTTCCTTATACTTACTACGGCTTGAAATTACTACTTAATACTTCCCTCCAACTCTACCAACACTTCATGAGGGCAGTGACCATGACTGCCTTGTCACCATTAGAACCACAAGGCCAGGGCTGCCACTTGCCCGGCACATGGGAGAAACTCAATGGGGGTTTACTGATGGCTGAACCAATGCAGACATATGCACATGCACATATGCACACACACACACACACACAGAGACTATAGTGTAGTATGCTACATACTTGGGGCTCCTAATTTCAGAAACATCTCAATTTACAATCTGGTGGTATTTTTCAAGGACATTATTCCGTATTTCCTCCTTTATTTTCTTGTTTTACATAATGAAGAACCAGAGCCCCCACAAGCCACATCGTGCTCCTCAAGAGACAACATCACCATCAAGCAAGCCCCCAGGGTGCCTTCCCAGGTTGGAGGCGCCCCCGCTCCCAGCTGGTCCAGTCCTTACTGTTCGTCCAAGCTCAGCAGGTAAGCCAGCAGGCCCTGCTGGTGACAGTTCTACACTGTTAGGCAACCTGCCCTGCATCTCATCTTCACATGCTACTTCTCCTGTTTCTGCCCTGTCTGCCAGCCTATACTGACCCGGAAAACCTGTGGAGGGCAGGGACCATGTGTTATGTTTCACTCTGCGCACTGGAGAAAACCATACTTCCTCCAAAAACACTAAGGAAACTAAATGAGCTGAACTATGACACCCTCGAACAAAGAAATGTTTGCCATTCCAGGAGAGCACAGGGTCTGCGTAGTACTCCTACCCGTTATGCCCTCTGTCTTTGGAACAAACTCCTCTTAGGAAACACTGTATTTTTAAGGTGTTCAGATAACCTACTAATTGTGAATAAGGCTTATTATGAGATCCTTCCAGATGCTAAGGAATTCTAGTGCTGGCGTTAATGTAAGAACTTTTCACTGAGACCACGTGATGTGTGTAAGGCTCACACTGTCCCTCTGACCTTGAACTCCATGATGCCAGCCAGCAAGCACGAAATGCATCATGAGCCAAGGCATGCTCTGAGTTCTTCAGCAAGTCATTTGAACTCCCTGAATCTCAGGGCACCTGGGTGGTTCAGTCACTTAAGGATCTGCCTTCGGCTCAAGTCATGATCCCGGAATCCTGGGATCAAGCCCTGGGTCAGGCTTGGGGAGTATGCTTCTCCCTCTCCCTCTGACTACTGCTCCTACTGCTCCTTCTGCATGTGCTTGCATGTGCACTCACTTGCTTGCTCTCTATTTCAATAAATAAATAAATAATCTAAAAATAGTAATTAAAAATTTTGTTTGAATTCCCTGAATCTCAGCATCCCTTTCTGTAAAATGGGGGTCATAATATCTACCCCATTCCTTCTGTACAACACTCTTCTAGCAGCTGTTGGTACAGCAGTGAGTAAACGGAGGGAAGGGAAAGAGAAATGGATGAACATGGAAGAGAACTAGGTCTCGAAGGCACAGAGTCCTGGAAGGGACAGCCCTGTGAGTGCAGGGATCAGAGAAGACCCCTCTGGAGATGTGGGGAGTGAGCCTGGGCAGACAGCAGAGGCAGCATCAAGCCCTGGGACCGCACCAACACTGCTATGTTCAAAGACCAGCAAGGATCCAGGCACCTGGGTCTGGGGGGCAGGGGTCGGTAAGAGAGGCAGGAGAACAGAGAGGCAGGCAGAGTGCTGCATGACAGGCCAGGTCACGGAGGGCCACGGTCCAAGTTGTCAGGTGGGTGGTACTGCAAGTGTGGAAGGACACCTATACCCTGGGAAGAAAGGCCTTGTGAAGTCAGGCCGCCTTTCTGCTGCATTCAGGCTGCAGAGATTACAAGCAGAAATAAAACAGAAGGAGGAGAAAGCACTGCATTTCAAAAGCAGAGACAAAAGCTCCTCCGATCTCGTATTGAAACTCCTAAGAGAGAATCAGCAAGTACCCACCAGGGACAGGCCTCTCCCTTTCACTTCAACAATACGACACATAGGCTCGTGTCTGGCAATGATCAGCGCATTATCTCAAAATGTCAGGGACCCAAGGAAGGAGGAGCTGGCAGAGAACGAGGCCTGCTTCTGGGCCAGGCCTCGGGAGGGACAGAGAGGGTAGCACATAAGCCCTGGGTCCACGGAGAGGGAGGAAGGCAGCAGGCAGGGCTGGGACCCAGCAGGGAGCTCGGCACACAGAAAAGTATGTTACAGATTCTCAAGAATGAGTGCTGGCTCCTGCTCGACCCCAAAACATAGCTGCACGTGGCCCTGCTGAACCACCGGATCTCCAGCTTGCACGCAAAGCCAGGGCTGCCAGTGCACAATAGAGAACACAATGCACTGTCCCTATGTCCCAGTCAAGTCTCATCCCGGATGATCCCGAAGCCATGCTGGGCTCCAATGACCACTGTCTTCTTGTCTGCTTCAGTCTAGGTAACAGAGGTCTTCTGGTTTCTAGAACTTCCGCAGAACTCACCTTTGATGAAATCGATTTAAAAAAAAATCAGATATAGGGTCAAAGTTGTGACAATGGCAGCAAACTGGATAAAATGAGATGGAGCCTTTGTTCACATGCATGAACAAAGGGGAACCTAGACCAGTCACTGGTGGCCAGGCGAAGCCAGGATGAACGGGCCTACCTATTTTCTTGTTGCGCTCTTCTCCACGGTTGTGTGCAATAATTGGTGAGTAGATGAAGGGGCTCTTGGTTGACACGTTCTGACCCAGCAAGCTTTTCATCTTCTGTGGCCGGAGGCTGGCAGGAAGGTTCAACAGCTTCACTCGCCTATTGTTTCAAATGGAACAAAAATACTTCAACTGCCTTGTTAGCGTGGTTTCAGCATAAATACTATGAAATACCGTGTGTCAGAAAAACAGTAAATCCCACAGCAGAGGGAAAAGCACTCCCGTTCAGCAGGACAAAGCAGCAAATCACTGCACGTGGTCACTCAGGTCCACCCTGGGCAGCAGCTGCTCCCCGCCACCAGCTGCGGCGGCCACAAGGAGCGGGCTGAGATCTGGCCTGCACTGCTTCAGCTGTACGCCTGTGGACGAGCGCCCTGCCTTTTCCTACGCTCAGGTTCCTCACCTCCAGAATGCACACAGGGTCCTCCCTCACAAACTATCGTGAGGGTTCAAGTCAAGGCTTCAGTACCTACCACTCAGCAAGGCAGATTCTCTTCTGTCGCTGCCTGCATCCCTCGGGGTGGGCTCGCCCTCAGGCACAGGACAGCAGCACCTGACTGTAAGGGCCGACGGGTCCCGTACAGAGGTTAACAGCACCGTCTGCTTCACTGAAGAGAAAGGCTGACTCCCCACCAGCACAGCCTGTCCCTTAAACTGCTCTCCTAGCTGTAGGGGTGCACCCATCACCACTCATGCTCAGATTGGCCAGCTCCCCTTTATTTGGCATCTACCAATCTGTACACCTGAGCACGCCCAGGCCCCTGCTCACTACCTCACATGTATCATTTCAATGAAACATCCCAACCTCCTTCCTAGCTTGGCTTCTATTACTATCGCCTCACATCATCAATCAGGAAACCAACACAGAGGGACAATAAATTGCCCAAATTGCATGGCTGGAAGCTGGTGACAGCAGGAGACAGTACACTCTTAAACCACAGCATCTGTGACCCCCTCCCATGATCACCTAGGCAAATAGGGTTAGGATCTGGAATGTCCCGAGGTGGGGACACCAAGTAGCCCAGTGGTGACCCTGCCAGCACTCTTGCCTCTGTGTCTATAGCCTCCTCACAGGAAGGTAAGGCCAGTGGGTTGGGAGGGAATCATGCATGTCCCCCTGGGACTGAGCCCTTTGTTTGTTTTTCATTTTATTTTCCTATCAGCCCCTTTAGGATGCTTTTTTTTCACTTTTTTAAAAGATTTTTTTTTCCTTTTCTTTCTTTTTTTTTTTTTTTTTTTTTTACTGCTACACCCAAGGTGGGGCTTGAACTCACAACCCTGAGATCAAGAGTCACATGCTCCACCAACAGCCAGGTGCCCCTTTTCTATGCATGTTTATCCATTCATCTGATGATGGGCATTTGGGTTCTTTCCACGTCTTGGCCATCTTGCATGATGCTGTGATAAACATGGGGGTATAGACATCTCCTTAAGACCCTGTTTTCATTCCCTTTGGATACATACCCAAGAGTTAGGATTAGTGGTTCATAGGGTAGGTCTACTGTTAATGTCCTGAGGAAACTCCACGGTGGCCGGACTGATCTGCACTCCCAGCAGCAGTGCACGAGGTCCCCTTCCCCACCTCCTTTCATCTCCCTGATGACAGCCACTGTAACAGGTGCGAGTGGGTAGCTCACTGTGGTTTCCTTGTGCATCTCCCCAATGGTGAGCGATGCTCAGCATCTTTAAGGTTCATACACACAACGGGATGTTACCCTGGCACAAGACAAAGCACTCTGAAGCAGCACCAGCCTCCAGCCCTCTCCCCTCCATCACAGAACGATCCTGGAGGCCAGATATTGGCAAGGTGGGGCAGAGATGGACATAGCCTCTGGATCACTGCTCTGGAAAACTGCCCGACTTGCATCGAACTTCATGTGAGTGAGACATAAACCCTTGTTGTAAGTGTTAAATCTTTCTCATATTTCAGGGTTAGTATTCCTTCCACACCACAGGTTAGCCTATATTGACGTACAAAGACTCCCTTATAGAGTTCATAAAATCACTGCTTTCTCAGCTGAAAAGAATCTCCCTGATACGTAGTGCAATCCTGTCCCTATGCACACACGTCCCTACGGCACTCAGCAGCCACTCACAACTCCCCACATCCCCTCCTTGAACCGTCACGGCTACACACAACTTTCATCCATTTCCCACAATGAACGCAAACAGTGCTTACAAACCAAAGTCCTCAAAGCCAAGGACTGTATCTTGTACACCTGCTCTGACTCCCTTGTCTTTGCATGCACCCCTCCACTACACTTTATTCATACAGGATCAGAATCACTTACAATTTCTTCTCCATTTCAACTTAGCTGTGAGCTCTCCAGGACAGGGGCACCTGGGCATCCAGTGCCTGGTGCAATAATCTAATAATCACCTCAGTAAATATTCAATGAATAAACTCCCAGAAGTCAATTATTTTTTTATTTTTTTAAGATTTTATTTATTAGAGAGAGAGAGAGAGAGAGAGAGAGAGAGAGCACAAGTGGGGTAGGGAGAGAGGGAGAAGCAGACTCCCCACTAAGCAGGGAGCCTAACACCGGGCTCAATCCCAGGACCCTGAGATCATGACCTGAGCTGAAGGCAGACATTCAGTGGACTGAGCCACCCAGGCTCCCTTGGAATTTTTTTTTTTTAAGATTTATTTATTTACTTGAGAGAAAGAGAGAGAGAGAGAACACTCAAGCAGGAGGAGGGGCAGAGAGAGAGAGAGAAATCCCAAACAGACTCCCTGCTGAGTATGGAGCCTGACATAGGGCTGGATCTCACAACCCTGAGATTATGACCAAGGCTAAAATCAAGAGACAGACACTCAGTTGACTGAGCCACCCAGACACCTACAAAATTTTCTGAATTTCTAACTCAGCTTCCAAATCATTTAAAGTCATAAACTCAAGCCTAAGCAGCTCATTACTAATAGCTGCAACCCTAGCCATTTGCAAGCATTCAAAAAACACCTGCACACTGCCCTGGATCTAAGATGAGCAAACCGTAAAGCTGGCTAACACACACTGTGCCCAGAGGTGCTCCCCTGCAGGCAATTCTCAGTGTACCCCTAAGAAGCAAATGTGGGTAATACACAGACCATGAGGGATCCCTGGGTGGCTCAGCGGTTTAGCGCCTGCCTTTGGCCCAGGGCGCAATCCTGGAGGCCCGGGATCAAGTCCCACATCAGGCTCCCGGCATGGAGCCTGCATCTCCCTCCTCCTGTGTCTCTGCCTCTCTCTCTCTCTATGTCTATCATGAATAAATAAATAAATCTTTAAAAAAAAATACACAGACCATGACTACAGTCTGAAGGACCTACCCCCTATACAACTAGCACAGACTACTTCATCTCCTGCACCTCAATACTTCCACCTATAAAATAGGAAAAATAACAGCTACCTGATAATGCCATAGGGGAAGAGGACACCTCCTTTCCCTAGTTCCATGCTTCCATGGGAAGGGACATCTGCAGAGGGACAGTCCTGACCTCACCATGCCCCTCCCTCACTCCTCCTAAGGGAGGGGGTCAATTTGGAAGGAGAACCAGGGTGTGCAATGCTCAGCCCCTTCTGTCCGCAAGGGGCACACCCTGCTATGCTGTCCATGCGGCTAAAAGGGGTCTGGCCCTCTGAAAGAGGCATACAGTCACCCAGCGCTGCTAGACACTGGACAGACCTGAGCCATGCTGTTCACTGGATCTTCCGTATATCTGAAACAAGTCTTTATTTCTATTGATTCCAAACTCAAGTAAAGAAGGAGTATCTGAAGTGATACACCCAACTGTAGCAGGCCATTTTGAGGACGAAGCAAGCTAATAAATGTAAAGCATCTATAACAGTGCCTCACACAGAGCAGGCTGCAAAAGTCTTTCTCTTCCCCTGCTTAAAGCAACACCTATTTACAGACAGTCAGCAAAGGCACTGATGCAAAGACTCCAAATCTGGACTGGAGTAAAGAAACTAAACTTGGGTCCCAAGCCTGCTGCGAGCAGGCCACTGAGCCTTAGACCAGGCACAATCTATTTGAGCCTTAGAGTTTATTCATGTGTAAAATGATTCTGTTTTCTAGCAACACAAATTGGTTTCTACTACACGCCACAGTCACACCTAAAAATGAGATGTCATCTGTGATTCTATAGGACTCATCCAGAAATTCCAGATCATATAAAAGACTTACGAAACATGCAAAGGAATTCTAAGGACATGGTCAGCCCAGAGAAGTAACCCAACAAGCGGCCAGTGTTCACCCATAACTCAAAACTTAGCATCTAATGTCTTTTTTATAAAATGCATCGTATAGGGGGAAAAAAAATCACTCAAGACACTTGACCTAAAGGACACATAGTTCATTTAGCATGAATCCCTGCAGAACTAGTAACACCACATTTAGTCTGTGAATCCAATACCAGGAAAGCAGAATTCCAGGAATAAAGTGTCCAAAACAGGGCTTATATGTAGAGATTCCACTTGGATACTGCCACCATGTCAAAGCCTGGCTGCGCTCATTTCGCTCTGGCTGACGGGGACCATGCAGGACCCTGCAGAGCACTGACTGGGATCCTGATCTGAGACACCCTGGTGACAGGAGTGCTAGGGAAAGCAGCTCAACTTTTCTCACTTGGTTTTGAATCCATCTACCTTCTTCACAGCAGAAACATATCTAAGAACCAGCACAGATGGGCAGTGATTAAAATGGCCACATGTGCCCTACACTTGGCCGAGCACAACTGACACGGCTGGAAAGGGCACACACACGACCAGCTCAGTAACACGTGAGCACCCCGCTCTCACTCCTAAGTGGACTACACGGTTCTCATAGTCCCTGCAAAGCTCTCGTGTGAGGTCTGTCTGGGAGGTTATGGGTGCAGCAATCACACGAGTATGAGGGAAGAAACTGGACAACCTGGACTGGGATCTGGGAGGTGACTGTCCTGTCTTATTAACCAAGAAAACTACCCTGACCATCATGGCCTTCTAAGCCCTTTTTTTAACTAAATACCTATAATCCCTCCTCAAATAATACAATTAACTTAAAAGTTTAAGTTTTAGGGATGCCTCACTGGCTCAGTCAGTGGAGCATGCAATTCCTGATCTCGGAGTTGTGAGTTTGAGCCCCACAATGGGTGTAGAGATTACTTAAAAATAAAATCTTTAGGGTATCTGGGTGGCTCAATCAGTTGAGTACCCAGCTTTTGGGTTTCGGCTCCGGTCATGATATAGGGTTGTGGAATGCAGCCCCACATTCGGCACCATGCTCAGAAAGGAGTCTGCTTAAGGATTCTCTCTCTCTCTCTCTCTCTCTCTCTCTCTCTACCCCTCTACCCCTCCCCCTGCTCGTGCACACATGTTCTCTCTCTAAAAATAAATAAGTGAATCTTTAAAATTAAATAAAATCTTTAACCAAAAACAAAAAAGTTTAAGTTTTAAAAGCGCCACAGCCACTCAAAAGCTACTCAAAGCTCATTCTGACTGAAGGGTTTGGTCCTTATCAATTAAAATACTCTCATTAACTCTAGAGCTCTTTGCCAGACTGAAGGAGTTTAAAGTTAGCTCACTGAAACCAGCTAACCCCCTCCGCCCCACCCCAGGTTAAATTCTTACTGGTTCACTGTAAATAGCATCTAAGCTTTATTATCATTTCTTCTTTAATAATTCTCAACTTGCTGTGTGTGAATAGTCCACAGGATTGTTACTTGCTTTTGTGTACATCATCAGTTTATGGAAAGTTCTAGAAGGAATAAGACAGCTTCTAGTTTTAAGGGGACTTCCTATGTGCTCATTCTGGGCAGCAGGAATGGGATATGGGTTTGGCAGCCTCTTGCTTGACCACTTGGTGTGAGTTTGGCTCCTGTTTGATCAAGACTGAAGCCCCACAGTTCACCATTGGACCAAGCACATCTCAGGCACCCAATAAATATTTGATTAATTGAATTTTAGGACAGAATTATAGCAGGGATGTATTTGGGCTCCTTTTCTGGTTAACCTGTATCATGTTACTTTAAAGTATTTCTGGGTGAGCCCAGGTCATGCTCCCATGCCTACAGAGCACACAGGTATCTTCCTGGAAGCTGAGGAGATGGCTTCACTGTCTAAAACTAGGAAAGTCCTCAATAGGAGTAAGGGCTCCAGTCATACCCAGAAGGCATCACCAACACTGACTTTCCAAAGGAAATTCCAAAGGAATTTCCTTCCACTTTGCCAGTGGTGCTAATGCTACCATGGAATAAAGAACCCATCCATAGGATTCCTACATCTGATCACATGCAGTTTATAGTTCTAGTTTTTAATGAGATCAGGCAAGACTGACAAACAAGTGAGTCACTGAGACAAACAAGGCTGATCTCTCTAGTTCAAAGACTCCAAGAACCATTCAGAGCATGTTTACACATAGTGGGTAGTACATGAAACCAATTTTTTAAAAATAGTCCAGGACCACATCTAGCTGTTCAGAGGTGGCTCTCCGATAGAGGCCACACGGACCTTCACAGTGAAAGAGATACATGGCCAAAAATCTGGTCACTGTAGATTTAATAGAATTTGCCCAAATGTCAGGTTATTATGCTTCTGCACAATCTGTTGTATTGTTTGCAGACAGCTAAGGGATCAAATGTTAGCATCACCAATTTTTTTTCAGTCAATGCACTGTTTGAAAATTTAGGTGTACTGAGGCACCTGGTGGCCCACTCAGTTGAGTCCCTGACTCTTGACTGCAGCTCAGATCATGACCTCAGGGTGGGACTGAGCCCCAAATTGGGCTTCAAGCTGAGCATGGAATCTGCTTGGGATTCTTTCTCTCCCTCTGCCCCTCCCCACCCCACTTGCACATGCTTGCTCCTTCTCCCTCTCTCTCTAAATAATGATGATGATGATGATGATGATGATGATGATGATGAAGAAAATGTAGGTGTAAAATGTTTCCTACTCAAAAATTGAGATTTACTGAGTACTTAGTATGTACCAGCCACTGTGCTCCACACTTTTATATGCATCAGCTCTGCTAAAACTAAACCAGTAGCCTCATGAGGAACCATTTTTAAGGCCATTTTAAAGATTAGAAAACTAAGGCTCACAGAACCCAGGTCATACATTAGTGAAAAATAAACCCAAAGTCTCTAACTTCCATTCAAGGCTGCCTCTGTAACCCAGCTTGTCCCTCTTCTGGTGTCTCTGTGTGGAGAACAGGACTCTTTCTCCTCAGCCCCAACCACCTGCCAGGACCAACCCACCCAGCTCCATTGGCAGAGGTCCTGACAGCGTGGGGATCCAGACGCAGCAGCAAAATCCTAGAAAGTTCTGTTAGGTTCAGGATGTTCTATTATGCAAGGCTGCCTAAACTTTAGAATGATCCAGGTCATGATGAAGATGACAAATTATTAAGGAAGGCTTTTCTAGTCTTTAATTTTAAAAAACATACCATGTCCTTAATTCCAAATCAAACACATTCTATTTGATGTCTTTCACACAGAAAGGCCCAACATGGACCCTGATTTCCTGAGTTTATATCAGCCACAAGGAAGCAGAGTACAAAACAAAACCACCACACACTCCCTCAGGGACCTTCACACTGGATCCTCTGAGAAATTCCAAGTAATAGCAAGAGCACCTTTTCCCACCACGGGCTAGGCTTTGGGATGGGGCAGCTTGTCCACTGTGCCTGATGAACTATTCCACAAGTGCCCATCAAGACATCTTAAAATTTAAGGGTAGCCTGCTAAGGACTTCTGTACCTAAGAACCCTTTCTGTCCTCCCTCTCAGGGGCACATAATTTTCACCCTGGCAAAAAAAAAACCATTTCATGTGGCAGTGCTACCCCTGCCTCCAAGGAAATGCAAGGAGAAAGCAAATTCACATTTATCAAGCGCTGTACCACAGACTTCTACGTGTTCTTTTCCTAATAACCTAATGCCATAGGTTTTAAAACTTCTTAAGCAAACTGATGCCCAGGGAGGTTGAGTGGCTTGTTCATGTGACTCTGTAGGCCCTCCTGACTGTACTGCAATGTTGAACAAAAGATGGGGAAAAACAGCCAAGCCAGGAGTGTTGCAGACATGGTCACATCTTCATCACGTGGTATCCTGCAGTTACAGCACTTCTATGAACAGCAAAATGTCAAATTTCCACTGCTTCTTTTCAGTCTTCAAACAAATCTTTCAGAAATTCTGAAACCATTTCATAGGATTAGCTTATAAACCCTTTTTAAGTATCCACTTTGCATGTGCCAAAAGGCCCTCACTCTCTAAAACCCTGCAAGACGTGAAGTGGGACTGGACACAGTGGCAGATACCAAGAGAGAGGGAAGCAGCAGGTGCTATGGGAATCCAAGGACCCTTCTAACCAAGAGCGGGTGGTGGACAGCAGGAGAAAGTATCAGGAAAAGCCTCCTAAAAATTGGGCCTGTAATGAGTCTGAAAGCATGAGCGTGCCCTTGATGGATTACAGTGGGAGGAGGAAGGATGACTCGCGGAGCGGGTAGAGCCTTTGAGAAGGCACCACACTACACACAAGGAGCTACACCCATTCCTGTACTGCAGGGGCCTAAGGTCTAAATCTACAGGAAACCACTGGAAGCTTTTAAGTAGAAGAGGCAAGGTCAGGCTCCGGTCATCACAGCAGAGGTCATGATGTGGGCTTTGGAACAGGGCACACCAGGGTTTGCATCTGTCTCCACCATCTGACAGGCACTTGATCATGGCAGTGACACAATGTCACTCATTTATACAATGCTACACTTCCCAGCGCTGCTGTGGAGATTTCATGAGATAATGAACCAGTACCTAGCCAATCCAAAACAGAATCTCTTGGGGCACCTGGTGGCTCAGTCCATTAAGTTCCCGACTCTTGGTTTCAGCTCAGGTCCTAATCTCAGGGTCGTGAGATCAAGCCCCATGTCAGGCTCCACACCGAGAGCAGAGCCTGCTGGAGATTCTCTCTCACTCTGCCCCTCCCTCACCCTCCCCCCCCCCAACTTGTACTATAAATAAATAAATAAAATATTAAAAAAAAAAAGGAAATTCTTGTAAAGATATATAGAAAACAACCACAGGCCCACCTTACCTGACAATGGGAAGTTTGGTGAAGGGCACTGGAGGCAGGGTAGGGCCACCCGGAAGAGTGAGGAGCTCCATCGTCCCAGGACATTTGCATGTGTAGTTCTCTAGGCTTTGAGTCACATCTTTCTTTTCTGAAGAGAAAATTTTTAAAAAGAAGGTTAATTAACAAAACTTAGGGGGCTCTGGGGTTTTTTGGGAGGGAGGTTGAGCAAAATAAAATTATTAATCGAATCCATGACAGTCCATTGAGTCCAATCTTCTGACAAATAAAGGGGCATTGATCGTAAGAGACAAAAAGAAAGAAGTTCTTGCCACTTTATCTACATAATCACTAGCAACAGCTCCATTTTGGGGACACGGAAAAAAAGGAAGTTATTGTCTTATACAAGGTTTCATTTCCCAAGAGAATAAATCCTTACCAAATTCCAAGAAAGTCAGTAGGCACACAGGACTGAAGAATCGGTGTATTTTATTACCTGACAAATATTTCTCCAGAAATTATGAGGTACAAGCAAAACACCAGGCCCTGTCCCCAAGGAGTTTAGTCCATCTATATAGCAGATATTTAAGGGAATAATTACAAGTCAACAGTTTGGTACAAAAAGAAAGCTTTGTGAGATCTGACTGTTTTGCTGTGCCCTATCCCCCATCCATTCCCTAGGAGAGGGAAAGAGATCCAGGGAATGCTTATTGCTCATGATGCATGCACAGACTTCGCACAGACTTCGTAGCACCCCAGGGCTCAAGAGCTCTGGAGCACGCTACACACCTCAAAATGCCTAATTACTCAGGAAGGTGGGCATTACGATGCCCTGTCTGCAAACAGGAATGCTGAGACCACCCGAGTTAAAGGGCTTCTCAAGACCTTGTGTTGGCGGGACGCCGGTGGTCTCCTCACTGGTCCCTTCAGAAGAATGAAGGGAAAACAGGAGGGAGGGGTGGAGGGGGAAGGGAGCTCACACCACCTGCTTCTGTTTGCTCTGCCACGGACTGCAGGGAAAGGTGGAGGGCTTGAGGACAGGGGGACACCTTGGCCTCAGAGGGACACCTCGGGAGCACTCCCATCCAGTGAGGCCTGGGGCAGTAGAGTCAGACCCACGTTCAGAGGAATGGCTTGTCCCTCCAGTGGGAGGCACAGCTGGTTGACGTCACTCAACCTCTCTGAGCCAACTGGGATGGAAAGAGGGAAAGCAGTGGAAAGCAGTGACTGGCAGACGGGCACGTGGAGTGCAGTGAGATGGGGAGACCTGAGAGAAAGGTGACAGGGTTGCCAAAGAACAGGCAAAGACTGCGAAATGAGGCCAGTGCTCCTCGAAGACTGGGGACCGGAAATAAGAAATATCCAGGCAAGGACACACATTTTCGCTGGGAAGCTGCTGCCACAGGCATCTCCTGTGTCTAGGCATCATCCTCGGGGGAACACCAGGGCAGGAGAGCAACCGGAATTAACTCTGCATATAGCACAGTAATGTTAATCTGCAAGATGAACAAAATTTTTTAAATAATGAAATCATCTTCAATGCACAGATGGTGAATCTCCTGAAGGGCTCCAGCCGACAGCGTGCAAATGACCTAATCTGCCTAGTGTTACATGCAGGTCTAGGTGCCTTAGTAAGTTGAATTACGCCCTCTCAGTAAGCTCTGCTAAAATGAAGATGGAAATGAATCTACTCGTGAAGCTTAGTTCCACCTGCAAGGCTCCTACGTTCCTTGGCTTAGCTACAGGTTGGCTTTCCCACAGAGAAAGTAAGGTACCCCGTGAGTGCCCGGAGGTAGGCTGAGCAGCTGCAGGCTCCTCCTGCTGGGCCAGGGAACCCCTGGCCTCTGTGTCCCCACTCCTCCTTCAGGTCTGGTCATTCTCAACGTGGGGGAGGAACCTGCTGCAGGCGCCACCAGGGCTCTGCAGAAGTCAGGGCAGTGGGTGAACACCTCAATATCCACTCGTGCTCCCTGTCAGCGGGGCCCTCCCCACCAGCTGTGCCAGGTGGCTCCAGTCAGACCGACCTTATCCTTATTCTCCAGCAGCTGAAATGCTACTCTTCTGCTGAGGTGGAAGGTCACCTGCCCCAGGACCTGGGGAGGAGATGTGGGGATGTCCTCAGTTCCTGAGACGACTATCAGCAAACTCTCCTGCTCTTACCCTTCCCATCACACTCATATCCAGAGCGTCTATGCCTTCTGGAGCTTCTGATCCAGAGTAAAATGCTTACGTCCAATTGCTGGTGTGCCCACCCACTGGCAAGGTCCCACCGACCTTTCTCCTCACAGACGTGAGCATCTGCTCCACGTTGTTGCCCAGAGTTGTTATTTTATCAAGGATTACAAAATGGTGACTCTGTGATTCTTTAATTTCTCCGTACCTAAAACCTAGAATTTGTCTATAAGGAAGGGTTTTTTTCCTCATCAACCAGTCGGTTACTCTGAAATACAAATGATACCATAAAGAGTGTTAGTGAACTGTTGAGGCTTTCCCTCTAATTTTTTTTTTAAGATTTAATTTATTTATTCATGAGAGACAGAGAGAGAGGCAGAGACACAGGCAGAGGGAGAAGCAGGCTCCCCGCAAGGAGCCCAATGTGGGACTCAATCCCAGAACTGCAGGATCACGCCCTGAGTCGAAGCAGATGTTCAACCGCTGAGCCACGCAGGCGTCCCAAGGTTTTCCATGTATTTACTGGAGTAAAGAACTACCTCCAGTGATGACCAGAGTGTTATATAGGACTTAGGATCATTACAAATTGGTAGATTTTTACATATTTGGTATTCAATTGATTGCCATTACACTTTTTTGATATTCAAACACTCTATTTTTGGCCAGTGGGAGTCATGTGTCCTTTAGATAAGGCCCCATTATTCATCAACAGCTTGCTCTTTCTAGCTCATTTTTAGTCCTAGACCTGGAATCAAACCATTTCTCAAGAAGCCCTGGATCCTTCTAGTGTAAAACAGTGTTCAGAGATCAGAATCTGGAGGCCGGGGGTGCTCATCGCTGCTAGATTCTCATTGTCTCTCTAGGTATTGAAAAAAGAGTCAACTTAGAAAAAAAAAATTTTTAGAAAAATAGTAACTTATTTTTCCTTTAAATTTTAAGGTTTACCAGCTAAAAATACAGTTTACTAGACTACAAGTTCCTTAAAGGGAGAGAGTCTTATCATCTTTTCTGTTACCCCTTAACTTGTTAAGAGTGCTCAGAGGACAGAAGGTGTTAAAGGATGTAGGTGTCTGTTGGTTGGCTGACCTTACTTATTTAAAAAGGCAGAACAGAATCATTCTTTGTTCAAGAGTGAAATAAAAGAGGGTGGCTTGAGCCTGGGTGGCTCAGTCAGTTGAACAGCCGACTCTTGATTTGGCTCAGGGCATGATCTCTGGGTCCTGGGATCGAGCCTCGCGTCAGGCTCCACACTGAGCATGAGGTCTGCTTAAGATTCTCTCCCTCCCTTTGTCCCTCCCCCGTTCACTCAAGTACGCACGCTTTCTCTCTCTCTCAAAGAGTAAAATAAAAGAACAGAATGAACACACATCCTCTCTCCTCACAGTGCAGACCAGCAGCCACAGAGTCACCAACAGGTGTCCTGCAGTCAGGATAGTCTGCCTGTTAACTCTCCGGAAACTGGAGCGATGCCCCGGGTACCACCCGTCACCCTCACCAGGGCCACTCCTTCTCCAGGTGCCCCTTAGCTGGGGAAGCACAATGTTGCAAGTGCTTCTACTTCCACAAACAAGAGCAGAAATCAGCGTCTGAGGCGCTCCGCCACTCAACGACTGCTTATGTCACAGTTTCCTCACTCATCAAGTTACTGCTTCCCTGTCAGTTTTTTCAGCCAGCACTGAATTCACTCACCCCTGCATTCATGCCTTCAACCTGCATCGAACATCCACTGCATGCCCATGGCACTGAGCTGGACTCCTCCCACGGAAGCGCTGTGGGCTTGACGTATAAGGTGTCCACTTCAGTGTCAAAAATAGAACATCATAGGGATCCCTGGGTGGTGCAGCGGTTTAGCGCCTGCCTTTGGCTCTGGAGACCCGGGATCGAATCCCACGTCGGGCTCCCGGTGCATGGAGCCTGCTTCTCCCTCTGCCTATGTCTCTGCCTCTCTCTCTCTCTCTCTCTCTCTCTCTCTCTCTCTCTCTCTGTGTGTGTGTGTGTGTGTGTGACTATCATAAATAAATAAAAATTTTAAAAAAATAGAACGTCATAATTTCTCGTAAATGACTTCACAGAAGTCGGATCAGAGTCTGGGAGAAGAGCATGTAGGAAACCTGATTTTGCTAAGGCTTCATAAAGAAGAAACAACATTTGGTCTTTGTCGAGGGCCACAGGAGTCCAGAAGCAAACGCCGTGAGTGCAGTGCTTGGAGGTTTTGCTACACTATAGGGAAAAAATGACAAGTATAAGCACATATGGCTACCGAAGAAATCTGATGTCTGAGGTCCACCAGTGGGGGGTGAGGAGAGTAAGGACACAGAAGGAACACTAATACAGCATTACAAGCTGTATGTATGTAAGAAAACCTGGCAGTGAAGCTGCCTACGGCACGTGTGAGAGGGAACAAGCTAAGACGGTTAACCTCAGAAGGGGTGACGGGTGCAGGCAGCAGAGGGGCTCCGGAGGAAGACAGCAAAGCTGTAAGTGCCTCTGGCTGCAGTGGGGATGAGACCCTGGCTTTGCAGGGCAGCAACTGCCAAATATTTCACACGCGCCTCACATGTGTGTCCCCTCTCTGTGACGTTTGGTGCGGGGACCTCACTGCTGGCAGAGGAGGATGAATGCAGGTTTGCCAGGCAGACAAGGAAGGCTCCTGTCCAGGGAAGGAAAGTAGAGATGCTCAGA
Source organism: Nyctereutes procyonoides (assembly GCF_905146905.1). Classification (NCBI taxonomy): domain Eukaryota; kingdom Metazoa; phylum Chordata; class Mammalia; order Carnivora; family Canidae; genus Nyctereutes; species Nyctereutes procyonoides. The sequence goes on from NW_026575159.1 coordinate 30,286,799, forward strand.
GACAAGAAAGAGCTGGGGGGAGAGGAAAGAGGTGGCGGGGTCTATGTAGTTTGTCCTTCCTGCCATTAGCAGGGACCAGTGCTGTTTCAGGACAAACTCAGAGCTACCTAAATATGTGCAATCATTGTCCACAATTACATGTTCTGAGCACTTACCATGTACCAAACATCGTAGTAGGTTCTCAGACTACAGAATCTATAAGGCAAGAGATATGGTATATAACAGAACTTCAATATATTTTATCCAAATAGGATGCAATCATCTCTCACAAAATTCCTGCCAAAAAGGGGGAAAGGGTGGCATCATTATCCCCCTTTTGAAGGTGATAAACAGCTCAGTGACAATCTGGGCAATGTGACTGTGAACTGATATGAAATGCCACCAAAATAACCATTAATTTTCAAGTGTAATATTAACATTATGGTCATACGAGAAAATGTCCTTTTTTTAGCAATGCATACCAAAGAACAAAGGTATGAAATGAAATGATGTCTTAGGGTTTCTTTAAAATAATCCAGCAAATAAAGAAAGCAAGAGATGAAGTAAATGTATAAAGATCTTACTAACCATTGGCTGGTGATTGGTGTACAGGAATTCATTTTATTATTCTTTCTACCTTTATGTTTGAAAATGTCTCACAGCAAAAATATTTAATGAGTCTGGAGAGATAAAATGATTTGTTCAAGAGAGGAACAGAGTTGGGATTCCAATTCGAGATGACAGCAGCTTCCTGCCCCCCACATAGATCAGGCTCGACCACCAAAACCCAGTATCAGGACAACACAAACAGAAGAGCTCGAGGTCACAGTGGTACCAACCTGTGTTCCACATGCCAAGCTGGAATGAAGCTTGTGATAGACCCAAACATTCTCATAAGCATATGATTTGGTCAGAGGGAAGTGATGACTCCTTAATTTATTTCACTAAAAATCAACTGCCTTACTCTGCTCTGGCTGCCATAACAAAAATACCATAAGCTGGGTGATTTAAACCATAAATCCATGTTCCTCACAGTTCTGGAGCTGGGAAGCCCCTGGTGAGAGCCCACATCCTGGTCTGCAGCATGCGCCTTCCCACTGTGCCCTCACATGGCCTTCCTCTGCACGTGTGCACAGAGAGAAAGAGGTCTTGTGTCTCTTCCTCTCCTTCTAGGGCATTAATCCCACCAATGAGGGTCCTATCCTCTAGACCCAGTGTATACATGATCACCTCCCAAGGCCCTTACCTCTAAATCACACTGGGGATTAGGGCTTCAACATATGACTTAGGAGGGGAACACATCCATTCATCCCCTAACATCACTATAAATTTTGTCCAACTTTGATCAGAACACCCAACAACTATGGCAGTCAAACTAGAGCACCAAATGCCCTCGAGAGTTATTCTTTGTCCCAGAAATTAAAAAAAAAATCATGCAAGAAGAACATCTGTAAAGAAAGCCTAACTGTCACCTAACTATATTATTTCTTATAGAAGCAGAAAATATGATCACCCAAACTTTTGACCATAAAAAAACCACAGGCCATTTGCCATTTCATGAGCTGACACTGGCATAAAACCAGCACATCATGATTTCACAGTTTAGCTATTTATGTTCCTTCTAAGTCATGATCTGAGACAATCATTTTAGCAATAGGTCAGTTGTAATAGTCTAAATAGGTAAAGAATAGAAAAAGTACATTTTTTCTTCCAAATATGAAAAAAAAAAAACTAAGGAAGAAGAAAAGAATACAGAGTTTTAGAGGTATGGCCTGATACTATTTGAAATTACACTTTTAGAATCAATTCTGATGCCTCCAGTTACAGAAATAAAAACCAAGTTCACCTTGGAACTGCTTTCCTAAGAATAGTATTATTTATCTTTCAACATTATAATGCTGAGATTTCTTGGGGGTTCCCAATAAGCAGGCCCCCTTTTGCCCACCTCATTTTTAAATAACTGAAAACAAGCAAATAGAAAAGATAAAGATGAAAGGTCATCTTTATCAGCGATAGAGCCCATATTGAAAGACAGGACATGGTTTCGTAGAAAGTGCAAGTCCTCACTGACAAGTGTCCATCCATGAACAAATAAACAAAATGTGGTCTATATATAAAAGGGAATATCATCTAGCCTTAAAAAAAGGAAGGCCATCCTGACCCTGCCACAACAGAGATGAGCCTGGAGGGCATGTGCTCAGTGAGGTAAGCCCATCACAGAGGGACAACTACTGCATGGTCCGACTCCTAGGAGGACCCCAGAGCTGTCCCGTTCATGCAGACAGAGTGGAGCAGAGTTACCGGGGCTGGGGGTGCAGGATGGGAGTTAGTGTTTAATGGCACAGAGCTTCTATTTGAGAGGAGAAAGAGAATCCTGGAAACAGATGGTGGTGGTGGTGACTGCACGACAGTGTCACATACACAGTTCCATGGAACTATACATTTAGAATAGTTAAAATGGTAAATTTCATGTTATGTGTATCTTACCATGATTAAACAAATCAATGAAAACCGTAACGATGATATTAGTGCATGCCAGGTGTGGCACGGGCCCTGGGACACACAGCTGTGTGGGCGTGAGCAAGGGCGCCACAGTCCAACTAGTCTCCCCACTATTTAGGAACGAAGAGACTTGGCCAAGCAAGCAGATATGGGTGCTGATGGGGTGGCGGGGCCAAGAGCAGGAAGAGCAGGGGCCTCAGGGCTGGGGGCACCGCAGAGACACCATGTGGTATGGGAGATGCAGGCCAGTGACCACAACACCCCAACACAGAGCTTCAGACACACAAAGTCTGAAGTATGGAGGAGCTGCCCAGAAGGACAAAGAGACCCAAGATGGCTGGATGGGGACAAGGCAAGTGCACAGGAAGAAGTAGGGTCCCGAGTGCCATGACAATCACCAGAGAACAGAGTGTGTGGGTGCCAACAGAAGACTGGAGGGCCTGTGCACAACATTCTGGGAAACACAGAGGTCAAGGGCAGGGAGAAAAGGAAGAAGCAGAAAATGAGTTTGAAAAGAAACAATGCTAAATGTTCGGGCTGAGACTCAAGAAGCCAAAAGATGAGTGTTTGTGCAAGAAGAGAAATGGGGGTGAATGTGGCACAGAGCCCAATGAGGACACAGAATGAAAGGCATCGTCACTCCTGGGGGGGTCAGTGGCACGTGTCCCCATTGAAGAAGAGACTCTGGCAGGCAGGGGAACCCAAAGGCAACCATTCACAAACTGGCAAGAACTGAGAAGGTGGCGCCAGCCCCCAAGCCAGGAGTAGTGTGCAGACTGCATCCAGGCAGTCTGCGGAAGAGCCAGGCTCCATCAGGGACAGCCACCCGCACTGCCGCATGGTTAGATACTAACACTTACCCAACAGTGAAATGCTATCACCACCCCACTGCAGGTTCCACGACAGGATACCTCATTTCTAAGCTCACGCAGCTCATGAGCAAGGCTGGGTCTCTGAGCCTAGGCTTCTGAAACCCAGTGCTCTTTCCACCATATGGAGTGACTTCCTTGGGCATCACTGTGCCCATTTCACAGAGAGGGAATCTGACGCTTCAGAAGGCCATATGAATTTCCTGGGCTCGATCAGTAAGTGGCTAAATTACATTCATACTCAGAGAGATAAGTTCAAAGTCTTTGTTTTTTCCATTTTGTCACACTACCCACCCACACTGCCCCATAATGTGAAAATATAGAGGAAAATACAGATATCTTGAAACAGCCAATCCAACATGTCCAGCAAGGTGAGCATCTTACAAAGCAAGAAAAACCAACTTAGCTTTTCTTCATTCTGCATATACATCCATGCAGAATAATGGTCCAACTACAAAGGTCAAAACGGTCTCATGTGTCACCACGATAAAGATTAACGATCTGTCCAAACAGCAGATATTGAATAAACCCTGACACATACCAAGAAAACAAGCCCTTCCTTAACAGACTGCTGATGGACGTCGATAAACCTGCCATGAGCAGCTGCCTCCTACCTGCATAACTCCGTTCTCGTTTCTCACTTGATTTAGATAGTGGCAGGTCAGAGACTCTGATAAGCAATCATTCGAGTACACCAGGAGATTAAATATTTTTCCTGTTCTTTCCAAGTATGTACACATGTTCTTCCAGGTGAAAGGCAATTATGTTAAGCCACTAGCTCGTTATACCACCATCCACTTAAAGCACTACCTAGAAAATATTTAAGTATCTCTAGAGATCTCAATAAAACACCCCAAAGGGGAAATTATCTTAAGAATAAAGACTTAATAAATAATTAGAAAGAATCATATCATATCTGTAGATACAATTATGAAGTAATAGAAAAGCTACGGTACAGTAACAGTGCAAACTTACACAATCATTAACAATGAGATTTACAAAGAGTTTGCAATAATATGGAAAATTTCTGTTGAAACACCCGGGTGGCTCAGCAGTTTAGCGCCGCCTTCAGCCCCGGCCGTGATCCTGGGGACCCGGGGTCGAGTCCCACGTCCAGCTCCCTGCATGGAGCCTGCTTCTCCCTCTGCCTGTGTCTCTGCCTCTCTCTGTGTCTCTCATGAATAAGTAAATAAAATCTTAAAAAAAAAAAGGCTCCTAAAAAAAATTTTCTGTTATGTGCAAAACCAGGATACAAAACTATATTTATAAAATCAATTCAGTTTAAAAATAAATCCAATTTAAAAAGAATAGAAAACAATACCAAAAAAACTACACTGAAATGTTAAGTGTTGATCCATGCAGGATTATACATAATGTTTTTTCTGTTTATGTTTTCCAAGATTTCTAAAATGAGTATACACTATTTGTACAATAAAATTAGTTCAAAAATACTTAGAAGTGAATTTTCAAAAGCAGTTTTATAAAGAAAAGCCAGGGTTTGTTTATAACTGCTCCTCATGCAAAAAGAAGACAGCATCCTGGGGCATCCGGTGGTGCAGCTGGTTGGGCATCTGACTCTTGATTTCCACTCAGGTCATGATCTCAGGGTCATGGGATTGAGCCCCACATCGGGCTCTGCACTCAGCAGGGAGTCTTCTTGAGTCTCTCTCTCTCTCCCTCTGCCTCCCCACTGCCTCTCTCTAAAATAAAAGAAGGAGGAGGAGGGAGGAGGAGAAGGAAGGAGAGAGGAGAAGGAGGAGTAGGAGGAGAGGGAGGAGGGGGGAGGAGAAAAAGAAGACGACGACGAGGACAACAGCAGCACCACCCTGAATGCTGTTCTCCACAATGCTCAGAAGTGCCACCGCAGCAACCGACATTTAATGGGGACTGACCACATGCCTTGCACTGTGTCTAACACTTTACATATACTATCTCATTAAATCGTCCCCAAAAGCTTATATAAGGGAGCTTTCCCCTGTCATTCCGATTTTACAGATGAGCAAACTGAAGCTTGGGTAGATCTTCCTCCTAGTCCAGTGATCCTTTCACTTCTCCATCAGGTTCTCCCTTGTAGCAAAGGGCATCGTTCATCTAAAACCATCCCATATTTCACTCAACAGTCCTTTAACCAACAAATATTGGGTATCTGCCATGTGTAAGGAAGATCCCTACCTTAGCCATTCAATTGGATTACCACCTCTTCAAGGACATCATGATCCCCTAACTCCTTAGTCTCCTACTATGCCTGGTGGAGATTAATGGAGATTAATGGAGATTAATACACAGTAACAAATAATTTGTTAGCTGTTAGTAGTAAAAGGCATTTGTTAAAGTAAGAGGCAACATAAATTAATTCAGTTCCTCATGTATTGATTCCTTTCTAGGTAAAACCACAATCCAGAAGGATGAAAGATCAAAGATGAATAAGGTATTGCCCCGTCCCCAAGGAGTCTGTGATCTAATGAGGGAACCAGAGCAAAATCACTCTCAGGACATAATGAAATGATGCTGAATTGAGAACTAAATAGGTAAGGAGGAGGCAAAGAGGGGCAGCCCGGAAAACGGGGAAAGTAGGAGGACAGAGCACTCTAAGATAGGAACAGCATGGAAAATCACATGGCATGCGTAAAGAACAACAAAAAAGTCCAATATATAGGAAATACAGATTATGCAGATGGAAGTGAAGTGAAATTAGGCTAAAAAGATGGTTTAGATCTGAGACTTTATTAAGACAGGAGAGTCAGTCACTGCAGCTTTGCAGGGAACAGAAAGATGTGACTTTGCTTGCATTTCAAGGAGATACTTCTGGCTTCGGTGTGAAGAAGGGATCATAAGAAGAGCCAGGAAGCAGGACATTGTTAAGAGTCCAAGAAATAGGTGCCGGAAGTCTGAACTATGGCTGTGACCATGGAAGGGAGGAGGGATCCCACATGAAAAAAAAACTCAAGCGTTAATAGATATAGAACCTATCCAAGCAGTTAAGAGGATGTAGGAATGGGCAGGACAATTTGGGGTCAACTCCAAAAGTTTTAAGCTTCCAAGAAGAAAATAGTGACACCCTCAAGGAAAAAACAATGAATTCAACTGGGGATATGGTGAATGCAGGACCCTAGGACATCCAGGGGACACTCCAGCTTTTATGAGGAAATTAAAGCCCAGAGATCAGGATTGGAAGTATAATTGTAGGAGAAGCAGCTGCAGCTCCATGCCAAGGAGGCAGGAAGCCGAATGCAAGAGCTGGGTGGACACCAAGGCAGGGATCACCACCATGGAGGGGGTGCAGTGCAAGATCCAGGGACCACAGCAGCAAGCCCATGACACCAGGGACAGGGCCGGGCACCTGCGGCGGGGAAGTGGAAGGAAAGGCTGAGGCTCGAGTGGCCTCCCTGAACCGCAGAATCCAGCCAGGAGAGAAGGAGCTGGGCCGTGCCCTGGAGCACCTGGCCACAGCCCTGCAAAAGCTGGAGGAAGCCAAGGAAACTGCTGATGAGAGCAAGAGAGGCAGGAAGGGCACTGAAAACCGAGCCTCAGAGATGAAGAAAAGACGGAACTCCAGGAAGTGGACCTGGGAGAAGTGGAGCACACTGCAGAAGAGGCACAGGGGAGGAGGGAAGGGGGGCGGGGGGGCCAGGGGCTGGTGACCACTGAGGACCACATCGGAGCGAGCCCAGCTGGCCGAGTCCCACCGCCGGCAGATGGACAGGCAGACAGGCAGGCCGGACCGACGCACCGGAACCCGAAGCGTCTCGGCGCTGCTGATGGCCAGCACTCTCAAGAGGGAGACAGACAACATCGAGATGCTCACGGATCGACTCCAGGAGGCAGAAACCAGCGCAGAGTTTGCCTGGAGCCGGGTAGCAGAGCTGGAGAGGCCCCGTGATGATGCAGAGGAGCACCCCGCGCGGCAGGGGCGGGTGCCGGCCGGCCTCCGCCTGACCGGAGACACAGAGCACCCGGGCCCCCTGACCTGCTGCTGCCGTCCCTGCGACCCCGGCTCCGCCTGAGGCCATCCAGCCCGCAGCCGGCCTTCGACGCCAGGGCTGACCTCTACCTGAGGCTGCCTCCTCCCGTCGCCTCTCCCGCCCCAACCCCTGGGTCCTTGTCACCAAACGGTCTCTGCCTCTCCCCAGAGGTCCAAGCTGGGCATGCGCCTGAGCACCTTCGGGAACAACGCTGAAGGGAATGTGAGCACAGATGCGAAGGAGTGACCATCTGTAAAACGTTCCGAGTAACCCCACAGTTGTGAAGGTGCTAGGCCCGGCCTCACCAGGGAGGCCGCTTCCCAGCTCACTGCACACCGCCCTCTCCACGGGGGAAGTGCCCGTCTGCCCTGCTGAGAGCCCAGAAAGGTGATTCCAGGACGAACTGGCCAAAATCATGCCTAGGGGCTTCACCTGTAAGGTTTCTTTGAGCACTTTTTTTTTTTCATCAGATGTGACCAAACTAAGAGGATGAGACCTCTCCCTGAGACCAACCGCTTGTCCTGTCTTTACCCCAACCACTCACAGAAAGGATCATGTTCCCCTTGTGCTCAGGTGATCACTTACTTGCTCTCCTGCCTCCTCGAAAGAAAAAAGAAAATTATGTGTTTTCCACTGATTTAGCCCCATGAGACAAAACTCCCCTCCTCCCCGTTTCGTGGGTCCGAAGCTGCCATCTTCTAAAAGTGCCACCTCGCTAGGCTTTGTATCACTTAGCACTGGAGAAATCTTGAATAGCTTATGCACAAAACTGCTTTTAAATTTTTTATTACTTTGAAACTTTGCTTCTTTAGGGTTGGGGCACATTGGCCACCCCATCTGGGCGCTATAGTCTGTGGGCGGGCAGTGTACTGATGTTTTAAAGTTTCTTTTCCTGTTCAATTCTTTTTGGTGAGGTTTCTGTGAAGTCTGTTAGGTATACACCCTGCAGCTCATCGGCTTAAAATGCACTCTCCTTCGGTGGCCTCTCCTTGGGAGCCGATTGGAGAAAGAAACCCATAGTGCAACCATTTTGATACTGAAAATTGACAAGTGTCTTTTTAAAATAAAGAACCAATCCCTCCCAAAAAAGGGGGGGGGGGAAAGGAACCATACCTGTAAAACCATGAGTAAATTTTTATTTTAAAAAGTGTATTTTAGGGACGCCTAGGTGGTTCAGCGGTTGAGCGTCTGCCTTCAGCTCAGGGCGTGATCCTGGAGTTCTGGGATCGAGTCCCACATCAAGCACCCCGCAGGGAGCCTGCTTCTCCCTCTGCCTGTGTCTCTGCCTCTCTCTTTCTGTTTCTCTCATAAATAAATAAATAAATAAAATCTTTAAAAAATAAAAGATAAAAGATAAATAAAAAGTATATTTTAACTATACCAAGAGCTTAACTCTTAAATCCCCAGCACAAATCTTCACAGAACATTTTAAATTTATACCCTCGTTGATCCACTTTGTAATTTGTTTTTTCATAACCTTGTTTTTCAAAATTCAAATCATTACTTTTATGTTATACTAATTTCATAATTTTTTAAACCAAAAATGTCTTTCCAGCTGCTCAGGTTTCTTCCCCAAGGACAAATATGTGAGTGAAGTAAATATACTGTGTCACATCCTTGAGGTAAAAAACCTTTCTGGTTTTATGACATGTGATCACAAATTACGATGTTACAAAAGATTTTGTTTTGCAGAGATTTCTAGCTCCCAGATCTAGGAGGAGCCTGCCTGGCCTCTGGGTCACCTGATGTGGAACTAGGAGCCACAGAGGCAATGTCAAAGTGATGACCACAGAAATATCTGGAAAATGCACAACATCTCTCCCTTCCTGCCTTCCCTCGGCCTTGTGACACAGTCAAATAAAGGCTGAGGGTCCATCTCCCCAAGAGAGAGGCCAAGAGAGCACCTGCCCCAGGCCAAGTTCCGACCTACTCTGACGCTGACAAACTTCTAACGCATTTTCTCTGGGCTGAGGAGCAAAGCAATGAGCTGGCGATCAAATGATGAAGCTGAATAAATTCAATCTGACATTTTTCCATTGCATCCAATCTTTGTCTTTCAAACAAATGACAACCATATCCTGGCTGACAGATCACCCCGGTACAGGGACAGACTAAGGTGTGGCATCTCCCGCTGGCCACGCAGCAAGGTGGGCCCGGTGCCTCGTCAGTGCAGGGCAAGGAGACAGCATTCAGTGAGTGCATGGCACAGAGAAGGCACAAGCCAACAGCTGTCAGGACCTTCTTGGGACTCAGAAATCCTCACTTAGCCAAAGCCTGGTCACGGTCTCCCTGCGCCTTGAAGGTGCTGCCCCTGTGAAAAGATAGGGAAGGGCACCCTAAGACGATGAATACCATCTGTCTCGGTGAGTGAGGAAATGAATCAGGATTCACAGGGGCAGGCCAATGACAGTGACCACTGGGGATCAGGAAAGCGGAGACAGAGCACTCACCCTGAGAAGGATCCCACCAGAAAGGTGGGAACAAACCTGAAAGGAAGGCACCAGGTCCGAGGCACACACACTGGCACCAAAGGGTCCCAGCTCTGCCGCATGCTGCACAGCTGCGGGCTGGTGAGCCCTGCCCCGGCCTGCAGAGCTGCAAGGGAACGCTAGCTGCATGCCTGTGGTGTGCCAGGTGTTGGTCGTGGAGTGTGGGGTGTCCGTCACCCTACCGGAGAGATGAGCGAAGTTTTCAAGAGACTGAGAAACCGCTCCTCTCATGCCACATCACATGAGGCCTCACCAGAGGGCCCTGCTCCTCCATCAGAGTCCCCGCCACAGAGTGGCCTCCAAGAGCTCCAAGCCCCAGCCAGAAGTGAGTGCCCCTTCCCGCCACCTACGATGGTCCTTTCCCCATCCTCCGGCACCTGCAACTTTTTATGTCATTGTTTCATCCTTTAAATCCATCAACAGCCACACAGACACCACTCTGCTCCTGACTCTAGAACACTCTCTTACCCCACTGCTGGGTTAGCCACACAGAGAGTAGAGCCTTGAGGTTTAGGAGAAATAAGTCCCTGGACCTTTGCATCTTCCTTGTTCCACTAAAATTATCCCCAAAAGTGCACAAAATATGACTGAAACATCAGGCGAGCCCATGGACACTTGGTGAGAACACTCATCTTCACAACGATGACAGTAACAGACACCACAGTCAGCCAGGCTCAGTCACCAGCCCTGTGACAGTTTCTTACACCATCGCTAGTGTGGGCACAATCCAAAACTCCTGCCTCTGCAGAGGTTTCAATGTACCACATAACACAGACCCCCAGCTCACAGGGGAACTGGTATTCTGCACTGGGGTTTCAGTATTCGGTGAATGGCATAGAGGATCTCCTCCCCTACAAAGGGGGGGTCATCTGTACAGATAATCACCCAGGGAACAGTCTAAAGAAGGTCTTTGCATTTTATCTCACTGAGGGATATGCCATTTCTTTCCCCCAAATAGATCTCTTGCCACTTACAAGTTGCTTAGTCAATATTAATTTGAATTTAACTCAATCTCTTTAAAAAAAAAAAAAAAAAAGATACACAGAAAAGCCTGCACCAATACCTCCTTCTTCTCTCTTAAATCAATGAAGCAGGACACCAGGGAGATGTGATGGTGGCATGGGCCAATCAACTTTACTCTGTCCACATGCTGCACATAGAAAAGAAACTAACAGTGATGCCTGGGGGGCTCAGTGGTTGAGCGTCTGCCTTCGGCTCAGGGTGTGATCCCGGGGTCCTGGGATCAAGGCCCACATCAGGCTCACTTCATGGAGCCTGCTTCTTCCTCTGCCTATGTCTCTGTCTCTCTCTCTCTCTCTCCTCATAAACAAATAAATAAAATCTTTAAAAAAGAGACAGAGAGAAGCTAACAAGTATGTACCACTGGTCATAAGAGACTGCGCAGTACACAGGGACTCATTTCAAATGAGTCTGTTCCATTTCAATTCCACTCCCAATTCTAAAAGGCAAGTGTTGTTACTTACTGCAAGCCATTGTGACCTCTTTGTGGGTCATAAATATCAAGCTAGTGGGTACTGACTAGCATCCCATGGGATAGAATAGGATGGATCACAGTTCATGTTCTGGGCTGAATTATGTCCCCTACAAGTTCGTATGTTGAAGTCCTTGTGCCCAGCAGGGTCCCAGGAATATGAATGAATTTGGAGACAAGGCCTTTGAAGAGGTAAAGTGAGGTCACATGGGGCCCTAATCCAATCCGACTAGTGTCCTCATGGGGAGAGGAGATTAGAACACGGACTCAGAGGGCTACTGTGTGAGGACAAAGGGAGAACGGGTCTCCAAGCCAAGGAGGAAGGCCTCCAGGGAAACCCTGCCAGCACCTCAGTCTTAGACCCCCTGCCTCCAAACTGTGAAAAAAGAAGTTTCTGTTGTTTAAACCACCCACCCTGGCACTGTTATGGCAATGGAGCTGGCTGATAGAGGACATCACACACAGCAGGAACAGATGTCACTTCATGAAACATTCCGATTTACAAGCAAAATGTCTGTCCTAATCTGGGTCATGGTCAATATTGTTCCAATGATTGTTGCAGTGATTGCAGGTGAGCCCAGGAAGGTACTGAAGATACTGGGGATGAGTCCTCGCCTTGATTCTCTGCTCCAGGAACGACATCTGCACGACGTGTGTTGAAACACTTCTGCACGTCAAAAGCAAACCAACAGTGACAATGACGGTTTGCTGAACACATACTATGTTTCAGACTCTTCAGATACGCGGTCTCCAATTCTAACACCAGCACGTCAAGGGAAGCACAATCCTCACTTTACTATCCAGAAGGAAACGGCCAGGAAAAACAAGGCAGCTGGATTTAGCGAGCACTGAGTGAGCCTCTGTGAGTCAGACTTTGTGCCAAGCTGGGGCTCGGGGGAAAGGAAGCCCCAGTTCCAGCTGTCCAGCTTCACACATGCAGTCTGCAGACGTGAAAACTCGTGATTAACATGCAACATGATGAGCACTGTTACATAAGTGTGGGGGGAAACTGAGAAGAAAGGCTTTTTCTGCTACCTGAAGGTGTCAAGAAAGATATGAGAGGTGGGCGAGGTTAGTGCTACATTCTGGGTAGTAGAAACCCTGAAGAGAAAGCACAGATGTGAAAACCGAGGCTCTGTTCCGGGAACAGCAGCTAAGCCCGGTGCCTCCACAAGGGGGTTGGGCCGGGCCAGACTGAAAAGCACACTGCAAAGCACACCAGGGACTTGAACTCTAGTTGTAGGGATGGGAACCTTGCGTGCTATCTCAGGGGAAGGCTGCTAGGGATAAATACCTGCTGTGGGAAGATCCCTTGACACTCCAGGTGGCCAAGAGGCAAGAAACGTCTTGGGAGACAAGAACATCCCTTGGAAGTGCTGCCATATTCTAGACCAGAAATGGTAGGCTGGCACTGGGCGTGGTGGACGGTGGCCAGGTGAACAGGACAGCAGGACGCCACTCCATGCTGACAGCTCACACCACCTGGGCCACGGTGTTCCAAAGAGGCTACATACAAAAGGACCTTTTGTGATTCCGCCCCAGGATGTTCTATTTTGGTTCATCTAAAACTTGGCAAATTAGTATTTTCCCATAACGACTAAATCCACTAATATATTTGGGATTTGACACACTGATAGTTTTTCTTCACCTCATTATTTTACATGCGTGGTTTCTCGACCAAGAATGCACTCTATTAGCAGGTACTTATTATGTTGTACTACACGGTATTTATCTCTTCAAACAGAACTAAAAGGAAGTCAAAAGCTTCCCTTCATTCTACCCGGTTTTGGTTCAACCCCTTCTGTCTATTTCTGAACAAACAAAAGGGATTATATAAACTACAGTGGAAACAAATTATACCCCTTTGTTGAGGAGCTCCCACATAACAGCTCATAAGCTTATCCTTCCTTCTCCCCACCCAGGTGAAAAATGAAATCCATTCAATCAAAACTCTCCAAGAAACCACATATGCCATCTGGAAAAAAAAAATACAAGGGGTAAAAAAGCATGTCAAGAATGGAAAATGTGAAGTAAAATAATATATATTACCTTGACAATTTCAAGATTATGGCCTTCCTTTTTGGCCAGAGTTCATACTGTCGTTCCTTACGCCTTGCTATGCAAAGCTAACGGGTAAAAACTCAAGTCTAGGGATCCCTAGGTGGCGCAGCGGTTTGGCGCCTGCCTTTGGCCCAGGGCGCAATCCTGGAGACCCGGGATTGAATCCCACATCGGGCTCCCGGTGCATGGAGCCTGCTTCTCCCTCTGCCTGTGTCTCTGCCTCTCTCTCTCTCTCTGTGACTATCATAAATAAATAAAAATTAAAAAAAAGAAATCTTATAAAAAAAACTCAAGTCTAAAGACTGTATGTGCTTCTTAATGGGAATAAGATACGACATGCAGAGTTTAAAGTCCAAGCCCTGTGTTTTAATCTGCTAGTCCATAATACAGGAGACTCATGACTGTTTGGGTCATGCCATTTTACCCAGAATCGCCAAAACCAAAATCTAGTAAAATGATGTATTATTTTTTAATACCATTTTACAATTTACTTAAATTAAAAAAATGTAAAGAAGACATATTAACATACCCATGAGTATAAAAGTGAGTGAGTATAAAAGTGAGTGAAAAATGCAATTCACAAAAAGTCTAGGATGGCAGTAAGCAAGAGCATGGGGGGGGGGGAAACGCAGAAGTGGGCATGTCCAGGCCTCATCCTGCCCCCAACACCACACAGTGCTGTGCCGGCTGCCCTGACTCCCTCACTGAAGACTTCTTTGCTGGTAAACCTGACTCAACGACTGCCAATTTTACGTCAGCCTCGGGCTCTCTCTTTTCAATAAAAGCATTTCACCAAATCGTAACTGTGACACAGCGTACATAGTTTTGCATGACTTTTCACATATATAGTTGTACAAACCACAAGAAATCTCATCAGGTGTCAGGCAACAAATCTGATTTGGGCAATGCTGCTCCCACAGTGCAGGGGTACTGAGGGCCCCCCTCTGAGGGTTCTATGCATTCACTGCCTAGCCAAGCAAATAATGACGGCAGAGGAGAAAAGGAAGATGCTGGTTTTCAGAGATAAGTGAAGACACAGAAGGTAAAAATACCCCACTAAGAATTTCTATATATCAGAGGCCATTTCTCAGCTCACGGAGCACACCTGCTGTGAGGGGCTCCCAGGGGTCCCGGTGAAGGGCAGACTCCTGGGCCTTAGGTCCAGACGGGACCCTGGAACTGGCCCTGCACTTTGTAGCTAGCTGCTGGCTCAGCAAGGTTCTCTTGCAACCTGTATTTCCCCTGAGGGCTAGGTGTAATTTGAACCAAATACCCTAATCCATAAGCAGCTAAGTACTACAGAAGAGAGGGATGAGCCTCCTGCTCCAAAACAGAGGAAGAAATAATCCGCACTATCTTTAATCCTCATAGCAGGCTCATGTGCCCATTTCACAAGCAGGAAAGAGGGGGTAGAAGGACGCTGGGATGACTTTCCTCGTTGGGCAGCGAGCAAACAAACACTGAGTGGGCACCTGTCATACATAGTCCTAGGTGTAGGCAGGTGTCTGCCCGGGACAGACAGATCCCTTCCCCAAGGAGCTCATGATCTAGCAAAAAGGGCGGCTAGTTGTAAAAAGCAGAGAGATACAGGGTGTCTGACCTCAGACTGGAGAGTTGCAGAAAAGGCAGTCGCACGAATATCTTAGGGAAACAAAGCAGAAAGACCCAATGCATGGTCCTGGACACAAGGTGGAAATGAGCTTCCCTGGAGAGACAGAAGCAAGAGCAACTATGGCTAAAGTTAAGTCAATGAACGGAGGTTGGAGGGAGACTGGTTTGAGGACCTAACAAGGGGAAAGTGATGGGAGCCTGTGGATGGTCTGAAGCAGAAAAGTGACAAGGTGGAGGACTATAGGCCAAGGAGACCCCTAATGGCCAGATGCGGCAGCTGAAGCCTTGCAGTGGTTTCCACTGTATCAGTGAGGGCACGGGTGGTGACAAGTGACCACCTTTCGGATCTGTTTAAGAGGTAAGACCCTGAGGACTTGCTGATAGGACTTAGATGCAGGTCTGATGTGAAGAAAACAAGTCAAGAATGCCTTCATGGTTTCTGGCCTCAGCAACTGGCCAGGCAGTGGTGGCCCTGGCTGGGATGGGGAGTGAAGATGGGGAAGGCAGTTAGTTTGGAGATCCGTGTGAGGAAAAGCAGAGTCCTGCTGAGACCCATCAGGAGAAAGCACAGATGGGGAAGAGGAAAGCGTTGAATGGACCCTCCCCGTGGACACTGAAGCCGCCAAGACAGAGCCAGCAAAGGTGCTGTGAGGGAGAGCAGGCCAGGAGCTGAAACCATGAAAGAGTGAGGAGGAGGAGGAGGAGGACCAGAGTATTCATAAACAACCCCAACCAAAGGAAAAGTAAGCTGTGATGAGTCCTAATGACATGCCCATACAAAGAGTGGGGGTTTCTGAAGGAGGACTCCAGAAGTAGCGGTAGGAAAGACTGTACCCCATCTCTAGGCCCAAGGTACATAGGGTATCAGGGCAGAAGCAGCAGCCACTTGAGAGGACAGCAGGGAAGCAGTGCCCCCAGGGACGAGCGGTTTCCCGGGGCACTGCTGGCATCGTGATAGGACGTGCCTTGTCATATGGGACCTGCCTGCCCCTACATTTGGCTCTTGTTCCTCAGACTACATGCAAATGACACGCATGGCCACCATTATACTGGAAACACTGCCACACATTTCCAAACTCCCACACTCAAGAGCCACTAGCTTGATGATATGAGAAGGCTAAGGGGCCATTCAGGGAGAAAACGAGGCTGAGCTCAAATAGGGAGTTCACGACAGCAGACTTTAAGTTCCTAGAGTAAAAGGACCTGCTGGGGGTGGTGGGGACACAGACTATATCTGTTTTCAATGTCAAGGTCTGCTGAGATCACCACCAAATGTTTAAAATATTTTCCTACTACTTTCAGCTTCAGTCCAGGGAAGCACTTGTGGGAGGCATCCTGACCCTTTAAACCTGCCTGACACCAGCCTGGTATATGACAGCACTGGACAGATTTTACAGTTAGCTGTGTATACATCCTCCAATGAGGGCTAAAAGATGGGTTCTAGGCTTGGTTTTTCCTGAATAACTGGGAGTCTCTGGGCAAACTACTGAGCGTCTCAAAGCATCAGAGACCTCATCAGCCCAGTGGCTAGGACCCTATCTGCCTCCCAAATCCAACAAATGAGAACCAAATGAGGCCAGAAACAGGAACGCAACCAGAAGACTGCAGAAGAGGTTTGTATGAAAAGCATACAATTAGTATATAAACACATAGGAAAAATACTCAACCTTGCCAGCTACCAAGAAAATACAAATTAAAACAATAAGGTAGCCTTCTGTACAAACTGAATCAGCAGCCCGGCTGCTAGCAGTATAATCAGAACAATGCTTTCAGAGGCAATTTGGCAATATGCTTTAACAGCAATAAAAAATGTTCAAAATGACTGATCCAATAAGCCCTCTCTGGATAAAATCTCCGTCCTGCTAAAAAAGCCAAAGATCTAAAGATGCTCACCATGGCATTGCCAATAACAGCAAAAACAGACCAGATAAAGAACTAAAAGCAAAGCAAAGTATTTATTATTAGCGCATTCAAGAAGACATGAGTGCCAACATGTATCGCTAGCTAGCTACAGGAACCATACCAGGTTCTCTCTGAGGTGATAAATAGGCTTCAAATGACTGTGAGGAAAGGTGCACATATCTGTGAACACACTGAAAGTGCACATTTCGAGTGGACGAATTATGTGGTCCAGGAATGAAGTCTCCAGAATTTTGTTTTTGAAAAGTGGAAAACAGGGGCACCTAGGTGGCCCAGAGGGTTGGGTGGCTATCTCTTGACTTCAGCGCAGGTCAGGATCGAGCCCTGCCTCGGGCTCTGCATTCAGCAAGGAGCCTGCTTGAGGATTCTCTCGCCCTCTGCCCCTCCCCCACCTGCTCATGCACACATGCACACATGCTCTCTCTCTCTCTCTCTAAAATAAATCTTAAAAAAAAAGACATGTATTATTCATGCATTCAACAATATGTGCATGCCAATCTGTGCCACAAGGTCCTGGGGGGAGTGGGGGGGAGAAACAGCCAGTTAGAGACCCTGCCCTCAGAGTGCTTGCAGCCCTGCCAGGGAGTCTGTCCATCAAATTAAAGCAATTGGCATATGGTGAGCCAGAAGGACTCCTGTGGGCAAGTTACATGCACCGGTGGGAACGCTGCAAAGGAACACAAGCTGGCCCCAAAGGACTAAGAAAGGCTCCATAGATAAATATACACATGGTGTCTACACAGAGATGTGAAAGATGAGCAAACGTAAGCCAAGGAAGGCAGGCAGGAAAAAGCAAAGGGAGAAGGGATGAGCAAGAGAGTCACCCAGGTGGGATGCACCACGTCTACATCCATCGATCCATCCACAGATACTTTTGTTTCCACTTCTTGGCCAATTATACACAGTGCTGCTATGAACATTCATGGGCAGGTTTCTGTGTGGACATACGTTTTCAAATCTCTTGAGTAAACACCTACTCAGTGGAATTGCTGGGTCATACTGCACAACTACTGATCATCCACTTTGCTTCCCCAAATTCCAGACAACAGAATCACACCAAACTACTATACCCAACATTCCCAAACAAAGCAAATACTCTTAAGTCCACCAGCATTACAGAAAGAACTTCTAAGTGAAACTATTTCTTCTGCTCAGCATGTTCTAGCAAACACCAATTTGTTCTTCAAGGTCAAGATCACCTTCTTCATGGAACATTACTGCAAACTCTTCCACCTCTGAAAAGAACTGTCAACTGCCACATGATGCTTCTGTATCCATCTGTTTTTACGGACTCCTCTCTCCCCTCAACCAGGACTCTTCCTCAGGCCTGTTCTCTAGAGACAATCACCCAAGATGTTCTCAACACTGAATGGCCAGGCTCTTGGCACAACACCTATCTGAAAATTAATAGCCCCGTGAGATGCTCCTGTTCTCGGCGTACAGGTAAGAAAACCAGGGCTGAAGAAAGTTAAATTATTTGTCCAAGGTCCCAGAAGTTGTAAAGACAACAGTATCCAAATCCAAGTCTGGGGCAACTCAGAATCTGATATACGGGACCACCAAACAGTGCAAGGGCGTGGGAAGGAACAGGCAGGAAGAGGGAGAGACCAGGAAGGAGCAAGTACAGGATACTGAGCACAGCAAGCACTTAGCCCTCAACATTTCCAAAGCCCCCCATCTCCCATCTCATCTGTTCTTCATGATGATGCTTACAGTAAAGGAGGAAATGGATTTTCATTCCCATAAAATAATATGGACAAGGAAACCAGGCTTCGGCACCCTGCTTCAAAGGTAGCTCACATGTGAGTTCCTGAAGGAGGAAGGAGGATGTCTGCAGAGGCCTGAGCCGCAGCCCCTCAGCCAGGCCTCCCGCCCGGACCCCCAGCAGCCAGGGTGGTGGGAAACAGGCCTGTGGGGCTGGGGGGACCAAGGACTAGAAGGTCAGCAAGGCCTCTCACGCCTTCAGGTCAGACTGGAGTGACACAGGGAGGCGCCCATGGGAGGGCTGGGGCACAGTGCATCCAGAAGAGAGAAAGGGCCTGAGAAAGCAAACAGGCTCAAAGGAGAGAAGGACCCCTAAGCAGGGCAGTGTACGAGACACAGTGAACCAGAGAGCATGGGGCAGGCAGGGATCAGGGCACCCAGGGCACTGGAAACCACGGGTTAGCAAAGACAAACCCTCCCATAATGGACTAGACATTGTATCTTAGGTTTTGTGAACCAAGAGGCTGATCATGGATGTTACGTAGGTACTTACATACAGCAAGTGAGAAAACACACTTCCTATTGGTGAAATGCAAAATACATAATTGAGTACAATTTGTGTTAACACAGATTTAAAAATGAGAAGAAAAAGAAATTTTGGATGGTGATGACATTTCATCTAATCAGCGTTCAAAGATCAAATCCTTATCATCAAACTGATCACAAGTGTTCATCTATAAAAGCCTTTCTTGTCAGGAAGGCCAGATCCACCCAAAAGGTGGGAGCAGATCTGACCCACAAGCCACAGCAAGCTGACCGATGTCATAAACCACGATGAGGAATCTAGGTTTCTTCAAGGCACAATGAGGCCACGGAGGCCGGACGCGGGAGGGCGTGTGGTTGGACACAGCTTCCAAGAACTCGCCCAAGCTGCTCACTAAGGAGCTAAGGAGCTAAGGAGCGAGCTGAGGAGAGAGAATGAAAGCAGGAAGATGAGCAGGTAATGAGTGCCGGCTCCCCACTCCAGCTGTGGGGGTGGGAGTGGGGGGCTGCGGCACAGACTGCTCTGCTCCCCGGAGGAGCACCCGAAAAGGCAGGTGGGGGAAGGCGAGAGAGAGCTTCAGGGGAGAGGAGACGATGCTCCTACTGAGGGTGAGATCTCGGGGGAGAGCAGGCTGGACACATGGATCTGAGGGCCAGCAGCACAGAAGCAGCGCTCCAAGGCAGGGCGTGGACACATCACAGCACATGAGAGGTGACACCAAGGGCCACACACTGTGGGGCTCTGTTCACCTGAGACACCTAGGACAGGCAGATTTAGGGAGACAGAAGCAGATCACACCTGCTGAGGGATGGGGCAGGGGGGCCTGGGGAACAGTGTCTGAAGGGTACAAGGCTCCTGCACGGTGGACATCACAGGGTGCAGAAGGCTGCACGGCCCTGCACATTTGCCAGGGTACCTGCAGCGGGTGAACTGTGCAGTACATGAGCTCCTTCTCAATATATTTTCTTAAAAAAATAATAATAATATAGTTTAGTAAGATACTCGGTTTCCTGGAGGCAAAAGCACACCTGCTGTGTGGGGGATGGGCCACACCACAGCTGCTCTGAGGTCTGCGATGCTAAAACACCCAAGGGCTGCTGTAGACCCAGGTCTGGGGCTCAGAGATGAAGCCTCTATTCTGACCTCAGGTTGTAACAGCAAATTGAGTTCATGTTCTAGATGACAAGGCCTGGGATTCTGTGCTCCTCCAGCTGGACCATGAGCTGAGGGGCTGATCTAAATCCACACCTTCAATGGCAAGGCAGCAAGGGTCACGTTCCCAACAACTCAAGTGCGGGAGAGGAAGGACGCCAGATGGCATGGAGGTGGCAGCCTGGCCAACCACTGTTCGCCAGGAGACGGTGCCTCGCGGCTCTGCTGGTCCCTCATCCTTATCCCTCTTTCCTTTCCCACCTGCCACCCACATCCCTCCCTGCTCCCGTCAGACAAGAGGAGCCCTGCTAGCACTGCTACTGTTAATCATCAAATAGGACACAAATCAGAGCATCTGTACATCTGCTGGCCCTCTGGGCTCACTCTGCTATGTCCTTGACAAGAGATTCCATTTCTCTTGGGTCTTCTTAAGGTACCTCAGGCAAAAGAACCTGCAACCTCTGACCAAGGAGCTGGAGTCCAGGGCCCCTGGGAGGGAAATAACACAGATGTCTCAGAACATTCATTAAGCACTTTTATGCATTAGACACACTGTCATGCATGTCGGGTACCTTATCTCTACTCGAGAGAGTCCTGCCAAGTAGATGAAACACTGGATCTTTGGCAGGTTTTTGACCTTGTATCCTCCAGCAAAGTTCTGAACGCAGTAAAACACAAAAATGCTTTGGACCTCCGCAGGGAAAGCCCAAGCAACTAAGTGAAGTTTAAATTTCACTAATAAAGCATCCGACCCTATAATAAGAACACAGCATTCTCTGCTACCGTAACACGGTAAAACAAGTCTCATGTCGGAAGCTCCTTAATTCAAGATCATTCACTGGTCATCCCACAGTCTCAGCAGCACCCCTCCCTCACCCTGGGTCTGTTTACTGTGGCACCAACAGGAGTGATCAGGAGTTCTGCTCCTTCTCAAGGGACTCCTGTGCAGCACACAGGACCCGGTCACAGGACCACGTTTGCAGCCACTACCCACGGAACTCACCAGTCCACTGCCGTGTTGCCGTGGAGGCTGCACCTGCATGCCCGGGGACCCCCAGTCAATGATCATAAACAGTAACACAGCCACGCTTCCCAAGAAGAGTCCACAAATTCTCAAGTTAGTACTTCCATCTTGAAAAACATGACAAGGGCAGCCCGGGTGGCTCGGCAGTTTAGCACCCGCCTTCAGCCCATGGCCTGATCCTGAAGACCCGGGACTGAGTCCCATCTCGGGCTCCCTGAATGGAGCCTGCTTCTCCCTCTGCCTGTGTCTCTGCCTCTCTCTCTCTCTCTCTCTCTCTCTGTGTGTGTCTCTCATGAATAAATAAATAAACAAAATCTTAAAAAAAAAAAAGAAAAGAAAAACATGACAAGAGTCCCAGGAACCAGATGCCTTTTGTGTTAACAACTATCCTCTTTAACTCATGAGTTCACTCTTACCGCACACATGAGAGGGTATATGTAGGGGAGGACGGGGCAAGAAGCCCCCAGACCATGGCCTCTCCATCTGCAAATACTCAGGCTGACATACAACAAGGAGGCTAAGAAGCCCTTCCCTCAAGCCCAGGATCAGTGATTTCTTTCTTGGCTGTTCTTCTAATCCACATTTCATTTCAATGCAGCAGTATTTAGGAATGTTAACTATCAACTCTATAAATGATACCATGAGCTCTCCAGAGGAAAGGTCATCAAGTAAATTAAAATATCTATCATTAGGGGCATCTGAGTGGCTCGGTTGGTTAAGCAACGAACTCTTGATCTCAGCTCAGGTCTCAAGCAGGGTCATGAGTTCAAGCCCTGACCTTTAAAAGAAAAAAAAATTAAATAAATAAAACTTTAAAATTAAAAAATAAAATACTATCATTAAAATGAAAACAAACTACCTCACAACTGTGCCATCCTCGTTGTACAAATGAGAAAACGGAGGCTCAGAAAGACTGCCACCATTGATCTGAGGTGACAGCCAGCAGCTGGCTGGGAAGAACTCTTTAAACTTCCTGACTTTTGTCCTTTTCTCCGAAGACTCCAATTAACCAAATACCATTACACAGGCCTTTAAGGAGACAGCTCTTTGTTCCACAGTCCGACAACATGACCTCCAATAACCAGCAAGCTCCTTCCCTCCAGAGCTCCAGAAAGGAAGACAGCCATTGACCAACGAAGGACACGAGGATTCTTCCGCTATAGTCATGAGCAGCGCATGAACGAAGGGAGCGGAGCGGGAGACCCTGGTGGTGCTGGGACTTGTCAGAGGCTGGCGATAGGGAATCCAGACCTAGAGGAGCCATGGGCGGACAGGGAACAGGGGGTGGGGGAAGGGGAGAGTACAAAGGCCCTGCCACAGGACGGGGGATGTGGATTTAAGAGAAAAAGCCTGAGATGAAGCAAGTGAAGGTGTAAGCAGCTCGGGGCAAGGACACAGGGCCCTGTCCTCACAACTCACGGCAACATGAGACTGCGCAGAGTTAAATGGGAACCGTGTGGGGAAAGAGAGAGAGAGCACATCATGACAAAAGGAGAGAGGGTCATGTGCCATGGGTCAGGAGGTACTCAGAACTCGAAAAAAAAAAAAAAAAGCCCAGTGGGCAGAGTCCACTCACCCTGGACACTGTGTCGGGCGCTGCATCGTCACTGAAGTTGGGTGGTGGGGAGGGTCAAACACCGTCGGGTGGCTGAGGAGAGCAGTCACCCATCAAAAGGCAAAAATTCAACACATCAAACAACAGACCCAGGCCCACATCCCCACTGGACACTAGAGTCGGCCTGTTCTGGGGACTCTGCCTTCATCTGCCCCTCACACTTCAGAGGATCCCAAGGTGCCAACCGTTCATCTAGCCAGCTGTCATGCTGGTCTTGCTGCTCAACGAAAACCCACTAGGCACAGAGGAGAAGTGGTCCCACCATCCGCAGGTGCCTCTCTGTGAGCAGTGATGCACTAGCACCCCCTGGGGTGCTCCAAGCCCAAGGGATACAAACAAGCACCACAAGTGGTAAATGCTTCAAGGTCATTAGCAACAAGGAGCTGCGGGAGGAGTCACTGTGGGAGTCACCTGGGGGAAACAGATGACCCCGAGTCCCAGCAGGTGGCATGGGGACAGACACCTCTCATGAGAAGAGAACAGCACACAACAGGCTTTCACAGTATGTGCGATGAGAAGTCCACACAGCCTGCCTGGATAAAGTTCAAGGACACACAGGGTGTGGAGGAGGAGATTACACAAGAGGAATCTCACCCAATCCCTCGAACTTCGTGAGGAGCCAGGGTCCTCAACAGCCTCTGCCTAGAACACAATGGATTACATACGTAGTTTACATAATAGCTATGACGGAACTCCTTCCTCTCCTGTTTTAGAAAAGCACAGGAGTCAGACCGACCATTTCCCTGCTTCTGTAAGGGCCATCGCACACCAACTCAGTCCTTCTGCTTTGAAACTGACCGTTACGGAGTCTTTGTGTGAGTTCTAGCATAAACGCACTACTGGAACTCATGTATGGAAGCCTCACACCCACAGTAGATCCTGCAGCCCAGGAGACTGCCACAGGGAATAGGGACCAGCCACAGGCACAGGGACAGCAATACACGCTGATTTCAAAGCTGGGAGGACAGAGGAGGCACACCAACCGATGCCAGGGTGCGGGCTGAAGCTGCAGCAGGTCCCCGCTGGGACAGTTTGGGCATGAAGGACGGATCCCCCAGGCGACACGAGTGCTGCCCTCTCCTGGGATTGTTTCCAGCTGGAAAGAGCCGCCTCATCCAAGCCCATGCCCCCTTCCTGGGAACGATGTGCCTCCAGCACCTAGGTGTGGGAGTAGGAGGCCTAGCCCCTCACCACATAGCAAGGTATCTCTGCCTGGGGCAGCCGAGGCCTCTCCAGAAACTGCCTCACCAGGCACTGCACTGCCGGTCACTGAGCCTGGCTTGGTGACCATGCAGGCCAGCTCTGTGGGGGCGGGGCCTCTGCTAACACCGTTTTGAGGCCCAGCCTTCCTCTGCCCAATCTGACCTCCTTCTCCTCCCTTCAACTGGTATTGATCCCCGGAGCACTTCCTAATAAATACCCCCCGCACTCATCTCCAGGGCAGAGAGTGTATCCCAAAGAAGCCAATGGGCAACATGCACTGCCTGGCTGCGCGGCCCAGGCAGAAAGGGAGGTGTGCTGGGGAAGCAACAGAGCTGCACCGCGGATGTGCTCACTTTCAAGTGCCCGTGGGACATGCAAATGGAGACAGCCTGCAAGCAGCAGGATCAATATAGCTGGGCCCAGGGTAGAATCTGGGCTGGAAACAAACAGGGCATGATTGAAACCCAAAAAGCAGAGGCTGGACGGGAGAGTAAGTAAGAGTAAAAGCACATGACGGACAGGAGAGGCCAGGAGAAGGAAGCCTGAGGCGCGGGCAGAGATACCGCACGAGGCCACGGGCGCACAGAGCAAGCTGCGTCTCTGGCTGCAAAAGTAAGACCCAAGTTGCTGCTGCAGGGACTATAACTAGGGGGGCACAGCAGGGTCCTCGGGGTTCTGGTCAGACTTCCCATCTGGCTGCCACTTACAGGAGCGGTCACTTGGTGAAAATTCGCCGAGGGACATTGTTATGAATCGTGCACCTCTGGGTATAAATGTAATGCTTGGACGTTTCTATTCTATACGGCGTAGGCTATGGGAAGGGGAGCCCATGCCGGAGACCGAGAGGCAGAGGGGAGCCACGGAGTGGTGAGAGGGCCCAGGGAGGACAGCAGGGGCAGCACGGGGAGCCGAGGACACAGAGGAGCACGGTGCCTTCTAAGCAGCAGACCGGGAAGCGCCACCACGTAAACCTAAGCGCGGGGTCCCTGCGGGCTGGCACGAAGGGGGCTCTCGTTCACTGAGTCCACTCACCTTGATCTGACAAGAAGTCCAGCATGGTCTGCAACAGGAAGGACAAGTGCCTGACAGAAAGAGCAGGATTCCCCATTCTTCGGGAGGCGTAGACCAATTCGTGAAGCAAACGCATCTGGACAGCAGCCCAGCCGCGGTGCGTGCCTGTGGGGGAAGTCACAAAGCGTCCTCAGAGGGTGCCAGGAGGGCGCGTCAGACACAGACTCGAGCCTTCCTCGGAAATACGTTTAATGGTATCTGTAAAACTTGTGATTTAAAGACAAATGCTTCAACTACCAAACCCAATGGGCAAGAAAAAACACTTCCTGTGTTTAACTTAGCCCAGAAAGAACTTGTGCTGTGTTTTTTTCATACGGTAAAAAGACATGTTTTATGGAACATGTTTTCTCTTCTGCAAAGACACAATTTAAAAATAACCACTTTGAGATTATAATAAGATTATAACCAAAAATTGTTTCCAGGGGCATGTATTTGAGTTACAGATACACAATTATTTTTTCAAAAAATAATTGGTATTTGATGGGCCTTCATGTGCTTTTTTAATTTAACGTATAAGAAAAGCTTGTAACAGCAGATAGTTAAATTAGGAAAAAGGTTACCAATGGACTTTTGCGGCTGCTCCCTCCAAAACAAATTAGCATGGTTGAAATTTAAGGGTGGGGGGTGTTGACTGCACAGTCATTGAAAAATACCTCTTTAAGACCATTGAACCTAGGGGCGCCTGGGTGGCTCAGTCGGTTAAGCATCTGCCTTCAGCTCAGGTCACGATCCTCAGATCCTGGGATTGAGCCCTCACCCTCAGTCGGGCTCCCTGCTCAGTGGGGAGCCGGCTTCTCCCTCTCCTTCTGCCCCCTTCCCCTGCTTGTACTGTCTTTCCCTCTAACAAATAAGATCTTTTCTTTTTTAAAGACCTCAGAATCTTAGAGTTATTTATTCCATCTCCTTCCTGGCAACAATGACTACTTTTAAATATTCTCTACCTTGAAAACCTTCATGAAGGAGACCCCATAATGGATTCAAACACAAACAGGTTACAGTACAGTGTTGTGTGTCCGGGACCTTATGGGCTGTACAGAAAAAGATGAAGACTCCAACCACGGGACTCCTCCTGCCCCAGGCCTACTAAGTTGCTCTCCCACTGCCCTGCACTACACGGCTGGCCAGCTCTTTCATGTACTTCTGCTACATCGTGCACAAATTCTGACCCACAGGCATTACCCAGCAGGTACAGTGAGGCCCCTGCAAGATCGTGTATTTCTTCCTTCCACCAATCCTCAATTTCCTTCACAGCCAGGAAAGCCTGGTAAAACATGATGCTCCTATTTTCAGACATCAAACTTAAGTATGTAAGGTAAAATGACATGATTTCTGAGATTTGCCCTAAGATCCTTCAACAAAGAATAAACTTAAGAAAAAGAGATAAAGGGATGCCTGGGTGGCTCTGCCTTTGGCCCAGAGCGTGATCCTAGGTCCGGGTATCAAGTCCAGCATCGGGCTCCCTTTGAGGAACCTGCTTCTCCTTCTGTCTCTGCCTCGCTCTGTGTGTCACTCATAAATAAATAAATAAAATATTTTTAAAAAAAGAAAGAAAAGATAAAAATAAGGCACATGTTACAAAGTCTTGATAATCAGTTACTGTGGGTGATGGGCTCATTGTACTATTCTCTTTAATTTATATTTATTTAAATTGCTTCATAATAACTTTTTAAATTGGAATTCTTAGAGGTGACCAAACCTACACACACACCAAAAAACTACCTGATATCCTAGAACCTATCTATCTTACAAAAACCTTTAGGGACATAAAATAGCAGTACTTACCATATGACAGGAAAGGACAGAAAGCCAAGTCTCTGCAATATTTCCTCATTATCAAAAGAAGCTAAGACCAAATGCCAAAGTGAAGTAAGAGATTTTTAAAAGGATTAAGAAGCTAAAATCAACTTCATGACTAACCAAGTCATAAATTTTAAATAATCCAACTAATAACACTACAGTATCAAGAAGGTTTTCTCACTTAAAAATTGGGCAAATAACACCATGTTGCTTTTTTCTAATACATGATGACACAGTTCCTACCACAGGCAATTGTAAGACTGAGTAAAAATTTCCTTAATGCTAAATAGCGTACAAGTCACAATTTCTATGTTCCTCCAATAAAATCTGACTCTTTTTATTCATAAGCCAGATTTGCAACATATGACCAAGTGATAAATTTTCCACACTCTTGCATTCAAAATGTTACTGACTTGAGAGTTTATTACAACTAGTACCTTAAAGCAAATCCACCTGCCATCCCAGCCTCTCATAAGTGCTCCTGGGGAAGACTGAATCCCTCACTCAGGAAAAGGCTGATCTCCATACACAGCATATTCCTAGATCTTCATATAAGCAACACAAAGAAGATTAAAGTGATAACAACCAGCCCATTAAGCTGGCAAATACACACAGTTCACATTTGTTTGCTTGCCCTGACCTTCTGTAACCAGCTAGCAAAAATGTTCATTTTGAGAAATAGAAATATATTTCAGATCCTGAGACTACAGATAATTTGCTTTATTCACAGGTCCAGGGTTTGAGTACATTTCTATTAAATTCTGAAAAACATTTGAAGTGGTCCAGAGCAACAGTGGAGATGGAGTTTAAAGTGATTTTTATTTCCTGTTAAAAACATAGCCAGCCAACATTTATCATTTCTACTTTTTCTGAGTTCACTTCCATACCTTTATCATTTTTACTTTATTTGATCTCACTTCCATAGTTTCTCTCAACCTCTTCCCCAAAAAGATGGCAAATGTCCCCTCCCAAAAAAGAAGGCTAAGTAAAAAGTACCAAATCACTTGGGGAGATGTGCTTATTTGCTTTATTTTTCAAAAGAAACATTTTAGAAGACAAAATCAGAGAGGGAGACAAACCATAAGAGACTCTGAACTCTAGGACACAAACTGAGGGTTGCTGGAAGGGGGTGGGAGGATGGGTAACTGGGTGATGGGAGGGCATGTGATGTAATGAGCATTGAAAGTTGTATGCAACTGATGAATCACTGAACGCTACCTCTGAAACTAATAATACAGTATATGGTAATTAGCTGAATTTAAATTAAAAAAAAAAACATTTTGTTCATCTGATTTAAAAATTAAGACCAAGAAATCCTTTTCAACAACTGGCAGCCCACACATGAGGCTGTGGCTGCTCATTAGGCTTTGGTCCTATGGGACACGTATCTCCTGGGACATTGGCCATGCACCACACAGGGGCCACGGTGATGGTCAGAGGCTCTGCTCTCACAGGCACACAGGATAGTGTGGGAGGCAGGTGTTAAATCATCATCCCAACTGATTTTTTTTTTTTTTTAAGCAGGCTCCACATCCAGCACAAAGCCCAATGTGGGGCTTGATCTCACGAATCCGAGACCATGACGTGAGCCAGGATTGAAAGTCAGACACTTAACTGACTGAGCCATCCAGGTGCCCCAACCTGAGCTGATTTTTAAATGCGCTTGCAGATTATGGGATGCCATATGGAAGAACAACAGGATTCGATGAAAAAGGAAAAATAAGGGGTGCCTGGGTGGCTCCGTCAGTTTAGCGTCCAACTTGTGGTTTTGGCTCAGGTCACAATCTCAGGGTTGTGAGATTGAGCCCCATGATGTGTTCCGTGCTGGCTGTGGGGCCTGCTTGGGATTCTTTCTCCCCCTCCCTCTGCCTCTCTACCCCCACCCCACCCTTGCTCACACATCTGCTGTCTTCTCTCTCTCTCACAAATAAATAAACCTTAAAAAAAAAAAAGGAGAAATAAAAAGACTCTACATAGGCTGAGGGGCCACAGGGGACCTCTGCATAAGTGACATCCAGCCAAGACCTTAAGGACGGCTGGCAGCTACACAGTGAGCAGCAGGGAAGAGCATCCCGGAAGGAAGCCTCCAACTCTGAACTCTCAGGACACATCAGACAACTCCTGGGGTGACCTGCATAAAGCCCAGGCAGTCTGCTTTCCCTCCAGAGGCAGTGTGGAGTTACATTCGCAGGACACCAAAAAAAGGTACCTGAGAGTAAGTGGGACCTTGCCTCCAGCCTCCCTGAAGCACAGTGAAGGGATTCCATTCCCAGCACAGCTAGAAACCTTTACCCTTTATCCTCTCTCTACAGAGCAATCGTGTAAATGCTCTAAAAACTATACCTTCCTCCTAAACACTAACCTCCCCCCATGAAAAAGCTCTCTGGAAGGTGGCCTAAGTGAGCTCATCCCCACCTTCACAGCTCTGACGTCTCTGCCACCAACAACACTGAGCCGTTTGAATGTAAATCCCACAAAGTCTATGGCTGGTCCAGTTATTTCTGCCTTTTTTAAGATTTTATTTATTTATTCAAGAACGACACAGAGAGAGAGAGGCAGAGACACGGGCAGAGGAAGAACCAGGCTCCCCATAGGGAGCCCGACATGGGACTCAATCCCCAAAATGGGATCACGCCCTGAGCCCAAGGCAGGCACTCAACCGCTGAGCAACCCAAGTATCCCCAGTTATTTCTACCCTTAATGCCAATTACCACTACCAGGGGCAGGAAAGGGACTGGCCAAAAGAATGCCAGCCCCCAAGCAAAGCAGCACTACTTTTCATTATAATTGTATTATCGTTAAGTACCCAAGGGCAGGATGGGGCTTAGTCATCTTTGAACCCTCCTGCCAACCATCGTGCCTAACCAGGAGAGCAAGTGCTCAAACAACCCACAGGGAACAGGGTCCAAGCGACATTTTTAGTTCCAACAATGAGACTTTCGGTACCTTTGCTGAAGTCTTTGGGATCCAGTGACAGACTGTAGCCGGGAAGTGTCTCCAGGAGGAGCTTGTAGCAAGCTCTCCACCCAGGCTCCGCGATGCTCGGGGCCACACACTGCATAGCGGCCACACGCTTGAAGAACGCAGACTTTCGATGGAAGCCAATCAGCTCATAGAGCTCAGAGAGGATGCTGTACCGCTGAATTTTTTCTTCCTCTGAAAGCTGAAGCACAGACAAGAAGTAAAGTTTTTGAGAAAGGAAACACATAAAAAAGCTTTTTCACAAAACAAAGACATGATGAAACATTGGGGAAAGGCCGGGCCTGGACAGTGCACAGTGATGACACTCCCCAGAAAAGCATGGAAGCAGTGTGATGTGCAAGGCCCAAAGGCTTTGAGGTCCACTTCTTCGAGGTCATCCTGTCCTTTCTCCTTTGTGGGCTGGTATGACCAGAGCACAGTCCAGAGCCTGCCATCCAGCTGGGATATGCTGGGAAACCCTTCAGTACCATACCCACGAGCCCAGAGCCTCCCTGGCACACCAGTCTGCCCCTTGACTCTAGATCCCACTGCCTCCCTGTGCGCCAGCCAAATGCAACAACCCTGATGAGTGTTGTATTCCCATTCCGTCAACACGAGTTCATCGAATGCCTTCTCTGCAGCCGCCACTCCTGGGGCTGGGCACACACAGCAAGGAATGAAACAGGGAAAGACCCCTGCCCTCAGGGAAGACAATGATGAGGAAGTGACCGAAGTGTGGCTCTGAGCACGATGAAACAGAAATGAGACGAGGACTAAGCAGGAGTCGGCCAGGCAAGGACATTCCAGGCAGGATAAGCCAAGTAGCAGACAGGTGCCCATGTCTTCCCACTACAGCACCCTGCTCGCCGCCCCTCCCAGACGCTGTGAGTGTGTGAGTGGCCTCTACTGTCCCTAAATCCTCACAGCCTTTCTGATTCCACCACGTTATTTCCTCCTTCTCCCAGTTGTTTATTTCACAAACTGGGTTGTTTGTGTTCATGTTCCTTCTCCGCCCCCCACCCAGCCCGCAGGACGACCACACGTTTTCTAAAGTGGAAGCATCATTTTTTGTATTAATTTTTTTATTTTTAATTGAAGTTAGTTGACATATATTAGTGCATTTTCAGTGCATACAACACAGTGGGTTAACAATTACAAACATTATCAAATGCTCACCATAAGTGTAGTTACCATCTCTCACCACATAGTTACTATATTACTGACTATATTCCCTATGCTATGTTGTTTATTCCTGTAACTTATTTATTTTATAACTGGAAGTCCATACCTCTTCATCCCCCTCACATATTTCACCCATCCCCCCTCTGACGACCACTAGTTTATTCTCTGAATTTGAGTCTGTTTCTCTCATTATTATTGTTTACTCATTTGCTTTGCTTCTTCTATTCCACAAATGAGCGAGATCATACGATATTTGTCTCTGACTTATTTCACTCAGGATTATACCCTCTAGGTCCATCTACATCATTGCAAATGGCAAGATCTCATTCTTTTTATGGCTGAGTAATATACCAGTGTGTGTGTGTGTGTGTGTGTGTGTGTGTGTGTCTATGGACAGATACTTGGGCTACTTCCAAGCAGTAGTTGGCTTCATAAATAACGCTGCAATAAACATAGGGGTGCATATATCTTTTCAAATTAGTGTTTTCACTTTCTTCGTTTAAATATCCACAAGTAGAATTACTGCATGGTGTGGTAGCTCTATTTTTAACTTTTTGAGGAATCTCCATGATGTTTCCCATAGTGGCTGCCCCAGTTTCCATTCCCACCAACAGTGCATGAGGCTTCCTTTTTTTCCACATCCTTGCCAACCTTTTTGGTGTTTTTGACAACAGCCATTCTGACAGGTATGAGGTGGTATCTCATCACGTTTTTATTTTGTATTTCCTTGATGAGCAGTGACGTTGAACACTTTTCCATGTGTCTCTTGGCCATCTGTACCTCTTTGGAAAAACGTCTATTTAGGTCCTCCACCCATTTTTCAATTAAGTTGTTTGAGTTTTATGAATTCTTTACGTTTTGCACATTAATCCATTACTGGCTATATCATTTATAAATATCTCCTCCCATTCACTGGGTAGCCTTTTTGTTTTCTTCATGGTTTCTTTTGCTCTGCAAAACCTTTTATTTTGGTATAATCACAATAGTTTGTTTTGCTTCTCTTGCCTGGGGAGACAGATCCAAGCAAGTGTTGTACATCGCTCTGGGTAGTATGGACATTTTAACAGTATTAATTCTTCCAATCCATGGGCATGGAGTATCTCCATTTATTTGTGTCACCTTCAATTTCATTCATCAGTGTGCTAATAGTTTTCAGAGTACAGGTCTTTCACCTCCTTGGTTAAGTTTATTTCTAAGTATTCTATTCTTCTGATGCAATTGTAAATGGGGTTATTTCAACTTTATTTCTGTTATTTCTTTATTAGTGAATAGATATACAACAGATTTCTATATATTGACTCTATAGCCCACAACGTTACTGAATTCAGTTATTTATTCTAATAGTTTTTTGGTGGCATTTCTAGGGTTTTCTCTATTTAGTATCAAATCACCTGCAAATAGAGACAATTTTACTCTTCCGTACAAATGTGGATGCCTTTTATTTCTTTTTCTTGTCTGATTGCTGCAGCTAGAACTTCTAGTATTATGTTGAATAAAGTAGCAACAATGGACATCTTTGTCTTGTTCCTGATCTTAGAGGAAAAGCTTTCAGCTTTTCACCATTATGATGTTGGCTGGAGATGTATCACATATGGCCTTAATTATGAAGTACATTCTCTCTATAGTCTAAAGTGGAAGCATCACTTTACACTCACACCAGTAATGTATGAGAATTACTGTTGCTCCATGTGCTCACCAACATTTGGTGTTATCAGTCATTTCTATTTTAGCCATTCTGGTGGCTTTAATTTGCATTTACTTGATAACTAATGATGTCAAATGTTTTTTCATATGATTAGTGGCCACTGCTATATCTTCCATTATAAAGCATTTGTTCAAATTTTCTGATCATTTCTTAAGTTAGTCATTTGTCTATGTCATAGGAGTTCTTAATATATTCTGAATGTCATCTTTTCCCAGTCTGCTGCCCATTTATTTTCCAAAAGGAGTCTTGTAATAGGCAGAATTGTGAATGAGTTCAATTTACCAATTTATCAATTGTACAGTAGCTCAATTTATTTTTCATTTATGGTTAACACCTCTGTGCCCTTGCCTAAGAGACTTATGTTTACCCCAAAACCCCAAACATATCTCCTATGTTTTTTTCTAGAAGCTTTATGCTTAGGTCTAGGATCCATGCATATGCAAGTTTGAAAAGGACCCAGTCTTTGCTCTCTTCATACAGTACCAGCTGCAGAGAGATTCCAGTGTAGTGAGATGCAGCCATGAACAAGGACTAAGGAGGTCTACGCAGGAGAGACAGGAATACTTAATGCTTTTATCACATGTCTGGAAACTCCCAGAACTTCAGCTATCCCTTTTGGTTTAAAATATGGAAAAAGATATTTGGGAAGGTAAAAATATTAGTCATCATAGCTAGTACCCTCAATGAGGCCACCATCTAAAATAAAGATCACAAGCTGTGGCCTCCAATCCATCAGAGTCCCCACTGATTCTTTCATGGACACTATTAAAGATGAAAGACTGGAATATCCTTATCAGTAATATACTCTTTCATTCTTCTTATATCATTTCAACATAATGAGAAACCAAGTGATAAACACTACATTATAAGTGGAAGTGCAATCACTCCAAGCCCCAGAAAAGATTCTTAATGGAAAAATCTTGGGCACAACTGCTTCAGAGCCCCAGGAAAACACTTAACTGAAAAGCTCCTCATCGGCCTTGGACCCTGTGAGCCTCAGGACAAAGCCACATCAGCTCACCATAGACATCCAAGCCTAAGAATCTGGAGACTATACAAGAGTCCCAGGCAAAATTTTGGGTCAATCCTCACAAAAATTTGAAATGAAATCAAATTCCCAAACTCATTTCCAATCTACTGCTCTTTTAGGGAGTATTAATCAGCACATCTTTGTTCTAATTTTTCAGTAGACTGCACAGCCATGAAGGCTGAGCCCACCAGGGCCCAGATATCTACATGAAGCTCTAGTGGAAAGTAACTCAAAGACTACTCAAGACAAGTAGGTTTACTCTAAAGATGGACTCTGAGGAATTCAAATGTGAATTCACCATTCCTTTTCTTTTTTTTTTTTAATTTTTATTTATTTATGATAGTCACAGAGAGAGAGAGAGGCAGAGACATAGGCAGAGGGAGAAGCAGGCTCCATGCACCGGGAGCCTGACGTGGGATTCGATCCCGGGTCTCCAGGATCGCGCCCTGGGCCAAAGGCAGGCGCTAAACCGCTGCGCCACGCAGGGATCCCCACCATTCCTTTTCTAACTGGAAAGTAAGTTTATACCTATTTTATTCACACCACTACAAAGAAAGCACTAATATTATCAAGAAACTTGGAGCTATGAAGAGTCTCCTGGCTATCAAGAAGGACAGTACAGACACAGGAACCAGAAAGACCCAAATGCCATTCTCAAATCTGCACATTACTAGCTTTGGCACTTTCCTTATTAATGGGGATAATAAAATCTAATCATGATTGTCAGAAAGACTAAATGAAATAATGTGAACAGCCAGCATAGCTTAAAGCTCCCGATGGGTGTTCAAGAAATGGGAAATACCATTGTTAATTAATGCCTTTGAGGTCACTGGTATTAATCCAAACTTAGCCAGCCAGATATGCTCCCAAAAATGCTTCAACAGCCTTTAGTCATCTCAAACATGAACACCTCCAGTGACCTAAAGAACAAGGCTGTGGCAATTCCTGTGAGCTGGCCTGGTGATGGCACACCAGCAATGACTGTGAAATAGCAAGGCAGAAAACTGCGGAGATCGTACATCCTCAAGTGTGGAAAACACATTCTGTTTCTACCCACATTTATTTCTAGCCGTAATTATACAGAGAGAAAATATATATTCAAAATTACACAAATTTCCATATATGTATGTCAAAACAGTTTAGAAAGGAAAGAAAGTAACTCTCTTCCCTACATCCCAAAGCAGGATTACAAGGTTTGTACCAAGGACCTGTCTTTAAAAAGCATCTGTTAAAGTAACTGGATCTTTCTTTAGCTTTTATCATTCAAAGGGAAAGGATCGAAACAAAACAAAGTTACATAAGATCTGGCCCTCGATGGTTGACAAGGTCATGAGAAGACAGACAAGTCAATAAGCAATCACTCTGCTGAGTTCCCAGCACCATTTGAAGACGAGTGGAGGGATGGATGACATAGGGATAGCTGTGCCCACACTCTTAGGCACATACCTAAAAGGCTCCTAGAGCCTAGGTGTACAGACCATGTGCTCAACACCTTGACAAACATTAAAGAGAGATGAAACTTTATGAACAATCAACACCCTCAGTAAGTATACTACCCAAAAGTGGCAAAGTCAAAGCCTGACTTCTGCTCACCCTGGTTCCCTCGGATTCATTCTTATGATCTTAGAAACCAATTTCTCAGGCCTCAAGAAGTCCTGCCTACTTTTACAATCTTTAGGTTTAGTGATCAAGCAAGCTTAGGTATACTTTGATGACTGCAAAAACTTTATGAGTACATCTTTCTTAGCATTTTTTTAATTCTTTTTTTTTTTTAGATTTTTATTTATTTATTCATGATAGACACAGAAAGAAGGCAGAGACACAGGCAGAGGGAGAAGCAGGCTCCCTGTGGGGAACCCAATGTAGGACTCGATTCTGGAACTCTGGGATCATGCCCTGAGCTAAAGGCATCTAGATGCTCAACCGCTGAGCCACCCAGGCGTCCCTCGTTTTTTTAATTCTAAAAAGTCCTAAGTTTTTTAAGTGTATTCTCCACAAAATCTATTCCCTCCAATGAAAACTCATGGAGCCTGAAACTAAAAGCCAATTAAAAGATCATACGCAACCAAACTATCACCCACCCATCATCATTTTCTTCATATCCTCTCCTGCCTGACTGTAATAAACACCTCCTTCCACCAAGCTCACAAAACAGATTTGTCTCCTCAAATAGAATAAAAGCTCCATAAAAGAGGAGAGTATTCCATGTTCACCTCTGAATTCCTAATATACAGTATTATCAATGTATATAATTATGAACATGGCTCTTTCCTTTAAAAAATCTTTTTGGATATATTTTTTTTAAGATTTTATTTATTCATTTGAGAGAGAGAGCACAAGCAGGGGGTAGGTGGGAAAGGAGAAGCAGACTCCCCACTGAGCAGGGAGGCCAATGTGGGGCTCAATCCCAGTACCTGGAGATCATGACCTGAGCAGATAGTTAACCGTTTGAGCCACTCAGATGCCCCCTCTTTAGATATTTAAATGAGACCTCCTGGGGAGAAAGGTGATGTTGGTAATGTTGAGGATCCAACATCCTGATTCAGAACCTTCTGAAGACCTTTTTGTATTGACTGTTCATTGATTCATTCAAAACACAATTTCTCATTCCAGGAGGATTTATGTATTTCTGCCAAGAGTTTGTGGTCATTCTCATGTGAGGATAACTTTAAATTAAATCCTCAGTTTGGGTTGCTTTTTTCCTTCCAAAAAGATTTAGTTTCCTTATTTTCTTGCTTTGAGGATTGGGAATTTTTTATTCCAATTCACCCTTCCATTGAACATGGCTTGGGGGAGTCTTGTCCTTACACATGGTTCTGCTATCCAATTCCCAAGTGGGGCAGACCGAAGGCTTACCTTGTATCCCTCCTATAGTTGAAACTGTGTTCCCAGAACCAGACAGTATTTGCTGGTGTCTGAGGCTCACTCACCTTCCAGGATTTGTGCTTTCTAGTAGTTTTGGCCCCTAGGATTTCCCCTTACTTTCTTGCTATATATTCTGAAAAACTGAGGTAAAAGGTTTTACCTTTTAATCAGCATTTTTAAGGAAAACATGCAAAGATCGTTTTTGAGAGTTGGTAGACTGTGATATTGCCAAAACAGAAAATACAATAGTTATCTTCTGGATTTATTTATTATTTGACTTTTTTTTCTACTAACAGACTTTTTTTTATTTAAATTTATTTTTTATTGGTGTTCAATTTGCCAACATATAGAATAACACCCAGTGCTCATCCCGTCAAGTGTCCACCTCAGTGCCCGTCACCCAGTCACCTCCACCCCCCCACCCACCTCCCCTTCCACCACCCCTAGTTCATTTCCCAGAGTTAGGAGTCTTTCATGTTCTAAACAGACATTTTTTAATTAAAAAAATAATTACGGGGGCACCTAGATGGCTCAGTCAATCAAATGCCTGCCTTGAGCTCAGGTCATAATCCTGGGGTCCTGGGATCAAGCCCTGCATTGGGCTCCCTGCTCGGTGGGGAGTCTGCTTCTCCATCTGTCTCTCCCTCTCTATTCCCCCTACTTATGCTCTCTCTCTCTCTCTCAAATAAATAAATAAAATCTTAAAAAATAATAATTATAATAATTAAGGCCCCCAGTAGACACATGAAAAGATGCTCAACATCACTACTCATCAGGGAAATGCAAATCAAAACAACAACATATCACCTCACACATGTCAGAATGGCTACAGACAAAAAGACATAAAATAACAGGTATTGGCCAGGATGTAGAGAAAAGGAACCTTCATCCACTGTTGGTGGGGATGTAAATTGGTGCAGCCACCGTGGAAGAGTACGGAGATTCCTCAAAAAATTAAAAATAGAAATACCACATGATCCAATAATTCTACTACTGGATATTTACCCAAAGAAAACAAAAACACTAATTTGAAAGACATATACAATTCTATGTTTATTGCGGCATCATCTACAATAGCCAAGATATGGAAGTAGGCCAAGCGTCCACTGATAGACAATGGATAAGGATAGGATACAGATAATGGATAGAAGGATACATACATACATGCACACACAATGGAATATTACAAAGCCATAAAGAAGGATTGTGTCATTACAACAACATGGATGGACCTATTATGCAAGTCAAACTGAGAAAGACAAATACCATATAATTTCACTCACATGTGAAATCTGAAAAAACAAATGAAAAACCAAAATAAGTAGAATCAGACCTATGAATACAGAGAACATGCTGATGGCTGCCAGAGGGGAAGAGAGTGGGGTGATGGGAAAAATGGGTGAAAGGGAGTGGGAAGTAGAGGTTCCCACGTAAGGTATGAGTAAGTCATGAGAATAAAAGGCACAGCAGAGGGAATGCAGTCAATGATACTGTGATAGTGATATATGGGGATAAATGGCAGCTA
The DNA here is from genome assembly GCF_905146905.1 of Nyctereutes procyonoides. Lineage (NCBI taxonomy): Eukaryota > Metazoa > Chordata > Mammalia > Carnivora > Canidae > Nyctereutes > Nyctereutes procyonoides. Next base: position 30,325,062 of record NW_026575159.1, read on the forward strand.
CACTTGTGGTGAGCAGAGCATAATGTATAAACTTGTCAAATCACTATGCTTTACACCTGAAACTAATGTAACATTGTGTCCACTACAGTCAAATTTTAAAAATTTTTAGAGAAAAATAAAATAATTAAGAGCCCAAATAGGATAGAGACTTACATAGGCATACAAAATTAAGAAAGGGGCAAACCCAAAAAATGAGAAAATAATCTACAAGGTTAATAAGATATATAGACTGGATGAAATCCGCAATTCTTGAAACACCTAATCTGAACATGACAGTGAGATAAGATGTCTCCCTTGTCAGGAAAATGGCTAACATAAAATAGAATCAATTAAATCAAAAACTGGAATTCCAAATTAGGCAAATTATAGAGCCTACCAACTCCACGGGCTTCCTTCCTGGAAAAAAGGCAGATTTGCTGGCTCTTAACTGTTGAACCTGACTCCAGGTGAGAACTGTACAAAGTGAGTGCTCAGTAAGTATCTAGTTAGTGAAATAAGTGATAAAGAAATATGGAGGCACCTGGGTGGCTCATTTGGTTAAATGCCTGACTCTTGGTTTCAGCTCAGGTCATGATCTCAGGGTCATGGGATCGAGCCCTGTGTCAGGCTCCACGTTCAGCACAAAGTCTCCTTGAGACTCTCTCTCCCTCTGTACTTCCCCCTGCTTGTGCACACACTCACTCTCTCTCTAAAATAAATAAAATATTTTTTTAAAAAAAGGATGAGTTTCAACAACAGAAATGGTAATACCGTTCACCTGTATTATAAAGTATGTCATCACTTTCAGTGATCAATATTGTGAGGTCCTCGGATATCAAGGATTTTATGACAATGCTCAGCTCAGGGACAGACCTCCTCAGTGAGCGCCACAGCTGTACAATCCAGCTGACCCATGACACTTCACTAAGATGCTCCTAAGGCACATCAACCTCCACCTGCACACAGCTGACCCATGGCCTTCCTCCCACAGCTGCCATCCTTCAGGGCTCCAGGCCACCTACAGCCACTTGCACACTCCAGACATGGAGCATCATGCTTGTACCTTCCACTTGCTCACAGCCTGTCTGTAATCAGTGACCAAGTCCCATTGGGTGTGCACACCCCAACAGCTGCTCACACACATTTACTCTGAGCCGGATGCCATGCTGTTCTCTGCAGACGTGTTATCTCACTGAAACTTCACAATAATCCTGAGAAGTCGGGGCATTAGCAGTTCAACTGATTAGAGAAATTCTGTCCCTTTAAGTAAGCCGTGCAGGTCATTTAGCCACTAAGTGGCAGACCTAGGATAAAGGCCCACTTGACGGTCAAAGCTCAAAGCCACCTCCTCTACATCATCCCATCACCTCCTGCCCAGCCTTTCACAGGTTTCCAAGCACTCCACATGCAGAAGAGTGATCCTTTACAGCACAGTACGCCCTTAAGAACCTCGATGGCTGTACACTGCTCTTAGGATAAAGCCTAAGGGAAACTGCACACAGTCTACAAAGCCTGCACAGTCTGTTTCCTGCCACCTCCTCGGGCATGCCTGCTTGCCCAGCCCTGGATGTCTCAGCCTCGAAGCAGCCATGCTCCCTCCCACCATAAGGTTTCCCACTTGCAATTCCCTTGGGCTAGAACTTGAATTCTGTTTTGGGTTGTTTTTTTTTTTTTAATAATAATAAATTTATTTTTTATTGGTGTTCAATTTGCCAACATACAGAATAACACCCAGTGCTCATCCCATCAAGTGCCCCCCTCACTGCCTGCCACCCACTCACCCCCACCCCCCTCCCTCCTCCCCTTCCACCACCCCTAGTTCCTTTCCCAGAGTTAGGAGTCTTCCATGTTCTGTCTCCCTTTCTGATACTTCCTACCCATTTCTTCTCCCTTCCCCTCTATTCCCTTTCACTATTATTTATATTCCCCAAATTAATGAGACCATATAATGTTTGTCATTCTCTGATTGACTTACTTCACTCAGCCTAATACCCTCCAGTTCCATCCACGTCGAAGCAAATGGTGGGTATTTGTCATTTCTAATGGCTGAGTAATATTCCATTGTATACATAGACCACATCTTCTTTATCCATTCGGGTTGGTTTTTTTTTTTTTTAAAGATTTAATTTTTTGACAGAGAGCACAAAGTAGTGTCATAGGGAGGAAGAGAAGCAGACTCCCTGCTGAGCAGGGAGCCTGACATGGGGCTCGATCCCAAGATCTGGAGATCATGACCTGAGCCAAAGGCAGATGCTCAACTGCTGAGCCACTCAGGTGCCCCTAGAATTTGAATTTTGTAGAACCCTGGGCTCCCATGCAGGCATATGACACCATGTAAATCTCCAACAGTGGATTCCACTACCACCCTCTTCAATGTGGATCCAACACCAACTCTCAGAATATGCTTTCAGGGACACCTGGGTGGCTCTGTGATTGAGCGTCTGCCTTTGGCTCAGGGCATGATCCTGGAGCCCCAGGATCAAACCCGGCATCAGGCTCCCCACAGGAAGCTTGCTTCTCCCTCTGCTGAGGTCTCTGCCTCTCGCTCTCTGTCTCTCATGAATAAATAAAATCTTAAAAAAAAAAAAAAAGAAATATGTTTTCATAGGATGAACCTAAATCTTGATCCTTATGAGTTCCATTCATTAAGACTTCATCAGTGCTTGTGGCTCTGTTTCAACAGATGACTGGCGAAGTATTTTGAAAGCTCCCTGTAGCAGGTCGTGATAAGCATGCTAGACAATGCCAAGAGCTGGCTGTGGTTACAACTGCAGCCAACCAACACGACCATGGGCGACAGTTCCCTGCTTCTCACAAGGGCTGCTCCATCACTTACAGTTGTAGCTATTTAATAAACACACGTGCTAATGAGTCAGGCTCCTTAAACATGACCCTCTTCAAAGATTCATATGAATTAGGCTTCAAGTACAGCACTCATATTAGAAATTTAATTTGAAACTGACAGCCCTAGCTACGCTACGCATCTGACCTAAAGCATCTGACTGAATATACCCAAGGCGGGGGGGTGGTAAAGAAATAAAGATGAATCCTTCCTGAATAAGCTCCCAGTATCATCCATAGTGCCCCCTCCAATTTCTCGCATTCACGTATGTGTTCAGGTAGCATAATCTGAATCAGGGTTTCTTGTTTATAAAATGGGAGGACAGGGGATCGCTGGGTGGCTCAGCAGTTTAGCGCCTGCCTTTGGCCTGGGGCATGATCCTGGAGTCCCAGGAATGAGTCCCACGTAGAGCTCCCTGCATGGAGCCTGCTTCTCCCTCTGCTTGTGTCTCTGCCTCTCTCTGTGTGTCTTTCATGAATAAATAAAAAATCTTAAAAAAAAAAGAAAAAATGGGGAGGACAGACACTGTTGTGAATAGATTCATTTAACAAACAGAGATCTGGCATTTACTATGAATAAGATCTTAGGAATACACAGATACATGATACACAGTCCTGCCCTCAAGAAGCCCAGCCTTGCTTTTTCGTTTACAATTTACAGCATTAGAAAAAATAAAAGAATGATGGGGCAGTTGGGCCTTCAGCTCGGGTCGTGATCCAGGGTCCCACTAGAGCAGGAAGCATCTGCTCTGTCTCGGACGTCCCCGTGCTGTTAGCCCTCCCCACCCCTCAATGCACGGGGCTCCCACAGAGGACTGGCCAGACCCCACGGCTTCACGGGCAGCTCCCCACCCAAGGCCCATCTGCTCGTGTCCCTGCAGCAATGACTCCTCACCACCCGATTTCCTTCCTGCTCCCCACAAAACCCCTCTCCTAAATACAAGGCCACGCCCGTATCTCGTTCAAGCAGACATATGTTCCCTCTCTCCTCTTCCTTCTCAGGAAGGAACTCGGCTCTCCTCCCTCCCCATGCACCTGTTTCTTTCTCCGTGAGAACTCTGAACTCCCCGCACGCCATCCTGCAAGCCCGCTGCCCTGCTGCCACGTTGTCTTACCTCGGCTGTATCTTTACACTGCCCCCCTCGCGTCAAAAGCCTTTCCTGAATCTCCCCATGTCTCTGATTCTGAGCTTAATCTGACATAAAGTTCTGAGGTTACAATTATCATGTGCATATCTACCAGCTTTTGCCGGGTTTCCTTAGCAACAGCTTCATTAAGGAACCACAGCAAGAAGTTTAAAGAGGCTATTTTCCCATGTGAATGGAGTGGCCTGCACAAAATTTAAATGGCTCTGACGAGAAAATTAACCAGAGACAAAGAGGTCATCGATTCTAGTCAAGAGAATCATGAGCCAAAATGTTTTTAAATGGCCCAGAACAGTCCCTGGCGACTAGGTCTGCAACAGGCAGAGGCTCCAGGATGAGCACACATGACTCGTCCGACAGTGTGTTCTCCTACCTGCTAAGGTGTGTGGCTTGTTCCACCGGGACAAGGTCTTAAATTTCTTATGACCACCCTCTCTTGTTGTCACCTACCATTTCCTACTAATTAAAAAATTAGGGCAGCGTGAGTGGCTCAGCAGTTTAGTGCCGCCTTCAGCCCAGGGCGTGATCTTGGAGACCCGGGATCCAGTCCCACCTCGGGCTCCCTGCATGGAGCCTGCTTCTCCCTCTGTCTGTGTCTCGGCCTCTCTCTGTGTGTGTTTCTCATGAATAAATAAATAAACTTAAAAAAATTAATTTCAGTCACTTGGATTGTTTGAGAAAAGCTCTGTGATGCAGTTCACAGACCACGGACTGGAGAGTCACAACCAGCTAGGTTTAAATACCAGTGGTGGTGTTTACAACATAATCCTGGGGACGCAGCAAACTCCCATCTGCAACATGCTCTTCTCTGCAACTGGCTACAATGAACTACTTGGCCAACTTTCTATGAGGACATGTTCAACATCTGTCTACACCCACAGATTAAGTTAAGTGACTGCAACAAGCTGGCTGCTTCATTAGTTGTAAGTAAAATCAATGAGTTTCAGTCTACCTGATAACGGAGATGCTCTGCCTTCTTGTCCTTGCCTAGTTTAACGCCACTAGAGCAGCCCGATGAGAACATTCCCCAGCTCTGTGATCAAGCGTGTCTTCTTCTTCTGCAGAACTGATCACGGCTGGTAATAATTCATTTTATGTATGTCTATTTAGTCCCTGCTTCCCCCCTAGACTTTAAGCTCAAGCAGTACATTAGGCACAGCCATGCCTGTTCAACCTCTGAGCATCCTAGGGCTAGCACCCAGCTAACACAGCACCCGGCCTCTGCTAGGGAACACAGCATGAGGGAAAGCATCAACAAGCATGCTTTCCAGAGGCCCTTTCACCTCTGAAACTGTGATCCGACTGTGCACACACTACATACGGCTTCTCTAGCCTGAGGTTCCTGCTCTGTGAACAGGAGTTCACAAATCTTAGTACCAATGGGGCAGACACACATACTGAACATATGCTATGTGCCGAGCAGTGTGGTAAGCACTTTACATGTATTCAGATATTATTTACACTTAAAACAAATCCAGGAAGGAGTGAACATTATCATCCCCATCTCACAGATTCACAAATAGGCTACAGGAGGCTACGCATTAGTCCAGGGTCACATGGCAAGGAAACAAAGGAAACCCAAGTCTCGGACACCAGAACTGCTCCTTCTCTTATTCCTACCTCACCGCTGGCCTGTGATACCAACACGTCCAATACACAAATTCACAGACAGTTATTAAATGAAACGTGCACTGCCATTCACTATGTGAGATAACTATGGTAAAGCACTTTCATAAACTTAAAAGACAGGTCAATCCCTGTCCCTGCCCACAAACAAAAGGAATTCTGCAGGAGCCCTACCCAGTACCACAAGATCCAAGGATGTTTTTTACCCATTTTTATGTTTGCACAGGGCTTCTTAAAGTAGAAAATACCTGCAAGAACCACATTCCTCCTTTCAAAACTTACACGGTAGCCAAAGTCTGCCGGGAATCAATACAACTCATCAATTTTACAATGAAAGATACCTGACCAAGAACCAAAAGCTCATCCTATTTCAGAAAAACCAGACACCCTTTTTTTTATTGTTATTATAAAATCCTCCTGGAACTTGTTATTTTCCAGTCTGCTCCCCTGGTAGGTACCCATGGAAATGAGTCAACTAAGGCAAAGTGTCATGCTGGGGGAAACTCAGGGCTACCACAACATGCTCACATCCACACCCCACAGCACTCACCCCCTCTTTCGGCTGGCCCTAGTGTTGTCCATGAAGACCAAGCAAACAGGCAGGGGGCTGTGGCTGTTCCAAACACCAGTGACCTCCCACACATTCTAAGTAAAAATAGTTTATAAAGGATTACAATACTTTAAAAATAAATTCAAAATGGATGAAAGACCTAAATGTAAGGCAGGAATCCATCAAAATCCTAGAGGAGAACACAGGCAGCAACCTCTTCGACCTCGGCCACAGCAACTTCTTGCTAGACATGTTGCCAGAGGCAAGGGAAACAAAAGCAAAAATGAACTACTGGGACTTTGTCAGGATAAAAAGCTTCTGCACAGCGAAGAAAACAATCAACAAAACTAAAAGGTAACCTTCAGAATGGGAGAAGATATTTGCAAATGTCTTATCAGATAAAGGGCTGATTATCCAAAATCTATAAAGAACTTATCAGGGGCACGCCTGGGTGGCTCAGTGGTTGAGCATCTGCCTTCAGCTCAGGGTGTGATCCCGGGGTCCTGGGATCAAGTCCCACATGGGGCTCCCTGCTCAGTGGGGAATCTGCTTCTCCCTCTCCATCTGCTCCTCCCCGCAGCTCATGCTCTCTCTCTCAAATAAATACACTTTAAAAAAAGAATTTTTCAAACTCAATATCCAAAAAACAAAAAATCCAATCAAGAAATAGGCAGAAGACATGAACAGACATTTCTCCAAAGAAGACATAGAAATGGCCAACAGACACATGAAAAAATGCTCCAAATCACCTGCCATCAGGGAAATACAAATCGAAACCAGAGTGACATACCACCTCACACAGGTCAGAATGGCTGAAATTACCAACTCAGGAAACAACACCTCCTGGCAAGGATATGGAGAAAGGGGAACCCTCTTACGGTGTTGATGGGAAGGCAAACTGGTGCAGCCACTCTGGAAAATAGTATGCAGGTTCCTCAAGAAGTTAAAAATAGAGCTACCCTACAACCCAACAATTATATTTCTAGGTATTTATCCAAAAGATACAAAAATACATATTCAAAGGGAAACAGGCACCCCAATGCTTATAGCAGCAATGTCCACGAAAGCCAAACTATGGAAAGAGCCCAGATGTCCACTGACAGATGAATGGACAAAAAAGATGTGGTCTATAAACACAATGGAATATTAGCCATCAGAAAGAATGAAATCTCACCATTTGCAACACTGGATGGAACTAAAGGGTATAATGTTAAGAGAAACAAGCCAATAAGAGAAAGACAAACACCATATGATTTCAATCACACATGCAATTTAAGAAACCAAATAGATGAACACATGGGAAGGGGGAAAAAGGAAAAAAAAAAGAAGAGAGAGGGAAGCAAATAATAAGAAACTCTTAAAGACAACAAACTGAAGGTTGATGGAGGGAGATAGTGGAGGATGGGCTAGATGGGGGATGGGCATTAAGGAGGGCACTTGCTGTGATGAGCACTGGGTGTTGTAAGTAAGTAATGAATCGCTGAATTCTACTCCAGAAACTAATACCATACTGTGTGCTAACTAATAAAATTTAAATAAAAATTAGCAAAAAAATTTTTAAATAAAAAAATAAAAGATATGCACTTATGCCCCACTCCACCCCACCCCCTTGAAAACAGCTTTACAGCAACGCAAAATCTTCAACATCCACCTGCAAGGCAGTTCTGGCCTGCATGGGCCCTGGCATGTGAGGGCATCAAGTCCCCTGGCACTCACCATTCCCCCAACCCCAGCCCTCGCCAAGCACACCACCCACAGTCCCTGGCTTCAGGCCTCTCAGTGCCCTCCCCTTTGCCCCCCGCCGGACTGACACCTGCAGGGCTGCTGCAGGGCAAATACTACGACAGTGCTGGACATAGAGCGTCTCATCTAAACCAATCCTTCCCATCACCAGGAGAGCATGCTATTCTACTACTTCACACATCCTGACAGTAAGTGAGGGGCGGAGTGATTTTGCTCATAAGGGACAAGGACAGGGTGTGAGCACAAGCCCGTGTGACTGCCCTCCAGTCCAGCAGGACTCCCCAGCATGAACGCCCATGAGGACCCCTCCCAACTGTCCAGCCTACGGTCTCCACACTCACAAGGTCTTGCCCCAGTACTTCTATGATGTGTCTTCCCCTCCACAGTCCCTCAAGAACAAACCACTCAGGCCAAGCGACCACCACCGCACAGCTCTGACTCCCTGTGGTGTGATCTCCTTTAATGGTCCAAACACTGCAGTTTGGTTTATTTGTTTGTACTGGGTTTACTGGCTTTCCTGTTTTTGTCTCTCCCTTCGGTGTCAGGCTGACGGCTGACAGCTGCCGCTTCTTACTCACTCGGGCTGCCTCCCCATGGGTCTGAGCTGGGGAATCGCTGTGACAAGGGGCCAGAGGGGCAGTGAGGTGCTTCCCAGGGGAGGGCATGGAAGCACAGAGCGGCCATATCACCTGCCTAAGGAAGTGAAGCCAGAGGCCCTATACTTAAGTGTTATGCTAAAATAGTTATCATTTTATAGATATGGTTATAACATGAAGTATCAAAATATGTAGAAGGATACATACCAACCCAAAGATGTTCATTAGCTCTAATTTTGTTTCTATTTATTTTATTACAATTTTGAAAACTTGTATGGCAAGACATATGGCAAGATGTTAACATGTTAAATCTGGATATAGAGGCCTGAGTGTCTTATTATTTTTTATATGTACAAAGTATGAAATTATTCTAGTCTCTGTCGAGAGCCCTCCCCCAGCCTCCACCCTCCCTCTCACCCAAGCCCCAGGCCCACATACCAAACAGGCTTTCTTTTTATCCACAACTGAATCTAGCCCTTTGGCCCCCAAAGCGTCCTCCTCAGCTTTCCCTCTCAGAGCACAGCATGAGCATCAAGCCAGAGCCTGGACATGGGTCCAGCTGACCCTCCCACGCAGTCCTCCGTCGCTTCCTTTGTGCCACCCACACATCTTTACAGTCTGACTCCCTCTCTCCCTATGGCAGTCCCACCACTCAGGTGAAAGCATCCACACTGCCCACCCGGCCCCCACATCAGTCCTCTCTACTTGAGACAAATGGGATCATATCATTCCCATGCCTGTCAGGCCTTTCCTCTAAAGCCCACACACTCAGAATAAACAGCAAACCCTTCCCCTGGCCAACAAGCCCTCCAGCTCTGACTCGGGCCCCCTCTCTCAAGCTCCCTCTCCAGCCTGTCTCCACATGGTCTAGTCCCTTCCAGGGAAGGTGCTCTCTCTGATTTCAAACTCACTCTTACTGAGCCATCTTCCTGAAATGCTCGGTTCCCACCTCCTCCTCTCCTGGCTGTGTCCTATCCATCCTAACCATCCCAGCTTGAACCTCACTGCCTCAGACAGCCCCTGACCCCACACCCTCCACCACCAGCAAACTAGCTTAAATCCATTTACCTCTTGCTCTCCATCCCTTTTCTCTATGCACCCCACCACTGAAGGTCTATCTTTGCTGTGAAACTGCCAGCTCATGGAGGGCAGAACATGCCTTCTCCATTCCTCCTTCCCACCCCCAGCACAGCCTGCGCTCAGCAAACACCTTTGCTGATACAATCACTTGTGTTCTGCTCTCGGCCATGGGTCCTTAAGCAAGCTGCTAAACTTGAGACTTGTTGCCTCATCCATAAAAATCCAAGTTAATTTGCTAAATGTCTCAAATATTTCTAGAATACCAACTTTGTGATTTTTGCATTAACAACCTACAACTAAGAGTTCTAATGATTTTGTTTTATTACAACCAAATCCAGATGCAGACTGAGTAGCACTTATTGAGTGCCTGCTGTGTAACATGAGCTGTACAAAGGACTTTCACAGACTTCCTGTTTCAGAAACCTAATGACCCAGACAGGGTGACAAATGGCAGTCACATCACAAGTGATGAGAGTAAGGCAAGAGGCACAGAACTGCTTCAAGGTCACAAAGCTGGAAAAGTGGTTTCTTCAATCAAAAAATGTTAAGGATAGGGGCCCCTGGGTGGCTCAGCAGTTGAGCATCTGCCTTTGGCTAGGGTGTGATCGCGGGGTCCTGGGATTGAGTTCTGCATCAGGCTCCCCACAGGGAGCCTGCTTCTTCCTCTACCTGTGTCTCTGCCTCTGTGTCTCTCATAAGTAAATAAAGTATTTAAAAAAAAGATTAAGGATAGAAAATCTGGAATTCTGAAAGTCAAGTATCATAATGTAAAGAAGTAATACAAGTGGCCACATTAACTAGAACATCAAGTTCTGGCTGCAGAGGTTACAAAGTGCCACAGCGAATCCTGGCGCAGAAGTCGGATGGGCTCGTGACCAGACTCCAAAAGACCTGTGCTAACTCCTCCAGGAGCAGAGGACGTATACCCACCTGTCGAAGATTAATGTAAACCGCATTCTGGAGAAACTCTGAGGCTTCCATGCTCCGCTTCTGAATGGCGAGGACACGCACAGCCTTGACACACGCTTCTAACTCAATCACTCCAGCATTCTTGTACTGTAGGGTATAAAAGAGGATCCTCGTCAAAAACAAGGGTAAAGATTTTCTGCCTTATCATGAAGGTCATACCACAGGGCCTCCCAGGCCCCACAGGGCACTTCCCCAGGCTAGATGACCTGAGAGCCTCTCCCACATGGTGGGGGGAGGTGTGGAGGTTTGTTTGAGAAAGTCTGTTATGGAGTCAGCGGAGGTTGGTGGATTGAACCTACAAATACCCATATAAATATGTATGCAATCATTCAAATAATACAAGCACAGTAGCTGGATATTGTATAAAACTTCAAAATATTGTCAATGGATACTTTGCCTCCATTTCCACTTAGCATCTCTTGCACTCTGAAACACCTGCAGACTCTCATCACCTGCTGAAGTTGTAAATCTATTTGACTTGGTGTTAAACATTCAAGCTCCCTGTATCGTTGTGTACCCTCCACTGAAGTCTTCTACGTCTTTCTGATTTTCTCTCCAAGTTACTTGGTGTTGCTTCTCAGCTTCGAGATGAAGGACAAAGACAGAGGAAACAGAAAAGGCAGCCAAGGCGAGATACTAAAGCCCAAAGAGGTTAGGTGACTATGAAAATCACACAGTGGCTTGATGTGGTCCAGAAGCTAGGTCATCTGTATACACAGATGAAAGACAGGCAGAGGACCCTCCTTGCTTGAGTTACAGTGTCTGGGCAGAGTTCTCAATGTTCACCTGCCTTTACCTATGTTCCTGTGGCCTCTCCAGTGACAGACACGACATAAAGGTAGAAAGAAAAGGAGCAAAGAGGTAAATGAAGCAAACGAATAAAAATACAGCCAGAGGCAGGCAAGTCACCCGTTTGCTCTACGCATCACATACACAAACTTAAGAACTGGTTTCTCCCATTTTTTTAAACACATACTCAACCAGGGAAGGGAAGAGCAATATAAGTGAGCCTGCCGCTGTAGTGTACATTAATACGTACAAATAGTTTACCTTGATCAAAAACTCAGTGCTGCAGGCCTTCATGTCACCATTTGAAAGAGAATATACCTGGGTCTCAAAGAGAGCACACAGCTGGACTTCAGTCACACAGCCAGGAGACACCAGAGGGGAGACTCAAACCCAGCTCTGCGTGACTCCAAGGGTCTGCTCTTTCCACTCTTGGGACTAGAAAACTCATCACCTACAGCCACTGCGCCACCTGCTGCATCCATGGCAGACAAGTCTGGAATCCTTCCTGATGTGGTGCTGCAGGCAGCCAGTAACTTTCTATTTTTTTTTAAACATTTTATTTATTTATTTATGAGAGACACACAGAGAGAGTCAGAGACACAGGCAGAGGGAGAAGCAGGCTCCATGCAGGAAGCCCGACGTGGGACTCGATCCTGGGTCTCCAGGATCACGCCCTGGGCTGAAGACGGCGCTAAACCGTTGAGCCACCAGGGCTGCCCCAGCCAGTAACTTTCAATCAGACCTGGCTGGTGAAGCGGCATCCACCTGCCATGCCCATAGGGCTTTGCCACAGAGGCAGGAGAGCCTGATTCCTTCCCTGCCTTAACCCGGGTTCCTTCTGCTTCTCCAGTCCAAAGGCAGTCACTACATTGCTAGATTTAGTTATACAAGCCACATGACTTCTCTCCATCTCTCTGCCCACCAACAGAACTTAGCTATGATCACTCTGGTAATTTTGGAGACAAGGTTGAAAAGACAGAAAAGAAAGGATTCTGGAAAAAGTACTTAATACTTATAATTTTTAAATAGCCAGTTACAAAATGAATATTAAAACATCAATCTGCCTTTCTACATATCAGCTGTAAGCAGCTCAAGAATATAATGGCAAAAATTCTCATCCACAAAATTATTAAAAACATATAATATAGTAACCAGGAATAAACTTAAAAACTATGCTATGTTCTCCATGAAGACAACTGCAACTGTATTGCAGGACTTAAAATAAGATATTTAAGTGCAGATATGTTAACATATTCTATAGAGAAAAGTAATTTTATAAAGATATAAGTTCTTCTAAAAATAATTCAAAACTTATTGCAAGCCCCATGAAAATTCCAATCTTTTTTTTTTGTATCTTGAACATAATATTTCAGTATTCTTTAGGAATAATAAAGTCAAAATACTGGCCAAGAAAATCTGGGATGGGAGGAAGGAATTTTAAAGAAAAGAAGACACGCTAACACATTAAATAAACTACAGGAAATAAGATATCACGATGGTAGGGTAAGAAGAGAAATTTGTAGAAAGGAATAAAAAGGTCAGAATTAGACTAAAGTAGGATTTTAAATCAGAGAGAAAAGGTATGAATTCAATAAGTCATGGTAAAACAATCAGACAGTAACCTGGAAAAAATAAATGATATTGCTGTGTCATAACGTACACAAAATAAGCTATAGGTAAGGAGGTAAATATTTTAAAATGCTAACAACAGGGGCATCAGGGTGGCTCAATTAAGCATCCAACTCATGGCTCAAGCCATGATCTCAAGACCCTAAGACTGAGGGAGACAGAACATAAAGACTTCTAACTCTGGGAAATGAACTAGGGGTGGTGGAGGGGGAGGAGGGTGGGGGGTGGGGGTGAATGGGTGACGGGCACTGGGGGGTACACTTGACGGGATGAGCACTGGGTGTTATTCTGTATGTTGGTAAATTGAACACCAATAAAAATTAATTTATAAAATAAAATAAAAAAAAAAAAAAAAAAAAAGACCCTAAGACTGAGCCCTGTATCAGGCTCCACACTCAGCACGGAATCTGCTTGGGATTCTCTCCTCTTTCCTCCTCTGCCCCTGCTCATGGGTGCATGCACACTCTCTCTCTCTTTTCAAATAAATAAATTCTTTAAAAATAATAATAATAAAATGCTAACAACAACTAATACAATACTTTCCATGTACTTAACTCTGCCTGTCCTTACTATATCCCTTTGGGAGAGGTACTACTATCATCATCCCCATTTTAGAGATTTAAAAAAAAACTGAGGAAAGGAATTTTACTCTATTGTTAAGGCATTTCTAAGTATAATACTGAAGCTAAAACCCATAAGGAAAATATTTACTGTATTAAAAACATGTTTTGCCAACAACCAAAAAGAAAAACTCATGAACAAAATTAAAGGCAAGCAACACAGGACTCCTGGGTGGCTCAGTGGTTGAGCATCTGCCTTTGGTTCAGGGCGTAATCCTGGAGTTCCAGGAATGAGTCCAGCATCGGGCTCCTTGCATGGAGCCTGCTTCTCCCTCTGCCTGTGTCTCTGCCTCTCTCTCTGTGTCTGTCATGAATAAATAAAATCTTAAAAAAAAAAAAGGCAAGCAACATTAGGAAACATATTTGTAATAGACAATAATGAAAGGCAAAAAGCTGATATCCATAATATACAAAGAGCTATAACAAAGCAACAAGAAAAACACCCCCACCTTAAATGTATGCAAAGGACACAAACTGGTAATTCACATAAGAAATGTACATGTTAAAAAAAAAAAAGAAATGTACATGTTAATAAGCAAAAAAAAAGTTCAGTATCTCACTGGTAATCAAATACAAACAGAAACAATGAAGTTACTTTTACACATCATAGTGGCAAATATACTAAAAGGAAAGGATATAATAGCTGGTGAGAGCAGACTATTAACCTACTTGCAGGAAAATATGGCAATGTATAAGTAAACTCTAAAAATAACAGTATGCTCTGACTCAAGTCCACTTCTAGGGACTGCCCCATAAATCAATCAATCAATCAATCAACAGTCCAAAAAGATTTCTTATCAGGGCATTTATCATAGCACTATTTACAATTATGGGAAGGAAAACTGAAATGAGATAATATTCAGCAACAGAAAATTGGTTAAATAAATAATTCTATACCTTTTCATTCCCTATTGGAGAAGGAATTTGAGGAATAACTTGAAAGCAGTTTATGACTTGAAAGCAAATGTCATATCCAGTGATTAAATTACCAGAAATCTTAACTAAAGGAATAATCAAACAACAACACAAGAATAGGGGCACCTGGGTGGCTCAGTCAGTTGAACATCCAACTCTGGGTTTCAGCTCAGGTCATCATCTCAGGGTCATGGGATGCAGCCCCATGATGGGCTCCACATTCAGCGCAGAATCTGCTTGAGGATTCTCTCTCTCCCTCTCCCTCTGCTCGCCCCTTCACTCTCTCTCTTTCTCTCTCTCCCTCTGCTCTCCTCACAGTCTCTCTCTCTCTCTCTTTCTCTCCCCCCTCCCTCTCCCTCTGCTTCCCCCCTTGTGCTCACTCTCTCTCTCTCAAAGAAAATAGTTTTAAAAAAAGAACACAAGAATGTATGAACAAGGATGTTCACTGAAGCACAATTTTTCTAGCAGTGGAAAGTGAGAAGAGCCTAGGTATTCACCCAAAGATGATAATGAGGGGATCCCTGAGTGGCTCAGCAGTTTGGCGCCTGCCTGAGCCCAGGGCATGATCCTGGAGACCTGGGATCGAGTCCCACATGGAGCTTTCTGCGTGAAGCCTGCTTCTCCCTCTGCCTGTGTCTCTGCCTCTCTCCCTCTCTCTGTCTCTTATGAATAAAAAAATAAAATCTTAAAAAAAAAAAAAAAAGATGATGAAGCAAATCACAGCCAGCTGTAGGCTCTGTAGGAGCAGGCACCTCATCTGTAGCTACTACCCACTGCCCATGCTGGGCTCATGGCAGTCTCTTATGAAAGGTGTAAATGAATAAATGACTACATCCACATTTCCAAAGACTTTCTACCCTATCCGCAAGAGGGCAACAGCCTGCAGAGGGAAGACATCCATGAAGTACCTCGGAGAGAATGAAGCAGGCAGCAGAATAACACGTAGTACAGCCGCATTTTTCTAAATAAGAGATATACACTCACACGGATGTGTCATAGGCTTCACGGTCGTGAGAGAAATGTACCAGACTGTTCATTCTCATCACTCTTAGAAGTAAGGGCGGGGGAGGCAGGCAGCTCCACCTGCTGCCACTGCCACACCCCTGCACAGCTGGAGTCTCGTTTTCAATATTTCAGAAAGTATATTTGAAATTTAAATTTTTTTTAATCCAGAGTAACAAAAACGGTGCATCCAGAAGACGGAATGCTAGACACATCATTTAAAAGCATGCCAGGGAAGATTTAACTACAGAGAGGAACACGTAATGCACCACATCAGAAATGCAAGTCTCCACACAGTGAGTACAGAGTGCTCGCCATGTTTTATGATATCAGCAATATACATTGACAAAAAGACCAGAAAATAGATACTAAAGTATTTAAATGATTATCTCTGAGCAGTGGGGCTATAGGATCGTCTTTTTTCCTCTTTCTCCAAATACTAAATTAAATTTACATTTTTTGAATCAGATATATAAAATATTTTTAGGTCTATAGCATTATGCATTAGTGAATAATACATGAACACTTACAGGACCAAGTAATTGGGAGATACTGTAGTACTTCACAGCGTAAGCCAGGAAGTCCTGGTTAAAACAACACAATTATGTAAGGGGTTTACAAAGCAGTAAAATCACCTTGCTATAATAGGAAATGGCCTCCTTATACTTGTCAATTATGTCCTCAGGACTAAGACAGTTCTTAGCACGTCCGATTTCAGCACTCGTGTCAGGATTTATGCCATTGGTCGTGAGGGCACCTGCAAACCAAAAGAAGAAAAGAAATAATCTTTTGCTTTTTCTGTCTTGTATCTTTGTTCGTTTAGAGGGGCACAAATAGGATAAAACTTATTCTCTCCCTGCAGTTTAAATAATAAAGCCGGGGATCTCTGGGTGGCTCAGCAGTTTAGCGCCTGCCTTTGGGCCAGGGCGCGATCCTGGAGTCCCGGGATCGAGTCCCACATCGGGCTCCCGGCATGGAGCCTGCTTCTCTCTCCTCCTGTACCTCTGCCTCCCTCTCTCTCTCTCTCTCTCTTTCTGTCCATCATAAATAAGTAAATAAATAAATCTAAAAATAAATAAATAAATAAATAATACAGCCATTTTTAAATTCTTCTTAGCTTATATGTCTACTGTAAGACTTACCATCAAAGCACTGATTAAATGATAATTAACTCAGAATAAGTTTTCCTCCCTGTTGAAATCTTAAAGAACATAGGATGCATCATATATGAAAGTAACATGTCTGTAATAACTAGCTCGGCCATCTTGAAGACAACACAGCCAGCACACACTGCCTCGTGGCTCTAAGCTCTGAACGCTAGCAGGAGGCCACACTGTGTCCTCAAATGAAGATAAACTACATGAAAGTGTTTTCCAAACTGTCCAGCATAAAGAAATATAACTGACAAGCAAACGCTAGCATCCTGTTTGTGGCTCCCATTTTCTATTTCTGGACAAACTCTGTCACCAAGCCCAAAAGTGCTGAACTCCGCAGCCATCAGACTCACGTAGGGAAGAGTTCTGGAGAAAATTCCACTTACAGAACATAACCAACTACACATGGAACTCTGAGAGGGAAAAAAAAAAACAGATGAAATAGTTTTTTATTTCATAGAACACAAAAAATACTCTCTAAGTCTCAGTAACAGGAAAAGTGGTATCCTGCCAAGCCACTTGTTTATCTCCCGGACAAACCGCGTCTCCCTGACACCTGCTGGGGGCTCAGACACAAGGCTGCTGCGGATCCTTATAATCCACGGTGCATCCCACTGCCCGCAACACATGTGCCAGCTCGTCTCCTTCCCTCACTTCTGATGTTGGCCCAATTTTCTCACCTGCTTATTTGGCATTCTGTTCTTCTATAAACTGCCTTAAATGCTTTTGGGAACAAGATAGAAGAATGAGTGGACAGACAGATGGACAGGTGGCAGAGGGGCAAACGGACAGAGTGACTCCAAGAAAAGGGAAACAGAGAAAATCTCCTATGCAAAGCCCTCCTCTCGCTAGGGAAGAGAGAACCACAACAGGGAGCTATGAAGAGGCAGGTGGCTTGGGATCTTGTTTCCTCCAGATTTTGTGAAAATCACAGCAAGGGATGAGAGGATAGAACTATAAATAATAAAAGAAAAGGGCAGGCCTGAAAAAACCTAAAATGTATACCTTTTTAAAGAACAGATTCAAATCATCAAGGCCCAATGACACAATCCTTACAGAACTGAGAGTTCCAACTCCAAGCCACGAGGCATCCCTTCGGAGCAGTGAGAGTTTACACAGAGTGGCTGCAACACCATCAGAGCCAAAGATAACGATTTTGCACGTAGAAGGATTCAGCACGTGTGCTAAGAACTTCTTCCCATACTCTCCCACACAGCCCCCAGCTGCTCTGTGAGGGAGGCCCCTAGTGTACCTCATTCCTGCAGGCGAGGAAAGCAGTCCTGGAGAGGCTAAGTATTCTTACTAGTCTCCAGAATTGCAGACGTAGTTGCTCCACAGTAGGATTTAGACTGGAGCCTATGTTCTTCAGCATCATACTCTTAGGCTTTGTGTGTTTTTCATGTGTATAGCACATTTGTTTCTGGCTAAAAGACTATTTAGTAAGTGTATAGGCAGTCTTGATTACATCATTGACTTTTAGTCTTTTCCCTTGAAAAAAAGAAGGGAAATGTAACATGGACCAGAGTGAAGTGGGTCCTTCCTTCTTCATGGCATCTCCTCTCATCCAAACAGTACATGATCGAGAAGGCCCCACCCAGGAAGAAGGAGCAAATGCCCCCTCCACTTTTAAAGAATTGGCATCACTGATAACGACAATTCATTTAAGGATTAACTTACACACCAGTACTGAGGCTGGGGAAAACGACACATGCAACAACCCAGAATAATACAATGTGTTGGAAACTCACACCAGCAGAACTCACCAGAGAGCTTAGTAGGTCACAGTGATTCCATTTCCTTCAATAAAAGAACAAGCTCTAAAAAACTAGCATGCAATAGATTCGATCTTTCTTGACATCTACACGTGTCAAGACGTGTTGACAGCCCATGTGTAATGTTAGTGCGAACCAGTGAAACAAAGGAGTCATCAAGACCACAGCCTTGAGTATACAATCAGGAAAAATCAATGAAACAGGCAGGCTGATGGCCAGGCAGGAGGAAAGGAAGAGAGAGGACATAGTTAAGAAGCAGGGGTAAAGTTCAGTAAGCAACATCCTCACACTAGTTCTCAGGCATCCATCCAACAATCATTCATTCATTCAAGAGATAGGTACAGAGCCACAGAGTCCTCTTCTGTGCAAGACTGCATACAAGGCACAAACCAGAAAGGCAACACACACGGAAATTAAACAGATATAAGAGAGCATAAAGCAGAGACAGAGAAGCAACAGGGTTCAGATACGGCAGGTGTCCACTGTGTGGCAGTGGTCCCAGCAGCAGCTGCCATGCTGGCAGCACAATGAGTCAATGACATCCACTGTCCTACCAAGAAACAAAAACCCTGCAACCAGGCACCCCTCGCCCCATCTGCAGAGGGCCCACAAGAAAGACAGTGCTGCTGACAGGTAAAGATTTTAAACCGGGAGCCTCACAGACTGGGGCAGAGATGGAATTTTCAATGAACAATACTAGACACCTAGACAGCCTTTTGGAAGAAGATCAAAATAGACCCATACCTCACACCAAACACAACGATAAACTCCAAATGATCTAGGATCTAAATGTAAAACAGAAAACCATAAAATAAGTTCAAGTAACATGGGTTTATTCCTCTAAAACCTGGATATAGGAAAAGGCTCTATAACTATGATGCAAATCCAAGTACAGTTTTAAAAATTGATAAATTGGGATCCCTGGGTGGCGCAGGGGTTTGGCGCCTGCCTTTGGCCCAGGGCGCGATCCTGGAGACCCGGGATTGAATCCCACATCGGGCTCCCGGTGCATGGAGCCTGCTTCTCCCTCTGCCTGTGTCTCTGCCTCTCTCTCTCTCTCTGTGACTATCATAAAAAAATAAAAATTTTTAAAAAATTTAAAAAAAATAAACTGATAAATTATGTAAAAATACAGCAAAAATACCACAAAGCCAAAATATAAATAATCTGAGAGAAAAATTTTTACAATATATATCACAAAGGACTAAGAGCTCTAATATATAAAGAAGTCATAAAAATTGAGAAAAAGCTAAAATCCAATAGAAAAAATGAGCAAAAATTATGAGGCAGATAATTAAAAAAAAATTATATATATATATATATATATATATATATATATATAGATGGTCCTTGCCAATTAAAAAGATGTTGAATATCACCTATAGTATATCTAGTTGGTGAAAATGTAAAAGCACAATAACAAGCTGTTAACAAACCTATACAGAAAAGGCACCCTGGTGCACTGCTCCTGTGAATGCAAGATGGATGACCTTTACAGAGAGAAATTTGGTAAAATCTAACAAAAGTGTGTCTATGTGTTTCTCTTTTTAACCTTTTGACCCAGGAACTCCATTTCTAGGAATTTATGCTGAAGACACAACATCAATAACACAGAAATACATATATATGAGGTTATTCACTGCAGCATCAATTGTAATTACAAAACAACAGGAATCAAAATGCCCATGCAGAGAAGACTGGTGAACAGAATATGGCACATACACACATACGGTGTGCTACATACCCGTGAAAATGGTGCAGGGGAGGTCCCCATAACCTGAGAGGGATCAATTTCTAGGATATGCTGGCAAACATGACAGAACAAAGTCAAATATAAAAGAACATATCTAATATGCTACCTTTTGCACAAGAAAAAGAAATAAGAACATCTATCTGGTTTTTCCCAACAACAAACAAGCAAACAACCCCACCAGAGTAAAAAAAACAGGAACAGATTAGTCACCTACGAAGGTAGATGGGAATGAGAGGGGTAAAAGAAGCAGTGGCCCTTCTCTGGGTATGACTTTTTGTATAGCTTTGACTTTTGGAACCATTCTCATGTTCTGTATAATAGTTAAAAAAAAATCAGTCAATCAAGATAGGGGAACCTTGAATGGCCATATAAACAGAACCAATAAGCCTAACTACATTTCAAATAACATAATTACCTTGACAGGGAAGATTAAAGAACAAATCCAGTCAACTTCTAATCATAGTACCTTGTATATTTATCCCCAGTATAAAGATAAAAAGTGCATAAACAATTCTTAAATTCTACTTAAAGCTTTGTTTTTATAGTGACATTGCTTGTTAATTCTGAAACTACTTTCAATATACTCTAAGACTGAGAAAATGAATAAATATGTTGATAATGCCAGGAGCCAGATTTCTCACTATTAGAGAAGGAAGATATAAATAGAACAGAGGGAAAGACTAGAAATACCCCTCAGGTTTTGGATTGGAATTAGAGATAACAGGGCATGAACTCCGGAACACTATGAACTTCTCAAAGGGCCTAGAAGCAATAGCAGATTTAGTGCCAGATTTTGCTTTCTAAATACCATTTGCCAACAAAAGGAACTAGAATACCAGAAAAGGATGTCTGATTTCAAAGCTGGGACAGGGAAAGTACAAAATGAACATAAATATCTCCACCCAGAAAGTAAAGAAATGCTCAAAAACTGATGAGGAACATACCAAAGGATGCCAGGGCCAGCTTGTAGAGCACCCACTGGCCCAATCTAGCCAATGGGCTGCAAAATAAAGAATGAGAGCAAAGGATAAAAACCCACTGAATAAAATGAAGATCTGTAAGTCCACAGTAATGATGGATGGATGGGAAGAGGGAAGGAGGCAGAGAGAAGGATGGGAAAGCTCTTACGTGCACAAGAATGCTAACCTGTAAATGGATAAGGACTGATGAAGTTAGACGATCAGCTTTTGGCAACCATCAATTGACTCAGGTAGAAATCTTCCTTGAATGCCAAATCTAGTAGGTAAGAGTTTGATGAGAAACAGGATATTTACATGGTCTCAAAGTATTTTCCCACAAATTACTTATTAATTACAAAAAGGAATATAGTTAAGTTTACACTGAAGAAACCCAGCCTACTCCACTGCAGCCAAAAATCAAAGTTATGGCCAATAATGGGACAAACCAGCCTCACGTGCTTCCTGATATAATGCACAGCTTCCCTTATTCTGCATCCGCCACTCTAGCAAAATGCATAACATCATAATCATGAAGCAACTGCAGGGAAACCCAAGCTGAGGAACATTCTATAAAATAAATAGCTGGTATTCTTCAGAAATATCGGCATCACAAAAGACACAGGGAAGCTGAGAAACTATACCAGATTAAATATTACTAAATAATGTGGAAACTAAAAGCAATGTGTGATCCTGAGCTGGATCCTAGTTCTAGAAATAGAACTGCTGCACTGAGGTACTTAGTAGAATTGAAGAGATAAAGGTATTCTATCAGTTTTAAATTTCCTGATTTTAATCACCATACTATGTAAATGATCTCATCCTTAGGAAACACACACTTAGGTGTTCAGGGAAGGGGCCTCAGGTCTTTAACCTACTCTCAAATGGCCCTAAAAACTGTATGTAAATACAAAGAGTTCAAATAATAAAGCAAATGATACATGATGGATCTGGATGAAGAATATACCAGAGTTCTTTACACCATTCTTGAAGCTTGAATTTTTTGGAAGTTTAAAGTATTTAAAATCAAAAGTTTAAAAAAATTAAAATTCTGGTAAACTCAATCACGGAACAAGTCTATTAAAAATAGGATGTGGGGAAGCGGCGCACCTGGGTGACTCAGTGATTGAGCATCTGCCTTTGGCTCACGGTGTGATCCCAGGGTCCTAGGATCGAGACCCGCATCAGGCTCCCTGCATGGAGCCTGCTTTTCCCTCTGCCTGTGTCTCTGTTTCTCTCTGTGTGTCTCTCATGAATAAATAAAAATTAAAAAAAAAAAAAAGGATATATGGGCACCTGGCTGGCTCAGTCAGTAGAGCCTGCAACTCTTCATCTCAGGGTCATGATTTCAAGCCCCACACTGGGCATAGAGGTTACTTGAAAATACATATGCATACATACATAAATCCTAAAAACATCTTAATTTAAACAAACAAACAAATAATATGTGTTTTCATAAACATAAGTACTTTGAAATATACACATTTGGGAATACAGATGAAATTGGGGAAGACAAATTACAGACTAAGATCATAAGCCACAAGCAGAATAGTCATTCTTTCACTCAAAACACACACTATGTTCCTTCAGCAAGCCAGCCACTGGGCTAGGCAATGAGAATGTGGTATCACAGCAGTACACAGTACAATGAAAAAGCCACCATAGAGGGGATCCCTGGGTGGCTCAGCGGTTTAGCGCCTGACTTTGGCCCAGGGCGCGATCCTGGAGTCCCGGGATCAACTCCCACATCGGGCTCCCGGCATGGAGCCTGCTTCTCCCTCCTCCTGTGTCTCTGCCTCTCTCTCTCTCTATGTATCATAAATAAATAAATCTTAAAAAAAAAAAAAGCCACCACAGGGGCACTATGATGAAAGTGACACCATGAAAGCTGCCACACTCTTCATCATGAATCAAGTCCTAGCATAGGGGTCTAATTTCTTTTCCCTGAAAAAATTAAAACCCTGGAATACAACTGGAGCTATATCGTCAAAAGAATTAGAGAGAAAGTGACTCAGGAAGAAATATTGAGGGAGTTGTGGTTTTTAAGCCAGTTAAAAGAAGTTGGAGGAAACATGGTAAAAATCCTACAGCAGAAATAAAGTAATAACAGGAAACTTTAAAAACAAAGAGAACTAGGAGACATCTAAGAACATTCTACCCAATGAGAGCAGAAAACATATTCTTCACAAACACGTATACCTGGAACATTCTCCAGGAGAGACAACATGCTAGATCATTCAAGATATCTCAGTAAATTTAAATGAACTGAAATCACACAAAGTATGATCTCTAACTGCAACAGAATTATATTAGAAATCAACAACAGGTAGAAATTTGGGGAATTCACAAATATTTGCAAATTAAATAGCACACATCTAAATAGCTGATGTGTCAAAGAAGAAATAACAAGGGAAATTAGAAAATAATATGAGTGAAATGAAAACAAAAACACAATATATCAAAAATGGGATGCAGTAAAAGCTGTGGTTGGAGGGAAATTTATAGCTACAAATACCTCTTAAAAAGAGAAAAAGATCTCAAGTCAACCCAAGAAACTACAAAAAGTAACTGCAAACTAAAATCAAAGCAAGGAAAGAAAATAATAAAGACTATTATCTTTATTCTCAAAAATAAATAATTTTAAAAATAGAGAAAAATCTACAAAACTAAAAGCGGGTTCCTTAAAAAAGATCAATGAAATTGACAAAATGCCCCCAAAAAAGGACAGAAGAGTCACATTACTAAAATCAGGGCTGGGGGATCCCTGGGTGGCGCAGCGGTTTGGCGCCTGCCTTTGGCCCAGGGCGCGATCCTGGAGACCCAGGATCGAATCCCACATCGGGCTCCCGGTGCATGGAGCCTGCTTTTCCCTCTGCCTGTGTCTCTGCCTATGTCTCTGCCTCTCTCTCTCTCTCTCTCTCTCTCTCTCTGTGTGACTATCATAAATAAATAAAACTTAAAAAAATAAAAATAAAAAAAAATAAAATCAGGGCTGAAAGAGGGTGTCTGGCTGGCTCAGTCAGAAGAGCATTTGACTCTTGATCTCAGGGCTGTGAGTTTGAGCCCCACGTTGGATGTAGAGATTACATACATACACACATACATACACAAACAAACAAACTTAAAAAATAAAAAATAAAATAAAGGCTGAAAGAACAGATATTACTACCAATATTAAAAATTAAAAAGGATTATTGGAACACCTGGGTGGATCAGCAGTTGAGTGGCTGCCTTCTAATCTGGGCCTGATCCCAGGGTTCCAGGATCAAGTCCCATTATCGGGCTCCCCACAGGGAGCCTGCTTCTCCCTCTGCCTGTGTCTCTGCCTCTCTTTCTGTGTCTCTCATTAAAAATGAATAAAATCTTAAAACAACAAAAAAAAAAAAACTTAAAAGTACAAAAACCGGGGATCCCTGGGTGGCGCAGCAGTTTGGCACCTGCCTTTGGCCCAGGGTGCGATCCTGGAGACCCAGGATCGAATCCCACGTTGGGCTCCCGGTGCATGGAGCCTGCTTCTCCCTCTGCCTGTGTCTCTGCCTCTCTCTGTGTGTGTGACTATCATAAATAAATAAAAATTTAAAAATAAATAAATAAATAAATAAATAAATAAATAAATAATAAAATAAAAGTACAAAAACATGAGGTTTCTATGGGAGATTTACACAACATATTAAAACAAATTCATTTTCAAAATTCTAATTGAACAATAAAAACTCAAGAAATGAAAGAAAATCCTATTTGATAAACAACTTCAAATATATGGAGAGGAAAGGCCTGGAAATCACAATTCCTGTAACTCTGACACTCAGTATAATGAGAGGAAAATCTTTACCTAGGAAACAGTGGAATTCTGAGCCTAAGACAGGTTAAACTCGGCACAAACTGCACTAGACAAAGTGATGATATTTTAAATAGAATTCTAAAGTTAGAACATTGCTGAAAAGCTACAGAAATGTTCCAAAAAAACAGATAGAAATAGAGAGGAAGTCTATCCCCATGTGCATACAAATGCAAGCTTATTTTTGTTTACCCACAGCACTAATTACTTTAACAGAGGCAGAATATTTTAATTAAGACAAATAATCAATATTACACTTCTCTTGTCAAGTCTGGTTAATGAATTTACTCTGCTATGTAACCATAAAATGTCTAGAATAGATCTAAAATTAGTGAAAATAGCTTTGTATGGCTTGTGGAACTCTTCTCAAAGTTCCAGTCTTTTAAAACAGATCTGAAAAGTATTTCTATATTATCTTTCCCTTGTGAAACAAACAACAGATATTGCTGTCAAAACTTTGTTACTACAGATGATGATACACAATCACTGTGTTCTAACTAATATGCTGGACAAAAGGCACTATCTAGACACTATAAGCAAATAAAATGGATATAAGAAAGACAATGACCCTATTCTGGGAGACTGACAATCTATTTCAAATGAAATCAACCAAATGCTTTCTTTGAATGTTCTGTAGTCATGACTCTACTTTTAGTGTAACGAACAGAAAAGCTTTAAGCATGACTTTCTTGGGTCAATTACAACAATCATCACTGGAAAGTAATGAGTAATGCAGAAATTCATTGATAGCAATGCTTCAACCTACATTACACCTAAATAAACCTACACCAAGTTCTGCAAAGTAAATAAAGAGATGAGGTCCCGATGAGAAGAAGAAAAAAAAAAAAAACACAGTAAGAAAAATAGGCAAAAAGTTTTGAATAAATAATTCCTATAGAAAGGAAGAGAGTATGGCGGTTAAGAGAATAGATGCTGGAGACAAACTCATGGGTTTAAATCCCCACATCACCACTTACTTGCCATGACTTAAGCAAGTCAATGAATGTTTCTGCATCTCAATTTCCTCATCCATAAACTAGGGACAACAACAGTGACTATTTCCTAAAATTTTTGTAAGAATGTAGTTGCTTTATATGTAAAGTTTACATACAACACCTTATATCTTAGATATGACACCAAAAGCATGAGCAATTAAGAAAACACAGATAAACTGGACTTCAACAAAACTTAAAACATCTCTGCTTCAAAGGTCACCGTCAAGAAAGTGAAAAGACAACACATAGGAGAAAATTTTTTAAAATCATATATCAGATAGGGAAGCTATATCTAGAACATAAAAAGATCTGTTACAACTCAGTAAGAAAAAGACAAATAACCCAAGTAAAAAAATGGTTTGTAAAGGATCTGAATAGACATTTTTCCAAAGAAAATATACAAATGGTCAATAAGCACAATGAAAAGATGTTCAGCATCATTAGCTCCAAGGGAAAAACGAATCACAGCTACGATGAGATACCACTTCACACTCAGTAAAATGATTACACTCAAAAAGATAATAACGGGTGTTGGCGAGGATACAGAGAAATTGGAACTCTCACACACTGCTGATGAGAATATAAAATGGTACAACCACTTTGGAGAACAATCTGGCAGTTCCTCAGAAAGTTAAACACTGAGTTACCATATGACCCAGCAATTCCATTTACTAGGCTTATACATAAGAGAACTAAAAACATATGTCCACACAAAAACTTGTATGTTGAATGTTCATAGCACCATTACCGATGATAGCCAAAAAGCAGAAACAACCCAAATGCCCAACAACTGATGAATGGGTAAACAAAAAGTGGTCTATCCATATAGAATAATATTACCAGCAGTAAAAAAAGAAGTATTGAATCATGCCCCAACATGGATGAATCCTGAAAACATTATGTTAAGTGAAAAGAGTCACAAAAGACCACATTGTTGTATGATTCCATGTATAGGAAATGTCCAGAACAGGTAAGTCCACAGATAGATGAGTGACTGCCTGAGACTGAATGAGGAGTTATTGTTACGGGGCATGGGACTTCCTGATGGGGTATGAAATGTCCTAAGATTGACTGTGGTGATGTATGCACAACTCTGGGAATATAGTAAAAACCATGGAATTGTATAAAGGGGTAAACTGTATTAAAACGTTAAAGAAAAAAAGCACCTTAGAACAGTGCCTTCACACAATAACTGCAAATTGCTTATTTTTATTTTAGGCAGAAGGAAATCCCTTCAACATGAAAATGGGAAAGCAAATTTGAATTAACTGAAATTGGCCAAAAGATCATTTCACTTGAAACAGTTGCTGAATGGACAGGACATATTCAGAAGTAACAAAAAATAAAACAGTTTAACACCACAAAGCATTCTGTTTCGAATGTAGATCAGAAGCCTAGCTGCTAGTAATGACTAGAGGAGACACTTGGTTCTTAAACATTGGGGCAAGCCCCCAAAGACTATCAAACTCTTCCTTCTGGCCTTCAAAATAGTTGTAGGAAAAGTGAACAGGAAAAAAAAAATCTGAAAGAGGCTGCTTCAAATAGTATATCTGAATAGTATATTTGGATTTCAAAAATTAAATGGAAGTGATATAGTTTTGTCATAACTTCATGTGGTTTTCTAGGGAGCTAAACGATTTTATAACCTTGGAGAAAATGTTCACTGTTCAGATTTAGAGACTAAGGAGAACCATACCACCTTGCTTCTAGGAGTTATGGAGTGATTCCCTACCAACATATTTGTCAGGGTTTAAAAAGCAGAAAAGAAACTGTTGCAGAGGGAAATTTTTCCTCTACCCTTCAAATGTTCTTCTGGATAGTCCAAGATTTAAATTGACATGATACAAATTAACAGAAAATCCCATTTAATTTCATACATTTGGGAACCCCACATACATGAGAGGTAGTACAAAGACAGATAAAATGAGGGATCTATGCCCCCTGAACCAAGGAATGGGATAGGTCTGAGGTTTTAAAGGGGAGGACCACAATTCACAGGGCAATAAGAAGAAAAGCACATGTTTGGTAATTAGATACATGCCCTGCATACAGATGGGTCATTCAAATAAAATTTATCTCCACTAATAACTCTTATTCTGGGAAAGATACCAAACTGAGATTCTTCTAGGTCACTAAGAGAGGGACAAAAGTTTCTCTTGATCCCACAGAGTTTCAGTTGTCTTCAGCTCAAAAGAGTCCACATATCAAAGAGGCACAGTTTGGGGAGACTTACTCTGAATTCCCTCAAGACCAAGACGTGAAAGATCAGACCTTTGTAAGTGAGGAAGAGGCTGTGGTCAGCCCTGGCACCAAAGCCCCCATGAGCAGAGGCCAGAAGGCACAAGTGGCAGGAACTGGAAGGTACAGGGAGAACAGAACCTCAATGTTCTACTTGCTCTCCCTCGAGAACAAAGATCAAGTCCATGTTTTTTTAATTTGGAACAGCGACAGAAGATGCCCTTAGACACTCAATGCTGGTTTCCGGGTCCTTTCCTGCCAGCTTCAACCTATACAGCAGGATCCCCACACATCCCCATAGAACAAAGCCCGCAGACCACGCCCAGTACTCTAAACTCAGTTTCATCTCCATTCAACCTTATTTTGAAAAGTTTCAGAAATAAAAAAGATGCATTTTTTTTTATCTCAACAGACGACTGATTTTCTGATAGCCCAAAGCTACTTCTACTTGGTGTAAACATCTAATTCTCCTGCAAGTAGTGGTCACCACACTAAAATTCAGTACTTTCCATCAGGCATAACTAGCCAGATTGGGCTCAGCAACTTCTATTGGCCAAATACCAATGCTTCCAACATCGATTTAATTGTTCATCTCTTTCAGCTGGGGGAAGGGGGTGTCCTTCAGTTCTTCAGCCCATCCCCAAATTATTTTCTCATCACCAATTCAAGTCTCCTGAAAATAAAACAAAGCCATCTGTTTTCTTTCCTCTATACATTCCATAAACCCTAACTGGAAACTAGCACCACTGTATGTCAATTATATCTCAATAAACTAGGGGAAAAATCAAAAGAAAGGAAGAAAAGAAAAGGAACAAACTATTACAAAACATCAATTTAGAGGAAGAATTTGACACAGATGTTAGAAGAAAAGAAAAAACTGCAAACCTGAAGCAATTTCATTTCAGAATGGAGATACATGATGGGATGAAAGTAAATGCACTGGTCACAAAGCATTTATTAATGTGACTATCTGATTTCTATTCTTCAAAAGAAGAAAGGTTTTCATTTCTTTTTATTTACCTTTTTTCATTGATTCTAATTAACCCAGAAAATAACAGAGCTCATTATGACATAATTAGGCACTGCAACAAAAGAGATTTTGCTATATTAATTACAGAAATTAAGAAAGGAAAACCCACCTCTGGAAAACATACAAAATTCCTTTCTGTTAAGAACACATATACAAAATACAGTAAAGAATTCAAATTCATATTGAGAGGGCATAAACCACAAAATCAGAGAGGTCATTACTATGAACAAATTCAAAATTAACTGGACAAGCATGCTCAATGCATTCAAAGAATTTTAAATCATTGCAAATCATTCACTTAACCATGCTGGAAGAAGAATTTCTCTCTTCAACAGACAACATAAATCAATAGGGTGCCCCATCAAACAAGGACTAAACAATAATCAGGTTTTTAACAGTTCTGATTTAAAGTTACTTAAATCAGAATGTTCCAAAGATCACAATCCAGAAATTTTAACCATTCATTCACACCACCATGAAACAAGCACTTAAAAAAAAAAAGAACCAAAAGAAACTAAGCACATAGATCATGTACCTGGATCAATGAGAACTTCTTGTGCCCCTGGAAGAAAGAACAGATTATGGTCTTTTATTTGAAAAACAAAACTTCTTTCAAAGACAAGTACTAATCACATTTCATGATTCACATCTCCTTGCAAAGTCTGAGGCACTTGTATCTGATCAGAAATGCAATTCTGAGTGACAGTATGTCACACGTTCAGTGCCTTTTTGCTTTAGAAGGAACGAAAGAACAGCTGCCATTACTAGTACTCTAAACAAACTGTGGAGGGCCTCTTGACTCCTGCCTCCCACCCTCCAAGCACATGTTCCTCCACTCTCCTTAATCAAGTATGAGAATTGCTTATTCCCACAGCTAAGCCAATGACCAAGGAATAGTAATTTGTTTGTGCAAATATATGCCCACAGCTTGGAATGAGGGCAAAGTTACTGGCAGGTCATACGGAATTTAGCTCCACTCTCCTGAAATCTCACACTAACACACACTCACTGAATTACTGGATGCTTCACAAACTAAGGATTTCCAACTTTTAGAAGGTACAATACAAAACAGTTAAATTCATTATCAAGAAGCTTTGAAAACCTCAATCATCTGCTAAATGACCCAAAAATATCAATGAGATCCAATTAGCCTTCTCTGTAGAGCGTAATTTCCCATGATGGCAAAACACACCTAAAAAGTACTGGTTCCAAGACTTGTGTTTATCATTAGTTAGGATCATTTTTAAGCATGTTAGCAAGATTCAAAAAGGTATGTCCCAATGATAGGCATTCTTATTGAAATAGCATATTTATACAGAGAATAAGTCCCATAATCCTATTTATGAGCTATTTTCTGCATTGCAATGTCTATATTTAAAGGCAGACAAAAAAATCACTGTAACATAGAAGCTGAGTATAATAAACAAACAGGTGCTTTCTATTGAATACCAACTACACACCACGCAGAATGCTTGAGAGCCACTGCGTGTGATCCTCAGAGCAGCCCTGCGTAGACAGGGATGATTAAGCCGCACCACTGATGAGACCAGTCAGAGGAGCCAGGAACATCCCACCATTACACTGCCCATGCCGCCATGCCCTGTGACAGAGTGGATAGATCTGCCCGGAAGGGGCATTCAGCTGTGTGGACCCTTGGAGAATTTTGGGTTTCCAGATAACCCTAGAAACTTTCTGTTCAGTGAAAAACCTGGTCAAATATACTACACAGTGCTGCATCTGTGAAATAAGGAATGTGACTGGAACTTTTTTCTGCCTCTGCTCAGAGTCATTATCATCATCATCAATTATTTGACCTCTCAGCACATCTAGTGATGAACTGGGCCCCATACCAAGTGCACTCCAATTGCAGAGCTTTTAAAGTTCTCTTATTCAGTGTGTAAAAATCTTTGTCTCATGTCTCACACAGGCAGCCAACTATCACTTCTCACTGGTGTGGATGGACTGCCTGAAACAACCCTCTCTGCCTTTTAAATTCCCTTCATCTAATCCAATAGGAGTCGGTAAGCCACATGGCCCAGATAGTTTTTTCAAAGAGCAAAGGAAAAGCTCAGCTGCCAAAAATGGACAGCTTTTTACCAAATGGACTTTAACATCTAATTAGACTCCCTGGCAGCCTTTTATTAGCTCATTTCTAGGCACTTAATAGTTTCTGATTGGGAAGAGGAGCACATGTACTTTGCTGTCCGTTATCTGGTCTACTCAGGAGGCCTCTTGTCTTAGGTGTGTGAGGGGTGGGGGAAATAATGGGTGCTGTCTGAAGAAATCACACAGTGGCAGAAAGGGTGTCCTCCAGCCAGGTATCTAAGGGGTGAAGTACCTTTTTTTTTTATTTTTTTTAATTTATTTATTCATGATAGTCACACAGAGAGAGAGAGAGAGGCAGAGACACAGGCAGAGGGAGAAGCAGGCTCCATGCACCGGGAGCCCGATATGGGATTCGATCCAGGGTCTCCAGGGTCGCGCCCTGAGCCAAAGGCAGGCGCCAAACCGTTGCGCCACCCAGGGATCCCCAGGGGTGAAGTACCTTGACGTGCTCAGAAATTTGATTATCGGCATCACCAGGCTCCAATGGACTGATTCTCACATTAACCAATACCAGGAGACTAATAATATAAGAAAAGTGGAGGTTGAACTTATCAATGAAAT
The DNA here is from genome assembly GCF_905146905.1 of Nyctereutes procyonoides. Taxonomy (NCBI): domain Eukaryota; kingdom Metazoa; phylum Chordata; class Mammalia; order Carnivora; family Canidae; genus Nyctereutes; species Nyctereutes procyonoides. The sequence continues at coordinate 30,356,949 of NW_026575159.1, forward strand.
AGAAGGCATAATTATCAGTCAGACCAAAATATCATAGTTTAAAAATCAGCACAAAAATTTCTCCTCAAGTATTATGCTGAGTGAAGTAAGTCAATCGGAGAAAGACAAACAGTGTATGTTCTCATTCATTTGGGGAATATGAATAATAGTGAAAGGGAATATAAGGGAAGGGAGAAGAAATGTGTGGGAAATATCAGAAAGGGACACAGAACATAAAGACTCCTAACTCTGGGAAACGAACTAGGGGTGGTGGAAGGGGAGGAGGGCGGGGGGTGGGGGTGAATGGGTGATGGGCACTGAGAGGGACACTTGACGGGATGAGCACTGGGTGTTATTCTGTATGTTGGTAAATTGAACACCAATAAAAATTAATTTATTAAAAAAAATTTTCTCCTCAAAGGCCCAATCTCAGGCAGGAGGTTATGCGGTGAGCACGCACACAGCAGAGCTGGAAGGGGTTTTCCTAGGTTACCTGGGACGACATTTCTGTTACAGAGACAGACCTGCTGCGTAGATGAGAGATCAAGGCTGATCATGGTGCCTCTCACAGACAGGAGCCAAGACAAAACGGTCAACTCCCATGTAACTCTCCCTCTGCTACGTTTTCTAGGCTGGCTGAGCCCTGACTCATGGATAGATGACCCTCACAGGTCTATAGACAGGATGACACCCCCAATCGCCTGAAGCCAATCTCTGGGAGCCAAACCACACTGCCAGGGTTTAGACCCCTGCTCTGACACCTGCTAACTCTGTGAGTTTGGTCAGGTTGCTTACGCTGTCTGTGCCTCAATTTCCACATCTGCAAAGTAGGGACAATAATCAAGGCTATCCTGCTGGGTTGCTGTGAGGATGAAGGGATTACACCAGTTTATGTAAAGTGCTGAGAATCATGTGTAGCATGTTCTAAGTGATAAACAAATGGTAACTATTAAGGTGATTTCACAAACCTCTCTTCTAATCATCTTTCCTACTTCCTTGTTTTCCCATTTACAAGTTCTTGGGGAGCACCCTTCTGCTCCACCCCATAACTTGTGGAAAGTAGGGGGAAGGGGCCCCTTCCTCCCCACTCCTCTGGTTTCCATGAGGAGGGCTCTCCCCAAAACACTCCTGACCGTGTGCCCCGATTGTCCTCCTCACTCAAGTGGCATGATTTCCAACTTCAGGACGTTTGGGAGGTGAGCTGCATATGGGAAACCCTTCTCTTTCCCTGGTGCTAGCCCAGTGCAGGGTGCTTGGCTTCCTACACCCTGAAGACAGGGGCAGGTCCTCTCCTGGGAAGGCCTGCTGCAGCCCGGAACCCCCTGGGATGAGCGAGTCTCTCCAGCTTTGAATACAGTATGACTTTTCCATTTTCCTGCATCCCTAAAGTTTATGGAGAATGGGGCTTTATCAGTAATAAAGGGGCCATTTGTCTCCACCTGCCTCCTCTTCCATCTCATCTCCCAGTTGGCTGGTGGATAAAATAGGAGTGCAATGATTGGGCCCCCTTTAGCCCTAACATAGGCTAATGGACAAAAAGTTCTGTGACTTCAGACAGGTCAGGGTGACCACATAATGGCCCTATCTCTGTGCTGCTGTGAAAGCATGAGTGCAGGAACTGCTGACCCTCCTCAAATAGCTCACTCATTTCTTAACTGCATCTTTCTTCATAAAACCATCATTTCATATTTTAAACCCTTAGTAATCCCCAAAGACTATAAAATGATGGCTCTGTGCAGAATAATAGCTGAAGTTCATGAGCTCTTTTATGAGATAACCACTGTGCTAAACACTTTACATAATTTCTCTCTGATCCTCACAATTCTCCAAAGCAGACATGAGCACCCTCGTTTTTCAGATGAGGAGAAAACTCAGAAAATATTGACTCAAGTTCACACGGCTAAATGGCAGCGTGCACACTCATACCCAAATCAAAACATGAGGCTTGGGCAGCCCCGGTGGTTTAGCGGTTTGGTGCAGCCTGCAGCCCGGGGTGTGATCCTGGAGACCCGGGATTGAGTCCCAGGTTGGGCTCCCTGCATGGAGCCTGCTTCTCCCTCTGCCTGTGTCTCTGCCTCAGTGTGTGTGTGTGTGTGTGTGTGTGTGTGTGTGTGTCTATGAATAAATAAATAAGATCTTTAAAATAAAAAAATAAAATAAAATAAAACATGAGGCTTGGTTCCTGCAACCAAATCACCTCCTCACTGATGAGCGATCGGGGAACTCACAGTTCTTCAGACTCAAGGCACTCCAGAGACTGTTTCTACTCTTTTATGAAATCATGGCTGACTGGTTTATTATATTGAAAGAAAAGTCCAATTTCATCATTGTTCACGCAGCACACCTGAAATTTTCACACTGAGATGACAGAAGAAAAATAAGATATAACTGGAACACCAAGACATAATGGACAGTGTACTATTCTGAAGCATTAAACAAAACAAAACAAAAAAAAAACAAATTAAAGGAACACTGGTTAAGTCTTTCACAAACAGGAAAATTAAGACTTTTCGAAGGTACAACAGCGCCACCTATGGCCACAGAAAATCTTTCCAAGTTGCTGGAAAAGGTGCAACAAAAATTGCCTGCATGCTAAGAAAAGATCAGTAAGGTTTATAAAAATAGGATGCTCAGAGACCTTACTAAAAGCTGAGTTAGCACATACAAAATTCTGCTGTAGGAAAGGGATGGTATTCAGCACTTAATGTGGAATCTTAAACAAGACATAGGCTCATGGAAACGAACCGTAATGAGAAGGGATCTTGGGTGTCTGGTCCAACCTCTTCATTCTCAGGGAGACTGAGACCCAGGGAATCGTCCTTCCACCCTTAGTAGCAAAGCCTACTCCAAGTCCTGGCATCTTGCACTATACCAAAACCTAGCAGAGTTCTACGAGCCTGTATGCATAAAAGTCACATCTGTGTTTTTCTAATAGTAGGTAGTCTAGGTGTCCTGCAAAATATTTCCGAAAGAGCCAGTAAGAATAAATCATACAACTGTGTTGAAATACAAAAATGTCTATTTACATAGTAAAACAGCATGAGTTCCCCTCTTTTATTCTATTTTTAAAAAGTGACAATGTCAGGATGCCTGGGTGGCTCAGTGACTGAGCATCTGCCTTTGGCTCAGGATGTGATCCTGGGGTCCTGGGATCAAGTCCAGCACTGGGCTTCCCTACAGGGAGTCTGCTTCTCCCTCTGCATGTGTCTCTGCCTCTCTCTGTGTGTCTCTCATGAATAAATAAAGTCTTAAACAAAGTAACAATGTCAAATCAACATTTTGACTTTTTTAACCTATTAAGAGTACAGAAAAAAAGCAAAATTCTCTTCACTCACAAAAGAGATAAGTTTATTCCCTGAAAACAGCTCAACATCAGTTTTTTGTAATATATTGGCTATGACCAAATTCCTAGTAATTTAAAGGTTACTTTTAGTGGATGATTACATGGTGATATGAATTCCGAATTGTAAAAATATACATCTGTACAAAAAAATCAAGTTATCTAGCTCAAGGCAATTTGGCTGTTCCCCATCTTACTAGATAGAATGACACCAATCTCATCAAAACTTCATACTGCACTGAAGAATGTCACCGTATCCATATCACTTTAAATCATATTCATATTATCATATGCATAAACGTACTGAACATGCATCAGAAACAAACCACTCTGTTCAGTATACAAAGTTGATACTTCTAAATAATCTACGGTATTTGTGACAGCAAATGTTTCCTGAGCACCTCTTAGTTGCTCTGTAGACAAGGTGACAAATTCTCACAATCACATAAATTAAGCAACATTATTCAAATTCCACAAATGAGAGGAAATATACTTGGGCCATAAAAAGCAAGTCTGACAAGTCCCAAGTCCCATAAAACCTACATAATCATCATTGGAAAGAAAGGAGTCTAGATTGTTACTTTCTCTCAACATTCACTAACTTAATCTTTTCTTCCATACTCATGACTACATAAAACCAATTCGGTCTTTATAACTTTCTCTCCCAACAAGCATCACCAGAGAAAAACAAATACTAAATCATTAGCAACCGCTGGATTTTCAAAGCCCACTTCTCTTTTGCACTGTCATCATTTTAATGTTTCATTTTTAGTGCTTACAGAGTTAAAACTAAAATACTAACTTTCTACGTTGTTGGCTGAGACTAAATCAACTGTGAGAGCATGCAATTTCAATCTATGGCCCTCAAGCTCATAGTCTCACTGACATCTCTTCTTTTAAGGTCACATGAGGCTGAGATCCCTAAAGTCTGGGATTAACTCACCAATGTTCAGAAAACCAGTCAGAGGGAGGCCAGTTAGTGCAGCAACAGAGCACATGCCGCACAGTCAAACCAGCCTGGGCCCCAGCCCTGAGTCGGCCCCCACCAGCTGCATGAGAGGGGGCCAGGGACCCATCTCTTTCAGCCTCAATTCTCCACCTGCACAAAAGGGACACTGATGAGCCCTCCCACACCTGCCCAGGGGTAGGACGCAAGGAGAGCAAGGAGCACAGCCACTGGCTATGCAGGTGCTCAATAATTTCATGGCTATCGTGATAATGCTAATGATGGTGATGATTAATAAGCTAAAACAGACAAAAGAGTAGAAGTAACCACAAAGAAGAAACATCTACAGGTCAAAAAGCATTTCTTTACAGATTGCCTGCAGAATATCCTATCGATTTTTTTAATAAACCAAGTTTTGTCCGTTAATTATAGACTTACAGGTTCATATGCAAATCTCCAGGAAAAAAATTTGTGGCCTCTAATTTTTGAATACTAAGAAAGTTTAAAAAATAAAACAAAAGGAGGGGATCCCTGGGTGGCTCAGCGGTTGAGCATCTGCCTTCGGCCTAAGGCATGATCCTGGAGTCCCGGGATCGAGTCCCATGTCAGGCTCCCTGCGTGAAGCCTGCTTCTCCCTCTGCCTGTGTCTCTGCCTCTCTCTCTCTCTCTCTCCCTCCCCGTGTCTCTTATGAATAAATAAATAAAATCTTTAAAATTAATTAATTAGATAGATAGATAAATAAATAAAACAAAACAAAAGGAGAACGAAAGCAAAAGAGCAGGGGACTACAGAATTCTTTTTAAACTACGATAACTCAGTGTTAGGAAGGAAAACAATGTCCTTTTCTCAGAGGACATGTGCTGGAAAACCACATAGCCGGGGTCTGAGCTGTCAAGGGTCCTCTAACCAAATTTGTGAATTCAGATCACCAAGTCTTAAAGCTACCTAGCGCTCCACACTAACACTATGGTGACATGGCTGCTAACAGTTATCCAGTCCTCTATGTGTGCATCTCACATACCTCCACAGGAACCCTAGGAGGGAAGTGCTCTCACTATTTTCCCCGTTTTAGACATAGAGAAACTGAGGCACCAGAGATTAAACACTGCAGGTCACATTAACAGTAAATGACATCTGCATTTCTACTGCTGAGAAAGGCACTCAAGGGAGAATCAACTTGTCTGGTCTTCACCTCCGAGAGCAGATGCCATACACCCCTGTGGTAAGACAAAGGGGCTGCAAACAAACAATCCTGAAGTCACCACCCAGGATAAAACAACACACAATACCGAGCACAGTGACAGACCTGGACCCTTCTCTGAGTGAAGGGCAGGAAAGTGGGGCCAGCGTGCTCTGTTGGCCCTCGCCTGGACTTCACTGCACCACGTTCCCATAGGCTGTCTCCAAAGGCAGGAGAGCCTGGGCTTTTTACACTCTGCGAAGCTAAATAAAGACATTTCTCTAGAGCAGACAAAGCAGTTTTTCAAAAAAAGTTTAAACCTTTTCTTTGCCTACATTCAGCAAAGAGGAGAAAGGAAACATTTCTCTAAGAAGTGTCTAGAGTCTCACTAATCACATCAGTAGAACAGTCTCAACACATTATAACTCTTCAAATCACAGGGGAAACACCCACCTCCAACAAAAGGCACTCCCAGAGAGGACGGGAGTGGGTCTTCTCAGGAGGAAGTAAAGCCGAGTTGGGGAAGGAGGTGGAGCCCCCACAGCAGGGCCAGCAGGACCACAGCCAGGAGGAGGCCCAGCAGTGACACAGCCTGCGCCAGTCAGCGTGCAGTCAGTGTCCAAGTACAGGAGAAGGAGGCACGCCCAGCCTCAGACTCTGCATCCCTTCCTTGCTCTACCTTCCCTTCACATAACTGGGGGACCACAGAAACCATCAAGGACACTGTGCTGCAGAAGGATAAAACGTCTTCCAGAACCATGACAGATCCGCCTAAGCAGTGCTACAAATGGTGCACGCGGACTCCGGCTGCACAGCCACAGTAAACCAGCTCCTAAAAGGTATGTCTGTATTCTCTGCTGGACATGGGAACAGGTATAGCTCAGGGAGCAACACATTCAAGCCACTTCCCTATCCAAAACACATTAACTACCACAGGCTTTCTCTTTGGGGGGAAAAGGTGTCAAAACGTCTCCTCGACCAAAACACACCTAGAAATTGTGTGTAAAGCCTTGACCTCCTTCTTCTTTGCTCTTATCTTCATGATGGAGGCCATCATTCATTCATTAAGGGTCAGAAGGGTCAAGTTCATTCAACAAGCACTCGTGAGTCTGCTCCTCCAAAAAAGATTTTTTACTCTTCATTGGTGCTGACAAACATAAGCAACTCAAACTCAACTTATTAAGAGAACTTCATCAAACCGGAAATTAAGGAACAGCCCAGGCTCTGACTTAGCTGTTAAAGTTGACATCTGGAGCTGGCTTCCCTAAATACACAAAATTTAGAAAAAGATACAGACACAGAACCTCAAGGTCAGTCTACCAAGAAACTTTATTCAAGTGTTCCAGAAATCAACCAATCATTACAATCCGTTAATAGTAAGATTCCATAAGATCAATATCCAACAAATCAGAAGAAAATGTCTCATGCAAGATTTCTGACTCAATAGATTTTATATTTTATTTAAACATTAGTCAGGTTTAACTCAGAGGGAAATGTAAAAATTTATCACCTCCATAAATGAGTGCAGATGGGAGGAAAGTCCAGAGCTTACCTGGTCGGTGTCTGTTGGCTGCTTCAGCAGGCAGTGAGCTGCCCTGGAACCTTCGAGCTCCCGTCTCACCCCCAGTTCCACCAGGGTAGTGATAGATGACAGAAGCTGAACACAACCCTTCAAGAGCAGCTGGGTAGGGGAAAAAGCACAATCAGTAAAGTCAGTGGCCTATCATGAGCTCAAACTACATTGGTTAAGAATGATCTGAACAGTCCGATTATGTAGAAATGCCAATTTCCTCCCCGCCCCCCCAAAAAAAATTTGAACCTACAGATCACTGATTTTGCTACAAACAGGAACATGCCACCCAATGACCTTTCCTGTGAGCATGCCCAAGCTGGCAACACAGAACACTCTCAGGAAACACAAGGCCTCACTGAGAAGCTGGATACACACGTGACATGCACCAGCCTCCTTGTCCTTTTAACCAAGGGTTTAGTGCACACCATGTGGCAGGCTCTGTGCCAGGCTCTAATGCTACAGAGCTGGGTGGCAAAAAATGCCCTGGATTAAAAATACTCAAAAATCAGACCAGCAAAGCAGGTCCACAATACCCTGTCACATCACACACCCTATATGCATTTCATTCCCTTGGAGCAAACACCTGTAAGCCTGTCTCCTCGTCCAAGGCAACCACATTTGCCTAGAGTAGTTTTGTTCTATGGTGGGGTGGGCAGTTACAGCCTAAGAATCTCAGGCTGTGCCACAGGCCTTACACATTAGGCTACAGTGTTCGCCCCTATTACGGCAGCAATCCTCATACATGTTGGTCTAAGCACCCCTCAACACTGTGAAAAATCACCGATGATCACAAAGAACTTTTGTTTGTGTAGGTTACAATCCACAGATATTTACCATATTTGAAAATAAAACTAAAAAAAAAAAAAGATGTAAATATGTGTATCATTTCCTTTAAAATAACAATAAGCCCATTACGTGTTAAATTTTTATGAACACTAGTTTCTAAAACAAAACTATATGCTGGAAGAGAGGCCCTGTTTTACATTTTTACAAGTGTCTGTAACGTCTGGCTTAATACGAGTGAGCCTGATGCTCCTGTCTGCTTTGCATTCAATCTGTTACGATGCCACGGGTCACGGCGCCCGTGGGAAAGTGCACTACAGGTTCACAAGAGGCTGCAGGAGGAAGCACAAACAGCACATAGCATGGGCCAGCTGCACACCCCCTTCCTCAGGAACCCTACCAACCCAGCTAATCATTCGGTGGGCCCCCCACGCAAGTGGGAACCATTCTTTCCGGGTAAGTGCCTGCTGCAGGGGCCCTAATGTTACAGCTCACTGGGGTACAGATATATTCCACCAATCTTCAGCCTCTTTAAGAAACCTAATTCTGAAATGTGAGTCCATTTGTTTTTAAGATTTTATTTATTTATTCACTAGAGAGAGAGAGGCAGAGGGAGAAGCAGGCTCCCTGCAGGGAGCCCAATGTGGGACTCGATCCCAATCCCAGGACTCCAGGATCACACCCTGAGCCAAAAGCAGACGCTCAATCACTGAGCCACCCAGGCGTCCCTGAAATGTGAGTCCATTTTAAGAATTTCTTGTATTTAACGTGTCCTATAGCACGTTGCTAAACTTCTGTTAAAGAACAGACGTCATTACTTCATTCTGACTTGTATGTATAAGTACCTGACAGGTCCCCCAAATAACCTTTCGAGGAACGAACGCTATTTCACTCCTTACCCACATGTTTATTTAACAGGCATTTCTGGGACATGTACAATAAGCTGGATTATGGACACACCGACCATACCTCCCGCTTCACCCCCAGGAGACGGTCCCTGAAGGGAAAACACATATAAACACACAATTCCAGCACAAAGGGCAAGCTCCATAACAGGCAGGGCTCTGTACAAGACACCACAGGCACCCACCGCCTGCAGGGGTGAGAAAAGGTCATACTTTGAAGTAGGTTTTTAATTCGTTTTTTAGTTTTTTAAATTGAAAAGTGAGTCACATACCATAACCCTCACCCACTGAAGAGTGTCCGACTCACAGGTGTGTAACCATCACCACCGTCTAATTCCAGATTGTTTTCATCACCCCAGAAAGAAACTCCATAGCTACCAGCACTCACATGCCCTTCTACCCAGCCCCCGTCAGCCGGTCATCGGCACCCTGCCTCGTCGGGACATTCCAGATGAGAGGCGGCCCTTTGTGTCTGTCTCCTCAAGACTTCAAATGGTGTTATCAAGGCTCGCCCATGCTGGAGGGGCACCCATGCTTCCCTCACATCTGTATCTTTCATTTACTGAAGTACAGTGTACAATATGCGTACCACATACTGATCGGCTTTTCCCTACATGACTCAGTGCCAACCACAACAAGTGTAGTCGCCATCTGTCACCACACAACGGTATTACAATATTCCTAACTACACTCCCAGTGCTGTCACCTTCTGCATTTTCGCATCTTAATAACATGCCACTGAATGGATATACCATGTGTGGTTGATCCGTCCACCAGCTAATGTACAGACGAGGCTTTAAAGAATGAGAGCAAGAGGTGACTAGGTGAGAGATGGCATTCTAAGCGGAGGGCAAGACGTGCTTAAAAACAAACCCAAGGGCAGCCCCTGGTGGCTCATGGGTTTAGCGCCACCTTCAGCCCAGGGCATGATCCTGGAGTCCAGGGATCGAGTCCCACATCAGGCTCCCTGCATGGAACCCACTTCTCCCTCTGCCTGTGTCTCTGCCTCTCTCCCTGTCTCTCTCCTCTCTCTCTCTCATGATTAAATAAATAAAATCTTTAAAAAAAAAAAAAAAAAACAGAGGAACAAGGAAAGGAGCATATTGTCAAGGAAAGTGCATGCACCAGCAGGACCTCAGTGTGGCCAGGTGGGGACGTGGCAGCAGACAAGGAGGGAGCGTTACCACAGAGGACCCCCCACAGCAACCAGATGGCCGATTGCTTCTCCTCCCTCACCTTTCATTTTCAGAACTATTTTTCTATGCTTTCTCTTATTTTAAGTAACAGTTGCTATAATGACATATCTGACATCTTCATGAGATGATCTTACCTCCAAGCCACAAAAAGTCATTCACCGAGCGGAGAAGTTCCACGGACATGTGGTAATGTACCAAGGAGTCCTGCAGCATCCCGGCCTGGAGGCACAAATCCCCCACATGTTTGCGCATGCGCCCTTGGCATCGCTTCTTGTAATGTCTAAAAAATACAACGCATGGAAATGTGTCATTGCTAATGCACAGCTTCTACCCCCAAAGCAAACTAGCTAAGCACTAGTCAACTCTCTCACTACAAAAAAAGTGCTACGAAGGCAATTTTAGGCTCTGTGACTGAAAGGCAGCAACTATCATCGCCAGTGAAGGAGCTGGAATGGTCCCGACTTCACAAACACCTGCCAAGTTATTTTCTAGAGATAATAGGTCCATGTGACTTCCACCATGCATTTCACTTAGACAATGTTGGAGTAGGATTCTCCTTCGCAAATTTTCCAATTGTAACATCGGCACAAGAAAGTTTATGTTCCAGCTTTTTAGAAAATCAATTATCTTCCACTTTCTTAACTTCGAACCTATTATTATTTTATAAAGAGAGCTATGCTGCATATCATAAGCCAGCCGCTTGGCTTCTGCATACAAGACCTTTATCTTCACTCCTTCAGAGCCAGCTCCAATCATGTCTTGAGGGCTGGGACCTGGGCCATCACCAGCAGCTCCCTAAATGTTGGCGAGGGTATGCGATTAAATAATGCCAAGGCTTCTCTCGATCAACTCAGAAACCAAAGATACTGCATCACAATCCTCCTTTATCATTTTTAAATATTCCTATTCTTTTGAATATTAAATTTCTTAAAAGTTTTTTTTTTTTTCAAGACAAGTAGCCCCTGTATTAAATTTTCTCTCACTGAGAAAGCAATCACATCAAGAATAAAAACCCCTGGGCAGCCCCGGCGGCTCAGCAGTTTAGCACCGTCTTCGGCCCAGGGGGTGATCCTGGAGACCTGGGATTGAGTCCCATGTCGGGCTCCCTGCATGGAGCCTGCTTCTCCCTCTGCCTGTGTCTCTGCCTGCCTCCCTCTCTCTCTCTCTCTCTCTCTCTCTCTCTCTCGCTGTGTGTCTCTAATAAATAAATGAAATCTTAAAAAAAAAAAAAAAGAATAAAAACCCCAATGGAAATCCAAAAGACGTCAAGTTTCTAGCTGAATGAATGTTACTGACAGACCTCAATACAAAGTTCAATCTTTCCAGATCTGACTCTAATGAGCTCTATAAACACTCTCGCTGCCCTGGAATTCAGTGCTTCTGTTCCCAGTACTGGGTGAACTAAGATCATCACGTAAGACGGGGAAACAGAGAAGAGGAAACGCCCAAGGCAGTGTGAGGATGGCCCCCCAACAAGCCCTCCCTGTAGGAAGACACCACACCTATCCTGCCCTGCCATCCCCACCCGACGCCTTCAGCCCTCTCCCGCTAGGTACCTCCACTCCATACCCCCTGCCCCGCCACATCCCTGCTACCTCACACACACACATCCCCAGGGCTTACCAGACCATAAATCTGCTTAGGTCACTCCCCCACTTCAAATCCCCCCAAGGCTCCCCAGCACAGTTCTAGCCCCCCTCCCACTGCCGTTCCACTCTACAGCCTCACACTACCTGCCTCCAACCCCAGGCTCCCCCACCCCCCCCCCACCCTGCCCTCCTGCCTCGCTGCTTCACACTCTCCTTCACACTCTCCTCGGGGCTCATTTCCACTGTCAGCTTCTCAAGAAAGCTTCCCTGCCTCCTGCCTCTGCACTTTGGGTCAGATGTCCCTGCTGAGTTCCTAGAACATTCTCTTTTTTTTTTTTTTAAGATTTTATTTATTTATTCATGAGAGACACAGACAGAGAGAAAGAGAGCCAGAGACACACAGGCAGAGGGAGAAGCAGGCTCCATGCAGGGAGCCCGACGTGGGACTCGATCCTGGGCCTCCAGGACCACAACCTGGGCTGAAGGCGGGGCAAAACCGTTGAGCCACCCAGGCTGCCCATCCGAGAACATTCTCTACGCTGAAGCAGTTTCTGACATTTGTAAGCACCAAAAGGCAAGTACATTCTGCTTACTCTTGTGCATCCATCCCTCTCCCCTGGACACGGCATGTATGATGAATAAACAAATAAATGGATGGGTCTCAAAGGGATGAAGCTGCTCCTGTCCATTCCCAAGCCCCTCTTTCCGCAGAACAAAACCAAGACACTCCTCTCCGAAAGGCCTCTCCCCACTGACACCCATCACTGCCTCTCTCTGTTGTCAGTTTTTTAAAAACCAAGCTCCTCCAAAGCCCTGCAGGACAGGTCCTCTCCAGGGTCCTCCCAGTGGGAGCAGCCTCCCCCCTGAAGCCTGGGACATGGATGGCACAGGGCGGTATCCTCATGCCCCTGCTCCAGTAGCCTCCAGACCCCTGCCCAGGTGGCTCCTGCCACCTGAGCTGCTTTCCTGGCCACTTCACCTGGCTGACTCTCCTCCTACCTTCAGAACTCAATGCAGAGCCATCTGTCACCTGGAAATCACCTTCACAATGTCTCCTAGCTCTCGGCGGGGCTGCTCCCCAAACCCAACTGCACTGTTATTGTCTGGGTTTTGTCCAGCCACCCCCCATTAAGACCATGACCTCTCTGAGAGCATTTGGGAAGAGGAGAAAGAGATGAGAAGAGAGAAGGGAGAAACAAAAAGCCAAACACAGCCCAAGTCCCAAATCCAAGGATGCTCACATGCATGTCACAAGCTGCTGGACTTGACAGGGAAAAAAGCTCCACTTAACCACCATGAATATATCTCACTCTGGTAGTAACATAATGTACCCTGTGGGACTCTGTACCTTCCTCTGACACACAACAATAGGAGAGAATGAATAGAACTTGAGGAATCGCACAACTCTGTGCACAGGAGGTGCGAGTCCTACAGCCAGCTCGCACAACTGCAGTGCCAGGGCTCCCCCAAAGCTGGACAGTGCCTAGCTCAGTCTCCTGGCATGCTCCCCATTCAGCATCCACAAGCACACCTCCCTCCTGCAGCAGCATGTGGCCAGGTCTACGCATACTGCCACTGTGCTGCGTGACACCAGCAGGTACCTTACCATTCCCCAGGCCCTTGCCCCCTGAATCTGGCATTATTCCCTCTAATGGTAGGAGCCCCATGACGCACCGTCTTATCCATCTCTGTATCCATCAGTGTAAGCCTTACACTTGGAAGGATCAAAAAAGAACTGCTTCCTCCAAAGTAACTACCAATGCACTCAAGAGGATTTTCTAAAGTTTTCTGGAGGAAGACTATTCCAGAACCATCCAACAATCCTTCCACTTGTCAGCTGCTGCTCCCAATCTCCCAGCACCTCTCCCAGAAGATTCCTACCCGATGTGCCTTCTGTTCCATGCGCAAGACAGACCAGAAAGCTGGGACTCCCATCCTCAGGCTTCTGAGCCCTCCTGCAAGGACCAGTGGGGCTCTATACCCCACCCCAGGCGACCCTAGCTCCTGAGGAGGCTCACCTCCACCCTCCTGATCAGGGACAGTCTTCCCAGGATGCAGATCCAGCACACCATTCCCTTCAGATTCCTTTAGTAGCTGCCCTGCCCACCAGCACTTTTAAGATAACCATGGCAGCTCCTAAAATCCGAAGCTCCTTAGAATGACATACAAAACCTCTACCAGTGGGCTTTCCCCAAGCCCACCAGCCACAGCTCCAGCCCCTCCTCCAGCCCTAGTCTACATCCCCCTAAGTGAGCTCACCTGCATACCTGATTCTAAATAGGAGCCACATACCAACGGCCTATCTCTCCAGTCCACCCCTTCCCTGCGCTCCAGGCTTGTTAACCCATCTGCCTCTTTGAAACTGTCACCTGAGCATTGAAAAGGTGTCTAAAAAACATCCAATGTATACTCTAAATGCGACCCCCAGCAGGAAGCTCCCAGCCTTCCCCACCAGACAGCCCCAGCCACACATTCGGTTGTTCAAGTCAAAACCCTGAGTTTCTTACTTGATTTTCTCTTTTCCTCACCGCCCACCCACACCATAGTCGGGGACAAGCCTGGACATTCCTGTCCCTAAGTGAGCCTCAACTTCGTTCCACAGGACCTAGTGCAGGACATAGCTGGCTCCCAATGAGCATGTGCTGAGTCACAGCCCCCTGAAGAGAGGGAGGTCTCTCCTGGCACCAGCCATTGAGGGAGGGAACCTGAGTCTCACGGGAGGCCCCAAAAGGGCAGCCAAGAAAAAGGGGCTGTAAGGTTTTCCTAGAGTCTCAACTTTGGAGGGTCTGAGATCTAGAAGAGCTCCCAGGTAAGAGACACACCTGCCAGCAGTGAGCAGGTGAGCAGAGAGGAAGCCAGGCAGGTGACCCTATTCGCACACAGGGCCCCAAGGTCTCAGGAGAACAGGAAAGGCCCCAGCCCGGCCATCACACCCTCCCTTCCCTGCATTTCTGCAGGCTGGAAGTTCCAATTTCCTCTACTTGCTATACTTATCTCTGCTTTGTTCCCCCATCCTAGCATGTGAGGGAATCTTTGAGAAAGTCCAGCCTGTCTCACTTGAGACACAGTAAGTGAAGGAAGAAAGCGTTCACACGTGGACCAGAGCAGTAAAGAAAGAACGAGGCCTCCCGGCCGGCATGGTGATGGTGGCCGGAACCTCTCCCAGGCGGGAGCTGGGCCAGGGTGGAGGAGCTCGGTCAGCCAAAGGCTCTCCCTCTAGGGTTAAGTGTTGGAATTTCACTGCTGCAAACTAATGTCATGCCCGTCGGTGACAGACAGGAGCCCCAGCAGAGAGAAGCAGCTACCTCTCACCCACACGGGGTAAAAGGAAAGGCTGGCACAGGTAAGTGCCCACGCCACCGCTAAGGTGAACCACACATCCGGCTCTGTGTGCTTACTGGCTAAAGCAGAAAGAAAACTATGGTCGACTATAGAGCTCCTTGTGTCCGCAAGCTCCAAATGAACTAGCTCTCCAGAAGGCCATGTTTCCCTAAGACCTAGAAAAGTCACCCTCATAAAGGGGGCAAAAGACAGACTGTAAAGCAGCCTCTGTCCTTTCAAGAAGGACAGCTGCTAGTGAGGTTTAGAAAACAGCATGCTCCAGGGGAAAGCAAAAGGCCTCTGGTGGCCGCGTCCTCCGACGGCACCCCTCCGTGGCCAGCACACTCCTGGGCCAGGAACCCCGGCACTGGCGGCCGCTGGGCTGCAAGCTCCGTCATGCACATCACACAGCGACAGCCAGGAAACACGTGCCCACTATATTCATTCCAAAGCCAGAGTCAAGCAAGGCGCTGCAGTCTTGGACTTTCCAGGTTAAGGGACCCCGTGAAAATATCCCTGTGCAGCCGCCGAAATCAATTAGCATCTCACGTCCTCCAAACGGAAAAGATTAATAAGGGCTCGTTTGTCACCAGATACTAAGAAACCAAACAAGTTCCCCAAAGCAAATATTTTAACAGATATCAAACATCAATGGGTTACGTGCTTAAAAAGAAAAACAGAAAGAAAAAGCAAAATATTTGTTAAATTAGAAAATAAAAAGATGATGGGGGTAATATATGGATCTAGGCAGCAGTAAGTTTTGGGTTTTTCAAGCAGTGAAGGCAGCAAGGAGGCAGCACACAGGGAAATCTAGCTACTTTCAATGCGGTGTGTTCACAGCCTACCTTTTCAGACCCAACAACATACTCACAGGGCGGTATGATAGAAAAAAAAAAGGAAAAGGAAAGAAAAGAGGAACAAGCAAAAATTAGAAACACACAAGAACAAAAATAACTTTGACAGCTACAACACTGCATGTCCAAAAATCTCCCGTGGGCTTTCAAGAGGCCCGTGGCACACATGAACGTTCCAGCAAAATAAACCCGCACCTCGTGTTACGGGGCAGTGTGGGGCCTGCGGTGGCCAATCTGCCACAGGGCCTATGGACGTGGTCAGTGCGCCACCCAAACCTCAGCCTTCATCTAGACCATGTCCTTGTGAGCTGCGAATTACAGTCACATTTCAGGCTGGACAGCTGCGGGACATAGCTGGGCTCTGTTCCTGCACCAAACCATTGTTTTAAAAGTGAGAGCGCTCTAGAGTAGTGAAAGCAACAATGGACCAGCAGGGGTGACCGGAGAACGGATTTGGTCTGAAGTCACTGGCATCACTATGTCACACAAGTTCAAAAGCTGGCTGAGTGTACAGCAGGCCGAGAACAGAAAGGACCGACCGGGGGGCAGATGGATCTACCGCTGCGTTTCCGGTGGCTGGAGCGCTGCCCGGCACACGGCAGCTCTCAATAAACACTCATTCGTGTTATCGCCCGGCACGGGCCGGCACACTATCCCAAGTCAGTCTTGTTACTCCTGCCAAATTGTGAGCATAGATTTCAAACGGCAAAAACAGGCCGGCATTCTCTGATGGGTCTGCAACCTCAAAGTCAAGAAGTCAATGACCAAAAAATGTCACGGGTGCCTCGTGGAGCAAAGAGGTTGAAGCGGGGTTCCCACGGCTTCCGAGGCTTCAGCCGCGCACCCACTGGTCTGTGTAGCAGAAACAGGCCAGTTCCTGCCCACGCCATAGGCCGCAGTGGCTCGGGAGTGCGGGGGAGGTGCACGGTCTGGCCCCATGTGGTAAGGGAGGGTCACCGGGTGCCGCCCCGCTGCAGACTGGCCTGGAGAGGGCTTAGTGTGAGGCACTGCTCGGGCCCCTTGCAGCTGCCCAGGTTCCTGGGCCTCGCCACCCCAGCCCCAAGGTGTAACAGGGGAGGTTTGGATCACAGATGCAATGTGCCCTTTCCTTGGCCACACAGACACGTCTGTGTCTGCTGAGGAAACGAAAACCAGCGCGAACCCTGCAGAGCAGTGCAGGCAAGTGGGACTGAGGCCACTCCGTGCTTCCCCCTCGCAGGGCTGGCCCCGGCCTGTTTTCCTCAGTTCTGTGACGTCTCCTCCAACTTACCAACAAATGGAAAGTCAGTGTTGAACCTTAGGTAAACTCAAGAAACGTACTGAGCACCTACTCGGCGGTGGGCACTCTGCCAGCACAACACTAGGTCACTCAGCTGTCACCTGCGAGGCCCTCATCCACATTCTACGGGAGGGGAAGGGGGGACACGGTGTCCAAGGCCAGGAAGCCCACGCTCTCCCTCACCACAGGGGACCTCCTCCAGGCACAGCATCACCGTCCTCCTCTGTGCACGGACGCCACGATGGCCACAATATGGGAGGCAGAGCATGGAGCAGGGAGGGCCAGCTGTGGCTCTGTGCAAAGTTCAGCAGCTGACTTAATCTCAGGAAATGTGAGGCCTGACCTTCCTCTGCTCTGCCCAACACCTCCTGTGACAGAGGATATAAACACTGTCGTGTGCACAAGGAGCTCTTTGGGAAGCCCCTGGGAGCATCTCTGACACCCTGATGCTCGCCTTGGCTGACTGTAAGCCAGGAATCAGACACTGTCACTATCAGGTAGGAAGAAGGCCTGACCCGTGCACAGCCAGCCCGGGAGGCAGGGGCTCCACTTGGGTGCCCAGCTCAGCTAGTTCCTGGTTCGGCTGCGGCTCCAGGCTCAGCACCTCACCTACACATCCAAGGGATGAGACTGAATAAAAGTTTCAAACTGTGCACTAGGGCATTGCCATCCAACAGGAATGAAACATGAGCCATGTAAATAAAGTTTCCTAGTTTCCACAACTTAAAAAGTAAAGAACTGAAACTGATTTTAGTATTTAACCTAACATATGTAAAATAGTATTACTTTGACACTATAAAGATTAACAAGGTATTTTCTTTCTTTTTTCCACACTAAGTCTCAATATCTCATATGCATTTTACTTACAGTGTCTCAGCTCAGACCAGCCAGCTCTCTGGTGCTCGAGAGCCACAAGTGGCTACCGCACTGGACAGCAGCTCAAGGGGTCCCACAAGCAGGGCCGGCTCAAACAGGGAAGTACATATGACAACCCTAAAAGGACTGCCTTTAACCAAGGACTGTCCTGTTTTTAAAAGTCTGAAAACCACGGACTGCACCTGTCTACCCCTTGTTGCAATAAAATTCTCCCACCTGCTTACTCCTTCTTGTTGTCAGGAAGCAACCCAAGCACGAAGCCTCTGGGCTGCTAGGTAAACTTACCTACTATCTGTGTCCAGTCCTACGAAGTCCTTTTTCTCAAACGGGACACAGAGAAGAGGGATCTTATCTCCGGACTTGTCTGTGGCCCTGTCCAAACGCTTGGACTCGAGCACGATGAAGAGCGATTCGATGAAGTCCTCGATCCTCTTCTCCACCGTCTGGCAGTCCTCGTAGTTGGGGTAGAAGGCTACATCGGTACGCGGCTGCTCGGCGATCTCTCCCTGCAACCCAAAGACAAAAAGCCGGGAGTCGTAGAGTGTGGAGCCATAGATCTCCTTCTGCACGTGGAACTTCTCGAAAGTCTGCGGCCAGTCCTTGGCCGAGAAGCAGTCTGTGATGGTGATGAGGCCCACAACTTTGCGATGGGTCTGGAAGTCACCCCACTCATTGTTCTCCGGAGGGTAGTGATGCCTGTAGCGGATGTAGAGCACCCGCTGGGAGTCCCGCACACTGATCTGGCTCACGGAGGAGATCCTCTTGTAGATCTTGAAGAAGTTCTCTTCTGAGACGATGCCCACAGGCTGCACTACCACAAGGAGAGTCTGGTGGTCCTCAGCACACTGCATGTAGTCAGGGACACTCATCTTGAAGACTCTGCCAAAGAGAAAAAGGCAGTTGGCCCACTTTGGGGTATTGGGAGGTTCTGACACGAACCACCCAGGAGGCAGGGTGAGCCCCACACAGGGCCCTGGGCTACCATTTGTCCTTGGAGTTCTGCGTTTGGCCCCCACAGCTCTTCCCGAAATACCATAGCTCCTGCAGAAAAGGGGTGTCTCTGGCTTTCTATTTCCAACACTGGCCAGGTACTGGTGGAGAGCCAGTGCTCAAAAGCGTTCAGTGAACGAATGTCCCGCTCCCTCATCTCCTCAGCGGGACACACTGAAGAGAACCAGAGTGGACCCAGATCTGGATCTAACCTCCAATCTACCCAGGACGTAAATGGTTTATATATGGATTATCTCACTTAAACCTTTCTGTAACACCACCTCAACTCTACTGAAGAAGAACCTGAGGCCAAGAGAGGTTTATTCCTGGTCAGGATCAGAGAGGCCCCGTCAGACAAAATGTTCAGGCCCAAGCCTCACCAGGGCACTCAGGCCCTGAAGGATGACGCCAGGCCACTCCCCTGTTCCCAGCAGCCATCCTCTGAACAGTGTCATCTACACCACCTCAGGAAGAACCCACGCAGTGTTCCACAGAGGGATGGCTGCCCCTAGCAGAGTTGGGACTGAAGGCGGAGATTTAAGGTTTTGTGTTTCTCAAGGGGAGACGCAGCTTTAAAAGCAACTGCAGAACACTTTTATCTGGTCCAGGCCTTCAGTGCACAGAGATGGAAAGGGGGGCCTGGGGCAGCTGAGGGGAGGCCTCATGAGCAAGGACTGTCTCCCGGCAGCACAGCAAGCCCTGGGCGCTGCTGACGGACGAGGCATCCGTGAGGCCCAGGAGAACAAGCGCAGAAAGAAAAGACAGAGGACAAGTATACAAGCCCTTCCCTCTACAGTGCAATAAGGTTTCATCAACTTATTCAATATGTTTGTACCCAAAGCTAAGGTAGGCTCCATCAAGGTGTCACGGGTTACAGAAGTTGGGAATTTTGAGTCATAATGGAAATTCCAACCTGCACTGTGGCTTTCCCTGTTCACACATGTGCTCCATGGGCACTCTGTGCCAGGCACAATACAAGCCACGAGTTCTCCCAACCACAGATCTTTATTAAACACGTGCACACATCATACCTAGGCGCACCGAAGAAAAGCCATCTATAGATAAGATCGAATTAATGAAATTTAAAGCAGCCGAGCAGCACACATTATTTCCCAAAAGCTCCTGCTCTCTCGTTAGCAATAGGTGGCAGAGAACTGACCGCAGGCACCAAGTCTATCGAGTTGGTTCTCTCCCTGGCTGTCATTCTGTGTGACCATAAGTGAGTCACACAGTTTCACTGAGGTTTTTCTCTCTTGTGAAAGAGAAATTAACAATGTATAAAATCTCATTGTTCACATACCCAACATCTAATGAGGACTTCCCATGTGCCAGGCTCTGTGCAGATGAAAAGACAGCATCCCAGGTATACTCACGAGTAGAAAGAGAAGAAAGATGTTAATTCTCCCCAGTTTGATATATAGATTCAATGTTATTCTGGATTAGACTTCCTACCAGGGGCAGCCCGGGTGGCTCAGCAGTTTAGCGCCACCTTTGGTCCAGGGCGTGATCCTGGAGACCCGGGACCAAGTCCCACTTTGGGCTCCCTGCATGGAGCCTGCTTCTCCCTCTGTCTGTGTCTCTGCCTCTCTCTCTCTCTCTCTCATGAATAAATAAATAAAATCTTTTAAAAAAAAAAAAAAGACTTCCTACCAGATTTTTGGTGGAATATAACAAATTAACTTGCAGTCAAGAATAGCCAAGAAACTTCAAAACTTCTGAAGAACCACCCCTGAGGAAGGGCATCCCCAACCCCAACAAAAGCAAGACCAGATACAACTGCTACTGCTAACAAGATACAGGGTTTCTTGTGGGGATGATGAAATGCTCCAACACCATGGTAATGGCTGCACAGTTCTGTGAATACACTAAAAACCACTAAATTGTAGACTCCAATGGATGAAGTGTATGATATATGAATTATATCTCAGAACATTTGTGTGGGGGGAAAGACCAAATAAAAAGCTACAACCAGCACAGTACAGACACAGGGATATTAAAAAAAAAAAATGCAATCCCGCCCAGAACTTGACCCACACATACATGACAATTTGAAATCCAGCAGAGGTGCCACTGTCAGGTGGTAGGAAAGGACAGACTCTCCGACAAATAACAGTAAGACGATGGGTAATCTGTGAGTAAGAAAAAGACACATTGTCCAATCAGAAAATGGGCAAAATGCTCAAAGCAGCATCTTCGAAGATAAAACTCAAATAGCCAAGACATGTACATAAGGATGGCCCACCTCGATGGCAACCAGGAAAAGCAAATTAAAGCCACAGCGACAGACCATTTCACATCCAAAATAAACTGACAAAAACTGTACTGTGGTAAATACACACGAGACTTATCCTTTTTAAGGGCACAGTTCTACAGCATTAAGGACATTCACACTGCTGTGCCACCACCTCCAAGAGTTCTCCACGTCCCCCGCCTGACACTCTGTACTCCGGAAACGCCCGCTCTCCCCGGCCCCTGGCAGCCACCATTCTGACTTTCTCTCTACGAATTTAACTGCTCGAGGCCCTCATGTAAGTGGAATCACACACTCTTTGAGTCCTTTGGGGACTAGCTTACTTCACTTAGCAGAACGTCTTCCAGGTTCATCCATGTTGTAGCAGTACATCAGAATTTCCTTCTGTTTCAATGCTTATATTCCATTGTAGAGATACACTATTTATTTATTCATTCATCAAAGGTCATTGGGTTGCTTCTAGCTTGGGGCTCCTGTGAATGATGCTACTGCATAGACAGAATATTTTAAGTATGAAAAACGCCAAGTGTGAGACACCTGGGTGGCTCAGTGGTTGAGCATCTGCCTTTGGTTCAGGGTGTGATCCTGGGTCGCAGGATGAGTCCCGCATCAGGCTTCCTGCAGGGAGCCTGCTTCTCCCTCTGCCTGTGTCTGGGCCTCTCTGTGTGTGTCTTTCATAAATAAATAAAATCTGGGGCAGCCTGGGTGGCTCAGTGGTTTAGCACCACCTTCAGCCCAGGGCATGATCCTGGAGACCTAGGATCGAGTCCCATGTCGGGCTCCCTGCATGGAGCCGGATTCTCCCTCTGCCTGTGTCTCTACCTCTCTCTCTCTCTGTTTCTCATAAATAAATAAATAAATAAATAAATAAATAAATAAATAAATAAATAAATAAAGTCTTTAAAAAAAAAAAGAAAAACGCCAAGTGTTCACAAAGGTGTAGGTCAGAAGTAACTCTCCTATATGACAGCGGGCATACGGACTGGCACATCCTGGGCCCCGGAATTTCCTTCATAGAGCGACTCTGGCATATGGATGGCAGAAAACATAAACAAAGGATGCTAGAAGCCAGAACTAGAGACAACACAAATGTCCACCGTCAGAAGAGTGGATAAACAAATCGTGGTCTTTTAATGCAATGAAAGCTTACAGAGCCGTGAACATAAATGGCCCAGAACGACACTGCAGAAATGCAGCTAAACCTCAACACTGTGATGGGCAAATAAAGTAGGTCGTGGATTAAGACAAGCAGCACAATCCTGTTTACATAAAATTCAGAAACAGCCAACACTACACAATGTACTGTTTAGGGATATTTACACACAATGTAAAACTATAAAGAAAAATAAATTTGGGTGGCAGAGAGGAGCGTAACTCAGGAGAGAGACAGCAGGCTTCGGAAGTGAAGCTGGATGGCAGACACGAAGGCATTTGTTTAGCCATTCTTTCAACTATACATAAACAGCACATACACCTTTGCTGTAGTCTAGATTTAAAAATCTTTCAAGAATTAGGGGTGCCTGGATGGCTCAGTCAGTTGGGCACCTGCATTTAGCTTGGGTCCTGATCTCGAGGTCCTAGGACTGAGCCCGGTGTCGGGCCCCCTGCTCAGTAGGGAGCCTGCTTCTTCCTTTCCTTTTGTGTGTTCTCTCTCTCTCATGCTCTCTCAAATAAATAAAACTTTAAAAAAATTTTTTTTCAGGAGTTAAAAAAGGGAGGCGCCTGGGTAGCTTGGAAGTGAAGCACCTGCCTTGGGCTCAGGTCATGATCTCAGGGTCCTGGGATTGAGCCTCACATCGGGCTCCCTGTTCAGCAGGGAGTCTGCTTCTCTCTCTCTGCCCTTCACTCCGCCCTCCTGCTCTCTCACTGTCTCGCTCTCTCTCAAATAAATAAAATCTTTAAAAAAAATTTTTTTTTCAACAGTTAAAAAAGGGAGACGGTCCAACTTCAAGGAGCTCACAGCCTGGTTGTCCGCATTCAACTAGTTTTAGAGCCCAGACTCTGCCCCTGGCCTCAGCCTGCAGGTTACGCTGCTGCTCCTGCAAATACCTTCCTCTATGAGCAAGAAAACAGAGGTAAAAGACGCAAGTGTATCTCAGATGCAGCTCCACCTGAAGATAGGTGACAGCGGGTCCTGGGCACAGGTCTCAGGACAGGTGCTCAGTTTCTTTAGTCTGAAGTAATGAGAAAAAGTACAACAATGCATGAGCTCCTCATAAGACTAAACTTAGGTAAATTTGGGAAGCTCTTTATAAATATTAACTACTATTGTAATTTCTGTTTAGGTAATAAACTCCCACATTTTTTGGCATTAAAACATTCTTGCTTTTATGAAATGCTAGTGAGAGGAGATGGTGGTGATTTTCCCATTGCTGTCTCGGCAAAAATTAAAACTGACATCCCTATTATTGATCCTCCAATTTCTGGAATTTGCTAATCTATGAAATCCAAACAACCAACTCACGTTGGACTAAATGATCCCTCTGGGTCTCTTCCAGTCCTGACTGGGCACTAAAAGGACTCCAGCAATCAAATCCATGCCACAGGTCAATAAACCTTACAACCTCAAGCAAGAGTTTTCCCTGAAGCAGGTCAGTATCATAAACTTCTTGTTCAATTTGCCCCAAATTCAAAATATGCATCTTACACAGGAGGACATCATGTGAGGTAGAAAGAGGAAACTCATCCTAGTATGTATCCTAGTTAGATTCCCCATCAAACCTAAGAAATGAGTATCACTATCTTCAGTCGTAGATGAAATAAGGCTCAGTCATTTTGTTTAAGGTCTCCTTTTTGGTAGGTGATGAACTGGAGCCAGGCGCCAGAGTCCATGCTTTTCCATTGGTTTCTTCAAGGGAGAAGCTGACAAAAATAAGACCTGGCACTGAACCAGTTCTAGTGTCTGAGACAATACAAATATTAAGTATCCAATAGTCCAATACAAATATTAAACATCAAAAACAGAAGCGCCTCAGTGGCTCAGTCGGTTAAGTGTCTGCCTTAGGCTCAGGTCATGATCTGAGGGTCCTGGGATAGAGCCCCACATCGGACTCCCCGCTCAGTGGGGAGTCTGCTGCTCTTTTTCCCTCCACACCTCCCCCTCATGCTCGCTTGCCCGCCTTCCTCTCAAATAAATGAATAAAATCCTTAAAAAAAAAAAATCAAAAATGGGGCAGCCCCGGTGGCCCAGTGCTTTAGCGCCGCCTTTGGCCCAGGATGTGATCCTGGAGACCCAGGATGGGGTCCCACGTTGGGGCTCCCTGCATGGAGCCTGCTTCTCCCTCTGCCTGTGTCTCTGCCTCTCCTTCTCATGAATAAATAAAATCTTAAAAAAAAAATCAAAAATGTATTTCTTCAACATAGTAGCTCCCCCAAACGTTAAACACAGAGCTACCATAACAACGGCAAGTCTACTCCTAGGTACACACCAAAGAGACTTGAAAACACATGTCCATGCAAAAATTTGTCCACAATGTCCACAGCAGCATTACTCACTCTTAACAAAGGGTGGAAACAATACCACTATCCATAAACTAGTGAATGAATTAAAAAAAAAAAAAAGTCTATCCAACAAGAGAACATTGCTCAGCCATAAAAGGGAACAAAGTACTGATACTATGACAACATGGATGTGTCTTGGAAAGGTGATGCTCAGTGAAAGAAGCTAATCATGAGGGCAGCCCCGGTGGCTCAGCGGTTTAGCACCGCCTTCAGCCCAGGGCGAGATTCCAGGGTCCCGGGATCGAGTCCCATGTCAGACTCCCTGCATGGGGCCTGCTTCTGTCTCTGCCTCTCTCTCTCTCTCTCTCTCTCTGTCTCCCATAAATAAATAAAATCTTTAAAAAAAAGTATCAAAAAAAATAAGCTAATCATGAAAGGCCACATAGAGTAGGATCTGTATATGAAACACCCACAGCATGCAAATCCCTGGAGACAGAACATAAATGAGTGGCGGCTGCCAGGGGCTGCAGGACAGGAGACTAAGAAGTGACGGCCAAGGAGTATGGACTTTCTTCCTGGAGTGATAAAAATGTTCTGGGACCGTGATGGCTGCTCGGCGGTGAATATACTAAAACCACAGCACTGTCCACTCCACATGGGTGGGTTTTGTAATACAGGAACCATATCTCCATCAACCAGTTATTATTTTTTTAAAAGTTCTTTTTTTTTTCTTTTAAGATTTTATTTATTTATTTATTTGTGAGAGACACAGAGAGAGGCAGAGACCCAGGCAGAGGGAGAAGCAGGCTCCCTGCAGGGAGGTCCAGGCGGGCACTCGATCCCGGGTCTCCAGGGTCACGCCCTGGGCCCAAGGCAGAGGCTCAATCTCTGAGCCACCCAGGCATCCACGGCAGTTATTTTTTAAAATATTCCTTGAACGATCGTTTTTCCCTCTGCCACACAATTTCAGAACCAACATAACCTTGCGAGAGATCCTTAGTTAACAAGGTAATCTTCCCTGGGGGGGGGGGGCCAACATCACGCCTGGGGTGCTGCTGTTACACTCATGTTCACAGACACTAGCTGGGCTGGACGAGGAAGTGGTTGCAACTATTGCTCAAAAATTGACAGCGGGGATCCGCGGGTGGCTCAGCGGGTTCGGCGCCTGCCTCCGGCCCAGGGCGTGACCCCGGGGTCCTGGGATCGAGTCCAGCGTCGGGCTCCCTGCACGGAGCCTGCTTCTCCCTCTGCCTGGGTCTCGGCCTCTGTCTCATGAATAAATAAATAAAATCTTAAAAAAAAAAAATTGACAGTGACCAGTTTCAGCCGGGGGAGGTGGGGGTTGCAGACGTC
Source organism: Nyctereutes procyonoides (assembly GCF_905146905.1). Taxonomy (NCBI): domain Eukaryota; kingdom Metazoa; phylum Chordata; class Mammalia; order Carnivora; family Canidae; genus Nyctereutes; species Nyctereutes procyonoides. Next base: position 30,382,806 of record NW_026575159.1, read on the forward strand.
ACGGCCCCTGCCTTCAGCTCCTCCTGCGCCAGAGCAGCCCAGCTTGCAACATTTTGATCCCTGGGTCTATAAAAACACGTAAACTCCGCGGGCACAGTCTGGGAGCCTGCAAAGCGCGGGCGGGAGGCATTTCCGGGGGAGCCCACCTGCAGCCCCCAGGGCGCGGGGGGGGGGGGGGGGGCGGGGCGCGGCAGGTGACCCCGGGGCTCCCCGCGGGGGCGGCGAGGACGCGGACGGGACGGTCGCCCCGGGCCGCCCCCGCGGGAAGACCCGCGCCCGCCGGGGGTCGCGCGACCCCACGCGACCCCACGCGACCCCGCGCGGCCTGGGGAGGGGGAGGGGGAGGGGCGGGGAGCAGGGCCGGGCCCCAGGGCGCAGGTGCGGCGCGGCGCGGGCAGGTGCGAGGCGGACCCCGGCCCCGGCAGGTGCGGGCTGACGCGCCGCCACGCGCAGGCAGCGCCCCCCGCAGCCCGCCGGCCCCCGGCCCCCGGCCCCGAGCCCCCCCCACCTCGCACTTACACAGCCGGCGGCCCGGGCCCGGAGCGGGAGCCAACGGCCGGAGGGGCGGCGGGGCCGAGCAGCCCGGGCGGCCGCTCCCCCTGCTCGGAGCTGGCGCTTCCGACCGGCGGCCGCGCCGGCACCCTCCTGCGCATGCTCGGGGCCGGGCCGGGCCGACGCTCCGCTCCGGGTTTTGCGGGCGATCGCGGGGGAAGGCGGGGCGGGGGAGGGGCCTGGAGGCGCGCAGCTCAAATTTCAGCCCCTCTGCAGTCGGGGGGCAGTGGGGGTGCCCCGGGCCGCCGGCCCCGCACCCCGCACCCCGCACCCCGCACCCCGCACCCCGCACCCTGCACCCTGCAGCCCCCGGCGAAGACCGAGCAGCCTCAGCCGTGGTCGCTAAGGCTCAGAACCGCCCGCCGGCTGAGTTCGTGGCCCTCGTGCAGGCCAGGCGGGCCCCGGGCGTGCTCCAAGCGCGGGAGGGTCCTCCCGTGGGTGCAGCCACCCCCAGCCTGCGGGCCCCCAGCCGCCTGCTGTTCCCCGGGGGAAGAAGCCACTGCGGGATTTAAACTCCATCTTTGGGGGGCGGCCCGGGTGGCTCAGCGGTTTAGCGCCGCGGTTTAGCGCCGCGGTTTAGCGCCGCCCTCAGTCCGGGGCGTGATCCGGAGATCCGGAATCGAGTCCCAGACCCGGAATCAAGTCCCACGTCGGGCTCCCTGCCTGTGTTTCTGCCTCTCTCTCTCTCTCTCTCTCTCTCTCTCTCTCTGTGTCTCAATAAATAAATAAAATCTTTAAAAATAAACTTCGTCATTGTTAAAAATGAATACACAAAATGGAATCTACATACCTCCCTCAGGGCACGTTTGGAAAGATGCACAAGACTGTTGGTAACAGTGTCATCTCCAGAAAAGGTGGAGAGAACAGGATGGTGGAGGGAGATGCTCCTTGCCGGGTGTGTCTTTGTGTTCTGTCTGCATGTTTTACCACATGCATGTATTTCTTTCTTAAGATTTTATTTATTCATGACAGAGAGAGGCAGAGACACAGGGAGAGGGAGAGAAGCAGGCTCCATGCAGAGAGCACGACATGGGACTCGATCTTGGGTCTCCAGGATCACACCCCAGGCCCAAGGTGGCGCCAAACGGCTGGGCCACCACGGCTGCCCTGTACCCTGTATTTCTTTTTCAAATAAAAAATGTTTTTAGGGGTGCCTGGCTGGCTGGGTCAGTAGAGTATCCACCTCTTGCTCTCAGGGTCCTGAGTTCAAGCTCCACATTGAACATGGAAGCTACTTAAAAATAATAATTAGGGCAGCCCAGGTGGCTCAGCGGTTTAGCACCACCTTGGGCCCAGGGCCTGATCCTGGGGACCCGGAATCCAGTCCAGCGTCAGGCTCCCTGCATGGAGCCTGCTTCTCCCTCTGCCTCTCTCTCTCTCTCTCTCTCTCTCTCTCGGATAAATAAATAAAAATAAATAAGAAGAAGAATTAATGTAATGGAAGACAAGAATCATACCTTCAGCAAATACAGCAGCCACGAAAAACCTGAGCCATCAGGTTTGCTTTAGGCCAGCAAGCATTTATTGACTCTTTGTGCCCAGCGCTGTCTTAGGACCTATTTTATTATTCATATGTTTCATAAAATAATAATATGCTAGCCCTCATCCCTGCCCAGGGTCAATAGAAAACCAATTGAGATTTTATTGAATTGTTTACCAAAAAGTAGGAATGAATTATAAGCAGAACACATCATCAGGGCAAAGCAGGTGAAACAGATTTCCAGCATGCCAGAGAGCCAGGAAGTGTTCTCAACAAAGGCACTCAGATACAGAGGGGCAGTGCTTCCAAGACACCACAAAAAGATGCCTACAGTGGCTACTCCATGGCATTAAGAATGCAGGTTGAGGGATCCCTGGGTGGCGCAGCGGTTTGGCGCTTGCCTTTGGCCCAGGGCGCGATCCTGGAGACCCGGGATCGAATCCCACGTCAGGCTCCCGGTGCATGGAGCCTGCTTCTCCCTCTGCCTATGTCTCTGCCTCTCTCTCTCACTGTGTGACTATCATAAATAAATTAAAAAAAAAAAAAAAAAGAAAGAAACTTTCCTTCTTAAAAAAAAAAAAAAAGAATGCAGGTTGACAGTTATAGAAAACAGACATTACAAGAGGCCAGCCTTGATGGAGGTCTGTGTGCCAGGAGCAGAGTTCCACTACTTAGCTCAGAGTCTCCTTAAGATCCATGCAAGGTAGCTATTCTAAGTGCTGAGGTCCAGAAAGGACACACCACTTGGCTGGAGTTGCACAAGTGGCTGGTCCTATTTAGAGATTCAAATCTAGGACTGTCTGACTCCATGGCCTGTGCTCCTTCCATAGTTCCTCTCTGTTCTTATTCTATTTATAAATGGATAAGGCAGCAATTTAGAAAGCAAGATTGAAAGCTGGCAAAAGGAAACATTGCTATTTTAGTACAGTGTTTCTCTGTTTACAGTGTACGCACTTAGAGTAATTTATTTTATTGTTCCAGCAAATCTGTGAGAGAGAGGATACAATTCTGCATTTTGACCTATGAGAGGACTGAAGCTCAGAGAAGGTAGGGGATGGCATTAAACTGATGCATGGAGGGTACCCAGGGCTATCTTTCTTCTGGAGTTATTCACCTGTCGTAGCTTTAACATTTCCTGAACATCTCATCTGAATGTTCAGAATTCAAAGCATATAGCAAACCTGCTCTCAAGGAGTTTTTAGACACTTTGAGTTGGATTGGAAGGAACCTCTAAAATGATCAGTTCCAACCTCACACCCACACCAGATCCCCTCCACAAAAGTCCTAGTGGGGGTGGAAAGTTCAATGATACAGACCTCTATTAGAAAGTTCTCCAGTTGGGGCACCTGGATGGTTCAGTCAGTGGAGCACATGACTCTTGATCTTGGGGTCATGAGTTCAACCCCACACTGGGTGCAGAGATTTCATTAAAAAAAAAAATTAAGGGAAGGAAAGAAAGCTTTTCAGTAAAATGAGGCAGAATCTGAGGTTTCCCTGAAACATGGAGTCCCAAAGATGAAAACCAATGCCCAAGAGACTTTGTGGAGTTGAGAATTATCACTGAAACATGAGTCAAAAGTACAGTCAAAGCACCCACCCCATCACTCACTGACTACATAATCACAAAGTCTTCATCTATAAAATGAGGATGATCACTGCCTGGTGCTGTCACCAGGATTAAATAAAATAATATATGAAAAAATATTTAGAGACACAGTGGGACAGGTTAAATGAAGTTGCCTTTTTAATGCTGTCATATGCTACGCCTATAGCTTTGGGAGAGGGTGATGATATATCTTGATTTACCTGGAACAAACCCGGTTTGTCTGTCGTCCTAAGTGTTCAGGTTGGGTGACATGATCACCTCACTTTGGGCAAAGTCCATCATCCCTCAGGATTTCAGATCCCCCAACAATATTTTCTTAAGATTTTATTTATTTATTCATGAGAGACACAGAGAGAGAGAGAGAGAGAGAGAGAGAGAGGCAGGCTCCATGCAGGGAGCCCGATGTGGGACTCGATCCCAGGTCTCTGGGATCACACCCTGGGCTGAGGTGGCACTAAACCACTAAGCCACCCAAGCTGCCCCCCCCCAACAATATTATATAGGCTTCCTTACTTCTTTCCGTATTGCAGGGCTCTCTTCTACCCTGCAGTCTGCTCAAATACTTGGCCGTAGCGCCATGTCTCACGTGGCTTTCTAGCTCCCAAGCTAAAAGGGAAGAGATTCATTGACTTGCCCACATATATTTAATACCACTGAAAACTGGCCACTTGAGCAGGTCCTTCACATCTACTCACTAAAAATAATACAATCGTGGTAGCTATTTACCACGTGCAATGTGCTTGTCACAAATTTTCTCATTTTTAATACAAGATCCTCGTAATAAAGTACATTGTTCTAACTTGAAGACACTAAGTAATAAGATTCCCTTTTCATGAGTGTGGAACAGGTGAGAAACAACAGCGCATCAGACAATGGATATTTACGAGTCAGTTTTACTATCACCATGTTGCTTAGACACGGGTGCTTTGGATCCGGAGCCAACATTTAGGCTTTGGTTTATGAAATCCTTTCCCTTACAATTATTCAGCCTCGATTCCCCAGCTAAGAATGATCTTCAAAAAAAAAAAATTTTTTTTAAAGATCTTATTTATTTATTCATGAGAAACACAGAGAGGTAGAGACCTAGAGAGACGCACACTCCCCTAGGGGAGCCGGATGCGGGACTCGATCTCAGGACCCCGGGATCACCACCTGAGCCAAGGGCAGATGCTCAACCGCTGAGCCCCCCAGGTGCCCCCCAGCTAAGAACGATCTCGGTCAGCACTGGACAACCGGAGGCCTGGCTCCCTGGGGGGCTCAGAGTCGCACGGGCCCAAGAGGGCCAGAACCGGGATCCACGCCAAGGTAACCCCTCCCGAGTCTCGGCAGTGATGCTAGTGGCTCGGGCACTGCGCGCTCGGCCGGGATCCCAGCTCGGGCCCCGCCTGAGGGTGCAGCTGCCGCCCTCGGGGACAGGAGCTCGGAGGGCAGGACCCTGCAGGAGGAGGGGGAGGCTCTCAGCTCCCCTTGCACGGGTGCACAGGAGAGGCGGTGAGGGCGCGCAGGAAGGAGGGAAGCCCCGCAGAGGGCCGGCCAGATCCGGACTCCCGGAGCCGGCTCCCGCGTGGATCCCGGCGCCCAGCAGCAAGCCCTGACGCCACACACTCGGAGTGAATCACTCGGTTCTGTGAATGAACGAATGAATGAAACTGCAGAGCCAGCCCGAGGTTGACCGCGGCCCCCCCAGCGGGGCTGCTAACTGGCCAATCACCGCCTTCGCTGGCGCGCCACGCCCCCCACAGCCACGCCCCCAGCCCGCCCCTCCGCTCTCCCACCGGCTGCGCGGAAATCCCGGAGCAGCGGATTCCCCGGAGCGCGCGTCGGCGGGAGTGCGCATGCTCTAGATGTGGCGGCGGCTCCGCGTCCTTTAACCGCGGCGCGCAGGGGGCGGACTGCAAAGCGACTGGTCGGGCGACAGGAGCCAGGCCCCGCCTGCGGCCCCGGCCGCTCCTCCCAGCCAGCGGGGGACGGACGCTCCCGACGGGCCTCCCCACGGGCGGGGGCCCGGCGGCGAGCAGCCGGAAGTGACGCACGGGCGCGGAGGCCGCGGCTCCGCGCCCGTCGCCCTGGAAACCGAGCCTGCGCGTGCGCCCGGCTGCGTCGGCGGGGGAGGGGAGGGGGAGGGGGAGGGGAGGGGGGAGGGGGAGGGGGAGGGGAGGGGGGAGGGGCGCCCACCTGCGCCGCTGCGCTCCTGCGGGTGCAGCTTAGCGCGCACTGACTTCTTCTTTTTTTTTTTTTTTTTGATCTGAATATGCAGTGACTTCTTTTGAAAGCCAGCTCTGCGGCCTCAACAGGCTTGCCCCGGGGGAAACCCCTGGGGGGTTAACTGTTTTTGGTTTTTTTTTTAGGATTTTATTATTTGCTAAAAATGACCTTTTTTTTTTTAAGATTTTATTTATCATTCATAGAGACAGAGAGAGGGGCAGGGACACAGGCAGAGGGAGAAGCAGGCTCCATGCAGGGAGCCCGATGCGGGACTCCATCCCAGGACCCCAGGGTCACGACCTGGGCCCAAGGCAGATGCTCAACCGCTGAGCCCCCAACCCCCGGGCATCCCTGGGTTAACTTTCTTATGTAGCCTCAAAGTCACGGGAAACTGGCAGGAATGGTAAAAAGGACTCCCGTAGCCTCGCTCTCCATAGTCACCAACCATCTACGTCTTTGCCAAATTCAATTTATCCTTGTCTAGGTGCCCAGATGGAGGTATACAAGTATATCCCAGGTAGAGGTGTGTAAGGATATCCCAGTGTGCAGGCTCACACGTTGCCATCAGATGTCCTGTTCCTTTACCTGGGACGGTTGTCTCAGCCTCTTTCATGACTCTCATACGTTGGAAGAATACAGGCCAGCTGTTTTCTAGAATGTTCCTCCACTTGAGTGCATCTCCTGCTGTCTCATGATTTTAAATTTTTGCTTTTTTTTTTTTGCAAAACGCCGCAGAAATGATGTAAGCTAAGCCCCCAGTGCTGTGCTATCTTTGGCCCCTCCTGTTGGTTTGTCCCATCCGGTTAACTTGGATCACTCAGCTCAGGTGGAGTCGGGTGTCTCTCCGCTGTAAATCCACAACTTTCCCTCTTCTGATTAATAAGTCATTTGTGGAAAGATACTTGGAAATTACATAAGGAGCTTTCTTCTACCACACTCTCACCAAGGAATTTGACATCCGCAGGAATCTCAAGAATGATTACAGCACAGCCTAGTAATGACTTTGACTCACTGGTTAATACGTTTCAAACAATGCAAATGGTGCCGCTACCCCTGCTTGGGCACTCACTCTTGCTCGCTCTCATGAATAAATTTTTTTAATAAATAGAAACACTAAAAGGCGGGGGCGTGTGCAAAAAAAAAAAAAAAGAACCACTATGTTAGTTTGACATTGAGATTATTCTTGTTCGTGCTAGCATCTACATCAGTGGCTGTCATATATTAGCAATAAGTTTTGGAATTGACAAAAATATCCCCAAACACACAGACAGTACATACATCAAAACCGAAAAGTTATCAATGCAAACAGATAATACTTTACTGTTCTCACCGATGCATGGTGGTCATTGTAGAACCAGAGAGATTTTTTTTTCTTTTAATTTTTATTTATTTATGATAGAGAGAGAGGCAGAGACACAGGCAGAGGGAGAAGCAGGCTCCATGCACCGGGAGCCCGACGTGGGATTCGATCCCGGGTCTCCACGATCGCGCCCTGGGCCAAAGACAGGCGCCAAACCGCTGCGCCACTCAGGGATCCCCAACCAGAGAGATTTAAAGATCAATTTTAACATGCCCAAGTTAAGAAAATCATATTTTACATATTTTTAAAAGATTTTTATTTATTTGCTTATTAGAGAGACAGCATGAGCTGGGCGGGGACGGTTAGAGGGAGAGGCAGGCTCCCTGATGAGCAGGGAACCCAACTCTGGACTGGATCCCAGGACCCTGGGATCAAGACCTGAACCGAAGGCAGACGCTTCACCGACTGAGCCACCCAGGTGTCCCAGATTTTACATTAAAAAAAAAAAAAGGGATCCCTGAGTGGCGCAGCGGTTTGGCGCCTGCCTTTGGCTCAGGGCGCGATCCTGGAGACCCGGGATCGAATCCCATGTCGGGCTCCCGGTGCATGGAGCCTGCTTCTCCCTCTGCCTGTGTCTCTGCCTCTCTCTCTCTCTCTCTCTCTCTCTCTCTCTCTCTCTCTGTGTGTGACTATCATAAATAAATAAATTAAAAAAAAAAATTGGGGCAGCCCCGGTGGCGCAGCGGTTTAGCGCCGCCTGCGGTCCAGGGCGTGATCCTGGAGACCGTGGATCGAGTCCCGCATCGGGCTCTGCGTGGAGCCTGCTTCTCCCTCTGCCTGTGTCTCTGTCTCTCTCTCTCTTTCTGTGTCTCTATGAATAAATAAATAAAATCTTTTAAATAAATAAATAAATAAATAAATAAATAAATAAATAAATAAATAAATAAATAAATTTTAAACGACACCCCTGGGACCCCACTGAGGACCCTCAGTGACCTGCCTGCCTCCCCTCACAGATTTTTACATTTCAAAATTAAGTGCAAGAAAAAAAATGTTTAAAGATGTATTTATTTATTTATTTTGGGGAGAGAACGGGCACATAAACAAGGAGAGGGACAGAGGGACCGGCAAGAGAGGATCCCAAGCCGACTCCACCACTGAGCGCAGAGCCCAATGCAGGGGTCAATGAGAGCTCGACCACAACCCCAAGATCCCCGCCTGAGGCAAAACCAAGAGTCCCACGCCCAACCGACTGAGCCACCCAGGTGCCCCAAGGGGGAAAAAAGTGTTAAGGAAAAGAAAAATCCTGAGAAGGGGAAATATGAGTAACAATTCCATGTGTGGCCACCAGGTGGCAGAACAAGCTAAGTAGCTCCTGACTAAAAAAAAAACCAAACCTGGTCTGGCCTGAGTTACGATCTAATTGCCTTAAATTGCCTCCCAAACCTTGGATTTTGCCAGCTTCTCAGGGGAGCCTGCGTCAGTCTCATGATTCTGGGCAAATTCAGAATAGACTGAGGCTAGGGAAGAATTCATGAGAGATTTAGCTGAATTGGCAGTGGCTCAATTTACATTATGTTACATGATATATTTTGTATTTTTATGTTATGTATAAAATAATATGTAATAATTGGAAATATAAGTTGTATATTATATACCAAGTTATAATTCAAGACGTTGTATTCTTTATATGTTTTGTGTGTCTTAAATATTACAACATTAAGACTCATTTTTTTAAAGATTTATTTATTTGTGAGAGAGAAAGAAATCAGAGAGCAAGGAGGGGCAGAGGAAGAGAGAGAGAGAGAGTGAGAATCCCACGCAGACTCCTCACTGAGCATGGAGCCCAAGGTGGGCTCGATCCCAGGACCCTGAGATCATGACCCTGAGCAGAAGTCAAGAATCAGATGCCTGACTACGCCACCTGAGTGCCCTAAGCATTAAGCCTAGTTTTTTTTTTTTATATTTTATTTGTTTATTCATTAGAGACACAGAGAGGCAGATCCACAGGGAGCCCGATGTGGGATTCAATCCCAGGACCCCAGGATCATGACCTGAGCTGAAGACAGATGCTCAACCACTGAGCCACCTAGGTGTCCCTAGGTCTAGTTTTTAAGGGAAAGACTGAAGCTGACAACTTGATACAGGATTTATCTGAATTATTCAAATAACATTCATCAGATTATTCAAAACACATGGATGGAGTGGAAGGGTATTTTTAACCTCAACTATCAATACCTTTGCCATTTTTTTACTTGTTTCTTTAAAGCAGGGAAAGAGGATTCACATCACTTGTAGAAACAGCAGAATGGTGGTTACCAGGGCTGGGGTTTGGCGGAATTGCAGAGATGTTGGTCAAAGGGTACAAACATGCAATTAGGAAATGAATAAGTTGATTATAGTCAACAATACTGTATCATAAACTTCACGGTTGCTGAGAAACTAGATCATAAATGTTCCCACCACAAAAAAAAGAAATGATAATTACAGGATGGGATGTGTTTGCTCACACAACAGTGGTAATCCTGTGGCAATATGTAGGTGTATCAGTTAACATATTGTACACTTTAAACTTACACAATGTTATATATCAATTATATCACAATAAAAAGAAAGAAAAGGAGGGGCCCCTGGCCGGCTCAGTCAGCAAAGCATGTGATTCTTGATCTTGGGGTCATGAATTTGAGCCCCACATTGGGAGCAGAGATTACTTTAAAAATAATTAAAAAGAGGGTTCAGATCAAACCGAATCAATGCTAATAGGATAAATCTAAATCACGCACTGCCTGACAGGATGCAGTAAAGAGAACACAGCATCATTTCTCTGATATTCCTGCCGAAGATGTACGACCTGGATTTAACCATGAAGAAACAACACATAAGCTGAAATTAGGTACATTCCATGAAACAGCTGACCTGTGGTCTTCCAAAGCAAGTGTGGGGGTCATGTAACTCAAAAACAGACTGAGGAACCGTTCGAGAAGAATGAACAGACAGGGGCAGCCCCGGTGGCGCAGCGGTTTGGCGCCGCCTGCAGCCTGGGGTGTGATCCTGGAGACCCGGGATCGAGTCCCACATCGGGCTCCCTGCATGGAGCCTGCGTCTCCCTCTGCCTGTGTCTCTGGCTCTCTCTTGTTCTCTCTTGCTCTCTCTGAATGAATAAATAAATAAATCTTTAAAAAAAAAAAGAATGAACAGACAGGATAACTAAAAGTCACACGTGATCCTAAACTGGATCATTTTGCTAAAAAAAAAAAAAAAAAAAGGAAGAAGAAGAAAGAAAAAGGAACAGCTGGTGACATGACTGGAGTCAGCCTGAGGATCAGATGATACTAATGCACCAGCACCACTGTCCTGATTTTGATGGTTGCGTTGTAGTCATGCGAGAAAATGTCCTTGTTTGCAGAAATCGCACAATGACCTCTTGAGGGGTGTTGGGACAACAGGTCAGCCATTTACACGAAAATGTTCAGTAATCAGTTCTCTGTACTGTGCTTGAAACTTAAGTTTGCAGTTACTGAGAGACCAATAAAAAAGAGAATTCCAAAGAAAGTCCAAGCAGTTAAAAATACACCACGATTTCCTGGCCTGACTCAGAGGTACTGAATGAGAACACCAGAGGTGCGGCCTCAAAATGTGTATTTTTAAAAGCATAGTCAGGTTTGGAAAGCAACTAGTTCCAGGGCCTGAGAAAAGGAAGAACAGCCTGTACGTGCAGACCAATTTCCATCCATCATCTTTTCATCGAGATCATCACTGGGGCAGCGTAAGAAATGTGTTCCGTACAAGTTCATGTAAGCCGCCGGAGGCCCTGCGAGGGAGGACTGCTGGGAGCCCCAGCCTGGTCCAAAGCTCTTTGCTTTGACCATTAAGACACAGCCTCAAGTGATAGGCGCTGTGGCTTGTGGGGGGGGGGCGGTCTGGGGGGCCTCCTTCTCCTCCTCCACAATCCCCGGGGGAAATGCTGTCGCTCTGCTTTGCTCAGCACAAGAATGGCTGCTTCTTTTCTTTCCTGCCTGGACCCAAATGCTTCTCCTAGGTGGGCCTAAAGTACTCATACGACCGCTAAAAGTTACTTGGGGGAGCCCCAGGAGAGCCACCTCCCGTAGGACCCTTACAGGGCCTTCAAAAACTGTGCTCTTCAAATGGGTGAGTTGTGTGCCTTGTGACTTATATCTCAATAAAGTTGTTTAAAAAAATTGCTCCCTGTCTATACCAGTCCAGCCTCCCGCCTCACCGCCCACACTCTCACCATGGTTCAGTTTTCTGAAATGTGGGGCAGCCCTGGTGGTGCAGTGGTTTAGTGCCACCTGCAGCCCGGGGTGTGATCCTGGAGATCCAGGATCGAGTCCCATTTCGGGCTCCTTGCATGGAGCCTGCTTCTCCCTCTGCCTGCCTCTGTGTGTGTGTCTCTCATGAATGAATAAATAAATAAAATATTAAAAAAAAAGAAACATCATTCCTCTCATTCTTCACACACCTCTGAGGTCTCATAGATGCTGTTCTTTTTCTTCCCTACGATGCCCACTAGGCAAATTCCTACTCATTCTTCCTTAAAAAAAAAAAAAAAAAAGATTGTATTTATTTATTCATTAGAGACACAGAGAGAGGCAGAGACACAGGCAGAGGGAGAAGCAGGCTCCCTGCGGGGAGCCCGATGCGGGACTCGATCCCAGGACCCCGGGATCATGCCCTGAGCTGAAGCCCGACACTCAACTCCTGAGCCACCCAGGCATCCACCCTCCTCTCCCAATCTGAACAAGTCCCTTGTCCTCCCTCTGCAGCTGCCCTGACTTCCTAAGCACGGGAAGTTCTCTGGCCTCAGGGCTCCCTCTACCCTGCTCTGTCTCTCTGTCAGAAGACCTCCCACCTGGCTCATCTCTGGCACAGGGACCAGGAAGGGATGGGGACGGGCTCTAGGGGAAGGTTGTTTCATGCATAAACCACATGATGTTGGAATATGGGCCGTAACCCAGGGAGAACAGGCTTGAATCAGAAACCTGGGCCAGCCAGGATAACATAAAGACCCCAGGGGCTAAGGGATAAAGTAGCAGGTTACAGACAAGACAGTCATTCATGTAAAGCTCACCTGCTTTAACAGGTTGAACTAATAACGGCTCCCATTTATTGAGCACTTAAAACACGACAGACACTTCTAAGAACTCCATGCATCATCTCATTGTTTTAAGGGACTCAGTTTCCCCCATCAAGAATCCCAATGTCCGCATGCACTCACTCTTTCATAAAATTGATTTCTCTTAGGTTACCTCTGGGTGGACAGACAGACTCTCGACCCGCACCTCAGGGAGAGTCTGGAAGAGCGAAGAGAAGCTGTGGGTGATGCCATAAGTGGAGGTGACACTTCTTCATGGCAAAGCCCCATGCCTTAGCTCTGCATCTGTCTCATGACTATGTAAAAGTTTAACTTTCAAAAAGTGAAGGGACGCCTGGGTGGCTCAGTGGTGGGGCATCTGCCTTCAGCTCAGGGTGTGATCCCGAGGTCCTGGGATCGAGTCCTCATCGGGCCCCCTGCAGGGAGCCTGCTTCTCCCTCTGCCTGTGTCTCTGCATCTCTCATGAATAAATGAAATCTTAAAAAAAAAAAGAATACATAAATAAAATATTTTAAAAAGAAAGAAAGAAAACTGGGAAGGGAAAAAACCCTGTGTTCAGACATTGGGCAGCAGGCATCGCGGGCAGCTCCCTGACAAAGGAGGAAGCAGGTGCTCTGTGTGGTCACCCACCGCCTGCCTGGAGCGCATGCCCACCCCACAGCCCAGAGACGGGTAAGTAACCCAAAGACCATGCCTCACTATGTTGAGGAGATAGCCTGGAAAGGTGAGAGCTGGGGAGAGCGAGCCCCAAATTGCCTATGAGTCCCTGGGCTCAGCCCCCAGGTGTCCTTGTGTCCATCTCCCCTTACTGGGTCCTGGTCTGGGGCGCTGTCCATCAATCCCCCAAAAACATTCTGGGTGCCAGTGACAGTCTGACCTAGAAGACTAAATGATTTCATTTATACGAGACTCTGGAAAAGATGAATCTAATCTACTATGACAGAAGGACCGCCCCCCCTGCCCTCGTTGCCTGGGGCCCAGACTGGAGTTGACTGGGAAGGGGCCCAGGGACGTTTTGGGTTGATGGAAATACCTGTACTTTGTGCCGGTGGCTCTGCAGGTGTGCACATTTACCAAATCTCATAGAATCCTACAGGTACGTTTTATTATATGTACCAAGGTCAATTCAATAAAGTTGATAACAAATATACAAAATGAAACTGTATCAAACTTAGGTGACTGGCAAAGGAAATAGCAGGCTAATAAAGGTGTTTCAAAAAAAAAAAAGAAAAAGAAAGAAAGGATATGAGAGAGAGAAGCAAATATATGCCCCCAGGAAGAAATACTACAGAAACAAGACGGCAAAACGATTGCAAAACAAAACTGTAAGCTTTGGGTTGTCATCTTCCCACTTGCATTTCTATGAGACAACCTCCGTTTACCTTGCTCTAGCTCAAGAATCCTGCATCTCAAAAAAAAAAGAAAAAAAAAGAATCCTGCATCTCTACCAGTTTTCTAGAATTGAATGCCTGCCCTTAGAACATTATTAAAGCCCCAAATTTCACCCCACAACTAATCCTACACAATGCTCAGCAGGACTCTGAAAGAGCAAATGGTAAACTCTCTCTCATTTCTAGGTGTCGGATAATTTTTCCTTACAATTAGAACTTTTGAGATTTGTAAAAAAGGGTGCTGGGGAAAAACAATTTTCTACGAAGCCTTCGGTTCGTTTTTACTGTTCTCAGCAGTGAGGAAAGCATTTATGAGTTATTTTTACTCCCCCCACCGCCAGCTCTGACTGTAACTTATTTGCATATTTTGCATGATTTCAGTGAAGAAGGGGTCAAGTTCCTTTTTCCAAAAAAAAAAAACAAAAAAAACAAAAAAACCTTTCATTTTGCTTCTGAGTGATCAGTGTTATACGCAGACACGTTACCTTATAAAAATTTTCATAACTGTCATTCAGACTCAGTAGACAATCATTTTCATGAACATTTCCCAAAATATTATTGGGTCTTGCAAATTAATATTAATTGTTTTTACTTGGCAAAGATGAGCTGGGACTAATAATATTTCAGTTTTCCCAGATTCTTCTGCGTATGCTGGGTTAAACAGGATGCCTATTAGTCAAAGAGTAACAGGTGTATTTATGAGTCACATGAGAGGGGTGTCTGGGTGGCTCGGTTGGTTAAGTGTCCGCCTTTGGTTCCTTTTGCCTCAGGTCATGATCTCAGGGTCCTGGGATTGAGCCCCTGCGCTGGGCTCCCTGCTTAGCAGAGAGTCTGCTTCTCCCTCTGCATCTGCGCCTCCCCTTGCACTTGCTCTCTCTCTCTCTAGCTCAAATAAATAAATAAAATCTTAAAAAAAAAAAGTCACCTGCTAATTCTTGGTGTGGTGCCCAGAAATTAAGTGCATAAATGATTCTGATGACCGGGTAACAAATCATTTTGCAAACCAACTACTTTATTTTCTTTCAACAAAACTAAAGGCAGACGTGCTGAGTTGTTAGTTGATAAATCACTACAAATGATTCTTGGTCTTATATCACCATTTCATTTTTATTATAGGTGCCCAGAGAATTGAGAGCCACTGACCATCTGTGTATTGTTTCTCAACATTTACACACAAAAGAAAAAACTGGTGTTCTGTTCCTCCCACTTGAACAAAAAATATTTGGGGCGCCTGGCTGACTCAGTCAATAGAGCAGGCAACTCTCGATCTCAGGGTTGTGAGTTCAAGCCCCATGTTGGGCCTAGAGCTTCCTTTAAGAAAAGTATTTACAAAAAAAGAAAAAAAAAAAGAAAAGTATTTACAGATCCATAAAATAACTTTAACATTTGATCACGATTTATGTCCTTTTTTTTAAGATTTTAGTTATTTATTCATGAGAGACATAGACTGAGAGAGAGAAAGGCAGAGACACAGGCAGAGGGAGAAGCAGGCTCCATGCAGGGATCCCAACGTGGGACTCGATCCTGGGTCTCCAGGATCATGCCCTGCGCTGAAGGCAGGTGCTAACTCACCGAGCCACCCAGGGATCCCCAATCACGATTTATTTCCAATAAAACTTTTATGTCAATTTAATGTTTCTCAAAGATTTATAATATTTTTGTGCTGCTTTAGTCATTTGTGTGCCAATAGTAACTTTAGTGATAAATCAACGAAAAGAGGGCAGCTCTGGTGGCTCAGTGGTTTAGCGTCGTCTTCAGCCCTAGAGACCGGAGATCGAGTCCCACATCGGGCTCCCTGCATGGAACCTGCTTCTCCCTCTGCCTGTTTCTCTGCCTCTCTCTGTGTCTCTCCTGAATAAATAAATAAAATCTTTTTTAAAAAAATCAACAAAAAGAAAAATATTCTAATTCTTAGAATTTATGGGCTTCAGAAGCTTCAGGTTTTTAGACTTCAATTTGTATAGATATCTTTATCGAGAGGAAATATGCCAGATGATCAGTAAAAAAATAAAATCTGGTGCAGGAAGTGCAACAGGAGTACAACTTTTTTTTTAGATTCATTTATTTATTTTGAAGACAGAGAGAGAACACAGTGGGAAGGACAGTGGGAGAGGGAGAGAGAATCTGAAGCAGACTCCACACTGCACAGAAAGGCTGACACGGGGCTGAGATCATGACCTGAGCCCAAACCAAGAGTCAGATGCTTAACCAACTGGACCCCCAGGAGCCCCCGGAATACAACTTTAAGGTTCAAGGGAAGTTTGTACATGTATGTTTCTAAGGGTTATGATAGCAGGGTATTTACCTTCCACTTGGATAAGGTTAAAAGTAACACTTTTATGTTAAAATTGCAGTATTCACAGGGCTGCCTGGGTGGCTCAGTCAGTTAAGCATCTACCTTCAGCTCAGGTCATGATCCCAGGGTCCTGGGATCAACCCCGCATCTGGCTACCTGCTTGGGAAGGGGGGGGGCGGTGTCTGCTTCTGCCCTGGCCCTGCCCGGTGCTCACAAGCTTTTGCTTGCACACTTACTCATAAATAAATAAAATCTTTTAAAAAATAAAATAAAATAAAATTGCAGTATTTATAAATGCTGGAATTTATACATTTTGCAACTACTTAGGTTGAAAACATTTAGATATCTACATAAAACACACTGAAGAATACACATCTTTTTTGAGAATTCTTCAGAAGTCTCCAGGTCATTGGTAAAGTATAGATAACTTCTCAGGAAATGGAATTCCAGTCAAGACAGGGGTAAATTCAAGCCTCGACCTGTCACTTCTGTTCCAAATCACAGCAATGGCGGAGATAACATAAAAGAGGGAAATTAAAAATATAATAACAGGCAAAAAATAAGGTAAACTATTCCCTCGACCAGAAACAGAAGACACAGAACTGAAGCTGGAAGGTCCTGAACTTGGCAGAGGAGGGCGATGGCAGTCAAATCCAGGTGGGAAACAGTCACTGGAGGGGACACCCCACCAGCGGACGGGCTGCAGACTCACTGTGGGCCCCTACACGCAAATGGGGACTGGGGACAGGTGCCCTAACAAGCTAATACACCACGTGTATCTTGAAAAGTCCCAACAACCTTTAAAACAGGCGTGATCATCCCTGTGAGAGGCCATGCGATGGCCCCACAGATGTCAACATGCTGGTGCCCGTAACCTGGGCATATGTGACCCTACCTGGCAAACAGGGTCTGCAGGCGTGATTGAGTTCAGGATCTGGTGATGGGACATCACTCTGGATGATCCTGGTGGGCCCCACGTGGTCTCAAAGGTCCTCAGAAAAGGAGGCAGGAGGATTGCTGTCAGAGAAGATATGAAACAAAAGCAGGTGGTGGTGGCGGCGGGGGTGGGGGGAACACCTGGGTGGCTCAGTCAGTGAAGAAGGCAGGTGGCACACAGAGAGATCTGAAGGGGCTCCACCGCGGGCGGTGAAGACGAGGAAGGGGCCGCAAGCCGAGGAAGGCACGTGCCCCTAGAAGCTGGATTCTCCTTTAGACCCTCCAGAAGGAACCCAGCCCTGTGGACACTTTGCTTTCAGGACTGCTGCCTTCCAGAACTTCCAGATAATACATTTGCATTGTTTAAGCAATTGAGCTTGTGGAGATTTGTTTCAGCAGCAGTAGGAAGCTGCTACAACTCCCACTTTGCAGCTGGGGTAACCGAGGCTCGTCTGCTGTGGCCCCTCGGAAGGCACGGTCTTCCGCAGGAGACGTCCTGTCCTTGTGGCCGTGCCCGTCTGCAGGGGCGGTGACCAATGCCCGAGAAGCCTGTGCCGCTGCTCTGGGGCCCGCCAGGCCTCGCACGGGAG
Source organism: Nyctereutes procyonoides (assembly GCF_905146905.1). NCBI lineage: Eukaryota > Metazoa > Chordata > Mammalia > Carnivora > Canidae > Nyctereutes > Nyctereutes procyonoides. The sequence continues at coordinate 30,400,275 of NW_026575159.1, forward strand.
GGACCAGATGCCATGCGGCATTTCTCCAGGCCCGAGATCCTGACTCGGGCCACATTCCCAGTCCCTCCACCACTGCCAGGCTGATGCACTGAAAAAAAAAAAAAAGAAAGAAAGAAAGAAAGAAAAAAAGCCAGCATTTTGCAGAACTTTTGCTCCATTATCGGATGTTGGGGGCCAGCCCCTGAGAGCTCTCCTCAGCACTCCTCCTTCCAGTTGAGGTAGGTGATGTCAGCTTTGGGAACAGCGTGTGCTGGAAAGAAATATCCTTTTAGAGGGACATGTCTGAGCCAGAGCAGTCAGGAAAAAGTGGGTCAGCACTTGGCTTCCTTTTTTTTTTCTTTCTTTTTTTTTTTTTTAAACAAGTACACTCATACATAACCAGAGATTTATTTGGGCACAAAGCCAAGTACGCTGGGCCTTTTCAGGGCCTTGCCGTCCTGCCCACGTTCCAGCCAGAGAGGCGGCTCCGGAGAGCGTGGCTGGCAGCCCAGGACCGAGCAGCAGCTCTGGGGCCACGTGCATTCTCCGTCGCTGCTGTAATGAGCTGCCCGAGGGCCCACGATGGAGGCTGAGCGACAGGAATCTATGATCCTAGGGCCGCAGAACGGGGGGTACAGGGGGCTGGGGGAGGGCCGTCCGCAGAGTTCAGTCCCTGCGGGTTTAGGGCTGAGCCCACATCCCCGCTGGCTGCCCGCCAGCCCCAGTCGCTCCAGAGCCAGAAATCCGTGGGCGGTCCCCCTGCGCCGCCAGGCCCTCTCTGAACCCTCTTGCCTTCCTCGGCCTCTTTTGGGGGCTGCCTGCTGCGGGCCCGCCTGGACCATCCCAGGCAACCACCTCAACCCGATGTGGAAGCTTTATCACAGCTGCAAAGTTGCTTTGGCCCTGCGAGGTAGCAGGTCCGCAGATTCCGGGCTTGGGGCACACACGGCTCGGGGGGGCACCATCCAGCACACCCTGGGGAGGAAGCAAACCAACTCCAGCCCCAAGCAGAGGAGCAGGCTCGGGGACGAGACACAGCTGGCATTTAGGGAACGCGTGATGGGCTGTACGTGTGTACGCCCGGCCCTCACCATGGCCCGCGTGGACATGTCACCCTCCACTTGATGCTCCAGGAGACTCGGGCTCAGAGAAGGGAAGCGAAGTGTCCACAGACACAGCCCTGGCGAGAGGTGGAACCCAGGTGTGTCCGACTTCAAAGACCGGAGAGGCCAGCATGAGCCCACAGTTGGCTAACAGTGTGATCGGGACCATGCACTCACCCCAGAGCCTGCAGTGGGGCTGGTGCCTGGCATCCTGTCACTGCTGTCTCAGGGCCAGCGCCCAGCCAGGCTCCACATGTGCCACCTCCATGCTCCATTCTGTCCCTTTTCCCGGGACACTCCCTCCCACCTCCCTGGCCAGAGCACAGCTCCCATGGGACCCGGGTCACCTGCCCAGTGCGCCTTCACGGTGGGCGTGCCCTGGCTGGGTGCAGCCCTGCCTCTGCTGCCAGCCTGCTGCTCGGTCAACCCAGCACAGGCCTGAAATGCTAGCGGCTCTTAGGCTGAAATCACTTTAGGAACTGATGTCTTCCACCCAATGTCCTGATTGTACACACTTGGTCTTGCTGTGGGTGGTGGAGTGGGGCACCCAGGGCAGGCCTGGCACCGAGTCATGAGCTGGAGCCGGGGTGCCAGGAGGTGGGCAGGGATCCGCAGTGGCCACCAGCTTCCCGCCCTGGGACTTCCCACGTGGGCTGTGCCACTCCAATGCGGGACGTTGTCCCTCCCCAACTGTTTCCAGGTCTACACAAGGGGAGGCTAATACAGCCCCTCGTAGCCGACAGCAGGGCTTGGCGCACAGTGATGCCCACACAAGGGTCAGCTGTGGCTGTTAGTATTCTTTTACACATTTATGAAAAGATTTATTTTTATCTGGGGGGGGCAGTGCAAGTGCGGGGAGGGGCAGAGGGAGAGAGAATCTCAAGCAGACTGAGTGTGAAGCCCCATGCAGGGGGTCAATCGCATGACCCTGAGATCATGACCTCAGCCAAAGTCACGTCCTCAGAGCCCTCAGAGAGCCCAGCAGGGGCTGCACATAGCAGGCATGCTCGATACTGCTGCTGCCCGAATCGCCCACATGCTGGCGGAGGCCGACTCTGCATCACCACGCACACTTTGACGAAGCCACTCTCCCCTCCTTCCTCCACTCGGTAAGTGATTCCCGGGGACCTGCCACCTGCTGGGGCCTGCGTGGGGCCCTGCCCTCAGGCCCAGGGCTTGCCCCCTCCCCTGTGTACTCAGTCAACTCTGATGCCCTGGGGGCCAGTGCATCAGGGCGTCTTAACACAGGCTCATGGAGAGGCCAGAAGGGTCAGCCAAAGAGGCCTCAGGATGTCACAGTGGGTAAAGAAAGGGGAGGGTGTGAGAGGAGAAGACACAGCGGGAGCACCTTTCCTTCCAGGCTAATTGGAATAAGACTTGTTCCTCTGGCAGGAGAGACTTTAAATAGTATATAGTGTGCTCAGGGCTTCTGGAAGGAGACTCCTGGCTGCAAGGAACAGAAAAACCCATCAACTGGCTTTGACAATCAGGACATTGATTACATCACACTAGAAGAAGTCAGGAGGAGGTCAGTTATTTCAGGGGCTCATCACTATCATCAAAGGCCCCAGGACTTGCCATCTTGCCAGGCTTCCTTCTGTGTGTCCACTGTGCCTCATCACTCCAAGATGGTTGCAGCAGCTCCAGGCATCCCACCCTCCTATATCAAACCCAGAGGCAGAAAAAAGGAGTTGTTTAGTCTCACACTCCTTTTTTTAAAAAATTGAGGTATCACTCACATAATTAAAACCATTTTAAATACAGTTGAGTAGCATTTAGTTTGTAACCATTTCTAAGTGTAGAGCTCAGTGGCTTTCAGCACATTCACGTTGTTGTGCCACCATCACCACCGTCCATCCCCAGAGCTCTTTTCATCTTGCAAAACTGAAACTCTGTACCCATTAAACACAAACTCCCCAAACTTCCTGCCCCTTAGCCCCTGGCAAACACCATTCTACTTCCTGTCTTTATGATTCTGATGACTCTACATCCCACTTGCACTTTCACAGCCCCCGTGATGACACTAGGCACACCGGATAATATTGGATAATCTCCCTATGTTAACGTCAGTTGATTAACAACCTGATTTAATCTGCAACCTTAATTCTCCTTTGCCACACATCCTAACATATTCATAGATTTCTGGGGTCAGGCCAGGAACATCTGTGGCGCCCATAACTCAGCCTACCACATGGTGGGGGGAAGAACCAGCCGGCCTGTCGTGTGGACACCTGGGAGAACCCCCAGATATTTATTTATTTATTTATTTATTTATTTATTTATTTACTTACTTATTTATAAAAGATTTATTTATTTATTTATGATAGACAGAGAGAGAGAGGGGGGCAGAGACACAGGCAGAGGAATAAGCAGGCTCCATGCCAGGAGCCCGACGCGGGACCCGATCCCGGGACTCCAGGATCGTGCCCCGGGCCAAAGGCAGGCACCAAACTGCTGAGCCACCCAGGGATCCCACCCCCAGATATTTAGATAATTGTACATACTCCTAGAGCAGCAGGGGCTGCTGGTCCAGGTGAATTTACGTTTTTTTTTTTTTTTTCACTCCTGACATAAATCTGCTGTAGTCGATATCTTCAACATAGATTCAGGAGAGAACACTCAAAAAAGTATATTTCCACGGAAAATTCATTACAAAGCCGGAGCTCTGTGTTCTTCTGTCTGGATGACCAGGGATTTCTCATTAAAAGGCACATTGTCGATCTCATAGGATGGGAGAAGATGGTTTCTGAGAGCAGCGCTGGTTCGATCAATTTAATGCAATCAGAGAAAAATGTTCTCTGGCCTCGTGCCCATGGCATTTCCCCTGACTGGTGATTGAAAGAAATTTTTTCATCAACTTTAAAGGCTTATTTTTCTGATCTCTATTTGGCTCCCTTCAAATAAACTATGGATGAGCCTTAAATCCCCTCCCCAAGAGCACTAGATCTTGACTAAGTGAGCTGCTCCCGTTCTCTGAGCATCTGCTGAGCACCTACTATGTGTCAGGCCCTATGCCAGGCTGACGAACCAGCAACAGTCACTGCTTTCTGGAACGTGAGGCTGGCTTTGGACTTGCAGAAGACACTGGGGAAGAGGTGGGATAAAATTCCATCATAAGCTACTGGGTTTTCAGAGCACTTTTCCGTTCCTTGGACACGGGCATGGTTATGCTTATATGCCTTCAGATTGAGAATATCCAGTGTACACCTCTGGAAGGAATCATAGGTGTTGTCTTTTTTTTTTTAAGATTTTATTTATTTATTCACGATAGACAGAGAGAGAGAGAGAGAGAGAGAGAGAGAGAGAGAGGCAGAGACACAGGCAGAGGGAGAAGCAGGCTCCATGCCAGGAGCCCCACGCAGGACTCGATCCTGGGACCCCAGGATTGAGCCCTGGACCAAAGGCAGGCACCAAACCGCTGAGCCACCCAGGGATCCCCACATAGGTGTTGTCTTTTAAACATGACATGGGCCTGGGACAGTGAAGGAACCTGCGGAGGTGGGATAGCTAAGAAGTGAATACACTGGGGGCTCCTGGATGGCTCAACTGGTTGAGCGTCGGCCTTTGGCTTGGGTCATGGTCCCAGGGTCCTGGGATCAAGCCACATATTGGGCTCTGGGCTTGGCAGGAAGCCTGCTTCTCCCTCTCCCTCTGCCTGCTGCTCCCCCTGCTTGTATTCTCTCTCTGTCAGATAAATAAATAAAATCTTTAAAAAAAAAGTCAATACATTGATTGGTGAGGGTTGACATGTTAGCCATATTTTTTAAAGATTTATTTATTTGAGAGAGAGAGAGAACACGAGCAAAGAGAGGCAAAGGGAGAGAGGATCCCAAGCAGACTCTGTGCTGAGGGCAGAGCCCGATGAGGGGCTCTGACTCATGACACCGAGTTCACGACCTGAGCTGAAACCAAGAGTCCATTGCTTACCTGACTACAGCACCCAGGCACCCTGCCATATATTTATTTAATATATTTCAAGAAATTTAAATATGAGGGAAAGAAAAAATATATTCCATACTCGCACTCCTGTAACACACGGGCACTAATTAAATGTATTTCCTTCTACTGGGCTATAAACAAGGAGCAATCACTAAAAAGAGCAAGAGAAATGCTTTACTATCAAGCAAAAGTGCAAGATGCCAAATTGGGCAAAGAACAAAAAGGAACATACACACTGTGCGCGTGGTAAGCGCCGGGAGGGAGCTCACAAACGTGACCTCTGGACGAGTGGAGGAATATGGAAAGTCTTTGTTTGCAAAGCTCCCAGCACTTGCAGCAGGCTGTGGCTGCAGCTCGGAGAGGAGGAGGGACTCAGCCATGCAGGCACTGGAGCTCAGGTAAAACAGAACAAAGTTCATAAGGGTATGAAGCAAAGGTGCACAAGTTGTCCAGAAGACTCGACCTCATAGGAAGAAGCCAGTCTCTAGAGCTGGCCAGCCCTGAATCGGAATTTTATCTCTGCTTCTTTTCTTTCTTTCTTTCCTTCTTTTCTGCTTTCCTTCTTTCCTTTTTCCTTCCTTAAGATTTTATTTATTTATTCATAAGAGACACACACAGAGAGAGGCAGAGACACAGGCAGAGGGAGAAACAGACTCCCTGCAGGGATCCTGATGTGGGACTCAAACCCAGGACCCTGAGATCACACCTTGGGCCAAAGGCAGATGCTCAACCACTGAGCCACCCAGGTGCCCCATTTCTTTCTTTTTAAAAAAGATGTATTTATTTATGAGAGAGAGAGAGAGAGAGAGAGAGAGAGAGAGAGAGCACCTGCATAAGCAGGAGGGGCAGAAGCAGAGGGAGGGAGAGTCCCAAGCAGACTCCCTGCTGAGCACAGAGCGAGACATGGAGCTCGATCCCACAACCGTGAGATCATGACCTGAGCCAAAAACAAGAGTCCAACGCTCAACCGACTAAGCCATCCAGGTGCCCCTTTCTTTTGTTCTTTTTTTTTTAAGTAGGCTCCACACCCAATGTGGGGCTTGAACTCGTGACCCTGAGATCAAGGGTCGCATGCTCTATGCCTGAGCTCGCCGGGCGCCCCTCTACCTCTGCTTTACTACCTGCCTCTGGTGAGCCCGTCTCACCACCTGCAGGTGGGCACGGGAGGCCGATGAGACGGCCGCTGGCAGGAGTAGCACCGTGCTGGGTAGAGCAGCAGCAGCTGAGCACTAAGCACTAGGCACCAGGGTGGGAGGTAGGGGGGCTCCACCACGGTCTCTACCTTATTCTCATTTCACAGGGGAGGCAGTGGGGAGCCAACGAAGCTAAGGAATGTTCCAAGGTATTGGCATCACAGGAGGGACCACGGGGCAGCTGAGAGGTCAGGAGGACCCACACATCACCGTTTCACAAAAGGACTTGAGTCCTGGCTTCTCACCGCAAAAGCACATTTGTTTCTCTTTGCTGCGTGATACAGTTGATACTCGTCTTCCGTGGCCGTTGCTAGAGTCCCTGCAAACACTTAATTAACACATGCTGAGCCACTGCTCCCGGGGACATGGGTGATGTCTGCAAGCCCCGATCACCACATTGTCGTCAACTGGACGGTAAACAACTTTGTTTCATGTGTGTTTCTGTTTAAAGACACTTCGATACCTGCTGTTGATTCCCCGAGAGTCCTTGATGCGGAACCCACCTGGGAACTTGAGAGAGCCGTGAAAAACCATTTCCCAAAAGCCTTCCCAGACTTTATCTGGCCCAAGTTCCCAGGTAGCGGGGTTGCAAGGCCGCCCGCCGCACCCACGGCGACGGAGCCTGACTCCCAGCTCGCAGGACCATCCTTCACGCCGCGGCGGGTCAGGAACATCGTCTTCAGACTTGATGAAATTTTCATTCCTGACGTTAATGGTGTCTTTCTCTCCGCCCCTGCCCCCCAATCTAACCAGAGCAATGACAGGAGGCCGTGGAGGGCAGGCAGCAGGCATCTGGGGACACATATGCCTCCTCCTGTGCTTGTGTCTTACTTACAACCACTACACAATATCCCGTCAGGGCCACGCCACCCTCACTTAACCAAATGCCTATCCTTCAAGCATTGAGCTGTTCCTACCTCTATTGCTATAAGCAATAGTTCTGAACATCTTTGTGCATAATTTTCCTTCCAAATTCTAGATGATTTCCTTTGAGACATTTCCGGAGGCACAGTTCCTGGATCAAAGGCAAAAGCCTTTTAAGGCCTTAGATACATATGCCAAACGGTATCCTGAGACGTCGGTGCGCAGCCCTGCATGAGCCCAGCCAAACTAGCCAGTGTGGGGCGAATGCTTGGTCTTTTTTTTTTTTTTTTAAGATTTTATTTATTTATATTCTTGAGAGACAGAGACACAGGCAGAGGGAGAAGCAGGCTCCATGCAGGGAGCCCGACGTGGGACTCGATCCCGGGTCTCCAGGATCACGCCCTGGGTCGAAGGCGGTGCTAAACCGCTGAGCCACCCGGGCTGCCCCAAATGCTTGGTCTTGAATCCTTCGTTAATCAAACTCACTGGAAGTCACACAAGAGCTTCAGATGGACAGAAGCTGCCACCAGGGTGACCATGCTGAGCTGACATGATTCCACGCCAAAATGAGGTGTGTGCTGTTTTCACGGCCTCCTAGCTCCAGAGCGGAGATGCAAGGTTCTTTTGGACCATTCTGGAAGATGAAGAAACCTGATGACACAGGTTCTGGGAACCAAGATGGCCCACCTCCCTCCATGCAGGTGACCCTGCCATCTCTGCTCCTGTGTCGGGGTTTCCTAAATGCGCTCCCTCTATTGGCTGTAGTTATGTGAACATTTACTTGTTGCTTAAAATTAAGGTAAAAGAATCCCTGGAGAGACCTGTTTACAAAAAAAAAAAAAAAATCTAAACGCAAGAATTCCTCCAATAGCTAAATATCCTGTCACAAAGAAATGCAAACTTAACTAGTATGCATTCTGGGCAAACTGATCTAGACCTGCACCGTATCTGGAATCTGGGTGGACGTGGGCCGGGGTTTTCCTCTTACTCATCTCTTACTAGGGGTGCTGGCTCACTCCCAGCTGTAGATCCCCCGTCTGCAAAATGACTTAGAACAAGCGCTCAAATAGCTCCTTCTTGCTTCTTAGATGAGAAAGGATAGAAATGGTCGGTTCATGATAGGGGAACATCATTTGTCACTCAAGCCAGGACACTTTAGAGGGAACTGGGCATTTGTTAACAATTACTCTGGTTCAAATGGTGCAAACCCAGGACACAAAGCAGAGAGCTGCTTTCTCATAGTGCAGAATGGATGGACATTTATCCATTGCACGTTGTGTGCCAGACACTGGGCAGATGCCTTTTCATGCTGGCTTCTCACATCAGCCACCTCGTAGCTGTTCTTCCTTTATGGCCGGCAAGGGAGTGCCCAGAGAGCCAAAGAATGTGCCTGACGCCACACAGACCAGTGAATCCCAGCTGGGTAATAATGAAACCGAGCACCCAAATGAGCCACAGCAACACGAAGTGTTCCTGGATGTCACTGGTGAGGTTAGTGACAGTAGGGCTGGCCAAGGCCGGGAGGACCAGGTGTTGCCTGAGGATCCCGAGTTGAGAGGCATCCAGACCCAGGAGCTGGTTACTGGTTCTGAGAGTGAGTGCTTTGCAGACGTCTCCAGCCTGGGCTGAGTTCAGTTCCCAGGAGTGGAGGCTGGTGTGCATGTGTGCGTGTGTGAAGTGCAAGCACGATACAATCCTCAGTGGAGGAGAACCTCAGCACTGAGAAGGGTGGCAACCCTGGCAACCCTAAACCTTCGGGCTCTCGGGAGGGACAGATCCCAGAGCTCCCACCTCCCAAGCCACTCCAGCTTCCCCGCCTGCCATTAACCCAGACCTCACCAAGGGCCTGGTTCTGATTAGAAACACAAAAAGGGATTCACTGCAATGGGCACCAGCAGGGAAAGACAACAGGGCTGTTCGTGACTAGGAGACACGGAGTAGACCTAGAGAGGGATCTGGCCACGTGGCCCCACACGAACACCTTCCTCCACCCCCCCCCCCAGGGGAGGCCTGATTCCCGTCAGTTATTTCTTTTTTTTTTTAAAGATTTTATTTATTTATTCATGACACACACACACACACACACACAGAGGCAGAGACACAGGCAGAGGGAGAAGCAGGCTCCATGCAGGGAGCCCGACGTGGGACTCAATCCTGGGTTTCAGGATCACACCCTGGGCTGAAGGCAGCGCTAAACCGCTGAGCCACTCAGGCTGCCCCCCACCCCAGTTATTTCTAAACCTAATCACTGAGGGGTGGAATTAAGTGTTTTATGGTTTGTGAATCAAGAGCTAAATTCTGTAAGTTGGAAGGCATGGACCCACGGGAACAGTGGTACAGGTCCTACACCAGAGCTGGGCCCTGCACCCCTTCCCACCCTTTCCCTCACTTCTCCACATCAGGAATCCGGGTCCTGGCCTCTCCCTTTTTGTAGCCGCAGCCGCAGCTGTGATTGGAGCCTGCCATTCTCTCCAAAACTGTCCCTCCGATGGCATCACATAGCACAATCCCCAGGTTGATCACTGACAGAGCTTATTTTGCCTGTTCCTCCGCGTAGGCTGTTCGCAATAGCCTGGAACCCTTCCCTCTCCACGTGGCTGTGAACTCCTGCTTGTCCTTGATGCCAGCCCTATAAGAGGATCCTGGCCACAGTGTGTGGCGGGCACCCCAGGGCGTCATTGCCTGCACCACATCTCTCACCCCAGTGGTTTCAGAAGAGCAAGGACAGTACTTCTCTTTCCTTTAAATCAACTTCATCATGATTTAACCTCATACAACGGGAGGCACCCATTCGAGGCGTACAGTTTAATGGGCTGCGACAACACACACACACCCTCGTAAGCAAGCATCACGGGGAGGACCCAGAGCATTCCCCCGCAGCCCCATAGCCAGCTCCATCCCCACCCCTGCAAGCAACCATGGGTCTGCTCCCAGTTACTCTTTTGCCTGACCTTTTGCGATTTCACATGAACAGAGTCACATGAACACAGTCCCATACTCTCCCATGTCTGGCTTTTATTTAGCACGATGCGTTTGAGACTCCTCCAGGTTGCTGTATGGACAGTGTTTTGTCACTCAGTCCATCGCACGGATGTGCGGTAATTTGGTTACCAGTCCATCTGTGCGTGGGCTTTTGGGTTGCTACCATTTTTGGCCACTACGAAGAAAGCTGAACACTCAGGGACAATCTTCTGCGTGGACATAAGCGTTTGCTTCTTTGGCTAAGTTATCGGGAGTGGAGCTGCTGGATCGCACAGAAGAATGTGTTTAACAGCTTAAGAACGGCCAACCTGTTCTCCCAAGTGTTGGTGCCACACAAGTTTGCCACCAGTTGTATGTGCAGGCTGCGTCGCTGTACACTTTGTGTAACACGGGGGCCACTCCATCATGCCTCATCTTGCAGAGCCTGCACCCCCAACTCCCCGCCAGGGCTGCCCACTGGGGGGCTCATCTGCTGAGAAGGAATGCAGGAGCGTGCACCCTTAGCTCTTGTCATTTTGTAGTTATTCCACTTCCATTTCCCTGGGTGTTTTTGAAATCTTTTGTTATTTATTTATTTGATAGACAGGGACAGAGAGACAGAGGCAGGCACAGCAAGAGAGAGAGAGAGAGAGAGAGAAAGAGAGAGAGAGATGGAGCATGAGCAGGAAGGAGAGAAGCAGACTCCCTGCTGAGCAGGGAGCCTGACTTGGGGCTCCATCCCAGGACCCCGGGATCATGACGAGTTGAAGGCAGAGGCCTAACCAACTGAGCCACCCAGGCACCCCAGAATCTTTTGTTATTTTTAATAATTACACAAATAATATATGGCCAGGGTGCAGAAATAAGAACATTAATGAAAACCCAGTTTTTAGATTACCCCTACTTCCTATCCAGAGATCCATGTTCCAGGCTCCCTACTGGGCAGTGTGTAAACAAAGATGAATAAAACACATTCCCATCTTCAGGCTGCCAGGGCTCCAGCTGTATAGTCAAGGACGGGGGCGGGGGGGCAGCTGGAGGAGAGCAGGTGCACAGGGGAGGCAGTAAGGGACATCTGCAGGGACCAGATGAGGCGTGAGGAAGGGACATGGGGCCTGGTGAAGAGCCGGTGGGCCGGGTGAGGGGCTGGGAGTTCCCCACCCCTAAGGTTAATGAGAATGGCACCCTGATGACCCACTGCCCACTCCAATGCCAGGTGGCTCACTGCTTCTGTCTGGGATGCACGCAGTCATGAAAGACTCTGGGATCACTGTAGTTTTTTCCACACTGAAAAATGATGATCTCCCCAGGAGCTAATGGCCACCTGCAACGCCTCCTCCCTCTGGCCTCAAGTGTGGCTTAACCTGCTGGGCAGGCTCCTCGGAACTCCTCCTCCAACTACTCTTCTTCCTCAGCCACCCTATTGGTCTCAGGGCTCCATCCATCTGGTGCTGACAGGCATGTGTCTCTCCTCAACCCCCGTACCCCACGCCTAAGTGTCCGTGGTGTAGCTGACCTTTCTTCCACCTGCTGGTCTTGCAGCCATCTTGGACTTCCCATGCCCTCAAAGGAACCCTAGACACCCCTTCTCCATTCTTCTCATCCCAGAAATGGACACCACCATTTCCTCCAACCTGGATTCGTCCTTTCTTCCTCACCCAGCTCCAACCTGTCACTAAATGCTGTTACCTTCACTATCCAACCCCCTCTCCAAATCCCTCCAGATAGGAGGCCCGATATCCAATGCCACCTAGACATTCAGAAGCACCATCATATCTTGCCTGAACTGCCTCCTAGCTGATCTCCTGTTTCCATGCTTACCATACCCCAAGTTAAAATCATATTGGCCAACATTTTAAAAAAAGATTTTATTTATTTATTTGACACACACGGAGAGAGAACGCATGCACAAACAGGAAAGGGGCAGAGAGAGAGGGAGAAGCAGGCTCCCGAAGGAGCAGGGAGCCGGATGTGGGGCTCTATCCCATGACCTGAGATCCTGACCTGAGGCCAAGGCAGAGACTTAACTGACTGAGTCACCCAGGCACCCTGGCCAACAATATTTTTTGCAGAAATAGAAAAATGCATCCTTTAGGATTCATATGGAATCTCAAGGGACTCTGAGTTGTCAATACAGTCCATAAAAAGAAGAAAGTTGGAGATCCAGCTCTTCATTTCAACACTGAGTACAAAGCTGCAGTAATCCCTACAATGTGGCACCGGCACAGATAGATACATGGGGACCAATGGAATAGAACAGAGCCCAGAAATAAACCCTTGCGTGTATGGTCAAGTGATTTTCCACCAGGGTGCCAAGACCACTCGGTGGTGATGAGAAAGTCTTTTATAGATTCAGAGTAGAATGGCGGTGCCCGGCTGGGAGCAGGGAGTCGGTGTTTCAAAGGTAGAGAGTCTCAGTTTGGGAAGATGAAACAGTTCTGGAAAGGGATGGATGATGCCCAGTGTGAATGCACTTAACGCCATTGAGCCCTAAATCTAATAAATGGCTTCAACGGTAAATTCTACCTGTGGTATTTTGCCATGACAGAAAAATAATTTTTTTAAAATCATGCATCAGGGAATCCCTGAGTGGCTCAGTGGTTTAGCACCTGCCGTTGGCCCAGGGTGTGATCCTGGAGTCCTGGGATCGAGTCCCTGCATGGAGCCTGCTTCTCCCTCTGCCTGTGTCCCTGCCTCTCTCTCTCCTCTATGTCTTTCATGAATAAATAAATAAAGTCTTAAAAAATAAAATAAAGTAAAATCATGCATCAGCTCTTGTCACTTTCATGCTGAGAACTCTCCAGTGACTTCCCACTATCCCATCCTGGGCGAGTGGGCTCTATGCAGCCTGGGTCCCAGCAACTCCCCCGCCCCGGCCAGGATGGTCCCCTCATCCCCTCTCCGCTGCCCCACATGGTGATCCGTGACAGCATGACAAGCTGCCGCCTGTTGGCAGCCATCATGTTGGTGGGCTCTGGTTTGCCCCTCATTATCCCTGTGTTCAAGCCATTATCTGTAATGACAGCCTGGCATAATTATATTTTTACAATTTGTATAATTATGCTCTACCAAGTGAAATGATCATTATTATCATTATCAAATATTTATTAAGCACTTCTAGCCACTCAAAGCTAATAAGAGGTGCCCTCAGCTCTTAAAGATCTTTCCTAATTCTATTTCAAATTCATTTCAGCTGAGGTTATTCTTCCTTCTTGGGAAAGAATCAAAAACTTTTTTTTTTTTTTTTTTTTTGCGTGTTAGCTTCTCGGTGAGGCTGGGGAGCAGACACCATGATCCTCATTCCCCAGACGAGGAAACGGAGAATTGGGAGGAGCCAGGAATAGCGGAGGTGAGACTTGGCCTGAAGTCAGAAAGAGAACAGAGCTGTAACCGCTCCTTGCAGGCGGTGTCGCTTGGCTTATTAGGATGGCTCCTTCCTGCCCCCACCCACCACCTATTTACACTGTACATGCCAGGCACCGTGCTAGGCTCGTGGGAAGAACATACGAGCAAACCGAATGCTCTGAAACAATGTCCGAAGTCAGGGAGGGGCCCAGCTGGTGGTGGAGGCGGGTGGAACAGGTGATGAGGGAGGGAAGCGGGGCCTGTGACAAACCCGTGGGGACAGGACTCCTATCAAGGCTGCTGATCTTGCCATGAAGCCACCTGGGATCAGTGTTGTCTCACCTTCCCACTCTTTAGATTTCTAGGTGAAATCTCCAAAACATCAAATGTTGGCAACTTTGATGGATACTGGTTATTGTCTAACCTAACAACCAATCCCTGCCTTAAAACTCACCTCCCACCTCCTTTAATTTTTCAGTAGGGGTGACTTACTTCTTGATTGCAGGAGCAAGCCCCAGGGAATAAGTTCGAAGCAGTCCTACTCATCCGGTTTGGCCAGTGATTGCTCTCAGGGTGAGCTAATGACCCAATTCTGCCCCAGGAGAATTAAGGGAAAGACTGTTGGGGAGATGACCCCCCCCCCCACATCCTCAGTAAAAAGACAAAGCCTTGAGCCTTAATGAGCAAAGAGCTTGTGGCCTACTGCCCTTTTCCCTCGTTCCCGTCTAATGCAGTCACAAGCTCTGAAATAGCAGCAGCCATTCTGGAACCATGAGCCAACAAGCACAGGCCTAAAACCGACATGCCGAGAAAGACCAAGCAGAAAGAAAGATCTGGTGTCCTTGAGGACATCCTTGCTGCGTCAGCTCCAGATGTAGCCACGAGCACTTTGTACAGAAGTCCCACCCAGGGGGCACTGGGTGTCACCAGAGGAGGGTAGCTGGAAGGGGAGCAACCAGCATGTCCCACTGAGGGACACATCCTGCCACTGGTTTGTTAAGGGCCCCCTGCACGGAAGGCGCCCTTTGCTGAGCACTCACAGGGCTACGCGTCCCCTCACAGCTCTTCCAACCTGTGGTTCACCTACAATCCCCTTCCCCAGACTTTCCTGTTAAGCCCCCAGTCTCTGCTGCCCATGTTCCTGGGTCACCAGTCAGGCTGTGAGCCACCTCCCCCGAGCTGGTGTAGAGCACGTACCTCTGGCTTTCTCTCCATCCAGGCTAGTGAGCCGCGGGGAGACCTTCTCTTCACCTCCACCTCTCAGGCATGCTTGAGTGCAGGCTCTGCCGCAGGATACTCATACGGTCTGTTAACACGGTCTCTTTCTCCTCCTCTTCTGCCCACAGAGAACCCGAGACCATAGGTGTGGAGAGTGGGCCAAGACGCGATGCAGAGGAGGTGCTGTGGGAGTCCGAGCCACCTGCTCAGGTGACTTCCTCATGCTCTTGGGTCCTGCTCGAGGCTGATATACATCAAGCTCCCCTGTACAGTGGAGTGTGGCATGTGGATCACATCACATCGAGCTCAGGTCACATGCTCATTTGGGGGCTCATAATCTGGCATTCGGCCTCTACCAGCGTCCAGTGTCCAACCTGAAGCTATTGCTCAAATAGAGAGTAGTTACTTGTAAATGATGTAGTTTTGCTACAACGGCCTTGGGAGTCTGTGCTGTGCCGGTACCGGGGCTTGCTGGAAACCCTCCCCTTGACCTGCAGGGTTAGCTGGTGAACAGGTCAGAGCAGCACGGCCTAGAAGTCAGAGGACCGCCAGTGCAGGATGCACCAAATCTTACCCGAATTTAGCTAAGTAAACCCTCAGGCCATCCCGAGCTGTGGGTGGAAGTGGGTGGAACAGGTGATGAACAGGTGATGAGGGAGGGAGACGGTGCTAACACACTGAATCCACCATCCCTGCTAAATCAGCTCTATTGAAAAATTCAGCCCAACCCAACATAATGTTCTGTCCACTTGGACTGACGCCGTTAGAATCCACTCCCCCTGCACTCTCAGTCTGTGCTGATAAAAATGCATGAATAACCCCCAGTTCTTCTGCTGTGCGAACACCCCCTAAATCTGACTTCACAGCTGTTCCCCTGGAGCATGCTGGGAGCAGACTGCAATTATGGAGTGCAGCTCACGAGGGGCCCGTCTTGAGAAGACCTACCACCCCTAGCCAGGTAAGCAACTTGAATCAGCTCATTAGTAGGACCTCAAGCTGGGAAAGAGTAGTCCCTACAGGCAGGGGGTTATTTCCACCGACAGGACGAGGGTTAAAGGTCCGCTTGTATCCTCCCAACTGCCTCTAATTCTCAGGACCCTGCTCTTCCCTATCAACAGCCTAACTACACGGAAAACATCAGCTGAAGCTGTGAATTCAATTTGTGTAGTAATTATGCATCAGAAAGAATCAAAGGTGGTTCTGATCTTTAGCCCTATCAGCCCTGAGGCTACAAAAGATAAGGAGTCTTAGGGCCGCCACAGGAGCTGGTCCTCTGATCAGGCTCGTGCTGAGAGTTAGAAGTTTAAAGCTTTCTTGTTTCCTTTCTGGAAGCCAGCCCGTCCCATGAGACTCCGTTCCTACCACGATGGTCACTGGCGGCCATGAGCCTCCATCTAGGCAACGACAGGCGACAGGTGAAGGAAGTGTGTTGTCAGGGCATGCTGCCGGTGGGGTCATCTCCGGGCACCAGCACCACCAATTCAGATGACCAGCCCTAGATTCCCATTGTCCTTGGGTGGTTGGTTTCCTAGGACCGTAGGTTTCAATGTTCAATTAGGAAAGCAGAAACTTCTTCAGGTGTTTCAAACAGGGATTTAATGCCAAGAAGGGACTTGGAGGATAACAAAGGAGTTGCAGGTGTGAGGAAGGTGCTCCAGAATAGCAGGGGAAGGAGGTGCTGGCCGGAGACCCGGGACCTGAACCACCCCTGGCTCTCAGCCCAGACTCCCCAGCGAATTCCCAGGGGTGCCGATGCTGAGCAGTCCCCCAGGGTGAAGTGTGTGGATGTTGACTGTGGTGGCTTGCAGGCCCCAGCCTGCCACTGGCGTTGCTCTACAAGCAGGACGGTTTCCTTCCTCCCTCCCGGCCACCCCCCCCCCCATCTCTCGCCTCGTGTCGCCCACTAGCGCAACCTAACCAGAAGACAGCCGGTGGGGGCCTCTGGGAAGTGTAGGCAACTGCCTTCTAGTGCCCTGGGATGCAGACCCAGGCGGCAGCACCAGCAGCAAGAATGAGCCTGTGCCGAGGCATCAGAAATGAGGGGCATCGGGGAGCCTGGCTGGCTCAGTCGGTGGTGCGTGCGACTCCTGATCTAGGGGTCGAGTTCAAGCCCCACGCTGGGTGTAGAGATTATTTAAAATCTTAGTTAAAAATGACATTATTTATTTTTTTCCAAAGATTTTATTTGAGATAGAGAGAGGAGTGGTGGGGAGCAGCAGAGGGAGAAGTAAGCCCCCCAAGAGCAGGGAGCCCCATGTCGAGCTCCACCCCAGAACCCTGAGGTCATGACCTGAGCCGAAGGCAGATGCTTTACCGACTGGGCCACCCAGGTGTCCCCCAAAAGATCTTCAAAAACAGAAAAGAATCGAGGGGCAGGACTCTTGAGATGCTGTGAAGAGAAGCGGGCTCATCACGGGTAACACCACTAGCAACAGAATGACACACAGGTGCACAGTGCTCCTACAGCAGGGAAGGTCGCCAGGATTAGAAGATTCCTTCATTCTCCTCCTGTCTTAAGTCTGAAGCTTGTTTCTTATTTTAAAAATGGTGAGCACTTTCCCTCTTTTCTGAAGATCTCCTCCTTTGGCCCTTTCCTTCTCGACACGATGAGGGACTGTGGACACCTGCCAGTCTCGTAGGCTGAGCTTCCCGCCCCAGCTCCTCCTTGAACTCTTCGGCCTCCCTTCACTCTCCCGACCCCTTCCTCTTCTGTTTCTCTCGTCTTACCCCACCCTGCTTTCTGGCCTGTGGAAAGTGAAAGGCGAACCTTACAAAAAAAACAGTAACCAGCCGGAGAAACAAAACGTCTGAAAACCTGAAAATGCGCCAGCTGTCCAGCCTGTCCCTTGTGTGGGCCAGAGGCCCCCCGGGGAGTGGTTCTGCCCAGCAGCTCCTCATCCTGGGGATGCCAAGGGCGCTCCCACTTACAGAGGGAAGGAGCTCCTGTGACCAGGAGCTGAACCCCGAGGCTGAAGCAGCACCTCCTGCCCCCGCGCTGCACAGGGCAGGGCCGCACTGGCCCATCGCTCGGCAACAGGCCGGCCTCTGCGTGGGGTCTGCTCTTCCTTCCACTCTGATGGGCTCCCAGCGCGCTCAGAACGGAAGCCACAGTCTTTACCTGCCGGCCTGGGCACGTCCCACTCCGCGACCACATCGCCTGCCTCACTCCCGAAGCTCCGACCACCTTGGCCTTTCAGTTCCTCCACCCACCCGAGCACTTTCCTCCCCTGGGCTCCTTCCCACGGCTGTCCCTGAGGATGAGCATCCTGCCCCAGCCCTTCGCATGCTGGGCTGTTCCCCTCTGCGGGCCGGGGCTGCAGGATCACTTCTCAGAGAGGTTACCTACCGCTTTCACGGCCTTCTTCAGAGCACTTCCCACAGGAGACGGTCCTATCTTCCTGTGGCCCTTGTACTTGAACGTCAGCTCCGAGAGCAGGGACCAGAGCTGCCTGGCTCCCTGGATGTCCCTGTGCCCAGCAGTGCCTGGCACATATTTGGGCCACGACCGCAGGTGACCGTGCTGAAGGGAACGCTGTCCTCGCATTCTTGGCCTTCACTTTTTTTTTTTTTACATATTTTATTTATTCATGAGAGACACAGAGAGTGAGGCAGAGACACAGGCAGAGGGAGAAGCAGGCTCCCTGCAGGGAGCCCAGTGTGTGACTCGATCCCAGGACTCTGGGATCAGGCTCTGAGCCAAAGGCAGACACTCAACCCCTGAGCCACCCAGGCGTCCCCGGCCTTCACCTTGTAATGACGTAGCACGCACCAAGTGCTAAAATCACTGGGTCATTATGGCTGAAGGCAGAGGGAAAACTTTCTGAATACTGCAAATGTCAGTAAGCCGGGTCATCTGTGACCTCTGGTCTTAGGGTCCCCTCCTCAGGAAGAATAAAGAGCAGTAAATTTCAAAACTTATGAGACTTGCACAAACATGCTATACAAGTGTACATTTTATATTTTGTAATCACTACCCAGGTGAGGGACAGAATCTGAATCAGAAAGCTGGGCAGCCCAGGTGGCTCAGTGGTTTAGCGCCGCCTTTGGCCCAGGCTGTGATCCCCAGGTCCTGGGATCCAGTCCTGTGTCGGGCTCCCTGCATGGACTCCACTTCTCCCTCTGCCTCTCTCTCTGTGGGTCACTCATGAATAAATAAATTCTTTAAAAAAAGTAAATCAGAAAGCTTACACAATAATTACTTTGAATTTCCCAGTCTTTTTTTTAATGAAAAAATTTTTAAAGATTTTATTTACTTATTCATGAGAGACGGAGGGAGGGAGGGAGAGAGCGAGAGCGAGGCAGAGACACAGGCAGAGGGAGAAGCAGGCTCCAGCATGGAGCCCGATGTGGGACTCGATCCCCGGTCTCCAGGATCACGCCCTGGGCCGAAGGCGGCACTAAACCGCTGAGCCACCCAGGTTGCCCTAATTTTTTTTTTAAGTAGGGCAACACGCCCAACGTGAGGCTTGAGCTCACAACCCTAAGATGAAGGGTTACATGGTCTACACCTAGGCTGGCCAGGCACCTTTTTCCGTGAACTTTGAAATCCAAGTTGATTTGATCGGGGGTGGGGGGGGAAGGCAGGTGAAAAGAACTTGCCACATGAACACTGAAACCTTACGGGGTAATTTACTTTTGGAGGGTGCTTTACAGTTCACAAAGAGCTTTCTCATTCCCATCCCCTTTGCTGCTTACCACTGACTGGGAGGGAGGTAGTGGCGGGCAGAGGGTCACTGACAGGGCGGGGACTTTGATCTTTATACGCTAGGCGCTTTCACACCTCCTAACAACTCCAACATCAGAGTACCCCCATCTCTGCAAATGAGGAAACAGGGGTTCAGCACTTGCTCTGCCTAGGGTCACACTGCTGAGTGGCAGGACGGTCCTCCCACTCCACGTCTCAGCTCCATCCAGTGGAGCAGCTTCTCCTTTCAGAAGAGCCTTTTTTTTTAAAAAAAAAAAAGATTTATTTATTCATTAGAGACACAGAGAGGGGCAGACACACAGGCAGAGAGAGAAGTAGGCTCCATGCAGGGAGCCCGATGCAGGACTTGATCCCGGGACCCTCGGGTCATGCCCTGAGCCAAAGACAGATGAGCTTCGCTGCTGAACCACCGAGGCGTCCGTCAGAAGAGTTTCTGACCGGCTTCATGGACACCCAAACTCTTGGTTTTCCTTTTATTCAATGGCCAGTTCCTCCCAGCCTCCTTTGCTGGATTTTCCTTCTCTCTGCCACTTTGAAATGCTGGGGTGGGCCCGTTTCACTCCATCTACACTCTTCTCCTGAATGCATTCATTCAAGGTCACCGTTTTAACTACCTAGACAATGTGTGGAGGCTGAGAGAATTAGGGCCATTCAAGTTTAACATTGGCCCAAGTACAGCCATTGTAGCTTCGATAGCCATCTCCGGCCACTGTGACCAGGCCACTGTGACCATGTCCTGAATCCACCTTACCCCAGCTACAGAAAAAAACACAAAGCACGGCCTTATCGGAATAAGGAAGCAAGAGCTTGTGAGACCTCTTTACTGGAGATTCTCACACATACCCCCCCTTACCGAAAAACGCCACCTTACCCCTAGAGCAGTCCATAAAAACCCAGCTGTAACCCATCTTGGGGTCCAAGTCCCTGCTCCGCTGTGTTGGGTATACTTGGACCCAAGCTTGAGCTTACTAATAAACCCTCGTGTGCTTGCATTGGTGTTGGCTCCTTGGTGGTTTCTCGGATTTGCAATCTTGGGCACAACAAATGTTGGTTCCTAAATTCCAGTTCAAAAAATTAAAAACAAAACAAAACAAAAAACTCGGGCTCCAGCTCAAATTCCAGGGTCTCATGTCCAATTTTCCGCTCAGCACCACCACTAGTGTTTGGCAATTAAAACTTAACGTCCTCCAAACCAGCCCTCTCGCCAAAGCTGCTCCTGGGGCAGTGCTCCCCATCTCGGCACGCGGCACCGCCATCCCGCCCCTCATTCCCATCCCATGGGCAGGTCGTGGTGGCTCTAACCTCGGAGGTCTCTAATCCGAGTCCTGCCCGAACCCCGGAGGTCTCTAACGCGAATCCTCCCCGCACCTCGGAGGTCTCTAACCTGAGACCTCCGGAACCTCGTGGGTCTCTAACGCGAATCCTCCCCGCACCTCGGAGGTCCCTAACCCGAGTCCTGCCCGAACCTCGGAGATCTCTAACCTGACTCCTCCCCACACCCCGGAGGTCGCTAACCCGAGTCCTTCCCAGCGCCTCACTGGGGCCTGGCAACAGCCTCCTCACCGCGCTGCTTCCCTTCTTGCCCGCCCCGGGCGCCTCCTTCCTCTCCCCAGGGCTTCTGGGCTCACCGGGAAGAACTCGGAGATCCACAAAGCCCTGGCTGCCTCCGACCCCTTTCTTCCAGCTCACCCCCTTAGCCACGCCGGCATCTCCTCCCCGCCCAAGTGCCGGCGTGATTCACGCAGGACTTGAACTCCCCGCCCTGAGCTCAAGACCTGAGCTGAGGATGCTCGGCCGCCCCGGGCACACCGCAGCTTGTCCGCGGCCTCCGCCTTCTACTCCGTCCCCGGCTCGCACCCTCCCCGCGCGGCTCACGGCAGCCAGAGGGATCCCGGAGCTCGCCCACTGATCCCTTCGGCCGCTTCCCACTTAGAACAAAAGCCAGCAGAGCCGAGGCTCCCTCGCAGTCCTGCTGCAGCACAGCGGGCTCCCGGAGCGGCGTGGACCCCGCCGCGAGGCAGCGCCTTCTCAGGGCTCCCCGCCCCGCATCTCCGCGGACCCGCTGCGCGAACGCCGCCGAGCCCCCGGGAGCCGCACGGCGCAGGCAGGCCGGCCCCCCGGCGCGAAGCCCCGCCCCCGGCGCGCGGCATCTCGGGATTTGTAGTCCGGCCCCGGAAGGGCAGTCGCCCGCCCCCGCGGCCGCGCCTCCCCGACACTACAACTCCCACGGGGCAGCGGGACGCCGCTCCCGCACCCTCCAGGCCGGCAGGCCGCCTGCCTCGCGGCGGGTTCGGCGGCCGCCGCGGGGCGGGGCGCGAAGATGGCGGACGCGGTCGCTGGCAGAGACAAGTGCGGGGAGCCGCGCCTCGTGTCACTGCCCCTGTCCCGCATCCGGGTCATCATGAAGAGCTCGCCCGAGGTGTCCAGCATCAACCAGGAGGCGCTGGTGCTCACGGCCAAGGCCACGGTGAGGCGGGCCGCGCGGGAGGACGGAGGGGCGGGGGGCCGCCCAGAACCGTCGCGCCCCCCTCCTGAGCCCCCCACCCCGGCCCGCGCGCCGCCGGCTCCCCTTCGCAGGCTCGCGGCCCTCCGCCCCGCCCGCCGTCCCCCTCCTCCTCCTCCTCCTTCTCCTCCTCCTCCTCGGCGCGCCTTCCGCCCACCCACTCGGCTTTCCTCGCTGCCCCGCGCAGCTCCCGTCCGCCCCTGCGCGCCCTCCGCCCCGCCCCCCGCGCGCCGCTCCCGCCCTCCCCCGCGCGCCCTCCGCCCCGCCCCCTCTCCCGCCCTCCCCCGCGCGCCCTCCGCCCCGCCCCCCGCTCCCGTCCGCCCTCGCGCGCCTTTCGCCTACCCGCTCCTCTCCGTCTGCGGCGCCGCGCCCGGCCCGCGCAGCTCCCGTCCTCCCTTGCGCGCCCTCCGGCCCGCCCGCCGCGCTGTTC
This sequence comes from Nyctereutes procyonoides, assembly GCF_905146905.1. Taxonomy (NCBI): domain Eukaryota; kingdom Metazoa; phylum Chordata; class Mammalia; order Carnivora; family Canidae; genus Nyctereutes; species Nyctereutes procyonoides. The sequence goes on from NW_026575159.1 coordinate 30,422,515, forward strand.
CCGCCGTCCCCCGCGCGGGCCCCCGCTTCCGGCCTGTCCCTTGGGTTTCGAGCACCGGCGGCTGGGGGGGGGGGGCGGGGCCTCCCGCGCTTCCATCAGCGCCCGTGGTCCCTGCGCGCGCCCAGGTGCACCTGCGGGGCTGGCCGCTCCTCTTAGCGCCCCGGGCCCTGTGTCGGCGGCGGTTCTGCCCGCGCGCGGTGTCCCTGGGCTCGGGCCTCCGTGCTCCCGGGGTCCCGGGGAGCTTCCTTCTGTTTCCCGTTAAAGGGTAGAGTTGAGTGAGCCCTAGACGCCCAGAGCCCGCCCGCGCCTGCGTCCCCCGGACGTCCCCCGCGCCTTCACGCCTCCTTGGGTCGAGAGCCCCGGAGGGAGGGAGAGCGCCCCCCGAGCAGCCTTGGCCTCGGGGTGCTCGGTGTCCCCGCCCGCACGTCCGGCCTGGCCTGCGGGGGTGAGGGTGTGGGGCGCGGGCGGGCGCTAGGACTCCTCCTGCGTCCCTGGCCTGGAGCGCGTTGGAGTGAGGAGCCGTGACGTCGAGGCCCCGCTCAGGTGGTGCTTTAGGGAGGGCGCTGGGGCAGATGGGGAAACCTCGGTTTTGAGCTCCAAGTTGTGGGGTGTTGCAGGAAGCCGGCGTAGACACGGTGCTCAAGGAGAAGGCCCTCGGTGTGCTCCTGGGTCAAGGAGGCAAGTTAGGAGTGGCCTTAGCTCCTCAAAGGAGGACCGAGCTGTAGTCCTTGCTCGCTTCCGACCCGCGGCTCAGTGCCTTGTCAGCGTTTTGCCTGCATTAGGAATCTAAAGTGACTTTCGGGCAATGCCTGCTTCCCCACCGGCTTTGATGGGGCCTCGCGGCCTTTCTGGCCCCCCCTGGCTTCCTGCAACTGGAGAACCCAAGATAATCTGCAGTCAGGTCACCTAAGCCTTAACGTAATTTAAAAGATCAAGTTCAGGGATCCCTGGGTGGCGCAGCGGTTTGGCGCCTGCCTTTGGCCCAGGGCGCGATCCTGGAGACCCGGGATCCAATCCCATGTCGGGCTCCCGGTGCATGGAGCCTGCTCCTCCCCTCCTCTCTCTCTCTCTCTGTGTGTGACTATCATAAATAAATAAATTTAAAAAAATTAAAAAAAAAAAAGATCAAGTTCTGCGGCAGGTTTTTGAAGCATGCCTTTCATTTTACTTTTTCGTTTTGTCTTAGGAACTCTTTGTTCAGTATCTAGCCACCTATTCCTACAGACATGGCAGTGGGAAAGAAAGGAAAGCACTCACCTACAGTGATCTGTCGAACACTGCAGAGGAATCCGAAACTTTTCAGTTTCTTGCAGGTACTCAGTCTTTGAAACATTCTGGTTAAAACATACATAGTAATTTACGCCTTTTTTTTTTCTTTCCTTCATTTTTTTCTCCTGTTTTCACTGAAATAGACAATTTTTTTTTTTTTTTTTTTTTTTTTGTGCTGCTCCAGGTGCCAAAGTTTACCATGACCTGGCACAGGAAGACATTTGTAGTTTTGTCAGAGTGTGTTTGTAATGTGGTTCACCTAGAATGGTAATGAAGTCAGCAACCTGCACAGGGACGTTTGGCTGGCTGGCTGGCTGGCTGGGTGGCTGGGGGAGCCTGGCCGACCCACCCCTCAGACTCCTTATCACTGAAGGGAAAACTCTGGGCTGGTCTACGTGACCCCAAGAGCAGAGAAAGTAATAGTTGTGGACAGGCTGTGGGGGCCACAGCTGTAAAGAGCTTCCATCTGCCTCCGAGGCCAGCCGGCATGTCTCAGGTAGGTGGGCAGACTTGCTCATCACCAGCACATACAGGAGCACATGATTTGCAGCCCGTGGAGTGGAAACAGGTCTTTGGCAGGAGTCAGGAGGTAGTACTTATTTCCTGCTATTTCACCCAGAAGCATGGTCGGAATTTTGTCTTGTTTTGGAAACTGTTCTAGAGTTCAAAGCAGGAACTAGCACATTTTGAAATTTGCGTTGCTGTGTTTGTGGTCTGCCAAAACCAATTGCTGATGTTAGCTTTATATTTTTAAGATATATTACCAAAGAAGATTTTAGCTAGTAAATATCTGAAAATGCTTAAAGAGAAGAGGGACGAGGACGAGGAGGAGAATGACAGCGATGATGGGAGTGACGGGGACGAAGCAGAATCCTAGACCAAACAGGAAGTGCTTTAGAAATCACCCTGCTGAGGACCCTCCTGGATTAGCAGCATTGCTTGGAAGTAAGCACAGCGCTGTGTGACTTTAGACTCCTCACTTCTCAGAGACTTCAAGTACATTGGATTTCTTCCTGGCTAAGATAGAGCACCTGGTGTGCCCACAAGTGGCCAGAAGGAAAGTGACCCAGACAGCAGCCTCTCTGAGGGGCCCGCACTGCAGTTCGGGGGCACAGAGGCACCAAGAAAGCTGCCTGTATGGTCAGGCACTGCCAGTTGATCTGCTGCAGCTGAAAGCTGTGGAGGCAGACAATTTTGCTTCACTTTTTAATTTACAGATAGATTTTGAAGAGCTTCTAAATACCAGTTGTATAAATTCATAGATGTATATTTGGAAATTAGTTCTTGTAAACAACTTGTAAAATGTAGTTTGAGCTAAATACATAGTATATGGGTAGTATGTTACATTTGAAAAATTAATGATTTGTTCAAATACTGCAATTAACTGTAAAGAAATAAAATTTCTTTATTAGAAGCTGTACATAGTTTTAGTCAATGCTTTGTGGAACTAGTTTTGGAGCTCTCTATTCTAATGTCTTGCATATTATCTGAGAAGTCTGCAAAATTTAAAAATAAGCATTTCTAATACTTTCATTCTCGGAAGAAAAAAAAGTTAAGTCAAATACGAAAGAAATATAATCTCTGTATAAACATATTTCTCTTTAAAACATTTTATTTTTTTATTTTATTTTATTTTCTTAAAAACATTTTAAAACATGTTGTATATTGAAAATCTCTCAGGGCGCCTGGGTGGCTCAGTCAGTTGAGCATCTATCTGCCTTTGGCTCAGGTTATGATTTCAGGGTCCTGGGATCAAGTCCCACATTGGGCTCCCTGCTCAGCAGGGATCTGCTTTTCCTTCTGCCTCTGCCCCTGCTCCTTCTCAAATAAATAAATAAAACTTAAAAGAAAATGTCTTATTTTACTGTTCCTTTCTTTATACTCCATTTGTTTATATTCTTCACAGAGAAAACTACAAGCCCTATTTTTTTTTCCCCCCACATAGGGTAAATTTTTGGCTCTTGTTTTTAGTCTCTCTCTCTCTCTCTCTCTCTCTCTCTCTCTCTTTTAAAAAGTTGAATTAGGGCAGCCTGGGTGGCTCAGCGGTTTAGTGTCACCTTCGGCCCAGGGTGCGATCCTGGAGACCGGAGATCGAGTCCCACTTCGGGCTCCCTGCGTGGAGCCTGCTTCTTCCTTGGCCTGTGTCACTGCCTCTCTCATGAATAAATAAAATCTTAAAAAAGTTGAATTAATTTTACATCCAATAAATCATCCTTTAATAGCCAATCTTTTATGTAAATATCAATATATGGGACAGTTCCCCATCACCCCAAATTTTCTCCTGTACCCCTGCAGTCCCTTCCTTTATCTGCAGGTAACCACTGATACTTTGTTCCTCTCATTTTAAAATTTTTAATTTTTATTTATTTTTTTTAATTATTTTTTTTATTTATGATAGTCACAGAGAGAGAGAGAGAGAGGCAGAGACACAGGCAGAGGGAGAAGCAGGCTCCATGCACCGGGAGCCCGACATGGGATTCGATCCCGGGTCTCCAGGATCGCGCCCTGGGTCAAAGGCAGGCGCCAAACCGCTGTGCCACCCAGGGATCCCAATTTTTAATTTTTTAAAAAAATCCTCGTTTCAATATATAGTTTTGAGCTTTGACAAAACCAGTTACACAACCACAAGATTCAACAGTTGTATCACCCCCCAAATTCCCTCTTGGTCAAAGTCATTTCAAACCCTTTACCTTGGCAACCCACTGAGCTATTCTTTACCCATGTGAAAGTTCACAAACTTTTTCTGGAAAGGGTCATAGAGAAACATTTTAAGATTTGGGGGGATAATAACCTGTCACAGCTGTTGACCTGTGCCATCATAATAGAAAAGCTGCCGTAGACGATACAGAAAGGAATGAGTATGGCTGTATTTTGGTGAGGTTTCATTTCTGGATACTGATGTTTGAATCGTATAATTTTTATGGGTCATGAATTTTTTTTTATGAATTATTCTTTTGAAATAACGTAAAAACCATTCTTAGCGTATAGGCCACACAGAAACACAGTGGGCTGGCTTTGGCTCACAGACCATGGTTTGCTGACCTGCCTTTCCCATGTCACATGGATGGAACACTAGTACAGAGCCAGGGCATACAGCCTTGTTTGGTTATGTGTAACAGGAGATGCGTGTTGTTGCAGGCCAGAATAGGAGAGGAAAGATGCAGGTTGCATGGGTGGCTCAGTCCTTTTTATTGCTAAGGATTTCCTGGTCTGGATGTATAGGTCAACAGAGCATTTCCAATTTGGGTTGTTTCCAGTGTTGATGATTACAAATAAAGCCCTAGAAACCTCTGTATACAGGTTTTGTGTGAACATAGGTTGTCACTTCGATTGAGTATATACTTAATAGAGTTTTGTGTTTAAGTTATAGGAAACTGCCAGACTTCTAAAGTGGCTATGCCATTTTGCATTCCCACTCGCAATAAATGAGCTTCAGATGCTCTGTATCCTCTGCAAAACTTTTATTTCAGCCATTTTCATGGGTATAGGTTTTCATTTGCATTTCTTTTATGACAAATGAGCATCTTTTGCTTATTTGCCATATTTTCTTCTTTTTAAAAAGATTTTATTCATGAGAGACAGAGAGAGAGAGAGGCAGAGACACAGTCAGAAGAAGAAGCAGGCTCTGTGCAGGGAACCCAACGCGGGACTCAATCCCGGGTCTCCAGGATCACGCCCTGGGCTGAAGGCGGCGCTAAACCGCTGAGCCACCCGGGCTGCCCTATTCATATTTTCTTTGGTCCAAGTCTTTTGCCCATCTTTTTATTGGATTTTCTTTCTGTTGAGTTTTGAGGATTTTACATATTCTGAATACGATCCCTTTGCTAGATTTTGGGATTTGCAAATATTTTCTTCCACTCTGTGGCTTGTCTTTACCGTCTCTTGACAGCATCTTTCAAAGAGCAGAAATTATTTCTCTTTGAGAAGTTCTTAATTGGGCAAGTCCAGTTTATCAGTTTTTCTTCTCTGGGGATCATGCTTTTCATGTATCTAAAGACTTGTCATCAAACTCAAAGTAGCAAAGATCTTCTCTGTATCTTAGTAGGCTCCACGCCCAGTGTAGGGCTTGAACTCTAACCTTGAGATCAAGACCTGAGCTGAGATCAAAAGCAGGTCACTTAGCTGACTGAGCCACCCAGGTGCTCCTCTCTGTGAATCTTTGTATTTTTTATTGTTGCGGTTTGAACAACTTTTTAAATATCTCTTTTTAAATGCCATCCATGGCCTCTAGTCTGTGTCTCCACTAACATATTCCTGTTTAAGAAAGCCCCAGGGGAAAAAAAAAAAAGCAAGCCCCAGGAAAAATATTGTATTTTGTGTCTAACCAGCTGAAACATTCTTAACCCATCCAAAGCACTTGAAATCCAATTATTCAGGGATTTCTCCCCTTCCTGGGTCCTCAAGCTACATGCCAGTCTGTTACAGTAGCTTGCTAAATGGTGTCATCTTGTCTGTAGCCTCTTTCCTCTTTTTTTTTAAAGATTTTATTTGAGAGGGAATAAGTGGTGGGGCGGGGAAGAGAGGGGGAGAGAGAAGCAGACTCCCCGCTGAGCAGGGATCATGGGATCCCTGGGATCCTTGGGATCATGACCTGAGCTGAAGGCAGATGCTTAACTGACTGAGCCACCCTTGCAACCCGTCTCTTTCCTCTTCTATTCTGGTATCAGATTACCAGAACACTTTCATGAAGATTAGTGTTTCCTAATCAGAAATGTTAAAAATTGGGATGCCTGGGTGGCTCAGTGGTTGAACGTCTGCCAGCAGCCCAGGGTGTGATCCCGGGGTCCTGGGATCAAGTCCCACATCAGGCTCCCTGCAGGGAGCCTGCTTTTCCTTCTGCCTCTCTGTGTCTCTCATGAATAAATAAAATCTTAAAAAAAAAAAAAAGTTAAAACCAGCCGATATTAAAGTAGCTACTGGGGGGGCCGCACCTCCTCTAATATTGTGTACATTTTCATTTAATCCTCCCATCAATTTGACTACCTTCCTTACTGGACCTTGCGGCTTAAAAATGAAGTTGCTTCCCACTCTATGTGGGTTACAGTCTTTACTTGGACTTCAGCACCCTTAACACTGATCTTACTCTTTGTATCCTATACTTTTCTTACATTAACCTTCCATTCATCCCGGTATGACACCTCATCTTCAATGGAGCATAAACAGCCTCTGATGAAACATTTCTTTTCTGAAATTTTCTCCTAATTCACGTAACACCATCATACAGTTTTAAATTTTTTTTTTAATTTTTATTTACTTATGATAGTCACACAGAATGAGAGAGAGAGGCAGAGACACAGGCAGAGGGAGAAGCAGGCTCCATGCACCGGGAGCCCGACGTGGGATTCGATCCCGGGTCTCCAGGATCGTGCCCTGGGCCAAAGGCAGGCGCTAAACTGCTGCGCCACCCAGGGATCCCCATCATACAGTTTTAAATTTTAAAAAAGATGTATTTATTTTAGAGGGAGGGAATGTGGGCAGGGGGAGGGGCAGAGAGAAACTCAAGCAGACTCCCCACTGAGCACAGAGCCTGTCTCAGGGCTCAATCTTACCACACTGAGATCACTACCTGAGCTGAGACCAAGAGTCAGACACCCAACCAAGCAAGGCAGGAGCCCCACCATCATATAGTTTAACAGGAAGAATGTCACAAAGTTTGGCCTGTAGCATTATAGAGCTCCTATTCTCTTCTTCCAGTTTCAGCTAGCATGTCCCAGGACCAGTGGCACAAAGGTGCTGTCTGGTTTTATTTTTATTTTTATTTAAATATTGTATTTATTTATGAGAGAGACAGAGAGAGAGAGGCAAAGACACAGGCAGAGGGAGAAGCAGGCTCCATGCAGGGAGCCCGACGTGGGACTCAATCCCAGGATCCTGGGATCACGACCTGGGCTAAAGTTGGTGCTAAACCTCTGAGTCACCCAGGGGCCCCTGCTGTCTGGTTTTAGATACTAAGTGAGAAGTACAAGGTCCTGGATATCTTGGGCAGGGTGGGGGGCTGTGGGGGAGGAAGTTCATCATGATTTTGTTAAGGAAAAAAAGACTGGAACAGAATATACCAGAGTCTTTTAAGAAAAATTACCTGTTAGTGTTGTGATTATAAATAAAGTTTTCATCTTTATATTCATCTGAATTTTCATATTCTCTATAAGACATAACATACTCTTCAAAATCAGAAAATAGCCTTCAGCAGGAACAAAATATTAGCCTGCTTTAGTGAGTACATGCATCCTAGGGTTTTCAGCCATTTCTTTGGCTTCAGTCCAACCCTCCTTTCCCAACAGCACCTACTCTTCACAGTACAGATAGTGAAAGTCATGAACAGCCCAGAGTGAGGCCACCAGGGATTTCAGAGTGGTAGCAGTACGTGTAACCCCTAGCAAGGGCAGAGGGAGTTATGACCCACCAGGATGAGAACCCTCTGATTCCCACACAACACGGACCTCAGGAGATGCACTCGATTGGGGCTTAGTTGAACAGCTTTTTACTTCATCCTTTCTCATGGCTGCTAGGGTAGAAACACCACATTTCCCCTAGATACCACATTTATTTTTCTAGTTCATTCCTGTGATTTTCATCCCCGGGCCTGAATTCTCAAGGACTAATGCCCAGTTATTTTGAATACATTGTTCAAGGAACAGGTCCAGTACTTGCAGACTAGGCCTCTAGACATCCATCATTGAAGGCAGGCTCTCACCTCAGAAACCTGTGCAGAAGGAAGTCCCCAAATCGTGAGAAACTGAAGATCTTTTTTTGAGAGGCAGCTGTAAATATGAGGAATTTTATTTTATTTTTTGCTGACATACTATGAGGCAAAACAAAATTGACACCATACAAAATAACTTTATAAAATATCATTCACATATTTTATCAGATTTACAGCATTCTGTGCATGTTAAGTATGTAAGGAGGTGAAAAAACACTATGCCAAACTTTAGTATTAGTTTATATACACACAGTAAGAAACAAAACAAGTAACTGTTAGGTTTTCCATGAATTTATTGCAAAAATAGTGCAAACTACTTAACCTAGTAAGCTGTAAAACAAACTCGAAAGGACCCAGCTAAGCTTAAACACGACAATAGATGCTCAGTGTCTCAGCCTTTAGCTCACTTCACCAGTTTATCTTTTGTCAATCCAGACCACTCCCCATCTGTTGGGTGAGGGTGAGTGCTGGGGATGGAGAAACGCAAAGACTGGCTCTTCAGAGACCACAGCCATCCGGCTGCCTGATGCCAGCAATTCCTTTAGGATCATGCTACTTGCTCAATGGCAATTCTGTGAGGTCTGGGTTGAAAACATTTAGATGCCATCACGTCTAAGTCTAACCTTAGGAAGAAGTTCTCCAACCTCTTGATGACATGGAGAAAAGAATTAAGAAAGCAGCATGAACAGAAAGGACTGGGAACATTATTGTCTGCTTGCACACATGATACCCTTTTGCTTAGGTATATTTGGGTAAAGTAATATTCTACTGGTGGGCAACCTTTGAACCAGATACTGAAGTTAAAAAGACAAAAACAAAGGATACTGTATCCTGACAAGAGTAACTTTAAGATTTCTTCCAACAGTCTTTTGGGGTCCAAAAAGCATAGCTCTAAAAACAAAATAATAAGAGCAAAACAAAATGCTACATATAAAAGCTAAAGAAACAAAATGCAGCATATTCAGGTTCTTTTTCTTGAGGTACCTATATAAATTTAATCACCTGCCCCAAAGTACTCTTGTTAGGTCAAAGAACAAAATGCTGACTGGTGAGCCAATTGCGGGGCATTCATCACTACTGAGAAAGTGCAACAATGCCGATCTGTATATGCAGCATACTAACGGGGGGAGCGACTCTTTACAAAATAGAGCTGAAGTACTGACCTGATGGACGCTTAACAATGAAAACACTTAACTAGAATCATCCCATTTTTTTGAGATCCTGCAGCAAAAAGCCTCCCAAGTCAACTTTCAAAGTTTTGCCACTAAGGAATGTTGGTTCTCTTGTAAAATTCAGAGATCTCTTTAAAATAGTAAAACTATATACTACAGGAAAGATCCCTAATTTTTATTTCTTATTGGTATAAAATCAAATTCTTAAGACTCCAAAATATTGTGTTACCTCCAAAGAATTAAGTTAAAAAAGATCACCATAGTAGGAAAAGTCTAGAATTGTAAACTGCCAAATATAAAAGCATGGAAAGTCATCAATCTCCTACCTTAGTTTCTCACCTGCCAGAAAGCTTGCCTAACTCGCGGTGACCCAGGGCCTGCTGCTGAGTGCAGGCCTCCCCCCTCTCCAGCCGGCTCCTGCACTCCCCCTTCCCTCCGGCTGCCCACGGTCACCAGCACCTCCACCAGGACAGATGGAATCAACCACAGTCCACTGGCTGCACATGAGATGAATGTACCAAATACGCCAGAGGAGAAGGGGAGCACGGATGGCGAAACAAGAAGAGTACACGTGAGTTTCTGGGCTGCCCCTTCATTGGCACAGAAAATGAAGAGAGCTGTCAGTATATGCATAGAAGAGCTTGGAATTTGCTTGTAAAATGTTAATTTGCTCTTGGACATCCTTTTTTCCTTTTCACAAGAGGGCAGTTGGGATTTCAATACATATAACTAGTTGGCTGGGGGTAATCTATCAAATTCCATGGCCAATTGGGCTTTTTCTCCCCACCTGCAATATAAAATATTTCATTTCATGCTGATTTTTTTTTCAATGCATTAGGACTCAACACAAAAGGCACAAAATAAATAAAAATATTATTAAATAAACGGAAATTATGATTTCAAGCTTTGTGTGGAGTTACATCTTGCTGTTTGGTTACTTTTTTCCAATTTAATTTGACAGACTTAGTAAATAGCACCCAACTGTTTAACTGAGGTAGATCCACATTGTAAAGAAAGCTGGGTCCCCTCCATTTCATGTTTCAATTTAAGATGCTTTTACAGAAACAAAAATCCATATAATCCTATGCAGAAGCAATGGCAGGTGGCACTACCTGAAGAAAGCTTAGAACGTGAGCAGGTCAGCAATTAAGATTTATGCCCAAATCATACTCTCCATCAGCCATAAATAAATCTCAGACTGGAGGGAAAAAAAAACCAAACATTTAAAAGTAACCCTGAAAAAGTCTCTAGACTTTCAGAACAGGTCTTCTTGACTGCCACAGAAATGCACAATGGTCCATTTTCATCAAGCAATGGCAACAGCCAAGCCAGACCAGAGAGAGAGAGAGAGAGAGAGATCTGGATCACTGCAAATTTCCCTTTGTAACTCTGGAGAAAAGACTGGTTGAATTATGATATAGCATCTTGATCTGAACAGTTTAAACTCACTGCCTAATATTTTTGCATACTCTGAAACTTACAATTTTAACATCTGATTAAGGCTTGATTTAAAGTGGCATTACCACCTAGCGTCATGCAAGCATTGGACATCCTCAAAACACACGGAATGGTATGAAACGAGACAAGGACGTGAAGCCTCAGAAGTGTACTTAGCAGGTACGATAATTTTATAACGAATTTTACAATTCATGTAGCAAATGAGAAATTATACAGAGAGGCCAATGTATATAAATACTAGTTTATACAGGAACTTTCAATTTACAAAACAGCACTGCACGGTTTCTCTACTGCAAGCACACGATGCCGTCACAGAGATACCCCCCCCCCGCCCCCCGCCGCCCTGCACGGCTCTGAACGAGCCCGCAGATAGTTCGCAGAGTACCACCTGCAGGACGCCCGTGTAGCTGCTCGGCTTCTTAGAAAACACTACACTCGCAATGGTCACAATACATGTTGATTCAAAATCTCTTCCAAAATGTTTCTTTGTGGGGGAAATGAAGAACGGGCAAGATCCACCTAAGGAACTTCTGAATTCATTTTTGGTTCTTTTTCAATTATTTTATAAAAATAAAATAAAACTAGAAAAGTTGATAAAACTCAGGGTTAAAAGCCCTCAATACGTATTAGGTAAGTAATCTGAAGTGTACCAGAGGTAAGACAAATCTGCATGTAGACACTACATTCTTTTCTTGTATTTAATGAGTAATTAGCCACTTTGCTGCACAGAAACTTACAATTATTCTCTTAAAACTTCTTAAGTAAAAACTCACTTGCCTCTACAGTTATAAAACATGAATTCATACCTTCAACAGCTACATTAAAATCCACTATCAAACTCAGGATTCAAATTTCAGTTTAGTGCTAAACTATATACTTTCAGGATTTCAGTCATGTGTATATTTGGCTTTGAAGAGGAACCAAAATTATTAATGTAGCATCCCCTCTGCAGCCAGCACCTCTGCCGAGGGAACAACCATGCCTTTCAAAATGAGGGTTTGGTAGAAGGAAGGAAGGGCCAAGAGGAGCCGCCAAGAATGAGTTTCTATGCGTTTTAAAAATAAATAACATTGGATTATTTCCCCCACTTAAAAGCAATAAAATCATCCCTTAACAGGGACATCCCTTGACCCTCAACAGGGTTAAGGTGTTTTTTAATTAGACCATCAGCCAAGAAACTGCTCAATACCTGGCTTGGAAAAGTTCGAGATAAAAAAATGTATTTTAGGCATGTCAGAACCGGGAGTCCTCTATGCACGGCTCACCCAAGTCAGCAGCTTCCCTGCACACCGCAAAACAGAGCCACACAAACGGAAAAGCATCCCAAAGTAAGGACAGTAGGACTGAGTAGCACCTTACGTCTGAGGGCTTCACACGCAATTCACAGAGACACGATTCCAATTCTCATTCTAAAAATCTAGTTCTGTTACACTAAATATGCTTGTTGAGTGACTCTGAGGACAAAACCACTGGGTTGTGTTGATGGCCGCCGCCAAGGCCTAAGAGATGGATCTTGCGCTGATTTCCTGGAATTCCAGCAGACGTGGACTTGGGAAGGAATTCCTTCAACTATGAGAACATAACGTTTTCTGACACGAGACAGTGTGCATGGGCATCACAGTTTACAGAGTCAGGAGCTGAGGAGCAGATGCAGCTTAGAAGGCAGAAGGTCAATGATTGACTTGTGGAATGGTACAGGCTTACTTCCCAATAAAAATGCAGCCCCAATATGATTGAGAAAGGACACTGAGGACCGGACTTTAAAGGCACAGCGGCTGAGACCGGGTCTTCCAGAACACGCTCAGTCTGGTACCAAAGGAGACCAGAGGAAAGCCTGGTACCACCTGCTTCCTGGGTCAGAGGGACCTGCCCTCTCCCACCCCCCGAGATTGTTCCCACAGTCTCTAGAGTTCCAAGGAGCCTTGGCTCCCCAACACAAGCACCTAGTTCTGCCAAGTGGTGCCAAGGAGCCAAGCATCAGCCTGCAGCACACCCCCTGGCCTGGTTGTGTGGGGTGTTCTTGGGTTCAACTCATGGTTTTAAGGACCTTGATTCAGAAGCTACTTAATGAGGGTGGCCTCAACATCTAGTTCCTGGAGACACTTGAGGGGCAAGAGTTAGTATTTGGTGTTTTAGCTTTAACTCTGAACTACTGAAATCCAAAGAGGTCGTAAATAGAAGATAATTCAGCCTCTTGCCACCCCCCAGAAAGGGGATGGGAGTGAGTTGAGGATTCAACTCTTCTGCATACCACCAAGGGCGTTGAAAGATGTTAACACATCGAAATTTTTCACATTGACCAATAAGAGAAAAGTGTTAACAAAAGCACCAGTAATCTTCGGTTCCCTCTTTTAAAATAACCTTTCATGAATGCGAAGATGGCGGGAGAGGCCCACCCCAGGATTCTGGAGATCTGTAACGCAAAAAGCTGATGGGTGGGTCTGAGTTCAACAGTTCACATTACTGAATCAAGGAGGGGGCTGCTGTGCAGTGTCCCCCAAAACACCCAGAACGGGATCCTAGTTGAAAATGAGGCCAACTCAGAGCACCCAAGCAAGTTCCAGAAGCAGGTCAGCAGACATTGTGGGTTACCCACCCTACACATCCATGCATCTTGGGGTGGGCTCTATCTACAAAACAGTGTAATTGCAGAAGTACAAAACATTCTTAGAAAGACTGCAAAGGACACTTAGCTCTTTCAGAATTAAAGCATGTCATGTAGCATGAAAAGCATCAAAACCCAAAACAACAGTGCTAAAGGCAAAAATTTCCAGGTAACATTGTATTTGGAACCTCTCTGGGCCAAAGTCAGTGTCTGAGGGGTGTCCGGTAAGAGGGCAGAGCAACCTCCACACAACCAGACATCTGTAACTGCAAAACCACCTGCCTGTCCCTCAAGAATATAAGAGCAAACCAATGGAGGTGTCTTGGAGCAGATAGGAACCATTCCAAAGACGAGACAATGTAGAGAACGTAAAACAAGATCCGAAGAAGGCAGAGGATGACACCGACTGACCCACAGTGTGTGGGCAAAGGACATTCTGACAGCAAAGTGGTTAATCACAGGAGGGGTACTCAGAACGGTAACAAACTCCCTCAGGACAGACTGCCCATAAGTTAGCGTCAGGGGATCCAGGGTGCTGGCAGCAGGAACTCCTACTTCAAGATGCTGGCTGTGGACTCTGTGTCCACAACAGAGGGCCTTGGACTTGAACGGAACATTTTGCTTTTAAACTGTAGATCATGTTTATTAAGTAGGGAGTGATGGTAACTCAAGGTTCCAAAGTCAAAGGTCAACTATAACTGCATGGTTTTTTGAAACCATACAGCAGCTTTAGATGTATTATTTGCACGAGAGTCGGTGTTTCAGCACCTTCGTGATTTTACAGAGTGTACAAAAAGGGAGAAGAGAGCAGAGGGAGCCATTTTCAACCCATTCATAAGTAACACAGAGAAGAAAGTGCTTTCTTACAGCAAATAGGAAAGTGAAAATCCAGGACAACAGGCCGTTTCAAGGTTTCACCACCCACGGCCCTGCGTGGAGATGTTCCCGCCAGCCTGTGAGGACGGTGCGGAAAGCTTTTCCATTTTATTCACGCTGGCTGCGTAGAACCCTAGATTATTGAGGTGGGCAGCCCTGAGGAGTCCCCGGTCCACCTCTGATGCCTCCGAGGGGGAGGAGGGGACTGCCCATGGGTCACAGTATGGCACACACATTTTCAAGCCAGAACTAAAGAGAGAGATGTTCACAATTCAGTTTATTCAGGCAACGTTTTGGCTTTTTTCAGTGTGGATAGCTACGCTTAAGAGCAAACATGAACCTATTGAGAATTCAGAGGTAGCCTTTATCTGCATTTATTTTTATTTTTTTTAAACTAAAAGGTATTTAGAAACCACCTTCTGTAGTGATTTGGCTAAGCCAATACATTCACTTTAGACAATAAAATGGCAAAACATAACCAAAAAAGCATTAGGGAGGGCACCACGATGGCATCGACGCTACGTGAACACACACTCATGACTGGTTTGGGTCTAAAAGCTCCTTTGTGTGTCTGATACCGGGTAGCCTGACCACAAACAATCATACACCGTGCGCCGGAGCACACACTTCTAATCTAGCAAAAATCACAAGCCATAAAGGAACAGCACTGGATTCCAGGTCTCTCTAGCATCTATGCGTTAAGCCGCAAATGACAGTTTTGACACAACAGTGATCTCATGGCTTCAAAATGATGGCTGACCAAAGAGAGGCGAGGGAGGCCCTTGCTTAGTGGTCTATTCACATTGGCCACACAGATGCTTCCTATCCAGACTGTCAGATGCTGGATGGAACTGGAAGAAAATGCTTTCAGGAGCCACAGGAAACAGCAAGGAATTAGACTGAAAAAAGTGTTCAAAGGATTTATAATCAATCCTCTTAAAATCAAACCTTCAGACCTCCAGGGGAGAGGACTCTCCTTTCTATAGATTGCAAAAAACTTACTTTCTGAAAAACAAGAACACGAGGCTAATTTGTCCTTCATGAATGGTCAACAGACACAAGGCTACAGAGGCAGAGCGAGGTCCACGCAGCTCTAACACATAATACTGAAAACATAGCAGTCCCCTACAATGTAGCGACGTGTTGTGTTCATATCATTTTTGCTAACCTAAATCTATTTACAATCATTTCAAACAAGTACAGCAGATGCAAAGTTGGACACAATAAAAAGGAAGTTGTCAAAAAATCAGTGCAATTATTTTGAGTTGAAAATTTTCCTTACAAAAGAGTCAGCATGTGTGTATAACACAGACAGCCCCATCACAAAGTCACACGTGCACCGGGACTACACTGAAAACATGTCACGGCGGCCGAGCCTGCAGGCAGGGCAGCTAGAAAGAATCTTCTTGGTTACTTTGGGGAAGGGCTTAAAATATAAATAAAATATTTGCATTCTGAAAGTGAGGCGCACAAACACTGAGGAAGTTTCTGTTTATTGTACATTCCTTTCTCATGAGAGTGAGAGATGAGTCAGAGAGGTCACAGGGAGATTTCTATGGCTTGTCTGGGCCACTGGGATTGTCCACTGTCTGGATTATGTCAACTTCTAAAGCTCCTCCTAATGGAACTGCCTTAGGTGTAGGAAAATGCCCATGAAAAATCCTTTTAACTGTCCACCAGATCAAAGTCCCGTTGAAGGAGTACATCCAGATCCTGACGGCTCCACGAAACAAGCCAAGTGCTTCCATGACGACGAGCAACCGAGAGAAGCCGTCCCAGCCCCCCAGGCCCCCTAGAGACAGTCTGGTGTCCCAACTGCAGGACGCTTGGCTGGTCTACCCTTAACATATTGTATCAAATATATAATTTGACTGAAAAACTGCCTTGTAAAAATAAAATTTAAATCACCCTGCAGATCAATGTAAAATTACATTGCTGCATATATAAGAAAAACAATTCATCCAGAAAAATTACATTTGTGGCTTTCAAAAATAAATCATCCGGCAAACTTGCAGGTAAACATTAGGCAATTTATAAAAGTTGGGGAAAATAATTTCTATCATATCCATCAGGTACCACATGCACTGGGATATATCCACATCGGCCAAATCGAACCAGAACAGAAAGAAAAAAATAAATAGCAACATTTGCATTTTAACAACAATAAAAATAATATATAATATAACATCAGTAAAACCACCCCCCAACCCTGCTGTAGGAACTGAGCTCAAACTGTCTTCCAATGAGCACTCTGTAACCAGGGGTAAACATCAGTAATGGCAGTGACCACGGCCAGCCTCAAAGAGCACAGACGTCACTCTGTCCCCACTGCGGCCCTCTCAGGCAAGCCCGCCCAGTGGCCAGGGGTCGCCGGCGGTTCTAGAGTGTGGACATTCATCCAAGGGAGTGTAAGACCACTACCAACAAGCAACATCAACTTAAAAAATAAAAGCAGACCCTACAATGTTGTATCAAAAGTGTCTAAGGGGAGACTTCTCAAAACCCAAACCAAACCAAACAATCCCTTTCTAGAAGTACGAGTACGCCTAGTTTTACAAAAATGTATCTGAACTAGGAAAGTCTGAGCATGTCGAACACAAAGAGGATAGAATCTCAGCGGCACCGTCCTCGGCTCCCCTGGGCTTCCTTCATTGCTTTGTCACTAGGGCGACAGCGGGGCGAACAGGACAGACGGTGGTGAAGGGATGGGAGCGGTCATTCTTCTTAAAGTGAACATTTTAACATCTACTAGGAAGAGTACCAGTATAAGAATCTAATCAGACCTCTTTTAAAGAGACGAGATAAATCCCAGTTTTTCTTTTAAATGAATCCAGATTTCTACATCATAATTTTCACATTCAGTTTGCTTAAAGCAAGGCACACCTTACTTAACAGTGGGGTGGGGCAAAGCCAGCGCACAGACACCTCTCAAATCTGCATGCACCCCAAGCCTCCGGGTGGCTAGATGCAGGCAGAGGGTGGAGCTACCCTGGGAGCCCTCTTGGGGTCACGGGGCGGGGGGGGCAGAGGTAGCCCGGGCGGGGGTGCAAGCACAGTCAGAGACAGCAAGGGCCCCTTTTGGCTTCCATGTGAACAGGGCTCAGACTTAGTCTACAGGACTTTGAGGTTTTACGCTGTCTCAAAATTTATCCTAATAATGGGGGGATTGGTAGAAATTTGGGAAAACAATTATTTACCTGAGAAATTGTAACTACAGCCATTTGAATTCTGAATCATCCGTCAGATGTGTACAAAGGTATGCAGCTAACCTCGCTGGAGATGTTTGGTCTATTAATGCTTTTAGTATTAAAAGTTTTATAAAACAAGCATAGGGCTATAAAAAGTACCCTTCTCAAAGTACTTTGGCCCACTAAAAGGAAAACCTTTCCTTCAAAATGATTTAAAAAAAACAACAAGACATTTAGGTCTAACTTTCCACTGGCCTGCGGTCTTTCCTAGGTTAGCTCAGTGAGTACCTGCCTGTGCTGCCGCCAAAGGGCTCCTCCTCCGCTGGGCCCTCGGTGCTCGAGGGAGAGCACTCCTCAGAAAGCTCTAGATCAGGGGTCCTGACTTTAGGCAGCCCTGGAACCTCAGTCAATGGTATAAAATACAGATGCCCAGCCCCGGCTCTGGAGAATCGGATTCAGGAGTCTGCATTTTTACCAAGCACCACCACTGCCCTGACCACCAGGACCCTGCTGCAGGTAGTAGAAACACACCTTTGAGACACATGGTTCTAGATGATCCTCAAAATGGCTGAAAACTAACCTAATTTCAGATTTCAAAAGTGTGTAAGTGAAAAGATTCCCTCCTTAAGCTTGAATGCTCCTGGTAATTTCAGCCAAGAGTGTATTGGTATCCTTCTGAAAATAGGAGAAAGTGCCACTTGCCAATAAAACGACAGGGAATTGCAACATTTCTTAGAGCAGAGGCTTCTGTTCGTTTAAAAAGACCAAAAACAAAACAAAACAAAACAAAAAAAACACCCAACAAACAAACCCCCAAACAAAAAAGATACAGCAAGAAGAGGCTAATGCCATTAATAAGACACCCACATGCACACACGGACACACACACGCACACACCACTCTGAGTATATATCTTCACAAATAATAGTCTCCCCTTTGTCATTGCCGCCGAAATCTAGGCCGAGTGTCCATTACAGCTCCGCCCGCGGCTCCCCTGCCCCCCCGGCACCCGCCCAGCACCCCAGGGCCGCGGGCGACACACAGGGGGGGCGCCTTCTCCGCCACAGTGCCAGAGGTAAGCGTCAGGCTGGGCTTGGGGGGCCGGTAGCAAGCAGAGGGAGGCCGACAGAGCACAAAGCAGCACTAGGGGAAGGCCCGTCTCCTCCCCTGAATCTCTACACTGAAAGTGGATTTGATTTTTTTTTTTCTTTTTAAATTGTCTAAAAGGACAAACAGCCCACTTAGCACAGAGTTGTCCGCTGTTACCCTTTTCAAGTTGTCCATGGTTATCACTCTTAGTGCAATGGTTTCTAGCCAGGCAAACCCACGCGCGGGGACCAGGACGCGAGGCTCTTCTGCTGGCGCGGCAGCGGCCACCGAGGGCAGGGCTCGCCGGGCCCCGCGCCCACGGGGCGCCTCTGCCCACGGCTCTCTGCGCGCTTCAGTGCATAGGTCCTACGGAACTCGTCTAACAGAACCGGACTGAGAGAGGGACACTGGGACACATGGACTTGTTTCCCAGGAATGGAAGAATAAATACATTCCATTTGTGCTTAATCGGCCGAGCAATGCACGGGGGGCAGGACGTGGGGTGGCGGCGAGTGGCCGCCGGGCCCGCGCTCGGTCCCCCCGAAGGTACAGGCTACGCAATCTACGCGGGGGGGGAGGCGGGTGGCGGTCACATTGACTCAATTGCATACTCCTGTACGTAAGCACTGAGAACCACAGGAGGTGGTCCAGTCTCCAGAACACTCTTGATATGCGAAACAGATCACAATAAGCACCCCGAAGTCAATAAAATGAAAAAACAGCATCTATCTATCACATTAATACTGCAAACCAGATATATATATTTTTTTCTCTTACATTAAAGACATAACAGTGAAAAAGGATTGTACTGTTTTTATCACCACAGACCCGTATTCTTTAGAAACTTTGGAAAATAAATGTCACAGTCCTATAGGACAAATCTTATGATTAGACTGTCGGCATATTGTCTTTTTTCTTTTTTTTTTTTAAATAAATTTTTATTAAAATGGCACTTGTCTGCCAATCTCTCTGGACCTATAAATGTTGTAAACACACATGGCCCATCCTCTGCCCCCGCTCCTTATTTCAAGCTGAGTGAAAGGCGGGCAGTGGCAGGACAAGACACCCGTGGGCGCCTCGGCGGGCCACCTGCCCCAGGTCCTGAAGAGCTTGCGTCAGCCCTGTCAGGAGCACACTAGTATCACTCTGACATAAAACTTTAGTGACCACCTCAGAATGCTCAAGGCTTTAAAACCACAGCCACGATCTGCGTTGCTTTCACTCTCTGAGAACGTTCACAGCTAGTTTGAGCCCACCAATTTCATAGAGAATCATGTGTTAAAAACAAGTAAATTGAATGACCAAATAAATTAAAAATGTTTTAAAGCCCTGAGTTCATAGACTGGTTTTAGGAGATTTTTAGGAAACACGGGACTCTATTTTAATAAGCAGCTTATAGATTTTGGCAAACCATATTTCCTACGACAATGGGGTCTCATACAGGTCTGCAGTTCAAAATCCAAGTTTGAAATCTGGGACGGAAGGCATTCTGGAAAATGGAGAATCTACTAAAATCAATGACGTCTCATGTTCGATGCTGGCTGTCACGGAAGGGCTGGGCATCTGTTGGTCTGAGTGTAGCTGGTCTCATGTGAATCCAACTTGGTACACAATCGTAAACACTAAAACACGTCAAGCAAAGTACATGGTGCGCAGCGTGTCCTGATGAACCTGGACTGCCTTTGCCAACGCTTGATGGTCTCGTCCATTACTCTGCCCGGAGGTATGGCTTCCTTCGGCACTGCGGGGATGGGAGGAGAGAGAGAGCGTGCAGCCTTTAATGCACCACGAGGCAGCGTGCGGGTAACTAGGTAAGACTATGCACCAGACGTCTGGGGAGGTGGCCACGCGGCTACCGGGCGACAGTGTCGGTGCTGGCCTCCGGATGTCTGTGTCACAGTCGGCTCCAGCCACAGGGGCCCCACTGCTTCCCGGTCTGAACACGGAGCTGCTAAAGCGTGTTGCAGAAGCAACCCCTGCCGTGACCCCAGCCAGTCTGAAAGGCACACCACTCACCTGTCATGTTCTTTGTCCACCAGGTGGTACCTGGCCCGGAAGGCCACCAGGTGGGCATAGTATGCTGGCGCCGGGATGGACACAGAGCGCGTGCAGCGCACATAGGTGTGACACAGCTGGTAGGTGAGAATCTGCAGCTCATCGGAAGAGAAACGATTGTCATCCCAAAGCACGTGATAGTGGGAAGGCCTGCTTGTTCCCTAAAAGCAGATCAGAGGATCAGAGGAGTCAATGTGCGAGTGAGGAAGTCCAGAACTCACCTACGCGAGGGCACTGCTGAGAAAAGCCAGGCTTTGGTCACAGTGGGCTATGCAACCTCCGTACAGAGGACACAGTGGGACGACTCCTAGGGACAAAACACTGTGGGCCCCTCACCAACAGAGACCTTCCCTGTACATCCTGCAAAGGCGTGTGGCCGGGGACAAGGCTGTGGCCCACGAAGTGGGAAGGAGTGGACCCTGAGTCAGCACCTCCGTCACCTGCTGCCCTTCCCATAGCAGCCCCAGGGGCCCTGTCACCGCTCACATCTCTGCTAGCTCGCTGGTCACCGGGCTCCAGGTGCACGGGACACCTCTTGCACCCCACCAGCGCACCTGGCCTCTGCCCCAGCTACTTCTGCCTGACTTCATCTCATCTAAAATGGGAACCCCGACCACAGCATGCCAGTGGGTCCCTGCTCCCCAGCACCCACGGTCCCAAGCTGCACCTGTTCACTGGCCACCTGCCCAAGTGCCTTGGGGACAGGCTGGGGCCCCAGCCCTGGTTCCCCTAGTGTGCCCCCAGTGCCCGCTGGCGTCTGTGCTCAGAGACACCAAGAACGTGCGGAGGGCCCCCCCCGCCCCCCCCCCCCCGTCCTTACCTGGATGCCAGCGTGACTACACAGGTAGAAGTCAAACTCGGTCGGGTGGGTGATTTTCGTGTCCACAGTTGTGCCTGCTGGAATGTTTCCACTTTTCCCGACCTTCGGCAACACAGGAGCCCATTAGACACGGGGCAGCAAGATAAAGCTAGCAATTCCACCTCACCCACACTGCCTTCCGCTGCCGGCCCTTCCTGACCGCAGGCTGCCCGATTTTGCAGTCTACACCGGCTAACGCATTGGCTCAGCGCTACAAAACTAAGATAAAATTTAACAAACGCTATTAGAAGTAAGTTCCTGTCCCGTGATGGCTGGGGCTATTTTCCCCGTCTCGTCAAGGCCCAGAAGAGAATCGTAGTTGTCTGCCCTTCACTGAGAATCTGTGTGTAACGCTTGAAGAACTCCCCGTGACTGCTGAGGTCACCGACACACAAATCTAAAACTATGCACAATGGACACCTGAAAGGTCATCAGCTGTGCACAAACACACCTGCTGTTCAAGGCACAAAAGCTAGAAAACCCTGAAAGCTGTCAGGAGCTCTTGCGCCTTGTGGGTGGCTTCATCACCACCACCCAAGAGGGCATGCTTTTCCCCTAGAGACCATCGGAGAAGCAGGGGTACAGACTGGGCTGCGAATTATATCCAACCACTTCACTCTAGGCTCACATTCTAGGATGACAAAGCCAGCGGACACCCCACTACTACCACTGGGGAGCAACAACGCCAAAGCTCTAGAGCCCAACCTATTTTTAGTAAATCACTAGCTTTTTAGTTATACAATTTTCAAACACAAACAAAAGAGAAAATCCCCGGTATAATCCCTGTGCCCCTTTGGGTGTGTATTTTACTTCTTGCCAACCTTTTTCACACCTTCTGATTTTTTTTTAAGTAAAATATTTGAAAATAGTGCCTCCCTCTGCTTCCCTCCTATGTTGCAGTCTCAGATTTAGACTTTATCATTCCTACACGTGCTTTTATTTTTCATTGCATTTTGAAGTTTCCCTTAGCGCTACCTGGTGTTACTTCCCAGGTTTTAAAGTTGTGTACGTGTGTCACATATGTTCTGCTACCTGCCAGTTTTGTTCAATATTTACAATTTTGAGATGTATTCATGTGATACACACAGTCTATCATATTCATTGCCGTGTAACATGTCAGTATATGAACATATCACAACCCCTTCTGTTAGCAGATAAAGTTTTTGCTATCAAAAACAATACTGCAAAAGCTTTAAAAAAAAAAAAAGGGACGCCTGGGTGGCTCAGTGGTTGGGCATCTGCTTTCAGCTCAGGGTGTGATCCCGGGGTCCTGGGATTGAGTCCCGCATTGGGCTCCTCACAGGGAGCCTGCTTCTCCCTCTGCCTATGTCTCTGCCTCTCTCCTTCTGTGCCTTTCAGGAATAAATAAAATCTTAAAAAAATAAAAGAAACAATGGTGCAATAAATATTCTTATGCATGTGTCCTTCTACATAGGCAGGCAGGTTTCTCCAGGGCTAGAATTACCAAACGCCATCCAAGGTGACTTATTAGTCTCCACTCCATTGAAAGTGTGGGAGAGTCTTCATAATAATGCTTTTGCCCTATGCCAAGGACAATGCCGAGAGCTTAGTGTGTTAGCCCAGCTAACCTTCCTGACATCCCGAGGAAGGTGTTCCGGGGGGCTGACACCTGTGGTTATGCAGCCTGGATGCTGAGGGGTGCACAGCCAGGCTGTCCGGCTCCAGACTGTGCTCCTGACCATGTCACAATGCCCACACCCTTGTCAAAACTTGTTATTAATAGGATAACTTTGAGTCCCCCCCCCCGACATTTCCCATTTTCTGAAAAATTTTGCTTAAGATTATCCTTTGAAGGTTTTGTAAAACTGATCTATAGAAAAAAATCTAGATAAGCTTCATAAAAAAAACTAAGTAGTTTCCTCTTTTATTCCTATTCTCTGCCACACTTTAAGATCATGTCTTCTTGGGGATGCCTGGGTAGTTCAGTGGTTGAGCATGTGCCTTTGGCTCAGGTACTGATTCCGGGGTCCTGGGATCAAGTCCTGCATTGAGCTCCTCAGAGGGAGCCTGCTTCTCCCTCTGCCTGTGTCTCTGCCTCTCTCTGTGTCTCTCATGAATAAATAAAATCTTTTTAAAAAAGGAAAAGATCATGTCTTCTTGAAGGTTTGGCCAAAGTTGCCTGTAAAACTCTCTGGGCCTGATGCCTTTGGGAAACAATGACTGGATTATCCTGTGGAGCTGGTCTCAGTAATTTATGTGATTCCACAAACAACTGTTTGTATCTATTTCTTCTGACTTTTCTAATGTATCTATCAGTGTAAACCTGTTACTATCCCATGATTACTGGAGAAACACATCTCCCTCTGGGGTCACGGTTCTCTTTTTGCTCTTAATATTGTTATAAGTAACCTTTTTTCCCCCTTGTTGACTCTTGCTAAGTTTATCCATCTTCAAAGAAGATTTTGTTTGTGTTAATCTACTCTTCTTCTTCATCTTTTCCTTCATTATCTCACATTTCGGGAGGGGGTGGGAGGGGCTGGGTAGGAACAAGTGACTTTGAGCCCAGTGACTCCAGATGGGGGTGGGGTGGGGTGGTGGTGGCAGTGGTCGGGGGGCTGGGCAGGGAGGGAGCCTTCCCTCCTGCCTCTTATGTTCTTGCTGCACATTCTGGCACTTGATGGTTCTCTTCCTTATTTTCCCACGGATATATCTAAGTCTATTCTCTTCAAGAACTGCTTCAGCTACACTGCATAAAGTCTGAAGTGAGATTCTCTTGTTTTTCTTCAGTTCTGATTACTTTGTAATTTTTATTCCCTTTGCATGTTTAATGCATGTGCTACTTGGAAGTGAATTTAAAATTTCAGGCTTTCTTAAATGTCTTTTTAGTGCTACTGCTGATTGAAAATTTAATTGTATGATTAAAAAAACAAAACAGGGATGCCTGGGTGGCTCAGCAGTTTAGCTCCTGCCTTCGGCCCATGGCCATTTGATCCTGGAGACCCGGGATCAAGTCCCCCATCGGGCTCCCTGCATGGGGCCTACTTCTCCCTCTGCCTGTGTCTCTGCCTCTCTCTCTCTGTCTCTCCTGAATAAATAAAATCTTAAAACAAAACAAAATGTGGTTTGCCCAATACTGTGGATTGGAAATCTCCCGGGAGCTCTTTGTGACCAGGTACAAGGCAACTTTCGTAAGCCGTGCACGTGAAAACTCGACATGAATGGCTGGACTCTAACTCATCTGGCCTGGCCATTTCGCTCTTCCAACTTCTAGCTTTTACTTAGGTGTGTCCGCTCCAGTTTCTGACAGTGGTGTGCTGAAATACCTCTTTGATGGTAGATTTATCAGTTTCTCCTGGAATTGCTACTTTTTCGCTATGTTGTATTTTTTTCCCTCTGTATTTTTAGGTCACTGCATTAGGTAACATCCAAGCCCATGGCTGTCAGATCTTCCTGCTGGGTCATCCCTGTGGCCGGGACAAAGTATCCCTTCCTCTCACTAACAAGCTGTGTTTTGTGTTCCATCTAGACAAGCAGCGTTTCTCCCTTGCTGTGCTTTCTCGCACTGGGGCTACCGAGCAGCTGGGGGGCTGCTGGTTCTCCAGGTCTCTCCCCCTTCTGGGAGCGTCCCTTGTCTAGGCAGCTACCTGACGCTGGGCAGGTGGGGACAGGCGTCCATGTGGAGGTTTATGCTTATTTATCCTGTTGGAAACTACTTTTAACGTGAAGATTCCTACCTTTCTTCAACTGTGGGGCTTTCTCAGCAGCTACATCTACAAACCTTGCTTCTCCCTCCTGCTCGTTCTTATTCTGGGACGCCCGGGACCAGCACCCCGGAGCTGCCCTCAGCACTCCAGCCTCCCCTGAGGGTCCCCAGTTTACTGAATCCCACCTACTGTGCCCACTGCCAGGGGTGCCGTGCCTCTTCCAGAGCCAGCTCTCTGGCGATCACTTTACTGGACACATGGTATCTCCCGCCCGGTCCTGTCCCAGCCCGTGGGACGTAAGGGTCCAATGTTGCACCAGACCGAGGAGGGCCCGTCTCCAGCGCCTACGGCTGGGGCTTCGTGGAGACAGCCCCTCGGAGGACAGGGTCTCCCATGAGCCCCAGGACAGCAGCAGAGCTGGCACCAGCACCTCTGCGGCATGGCTCCGGGCGAGGGCCAAGCAGAGACCCACGTCCTTACGGCCCCAGCCCAGGGCCGACCTCCGGCCCCTCCTTCAGCCTCCGAGCCTCACCCTCTCGTTCTTGTCAGTGCAGAAGAGCCGCGTGTGGTGCCTTTTCTGTACCACTATGAAAGTGATCCCTGGCTGGTAGTCTTTTTCTAGCTTAATACATGCCTCGCGAATGGCCAGTAACTCATGGTGGAGAACCTGAGGGAAAGAAAAGACACACTTAAGGATTATTTCGTTTTTACAGCCTCTTTCTACCTTAAAATAAATCCCTTAATAACATAGGCTATTGGACAAATACTTGCAGATCAGTCTTCTGGCTCCACTAGCTGGTTATTAGCTGTGTGACTCTGCCTTTCTGTATTTGTTTTTTCATTTATATAATTGAGCAGATGAGACCCAGGTTTCATAGTTAAATGGTTTAAATTAGATAGTGCCTAAAATTGTTGAGCACGGTTTCTGGAATGTTCTAAGTGTTCAATAAATGGCACCCACAGTACACAGGAGTAATGAGGCCCAATGCGAGACACACACATGAGAAAATCCATTCAACGGCTTGTTTTCTATACCAGAGAGGAGGGAAAGAACCTCGTGGCATGAACACTGGCTTAGGAGTCAGACCTGAGCTCCAACCCGAGCCCTACTGCCATGCAGCTGTGTGGCTTTGGGAAAAAGCCATGACCCTCTCCGATGCCCAGGGTTTTTTTTTTGCTTTTAAAATGGGAGCATCCAACCTTGCAGGCCTGTTGTGAAAACTAAGGTAACGTAGAGTGCTTGGCACACAAGTACCTGAGAGTCAGGGTACAAAGACGGTACCCTGTTCGTGTCACAGAGAAACAGGCAGACAGCTATCATGCTGTGACGAGGTGAGCACAGGGACCACACACCTCGGATTTTTAACCAATGTCCTAATTAAATACCATGTTATGGTGTTTCCAAAGTATCTTGGGTTCTGGGTTGAGATGCCAGCTGTGGGGTTTCCATAAGACGTGGAGTACGTCACCAAAGCGATAAACACAGAAAGGCACAGACCCCTCTCGGCAGGAATGGCTGGGGGGTGGGGGGTGTTGAGAGGGCTGGGGCCCCAGAGGAGGGGAACATTTTCAACCAAGGGAACCCAAGAGGTTTAATACAAGAGGTGCCTTCAAAGTCGCCGGGCACACAGTGGACTTTGGACCCGAGAGGGGACCTGGAGCTACTGGCCCTGCCTCCCGCAGGGGCTCAACGACGCCCTGGCCAGGAGTGTCGACTGTTCTCCATGCCACCTGAGGGCCTTGGGGGACTGGCTGCTGCTCTACTCTGGACCAGGAAGGTCCAGGCCATCCTGCTTCTGCCTAGTCAGGCAGCCCGGGGCCTCAGAAGCACAGCAGCGCAGCTCTCAGGATGCCTTCCTGCCTGGGTGGCTCTCCCCCAGGAGGGGACACGGGCCCCGCATCCTTTGCCTTCCCTGCTAATGTTTCCCAATGAAGCACGTTGGGATGGATCCGTGTGGGTGGATGCGGGGGTGGAATTAGCTAGGCCCAATGCGGAGGAGACACATTCAGGGCATCCACCTCCCGAGCTCTGGGATGGATTCAGCACCGACTGCAGGTCACAGTGACAGGGAGCTAAGGCAGGTGCTTGGAGGCAGAGCACAGCAACAATCTCCCCATACCTGCTCCCCTGCCTCATCGCTGCCCCCCCCCCGTCTCTGATGGCACCCCTGCCCGTGATCCACACACCACCCAAGATCACATCTGGGGGCCCCCGTCCAGCCGTCCTCCTGACCCCCCATAGCTGTCACCAGGCCTGTGGTCTCCACCCTGCAGCCTGCCTTTCACACTGCACGTTGAGGTGACCCCCCAACACAATGGGGTCCCCACCCACAGATTCCCTGCAGCCAAGCCTCTGGAAGGGCACCTGGTCACGGGACCCACGCTCAATACCCCCGTCCCGCCTCGGCACTGCCGGCCTGGCATCCTCTCCCCAGTCCCCCCTTCCAATGACCTGAAACCGCATCACTGTGTCCGTCGGGTAGCCCAGGAGGCTACCGTGCGGGACAAACGAGGGACTCTAGGGCCTTCTGGGAACAGAAGGAGCAAACCGTGAGGCACCCACCTGCTGAAACTGGCCCTCCGAGACGCCGTCGCGGTAGAAAATGATGCGGGTGGGCTTGAAGCGTGTGGACTTGTAGAACTGGATGAGGAGCTCGCGGACCATGGTGGCCAGGTCCTGGATGATCTCCTGCCGGTGCTGCTGAACCCGCACGGTGGCGCAGTAGCGGTTGGGGTGCGCGTCCATGCTGCCCACGACCTGCGGGACGAGCGGGGGCGTGGTGGGGACTTCTGGAAGCCCCTGCTCTGCGCACTGCACAAGGGCCGGGGGTGGACATGCATCTCCACCCCAACCTGACACCACGGGGAAGCGGCAGTGGCTTGTCGGAGGCGAACCTGCCGCCTCTGCATTTCTTTTAGGTACGTGGGCAACGATGTTTATAAATACATCACAAAGAAAAAAGTTTGCTGAGATCACCTAATAAAAAGTGGGCAATTAGTCTGAACCTGTACTTGGCCTGTGACCAGATGGGACTGAATTCCATCAGCCCCAAGACAGCAATCTGAGGATCCCCTAGTTCTTCCAAAGTGCGTCCCTCGTTCACCCAGACAAGCTGCATGTCGATCACCGTGCACCCCAAGACCCTGAGCCCCAGGAACAACAGAGCACCCCACGGTCAGCTGCCACATAAGCAGTTGCCTGGAGGGGCCCAGAGGACAAGATGACAAGAGCACGATAAACATGATTACATGGGGTGGCCTGCTGCCTTCTTTCAGCTAATAAACAATGAAGAGCTGAAAGATACGTAACAAGGTAAAGCCCGCACCACAGGTAGGAAGCGGACGTACCTGGATTGCTGCATGTGGTGCAAGCAGGAGGGATCCCACTGCGCAGTGCTAACGTGATAAAGGAGCACGGCCCCGAGTGACACAGGCACGTCCTGTGGGGAGGCCTGCACCTCCTGGGGGGCCCAGCCACACCTCAGGGTCCACTGTGTCTCAGAGAGAAGCCCCAGCCTGCCCAGAGGTGGCCCTGTCCACACATGTGGCTGGCATCTCTCTTTCTAGAGTGGCCACGATGGAGGGAATGAGCAAGCAACCCCCCTCCCCCCCGGGCAGGGGTGTGATGGGTGCAGCAGCCCTGTCACCCTGCACAGCTCAGGCCTCAACACTGAGCCTTGGCCAGTCTTCAGCTATGTTTTCTGCTGCTTCTCTTGAGCCACTGAGCTTGGCCTTTCTGGACTTCGTGTTTCCAGTGGGGAACCTACTCAGACCCCACAAGATTCTGACTCAGTGTAGTTATGCAGCCTGCCCGGAGCTTGGCGTGGAGCAGGTGCTCAGAAAATGCCAATATTCTCTGATTGTGTGGCAAATGACAGAACACGCAATGGCCCAGAGGTCGGTCTGGCAGTCCCCACCGGGTGTGCTGGGGACCACAGACCTTGAGCCCGATGCTTCCTTCCCTCCACTTGGCCTCCGTGGCCACAGAGCCCTGGGGTGTCCCGTCAGACAAGTACAAGGGGCACCCCGGCCTGCATTCCACATTTACAGTCCACACTATTCTGAGTATGTGCTTGTCGGGTCCTGCTGAGTGAAAGGCCGTGATGCTGCCCTCCCCACCCCTCCCCCCCGACCCAGAAGCCCAGACGCAACTCATGGGCAGGACTGGGGCAAGGCCTATGTTTTACCGCTGGATTGTGACTGTTTTACGTTTAGTGTTTTATAATAAAAGATAGAAAATGTCCAAAAGGGGTGTGCAGCATAAAGAAGGTGGCACACGAGTCCTGTGCAGTGTCTGCCCCAGTGGGCAGCGAGCCCCCAGGTCCCCCAGGAGCTGCAGGTGGACCCGCGGGACAGGCCCTCTCCCCTGCTGCCACACCTGGGCTGCTTGGGCTGGGCCCCAGGCAGCGCGACCTCATCACCTCTCAGGCACATTGAGCCACATGCGGAGTCCCCTCCAAACACCTATTTTCTACGAGACTCTTCACCAGTTGCTCCGCAAACCACAAGGGTTGTTAGAAAGCCACTCTGGCCACGTGCCGCAATGGGACCGCGTGCCCTCGCACAGGCAGCTCTCCAGGCTGTGGGTCCCACAGAGGGTCGGACATCACCTGGAGAGCCCCAGCGGGGAGCATGGATACTCACAGCAGCAATGGAAGGCTTCTTCCCGTCCCCGGCAGGTGGGTGAGTGACATCGGCCCCCAGGAAGATGACGGGCTGCTGGAACACGGGCGGCCTGTGGAGGGAAGCGAGGCGTCTGAGGCCTGGACCCCGAACCCACTGGCCTCAGCATCACTTATGTTTTCAAGAGAACGTCTGATCTTGTGATGTTCCACCCAGAACACCTCGCTGAGGAGGCCACAGGAGGTCTGAGATCTGCTTCCACGGAAGCCGGGGAGCACCGCACCCCAGGCTGCTGGGGCTGCGGGCGGGGAGGATTCTATTTTGTACCCGGTTGAGCGCTTCCGCGGTAATCTTACATATTGTAAGTATATATGTTAAAATCACGTATTTATAACAAAATGATTATATATGCAAGACTTCGATCCCCAGCATGTTTCCAACCACCCCTGGGGGGCTCTTCTCTGGGGTGTCCCCACCCCCACCTGCTCACCATGGCCCACCCGCCCCTCTCTGTAAGGCAGGCCTCGGGGGCGGCCCCGATCTCGCCTCCCCAGCACGGACACAGGGCCCTGGCAAGCAGCCCGCCACGCTGCGCCCCTGCCCGCGGCTCCTACTCCAGGGAGCATCTGCACCTGGGTTGTGACTCACACCTCTGACGAGGAGCACCTGCCTGTGGCTAAGCTCCTAATTAGCGGGGCCCATTCACCACCTGGGGGCCCATTCACCACCTCCGAGCAACCTGCCCCCCTTTCCTGCTGCCTGCTGCCATGGCGACAAGGCCCCGCCCCCACACAGCAGAGCCTCAGACCTCCTCACTAGGTCTGTCAGCACCACGTGAAACAGGAGACCCAGGACACCCAGGATCCGCCAGCCCGGCTCCCCCTCTCCACAACCCTTTAACCCCGAACTTCCCGGGCAGCATGCTTGGTGGGCATCCATCCTGTCTATACCCTGCGTTGGGGGATCCGGACCTAACCAGCCTTGTGGCTTTTAATACCACCCCTCTGCTGGGGACCCCTAAACACACATCCCGGTTACCAGATCCCGGTTCCCGCTTGCCCACCCGTGACGCTCCTCCAGCATGATGCCGCAGCCCCCACCTCTAGTGCTAAGTCTGCAGAGGCTCCGCGGAGGGAGAGCCGTGGACCCCTTCCTCTCTCACTCACAGCCCAAACCCAACCTGTCAGCAGGCCCTGCAGTGCCATCTTCCAAACACGATCTCTGGGCACCCACGCCGCCCCCACTGCCAGCACCCCTCCCGAGACAACGCAGGTGCCCCTGGGTCCCGATCCACCCAGAGTTGGAGCAGCCTTTCAGGAGAGGAGCCTCCAGCGGCTGTGTCCTGCCCAGAGCGAGCCCCAGGCCCCTGCCAGCAGCCCTCCACCCCCGGGTCCTTCGCTAAAACCCCCAGCCGTCCTGGCAGGCCCCACCCAGAGTCCCTGCTCAAACCGTGGCCTGAGTCTGGAACACCCTCTCCGCAGGCATCCCACACGCCTGCACCCTCGGGCCTGCCATCTGCCCAAGGCCACCTTCTCCACGGAGACTGTCACCACATAAACCCCAGTTCCTCACCCTCCTGAGCTCCTGTCCCTCTGGTGATGTCACTGCTTCTCATGTGTCGGGGTCCCCCCACTAGAGGGCTGGGATGCTGGGCGCTGTGCTCCCTGCTGTGGCACACTCCTGCACACAGTAAGCACTCAACACAGAGCCTGCTGAGTGAATGGCACCCTGAGTTTGCCACCTGCTCTCGACAGGTCCTCACATATTCCCACGACCTGAGCAAGTCAACCTCGCCTCGCAGATCCAGCCTTCAAGTTCAAGACTGTCCGCTCTAAACTCAGGTTCTTTCCACTTTACTGCACAGCAGCCTAACTCCGCCCAGCGGTGTTCTCCGGGTGTTCTCCGGGTGTTCTCCGGGTGTGGCCCCCGGGGCAGTATCGCTTGTAGACTTGCTAGGACTGTCAGTGCTTGGGTCCCGATCCAGGCGTGCTCATCAGAACCTGTGTGCTTCCACGAGGCCCGGAGGTGACTCAGATGCTGGCCCAGGTGTGCCCGCACGGGCGCCGGGGGAGCCTGGAGGGCTGTGCACACAGCTGGTGCCGCCTGGTGCCTCTCCCCGAACACACAGGAGCAGCAACGAGGGCCTGCCGTCTGCATGAGCGCCACTTCTCGCCAAGGGCAGTCTGGCTCATGGAGGGGTGAGTGTGTCAAATAACCTGTGTTTACCCACGTTTGCCGTTCACATGCTAACGCAAAGGCCAAGATTCTTCAGAAAGAATCACACGACAGTATCTGTTGTCATGGAGACCCTCTCCCTGCTGCAGCAGGCACCGGCCAACCCCCAGGAGGCCCAGAAGCTGATCCTGGCCTTCCCTCGAGCACCAGGGCCACATGCCCAGCCAAGAGGTCCGGGGGGACCCCGGAGTCCTGCCCCACCCCCGCGCCGCCAGCCCCCGACCCCGACCCCGGCCTGCGATCTGCCAACGGTGTCCTCTTCCGTGGAGCCTTCCCCAAGGGCTCCGTTCCCAGCACCAACCGTATCAGGGGCAGTCACCGCCAGCCTGGGAGGGCTGCTCCAGCCTTCACGGCAGTGACTGTGTGGCTCCAGGAGGGGAGCTTTGACAAGGGAGGCTCGTGTCCCAGCCACTCACTCCTTTCACGGCACAGCTGCCAGCTTTCATGTTTCAGGACCCCTGGGCCCTTCTCTGGCCTCCCTGCACTCAGGGAACCCAGCCATGGCACTCAGTGACCCCCAGATGCCCCCTGCCCCCCAGACTCCGAGCAGCTGAACCTGTGTCTTACTTCCAGTTTCTGCTGCATCCAGGACATTGCTTGATGCAGGCAGCCCGACGCCCATGTGTGCACTGCCCCCATCCCACAGGGACCCTGCTGTCACCAGGCGCACACACAGCAGGGGGGCTGGCCTTACCTCCCCTGGGGCAGCAGGATGTTGTTCACGCCTCCCAGTTTGACATTGATCTTCAAGCAGAGGTTGGACAGGGTCTGCGGGGTGGTCCTCTGCACATTCTTCATTTGCACACACTGCGTGGCCATCCCCAGCACCGTGTCTCCCACGCGCTTCACCTCGGCTGTGGAGCATGAAAGATGCCCACGTTGACAGCTCTCACCGGCACGTCTTCCTTAGCGCCCCCCAGGACCCGCACCCCGAACCGCAGGGGCCCCCCTCGTAATTGCAACCACATCACTGGGGCCAGCTTCCCTGCCCAGCCCCACCTGACGCCACACCTGGGAAGAGGGGGACCGGCAGGTAGGGGGTGGCCAGGCCCCGGGGCTGGAGTTCTGGCTGTGGCCCTGTCCAGGCTGGCGTCACCTTGCCAGGAGGCTGCGGAGCAGGGCTCGTGGCTCGGCGGGGTGAGGACCGTTTCAGGGGCTTTAGGGGCTGCAGGGCCGTATGGGCAGAGCCAGCCTGGCTCAGGGGCTGGCACTCCCGCCTAGAACGCTGCCTTCTATCGCAGTGCTCAGGGTTACGAGCAAAAGCTTGGGTTGTTAAAAATAGAGACGCTGGCATCCTTGAAATTCACAGCACATGCAAAGCCAACATCAAAGAGCTATCGAGGCCCACACCCCTCGGTTTCTGGATTCTTGCACGGAGCTACGGTCAGCTCCCTGGGCAGTGCCGTGGGAACGGGTGACTTGTGGATGGAAACACTGATGGTGTCATCTGCGTTCTTGGATATGTAGCTTGGAGGGGAGATGCACGGCTTTTATGCATCTAATTCAATCTGAGGGTCCAGTTGGCGACACCACCTGAGCGTCACGGCTCCCGCACGCTAGAGGTTCTCATCCTGACGCCACCTCTGCTGGGCACCTTTGGGTCCCGCAGACTTCCCACAGCTGTCCAACAGCAACCCCTCCTCCCCCGCCTGTCCTGGAGTCACCTGTCTGCCACCCCCACCACCCTGGGGTCCCCTGGATGGGGGGCTGCTCTTTGAACTCTCATCACAGGGGCTGGCTTAGTTTTAGCTGAATGGATGCGCAACTGCCCTGCTGGCGTGAAGACTCTGATCACCTTCCAGAGAGCTCCAAGCGGGCACAGAGATGGCCACACCTGGACAGCGGCCCCCAGCGACCACTGCATGTGCACTGAAGGGGCATTCCTGCACCCGGCCAACATCGAGTGGGGTGGAATAAAATAACCACGCACATGCTGGCCTCCAGGAAGTGGTCTCAGCGCTGATGCGGGCGGCCCTCGGCACTTGCCTGGCAGTTGTCAGAACGTCCCTCGTCCTTCTTAGCTCATGAATGAGGCAGGCACAGGCATCCCTCAGTGTGGCAAAAACACCAAGGACCCGGGCTGCACCAAACACCCTGGGGACCCCGAGAGCAAAGGCCTACCGTAAACGGGGGTCTTGCCAGGCAGGATGACCACCACCAGCTGAAGGCCAGCATACGTATTCTTCAGGTGCCTGAACATGGGCTCCACGCTATCCGCCCCCTGGGCATATTTACAGAAGCACGGCTGGCCCTGAATGGGCATCCCAGCGTCCCTCGAGATCTTTCTGAGCTGCTCCGTGAAGGATCTGAAGGAGAAAGTTCATCAGGCTTGAACGCACGGCGTGCGCCCAAGAATCCACCTCAACTAGGGACCCCAGGGGAAGGGCACGGCTTTAACAGCCCAACCCAAGCCACTTCCACTGGTGTCCGAATCCAAAGGTCAGACCTGGACAGAGCCATTTCTATGTGTTAACTCAAAGCAGAGGTATATGCTACGTGTACACGCGGGTTCCTGAAAAGCCACTCCCAGCTGTAGGGGCTGGTGCGGCTGCCACCCACTCGGCAGGCCCAACCAGCGCCCGGGTCCTGGGGCAGGATGCAGGACCTTGTCAGCGCCAAACACTGTCAGAGAGAGGAAAGCCACCAACCCACTGTCCCCTTGGACTCGCCCCCATTATTCATGAACCGCTTGGACTTGGGCGACACAGCCGTGGGAGAGAGCAGGATTGGCCACAGCCAGGGCAACACCAGCAGCTGCCCCGGCAGGCCTGGAGAGGCCACCCCCACCCCGGCGGGGGGCACACGCAGGGCAACAGCTTCTATTTTAAGCCCAGAAGTAAAAATAACGTCGCCTTCGATAGTTAAGGGTAAGGACACTCGATCCAGTGGCGCGAGTGTTCATCCTCCTATACGTCGATGTGCTTAGAGACATGTGCATGCGTGTGCACCTGCATTTATGCCTATGCGTGAATTCACCGCAGGGCTGAGGCCACAACACGGGGAAGAGGCACCTGGGGTTCAGCCGCAGCCGCCTTGGCTTCCTAAGCTGCTCTGTGCGGCCAGCTCACGCTGCCGGCAGCGGGGACAAGTAGCCCCGACAGCCTTTTGCCCCTTGATGTCCGCTCTCGGGGACTTTGAGCCCCAGCTTCTCAGAGGCGGCCTTCACCAGCACGTTAACTGGCTTTGCCCCTAAGGCTCTGAGTTCCCTCCTGCTTCCCCACAAGACAGGTGAGAAGCAATAGATTCCTTTCCACTGTTGGTGTTTTGGACACAAAAACACGAGCGACAAGGGCACCTGGGTGGCTCAGATAAGCGTCTGCCCTCGGCTCAGGTCATGATTCTAGGATCCTGGGATCGAGTCCCACATCCGGCTCCCTGCTCAGCGGGGAGCCTGCCTCTGCCTCTCCTGCTGCTCCCCTGCTTGTGCTCTCACTCGCTGTCTCTCAGATAAAGACATGAAGTTATCTTGATGGGATGAGCCCTGGATGTTATACTGTATATGTTGACAAATTGAATTTAAATAAAAATACGTAAAAAAAAAAAATGACCGATGAAACTGCGTATTTTTGGTGCTACTTTCAAAGGGGTCCGCTGCCTGGGCCACACCAGGGTGATGCAGAGGCAGGAGGCCAACGTGTTTTCTTCAAAGTAAGTTGAGTTCGCTGAATATAACTTTTTCTTTTGCATAAAATTTTCAAACTTACTCATTTACTGTTTTATCTCTTATATAATCTGCATCACTTCTCCACACTCCCTCCACCAATGAGTCTGAGAAGTAGAAGCAGCCTTGAGGTGGCCCATGTGTCCTGGGCCAGTGCTCCCTGCCAGGGAAAGACCACCAAGCCTGGCAACGGCACTAAGTCCACCTCCCTGCTGGCCTCGCACCCCCCTGCTGGCTGTCCCGCCCTCCTGCCCCCCATCCCACCCAAAGCCAGGTGCGCCTGACCCTGGTGGCCTTACTTCAGGTGGACTTCTGTGCACTGACGCTGGGGGGCGAAGCACGCGATGGCCCACACCTTGATCTCAATGCCTGTGTGAAACTGTTTGTTCCTCATGTCCCACACGCCCTGGACAGGGGTGGCAATCGCTTTATTCTGCAAATGGCAAGAAACAGGGTGAGGGAAAATGGGAAACATGTCCCCACCGCTGATGCTGTTACTTTCCCTATGGCTGCTGGTCCTCTGACCACATGGTGCTCTTGAGGCTGAGAACTGAGCCTCTGTGCAGCCTCCCATCTCCGGCCTGCCCAGCAGTGCAAGTGGGCTGGAGATAATGGACGGATAGACAGACGAAGAGCTGGACAGGAGAGGAAGGAAGGATGGATGGATGGATGGATGGATGGACGGACGGACGGTGGAGGGAGGGGCGGATAGAGGCCAGGAGAGCAGAGAGTCCCAGGAGTCCACACAACCTCAGGGGCAGCCCCGAGGAAAGCCAGGGCCTCGTGTTGCTATAGGAGGGCTTCCTGGGTCAGAACACGGTCTCATCTACTCTGCGTCCTCCGTCACCACACAGGCAGGCAGGAGGGGAAGAGAAGTCAAGGTGCTCCTTCCCAGTCCCGGGTGGGGGAGCAGATGGACCAGCTAGGGCCCCCCCACCCCACATGCGGCTGTTTAAGGATGGAAGCTGCTCCCACTGGTAAAGACAGCAAGGGGTGCATCCACTGGGGCTTGCCATATCTGAGCCAGAAAGGACCAGGCCTCGGCACTGGCACCCGAGGAAGCTCTGAACTCCCTTCAAGTGATTCCGGGGCACAGGGACCATCGGGGAGGGCTGGGGGCAGGAGGTAGGGCTCTAGGCCTGGGGGCACCACCAGAGGACAGGGCTGCACCTGAGTTCCTGTCATTCAGCTGCAGAAGTGTTTTTAGTGGAAAAAATTTTTTTTATTAACAAAAGTAATACAAGCCTATTTGTAAAAACCAAACCTTTTAAAAATTAACGCTTTTCTTTCCTATATTTTTATAACTATTGCCCTGCTGCCACTTGAGACAGGCTTTTGTAGGAGACAACTGACCAGCGGTCTGGTATTGCAGACTTTAGTAAACAGGTAAACAGACACACACACACACACAGTTTTAACAGACATGGGCTCTCATGACACGTGTTTCTCAACCGCAGCTCTACTGACATCTGGACTGTCCTATGCACTGCGGGATGCTAGCAGCCCTCGGCACCAGGACCAGCCTCCAGGCACTGTTAAACATCCCCTGGGGGGACATTTCACGGTTTGCTCCAACAACAGACAACGAGTGGAGTAGATGGAAAGTGTTTGCTCTCATTAAAATGTTTCAAAGATCTGGAAAACTGTGCTCATTTAGAAAAACTGTAAAATTTCAATCCTTACAATTCTAATATTTTTGCAATAGATTACAAGACAGACTATTCCTGTTATCTACTAAAAGGCATAAAGTTGAAACAGATATAAGCAGAGGCAGTGAAAATAAACACCAGATCTGTGATCTTGGTTTGACCACGTAAGGGCCACATAAGCCTCTATTTCTAGCCATCTCTCCACTTGCTCGTGAAAGGGAATCACACACTCTTCCTCCTAGTGTTGTAAGAAGGGTTTAAAAGGGGTTATGTTTGCATAGCATCTGGACATAGCAGGTGCACAAGTGAGCTGAGAAAGAGCCTGGAGGCCTTGCTCAGAACATCCTTTGGGGGATGGGGGCCAGGACAGGGACACCCCCCCCCCCCCGTGCAGAACACCACATGGTGAGAGTCCAAAAGAACAAGCCATGCGTCACATACATGCAGAGCCATCTCCAAGACCTCCATGTGCTCTAAGTGATGGTTTTGAGTTAAAAGAAGTGTATTTAATGTTACTATTTGCAGTGGAAGGGGTGAAAACATGTGAATCATCCCTGGACAGCTTTACAAAGGATAAAGGGAACACCGGGCCCTTCCTGGGAGAGCAACTGAGACTTCTTCCTGTAACCCTCTGCTTCGTCGCGTTGTTTTGTAAGTAGGCTCCACGCTCAACGTGGGGCTCGAACTCGTGACCTGACATCCGGAGTCGCATGCTCTCCCGAGCGAGCCAGCCAGGTGCCCTCTGCTCCTGTAATTCCTTCTACCTTTTGTAATTTTGGGACATTTTAAAAAGAACTTACATGTTATAATGAGAAAGGGAAAAACCCTGCAAACAAAACTAGACTTTGCTACAGGTCCTGAGGACCAGCTGCCCACCTGGCAGCACCGCACTCTGCGTCCGGGGAGCCCCGAGGAGTACGTGAGGGCCCTTCTCAGGAGCTCTGCAGGGCTCAACGGACGGCACGGCGTTATTATGCGCTGAAGCCAGGCATTACATGAGTGAAAACAAACAAATGAACAAAAACCTGAGGGTCTAACAGCTCTGTTTGCCACCAGATACTCCCAAAACCAAAGTTTAAAAAATAGAAAAGCAGTACGAGCTCCCGGAAAATAATTCATCACGAGCAGAGTACCCATCACCCGAAGAACACTGCTTTCTAGGTTTTAATGGGATAATAAAAATCACCCTTTGAAAAGATAAAGGGTAATGCTGAAAATCCTCCAGCGGCCCAGCAACTCCGTGCTTCCTGAGGCCCCTAACGCCTGCCAGCTTGGACTACGGTGGCAAGAACCCCTCACTTCGACTACGGTCTACACTTGGCGATGGTCTGACCTGGGTTCAAAAGCCGCTGCTCCACCATCGTCTGGCAGACACCCACGCACGTCCCCGGGCCCTGCTGTGCACGTACCCTGCCCCCATAGAGGATGGAGGGTGGCTGGAGGACCCGCCCGGTCACATCTGTCATCTCGTCCTTGACCATGATTCCAAATTCACGAACATACGGATCTGTGTTAAAACTTGCACTTCGCATCTTGAAAAGGAAAGAAGAAATAAGCCGTGTCCATCCAAAGCCTCAGGGGCTCCCTGGCCCGGCAGCAGGTACTGCATTCCCCATGGTGTCCCCAGCCCCGGCCTGGCCCCGCAAGCGGGGTGCTCACCAGCTTGCTAATCTCTTCTTGCCGATCCGGCGCTGACCTGGCAGTCGCTCTGATCATGGTTGAGGTCTGATTGTCGGTCAGCTTTTTGATACATCTCTGTCCTGCTACTATGTTACAGACCTAGAAGAAGAGACGCAGACAGGGCGTCAGTCAGCCCCCGTGCTGGGAGCCGGGCACCGGGCGCCGGGTCGGGGTCTGAGCTGGGCGTGGGGCTGGTGCCCTGGCTCCGCCCGTGGCGCTGCCGTCTCGTAGCCACAAAGGGTGATGCGTCTCGCAGATCCCGTGGTGGCTACCCTGAAATCTGCCAGCGACAGGAGGCCCTCCTACATGGGCCTGGCCTGGTACCAACCAAGTTGGGAACCAGGAGGCTGGGACCAGGAGGCTGCCGCCGCTGGGGAGGAGGCCGGTCTTCCGGACCAGGGCGCAGCCGAACCAGCCGGATGTCTGGGTAACTGGACCCATACAGAGTTTAAGGCATTCACAGCAAAGTGTTAAAACTTGGGCCTCCGTTTAGCATTTAATCTTTCCCCGGCAAGGTGAAGGAATCGTAGCTTTTCTGTGCATCCTCCCCCTTGAGCAAGGGGCCTGCCTGCTGGACACAACGGGTGTGTCCCCGATCGGCACGGGAGTCCCACGGGAGTCCCACCGGTTCATTCACGGGGAGGTGGGTGCAAGGGGTGCCCTCCGGGGCCCTCTTGCCAGCCCCAGGCAGCGGGGACAGGACACGACACTTGCCTCGAGGGGAAGGTAGGTGTGTTTCTGCTCCTGTCCGACTTGTAAACATGGGAGGTGGGGGTAGCGCAGAACCAGCTTGTGCCTGTCCTTGAAGTACTGGGCCACTGTGCACTCCACAGTCTGCCCGCTCTCCTGCTGGAGCGGGAACCTAGGGAAGCGGAGACGGGGCTCAGGCCAGGAGCTCTGCGGTGCCCCCGGGGACGGGCAGCGGGCTGGTGCTGGCTCAGCAGGGCCGCTTGCAGGGGCCCATCCGCGGACACCGAAGAAGGTGGTGGCAGGGTGTGGGGGGCGAACGTCCAAGCACGTTCGAGGGGGTCAGAACCAAATCATGCCCTCCAGGTACGCAGTTCGTGAACTTGCATATTATCTCTGGAGTTGAGAAATAAAAAATACCTATATGCATATAATAGGCAATAGTCCCAGACTGCAGGTGTCTACGGCATGTGTAAGGAACTGGGGACAAATGAGGACACTAGCCGTGCCCGTGGTGGGCTGTGCCCACTGGTTCCTGCTCAGTCCTGAGGGTTGGAGAACAAACAAAAAAGATCCTCTCTCACCTGTAAAATTCAGGAAGGAAAATCGACAGGGAGCCACCAACCCCTTCCCACCCCACGGGATATAATGTCATTACTTTATTTCTTTAGGTGTGGGTTTGGCTCTACTGAGCCAGAGGTATAGCTCTAGAATTTTTAACCACAATGAAATGAATTCTTAACAGAAGGGTCACTGCTCTAGAGTCTGGACCTCAGAGCGACAGTGAGCGCCAGAACTGATCTGAGTGGGGGACTAAGGCCGTTTACGTTTGGTGACTGGCGGGCCGTCGGGTCACGTTGCAGACGCGGTACTTCCTCTTCATCTGCCCGCAGTGCGTTATCTCCACCTTTAGACCTGGCAACACAGAGCAGCCGAGTTCAGTGTCAAGGCCCACCGGGCCTGGGGCGTAGGCCCCACTTCCCCGCACCGGCTGTCACTGGTGTCAGACCCAAGCGGAGGGTGTCCTGGAGCAGCTGCAGGGCTGCGCTCGCCATGAAGGGGGGACCTCTGGGCCCATCTCACCCACAGGGACACCCCTTCTGCTCCAGAAATGCCAAGGCCAGAGGCTGGACACTGTTCTTAAAGATAAAAGAGGCTGTTGGCTCAGCTGAGACTCTGCGCTTCCTCCAGGGTTATTTTTAGCAACGGGCACTTCTGATGGCCTTTAGAGAGCCCTCCGAGAGGACAGGTGCCGGGGGCGTGGCTCGCGGCGCGGGCGACAGGTGCCGGCCAATTCTGCGCGGCTGGGCGGATGGGCCTGGGCCAGGCCACTGCACTCAGGCCGCGTCTCCTTGAGTGGAAACTGGGCCCGGTGGGTCCGGACGCTGCCAGGGTTGTGAGGGCCACGTGACAAGGCATGAAAGCATGCTCCCCATTCCAGAACAGCATGAGGTGTGGATTATAACCACCCCCCTGCTCTCTGGTCCTAGAGTCCAGTGACTTGGACGTCACCGGTCAGTGACCTGCTCCTCACCCTACGTGGAAAGCCGTTTATTTAGAACATGACTAATCCTGCTCTGTGAAATGGGCTTAGTTCATCTCTGTGCTAAATTCATCCGATGGCTAATCACTCCCCGCCTCCCCACACCCCCTCCAGGAGCCCCAGCGCAGGGGAAAGGACCTCAGCCCGACGTGCAAGGCAGTTTGTTACCCACCTTTGATTTCTTTGGTAAACTTTACCCTTTGGGAATCTGTCAGAGGTTTCTGTTGTTCTTCAATACTTTTAAAATCCAAAACTTCACAAACAAACTCGATTACTGGCTGTGCCTTATAAAATGCAGTTGCTGAGACTGTAGATGGGACAGAGAAAAGCAAAAGCTTGATGTGTGCCCGACGGTGCCTCCTCCAGGCTGGCCGCCTGGCCCCTGGGGTCCACCTGCAGGCCCTACGGGTGGGACGGAGCCAGAGGAGGCCGCCTGAGACCCCTTCCGCTCAGGGCCAACTGGATGCAGTTGGTGGAGCCCAAAGATCAAGCTCCCCTCTGAGAACAAAATTAGCCTTAAGGTGAAACCTGCCAAATCACAACAGCCATCACCTCGGGCTTTCTGTCTCCTGGTGTATTTGTTCCCTTGTGCGATCCGACACTGAGTCTCCCAGGAGGACAGGCCACCCCGAGTCTGGCGACCAGCCAGCAGACCACACCCCAGGTTGGCCCCGAACCCCCAGTCCTACCAACCAGGCCACAAAAGGAAAAGGGGAGACGGAGGGCAGGCCCTGCCTGGTGGGCATGGGCAGCAGCACCGGGGAAGGAGTCAGGGATGCAGGCCCGTCCCAGTGCCCCGAACCTCAGCAGCAGGTGTGAGAGGCCACACGCCCCTGCCCCACGACAAAGACTGGAGCTGCGCTCACCATCGATATTCAACATCATCTTCCAAAGAGAAGGTCGGACGGACTGATGGAAGCCAAACCACACTTCCCGGCCCCCGCCAAGGGGGTTGGAGCAGCCCTCGGACGCGGTAAAGAAGGAGCGGCCCACAGGGGTGTACCTGAAACAAGAGACCCCGTGTCCGTGGGGCTGACTCCAGGTCTGCCGCTCACGGCGACAGTGATGCAGGCCAAGACTCACACCAATAAGTCTGCCGTTTCTGTCCTTACAGAGTCACGGCCACCCACCCGCCGTGCCTCTGGATGCCACACACGGGCTCTGGCTGAGCAGGGCCTGGGGCACACGGGGTGTTGCCGGCTTCAGCTCAGGTGTCTGACACCCCTCCCCTCCCCTCTGTGCTTTAACGCTCATCCTCCAGGACTTATCTGAGCACGGCACTTCACCCCTTCCTAGAACAGGGGTGCTGTGTGTGCAGGCCCAGGCGGAAGGGGCACCTGCCGAGTGTCAACCACAATCAGGCCGAGGTGGCTGGACCGAACCAGCCCCAG
Source organism: Nyctereutes procyonoides (assembly GCF_905146905.1). Classification (NCBI taxonomy): domain Eukaryota; kingdom Metazoa; phylum Chordata; class Mammalia; order Carnivora; family Canidae; genus Nyctereutes; species Nyctereutes procyonoides. The sequence continues at coordinate 30,464,923 of NW_026575159.1, forward strand.
GCCCCAGGAGCCTGGCTGCTTTGCCAAGGAGTGCGCGGAGACGCCTGTCTCACGCAGCAGGACAGGCTCCCAATATGTGGAGGGAGACGGGAGGAGCCCGGCCTCGCGAGCGGGGGTGGTCAGGTCGCTGTGTGAGGACCCTCGCACACCTCCTAGGGGCCGGGTGCCCACGTGTGCAGGAGCAAGAAGCCACGTGAGGGAGGCGGACACACTCTCAAGGCAGCAGCACCAACGGTGCCTGGTCACCTGGGATGTATCATCACTAAGGATGCGTCCTTCAGGGGTTGAGTCGTCCACCCTACGGGCTGCGCCAACAACCAGACTGCGGACACGGTCCCTTCTCTCTCCCCCTTACACATGTTGATCCTGCCACTTTCTCTATTATTTTTCCTAAGTGAAAATAGACTTTTCTCCTGATTGTAAAAGTAACATGGTGATTAATTCAAAAGAACCCAGGAAACAAAAATTGCAGTAATTTCTGACGCTCATTTGAAAAGTATTCAAGATTTTGGCAACTACCCTTCTAGATTTTTTCCTCTGGCATCCACCTGCCTTCCTCCCAACACAAGTTCCAAGGAGTAACGGATGACCCCCCCGGGGCCTGGGGGAGGCTCCCCGCCACGAGTGCCATGAGTGACAGCCAGCCGGGAATGCGGCCACCCCCACCCAAGCCTGGAGGAACACCAGGGTCCCGGGAAAATCCAACGGGGCACTTTGGAGCATGTGCTCTCACACCCACAGAGGGACAACGGAAGCCCCACTGCCCTTCAAATCCTAGAGCTCTGCCCCTACTGGGAGGGGTCAGCCTGGAGGCCCCTCTCCCGTCGCTGGTTCACCCCAACAGCCCCGAGGCCCTGTCAGGTGCCACCCTCCTGGAAGGAGGTGTCCCAGGTCAGAACCCCGAGGCGTCTGCATGTGGCAAGGTGGTCTGGCCCGTACGAGGCCGTCACACAAGGAATTAGTGCAGCCTCGACACCTGGGAAATCACGAGCCGTCCCAGCGTCCATGTGGAATAAAGCAACGGGCTGAAGCATCCGGTGTCCCCCGCAGCCTGTGTCCTCCGGGTAGTGGGGGCTCCGTCGGGGGGCACTGGGAGCATCACCCTACTGTTACGAGTCCCACGTGTGAAGGCCACAGAGACATGGAGCGGGGCTCACAGTGTCGGGCAAGTGAACGCTAATCCCCAGTGTACACGAAGACGGGCAGGCCATCTTTTTGTGCTAGTCTGAGAATTCTGGAGATTTCTTTTTCTTTCCTTTTTATTTTTTTAAAGTAATGTCTGGCCAACATGGGATTCGAGCTCACAATCCTGGTATCAAGAGTCACATCCTCTACTGATTGAGCCAGGGAGGCGCCCCTGGTGACTGATTTTTATATTAAAAATGTTTCATGTTAGTAGTGCTATAATTTTCACCATAGAAATCCATGACCATCACCTCCCTGACTCCAAAAATCCACTCATCCTTGGACAGAGATTTCCCATCCTCCAGGGAACGGTCAGGGTCAGAAGCAGACGCTCCTGCTTCCTTGGTCCTCACCTCATGGATGGCAAATGCCTCATGACTACATCCAGGGCCTGGATCGTCTCAAAGGGGACGCTGGGCAGCCGCCCCGAAAGTGCATCGTGTAACGCCTGTAAGCTCACACAGGACACCCACTTGATGGACACCTTGAAGATGCGGTCCTTTCCTTCTCCAGGCAACGTGACCTCCAGCTCCACCTGCAAGGAGATCCAGAGCACACGGTTATTCACACTAGCCTCTGAGAAGCTGCTGGGAGGTTGGGGGCAGTGGGTCAGCTTCCAGAACACTCCTGGGTAGGGAAGTTCAGCCCATCCTTTGTCCAAGCATGCACAGCGGGACGTGCACACAGCCCTAGCCCACGAGCGCCAGCACTGAGCGGGACCTGGGACTTCTCCCTGGCCCTGCACAGAGGCGGCCAGGGGAGACAAGCAGCGACAGACCGTGTCGTGGAGGCCACGCCAGTGCAGGGCAGACGCTGCACAGCAGTTCCAAATGGGGCAGGGGACACGGGCGGGGGCCTGGGAGCTAGTTGGGGGCCCAGGGATTAACTCCCAGTGGAACTGGGAACACTGCAGTGGGTCTGGGGGCTCCCATGTTCTGGGTCCATTAAGGTAGGTTTGCGGTGAATAAACCATAAACAAAAAGCCTTCTCAGAAGACAAGAGAAGGCAAAACAAACAGCCAAATGCTAACAACTGCAGACTCCAGGCGGGCGTGCGCGCCCCTACAGTGCCTCAACTTTCCTCTCTGACTAGGCAGGTCCACAACAAATAGAGAATGCAGGAGGGGGGGACTCGCCAACACTTCCAGAAGCTCTTCTACAGACTGTGTGCACCTCCGGGTACAAAACGCAGAGAAAAAAGCTTCAACTACAAGACCTATCAGAATCTCCTGCGAAGGAATTAAAATTCTCAGCCAAACCTCAGAATATTTGCCACAATAGTGCTCAGTGGTCCCCAACAGCTCTGTCCAAGAGAACTTTTGTGATAACGGAAATGGTCTCTTCCCATGCTGCCCAGGGCGCCGGCCGCTGGCCGCCTGTGGCCACTGAGCAGTGGAAATGTGGGCAGTGTGGCCGAGGGACTGAATTTTCAGCTTTGTGCACTTTTCATGAGTCCACACTTACACGGCCACGTGTGGCCAGCGGCTGGCGTACTGGACGGTGGTTGGGAGCGGGCCCCAGGGACTCACTCCCCGAGGCAGACAGCGAGTCCCTCTCCCCTCTCCTCCCGCCCCCCAGCACCCCTCGCCTCCCCACCTTTACCCCGTCGCTTCACTCCCCCACTTGTGACCCACCCTGCAGTTCATTATTCGGTCACTGAGGGGGGCGTTCTGAACACTTGGCGCACACAGACCCCCACTCAGCTGTCATTGAAACAATTTCAATATTTGCCCACAATACTCCCCAATATTGATGGAACATCTCATTTGACAGGTGACAGGGGCACCTGGATGGCTCAGGAGGTTGAGCGTCTGCCTTGGGCCCAGGGCATGATCCTGGGGTCCCGGGATTGAGTCCTACATCGGGCTCCCCGTGTGGGGCCTGCTTCTCCCTCTCCCTGTGTCTATGCCTCTCTCTGTGTCTCTAATGAATAAACAAATAAAATCTTTAAAAAAGATAACTTGACAGGTGACAGATTATATATGTTTTATCCCTGAACATCCAAAGATCCCAGGAAGGGAGACTTTATTCACTACTTTTTACATATAAAAACGCAGATGCTTAGACTAAAAGCATAGCCTGTGGAACTTCCCACGTGCTCACTGGGGGGCTGTCACCCTCGGGACAGCACAACACGGATGCATGGCCACAGCCCCTGTGCCCAGCCCACCCCAGCCCTCCAAGTCTGCAAGTCCCCAAAGGAACAGGGGTCCATCCCGCTGCCTGTGCACCACCTGCCTGGAACACCCTCCCCCAGCAGGCCAGGGGAGTCACGTCCCAGGCCAGGCGTGCCGGCCGCACAGCCCCCGTGCACTCCTCACTCCCTCCTCAGTCGAGAGGCCTGCAGGCCCCTCTCAACTCCTGAGGAGCTCCGTCCTCACACACTCACTACCCCACATTCACACGTCATGAGAGCAGCAAGCAGACTGAGTGAGTCCCCTGCACCCGTGTCCAAGAGGACACCTGCCCGGCAGCACTCAGAGCACCATCCCGCCTGACAGCCACTAAGTGGCCGTGGCCCAGGCCCAGTAAGGACACAGCTGTGAGAGCACAGACGCTTCTAGGTGCATGGACCTCGGGACTGACCAGTGAGTCAGAAGGTCTCCGTGATCGGGTCCCTTTCAGAAAGAAATGACGTAGGTGACGGATGCACACACAGCTGCTAGAACCAGGAAGGCCAAAACCACAAGGAGCTGCCACCTCACACCTGTCCAAATGGCTAGAATCAAAAAGATGAAAAATAAAAAGTGTTGGCAAGGATGTGGAGAAATAGGAAATGTGTATTGCTGGCAGGATTGCAGAGAAAGATAAATGCCATGTGAGATTTCATTTATATCTGGAATTTAAAAAACAAAACTAATGAACAGAAACAGAGATTTGTAAATACAGAGAATAGTGGTTCCCGGGGGTGGGGGGTGGGAGGATGGGCGGAACGGGAAGGGGACGAAGAGGCACAGATCTCCAGATATAAGGAAGGATGTCACAGGGATGCAAAGCGCAGCGTGGGGAACGTGGCCAATGATACTGTCATGATGTCGTGCAGGGACTGTGGTGACCACACTCCCCACGGGAGCGTTTCCTCATGTACAGAACTGCCGGTCACCATGCTGCACACCTGAAACCAATGTAACACTGCATGTCCACTATCCTCCAATTAAAAATAATAGTCTGAACCCCCCCACCCCACGATCCTGCAGGACTGTGAGCAAGCAGCCACGGGGGGACTGTCCTTAAGGAGATTAGAGTCCGGCCTCAAAGATGTTTCTATGAAGTAATGAGGTGTTCAGAGAAACACACCAAACTTTTCTTTGCAAGAAAAGCCCTGCCATGCCATTTTGCCACATCAATTAAGAAAATGTGAAAAAAAAAAAAGTGAAAAAGTGGCAATTACGTGAGGTGATGGATGTGTTGATTAACTTAATTGTGGGTGATCATTCCACAACATATACATCTATCAAATCATCATGCACACTTTAAATATGTGCAGTTTTATTTGCCAATTATGCCTCCATAAAGCTGTGGGAAATGCCTCTATAAGCAAACCAAGGTGGGGGTACCTAGTGGGGTGTGTTTTCCTTCAGCAAAAGATCCTTATGTACATTTTTTTAAAAACGATTTTAGTCACTCATTCATGAGAGACATAGAGAGAGAGAGGCAGAGACCCAGGCAGAGGGAGAAGCAGGCTCCATGCAGGGAGCCCGGTGTGGGACTCGATCCCAGGACCCTGGACTCTGGCCCTGGGCTGAAGGCAGGTGCTAAACTGCTGAGCCACCAAGGCTGCCCCTTATGTACATTTTTAAGTGGATTCAGTCCAGCCTCTTCCCTGCCGGACATGGTGCCAGGAGGCTGCCTGGCACACCTATGACAGCTTTGGGGTAGCGGCGACTTCGGGAGAAATGCCCCATCACGGGGCAGGGTGGCGCTGGGCATCAGCTGTGACCCAAGCCTGAGGACATCCTCACACCGGGCTGGGCGGCTGGCAGCAGAGTCCGTCCACACACCAAGATCCATTTCTGAACACCCTGCAGCCCGTGACCCCAACAACGCAGCAGCTCAAGGCCATGGACTGGAGGCGTGGGACGCCGGGGCCCCTGGCTCTGCAACCTCGCAGGCCCGGAGCATGGGCAGGTGGCTTCCCGGAGCGCCCGCCTCCCAGAGCACCTGCCGGCACCTGCAGGCAGCTGTCTGGGACACAGCAACGCGACCACTGCCATCCTCTGCACACAGACCCCCGAACACCAGCTTTCGGCACCAACCCGGGCCCGGGGAAGGGGGAGCCAGCTGTGAAATCCAGTCTCTCCAGACAGACCAAGCCCCACACTCAGTCCCTGCGCCTCAAAGTCACCAGGGGGACAGTCAGAGCTGCCAGGGGGACAGCCCGTGTCGGCACCTACACAGAGGGAGGCAGAGACAAGCACCATCATGAGAAACCGCGTACGCAGGAGGCAGGGGCGTTTCGACAGGGTTTTCTCGTCCATAACTCGGCTGTCGTGTGGCCGAGGCCCCGGGAACTCACCGCCACCTGCTCCCGAGAGAGTCGAGCAGCCCTAGCAGGGCGCCGCGGCCACTCGCCACCCGCGGAGGCTGCGCGGCCGCTGCCCAGGCCAGAGGCCCTTTCCGGGGCGGGGGTGGGGGGTGGGCATGTGCTGGTCACACCCGTGTCAGATGTGCGCGGGGGCGGATATGGAAGGCCATCCGTGACTGCTCTGCGACCAATCTCTTCAAAAAGTCAACCGTCGTCCCTCCAAATCACTTTGGAACAAGCCACAGTCCTTCCTAGTACATCTAGAGAGGTGTGGACACCAGTCACCTCATCAGGTGGGAGCAGCAGGGACATCAAGTGGCGGCTCTGCCGGGTGTAAGCAACGCCCGCTGAGCACCTCTAACCCGGGCCAGCTGGGTTCAAGGCACTTTGACAGACGCTGTGGCTCTACTGGGGGGACCCTCAGCCCTGAAAGGCAGCAGAATAGCCCCAAAGAGCAGACAAGGCCAAGCCATCCTTACCTGGATGCTGCCCAAGGAAGGGACCAGATGGACGGCTCCCTTGCCAACTGCCTCTGCCCTCCAACCTCCTGACCCCCCGAGCCAGCCCAGAAGCCCCTCTGCCTTGCCCAGAACCCCAACACCCTGTATCTCAAGTCAACAGTCACAGGTAAGCGCTTGCGGCCCCGGCTCAATCTGGGGCACAGGCAGGAGTGCCAGGCAGGACACCTTGTGCTGGCTGTGCTCCCCCACGGTGAAGGCCTTCCATGCAGGGTCGGTCACCTTTTCAAGATGTGCCCCCGGCCTGACATCACCTCCCTCCAGGAAAGAGACACTCAAGCCTTCCCTGAATAAACAGAGACAGCCTGCAGCTGCAAGAAGCTAAAGACCCAAAGAGGGGCCCAAGGCTGGACGCAGTGCCAGGAGCAACCAACGACGCATTCTGATCTTGCAAATCGCATCCCGTTACTGCCAAGAAGGCCCAGGAGTCAGAGCCAAAATAGTGATGAACTCTTACAACATCCTCAGTCTCGATTCTGAGAAGTGAGGGCCTGGCCTGGGCCAAAGGGCCTCTCCTTCCACTCTGGGGCTAGAATTAAGGTGTGGGAGCTACTTAGGCAGGAGACAGTAAGGGGGGCGGGGAACATGTTGTGTGCAGACCTTGACATGAGTCACCTACATGCAGTTCCCACCCAGCTGCAGGCAGACACAGGGTGAGGGACAGTTAACATTTTCTCTCTTACTACAGAAGTGCCCACCACACAAAGGAAAGTGCTTCACAGGAAAAAAAAAAAAAGAGCAGATGTAAAAGAAAACAGCAGTGAGACGATTTGCTAAAAGAGGTGAGTATATGGGAGCAGGAGGGGGGGGGCCACATCATATCAGCCGTCAAGCAGAAGAGACTCATGTCTGCGCATCCCAACTGTTTGATAGAAACTTAAAAATGACGAGGAGTGGCCGGGGGAGGCTCTCCAGGCTCATCTGCAGGACACACAAAAGGGTGGGTTCAAGCGGAGAGATGGCGAACACCCTCTCCGTACAGGGCAGTGAGCACGGAGGGCACACCCGGACCTCTCAGACCACCACGCACGACCACCGGTATCTGCGAGGTGTGTGCTGTGGCCCAGGCATCGTCATTACGACGTTTAAACCCTGACAACTCAAAGGTACGATTTGGGACCAGCAGCGTGGGCATCACCTGGGAGCTGCTTTTTAGAAATGCAGACACCCTCCCCCCACCCAAAACCCACCTCAGGGACACAGACAGAGTCATCACTGGTGGAGACACCCTTCCTGGGCTGGATTTACTCAGTTTTCACGAGAACCCTGGAGGAGGCCTCTGTACACTCCCCTTGGAGCTTGGCAAGGTGAGACGGCTTACCCACAGTCCCACCACCGGACAGGGCAAAGCAGGGACCCGAATCACATCGATTTTTACCCGAGTCTGGTTAACTTCTCTAAAGGCAAGTTTCACGTCGAAACGCTGTATCGACTCCCCCACCCATTCTGAAGCAAAAATATTTCTATGCCCCGCCTCATGTCTAATTATAAATATGTACAAACTGTGAATATACTCCTTATGCTTTTTTTCTTACACAACTTTAAACAAAAACAAATGTGCAAACTCCACACAAAGCTCCATAATCAATAAGTTTCAAAGGCACCAGCATGCTGCTTTGCGAGGCTTGATCCCACTCAGCAGACAGGCACAGGGGGCCCGGGCCTCCCTCAAATTCAGAAAGCCCACGTCAGTCACCCCGCGGCCCAGCCCGCCGTGCCCCGCCGCGCACCACCGTTATCTCGGGACCCCTGGAGACTGGCTGGTAAGGAGCCTTATCACCACCGGCCCTCCCTCCAGCACAACCGACACTACTGTTATCAGAGCACGGCCACGTCCGAGCTGCACCGCCACGTCCGAGCTGCACCGCCCGCACCAGAGCCACCCGGTCTCCTGGCAGTTCAGACGAGTGCCAGGAGCTCAGTCATGCTAAGATTATCAAAAAGCAGAAGAGCAAAACCATGAAATGCCCGTGGAGAACCTGCAGCTCGCTGGCCAGCAGCCTGACTCTGGGAGCGCCGAGCTCCACTCCTTCCCAGGGACCCAGGGCCTTAAGCAGCTAACTGTGTAGGTCATTCCCAGAGCGAATCAACCTCACTGCTCTCACTGGGACAGTCATTAAGATACTTGTTCCTCGGCTGCGTTGTCTTTAAAGTTTGTGTGAAGATGACTTCTGAGCTGAGCCTTTGCTCTCCTATTTAAGAAGAGCACCCGTTACCACCCTGGACCGGCCCATTTGTTGGAAGATGTGCCAAGAAGTGACAACGTCTGGGCAGAAATTGTTATTACTCTTTAGGTAAAGCCAGGATGATGGAAAAACAATAAGAAAAGGTGATATATTTTAATACAAGCACTACCTGTGTTGCTTAATGATGGAGGATTATTGTTCAGTGGGAACACAGGCCGCGGGTGGACCTCAGCTGATATCACGGTCTTCATCACACACTCCTACGCCCCAGCAAACGTGCTCTTCCAGAGGGCTTTACAGTCTCACCACACGATCCGGGCTCCTGTCTGATGGCGGTGCGTAGCATGTGCGTACGGCGTGTGTGCAGTATGTGTGTGTGTGACACTTAAATGACGGCACATGTGAATTTTACTCCACTGCATATTATTTGTTCCAAACGCATCCCTGTAAGCTTACCTTATCCCTCCCAATTGGAAGCGGCATCGCTGTGTAGAGATTCTTTCTTCCATCAAACACTGGTTTCCGATCCCCGAAGATCTGTGTTTTAAAGTGCTGGACCATATGTTCCACTATTTCCCTGAAAAAGGACAGAATTCAAGCAAAACATCAATAAAGTCAGAGAACTGGCATACAAGGACAGCGCTCTTCTAACATTGGCTTATGAGCAATTTTCTAAGACCTACGGCTCCTTTTAGCGATAGGACTTTCAACGCTCTTCTATCAAGAATCAAATCAGAACCATCAGTGGGTTGACGCTCATTTGGTCCGTCACTCAGACACGGGAGCACCGCCTCCACGCCGGGCTGTGCACGCCACATGCGGCACACAACGCACGCATCCAGACCTCCCTGGAGAAGCTGAAGAGAGGGCCGGCGTGCGTGGGGGTCCGTGCCCAGAGCTGCAGGATTGTGCAGCATACGCTTCATGGCGGACTCCGTGGGGCCTCCCACCAGAGCAGCGTGTAACCCTGCCCTGGCTGACACTGGTGCTGGCTCGCCTGTGGCCTTGCTCTGGTCCCTGGAAAGTCAGAGGAGGTGACCCAAGCCAAGGCTCTCCAGGGGTGTGTGGGACTGGCATGGCCTCTGGCGCTCCTGCGGTCTGCTGTAAGCACGCACCCTGGGCGCTGCTGCCCTTTCAGTCCGGCCTCCGGAACAAAGACCGTAAGGTCAACAAAGCCCAGGTCCAGGCTGACCCAGTGGGGACGGTCAATGACCTGCAGGGCCCCGAGCCTGAAACAGGATCTTCATTACTGTAAGCACTCGAGGCCGCCGCGTGCTCCCCGGGCATCACAGCAGCCAAATTCCAGCGAACGCCCAGAAACCGTCCCGCTGCGGTGCCCCCCTCAACCCCCTGTGCCTGCCTGGCCACAGCTCAACAGGGACACATGAAGAGACACACTCTGAACGGCCACACGCAGCTCAGCTGTCCTGCCGGCTCAGGGCAAAGCAAGGCCCACCCACCCCCTGTGCAGGTTTGTTCCCTAGAGCCCCACATAGCACCTCTCCAGCAGCATTTCAGGGTGGTTTTGGGGCATTCTGATTCAACTCACACAATGCCTCAAAATACAGACAGGAAAGGCTGTGACGCCCGCCTGGGCCCCGAAAGCCCCTTGTAAGGGAAACATGCGAAGGACTGATAGTGAACGGACTGGGACAGGCTCCAAATCTCGGTCCTCAGCAGCAGCTTGCAGGATGCAGGAGAGATGCACTTGGGCAGCAGGGCAAGTGGGGCGAGGGGAGGGCGAGGACCTCTGAGGGACTGCCCCCAGGACAGGAGATCTGAGTTCCTTCCCTGGGGCAGAGCTCCAGTCATCCTTCAGGAAGCAGGAATTCATTCCATTCCTTTCCCAGAATATGAGGACAGCTGGCCTAAGAAGGCTTTCCTTATTCAAACTGGCTTTGCCCAGGCAACTTCCAAATGTGCAAGTCCCGGCAGAGGAGCCTCTAGGGATCCAGGCAACCCCACCCAAACACCCACTGCCTGCGAGGTCCCCAGGGCAAACAGGGCCTCTGGGCAACATCTTCTTTGATGGCTCCACCAAGAACACACCAGGCCTCTGATACTGAGTGGGAAATCACAGCCCAGCAGGTGTAAAGCCCCAACAGCCGGAGGGGCCCCAACCTCCGCCTCTGCCATTTCTGACTGGCAGCCACAGCACAGTCTCTCCTGTAGCCAGGCTATCTCCAGATCACCTCTCTCTAAGCTTCAAAGACCCCATCTTCTTGGTCAAGAGGTCACTGTCCACTCAAAGTCCAGGCAGCTCTACTGGAGAGTTCAACCCACATCCAAAGAACAAACCATTCAACTGTATTCAAAGTTATTGTGAGCAGAATTCAGGGGACCACGAGCTCATGTTATAAACATGGATGAAGAATCAGTAGAGCTGACCCTTGAACAACACAAGCAGGGGTGGGGGTGCTACACAGTCAAAACCCCACATAGAACTTTTAACACTCCCAAACCTTAACTATCAATAGCCGACACAGGTATTAGAGTCGATCAACACACATTTTGTAAAAAAAACAACAAAAACAAAAACACACATTTTGTATATTGTACATATTATATATGTATTCTTACAACAAAATAAGCTACAAAAAAAGAAAACATTGAGAAAATCATGAGGAAAAGAAAATATATTTTCAGCACTGAATTTATTGAAAAAAATCCACATATATGTGGACATGTGCAGTTCAAACCGTGTTGCTCAAGGGTCAACGGTATTAACAAACCCAGCACCATGTTAAAAATGACATTGTGTCAATGTTGGGCAGATACCAGCAATGGCAGGTTGGCCTTAACATGACAAAAGTAACTGACACAAAACATGTTTCAGCCATCAAGTAAAATCCACAGCTGCAAAACTTCTAGAAGAAAACGTAGGAGAAAGATCTTTAATGACCCTTGGGAAAGACAAAGACTTCTTAGAACACAAACAGTATGAACTGCAAAAATAAATAAATTCAAAAACATCATCAAAATTAAAATTTTTAGCCTTTAGAAGCTACTGTTACAAAAAGGAAAAGACAAGACACTGGAAGTAAATATTCGAGAAACACACCCACATATCTGACCCAGGACATGCAGGCATAATAATGTTTTAAAAATTCTCATAAGTCAGTGAGACAAACAAGCCAACTTTAAACAACCCGTAAAAGATGAGAACAGACACCCTGTAAAAGAAGCTACAGGAACGGCCAATAGGCACGTGAAAAGATGTTCCTCACCAGTCATCAGGAAAATGCTAACAAAACCACAAACTTACCCACTGGCTATGGCTAAAATCGCCAAGACTGAACAGACCAGGTAGGCGAAGGAAGGTGGAGACAACAAACTGATATGCTGCTGCTGGGGACGGAGACCACCACAGCCACGTCGGGGGGGGGGGTGAGGGGGGGGCGGGGGTGCATCACCATTTCTTATAAAGACCAATCAATGTATATTTACTACGCTGTCTAATTACAGAACAGAAATGAAAGCACATAACTACATCAACACTTGTATGCAAATGTCTCTGACAGTCCCAGCCTGGAAACAACTCCTATGCCCGTCAACTGGTGAACACACACGTTAGGGCACGAGTGTACAATGGGACACTTACTCCACTGTACGGATGGCTGGTACGTGCAACAGGATGGCTACATCTCAGAAACACGCTCAGGAAACAGGCCAGACACAAAACAGTACACGCGTATGATTCCATTTCTATGAGACTCTAAAAGGCAAAAATGAATCATTGACAGAAGGCACTTCAGTGGTTGCCTACGGGCAGGGGATGGGGGGTGGGCTGCCAAGGGCCAAGAAGGAGCACCGGGGTAGTCAGAATGTTCCACACCTCGACTGAGGTGGTGGCCACACGTGTATACACTTTTTTTTTTTAAAGCTCATTAACTAGGAACTAAAAATGGATGCATTTTGTTGTGTGTAATTATAGCCCAATAAATGTGATTTATATTTTAAAAATCAAATATGGAAAGATTTTAAATTATGGTCATCTCAAAGATGTAGGAAAAAGCATTTACTAAAATTCAACACCCATTCACAATTTTTTTTTTTAAATTAGCAAACGAGGAACAGATGGAAATGTCCTTCATCTGGTACAGATCTCCCTTTGAGATTCACAATAAAACAAAGATGCTGCTTTTGCCGCTTGCGTCCAATGCTGGGCTGCAGAGCACGGTCACCACAGAAGGGTGAGAACAGGAGGATTGTAAAGAGGAAAAACTAGCATTACTGGTGGGCATGAGCGCTGTGTTTGTTGAAAATCCAGACAAACATGCAGAAAAACGCAGTAAGCGTCACAAAGACAGTCCTTGCCTTTTTGTCTGTGCAATTCCGGGGCCTGGCACATCGTGGATACTCCATGAATGCGCACGAACACACACACACACACACGCATCACCCCCTTTCCCCCCCAGTACTAAGTCTTTATTTGTTCATCTACTTGCACACTTGTTCATTCATTTGTTCATCCTCTCAGGGCCGGCGGTGAGGCAGGGTTGGAGCTCGTGGGCACAGCCAATCACCAAAGAAACCCAGGAAGCCCAGTTTCACGCACACACAGGAGCAATGAGGGAAGGGACCCCAGCACACAGGTGCACCTGCTGCCCCATCCTCTCAACCTCTCTATAAAATGAGAACACACCACAAAGCTTTGGTTTCTAGCAGTTACATTTATGGAGTTACGTTTTTTCTTCTCCCCTGAGACAATCTTATGGCCACTTTGATAGGAGTTTTTATACCAGCAGAGGACTTCCTGAGTTACTTGGCTATACAGGATGATCACTGCTTGGAAACACGGGTTTAAATTCTTTTAAGGTCTGATGCAACATAATATCAAGGAATCACTTGTTATGTATTCATGCATGTTTACAAAATCAGCGACCACCCTGAATATTAACCTTCCCCTTTCCGTCTCCCACCTTCCAGAAGGGAAGCGCCGTCTCCTGCTGTCCCCTCTACCCTGAGACAGGAGAAGAGCACCCAAACCTGTGTGGCATTTCCTGAACTCAAGTACATGTCACAGTGAGGAATGATCTACCCAGAGTTAAGTGTGTAGGGAACAAGGTAGAGGGGACAACTCATCCCAGGTGGCACACAGGAATCTTGTATTTGGGCACTGGAAATACCCTAAGTAATTTTTTTTAATTTTTATTTATTTTATGATAGTCACACACAGAGAGAGAGAGAGAGAGAAAGAGGCAGAGACACAGGCAGAGGGAGAAGCAGGCTCCATGCACCGGGAGCCCGACGTGGAATTCGATCCGGAGTCTCCAGAATCGCGCCCTGGGCCAAAGGCAGGCGCCAAACCGCTGCGCCACCCAGGGATCCCTACCCTAAGTATTTAAAACAAAACAAAACCCAACACAACATACCATAATCGTGGACTAGAATATTCAGTTTTCCGCAAACATATCCATTCCTTCAATCCCAATCCAGAAAGGTTTACTTTTATTTGGTGGGATTTAATCAACTGATTCTGAAATGTATTTGGAAATACGAAGGACAAAGGACACTTCTGAAGAGGAACGAGGTGGATGCATAAAAGCTACAGTGACACAGATGGTGTTGGTGATGCTAGTGGTTTGGGAAGCAGGGACAGACAAGTCGACCCCAGAACAGAATCAAGAGCCCAGAACGGGCCCCACGGGCACACAGACACTTCTTTTACAACAGAAGTAGCAGAAAAGAGCAGAGCATACTTCTCAGAAACCAGTGCTGAAAAAAAAAAAAAAAAAAAAAAAGAAACCAGTGCTGAGTCGACTAGGGATCCAGCAGTGGAAGCTCGAGGCTGAAGCCCAGGCCACAGGAAGCACTCGTCTGTACTAACGCTTGCTACCCTAAGTTGAATCCAACTGTTGGCCGGACAGTTCCACTCACGGGCCACGCAGGGGGCCCTTCTGTGGCAGGAGTCCCAGCCTGCGCACCCAGGACCTGGCAGCACCTGGCAGATTGCGGCACACGGCTGGGGCACAGGGAGCACCAGGTGGAAGAAGGAAGCTGTCCCGCCGTCCCAGGTGGGAAGCACCCTGATGTCCTGCAGAGCCCCCCTGTTCAGTGGCCAGTTGAACAGCACCCCAGCCGCCACGTGGGCCGAGAGAAGACACCAATTATCACCCGTGTTCTGCACCTGAGCCTCAGTGGCCGACACTCATGGCCAGGAAGGTGCTATCACCTTGTACAATCTTGTGCAAATCCTAAGTAGGGATCAGACCACTTGAGTTTTAGGACAGGATGCTCACCAATTGTAAAACACGGAGGTCCTTCCCTCCATGAACGCAGACCCACTCCCTCTGGCCAGTGACTGACCTTCCTTCCTATTCTCTGTCCCTCTGCTTTCATGGTGGTAGAGGAACAGAAAACCCGCCACTTCAAACGTTTTTACATGTACGGTTCGGGGGCATCAGGTGCATGCACGCTTCTGTGCATCCGTCACCACGATCCAGCTCCAGGACTTTCTCTTATCCCTGCACCCATTAACCACTAGCCCCAGGGCCTTGGCTTGACCGGCTGCTCCTGAGCACCTGCTGGGAGACCTCTGGGAGGAACTGCCCGGAGACATGTTACCTGTTGGGATCCTGTGTTCAGTTCTTCCTTCCTAAGGGGTCTGACCCCTGGAAAGCAAAGCTCCTGGACTGTACAAGTTTAGCCGCGGGAGAAACACAAGCCTCAGGCTCTGCTCCTGACTTCAGTCAAAGGCAACAGCCCCCAAAGACTGACTGTGCTCACACTGCAGACCCTTCTAGACTTGCCTCTTACAGAGTGGTCCTCGTATGAAAATACCTGCTGGGCATGTCACCCTGGGGACACAGCCTCCGAGCCCGGCACCGTCATCTCCCTTTATGCCCAAGGACACAGAGGCACCCGGCCACGTGTTACTAGGCAGCAGAAGGAGGATGCGAAACCACCTCGCAGTAAGCGGAACATGTGTGCTAATCCATACAGGCTGGCGTACCCCCTACGTGCTTGCTTTGCCCTTCTGCCCTAATTCTGGGCAAGTTTTCGCTTAAAAAAAAATGCAGTATTGGGGCACCTGGGCAGCTCAGTCTGTGAAGCATCAGACTCTTGATTTCAGCTCAGGTCATGATCTCAGGGTTGTGGGAGGATCAAGCCCCAAGTTGGGCTCCACGCTCAGCAGGGAGCCTGCTTGAGATTCTCTCTGTCTCCCTCTGCCCCTCCTGGGTTGCGTGCACGAGCTTCTCTCAATAAATTAATTAAAAAATTAAGTGCAATCTTTTGCTAATTTCCAACTACACAGGCTGTGCATTACTATATCCTCACCAACAATTTCAGATACAGATAATGCTGGAAGTTTGCCTAGACCACATCCTCATCATAATCCTTTCTCAGAAGTGACTTGATCATTCCCAAACGCATGCATTTACAAAAATATATAGGTTCATAAAAAAAATACAGTGTATCATTATTTTTCAGACATATGGCATCAAACACAGGGCTCTGGAGCTCACTGTTTTCCCTCTAGGTGTCTTTGAGACCTTCCCTGGTCACTAGATACAAAGTGGCCATCAAGTCGAGAAAGAGACATTAGCGTATCAGGTACCGTAGCTCCTATTAACCAACCACTTAGGACCGGGCTGTCTATGTTCACAGACTTGGTGGTCACACCATGAAGCCCCACTTCGCTGTTATCTGCAGTTGCATCGTACTGCACAGAGCGCTCACTTAACCACTCCCTGAGTGACGTGCAGATCATTTCTCTTTCTGTCCATCACAATATCAGACATCCTTGTACATCTCTGTTTGGGATAAATACTTAGAAGTAAGGGTATACATACTATTTTAATTTTAACATATGCACCAAACCATGTTCTACAAAGTCTTGACCAATGTACAATCCCTCCAGGGGGCAGTGCCCGCAGTAAACAGCAGGCTGCAAACAGCATGGCCCTGCTGTACCGCCCTGCCCCCTCCCCCCGCCACCCACCCGCACCTGCACCTGCACCCACACCCAGGGCACAGTGATCGCTTCTGCAGTCACCTGACAGAGCTTGAGAGGACAAGAAGGAAAGGACTGTCAAAAGACAAGGAGTCAGAAAAAAAAAAAAAAAGACAAGGAGTCCTCCTTCTTTCTGTAGCCTATCCTGTGCTCTGAGCAGAGTGCGGCTAATTTTGACCTACTGAGATGGCTCCCTAGCGCTGGTGATGAGGCCCACACAACCTAGACTGCCGCTGCACTCTGGTTCTCCTGTGTCACCATCTCTGCGTCCACAGTGACACTGGAAGGGTCTGGAGAAGAGGTACCCGGCCTTATACTGAATCGATCCTACAGCAGGAGTTTGGTGAACAGTATGGATGGTATGGCCAGAGATTGAGGGCACCCTAGGCTAGGACCCACAGTGACACATCATATGGTATACGGGTGGCATTCTTCTCTCGGCTTTGCACAAGGTTTCACGGCTGAACTTATGAAACATCTACCGCGTGCACAAGGTTTGGGGCTCTCAGAATTAAGACACCGGCGTTACTGTAATAGAAACCGTAGCGTGGAAGGAGAAAGAGGTAAAGAGATGGTATGTTAAGGACTGCCTTGACAGTCACTCCCAGCGGACGGGGCGCAGCATGAGCTCTGTGCTCTTCCTCCGCCTTCCTGTTTACCCTGAGCTTCCCTCCAGCAGCTAAGACTTAAGAATATTATCAGTTGCTGGCTGGCCTCTCCAACCCACTAGGGACACGAACTGTGTCTCTCTTGCCCACACCGTACCCGCCTCATGAGTGGAAGTTTCAGAAATGTTGGCTGGCCATGTTGCTAGTCAAGTAGGAAGAGGGAGGGATACGTGAACGTGCTAGCACGTGGGTTTTGGTAAGGCAAAAACTTTACTTCCAACATTTTTTTTTTAAGATTTTATTTATTTGTTCATGAGAGACACACAGAGAGAGGCAGAGACACAGGCAGAGGGAGAAGCAGGCTCCACGCAGGGAGCCCGATGTGGGACTCGATCCCGAGACTCCAGGATCACGCCCTGAGCTGAAGGCAGATGCTCAACCGCTGAGCCACCCAGGCATCCCCCAACATTTTTCTACGCTATTTTGATTGATGACAAATTTGAGATTAGACCTTAGCCAAAGTCCATCAGGAGTAATACTAGAATAAAGAATTGTGAGGGCTCACACAAGTAGGAAGCGATTCTCAGGTTGGCTAAAAACCCGGGGGAGAAGCATGGCATGCTGGTAAAGGGGGCTGGCCTTGGCCACAAAGACACAGCTCATACCCCATCTTTATTACCTACTGTTTGACTCGAGGGAATCTCCAAATGTTGGGTAACTTTAGAACCTTATAGATGTAACTACAACAAGAATGTAGAATGTGGCGGTACAGTCAGATAAAGACATCACATTTTAATCACCAGGAGCTTTTTTCTGTTGCCACATGACAAAGTCTTAGTCATGTCTCCTTCATGGGGGAAAAAAAACAAAAACCAAAACCAAAACAAAAAAACATACAAAAAAACACAAAACACCACCACCATCCTGTACAATGTGGTTGATGGCATAATAAGAGCCCAACTGCCATAATACCAATAAAAAGCCCAGAAAATGTGCATGCTTCTCTACGCCTTCATGCGACCTCTAAGAGTATATTTAAGTCATAGATCCACACAGGCGTTTTTGTTTGTCTTTGGGAAACCCAGCAACAAACAAAGCCATTCATGGACAATCTCAAAGCTTGTAAGCCTGGGAGACAGTCAGTAAAGAAAGCTCTTGAAAACACTTGAGCGCAAAGCTTTCCTCCAGAAGCAAGTTTTCTTAGTAAGCACATATTTTAAAGGATCTCAAATAACCGTCAAGTTCTGCCTCTTAGGAGCCACACCTTTTTGGGATAAATACTTAACCGGTAGAATTGGTGGATCAAAGTGCATATACTATTTTTATTTTAATATTTACACCAAATCACCCTCCAAAGAGCCTAGATGGGGACACTGGGATGGCCCAGTTGGTAGAATACGGGACTCTTTTTTTTTTTAAAGATTTTATTTATTTATTCATGAGAGACACAGAGAGAGAGAGAGAAGCAGAGACCCACGCAGAGGGAGAAGCAGGCTCCTGATGTGGGACTCAATCCCGGGACTCTAGGATCACACCCTGGGCCAAAGGCTAAACCTCAGCTAAACCACTGAGCCACCAAGGGATCCCCAAGTACACGACTCTTAATCTCAGGGTTATGAGTTCAAGCCCCACATTGGGCATGGAGTCTACATAAAAAAAATAAACAGAGGTGCTTGGGTAGTCCAGTGCATGAAGCGTCTGCCTTCGGCTCAGGTCATGATCCCGGGGTCCTGGGATCAAGCCCCACATCAGGCTCCCTGCTCAGCGGGAAGCCTGCTGCTCCCTCTCTGTCAAATAAATAAAATAAAATAAGACTTAATTTAACTTAATTAAAAAAAAAGAGCCTGAACCAATGTATATTGGTCACACTGAGCCAATCCAACTGTTTAGTTTTATAGATAAGGCAATCAAATCCCCAAACATTCTCTCTCTTAAGATTATAATCAGGAAAAACAAAATACTACATCAAAGAGCACTTCATAAGGCCCCAGCACAAACTGGATAACCAATCTGAGTTCTCAAACCACAACTGAGAATTCTGTTTCTGACCCTGACAAAGTAATTAGTACTGGACTTCTAGCTTAACCAGGGAAAACATGAGATAGCTTTTTGGTACAGAAAAAATAGCTTAAGACTGTGGTTACGGAGGCAAGGGAAACACCTGAGATGAGCCACGCACCCACTCTGCCAGGGAGCAGTTTCCAAACCACAACACGGAGGGCAGGAGCACTAGAGAGCAGCATCCTGCTACACTGAGGAGGTAGGGAGCAGACTCAGGGCCTGCAGAAGAGGCAGGAATTTGTGCAGCAGGGTAGCAGAGAAGACAACAAAAGCTAGACTCCCTCAATGTAACATATACCATGTTCAACAACACAAATTTACTCTGTGTGTAAAGAAGCAAAAGGGTGACATTCATAATCTAAGGAAAAACCTGTCAATAGAAACGGATCCCCAAATGAGCTAGATGTTGTAATTAGCAGAAAAGGACTGCATATAATACATATGCTATTACTCTAAGTACATTCATGGTCATTAATAAAAAGATGGGAGGGGCGCCTGGGTGGCTCAGTCAGTTGGGCATCTGCCTTCAGGTCAGGTCATGACCCTGGGGTCCTGGGATGGAGTCCTGCCTCAGGCTCCCCGCTCAGTGGGGAGTCTGCTTCTCCTTCTACCCCTCTTCCTGCTCATGCTCTCTCTCTCTCTAATAAATAAATAAAATCTTTTAAAAAAGAAAAAGAAAAATATGGGAACAATGAGAGAACAGATGGGGAATATCAGGAAAGAATGTAAACTATGAAAAAGAACCAAATCCAAAATCTAGAAGTGAAAAGTACAGTATCTAAATGAAAAACAATTATCAGATGATCACCACAGAAGATTGGAAACAACAACAAAAGAACTGGAGGGGATAAAGTGATCTTGAAGACAGATCAATGAAGATTATCCAAGCTGAAGAAAGAGAGGGAAAAGACATTTTAAAAATCACAGGCTCATGACCTGAAGGCAACATAAAAGTGGCCTAATATACACATAATTCCAATCCCAGAGAGGAGAAAATGAGGCAGAAAAGATTTTAAGAAATGATAGCCAGCATTTCATCCAAATTTCATGAAAGACCATCAGCATACCAATCCAGAAAAACTAATGAACACCAAGAATGAAAATTACAAAGAAAACCACACTTATGCACAACAGAGTCAAATTGCTGAAAAGCAAAACTAAAACAAAATATGCAGAGGAAAAATGACAAATTACACACAGGGGAAGTACAATAAGAAAATAAACTGAAATTTCATCAGAAATAATAATGATTAAAAGATAATATAATGACAACTCTAAGGTGTTGGGAAGAAAAATGTAAATTTAGAATTCTATATCCAGCAAAAAATATTTCCAAAATAAGAAGGAAATACATTTGTAGATGTCAAAAAAACAATGCTAGATGAATTCATCGCAAGCAAACCTGCACAATGAGAAAGCCTGAAGGATTTTCTTCAGGTTGAAAGGACCTGATGCCAGGTGAAAACACACATCTCAGCAGCAGAGAACTCGGCAGGGTTCATATATGGGTAAGCGGACCGTCTTCTTAATTTCTTTAAAATAACAGCATTATATCACAGAATTTATGATGTATATAGAAGTAAAATACATGACAACAATAGTAAAAGGACAGAGTGGTAAGAAGAAGTACATTACTATAAATTCTTACATTGTATATGAAGTTACAGTATCAATGCCTAAGTAGACTGTGGTAAGTCAACGATGAATACTGACATCTCTAAAGCAATCACTTATAAAGCAAAACGAGGTAAACTTACAAACTAGCAGGGGGAATAAATGGAATAAAGAACATCTGATGAGACCAAAAGAAGAAGGGAAGAGACAAGAATAAAAAACAGATACAGAGATCTTAAAAACAGTATGATGGTAAGACTTCAATCAAACCACAGATAATTAAATTTAAATTTACATTTTATTTAAGCAAACCTAACACACCCATTAAAATCCAGAAATACATCCCATTATAGGATATACACAAGGGACACACTTGAAATACACACACAGGTTGAATGTACACGTACGTACAAAGATACACATCAGCTAAACAGGAAGCCTAAGAGTGGTTATGAGACTGTGTTAATAATCAGACTTAGAAAAAGCTTTTTAAACAAGAACAACTAAAAAATACAGAGAACACTTCCTAGTGATAAAGGGGTCAATTTATTATTTTAAAAAATATTTTATTTATTTATTCATGAGAGAAACAGAAAGAGGCACAGACACAGGCAGAGGGAGAAGCAGGCTCCCTGCAGGGCACCCGATGTGGTACTCGATCCTGGGATCATGACCTGAGACGAAGGCAGATGATCAACCACTGAGCCACCCAGGTGCCTAAGGGGTCAATTTATTATGGAAGACAAAAAACTCTAAGAATGTGTATAGCTAGTTACAGAGCTTTGAAACACATGAAATGAAAATAGTACTAAAGGGAGAAATAGACAAATCCACATCACAGGACAAAAACAGTGACAATGGATATAAAGGGTTGGAATAACACTTATCAACCAACTCCATTTACTATTCATAAATCCCCATATCCACCAAACCCAGGATACACATTCTTTTTAACTGTCTGAATAACATGCAACAAGATAAACCACATGCTTAGCCATAAAATAAGTCCCAATAAATTTCAAAAGACTGAAATTTTACAGAGTATGTTCTCTAACCATAAAGGAATTAAATTAACAATGAATGGCAACAGGGTATCAAAAAACAAACAAAATCCTAAGAGTTAAAATTTGAACACATTTCTAAAAACAAAAAAACTGATTAAAGAAGAATGTAAAAGGAAAATGAGAAAATATTTTGAATGAAAATTAAGATGTATCAAAACCTGTGGGCTGTAGCTAAAACCAGGTTCAGAGGGAAATTTACAGCCTTAAACAAATGGACTGGAAAGGAAGAAAGGTTTAAATTTGATGATCTAACCTCAAAATGAAGAGGGAAATAAGGATCAGAGAAAAATGGACGGGGGCGGGGGGATCAACAAAACAAAAAAATCAAGTAAAAAGCTGTTTCTATGAATAGAAGAATATAATCAACAAACCTCCAGCAAAGCTGATCAAGGCAAAGAGAGAAGACACAAACTGAAAATACCAGGAATGAAATAGGGTTTGCACTACAGGTCCTACAGACATAAGAGGGACACTATGAACAGGTTTAATCAGTAAACTCAACACTACAATTTTAAAAATGGTTAAAATGGTAAGTTTTATATTATATATAGTTAATCAAAATTGAAAAATAGTAATTTTAGATGTGGGAAATAATTCTCAGTCGTTTGTGTTGGCTTTCCATTCTTCTTTATCCCAATATTTTATTCATCCATTCCTTAGATGAAATAGATAAACTTTTTGAAAGATGTAAACTATCAAATGGACACAAAAAGAGACAAAATTCTGAACAGCCTGATAGCTGATAAAGAAATTAAATGGTATGAAGAAAACTCTACGTCCAAGTGATTTCAATGACAAATTCAGCCAAACATTTTAAAAAGAAATTATGCCAATCTTTATGTTTCCTCTTTCAGTACCTGGAGGAGGAAGGAGCACCTCCCAGCACACGTGACAACGCCACATACCACCCCCCTCCCCAGGATCAGAGACACAAAAATTGACAACAAAATGTTAACAAATTAAACTGGCAAGATATCAAAATAATTGATCATGACTAACGATGCGTGTGAAATAATACATCATGACTCTCAGTAACTCAAGCTAATTCAACATTAAAAAAAATCAATGTAATATGAGACTCATTAATAGGAGGTGGGAGGGGGTGTCGGAGTGGCACAGTTGGTTGGGTGTCCGATTCTTGGTTTCTGCTCAGTTTGTGAGCTCAGGGTCATGAGTTCAACCCTCATGTTGGGCTCCATGCTCGGCACAGAGTCTGCTTGAGACTCTTTCTCCCTCTGCCCCTTCCCTCCCCTATTTATTAAAAATAAAATAGGAGGTAAGAAAAAGGAAGAACTACATGATCACCCCTAACAGATGCAGAGAAAGCATTTGACAGAATTCAACACCTATTCAACAATGAGGATACTTCTCAGCAAATTATTATTATTAAGATTTTATTTATTTATTCATGAGAGAGGCAGAGACACTGGCAGAGGGAGAAGCAGGCTCCCTGCAGGAAGCCCGATGTGGGAGTTGATTCCAGGACCTCGGATCCTGACCTGAGCCAAAGGCAGACGCTCAACCACTGAGCCACCCAGGGGTCCCTCTTCTTAGCAAGTTAGGGAGAGAAGTCCCTCAGCCTGATAAAGGGTCTCTAAGAAAATCCTACAACTAACAGAATATTTTATAGGTGAAGGAATGAATGATTCCTCCAGGAGTGTGGAAACAAGGTCTGTTTTCACTACATGTATTCAACGTTATTTATACTGGACTTCTTAGCCACTGCAACAAAACAAGTAAAAAATAAAAAAAATGCATTAGAAACTGGAAAGAAATAAAACCATCTTTGTTAAATAATGAAAAATCTTCTAACACCTTTAAAGTGCACAACTGAATGATTTTAGTATATTCACAGGGTTGTCACCCTCAGAGCACCACACTGTGAGTTTAGAACATTTGCCATCACTCCCAAAAGAAACCCCAAACTCGTTAGCAGCCACTCCCTCCTGAAAAATGTCCTTCCTGGACCATGAAATTTTAAAATAGAATTATAATAACATCAAAGAACACAACATACTGAAGAGTAAATAAAATGAAAGACCTGTATGTTGAAAAGTATAAGTTCTGCAGGAAATAAAAGTAGGCCTAATGAATGGACAACGTAGCCATTTGCTTGGACCAGAAGATTCAACGCATCCACTTTCCCCAAACTGATCGGCAGTTTCAAAGCAATAAAACATTTCCAGGGAACTTTCTGGTAGCAATAAAAATCAATTGATACCCATCCTTCCCTGGCCAAAGGTGCCCCAGTAAATCAATGCGGAAAGAAACATCTTCTGAATAGACCCTCAGGACCTCCCACCACACACAAACATTAATCCAAGATGGAGCACAGGCCTAAACATACAGGCCCGGGGCTCCTGGGTGGCTCAGTCAGGTAAGCCACTAACTCCTGGTTTCGGCTCAGGTCACAACCTCATGGGTCATGACCCTGAGCTCCATGTCGGGCCCTGAGCTCAATGCAGAGTCTGCTTGAGATTCTCTGGGTCTGCACCTCCCCAGCCTGCACATGCCCTCACTCCCTCTCACTCATTAGTCAATAAATAAAATCTTAAAAAAATATATACAGATACACAGGCCCAAACTATAATTCTGCTTAAAGAAAAAAAGGAGGGGGATCCCTGGGTGGCGCAGCAGTTTGGCGCCTGCCTTTGGCCCAGGGTGCGACCTTGGAGACCCGGGATCGAATCCCACGTCGGGCTCCCAGTGCATGGAGCCTGCTTCTCCCTCTGCCTGTGTCTCTGCCTCTCTCTCTCTGTGTGTGACTATCATAAATAAATAAACAAACAAATAAATAATTAATTAAATAAATAAATACTTAAAAAAAAAAAAAGAAAAGAAAAAAAGGAGGATCTTGTACCCTTCAGATAGGCAAGGATTTCTTAGAGAGAACACACAATATGATAACCATTTCCAAAATTTTATAGTTTGGATGTCAACAAAATTATAAAAATCTGCTCGTTAGCAGACACCACTCCGAAAGTGGGGTGGCGAGCCTCAAACCAGGTGAGAACAATCCGAACACAGACTTGCACGTCAAATACACTACAAACTCCCACAAATCAGTAACAAAGAGACAAGGTCGGGAAGAGACTTCAACAGACACTTTATCAGAAACACGACCATACCATGTGAGGCGTCAACGTAATGGGCTTACAGATACAAGCACACGAAAAGGTGCTCAACGTGCTAGTTATTGGGACGTGAGAATTAAAACCACAAAGAGAGGGGATCCTTGGGTGGCTCAGCGGTTTGGCGCCTGCCTTTGCCCCAGGACGTGATCCTGGAATCCCAGGATCGAGTCCCGCGTTGGGCTCCCTGCATGGAGCCTGCTTCTCCCTCTGCCTGTGTCTCTGCCTCTATCATAAATAAATAAATAAATAAATAAATAAATAAATAAATAAATAAATAAATAAATAGATAGATAGATAGATAGATAGATAGATAGATAAATGAATGAATAAATAAATCAGAAAGGAGAAAGGAGAAAGGAGAAAGGAGAAAGGAGAAAGGAGAAAGGAGAAAGGAGAAAGGAGAAAGGAGAAAGGAGAAAGGAGAAAGGAGAGGAGAGGAGAGGAGAGGAGAGGAGAGGAGAGGAGAGGAGAGGAGAGGAGAGGAGAGAAGAGAAGAGGATCCCTGGGTGGCACAGCGGTTTAGTGCCTTTCTTTGGCCCGGGGTGCGATCCTGGAAACCCGGGATTGAATCCCACGTTGGGCTCCCGGTGCATGGAGTCTGCTTCTCCCTCTGCCTGTGTCTCTGCCTCTCTCTCTCTCTCTCTGTGACTATCATAAAGAAAGAAAGAAAGAAAGAAAGAAAGAAAGAAAGAAAGAAAGAAAGAAAGAAAGAAAGAAAGAAAGAAAGAGAGAGAGAGAGAGAGAGAGAGAGAGAGAGAGAGAGAGAGAGAGAAAGAAAGAAAGAAAGAAAGAAAGAAAGAAAGAAAGAAAGAAAGAAAGAAAAGGAAAGAAAGGAAGACAGAAAAGAAAAGAAAAGAAAAAAGAAAACCACAAAGAGAAACCAAGAGACACCACGAAACAGGACAAATCAACGAGACTGACCCTCCAGCACCAGGCCTTGCACCTCTGATGGGATGAGACAGTCCCACCACCCTGACGAGTCCCTGGCACTTTCTCACGCGCAAAACCTATACCCACCCCACGATCCGGCAATTCCACTCCTAAGTATGTCTCTAAGAGAAGTGAAAATGTATGGCCACAAAAAAGGCTTGAACGACCATGTCCGCAGCAGCTCTGTTCATCAGGGCAAAGCTGAGGCAGCCCAGGCACCCAGCTAGAGAATGGATAAATAAATTATGCAATATTCATATCATGAAATATTCCTCGGCAACAGAAGTAAGAAGCTATTAATAATACACCCAGCGATACCAGTCAATGTCAAAAACGGCACGCTGGGTCGGGGGAGCAGGTGGGGGGAGACGATCTCGCAGGCCATGTGGCTCCTCGGTGTCCCAGCCTCCAGGGTCCCTGCCCCCAGCAGGGGACAGATCGGCGGTGACACGGGCCAGAGCACGGGCCTTGGGGCTGGGCTCCATGAAGGGGGCCTGAGGCTGCGTTCTAAGTTGAGGAGCCTGTACACTATCCGTCAAAACTCGGGGAGCTGCACACTTAAGGACTGTTATCAGGACTGTTATCGGGATACAATGAAACACACAGAACATCTTTCAAAAGATACAATGAAACACACACAACATTTTCCACCAAACCGTGGGGGCAGGACCTGCTGGGGATGGAAGGGTCGGTTAGTTTAAAATGGGGGGTTCGTGTGCATAGATTATCCACATAAATCAATTGAGATCGATAAAGAAGGAGGAAAGGACAGATACCTGTTAACTCTCCTTGGGCATTTCTCTGGCTTGATATCCAATTCATAATGATAGATGTCAATTTTTGGAATGTCCATTTCAAAGAAGTTGGCCTGTAACTTGATTGTTCTCCCGGAGGTCCCGAAGTCGGGTCTGGGCGGAGGCTTGAAGGCATATCCTTGGATGGGCGGCGGCGGCGGCGCAGGAGGCGCGAGCACTGCAAGGGCCAAGAGAACTGCGTTACACGGACACGGCGGCTTTCCCAGGGCACGCTTGCTTGTGGGCCTCCCCCGGGGGCCCCCCTTCTCAGCTCTCCCCGGCTGGCTCTCGCTGTCACACGCCGCCCCCCACTGGCTCAGTCCCTCCTCCTCCTTCCTGGGCTCACATGTTTCCACAGAAAACCTGAATCTCACACCCCGACCCCTCTCCGGGTCTGTGTCATCAGAGATCCCCCCCACCGACCTCCAAATGCCAGGCTCAAGGGACCCTCTGTCCCTCGGTGGCACGTGGCACTGCACCATGCCCTCCTTTTTCTAACTGCTCCTTCCTCAGTCCTGTCCTTGCTCCGCCAGCCCCTTCATCTTGGAGGCTCAGACAGGTGAACTTCATCCACAATTAAACTGCTACCCTCCCCCCCGCCCCGGGCACGTCCCCCCAACCCTGTCCGGGAGGCGACGCTCTACCCATCACGACCCTTCCCCCACGATCCTCACAGCCAACTGCACAATGATCCTCATTTTACCAGCTCCCTCTCGAATTCACCCATTCTTATCCATCTCTCTCTACCCCAGCTCGGGCCCCCCTTTCACCCTGCACGGGCAGTTAGGGAGGCCTCCTAACGGGGTCTTGGCTTCCAGGCACCCCCGACCCCGACGGCCACTTGCCACACTCCAGGCCAGAGTGTGATCTCACCCTGTGCAAGTACCTCCGTGGCTGCCCCACCCCCCCCGAACCCGGCTCCAACAGTTGGCCCCGACGTGTGCACAGCAGGCCTCAGCCTTGTCCTCCATCACACCAAGACCTCCTCAATCCCAAGGGCCAGCCTTCACTCGTCGCAGCCCCTTACTCCATTCTCTGGCTGCCTTTAGTCACACTTTCAGGAGCGATCTGCTATACTGTGCTGTAATCCCGTTCGGCTGACTCCCCAGCTGGATCTGAGCAAGCAACTTGAAGATCTGCTGGCACTGGGGTCTGAGAGCACCTGACACAGCAGGGGCCCACAGACATCTGGTCAACCTCTTTCCACTCATACCTGTGGAAGTTGAGGCTCAGACACATTAGGGAAAGCTGCCCAAGTCACTCCAGAAGGGTCCTTTGCAAGGGACCACCGAAGTCAGGGAGGAAGATTTTTGCGACCTCAAGAGTCAGGAACCCGAGCCTTTGGAACACCAACACTCACGCATGCACCTCGCCCGGAGCGCCACTTCCTACAAGCCAGCCCCTACTCAGGGCTGCAGACAGCTGTGCTCAGGTCAACACGAGCACTCCACTATCCATGCAATCTCCCCGCCCCTGGAAACCACAACTCACCCCCCTCTCTGCAACCCACCAATACCACATTTCCACAAAGGAGGTGCCTCAGCACCCAGCCAGTTCTTTACTTAAAATGCACCGTAGTGACTCACTGGTTGTGTATGTGCTATGTACACTGCTGTTCTTTCTTTGCACATGAGAGACTGGGAAGATGGGGCAGTGTGAATTATCAGAAGGCAAGACCGAAGGGGTAGGACTCACACTCGATTAAAGAGGCCAAGGCAGGGGCCTTCCTGCATTCCTATCTAAGCCATTAATTTAATCAAGGAATGTATCCACCCCCCACCCCCACACACACCATAGACAGCCGAAAGAAACTTCATCCCAACTCAAGTTTTTGGTACTTCTATTAGTAAAGTTCAAACTGTGGCTTAGGGGAAAAAAATTAAATATTTTTCCAATAACAGAATACTCTTAATTTTTCCTCATGTCTTTAAAAAAAAAATCCTCCTCATTTAAAAAAAGAAATCCCATGTACTTCAATCCCTACTGACATTTACTGGAAACAAAAGTACACTACTAAAAATAATTGAAGATGTTTTTACTGCATTTCTGACCTAGAAAAACTCAAGAGTCCCCCAGTTAGTTTTTTGTTTTGTTTTCTATGAGAAAATGAACGCACTTTAAAGGTTATTAATCTCACTGAGTTGTACCATCTGGAAGCCTTCAGATCCGTCTCACTGGGCTACTACGACCGTAGATGCTGTATTTACAGCCTCACACCATCCCGTAGGCAAGCACACTCGTGTGCCCCTTATGTGCTGGGTACTGTCCGGGTCCAAGGATCTCGGGCAGCTCATGCACCTCCTCCCAGGACAGCGTCTGAGTGCACGTCATCAAATGGATTAGGCACCTTTGTTTCTCGTAAGCGCAGGTCACTCTCCATCCTTCACGGCCAGGAGTGGACGCCACTGTCCAGCTCGGCTGGCTCCCCCAGGAGCGCCCACTAGCACGCAGTCCCTGCTCTCAGGCAGATGTCTAACCAGCAAGAGAAATTTTGCAAAAATGGAAACCCAGGTGAACCACAGATGTTACAACTGCACCCCAGGAAAGGTCCAGCCACAGAGACACGGGCACCTAGCCCCCCACGGCCCCTTTCAGGAACCAGAGCACTATCCACACGGAAGGGCTTCCTGGTTTTTCTTTCTTTTTTTTTTTTTTAAGATTTTTAAAAATTTATTTATTAGAGACACGGGCGGGGGAGGGGGCAGAGACACAGGCAGAGGGAGAAGCAGGCTCCGTGCAGGGAGCCTGATATGGGACTCGATCCCGGGTCTCCAGGGTCAGGCCCTGGCCAAAGGCAGTGCCAAACCGCTAAGTCACCGGGGCTGCCCAGCTTTCCGGTTTCTTCACCATGCGTCACGGCTGCAGCCAAGATGCTGCCCCTGAAGAGTGAAGCCGTCGTCCAAGGCCCGACAGGAGCAGCGAGCTGGGGTGCCCGTTTCGGAGCCGAGGCTTCCTCCCGCCCGTCAGCAGCCCGCTGTCCCCAGCGAGAAGCACTTGAGTTTACCCTCCTAAAATCTAACCACTGGCACAGATCCGCCCGCGGCCCATTTCTCTGGCTGCGCCTACTGCTCCTGTCTCCATGATGCCTATTGCTTCTAGAAGCCCCGCCGTGGGAAACAAGGAAAACTGTCCACGGTTTGTGTTACTAACCTGTATTAATAAAAGCAATGGGAAAACACAATGATAATACATTCATGAAATATGTGACTTCACAAGACATTTCTTCCTCGCTTCTAGCTTTTAATAATGAAAATACTGACAGCTCGTGGGAAGGCGTGTGGAATACATAATCACGATTAAAGCTCTACCAGTTTTCCAAGCAGAGCCGAGAGTCCCCAGCAGTTTTATGTCCTCGGGAAGGAAACTCTCCTACCACAGAGGATCTCCTCAGGGAGATCCTGGATTCGTCCTTATACTTCGCAGGGAGCTGATCGCAGGTGTAAACGGCCAAGGCAAGCAGGGCTCACGAACCAAGCACCGGAGTAGACCTGGAACAGGTGCACGTGCCCAGGAGCACATGACAAAGGGACAGAATGACATGCAGGGCGACGGCCATTCTCACGGGACCATTAGCTCGTGGCCCTGTCACGTAGATAATGCTCTGAGATGAAAACCAAGCACTGAACAGCATACACACCTTCATCGGGTTAGCACAGATGACTCTGAGAATTAATTCCAGCATCGCCTAGAGAGCAGCTGTCCCCGCCTGCCCTCCGTGCACCTGCACCGAAGGGGTGTGTATGGGGGAGAGCACTGGGGAGGGAGGGGGAGACGGGGAGCACGCCACACCCTGAGCGCCCCGGGGCAGGGAGCTGGCCAGCATGTGCCGCGGAGATGGGGGTCCTTGACTCAGCCTCCCCGGCCACGGGCGCCGTCAACATCTGCTGAAGGAGTGACAGCCCGAGTAACAGCCCAAGAGGAGGATCTGGGAAGGCCTCACCGGAGATAGACGTCACCGAGCTGCTCGGCAGGGACCTGGCCCCAAACCCCGGCCCTGCAGTAAGACCCCGCGTCCCCTCCAGCTGTGGCCACGCCACCAGCCCAGGCCAGGCCAGGCCACCCTCCTACCTTCCAGGTTCTCCCGTCTTCTCCATCCTTCACCGAGACACTCAGCTCCCATCTTCTCATGATAACTATGCCTGAGGTCCAGGCCTATGTCCCCGTGCTGTCCCCGTCCCCGGGCCACTAAGCACATGGTTCTGTTGGGAACATACTTCCCGCTGTGTCTGTGTCGGTCTTCCCCCTGCGCTGGGGCGCAAGGCCCTTGGGACTGGGAAGGCAACCCCCCCTTCCTCATCCATCCAGGAACGTTGGATGGTCAGAGCTGGAAGAGACCTCAGGCGAGGGAGGGGAGTCACCGGCCCAGGCCGCTCCAGCACAGCCCCTCAGCCGGTCCCCCCGACCCCCGACCCCCAATCCCCGGCCCGAGCGAGCCCGGAGGGCAGGAGTCCGGGTGTCTAACACAGCGTTAGCTAACGGAGACCATGAGTGTTTGCGGAACTGCTGCTGATAACTCAGCACATGTGCTTAAAAATTCCATTTTTAGAGCCACATCTCAATCAGTGAAAGGGAAACATAGTGAATGAGTAATCGACTTCCTGTATGAGTAACTGGGTCACAGCAACCGGGAAGTTAGGTGTTTTTTCACAGACGCCATGGAAGGTGAGCCCTCCCTGCCTTCTACGTGAGGCTCCCGGGGGACAGCACTGCTCCTCCTGCCAAATCCACCCCATGGGGCCTGGACTGTCACCGACTTTTCAGAGGAGGGTCCCAGAGCAGGCTGTGAGCCCTGCCCCCACGCACCCTCTCCCAGCAGCCCCTGGCCAGGGTGGGACTCTGGTCCCAGCACCGCCCCCCCCCCCCCCCGCAAGTAAGGGAAGAGCTGGCACACAGGATAAGAAACCGGGGTGACCAGAAGAGGAGAGTGTTGGCCTGCGGAGGTTCTCACACGGGCAGGCGCCCTGGGAGGGGGCGGGAGGTGCTGCACGATGACAAGTGCCAACAGCGATGACAAGTGCCAACAGCAACCCTGCTAACTTTCTCTCGGGCTCTTGCTTATACCCAACTTACTACCTTCGGTGTTGCAAGGGCTACAGACTCGGAGCCCTGCTGTGAAGACAGGCAAGCCAGGAAGAGAAGCTGGGGCCCCTAGTCTCAGGTGGGTCCCTGGGGAGCCATCTGAGCAGTGCTGGGAAGTTCCCGGGCCCCGGGCCATCGAAGTACCCCCAGCAGGTAGGCCTAAGGCCAAGGAGCACCCAGGACGGCGACGGACTCTGCTGTGACACCTCCTGGCACCTGATAGGCACATGGGAACGGCCCCGCAGGCACTTCTGGGCGCGCTGCAGGGGGGCCCGGCCGGTGCCTACAGTGCAGATCCTGCGGTTTCAGCACAAACCAGTCTCAGGCCCCCATGGGAGAGATGCCCTCACCCTACAGAGAAGCCTGTGGTTCAGGCTTAAATCCACAACTTCAACCCATACGATCACCCCTCCTCCCTCCCACCTGGAATCGGGAGGTCACGGAACCGAGGATCCAAAGAGACGTTCTGGCCCATTCACTGTACAGATGAGCCCTGCAGCAGGAGCAGAGCACAGGCTCCCGGGGGAGAGGGCAGGAGGGCACCGAGGAGCGTGGGGCCCAGAACGGCGGGCAACCTCAGGCACAGCAGAGCCCCTCCAGGAGGACAGCAGCTCCCTTCCAGAAGATCTCACTGGCATGTCATCTTGTTAAGGCCATACCAGAAAACTGAGGGCTTGTGGGTAGGGGCCACCGGGGATGGCCCACCCCTCACCTGCCTTCTTCACTGGCCAGAGCACGGAGCACTTTCTAAAGCGCTACCTGGGGGTCGGAGCCCACTGAACGCAGGTGTCTGGCTTCCCTGCCTGTGATGGTGGACACAGACGGGGTGACTGCCTCAAAACACACGCTTATTACAGAAGACACAGAAAAATACAAAGAAAATAAAAGTTGCCCTGTAATGCCACCTGAGATAATCCCCGTTAAAATGTCAGACTTTTACATACACACGACACGCAGCATGTGCATACGTGCTGACATGGAATTATGCAGATTTATCCCTGGCTGCTTCCATTTAACATCATATTATGCAATTCTCCACAATGAATCTTTAATGACCGCATTACTCACTGAGCCATCTCCTGCTGATGCATTTTAGTGGTTTCCAAATTTTCACTTTAAAAATTAAATGCTGTGAAGACCCACGTAGGAACACATCTAGCTACATCCTTGGAGGGGAAGCACGGGGCCAGCCTGAGGGCTCAGTGCACGCTGGACCACCCGCCACAGCACCTGCCACGTGGCTCCCACGCCGCCCACCATCGCTGCCTCCTCGCTGTTGCTCTCCTGCCCACCCTCCACCCGCACACGGAAAACTCAGCCGTCCAGATCCATCCTCACCCCTCGCTGGCTCGGGCTCCAGGCTCCCAGCCTCTAGAACAATTGACTTGCTGACCAATTAATCTCCTAAATCCGACCCCAGGCTGCAGGCAGGGACCCGGGGCCAGGCACAGACCCTGTCCCCAAGGAGCACAGGATCTGAGAGGCAGGTGTGCAGCAACAGGACTGGGGTCCTGAGCCCAGAATCCGGGCCTCAAGATCTACAGGATGGGCGCTTACAGGGCCCCCGGGCTGCTGCCGAACCCTGCCCCGTCTGCCTGCCCGCCCGCCCACCACAGTCCATCATCATCTCTGCCCTCCCAGCTACTTTGCCCAACGAGTCAGAGGCCTCCTGGCCATGTACGCCATCTGGGGACCTGCGTCTCCTGGTGCCCCACACAGCAAACCAGGCCTCAGGTGCCCTGGGCTCCATCAAGCTCCATGCTTTGTTCCCGTCACCTGCCTGGTGTCCGGGTGACCACGATGAGTGCCCCTCAGGACACAGCTCTGTCGGCCTTGGCACCTAGCCAGGAGCCATCCACACGCCCAGTGAAAGGACCTGGGAGGCCAGGCCAACAGGCAGGAGGCACCACCCCCGATTCCTAGCCCCCTGCCCCACCACCTTCCCTAGACCTTTACACCAGCGTTCTGTGATTTTTCTCTTTTTGATGTCCTGGCTTCCTTGAGAAACATATGAGCTCAAAGCCCATCCCTGCCCAGGATGCAGCTGCACACCCCACACGTGGCGGGAGAGTCTAGAGCCCATGGAGCTGCCGCCAGGACTGCATGCACGTCTCCCTGTCCCGCCTGCCCCTCTACCGTGGCCTTCATCTGGGCAGGTGGCCTGGCTTCCTGAGGTCCAAGTCCTGCCACCAAGCATCCCCAGGACCAGTCCTGACCAGGCCGAGTGTCCTGGACCAACGCCCTGCCCACCATGTAAGGACGTGAGACGCCTCGGCTTGGGGAGGGAGGACGTGGGGCACCCTGAGGCAGGAGGTCTCAGCCCAGGACCCACGCAGCCAAGTCGGAAGGTCCGTGAACTTGGACTGACCCCTAAGTGAAATGCAGCGCTCCTTTCCATTATGAACACGGACGACCAGCCACATCAGTATCTATACCTACAAGGCGGGGAAAACACAGCGACTCTCTTGTCACATGGTGGCTGTTAAAAGCGCAAAGTGGGTTTAAAGTCACTGCTACTTTGGGACACCGGGTGGCTCAGTCAGTTGGGTGCCTGCCTTTTGGTTTTAACTCAGGTTGTGATCTCTGGGCCACGGGTTCAAGCCCCGTGTCAGGCTCTGCGCTCCGCTGGGAGTCAGTCTGGGGTTCTCTCCCTCCCCCTCTGCCTCTCACCCAGCTCACAGCCACTCTCCCTTTCTCTCAAATAAACAAATACAAGGTCTTTAACCTGACGGCTGCTTCAAAATCACAATATTTACTAGACCCGCTGCTATTACTAAATGTGATAACGTTTGTTATTCTGCTGACCATGTTTCAACATGACCAGCTTTCCTCGTCATCCTCTGCATTTTGTTCCGTGCCTTGAAAAACATGGTTCGGGAGAGGGATCCATCCATACCCTTCAGCAGACGGGCAGAGGGGCTCATGACCCCAACCGCACGAGAGCCATCTGCTCTCAGGGGACAGTGTGGCCTCGTCTCTAAGCAGACAAGACGGTGTCTCCCTTCCCGATAACGTCACAAAACCTCCCCGGTTTCCGTGGCAGTGTGGCCGGTGGGTGGGCGTGACGGTCCCCGGGCAGGGCGGGCCCGCAGGCCAGGACACGGGGCTGTCTCCAAGGCTGCCGGCCCCACAAGCGCCTGTCCCTGGTGTGATGTGAGCTCATGATTTATCGGCTGCCATGACAACCGCTCCAGGCTCATCACGCAGGCTGCTACCAGACAGGGGCTCCGAGCTGGGAACCCGACATCCTGCTGAGGCCTCACAGCATGGCCCTGGGCTGGAAACGGGAGCCCACCTGTGGCCCAGGACCAAACCTACACTCGGCCTCAGGACCTCACAGGTCTATTCACCCGGGAGTAACTCGGGGGCCAGGGGAGGGGGGGGCAGCCAGGCGAGGCCCCCTGGAACCAGCACAGAAAGCAGGCCGCGCTCTGCACAAGCACAATGGTTCAGAGAAGCTCCTGTCTCTGTTTTCTAAACACTCGAGCACACGGAACTGGATTTTTCAGAAACCTGCGCCACCCGTTCGGCCTGGGCTCTACCGGGCAGTGGCTGGCTCACGGCGGCCCCCCCACCTCCGCTGCCTGCCTGTCGGCCGTGCCACCAGGGCAAACGCAAACGTCTCGGCACCCGCTTACGCCACCAGGCCGAGAGCAACATCCCTGGCCACAGATGACATATGATAAATAGCAGAATTTGGGGCCCGAAGTCACCCTGGAAACCAATGGGAGAGGGGCACTCACCCTTTCCCCTCAAAACCTGCTCTGAGTCACGGACCCTGAGCCTGGCTCCA
The DNA here is from genome assembly GCF_905146905.1 of Nyctereutes procyonoides. Taxonomy (NCBI): domain Eukaryota; kingdom Metazoa; phylum Chordata; class Mammalia; order Carnivora; family Canidae; genus Nyctereutes; species Nyctereutes procyonoides. The sequence continues at coordinate 30,500,370 of NW_026575159.1, forward strand.
GGCGGGTCTGGGGGCTCTAGCAGTGGGAGGGGGAGCATGGGACCTCCTGTCCCCACCCTGCCCCTGCTGCTTCCCCAAGTCTGAGTCCAGTATCTTCAGAAACAAAGACCTGCGTGACTCTTCACCCTGGGTGACTTAAATGTTCCTCAGTGGGCAGCCCGGGTGGCTCAGCGGCTTAGCGCCTGCCTTCAGCCCAGGACCTGATCCTGGAGACCCGGGATCCAGTCCTGTGTCAGGCTCCCTGCATGGAGCCTGCTTCTCCCTCTACCTGTGTCTCTGCCTCTCTCTCTCTCTCTCTCTCTCTCTGTGTCTCTCATGAATAAATAAATATTTTTTAAAATAAATATTAAAAAATAAATTCTTAAAAAAAAAGAAAAAGAAAGAAAAATCTCCATTGTGGAGTCATTAAATAAGCGCAGAGTCCAGCTCTGACATCAGGCAGCTCTGGTCACTGGCAAGCGAACTCGGGGCCAGGCTCTGCAGGCACCTGGCTGCGCTGCTGCCCGTGCCGGCCATGGGGCTGGCACATGCCCCGGGGTGGGAGGGAGCCTGGCCCACCGGCCCCCGGGCCTCAGGGGGGCCAGGACACCAAAGATTGGCCACCAAACACCACGAAGTCAGTGTCAAGCTCCTTCCAGAACCTCGAAGTGAGCTTTAGATTCAATGTCACGTACCCTCTAGTTTGCTTTCAGAACTTGGGTTTCAGCCAGAAGCTATGGGGGCAAGAGAGAGTGACAAATACAGCTCCAGGCTGCGCAGCCCTTCCAGGCCACCATGCAGCCTGGCTGGGCCACCGCTCCTTTCTGCTTTTGGACACCCCCGCGGAAGCAACAGAAGCTGTGGGCTGGGGGGCCTGTCGGGGTCCCCAGCCAGGCAGCGGCTGAGCGGGACCGCCACGCGGGTCCATGCACCGCCGCACCTTGGCTTTCACCACGGGCTGGAAGTGGGCAGGTAGGTTCCGACCGCGCTGGGGCCCGGCCCAGAGCAGGTGCAGGTGCTGGCGGAGTGGGACTGCCCTGCTGCGAGGGGACGTCCGGCGGCCATGGAGCAGATCCACCTGGTGCCCACATGGGCAGCCTCGCTCGCGGCCCCCCGAGCCAACTGGGCCACGTCACACACGCTCACGGCGGCCTTTCCGGTGGAGTGAATGGAGGCATTCTCCAGACAGAGAGCCAAGGACGCACAGGAGCATCTGCTCGTGTCAGCTGGAGACGGAACAGAACTGCACACTGTCCGCGGAACCTGCAATAGACCTGGGCGACCGGCAAGCCAACGGGGACGGGGAGCCAACCAAAACACAACAAGAAACAAAACCCAAACCAAACCTCGCCTGAGTTCCCAGAGAGACGGATTTTTGTCTGGTCAAATAAATGCCAAGACGAGGAGCTTTTGCTGTCATATCCGGTTCAGGCGGCACCGCCGAGTGGGGAAAGTGGGGAAGCGCCCCGCTGGACGTGGCCTGGTCCAGACACCTGGTCGCTGACGGCACCATCCCCCCACCTCCGCGGGCTCAACTCAGCTTGAGCTCCTCAAGTCTGCAAGGATGCAAAGAAAGTAAAATGAGGGACGCCCGGGTGGCTCAGAGGTTGAGCGTCTGCCTTTGGCTCAGGTTGTGATGCTGGGGTCCTGGGATCGAGTCCCGCATCAGGCTCCCTGCGGAGAGCCTGCTTCTCTCTCTGCCTGTGTCTCTGCCTCTCTCTGTGTCTCTCATGAATTAAAAAAAAAAAAAAAGAAAGCAAAATGGGCCATGACGGGGTCCCAGAGGTGGGTCAAGGCTGGCAGGTGTGCAGGAACACCCCTAGGAGGAACCCCATTCTCAGCACTCTAGCCAGGCACCTGCACTCAGCACTCAGGTGGCCCCACTGGGGTGCTTCAGCAAGACAGTAAATGTTAGCCCACAAGCAGTGGGCTCAGAAAACACTCCAAGGCCCACGCAAACCAGCATCGAGGCCCCTTCTCCCACAGGGGGACGTGCCCACACCCCAGGGAGGCACTCACTTCTGCTCTTCACCCCTGGGCAGCTTTGCTCAGCACCTCCCACTCTGAATGAGGAGGCGGAGAGACAGAAGAACCCAGACAAAACCCTGGGCGGGCTCCTGGGACAAGGTGGGGGGGACAGACAGCACTGAGAGGAAAGAAGCCAACCATGGAGTCACAGAGCTGTTCTCTAGAAATGTGTCACCTTCACGCAGACCACAGTTCCTGTAAGGCTTTTCATTTCTTCCTCTCTTGGTAAAAACCCTCTGGGAAATTCCAATCTGTCGCTGCCTGGTTCTTGGCAACACCCAAAGAACTAGCCCTGGGAGGCAATGGGGAGAGGGAGGAGCCAGTCACCCTGCGTGGGGGGAGGGGGCCTGAGGGGGCAAGGTGCCGGGGCCAGGCAGGTGCTCCCGGGGAGGGTGTGGTCCTGGCAGGTGCCCAAGGCGGAAGGTGGGGAGGCGAGGCAAGCCAAGTTGGCAGGGGGACTGCCACTAAGCTGCCTCGCTCAACTTTTGTGGTTGAATGAGTAATACTTCAAAAATATTTTAACCTCATTTGAGTGAGCAATATAGCATGCATAAGAATATATGACACATATGTACAGTTTGGGATCAATTACAAAACAAACAACCAACCAACCTCCTGCCAGTGACTAACAAGATTATTCTCTATCTTCACTGCAAACCTCAAAGAATTTCACCCACGAGGGATTTTTAAATAGGCTTCTGTGAATCTCCATCATTTAAAGCACTTTCTTTGAGGAATGGCCCCCAAAGTCACCCCTGTCATCTGTGAAAATAAAGTTTTCCCATAAAAATTGTTTTAACAAATTTTCCCCCATGTCAAAGATAATCCCCTCTGACCCAACCCCACCTGTCTTTAGTCAACAATATCACAAATACTACGATAGATAAATATGAGGAATTAACTACCTGTAAGATGTAAATCACCTCCCACCGAGAGCTTCCCCAACCGGTTGGTGTGAGCACCCCCCCTCCACTGGTTCCTTCCAGAGGTCCTCAACATAAGCCCTTCACCAGAGCTCCCCAACTACCCTGTAGCGCATCTCCCTCTCACTTCTCCACGGCACTTACCAGGTCTGACTCTCTATTTAGTGGTTCTCTGGAGTATCTGCCTCTCCTACTAGAATGGAAGCATGGCCAGGGCAGGGATTATGTCTGGTTTTTGGGCAACTGTTGAATGAATGGATGAACAGACAGATGACTAAAGGAGTATCTCAGCATCACACTCACTCTCACTAGAAACACCTTCATTTGTGTAACTCCATGCCAAAGTTTTATGGCGCAAAAAAAAATGCGAAGCTTCCGAGTGAAGACTATGAATGACCATCTTCTGTAAGCCGTCTCCACCATTTCAACTAAAGAACCTGAATTTATCAAGCATCTCCTATATACTCTGGGCACACTCCAGACACCTCCTCGTCTATCCTCACGTCCACCCTCCCGGACGGGAGCTGTCTTCACTTCGCCAACTGTAACCCGAGCTCCCTGGAGGGGGACTTGGGGCCAGGCCACCAGACCGCAGAGCCGAGGCTGTTTCCAGCGGACCCTCAACCAACATGGCCCATGGAATCCACCAACCTCCCCTACAGAAGAGTTCCCGTGACATCTCCCATACTTTAGAAACATCTTTTTCTCCAAGAACCTAAATCCTCTTTGTCACCCCAAACATACAAGAATCTAACCTACTGCTTTCCTGTTCCCATCTTTCTTAAGCAAAAAGTTCAAAATTTCATGCTCTGTGACAGTAACGAATCCATCCTGGTTACCAACGACACCTCTCGACACCAACAGAGAGTGTGTAATTACCCTTTCTAGTGTGTGTATGAGCTCAAGCTCTCCCATCATACTTCAGGAAGTAATGGGACCACTGGTGCACCACGCACGCTGAAACCTCCACGTGCACCTTCTCTTCACTCCCCACCCTGGGTCAGGTACCAGTGACCCCCAGTTTACAGATGGGATGCTGGGAAGGCTATGTGACAGGCACAGCTGGGCTCCATGCAGGTCTCGTTGCCACCAGAGCACAGGAGCTCTGCCACCAGGCCAAGCTGCCTCAAGTCCTTTTGAGATAGTGGGCATTTTAAACCAAATGAACTTTTAAAAAGAGGTGGTGACCTAACTGCACGATACTGCAGGTCTCCCAAATTCATTCAGTTAGCTCTCAGTGCACAACAGCAGCTGCCACTCAACAGAGGTCTGACAGCGTAGTGTGCCCGCCCCGTGCCAAGCATTTCATCTACACCAACTCTGTGATTCCACTTGTGCAGCGTTAACTGAGCACCTACTGCGTCCCCATCCTCAGAGGAGGGCAGACAGAGAATCACAAGGGAGCAGCCGTGAGGACAGTCTGGGGTGCGCTATGGTGACATTTCAATCGTGGGATTGGAGAGAAGGGACAGTAGGAACAACTCTGAATATCTGAGCAAAAAATTCAGGTGAGCTCCCTCACATCTTATGACAAAACTAATTCCAAATGGATACAAATTGTAATAGCTAACATTTCTAAATGAAACAAAGACATCCAAGGAAATACTTTTTAAAGATTTTATTTATTTATTTGAAAAAGAGAGAGAGAGAGAGGGCACGAGCCAGGGGAGGAGCAGAGGGAGCGGGAGCAGCAGACTCCCTGCTAAGCAGGGAACCCGATGTGGGACTCAATCCCAGAACCCTGATCATGACCTGAGCCAAAGGCAGATGCTTAACTGACTGAGCCACCCAGGTGCCCCAAGGAAATACTTTAAAATTTAATAATCTATTATAATTTGGGAGGCTGAATGCTTTCTTTCTCAGAGCCAAAATGCAAGGGTCACAAAAGAGGAGTCTGACTACATAAGATTTTTAAAGCTTCTCTAATTGCCCAACAAATTCAGAAAAACTTATATAACAATAAATTCACAAACCTGAAATATAAACCTGGACATACTGAATTTATATAAATTAATAAGGATTTAAAACTCCAACAGGAAAATGAGCATCAAACATGCCTGGGAGTATGTGTAGGAAATACCAGTTGCCAACAAACAGAAAACATATCCAGCCCTCAGTTGGAAAAATGTGAATTACAATTGTAAATAATTTTTTTTTGCCTGACATTTACAAGAGCTTGGAAAAAATGATCACTCTCATTTAAGCTCGATGGTCTTGAAGGTATTATTTCAGAGAAATCTTTTTTTTTTAATTTATTTATTTTATGATAGTCACAGAGAGAGAGAGAGAGGCAGAGACACAGGCAGAGGGAGAAGCAGGCTCCATGCACCGGGAGCCCGATATGGGATTCGATCCCGGGTCTCCAGGACCGCGCCCCGAGCCAAAGGCAAGCGCCAAATCGCTGCGCCACCCAGGGATCCCCTCAGAGAAATCTTTTAAAATCACGTGCCCTAAAAATAAATAAATGAATGAATGAAATAAAATAAAATCACGTGCCCTTTGATGGAGTAACTCAATATGCAGGCATTCAACCTAAAACACCCAGACAGCTATACACAGAGCATTCATCCTCTGAAACAAAAGACAGAGGATGGTCTGAACATTCACTAGTGGAGAGTCTGCTGCACTGAGTCACGGACACCGCGTGGCTGCAGCCATCACGCAGGAAGACGTCCTATCTGGTTAAGAGGGAGGAAGCGCCAAAATGGTGTCTGATGACAGCCTATTTGTCCCATATTTACACACACACACACATTCCATGTAGCAACGGGAAACTTACGGAAGCCTCATAAAAGAAAATATCAACAGTGATTATTTCCAAGTGGTCACATTACAATTGATCTTTCTGCCCTTCTTCATGGCTCTATTTTTTTTAAACTGGCCACATTACACTTATTATTAGAAAAATAATAATAGAGCTATTCTTTAAAAACCGACAAAAGCAACCATGAACAAAAATCTGGGAGGAGGACACATGCGTGTTTACTATTCTTTTTCTCTTTTCGATGTTTTTCGAAGTTTATAAAAACTGAGATGTAAGCACAGTCAGTACCCCCCGTAGCAGACAACCAGAGAGATTTAAAAACTTGCCCAATTCAAGACTCGAGGCAGGTCTGTTACGATTCCCATGTGTATTTTAAGCCCCTGGTCCACAGCCCCACAGATGCAAGTAGGTGAAGTGGCCGGTGCCCGGCTTGGAGGATACGCTCCATCACCTGTAGAACGGGCAGCCACAATCCCACCTGCCAGTGCCGGCAAGTACAGCAGCCACCGGGCCCTGTCCTGGGAAACCCCTTGGTGCCTGCTAGTCCCTGGGACTTGCCCAAGGGCACCCCACCAGGAAGCATATAAACTCAGACATCCTTACCTCGAAACTCATCATGCTCTTCTGCATTGCTGCCAGCAAGCAGGTAAACCTTGTATTTAAAGTACAAGATTAAAGCCATAATTTGGGTTTTATATCCCAGATAAAGGGAACCCATACTTAAAGTGCATAAAAGAAAAAAAAAAACTTAGAAGACCTATTTCCACCTGTTTATAAACGTGCCCCATGGCACTACCTCAGCAGGGAACCCCACTACTTTGCACAGCTGTCTGACTCAAAATGGGGGATCCCCTCTCCCCCTCCCTTCGTGTTACATGGTTCAATTAGTTTCTGAGGTGGCCAGAAACCACCTCATTTACCTACACCCTTGCCAGGACACACGAGCTGGGGGGCTCGATGTCGCATGCACACTGCCATTCCCAGCGCTGCCGCTCAACTCCTGGGGGGCAGGGGCACCTGCACAGGCCACCCCACAATCCCGCCAGAGCCGTGACCACCCAAAGGCAGGTTGCCACCAACGTTTTATTTTTTTAATGGAAAAGAATGCATGACGTTGAAAGCACATCTCACCTAAGGGCAAGCATACTCCTGACACACGTGCACACACAGCCACAAACCTGCTGTGCTGCAGGAGCCTCTCACTGCGAGCAGCCGTCTAGCGGGCCTGGCTGCCTCGGCTTTTTCTCCCTGCTCTTCCGGCACAGAAGGCGCGGCCACCAAGCAGTGTCCTGAGCCAGGGCTCCTTGCACAGGAGCTCACTCCTGACCCAAAGCCTTAACTTGGGTAATGGAGCAAGAGGAACTAGCATCCAGGTACCTCCAGCTAATGCAAATCCACCGAAATCTGATCAATCAGCATTCACTTGGGAGGTCTGACGAATCTTAAGAGAACAGGAATCAGGAAGGAAAACCCCCCACCAAGCTGGTTATTCTACGTGGTCCAACACAGAAGGAAAAGGAGGAGGAGGAATGAGACCAGACAGCACGAGGGGCCCTACAACCCAGGCCAGAAAGGGACACGACCCTTCTGGAGGCCGAGTCAGGGATTTGTCAGACACCGTGAAGCCATCACACCCGAACGAAGTCTCATAGACCAAGGCAGCGGACTCAGCAGGATCTGCTGGTTTAGGTTCAGTTACTCGAGGTGTGACATCATAGAGCAGCTCCTCCTAACCCACGGCCAAACCCAGAAGAGCCTAAACCCAGCCTAAATCCTGACCTGCCAGGACTTTACATTTCTTCCTGCTTAGCCCCCATCACTTCCGTAGAACTGCACCCAAGACAAAGCCCTGCCCTTCCCCATCCCCTGCCGGGCCAGCTGCCCCAGGGGAGCCCCTCCACGTCCCTATTCCAGGCAGCCCGCTCCGCAGCACGACCCCTGGTGACCCTGTGACTCTCTGCACATGGGCCACACTGCGCGCTGCAGCACGCCCCCAACCCAGCCTCCACCCACCCAGTCCCAGAGCTGCAGCTGACGTCCTCACTCCCGGAAACCCTGCGGTACCCAGAGCCATCCGGAGACTTGTCACCTCCCAGCAGGACAGTCTTTCCGATGTGGCCGCACACGAGACCCAGCTCACCGCATCTCTCTGGCCCTACGCTCTCGGTCAGTCTGTTCAACCAGAGCAACACAAGCGCGACAGGCCACATTCTCCGATGCACGCCCTGCGCTGTGACGCCTCTGTCCCACGTGGACGCTGCCAGTGCCAGAGTCCCCTCTACTGTGGAGGTCAGAGGTTCGCGGCCCAGCCGTGTGGTCGGCTGCATCCACTGTGCAAACCTCTAGCGACGGGGTCCTCCGCTCACGGGCCGAACGATCACGCTGCGTGCAAGGTCCTGGGAGGCCTCTCGCTGAGAGGGTTGGCACGTGCCTCACAGCGGCCTGGCCAGATGTGCCTTACATCGTCTGAAAACCAAGATCCTCTCACGGTTTAGAAAATGAAAGCAAACAAAGCAGACAAACCTGGCAACTTCTGAAGGAACTTCCTGGACCCAATAAAGGTTATCTAACAGAAGCCTCCTGAGAAACAGCCCTCCCACCGAAGGAGGATTAGAAGGATTTCTTTTGAGGTCAGAAGAGCACAATAAGGCTTGAAATCACCACTTCCACAGACTTGAGCAAGTGCGGTAGCAAAAGAAAAACAAATGACATACCTTGAAGAAATAAAACCATGAAACTGTCGCAGATGGATGACACGATGTGTATAAAATTAAGATGGGATCCACAGACCACTGTTCGAACTAAAAAGAATTCAAGAAGCTTGCTGAAAACAAGACTGAAAACCCACCGCATTCCTACACCTGAGCAGCTACTAACTAGGAACGGTTCTTTCACGAAGATGCTGTTTACAAACAGCAGCAACCCCAGGTACAAAGGAGGGATGAGGACAGAATCTGGCTGAAAGATGCTTCTATTAATTAGTCTTGTGCTCAGTGATCGCCTCCACCATCTGGCCTGGTGTTAACATACGTTCTCTACTCAGACCCCTGCCACAGGCTGGGAAGTCAGCATCACAGGCAGGGCTTAAAGATCCAAGAAAAGTTCACTTGTTCATAGAAAAAAGAAGTCGGAGGGGCCCAAGTGGTTCAGCAGGTTAAGTGTCCAGCTCTTGATTTTGGCTCAGGTCGTGGTCTCAGGGTCGTGGGATCCAGCCCTGCGTGGGGCTCTGCATGGGTGTGGATCCTGCTTGAGATTCTCTCTCTTTCTCCTTCTCTTTAAATAATAAATAAGTAAGTAAGTAAGTAAGTAAGTAAATAAATAAATAAATAAAACAAAAGAAGCCAGATTCTGGATGTTTATTTCCTACCAGAAATCCATCAGAAGATGTGTAACTCTATTAATGATCTCGCCGAGCCAGAGAAGACTACTCCCCAGCAACACGTCCCAATTACTGTAATCTAAGTCCCAGGTGCCAAGGCACATGGCACCTGACCTTTTCTGCAATGTTGGCAACGCTCCTGGCAAGCTAGGGACAGTCGGCATCTTGCAGAAGAGATGCAGGTGGACGCAGGTGAAGCGACTCGCCCGAGGTCACACAGACCAGTGGTGGCAGAGCTGGGACCTGGACTCAGGCAGCGACTCTGATTCCAAAGTCCGGACTCTCCCCAGGAGGCCACAATGCCTCCTGTGGCGGCCTGCTGGATCAGGGTGGCCTGGAAGGGCTGGGAAGGGTAAGGAGCCCCCGTGCTGTACCGCGGTGCTCGTACAGGTTCAGGCCTTCCCGGGCACCATCAGTAAGGAGCACCAGGTGTCCCATGGCCACCCTGAGCCAACGGCCAGTAGCCAGGCTCTGCTATGGAACCTGACGTAGGTCCTGGTGTTTGGGAAGGACAACGCAGCTGCGGTTTGAAAGCTGCCCAAATCCCTTGACGCTGAGAGCCGGGGTCCATGTCGCCTCCCCTTGAGCCTGGGCGGGCCCGATGGCTTCACCAGCAGGGCAGACGGAAATGATGTCAGGGATGTAGTGAGGCTGGGTCAGGAGAGGCCATGCAGCTTCCACCCCGCTCGCTGGGAACATCTGCTTTCCAGATACTTCCTCCTGACACGTTTCCTCGAAGAACTCGGCTCAAACCACACAGGGAGGTGGCCAAGCGTCCCCACTGAAACTGGCCCGGGTGCCAGACATGTGGGTGGAGAGGCCTCCAGACGGCCCCCGCCCTGAGCCACTCCGTTCCCTCCCGGCTGAGGCTTAAGGAGCAGAGATGTACCGTCGTCCCCTCTGTGCCTCCGTGAGCACGAGAGCTGCTGCTTCCCGCCGCTCAGTCGGAAGGCTTTTCCCAGAGCAACAGTAATTAGAACAAACACCGTTTCTGGGGTGTCCCGTCAACCAGATCTTTCTGGTCAAAGTTCTGTTCCCTACAAGGGCCCCTCCATCAGCACAGGCTGCACAGGTGGCCACGTGCCACCCAGTCCTGGGACAATAGCAGCCACATGGTCACATCTGAAAGACGCACGCTGTTGAGGAAGCATCCCCTGCCCACCCATGGTGTGCCCTCTCGAGGACACTCACATCGGGCCTGGAAACGCGGGGCCTCGGGCTGCCAGCAGCACACAGCCCGACACACAGCAGGGGCATCCTACTGCCAAGCACCTGAAGAACCGGGCTTTCCGGGGCACTGCAGGGCTCGCAGGAAGGGACACCTCTAAGGGCAGTGAGGAAACACCGAGAAGCTGGTGGGCTGAGCACCAAAGGGCTCCCCAGGGATCCAGGGCTGACGCGGGGCTGGTCTGAACCTGGGCCCCGTTTGTGACATAAACACCATGCCGCTGACCGATGCCCGGCTCCCCCAGCCCCCAGGATCCAGGCCAAACTGGCACCTCCCTAGGGCACCCTCCCCTCAGCTTCAGCCCCACTGGCTTTGCAGAAGGTATGGGTGTCAGGAGAGCTGCCCAGACCCCCACCCCCGTGGGCGCCTGTCCTTGGGAGGAGCTACCACCAGCCTGCAGATGGGAGCCTGAAGGCGGGACCCTGCTCCAGCAATCCCTCCTCTGCTCCAGCAATCCCTCCTCTCCGTCCTAACCGGCCCTTCCCAGCCGGGCGCTCCCCAGCAGCATCCAAGCACGCTGCCCTGACTCCCACTTTAACCAGAACGAGACAAAGGCCTAGAAAAGAGGTTGTAAGATGCACGAAAAAAATGCAGATGAGCTATAAAGCAACCCTGATTAGACTGAGCAGACTCCACGGCGAGGCATGCCCCAAAAGCAGGAACATACTACTGCCTGAGCACTAACTGACCCTCAGCCTGCGAGTGGGTCCTCGGACACTGGCGAGAACCAGCGCCGAGATGCTCACAGGTAGGAAGTGAGCCCCAACGGATTCCAGGAACCCACCGACCCTTGGATCCCACTCTGCCCCCACCGTCGAGCCACCGGCCGTGTTGGCTCACCTCCAGATCCTGCCCCAGCTCTTCACCCAGGCTGCTGCCCCCATGCACACTCGGAGCTGCCCCTGCGAGGCCACCCCAGCACGCAGCCAGACCTCCGCCCACCTGTGCCGTGGCAGCACCCACAGCAGGTGGGCCGCTCGCTCGTCCTCTGTCCGGTGTGGGCTGCCTCTCGCTGCTGCTCCTGTCTGTGGGCTGCTTCCTCCCGCCTTCTTGCATCTCGGCTCTGGACTCTGTCTGCAACCCGCCCCCCCACCCCCCCACCATCCACAGCAGGCCCCTGGGGAGCTCACCTGTCCACCTGGCTCCCAGCACTCTCCACACGCTGACCATGCTGGACGCCTCTCCTGCCCCCAGGAAGCTCCTGCTGCCCCCCAGCTGCTTACTGACTGAGCCACCCAGGGACCCCAGTCTCTGCCTTTTTAAATAAAGTAAAAGGTTAAAAACCAGTATCATGAAGGGAAAACTTCAGCTTCTGTTTACATCTTTTCGTGTGTGGATTCCTGTCACACATCAAAACACTCGCAGCCTGGGTACCTGCAGGGTCACGTCTGCAATGCTGCCACCAAAAAGGGAAATAAAAATATTTTCTCTCCTCAGCAATGTATTTAGCAATCAAGCGTTTCATCTCAGACTTTAGTGTAAGAATACTCCCATGTTTATTTTCCATCACAATCCCTATGTTTTGTGAAAAGTAGCATTATTTTAATGTCAATAAAACAAAGCACCATTGAGTAGTAAATATCGTAGTGCTGTTACCAAAAAACCCCCAAACAAATCCCCAAAATGTTCCTTATCCCAGGAAAAGCATCTGAAAAGACTAAGTAACATAAGCCTTAGCTTTGTTTTGAGTAAAATTTCCCCGCATGCTTCAGCAAGGCTCCCGCGGCAGATACTGTGGCTCAATCCAATTCGAGGGAGCACTAATTCAACGGTAATCCCCTCACTTGGAATGAGTACAACTCCCTGAGGGGATACTTAAAAGCAAATTTGCCAAATGACAGACATCAGAAAATTCTCTCAATTTGTACAGCCAGATATTTGAAATGTCACTTCTAAATACTGGCATCCTGCAGAGGTACAATTTTTTTTTGAGTCAGAATAATTAATTAGGAGTAAATTTGTTGAAAATCCAGCAGATAAAAATCCCCAGGACTGTTGGGCCTCTTTAATCAGTTCCTCCATAAGAGAGACAAGCCCACAATTTAACATAAATAGAAATGTACTCAGTGTTCTTCAAAAGACTGAGAAGAAATTAGAGACGCTCACACATATCTTAGACTATGGACTGTGCCAGACGCAGGGCACTGCTATCTCTAAGTGACACAATTATGGCATTTTTTCATCCACGTTGGGCTCCAGCCTCTAGCTGGATCTCGATTCATCTGATACCTGCAGGGCACGGGGTGGGGGCCGCTTTCCCCAGCACCCTCTGCAGCGTGAAGACTAGAGACGAGGTCGCCCGTGTCCCGGCAGACCCCATTTAGCAGAATGGGATCTTACGGGATCCCATGGTCATTTTGGTTGGTCAGGAGCCAACCCGAGAGGCCACCGCAAAATGAAGTACGTGGATGCCTTCAAGCTCAAAGCTGAGTTTGGACACACGGATTCAGGAACACGCATAAAATGACTCGGCCAGTTTTTTTGGAAATCATACTAGACTTCACGTAACACAAAAGGGACCATCTTAACCATTTCACAGTGTACGAGTCAGTGGCTGCAGTACCTTCAGGACCTTGTGCCGCCGTCACCGCTGTCTGGTTCCGGGACATGTTCAGCACCCTGAGAGGACACCACGCACCCCGTAAGCAGTCACTTCCCATTCCCTGCTGTCCTCAGCCCCTGGCAGCCACCGATCTGCTTTCCCGTCTCTAGGGATTTACTCTCTCTGGGCATCGCACACATGTGGACTCACGTACGTGGCTTCTTTCACCGAATCCCATGTTCTTGAGGTTCATCTACGCTGTACTTTTGACAGGCTCCCCATGAGGAGTTCGCTACTGGAACCAGCTCATGAGGTGACCTCCTGCCCCCTGACCCCCGCAGGTGTGTGGCTTGCCCTGGCTGGAGCCAACAGGGGTGGAGTGTCTGTACCTGTCCGGGGCTTTCAGAAGAACTGGGTGTCTGGGCTCGCTCTTCCAGGATTTCTGGGGGGAAGGGGGGGTAGCTAGGGGGGAGCAGCGCTGAGAGCGCTCAGCCCTCCAGACCCACGAGACCCCCAGCCTCGCCCGCCACGGCTGCCCAGACACACACACCCAGCGGGCCCAGAGCACAGGATGTCAGAAGCTACGGTTCTGGGGGCACCGGAGTGAATGACCCAGTGAGAGACACACGTCCCTAAAACCACCTGGGTGACCACCGCGTGCTCTGCCCTGTGGGAAGTGAGGGGCAGACGCAGCCTCCCGGGGCAGCAGCTCCTCGCGGGGAGTCCTCAAGCGAACCCGACAACCGCCTGAGCCAGCGTGGTCGGGCGTGCTGGAAGCAGCGGCTGCCGGGTGTGCAAACCCTGATGCCAACACGCCGGCACTCAACAGGCAATCCTGCGGCACCTGGAAACCAGAGCACTGCCCGCCTACCTGATACTACGGAGCAGCACCCCTCAGGGGTCCCGTACGTGATTCCACGTCTAAGGGGACCTCACTTGCCAGAGACACACACTGAAGTACCTGTGCAGAGACGAACGTGCGGGATTTCCTTCAGATCGTTGGAGTAAGGAAAGGACACTGGCCACGTGTCAATATGTCTTGGGGCCGAGAGATGAATGCTGTGGGGACCGTCAGGCTTTCCGCTCATACCCGCCAGGAAGTGAGACGTACCCGTGGGGGCTGGAAGGCCTAATGGCACAGGAGGGGATGCTCACGGTGGGTGGGAGCAGCTGGACAAGAAGTGTGACCCGGCTCTCAAGGGGGCTCAGGGCGCTGGGGCCGTCCCCGGGGTTCGGGCCGCTTGGACTGTGTGGCCAGCTCTGCCCCCTGCCTGGTGCGAGGAGCCAGGCCCCGGCCCCCCACCGGCCACCTCCCGCCCCACACTGCAGCCTCGAGCAGGAACACGAGTGGTGACCCTTGCAGCCGAGGAAGCTGAATGAAAGGGACCTTGCAAGAAAGGGGGGAAGGAGGAGCCTGCTGAGGCCCGAGAGCACAGCGAGGAGGGGACACCTCGCGGCTCCTGTTCAGGACAGCTGGCAGGCCCGCTGGGGACATCAGGGGAAGGACAGGCCAACCCACTCCTACGAGGTGAAGCAGTGTCAAAAATAACTGTTTGCCCCACTCTGCTATTAATATTCCCTGCCTCTGAGTCTGCAAATATACTAAATACGGCCAATACTACAAGTGATGCAGAACGTCCTTTTTTTATGATTATAAATTGTTATGCTCACAGTAAGAAATTTACAACTTGGGCAGGCTTACTAAAAATACGGTGGGATTTTCCCGTAATCACACACGGAGAACAAACCCCAATGCACGGTGTCCTTCCAAACATCAACTACGTTCTGACGTGGCTAAAGGAAGCCGACAGATTCCGGCTCTGAACAAGGGCTCGGTGCGATGCCCAGCAGGCCGCTTCCAACGCCGGGGGCTCACAGACACCTGCAGCTCCCACCCGCTGCTCTCTCCTCCCACAGAGCAAACACCCAACAACTGCAACACCGTCCAAAGGCTCTCAGCACAGCATGGAAATAATAGGAAAACTGCCCTGTGTATCCCCTGATAAGACTGTCACACGCATTTACAATTCTGGCAAAACTTGAAGGCACGGAAAATAAGCATTTTATAATTAAAAAATATAGGAGTTGGAAACAACCCCAAATGTCTTGTTAAACGAATGCATAAAACAGAATGTGGTATATCCACGCCACCGTGGAATATTCTTCAGCCTTGAAAAGGAATAAAGTACTGATAACGTGGTACAACACAGAGGAACCCTGGAGATACTCTCAGGTGCCACGAGAGGTACAGAAGTCCACATGCTACAGGAGTCTATGATTCCACTTGCACAAAATGTCCTGAACGGGCAACTGAGACAGCAGATGAGCAGTGGCCAGCGCTGGGGGAGCAGAGAGGAGACAGCGGCAGACAATGGGTCCAGGGTTTCTGTCTGGGGTCGAGGCACGGGGTGGTGCTCACAAACGCCACGAATGTACTTAAGGCCCCCGGATGGCATGCCGTAACATGTGGATTTTATGTTCCGAGTACGTCCTGCACCCACAGCTAGGATTGAGACACCGCGTGTTCCTGGCCCCGAGTGCCAGCTTGCCCGTGGGCAGGAGCCGTGCCCTCGTCTGCAGGCTGCAGGGGGACGCCTGCCCGACTAGTTCTCCTTCCGATCCTTAACCACAACACATAAAAATACAGTGGTAATTTGGGCCTTTGTGAGCTAGATCTTGAAAAAATAAAGCTGTTGTTTTCTGAGTGATAGTGTTACACGAGACGGGGCTGAGCACCCGAACGCGGAGCACAGCCTGTTCCTTCCCCCCACAAACACGCCTCCTTCGTGCCACGGGGCACACGCTTGCAGGGTCAGACACAGTCTGCACCCCCGGCCCAGCAGCCTGTGAGCTTCCTCCCAGTCACCGTGGGTCACAGCAGGCGTCCTTGCCCAGGCTGCTCGTGCGCGGCCACAGGTCTCCGGGAAAACCACAGGGTCTAGTGCTCGGCCAGCAGAGCGTCCATGGTTCAGGGCCACCGGCCGACCATCCCTGAAACACCCGGCATCTCCAGGGCCGCCCAATGGAAGCAGCAAGGGAGGGCCTCCTGCACACGGACTCCTTCCCAGTGGCTCCCAGGAGCGACACCAGGGTCCCCCGCTGGGTCACAGAGCACAGTGTTCTGAGTGACCAAAGGGTCGCACGGGCAGTCAGTGGCCTCAGGGGGAGTCCTCCCATGCAGGACTAGCACAGCTGCACAGAGGAGGCGACCGCAAGCCTCCATCCATCCATCTGTCCATCCACAGCATCCAGCGCTCCTCCTTCCCACTGGTGTCTCTCGCCGCACCGTGACTTCTCGACGCCCACAGGGTAGGACCCGCTAACGTCGCCCCTGGGGCCCCAGCCGCCGCTGGTTGGCTCCAGGGAAGTGGCCCGTGGGCTGCGGCAGTGCCGGGGTCGGGGAGGCGGGGTCAGGCTCATGTGGGGGAATGAGACAGCTCCTGACTGGACAGTCTTCCTCAGCTACGTGGCAAGGCTTCGTGAGAAACCCCAGTCTGAGCAGATCCTGGAAGGAAGCAACTTCCATCGGCAGGAAACGACCAGACCCACGACCAGGGTCCCACGAGATAGCAGAGACACAAGCACCAAGGGCACGAGGGCAGAAGAGGGGGAGGCCGGCCTGGGCCTGGTGAGGTCATCCTGGGTCGTGACGCCGGCCTTCCAGTGTGTTCTATAAATAGTGGCAACCTCTGCAACTGGCCAAGTAGGCAGCGTGAGCACCGCCGGGCACAGTGGCCCCCTGCCCACGGCCTCTGCCCCCACCCAGGCACAGGGTGTTGCTCCCGCTGGCTCTGCCGCCTGACACTGCCTCCCTAACCCCCTACCTGTAGACTCCTGGCCCCAGAGCACATACAGATCTGCCCACTAGTTCTTTGCCCCCCGCCCAGGTCATAAGCTCCCCGAGAGCAAGACCCCCTGCCTGGTCTGCTCCCCCTCAGCACCCAGTCCAGGGCTCAGCACACGGCAGGTGCTCCCTACGCTGCTGCGGAGACCGCGGGTCGGGAGCTCGGGGCCCCGTGAGGTCGTGGGCGCGCTCTCGTCCAACAGTCTCCTCACGCTCGGAGGTGAAGGCGTGCTGGCTAAGAATCAATTAGAGCACTTTCCTCTATGTGGGACACACCATTCACTCATCCTTTTCTAGAGCAGGTCAGAAGCCACTAGCAAAAGCAACGCACTCCGTCCTAAGCTGCAGCCGCGGCGACCAAGCTGTACCTGAGCACACGCAGCGACAATCCCGAGTGGGCTCCGGGCCGTTCCTCAGGAGGAGACGCTTTGTGTCTACACAGTGGCGACAAGGAACCCGTGGGGCAGGTAGCAGGGACGGGGGGGTGGGCTTTCCCATTCCCAAGAAAGTGCTTTCAACTCATTGTGGATACGAGCCAGGAAAGGAAGGCTTTTCTGGACTGGGAGCCCCACTCAGAGGAACCCCCAACTCAGCGTGTGCTTAGCTACGAGACCCATCTGCATCAGCTAGTAGAGACGGGGGGTCTCTTAACAGAACGATTTTGCAAACATTTCCACAAAGAACACAAACAGAATTCAGCAAACTAAAGACGCCACTCAGTGAAGTTGCCTTTTTTTTAAGATTTTATTTAACACAGAGAGAGCGAGAGCGCGCACGCGCACACACAAGTGGGGGAGGGGGGCTGCAGACGGAGAGGGAGAAGCAGGCTCCCCGCTCAGCAGGGAGCCCGAGGTGGGGCTCGACCCCAGGACTCCCCAGGACCCCCGGATCATGACCCGAGCCCAAGGCAGACGCTTAGCTGACGAGCCTCC
This sequence comes from Nyctereutes procyonoides, assembly GCF_905146905.1. Taxonomy (NCBI): domain Eukaryota; kingdom Metazoa; phylum Chordata; class Mammalia; order Carnivora; family Canidae; genus Nyctereutes; species Nyctereutes procyonoides. The sequence continues at coordinate 30,517,989 of NW_026575159.1, forward strand.
CAGGCACCCCTAAGCTGCCTCTTTTCTAAAAGAAGTCTGTGAGACCTGAGGGGGGCCCAGATCCTTCACCAACACCCCAGGCCATGGACCCCATTTCCTTCCGCATCAGACACGGGGAGCAGCCCTCCTGGAGACCTGGAAGACACGCACAGCCCCCGAGCCCCACACACTGGAACCCATATTCCGGATCTGACTCCCTCCTTGGGTGCTTTTATTAAAACATGCTTGTAAGGCAGGATGCGACTTAAAGTGGTCTCTCTCGGTCTCTCTCTCTCTCTCTCTCAGCCTCTGCCATCAGATATGCAGATCACAGGGTGAGGGAGACTAGAATTAAGGGTTCTCCTAACTCAGCAATTCTTTTTTTTTAAATATGTCTTCTATGTTTTATTTTTTTATTATTTATTTATGATAGAGAGAGAGAGAGAGAGAGGCAGGCTCCATGCACCGGGAGCCCGACGTGGGATTCGATCCCGGGTCTCCAGGATCGCGCCCTGGGCCAAAGGCAGGCAACAAACCGCTGCGCCACCCAGGGATCCCCATAACTGAGCAATTCTCAAAGAGCGGCCCCAGGAATTCCTGGGGGGGCCCCAGGAGCCTCTCGGGGGTTTTCCCAAGGTCGGAAGTATTTTTATCATAACGCACCACACTTCTTGTACACGGCTGGTTGGGCAGCAGGGACGTGCAGGTGCGGGCACCCACCGGGCAGCGGCTCACAGCAGCACACACCGCCGCCGTGAAGGGGGGAGTCGCTCTACCTGGAAATGCTCTTCAAGAAGCACTAAGCAGCATTCACTTTCTGTCACACGGACTCGTCAGCCTTCCCCAGTCTGTGTGGGGAAACAGGAAGTGTGCGTGTCCCTGGCCAGGCGGCTGCCGCACAGTCTGCAGGGAGCACCGCAGGGGAGCACTGTTGTGAGGACACGCGGCGAGCTGAGCTTCTGGGCCCGGGAAGGCTGGGCTCGGGGGCCGGACGGATTTCTCAACACTGAACCAGGCGGGCCTGGCGCTCCCAGAAAACAGCCACCAGGATCTGCTGCCATGACGCAATTCGAGCTTTAATGTGAAAATTCACCATCATGAGCTTTAAGCTTCCAGATCCAGAAAGACTTTGGATAAGATGCATGGTGACATCCATGCACAGAAGGGTGTCTGTGGGCGAGGACACGTGCCACTGCTCGGAGAACCCGCACAACCCGCAAAAGCAGTGCTGCCCAATTGACGCCGCATGACCTCACGAGTCACACCCAGCCAAGCATCCATTCACACTGCATCCCGTGTGGTTTCGGATCCACATTGTGGTAGCCAACGACGAATAGCCACAATTATCTGAAAAGGCTACTGAACTACTCCTCCCTCTCGGCCACATCATCTGTGTGAGACCAGAGCCTCTTATACTTCAACAAAAACAACATATCCGGTCGACTCCACGCGGAAGCTGGGTGCTGCTTGTCACTCGGCCAAGCTTTAAGGAGATCTACAAAAAGTGTAAAACAGTATCACTCTTCTCACTGCATTTTTCTGTTTTAAGAAATTATCTTTCATAAAAATACAGTCTATTGATACACATCAGATCGCTCATCGTCTTCATGGCAAGTTATTTTTTAGACTCCTTGGCCTTAATTTCTACTACAATGCGAATCGACAGACAGGACCCACATCAACGGAGGGTCTTTGAGGTCATTGGTCATCTGAGGCCACAGAGAGGTCCCGATGCAGAAAGCTGTCAGAACCACCTCCTGAATTGATCACTTTGTGGTGTGGACTGTCATCCAGACTATTTTCTTAACACACAGTGGCTCGGCCTCAGATCTCTGGGAATGACGGCCACAGCTGCAGCTCTCAGGGTGCACAGAAGACCCAAACCGGTGAGGGGCCACAGATGTGTGCGGCCTGCTCTCTGTCAGATGGTGAGAACAGCAAGCGCAGAGGTGAGTGGGTAAGGCCTGGAGGCCTGGCCGGTCCCAGGAAGCCACGCTCTGGGTGGGGAGATAGAGACGGGTTCACTCAGGGGCTGCGTCTCGCGGGCGCGGGCAGGGACCACATGCTGCACCAGATCGTCCCCCTCTCTAGGAAACTGCCAACCAGAAGAGCAAAACGGGCCCATGGGAAGTGTCAGGGGAACAAATACAGAGTTAATCATTGATAAGCAGTCCGTGCTCGCCCACAGCCAGTGAGAGGATCCACATACACCTCAGCGCACGCAGCTCATGCACGGCTGTCTCTGGATTCACCCTCTGAGTCTTCTCCAGGGAAACCACCCAGAATGGGGAGGCGGTGAGGACACAGTCTGTGTCAAGAGTGAACTTTCAGAGTCCTGTTACACAGGGACAGTGCAAAAAAAAACAAAAAAAAAAAAGTCCCAGTGTTTTTTGTTGGAGGGGGTAGGTTTTGGCAAATCATCACATTACCTCCAAGTTTATTCAGATACTTCAGTTTAAACAACTATTTATCAAGTGCTCGACTCAGAAGCAGCAAACACCATTCCCTTCAAGATACATAACATTTCACCAGGGAAAAGATTTGAGCAAACAGGTGCTCTTCACCACTTTCAGTGAGCAAACAGCTTTCTCGCCCAGCTACTAAGCCGGAGGATTATAGGCCTGATGACTGGTCCTCTCCAGCCCTGGGGGCTCCATCGGCGGTGATCCTAGCAAGAGGAGAGGGGAACTCAGCAGCAGATTTGTTCTTCCTATTTTAAAACAACAACCTGCCACCAAATTCAGGTCCCCTCATCCCCCTGCACTGACATGCCAAGTAAAGCAGTGGACAGCGGTGGACACCGGCCCACAGTGGAGCCAGTGCTCAGCGTGCAGATGCGCTCTGACAACACGGGCTAAGTAAAGGTCAGGGCACAAGCCACGGGGAGCGCAGGCCCGAGGTGCCCCAAATGCCCACCATGGCTCACGGGGCCACCCCCTTAGTGCAGCCCTTTCCATTCTGATGTAAAGAGAGGAAGAGATGATCTAGGTAGCGATCCAGAAGCTGTGCTTCAAAAAGTCCTTTCAGCGTTGGTGGTATAGTGGTGAGCATAGCTGCCTTCCAAAAAGTCCTTTCATCCTGTTACCCAATTCTGGCCATCATCCCCCAGGAAAGCATGTGGAAGGGGTGCCTCAGGCGCTCAAGTGTGTCTGCCTTCGCCTCAGGTCATGATCTTGGGGTCCTGGGAACCTACTCAGTGGGGAGTCTGCTTGTTCCTCTCCCTCTGCCCATCCCCCTGCTCATTCTCTCTCTCTCTCAAAGAAATAAAACCTTTTTTTTTTTTTGAAAAGCATATGGAAGTGACCTCAGACTTCAGGTGGCAGAGGTAGCTTCAGGAAATGCCAGAACTGGGCAGCCCGGGTGGCTCAGCGGTTTAGTGCCGCCTTCAGCCCAGGGCATGATCCTGGAGACCCGGGATCGAGTGCCGCATCGGGCTCCCTGCACAGAGCCTGCTTCTCCCTGTGCCTGTGTCTCTGCCTCTATCTCTCTGTATGTGTCTCTCAGGAATAAATAAATAAAATCTTAAAAAAAAAAAGAAAGAAAGAAAAAGCCTGAAGTATCAACAAAGGCGTGGTTACTGGAAACTCCCCCAACGTGTTCAGAGCTCTGCAGGGCCAGCCGCAACAATGCCTACCGGGGGCAGCACACATCCATGGGGTGAAAAGGAAAGCAAGAGTACAACTCAAACCAGTATTAATTGAAAAGAGCATTCTAAAAACTAAAAAATAAAAAATAAATTCAACCAACTGCTCTTTAATTAAAACTCTGGAAAATCCAAACCCACTAGTTCCAAGTCAGTTTTGTCCTTTTATTCCTTGGTGAAGTTTCCACCACACAGTTCTCTTAAAGGGTCCTCTCTATTTGCATAATTACGGCAAAGCAACGCAAGCTACTCACCCTGTGCCTGAGCCAGTGGCGCAGGTTCACGGGCCTATCCCGATGACACCCATGGGCTCAGGGTCCTGGAACCCGCAGGCAGCTGCCCAGCTTCACCTCCGGGCTCCGGCTCTTCCTGCTACATGCTCTGCACCTCCATGTGCCTCAGTTTCCTAACCTGCAGAACCGACCAGGGTCATGGCAACACACCGAAAGCACCACGCAGGTGCAGGTACATGGCAGGCAGGATGCCCACATGAGCCACGTCCCTGACCTGACTTCCTCCCTCACTGCGCCCCCACCCTGGCCCCCGCCAACTTTGCTCTGCAGCTCAAGTCACTTCCTGAGCTTCTGACTTCATGCGTGTGATTCTCCTTCCCATCACACGCAGACCTGAGGCCATCCACACGGGGTCCTGCCACGTGTCTAGCCACCATCTGCCTCCACTGTTAACCGTCTCCTAGGTCCTGTAATTGTGCTGTAAAGAGCACGCCTGGATTTAAGGGTAAAGGTACCAATTTGCCAAATACAAGTGTTTAAAACAGATCGCTTTTCAAACAAACAAGAACATGACACAGTGGATGGTGGATTCTGGTCCTGAGGGCCCAGGACCAGTGGACTGGGGGTCAGTGGCCACCGGCGGCCACACCTGTGCACGGGCCCACGAGGTGGCTGGTCTCATGCCCCGTGGACCCCAGCCGTGTCTGCCTAGCACACAGCACAGCTTCCGTGACACCCAAACAACACCTGAGCGGCAGCAGGCTCGACCTCAAAGCCAAAGTACCAAAATGAAAAGGGAACCTCTCCACTACCTGGTCAGCAGCCGATATTGTAGGGACGTCAGGTCAGCAGTTGTTTCTGTGGACTTGCGAGTTCAGGGGCAAGGGCGCACAGAGAAACACAGCTTAAATGAACTTTTAATGTGTTCAGAGTGGTTTGGGGTCTTTTGTTTGGTTTTTTAAAGATTTTATTTATTTATTCATGAGAATACACAGAGAGGAGAGAGAGGCAGAGACACAGGCAGAGGGAGAAGCAAGCTCCATGCAGGGAGCCCAATGTGGGACTCGATCCCGGGTCTAAAGGATCAGGCCCTGAGCCAAAGGCAGGCACTAAACCACTGAGCCACCCGGGCTGCCCCCAATTGTTTTATTTTTTAAAATCAGGACAAGCCTCCTGCCAAGTGTCCATTTCCAGATCTTTACCATGTCACACGCAGAGATGCCCCCTGCACCCCACATCGCAGATCCCAGCCACACCGAGGTCTGTTTCCAATTAAGACGCACTATTGAGTTACTGCACTAACGTGTCTGCTTTGTTTCTTCTGGGGCTTTGTTTAGAAAACAACTTTGACAGCGTCCAACCAAACAACGGGACCAAATACGGGAACAGTCATTTAGAAGAATCAGAAAAGTCTGTTCCCGTTCAAAGAAGGGTGTTTTACGAGAAACACGTGCCATACTCATCTGTGTCGGTTTGCAATCTCTAATGGGTAATCTCAAAATCGAAGTAGCTCAGCTGGGAGACGTGCCTTTCGGGAGCGTGATGGAAAATTCTGTGGACAGACAGATGTGCTGTCCTGTAGGACTCAATGGGGGACCTTCAGGGGACTATTCAGCGTTTGCAAAGAGTCATCCACACGCCGGCTGGAGCACCCAGTAACCCAGCTCTGCACAATTTCTATGGCCCTTCAGGGAGGCCAGAGAGAAAGCCCTGCAAGGCGCTCCCCTGCCCCCATGGCCACACCAGCACCCTACTTTATGCAGCCATCACCAGCCCCGGGCCACCGACAGCATTGGCAGAAAGCTACCTTGAAGCATAATTTTCAAATTCCCCAAGAAGGGTGTACTCCCCAAAGGAGCTGCGACATTTCTTCTACCCACTAAAATGATCACTCTTATAATAAGTAATATGCCCTGAGCACAACCTAGGCACGAGGAGGCATTTTCCACGTAGTAACCCATTTTGCTGTCACAGTAATGACTGCTAATTATGATCACAGAATAATTAATAATTACACAATGAACAATCGTGACAATATTTAAGACGAATAAATCTTTCAACAGTTATTTGTTAGAACTAAGTACGTCTCTATAGTATATACAAAATACACTGTATCAGGGGATCCCTGAGTGGCTCAGGGGTTTAGCCACTGACTTTGGACCAGGGTGTGATTCTGGAGTCCTGGGATCGAGTCCTACATCGGGCTCCCAGCATGGAGCCTGCTTCTCCCTCTGCCTGTGTCTCGGCCTCTCTCTGTCTCCCATGAACAAATGAATAAAATCTTAATATATATATATATATCATAATTCTAGAATACATAACTTTACATCAATAGTTCACTCATCATAGTAATGAAAACCGGGGCTGCCATTACCCCCACATCACAAATGGGGAAACAGGCATGGAGAGCGAATGTGACAAGGGAAGCCAGGATGTGAACCCAGGGACACAGCCACAGAGCCCCGGAACCGCCGTTACCTTGGGCTCCCCCCACAATGGGACAGCACCCAGAGAGCATGCCTCTGCACTCAAGCTTGGGGTGTGGCACCCACACAGCGGTGCTCGGCAGGTGCCCCCCCCCCCACATGAATGAAGTCAGCTTACTGCAGGGGCTTCTGTGAACAACCCCTTGGGGAAGACACGTTTTAGCATTAACTGTGTGTATCTCAGTGTCTGCGCGGTTTTACTAAGCGGTCTCTTCCCCTACACACACACACACACACACACACACACACACACACACACACACACACACACGGCCTCTCCCTCTACCAAACAGCCCGTGGTGACCGCCTCTCAACCAGGAACCGTGCCAGGTGCTGCAGGTACAGCTACAAGACACGGTCCTGCCCTCTGGCGGCTTCTAGTTAGAGACAGACAGACACCTTACAACCCCGAGGGGAGCCAGGGACGCTCTCCGAGTCAGGAACCAGGCCACGGCTGCCTGTGCTCCCCGCCTGCGGCCCGGGGGGGCCACCGCCCGACCCGGGTGTAAGGCCATCATCTTTTCACTTTAAACAGGGGCCCCGCGGCCCCACACAGATAACCAGCACTCGGAAATGCTCAAGATACTGGGTGAACGGCAGCAACATAAAAAAATGTAGGTTAATCCCAACTGTCTACATACATGTAAGAAAAAAAATGTCTAGGGGTGCCCAGCTGGCTGAGTCAGAAGAGCATGGGACACCTGAGCTCAGGGTTGGGAGTTCGAGGCCCACGGAGGCAGAGATCGCTCAAAAAAAAAGAAAAAAGTAAAATACAGACAAGAAAAAAATGTCTGATGCCTTAAATTTATGAATGGGGTAGAAAATGGTGGGGTAGAAAAAGAAGAGGAAAAAAAATGTCTGGAAATAATCTCCTATGTACCAACCCCTCCTCCCAAAGACATCATGGGTGACTTTTTTCAATTTATTTCAATGATCTTCTAAATTCTTCCAGAAGGGGCAGCCCGGGTGGCTCAGCGGTTTAGTGCCACCTTCCGCTCAGGGCGTGATCCCGGAGACCCAGGATCAAGTCCCACGTCGAGCTCCCTGCATGGAGCCTGCTTCTCCCTCTGCCTGTGTCTCTCTGTGTGTCTCTCATGAATAAATAAATAATCTTACTTTTTTTTTTTTTTTTTAAAGGAGGCCAGGAGACCACACTGTTGGTGGTGATGGTCCACACCATTAGACGACTCGGCGCAGAGCACCTGCAGCGGGCACGGAGGGAGGGCCAGCGCGCCTGCTCTGATAAGGGCCAAGGCTGCTTATCCTGGAAGGCTGCCCCCCAGCCTCATCTATCGGGGTGCACACAGAGCCAAGGAACCTGGGGGGGGGCACGTGCCCCCAGTGCTGACCCAGGGACACAGTGTATCTACACGTAGCAAACGGCATCACCTGGCATTCGGCAGCAACCGTTACCAAGTTACCAAGTGGCTATTCACTCAGGCTCTGGTGCATACTTGGTAGCACGTCTTTGTAGCAACTCCCACAAGTACATGAGCGACCCTGACCACAATGGACAGGGAAGTTGGGGTTCCGCTCTCGCCGCTCTCCTCCATTTCAGACTATATATATATTTAGAAAAAATTTATTTATTTATTCATGAGAGACAGAGAGACAGAGAGAGAGAGAGAGAGAGAGAGAGAGAGAGAGAGAAAGGCAGAGGGAGAAGCAGGCTCCATGCAGGGAGCCTAACATGGGACTCCATCCTGGGTCTCCAGGATCAGGCCCTGGGCTGAAGGTGGCACTAAACCGCTGAGCCACCGGGGCTGCCCATATCCTCAATTTGTTTCAGATTTTTTTTTTTTTTAGATTTATTTATTGGTGAGAGACACAGAGGGAGAGAGGCAGAGACACAGGCAGAGAGAGAAGCAGGCTCCCTGCAGGGAGCCCGACGTGGGACTCGATCCCGGGTCTCCAAGATCATGCCCTGGGCTGAAGGTGGCACTAAACCGCTCGGCCATCCCGGCTGCCCTTGTTTTGTTTTTTAAAGATTTTATTCATTTATTCATGACACAGAGAGAGAGAGGCAGAGACACAGGCAGAGGGAGTAGCAGGCTCCCTGCAGGGAGCCCGAAGTGGGACTCGACCCTGGGTCCCAGGATCAGGCCCTGAGCCGAAGGCAGGCGCTAAACCACTGAGCCACCTGGGCTGCCCTTATTTCAGATTTTAACCCCAACACTAATAGCCACCTCCTTCTCCACTCCAGACTACTTACTGCCCTCCGCAGACATTTAGCCGGGTTCTAGTCATACACTAGAACCAGAAGCAAGAACCCGAGACACACAACAGTAATGCCACGCGGTGCAGGTGGGTCCTGACGACAGCTGTCAGAGAGGCGGCAGCAGAGGCGGGGGGACCAGCGAGGGGGGCTTTGGAAGATGAGGCCCTGGCCGCATGCTATTTGGCTAAACACAAGAAGAGCCCTCCATACACAGACATCCGTTCTCTCGTCAGCACATTTGTTTCTCCCAGGGATGCCGGTTAGCAATCCTGAAACCACTTTCTGTGTACTAGGTCTGAACAAATAAGCCTGTGTATTGTGGATGAGGAGACACAGACTTCTCACTATCTGGTGAAGAAGTTATAAATAAGGAAAGAGGAAAGCTAGAATAAACCCTGTGGTATTGGACTGGAATCAGAAATATCAGCATGAACTCACGGTTTTTCATATATATACAGAAGGACAGATAAATATAGCTGCGCATGCATGTGTATGTGAGAACAGACACATATATTTCCTAGCTGTGTCTACCACAAGGACACCCAACAGCCAAGCACACGCCCAGAGCCCAGGGCCTACTGTCTCACATCATTCTCCAGTAAAAGGAACAAGGGCTCCCCGGTGGGATGGACGGGGCAGAAAAAATGCAAGGTGAGCCTGGAGCAGCTCTGTAGGTCCACAGGGGAATACTGAAACCTAACGGGGGTGTGGGAAGGACGCAGGCACACCTTGAAAGGGCTCCCCATCAAGATCACGAAAGACAAAGGGACTGTCACAGACTGGAAAAAGTGCAGAGATGTGACAACAAACGCCATGTAGGCTTCTAGGTTGGACGAGGCCCCAAAATGGACATGGTACGTCCAGAAAACAGACATTACTCAGACCAACAGCCAAGTCTGATTAAGATCTGTAGCTTAGGTAACAGTGCTGCTGCCTGAACGTCCTGGTGCTGGCAACGGTCCCAGGATTCTGTGAGATGACCTCAGGCGGAAGCTCATGGAGGAACTCTGTACTACTTCAGCCGCTCTCCCCAAGTCTCAAAGTTTGGTTAAAGGAATATCTATGAAGGCCATGAATGGGAGCTTCAAATAACGGAGGGTAGGGAGCAGGGGAGAAACAGGCGAGCAAGGCTGGACCGACCCAGTGAGTGGACTGATCATGCCCATCACCACGGGGGCTCCTTGTATTTTCTCCTCTAAGCCTATGTACATCTGGATTTTTCCTCCTTAACAAGTCCTTTAAAACTTTTTCCCAAAGTCTGTAAACAAAATATATCTGCTCACTCCCACTAGTGCACTGCATCACCCATGCAAACCAAGGAAACCAAACTCGGCCAACTCCAGACACTGTCCCCGTTTGCTCCATCCCCTGCCCTAAGCACCTGTCGGGTGGGCCGCATTTGTCATCTCCAAGCCACTTCCCATCTGCTCTCTCCCACAGCCAGCAGAGCCCTTAGAGACATACCTGGCACATGCACTACTCTCTCACTTGCTCCTGGCATTCCGGATTAAGAGCACCCTGCCAGGGCAGCCTCTGCCCAAGCCTGTTCGGCCCCATCCCAGGCCCCCGACGAGCCACGCTCCCTGTCATATCCCCTCCTGGAGCCTGGAACATGTCCTCCACCCCACCTGCCCTAACAACATCTGCCATTTTCCACGGATTTGTGGGTGACTATGTGATTCGTGTTTGTATTCGTGACTCGGACAGTGGGCTCGGAGGGCAGGAGCCACTTGAGTGTGGGCTCACTGCTGTGTCCCCAGCACTGGATATGATGCCAAGCGCATGGCTGGCACACAATCCTTTTTTCCAAGAGTAAACATCTTTGCCATTAGGCGTACAGGCCTGAATCTGGGTACTGGACTCTCATATTCCTTCCTGCCCTACTAAAGTACATTTCGCTTTACTGTGTGTTTCTAGATCTCCAGGCCCAAACACACTCTAAATCCTGGCATGAAGAAATGGACAGATCTTATAGCTATTGAGTAGATCTGGGCAAAACATGGTTAAACCTAATTTCATCTTGCACTTTGGTAAATAATAAAGTATGCCCAAAATGGCTTATTACATTTTCTAAAAAGCAGTGATGACAATAAACAGGTATTGGCGAGCAAGTGGAGAAACTGGAAGCATCGACACCTGATGGAATGTAAAATGGTGCAGCCGCTGTGGAAAACAGTCTGACGGTTCCTCGGTCACAGAGTGTAATCCAGAAATTCCACTCTGAGGTACACGTCCAAGAGGAAGGAAAACAGATGTCTACACACCAACTGGTACACGAGTGTTCGCGGCAGCAGTATTCACAATAGTCAAAAGGTAGAAACAACCCAAATGTCCACGAACAGATGAACAAATAAATTGCGAGGCATCCATATAGCAGAGCACTCAAGAATAAGGGGGGATGGGGCACCGACACACGCCCCAGAACGCTGACGACGTCGTGCTCAAAGAAGCTGGACACGGAAGGTCCTACAGGCTAGGACTCCATTTATCTAAAATATCCACGTTAGACAACTCATCGAGACAACACAGGACACCCAACAGCCAAGCACACGCCCAGAGCCCAGGGCGTCATTGATCCCTGGGCTCAATGGTCCTACAGGCTAGGACTCCATTTATCTAAAATATCCACGTTAGACAACTCATCGAGACAACACAGGACACCCAACAGCCAAGCACACGCCCAGAGCTCCAGTGGCTGGAGATGGGGGCAACGAGGACAGGGCTTCTTTTCTGGGGTGATGAAAATGTTTCGGAACCTAGTAGAGGTAACGGGCACACGACCCTGTGAACCACTGAACTGTTCACTTTAAAATACCTTGTGATGGGGCCCCCGGCTGGCTCATTTGGGGGAGCATGCAGCTCTTGAGCTCAGGGTACGAGTTCGAGCCCCACTCTGGGTGTAGAGGTTACTTAAAATCTTGAAGGAAAAAAAAGAAAAGAAAATGCCTTGTGTTGTGTGAATTTCACCTCAATTTTTTAAAAAGGGCACGACATTCTTTTTTTAATTTTTTTTTTTATTTATTTATGATAGGCACACAGTGAGAGAGAGAGAGGCAGAGACACAGGCAGAGGGAGAAGCAGGCTCCATGCACCGGGAGCCCGATGTGGGATTTGATCCCGGGTCTCCAGGATCGCGCCCTGGGCCAAAGGCAGGCGCCAAACCGCTGCGCCACCCAGGGATCCCAGGGCACGACATTCTGAAAGAATTTCCTCTCTTTGAAATGTCAAATATTGTTCTTTTTCCTTCGTTAATGATGCACACACACTTGGAAAAGACCACACAAACAACATCAACAGCGGCGAGAGCTGTGCGGCTCACTAGTGTGCACGCCAGAAAGCCAAGCCCGGGAGGCCGGACTCCTCTGGAACCAGGGAAACCACCTTCCTACAGCAGCAGCTTGAGAAGGATTCAGCCAAAAGATGACTTTGCAAGACTCTTTAACAACCACTGTTCCACTACATGGACTTAAAGGTACCTTATTTCAATAAAAACGTGCAACAATAAAATACAAACCATGCTTCAAATAAATGGGTATTGGAATGACACTGGGAACCATCAGAGCGCTTACCTGTGTGTCCTGCAAACTACAACTTAACACTTCTTCCTTGAAGCTCCTGCAGGGATGGCCACCCCCCAGCCCACAGACCACCCACCCACCCGGGCACCCTCCCCACAAGCCTGGGCTCAGGCTCAGCACAACGCTCCAGGCAGCCAGGACTTGCCAGTCACTGGTCATCTGAGAGAGAGGATTTCCTGATGGAATGAGATTTTAAATCCCTCAAAAAGTCAATCTAGTTCTTTGCTTTTCTTCTAAAGACCAATAAAACAAAATAAAAATGCCACGCAGAGCTCCTACAGCTTTACAACCAAATTTCTTGCCATCTTTTCTATGTACTTCATAGGATTTCTCTTCTGGAGAATTTTCACCCAAGACATCCATCTCTTAATCCACCTCTAGAAATCCACGGTCGAAGGGTTCAGCAGCTCCTCACCAAGGACTCCAGCACCAGGGAAGGCACAGCCCCCTGCTCGGGCCTGGTCCTATTCCAGCTTGGCAGCAGGCCAGGGCCTGGGGCGCTGACATGTGTCCGTACATCTCACTCTCACAGGGAGGCAGAGGGGACAGTTGTCCCTGCCTCGAACATGAAGACACTGAGCTCAAAACAGGCTCAAGTGTGTTCTCAGGCTCCACAGCCTGGAGGGGATGAGGCTGGGCTCCCACAGCCACGAAGCTTCTAGCGAGGTGCCTCCCGCCCAGTGCTGGCCACCTCTGGGCCTCCCCCCCGAGGGGCCAGCTTTGGACAAGGCTGATGGAAGCAAAGAGGGAGGCAGGCGGCTCCCCCGATGCCACCTGCACCGGCCGGATCAACAGTCGGGCTCAGTGGAACCGACTTGTGGGGTACCCACCGAACCCAGCAACGTCTGGAACCCACGTACTCATGACAGCGGAGCTGGGAGGCTGATGGAGAAGACTTTTCACTGCCCACTGGTACGTTAGGATTTTACTTTTCCCATGTACATCCATTACCTATTTAAGTACATCATTTCTTAAGTGGCCCCCGAGGTCCTCTTCCCTCCAGACGGCTCAACACTCCTCATCCTTGATGTATGAGGTTCCACGCCGAGCAGAGGTGGGAGAGACCACTTCCACTGAGGACCACAGAATCCCGAGGCCAAGGGAAGGCCACAACCAGAAAAAGTACTCAGGTGGGCTAGGTGTGGGATGTTTCAAAAGTGTATACAAGTTTTGGGGCGCCCGGGTGGCTTCGGTCATGATCCCAGGGTCCTGGGATGGATCCTCACATTGGGCTCCCTGCTTGGAGGGGAGTCTGCTTCTCCCTCTGCCCCTCCCCCTGCTCTCTCTCAATGGCGTGCACTTGCTCTCTCTCTCTCCCTCTCAAATAATTAAACAAATATATATATTAAAAAAAATAAGTTTCAAGTCACGAGATTAAAACAATGAATAACTGAGTATTATAAACATTGAGAAAAATAAAATACTACGGTGGACACTGGAAACAGACCAAAGAGAACCAAGAGGATCCAGCGCAGCAATGGCGCTTACAACGCAGGAAGGAGAGAGACCACCAGGTAAAACACACCGGGCGCTACAAATGTGCAAAGTGAATACCATGGACTTTTTCTCCTCGATTTTCCTGAATTCCCTTAACTGGAGCCCATCCATAAAACAAACTGGGGCACCTGGGTGGCTCAGTTGGTTAGGCATCTGACTCTTGGTTCCAGCTCAGGTCATGATCTCAGAGTTGTGACATCGAGCCCCAAGTGGGGCTCCACCTTCAGCAGGGACCTACTCCAGATTCTCTCACCCTCTCCCTCTGCTCCCCCTTTGCTCAAGATAAATGAATAAACCTTTTTTTTTTAAATAAATAAAACTTACCCCAGCTGTTCCTTTGTTACCCAGTGATCAATGACGCCAGCTGGGCGCAAGGGTCTCTGGCTCCCGCCCCACGTGCAGCTCCCCTCCCTCCGCCACCGGCAAGGATCTCAGCACCTCCCCACCCCGAAGTGGATGAAGACTCCCAAGTCCATCATCACGCACCTGCTGCCCACCCTCAGGGGGCCCTGCTCCCGCCAGAACAAAGCAGCCCCTCCCTCGGACCACGTTCTGGTACCCACAGCATCACCCCCCACCTGTCTCTTCTCCAGGGGCGGTTCCTGCCTTCAGGCTGGTCCCTGACATTCCTCCGCCTTCCAGACACACCCAGAAGCACACAGTTGCCGTGGGAAAGTTTTCGCTGTAGAAGCAGAACCGAGCGCCGCAGGAACCCTAGTGAACTGCGATCACCAGCCAAGAGCAGCGGCGCTGGGAAAAGCTGCAGAGCTGCCTCGGAGGAAGAGGCTGCAGCCGTGGGAGGTACCAGCGACCCAAAGTCCCCGAAGCCAGAAAAAGTAGAACCTGCATCAGATTCAGCCCTTGGGTCTGATCCCACACAGGACAGAGGAACAGGTCGGATCACACCAAGACGTCACCAGGCAAATCCTGACTTTGGGGAACACGCACCCTTGGCCAGCTTCCACCCAGAACAGCGAGAAGCGGGGAAGCTAGAGGCGAAGAGACGCAACACGGCTGTTTGGGGCTGGGGAGGGGGGAGGGGGAGCTACAGGCACGGGGTTTTGGGGGGCCCAAGTGTCCGGACACTGTAGGCGTGGCTGCGCAAGTCTGTAAACAGACACCACGTTTTACACTTTAAAAAGCAAACTGCACGGCACACGAGTTACACACCAATAAAGCTGTTACTCTTAAAAGATCTTGAAAAGACACGTTGACCCATCCCAGTGTGGGCCTTACCTGGATCCCGACTCAGTCACCTGTTAAAAGCCACATCACTCGAGTCACTGGGCAGATGTGAAGAGGGCCTGGGCCTCCCAGGACAGTGAGGAGGAGTTGTCTCTAAACTGGTAACTAGGGGACCACCCTAGAGGCCTGGGGGGCGGGGGGCGGGGGCAGGCAGACAGACCCCCTTACCTGGCAGAGCTTGCTCTTCAACATCTGCACATAAAGCAGCACGGACTGGGGTCCCCACCAGAGCGACAAGGGGCAGGGGCAGCCTAGAGGGCTCCGGAGGCACCAAGGATCTCTGGAGGCCCGGGGGGGGGTCACATGTGCTCCCACTCCTTCCCATCGTCCACCTGAGCCTGGCTCAGTGCCCCCCACCTTAAAAGGGACCTCCTCCAGGCACAGTGACCTCCTATAGGCAATTCTTGGCCTCCACCCACCCCCTGCAGTGTGATCTGAGCACAGCAGCATGGGGACCCCTTTAGAAACCCCTCCTGAGGGCAGCCCAGGTGGCTCAGCGGTTTAGCGCCTGCCTTCAGCCCAGGGCGTGATCCTGGGGACCCGGGATCAAGTCCTGCGTCGGGCTCCCTGCATGGAGCCTCCTCCTCCCTCTGCCTGTGTCTCTGCCTCTTTCTCTCTCTCTCTGTGTGTCTCTCTCATGAATAAATAAATACAATCTTTAAAAAAAAAAAAAAGAAAGAAAGAAACCCCTCCTGGGCATAAAGTCCGTTCTGGACCCCAAGCAGACGCTGACCTCCCCGCCCTCTGCCTGCACCTGCCTGGCCCTCTCACCTCAGCCCGTCCCTCCTCTTCCGGCTCCTGCTCCAAGCGCACCTGCGCACCTTCCGAACACACCTGCAGTGTCCACCCGCGCCCCCCCTCCGCCCTTCATCTTCAGCAGCTACACGACGACCTGACTGGCGTGGGTCTTGTTTTGTCGTCCATCTCCCCTCACGAAAGTCCCCGACTGTTCAGGCCCCAAAGCCTTCCCTGCCGACAGTCCAAGGTTAAGCTGTAATTATGAGGCGCAGACGCGCAGAGACACCTTCCAGGTCTAACGCGCCGTTCTTGCCGTGAGCCGCACGTGACACCCGATGACCCGCACGCCTCCCGGGGCAGCCGCCCACGTTAGGAACAGAGCATCCCCGGCGGGGTCCCCCAACCGCCCCACTGCGGGGCCGCCACACAGAAACCACGAGCAGGAAATTGTGTTGTGACCCCCCCGGGGTTGTGACTGGGCTCCTGGGTAACACCCAGGGCCTGGGCCTCATCGGCACCACTGCCGCCCCCGTGCCCGTGCCAGGTGGGCCCACCTCCCCGAGGAGTCGTCCGTGAGGGGCTCCGCCACTGACGGCATTAGAGCCTCGTCCCTTCCATGGGCGCCACCAGGACCGCGGGCTCCTGGCACCAAGGCCCAGCTGTCACTCCCCTGGTGCGGAGCCCACGGGGCGGCCGCGGCGCTCAGAGGCCAACCAAGGAGACGAGCGGCAGGCTGGGAGCTCGCCAGAGCCGACGGGGCGCGGGGCGGACGGGGACAGAGCCCGCGGGCGGCCCGCGACACAGCAGGGACAGGGAGGTCAGCGGGCCTCCCCTTGCCCCGCAACTGCTGCCGGCCGAATGCACCTCCAGCGGCAGGTGTTCACTCTCCGCGCAGCCAGGATGCGAGGGAGGGCGGCCCAGGCGGCCTTTCCCAGGCTTCGTCACGGCGACGCTTCGACGCCACGCGGCCCCAGCGTCCGTCCGGCCCTCACTCTCCGCCCGTCATCCTCGGCCTTCTCCCCACCTCCTGCTAGTGTTTCTCCAGCAAGTCCTTTGTTCCTACGCATAGGCGAGCGTTGCCATGGCCTGCTGGCCCAAGGCTCTGCGTGGGGACAGGACCCCGCTCCCGGGGGGCAGGCACCGTCTGCCGCCCAGGCCCGCGGCAGCCCCCGGTTGCATCAGGCGCCGTGTCCCCTCCGCGTCCTGCATGGGCACGGCTAACGCCCGGCGGATCGGGGGCCTGAGGACGCGGCGGGCAGGTCGCCACAGCAGGGCCCCGACATCGGGTTCGTGAGGCGCCTCCACTTAGTCCTCAGCCGCAGGGACGCTGGGCTCAAACCCCCTCACCAACAAGTGAACAAGACATTTTACAGAAAAACTCCCGAAGGCTGTGTTACTCTACTCTGCGTCAAAGCGCACAGGCTTCTCCAGTGACTGTGACCTGTGAACCTCGGTCACAGGTTCGTGTGGCACCGCCGCAGTACCAGAGCTCAGGGCCCAGGCGCCCAGAAGAGCTTGAAACGCCACCCACGCGCCGCCCCTCGGTGCTGCCCCCCGCGACCCTCAAGACGGCTTTAAGTTACGATGAAGGAGCTTCAGGGGAGGAACCGCCGCACCCCGAGCCCTGCTGGCTTGAAGGCGCCCCTTGGCCCAGGCCCGCTCCTCGGGTTCTTGGCGATGGCAACAGAACAGGTCCCCCTGGGAACTTGCCGCAGCCCCAAAGGGACCCTCACAAGTCTTCTGCCCCCGTTCCCGGCGGAGGTGTGACAGGCTGCATTCAAAGTAGCACGGAGGTCACGGAAGCACATGGAAGCACAGAGAAGCGCACAGAAGCTCAAGGAAGCACATAGAAGCACACGGAAATGCCCCACGAGCCGCAACAGGTGCAGCTCCAGGAAGGAGGGGCCGTCATGGCCAGACCTGGCCCCTTCACCAGGGAAGGAAGCCACACATAGGTGACCCTGCCTCGTGATGGCCCATCGCAAAGTCCACCTTGGAGCCTTGACACCCTCACCCCGAAATCCCGGCCCCGGGGCCACAGCCCCACTCTCTCCTCCCCCCACCATGAAGACGCCCCTGGGGCTCATTTCTACCCCCTCTCCGACGCCCACTCCTAACAGCGGCGGGTCTCAGGCCCCGTGAATCAAGGCAACCCCCTGGGACATCTGCAAAATTTAATCTCCAGGATCTTCGGGTGATTCTTCGGCCAGCTGTCAGGCCAGGGAAGCGGGGTTCACGCCCCCCGCCGGGGCAGCCCCACGAGCCCGCGCCCACTTGTGGCCCCCTCACAGAGGCCTTACGGCTGCCCTTCCCAGAGCCCACCTCGGGCTCCTCGGACCTCAACTCAACATGTCCAGATGCCACAAGGGGGTCTCTTCCCCAGAGCCTGCCCGGCTCCTGCCATTTATTTTGGTTGGCATCGGCAGCAGCTGCCAGTAACAAAGCTGCACGTAGCGATGCCCCGTCGGGCGGCTCATTCAGACGGTCACAATTGTGGTCATGGAGATGAGGACGAGGCCAGCGGCCCAGCCACCAGCTGGGATGCTTCCTCTGGGCGGCTCGGCGCTGCGCTCATTCGAGCTGGAGAAACTCCGCGGATGACGGCAGGGCCGGGACCCCTGGACAGACGCATACCCGCCCTCACTCGAGGACAACGTCCAGCCCCAGGCCACTTGGCACGTCTCACCTCGTCAGTCCAACAACCCTGAGGGTGGCGCTACGATCCTCACCTTCCAGGTCTGAAAAGGGAGGCTGAGCCACAGTCCTGGGCTAGGAAGGGGGGGTTCAGGGCCCAGATACCAGCACATGGGGCTAAGTAAATGGGGCCCACTTAGGAAGTGCAGACTAGGTGGGCCCAAGCTCATGGTCAGATGGTACCGAGGGGTCCTGTCCATCAGTCTCCCCTCAGCCATCCCACCCCGGGGTGGGAGGGGGCACAGTCTCAGCCCCGAGCACCTGCCCGCAATCCCCCCTTCCTACTTCCTCCAACTGTCCCCCACACTGTTACCAAGACCATCCTCTCTCTCTCTCTTTTTTAAAGATTATTTTATTTTTTAAGATTTTTATTTATTTATTCATGATAGACATAAAGAGAGGCAGAGACACAGGCAGAGGGAGAAGCAGGCTCCATGCCAGGTGCCCAATGCGGGACTTGATCCCAGGACTCCAGGATCTCACCCTGGGCCAAAGGCAAGCGCTAAACTGCTGAGCCACCCAGGGATCCCCCTCTTTTTTTTATTTTAGAGAGAGAGCCCTCAAGAGAGAAATCATGCCCACACCGGGGGCGGGGGGAGCAGAGGGAGAAGGAGAAGCAGATGCCCCGCTGGGCGTGGAGTCCAATCCTCTGACCCTGAGATCAGGACCTGACCCAAAATCAAGAGTCAGGGCCCCTGGGCCCTCACATACATGGTTCCCAGGGGTCACCAGCCCCTTCCCCAGCCGGTCAGAAGTCAGCAGAGAGCAACTGCACCAGAGGACGTAGACGCGAGGGGACTTAAGCCAGCCAGGCCCAGTTCCCCACGTACAGATGAGGAAACTAAGACCCAGGACACGCACAGTGCTGGCGCCGATGACATTCCCTGTGTCCTCTGCTCGAGCTATGACCTTGAGGGAAGGAAGAGGAAGGTGAAAAGGTGGGATTTTTGAGTGCTGGCAGGCAGTTTGCAGGGGCTGCCTCCAGTACGCAACTAGCGACGGAGGGAGCAGTGTCGGCACCCTGTAGGGACAAATTGGTGGCAATCTCTCAAAGACCGTGCTTGCATCCTTCAGACTTTGGGAGGATTTCAGTAAGAGCAAAGCCACTGAAGAGTGAAACCCTTTAAAATGTGTAAGCCCAGGGGCGCCGGGCTGGCTCAGTCGGCGGAACGTGCGGACTCTTGATCCTGGGGTCATACGTTCGAGCCCCATATTGCATGTAGAGATTACTTAAAAACAAAATCTTTACAATCAATCAATCAATCAAGCGTTTAAGCCCTTTATTTTTGAGCTAGTCTACAAGCCTAAGATGAAAGAAATGCTGTGAGTCAGGGAGACATCTACCCGATTTGCCCAGGCGGCCCTGGGGTACGCCCCTGTCTCGGGGAAATAATTAAGAACCCTCCACCCACACCCACCCCTAGTTCACTTGCAAAAGTTTCCAGAGTAGATGACAAACTGTCTGGTCACCCAGGGCACAGCTCTACTGAAAGATAAACTAGAAAGGCACTGTTGTTCGGTCATGGAGAGTAAGGACCCAGAGACCAGCCAGTGGTGGCGGGTTTTTTAAACTTCGAAAGAGAAAAGCGAGGGCAAAGAAAATTAGGACAGTGCAGCTCAGTGATACTTTCACCGGCTAGAGTGGCCACGGCACCTCACCTGGGCTCCTCCACTCAGGACTGTGGGCACCTCCCACTGAGGTGGGAGGAGAGCCGTGAAGCCTGGAGAAACGGCCAGGAGCAAACAGGGCCAGAAGGAGCTGGAGGATTGAGCCCGGCTCCCACCCCCATGTGCAGAGCCGCTCCCACACCTGGGGAAGAGACATCCCCACCTTCGGGGGGCTGGAGGGGGGGCGGCAGAGACAAATTGCACACACTTCCCAAGGACCACAGTGTTCTCTACACACCCCAAAGCTTCCCTTCTGCTCAGAGCACCACGAAAAAACCCAGGATTCTTCTGTAACGGGAAATTCCAGATGCAGAGGGGTCTGTCTACACACACGGCTTAAGATCAATGTGTCAGAATTAAAACCACAGGCAAGGGGGTCTCCAACCAACCTCACTCCACAAAACAGAGGGATCCGGAAGAACAGGGTTCTTTTTAGGAAACAGGGGAGGTGGATAAACATATTCTGAAGGAAAGGGATTTTGCAATCTAAGTGTCCCTGCCAGCCCGCAGCAGGGGACAGCGGGGGAGGGGCCCCGGTGTTAGAGCCCAGGTTAGAGGGCCCCAAAGACACACCACCAAATTCGTGGGTGAACTTTTATTAAAACCCACAATCCATACAGCCCACTATAAACACGCTTCTGAGACAAGAGAAAGTGATTACAGACTTGTGAAAGTGGCCTGGGGTTCAAAGTGTCCCCCTTCTTTAGACACAGTATTTAAGTACTTAGGGTGAAATGACAAATCTGGAATTGGCTCTCGAATAGCTCCACAAAGGAAAAAGGGGAAAGGGGCCCATCTGAAGCCAATGCAGGTCATCTCGATGGTCAGGGGCTCAGTGATGGAAAAACGAGAGAACGTCAGTCCTACTTGGTGCTCTCCTTTGTGTAAACTATTTCACAATAGAAACTGTTAAAAACAAAATCAAGTGTTACATTTTGAACATCCGTAGTAACAATTCACGAAACAAAAATTTATTTTACCAGACTGGCAGGATATGGTAACACACGTAACACTCATTACAAAGAACACAGCGCGCACTGGGGGGGGGGGGGGTGTTCAAAGTTTTGACACCGAAACTGGAAGTTAACGAGAAATAATATTATTGTGCTTCTGAAAACCAGACCGGGCGGAGGAGTTGCAACTTTTACCTCTTGTTTCCCTACACACTTGCGTGCTTCTTCGAGGTTTGTAACAGATCCAACCAAGCCTTCCGGCCCCCAGCACCTCCCTCCATCCCCCCACTGGGCAGAGGGACACCTGCTGTGTGGCAAAGGTGCATCACCACTGGGACCAGGCTGCTCCGCTGGGAACTGGGGTGGGGGGAGCAGTGGGAAGCAGGAGGAGCTGACTGGCACCAGGAACCTCACTGAAAGCCAGTGATGCTCCAAGTCACAATCCCTTTAGACGCTTCTCAAACAGGACTTCTGGGTCACAAAAGTTACTTTGTAGCAGTGCCATGAGGGCTGTAACACACAGTAGCTAGAGCACTAAAAAACCAAGGAAACAATCTCCTTCCAACAGGATCCCTCCGACAGTTTCAGATCTTGACGTTCAACCCCAACAACAAACTAATCTGTTCATCTCTGAAGGCTCGGGGTCGCTGGAGAACCCACTACCTGGAACCACCAAACTCTCTCGAATAGTTAGAATAGTAAGAAGTAGCGACGTACCGAACCTCAGAGCACAAACGCTAATTCACACGTGGAATAGCATTTATCGTGGGCCTAACACATAGCTACTGCGAACTCTACCTTTTGAGTCAATTTACTCAGTACGTCGCTTAATAAGTATATTAAAATTGGAAGGAGCAAAACGATTTGTAATTTTTCTACAATCCAGACCGAGCGTCTTTTCATTCTTCTAAAACAGGAAATATAACATTAAAAAAAAGTTTCATTCAAGAAACTACTCCAAAAGCTCCTTTTAAGCCAAATTAAAAGCCTCGGTGGATAGAATAAAACTGAACTGCACACAGCCTTATAATTACAGCACACTCACAGAGCCTGAAATTTGGGTTCATTCCCATCCTGCCATTAGCTTAAGAACTATCCTACAGACCCATTTATTTTTTCAACCAAAGCTGTCCAATTCCAGGGCAGGTTTATCTGCGAACCATGGGGCCCTCTCCCCACCACGCCACAATGCAGAGAATCGCAGCAGAGCCAGATCCTTCCAAAAGCTGTTGGTGACCAGAAAGGAGCCTGGAGATCCAGGGGGGGCTACAGGTTTTTGAAAACGGAAATGCAAGAAAAATACCCCTGGCGCACAGCGCACAGTTCAGGGTAAGCAGCGCTTCGCCAAGCTCGTTTCGATCACACCTGAGCGAGCGCACGCGCACACGGGTCCAGTTGAGATGTAACAGGTATTTCTTACTGTGGGTCAAGGTCAAAAGGACTGAAAACCACCTCTTTGAGGAGGGTGTACAGTCAGCTTGGGATCAGACATATCGTCCTATGCTCACCGGCCACATGACCTTGGCAAGGTTCTTAACCTACGTGAGCCTCTGCCGTCTACCTTCAAAACGAACATCACCAGTTTGCCGAGCCATCCTGTGGATTAGTTAACTGGACACACAACACAAAGCCTGACCTTCCTCAAGGTTCTCTACTTTTTCTGGGCCCTCAACTTTTAAACTGAAAATCTGAAAATCAATCAATCAATCAATCCACACTGTAGTGGCTAAGACTTGCTGGGATCCCTTTTCAGGGATTCCTGGGAGATCCCCACTCGCTCGGCTAGGTAAGAAGCCCAGGGTCTCAAGAAGCCAAATCTGCCCTCGGGACGGTGCCCACATAGCCCAGGGCCCTTCCCCACCAGGCCTGAGGAACCTCCCAGATGCAGGATTAAAACCATTCCTCAATCAAGCTGCCAGAGTCTGGAGAGGCTTAAAAGTTGATGGAACTCGGCCTTGGAGAAGCTTTTAGATTAAGTGACATGGGGGGGGGGGGGGGAAGACACTCAGAATTCACAAGGCATAGAAGTGTTGGTGGACAGACACAGCAGCGAGAGCCCACGGCGTCAAGGGGCCTGAGTGGATCGAGGGGGGGGCTTCCAGACCCCCGATGGGGAGCACGTCTGGGCGGGAGCTGCCAGGGCCCCATCAGCATGTGGCTGCGGAGGGTCAGGCCCGGGAGCACACCTAGCAAGGGGCCCGGAGCAAGCCTGCAGCCCGAGGGCCTGCAGTGGCCAGGGCCTGGCAGACAAAGGGGACAGGCGATGCCCCGGCCAAGTGGCAGGCCCAGCCGGGAAATTTAGGAGCCACGTGCCTGGCGGGAGAAGGAAAAAAGCTTTACAACACTTGACTGTTTTCTTGGCCCAGCACCCCGGCTGCCCTTCCACGGTGCGTCGAAAACAAGGGGGAAAAACGTGTTACTCCTTTAAGTTTTTTAGAACTTTTGCAAAGAAAGAGAGCGGCCGGGCGAGGAGGGGTGCTAAGGGAGCCGACACTCCTCCTCGCCCGCTTCTAGTAAATTGTAAAAGGCAATTAACACTTGAATAAGCAGCCGGCGTGTCTGGAATGAAAATGAGCCGCACGCAGTCTTAGGGTTTTAAGGTGCCGCTTCCCGTCCCTCTCGGGCTACAGTCCTCGCTACCCGCGGGAACTGGCCAAAATTCAGCCTTTTCAGACTTTCCTTCGGAGAAGGGGCCTCAGAAGTGCTGGCAACGAGAAAAACGAAACTGAGTGCGCCCCAGGCTCGCCGGGCTCGGGCTGGCTCCGCAGCCGCGCGCCCCCGGCCCCCGCCGCCCGCACCCCGAGCTCGGCGCGACCCGGCGCGACCCCCGCCCCGCCCCCGCCCCGGCGCCCCCGCGGTCCCCGCCGTCCCCGCCGACCCCCGGGGCGCGGCGGGCAGGCCGGGGGCGCGGGAGGCCGGGCCGGGCGGCGGGCGAGGCGGGCGCGGGCCTCGGGCCTACACGCGGGCCGCGCGGCCCCGGCCCCGGCCTCCGGCTCCACCCGCGGGGCCCCCGGGGCGCGGGGCGCGGGGGACGCCAAGGCCCAGGCCGCGCGGGGCGCCCCGACGACCCGGGCCGCGGAGGGAGGCCGGGCTGCGCGCCCGCGGTGGGCCGAGGAACGGCCGCCCGCCCGCCGCCCCCCGCCCGGGGCCCCGCCGCCGCCCGCCCCGCAGGCCCCGCGCCCCGGCCTCGCCCGCGCCCCCCGCGCCCCCGGAGGCCCGCGCCCCCCGCGCCCCCCGTGCCCCCCGCGCCCCGCGCCCAGCGCCCCGCGCCCCGCGCCCCCGCCCGCCAACCGCCGCCGGCGCCGCGGGGCCGAGCGCGAGCCGCCGGGCCGGCGCCCCCCGCGAGGACTCACCGGGGCCGGCTCCCGAGTACATGGTGGCGCCGCCGAGGGGCTCCGGGGCCGAGGGGCGGCCGCGCGCGCGCCACGGGCCCCGACGCCGCGAGCCGCGAGGGAGCCGCCGGCCGCACGATCCGCCCCGGCGCGGCCGCCTCGCCAAACAGGTTTACCCGACGCGGCCGGGGCGGCGGGCGGAGGCGGAGGCGGCGGGCGTGGGGGGGGGGGAGGGAGGGGCGAGCGAGAGAGGGAGGAGAGGAGGGAGGGGAGGAAGAGGGGAGGGAGGGGCGAAGGAGAGGGGAGGGAGGGGAGGGGAGGAGGGAGGGGCGGAGGGGAGGGGAGGGGAGGAGGGAGGGGCGAGCGAGAGAGGGAGGGGAGGAGGGAGGGAGGAGGGGCGGGGAGGAGGGAGGGGCGGAGGGGAGGGGAGGAGGGACGGGCGGAGGGGAGGGGAGGAGGGAGGGGCGGAGGCGAGGGGAGGAAGGGGGAGGAGGAAGGGGAGAATGGAGAGGGGGAGGAGGGGGAGGAGGGGGGCGGGGCGGCGCGCTGGCGGCCGGGAGCCCGGGGGGGGGCGGGCGCGGGCCCCACGGGGAGGTGGAGGTGGGGGCGGGGCAGGGGCGCGGGGGGCCCCACCGCGGGGGCGGGGCGCGGGGGGCGGGGCCCCTCCCAGCGGCTCCGGGGGCGCCGTCTTCCCCGCCTGGGCGGAGCGGGTCCCGCGAGGCCAGCGCCAGAGGCCGGGAGGAAAGAGAAGAAGCCCCCCCTGGTGTCCGCGCCGCCTCCGCGCGTGGGGCGCCCGCTCCGGCTGCCTGGGGGGGGGGTGGCGCACGGTCCCCCCCCCCGCGGCCCGGCTGTGGCCGCCCCGGCCCGGCCCCGGCCTCCCCGCCTGCCTGGTTTTTCAAGTTACTACCGAAAGGCGACCGCGGGGAAGCTCGCGCCCAGCCCGGAGCTTGAACGTGAAGGCGCGGGGCCTGCGCACGACCACACCGCCACCTCCCGGCCGGGAGCCCAGAGCGTCATGTGAAAAAAAACTTGAACAGTAAGTTTGGGGCGCGTGTGAGCTGCGTGAGGTCCAAGCCAAGCCGCCGGGAGGGCGGGCGCGCGCCCTGGGCCTCTGGGACCCCCGCCCCGTGCTCCCCGCCGTACTCAGGG
The DNA here is from genome assembly GCF_905146905.1 of Nyctereutes procyonoides. NCBI lineage: Eukaryota > Metazoa > Chordata > Mammalia > Carnivora > Canidae > Nyctereutes > Nyctereutes procyonoides. Next base: position 30,543,402 of record NW_026575159.1, read on the forward strand.
AGGCCGTCCCTCGCCCCCACCCGGGCCCCGGCTCCGGCCGCGGTTACCCCCTCCCTCTCCTCGTTGATGGGGGTTACAAGTCTCAAGGTGACACGAAGTCCACACTCGCTCGTCGCCGCTGTAACCTACCTGCCTGCGCTTTCCTTCATCCTATAAACGTGTGCTACCTGCGTACTGGGTGCGAGGACCTGAGTGTTCCTCCTGCCAGTGATGCAAAAACCAAGAGCCCTGCCTGCAAGGAGCTTAGCATCCTAAGCAGGCTTTGCAAGTCTCAAGAACTTCCCTAAATAAATGCCAGAAAACCATGGTTTCCTCCAGAAAGAAACTTAAAGGGACACGGATCTTCACATCATTGATATGAATGGGGTCGGTGCCGTGGCATCAGCCCCCAGGCGCTCATGCATCCCTCCCTGGTCCTCTGCTGACCACCCCCACCCCTCAAGCTGGCCTGGGTCCCTTGAGAAGCCCCTCAAACTACCCTTGCCGGCTCCCCACCCAGCAGTCCCCTTTGTGTGATCCCAAACCTGATTCCATGCCTGCTTTGTTCAAAGCCCTTCGTGGGCTCTCCAGTTCCATCTGCCCCGGGGCCGAAATCCTTAACTTGGTGCACGATGCCCTGCAGGGTGCAGGCCCCGCCTGCTTGGTCAGGATATTCCACTTCACCTTCCACAGGCTCTTCAGATCCACGTCTTCATTCTCTCAAGAGTGTTACTGGAGTGTGAATCAGTCCAGCGGGTTGGGAGGAAAGTGTCTGGTAGTGCCTGGAAAAGCTCACACCTGGCCCTACGTGGACGAGACGCTGAAATGAATGTTTGGGAGCAGAGGAAGGGGGCCGGTGTGCCCTAGCCCGGGACTGGGCGCCACCCAGCATCCACCAGCACTGGAGCGGGTTGTGAGGCGGGTGGATCCTCCTCAAGTAAAACCTAGAGATGAAAATGAAGACCCCTCCAACACGGATGAGTGTCCAGGGTGTTGAGTGAAAGAGGCCGAGGCCCAGGCTGCAGGATTACATTTATAGAAGCTACAAAAGAAGCAAAATTGAACTATGTTGTTTAGGGGTACATAATTGGTAAAAAGTTGAGCGAAAGCCAGAAGGTGGTCACCATGAGTCAAAGTGGTGGGTGCTGGGGTGGGGTGGCGTGGGGTGGGGTGGGGTGCCCTGGCCACAGATGGGCTGTGCAGGCTGCTGACCTGCGGGAAATGCTCCTTCCAGTAACACTGCTGCTCATTTGCACGTCCCAAGCTGCACATTTGTTTGTTTATATGTTTTCTGTGCCCTCTGTGTTTCACAATAAAACATTAAAAAAATAATAACGGTGAGGGGCGCCTGGGTGGCTGATTCCGCCAAGCCTCTAACTTCAGCTCAGGTCAGGATCCTGTTGTCCTGGGATCGAGGCCCTTCCCCCTGGGGCTCCCTGGCCGAGAGTGGGCTCCTCCCTCTGCCTCTGTGTGCTCGCCCTCGCTCTCAAATAAGTAAATCTTTTAAAAAATAAAAACCATGGGGCAGCCCGGGTGGCTCAGCGGTTTAGCGCTCAGCCGTTTAGCGCCGCCTTCAGCCGGGGCCTGATCCTGGAGACCTGGGATCGAATCGCGAGTCGGGCTCCCTGCACGGAGCCTGCTTTTCCCTCTGCCTATGTCTCGGCCTCTCTCTGTGTGTCTCTCATGTAAATAAATAAAATCTTTAAAAAAAAAAAAAAAAACAATAACCATGAATGTCCTCTGTCTCCTGCTTGTGCCCCAGCAGGCCCCCAGCCGACTGTCCCCCCGCACCTCCCACCCCGGGCTTCCCGCCGCAGGCTGCCGTCCTCTCCAGCCCCGGACGCGCCCCCTCGCCTCCCTCTCCCTGCACCCCCCCGGCCCCAGAGCGGCCCCTCCGCGCACACGCCGCGGGGGTAACTTTGTTGCACTTTGTTGCACCGGGTCCAGTGCAGGAGGAGGTCCGGCTACATAATGTCTCCCAGTAGCTTCATTGTGTCGCGACTCGGCGGGGACCGCGCGCGCCCCCTGCCGGCGAGGGGCGCCGTCTCCGGGCTGGGGCTCCCCTGCGCGGGGCCGCCCCCGCCGCCAGCACCCCCTGGGCTCTCCCCCGGGGCTCCGGGCCTGCAGCCCCCAACCCAGAGCGTCCCCTCCCGCTCCTCCCAGCCCCGCGCCCAGGGGTCCCCGCCTTCCGCTCCCGCGGTCCTGAGCCCCTAAAGCATTGGAGCCCCCCAAGCTCTGGCTGTGAAACGTCTCGGGGCACCCCCCCCCGGCCCCCAGGTACCCCCCGCTCTGCCCTTCCAGGTCCCCACTCGGCGCCCGGTGTTGGCCACAGGGGGCTCCCGATGCCCCAGATCCCTGCCTGGGCAATTCAGCGCCGGGTGCTGGGGTGCTGGGGCACCCTTCGCTGTGGCAAGACGGCAGGGGCCGGTCACCGCGGGCAGAGCAGAAGCGCCTGTGCTCCTCGGCACCCCGGGGGCTCTTGGTTTCTCCCAAGTCTACAGTGTAGACGCTGGAACAAGTCCGTTCCCAAGACATGTTCTGCGTGTGACAAAGCAGAATTAGGGGATCAAAGAGATGAGAAGCACTGAGTGAACCCTAAACAGATTTATCAATTGCAAGCCTTCTCAAAACATTTTCTTAAAAACAGATTTTATGGGGCCCCTGGATGGCTCAGTGGTTGAGCATCTGCCTTCCGCCCAGGTGGTGATCCTGGAGTTCTGGGATCCAGTCTCGCGTCGGGCTCCCTGCATGGAGCCTGCTTCTCCCTCTGCCTGTGTCTCTGCCTCTGTGTGTGGATCTCTCATGAATAAGTAAATAGAATCTTAAAAAAATTTTTTTATTTGAGACAGAGAGTGAGAGACAGCATGGGGGGCAGGGAGAAGAAGGCTCCCCACTGAGCAGGGAGCCTAACGTGGGGCTCAATCCCAGGACCCCAGGATCACAACCTCAGCCGAAAGCAGGCGCCCCTTCTCAAAACCTTGAACAAAGTGCTAAGAATCATGATTCTACAAAGAGGAAGGAGGGGAACAGACAGTGTGCAGCCCCACACACACGGGGCCACAGAACTCTTTTGTCCCAGGGTACCTCTGTGTTCCAGGGGCGCACTTTGGGAAACACCAAGGTAGCACTGTCTGTGATCCCTTCTAAGGCTCTTTGGATAAAAATATTGGCTGTTTTTCTGAATTAAGAACTCAAGAGTGTACTTATGAGCTGACAAATACTTCCACCATAGTTGGAACAAAATGCACATCTAAGCAATTTCTATGCCCCGAACCCAACATTGAAGGGAAACCACTTAGTCTGAGTACATAAATCACCCTGTCATTTTGTGCGCCCAAAGAGGCTAAGTCAAGAATCCTGAACATGCAAGCAACTGGGGCCGCCTCCCTGCACCACCCCAGGGGCCTCAGGTGCCGCCAGGCCACAGAAGGTGTCCTGTAGGGTAAAGAGAGGGCAAGGGGGGCTACGGCTGGTGTATGCCCAGGAGACGCCTCCGCTGTGGACGCGCCCCTTCCTCTGTCTAATAAGGAAAGGCAGCCAAGATGCTGCTAACACGCAGACACGGAGAAATTAACTCCAAAAGGATGATGGATTGAAATGGAAAGTTTAAAAAGGAGAGGAAAAGTTTAAAAAGGAGAGGAAATTTGGGAGATCTAGGGCTAGGCAAACAATTCCCAGACTCAACACCAAAGGCACAGCCATGAAGGGAAAAACATACTTTGGACTTCACCAAAATTCAAGCTTTTACTCTGCAGAGGACCTGCTGAGAGGGTCAGAGGACTGGACCAGCCTAGAGCGGGAGAAAATGCTTGTACCCTGAATGTCTGACAAAAGACTAGGACCTAAACTATATAAAGAGCTCTCAGAATTCAACAGCAAAAACGCAAACAATCAGGGCGCCTGGGTGGCACGGTGGGTGAGGTGTCCTATTCTTGGTTTCGGCCCAGGCCATGATCTTGGGGTGGTGGGATCAAGCCCTACCTCGGGCTCGCTCAGCGGGGAGTCAGCCTACAATTCTCTCCCTCCCTCCAACATAAATAAATAAAATATAAATAAATAAACAAACAAACAAAGGGGCAAACAGTGCATTCGGGGTGGGGGGGCAAAACACAGGAAGAGGCATGTGCCGATGAGGAGATCCTGACAGCAAACGGGCCGCCGCCCATCCGAGAGAGGCACAGCCCAAGCACAGCAAGACGGCCGTGCACACCCCGCGGAGCCGCTAAAATAAAACACAGCGACAACGACCGAGCCGAAGACTACGGAGGAGCTGGATCGCTCCCACCTTGCCAAGCAAATGCCCAGCGGTACGGGCTCCACGGAGAAGAGTTTGGCAGTTTCTCAAAAAAAAAACCTAAACATCCGGCCCCGGTTGGGCCCCACCCCCGAGCTGCTGGGTATTTCTCCCAGAGACCTGGCATCTCAGCTTTACACATACACCTGCCCGGGGATATTGACGGCAGCTTTATTTGTATGACTCCAACTTGGGAACAGCCCAAGGGTCCCTAAGAGGTGAGTAGTTAAACAAACTGGGGCCCATCCACACATGGAACATTCTTCAGCAGTCACACGGAACGCACTAGGGAGGCACAGAACCCCTGGCACAAATCTCAAGAGAAGTACGCAGAGTGGGAAAAAAGCCCCTTCCAAAAAGGGTACCTATTACACGATTCCATGTATATACCATCCCTGAAATGACGACATTATAGAGATGGAGAACAGATGGGTGGCTTGGAGGGGCTAAGCAGGGAGGTGCAGGGAGGGAGAGGCCGTGGCTGGGAGGGGGGCAGGAGGGGGCCTCACAGTGACAGAGAAGTTTGGATCTTGACTCTTTCGGTGTTAGTATCCTGGTTGTAATACTGTAGTTTTGCGCGATCTTACCATTGGAGAATCTGGATAAAGGGTACCTGGGATCTCTCCATACTATTCCTTTAAAAAAAAAAAACAAAAAAAACAAAAAAACATTTTATTTATTCATGAGAGACACAGAGAAGCAGAGAAATACAGTCAGAGGGAGAAGCAGGCCTGATGCGGGACTTGATCCCAGGACCCCAGAATCATAATCTGAGCTAAAGGCAGATGCTCAACCGCTGAGCCACCCAGGCGTCCCCTCTCCATACTATTTCTTACAACAACATGTAAATCTACGATGATCTCAAAGCACAAAGGTTAATTAAAAAAAAAAAAAAGACACTCCCATGTGCCAGCCACACTCCCCACCCCCACACCCCAAGACAATTATTACATGATCGTCACACCTGGCAAGAAATGTCTCTCCCCTTCCTGGGAAAGTCCGATCCCAGGCTTAAGCCTCTGACAGCAGGGGCACAGGACATGCAAAACCGCCCTCCAGGGAGATACCATGCAATCCCACCTGCATAACTGAAGTTGCTTCCCCCAGAAACTGTGTGATGGAGAGTCACCTGCAGATTCACCCCTGAAGTGTCACCCAACGCCAGCTCCCGTGTCTCCCACGTTTCCCACTTGGCTCCCCGCTGATGTCCTCGGTTGGCGGCCCACCGTGGGGGCGATTGGAAGAGATATCGGGAACAGATGTGCCCTGGGAAGGCCCCACCCTGCGTGTTCCCTTCATCGTCATCAGAATTTTCAGAGGCGCACTTTGGACGGTTCACAGGATTGGCCACCGACAGCGAGCTCATGGTTGTCTGAAAGAGAGAAAGCTGGAAAAAATAAGTTAGCGGCCGGGTCGCTGCAAGACGAAGGTTCTGTCTGGTGCTGATGGCCTGGCCCCCACCTGACCCATTCCCCTGTCTTGTCTGGATACCGTCTACCCCTTCTGCTACTCCAGACAACGATCTTTTTTGGTTCTATGCACTGGGTCCTCTCAGGCTGCTGGGTTTTTGCACGGGCGCTTATCTCCACCTTGCGATCTGGCACACTTACTCGGACCCCTGCACCGCAACTCGGGATCCAGTTGTTGGAAGGACCAGGGATCTCACCTGTGAGTGTGGCTGGCTGCCCTTGCCTCCCTCTGTGCAAACCTGGGGACAGCCCTTATTTGTGGAGCACGGTGTGAGACAGCTCTCAGAGCACTTGCCAAGTGCCAGCAAGACTTGTCCGCACTTCAAAGCCAAGAATTGTGAACTCATCCAAATGCACATGCTCCAGAGTCCTGGGGGTGAATGTCAATGTGGCGTACATGACTTGTAGCATTTCCTGGTGTCAAGGAGATAAACATAAGTTAGTTTTCATGTAGGGAGAAACCATTCAGCAAACATTATACCATCTATCAAAGGAGTAGCACACATAATAATGTAAGTAAGTATCACGTTAACTCTCCACAACGATCCCTTTATACTGTTGTGCTCAGGATACTGGATGACGGTCCTTTGACACAAGCTTCTGATACACTATCATTTAGCAAGGTCTTTGTCTCAAAGATCAATATCTTAAAATTAACCATAATTCTATGTACTGGTGACAAAAGTTAATCTTAAACAAAAAGGAACATAAAAAATTTAGGAATGTGTATAAATAAAATGCACAAGACCTCTACACAGAAGTCTAATGAAACGTTACTGAGAAAGTTTTTTGAACGATGTATTTATTTGAGAGAAAGAGAGAGAAAGCCTTAGTTGGAAAGGTGGAGGGAGAGGGAGAGAATCTCAAGTAGACTCTGTGCTGAGCACGGAGCCCAGCGCTGGCTCGATCTCACAACCCCGAGATCATGACCTGAGCTAAAACCAAGAGTCAACCCCAAAGACACGGCTCTGTAGCTGAACACGGTAGTTTAGCCAACTGAACTACCCAGCGCCCCAAACATTACCGAGAAATTTAATAAGCCCGAAGTAAGCAGGTGAAGATAGCGCAGCCCTGGGCTGGTACTCCATAATGTAAAGATGCCCCTTGACATTGGCCAAATTGACCTCTACCTGGAGATTCCATGTGATTCCAGTAGGTTTTCTTTTGTTGCTGCTGTGGGAGGGAAGGGGGGAAGGGGCCCTGGACAAGCTCATTTGACAGTTTATGTGGACACGCAAAGGGCAAAATAGCCAAGTCACTCTTGAGAAAGGAGAACCAAGTGGCAAGACTAGTTCTGCCGTAGTGATTAAGACAGAATGACATTGCTGGGTCCATGGGCCAAGGCCGAGGTAAGAGAAGAAAGACGTCACAAAGTGGCCACGTGGATGTGGACACTCGACTTAGAGCAGAGCTGGCTCCTGCTGGCTCCTCAGAGCAGTGGGAGGAAGGATGGGCTTTTCAGTAAATGGTGCTGGGACAATGGAGTCTCCATATGGGAAAAATGCCTTAAAACCCAGTTCCAGGTGGACCATAGATGAAATGTGAAAGGCAAAACAATAAGAACTTGACAAGGCAATGCAGGAGACGTTTTTCATGACCTGGAGGCAAGAAAAGCTTTCCTTGGGACGCCTGGGTGGTTCAGCGGCTGAGCATCTGCCTTGGGTGTCACAGGGTCCTGGGAGCAAGTCCTGCATTGGGCTCTCCGTGGGAGGCCTGCTTCTCCCTCTGCCTGTGTCTCCGCCTCTCTTTCTGCGTCTCTCATAAATAAATAAATAAATAAATAAATAAATAAATAAATAAATAAATAAATAAATAAAATCTTTAGAAAAAAAAAAAATAAAAAAGAAAAGCTTTCCTCACTGATATAGAAGAATACCACCCGGAAGGAAAGTAATGAACAACTGGATTTCATTAAATTAGGAACTGTTCATCCAAAGGCCTCATAAGGGTGCCCACTTTTGGATTTGATTTATTTATCTTTTATTTATTTATTTTTAAAGATTCCATTTATTTATTCACGAGAGACACAGAGACATAGAGAGAGAGAGAGGCAGAGACACAGGCAGGCTCCACGCAGGGAGCCCGACGCGGGACTCGATCTCGGGTCTCCAGGATCTCGCCCTGGGTTGAAGGCGATGCTAAACTGCTGAGCCACCCGGGCTGCCCTGGATTTGATTTTTTTTTAATGGGAAAAAAAATCATGAGACTATTAGGAAAATTTGAATTCTGGTAGGCTATTTGGTGATACTGAGGAATACTTATTAAAATTTAAAATTTTTAGCTGTGATGATGGTGTTTTGATTATATCACTTAAAAAAAAAAAGGAGTCTTTATCTTCTGGAGCATCAAGCACTTCTAACCAAGAAGGTGCAATTGCTGGACTTTGCTTCAAAGTAACCCAGGAGGGGATCCCTGGTGGCTCGCTCAGCGGTTTGGCGCCTGCCTTTGGCCCAGGGCGCAATCCTGGAGTCCCGGGATCAAGTCCCACATCGGGCTCCCGGAATGGAGCCTGCTTCTCCCCCCTCCTATGTCTCTGCCTGTTTCTCTCTCTCTCTCTGTGTCTATCATAAATAAAAATAAATAAATAAATCTTTAAAAAAAATTAAAAAGAAAAAAAAAAGTAACCCAGGAGGGACCAAGGCAAGGCTGGGTCTCTGCACAGATTAGAAAATTTCCATGATAAAAAGAGGACAGCGTCATAAAGAATGGAAAAGCCCAAGAGTGTGAGGAGAACTTGCGCAGCATCCATCCAGCAACAGGCAAAAGACCCTCTCCAGCATCTGGAAGGGGGAGATTAAATATTTTTAAAGAAACACAATTCAATAGAAAACTGGCAAAACACTCACTCAAAAAGGTAGAGCAAAAGGACAATAAAGGGACAAAAAGGGCGCTCACCTCATCAGCAATCAGGGCGCTGAATATTGAAGTGCCAAGGAGACACCACCACAGACCCACCAGATCCAGGGCTCCTGGCGGGCAGGACGAGGAGATTTGGGCCCATCCTGAGCCTGTGGTGGCATCATTGGTTGTTTCATGTTTGAAGTTCCTTCTCCACCACCTCCCAGCCCATCGACACCACCACTGATCCCACTGATCCCACCTCTTGATCACCTGGGCTCACGCACCTCTCCCCCCATCGCCTCTGCACCACCCCTCCGCTGCAATCCGCTCCCGCCCTGTCACCCCACCTCCTTAGTCCCCCTTCCACACTTTCCGAACCGTGTTTGACTGTGGCACTGCTCGCCCAAACTTCTCATGCGTCCTGCTGCTGGCGGGCGCAAGGACACGCGCTGGGGGACCTACCTCCTTGGGGAAGGTCCTGACCCCCTCCCCACCTCCAGGCCGGCCACCCTGCCCCACCTCCTCACCTGTCCTCATGCTGCCCTGAGCCCAGGGCTGAGGGAAAGCGTGCTTTCCTGGGTCGACCCCCTTCTAGAACATCACCTCCATTCTGAATAGGGCCACGCGAGGGATGGTGACGGTCGTGGGAAGAAGAACCAGCATTCACGTGGTGCCGGGTTTCTGTACCCCCCCTTATCTCAGGAAAGCCACGTGGCCTCACCTCCCTGGAGAGGCGGGGGTAGAGTCACAGGGCCCTGCATCCTCCCCACGCGCTGGGTGGGCACAGGGTCCTGGGGGACCTCAAGGTTTGGATGCGGGTGGGGCCTGCGCGCGGTGGCCTCTACTCACCCCGAGTCCTCCGTTTCGAAACCTTGCTTCCCCAGAGCCGCACACGGGGAGGCGACCCGAATTGGGACACATCTAGGGGCTGTGTGGTCACAGTGCCTCCCGCCTCTTACCCGCTCTCCTGCCGCAGAGGGAAGAGTCTGGGTCTGTGTCTCTCTAGGTAGCGGAACCGAGTGCGGCTCCATGAGAGGAACGGTTTCCTACCAATCCGGGGCGGGGGGCGGGCGCCCCATAGTCAGAAAGGGTCTCCATCGAGATAATAGCAGAGCGCGCCGCCCTGGCCCAAAGCCCCACTCCCCGCGCTGTGTGCTCGGCCCGCTGAGGGGAACTGAGGCAGGGGGACCACGCGGCCAGCAAGAGGCCCGGGCAGGCCCTGAACCTGAATCGTTGGTCTAAACGTGCCTGCAGCCCCCTCCTGACAGGTGGGCCCCCACCCCAGCCGGGCACCTGGAGCTGGTGCCTCGGTTTCTCTGGCTGCAAGGCTCACTGGTGCGAGTCGTCCATATTCTCCCTAAAAGAATTTTGAGTATTTTGTATCCCCCTCACACGTTAGGTTGACACCTAGCATATTTTCTGAGTTTAAATAGTTACAAAGAACACAATCTCTGGCATATTGTAAATATTGACATTTAAAAATAAAACTGTCATTATCACTTTTTAAAATGTAACCAGATGGAACCTAAATACCACATTGATTGGATCCAACAGGATCCATTAAAAAACAGGACCTGATCAACGTCTTCTTTAACATTTAAACACTTGATCTTTCTGTTATTCTAGAACTCCTACTTCCAGTTTAACTCTGTCGCAGATATTTATCCGAAGGTAACATTTTTACATTTGAAAGTCTCACTGAGGGGCACCTGGTGGCTCAGCGGTTGAGTGTCTGCCTTGGGCCCAGGCTGTGACCCCCGGGTCCCAGGTTCGAGTCCTGCATCGGGCTCCTCGCAGGGAGCCTGCTTCTCCCTCGGCCTGTGTCTCTGCCTCCCTCTGTGTCTCTCATGAATACATAAAATCTTAAGAAAAACAAAAGTCTCATTGATTACAGGCTTCTCTCCAACAGAAGTGTATGCATACGTTGAAATCTTAGAATTTATTTCCCGTAAGCCTTCAAGTGTCAGACGATTCTTCTGGATTTACTATCATTACGATGATGAGCTCACAGCCCTGTGACGACCTACAGCTGATTGTGACGGCCCCAGCAGGGTCTGCGGGTCTGCAAGGAAGGCGCAGGCGGCCCCATCACGGCCCCCAAGTTATCACCTGCCTCCCACGGGGACTGTCCTTTTTCACTCTGTTGATGCTGCCTCAACCGCGGGACTTGCTTAGGTCACTGGGACATTGGCAGGGCCGCCCCAGGAGACGCTAGTGTGGGTGTGCGGGTGTGCGGGTGTGTGGGTGTGCAGGTGTGGGGGTGTGCAGGTGTGGGGTGTGTGGTCCAGCCTCAGGCGTGGCCTTTCCCCACCGTCCACCCGGGTCACCTCCATCCAGGAGGAGCTCTGCGTGCGGGTCCGGCCCCCGGAGGGAATGGGGAGCCTCCGGGGCCGAGTGCAGCCGAGGGCCAGGTGCTCAGCGACCTCCCCTAGGTTGTCACCCCGTGGGAGTAACTGATTGAAAATCCCGGGAGGTGGTGGCGGGGGTGGGGGGGGAGGCTTTTTAAAAAAATGGAAATGGACAAACCGGTTCTAAAATGTATGTATAACTGCAAACAAGTCAGAGGAACCAAACGGAAAATATCTTGAAAGACAAAGAATAAAGTTACGTGAACTCCCACCACCAATCTTGGGACTGCGGACGGGGCGCCCGCATCCCCGGGCATGGGGCTGGCAGTTCTCGTCCCCTGGGGGGCGGCCGCTTCCACCTCATACCCAGAGAGGTCGAGGGGATGAACAAATCTCGCACCTCCTTTATACCTTTGCCAATAAAGTGTTTTCCAAACTACTTCATTAAATAAATTTGTGCCAAACTCCTAGAGCTGCAAATTTAATTCATTCAATTTATGGGGAAAAAAAATGTGCATGTAATCTGACTTGCAGAGCCAGCCCCCCTTGTCAAACCTGCCAGCCAGATAGACACACTTTTTTTTCTCTTTCTTTTTAAAAATTATTTATTCATGAGAGAGACACAGAGAGAGAGGCAGAGACACAGGCAGAGGGAGAAGCAGGCTCCATGCAGGAAGCCTGATGTGGGACTCAATCCCTGAACTCCAGGATCATGCTCTGAGCTGAAAGCAGAGCTTAACCAGCGAGCCATCCAGGCGTCCCTATATAAATGTATATATAATGCATATATATTTATAAAAATTAGATATATATTTACGGACTTTTATTTATTTATTTATTTAAAAAGGAGAGAGAACAGGAGCCGGGGGAGAGGCAGAGGGAGAGGGAGAAGCAGACTCACTGCGGAGCAGGGCCCCTCCCCCCCCAGGCTCGTTCCCAGGACCCTGAGACGGTGACCTGAGCTGAAGGCAGAGGCTCCACCGCTGAGCCACCCACGTGCTCCCAGGAAAGTCTAGTATAATTAATGCACCTATTTCATGATACAAGGGCAAGAAAATGAGGCCATGGGTTGTTTACCGTGACTTCACGTAGCCGCCCAGGTAAGTCCTTACGGGGCAGGGGCCTGACGGGCGCTGGAAGCCGGGCGCGGCGTCCCCGTGGGAGACGTGAGCCAGCGCATGCACAGGTGTGTGGTTTTGGCTTTGGAGGTTGATTAGTGCAAGTCCAGCCCGCGTAGATCAGAAACCCTTCCATTCCGTCTTGGCTCTTCTTACGGGTTTAGAGGAAGGATTTGCCGCTTACAGCCACTCTGGCCGCTCACCTGCCACGTTAGTTTTTGCTGTTGGGGCGGAAATAACGATCATTTAAGATGAAACGAGATGAGGCTTGATTGACCAACAGTAGAGCATTTCTTTTTTTTCTTTTTAAGGTTTTATTTATTTATTCCTGAGAGACACACAGAGAGAGGCAGAGACCCAGGCTCCATGCGGGGAGCCCGGTGCGGGACTCGATCCCGGGACCTGGGGTCATGGCCTGGGCCGAAGGCTCCTCCCTGAGGCACCAGGTGCTGCAGAGCATTCTTGAGGGGACTTGATAACAGGGGCTTTGACTCGTGGAGGAAGGCCCGTCCAGGCTGCGACACTGGCAGACTGCAGGATGCCAGTCCCAGAAGATGCTGCCATTGGGTTGCAGAGTCCCCGTGGCGCCCAGCACTTAGGGGACCTTCCTGCCCACCTGGCGACACACTGACCAGGTGGAGCCCGGGACCACAAGGGGCCAGAACCGCTGGCATCGGTGCCAGAAACTATTTGGGGCATTTTCTCTTATTACGGTCTTTGCTTTGCTGTCATGAGCTCCCCCCAGCCCCAGACGCCACTCCTTTCTCTGGTGCATGTTGGGGACACAGGGCCACAATCCTGGGCTTACCCCCTGAGTTCAGAGGGGCCTGGCAGCTACACGGGGTCAGGGGCCCAGCCTGGCTGTGTCACCCGCGCTCAGGCCCCAGGCTCAGGCGGACGTGGGCCCGGAGGGGCACCTTGGCTCCTCACGGAAGTGGCGGCCGGGAGCCCCGACAGCCCGAGCAGGCCCTGTGACCTGGGGCAGGAAGCCTCCACGACGGGGCAGCCTCTCCACCTATTTTGGTGTCACCGCTGGAAGGTATCCCGCCGAACCAGATACAGGGCGACTGCCCTGGCCGCTGCCCCAGGCTCCCCGCCAAGCCCTGCGGGGGAGGAGTCCCCAGGACACGTCGCCGACCGCCTTTGTCTCCTGTCTCCTTCCCTCCTGAGCTGAGCCCCCGACGCACAGGCTCCAACCCAGACGGGGCGGTTCCACCGTTGGGCTTGCAGCTTGGCCGCTTGGACGCCGGTGCTGCCGCCTGCGTCTGGTCCCAGACTTTGTGCATCGCCCCGCACGGGACCCCAGGCCCCGCCCGACAGCCGACCCCGGCAGCCGACCCATCCCCAGGGATGGGTCGGCTCCCGACACCTCCTACAAAGGGAGCCACAGGCTGCGTGGCCTCCTGCGTCTGCTCCTCGCACTTGGCTCAGTTTAGATCACGTTCCCATTGAGGCCCCTTTAGCCCGGGGCTGGGGGTGGTTTCCGGGTTCCTACGGCGACAGCGCTACCGACGGTCCCGCACCCCAGGGTCCCACACCCGAAGCTGCAGCCCGGGGCTCAGCTCTCCCGCCCTCCGTCCAGCGAGGCCGAGGGCACGACCGAGGGGGCACAGGGCCTCTGCAGACCCGGGCTCCCTCGGGGCCAGTCCGCACAGGGCCCCCCGCCTCCCGGCTCCCCCCGAAGACACGGGCCAGCTGGCTGTCCCGGGGTGGCAAGCGAATGGGTATTTCCAGGAGCCCACCACGAACCTGCTGCGTGGGATGAATCGCAGAGAATGGGGCCCCGGCCCCCGACATCTGCCTACTGGAAACCCAGCAGGGAGGCCCCCAGGCCAGCTGGGAGGAGGCCAGCAGGAGGTGCCGCGCTTGCTCCGTCCTATCGTGTTTCTTTTGAGCTTTTCCCCGGGGAACATTTTATTATAACTCCAAGTCCCCCCCAAAAAAATTTTTTTTGGTCCTTTAAGGTCAAACAAAACACATTGATTTTTTTGTTTACTTATTCTCCCATTGCTCTTCGGGGTGTCACTCGGCCTGGATGCCTGGCCAGCTCCCACCCCCACCTCTGCGTCCAGCCCATCAAATTGGATAAGAGTTTGGATTTTGATGAACACCTGGAGCGAAACAGAGTCAAGCCATTGTTAGTCTGGTCTGGAATTTTCAAGGTCAAAACAGAGGGGCCGCTGATTTATTCCTTACCTACTGACTGTGTTCACCCCTGTACCCGCAGGCCTTGGCACATGGAACCTGTTAGGTGGACAATGGATTTGACCAGAGAGTGTTTGGAGGGACACTCGGGGGAAAACTGAAGCTGACTTTTGCTTCTGTGCTATGGACTCTGCTCAATTGATCAACTGGGTGGAAGCGTGTGGGGTTTCTCTCTCTCTAAAAGGGATAAAAAGTCAAGGATCCAAGGGTCAGAGTCAACGAGCCAAGCTCATAAGAGACTCACGTATGAAGTTAAACGTCCTGATTTACGCAATTATCAAAATGAATCCTTTTAGTCTCTAATTTAAGGAGGAAGTTTCTCCCCCAGAAGCTGGTGGAAATGGCAGACGGTCCACACGGAGACAGGAAGCAGCGTCCCCAAGCAGTGTGACAGGTGCAGTGGGGGGGGGGCACCCCGTCAGCCCGAAGTCTCTCCCAGGAGGGGACATCCGAGCCCAAGATTTCACTGGGGAAGGATCCGGGCACATACTTCTCCGCAGAAGACCCACGAACGGCCCGTCAGCACGTGGCAAGAAGCTCAGCGCCAGTCGGCACCAGAGGAGGACAGGCCAGAGCCACAACGCCAAGGCACGCAGCAGCCACCCAGGGGCTGTGAGGCAAGTGCCAGGCGGCCAGGGCGCAGAAGCAGGGCGGGGGGGATCGGAGCTCCCGCCCTGGGCTCGGGGGCGTGTAGGACGGGGCGGCCACACTAGAAAGCCGTCCAGCACATTTGCAAGTGGTTAAATACAGAATGGTCACGTGACCTAGAAAGTCCCTTGCTAGTGTTCACCCTGGAGAAATGAAAATGTGGGTCCGCCCAAAAGCTCGTGTGTAAATGTCCACAGCGGTGTGATTCACACACATAACCAAACAGGCGGAAACAACCCAAACGCCCGTCAGCTGATGAACGTGCGGTCTATCCCTGCGATGGACTATTATTTGGTGATAAAAAAGGAAAGAAGTAATGGGGCACCCGGGTGGCCCAGCAGTTCAGTGCCACCTTCGGCCCAGGGCGTGGCCCTGGAGACCCGGGATCGGGTCCCATGTCAGGCTCCCTGCATGGAGCCTGCTTCTCCCTCTGCCTGGGTCTCTGCCTCTCTCTCTCTCTCTCTCTCTCTCTCTCTCTATCACTCAGGAATAAATAAAATCTTTACAAAAAAAAGTACTGACGTGTTACAATGTGGATGGACTTTGAAAATACGAAGCTCACGTGGGTAAAGCCAGACACAAAGGACCACATATTGTGTGATTCCACTTACATGAAAGATCTGGAGAGGCAGATCCTTAGAGCTGAAAGTAGATTCGTGATTACCAGGCGATGGGCAAGGGGAGGGGTTTGCTTTGGGAAGCAATGTGGTGTTCTAGAATCGAGGGTGATGACGGCTACCCGGCTCTGCAAACACACCACCGCCGAGAGCACTCTGAGCAGGCAGCAAGGGCAAAGGCTGGCAGGTGCATACAAGCCGGAATGTTCTAGGCCCATGTGGCCAAGGTCAAGGGGACAGAGAGATGGGAGGGAGTTGGCAGGTCCTGGATTGTGCTGGGAGGAGTGTGAATTTTAACAGCTTATGCTAAGTGTGCTGGGAAACCTTGAGAGGTTATGGGCAAGGACATCACATGGTCTGATTATAATTCTAAAAGATCAACACTGTTGGACGGGGAGCTAAGAATGGTTGTTACAGTCTTTAAAAAGTTGTTCAAAAAAATACCACATACAGGGAGTCCTGTGGGGCTCAGCGATTGAGCGTCTGCCTTTGGTTCAGGGCGTGACCCCGAGGTCCCAGGATTGGGTCCCACATCAGGCTCCCTGCAGGGAGCATGCTTCTCCCTCTGCCTCTCTCTGTGTCTCTCGTGAATAAATAAAATCTTTCTTTTAAAAAAGATTTTTTATTTATTTCTTAGAGACAGAGACAGAGAAAGAGAGAGAGAGAGACAGGCAGAGGGAGAAGCAGGTCCCATGCAGGGAACCTAACATGGGACTCGATCCCGGGTCTCCAGGATCAGGCCCTGGGCTGAAGGTGGCGCTAAACCACTGAGCCACCCGGGCTGCCCATCTCCTCGATTTCAGATTTTTTTTTTTAGATTTATTTATTCATGAGAGACACACAGAGGGAGAGAGAGAGAGGCAGAGACCCAGGCAGAGGGAGAAGCAGGCTCCATGCAGGGAGCCCGATGTGGGTCTCGATCCCGGGTCTCCAGGATCACGCCCTGGGCCAAAGGCAGTGCTAGCCCGCTGAGCCACCCGGGCTGCCCTAAGTAAAATCTTTTAAAAAACAAACCCAACCATATGCAGAGACCATATACAGCCTGCAATTCCTTGAAATTGTCACTAGTGGCTTTTCACTGAGGAAGCTTGCTGACCTCTGAGCGTCACCGGAGACAATGTTTATTGGTGAAAGAACGGCTGGGCGCGGTGGCTGACAGGAGGTCCTGTGGGGACAATTTTATGACTGGGTCTAGGAGGAGCAGGGAGGACACAGAGCCGAGTCAGGGCCACACAGGGCAGCTGGGACCTGCAGTCAACCTGGGTCCTGTCCACGCATCCACCTGATTCCCGCGCAGACACCAAGGCCGCTGTTTGTCCTGGGAGGGTCCCAAAGTCACGCCTCAAGCCCTCCTCCCGGGCCGCGGACCCCCCACCTCCTCGGAGCTCAGCAACCTCAGAGGCCTGGTCCGGTAACGGCCTTCCTTGGGGCCACGAGCCGGTGCTCACACAAGGGAAAGCGTGGCCTGCGCACCCGCCGCGCACGGCGGACACCCCAGGCCTCCTTGCCTCGTTGGGAAGGATAACCTCTGCCAGACCCTGGCCCACGGTAGCACCGCTCTGTCTTCTAGAGTCGGGGCTCTGGTTTGTGACTGGCCGTGTCTGCGCTGAGCTGTGACCGGGGAGGACGAGCGACTGTGTCCCAGGTGACTGGTGGTGCTGAGCGGGGGTCCCTCCAACGTGAGCGTGACACCCACAGATCTAGTCGGATTCTAGTCGAAATGGGAAATACAATGGAGCAATGGTGGGATCCCTCATAACCCCGTGTCCAGAGTCAGGACAGCACCGCTGGGGTGGGCCACCAGGTCTGGGCCATCTCCTGTCCCTGCACAGCCCGCGGGACGCGTTCCGGACAACAGCCTCGGCCCTTCCCCTAGACCAAGAAATCCCAAAGTCAGAAGCTGGGACTTGTGCGGGCCCGGGCATGGAGCTGGGACAGCCAACACGCACCGACACAGCAGTGGATGGAACGCGGGCTTCCGACCAGATCCTGACCTGGAAACTGAGGCAGGAGGACATGCTCTGCGGTGGCCTGGGAGAATGGACTGTGGGGCTGGGCTGAGACACATGAAAATCTGCAGGGTGGAGGTCAGAGGTCACTGCCCCGAAGTAGGCCACAAAGCCATACGGGGGCACACTGCAGGATTTTGGTTAAAAAAAAAAAAAAAAGTACATGTGCCTAGGAAGATGTTTCCTAAGGAACTGGAAATGTTTTTAAATTTTAAAATGTTATGTTTTTTTTTATTGTGGTAAAATACGCAAAACACAAAATTTACCATTTTAACGAGTTTGGTGGCACTCGGCACGTCCACGATGTCACAAGCCCTCATCGTTACCCCCGAGTGGGAGCTCTATACCCACTAAGAGGCCCCCCTTGCCCCGTCCCCAGCTCCGGTGACCTCTGATATGCTGTCCCTATGGATTTGCTGATTCTAGGTCTTTCCTATAAATGGAACGTAAAGAACACAACTTTCTTTTTTACACTCTTCACGATGCAATCAATAGTCGACTCAGAATCTCTCACCCTGACACTTCTGGTCACCAACCGTCTGGTTTTCCCCCCAGACAACGGTGGCACCGACCAGGTGCCCTGCAGTCCTCCTCGGTTCTGACACCACCTACCTGGAGACGGCAGCAGACCGCGCAGGTTAGGGGCTCAGCCCCAGGACGCCCCCTCCCCCCGCAGATGCCCCTCACGAGGTCACCTACGCTTTCCACCCTCCGACCACGCGGACTCCCTCCTCGCCTTCTATCTGTTTGCGGGTAAGCCTCGCAGAACTCAGGGGAACGGTTTACCTACTGGGGCGCTGGCTTATCATAGAGGAAATTACTCGGGAACATCCCCAAGGAAGAGGTGCTGGGGGCAGGCGCGTGGGAAGGGGCGCGGAGCCTGCACGCCCCCAGCACCTCCATGCATGCACCCGCCCAGGAGCTCTCGGACCCTTTCTGTCTGGCTTTCTTGGGAGGCTTCACTGTGTAGACACAACTGATACAGTCCCCACTCTCTACTCATGGTGTTGGCCCCCTGGCAGCCGGCCACTCCCTTCTTGGGGGCTTTCCAAACGCCACCTCATTAGCATAAAGTCAGGTGTGGTTGAAAGGGGCTTGTGGGGATAACACAAGACACCTCTGTCTCTCTGTGCACCTAGGAAATCCCATGGGTTTTAAGAGCTCCGTGCCAGGAATGCAATGGAGGAGGAATACATATTTACTAGAAATCACAGCATCACAGAATTATGTTACGTGGCCTTTCATGTCCAGTTTCTTCCACGATGTAATGTTTTCAAGGGTCCTCCATGCTGTGGTGTGGTGTCCATTTATTTTTGTGCCTGAGTCATGGTCCACTGTTTGGGGAGACCATATTTTCTTTACTTGCTTGCCGAATTTATTACCTTTTTAAAAAAGTAATAAAAAGGTTTAGTTTTAAGGAACCTCTCCACCCAACATGGGGCTTGAACTTACAATCCTGAGAGCAAGAGTTGCACGTCCTACCAAGTGAGCCAGCCAGGTGCCTGTTTATCCCCTTTAAGATTGTGTGTGTGTGTGTTTTATTTTTTATTTTTTAATTTTTTTTGTGTGTGTGTGTTTTAAAGGGTTTTCTATGTATGGGATCAGTCACGCGCCACTAGAGATCGCTTTACTTCTCCCTTTCCAATGTTGGGGACTTTTATTTTCTTCCCTTATTGCTGTGGCTAGAACTCCAGCACTAGATTGAAGAGAAGTGGTTAAAATTGGCATCTTGGTCTTGTAATTGATCTTGGGGCACAACTCTGTGCCTCAGTTTCTCCACCTGTAGAAAGGGGATAAGAATCGTTCTTCCTGGGGGGCGGTGAGTTCAAGGAGATGCTGGCACTGTGAGTGCTGTTGGCTGCAGCGTGCCGTCAATTGTCAAGTACCACACTGCTCATCTATCATCCACATCGCCCGTCCTACCACTGCCAGCCCCACTGCGGCCTTGCTGCTGCCTCCCATTTCAGCTTCTGGGACTCTGACCTCCATCCCATAGTCCCAACAGGCTCGTATGTCTGTCTGTCCTCTGACTCCCATACTGTGGGCTTCCCTGGGTCTTCTTGGTGATCCTTTATTTTCCTGAGACCTCAGCGACATGCTGTTCACCCCCACGTTCATATCAAAAGGCATATAATTTGCCGTTATCTTGAATTCCTAACATATAATAAACTGTTCTACTGGATGGCTGGCACATAGCCAGCTGTAGTGCAGAATCCTCATGCACAGTCATCTAGTGTATAATCCCTGGTGCACACTCAGCTCTAGTGCATCATCCTTGGTGCACACTCAGCTGTAGCACGTAGTCCCTGTGCAGGGTCAGCAGCAGTGTATAACCCTCGTTCCTGGTCATCTGCAGTATACAACCCCTGTTCACAGTCAGCCGTAGTGCATAATCCCTGGTGACAGGCAGGAAGTTACTGGTAATTTGCCCCTAACCTAAGGAGTATCCCTTGCAACAGCATTTGTGAAAACATGTCAAACACGTTACCCTGGCCAGTAGATGCACACTGCCGTGCAAACGGACAGTGTTCCCAGTGAGGCTACTCGGTGCAGAAAGGCACCTGGGAGAGGGGCACCTGGGTGGTCAGTCGGTTAAATGTCCGCCTCTTGGTTTCAGCTCAGGTCATGATCTCGGGGTCGTGAGATCGAGCCTGGACCGGGGGCGGGGGGAGGGGGAGACGGCTCAGCAGGGAGTCTGCTTGAGATTCTCTCCCTCTGCTCCTCCCTCCCCCTGCTCACAGCGTAAGTAAAAGTGAACAATACATTTTCTCAGTGTGAAAACATGGTCAATCTACTATTTTGAATTAGTTTTCCTTCAAGAATCAAATAGAAATGAAAAAGCACAGAAAACAGGTAAACGAAACGTCCTAACTGCTGCATTTCGTCTCCAGGGGATGTGGGTTATCCTCACCTGCAGTAAGTATTTAGGCCTCTTCGTGTCATCACGTGTGCGACACTAACCCAAATGACAGCGAGCAGCGTCTCTACAGGCACAGCAGGTCTTGCACACTCCAGACAGGCTGCCAGTTCTACGGCGGGCACAGCGCCTTCCTACCCTGGCTGAGGGTTTCAAATGCCTCAAATGGCTCTTTGCTGAATCTCTCTCGAGAGTGACGACCAGTCTCCACTCCAGATAATGTAGACGTCTCCCTGAAGGGACGCGCTGTCACCGTGGAGGGCCCCGGAGGATCCCCGCGGGGACTCCCATCACATCAGCATGGATCTGTCTCCGTGGACGGAAAAAGGGCTCCGCGCTGACAAGTGGAGGGAACTAGAGAGGGGCGGCTACCACCCGCATGTCTGCGGCCCTGCACGGAACAAGGTCATGACCTCAGGTCGTGAGATTGGGCCAAGGGCATTCCTCCCGGTGGAAGTTACCAGATGAGGTCTGTGCCCGCACTTCCACATCTCACCTAGAACGTTCTCTCATTGACATCTGAACTTTCTCGGGTCAAAAGTACACCCGCAGGTTCCCATGAGGCCAGGGGTCGCTCGTTCAGTATCTCAAGCCGAGAGAGAGAAGAGTTAATTCTCGAAGGAAGTGACATTAAGCTTGTATCAAACTCAGCGGCTTTGTGGTTTTTGTTGTTTTTATAGATTGTATTTATTTGAGAGGAGAAAAAGCGAGCATGAGCAGAGGGAGGCGCAGGGAGCCTGATGATGTGGGGCTCCAGCCCAGGACCGGGATCATGACCTGAGCCCAAGGGGGTGTGGAGCCCCCCTGCCTCCTGCAGGTTCTGCAGGATTTCCCTCACCCGGATGCGCACTCCCGTTTTTCAGAAAGGCAGTTAAATTCTGTGACCTTGTGTGGTACTGAGGAGGCCCCCTTCCCCTCGTGCTCGGGGAGGAGCTGCTGCTGGGACCCCCATCTGTGGGGTCCTGGCAGAGGCTCCAGAGGCCCCGCTACAAGGACAGCTCTGGCTGCAGCCTTTCCTTCCCATGCCTGCCCAGCAGGGCTGACGGGGACGCATTTGTGAGGCCGTGGCAGCAGCCTGAGATGGCTCCGTGAAGGGACCCCCTTGTGGAAAGGGCGGGCCACAACTTACAGACGCGCCCACGAGAAGGCTGCTCAGGTGGCCGCCCTCCACGTCACCCAGGAAACATGTGAAGTGGAGCAAAACGGGAAGGCAGCACCCCAGGCCTGTCCTTGCAGCAGTGGGGGTGGTCGGGCATCCCCCTGCTGCAGGGCCGCCGGCCTGTGTAGCGACAGGACACAAGCCAGCCCAGCGGGGTCCCCGGGGGTGCCGCGCTGTCTCTGGAGCACACCCAGACCACCACCGGCCACGCCACCCTCGGCGTTGAGGGATGAACCAGCAGAGCCACTGTCACATCCCCACCGTGTGTGCTCGCCGCCCTGAATCCAACAATGACCCAAACCGGGTCATCGTCCAACACGGGCCTGTGTCCTTCACGCTGACTGCCCTCAAAGGGCATCACGCAGGCAAATGCTGAGCGACAGGTTCCCAGGGGAAGAGAAGCCCTGAGTTGCAGTGTTTGCCCATGTCCACGGCAGAAATGTCCCCCAACCCAGCCGGCCAGTGTCATGCTGCCACGGTGATGTCAGGGGACGCCGCCGCAAGAAGAGACGCACAGAGCATATGGTCAGGCCGACACATGCGACCCGGAGGAATGAGCACCGAGATGCAGAACCGTGGCGAGGAAGTGCGGACTTGGGTGAGTTCATCATCTGTGAAATAGAATTTAATTGTAAGTGTATGTAACTTAATTTCGAATGACGCTGTGTTTGACAAAGAGCTTGCAAAATTCCCGGACACCAGCGCCACCAAGGAAACAGCACAACTAAATGCAAAGCTTGCTCCTCGACTGGATTTTGGATTTTGGGGAATATGATATGAAGGACACGACTGATGGCCTGTGAGACAATGTGACATTTTCTGAGTGTGATACCCGTACCGTATTTATGGAAATAAATGTCTTCACTCTCAGGAGAGGGGTGCTGAAGTACTTAGAGGTGGGACGAAGGTCCTGGGGCTGCTGTGACGAAGAACCCCGAACTGGAAATTGATTTTCTCCCAGTTCTGGAGGCTGGAAGTCCGAAATCGAGGCACTGAAAGGTGGTTGGAGACTCTGAGGGGGCAAATGAACAGCCCTGCTCCAGAATGGGAGAAAATAGACAGGTGTCTGATGGAAGGCCGGCATCCGGGACACGTCAGGAAGTCCTACTGCTCAGTAATGGAAACGTAGAACAGCCCAATTTCAGAAAAGGCAAAATATTTGTGCAGATGTTTCACAGAAGAGTTCAGGAAGAGGCCACAGGCACAGAAAGGTTCAACGTCGCTGGCCCCTGGGAAACACGGGCAGAGGAGGCCGCACACGCGCCCGCCGCGGAGTCTGAAGCCAGGGAGGGCAGGAGGACCAGGGGTGGTGACGGGGCGGCACCGGGAAGGTCTGGCCCCCGCTGGCCAGAGCAGGGCAGGGCACCAGCCCTCCGGAAACGGCCTGGCAGTTTTTCATCAAGCTACACATACACTGACCATAATTTCCACAAACGCAAACGCCACTAATCGCGGTTTGCCCCGGAGGAACAGGAAGGTTTGCTACGCATAGACGTGCCCACAGCGGCTTCAGTCCTGCTGAGAACAGCTCCAAGGTGCTGCCATCAGCAGGTGCCCCCAGGGAAACTGGCTGTGACCCAGCCATGCCGCGGAGGACGTGACAAATACATGGGATACCCGGAGAGAGTGCGGGCGGCGCATGCTACAGGCGGTTCGAGGTGTAGCACTGGAGGGGGAATCGGGCCAGCGGGGGGCAGGGCGTCCCGAGGGAGTCTCCCCGGCTCCGTGCTGGTCCCGGGAGGGCTGATGCACCTGCCGAAGGTCACCCAGCGGTCTCCTCCCTGGGTTTACCGTATGTGGACTAGGTCTCAGTAAGTGGACAGAAGATGGTGCCTGCCGCCCTCCTGGGCAAGCGGCCACCGGGGACATGAGCACGATGCTGTTTCTGATTCCAGGCGTCAGTGACAAGAGTGTGTTGCGCTGTGAAACTTCAGTAAGCTCCGCGTGGCTGTGGCCTTTACTCCATCTAAAGTACTCTTCGGGGGGGCTGGGGGGCTCAGTCCGTTGGGTGTCTGCCTTCAGCTCAGGTCGTGGTCCCAGGGTCCTGGGATCGAGTCCCACGTCAGGCTCCCTGCTCCGTGGGCATCTACTTCTCCCACTGCTCGCTCTCTCTCAAATAAATAAAATCTTTAAAAAAATAAAGTACTCTTTAATTAAAATAATGTTATATAGAAAAATACTCAGTGGGAGAAAAACAGAGGTTGAAGTTGTGCACAGGGGGATGTTCACTTTCTTTAGCACCGCTCCTGTCTAACATGGCCCGGCCTTGAAATGCTGCCCATGGATCATCCGCGGGATGACACGGCTGAGTCACCTGAGGTCCTTCTGACGGTCCCTTGGGCCCCCGAGCTAGCACACCATGGGCCGCCGTTGCCTGGCCCCCGGCTCACGCGCTGACACCGTTTTGATCCTCAGGATGCACGAGATCGATCTGCCGTTCTCCACACTAGAGGAAAAGTCCGATCAGGAGGCAAAAGCTATCAACTTCAAGTAGACGCTCCATCTGAGGCAGTGGCTCTTGACTCGAGGCTGCTGGACCCCCTTCCCCAGGGCCACTGGCCCGACAGCAAGCCCCTCTGTGGGGGATGCGGAGGCGTCACCCCTTACCTGGGCTGGTCTTAGCTAATTGTCACGGTCACCCCCACAGAAGTGAGGGACCGGGACCTGAGAGGCTGCAGGACACCCGAGAGTGAGAGGAGCTCAGGGTAACACCCCCTGGCCTCTTTCTCAGAGGAAGCAAACGTCCTCTAGGCACCGGGGGAATGGACTCTGGCCCTGGGAGAATGTGTTTGTCCGGGGAACATCCGCCCCCCTTCCTCCCCCCCGGGAGCCGGCTCCGGCTCGTCCCTGCCTGCGGAGCCCAGGGCTGTGTGCTCAGAGACCTCAGCCGACTGGAGCGGGTGGTCTGGCGGCTGCAGAGGGAACAGCAGGGCTGACTCGTCAGCCATCCGGCTGTGGTAATATCCTTGACTTGTCCGAAGACAGAGAAAGAAGAGACACCACTAGTTATTGAGAACTTTCCTGTACAGTATTTTATCTGGCAAATCACCTGAACAATCGTAAACGGTTTGAAGGAACCAAAAGAAAGGATATTACACCACGAACTTTACTGGTAACACCTTTTTAATAGGTCAAAGTAACTGTACAGTTCATTATATTCTTCCTGAGAATAATTTATATCCCCCAACAAACTAAAGGGAGGGTATATTTTTCAAAATTATTTAACAGAATGGATGGTGTAACTGCACATCAAAAGAAAACCAAATCTCTCTGCTTTGCTGAATTCTCTCCTGGGAAGACAGACGCAATGAAGGGTTCGTTAGCTCCAGTGGCTGCAAGGTAGTCAACATGGCTTTAATCTTTCTTTATAAATTATATAAAACTGGAAACAGGGATGGCTGCAGAGCCCCTTCTCAGTGCAGTCTGGAGGTGCTCTGGTACAAAGCATTTCTGCTTCCAAGAGAAATAACATCGCTACAAAAAACTGGCACATTATTCTGGTGAAAAAAGACAAAGTGTGTTCTACAGCTAGCTTCCAACCAAATCTTCACATATCCAACAGGAAAGGAAAAGGCAGGAAAGACAAAAGGGTGGTTGTTTTTTTCTGAAATGACTCAAGTCTTCAAAATATAGCTCTGATATTCTTTCTTGTAAAGTGGTGTCAGCAATATTGCAACTCAAGAGTGTTCTCACGACAGAGACTCCAGTCTGGGCCATGACCCTGCGGCTCGCCAGAGAATTCTCAGCCCTTGGGGTTTCCCGGAACTCTCTGTCTCGTCCCGTCTCCTGACATGCGGCTGGGCTGGATGAGGATCCACACGCTGCCACCTCGGCCATTTCCATGGAAACACACCCTCATGTGAACGTGGTCTGTTCTTCAGGATTCTTAAAAGCTTCTCACAAACAATTTTCATTCTCAGAAAAATGCCACATTTTGGATCCTGGGCTTTTCTGAACACCATGACTTAAAAAAAAAAAAAAAAAACAAAAAAACGAACTCAAATCAAATGTGGTTAAACTTATATGAAAGAGATTTTCAACCAGCTGTCAGTCACAACCGTTGGCGTGGTGAGTGCCGGCGGCCGGGGACCACGGGGGCCCTCGCTGCTGGTGGAACGCGGGAAGATGTCCTCAAGGAGGGCCCCTCAGTGTGGCCTTGTTGGTCCGAGCATCCGCAGTCTCGCTTGGTCAATGACATCGAGTAAGTTTTTGGCATCCACGGCCAGGGCATGAGCAGCGGTCAGCATCTGCTTTTTGTACTCCTGCTGGAGACTGGTCATGACGTACTGCTGGGCCAGCTTCATCTTATTGATGAGCTCACCCAGGTCGGAGTTCAACAGCTTCTGGGCCATCTCAATCTGGAAGGACAAGACAGAGGTCAGGAGAGGCACGTTCCATGGACTGATCCTTGGCTGCCTCCCGGAGAAGAAACTTTCTTCCCCTTAAACAAATTGTCCCGCCGGACAACAGGGTGTAAGACCAAGGTTTCCTCCAGGAAACTGGCCAACAGAGTGCCCATGGGTGTGTGTGTGTGTGTGTGTGCACACATCCAGCAGCCTCTGCTCCTTCCACAAAAGCCCTCAGTGACTATTAATCAGCGACCAGTAGGGCTTTTGCTTCTTAGAAGAAACAATCATAGAAGAATCACAGTCTGGTAGAACCTCAGAGGCCACCCAGTCCAGAGCCCTCCCCACCAGAGGGGACAGCTGGGACAGGAAGAGATTGGCTGAGGTCGTCCAGCTCCTGGCTTCCAGTTCAATGCAAACACTTGGGGCTGGACTCGCAGGCCAGGGCTCTTTCTACAACCCCAACCGTGTCTCAGGACCTGCCTCTGCTGCGCATGAAGTGGCTGAAGGATGTCCCACCGTGATGCTCCCGTGCTGCTGTGAGGTGGGAGCAGGGGCAGCAGAGCTGGAAGGAGCTGCCCTACGGAAGCGGCATGCTTGGTCCAGGTGGCTCAGGACCTCCCTCATCTGTTCGTTCAATCGGTAAGGCCTTAACCCCTCAATCTTCTAATGATCACTAAGCACTTACCTAGAGGCACGTGATGGTGTGGACGCAAGAGTCGATCACGCACTTGTGCTCAGTCTAGGGTGGAGAAGCCTGCCTACAACTACCTATAACCACTGGGATGAATCCTCCAACAGAGACACAGCGATCCTTTTGCTCTGAGAGGTCAGAAGACTTCACAGAGAATTTGTCTGAAATTGGCCTGGACTGTACAAATATGCTGGCTTCCTCTGTGGAGGGCCTCACAAGCCGTGCCAAGTCACCTCGGTCCTGCTGAACTTGACAGTGAATGAGGAAGGCTCTGAAGCCAGGGGGTCTCACTGAGAAGTCAGGTGGCCCCCAGGGCGGCTGTAGTAGAGATATGAGGGTGAGCTGGCCCAGGATGGGCTGCCCCTTCGGTAGCACAGGGGGTGGGAGGAGGGACTGGGATAGAAGGAAGCAAAGTCAAAGAAAGCTCTGCCTCTTCTTCTTTTTTTTTTTTAATTTTTATTTATTTATGATAGTCACAGAGAGAGAGAGAGAGAGAGAGAGAGAGAGAGAGAGAGAGAGAGAGAGAGAGAGGCAGAGACACAGGCAGAGGGAGAAGCAGGCTCCAC
Source organism: Nyctereutes procyonoides (assembly GCF_905146905.1). Classification (NCBI taxonomy): domain Eukaryota; kingdom Metazoa; phylum Chordata; class Mammalia; order Carnivora; family Canidae; genus Nyctereutes; species Nyctereutes procyonoides. The sequence goes on from NW_026575159.1 coordinate 30,570,612, forward strand.
GCACCGGGAGCCCGACTTGGGATTCGATCCCGGGTCTCCAGGATCGCGCCCTGGGCCAAAGGCAGGCACTAAACCGCTGCGCCACCCAGGGATCCCTCTGCCCCTCCTTAAAAAAATAATTAAGAATATATACAGGAAAGCAAGTTGTGTAGAAGAATCAGGGGAGATGGAGAGATTATTTCAGGATTTATCAGCAAACATTTACTTGTTAGGACACCATTTTCTCGCCTCTTGCATATGGAACTATCATTTTTTGGCAAAATTCTTGCTCACTGTGGAAGACCCAATAAAGTTGCTGTGAAGCAGATGAAGAAGCTAATGCCCTAACTGGCAAGGAATATAAAATTACTCTAAGCATATAGGCATTTTTGAGAATAGTTTCAGTGGTTTCATGTAGGTGAACGCACACCCTTTACGAAAGAAGCTTAGTTAGGAGCTGAGCCAGCTTCCTCAGGACGGGCGTCACTGGGACACCAGCAGCCTCGGACACACTGTCCTGAGAGACCCTGAGCCTCAGTCTCGTCAGGAGGAAATCTCAATCTCCACAGAACATCCCTCAGTTCCAGGGGATCCCTGGGTGGCGCAGCGGTTTGGCGCCTGCCTTTGGCCCAGGGCGCTATCCTGGAGACCCGGGATCAAATCCCACACCGGGCTTCCGGTGCATGGAGCCTGCTTCTCCCTCTGCCTGTGTCTCTGCCTCTCTCTCTCTCTGTGACTATCATAAATAAATAAAAATTAAAAAAAATAAAAAAAAACATCCCTCAGTTCCACTTTAGGTATAAATACTGTCTAAGGTAACTGGCCTATATTCTTCCAAAATGCTGCCGGCAGAAAGGTGAAGCCTGAGGACCTGTTCCAGCGGGAAGCAGACTGGCCGTGACATCAGGCAGGACACACAGCCCTGCTGGCCTTGAACTACAGGTGAAACTTCCTCCTCGCAGGGGTGCTGAGGCCCAGGTGTCAAAACCCTCCAGGTGAGAGAACAGCCTCCTGACTGGAGATGCAAGTGGAAACATGGAAGGTAAGAAGTGTGCCACATGCCACCTGTTCTCAAACGGTTCAGAGAAGGAGACTGCGCGTGTACATAGACAGAGAACGTGGGGAATGTTAAAAGGCAGTGAAACTGGGTCGAGGATATTCAGGAATTCTCTGTACTATTCTTATAACTCTTCTCTAAGTTTGATATCACTTCATAAACTAAGAAAACACAGGAGAACAGCCCTGGGGGCTGTGGGGCTAGAGAGAATAGAAAAGTTGGTGCAGGAGCCAGGAGGGAAGAGGAGTGGGAAGGGCGAGCAGGGCCAGGGCAGTCATGGACTCCAAGGGACACAGCTGCATGTACAAGTGTGGCCCGGGCTGCACACCTCTGGAGCTCAGGGAGCACCCCCTGGAGGAGGTCAGGGAGCATCCCTGGAAGAGGTCAGGGAGCACCCCCTGGAGGAGATCGGGGAGCATCTTTGGGGGAGGCTAGGGAGCACCCCTGAAGGAGGCTAGGGAGCACCCCCTGGAGGAGTCAGGGAGCACCCCCTGGAGGAGGTTGGGAAGCATCTTTGGGGGAGGCTAGGGAGCACCCCGTGGAGGTCAGGGAGCATCCCCTGGAGGAAGTCAGGGAGTATCTTTGGGGGAGGCTAGGGAGCACCCCCTGGAGGAGGTCTGGGAGCATCCCCTGGAGGAGATCAGGGAGCATTCCTGGAGGAGGTCGGGGAGCATCTTTGGGGGAGGCTGGGGAGCACCCCTGGATCAGCAGGCACCCCTGGTGGAGGTCAGGGAGCACCTCTGTAGGCTGGCATGTCGGGGAGCATTACTAAAACAATGCAGGTATGTCTGCTCATTTGTTGGTCAACATATGATATAAAATGGCTAAAAATGGCAAAAATGAGATTATTGATAAGAGACAGTATTTTGGGTGAACTTTGATTCCTTAAAAAAAAAAAACTCGGGGCAAACAAACAAACAAACAAACAAACCCTTGGGGCAGCCCAGGTGGCTCAGCGGTTTAGCGCCACCTTCAGCCCAGGGCGTGATCCTGGAGACCCGGGATCAAGTCCCACGTCGGGCTCCCTGCATGGAGCCTGCTTCTCCCTTTGCCTGTGTCTCTGCTTGTGTCTCTGCCTCTCTTTCTGTGTCTCTCATGAATAAATAAATAATGTCTTTATTTTTTTTTTAAATTAAAAAAAAAATTTTTTAAATAATGTCTTTAAAAAAAATTTCAAAACTCATGTATTACTTTAAAGGGCATTTTAAAAATCACTGCTCTATGTGGAAAACAAGCGTCATTTGCAAACTAATTTTTTTTCAGAAAAATGCAAGGGAGAGGAGAAGGGCGGGCTGCCTCTCCTGCTCATTTCTCTGGTCCTTTGGCCTCTACTTGAGTCAGTGCTGAAGGATTTGGCCCTTGCCCAGCTCCGCACCCATGCTCCCTGCTATCCCCACAGTCGGCAGTGGCAAGTGGGACCTAAGCAACCCCAGAGGGTGCCACTCCTCACCGCCTCCCCGGTGAACGGCTGCTCCTGGCAGGCAAGACACAACCCACCAGCCTCCGTGGCTGGAGGGTTACAACCTCAGAGCAGCCGGAGGGAGCATAACAGCCAGGCCAGAGCCCGGGCGCGTCCCGCCCGTAAGGTCAGCACAGGAGGGGGTGCCGTGTCTTACCTCTCGGTGCGTGCTGGCTGGCAGGACTGGAAGGGTTTCGTCCACAGTGGCCAGTAACGTCCGCAGGGCCAGGCCAACTTCCTAGCAGACAAGACAACACGGATATCAGGACACACATGAAGGGCTTCCCCACCGGCAGCGGCGCCTCCTCCCAGTTCCAGGGCTTGTTTCCTTTTCAACACTTTATGGAAATTTCTGTATTTCTTTTCCTCAGTACTGAGCCTGATCTGAAGTTAATAGGGGTTTCCCCCCAAGACTGAGATCCCCGAAGGCTCAGAATGTGGCCCCTGATGGGAGTTATCAGTCAGAAGGTCATTCTGCACCTGCACAGCGTGGACACATTTGATGACCACTGTCCTGCGTGATGAGCCTGTCACCAAAGGACAGATATGGCATGGCGCCCCTCCTCCTCTCCTCTGGGCCCTGGAGCCCCCACATCACGGGGACAGGGAGTGGATGGGGTGCCGGGGGCGGGGCGCTGCTAATGGGGACACAGTGTCTGTGCTTCAAGGTGAGAGGAGTTTTGGGGATTAGGTGTCTAACAAGGAGAATGTACGTAACCCCGCTGGAGGCTTAACCATGGCTAGGACGGTCAATTTTACATTCTGCGTACTGTACCACACTCCAAAAAAGTGTGTTCAAGTACACGTTCCAGAAATACAGGCTCAGAGCAAAGCTTCATAGCACTCTGAACTGCAGAACACCTCTGAGCTTGCGAACACCGGCGTGCCTCTCACACAGTTCTGGCATGTTCTTCCAGGACACCAAGCCCCTGAATGCAGCTTGGGAAGGTTAGACTAGGGCATGGCATTTTCATTCTTGTCTTTGACCCTTATTAAAAAAGATTCAGTGAGCACCCATACATCCACCCCTCAGTGGAAGAAAACAGCACAGGTAAGTCCCTGAATGTCCCTCTCCACGACGGCCCCTTCCCCGGGGCAGCACCTGAAGGCCAAGTGCTCTCCTGCGTGCGCTGGTGCTTCCTCAGCAGAGCCGCATGTCCCGGAGGCTGCACATAGCACTGCTCTGTATGCTGTCAAACTTCACGTAAGTGGCGTGACACCAATAAGCCTGTGTGATGCCATTTTGTGGCTCACTTTTTTCAAGCAAGACCATATGTGCGAATGCTAACTGTTAAAGGCTGTGGGATTCCTGGACGTTCCCTCCCAGTGTCAGGGTAAGGGACAGCAGTTCTGTCTGACTTAACGCAGTCACTGTGTATGGCCTTCACGCACAACTTCTGAAGCACCGGGTCTGACTCTGAGGGGCACCATGGCTTCCACGGTTCTAAGAACATGTCCCACTGGCGCAGGGTTGGGTTTTACCTTCACCATGGGAACATACTCCTCCGGTGGGGCTGGCTGGATCTTGCTGGACATTTCGATGACAGCCTTCACCAAGCCCGTCACATTCTCGTACACCCTGTCGTTGGACCGGTCCAGGTTGGCAGTGGGTGGGGGGCTGATTTCCTGGGGCTGAAGCTGCAACACAGAAGCCGTTATGTCCCCAGGCCCCACAAGGTGGCGGCACACCACTGCAGCACTAGGTTAGAGAGGGTCTTTAAAAGAGATCAAAGCAGATCACAATTGATTTTCTGGTCTGTGCGGCTACAGCTCGATTTGAGGATGACAGTAAAGTAATTCATCCAAGTGACGAGTGAATGAGACAATAATTTTTTATAACTTTGAGCTCAGTTAAAGGAAATGAAGTGGAATCATACACATGACACTAAAAGCCCCAGATTCTTTCAGAGTAGTGATTCAACACCCCCCCAGAATCATTCACTAAGAGAAAGAATTCATGTATTTTACGCCTCTCTGAGGATTTCACAGGAAGCTGGCTAGGGGGTCAAGCATTCTATGTTAAGACTCTAAAGAATTCCTGCTTAGTCTGACCTCTGCAGTATGAACTGTATGGCTCAGCGTGGCTGCCTTCAAACCACCTCATGGAAACGTGTGTGACCCCTTCATGACTACACCAAGCTGGATACAAGTCTTGTGAAGTGGACACATCTGCCTGCACCACACTGTGCAAATGAGGGCCGTGGCGGTGCCGCCAAGAGCCCCAGGATGCACCTGCCAGTGGCATGGCCTTGGCTCCTCACCTGGCCATTGTGGTGAGGGTGATATGAAGGAGCAGATGCCCACCCCAGAGCCAGTGGCACAGAGACACCGATGACCATTACCCCAGAGAAGCCGAGCACTGGAGGCTGGCGAGCGCAGGGCCTGAGGAAAGTCTCCCAAAGGCATTTGAACATTCAAATTGGTAACACGAGGCACGTAAAGGGCAGTATGTGTGTATTTTAAGATAACTAAGCTGCAGTACATAGTAGTAGCTGTTTGCCGATGGGGCTGCTGCCAGCGCTCCGTCTAAACCTCTCGGTGCCCATTCTGAACCCTTGGGCCGACTCTGTCTGGGAACCTGGAGCCCGGGTATTCAAGTCTGGCTCGAGACAGACACGGACAGGAATAGTTCAGTCCCTGAAAAGGTGTGCATGCCTCACTCTCTGGCAAATAAAACTTTGTTTTTGGTGATAAGCCAAGCAAAAGTGCCCTCCCCAGACTTCCTGATTTCTGCTGCAGAGTCACATGCAAAGTGCTAGGTGTGAAGAAGCAGGACAGACACACAGACACAAGGTGCTTACCCTCCATGGCTATTGTTGAACGGGAGGTGAGGAAAAGTTAGAGAAATTTATCAGAGAAAGGGAAAAAAGAAAAACAATATTAATAAAGGTGGCAGACAAACCCCCCACAAAAACACATGAGCAGAACCAAAAGAAGCGAGTCTGAAGCCTGCCCAGGAGCCCTTGGTTCCCCAGTTATCCACGCACGACGTCTGGGCCGTCAGTCCAGGGTGCCCGCACACTCGGTAAGGAGGCCTGCCACACGCCATGCTTGCTTTCATGAAGTAAATGCAGAAAGCAACACACAGAGCCCGAGAGGGACAACCTGGCAGCCATGCAAGAAGCAAAGCATTAGGGGTCCTCAGAAAGAAAGGGCAATGAAATGCACCTGACATCACTGAGAATGGCCTGTCGGACTTCTGGGCCGTCAGGAGAGACTGTCCAACCCTCACTCCCCACACCCAGCCCCCCACGTCTTTGGAAACAGGCTTTGTCATGAGCCATGACGCCATAGTAAAGATCCCTGGCTTGGGGCTGTGCGTAAAGACATCAGGAGTTTATTTTAAAAACAAAACCTAAAAAAACAAACAACAAATCCTTTTGAGCCAAGTCTTATGTTTCAGGCTCCTTTATTTTAAACTTAGAAGTTTTATTTAATGTTTTTTCTTCTACAGCTTACACCAAGGCTACGCTACTGTAAAAAGACCATGTAAATCGGGAAAAGGTGGCCATCTTGACCCCTCCTCAAACGGGTCTGAAACAGGTGTACCCTTTGGTATAGGAGTTCAGTAGAATCTTATTAAATTTCTTTTTTTTTTTTAATCTTATTAAATTTCAAGGTCCAACCTGCCACAGTGCATTTTCCCTGCATTAGAAAGAGGGAGATCATTCCTAACTGCATCACTTCAAGAGAGGACATCCCTGCCTCTTCCCTTCTGCACTCAGAGTCACACGGGGCCCTGTGACTCACATGGCAAAATGTGCCACCAGATAGGATCAACATAAAGGCACAACTTCCTGAACAGGGGCTGCAGGCAGGGCTCCATCAGGGAGAGGTGCCGCCATCCTAGATTCCAGGAGGCAAAGGCTGCTTTATGCTAATCTACTTAAAGCTTCTGTTTTGTATCTGCCCTGTGCCCAACCAAGGTGGGTCACAGAAGCAGTACCCTGGTGCCTCCAGCCACCATTCACAGTAACACTCCCAAAGCCAAAGCTTAGTTTGGAGGATCGTTGTCACTGGTTTCCTACTTTCTGGGGCCTGCCAACCTGGGGGTTCCTTGGAAGGCAGCTGGGAAAGGTGCCACCCCCCAGAGACATACACAGTTCCAACCTCAGGTGGGTGCTTAAAGCCTCAGAGAATCCAGAATCGTAACAAAGCCACCAAGGAGAGAGCAAGATGGGTTTCTGACTGAACGTTACCTGGATGAATTTCGTTAGTGACAGCTAGAGATAAGCATTTCAGTGCTAAACAGTATTGTTCTGTTAGGCTGGATTCAGTAACCTCTACTGAACAGATGGGTAAAGAAGATGCTAGAGACATACTTCATACTTGCTAATTTTTTTTTAAAGCAGGCTCCACACCCAGCCCAAGGCCTGGTGAACTCACAACCCTGAGATCAAGAGTCGGATGCTTAACCAACCGAGTCACCCAGGCACCCCTACTTCATACTTCTTACTAAAGGAATCTTTACTTGATACATTTTTAATTAAGCATGCTATTTCCATCATGATTCTGACCTGCTTAACACCATCTTTAAGGGTATTTTCCAATTATATTCACTTATGTTATTACAAACAGGAGGCCAAATACATGTCAGAATCCTTAGGTGGTATCTGAGCTACCTCTAAAGTAGATTTTTCCTTATAATACAAGCCATTTAGAGAATTTGTTCTTGTGGCTCATGTAAACGTCAAACTTCATTAACCTAATTTTTCCCTCTTCCCTTTTTAAATTTATGTCAAGAAACCACATTAGGAAGAGCTGTGTCCCCCTATGCTCCTCCTCAGAGAATACCCCGTGTGGTGCCAGCAGCGTGCTGGGGAGGCCCCACATCCCAAGCTGGGGGGAGCTGCTGGATGCCCAGCCCCAGGCCAAGCTCCAGGACCAGCACTCTTGAGTTCCAGGGGTTGACCACCTGCCAGCACGTGCTCCAGGAGCCGGCCCTCAGAGCAAGGGTGCCTCTGGCTCTAGTGGGACTTGTACTGTGTCCCATAGGAAGTGGGTGGGTCCAGCCAGAGCCAGCCCGTTCACTCCCCGCTCACCGCTCCTCTGGGCTGGAGATGGCGTCTTCTCTGCCAAGGGCTACCTCTCCTGTCTCCAGGAATCAGCCCGCTGGCTAAATGCTGGCTCAGCTGGGGAGCCTGTAACCTTGAAAATGCCCTTTGATTTCTGTAGCCTTGCTGTCTCATGGGAAAGGTGGAAACAATCCTACCACCAGCAACCCTTGAGGCTAATGTGAGCACAGCTCTGTCCCAGCACACGGTAAGGTAGGGCATTCCTGGTTAGTCAGAAAACAAATGTTTCTACTAACTGGCAACAGAGTTACTAGATTCTAAGACCCCATCCACTGTAGGAGGCGTTCTTGTTCTTTATGTTCCTCTAAGGAAAAAAAAAAGCTGCCAATTAAACTAACATGTCACCCTGATTTTAGAGATATTAAAATATCTCTAAAATATCTCTGGTGTATCAGAACTGGGAAACAAGATACATTTTGAGAGGTAACTCATCTCTAATGCAAAGTAGAGGGCCTCTCATTAAATGGGAACAAAGAGGAAAACCCTTGGCTTTGCTTCTCTTGGGGAGGAGAGTGGCTTCCAAGGGACCTAGAGCCCAACGCCGCAGGGCCTGGTGGAGGCTGGGGGCGGGGGGCAGTCAGGAACCCCGATGGCCCCACTCACACGCAGCAGGGCAGGCTGTGTGTGAAGGGCTCCCGAGCCAAGGAGAGGCAGTGGCTGTGTGGCCTGAGATGCACGCAGTTCTGGCTCCACACTTAAGAGACAGTGAGCCCACAGAAGGTCTTGCTTCCCTCAGGTGTCCTGGTTTAATTAATTTTTTAAACCAGAAGCCATCCCAGCACTTTATTCCCAAGAAACATTCTGCCTGTGAAGAAGAAAACCTCTCTCTGCCTGAGGCTCAAGACTCCACCATGTGAGAGAAAACTGGAAAAGACAGGCTTCCTGGCAAGCTTGATCCTGACTCTTGGAGGGGATCAGAGCCCAACCAAATGGACGCCTGGAGCCCATGGCAGTGCCACTCTGCTCATTCCGTCCTCAGCACTGACTCCACATCATGGTACAGACCACTAACCCGGAGCGAGAAGCTCCACAGAGCCTTGAGCAGAGCTCGGGCTCAGGTGCCCACCTTGACGCCCTCGTTGTAGCTGTCCCCGGGGCTGCTGAGGCTGGCGAGGCTGCCCAGGTGACCAGGGGCTCCAGGCCGTGGCGGTTTCTTTGGCGGAGCTGCAGGATCTGGTAAAAGGGAAGGTGTCCCAGTAAGTGATGCATAATAAGACACAGAACAGAAACACCCAGATAAACACCGAGCATGGATTCATGTTACTACAACATACACTGATCTCGGAGAGGGCATCCTACTGAGGCTTTTCTGATGCATTACAGCAGTAAGTTCTGTTCTCCAATGGTCTAGTTATCAGCTGAATTTGCTAAACATCATACTTGGTTTGATCCGTAGAGGGGAAAGTGTTAAAAGGATCATGAGGTACTCCAAAAATAGGACACTATGTACATTTACAACCCACCCCTAAACTATAAAAACTTGACAGATCATTTTTTCGCTTACCTGGTTTACCCACAGGCTGGTATATGTGTTGGTTTCCAGGCTGCGGGAAAAGAAAAGCTCCATCACCACACCAGCATACACTAAAGGGCATCATGGCCTCCCCATCACCCTCCATCTGCTTGTACAACTGTGTGAAGTGCTGGGTTCAAGGCCTAATTGGGGGTGGGGGGACTTGGAAAAAGCAAAAATGCCAGCAGGCTGTGGGGAAAGGGCTGTGACGGGAGCAAGCACAGGATAGTATGGGAACATAGACAGGGAGTCATCACAGCCAATTTAGAATTTCCTTTAAAAAAGTGACATCCATGGAGGCCTCAGTTCACCTTCCAGGACTGTGAAATCCAGGCCTTCCCAGTGTCTGGGCCTTCTGCTCAGGAAGCTGCCTCACAGCCCAGATGTTCTCCTTACAAGGAGAGGTATAAGGGGTAGAGAGACAATGGGAGGTGTCTCCTCTGTGGCACTGGGGTGTCTAGACATTCCGTGTCCCATGTCATTGTCACCCGAAGTCTGTGTGTGTCAGGACTTGGTGCTACAGCGCCATCAGTTCTGGACCAAGCCACAGGCCCAGAATTTCCACCCCCAGGACAGGACAAAAGACTGTTCCACTGAAGGCCAGCCCTGCCATCACACTGCAAACAACCTGTCCTAGGATAACTAAATGCAAAGAAGTCTTTTTAGAACTACATTCTACTTCTGAAGAGACTTATTTGAAATAATTAACTAGTTAAAAAATACATATTTTAAAGGTGCTTTACTTTTAGTTGTAAGGAGAGAGAGCCACCTCTGTGAAATACAAGAACTGCAGTGTGCACAGTGAAAACTTCCTCTGCCGGGAACACATCTACTGTCAACATACTGTTTCATACCCACAAAGCCCTCAGAACTGGACAGTGTGAAGAACAAGGGCTCCTCCACAACGGAGTTTGTGCAGTACTTCACAGTTAACCTACCACACTTGACAGTTATTGAACATTTGCTTTGCTCTAGGCACAAAACAAGCCCCACCCTTGTGTAGCGGATAGTGTAACACAGGGAGTGAGACAGTAACAGCAGGTTCACACATATTGCCAAGCCCCGTGGAAAAGGGAGATGGGGGTGGGACAGGCAGTGAGGATGCTGCAGGTCTCAGTGGGAAATTCAGGCCTCCTGAGAATGGGGCCTTGGAGCACGCTGGGTGGAGCACACTGGGTGGGGGAAGCCATGAAGCAATTTGGGAGGCGAATGGCCCAGAGATAGGGGATCCCCTAGTAGGGGCAAACAGCACAGCTGCCCTGGCTGCTGGAGGGCAGGAAACAACCGGAAACATGGTCCAAACTCTAAAGTAGACACAGTCTGTGAGCTGTGTTGTATTCACGGATCCAGGCAGTAAAATACACACACTTAAAAAAGACTTACAGCACAAAGAATTTTCTGGTTGATACCCAGGTTGCAAGAAAGGTCCATTAACTAGAAAATTCTATTCTAAGAACATCCTAGATTAATTCAGCAGAAGTACATATAATGTACCATGCTAGGCAATTCCACAGGTTGCTCTGGGAGGGAAGGCACAGAAAAGTGCCTGCTTCCAGAAGTCTGACAGACGAGTGTGTGGTCAGGCTACATTCTGGGTCTGCCGCGTATCTAGCTATGGGCCCTGGGCCTTGGAGAAGTCATTCAACTGTTTGGGGGAGTTGTTTTCCAATTTGTTAACAAATAGGCTGATGACATACATCTAACACAGGGGTGTTGTCACAAAATGAACGTGTGGTCAACTTGTATATAATTTTGTATATATTGTTTATATTTTGAAATCCACATGGTTTTTACTTTTTATGCAAGTGGATAGGGTTTCCACTAGCTCATGCCTACTTAAAATCCGCAATTTTCTAGCCCAAGTGTTCTCCCTGAAGACATGGTGCATTTTCAAAAGCGTTAAGTTGGAGCATTCCAAGAAGTGGGCCAAATCAGATTGTTATCTTTAGCAAAGGATGGAAGAGGGAAAACTGGAATGGTGTTACTGGCCTCCCAGAAGGAACTACCCACAACCTGAACCACATCCCTTGCAGGGAGCCATCATGTTCGCTGGTGCAGTCTGGCATCTAGCACTATGACGGGTAACCTTGAGCAAGTTTTCTACAAGCCTCAGTTTACTCCTTTGTGGAGTGTGGACGGCAACAGGCCTGACTTGATGGGAGTGCTGAGGTCTCGGGGAGGTGGCAGGAGAACAGCACTCAGCACAGCACCCTGTAGCACTATGTACCTTCTCATCGGTATTAAGTGCTTCCACTGTCACCTAGGCCTGGGCGACACGATGGCTAGAGGACTTGTCCTGTGTCATTGGCTCCACAGAGTGTTTCTGAAGAATGCTTCTATCCAGGTCTAATTCACCCCGTCCCACATGCTTTCTGGGGGACTGCCATTTGCCACATACTGGAACACAAAAGATTTCCCTTTTGTAATAAAATGCCCTATTAGCGGTGTTGTGAACAGCCAGTCCCTCAAGTAGGGTTTACCTTCATGCCGATTCTCAGTCTTAACAACTTAGGACAGACTACCTGCCATGTGCTAATTTTTTAATGTTAATAAGGAAGGAGCTGTGTGTGTGGAGATGTTAAATGGCAGGTGATGTGACTTCATGCTCGTGAAATAGCAATGTCCCATATTCCATCTGCAGAGCCCACTGCGTCAGCACATTTGGACAGAAGATACCAAATCTTCCCATGCTGGTGACTGAGCACATCTTTCAGGGACCAAATCTTGGGGGCAGCTGGATTTCACAGTACAGATTAGAGTTGTTCATTCTGTACTGTGCATCCTGGAGCTGGGTGATGCCCCAGTCTCATGTATGCATGCATGTGTGTCTACAAGTAAATCCAGAAGCCTTATTAGGGTGGAGCTTTATCTCTGTAGGTCTGTTACCTGGCAGGCACAGGTTTCTCTTTCGTGTTTAGAGAAATCTGCTTTTCTTTTACTCAGACATATGCTGATGGAAATCTTAATAAGATGATTTAAACTCTTCTCCTTAAAAGATTAGGGAATATTTCAAGCAAGCTTTAAACATATCTGGAATCATCATGAAACTAGCTCTTCAAAGAGAATTTCAGGCATTTCCCCTCTACAACATACAGACGGAAAAAAAATCTTGTTTGGACAAGTTTCCTGTGACCGTGGAAACTTATAACCATGCACTAAGAGTGGAAAAATGTGGCAAAGACAGCTTATGTGCATCAACAGTAGGTATGTATGTTTCTATAGAGCAGAGTTTGGCTTGCTGCTACTACGAAGCTGTGTAATGGAGTAGAAACCTGGACCTGCATCCGATGCTGGGCTGTGCATTGTAGCTTCTAATGATCTTGGCCAAAATGTTCACTTTACTTAAAGAACGGATTCCCATGTTCCATGCTGCAAAGATTGGCGAGCGTGGTTAACTTATGACACAAAGTGACAGCCTACATCCTGGTGAAAACTCGGCAGCTGCTTACCGGGCCCTGGAGACTTCCATCCTCCCTGTCAATGCTGCCTCGAGAGAGCCGCACATCAGGTTTCTAAAGCAAACAAAACCAGACAGTTTCATTCTTGGTCTGAAAATCGCAGACATATTCTGCATTAAGTTCCTTCCTTATATGACACCATCATCCTCTAAATAAGAGAAGTTGAAAGCTCCCAAGTTTCAGAAAAATTCTCAAACCCAGTGATGACAAACCTAGGTCAGTTGCCTCAGCAAAGTCACATGTGCATGGCAATCAGGAGCGCACCACGGCCCTGCACAACCCAGGAAAGCCTGTAATTGGCTTCTCTGCCCCAGGAGCAGGTACCCATTTCCGCTTCCTGGCAGAGGAAGGCTTCTGTGTACTTGGCTGTATTGCCAAAGCAATACACCGCCCCTTTTCCCCACCCAATGCATCCACGATACAGAAGCCATATGGATAAATCTGGATTTAATGTAGATAGGAATATGTAAATTTCACTAATCTCTCAAAGAAGGCAAAGTAGGTTCCATGCCATCACCGTGCCGAGCTTGGCAGAAGGTGTCGTAGAAGGCCAGTCTGTCCGGGGGCTTCCTGCCTGCCTGACACCACGGTGATTCTTGCCTCCCTCTTTGCTCATGCACTCTGGCCGCAGACCCCTTCTTGTGCATTTCCCACGGCCTCTCCGGAGAGGACTGTTCCTTTCTTGGTCTTTGCCAGTCTGCTGTATCTTACAGAGATCCTCTATGTGGCAGGAATCATGCAGTGATTACTTCCTTCCCTCATTTGACAGAGAACATCCCACTGTTTGATTTGTACTTGTATGCCCTACGCTTGCAAGGATCCAGTGCTGAGCACCAAGCACAGAACCTATAAGCACTGGTGGGGTGGGGTGGTAAGAAAGAAAGGAGCTTTGTCTCTCTCTTCATATAAATGTATATTTACAAAAATGAAGCCATGCCATATAATTTTATAGCCTTTAAGTAACAATAATATAGTAGAAATTGGTAAAAACTGTGCTTAAAAAGCTGCATGACATCCCCCCATGAAGGCTGTCATAAGCAGAAACAGAAACCAAAGTGAGGCATATGGACTGGTGTCAGATTGCCTGGGTTCTGATGAGGCTCCAACCCCTTTGAGCTGTGTGACCTGGGCCTCAGTCTCTTCAGCTCCAAAATGGAGCACTTATGGTACCCACAGCCTAGGTTTGATGGGAGGATTAAATGAATTAATGCTGCAAAGTCAGTGCCACAAGAGTGTCAAGTAAAATGAATAGTTCTGTCTGCTGAATGGTGGGGCCATCTTCAAAATTTTGATTGTGTAATAGACTACGGACAAAGACCTTTGCATACAAATATTTGACTAAATCCCTGATAATTTCCCTGGAATAGATTTCTGAGGATGGAGTTACTGAGTCGGAGGGTTTGAACATCTGAAAAATCCTGGGTATATACAACAAGCTGCCCAACTGCTGCACTGTCCGGATTTACCTCTGTCAGAGGAGACTCTCTCTGGGCCCTACCACCACTGCACTGCCATTTAAAACAGAGCCAATGCAATAAACAAAATACTGTATAAATCTACCCTCCTTTCCTAAATGTTAGAACATTTCTGCTTCTTCTTACTGGATGCCAGGCGCCGTGAGGACAGAGGCCATGGGCTGTCAGCTTCCCCCACTATCTCCATGACTTGGTAGAAAACAGGACTCACAGGAGGGAAGAAATGAATCGCCGTCTGTGAACAGTGTCCCCTTGGAGAAGGCATTTAACCTCTCCGAACCCATTTCTCGGCTGGTCAAGGGGTTGGCTACCTCATACAGTGACTTTAAGGATTAAATATGTGCACATATGAGATATTGTGTAAATACTTGCTCAAGGAATGCTTTCATAAAAATGCAAGGCAGAAAAGAGATTTCACAGATGAAGAACCCAAAGCTTAGAAGGCAGAATTATAGGCGCATCCTGGAGATAGTGCAGGTTTGCTCCACATCACTGCAACAAAGCCAACAGCATAATAAGGCGAGTCAGATTAATGTTTGGATTCCCAGTGGCGATCAAAGTCATGGTTACATCATATTCTAGCCTATTAAGCCTGCAGCAGCATTAGGTCTAAAACACGATGTATATACTTGAATTAAACGATATTTTATTGCCAAACAATACCACATCGACTGACTCTTCCTCTTCCTTTCACTGAACGGCCTCTCTGTAGAATGTGATGCTCTTTCATAGTATTTCACCCACAGAACTTCCTCCAAAACTGGCGTCAGTTCTCTCAAACCCTGCTGCTGCCTTACCAACCAACTAGAGTCACGGAATGTTCTAGATCCTTTGTGTCACTTCCCGTCTTCACAGCATCCTCACCAGGAGCAGCTTCCATCTCAGGAAAAGTACGTTCTTTCCTCCTCCCTGAGCAGTACCGCCTCGTCCTTAGTTCCAGCATGAGATCGTGGCAGTGCAGTCCCACATATAGGCTCCACTTCAGATTCTGGTTCTCCTGCCGTGGCCACCACATCGGTGGGGACTTCCTACACTGATGTCCTGAACCTCTCAATCATCCATGATGGTTGGATCCACTTCTTCCAAACTCCTTTTACTGTTGACATTTTGACCTCTTCCCATGAATCATGAATGTTCTTCATGTCATCTAGAATAGTGCATCCTTTCCAGAAGGTTCTCAGTTGACTTTGCCCAGATCCATCAGAAGAATCTCTATTCATGGCAGCTATCACCTTGTGAAATGTAGGTCTTAAACAATAAGACTTGACAGTCACAACTACTCTTTGATCCATTGGCTACAGAATGGATACTGTGTAATCAGGCGTGAAAACAACATAAACCTTCTTGCCCATCTCCGTCAGAGCTCCTGGGTGACCAGGTACATGTCATATTTCAAAAGGAATTTTTTTTTTCTGAGCAGTAGGTCTCAAGAGGGGTCTTAAAATATTTAGTAAACCACGCTGTAAACAGATGATGGTCATCCAGGCTTTCTTCTTGTTCCACTGACAGAGCTTAGGCAGAGTAGATTGAGCAGGACTCCGAAGGGCCCTAGGACTTTCAGAATGGTCAGTGAGCACTGGCTTCATCTTTGAGTCACCAGCTGCATTAGCCCCTAACAAGGGAGTTGGCTTGTAGCGGCAGCTTTAAAACCAGGCAGTGACTTCTCCTCTCCAGCTACACCGGTCCTAGATGGCAACTCCTTCCAGTAGATAATCTGTTGCTTAGTGCAGCACCTTCAGTAATTATCTGAGCCTGATCTTCTGGAGAACTGGCTGCAGCTCCGATGTCAGCACTGCTGGTTTGTCTTGTACTTGCCTGTTTGGAGACGACTTCTCATTTCTCTCCTTCAACCTCGAGAACCTCTGCTAGCTTACAGCTTTCCCCTGCAGCCTCCTCATCTCTCCCAGCCCTCCTGGAATTGAAGAGAGTGAGGGCCTTGCTCTGGGTTAGGCCTGGGTTCAAGGAAATGCTGTACCTGGTGTGATCTTCTATCCAGACCAGGAAGACTTTCTTCCTATCAGCAATAAGGCTGGTTTTCTTATCATTCGTGTGTTCACTAGAGAAGCACTTGTGATTTCCTTCAAGAACGTCTCCTGTGTGTTCACAGTGTGGCCATGTGGTGTAAGAGGGCTGGCTCTCCACCCGTCTGGGCTTTCCACATGCCTTCTCACTAAGCTTGGTCATTTCTAGCTTTTGACCTAAATGAGATGTATGACTTCTCATTGTACTTGAGGGGTCATTGTAGGGTTATTAACTGGCCGAATTTCAATATTGTTGTGTCTCAGGGACAAGGGCTGCCCGAGGAGATGGAGAGATGAGGCAACGGCCAGTCCCTGGAGCAGTCAGCACACAATGTTCATTAAGTTCACCATCTTACATAGCTGTCGCTTATGGGACTACAAAACAATTACAATGGTAACTTCAAAGATCACTGATCACAGATCTCCACAAATGTAATAATGAAAAAGTCTGAAGTACTGTGAGAACTATCAAAAAATGACACAGACACGAAGTGAGCAAGTGCTGTGGGACAAATGGCACCAACAGACTTGCTCAATGCAGGGTTTGCCACAAACCTTTGGTACGTAAAGAACACAATGCTCATGATGTGCAATAAAATGAGGTTATGCCTGTAATTCTTTGAAGCAACATGAGGTTGCATTCAACCAGGCAATAAAAATTCAGTATCTTCTAACTGTAGGAAATATATATATATATTTTAAAGATTTTATTTATTTATTCATAGAGATACACAGAGAGAGAGAGAGAGAGAGAGAGGCAGAGACACAGGCAGAGGGAGAAGCAGGCTCCATGCAGGGAGCCTGATGTGGGACTTGATCCTGGGTCTCCAGGATCATGCCCTTGGCTGAAGGTGGCGCTAAACCCCTGAGCCACTGGGGCTGCCCTATTTTTAAAGTTTATTTACTTATTTAAGGAAGCTCTATGCCTAATGTGGGGCTCAAATCCACGACCCAGAGGTCAAACACTCTCTTCTGACTGAGCCAGCAAGGCGCCCCTAACTGTAGGAAATAACTTTACTTTTTTACTTAAACAAAAGCAAATGACATTTATTGTTTGCTTATAGAATTAGGTGCTGTGTTTCACGTATTTACATTAATTATCTACTTATATTTCCATATGAAATAACTTATTTTTCACAGCAATTCCCTCATGTTAGACTTTCCCCAAGACAGGATCTCAATTTTCAAATGAAAAAGCCTGTCTATATAAAGTCCCCTTGTGTTCTATGAATGGAAATATTTAAGGTTTTTCCTCACATGGTCGCCATAGGCTGTCTGAGTGAGAGATGAGTGCCAACTCGGAGAATTCGAGAGAGCCAGAGCCAGCCTGTCGGAGAGAAGGGGTTCTGTTACTGGTTCTGCTCCCGCGGGAAGCCAAATTCTTCGGTTTCCCTCTTACAAACTACTCTAGATTTGAAGATAGTAAAATTAAGAGGAAACTTATGTTTGAAATCTTACACCAATATTATCACAAACATAAAGGATGTTTGGAGCTATTCATTATGTCCCTTGTCACATATGCCTTCTCCTTCCCTCACTTTCTTTGTTAATTCAGGTATGACATATACAGTAAAGTACACAAATCTTAAGTGTAAAAACTTTTTTTTTTTAAATTTTTATTTATTTATTTATGATAGTCACACACAGAGAGGGAGAGGCAGAGACACAGGCAGAGGGAGAAGCAGGCTCCATGCACCGGGAGCCCGATGTGGGATTCGATCCCGGGTCTCCAGGATCGCGCCCCGGGCCAAAGGCAGGCGCCAAACCGCTGCGCCACCCAGGGATCCCTTAAGTGTAAAAACTTAATGCATTTTCATAACTGCACCCACCCAGTGGGTTCCAGCTTAGACCTGCCTCGCCTCACTGAGGGGCTGAAGTTCTGACCTCCAGCCTCAGAGGACTCACATAAGTGGACTGCATAACATGCACTGTCCCATGTCCAACATCTTTTGTGGACATTATCTCTGTAAGCCCCGCCCTTGTGGATGTGTGGAGGGGTTCGCCCACTTTTACTGTCATGCAGTATTCCACTCCATGAATGTATCTGTTCTGTAGGAATGGGCAGGTGGGTTATTTCCAGTTCCTGGTACTGGAAACCAGGTGTGAGCAAGAAACCTGCTGTAAGCACTGTGCTGTGTGGGCATGTGCATGGTGTCCCCGTGGGCAGCGGGGGAAGGCTGAAGGCACTGCTTCAGGTTCTGGGGACACAGCAAACAACAGTGGTCTCAACCCTCGTGTGCTGTTGCTCTAGAAAGCTTCCACTCGGAGTCCCTTCTCCTTGAACTGGGCCACACTGTCTTCAAATCCAGAATGTGGCATATGCAAGGAACACAGGAGGGCCATGGTCTGGCTCAGCAGCAAAGGGCCAGAGGCAGTCTCCCCACCCTGTTCCTGCCCCCAGGGGCCCCCGGTCCTGGCACTCATCATTCATTCAGCTGGCTGCGTCTGTATGAGAGGAGAAGCAGCTCAAACATTCATTTCCTTTTTCAGAACACAAAGTAGGCTTTATATAGACAGGACTTTCTCATTTTAAAATTAAAATCCTGTCTTTAGCACAGTACTATGTTAGAAGACTACTGTAAGGAAAATAAATGAGTAACAAAGTCAGTCTGTCTATAAGCAGTGCCCCTAATATGAAGCAAGGTCCTCTGAACAGACTGAGGGTGCACACGAGGCTGCTGGCTCTCTCTGGCCCGTGTGGGAGAGCTTGTGTAACGGGGTTCGCCAGCACAGAGCCGTCTCAGAGGTCATGAGCTGGACCAGGAGAGGGTCCCCCACAAGGACCAAGTGCTGTAGGTCAGGGCCGTGTGGCCTCGGGCAAGCACCAGAGTGGAGATGACATGAAGGAGTCCTGACTCCCCAAGGAGTCCTGACTCCCCAAAGTACTTAAGAAAAGGTAGCAGCCAGCCATATTTAACAACAGAAACCACTGTAATGGAAGTCTGAACAACAGAAGATTACAATTAACAGCTGTTCTTTCACCTCTACTGGAAAAAAACTTTGGCAATATTACTGACAAAGCAACTCTGAAGTTAATTTTTCCAAACCAGAATACAGCTCCTCTATCAAGGTGCACAAGCTTACCCCATGGAAGGGTGTAGCAGTGCTTTGCCCAGCATGGTCCAAGAACCAGTGAGGCTCAGGGATGTTTTGTCACCAGGTCATGATGAGACAGAAACAGAAGATAAGCAACTTTAAAAATTTATAGAGCGGGATCCCTGGGTGGCGCAGCGGTTTAGCGCCTGCCTTTGGCCCAGGGCGCGATCCTGGAGACCCGGGATCGAATCCCACGTCGGGCTCCCGGTGCATGGAGCCTGCTTCTCCCTCTGCCTATGTCTCTGCCCCCCCACCGTGTGACTATCATAAATAAATAAAAATTAAAAAAAATTTATAGAGCAATGTGAAATAGTAACTTTTAGACCTGTTAGAGTTCAAATAAACAAGTTTGGCTCATATTTTATATATTTTCTTAAAAATTTATTTTTCTAATAATTGCTTTTTACTTTATTTTACAAGGGTATCAGGTCTATAATGGTTTAGGAAAAAAACCCAGAAACCGACCTTCCTCACTGACAGCTTGAGAGACCTGCAGTGGAGAGCCCTGGCCTAAAAGGTGGCCTCCTGCCCAGAGACTCCACATCCTGGGAGAACACGTGGGTCCAGTTAAAGCAGGGGCCTTGTTAGCTAGCTGCTAAAAATAATCCACTTTCGGGAGCTCCAGCAACAGCAAAATGGAATTAAGGTTTATTTATAATAACAAGCAAATCTAATAAAAGCAATGCTCCTTTGCAGAATCCTTGCAAGTGGCTAAATCTCTCACTTGATCTATTATATTAGTTTCTGGTCAGGAGTGGCCAGAAGGTATTCTGAGATGGCCTCTGGGAACTCTATGTCATATGTGGGATATGATCTAGGATTTTAGAGTCTCAGCAATGCAGCTCTCACAGCTGCCATGGAGAACAAACTGAGAGAGAAAGCCCTTGGAGAAATCCATGTGTATTCCCTACTTCCCCCACTGTATACACGCTACACATTTAATCCTCAACCCAGCCCCAGGAGAAACATATTACCCACACTTTATAGAAAATGTAATTATCTTACAGATTAACAGATTAATAAATAAAACTATAGAGATTAAACTATTTATATAGTGTCATAATAACTAGGATTTTTATTTCTCATTTGGCTGAGTCCAGAATCTAGATTCTTTCTAGTAATGCCTTCTTGAAAGAGAGAGTCAGGGACGCCTGGGTGGGCCTGTCGGTTGAGCGTCTGTCTTTGGCTCAGGTCATGATCTCAGGATCCTGGGATCAAGCCCCACATCAGGCTCCTGACTCAGCAAGGAGTCTACCTCTCTTATTCCCTCTGCCTTTGTCCCTCCCCCTGCTCTAATAAATGAATAAAAATCTTAAAAAAACAAAACAAACAAATGAGAATCAAAGACAGGAATGATCATCTTCAGTGCCAACAGGTAGTCTGTTATTTTCCTACCACATCTCATGCCCCTGGTCCTCCCAGCCTGCAATGGCCTAAGGGACCCTGCGCTGTCTGTCTTCTGTATCCACTGCACTCTGGCCACTGCCGTGGCCCTTCTGTGCTCAGATACACTTGGCCCCTTCCTGCCTTGCCTCAGGTCCTTGTGCTTGGTGGCTCTTTTCCTGGAACACTCTTCCCCAAATGTTCCTGGGGTGACCCCTGCTTGTCATTTCAGCCGCTTGGCCTTCCCCAAAGGCTGTGTGTGCTGGGCCTCCCCTCCTGTGCCCAGTCCTCTCTGTTCACAGTCAGGGGCTGACTGAGGACAGCTGGATCTTGAGGACAGGAAAGATGAAAAGTCAGCTCATAGGCCTGGTGGTCATCTTATGGTAGCCACTGGCAGATTTTAGGTCAGAGAGCAACAGGATCAGATTTTAGAAATATCACTGTGGCTCTGGCAGGAAACAGTGACCTGACATTTATGTTACTCCAGTCTCCTTGATTTTGTATCTCTGCCTGCTACTCCTGCTAGAAGCAGGCCCCCATCTTGACTATACACTTGCTCTTAGCCCTACTACCTACAACGCCTACCTGACGAACACCCAAACCAAAGATAGGTTAGGGATTATCCACCTCCCCCCACTCTCCACCCCATGACACTAGTACCGATTTGATCTTGAAGCCAACAATGACTAAGTAAGTCATTCTCATTTAAGGACAGCAATACGAAATTCTAATGGGATGCCAATGACCTATGCCATGATCTTAAAAGAATGATCACTCATGACTTGACTCTGGAATGCAAGGCTAGCCCAAACCCAAGCAAAATGTACCCCATTGTTCATCATGTCAAAGTCTTTACAGGTTTTTCTTAAAAAGAAAAAAATATATATATGTAAAATACATACGTGTGTGTGTGTGTGTGTATGTAAAATATAGAGCCAGCATTATACCTAATGGAAAAACTATTACAGACAACATCTTTAAAAATAAAAGCAGACAAGGAACTATTTAATATGAAAGTTGGCAAGAGACGCTTCAGAATAGAAATACGAAGTATGTAACAAATGTTGAAATGAAGAAAAAATGCTTTTAAAAGCAACAGAAAACCCACGGAAATCAGAGTTCATGTGATAGATACCGGAAAATACAAGACAAGTGTCTAAAAATCAAATGCATATGCACACATGGAAAATGCACAACCAATGAGCTCAATGAAAATGATACCACTAGAGCAGCAGCAGGAAGCTCTAAGTGGATAGGCAGGAATTTAGCAAGGGAAGACATACTTAAAAAAAAATCATTAAAAGCTGCACAGGAGTAATAAAAGATGCTGGGAACAGACCACAGGGAAGTTCCTGGGCTATGGAGACATCCTCACCAAGGGTACCACAGACCCCTGGGGGCATATTATACAGCTTCGTAAGTGGACTTTGCACATAACCTGGAAGCTATGTTGAGTCATGGGACACCTGGGTGGCTCAGCGGTTAAGCGCCTGCCTTCAGCTCAGGGCATGATTCTGGAGTCCCAGATCGAGTGCCGTATCAGGCTGCCTGTATGGAGCCTGCTTCTTCCTCTGCCTGTGTCTCTAATGAATAAATAAATAAAATCTTAAAAAAAAAAAAAAGAAGCTATGTGGAGTCTTGGAAATGTCCTGTGTGTGGGGTATGGGTTACACAGACTTAGCCATTTACTGAAGCTTGCCCAGGGGTGCCTGGGTGGCTCAGTGGTTGAGCGTCTGCCTTTGGCTCAGGGCGTGATCCCAGGGTCCTGGGATGGAGTCATGCATTGGGCTCCCCACAGGGAGCCTGCTTCTCCCTCTGCCTGTGACTCTGCTTTTCTCGGTCTCTCATGAAAAATGAATAAAATCTTAAAAAAAAAAAAAAAGCTCACCCTACTGTACCCTCTTCTAGGGTTCATTCAGTGTACGGTCTATAAATGATCTCAGTGACAAGAGAAAGCCCAATAGCTAACTAGCCGGGTCCTGAGCCTTGTATATAAACACCTGAAACCACTCAGAAGACTGAGTTGGTGTTGAACTCATTAAGCTACTTTCCACTCCCCAGGCTATAGTCACATCTCGCGTGGGTGGGGAGTTCTGAGAACAGTCTTATGACCCATGTCATTAGTCATGCTCATTCCTTCTGCCTGGTGGGGTTTCCGGAACTTGTCTGCTTTGCAAATTCCAATGGATCTCTCAGCCTTGGCTCAACATATCTGGACTCTGGCACCATCCCTGACTCTTCCAAGCACCTGAGGGTTCATTGACTGCCCTTGCTGTGCACAGAGCAGGGCAGAACAGCAGCATGGGCCAGCACGCTGTAACCCTGAGAAAACCCTTTGTTCACGTGCCATCAGTCATACCCAAGACAATGGTATGTAGGTACATCAGTTTGGAATTTGAAGAATTCGTAATATGGGCTTTTTCAATCCCATATCAATGCAGAAAAATAGGCTGTCCGACAAAAGTCTAAGATGTGCTAGGGAACAGCCATTCTTGGAGCCCATTCCAGATCCAAATGGATCCGCTCAGATTACTACAGCAAACAATCACCAGTGTTGGCAGCTTGCCTACATCATGATATGCTTCAAAGTAAATCATTTAGATTTTTGATAGCTTGAAACTTCTGTTCCAAAGTAAATCCTTCATGGTGCCTATCAACATTTCCTGTACTTTGCTGTAAATGTCTGCAAGAAGAACACCTAGCAAGTTGAGTAAGTGTTCAAAGTACCCACAGCAGGATGGTGCCTTGCACCTCGTGTGCGCCGAGCAGCCCTGCAAAGCAGCCAGGACAGACCCTGCGGCAGGACTCTGGGCTGAATTCGGGCTGTTACATGCTGGCTGGGCGACCTCAGGAAATCTCTGCTGTAAAGTGAGGGTGATACAGGAACAGGGTCACCCTCCTTTATCTTGGTTTCCAAAATTTAACAAGCACCAATGACTGGAAATTTATTTTAATTTGGAATTGAAGCAAGTTAATTTCATGACAAAACCTGACCTGAACTGACCTGACCTGAACTGACGTGAAGTCTGCATTCATACCTGTGAACATTAAGGTTTTGTGCATGAAGATTAGTGCTCTTACCTCCAGGATGCTAATGGAACAGGACCGCTTCCATGGCATGTGTGCTATACTACACTATCCTTCTAAAGTAAAAAATATTGAATTCTGAAGCACATAAAACCTTCAAGAACTTTGGGTAAAGGATTTTGGACCTGTCTCTTCTTTCTGGGGTGGCTGTGTGGACCAGCTGACTCCATATAGGAGAAATACATCTGGTGGTGAAGGGCATCTGTGACCAGGGTGTATGCCAACTGGCAGTAACCGAGTGTGGGGTGTGTGCGGCGTCTGCAGGCCTCCCAGCATGCTCCCAGTTCCTGTGGGCACTGGGATGGCAGGCTTGCTAAGGGCAGCCCACTGTGCTGGGGGCACTGGCTTCACCAATGGGGAAAACACGCCTCACCCAGCCTGAGTGTTTTAATTTTAAACTACAGTTTTAAAAAAATGAGAGCCACTTATGAAGGCTGAAACCACTGTGGCATATCACCAGTAAGTGTTGGTTTCAATGCTTCTCTGCTCGGAAGGCTGTAAGCCTTTTGAGAACTATCCCTCACCCTCACCGGTGTCTAGTCCCCCAGCATACAGATTGACACAGACGTGGCTTCAGGGAATGTTTACTGAATCAGAGCATGAGGGACCGGCTGTGGACTACCCAGGGAAAGGTACTGACCAAGAATGTGTGGAAATAGTAGGAGTCCTGGCTCTGTGCAGCCATCCTTCTCAGGCTACCCCAGGAAGACAGAACTAGCTGTGCGGGCTGACTAGGGAGTGGGTCCTGAGGCCGAGGGCACAGAAGTGCTCGGCCATGAGTCCAAAGGGCCTTTGTGTCAAGCGACACACGGAGATGGCTGTGCCTTACTACTTTCCCTCTGCCGCAGGACTTCTCAAGGGGGCTGCAGACTCGGGCGGTCCAGATACATGTGGGAGGAGGCCTGCGCCCATCAGACCACGAGAGGAGGAACGCCGCGAGGGCAGACCACAGGTTCTCAGCTATCTAGTGACACGTGCTACAGGAGCAAGATATAAGGTAAGCTGACCCTTAAGGGGGAGCTGCTTCTGCAAAAACCAAAGAAATACTTACACCTCTGAGCCTGTAATGCCACTACTAAAACCTTGGATATCTGGCCAGAAAAAAAGTCCAAAAAAGCAAATAACCCACTATTCCAAGTGTTAGGGACCAGATGTAAAAGGAACTCTCTTGTTCTGAAAAAGATGAACTCTTCCAATCATCCGTGATACAGTGCACTCTGGCAGAGCTTCACAACTGGAAAAAATCCGAATTACCAGAATTAACCAGAAACACAATTACCAGAAATCTCTCCTCTTTTTCCAGCCAGCGCTGATCTTCTTCCATTTCCTGCTGCTGCCGGATTAGCCGCTCTTCCATTAGGTGGGTCGGCAATACCTGCCCAATCCCTCGCAGGTCCAGCACAGCAGAGTCCTGGCAGGGGAGCAAATAAAACAGCACATCCGCTCTCAGGAGTATATTTAGGATGCTCTTACTGTTTTCTGTGTTTTTCCAAAAATAAACAAGTAAATAAAGCAGAATAGAGGATGGTGGAAAGAGGGTCTCTTATACTCTGCTCATGGGAGCAACTTTCCTGGAGGTTCCAAGCTACCACTTGCCATGCATCTTTAACAAGTACAAGGTCATTCAGCTCCACCTGCAGGATTTATTCTAAGGAAATTGTCCAGGGCACCTGGGTGGCTCAGTTGGCTGGGGTCTGACTTCGGCTCAGGTCATGATCTCAGGGTCCTGGGATTGAGCCCCGAGCCCCATGTGTCAGGCTCCCTGCTCAGTAGGGTGTCTGCTTGTCCCTCTCCCTCTGTCCCTCCCCACACCCATGCACGTGCTCTCTCTCTCAAATGAATGGCTAAAAATCTTAAAAAAGAAAGAAAGAAAGAAAGAAAGAAAAGAAAGAAAGAAAGAATCCAAGGTATGTGCAGAGAATACATTGCTGGCTGCAGTGAAGAAGTGAAAATGATCTGGATTAGGCTTAGTACACATATGCCATGGAGCACCAAGCAATCGTCAAACATGCTCAGGCAAGGGCAAGGGCATGAGCAGCCAACTCCAGGTCCTCCAGGAGTCCAAGAATCAACATTTACTATTACAGGAGTGGTTCTTGTTTACCAGGCAAATCTGATGACAGTTAACATGGCCCACAGAGTGGGAGGCTCTGCCTCCCTGCTCCTTCCCGAGACACGGCTGGTGCACATGCTGATGACATTCAGCCTGAAGTGCTGCCGTTCAGGTGAGTGGGCTAATGATGGCGGCGGTGTCTCTTTTAGTAAAAAGGATTCAAAGAACCAGGAGGAATTTGAGCAGATGGGAGTGCCTTGACCTTAAAATTAGGCCGTCAAAATCAGTAACTCTTAGGATTCAGAAATAAAAGGTACTTTAGGCCAAGCTTCATCAGCTAACAAACAAAAGCCCAAGAACACCCATTTTACCTCCACATTGGGCTGCCACATTGATATCTCCTGTGGTCTATGATTCCATGAATCCGTCTGGTCCAAAAGAGATGCCTGACCTGGGTAGATGCTGCCGGCCATGGCTGGGATCCCATGTGAAGCAGGATAACCAGAGACCTGTGAATGGGGCGCAGCAGGGTCAGGTTCTGACACAGCGTGCTTCTGCACAGTTCTACTTTCCTTGTGTAAGGAAGCAATAAAGATGACAAAAAACACTGCAAACAGAACAATGATGCCCAGAGACTCTAAGTCTGAATCCTGGAGCCTGTGGCTATGATACCTTACACGGGAAGGGACCTCACATATGCGGTTATAAATTAGGAGTCTTGATATGGGGAGATGATCCTGGATTATCCCAATGGACCTCATGTAATAAGCAGGTTCCTTACCAGTGCCAGCGGGAGCAGCAGGGGAGTAGGGAGGAAATGGCTACTGAAGAGTGGTCAGAGATATGGCACCATTGGTCAGAGATATGGCACCACCATTGGTGGTGGTGGATCATGGCCAAGGGATGCAGGTGGCCTCTGGAGGGTGGTAAAGGCAAGGAAATGGATTCTCAACTAAAAGCCTCAGGAAAGGTAATCTATGAAGGTCATGTAGAAAAGCAGTGCAAATATACACCAAGAAATCAGAAATCATTTACTCTGCAACCTTGATGCAAAAGCAATAGGAGCCATGAATGTGGCTCTGTGGGTGCTCCTTTAGAGCACCTCTTCTCTAACAAGCTAGGGCTGACAATGAGAGACACAGGCATCAGGTTCTATGATGATTATGGCAAAGAAAAGACTTTCAGGTGCACAAGGAGAAAAATCCCAGGGCAGAGGGAAAACGAGAGGAGTTTCTTTATGTGGCATTCTCCCTCAATCACGAGAGGCCAGAACCAGCATTTGTTTCCATAACTCACTGGGTTAGTACTGGATGGCCGGGTGGTCAGTTAATTTTGTAATGAGTTAAGAGATAGCTAAAGCCATATTTCCATACATCAACACATTCTTCAACAAAGACTTTGTGTATTTGTTAGGTCTCTGGTCATTGATTTATACCAAAATTGCATACCGACAACATGTAACTAATGAACTTTCAAGTAAGATGTACAAATTGTTCTCACAGTTTACTTGAATGCAAGTACTTCAATACAAAAATTCTACTAAACATAAAATGACATATCACTACCATTCTCGGTCGTATTACTGCCAAAGAACTTCTAGCAGTTTGCCCAACAAAGAGATTTCAAATGTCCTGTATCACACCAACCCTGTGAAAGGACTGACGGGCATTTTAGCCAAGAAGAGCACGACATAACACCAGGTGATGCCCTGTAGCTGTTCTCATTTACAAGATAAGGAAACCTGGGGCCTGGGAGAACTTAATCACTCGTTTGATGAAAATAAGAATGTTTTAATTTATCCACTGAAACCTTAACTCTGTTCTACACACTGTGGTAGGCACTTAAAGCAGAGACAAGCCCGTCCTCATGGGCTTCCACTTGGGGTGGGGGGAGCCACAGATGAACAAGTACCAGAGCCAGGTAGCAAAAGGGGCACGGGCCGCTGTGGAGGGCCCATGGAGGCCTGTGTTCTCTCTGCCGCATCAGCGGAAGCTGTCACACTTACTCTAAACAAGTCTGGTGTCCGAGTCCTGCTCAGTGCCTGTCTTCCTTCCTCAGGCCATCCATACACCTCCCGCTGCTCTGACCACTAGCCTAGGTCAGGGTGCTGGCTCCCCAAGGATGAACCACAGCCCAAGGCAACCAGTAACCTAGACTTATAGCAAGAGGAGGGTCCGGTCCTGTGAGCTCCTCCCTCAAGGGGGTTGGCACCTCACTCATCTTCATGCTCTCAGGGCCGAGGACAGTGCCAGGCAGAGGGCATGAGTACTCCCGGCCAGCCTGTTGGCTGAGGAGCTCCCCAGTGATTCTTGCCTCCCTGGAGCAAGGGGGTGTCTCACAACAGTGTCTCCCTAGACGGGTCTCTCAGGCTCAGCATCACCTCGGGTGCTGGTCAACAGCCTGGTGCTCTTGGGCCCCACTTCAGAATTAGTACAGTGGGACTGGAGACAGTAAAGCAGGTGAAGAGCCTGCTGTAGACACCATTCCTGTGTTCCAAAGTACCATCATCCTTTCCAGTGTGGAAGGGACGGCACTCTCCCTGGGACCGTATGCTAATAGCGAAGTGCTTGTCCATACAGATCTAAGAGGCCTGGATTTAAATCAGAGTTGAGAGGCATGTAAAGGAATAAAAATGCTTTCATTTGACCCTCAGCAACCCTGCAAAGGAGGCATGGTAAGTGAGCCTCTCTTTTTGCTCCTGGAGAAACATGTGAAAGGAGATGGCAGTGAAGGGAACTTTTAGCTTCTTCCTCTCCGGACAAAGACTCAAGGACTCCCCATTGCTTGTGTTGTGTTTGAGCTATCTTCTTCAGTTGAGTGCTTTCCATTCAAGGCTGATATCACAACTGACCCTGTCAGCCAGCTAGGAGTACCAGCCAGTTATATAAAAAGTACGGCTACAAAAGAGCCACAGTCGACACAAATTATGAGAGGTGATCTTATTTCCTAGAAGTGATTTGGCCTATTATCCAGATCACATTACCATGGGTACACGATCTGTGGTATGGTCACACAGTGGAATACTTCTCAGCATTAAAAAGTTGTGAATTACTGACTCCCTCATTGGGATGTCAATGCACAGACATCACACCAAGTAAAAGCAGCTGAGCATGAAAGAGTAGACCCTATTTGATCCATTCATCTGGAAGTCCAGAACACGCAACGCCAATCATTGCTTATGGTCAGAAAGCAGTTGTGCCCAGACAGCAGGTGGCTGCCTGGAGGAGCTTCCAGGGTCACAGAAATGTTCTCTGCCCTGGTGTGGTGTGGGGGACACAGCTGTGCCCTTCATCAGAACTGAGATCTCAGCATTTCACCTTAAGTAAGTTATGCCTCCAAAAAGCAAATACTCTTCCCTCCAAACCAGAAACATTACTGACTTTGCTTCTAGTCCTTTCCTTTCAAGGATCCTCTTTTCTAACTTGTAGAAGATATTTCCCTGTAAGAAGGTATTTGACATTCTTTCCACATCTGTCCATAGGCATCTTGTCTAGTTTTTTAGGTAAATTTGAGTGTTATTCTTGCCTTCCAGAAAAACTGTCCAGTTCATTACTACTTCTGTATAGTAGGAGCCACCAGGTTCACCCTACACCTTGCACAAAGGGAGGAGAGGAATGGAGTGGAGAATGTGGGGCAGGGCACCTGCCCAGCTGCTGCTTTAAGGCTGAGGGGCCGACTACAGCCCTCTGGGCTGGTGACATGACACCTACCTAGACAATTATTTAGTGGGTTACTTTCTTAGCTTTCTGCTTGACAAATCATACTCCTAAGTACAGAAATAAAGAGTATAAATACATACAATGTCCCTCTCCACCCTCAAACGTGGAGAATAAAAGAATGTCTCACACATACCTGATAATGATTGGTTTGTACCATGTGCTGTGGACTGGGATAAAATCCTTCGCTGGACCTTGGACTAGGGTAACCGGGTCTGCTGGGCTGTGCAAAAATCAACAGAGCATATGAATGAGTATTTGAAAATTCTGTTCTATGTCTTACTGAAAAAGGCATTTCTCCAAAAGACTTTAGGTGGAAAGAATGATAGAGTGTCCAGACACTTCAGTGGAGGAGACACTCTCCCATAAACATCAAAGACAGCAGGGTATTCCTATGTGAAAACATGAAGCTGGATCCCTAGCTCACAATACACACACAGAAGAACTCAAAATGGTCACAGATCTAAACATAAGAGGTAAAACTGTAAAACTCTTAGAGGGATCCCTGGGGGGATCAGCAGTTTAGTGCCTGCCTTCAGCCCAGGGCGTGATCCTGGAGTCCCGGGATCGAGTCCCACATCGGGCTCCCTGCATGGAGCCTGCTTCTCCCTCTGCCTGTGTCTCTGCCTCTCTCTGTGTGTCTCTCATGAATAAATAAATAAAATCTTAAAAAACAAAACAAAACAAAACAAAAACATTCTTAGAGAACTGGCCAGTCTTTGTAACCCTGGGTAGGCAATGGTTTTGTAGATATGAAACCAAAAGCTCAATCAATAAGAGAGAAAAATTGTACATCATCCAAATTAAAAGCTTCTGTGCCGCAAATGGCACCGCCAAGAAATAGACAACCCATAGAATGGAAGAAAATACTTGCAAATCATGTATGAGAGTCATATCCAGAATACACAAAGAACTACTGTATCTCAACAAGCTTAGGGGAGCACCACCCATCCTTTGAGTCTTCTACGGCGATTTCCTGAAATCTCCTGATTTTTCCCACCCGATGTAACACCTAAATCCTCTGCAACACTGCTGAAAGCCCTGCTTCAAACCCTGATGGATGCAGCTACCTCTGTCCTTGCTCTAACTCTGCTACTGTGGGGCTGTTCAATCTTTTTTTTTTTAAATTTTTATTTATTTATGATAGTCCCAGAGAGAGAGAGAGAGAGGCAGAGACACAGACAGAGGGAGAAGCAGGCTCCATGCACCGGGAGCCCGACGTGGGATTTGATCCCGGGTCTCCAGGATCCCGCCCTGGGCCAAAGGCAGGCGCCAAACCGCTGCGCCACCCAGGGATCCCGGGCTGTTCAATTTTTGAGGGTGGAAGATGCAGCCTACACTTTGGTGGCCCAGATGCGATTCACCCCAAACTTTTTATTTTTTTTATTTATTTTCTTATTTATGATAGTCAGAGAGAGAGAGAGAGAAGCAGGCTCCATGCACCGGGAGCCCGACGTGGGACTCGATCCCGGGTCTCCAGGATTGCGCCCTGGGCCAAAGGCAGGCGCCAAACCGCTGTGCCACCCAGGGATCCCCTCACCCCAAACTTTTTAAAAAATATTTTATTTACTTAGTCAATCATGAGAGACAGGGAGAGGGAGGCAGAGACATAGGCAGAGGGAGAAGCAGGCTCCCTAATGGGAGCCCAATGTGGGACTTGATCCCAGGACCCTGGGATCATGCTCTGAGCCGAAGGCAGATGCTCAACCACGGAGAAACCCAGATGCCCCATTTCACCCCAAACTTAACCAAGCATGAGGATGGATCCCCAAGACAGTAACAGGAAAGGGGCACCAAGGGTCACAGACTTTACTGTGTTCAGGGTGGCAATTTCCAAAGTACGTTCCAGGAAGCCCAAGGGACTACCCTTCAGATTTGTATTTTTAAAGGTTTCATTTAAACAAGTGGTTAAAAGAGGTCAAGGAAAACAACAAAATTCAACTATCTCTATTCTGATAGAGTGGCAGCACTCGTGGCACAGGTATGTGTTAACATGTACACATTGCCATGGTGGTATGGGAAAGGCTCCCGGGGCCCAAGCATGGAAGGATGCAGAGCCAAGAATCAGGACAGGAAACAGAGCTATCTGACAGTTATATAGTTGTGTCCGCTAGCTTAGATTCTGGAGGTGGCATGTAAATAACACAGGCAAAATTAAAAGCTTTTACTCAGTATGGCCAATGTGCACTGAACTACGTGCTTTACGTACAGTGTGACAATCTGAAGACCAATGCCACCCAGGAATATTATCACCCTATTTTAAAGAGGATAAAACCAGGCCTCAGAGAAGTCAGGCAGTGTGAACAGGCTGCACAGTGCCTCCTGGCAGATCTGCTTGACTCCAAACTCTGCTATGTGATGATGCCACTCTATGACAAGCACACCTTGACTCAACAAATAATAAAGGAAAAAACAGAAAGGGATTGATCAAAAACTGGCAAAATCTCCATACAACATCCCAGAGGGACTCAAATACTTTGTGGGTAGCCAAAGAGAGCACTTACAAGGTTCAAGATAAAACAACAGGTAAAAAGATGAAAACAAGTTCTGTGTCAGACAAAACTATTGCACAAAGAACACCACAAAGCCAGATTCTGCTCACTAGTGGCTGTGCAGAGTGCGCACGTGCCATCACACAGCTCTGCCTGTGTTCTCCACAAACGGGGAGCCAGCACGGTAGGCGGGGGCAGGCTCGGGACCAGAGGGCCAGCATTTGGGGTCAGGGCGACTCACTGCTCTGCCTCCACATTCTCAACAGGGAGCTGGGGACAGGGCTCTCATGAAGGTAGAACAACATGTCATGCTTTGCGGATGGCTTCCGCGCGAGTGGCCAAAAGTGTCAATTCCTACTAAATACTACGATTCAGCAGGGTTGCTCCCTCCCTCTCAAACACACAAACTTGGATTGTAATATTTCTTAACAAAGCAAACTATGGAGCTGTTGAAGTCCTGTCGTGTGAGGAGGAAGAGAGGAAAAACCAAGACATCCTAGACCAAGGGTCCTGAATTAGGTGGCGGCGCTCCGGCCAGGGGTCCCAAGGGCATTGGTCTTCAAATTATCACACTGTATGTAAAGCACGTAGTTCAGTGTACATTGGCCATTTGAGAGGGCGCAGCTGCTGAGCACCACACCTCCGGCACCCAAGGTGAGAGCAACAGGGCCCGCTCTCCCCTCAGACCCTCGTTCAACCCTATGGAGGTAAAACAACAATAAAGTCCTATGATCTGAACCCAGGTAACACTTGGCAGAGTTTCTCAGACACTGAACCTCCTACAATAACAACTCCCATGTATATGGAAGGACAATGTTAATTTGCTTTGTTTGAACTTTACCAAGATTTTCTGCCATTCTAGAAAATCACATCACATGACCAGTGAAATTCGTGCTCGGCTGTGGCCATAGGCTCTGCATTTGCAGGTGCTGCCGATGTGGTGTGTCCACACACGGGAGCAAGCACCTGGCCACCTCACCACTCCTGGGGGTGTAATCCCACCTGAGCGGCTCCCCCAGGGGGGTGCATGCTGTTTTAGCTTTCTGGTACAGTTAGTGGTCTCCTGGAAGAACTGGCATTTTGAAATTAGTGTTAAGTTATTTTACTGCCTATGTATTTTACTTGAGAGCTAGCAGTGGGACATCATAAATGCTTCCTACAGAAGAGGAGCACTGCCTCCTGTTAGGGCTGAGAAACACTTCTGAGGCACCTACTCTGAACACTTTATCTTCCGGACCCCTTTATATTTTCAAAAATTACTGAGGACTCCAAGGGCTTTTGTTTATCGGGAATTTATCTACCCATATTTATGCTATTAAAATTAAAACACTTAAAAATAACAACAAACTAATTACATGTTTAAAAAAATACTTTTTTCAAAATTAAACAAATCAGCGAGCAGAGTGGCACCCGTTACATGTGTGTATGTAAATTCCTCTAATGGCGGGCCTGGGAGAAGGTTGTTGGCTCTCACGCTGGCTTCTGCATTGTCTGCTGTGCTGTCTCGCTGTGGCACACAAAGAAAATCCAGCCTCACACAGCCGTGCAGCTGGGTAGGGGAGGAGTCCGTTAACAGTTTCTTGGCACTGTTGTGGGCATGGCTTCTGACATTATACCCCAACTCAGAAAGTGCTGGTTTCTGAAAGTGTGGAATCTGAAACCATATCTATCATTATCTGTTACGTTCAGACCCATGACTCCGTCTTGTACTGTGAATGGATCGTCTACCCATGTGTGATTCTGTGACATCCTGCAGTGATCATTTGGAAAATACGAGTCACTGACTTATGTGGACCTTCACAATGCCCACCCGTTTCAGTCTACACATGCAAAGAAATCACATTTGTTTATATCACTCTGAGCTCATCAGAAAAGCCTCCAAATTGGGAAGCTGTCAAGGTTATGGTGATGGATGTTTTTTGAAATTCTAAATTTTGCTTGGAAACTTGAATTTTATCATCAGCAACAAACACTATCAGTTACTTTCCCTGATGACACGGTCTTGTTTCTTTCCTTCTTGAGAGGATGTCTGCCAAATGCACAACTCTGAACAGCCACAGTGTCTGCCCACCCTACTTTCAAGAAAAACTGGTTTTCTGTGAGAAAAGTGTTTAGTTCCACTACTCAGCTGCACAGCAAGTGTCTTTCCTGACTTGCTGTTTCCTCCCACAGAAGACCTGTGGCTGCTTCATCCGGGTCATTCTTCCGCACGCTGGCATCTCTTTCTTGCGTGAGCACGGTGGTAAAGAATAGAGTGGTGACCAGCACGGCCTGGCGCCATTGCCCTGGCGTGTGCCAAGGTGATCATAGCTTTGTCCACTGTTATGTCTGCAACGGGACTGCAAATGTTAGCAGAGTGGACAAGGCCAATGACATGTGGACATTATTATGAAACGGTTTTGTTCTCACGGCCTTCTGAAATGGTCTCAGGGGCCCAGAGGTCCAAGAAATACATTTCAAATACTGCGGAAAAGGCTATTTTTAGCTCGAGGCTCTCCACTGATCTGATGGGAACGTGCAGAACAACTTGCAGCAATGAAATGAACCCAAAGTGGGGCTCCCTGGGCTGCACACCTCTTGGACAAATTTCTCTGAAGATTATTATTGTGAGAAAAAAACTAGTACTAAGTACCCATGAAGAAATTGGTGGGATCCCTGGGTGGCTCAGTGGTTTGGAGCCTGCCTTTGGCTCAGGGCCTGATCCTGGAGACCCGGGATTGAGTCCCACATCGGGCTCCCTGCAGGGAGCCTGCTTCTCCCTCTGCCTGTGTGTCTCTGTCTCTCTCTCTCTCTCTGGGTGTTTGTCATGAATAAATAAATAAAATCATAAAAAAAATGGTAACATATCTTTAATAATTAGCTTTGTGGTTATAATGCCTTTGCCATTAAGTATAACTAAGCTTTTAGTTTTTTGGGTTTTTTTGGTAAAGATTTTATTTATTTATTTACTTGGGAGAAAGAGAGAGCATGAGCTGGGGGAGCAGCAGAGGGAGAGTGAAAAGCAGACTCCCCGCTGAGCAGGGAGCAGAATGTGGGGCTGGCATTGTGACCTGAGCCGAAGGCAGACTAAGCTTTTATTTTAAAATCTTGAATGTGGGGGAGAAAAATATTTCGCTTTAAAAACCTAATTACTTTTTTTTACAAGTTTTTACATTACAAGTTTTATTAGTACACAACATTCATCTATAAAGTCCGAGATCCTACAGAAACTGAAGAAATTTAAGTGGAATTTGTTGTGAAAAGACAGCACAGTCAGAACTAAATAAACGGAGAAGGCTCAAGAGCTCCCACTTCATAGGGTGGAGAAAAGTCCAGGATGCAATGCCGGGTTAGCATCCTGGAGACAAGCGACTCACTTGTAGATGGGTCAAATACAGTAACTTTATGTAAAAGCAGAGTCTGAATCTGTGGATTACCATGGAGAAGGGAAAAACTTCATCCAGACCCAATTCTGACTGGCAAGGGTACCGAATAATTATCGTATTTGTTTATAGCCATCAAGCATCTGTGTATTTATACTAGTGTAGATGGTTTCCTAGCCATGGAAACTTTTAATCCATGGGTTGTCAACTTTTTCCTCCAGGTGTCAAAGAGCAAATATTTTAATCTGTGACACTATTCAACCCTGCCTGTGCAGGCTGAAGCCATCCAGGGACAAGACACAAATGAAGCATACAATTCATTCCAATAAAACTCTGATCACAAAAACAGGCAGTGGGTGATAGTTTGCTGATCCACTTTAAAGGGCAGAACAATCTCTGATTATAGAGAAGAGCCTCAAAATAGGCACTCTGAAAACCTCTCAAAACCAGACAGAAATGCCTTTGGTATTCTAAATCAGAAAAAATCTAACCTCATACTACAGCTTCTAAAATTTAGCCAAATGAAAATTTTAAACATCCTACTGACTGAGATACAGAAGAACACTGAGATAGACCAAGTTCCTGAATTCTGTGGGCTCAGGGGGAGTGCTGCAAGGTGTGGTGCTCATCACCAAGTGTGTGCAGTACCTGACACCTCTGTGACTCCCTCAAGCACCGCAGATGCAGGACCTCACATGGCCTTCACTACACCCCCGAGGCGTAGGGATGTTAACATCCTTGCTTCACAGTGAGGACAGTGAGGCCGTTGGTAGAGGGACCGCCCAGTCATCAGAGTCTCTGTGAAGAGACTCGCTTGGCCCCTAGGCCCGAGGAACTTGCTTTGAGACTCTCCCACCTCCCAGGCCCTGCCCGTTGTCCTGCTGCCCCCCAAGTTAAGAAACAGGCAAATGTGTATATACAAAGGGGAGGGCCTTACATGTTGGGACGGGGAGCTCTCAGTTTTTCTGTGGGTAACTAAGGGTTTACGGTTGTTGTTAACCAGGAGACACACCAGCTGACAGGTGGCGTGGCTATCCTCCTCTGGGCCCCAGCTTTTCTACCCGTTCAGGAGGCTGGATTAGGGAACCCTTCACCTCTAAAACTCTGAAGAACTGCGTCAGTCACCTCTAGTCACCTTAAATGTGTGACTACTACTGTGAGTTACTACTACACAGTTGAAAACATCAACCAAGAAAATACAAGCTTTCAGGCCTTGTAAAAAAAAATAGGTATAATATTTAAATAGTACTTTGTACTAACAGACTTCTGATTATTTTTCAAAAAAGAAATTCAAATAAAGAATTATCAGCTTCTTACTATATTTTTAGCTCATTAAATAGTAGGTAAAGCCTATTATCTATTTATATTCCAGAAAATGTTGTAAACTGGATTATTCATGGCAAGTAAGCCACTGTGTGAAAATACCACTCTGTCAAATGCAAAAGGGTATAAAAAATTCTTAATCTCACGAGTGTTTAAGGGCCAGCTATGTCCCAAACCCCAGCCACAGTGTGGCTGAGCAACAGGGAAAGGTTCTGGCCACCTCCCAGAGCTTGAGGATGTGGAGACAGTGGATAGGCAAGGCCTGGGGATGTTGCCAGCAGATCTTAACACGCAAATGCAACGTGCCTCCAGTTCCCATACCTAGAAGCCAGCCACGGACGGCAGACAGGCAGAGAATGCACAAAGCTCTCAACCAGACCCACCCCAAAAGGAATGGGGTTAGGTGCACTGTGACTCAATTTGAAATAGAGCAAGAGTAAAGCATTCAGGGGGCTGCTGTTAGTCCAGCTGCGGTGTTCATCCTGACTCGATCCTTAGCGAGGTCCCTGACAGCCAACAAAGGAAACTCCTTCTGAAGTCTGAGGATGGGGGTGGGGAGCTCAGGGAGAGCCTGACCACAGCTAACCTAACGCCTTGAGGCTGAGACAGCTGAAATGCAAACTGGGGAATGAGTGCAGGAGAGGGTTAACATGCCGGGCAAACGGGCAGGAGCACAGGAGCTATAATGTCTACCCCTAGAACCACCTGATGCTTGGCTGCCTCCCACACACAGCACTGCCTACACCATCCACCCGGAAAGTTAGCAGGAGCGATGCCAAAATTGGGGCGGGGGCCTTTGCTACCTTGGGTGGAGCTTCGTCGGACCCTCCGGAGTCCCAGGATACTGTGACCTGTCTTCTGGACTCCATCCTCATCCGTTCTTCTTGCTGCACCTTCTCCTCCTCCAGGATTGTGCTAGAGAGACAATACATGGTTTAAGGGGAGCTGACAGCCAGAGGGAGCGAGCACACACCAGACCCCACCCGGCTTATCTGAGGAGCACCAGCTGGCTAGCTAGAGGATAACAATAAGGAAAGGGAGAGCGGATCAGGTTTCTAACTGTGCACAGGAGGACTCTAGAATAGCCTCGGTCCCAAAGGCAAGTCCGTTTGCAGCACAGCCCTAGGTAAGAAAAAGACAGCTGGGAAGACAAGGGGAGCTTGTGGAAAATCACAGACGAGCTGGGGGGCGGGAGGATGTCTGTACTCCCAGTTTACTTGGAGCCAAAGAGAACTGCCCTGAGAAATCCCAAGCCGGGCTTTGTCCGGCACCGGAGAGGAGTCCCGGGCCGGGCTCTTACACGCACACGGGCGCCCACGTCCTGTGACTGCCTCGGCGCGCCGGGCGACGGCCTCACCCTCGGGCCCACGGCCTCCGGGCACGGCTCACTGCCCTCTCGCTGCCCAGGGCTTCATCTCACCCGGGGGTGACGACCCGGGCGCCCCCCGGCCCCGCCCCCCGGCGCCCCGGTCCTCACCGCGCGGCCTCGGGGAGGGCGGCTCATTCAGCTCCTGAGCCTCCAGGGGAGCCGCCGCCAGCAGCCCAGAGCCACCCGCGGAAGAGCGAGGTCAGCTGCGTGGCCCCTTCTAATCTGGGAATTTGCTCAACTGCTTGGGAAGGACATTCCTGCCTGACGGGAGGCCGGGCTGCTTCCCACACCAGCTAAGTGCGCCCCCGGCTCACGGCTCCCGGCGGCTCTGAGTCAGCAAACCCTTCCCATTTACTACAGACCAGACCGAAGGGTGTTTCTTTCTTTCCTTTTTTTTTTCTTTTAAAGGCACGGGAATGTTCTGCTCAGTGATGACATTAGCGCCTCAGGAGGAAGCTTTCAGCCAAAAGATTCCACTCCCTCCTGACAATGATTTTGGTTTCCTTGGTCCCCGGCGCTGGGACGGCGCGCGACTGGCAAGGGGCGCAAGCCAGCCCCGCGGGGACCTGGCCCGGGACCCCCGAACGGGCCCCAGAGACTCCCACACCCGCGGGCCGTCGGTGCCGAGGCTGGATCCCGGCCGGGTGTGTGAGCCACGACCAGCAGGGTTCGACCCGCTGAGGGGCCAGGGAGGGCCGTCACCGAGCCGCCCGCCCTGTCCAGGAAGGCCTGCGGGCCACCTCCTGAGGCGGCCCCGGGGTGCAGGAGTCCAGCCTGAGCTCTCGGGCCTGCGACAGGAGCTGCCCCTGCTCAGCAGCTTTTCTGCACCCTGCTCTCACTCGGGGCCCTCAAAATAAATAACAGACCCGGAATCTGAATTTCCAAACACCTTATAGTTTTAACAACTGAAAAATCCATATAAGCCAAGACAAAAAAAACCCCACAAGCAGCTGTTTTATCTTTTTTTCAACTTCTTCAAATAACTGAAATACAGGCAAGCTCTGGGAAGGCCAAGTGGGAACTGCGTTTGAAATCGGTCCCATGAAGGCAGTTTATCTCACAAGGGTTGTTTTATGAAATGGGCCACCCTGATCTTAAGGTTACTGTTCCCCACAAACACCTCCAAAGGGTCCCGTGAGGTCCCTTGCTGTGGGAGACCCTCTCAGGCTGCGTCCTCCCTGGTTCTTCCACCCACGGTCCCTTCCCCCTGCTGTCCGACCTACTGAGCTTACTGTCCGAATCCTTCACGGCAGCCCTTTCATCACATAACCACGGACGCCACTTCTGCGCCCTGTGGTGTTTAGATGGGACGCATCGGCCGCTGTCCAGCGTGAACCCAGCTTCCCTGCCAATACACAGTGTGTGCACACGACATGCACTGTGATCTTTCTTCCACCAAACCTGCTAGTCGTGCCCCTGGCAGACCAGTGGTAATGGGGAAGGGGGTACTTTGATCTCAGTACTTGGTTCTCATACCGAAAGTAATAAGTCAAAATGCTTCTGAGAAACCATCGTTTGTTGCTCAGAGCGGTCAAGAGTATAAATAACTCATAAAAGATCTATTTTCACAATGGGAGGACTATTCCGAGCAAGAGTACACATGGAGACATTTCTGAACTTTTCTCTTTAAAGCTGCTGCAGGACCCAGAGCAATAAACTAGAATGTGCAGAGGGTCAAGGAGGTCAAATTTAAACATACTTTCCCAAACAGCAAATATTTTTAGTAGCAATACATTCCATGTGAAAGAGTCTGGCTGCTTGATGTGAGCTGGCAATGAACCGCCATCGTTTCTCCTGGGACGGCAGCTTCTAGGTCTAACTTCCAAGGAGATGAACCAGTCAAAGCTTGGGCTTCACAGACGTGAGAACACATGGTCATCCAGCCTCTGCTCACCCACCAGTCCCACCTGGTGAGACGTGTGAAAGGGGAGAAAGCA
Source organism: Nyctereutes procyonoides (assembly GCF_905146905.1). Classification (NCBI taxonomy): domain Eukaryota; kingdom Metazoa; phylum Chordata; class Mammalia; order Carnivora; family Canidae; genus Nyctereutes; species Nyctereutes procyonoides. Next base: position 30,610,467 of record NW_026575159.1, read on the forward strand.
GTACTTTATGTAGTGTTTCTTTTTTCCCCCTTATTTCTGTCACATCAACAGAAACAGTCCTCAAAGTAATCGATGGAGAGTACGAGGGCGCGGAGCGTGTAGGGGCTGCTGACTGTGTGCTCTTGGCCTGCAGCGCTTCCAGGGAACTTGGTCTCACGCCCTCCACCAGCTAGCATGGAGAGGTCTGATGAAATTTCCGTTCTGGAGCGACACAATGTGATTTCACTTCTAAGGTATTTTCATGGAGAGTAAGAAAGGGGTTTAATAGGCTCCTCGTTTCCAGTACTGAGCTAAATACAAAAACAAACCTTCAACCCTGACCAGCCTAGAGTAGAACAGGGCAATGGGCCTGCGTGGCTGAGAACGGAGCCGTCCAAGCTGTGGGAGCAGGAAGGGCAACAAGCTATACGCTGCACTTCCGTCACCGTCTGTGGCAGCAGGCTGCCTTGCCTACTTCAATGTGTGGGCTCATTCAGAAATGAGAATAATCCTGTCTACCCTACCCATTGTTAGGGTGAAAAATAAAGTATGAGAAAAAAAACCAGTCAAACTTTGAAGTAAATATTAGTTAGCTCCATACTTTTACCTGACCTTTTTCCCCTGGGAAAGAAAGGTATTTTGCTGATCTCATTTCTGTGGTGTTTCCCCTGTGACTGATGCACTACTGTTCTTTTCTCTGAAACTACAAACCATTTCTTCTTTTAAATATAAGAAATCCGTTTTGTTTGAAGAACAGTTTCTTAAAGACTGGACTTTGATCACCTAAACATCACAAAATCAGCCTGGGTTTATAGGCTACTTAGGCAAATCTGGAAAACATCCAGAAAAAGAGCAGCAAGAAACTGGAAGGGAAAAAAGCCAAGAGGGAAAGAGCTCGTTTTGGCAAGTTCACGGGAATATCAGTTTTGAAACATGATCTCTTATAATTACCCAACACTGCCTCACCACAAAGGAATGGAACTGACCTTTTCACAAAAAAACCCCGCCTGATATCTTTGCAGAAAACAAGTCTGGAGCCTTGAGATGCAGTCGCGGATGGTGTATCTAAGTGGCTGACCTGTGGCTAAATGCAAATGTAAATAACCACAGGGTTACAGCGGACGTCTCTGCTCTTTTTCTCTTACAAGCAGGCATCTAGTTTCATGAATGCACCAAAACTGCATTTCTCTGTATGTATCTCAAACTGCAAGAAATAATGTACTTCTGATTGGTTGTGGTGATACCCATCTCAAAATTATTTAAAAAAGTGATTTCTACTAAAAATCTTTCTTTAAAAATAGTGACTTCTATTCTGGCCAGTTTGTGTAGCAACTATGTGACAAACCATCTTGCAGATAGCAATTATTGACTGTGGACATAAGGAGCAACCTTGTGGCAGCACAGGAGAGCAACTCACAATGGCCGGACTCTGAGGGGGTGCTGGCACTATGAGAGTGAGGAGCCCTGGATGAGTCCCCATTTTTTAATGGCCATTTGTCAGACAGCAGACCCTAGTCTTATAAAATCTACCCAAATCTCTAGCTGAACCTGGAACCATGCACACACAGGACAAGCTCCCAGTAGCCCAACTAAGGCAAAGAGAACTGAATTGAGATGTGGGCTGCTGCCCCCAACACGGGGAAAGAATCTGTGATTTGAGACCAGCTGAGCTGATTGCCTGCTAAAACAAACAAACCACTCTTCAGAGGAATATAACTGAATCCAGAGTTTCTGTAATTTTCTGTAATCTATTATTCACAATGTTAGGACATAATCTAAAATTACTTGATACACAAATAAACATGAAAACGTGATCCATTCTCGCGAGGAAAAAAACAATGTAAGGAAGGCAAATCCAAAAATGGCCCAGAGGTTGGAATTAGCAGGCAGGGACTTGAAGGAGCTATATTATATTCAAAGACATAAAGGAAAGTCTGTTCATAATTAATGGAAAGATAAGAAATGTTAGCAAAGAAATAGAGACTATAAGAAAGAGCCAAATGAAAAATACAGTATCTGAAATAAAATCTCTGCAGGATCAGATGATTGGTAGGATGGAGGTGACAAAATGGGGAACTTGAAGACAAGTCAATTAAAGTGATCCCATCTGAAGGACTTGAGAAAAAGACTGGGGGAAAACAGAAAAAGAACAGTGTCCCTGGGACCTGAAGGACACTGTCAAAAGGCGTAACATACAGGGAACTGAAATTTTAGAAAAGAGAAAACAGAGCAGAAAAATACCTGAGTAGATAACTATGCAAGACACACATTTACAGATTCAGGAGGGTTTGTGAACCCCAGATATGGTCAATACAAAGAAAACCACACCCCAGTACATTCTAGCAAAACTGCTAAAATTGAAAGACAAAGAGAAAACGATGGAAGCAGCCAGTAGAAAATGACAAAGCAAGGACAGAGGAACAATGATTTGAAAGCCCAATGACTGCTTATTAGAAATAACAGAGGTCAGGAGACAGTGGAAGAAGAGCTTTAAAGTGCTGAAAAAAAAAATACAGCACCACCCTCAAGTGGGAACTCTATTCCAGTGAAATTAAGTTCATTTAATTGTCAGACAAGAACCCAAAAAAACTAATGGAATTCACCACCGATAGATGAACACAGGAAATGTTCAAAAGTTCTCTGGGTGGGTGGGAAACTGAAAAGAAGAAGCCTCTTTAGGAAAGAATAAAGAGCGCTGTGCAGGGTTAAACATGAAAGACTGTTTCTTTACTTTCTTTAAAATACTATTTAAAACACACAGAAAAATTTTATTTTGTGAGGTCCCTAACATACACGAATGTAACCTATATGACACCTAGAGCATAAAGGACTGAGGTGGTGGCAAATGGACCTTCTTGGATGCAAGAACCCGACATGGTAAGCACGGTATAGTCATTCACTCTAAGGAGACGGGGAAAAGTTAAACATGCATATTGTAGTCTCTAGAGCAATCGCTAAAATTATAATGCAAAAGGTTATCGCTAAAATGCAGATCTGGGGCTCAGAGGGAGAAAAGGGGTGGGGGCGGGGTGGGAGAGAGGCTGCTGGCTTCTTAGTGCCACACTCTCAGCCAAGCACTGACGGCCTGAGCACACAGCACTCTGCTTCCCTCTCGCCGCACCGGAGGTACATGTTAACCTGAAACTGTTATGAAGCCAGTGTTCCTCCATTTGTTTCCTACACCTCTCCATCCAGCCACAATTCCCTGTCCCTGTGACTGGACATCGAGCGAGAGCCACGTGCAGCCCCCGGCCCTTAGCTGTCCAGGGGGAAATGAGACCTTCACGGCTGCTACTCCACTCTCCCTTCATGTTTTTAGTGATAATAACCGTGGAGACAAAATTCAGTGAAGAGGAATAAGAACAGCTACAGAGAAAACAAAATGGGTCACAGAAACAGAACTGTAGAGAAGGGATTCTGGTGGCTACCAGGCTAAGTCTGAGGGTCTCCAAGTGCACTCTGAGAGTGGCACTCGGATCATAAATAGTATACGACTGACAGGTCAGCTTCACCTGGTCAGAGGCATCTCTTCATAGGTAGGATAAATGAGAGGAGAATAGTGCGTGGAGAAATACAGGGAGCTGTCAGGTGAGAATGAACACTAGTCTTAAAGGCAGGGTAAGGGGCCCTAGGGCCTGAGATCAGCCCCCTGTCAGCTGCATGGTCCAGGGTGAGTCATAGGACTTTCCTGAGCCTGAGGCTCCTTTAGTGAAAAGAGTAGTAACTCATTCTTAAGAATTGCTATTTAGTCAAAGAAGGTAATACATGTGAAAATGATGTGTAAAGCCATGTAAGTGCAAAGGACTAATTTTTATGAAATGCATATTTAAATCTCCCTGGAAATCTGTTCACACAAAACCAAACTGTGGAGGTGTAACCATACAGATGCACATAGAAAAGCCGAGAACACCTATGTGTGAGTGGGACCCAACATCGGGTCAGAAGGATCCCCATGTAAACAGTTAAGACATAATCCCTAGTGGGAAGAATGTAAATGTTATATTAAATTCCTTTAAAAAATTTTTTTAAAAGATTTTTTTTATTTATTTATGATAGACATAGAGAGAGAGAGAGAGAGAGAGAGAGAGAGAGAGAGAGAGAGAGGGGCAGAGTCACAGGCAGAGGGAGAGGCAGGCTCCATGCCGGGAGCCCGATGCGGGACTCGATCCCAGGACTCCAGGATCGCGTCCTGGGCCAAAGGCAGGCGCTAAACTGCTGAGCCACCCAGGGATCCCCCCTTTAACATTTTTTTAAAAAGATTTCATTTATTTATTCATGAGAAATACAGAGAAAGAGAGAGAGAGAAGCAGAGACACAGGCAGAGGGAGAAGCAGGCTCCATGCAGGGAGCATGATGTGGGACTCGACCCTGGGACTCCTGGATCACACCCTGGGCTGAAGATGGTACTAAACCGCTAAGCCACCCAGGGATCCCCTCCTTTTAAATTTCAACTTACTCTTTATTTTTAATTATTGGCAAGGCTAAGGACCAACAAAACACAGAAAAACAAAAAAACCCTTGATGTTCAGATGCCATGAATTTTTTTTTTAATAATTTTTAATTTAAAGTTTCTAAAAATGGAGCACCTGGGTGGCTCAGTCAGTTAAGTGTCTGCTTTCAGCTCAGGTCATGATCCCAGGGTCCTGGGATCAAGCCCTGCACTGTAGCCTGCTTCTCCCTTTCCCTCTGCCGCTCTGCCTACTTGTGCTGTCAAATAAATAAATAAAATCTTAAAAAAAAAAAAAGTTTCAGGATGCCTGGGTGGCTTAGTGGTTGAGTATCTGCCTTTGGCTCTGGGCGTGGTTCCAGGGTCCTGGGATCAAGTCCTGCATCGGGCTCACCGTGGGGAGCCTGCTTCTCCTTCTGCCTGTGTCTCTGCCTCTCTGTCTCTCTCATGAATAAATAAATAAATCTTTTAAAAAAAAGTTTCTAAAAGCTTTATTTAAGTAATCTCTACACCCAGTGAACATGACCCCAATATCAAGAATTGCACGCTCTTCTGACTGCTCCAGCCAGGCACCCTCAGATGCCGTGAATGTTTTTAATAGGTATATAGGACTAAATGAGAAACTGATTACTCTTCTAGATATTATCTAGACCCAACAGGCTAGCAAGTAGATGGAAAATACTGGCATGATGACTAAGAAGGAATTCAGACACCACCTTTGAATGGAATTTTGGAAGCAAATACAAATCACTTAATAAAATACACAGAGAAGCAGCACAAATAACTCATATCATCAATCAAACCTAGAACTTTTAATTCAGAGTCCATATATTAGGATAAATGAAGAATAAGAAAGGATTAAAAAGATTTGTATAAAGTGCTGTTCACAAATTAAAAAATTAAAATGCATGTTTCTAGGGATCCCTGGGTGGCTCGATGGTTTGGCGCCTGCCTTCAGCCAGGGGTGTGATCCTGGAGTCCTAGGATCGAGTACCACACGGGGCTCCCTGCATGGGGCCTGCTTCTCCCTCTGCCTGTGTCTCTGCCTCTCTCTCTGTGTGTCTCTCATGAATAAATAAATAAAATCTTTTAAAAAAAATCCTTGTTTCTATAATGTGTCTATAAAATGCCTTTGTATTTTGGTATCTGGATAATGATAGCTAATACTTTTGAATTCAAATAACCAGATTTTTCTTTAACAGTAACTGATAATTTTTCTGTACCCTAAGACTGCCAGGTCCCTTCCAGGTCTTCAGGAAAAGCTTCGTTGTTACTACTACTAACAGTGTGTGAGCCGTTTGAGCCTCCCCTCGCCCAAGCTACAATACATGCAACTGGAAGCATTCCATATCATTTCATATAACCCTGAAAACCAGACTGTGTGACGCTGCTCTTACAGGGAGGTGAAGTCACTTGCCCAAGGTCATACAGCCTTTTCAAATTTCTTTTTAAACTGTAACCTTCATGACACAACACACATAACTCTGAACAGCAGATTAAATTCCTCCCAACTCAAGTGCTGTCTGTGCCTGTACTTTCACAGGTTACCTGCCCCACCCCCCACTTCCTCTAAAGGTGCTGACGGCCTCACAGACCAACTGAAACACAGTGTGTGTCCTGAGGAGCTCTGAAACTTCACCGGAGTATGATGTTGAGATGTAGTGTGAAAAATGTATAATTAATCTGTGACTGCAGTCACTCCAAGCTACTTCCAAACCAAGCATCTCTCAAAGGCCAGCTTTGCTTGATAAAGTTAAAAAGCAAACATGACGATATTAACTCAAAATGACAAACAAACAACCCCTTGCCCCCAAGGTCCATGCTGCAGGCCCCAGCCTGAACACACTGTTTTGATACTCAAAACAAATCTAAGAAAGCCAGCTTCAGGAATTCCTTGTAATGCTGTTTTTTCTCCTCCTTTTCCCTTCTTTTTTTTTTTAAAGATTTTATTTATTTATTCATGATAGACATGGGGGGGGGGGGCAGAGGGAGAAGCAGGCTCCATGCCAGGAGCCTGACGTGGAACTCGATCCCGGGACTCCAGGATCACGCCTTGTGCCAAAGGCAGGCGCTGAACCACTGAGGCACCCAGGGATCTCCCTCTCTTCCCTTCTTAACTGAGCATTAACAATGTGCTCATCAGTCCCAATCACAAGATGGAGCACAGGACATCTAGCTGTGTCTCAAGTCAAGGCCCAGAGTGTGCCCTGGACTCTGGTGGGTGCACTGCAAGTTCCAGCTGTGGGACCTCAGATGAGCCTAACCTCAGAGTGTCAGTTCTCCTTTATGAACGGACAGTGGGGATACCACCTTCATCTCCAAGGACTGTGAGGACTAAGGCGAAATGACATGGGAAAGTTCATGGCCCACGGCCCGGCAACAGAAGGTACGTAGTAAGTCCTGGTTCTCAACGTTACACCTAGTAAAGCCATCTATAGAGGGCAGAGAGTCTGGCTGTCAAGGAAGACGGGATTGGTTTGACAGGTCTTCCTGAGAAGCACAGCAGCAGAGACCAACTCACACAGAGTGCCTTCCAAAGTGATATTTCTGAGTTTGGCATTCTTTAGAACAGAATTTCTTTAGAACAGAAACATTCAGGGGAACTGTGATATTCTTCATCACTTATATTCTTTTACCTAACCTTCATATGTGAAAACAGTGAGCTTACAACAAGGACTAATTTCTAAAGGTTTAAAAACCACTATGGTTAGAACAGCTGGAGCTCTTGTTCACTGCTGGGAGCAGTACTGGTATATACACTCTGGAAAACCTAGGGCCTACTACTGATGCATGCCTGTTGACTCTTGGATCCAAACCCAACTTCAATTCTTGTACCTATGTTCACCAAAAAGACACAGCAGTGCCCTTGACAGCTCCAAGTTGGAAAGAGTCTAAATTTCTACCAGGAGGATGAATGAACTACGGGATAGTGACAAAGGGAACAGCACAGAGCGAGGAGAAAGAGGTGTGATTATCTGATACTACAGATGATCTCAAACTAAATGCTGAACCACATAAACCATGAACAAAGAGTGATACCCATTTACGTAAAGTTCAAAAGCAGACAAAACCAGTGTATGGTTACCAGTTACCCTCAGAGGGTGAACAGTCATTGTAAAGGGGCATCTGATGTGTTTCAGGAACAGTGGCAGTGTTGTTTTCTCATGCTGGATGCTGCTTACATGGGTGTTCCCAATTTGTGACAGTCCAATGAGTTGTTTACTTCCTGGCATATTTATATTTTCACATCTTTGTAGGTCAATACAAAGTTTAAAAAATAAAAAAAATATGGTATAAAACTTTAAGGTGATAAACTTTATTGTTTATTTGCCTTACTAGTCTAAAAAGGATTTAAGAAATCACACATTAACTTAACATGTTTCCCTAGACTGAGATGAAACAGACAACCTTACTTTATGGTGGCACAAACACGCAGGAGAAGCTCCAAAAGGGCAAATACTAAAGCTGTTGATTGTGGTTTCCTTGGCACAGAATCCACCAAAGAATTGACTGAATTAACCGGGGTTCAATGATTTATTTCATTCAAAAACTACTTGTGGCACCCTTACAACCTGTCATACAGGATGAGCAGCCCACAGTGTTTACACTTGCTACCAGACCACCTGCAAGCTGACCTCCTTGTCCTTCTCTGTGGAATCACATCTGTGAACAAGAAAGTGGGATTTAAGGAGAACAGGTGCTTGGAGTCATGGAGCTCCCCCGATGGAAGTCTGACCTGAGTATTGTCTGATGCTGTTGGACAAGATGCATCCCCAGAGCCACTTCTCTCAACTAAGAGTAACACACACACATACATGGGATCCCACAGTGATCTGAGACCATTCAAATTATTTTCTTTTAAGGCAGACATGGAGAGAAGGATCTAGGAAACGTTACTAACTGAGCTGGGGTAGACTATCTGCAATTTATTCTTTTGTTAAGCAATCTCCGATATAGTAAACATTTTGTGAAACTCAATAGAAAAATCTGTTTAATCATTAAGACCCACTGTTACATATAAATGTCTGAGTAAACTATCATAAAGTTGTATTTTATTGGCCCCTTTGGCAGCCATATTATACATACTCAAAACGCAAAGTCAAACACCACTTCGGATTAAAACACAAAACAAATTAATGGTCAAGAGCTGTGCTAACTGTGCACAAGAGATCCATAAATCATAGTCTAGATACATTATACATTCATGTATGCATATGTGTATGAAATCATATTTAGTTCTAAAAATTCACCTAGATAGTTTTTGGAACTACTTTACCTAATGAAATAGTCCTTCAATTAACACTGACATGAGGTTTCCCGCGCTAAGCCATAACTCGAGCGGCTGTGTGACCCCACTGAGCACAGGCCCCTGGCCTGTGGGTGCACGCAGCACCGAGGCGAGTATGACGATCCCTGCCCTCAAGGAGCCTCAGTCTAGTAGGGCTGAGACATACTAGACTGTGAGCTCCTCGAGGGCAGGAAAGGTGCTGTAGTCCTCTTGCCCCAGAGATCGGCCCCAGGCTCAGCTCTAGTGGTGCTCACAGTGTTTGTGGACCGGGCTGAACGCAGGTGCAGCCACCTGGGGCAGTGCAGGCTGAGCACAAGAAGAACAAACTGCTCTGGAGACTCTGAGGGCGGAGGCTCACAGGCTGTGGAGCCGGGAGGAGTGGGCATGGGAGAGAAGCTAAGAAAGATGGACAGGGCTTCCCCAGAAGGATAAGGAGGCATTCCAGGCCCAGGGCATTAGCACAACCACAGTGTGAGAAAGGGGTGGGAATACACCATTAGGCCACGATGGAAGGGATCTCCAGTCTACTCTGGAAGCCTCTACCTAACATGGGAGTCACAGGGACCCCCCCCCCCGCAACTGTAGGGCTGTTGGAGCAAAGGAGCTGCTCATCCACAGCGATGTTTCTGAAGATCAACCAAGGGGCTACACCAGATTGATGGACAGTCCAGGTGGAGGAGCAGGGGACAGTCCAGGTGGAAGAGCAGGGAGCAGGGGTCACAAGACAGGGTGGCGAGGAATTCCTACCCATTCCCCAATGGAGAGGAACACGGAGGCACCTCTGGAGCCTACTGCAGGCGAGGGATGGGCTGCCCGGGAGGCCAAGCAGCAGACTTGCTTTAGGATGAATGCGATGCCCAGTAGCAACGCGAATGCGGTTCTGGGCCTTGTGAGGAGAGGCAGGAAGCTGACAGAAGTGGAAGATGGCCCAGGAAGCACACTGAGAGAAAGGAGGGCGGCCGGGGTGGACGATTTGGTCAATACTCATAGTGGCAGCAAAAGAGCAGCAGTTCAGGGGGGAAGAGTAGGTGTTGGGGAGGCAGGCGGATGGAAATGGTGTCGGGCGGGGGGATTTCAAGGATAGAATCTGTCAAATTCTGGGGAAAGATCAAGGAAGAACAAAAAAATGTATGAGCAAAACATGAAATAAAGGACGTTCAAAATCCAGCTCTAGTAAGTGAGAGCATGTCTCATTAATTGTATGAGAATCAAGAAACTGGCATTTAGCTTGAAGAAAGCTGTCTAGAAACACCTGAAGGGCTGTCATGCGGAAGGCAGAGCTGGGCTATCCGATGGGGCCTGACAGGACGGGGCCAGGCTGGCAGGTGTGCAGCATGGGATCCAGAGAAGACCCCCTTCCACAGTGTGCTGTTCACCATGTGGTGAGTAATGCTGACCTGTCTCCTCTACTGGGCTGAAAACTCTGGGGGGCAGGGTTGTATTTTGTTCACTGTTGAACCTACAGACCCTAATTTGGAACAAAGTAGGTGCTTAGCCAATAATCCCCTGCCAGATGAATCTTGTATCCATCTCCCTATCAGCCTCATTCGTCCGTGAAACATGCACTTGCCAGGAGCCTTGTCTAGTAAGCTGAGTTGCCTGGAGATAAGACTGGGCTACAGGCCATGTAGACAGGCTTTAAGCTCTGGGGGACAAGGATGGGCCCGAGGAGCCACCAGGGTCTTCTGGGCCCTGATATTTGGTAATTTTCTATGAAAAAAGATGAAAATACACCAAATTTTAAAAATCCCACATAAAATCAGGGAAGTATGAAGACAGGTGATTCAGCACACATTAAACTATGGTGTTGGTTACAGTAAAGCTCCCTATGAATATGTATCACATTCAAATACCTTATTTATCACAGTATTAAGTCTCAACCTAGACTTCAATTCAACAACAATTTACTGAGCATGTATTAGATGCCTGCACTGGGGCCACGGAAGTAAGACACAGTGATGCCCATCAAGAGCTTAGGGCCTGGTGGTGACCCAGACACGCACACGAGAAATTCTCCCGGCCAGGTGGCACAGTCAACTCTGTGCAGACACCGTGTGGGGCTCAGCTGATGGGCCCTCCCTCTGCGGGACCAGGAGCTACCAGAGGTTTGGGTCTGGCAGTGCCTGGCACAGAGCAGGAGCCATAAAATGGTAAGGTGGATGTTTGGATGATGACAAACACAAGAAAAAGTGCCAGAGTGGCTGTTTGGGGGCAGGGCTGACAAGGGAAGTCCCCTGAAGGAGATAACATCTGAGCTGGATTCTGAAGACCAAATGGGCGGTTAGTGGGTGGCATAGCTGAGGGACGGCATCTCCGGGCAAGCGAACAGCACGTGAGAGTGGGTGGGCCAGGCCAGGAGAAGTGTAAGCAGTTAGGAGCGCGCTGGAGATGGAGGAGGAGTGGGAGATGGAACTGGAGGGGCAACTAGGGACTCCATTCTTATGGGTCCTGTAAGCCATGCTAAGTCAGTCAGAAGTTAGGGGAGGAGAGATGTGATCATAACTTGCAGTTTACAAGACTTTAAGATAGAATCTCCTGAGGATTCTAGCAAGCTGTAAATAAATGCAAACCAATTAATAAGTAATTATGTCTGCTGGAGAATAGGTCAGCCTTAGCCGTCCTGATAGAATGGCCTGGAAACACTATGACTGCATGGGAGGAGAAGCCACGTGAGCCTGCCCCAGCCCGGCCCTTGCTCCCCCCACTCCTACCTGAGCTGAGCTTTGAGCTCAGTGAACCGGGGCCGCCTGCTGGGGTCATAAGCCCAGCATTTCGTCATAAGGCTGTAGAGGGTAGGAGGGCAATTTGGAGGCATTGGTAATCTCTCCCCATTCTCAATTCGACCGATCACATCATTGTTCTTCACTCCTTGAAAAGGCTTCACACCATGCATCAGTATCTCCCACATACATACACCTGCGAAGTGGGAATGAAAACAAAGCCGTGAGCTTGCTGGCAAGAGGAGGATGCCCAGCTGGCAGGAGGAACTTCACAGCTGGCAAGACAGGACCAGTGGTATGATTTTGGGCAAGTCAGCTAAATAAAGCAGCATTCAATAAACTCTGTTATAAATAAGAACAGCAATATTAATGTACTGTGATTCAAATACTGAAATATTAAGTTATTATCCAAAAAACTCCCAAGTTTTTCTAGGAGGATTACTTCTCTAAAAATTCTGTATTAGAAAGTGGCCCACCAGGTCAGTGATCCTTCATGGTTTAACGAACCAGTTCAAAACAGGCTGAATGAATTTTACCCTGCCCCCCTCAACCGCAGCCCAGCCTGCTGAGGATCACGGCAGTGGATCTGAGGCCTAACAAAATGCTACAATTTAAGCCTTACAGTTTTAGAATACACAGGCTCCTTGAACAAGGCAGCCCGCGCGTGGCTAGGGTGCACGCTGACACCATCACCTGGCTCATGCACGAGTTGGTCACAGGGTCCCTGTCCCCATGGGCAAGCTCTGGACTCCCTGGGCTGCAGCGGCCCTGCCCACACATCCCTCACTCATACTGTACCCTTGCAGACGCGTTCTCGGTGTCCTCTGAACAACACCCGAGAGCCCACTAAAACAGTAAACAAGCAAACGGAGCCTAAGGCAGAGAATGACGACCACACGCTCTGGCCGGGAAACCAGGAGAGTGGGCTGGCGGGGACAGCAGGTGGCTTTGCACGTCTCCGGGGCTGCTCTGGAGGCCCTGCCAAACCCGAACACGCCGCACACTGCTAGCCTCTGCACTTGGTGCCCCTTCCATCTTCTCTGCGAACGCTCCTCGTTCTGTGTAAGTGCCGCCTGCTGCCCCCCCCCACCGTGAACCCTGTGGGGCCTCTGCTACCTGCACACCGAGTCACAGCACTTACAGGGGGCGTGCCTCCCAGGCAGTGGGGCACGGCATCCTACCAATGTGAGTGACATTTTGATGTTTTCCAAATTCTAGTCATTCCAAAGTGAAGAGTGGATGACAGAAATAATGCCTTACTTCTGCATTTCTCACCAGAAATTCTGACAACGTTATCAGAAACAACAACGCCGGGTGTCATTTCTTGATATCTTAATATACTTCTGGCACCCCTCTTTGAAATTTATATACGTCATCCTTAATCCCTATACCTTACATTTCTTTAAATACTGTATTTTATCAAATCTAAGATGCCACTTATTATGAAATACACTATTATTTTTATGTGACCAAAAATGGGGGAAAATATTGCCAACTAAGTTATGGCACCGTCCTTTGTTACTGCTTATAATTTTACTTTTACCGAAGAGCGCTTCCAAACCCACTCAGATGAGCAAGATGAACAAAACAAAGTCCACACGAGTGTAGGCAAGGAAACCACGGAAGATACGCCCCCCAACTAACACTGACCATAAGATGCCACTGATTTACAACACACTCCAGTTCTAGAGAAGCTAATATGTGAAAAAACAGGCATCTGAGAACCTTTGAAAACTGAAATTTCCTTGGCAGGGTAAGGAACTTGCTCTCTGGGTCACATGGCTGATAAGCGAGGTCCTGGGACATGAAGCCATGTCTGTCGGACCTTGGAGCCCTTTCTAAAGTGTGTCACACTATTTCCTGCTCTAGTGAAAAGCTCCTTCCTTCACCTGTTATCATTTAGGGCACTAGATAAAACCAATAGCAAATAAACAGAAGAAAAAAAATAAGAACACACACTTGATATATGAAGGTCTTTTTAATGATAGGGGAAGAAGGTACATAATCCCATCAGAGCATCTCCTCTGAAGTAGATGAAAATCTAGCAGAGAAAACACACACGCAAGACTGTTCATAAGATCAATGTGTGAGTGTGATAACAGAGAGAGAAAGTGCAGGAACACAGAGAGAAGGGAGGGTATGTCTGGAGGACACACAGGCTACATAAGGCTTCATGGAAGAGGAGACATTTCAGGTGACCTCGAAGGTCAGACAGCATTTCACCTAAACAAGAGGGTGTTAGGACAACATGTTCCAGGTGGAAGGACTTACAGCAGAAGGGGGGCGGGGGAGTACCATCTGATCGAGAAGGAAGAGTGGTTTGAAATCTGGATGAAGTAGTTGAAGTGAGCAGTGCAGAACGAGTGAGGGCCCCCCTGTCACAGCAGTGGGAAGGCACCACCAGAACCCCCAGAGTGGCAGGAGGGCGATGGCCTTGGGGCAGGCGGGAAGCCACAGAGGACAGAGGCGGTTGGACTCTAGGACAACGAGGGAAGCACAGCAATAGATACTCTGGGTCTGAGGACCCAGAACAGAACCAGAGGACAGGCCAACCATTTAAGGTCATCCACACAGAAGGAACGAATGAGGTGGAAGAAAGAGAGAGGAGAGACGGAAGGAAGGAGGTAAGACTGCTCCCAAGGAGGGCTGCAGAGATGGCACAGGGAGACAGAGGGGTGGAGAAGGGAGGGTCAGACAGTGGGACCTCCTCACAGGACCACCCTAGAGCTGGCGCTCCGCAGGCGCCTAGTGGCTGTCGAATGAACCAAGAGGACGTCTGTGAAGGAGCGGTCTGGCAAGGGAAGGCAAATGAGCTTAACACCCTGAAAAGAGCCAACACTATGTCTGTTGTAGAGTATATGAAATATGCTTTAAAAACACAAAACTTTTCAAAATACTCACCAAACATCCATACATCACTAGCTGAGGTAAAACGTCGAAAATTGATGGACTCTGGAGCCATCCACTTAATAGGCAATTTTCCTTTGGAAGCTAGAAGATTAATTTTAGAAAGTGAATTTTCCTTGTTATCTGCTCAAGGATCTAACAGTTACAGCTAGCTGAGATTTTTAGTATCAAAATAAAAAGCTTCAAGTATCTGACTCCTTGGACTTTCTGTTTATTTGGAAGAACTACTTTTTGTTTCCTTGGTGTGGTGAGGTTGTCTGGAGAGACCTGGTTAGACTGTGGCAGGGAAATAAAACACTGAAGCCCTCCTCTGTGCGGAGAGGCGGGAGATGAGGGAGTGAGAGTGGGCCCCCTTAGCTGGTGCTCTTAGTCTGCAGCTTGGTGATGTGGAGCTCTGCAGTCTCCTCAACAGATCCTGACCCGCTGGCTGGAGCCACTGGTGATGACACCCAGTAGGTTCTCGTCTATGGTAGTGAATGTCTTTAAACATCGAACCACTGTTCCCAGGGGAGATGTGTACATGCACATACATATCTCACAAAGATCATAATCTTAAACCCTGAAAACAACTAATCGTGGTAGGTTTTTTTTCCTTCTGAAAATGAGGTTCAGACATGTTAGGTGACTTGCCTGAAGCTGCCCCACTGCCAGGCGCCCGAGCTGGGGTTTAAGGCCAGGCCCTGGCCCAGAGCCAGAGGGGCTCACTGTCCTGTGCCACCCCCTCCCGTCTCCATCTTCCCGCTGAGACAGGCTCGTTTTCCACTGCTCCCTACATGTGCGTACATGACTACCAAAGCACTGTGAGTATGACTTTGGGAGTTACAAATTTTAAGTGACTAGGTGAAGGCACAAACACGTAATATGTAACGAGGACTGACAACCACATCTTCATGGGTATGTGAAGAGCTGGACATGCGACAGAATGAAAAAGTATACCTCCTAGGTGAGTCTAAATCGTCCTTCTCTTGAAGGATACACAGCTTCCTTCTGTGCCACAAAGGAAACAACTCACCACCCACTGAACATTCCTTCAATTGCTGGGTTACAAGACGAATGGCCCAGAATACCTTTCCTCAAGGAATTCTAATTCTAAAAGGTAGACATGTCTACTTGAATATGGAATGGGGTGTGACACAGACACTGAGTAAATGCCAGGTGCCCTGGGAGCAGAGGAAGCCCACGGCTGAGCGGTGTGGCAGAGAAGGCGGCAGCGGTGTGGGGGAGTGGGAGTCCACAGGGCCGGGAGCCCTGGTTTGAGGAGGTGCCTGTGCTCTGCCAACCCTGTCGAGGATCTGGACTTCCTTCTAGGAGCAACATGTGCCTGAGTACCTTAATCAGGAGACAACTTCATCTGAGTCATTTCTTTTTTTTCACTTAACTTCAAGCACTTTCATGACAAATGACGTCATATCCTCTATTCAATTCCTTGCAAACAAACTTTTCTACACCTGTGTTCTGAATAAAAGCTCCCCAACCTTTAGGATCTTATGGTTTTTCTGAAGCCTAGTGGATCTGCACTTACTGATCTGAGATGACAATAAATACATGAATTGATCGACTACTCATTTTAAATGCTGTCAATGCGATATGAAGCCTTGACCAGCACGCTCTTGGGAGGTCAGCTCTTTACTGGGAGGCCAGAACCTGGACCTGTCAGGGCTTGAGCAGGATAGGAAATGTATTTTAAAATAGTAGAAAGCTGGCCTGGCCATTTTTAAGTTAAATGACCAAAATGAATGAACCACCTAAGAATTTTCTTTTCACATAACAGAGTATCTCTGTTAAAACTGTTTCAGGTTGTAGTAGACAGAAGGCATGGGGAAAGAGAACTGTCATGAGCCATGGCATAAAATGAAGGAAACTCATTTTACATGTAAAATCTGGGCTCATTTTGCCACAATATAAAAATTAAAAAAAAAGGAGAAAGAAACTGGCCTTCCTAAAATGGTAGTAGGAATCAGAAAATACAGTAAGAGCATAACATGGATCTGTAATCCAAGCCTTAGCTGAAATACTTGGAATGTGAACATTTGTTAATAAAAATATTTATTTAAAAAATAAATTATTATTTCAGTAATAATTTAAAGAACCAAGTCAACTCCAAAATTGGCAAAATATCACACGAGCTGGATTTCAGCTCTGAAACCAACTGATCAAAGTCTCTGGAGTTAGTAGATTGGGGATTTTTCTGTCCGACTGCTTCCACCAAGTCGAGGCACCCAGTGCCTCTTTGTAAGATGTCTAACTATGTCTGCCAGTTGAAGGATATCTGGGCTGATTCCAATTTTTGGCTACTGGAAATAAGGCTGCAATGAACATTCAAATGCAGGAATGCAGGTTGCAATGAAATTCAAATGCGCATTTTGTGCGACTGTCAGTTTTCATTTCTTTGTGAGAAGTACACAGGAGTGTAACTGCTGGATTGTATGGTACCTGCATATTTAATTTTTAAAGGATCTGAGAAACTCTTTCAGAGTGGCTGTACAGTTTTACATTCTCACAAGCATTTGGCAATCACTATTTAGATTTTAGCCATTCTGACAAGTGTACAATGGTAGCTCATCGCAGTCTGAGTTTACATCTCCCCAGTGGGTAGAGACCCTGACTGCCTCTGCCCAGGCTTCTCTGCCTTTTCAGTGAACCCCCTCTTCCCATCGTTTGTCCACATTGTATTCCTGGTTTCTGTTTTCCCTGCTGAATTCTGAGAGCTCATCGTACACTGTGGATACTAGTCCTTTGTGGAGTGGCTCATGGCTGTGGATGGGCACTGTGCATGGCAAATATCCTCCACGTTTGCACCTTGTGTTTCCACTCTCTTAACAGGGTCTATTGCGAACTCAAAGTTTTCATTTTGATTAGGTCCCATCTATCAAGTGTTTCCTTTTATGGATTGTGTTTTTCATGTCAAGTCAAAGGACCCTTTTTCTAGTCCTAGATCCTAAAGATTTACTCCTATGTTTTTCCTAAAAGTTTTATAAGCTTTATGTTTTATAATTAAGCTTATGATCCACTCTGAGTTAATGTGAGGTGAGTCGAGGTGAGGTCCACTTTTTGTCTTTGGATGTCTGACTGCTCCAGCTCCATGTACTGAAAGGCTGTCTTTCTTCTGCTGAACTTATTTTATGCCTCTGTCAAAAACCAGCTGAGCTTATTAGGACACACCTGTTAAGAAATAAAAATCATTAAAGATTTTGAGTTTATTGCCTCTTTGTTGTTCTGATTCCTTACCTTTGTAGTAAGTACTGTCTTCCATATATCGGGATAATCCAAAGTCTCCTAGTTTTACGCAATCGTTTGAGGACACCAGAACATTCCGAGCAGCAATGTCCCTGATAAGGAAGAATTCGGGAGAATAAATTTTAATACAATGAAAACAAACCCACAAACTCATCTACATTACATAAAGAAACACTGATACGTACTTTGAAAAATAGCTTATAGGCAATGCAAACATATTTATTACACACTGAAAATAAAGGACACTTTTATGATTTTACTTCAAATATATTCCTTTTGGCAGACATTTACGCATTAATATGATGATTAATATCTTGAATGATGGCAAAGTATATTCTCAAATAATGAATAAAAAGTGAATTATTACTTTTCATACAATCATATTACCAACTGCATTAATGGACAGACAGTGATGCATGACTGGGATCTGTAACCCTCCTGCTACTAAGACATCTAATTGCATAAAATCAAAGTCATCATCTAAACCCTTGCAAATGATTTTGCTGATGTAATTTATTACCATGCTAGGTTAACAAAGTAGTGGGCAAACTGTAAGGGCTTTCACTTGCATTCAAACTAGGGACCCAGATGAGAAACCG
Source organism: Nyctereutes procyonoides (assembly GCF_905146905.1). NCBI lineage: Eukaryota > Metazoa > Chordata > Mammalia > Carnivora > Canidae > Nyctereutes > Nyctereutes procyonoides. Next base: position 30,628,644 of record NW_026575159.1, read on the forward strand.
AAATTCCATAGAACGCCAATAGATGTCACTCATGACCTTCTGGGGTCCAGGGATGTCCCAGGATGGTATCCGCTTTAGGTCCACATGCTCGCTGTTCTAGTGCCATGTACAGGCTCTCAACAGTATTTATGGAAGAGAGAACAGGCCTGAAAGCAAACTAATGTTTCAAACTCCATGTGAGGAAACCCTCTAAATTTGAGTACTAACAGGCCATGGTTCCTCCTTGGGCCAGCACAAATGCGGTGTGACTTTCTGGTGCTGCCCCTGTACAGCACAGTCCAGTGGTACAAAGAATCATGGGGCACAGTGAGAGTCTCACCTCCGGTTCCTCCACTATCACTGCCCATCCCCACAGCACCTGCCCAGAGGGCAGCTTACCAGCTTTATGACTGGATCTTACCTGTGCACAAATCTTTTGCTCTCCAGATACGCGAGAGCTGTACTAAGCTGATAGGCATACAGGATCAAAGATGCTAGATCCAAACTGTACTTCCTTACTTGCAGAAATGACCTCAGCTTTTGGAACAGTGACCAAGATAAAAAATAATTAGTGACAGAGAACAGAAATCAAACTACAAAGGAGCTACATTCAACAATACTACCCATTTCCAAGCACACTTTTATGAGAAGGGCTTCAATTCTCCCCTAAAACGAAGGGGTAGAATGAAACCAGCTCAGAAATAATGGTTAATCATTCTTTATTTGAATCCTATTATAAAACTGAAATCTTCATGATTATAGACAAATTTCTAAAAAAATACAGAAAGATGCTGCCAGGAAATGAATAAAAGTATGAGCTACTGCTAGATAGGAGCCGGGGGGACAAACAGATGGAATTACCACCCTCACAAGCCTCGCACACAAGCATGGCCAGCAGCTGTGCCCCTCACCTCACTGGACCCCTGGCAGACCTGAGGGTAAGGTGATGAGGAGGAAGGGGAGGCAAGAAGTTCTCACACCTTCCTCCAGGAAGTTTTGGGTGCAGAAAGGTGTGGGGGATTTACCCCATGGGGCTTTTCAGTCCTTATTGCTACTGTCATGATCAATTCAGCTAAATGGTAGCATTGCACAGGAAGGCAGACAGATGAATTTAACTCTAATTCTACAAAATCAATAAATACATAAAAGAGAAAGACTGAGCAACAGTTTAAGCCAGAAAAATTAGCAAATTCTCCAAAAACAAAAGTAGAAAAATACTGTAAACAAAAAATATACATAAGCACTGCTTTTTTTGGAAAGGTAGAGCAGAGGAAGAAGGGGCACCGTGGAGGGCTGAAGTTATTTCATCCAGCAAACTAGGTTATCAAAAGCAGAAGACAGCAGTGGGGAGCCAGCAGGCAGGGTCTTTCAGAGGAAGGGAGGCTGAGGCTGTCCTAGAAAGAAGGAAGGACCCAAACTGCTCTGACTCCCGCTAACCGGAACCCTTCGTCTCCATGTAAAGCAAAACCGTGTTTGGTGCCCTTTAAAAGAGGACTGTATGTCATGTCTCAGGTTAAATTACTGAGTTTTAGTACCAGGAAGTGAAATGCAGACACGAGGAAAAACAACTTGTGTTCATCCTCAAGCAGGCAGGCTACAGAGTGGCCCGGGGAGCAGGTGCCCTGCCGAGGGTCTGATCTGGCAGGCCTGCACTGGGGCCCGAGAATCTGACTTCTAACAAATTTCCAGGTGATGGTTGACACACTAAGTAAGGAATTTCTGTGTTCTGGAGAAAGTCCACATGTGTTACTCACATTTTCAAAAGAAACTGTGACTAATATCAGTTGGATAGGAAGACACCATAAAATGATTTCTTGAGCAGAATAAGGAACTGCAGATTTACCTAAATGTAGGTAAATGAATCCTCATTAAGAGTGCTTCTTCCATCCTCAGAGCCCTCAGCTAGCATTTGGCAATAGCACCAGAGAGGAAAGAAGAACCACTTGGTCACTACTGCTGCCGGCCCTGAGTTAGGGTGTTACTTGGGAATTTAATGATGAAGATGTTATATTCTCTGAACCCAAAACACAAGGGTTTCCTTCACATACTCCCCTTTCTTAAACAAAGGACACCAAACACTCAAGGTAGGCTGAACAACTGCCAAGCATGAGACCATCGTTTCATTGTCACTGTGACAAATGGGCTGGCAATGCACCCAAATGGGCCAGGTCTGGGGGTCAGGATACCTCTCCAAGCGTGCACAGCTCCATGATTATCCAGACGGGGTTCTCCGTGATGACGCCAATCAACTTCACAATGTGAGGGTGGTCAAACTGACGCATTGTTACTAGGGAAAAACAGTTGTCCACAGTCATTCTTTTGATAGAGTGTTAGGTAAGGGTGGCTGACGTATGCTGTGTTTCTTGGCTTAGATGCTCTGTAGAAATAAACTAGTTGAGACAGAAGTCATTGCCAGGCTTTATCTCCTTAGGATATAGGATACAGAGATACAGGAACAGTATTAAAGACAGACTTTTTCTGATGAAAGTATAATATGTATTTTGATGAAACTTATAATATGTAGATAAAGTCAATATGACTTACTCTATGACTTATTAATTTATTGGACTGTTGGGTGCTAAATCTTTCCTCAAATAGAGGCATTCTTCCGATGTCCATGTAATGAAGGACACCGAGATTCATTCACACAACCAGTGTCTACCAAGTGCCTCTGATGGATTCAGTCCAGTGCTGGGAATGGGGTCTGAGCAGTCCTAGGCCCATGGAGCTAAAAGCCTAGAGAGGGGCAATAATAACTTCTAGGCCATGTTTATTTAGTTATAAATACTTAGGAAGGAGAGAACATGGTCTTGTGACATCTTCTGAGGTCAAACTACTTTAAGCACATGGTTAAATGAGAAGGGACAAGCCCTATGAAAGCAGCAAGAACATCCTAGCCTGAGGGCAGGCAGAAAGAGCCTGATGTGTACAGACAAACAGGATGAAATCCTGGCTCTCCACAAGTGTGCACTCAGCAGAGGACATCTACCCACCCTTGACCCTCCCAGCAGTGTCATCCCTGGATGTATGAACGGAGAGCCAATGGGCTGGTGCTGCAGCAGGAGTAGGGCACTGGTGGTGGTCCTGGCTCTTCCCCAGTCTGTGAGCTCCATCAAGTGGGACAGTGTCTGTCCTGCTCACCCCCAACCCTAGGGCCTGGTGGCAACCAGGCTGGACTCCTTTCTACATCTGCCCAATTCCAGTTCCAGGATGTCCAACACTACAGGTACCAAAGGATCAGGGACAGTAAATCTGTCTACCTTTACCCCCTAAACATCACAGCTTACCTGGAACATGTGGATATATTCCCCTACAGATACAGGTATTAATTTGCAAGGCAAGATAGTAACTGTGGTTGTCACATACAAGTCAGAATATTATTTTTCTTACTTCTTCAAAGATAGCTTATATTTCACAAATAAAAAGTCAAATGGAGTTCCACAGAAATTTCTAGAAACTTACAGGCTTCTTGAAGGAATTTCTCTCTCACGCTGTCCGAAGTACAGTTTTTACATGTTTTAATTGCAACCGCCAAAGCTGGATTTTCCTGTGTTAAGGAAATTTCAGAATCACACACACATGCAAAAAGAGCTCTGTATGAATCAATGGACACATTCATGACAAGCTGTTTGTATGGCAACTCTGTGGATTCTGGGCCAGACAGAATCAGAACTGAAAATCTCAAGAGAGGAACATGTCAAATACTCTACAAAATCCCCAGAAAAAATGTCCAGACATGTTACAATATAGGTAATTCATTCACTCATTGTTCCACAAGCATTCACTTTCTGCCATGTGCCAGGTGGCCTTTCAGGTGCTCAGGATACACCAGTGAACAAAAAGGCAGTAAAGTTTCCTTTTCTACTCAAGGTTACCTTCCCGCTAAGAACAATGCACACAAGAAACCAGTGAATCCCAGAGTATGTTAGTAGGTAACAGCGCTGTGGACAAGGAAGGAGTGTGCCAAGACATGCGAGGCAGAGACCAGGACAAAAGAAAAAAAAAAGGGAGGGAGGGAGGGACTGCCGAGAGCTGGCCAGAGGCACAGCCAGGTTCATGGATGCTCCGGGACCCGAGGGGAGGCGTCGTGATGGGATGCAGCTGGGACAAGTGTGGGGTGTTGCAGGCGGGGCAGGGTGGGGTGAGGGGCGTCAGATGGCAGGGACCAGTGTGGCACAGGAGAGCAGGAAGGAGAATCAGAAAAAAAAAAAAAAAAGGAAGGAGAATCAGAGTGAGCTCAGGATCAGATCCAGCTGGAGGAGATCCTCAGTGGGGCAGGGGCATGAGTGCTGCACCCGGACACCCTGCAGCGCAGGAAGTAGGTGAGAAGAGAAGACACACAGTAGGCTAAGAGGGTGGTAGGCAAGGTCAAGAGAAACCATCAGCTCCTGTCTGCCAAAGAAGATGATGTTTTCTTGAACAAGTTCAAAAGACAGAGCTTGAGACAGACAAGAAACGAGGCCATTCCAAAGCTTAATGGAATACCATACATGATTTTAATTAGTAACTTAAGTGCTCATCTTATCCTTGGCCCTACGTTGTCTCTGCCAGCACCACATATTCTTCACATTGGATGTTTTCGTAAGGTGCAAAAAAGACAAAGAGGACAGGATGGGAGAGAAAGAAGCAGGAGAACACGGCAAATGGACAAGGGTTTAAGAAGCCCTGCCTTAGGTCTCCTGGCCACGGCTGCTGTGTCCCAAACTCCACCCTGCCTCAGGCTCCTGGTCCTCACCAGAGGCTCCCAAGAGGGGACAAGATCAGATGAAGGTGCCATCACACAGGTGTGAGAAGCATCCAGCCTCAAGGCCCCAGAAGAAGGCTGTGTCATCTTGATTTCTTTAGTTTTCTCAATAGATTTTATAAATTATCTCACTGGGCCTACAGGTAAGATAGCCTGACAAGATACAGAAGGCTCCAGGCTACCTATTTCACAGCCAGGTCAGCCAGAGGTGAATAGGTTTAGCTGCTTGCCCAAGGTCACCCTGCTGTTAAGTGGCATGTCCCCTCTTCAACAGAGCTTTACCTCCAGAGTGACTGGGGCAGTGTGTACATGTGACAAGCAGCAGGGAGTGGCGGTAGCTCGGCATGGAGTGGCTGCTCGTCACAAGATCTGGCTCTGAAATGGTGCCCATGCGAGATTCTCTGTGTTGACAAAGCCTAATTTGCCAAGCTCCCTCGGAAGAGTCCTTGCTATTGGGTTCTGAGTCTCTATTCCTGGAAGTAGCAGCCTCAGGCAGAAAACACGACTCAGGAGGACACTGGGAAGACAAGACATTGGTTCCTGTCTTCTCAGGGCTGGAACATCCCAGAGCTGGATCCCCAGGCCAGCTCGATGCAAGGTGACCTCACTGAGTGTCCAGTCCTACTTCTACACCAACTTTCAAATTCTCTCTGTCATCCTCACTTTGCTTTTCAGCTCAGACTCTGATATCCATGCCTATTTTGATGAGGATGTAGCAAAGTTATTTTAAACTTGGTAACACCAAAACAGAACTCCTGATATCCCGCTATGATGGATCATCTTATGTGTCAAGTTGATGGGGCCGACAGGGTGCCCAGATATTTGGTCAAGCATATTCTGAGTGTTTCTGGAATGGATTTAATAAGCAAATAGATAGACTGAGTGAAGCAGGTTGCCCTCCTTAATGTGGTGGGCCTCATCTGATCAGCTGAAGGCCTGAGTAGAACAAAAAACTGATCCTCTCCTAAATAAGAGGAAATTCCTCCTGTCCAATTACCTTTGAGCTGGACATTGTTTTGTTTTGTTTTGTTTCTACCCCTTGGAGTACAAGTATACTAGCTATGTTGGGTCTTAGGCCTTTAGACTCAGACTGGAAATAAGAAACCATCAGTTCTCCTGGGTCTCTAGCTGGCCATCTGTAGATCTGAGAATTGTCAGCTTCCATGATCGCATGAGCCAATTCTTAACAAATCGGTTTTGAAGACACCCACAGCCTAGGGCTTCTGTTTTCCTGGGGAGCCCTCACATATGCCCACCACCAGACACATTTCCTCCTTAGCCTTCTTCGCCTCACTTAAGACACAGAATTCAGAGATGCTCAAAGTCAACAACCTAGTGGCCAGTTCTGATTCTTCAATTTCCCTCAGCTCCATGGATCCAACAATCCAGGAACAAGACCTGTGTTCCCCACCTACAGAGTGCATCTGGAACCTGCTGCCCAGCTCTCGCCACTGCTGTAGGCTCACTCACTGGCTCCGCCACCACCACCACCTCCTGTCCCCAGTAACACACTAGGAGTAAAAGCCCAGCCCTCTGGTGTGGGCCCCCAGGGCCCCTCTTCACCCAAACCTCTCACACTAGCCTCAGTTTCTAGGCTGCAACACCACTTCCTGCAGCTGCCTTTCTTGTTCTGCCTGACTGGACAGCTCCTCCCCCAGAAATCTGTGCTGAGATCCTTGTTCAAACTGTCCTGTCTAAAACAGTGCCCAGCTGCCTGCCCCACAGGCTAGCTCCCTGCTGTTCTGCACAACCCTCACCACAAGCTCCAAGCACAGAATTTTCCTTGAGTCACTTTACATTACCACCACTTCTCAGGTTATTAGAATGTCATTATTCTACAAATTATTACTATTCATTCCAATATACACATAGCATACACTGTCACTTACATTATTATTTTCACTCACTGAAATAGAAGTTTCAAGACAGTAGGTAACCTTATTGTCTTATTTGCCAAAAAAGTTTGCCTTACAACAGTACCAAATTCCTAGTAGGTGCTCAATACATATTTGCGGTTAATGGATGCTATTAAAATAAAACCTTTCTTTTGAATGCAGATGCCATTTATGAGTCAGCTGTGGCGTATCTTAAAAATATCTTAGATTGCATTAATTTTAGATTTCACACTAATTGCACACCATATGATTCCAGAATATTAAACATTTTCAAACAAGAGAAGAAATATAAATAGCAAAATGATTATAACACAAACTTGGGTCCCCTTTCTTAAGCTGCAAACTTGGGTCCCCTTTCTTAAGCATGCAGGACTCCAGGTCGTAATGGTAGCCTGGTCCCTGCAGGACAGTCGCTGCTGGTGCAGAACGTGAACAGGAGCACAAATAACTGTCTGCTAAATGTCTGATCTGAGGGCCTTCTTAGAATGGCTAGCCATACGCCATGCCAAGATCTAACTGCTTTGCTTTGAGTTAGTCTTTGTTTTCCTTAACCAGATGGGAAACTCCTTTAGGACCAGGACCATGAATTCTACCTCCATCTAAACATAGGGCCAGATGGTATACTCTAGAAATGACACAAAATGCCCCCCCCCTTTTTTAAAGATTTATTTATTTATTTATTCATGAAAGACACAGAGTGAGAGACAGAGGCAGACACATAGGCAGAGGGAGAAGCAGGCTCCATGCAGGGAGCCCGATGTGGGACTCAGTCCCAGATCCTGAGATCCCAGGATCACAACCTGAACCAAAGACAGGTGCCCAACCGCTGAGCCACCCAGGTGTCCCCCAAATGCCCTTTTTAACAGGAATTCTGAGTAACAACAATAGAAAATTCTGTAAGACCATAAAATCATCATCAACTTGTGAATTTGTGCTCACATACTGGACATGGTGCTTTATGCAAGACAATGTGAAGAAGTGTAAAGAAAGTACTGCTCTCTCGCTTTCAGCCCAGGGCATGATCCTGGAGACCCAGGATCAAGTCCTGCGTCGGGCTCGCTGCATGGAGCCTGCTTCTCCCTCTACCTGTGTCTCTGTCTCTCTCTGTGTGTCTCTCATGAATAAATAAAATAAAATCTTAAAAAAAAAAAAAAAGAAAGTACTGCTCTCTAAAAACTGACAGTTTCCAACGGGAGCTGAACCTGATTCCACACGGCCACACATGAACAGAGCAAGGGGCTCGCCATCAGTCCGAGGATTAGGACCTGTGGCTACTGGCCCCCACATGGGGCAGCAGAAGCCTGGAGAGTACTGAACTATCAAGGGGCTCATCACAGACACCAGAATGTGGGAGAAGTCAATTCAAAGCAAGCAAGACTGAACCTCATTTCTTTTTTAATTTTTCGTAAAACACCTTTTAAAAGAGGCAAATTCAAACACACTGAGGTAATTGCTCAAGGTATGGCTTTTAAAAACCTTCAAAATACAAGCAATATTTACGGGAGAGAGGTCTTTCAATGTTCAATGAAAGTACCACACTGGTGCCCACTATGTCTCCATAAAAGATATGATTAGGCTCTGAATTATTAACAACTAGGAGACATTTAAAAGATTTTAAGAAATCCAGAGAAGGGCTATTCTGGGATTAATTTTAAAAGAGATTTGATGGAAGAATGTGCAGGTGATCAGCAGATGCTCAAATAGTAAGAAAGAAGCCCCATCACCTCACCAAATGAAGACAACAGTGCGTGTGAACGAAGGTCTCGACAGACTCTGTGTTCACTGGCTCTTAAAATGAACTTCAGGTCCCCATGCATGGTCTACCCGACCGTATCTCCTCTCCTTTCATGGTCCGCCCCTTGCACACCTCTGTGGCCACACTGGCCTTCTGTAGACTATACCCTTCTTGCTTTAGGGCTCTGCTCCTGTGTCACCACCTATCAGAAGGCCTCCTTTGACCACCTCATGGGGAGAGCACCTCAACCTCCTCTTACTTATGCTTTTTCCACAGAGTACTTCTTCCCCACTCGACAGTTGGTATATTTGCCTGTCCCTTTCTGTCTCAGAGAAAATTTAAGTTCTGTGAGAGCAGAAATTGTGCCTGTTTTGTTCATTCTTATATCTTAGCCACTTCGCTGTTATGTGGTACATGACTGAGAAATTGTTGCTGAAATAATTACTTGAGTCTCAAAGTAACAGTGGCAGGTTTCTAGCTGTGATGTGTGTGCTGAGCTGTTGTTTGACTGATTATTAAAAATCCTTGATGAAATGTTACTTGATCTTATAGAAAAAGAACATAACCCAGAAAAAGGACTTACTAGGAGCCCAGAGGAATGAATGGACTCCTTTGCACTATAAAATTAGACACCCACATTAAAAACAAACAGTCATGTACAACATGTATCCAGAAGATACTCAACAAAAAAGTGTGAACACTGGTATTTTTCTTGTGTTTGGGATTCACTCAACAAATATTTAATAAACATTAGACAATGGATATTAAACAAATTGTTCTCTTGTATTTTCACAACTAAAATGGATTCGTTATTTTAAAACTATTTAAAGTATTTAAAAACACATGAAATAGGGACGCCTGGGTGGCTCAGCAGTTGGGCACCTGCCTTTGGCTCAGGTCGTGATCCAAGGATCCGGGATCGAGTCATGCATCAGGCTCCCTGTGAGGAGCCTGCTTCTCCCTCTGCCTCTCTTTCTCAGTCTGTGTCTCTCATGAATAAATAAATAAATCTTAAAAAAAAAGCATGAAATAAAGCCCACTAACCCTGCCATTATCTGTGTGGTCCTAGTAAGTCGCTCTACTGTGGCAACTTCAGAATGTTTGCCGATCAACAATCTATGGACTGCAGGGAGCTCAGAGATGACTGAGTTCAAATGGAGTAATTCAGTCAGGAAACTTCACCTCCCCCACATCCTAGCTGGGTGTAGCCAAGTCAAAAAGTTAGTTGGTCTTTGAATAACTTTAGATCCAGGGCTCTTTCTACTGCATTTTGCCTCAAAGAACAAAGTTACGAGAATTACGAAGATAATACAGATATTGTAAAAAAAAACAAAACAAAAAAAACAAAAAACCATCAACCCCCCCCCCAAGAAAAAGCAACAACAACTGGAAGAGGAGTTAACAGCTAGAAATACATAATAAATGACAGAGTTGTATGTAAGTACAAAGGTAAAGGCTTTCAAAAAAAAATGGTAAAGGCTTTCAAAACTGAAGTTTAAAAAAATGAAACCTCTCATTTGTTTAGGGACATGATGGCAATTGTCCATTGTTCCTGACAAAAACAATAAACAAAACAAAAAAAAAACTCTTTTAGCTCTCTAGTTCCAAAAATAATGGAACTAGTAATCATTATGTCACCTGTGCATGTACAAAGGATATGAAAAACTGACATGTATGGAATTACTGGGGAAAATGCCATTTGCAGTTTCCAAAGCAGGGGTCACACAAAAGGTCAATCATCTGTGTTACTACAGACCTTCATTGACTGAAGATGGGAGTTACGTCCTGATAAACCCATCATAAGTTGAAAACATCCTAAGTTGAAAGTGTGCATAACATACATACCAAATGTAACACATAAAGTAAAAAAACTGTTAAGTTGAACCACCCTTATATACAACCATCGTTAAGATGGGGATAATCTGTGTACCTTTATTAGCACCATCTGTGTACACCTCTTTAAAAAGTTTCTTGAGCAAGTATGTACTCTTATTTTCTCTCTTTCTTTAAAACTAGGCTTCACGCCTAGCATGGAAGCCCAACGTGGGGCTAGGACCCACAGCCCTGAGATCAAGACCTAAAATCAAGAGTTAAACATTTAGGGGCACCTGTGTAGCTCAGTGGTTGAGCATCTGCCTTTGGCTCAGTTTGTGATCCCATGGTCCTGGGACGGAGTTCAGGGTTCCTGTGGGGAGCCTGCTTCTCCTTCTGCCTATGTCTCTGCCTCTCTCTGTGTGTCTCTCATGAATAAATAAAATCTTTTTTATTTGTTTTAGATTTTATTCACGAGAGACAGAGAGAGACAGAGAAAGGCAGAAACAACAGGCTCCATGTAGGGAGGCCTATGTGGGACTCGATCCTGGAACTCCAGGATCACACCCTGGACCGAAGGCGGGCGCTCAACCACTGAGCCACCTAGGCATCCTAATATAAATAAAATCTTAAAAAAAAAGTTGGACATTTAGCCAACTGAGCCACCCAGGTGCCTCTGTACTATTATTTTAAAATGTTTTAAAATTACTGATCTAATAAAAATAGATACAATAACCAGTGTTGGTAGGGATGCAGAGAAATGGGCACTCTTTATACACTGCTGCTAGGAATAGAAATGTCACAGCTTCTTTGGAGACAGTTCAGCAGTCAGTCAAAGAGCAGTTACCATGTGGCCCAGCAATTCCACTCCCAGATATCTACTCAAGAGAACTGGAAACTATTCACACACAAACCTGTACAAGAGTGTTCACAGAGGTATTATTTGTAACAGCTAAGAAATGGTAACAACCCAAATGACCATCAAATGAAAAACAGACAAAAAGTTGTCTATCCATACAATAGAATGTTATTTAGCAATGAAAAGAAATGAAACCCTGATACACACTACAACATGGATGACTCCTGAAAACATGTTAACTGAAAGTCCATCACAAAAGGCCATATATCATATGAGCCCATTTACATGAAACGTCCAGAAAAGGCTAATCTACAGAAGCAGAAAGCAGATGAGTGGCTGCCAGGAGCTGGAGGTAAGGTGGAATGGGAGTGAATGCTAAGGGATGTGGGGGCTTCTTTCTTCTTCTTTCTTTCTTCTTTCGGGGGCAAAGAAAATGTGCTAGGGTGGATTGTGGTGGTGGATATACAACTCTATCAATATATTAAAAAACCACTCAATTGTACATTTTAAAAAAGTAAACTTTATGGTATGTGATTTATACCTCAATAAAACTATTATTAAAGAAATAATTTTAAAAAAATTTTTTTAATTTTAAAAATCTGTTGATCCCTTTTGGAGGACAGTGTGGGGTAAATTAATGTTCTTCCCTTGAGAACATTAATTTGGGAATACTGGCCAGCTGCTGTCAATGTTGGTCATCTGTCAACTCCGTGCAATGGACAATCACTGTGGAATCTACTGAGGAGAGAGGCTGCAAGAAGAGTAAAATCAATGGACCGACCCAGCCCTCTGAGAGCTAAGTGTGCCATTTTTCTGTTTCTGAATATATATACCAAGTAGGTTGATATGTATGACGAGCTTTGTAAAAGACATGTGCAAAGAACCGAGGACTCATGAAGACAAACAAGAGGCAAGGGTCAAAAGGAATGCCAAATCCTGGTCACCGTGGAGGACTTACTGGGCTCATATAGACGCCTTGATGGACATCTCCAAACTGGCCTTCCCCGATGCAGCGTCCAAGCTCGATTCTTTCTCTCTGAATCTCATAATCCCTGGCTGCAAAACAGGATATATGTAAGTACAACATTCCAAATGTAGAAACGACACTTGACACATTTTGTTTCATTATCATCCATGAGTACCAATTGCACTGGTGGCACATCATTCTATGAAAATGCTTTACATAGAGTGGAATTCTCTTAAACACTGTTTTAAAAGGAATTATATAAACTGTTACAGCATCACATGAACTACCAAAACCATGTGAGTTCTATTAAACGTAGATTTTTTTCACATTTTTTAATGTTGATTTAGTTTATATCTGTCTGATAGTTTTCTAAATAGTTTCTCCAAGTAGTAAATTATATGCTTAGGTAATCAGTGCTATTAGTTTAGGTATTAATATATGAAAGGCTAAAAATCACAGTTATTTAAAGCAATTATTTAATGAATAACTGAAGTTTGAAAATCGGGAGGCAACAGAAAAACTGTCATGAGAAACTTTACGTTTTAAAAGTTTAAGAGTTTTCCACTTTCTGACGATCCTATCTATATTATTCATGGAGCTAAAAGAGTTTAAAGAGGTCACTTCTAAAAACTAATTTCAAAATCAGGTGACTTGGAATCAAGGTTGAACATATCACATTATAAATTATGAATATTTTATATTTTTCAGAGCATTTGCCTCAAATTAATATATTAAGTCATTGTGATTTTACACAAAACCAATTATTTAGTAGGCTGTTGAGGCACGTGGAAATAAGATACCCACTAGAAACCTTGTCAATTGGTTCTAATCCAATTAACTGCTTAGTATTTTTATTCTCTCCAGCAGGGAAGCCTGTCTGCACAACCCACACTGTGTGCATTCCATTAGTGTAGTTGCCAATGGAATAAAACCATAGCCAAATATTTCAAAACTCAACCCCTGGCTTATCAAATTCTAAACTGCACAGAAAACCCAACCAAATTTTAGCTAGTTCTTTTCCTCTTTAAAATCACTTTAGCTAGTAGTTCCATTGGTTTAACAGCATGAATAAACCAATGGAAAGTAGTTTAAAGATAAAGTTACTGAAGACTGAAACATCCCACATCATTCCATAGGTTGCAATTGCAAGCAAATGCAGTTATTTTAAAGGAATCCTGTTACCTTCATCTATTCCATAGCTTTCTGTATTGCAATTAAGGGAGAAAAAAATTGAAGACCTTGCTTAGAAATAACTAATAGCAATTAGGTTAACAACAACAAATTCCGAGAGTACATTTCAACATTTACTTTGCTACATATTTTAACCACAAACATCAGTTAAAAAAAAAAAAAGAGGACTAGACACAAGCAAACTATGAATCTCCTCAAATTAACTCGATGTGATGTCAACAATGATTATTAATCTCCATTTCGTAAATTCTTGCATGAGAACTCATTTTTGTGGGGTCTGGACCTTATTACTCAACACTGAATGGTAAGTACACAAATACAAATTTGGTTTCTCTGTAGGAATGTGTAAGGGACTCAAAGGCTAACCTAAATTTAAACATCTTTCCATGTTGCTACTGCAAGTCAAAATGCATGTTTCAGCTCTTCCTTCTGTTTTGAACCACTCTAATACAGGAGCTCTTATAAGGGGATTCAGAGTGCACCTGGGATAATGCAGGCCTGATGTTGGTAATGCCTCTTCAACATGTACCGTTAATCCAAATGAGAGCATCTTTTAAAATAGCATCTTTTAAAATTCAAACAGGGTAAATAAAGTCCCTGAAACATTTATTTTACAAATATGTATGGCTCTATTGAAATCAGGACATCAGATATTAAATTATTAAGGCCTCTGGGGCTGTAAGGTAGGATCCTAATTGAGCTTCTTTAAAAGATATAGTTAACTGTTTTTTTTAAAATAAAAAAAAAAACATGTTTTTTAAAATTAAAAAAAAAATTTTTTAAGTAAATTCTATGCCACACGTGGGGACTGAACTCGCAACTCTGAGATGAAGATTCACACACTCTAATGATTGAGCCAGCCAAGTGCCCCTAAAACATTTTCTTTAATGTGAGTGAAATTTCAAGTGTGTCTCCAATTCAAGATCTGGGGCTGTCTCCTCCAACATGGAATCTGGCTTCCAGGTTCTCTGAAATCAAGAAGCAGCACACAACAGAGAGAAGCAGAATGCTGGCGGAACACAATTAATTGAAATGCAATGAAGTGAATATGAGTATTTCTTTGAAGTGAATATATAGGTGTGTATATATATTTAACTTTAAACAAAAAAATCATCTACAGAGAGGATATTCTGTAATCAATAACCATTGTATCATCCTAGAGCCAGGACACAAGATTACGGAAAACCTGTAACTAAGCTGAACTTACTATAGATACTTGAACTTTTAGGCTTCTGACCTGAGACTAGCCAAATACAAAATAGGATTCTAAAGGTTGAAGAGAATATTTCTGTCATGCACTCAGTGAGCTATTAAAGAGAGTTCTAAGAAAACAATAACTAAAATTTAAATGTGAGATATTGAAAAGTTAAATACTGTCAAATCTGAAGAATAAAACCAGAAGCCTACTTACTTGACGGCATGGTGTAGGTATCTTCTTCGTCTATAATCTCAGCATAATCATCTGTTTCTGTAGGAAAGGAAGCAGATATGTTGGAAAAGGTTAAATATTTGACCTCCTGGCCTTTAATATCATTAGAAAAGGCAAAATGATTTGCCTAAATCTCCTACTATGCCGACATATTCTTAAAACACTATTACTCAATTTTTGCTCACACATGAGTCATTTATGGAAATAAAGTGACATCATGGTGCAGTCTGTTATAACACACAGACTTGTTTCTCAGGGAGCAAAGAGCTGGCACAGAAAGCCCTTGTGCAGAACGGAAAGACAGGGAGCAACTATGTACCAACTGCAAAACTCTCCCTCAACTACACCAAATACGTGTTTAAGGCCACACTGCTGTCCCCCAGGAGCTCTCCAAACGAGACTGGCATCTCAAAAACCGAGAATCTGACATTATTCACAAGTAGACTCTACAGCAGAATCTGAACGCTGGCCTCTTGGAAAACAAAAGTGATAGCCTGACTGCTGAGGAGATTAACTGGGTAACATGTTTCATTTGTTCCGGGTGGAAGGAACCCAGGAAGGCATCTCCTGTCACGCTATGCTCAGGTAGTTGAAGCGTACAGGCTAATGTCAGAAGGGTAAAAGGTCTAGCAGAAAGAATGGAATGGGAAGAGGAGGCATAGTAAAAGGAGGCTTCTTTGAGATGATGTCAAGGAGCTGTAGTGTTTCCACTACTCCTCTCAGTAATACAGTGACTTAGAAACCCACCTCCGTATCAACGGGGAAAACTCATCTGAAGGAAACAGCCCTCACTTGAACAACAATTATGCTGACTTAAGCCTTGCCTCCAGCCTGAGGATGTAAGCTGCTGGGCCAGGGAAGGAGGGGCAGCACTTCCTGAATTATCTTTGAGGAGAGCTCTTCAAAGAGAAAATCTGACCAAGCATCTACCTTTAACCCCAGAGAAACTAAAAACTAAGTGTTCTTTCCTTTGTGCTGCCATGACTACTTCATTCAGATATCAAAATTATAGAAAAGAGAGAATACACAGTCTACGTTCTTTAGGAGATCAATCATTCCACATATTGCTATGGTAATGACTGAGATCAGACCTCACAGTTCCTGGAAGAATTCAGTTCTTAATTAAAAGTGATTAAAGTAAAAAAAATAAAAAAATAAAAAAATAAAAAATAAAAATAAACAAAAAATAAAAAAAGTGATTAAAGTAAAAAAAAAATTCAGCTAGCAGAGTGCAACATCAATAAATCAATTCTCCTTAAAGCATTTAGTAAATGTAAACTATTCCTAAATCCTACTGAGAGGTGGATAATCTGTATGGTTCTTACATGTTACCAGTAACACTACTTACAAGATTAAAGAAACTTTACATTCTTTTCTTTCTTTACTGCTCCCTCTTACCCTGTTCTCAGTGCGCTGGCATGTCCTCGGCCTGCAGCTTTGCTTTTGTGTAGGCTGGCTTAATGAAGGACAGTGGGAGATGATATTTGGGGACAGAAGGGAGCTTCTAAGGCACTTTAAGAAAAAGGACCACGCAGGGGAGGAATCTACACAAGTAGCTGAGACAAGAGAAGCAACACGTCACACACATGGCATCTGGGGATTGTTTTCCCTCTTTGTTCTGTGATTTGTGCCCTTCCCTCAGGAAGCTAACTAAGGCAGAATTTCCACCAACAACAGGCTCTACCCTCACTGCTTTCTTTCCTACAAAGCACACACCTGTAGAGGCCGAACACAGTAGGTGACCCCGGGGGTGGCAGGATCCGGGCGGTGACAGGTGCCAGACCCCCAGCCTCTGCTACCCTTGCTGCCCCATTACCAGAAGTGTTTCAGGGACCCTTGCACCTGGCCCTTTGCTCTACTAAGGAGACGTCACAGATCCATCAACCCCCCTGGCATGATTCCTTTCATGGCTGGGGGGGTCACTGCCTGCCTGACGGAGAAGGGCACAAAGCTGCCAACGATATCAGAGTAGGCCTCTCACCCAGGACTTACCCCATGGTAGAGCTCATGCTGGCTCAGCCAATTCTGGTGTCAGCTGAAGCGTCATCCAGCCAGAGACCTGCCTCAAACTAACCTGCCCCCGAACCCCCTCACTCTTAGTTACGCTGCCCGGCTTACTTTCCTCAGTGCCATCACTACCAACCAGCTGGCAATCCTCTTGTTCCTTGTCAACTGTCTGCCCGCTCCACAAAGAGAGCCCAGGGGAGCAGAGCCCTCGTGCATCTTCCACTCATCTCAGCACCCAACATGGTGCCTGGCACACAGAAGGGGTGAGGCACGTACTTGCTGAAGAGAGGACAACTTCACTGCGACCACAAAGTGATCGGACTAAAGCTGAGGCAAAGAAGTATGTGGTCCATGCAGGGTCCTGCAGACCATACGGGGTGGAGCTGCAGCGCCCAGGATGGGCACATACCCTGCTCCACCCCGCGAGGTCATCTCACCTGTCTGCTGTAGCTGTGCCCTCGTGTGTAAAATGGGAACACATCCACCTTGCGGGGTTGTTATGAGGATTACAGGAGATACATACAAAGTCGAGGTGTGGACCTGTGCATGATAGATGATCCGTGTGGTTTTGCTTCTTCTGAGTGCTCTTGGGGAAGAATCTGGCAGCAGAGGGGTTCCTGACTGCTGAGACTCTCAGTTGGCCCTCCTGGTTTGACTGCAATGTCTTCTGAGACTGTCTCTTTTTAGAAAAGCCTCACTAGAAATACTAACCTCTGAAAATATTATGAAGCCATAAAAATTAAATGGCTGATATACATCAGGCTAGCATACAAAATTGATTTGGGAAAAATCAAGTTGCAGATACCTGAATTAACTGACACAATCACGAAAGAGCCTGTAATTCCTTCCTCTCTTTGGACTGGAAAGCTATCTGGGAATCACTCAGGCTGACACCGAGGTGTAGATATGTGTACTGAGCTGTACCATGACTAGAGACTTTTCGCTGCAGTGAACGGTACTAGTGGCCTCTGAGCTGGTTCCTAAGGAACAGAGTCACTGCTCTTGAAGGCACACAGACCTATAGAAGTTTCATCGTAATCTCTACATAGGAGCTTTCAGGTTGTAATACGTGGCATATTTCCCCAAGAATGCTTGATATTGACTTGGTTCTATTTTCCTTACCCGGTTTTTAGCGTTACAGGATATGATACTGATACAAGAGGCATTTTCACACACTTAAGGGCCCCTGAAAAATTGGAGCCTGACTTGAAATTGCCAGGTCTCCCCAAACAATGATACAAGGAAAACAAACATAAAGAAAGGAAACAAGTTGAAGATCTGAGCACCAATAAGGAAAGCCAGATCTGCCTACTGACGATGATGGCAGCATTCCTGAGCTCACCACACCGCAGACGCTATTAGAAACTGTTAACGCTGATCCAGGGAGGGGGTACTGCTAGCATCGTCCCACTTCACAGACAGGAGACTGGGGCTCCCAGGGCACAAGTCACTTCCTCAAGGTCCCAAAGCCAATCAGTGGCAGGCTGCTACTCACAGCAGCGCTCAGGCACAGAGCCTGGGCTATGCTGTCCCGGGCCTCATCCTTTCTTATCTTCCACAACGTTTATAGGGACTTTTATATATCTTTTAAAGTTTTTAAAGTAATCTCTACACCTAATGTGGAACTTCAACTCCAACCCCCAGATCAAGAGTTGCACGCTCCACCAAAAAGCCCCTGGGGACTTTTGTGAGACCATGTACCCTATGCTATGAAACTATGGAATATTCCTCTAGGATATTTGGGGGGATCTCTCCCCACCTTCCAACATGAGCACAGTTTGGCTCCAGGAATGTTCAAAGGATGGGGACCTGTGTATTTGGGAGACTATTTCCATGAATTAAATATTTCAAAACAAACATTTTTAAAAATGGAGACTCCTAAAACCTTGTACAACATAATAATTTGAAAGGCTGGGTATTACAATATGTAGTAAAATAAAAATGAGAGGAAGACACATAAAGAGGACAGTGACAGCTCAGAACTTAGGGGAGAAAAGAATGAAGTTCTCCTCTTAGAGCAAGGTGAACAGGTGGAGTCAAGCTGCTACTGAAAACAAGGACACGGCTGCACAGCGTCCAAGCCTCATGCTCTGTCATGCAGTCTGACGCCTTTGGAGCCCGAGGCGCACATGTCAGTGCAATAGCACAAGAGCCTTCAGGCTCACAAATTTGTCCAGTGCAGACCATGTGCTCACCGTCCATGGGAGAGAGGGTAGACAGGGTGCTTCAGGGGCACCTCCTCCAACCGCCTGACGGAAAATGGTCCCCTTTCCCCTTGTGGTGCTTGGGCCATGGCTTGGACACTTGTAATTCTGAAAACTCGTTCCCCTGGCCGCCGCCCCCTGCTGCCCTCGGGAAGTCAGAATGGGACACCAATCCCAAAGAGCCACATCTCTGTGGACAAGACAACTCGGGCAATTCAGCGGGGCTGGCCCATGGCCCAGCTTCCTGTTCCACCTGCATGACGGACAGGGGCCGCTAGCACAGAGCCCCAGAAAGCAGGGAAGGGTTCTCTCCTGGAAGCCGGGAAGGGCTCCTCTGTGCTCTTTTGTATTCATGGCTCTATGACCCAGCCCAGGGTCGGCTGCTCTCCCCTGTCCCAGGGTAGACAGCATGTCTCTTAGACTCCGCTGGTCAGTGTCTGCTGCAACTGTCCAACCCTGCTGCTGCGGGCCAGCGGGTAGGCAGTCCTCTACCACAATGGCTGTGGCTGTGCTGCAATAAAGTCTTACCTGTGGATCCTGAAATGTGAATTTCATGCAGTTCTGATGCCACAAATACTATTCTTTTTTTTATTTTTCCCCAATCATTAGAAAGAGTAATAATAATCCTGTGCTCCAGGGGCAATTGGAAAGAGGCAGGTTGTATTTTGCCCATGGGCCTCAGTGTGTGGCCTCCTGACCTAGACCAAGTGACTAAAGGCCTGAAGTCCAGCTTACTCATCTGTAAAATGGGAGCAGAAATACTTGCCCCAACTGATTGCTAGAATTGGGAAAGTCAAATGTGAGGAAAATGATTTCATCACATAGAACGTGGGAATAAGCTCATGTTTATAAACACTTGTTCCAATTCTCATGCTTTTACAGTAATCCTCACAACAACCGCTGAGGCCTTTTACGGATGAAGACACGAGATGAAGCAATTTCAACCAGGCTGCTGGTGACATGATGGGACAGTGGGGGAGCATGAGGCTGGAGCGTCCACACTGTGCTCCTTAGGCCCCCCTTGGGCTCTGCAGAGAGGACAATGCTGGAGTCACACACCAAGTGCCTGTGCACAGGGGGCTCCGTGCCAGCAGTGACTGCTAACTAACTGTAAGTACCAAGGACTGGATCTGCATGCTGTCAGTCCCTGGAACAGACACGCTTTCTCAAAGTCGTGTTTAGTTAAGATCCTTCACTACTCGAGTTATCAGTCCTACCACGAAGATGACACAGCTGAAACCTTCAGTAAAAGCACTCTCTCATGTGATCATGAGGAAAAATGCTATTCCCTGTAATTTGAGTTTAGTGTAAAGAGTATGAAGTTCCATGCAGGCAGCACATGAAGCGGGGAACATAAAACACAATACCTGACTTTCAAATTTCTAGTTTTTTAAGTACTACCCTCGAGCGCTTGAAGAACAGTCATCACTATTGCTGATATTTCTCTAGTTTGTATGATTCTTAAAAATCACTTTTCATTCCTTCCTTTCTGCTATCTACTCTCAAGCTAAGAATTATGATATATATATACATGTATGTATGTGTATGTATATATACACAGTCCTTGGGAAATGCTCTATGGACTTCTATTATTTAAAGCTTTTAAGTGCGACTTATCTTATTGACTAGTACTGTTTTTGACAATTGTTCTAGAAATCTAAAGTGTTAATACTGAAATCCAGAAAATTCACTATGTGTATACACAACTCAAATTTACCACTGAGACATGACAGAGAAACTGGCAAAGCCCTAAACAATTTTTAAGAGATCATTTGTTCACATCATTAGTTTTTCATATGTGCTTTTCTGGATCAAAACCAGAAATACTAAGTTTTTTTACCTCTCATTAAATACCAAACCATTTTTACGGTTAAATAACTCTATTAGTAACACAAACGTGAAAATAAATATTACCGTCCCCACTAATTTCATCTGCAGATCCAGGTGGCATGCAAAGAAAGGGAGGGTGGGGGAGGAAGGAGGGCAGGGAGGGGAGAGAAGGAGACACACTATTAAAAAGACAAGTAAGTCAAAGCACAAGGAAAACAAAAAAATCACCCCCCAGGTCTAATTCAAAAGATGAAAGAGCAACTGCAGTAGTGAGTGCGTTTACTCGGTGTAAGGGCATTATGCTGAGTTTCCAGCTATCCACACATCATACAAAGTTCCACAGAAGTTCTGTAAAGCTGGTTTCTACCATACTGAGCAAAATTAATCTGATAGGCTCTCGCGGTTAAATGCTAAAAATAGCCTTTATCCCCTCAAAGGGAAGCGTCCTGTCAGATAAAAATGAAGATAACCAGTCATTAATGTGTCTGGTGAAGGCCAGCCTCCCCCAGTGAGCCATGGGGTCCAATTACATGAAGCCACAGGCCAGGCCCAGCACACAAGCTGTACAAGTCAAGCTTCCACTTAAATTTATGCAGTGTTTGGAGAAATTCCTATTCTGATGATACAAATAATCTCCACTTTCCAGAAAATGATCCAAGTGGCCTGGCTGCCTCTGCTCTGAGGCATCCCTGAGTATCTGCCAGCAAAGCATGAAAAGCAGCCTGGGACTCACTCTGACCATTCTCTGTTCAGCTGCATGCCACTTTAGGAAACCCGCAGTGGAAAACGAGGTACCTGCTGAGGTAGGTACCTGCTGAGGTAGAACATGAAGACCCCATAAACGAAACCAGGAAGCCACGCCTTGCCCTGTCATGCATTTAAAAACCAGCCAACAGGCAAGTCTTCTCTTGGAGAGCAGCCCAAAGACGGTCAACATGAACCGTCGCCCCCGTATGGCTGCTGAGCAGCAGACAGCACATACGCTGACACCCAATTAAGGCACACTCTGTTCAGGACAGTCTACAAGCGTCCCGTTAGGCCCGCTGCCAGGGCGCGGCAGTTAGTGAGAGCTGGCGCGAGCGAGTGCAGTACCCGTAGGAGAAGGCTCATGGGAACAGAAGACCAAAGGGAGAAAGCGCCTAGCTTTCTTAACTTTATGTTGGCAGGGACTGACTCCTTTATAAAGAGGCAAGAGGAAGAAAGAGAAAAATAGAAACACATTATTTCATACAAAAATACAAAAGAAAACTTATGTTACATTTTAAGGCAGATGTATAAAAGCAAATACAAAATTGTGATGCTTTTATTTGACTATTGGCACACTTTATCTCTTACTATGATTGACTTTAGTTTTAAAAATCATATTAATATTTTAAAATACAAGTTCCTCTTTTAGCAAAGATTAGCACTAGGTATCGAAACTTGCAGCCAGACACATGAGTTTTCCAGCTCTGCAGAGCCAGCCAAGTGTAGGTGTCACAGATATTTTTACAAATAACAAAACTAAAACAAAACGAAACAAGACAATAAACAAGACCAGTAAATAATTCAAGGATCCTGTGAACATTCAGCCATAAAGAAAAATTGCCAGAACCTAGCATATCCCAATTTGCGAAAGAGTCTTATGAGCACTTTTTCCCAAATCATCAGCAAAGACACAGACTCTCAGACCTTAAGTGTATACCCTATATAAATGACCTAAACATAAAAACTGTGATGGGGATGTCTGAACACACAGGCCGCAGAGCCCCCTACTCACTAGGGTCATCTGCTCACTCGCTGCCTCGCTCACGTACTGTAGACTCCTGTGACAGCCAGTCCCCTCTGCCCTGGACACGAGCTGCATCCTCGCCTGCCAGGAGCACGCCGCACAGCAGCCCCAAGAAGCAACAATTATGGTGTGGTATGGGGAACAGTGGGCATCTATTAAGGTGAGGTCAGCACAGGGCACATATGGCTCTTGAAGATGCAGTGGTGAGAACATGTGACACAGAAGACGCAGGAGACGTGCAACACTCAACTGCATTTCCCGGGGGTCCCGTCAAGAAAGGCTAGTACTTCAGGTGAGACCCAGGGAGAGCGGGACCCAGATCCACCGAAGGCAGAGACTTACAGACGGTATCAATGTGTCAGGAACAGAAGCAAGAGGAATGGAAACATAGCACGTGGCGATATTTCAGATGCTGGGCCAGGACCCCAGCCCCAAGTAATGGGGGTTGCATCTCCCCCCATCAGGTGCCCGTGGTTGTCGGGGAAGAACGGGGGCCTGGTGCGAAGACTGAATGCACTGTCAGGCTGGATGGAGCCCAGGCCTGGGGCCGAGGAGGAGGGCAGGTATGAGGGCAGGGACGTGCCCAGGTGAGACAGGAACATGGACCGTGGGGAAGGTGACAGCATTCCGTCAGGAGTACATTTTCTCATTTCCGTAATTATGTTATGAGCATGTAAGATGACATCTTTGGTCTCAGAAAATACACACTGGAGCATTTCTAAGGGACCCACCATGTCCGCAAGTGCTTTCAAATGGCTCAAGGGGGAAAAAATGAACGAAGGTAAGTGGGGCAGAATATAAACATAGTGAATTTGATAAAGAATATGAGAGACTTCATTTTACTGCTCTTAAACCCATCTTCTACGTGTGGAATTATGGAGACATAACAAATACAAAGAACAGGTATTTGAATTGAGATGCTGGCTTCACCACTCATTCCTTGACCTTGGAAAAGTTAACCGTGCTTGTTTGTGTTTTATTTATAAAATGAGGCTTCCTCGAGTGGAGCCGTGGAGAAGGCCCCAAGGGATTCCCGAGGCACCTGGCCTGGGGCAGCCACCGCCTAAGTGCTAGCTGGTCCCATTTTCTATTGTTTATTTTCTTTCTAAACAGAGCTGAGTACTCTTTATATTGACTTAAAAAGCAAATAGTTTCAAAAAAAATTTAACTTTTCTTCAGTAATACCAAGGTTACCCTACATCATTAAAAATGCTATTAGGACTCTTCTTCTATTTATGTAGGTAATTATTTTATTCAAGACGATGACTTTACATTTGTTGAACACCTACCGTGAGCAGGACACACTGTATATAGACGCTGTGTTTACAGCAAACAAGTCCCCCGACTCCTACCTTATTCAGTTTATAAGTTCTAGTATGGGGGGAAAACAAACAAAAAGGTAAATTACCTGGTGTGTCAATACTAAGAGCTATAGAGAAAAACAGAGCAGAGGTGGGCATGGAGTATTTATTTTCTAGTGTGGCTGCAACTTTAAATATGGAAGGAGTTGCTTGTAAAACGCCTTGAGGGGCAGAGGGAGAGGGCGGTGCAAACATCGGGGCAGAAGAAGCAGCAGCTGAGCACTTCCTCTGCAGAAGTGAGCCTGGGCCACACGCCAAGGGGCAGGGAGCTCAGGCAGGACGATGCAAGAGTCAGTGTGCGCGCGCGCATGTGTGTGATGATACACACTTGGGAGCCCATGTCAGGGCTCTGGCTGTCACTGTGAATGATGTGGAGTGGACACAGGTGAAAAAGGAAGTGAGAGGATTGGCCTTAGCCTATAAAGGTTTCCTGGGGTGCTGTCACAGGGTGTAAGGAGAACTGCCGGGCTACTGCAAGAAACAAGGCACAGAGTATGTGCGTCTGAACAAGGGCAGATGCGTGGAAAGCTTGGACTGAATACACTCAGAGGACGGAGCCCCCTAGGATGTGCCAATCAACTGAATGTAGAGGAAGAAGCAGCACAGCACCAGAACAACCCCAAAGTCTCTGGTCTGATCAGCAAGAAGGAAGGAACCACCACTTAATAAGAGGAGAGACTGAGGAGTGTGTGCTTGGTGGGGAGACCAGGAGTTCACTTACGAGCACAGTTAAGCATGAGATTCTCATGAGACCTCAGAGTGGACCTGCTGAAGAGGTAGTTGGCTGCAAGAGTCAAGTTCAGGGAAGCTTCTGGGATTAACATGACAATTTGGGAGTCGCCAGCATAATTAAGGCATGAAACATAGTAAGATCCCCAAGGAGGCAACTGCCGGCAGGGAAGAGGCCCGAAGACTGAGAGCTGGGGTCATCCCACGTGGAGACTGGGGTTGTAGCAGCAAGGAAGACAAAAAGCCAGGGAAGCGCAATCTTCAGAAGCAGGATGACGGGGCCACAACGCCTTCTATGCCAAGTTCCGTTCTCAGGCCAACAAGAAGAGGGCCAGAGCCCCACCGGCAGGGGCCAGTGGTTGGAAGAATCCTCTAGCACGAACATGGAGATCATCCAGGACTTGGAGGGCGCCAGGGGGTGGCCGTGAGCCAGGAATGCAGGACAGTCTTGTTCTGAGGAAGGACAGTTTGGAAGGGGTAACAAGAAGCAACGGATACTGGGTTCACCTCTAGTCCAGGTGTGGCGACAGCTCGGAGGGGAAGCCATGGCTGTGGCTAGGAGGGTGGCAGGGGCCACCGCTGGGGAGGGGAGGCGACCAGGGGCTCAGAGAAGATGCAGGTGAGGGCGGGAGAGAACACACAGGGCTGCTCAAGGAGTTGGCACACCTGGGGTCAGTGTGAGGGGATCAACACTTTCCCGCTCATCTTTAGCTGCACAAGTGAAACAACAGTCCCTGTGACCATGCCTCTCAGGCCCACCTCTTTGCTCAGACAGTACAGGTCAGGGCCGATGATATGTGGGGGGAAACAGCCCTAGCAACCACCCAACCCGGCTCAGTCGTGGGAGCCCCCTGCCCCTGACAATGCCAAAACCCCACAAATTTGTATTGATGCTTGAAAGCACAGAGGCACAAGATCTGGTTAGCGAGGCAACTCATCATTTTAAAAACTAGAAAATACAGGGAACAAGCAGTTTTCTCGTCTTCTCAGAGCAACTGAACAGCCGATCAGGAAAAGCTATCTTTACAAGTATAAGAGCTAAATAACGGAAAGCACAGCGCAAGTCACATGTGGCCACTCTGCGGCCCCTGACATAATCCAGGCACGTGGCCGCTGAGGCTCTTGGGTGTAATGCCCACAGGAACCTCATGATGGGGGGTCACACACAACCAAATCTACTGGTCAGTCTTAGTGTCATGTAGAGACACAGGCAGATGTGGGCGGTGTATTCTTGTAAAGCAAAATCACTGCACCTGAATCTGACCAAACTTCCCTGGATCCTAATGAGCAGCACCTAGGGAATACAGAAATACAGGGGCCCAGGAGGAGCTCCTTCAGCACTGATCACAGGGCTGTACCCAGCCAGACCCAGACGGTGGGGATGCAGCGTAGGTGACACAATTTCTTCAACAGATAAAGCACTACATTGCCCCTGACTATGTGGAGGTGATTGGGGGAAGGTGGGCATATGCTCCATGCTGGAAACAGGTGCACAGGCTAAGGTAATAGATGTGTGTGGCCAGGAAAGACTGTGGAAAAGAGAATATCCTATTTAGTTTGCTGTCGTACTCCTTGTTCTGCTTCTCAGGTGGGCTTTTTCTCACTCTGCTCCCTGCAGGGGGGGCCACAGGGATGTCTCTACCTGTCTGTAGCTGAGGGCTGGTTGGCTCCGGATACTATGTTGCAATATGACCCAATATTTCAGTACCCATGAGGCTCCAGGGTATTTTTCTCAATTCCTTTAGAATCCAGAGAGGAGAGGCAGAGGGTTCAGGAGCCCAAATCTCAGCAGAGGCAAAGAGAGTTCAACTGGCAGTGGAGTACTACTGGGGGTAGAAGGAAGCCAGCACAGTGGGGGTGCCCTGGCCATTCACGCACAGCACCATCAGCCGTCCTAACCATACCCAGGGAGACAAAACTGTGAACCTCTCCATGGCTAAAAGTCTCTCCTAACGTAAGATTGATTTTAGAACCCTATCGTGATCGTAGAAATCAGAATTTCCAGTAAGCCAGGGACTAGGACTAAGTCAATGACATCCAACCCTTACACTTCCTACACATAAAAATAATCAGCAGTGATTTGATTAAATTATGTCACTGAGCACTTAATTAACAAAAATTAACTTTGTATCTACTAGGTGCCAATACTCTAAATTAGAGCACTGAAAATTTTTCCCAAAAGCTACTGTTAAAACCAAGCTTTCAGCAATAGAAAGAGAGTACCCTGTAAATCACAGCACTATCAAAACTGAAGCTACCATGTAAACGAGACAAAGGAAACTCTTTCAAACTTGAGTAGAGGGCAGATTTTTGAATTTTAGCAGAAGAGTGTCAGAAAGGAGTCAGGACTGGGGATCCCTGGGTGGCGCAGCAGTTTAGCGCCTGCCTTTGGCCCAGGGCGCGATCCTGGAGACCCAGGATCGAATCCCACATCGGGCTCCTGGTGCATGGAGTCTGCTTCTCCCTCCGTCTATGTCTCTGCCTCTCTCTCTCTGTGACTATCATAAATAAAAATAAAAAAAAAAAAAAAGAAAGGAGAAAGGAGTCAGGACTATGCTGTTCTTGACAAATGGAGGAATAAACAATGCCATGCCTTCCGACTCTTCCAAACTAGTCCTCCCTTCTACGTACGAAAACCACTGAGCCTCTGAACAATTCGGTGTGGTCTACGATAAAAAAAACAATGGGTTCTGGAGTCTAAGACATGAGTTTTCATCAGGTTCTCTATTACTCTGTGAACCAGGCCAAGTCACCTCAACCGTGAGTTTTAATTTCCTACCTGTAAAGTGGGAACAATATGAGGAAGAGTGTCCTGAGGTTTAAATAAGACAACGCACAAAAACATGCCACACATCATCTCTGGGCCTTATTCACATATAAATACCTGCTTATGTTTAAAGGCCACAGCACAGTAACCAATGAATCACAGACCTGATATTTCAGAAGCCATGGGAAAAAGAGGAAAAGTGAAATAATTACTATGGACTATGTACATACCACCTTGTATTTTACTGAGCTTTACAATTTACAAACTGCTTTTGCATATCTAAGTGAATTGTAAAATTTATAATGAAGCAGGTGGAAAAAAAACTTTATTTTGTTAAATATATTTTAGTTTAGAATAATTTTTAGTCACTGACCTGAAAAATGTCAAAGTAGTCAAGGAAATATTGACGATGTATGATTAACAACTAAACCAAAAGACTCTGTTACAAAGTTAAAATTTTTAAAACTGCAATAAATGCTGAAAAAATGCCATTATATAGCACTCAGCAGAAACCATCAAACCAAACATTTCTGACAGAAAAAGGTCACTACATTGGTTTTCGTGGCAGAGGTACAAAAGAGAAAGATGTTTCACAATCTCTGATCCTATTTCATATAATCCAAACATTCAACAGGAGCCCTGCTTATAATGTGGTAGCATCATCATCACATGTGGCCCTGTACTTCTGGTCATACTAAGGTTTTATGGCTTGTTTTGTTTTAAAGATTTTATTTATTCATGAGATACACAGAGAGAGGCAGAGACACAGGCAGAGGGAGAAGCAGGCAGCTCTCCTGTAGGGAGCCCAATGTGGGACTCGATCCCAGGACCCTGGGATCATGCCCTGAGCTGAAGGCAGACACTCAAACTCGGAGCCACCCAGGCATCCCTATGGCTTGGTTATTAAAAAACAAACCAAAAAACCCTAAAACACAAAAACCGACCAAACAAAAAAAACAGAGTTTATATCTTCAAAACATTTAAAATTCAGTTTTATTCACTGCTCTTCCTTGGAAATATCTGTGTTCCTGAAGGATTTACACACACACACACACACACACACACACACACACACACACTCACCCCTCAAGCCGTGTCCCAGATGCAGGCCATACCCCTCCCTGCAAGCACAGGCCTCTTGGTTCTGAGTTCTAACTGAGCTCTGTAATATGCATGTTTCCTAAATACTTATCAGGCTAAGAAAATTACTTTAGGCCCTCAGAATAACGTGCCCAGGGAAATGTGCTGTCATTCTTTAAATCTTTCAATGTTACATTTATTTTTGTAGGGAAACTTTGTCTAGATTTCAAACATAAACTTTCATATATTCAACATGGGTTATAACTGTGACCTTAATGAAAATGATCAAGTAATGACATTTACTTTGGAACAAAATACAAATGAGTGCCTCGTACCTCCCCTGAAAGTCAGGATTCTGCTTTATTTCCCATCCAGGGACCCGTCAAGAGTTGAAAATGGTCTTAAGTTATCTAGAGCCTACTCTTCTGTTGGTGAGCTTCCATGCCTTTTGCCCAAAACCTCCACAGAAAGCATCTAGAACAATTTACAGTGATGAGCTTATGGGCAATCATCCGAGAGCCAATGACTCTCATGTCCCTGCAAGCTCTGAGTGTTCCTGCCTTTCTACCTTCCGCTCCTGCTCCTGGAACTGCATTCCTAAGTCCCAGCCTGTCTCCAAACCTTGCTCAGGCATCCCTTGACTCACCTAAAAATAGTTACTAAGTACTAGTGTCCCAGTCAATAAGCAGATAGAACATGTCTTTGCTTATGATAGAGCATGGTCCAGGGGACAAGATGGTTTGTAGAGACTCTCTAGAGACATTCCATGACAGGACGCCTGGGTGGCTCAGCAGTTGAGTGTCTGCCTTCAGCTCAGGGCATGATCTTAGGGTCCAAGGATCCCTGTGGGGAACCTGCTTCTCCCTCTGCCTATATCTCTGCCTCTGTGTGTCTTTCATGAGTAAATACATAAAATCTTAAAAAAAAAAAATAAAGAAGGACGCCTGGGTGGCTCAGCTGTTGGGCGTCTGCCTTTGGCTCAGGGTGTGATCCTGGAGTCCCGGGATCAAGTCCCACATCAGGCTCCCCACAGGGAGCCTGCTTCTCCCTCTGCTTGTGTCTCTGCCCCTCTCTGTGTGTCTCTCAGGAATAAATAAAAAATACAAAAAAAAAAAAAAGACTTTCCATAACAGAAAGATGCACATTGGGCTAGAATATTCTGAGATGAGGAGCAGTCCTAGAGTAGTCCAGGAAGGCTTCTAGGAGGTGGTGACATCTAAATCTGGTCTTGAAGAGCAGGTAAGAACTTTTCAGAAACAGGGCGGTCAGACAAGTTCCACTTTCTCCACCTCCAAGTCTGTTTCATCTGTACTTGGGGGAAACTCCTCTAGACTGGCACTGAAAGACAGTTTAGCCTAGGCAGCAATAATGACCCGAGTTCCAGTCCTAGCTCCAGCAATGTCAAATGTGACACTAACACATTTGTTTACTTTCTGAATTTCTCCCCTCAGATCTGTGAAACACGGATGTAAAAGACCCTGTAAGGTTGTTGTAGAGACTGAACCAGATCATATCTAAGGCATGTGAAGGTTTCAACTCCGTGAAACCATTCTGACACTAAGGAGAGGCCTGTTACCTCCTCGCCGTGTGGGACCTGGGCCAAGATCCCGAGTCTTGACTGCTGTGCCTTTTGCATCTCCTGGCCTCTCTCCCTGTTCCCTGTGACTTTGGCTGCCACCTGCATTGGCCAAGCTCCTGCTCCAGGGCCTGGGGCTCTGCACTCCCCATCTGCACAGCTCCATCTCTCACTTCACTCAGTTACCTGCCCACACGTTACCTGCTCAGAGATACTTTTCTCGACCACAATTTTATTTTATTACTTATTAAAGAAATCTCTACCTGCAATGTAGGGCTCCAACTTATGAACCCAAGATCAAGAGTCACACACTCCACTGACTGAGCCAGCCAGGCACCCCTATGACCACAATTTTAAATAACCTCCTCCTTACTGCTCTTGATTTACCTGCTTGGTTTTAATCCAGTGTCTCTGGTTTGTTTCCTATACAGAATGTCAACTCTGGGCCTTGTTTTCACTTTCACACCCCAGCACCCAGATCAGTGCCTGCACATAGTATTTGCTGCCAAGTGGAAAATGCAAAACTGGAATAATATTCATCTCACAAGGCTCACTAAGGGGTTCAATGAGATGGAGCATTAACAGGAAAGCATGCACTCATGGCTGGCCAGCCACTGGACTGCAGCCTCACCCCAGGAGCTGGGAGAAAGAGAATGGGCTCACTGTGGGGGCAGCAGATAGAGTCTGCAGGGCTCAGGGCAGCTGGATCTGTCCCTCGGTGTGCCAGTATCACACCCACATGGTGTGCAGGGTTTCCATGCTGCCTGGCGAAGACACGTTCTCAGGGTTTAGCAACAGTACTGGTTTTCTAGGTATCAATGTAACAGCTTCTGGATTAAGCGTGAGGCAGGCTCCTGGCTGGCCGGATGTTATGTTACAGTCTTTGAGAAAGATTTAAATAAACCACACCTGTTAGCCCAATTCACTGAAGTAAGTAGTAGGTGAGATGACTAAGGGTCAACATTGTTGGTGTTGCTAAATATCCCCCAAACATGGAATGCTCTCCTATACCTGTAAATCACCAAAGTGACAGCCATGCAAGAAACAGAGTCATTGTAAGAATGAAAGACTTCAACACATGATGATGACAACAATGTCCCAGCCGAAGGAATAGCTCAAGCAAGCTGAGGGACAGTAAAAAGATGGGTGGAGGGGGAGAGGTCCCTGCTTCTTTCTGAGGCTGAGTGCCTGTGTGTGTGTGTGTGTGTGTGTGTGTGTGTGTGTGTGTGTGTATGCATGTGGGGGTGGGGGAGTAGGCTTCTCAGGGCTGAGCTCTGGAGCCTAAACTTTGTAACTGAAAGTCTCTGATCAGAGAGCTGCCTATTGAAATGATATACATAGGATGGCAATCCAATTAATTAACATGGAGAAGGGACTGAGGGTCAGCTATATGATCGCTATAGGATCCTATAGGATCGCTGGCTATAGGATCGCTAGGGAGAACAGTGACAGCAGGATGGTAAAGGATGGGTGGTAGGGAGACATAAAACCCAGATGATCAAGGATGATCAGCTGCTAAAAATTCAGGTTCAAAGCCTGAAGCAGTGAGGACACCAATTTGAAGAGAGTTATGGAAACAGGAGAAGGAGCAAGATGGGACGGGTCTCTGAGGACCTAATTTTATTTCATGTGAGCTGCAGAGTCCGGACGCACCTAACAGGGGCACCTCTGCGCTCTGCTCAGTGTGGGACCTGGGCGCAGAGGGGCACTCCCCAGGGCTCACTTGTGAAGCCACCTGTGGGTCGCAGGATGGTGCCACGGAGCTCTGCAAGTCGCACAGAGCTGGCCCCAGTCTCACCTGTCCTACACAGCCTGGGGCGCCCCAGGCCTGCTCAGAGAGAGGATCCTTCACCACAGGGTGGCTTTTGTCTCTCCAACAAAAAGATTAGAAACCCCTTGAGGGCCTGGTTTACATCTGCCCAATCTCTCAGACCCCAAAACCTGGCCTAAACAAGGGATGGGCCCAACAAGGCAAATGCCAAGCACTAGGTAGTGCCTCGGTGCCACCATCAGGTTAGGAGAGCCCATGGGTGGAGGGAGCACACCCTCACGATGGACTCCTATTGCAGAACACATCAGTAACCCCGCAGCCCACCAGGCATCTAATGCCAGTCAAGCGTACAAGCTCGAGTACCAAAACGTCCTGCACCTGGTCAGGAAGTGGTCCCTGATTCCTTGCACTGCAGTGCTCTGACGTCTGTCACACCGCTCATCGCTAGAGCATCTTTGCCGTATAAAGTATAAAGGTGTGAATGTACACTTCTTGAGAGATACTTGCGGGGTTTGTCCACAATAAAAAATAAGCAGTCACATTTGTCTGCTGAACACTAAGAGAGAATATAGTCATCAACTAGGCAAAAGCACAAAACTAAATTTCAGGAAAAATTAACTCAAGGGAAATCAAACTATAGCAATTAGGTTTCTTCTGAGTCAGATTATCAGACACTGGAGCTATTAGGAAGCTACTGTTGTACAAAGGTAGCACAGAGCCCAGAACAGACTGATGCACATGTATGCATGTGTGTATATGAATGTGCACATGCATGCATATGTGTGTGGTATGCGTTCATGCGTGCACACACATGCATATCTGTGTGTACATGTAAAAGACACCAACCTTGGGGCCACAGAAGATGCTTCCCGTTCCCATTTTCCTCTATTTCCCACATTTTAAATGGGGGGAAAAAAGGCACATAGTTTTTGAAAACATACCAAGGAAAGCACACTGTACTCATGACACCAGAGAAAAAAAATAGTTACCATACTGCTTGTGCCAGTATCTTAACTGTATCTCTTAAAAAAGTAATATTTGAACACCACTTGATATTGTGAAAGACAAAAACCATTTAAAAACATTTTGCACTTCCTGAACTCAAAACAATACATACACAAAGTATATACTGTTAATGTTCTAAATTACAAAGATAAATTATAATGGCAAGTTCAAAAGTAAAAAGGTTCACTCTAAATATGATCAACATGACATTACAACTGAAAAATAACTTGGAATTCCATACAGTCTTGAAAGTAATCTGGTATTATACATGTCTCATCTACAAATCTGTGAGCCATATTTAAACCTATCTAATGATGTTAAAACTATGGAGCTTTGGGTAGTCAGACTGCTTGGCTTCCTAAGCTGTTCTAGAGAGAGCAATCACAAGTAAGAGCCCGCTCCTTCTACAGCACTGTGAACATTTCTGCCTGGCAGCCCACTGTCTGGGGTTTTCCAGGTGGAGCCTCTCACCTGACACGGAGACCGCGTGTGTCCGCACGCCTTGCTTCTCGCTGTTGGCCAGCCTGAAACAGAGATGAGCAAAGCTGTGAGCGCTGTGCTTACAAACAGGAAGTGCCTATAGTTAGGACCATGCCATTTCCCACACACTTTAGAGGATGATTTTTAAAAGATTAAACTTTACAACCTGAGGCACTTAAAATAATCAGACTGCTTTCCTGTATTAACAGTGGGAATGAAGACTGGCTCTGAGCTGCTCTGAGAGCCACTCGTGACAGGAGCTTTGGCCCTAAAGTACCACCCACCACTCGGTGGGTATGTGGGTCAGACTGAATTTTACATTTCAATGCTATACAGCAAGGGATTGCTCAAAATATATAAGGCAGAGGGAAAAGAACCACCTGGAACCGAAACTTCCACTCTGAAACAGAATTTGAAAAACTGGAGTATAACTGATCCTTCTTAAATTTAGAGCATTTGAAAAAGCAGGCAGGACATTAATACCTATTTTTATTATTTACATACTGAAAAAAAAATGTAAGCCTAATGATCTGATTACTTGTTTCACTAAATAGCTCAACAAGGGTCACCTGGGTGGCTCAGTGGTTGAGCATCTGCCTTCGGCTCAGGTAGTGATCCCAGGGTCCTGGGATTGAGTCCTACATGGGGCTCCCCAAAGGGAGCCTGCTTCTCCCTCTGCTTACATCTCTGCCTCTCTCTGTGTGTCCCTCATGAATAAGTACATAAAATCTGAAAAAAAAAACCCACTAGCTCAACAACAGGTGTGTTTTACATATTTACCTACATAGAATTTTCGCCAAAAGTCTCAGTGACATTTAAAAAATACCATGATGGTTCAGTTTTAAATTTTTGGAAAGCACAAAACGGAGAGAAAGGAAAGGAACCCCAGACTCTTTAGAGTCCAAAGGGACTTTGATGTTTTTATAGAAGAAAACTTCTCCCAGATACATAAGCATGTGCTCTAGAAGTACTGAACAGAAGATGGGTCTAGTACACAGAACTGACACCAGGAAATACGAGAACTGAAGAGTAGATTCCTCTTGAGAACAGGGAAGATTCAGTATGCAGCTGTGCGCCCTCTATGATCAGTGATCACAGCATAAAGCCATGGGACCGAGTTCCTCTTACTGAGTTCTCTACATTATCTGAGATCTCTGAAGTTGAACCAGAGCTGCAGTGTGACAAATCCGTTTTGCCGTTTTCTCCTCCACCGCAGCTACGTGACTCCCGACAACTCTCTGCAGCACATGCAGTGGGAAGACGGCGTGCAGGCTCCCGACAGCAGGTCGGGCTGTTTGCGTCCACGTCGTGCTGCCCACGCGGTGGGCTCTTCCTCTCCCACGCCGTGTATCCAGGTGCTGCTGCAGATCACCACTGTGTGGATCTCACCACTCTCCAATCAACAGCAGCCACAGTGTCTGCTGCTCTGATTTGTGGTAATGACACTCTTTTAAAGTTTGGTTTTTTATTCACTGTTTCTAGCATGTTACCGTTTCTACCCTACTACCTACCTCATCTACTTTTAACCTGTGTTTATGATTCTGCATATTTCAATCTTCAAAGTCATCGCTTATGGACTTTCTACAGTTGCCGATATTCTAGGCATTAGCTCCAGGCCTAATGAGGGACATTAATAAATATCTACTAAATATTATTGAGTTTGTGAAACACACTGCCTGAAAGCTGAAAGAAAGTTGCTTTCACCCATCCCTCCACTCACCTGCACAGCTACTGTGCACCTCCCACATGCCAGATAGACCCTGGGGTCAGGTCTATAATGCCACATGAACCTGGCCATCCACGAGGCCATGGGGGTGTGGATCAACAAAGAGGCAGTTTTTAAAGTGTGATAAGTACTCCGGCAAGGAAAAAGTATTATGGGGAAGCACACGGAGCTGCTCTCCAGGACTAGGAGAGCATGGAAGGTTTCTAGAGAAAGTGATGCAGGATGAGCCTAGTAAGATGACCAGGGGCTAAGTGAGGTCAAGGAGGCTGGGGGAAGGGTGGGGCCTGTGAAGGAACAGCATTTACAATGGCCTAGAGGTGAAAAAAGGACAGTTTATTCCAGTAACTAAAAGAAGTTCAGAAGTTCAACAAAGCTGAAGATGAATGCGAGTCGTGATTAAGCAAGCCTGGAGGGGTTTGCAGGGGCCAGTGGCTGGGGTCAGGCCCGCTGGCCCACTGATGCTGGCATTTACATGCAGAGCAGCAGAAATGCCTGCAGGTACCAGGAGACTCTGTTCCAACCTGGAAGCACTCAGCACTCAGATGTGATGCTTAGTTACCGACATGTCTACATCTCTGAATTTTAACTTTCATTAGATCCCCAGGCCTTAGCACTGGGGATTGGCTGACAACAGAGCAGTTATTAAGTTTTGGCTGGCATCACTGTTCAATTCTTTTTCATCATATAGATCAACACATATACTATGAAATTCATGACTTAAATAATTTAAAAAGTGAACATAAATAACTTATGTTTACTTTTCTCACTTATAAAATGGCCAGAATGGCACCACTTCTCAGGTTCTTATAAAGGTGAGTGCTGACTATAAACTACCAATAGGTCTCCCTGGTGCTATCACTAGGGCAGTCTTCCAGCTGCCCACCTTAAACTTTTGGTTAAAACTAAATACGTTAAAAAATAAATAAATAAATAAATAAATAAATAAATAAAAAAACTAAATACGTAACATGATTTACAATTGATTTGACTTCTTTTTGGAAATACTTATTTTCTACTTCCCTAGTCGTGTACACGGAAATTTGATTATTCAGGCAAATGGAAAAGAAAGCATGATGATTTCCTTACAGTTTCTAACACTGTATCAAAATGCACAAAGTAACAAAATGCACAAAGCAGCACTTACTTTGGTATCGATGGCAAAGCCCGTTCACCTTCTGGAGAAAAAGAGAGAGAGAGAGATGAGGTCCCTATTTCTTTTGAAAAGGTTATGTGTAGAAATCAGAGAACGAGGGTAAGTCTGAGTCCAGATTTCAGCAATAACCCTTTAATAAGGAGGTCATCACACTGTGTATCTTAGGCTTTCACAGTTCATTTTCAGTATTTACAACCCACATGAACTGACGGGGGGGGGGGGTGTGCGTTGTTTTAAAGGTACTGCCCAATCACAACAAACCCCCAAGGTGACAAACTAGTGAAAGACATCTCTCCCAGGAGACTGAAAGATGAAGGATCTCTTATGGTCAAAGTCAACATTCCTTTACACCAAAGGACCGGATATTTTGTACTTTGATAAAAACGCTCACTCGTGACATCAAAGCTTGTCCAGGAAACACCAATACAAGAAAACCAAGTCCTTGGGATGTGTGGAAGCAGAGGGATCGATGCAGCAGAGCAGCAGAGGGGTCACCTCCCACTCGGATGGCGATGGGCTTGTCGCTCGGGGCACTGGCTCCTGTTGGTCTCATCACAGCAAAGTGTAGGACTTGGTTTGGTGGGTGGGTGGGGGAGACACACTGTCCCCACCTCCTTCTGAGAAGTAGCTTCGAAGGAAGCTCAGAGCCCCCAGGTCAATGTCTTTCATCTGTCTAAATCTAACAGGCCCCTAACTAATCCTCTCTTCTAATCCATCCCTGAGCTAAAAGTCACTACCAGGATAATCTCCCCCCAGTACAAACTCAAGTCATTCCCTTGCTTAAAATTGTAGTGTCGCTCATCGGCTTTTTTTTTTTTTTTAAGATTTTTAAGTAATCTCTATACCCAATGTGGGGCTCGAATTCACAACCCTGAGATCAAGAGTCAATGACTTTTGAGATGAAATTTAAGCACATCTGCTTAACCCACAGAGCACTGTTTCATTCCTGCAGGCACACAACCCCACTCCATCTCCCACTTCGAGGTGTTTGCCCACCCACCACCCATCTCTCTGCTGCCTTCCCAGGCAGCCCACTGGTGTCACCCACTACAGTCACAATTGTTGTCTAGAATCCTGCTCCTTGCACTTGCCCTAGAACTCAGCCCCAAGAGCTCCCTGTCCCCAGAAGTTACCTGTGTCCTGTCTCCCCAGTCTCATTCTCTACTGTTCCCTGGTCCTATGTGGCTGCACATCATATTTTCCTGAACACATCATGCTGCCTTCACACATTTCAACCCTTGAAAGATGCTCTTCCTTCTGGTAGAAGCACCATTCCTCAATTTCTCAAAGCTCAATTTGGTGCGGGATGGGCTAGATGGGGGATGGGGACCAAAGGTGGGGGGACTTGTGAGGAGTACTGGGTATTGTATAGAAGTGATGACTCACTGAATTCTACTCCAGAAACCAACACTGCATTGTATGTTTACTACCTAAAACTTAAAAATAAATAAATAAATGACATATTCTTTAAAAACCAAAGCTCCATCCAAGCACAATTTGAACTCTAAGGAGCCCTTTCTGTGGCAGCCCAGGTGGCTCTGGTTGGCCCTGCTGTGCTTCTGCCTCATTACAGGGCACTTCCATGTATCAGACTCGTGGAGGTTAGACTTAACCTGCACACAGGTGTCTCTAACACTCAGCAGGGTCCCCTGCGCTCAGAAAGTTCACAGACCACCACTTGGTAAATGAAGAACTGAATCAGCCTTGGACCCCACACGAATGACTCTGAACAACTGTTTATTGACCTATAAACAGAAATCAGACTGCCTGATTTGCAGGGACGGTGGCGAGGCGTGAGTAACACAGAATATATACAACTACTGGGTAATGCCCAATGCACTACAGCAATTCCATTGAAATCTCCTCTCTTGACCAGCTGGAATGCTACAGTGAGAAGAGTCCGCGCTTCTATCAAGGTAGGAAGACGGGGAAAAAGAAATAAAGGAACAAAAGGCCTCCGAGGGGGAGGGGCCCCGCGAGGAGCCGGGCTGAGGCCAGGGCGAGTGTCCCCAGGACAGGAGAGCCCCGTCCCGGAGGAGCAGGAGCTGCACCAACCTTCCCGGGCGGAAAGGGGCTCGCAGGGAGGTGGAGCAGGACCCAGGAGAGCGGGGATGCCCTCGGGCTCCCTGGGACACTAACAGACACCTGCGACCCTGGGGAGTGCGCCGAGCTCCCTGAGGGCTGCAGCGCGCACGGCGGGCCGGAGCAGCTCGGAGGGGCTCGGGCGGCGGCTCCGCGGAGGGGGCTGCGGGGCGGGAGCGCGAATCCAACAGCGCAGGCCCCGGAGCACAGGGCGCCGGGACACAGCCCAGGATCCGGCCTCCCCCTGGGACAGGCAGAGGCCGGGAGGGCCCAGGATAGCAAGGACGCTCCTGCCCCGAGCTGAGCACATCAGCGGCCCCGCCCCGGAGCCTCCAGGCCCTGCGACGAGACGGAGCCCTGAGCCCGTAGTTCCTGCGGAGGCTGAATCCAGGCTTCCAGAGTTGCCATAGCAACTGCTGCTGTTCCTCCTGGGGCCCCACGGGGTAAACAACCCCCGCTGAGCCCGGCAGCAGGCAGGGGCACAGCAGCTCCCCCAAGTGCTAACACCTGAAAATCAGCGCAACAGGCCCCTCCCCCAGAAGACCAGCTAGACGGACCAGTGATACTCCCCCGTGTTCCAACACAACTTGTTTTTGGCCACTCTGCACTGAGCAAAATGACTAGAAGGAAAACCTCAACTCAAAAGAAAGAATCAGAAACAGCCCTCTCTCCCACAGAGTTACAAAATCTGGATTACACTTCAATGTCAGAAAGCCAATTCAGAAGCACTATTCTACAGCTACTGGTGGCTCTAGAAAAAAGCATTAAGGACTCACGAGACTTCATGACTGCAGAATTTAGATCCAATCAGGCAGAAATTAAAAATCAATTGAATGAGATGCAATCCAAACTAGAAGTCCTAACGACGAGGGTTAACGAGGTGGAAGAACGAGTGAGTGACATAGAAGACAAGTTAATGGCAAAGAGGGAAACTGAGGAAAAAAGAGACAATCAATTAAGGGACCATGAAGACAGATTAAGGCAAATAAATGACACCCTAAGGAAGAAAAACCTACGTTTAATTGGGGTTCCCGAGGGCGCCGAAAGGGACAGAGGGCCAGAATATGTATTTGAACAAATCCTAGCTGAAAACTTTCCCAATCTGGGAAGGGAAACAGGCATTCAGATCCAGGAAATAGAGAGATCCCCCCTAAAATCAATAAAAACCGTTCAACACCTCGACATCTAATAGTGAAGCTTGCAAATTCCAAAGATAAAGAGAAGATCCTTAAAGCAGCAAGAGACAAGAAGTCCCTGACTTTCATGGGGAGGAATATTAGGGTAACAGCAGACCTCTCCACAGAGACGTGGCAGGCCAGAAAGGGCTGGCAGGATATATTCAGGGTCCTAAATGAGAAGAACATGCAACCAAGAATACTTTATCCAGCAAGGCTCTCATTCAAAATGGAAGGAGAGATAAAGAGCTTCCAAGACAGGCAGGAACTGAGAGAATATGTGACCTCCAAACCAGCTCTGCAAGAAATTTTAAGGGGAACTCTTAAAACTCCCCTTTAAGAAGAAGTTCAGTGGAACAATCCACAAAAACAAGGACTAAATAGATATCATGATGACACTAAACTCATATCTGTCAATAGTAACTCTGAACGTGAATGGGCTTAATGACCCCATCAAAAGGCGCAGGGTTTCAGACTGGATAAAAAAGCAGGACCCATCTATTTGCTGTCTACAAGAGACTCATTTTAGACAGAAGCACACCTACAACCTGAAAATAAAAGGTTGGAGAACCATTTACCATTCAAATGGGTCTCAAAATATACCCTAAAAACTACAGAACACTTCTGAAAGAAATTGAGGAAGACACAAAGAGATGGAAAAATATTCCATGCTCATGGATTGGCAGAATTAATATTGTGAAAATGTCAATGTTACCCAGGGCAATTTACACGTATAATGCAATCCCTATCAAAATACCATGGACTTTCTTCAGAGACTTAGAACAAATTATTTTAAGATTTGTGTGGAATCAGAAAAGACCCCAAACAGCCAGGGGAATTTTAAAAAAAGAAAACCATATCTGGGGGCATCACAATGCCAGATTTCAGGTTATACCTCAAAGCTGTGTTCATCAAGACAGTGTGGTACTGGCACAAAAACAGACATATAGATCAATGGAACAGAACAGAGAACCCAGAAGTGGACCCTGAACTTTATGCTCAACTAATATACGATAAAGGAGGAAAGACGATCCACTGGAAGAAAGACAGTCTCTTCAATAAATGGTGCTGGGAAAATTGGACATCCACATGCAGAAGAATGAAACTGGACCACTCTCTTGCACCATACACAAAGATAAACTCAAAATAGATGAAAGATCTAAATGTGAGACAAGATTCCATCAAAATCCCAGAGGAGAACTCAGGCAACACCCTTTTTGAACTTGGCCACAGTAACCGGAGAAGGACAAACAGTGTATGTTCTCATTCATTTGGGGAATATGAATAATAGTGAAAGGGAATATAAGGGAAGGGAGAAGAAATGTGTGAGAAATATCAGAAAGGGAGACAGAACATAAAGACTTCTAACTCTGGGAAATGAACTAGGGGTGGTGGAGGGGGAGGAGAGTGGGGGGTGGGGGTGAATGGGTGACGGGCACTGAGGGGTACACTTGACGGGATGAGCACTGGGTGTTATTCTGTATGTTGGTAAATTGAACACCAATAAAAATTAATTCATAAAAAAAAAAAAGAAATCTCCTCTCTTTTTGACATCCAAATTTCAAGCAAAATAAGCCAAGCTATACCCAAATGTGGAGTTACTAGAAAATCCTATCATTAGTTGACCACCCATGAATGCTAGGTCCACATCTTGCCCACACCCACCACCGTCAGTTAATAACGGCCTTTAAGTGACACACTAGTGTGGCCACTAGCTGTCTGCACTCTTTCTTGCAATGTCTGCTTCCTTGGAGAGAAAGAGATCAGTTAATAAACACTTGACTAAGAGCCTTCCCAGCAGCTGGGCAGGAGTCGAAAGAAGGTTGTAAAAGAACTAACAACTGAAGGATCTTAGGAGAGTACATTTTCAAGAAGCAAGAGAGTTACAGATCACTGAGTAAAATGGCAACACACAGTCAGCAGCAGAGTTATAAAAACTCAGTACTCACCAACTGAAAGGCCCGATTCTAGGTATTAATTCTTAACATTCCTTTAAGGTATAAGCCGAATGCCTACCATACAACTTCTTGTATCATTCCCACAGTAGATATCTTATTTCCGGAATAAATCCCTTTGTATTAACCTACATCTGACTTTTAACTTCAGGATAAAAGTTTTAATCTGTTTTTCAAATTAAACAATGCAGATACCCTGCAACAAATCTTAAGTCCTAAAAGTACATAACGTGGAAAGGAAGTGGAAAAGCCGAAGGCTCCCCTCTGCTTCAGACACATCTCCACCTCCCCAGGAGTACTCCCTGTCCATGGTGGTCTCTTAGCTGCCCACATTTCCACACTCCTTTTACATGTGCGAACACACACACACAGGTTTAGCTACATATATATGTATGTACACACATGTAGGCTTTCAGCACAAAAGAGCGCCCCCTCATGGTTTTTCACAGCCGTGGAGTACTCCCTCAGGGGTGCATGCTCCCTCACTAGTGATTACTTCCCACCGTGTGGACGCCTAGGCTGGTCCTGGTTTGGAGCTCTTACAAATAGTGCAGAGTGACAATCCTGTGTCTGTCTGGTTCTGCAGGAGGATTTCTAGGAGGGGGGACAACAGGCAGGGCGCCACCGCTCTGCTGGCCTCCGACAACTTACACAGACACCAACAAAGTGTGAGAGCCCTTCCAAGAAAGGAAGGAAAGATCACTCACTTCACCAAACTCAACCACAAAATGCTACCTATCATTGCTGGCGGCCAACGCTTGCGGGACATTTGCACGTCTGCTCTTCTGTAGGGAGCCTATTTTCATACTGGCTTGTCTTAACGAGCTAGAAGAACATGTGAGAAAAAAGAATTTTAATTCTTTGTTGTCTGTATCCCTCCTGTACCTCAGCTTTAAAAAATGTTTCTTTTACTGAAAGAAGTACTTTCTCATTTACATAACCAAATCTGTCATTTCTGTTCTTTGTACGCTGTGGGTCATGATGTCTTAGAAGCATGTACCCCCTCCCTCATAGGCACAGGCTTATCATCATACTGCATACAGGAAATCTCCTGAGGAATGAGAAATTATGACCCTATACTAATCTGCATAATTCTTTCCTCTGAGAAAAATTTTGCTAAAATTGAAAATCTGCCACTGAGCTTGTGGGTAAGGCATAGGTGAGCTGAGGCCCCACAGAAAGCTCCAAGGCCACTCAGCAACTCTGGTGGAACTCAGTTCAAGACATCTTGCTTGTGGCTATTTATTATTTAAATTCAATTTGCCAACATATAGTATAACACCCAGTGCTCATCCCATCAAGTGCTCTCCTCAGTGCCCGTCACCCAGCTACCCCATCCCCCACTCACCTCCCTTGCTTATGACTCTTACTATGTTTTCCATCTCAGGAAACACCACCTTTAAAAGCACTTTATAAATGCAAAGTTACTGTTATAGATCACAGATCTAATCAGGTGTGTGTGAGCATACTCAGCTCACGTGGAGAACCTACAGATCACTCAGAACTGGTGCCTCTGGTACGCATAAGAACACGTACATGCTGCTTACTGTTAAACAGTTTGTAATCTAGAGAAGACATATGGGTACATGTGTAACTGTTATTAAAAGCACAGTGCCAGGAAAATGGTGCACTGGATTATAGAAACGTGTTTTACATTTATTAGAAATTTCAAAAAAATAGAAAT
Source organism: Nyctereutes procyonoides (assembly GCF_905146905.1). Classification (NCBI taxonomy): domain Eukaryota; kingdom Metazoa; phylum Chordata; class Mammalia; order Carnivora; family Canidae; genus Nyctereutes; species Nyctereutes procyonoides. Next base: position 30,671,611 of record NW_026575159.1, read on the forward strand.
TAAACATGCCCATGTACTCTTGTGCACATATATTTCTGACTATAATCCATTAAAAATATTTGATTTAAAGTAGTATTTCCATTAGGCAATTTATCCTAACTTTAGGTATCTATTACAAAATAGCTGTGTAATAAAAGAATATGCTGCAACTGAGAATAAGTAAGTAAATTATCCACTCTGGGATCTCATTCTGTAAAGACACCAAAAAATTGCTGAGAGCCAGCGCCCTACTAGGATTTTATGAGAAGCATTTTCACTTGTGCTCTTGTCATATGCATGAGAACGTAACGCATCTCAGTTCACAAGATGTGATATCAAAATGTTTATCCCTAAGGAGAAAAAAAAAGCCAATTAAAAGCCAACACAGGAAGGTGTTTAAGTTTTGAAAGTGAAACGGCTGGCTTATTTAATGCTTAATGTCTGAATGTTATTTTTTTGTGTGTACAGACAAACTGATAAACATTTGGTAAATTAGGATAAAATTTTTAACATAATTTACTAAAAAGGAGACGGGCAATATGTGAGACGGGCAATATGTAACATTGAACACTTTGACAAAACACTGTCTTGAGGGAAAGAAACTTTTCCAAAGCATTTAAATCATATTTGCAAGGTGAACATGAAAAATTAAGAGTTTATGTCTGTACCAGTTTTACTGAGAGTAGCCTTTAGAGCTTTCGAAAAGCAACTTCATTACTGTATTTCACACAAAGAAAGCTACTGTAAGTACAAATATACACTATATTTTAGAATAAAAATGAAGAGGTTTCACTGGTGTGATCATGGTGCTAAAAAGAGGTGTCCTAGATTAGGCATATCCTAGAATCCACACTTACTGGCCTCTGGCTGTGGCTTCAGCTACTGTTTTCAGAGCACATCATGACCCTAACTTTTAAACAAAGGTTCCAATGTTCCCTCTGCTTCACAGTGCACCCCCCTCCCGACTGCTCCCTCCAACCACTCTGTCAACACAAGACACTCGGCTGCTGGGCAGGCAGGGCTTTCTGCTGCATGTCTACCGGAGTCGGTACTTCATCATCTGCTCTCCTATCTCCTCTTCAGACCGCTTGCCTGGCCACATAGCCCTCAGCCCCTCAGGACCACTTCTCTGTTATCGTCCTGGTCACGGAGGGGAGCGCTACAAGGGATCCTATGTCTACCAGCCACAGAGCTGGCTGCTTTGTGGGCACCACTATGAACCCACTCACCGTGTCTTCTACAGACAAGGACAGTCAAAGTCAAACTTCACGTAGTATGTCAGGATCACAGGGCAGCTAGCAGCAGCAATGGGAACAATAATAACATTTGTGGCCACTGTATATGCCAGACACAGTTCTAAGCCTTCTATGTATAAATGAAGTCATTTATCCTCCCTAAACCATAAAAGATAGGTGCCACTGAGTGTTATAGCTAGAGAACCGAGGCACAGAAAGGTCAAGCAATTTACAGATGGCAGCACCGGGCACTTGTGATTTCAATACACAAACGGATACAATTTCTAAAGCCCAGATTTTTCCTGCTACCACTATGCTGTTATCTTGCTGGGAACATTCTGTTTGATTATTTCAGAAATCTAAATCTTCTGAAACCACCCTTCTTATGGACTTGCAAGAACCCACAACACTTCCGAAGTGATATTGCCTTGTTTCTAGGACAATTACTCACTCTAATCACTGATTTTACATCATGACTTAGAACTAATTTTGTTCTTTACACTAAGATTTTGAGATCTATCAGAAAAAACAGGAAAGATACTTTATTTAACAAGAATTACAAAGGATACCTAAAGAAAAAAAAAACCCCAACCCAGGACATAATCTGAAAATTTTATTTACAAACACTGACAGTTGCCTAGAAAGTACCCCAGTGTGTTGCTCGAACCCAGCACTTGAACACCAACACTGTTTCCCTGAAGCTCTTCTATTCAAACCTGGCTCAGAGGCTGTACATCACCCCACTTCCCCAGAAAACCAACCACAGACATAGTGGCCCGAATTACTCGGTCGGTCTTCAGAGTCACCTAAAAGAAGGAACAGAGGCTGTTGGAGTGAGCTTGCCTAACAGCTCCCAGTGGGACTGCTCAAGCAGAAGCAGGACCTCACCTTTCTGGGGTCTGATGATAAAAGACTGCGTGGCCCCGTTCACCAGCCGGCAGTACCCATCTATCAAGTCAGCCATATTCTCGGCGATGGTTAGGGACGGCGCTGTCACTGTCAGAGGCTAAAAGGGGAAAAGACCAAGAGAGAGGCGTTATTGTTCTCTGCAATCATCAAAGGGGCAGCTGCGCTATGACATCAGATCTCTAGATACCCTTGGAAACAGAGAAGAGTGACAGCGACACAGATTTGTCATAAGGTTGGTGTGAAAAAGGAAGTCTGATATTTAAGGACGTTATTCCTGGAATATGTGACAGAAGGCGACCCAGACAAAAACAGAAAAATCACTTAAACTGAGATTCACTTTCTAGAACTAAAGGAGGTGAAAAAAATATTTCCCTCCAGAATGTCTGGCCCCTCTGGCACATCTAATTAAGGGAAGAATTTAGAGAACCGGTATATTTCAAGTATGGCTTATTTTAGAAACTAAACATGGAGTAAATTTTTATCAATTATCCATAATTTTTCTAACATTAAAGAAAATTACTAAAATGTCATTATTTTTAACATGCACAGGATATTCGGCCTATGAGGTCAGAAATCACTCTTTTCACTATCAAACCTGCAATTTTGATAAACTTACTACAGATTTATCATCAAAGATTATCTGGGAGATGATCAGAGCTGTATTTTCCTTCCAGACACAGGGCTGTCCTGAGTATTCCTCACCTCCTCCTCCACAAACAACACACCTTCCCTGCACTCAGCTACCTGTTATGGGTGTGTGTGTGTTTGTGTGCGTGTGAAGGAGTCTGAAAATGGTGGGGCTGAACAAGAATATTACAGAGATACTGTCAGGAAATTTTAATTGGCAATAAAGTCTCCAAATTTTAGGGTTTCATTTATTCACCTCCAAGAATCAAATGCAGTTCCTAAAGCCTCAGAAATGCCACCACTTCCAAGGCAGAAAGAACAAGTGAGGAGTGTGGCAGATAACTCCATCTGAGAAAAGGCTGCTGCCACCAAAGAGCCCTGTATGCATCTCGGAACAGATGACAGAGGTCTGAAAACATGCTGTGTGCCACAGCCATGACCGCTCGTGCCAAGTTGTTTGGATTCCTCAACACGTGAGTATTCTTTGCCTGTCTTTCAGAGGGCCACCTGATGCAGTATTTGCCAAATGACACCCTGTCTGGACTGTGCCATGCTACGTAAGGATTAAAAACACAGGCTCTGGGACGCATCCCATCTCTGCCACTTGTACTTGGCTTCCTCAGTTGTACAACGGGAACAAAGTATCTCAAAGAACTGCTTTCCCTGGGTTCTGAGAACCATGTAGCTCTTGGCGCCTATGCTAAGCGTCAGGAGAGCAGAAGCCCTGCTGCGATGGCCCTGTTGCCAGCACGATGACCCGGCTCAGAGACTGCCATGTACAGCAGTCTGGGACATGATGCCACTTACTGAAGGTACCTGTGTATTTACCTAATCCTAAGAAGCTGATGTTCTTGGTAGTTCACAAGAATCTTCAATCATCTTGACAATAATGCTCCTGAATGACTTTTCCACCTGTCACCTGCTCCACTCTTGGGGACACACACTCATTACTACTTCAAACAGAACACCCACCACGTAATAAGAGAAAGCTGGGATTCTGACAACCCATGAAAAGCACATTCTTACCTCGGGGGCGCCGGCGATCTTCAACTGTAGCATTCCTTTCCTGTCCTTGTCTTCGCTGTTCGAATACTGAATGGTCTGCACCTGATTGAAGTCAGCCAGGTGTGTGGGCTGCGGAGGGAAAAGGCAACCACTTTGGACCCCAGATGAAGACTCCTGCCAAGTACTCTGTGACATTCCCGCAGTGCCCACCCCAACCCACTCTCCGAGGACTTCCCCCCAATGACTGCATCTGGGGAGAGGCTGCTCGTCCATGCAGCCCCTGGTGGGGTTTCCTTCTCCTCTGGAGTGGTCCTGGAACCGCCAGGAACTGTCTACTCACTTCGAGGTCAGGGACATGCCTGCTCTGTGCTCCTGATGGCCAACCAGGAGCACGCCACCTGTCAGAGCTGGACCAGTGAATCACTGGCACCAGGGAAGGAAAGAAGTAGAAGAAAGTCCCTGACTTGACTCACTCACTGGCCTCGGGGGGAACTGCGTGGAAACCTGCTCCCCCTCCCACAGAGAGGGGGACCTGGGAGCATTCCCAGTGCTCCCTAAATTAGAGGCAAGTCTGAGTGCACTGGCACCAGGGAGTTGGCAGGTGTCCAAAGGCCCCTTCCCAGGAAGATGAGCCAAGAGGGCCTTCATTTTTCCAAGTAGAATAAACTCTTTTCTTCTTATGAAGACAAAAAAAAAAAAAAAGAATGCCCATTTGTCCCTTATCCTTCTAGCATTTCATGACAACGATCACTTTGCTGTGATGATTCCTCCACATTTATTCACAAGTTACCCTGATTACAGCGTGGGGAGGACTGGCCTCTCCCACCAAATGCTCCATTCAGCCCAGAATCTGCCACCGGGACTGAGCTGGAATCGTTGTTCAGAGAGTGACTCATAGGGACACCTGGGGGGCTCAGCGGTTGAGCATCTGCCTTCAGCTCGGGTCATGATCCCAGGGTCCTGGGATCAAGTCCTGCGTCAGGCTCCCTGCTCAGCAGTCTGCTTCTGCCTCTGCCCTCTGCCCCCGCCCTAGTTTGTGCACGCGTGGATGCTCTCTCTAATAAATAAATAAAATCTTAAAAAAAAAAAAGAAAGAAAGAAAGTGACTCATAGCCAGCTTCCCTTCCCATGAAAACCCCTTGACAGCTTTGCCCTCAGGCACGGGGGCCCTCCGTGAGGCACTGAGATGGGAAACAGGGACACCCTCTGTGTTCCTGTTCTGAGACCTCCAAGCAGCACACAGTGGCCCCATGCCCACTCTCCCCTCTCCACCTCTGTGTCATCTGCCCCCATGGGGTTCCCTCCTACCTCTCTGGCTGTCTTCCGCAGTTCCCGTGGCTTCTCCCTCTACTCCATCTCTAAGTGATCAAGGGCCACAGGACTCTGTGCTGGGCCCCATCCTTGCCCTGAGCTCTGGTGGCCCAGCAAATACCACCCAGCCCCTGAACTGGGACACTTATCCAACCACCCACATAACACCCCCACACGGACGTCGGGGACAGCCTGTGAACAGCACAGTCACAGGATCCGCCCTCAACACCTGCTGCTCCCAGGCCTCCCCAGTGCAGCAACAAGCATTGCTGTTCAACTCTGTTCCTGAGCCAAAACACGGAGGCATTATCACCGGCCCCTGTTTCCCTCGCCCACACCAGCCCAGCTCTACACCCGAAGTCTGTGTGTTTTCCTTTTTCCTTCCACCTTCCCAGCTGCCACTCTAGTGCAATCACCATTTGGTATCCTGCTTAGAGCATCAACCCTGCAGCTGTTTCCCTTGATCTGTGCCTCCCTTAATCCCCCCCCCCCCCCACTACCTGGAAGCCAGGGAGGTACCTGAAAGTGTAAGTCAGGTCTGACAGTCCCCTGTTAAACAGGTATGATGCCTGCAAAAGGAAGCAAAGACCCACATGGTCCTCCCTCTGCCTGCCTCCTGGGCCTAATTTCTCATCATGAGCTCATCCTGATTGGATGCACTCTAGTCTTACAGGGGCAGAATCATGCTCCAGAGGGTTGTTTTGGGGTGGCCGAAGAATGAGGAATTTAAATGGGGACCAGGGCTGTGAGATGTCACATAAAGCACAGGAAATTCCCTCACAATGAAAACTGTCCTGGGTACTGAACAGCGTTCAACTGTCCTGGTGCTCATATTGGTGAAAAATCCTATTCTAGAACTCAAGTCTATTTTTTTTAAAAGATTTTATTTATTTATTCATGAGAGACACAGAGAGAGAGGCAGAGACACAGGCAGAGGGAGAAGCAGGCTTCCTGCAGGGACCCCGATGCTGGACTCGATCCTAGGACCCCGGGGTCACAACCTGAGCCGAAGGCAGACGCTCAACCACTGAGCCACCCAGGTATCCTGAAACCAAGTCTATTTTAAAAAACAAAGTATGCACTGCACTCAATTTTCCAGGAATGCAACTTATGGGTAATTTTGAGAATACGGACTTTGCTATTGTTGGATGCTGAGTTGCTCACCATTTTCAGAAACGACATTACAGGGGGCAATACTTGTTTGGTGTTTGATCTGCTGACCCCGAGCACACACATCTGTAACCGACGAGATGAGGGTCCTTCTAGCAGACCAGGAGTCAAATGTGATTAAGCTGCTGATGCATGAAGTGAGGGACATCTCAATTAGTCTCACTGAACGATTATATTAAAGTATTCCTATTATTGCCATCTGTTAATGAAAAAAGTTATTTCCAAAGCACAATGAGAAATTTAAGTCATGGAAATTATTGTGTTCCTTTTTTTAACCACACTGTGTTTCTGCCTCATTCTGACATGATCCCAAGGTCAGTCACATAGCTCCTTCCTCTTGTCACTTTCCTATACTACTTGCAAGGGGTTACTTCCGGTTGTCCTCTCTCAGATGAACATACAAAGTACTAAGCTCTGACTCGCCTGTAACGTCTGCCTGTCTCTGTGCTGTGCACTGACATACTGAAAGAGAGTTTATGAAATTTTATGTGCATGGCATATTCTGTGAGTTTGTTTCAAATTAGCAAAAGGCTCTTTAAAAGTATCTGTTACACAGAAGACGAGGTTGGGAGGGGCCAACACTGACCCCACTCTAAACTGGACACCAGACACTCTCACAACACCCTACTGGGGCCCTCTCTCCGATCGGATTATTTCTGCTGCTTATCTTCTTTCTTACATCCACTCTCACAACTGGACTAAAAGCCCCCTGAGGGTGATCTAGTGGCAGGCACCCATCCTGTCCACCATCACCACAAGGAAGCAGGGCTGTCCCTGGGTGTGAGGGAGTGAACGAAGGCCTCTGAGAATTTACGAGGTGCTGGGCTCTAAGTGCCAGAAACACAGCAGTGGACAAGGAGGACATGAATCCAGACATAAACAATCACACAAGTATGTAGTTACAAATGTGATAAGGAACATGAGAAAGCCTCTGAGGGTATTGTCTAACGCCGTATCTATGCTGTTTGGGGCAGGGAAGGAGGAAATGGTGAGGCCACAGAACTAGCCGCGTGCTCGAGGGAGGATATTTTTCGGGCGAGAGAAATTACACATTTTTGCTCATGGAATAGCCCAGTAGACTGGAACCATTTGCTGTGCAGGAAAGAGGAGACGGGGGCCGCGCCACAGCCAGGGGCAGTCTTACCAGGAGCCTGCTTTCACGCACGGAGTCGGGGAGGGTGGCTGTGGCAGGCAGAAGGGGAGCAGGAGGGCCTTCCGGGCTCTATCCAACTGCCCCCGTGCTAGTCCCCTTCTACTTCACACAACAAGCAACTTTCACTTCAGAGGACAGAGATCCTCATAGACTCCCAAACCTGTTCTCTGCTCATCAGCCAGTAGCATTAGAAATAACAGTGAGACCCAAACCCCCAGAGCTACTTTTACATCCTCCTAAATAATCCTATGATGAAAGAAACAAAACTTCAAGCTGTAGAGAAATGCAACGGAAGGAGGACACCACCTACCAACACTGGTAAGATGTTAAAAGTTGTACGAGAAAACGGCCTCCGACGTAAACGAGCATAGGTTGTAAGGAAACACCCAAAGGGAACAGCAGGATAAAGACTAAAACAATCAAACGGGACTGGGAGAGGGGGTTGGCCGAGATCCGTATCGGCACTGAGGAACATGAAAGGCCTGCCATGACCCCGATTTCTGAGCTCGCCCATGAAGGGCCACTACGACAGACAAGCCCTCCACACGTATGCCAGGGCCAAACCCCGGAGACGCTCGGGGGCATGAGGGCAGGTGCAGAACTGAGGTCATTGGAGAGATGATGAGAGAGACTGAGATATGGCTCCACGGTGACAAACTGGAGATGCGGAGAGGCAGAGGACATGCTGATGGAACACGAGTTATGAAAGGCGAGGAGAAGTGGACAGCCTGAGCAGCTGTGCCTCTGCGGGAGGGGCAGGAGGGGCGGGAAGGGTCTGGCAGGCCTGTCACCGAGACCCGGGCTACCTTCCCTGAAAAACACCCAATTCCCATTCTTGCTTCAAATATTCAGGATTTACATAAAATCATAAAAAGACCCCAATTTACCTGACGAAATTAATGTAACTTTCAATATCCTTTAACGTCCTTATAAAGTTAACATTAAAAAGACAAGACTAGATTGTGCTCATTTCGACAGTACCTATACTAAAAAGAAAAGATAAGATTTTTGTGCTGTCGCACATCAAGTTGTACAGAGTCGACACAGAAAGAGACAACAGGACCCGTGTTACAGAATGGAAGACCCGGAGGTGCACAAGACTTGATAAACCTCGCTGACACCACTGGCTGCTCACCTGCAACAGGGCAGCAACAACAGTGATGACATGACAGTGATGACACCCAAACTTCTACGTAATTCCTTTGTGCAAGGCCATGATCTAATTCGTCAAAGTATTTAATTCTCTTACCAACCCTGTTAGGTTCCAACTGAAATTATTATGGCCATTTTACCAATGAGGAAATACAAGCCAACTGTGGAGGGATGGACTCAAAGTTATGAGGCTAACAGGAAAGTGAGTCAAGATGGAAACTGCGGCCATGTCCTCCAGAGCCTGCCCCTCTTGACCACATTCTGGGGGCCCTACCTGTGACCTCACCTGAGGAATCTAGGTAGATTCCAGATGGGCTAAAGACTTACATGTAAAAAGGACAAAGAAAATGTTGTAAGAAAATACAGGAGACCACAAATCAAGCCTAAAAGCTATGACTACAAAAATCCGAAGGCGTGAAAACAGATAATGCCACAGACTGTGCTGAAGAGGTCACACCATGGCTGCTCTTGCCATCAGTGGAGGAAAGCTCCAACAGGGCATTCCTGCCAACGCTTGGTATTACAGCTCCTTTTCATTTTAGCCATCGCAGTAGATACATAATAGCATGTATCTGATGACTCCGAGGCTCAACACCTCCTCATTTACCTATAGACTATTTGGATATCCTTTTGGGTCATCTGCCCTTTACTTACTGATTTATTGCCAATCTATATCCTGGCTTAGGAACCTACTGTCAAATATATTAATGCAAACATCTGGCTTCTCTCTCTCTCTTTTTTTTTTTAAAGATTATTTATTTATTTATTCATGAGAAACACAGAGAGAGAGGCAGAGACACAGGCAGTGGGAGAAGCAGGCTCCCTGCAGGGAGCCCAATGCAGGGCTCGATCCCAGGACCCCGGGATCACGCCCTGAGCCAAAGGCAGACACTCAACCCCTGAGCCACCCAGGCGTCCCTGGCTTGTCTTTCTACTATCTTTGAAGAAAAGAAGTTTTTGATTTCGATGTACTCTATCAGAATTGTCTTGTAGAGTCAGCACTTTTAAAGTCTTGTTAAGGAATCTCTGCCTACCCCAAATTTATGAAGATATCCTCCTATGTTTTCCTCTACGATTCTTGTCATTTATCTTCCACGTGTAGATCAATACTCTATCTGGAATGGGTTTTGTCATAGTGTGTGACAGGGTCAAAATTCCCTGCTTTTTCTCTGCAAATATCCAGCTGACTCTGCAGCACTAACTAAAGAGTTAATCAATGTCGCAGAACTCAGGACAGAGGCCTCTCTCAGGTTGGGGCTAGAGTCTGGGAAGGGGCATGATTCACTTTGTCTACACTCAGGTCCTGCATGAGGGGTATTGCCAAAGCAGACTTACGTTGCAGCCTTTGTCTGTGAGGTAACTGATTCCTTCTTCTGGGCCGATTGCCAGTTCCACTGAAATAATCCAGCTTGACTTTTGAAGGTGAAACAGGTAATGACAAAGGTCCCAGAAGAAAAAAGAAAATATTTTAGATGAAAACATGGACATATGAAAAGACCAAGGCAGGGGGGTGGGGTCTGGCTTAGCTTGTGATTCATCTACCCAACCAAGTACTACAAAATACCTGTAACTTCACCGACCCAGTAATTGGTAGGTCTAAAGCTAACAATTTCCTTGGAAAGATGATTTGAATAGGTAAACTAGCCCAGAGACAACAAATAATTAACAAATCATTGGGCTAGAGTTAAAAAAAAAAAACAAAAAACTAATTATCAACAAAGGCATTCTTTTTTTTTTTATTAAAGGCATTCTTTTAAAAAAGATTTCATCCTCACATTGATACATTTTCTTTTTGCATTTTTTCCCCACTGTAAAGTGACAAACATTCTCATGTTGTTCAAAATGTGACACATCAGATTTCAATCAGAAATTTAGACATACATGGTTAAGAAAAAGCAAAAGAAATCAACCCCGATCCACCATCTCCTGTGTCCCCATACTTACCCCCAGAGCACACTTGAAACATTCTTTATCAAATCTGTATACTGGGGAGAGGATCTCAAAGAACTTCAGAATACTTTCTTCTCTGTTAAGGTTGGCAAACTGTCTAAATGTCTGTTGGATCAGCTTTCTTAGTGTTTTGGCCTGCATGATAAAATCACAAAAATCATTTCAGAGTTGACACCACACAGCAACAATAACATCAAAGAAGGTATCTTTACCTCCCATCTATGTTCACATTACTATGAAATGCCATTATTCGTCAAAGCCTTATTTCCTTTCTTAAGTAGCCATAACATAATGCACATGGTATAATATACAGCATCCTGACCCTTTTTAAATACACAGTTCAGTGGTTCGAAGACTCATTTCTTAGATATAAGTGTATAAGACAATAGTTTGTTTACTAGAATATATAGTAAAAAGTTAGGAATTAAAATAACACATACTATCCAAAAAAAATTAAAAATTAAATAAAAAACACATACTAGCTATGCAAACAACAGGGAGCTGCCTAAGGCTTAGATATGAAGGCCCTCACATATCCCACTGTTAGGAGGGTAAGTTCACCATCTTTCTGAAGAGCAATTTGGCAGCACAAATAAAAATACCTTCTAAAAAAACTACAACTCTGGATCCAGAAATTAAATTCCAAGGCATTATTCTTTAGAAATGATGAAAGAACTCCACAAGGACTCAGCAACAAGGAGGTTGAGTGCAGAACTCTATATAGTAGCAGTTGGGTTACATGCATCATACTGTGTCTGCCTACGTTGTACGCGGCCCTAAAGACTATGGTTTGGAACTAACATACTGACGTTAAAATCCATTATCATGGTGTTATGTGGAAAAATATGGTGAAGCAATCTGTATATACAGTACGGCTGCCTTTAAAAGGGGAGCAAAAGGGGAGCACCAGAGATGGGACGCACACACGCATCAACACACAGAGGAGACGGAACAACTATGCCCCTTTTTCCGTGTACTGGGATCACAGGTGGTCTTTAGGCCTTTTTTGTACAACTGAGTGTTCTATTTATGTACCATGAGCATCTGGATGGTGGAGGGAAGGGCCCCATAGGCAGCAAGCCCATAGTCTACAGTGTGTAGGGGGAGGCCCGGGGAGGCCAGTGGGCAAAGGCTGCATGACAAGGTCTGAGCAAGAGGGCTGGGGAAGCCAGCCAGCCAGTCAGCTTTCACTGTGCGGAGAGAGAAAGTCCTTGGGTACCTTGCGTAGAGTGATGTGATTTGACGCAGGCACCAACAGGAACAGTGGCACAGCTGTGCTGTGAACAGCATGAAGGAAGCAGGAAAGACCAAGTAGGAGGCTGCCCAAGTAATCTAGGCAAGAGCTGAGCAGAGCCTACACAAGTATAGAAGCAGAAAGGTGTAAGAAATAGATTTATTCTGAAAAACAGAACCAAGATGTACTGAGAGGCCGGTGTTAACATGAACTGAAATGGTAGTCCTGTGGGAGCAGCAGGGTGGCAGGTGGAGGTCTTGGAGGAGACCAGAGGCCCAACTGGAAGCTCAGTGTGAGGCATACTCAGACAGGACTCAGACCCAGCAAACTGGAGAAGGCTGGGGGTGGGGGGACAGAGAAGCGGTAAAGGGCCTCATCCTACAGAGTACGCTCATCTTTGCAGGTCAGGGAGCTGTGGCTGCTCAGGCAGCTAAGAAATGACCCATTGGGGAGTGGCACATGGAAGGGACCACCCACCTGCAGTGGCTTGCAAGTCCCCCTGTGGTCAAGGGATTCCTGGATCTGGGACACTGCAGAGTGAGCTGACAGCTGGGAGCTATGGTCAAAGAGTGGGGCATAGTCACAGTCGCCTATGGTTACTGGGAACGAAGAAAACAGTGTGAGAGGCAGAGGATAGGGTTCAAAGACCCGAGGGAGCAGGTGTTGGAATATGACCAATGGCATGTGACCTTCATTTTAAAGGCTCGTGCTGCTCTTGGAACAGAGGGTGTCGGGGAGAGTGTGAGAAGCAGAGAGAGCAGCCAGGTTCCTGGAATAGGCCACCCGAGAAATACCAGTGGCACAGGCCCTGAGGTGGTGGCGAAGGAGAGAGCCAGGCAGCCAGGCAACTTTGGGACACTCGGATGACTATATGGGACGGTAGGAAAACAAGCAGGACGAGGTTTCTGGATGGGACAGAGCGGCAAACAGAAGGGGCAGGCTTGGTGAGAATAAAGTCACACGAATTCTGGACATGGGAGACCCTTACGTCTTTGGACCTGAACCATCAAGCAGACAGCTGCATAGAGATGTGGAGCTTAGGAGAGGGCAGGGCTGGGGACGGCACTGTCAGAGTGCAGTGGCTGACAGCTTCACAGATGGCTCCCACCAATCACACGGAGGCGAGAAAGGAGAGAGGGCCACAGCCAGGTCAGCAGGTCAAGAGCTGGGGCTCTGACGGGTGAGGAGGACAGTGTGGAACTGCAAGTATTCTGAAGAGGATTAATTGCAGACATAGATCACATAATCTAAACTGAAGAGGAGTAAAACAGGCTTGAGGTTAGCAAGGCTTCTCTATCAGACGTTCACATATCAATGGTCAGCCTTGCATGCTCAGTAAAGAAAAATCTGGGAAACATATTTTGGAGAATGCCCATCTAAGCACCAGCCATAGGCCAAGGGACTGCAAAGGCCACTCCTATCATGGGCTGAGATGGAACGTAATAGTTGTTCTGACTTCAGGCTTTGCAAACATTCCTGTGGCCTATTGGGTCTGGCTGTCCACCAGGAGCATGTGGACTGGCCATGGAGACCGAGGAAGAGCACAACTCTAGCCTAACAGTGCTTAAATAGACAAAATGAAAATAAAATCCCGTCTGTCCTGTAACCAATGACACTTCACTCCCTAGCATGTAAGCAGAGCAGCTCTGACTTCTTTGATTTCAACAGCCTGAGACAGGGCATACTGCTGCCGGGCGCTCACGAGCCCATCCAAGGAGGAAACCAGTGCACAGAACGCCCTAGAATGCCTTCCAACTCTTCCTACAAGTGCAGGACACCGCAAACTAGATTACGGTAACAGCTGCAAAGGATGGTGTCCATGGAGCATGGGAACCAGAGCACTGTGACAAATCACTTTCATTAACATTAATAAACAGTCGATATAGTTATTCGTGCCTCCAGGAGGAACACTTTAACTCAGGACAGATGAGTAATGGCACGCAACGATGAAAACCATGTCAAAGAGGTCCAGAAAAGAAGCCAATTCTCTGCCTTGTATCCAATCCCCAACCGGCTGCTTGGACAATCCTCCACTTGAACCTGCTCATTTGTGCAATGCTTTCAAAAACGAGTCACCCAAATGAGCTTCCTCTCTGAAGTGGTACAGTCTCTCTTTTAAGTCAAGCAGCTCAAGTCCTGGCTTGAGCATCAGACTCACATGCATCTGCCCGCCCGCCTGAGATTTCCATGGGACGTCTCACACATCTGAAAGCTGACAGTTCCCTAAGAGGACTCATGATTGCTCTCCAGGCTCGGCACCCCCAGCTCGGCCAATCTCCCAGCCACTTAAAGGTAGAGACCCAGGTGGCAGCCCCGACCGCTCTTTTCCCTAACCCCTCAAACCTACTACACCCCCAACGAAGCCCTGCAAGTACTTTTCCAAAAAGCATACCGTGTTCCCTAATGCTTTCCACCACACCAGCCCCACTCTTGCCTGAACCCCTGCGACAGTCGCCTGGGCTACCATCTACGTACCTTACACAGTCGCCAGGCACTTTTTAAAACATGAATTGGATCACTTCACTCTGCAGCCTCAACCCTTGGGTACTTAGGAAACGGACTCATCTAACTGCAAGTGTGGAGCATGAGAGGGCTCAAGGCCCCAGGGGTCAGGAGGAAGAGCAGGGTGGACGAGCAGGTTCGGCAGCCAAGTCAGGGCCACATCATCATGGCCGTGTAGGGAGGCTCAGGGAGGGCACAGCTGCTCTCTCGTCTCCAGCTCCCTCTACCTCGCAGCGCCCTCAGAGAGAGGTTCTTCTATTACCTGCATCTTACAAACGAGGAAATGGGAGGCACAAAGACAACAAAGACTCCAAATCTCCGAGCTGCATGGCAGAGCCAGGACTGAAGGCCAAGCAGCCTGGCACCAGCGTCTGTGCTCTTGATGAGAGCATCGCTTCCCCTCCTGGAGGCCATCAGCCTCCTGGAGGCCGTCGGCCTTTTAAGTGCCACCCTGGCATTTAAACCACTCCTGGTTAGGGCAGGAGCCTGGCCAGCACCGGGCACGCAGCACACACTGGGCACTCAACAAACATTTTAAAGAGATGAGCAGCTTCAAGAAAAAAGAAAGGACACTGTCCCTGCCATTATCCTTCACCCTCGGGGCAGCACTGACAATGGCAGCCTGGAGCTGCAGCAGAAGAGAGACCTGAAATTATGAGGGAGGGCCACAAGTGTGCTCAGGAGCCTCACTGGCGTTGGCTCTTTATTAAAGCAACTTCAGTGATGTTAGTGCATAGCTCTCCTGTTTTCCAGTCTTTTTCCTAACATTACAAAGCTGGTTCTAAAAAAATAATTTGCATGTAACAGATAAATACATGCATGTGTGTAAAAAATAAAACCTAAGACCACCTCACAGTCCCCGTGGATCCCGTCTCACTGATCCCAAGCCACGACAGCTCCCCATCCTGCTTCCCCTTCCCTATTCTGCGCCTCGACCACCAGCAGCAGGCCCGCTTGAGTATGCGAGGCAGAAATGCAGGCCAGGCCCTGCTCCCCCTCCCTCCTCCCACATCAGGCTTCACACCCTCAGCGCTCCGCTCACCCTGCTACTCACGCTCACAACAGTGTGTCCTGAGGACCAAGGAACACAAAAGAGTGCGGGCACTTCTATGACAGGATGGGAGCCATCAGCCCCGTGCTCCTGCCCCGCCCTCAACCCCATGCCCAACACTTGGCCATGGACCCCCTACCTCAGCATTCACCTGCTGGGAATTTCCGAGTAGCTGGGAAATGTCTGAAAGTGGCACCTACTGTGCGGTATTGACTGACCAACAGTCTGAGGCACAGGTTCCTGCGTCTCCCTCCTGCAGCCAAACCTGCGGGAATGTGCTGGCCTGCATACTGCTCTCATGCTCGTCTGGGCAGAAGTCTCAGGATGACAGTGGCAGCCTGTCCGTGGGCTCAAGCGGCCCCAGCAGGCCCCAGTCTCCACTCAGGACTAGCCTCTGGCTCCCGGCGACTCCCAGGGCACCTGGCCAGGGGGGAGTGCCGCCACTTTCCCACGGTCTGGACTTCCACGTTGCTCCAAAGCTACGGTGTCCAGTGCCAGACAAAAGCTAGAAAACCCTGCTGTCTGATAGGAGCCCTGGATTCATTTTAATGTGAAGGATCTTGGAGCCAGCACCAGTTCTTTCCTACTGCGTCAGTGAGGAAACAATCCCCCAAGATCTAACCTCCTGGACTCTCTGAATGTTAGTCAATACACTTCCAGAACTGTCGGAGCAGGCAAGACTGCTGTGCATTCGCATTCTGTCCCTATTTATAGTTTCAACTCCCGCTTTGTGTTTGCCTGGATTTAGGAAACAAGGCGTCTATCTATGAATGCTGTTCAATTTGAAACCAATCCCTCTACAGAGAAAACTACTCAGCATGTGATACTTCTTCAGAATGAAGCAGTGTTATTAGGTTGGATCATCAGAAATCGCTTCTATTAAGCCACTGTGAATAACAAAAGTTAATTCTACATTAGTCACCCTAATATTTATCAAATGCTGCTAGCAGCAATGAACTTGCAGGGCTTCCCAGATGAAAAGGTTATATAATATAATGCACAAGAAAATCTGCAATAAAAGAATAGGTAGAGAATACATTAATTGAATACTTTCATCCACCCACCCACCAAATGCTAAACATAGATGTATTACCAGTGCATGCAGACTGTGTTTTTAACTGAGACACATCAGACATATAACACTGTGCTAGTTTCAGGTGTAGAACACAGTGACTCGGTATTTGTACACATTGTGAAATGATCACCCCGGTAACCCTAGTGACCATCCATCACCTCACATCGTTACCAAGTTTCTGGTGATGAGAACTTTAAAGAGTTACTCTCTTGGCAACTTTCAAGTATGCACTACAGTATTACTCTCTACATTTACGTGTATGTGACATCCCCGTGACTTATAACTGGGAGTCTGTATCTTTGACCACCTTCACCCATTTCACTAACCTACCACCCGCCATCATTATCTTCTCTGTACCTATGAGCTCAGGTTTTTTGTTTGTTTTTATATTCTATAAGTGAGATCATAGAGTATTTGTTATTTTCTGACTTATTTCATGTAGCATAATGCCCTGAAGTCCATCCATGTTGCCACAAACGGAAGATTTCTTCCTTCCTTTTTCTGGCTGAGTAACACACCACATCTTCATTACCTGTCCATCTGTCTATCTACTCTCCCTGTCCACTAAGCCCCTCTTACATTGTTGCTGGGCCTCACTCTGCATTTCCTCATGTGTCCTCAGTGTCCTCCTCAGTGTCCTCAGCTGGGACAGCTTCTTGTCACCACTGAAAAGCATTCCTCAGGTTGGCTTAGATTTGTTGACTTTACTGGTACAATGTTGTTATAGATGTGTCTCTGCTGCTACTAAGATCAAAGACACAGAAACTTAAAATATCTTGTAATTATTCTTCGTCACTGAGGTACATATGTCCCCTCCTCTGTTCTGTCATCCATCAGAGCTCACTTAAGTCCCACCCAATACAACAAGGTACTCTCCCAAACCTTCAGTGTGAGCCTCTGGAACAGCCTGAGGAAACACAAATGTACCCACACAGCCTATGTGTGGGAAAGCAAGTATGCGTGGATCTGGCCACCAGAGGACTGTTCTGGATGAAACAGGAAGCTGAGATAAATTTCGTGTTAGCTGAAGCTTCGTTAGCAATACTTCTGAAGAAGGGACTGTGCAAACACAATGCACGTTGTACGGCAGCTGTTCCACGCCACACGGGCACTTGCTGAGGACGGTGCCATGGATCTGGGTGGCCATCAGTGCAACACTGAGGATTTTTATGCAGAAGGTAAACAATGCTGGCCTATGGAAATGAACTACTGATTAAACTATGTAAGAAGCCAAACAGACTTTACTTGGTTTATAAAATCACATTAGAGAGCAGGTGGGAAGTGAGTTCTGCTGAACTTGCGTGAGAACCACTAGATGAATCTATACCTACACCAAGCAGCAGCTAAAAATTCTATTTTCCCCTGCTTGTCACAAAATAGCAGCGACTGAACTTCTCAAAACACAACTGCTCTTTATGGTTCAGGAAGTTTTCTCAAGTTCCCTACAGTCGGCGCCTTCCTTTTTGCTCCCGAGGAAGCCACGGTGCCCAGGCCGGATCACTGCACATCCCGCCCTTCCCCGCCCCAGCTCTGCCTGTTTCCACCCTGTCCTCTGGGCTGCTGCTGGGCTCACACTCCGAAATCCGCACGATGATCACACCCGCAGCTCACAGGGAGAGCTGCTGCAGGTCCCAGCCCACACCACTCCCAATCTCCACACACAAGGCCGTGGGGGCCTCATACCTTCCAGGTGCTGCCCCAACACTGGAGGCAGCAGCAGTGAGGACAGGAAGGCAATCATCGGGGCAGATCCGAGGGACAGCCTGCAAGAGGCCTGGAGGGACGAGTGCAGTCAGGGAAGGGGGCTTGTGCTCAGTGAGGCAGACGTGGAGCAGCAAGCACACCAGGCTCTCGGTGCTGCTCTCCTAAAGGGGGCCTTCCTTCCACAGCTCACCTCCCTACACAGCTGCCTGCTACATTGACTCATCTTCCCAGTTGCTCTTCAAGCTGTCCACTCTGTCATCTGAGTTAGGTTTGCCTAACGTCACCAAGTTACCAGGCACCAGGCCAAACACAGCACTCATGGTGGAGAATGCAACAGGCATTATCAGTGCTCTCGTAGATCTTAAAATACAGTGGAGGCGGACAGACAAAATGCAGATGGAAATAACTGTGAATCAGAATTTGAGAAAGTAAATAAAGTAAAGACCCTGAGCAGAGTCCTGAGAGAGGAGCGCAGTCCTCTGCCTTCTGTCTGTACCTGGCATGCCGAGGAGACCATGCGAGGGTGAGCAAGTCCAGGTCTGGGAGAGCTCGCAATGAGGACCAGGAGGCTCAGACCAGTCCCCCTGTAGACCTCCTCAGATGCTGCGGGTCACCTGGATACCTGCAGCCAGGGTACTTGTGACCTGTACCCAGCGCCCCCCCCCCTCAGTTTTGAGTCTGAGCATCCTTTTTAAATGTTATCTGTTGGGGTTCCCAAGTGACAGCAGTCATACCTCTTGTGACAACTGCTTATCTGCATACAGCTTTGAGGAGATTGCAGAAACTCTGCAGTGGCCTTGGGGCTCACATCAGAGAGCCACTTAAGACACTACTGATATGACACAGTCATTTCCACATACCTCCCTGCTTTTTAATTCCACATTGGCTAGTGCACTTTTATGTTCAGTGACAATGTAAATTTGCTAAAGAACTGTGTCTTCTACTTGTGTGAACGCCTCCCTCCCCACCCCACCCACCGGCAAATTGCAGACTCATGCACAAAGACATCTCTTCACTGGAGGCTCTATTCTCCTAGGCCTTCTTGGCACCACAGCACGGCTCTCCAGGTCAAACTGAGTCTCCCATCCTCCCAAACCCAGAAATACCACCAGCCCACACCTAATAACCCTCCAGAAGGACACAACTCCATCATTCTCACATACTCTAAACACGCTGGATTTCTCCTGCTACACCACCCTCCCACCATTCCAAACTTCACTTAAAGCTGGTCTGTAGGGATCCCTGGGTGGCGCAGCGGTTTGGCGCCTGCCTTTGGCCCAGGGCGTGATCCTGGAGACACGGGATCGAATCCCACGTCAGGCTCCCGGTGCATGGAGCCTGCTTCTGCCTCTGCCTATGTCTCTGCCTCTCTCTCTCTCTCTCTCTCTGTGTGACTATCATAAATAAAAAATAATAATAATAATAATAAAAAAAAAAGCTGGTCTGTGAACTACCTGTCCCATCCATTGCTGTGCCTGGCCTTTATCACCTGCTTGGAGTGCGCTGCAAGAGCTAGCTCCCTACCAATTCACTCCAGCCTTTTGTGAGTAGATCAGGTAACTTGAATGAAAATAAAACAGCAGGATAGCCACACTAGAAAAAGAGCCTGAAACATTACAGAAGAGTATACTTCTCCCTTCTTAACTGTGCTCATTATATTTGTAGAGTACTTTATAACAAACACTTCTGTATCCATTTCCCATTAGATTATTGAGAAGCTGTGTGAGAAAAGGAGGACCACTACTACCTCCTTTGTGAGGTTCAAGCAAGCAAGACCCAGATGCCTGGACTCAGGGCCTTTGTCACAGATTGCATTTGGTAAAGTATACCCAGACTATGACCCAATAACAGGCAATGGGACATAGTCGGCAAACAGTAATAGCACAATGGCCAAGAAACTTTTGTGTAGAAGGAAGTAATGCAGGGGTGCCTGGGTGGCTCAGTTGGTGAAGCATCTGCCTTCAGCTCAGGTCATGATCCCAAGGTCCTAGGATCAAGCCCTACATCAGGCTTCCTGCTTAGAGGTGAGTGGCTTGTCCCTCTCCCTCTGACCCTCCCTACTGCTTGTGCTCTCTGTCTCTCTCTCAAATAAATAAGTAAAATCTTTAAAAAGGAAAAGAAAGTTTAATGCAATAAAAACTGATGGACTTGGCATTTTATCATTATGAGCTCAGTGTTCCTTTTCTTAATGTTAGATAACACCTAGTGAGGGTTTTTTTTTTTAAGATTTTATTTATTTGTGAGAGAGAGAGCATGCACGTGGGGGTGGGGCATGAGGAGGGGCAGAGGCAGAGGGAGAAGCAGGCTCCCCGCCTGAGCAGGGAGTGCCATGTAGGGCTTGATGCCAGGACCCAGAAATCATGACCTGAGCCTAAGACAGATGTTTAACTGACTGAGCCATTCAGGGCCCCTACATACTGAGTTCTGTGTTCACTGTTCTAGGCTTTATGAATCTGTAATCCTTGTATGAAGCCCAAGTGTTAGAAAGTGGTTTCATCCCCACTTTACATATGTGGAAACTAAAATACAGTAAAATTAAGTAACTTGGCTAAAGTTCCATGCAATTCATGGTGATGAAGTCAAATTTGCACCAAGGCAGTGTGGCTTCAGAGCCAGTTTTCTGGACCAATGTTACATTCTCTCATAACATACATTTTAGCCTGCTTGGATGGTCTTCCATGTGACTATTCTGGTACAGAACAGCACTTTGGTGATAAAAAGAGCAGTAACAGCCACCATTATATATAAACTGCATTGTTACAGATCTCATGGTAAGTAATGTATATAACAATCTGTAAATATTCACATCAACCCTACAAAATGCTATTTTCTTCATTGTGGAAATAACAAACAGTCCAAGACTATGGGGCTCATAAATGGGAAAGCTCGTATCAGCCGGACTCTATTCTGACCAAAGCCCTCCCTCACTTGAACGTCTTGGCATGTGCTCTAGATTGGCTGGAAAGGACACCTCAGAGCCCCTGGGTGTTCCTCCCCTGCAGTTTCCTCTGCAGGGAGGGAGAGAAGATGATGCTCTGCAAAAGTTACTAATGAGGAGGAGTGTCCACATGGTTGGAATAAGAGAAGAGAGATCTTTACAATGCAACTTATATGTGCACAGGTGTGCACAGACACACATTCAGCTACCACTATGATCTGTTTACATACTGCTTCTTCACTTACATGTATCAAAATACCTGAGACCATAAAGACCTAGGTGACAAAGCCTCGGGTACATTCAAGTTTCTTAATGTTGTACTTAGCTGAGTGTCACATGTAATAAACAAGTGAAACCATAGCTTTGTGGGAGAAAGCTGTGCCTGCAAAAATCTACTTGCCATTAACGGGAGCAAAATAACTATCAGCTTTTTTACATTGTAACTTTTACATGTAAGAGAGAAAACCATATACCATAGGGAGGTATTTACATAATGTGGTCATCTGATTACAATAAAGCAGATTCTAATTACCTTGACAGAATCCAGTAAACTCCTAGGAAAAAATCGCTTCAAACCAACATCTTTTCTGAAACATAAAAAGAAGCGTATTAACAAATAACACCACCAAATCAATTAATATAATGACATTGTTGCAAGAACATAAATGCAATTTATTTATCCTTCCACTTATTATTCAGGAAAGAAGGAAGTATAATAAAGCTCC
This sequence comes from Nyctereutes procyonoides, assembly GCF_905146905.1. NCBI lineage: Eukaryota > Metazoa > Chordata > Mammalia > Carnivora > Canidae > Nyctereutes > Nyctereutes procyonoides. The sequence continues at coordinate 30,693,331 of NW_026575159.1, forward strand.
AATTTACCAGCAGTCAGGGAAGGGGTGGGACAAGTCATTTTCTAGATATGAGTAGAAAATATCAATATGAGTTGCTTTCAGAAGAACATCTTTTTCCTGTTTTAACCTTCACTGTTAAAAACCCTTCTAAAGTGTGCCTCTTGGCAAGAGGGCAATGTATGAGTAAACACTGTTTGAAAGTTAGCCTTATAAATACCAGTTCCAACTGGGTGACATTGTATTTGTAGAGAAAGTAGACTGGCCAGAGTAGGAAAACGTGTGGGATATACCATTAAAATTACTTGAATTAATCCTAAGTGTAGACTATTTTTTTAAGTAAACTTTTTTTGACTAAGGGATTCATTCACCTAACCCAAGTGTATCATCTTAGCTTCACATAGCAAACAAAAAGCAAGAAATTAGGTGACTTGCCTAAAGTCAGAAAGCTAAAAGTGTGAAAAGGTCATAAGTCCCAGTGATTTTCTTTAGATCAGGCTACAGAATTGATCATTACTATCACGAGCGTCAAAACATTCTGGCCAAGAGCACAGACCAAAAAGACCAGCTGGTTCTCTTTCCTTGGTACCGAGTGCACCAGGAGTTTGGGCCACTAGATGGCCCTCGTGTGCTAGTAAAATGAAACAGCCTCTGCAGACATTAAGGAACAGAGGACATCAAAGGATCCAGAAGGAGAAAACTAGACAATGGTATCCTTTCAGAATTACCTTAAGTATAAGCTAAATAAGAAATATTTTAAAATACAAAAGGGATGACTTCTTTATCTATGATTGTAGTAAGTTAGCTGGCATTATAAATAAAACTATAGAAATCACAGAGTTTATATGGTTGATCCAATATCCAAACACTCCAATCCCCTATTCTTTAATCTACTAGTTAGCACCTAAGCCAATAAACTTGCTAAATCCAAAACTGGTCTCAGTTCTCATTTCCTTTTCGTTGTTATCATGTCCACAACATGTTTCTAAATTCTTTCTCAACTTCCATGATGTTCTGTTTCCTGGTTCTATCTACCAATTAGTTCATATAACCCTAGCTTTTCATTTATTTTTCTAACTACTTCACTTTGTGACTTCCCTTCCATATCTTTTCAGATCTGCATCATCTACTGTGATTACAGGGTGTCAAAGGAGGAGAAGTGTCCCCCCCCCCCCCCAGGGTCTTCCCTTTCTTGCTGCCTCCTAAACAGACAAGGTCTTTGTATTTAGGGGTTTGGGTGTTAACCACTATGGAAAGTAGCACAATAAACAGGTGAAGAGAAAAAGTCTAGAATCTTTAGGCACTGTTTCTGAGTATTTTCTCCCCTATGTTCCTTTCCGGGCACTTTTCACACAGAGAGCTCTGGGCTGGAATCTTCACATGGCCACAGGATGGATTTGGCTATAACCAAACACCTATAAACTTGAGGCTGTTTGTAAGCTGGGAATGCTAATTCCTACTCCAACAGTGGTGCTGAAGATGAAAAAAAGAGTGTGTTAAGTTCCTACAACTCTTTTCTTCAGAAATACAGTAGATGCGGGATCCCTGGGTGGCGCAGCGGTTTGGCGCCTGCCTTTGGCCCAGGGCGCGATCCTGGAGACCCGGGATCGAATCCCACATCGGGCTCCCAGTGCATGGAGCCTGCTTCTCCCTCTGCCTGTGTCTCTGCCTCTCTCTCTCTCTGTGACTATCATAAATAAATAAAAATTAAAAAAAAAAAGAAATACAGTAGATGCCCCTCCTGTCTGGTGAGCATTTGGTCCACACGCCTGACTGCCTGCTGTTTGAGCACAGGGAGGTATGACCCTTTTCCGCCACAAGCAGAACACACGGTGGGGGTGGGGGAGGATAAAAGAGCAGGTAGGAGGAAGGCTGGCAGATGCTCAGGGAAGAGGTGGTGGAAGGGTAGGCAGCAGAGGAAGTGAGAAGGGAAGAGATTCAGACCTGTGGACACAAGGTCAAGAGTGCCCAATGACTGGACATATGTGAAAGGACTCCATGCATTGAGAGGGGGAAGCCGGGGTGGGTTCTGTTTTAGATGTGTGGGTGCAAGCAAAGTGTATGTGGCCTCCTAGTGGGGATTTCAAGGAGGCAGCTGGCCACCAATGTCTCTGGCTGAGGGGGAAGACCAGGGCAGGGGACGTCCTCTTCCTGACCGTGAAACCAGTATCACCCCTAGCCAACCAGGTAATGCATCTACTTTTAGAGTCAATTGGAAAGCAAAGAATTTATCACACTCATTCTGTAACAAATGGGGAAATTACAGATGGACCCAAAGGGTTCATTTTTCATGAAAAATGAGAGGGCATACTTCCTGGTGAAAATAAAGCCCGTTTCTAGGTGTTACTTTTACTTCCAAGATGAAGACAATTTCATCTGAGAGAAAACAAAACAAAAAACCGTAAGGCCAACTAATGCTGGCAAGTAATACAGTTTAGTTTTTCCAACACTTTTGAGCAATGGATTTGTAACATTTGTCCGTATGTTACAATTCTTTTAAATGTGACACCTGGCAGGGCACCAAGAAACCCGGAGGAGCAGCTCAGGCACTACGTTCACAGGTTTAGGGAGGGCCTATTACAATCATTCAAATTTAAACCCTCTCCTAGGACACCCAGTGGGGACAGGCAGCCTGTCCCACTTTCAATGTGAGGCTGCCTCTACAAGCTGCATAGCAGTTGAGCTTTTAGTTTCTTGTGCCCTAAAATTCATCTGAGCCCAAACTCTACACAAGTGTGAAATTATGTGAATCAAACAATAAATACTACTTATACATTTCAACAAAATACAACTACTGGCTTTTATTATAAGGCAATTCTTTACAAATAATTGTCAAGGGGTAGATCCTAAATTCATGCAAACTCATTGGACAAAAATCTAGCTATATGAAACTTTTAGAATACTGCCAAACTGCAATTCCCAAACTCAAGCATTAGGTTGCTGGATTTCCACATAAGTCCAAAGGAAACCTCCAAACCCATACACAGCTGACAAGATATTAATATTAGGTAAGAACTATACTGTCCATTGCAGAGCCATGTGAAGCAATATAGACTTAAATTAGTTAAAATTCATCTAAAAATCTAGTTCCCTGTCATGGCAGCTACATTTCAGGTGCTTAGTGACCTCACATAGTGAGTGTGGTTGCCATGCTGGCCAGGGCAGAGAGGGCATCTCCATCATTATAAGACGTTGCACTGGGCTGCAGCAGTGAATCCAGGACATCAGGGACCCTGACTCTCCAGGGCTTGGGGCTTGGATCAAAGGCTCCTCGGTAAGGGAAGGGGTGAGTGGAATAGATGGATGCTGGGTAGAGCTACACAGAGCTAGGACAGTGACCATGGGATACCACGCAGCACTGGAACCTCTGGAACGAAGCCCTGGAGCCAGAAGGAGAGCATCCCATGCAGCCAATCTTACAGGACAGGGCTGGGGTCATACAGAAGCCCTCAGCTGGCACTGCCCATCCATGTGCAGCAGGGAGCTTCCAACTGCTACTCTTCCTACTTATTCTCTAAGGATTAGCAGAAAAGGGTGTCTATCATTTAGTTTCTAAAATTCAAATTATTTTGATGTGAAGCCTCAAAGAAAGCAAGGCTGCCCTCATCTGCTTGCTCACACCAGCACCATGTTGGATACTGGGGTGGAACAATCCCCTTTCCTCGGGGGAGACACAGGCTCAACAACCCACTGGCAGAGGTGCAGTCAGACCACCAGGCTCCAACACCAATATGACTGTTTGTTGACATTCAGAGTTTCTGGAGTTTAAATTTATAGTTGTGATCAATTTTAAGCCAGAATCCTTTTAATTAATGTTTAATTTACTTCTTGTCTTTCACAGGAAATACTGAAACCACTGCTGACCAACGAGGACTTTGTTCTCTTGCTCTGTGTCTCCAGGTGTCAGGGCTGACTGCCCATCTGCCACACCCGCCACACCCAGCTCCCTACCCAGAGCAGTCCAGGCGCTAAGACACACTCCCTCCCCCTGGCAGGTGGCAATCCTCGCCACCTGTCCTCACCAGCTGTCCTCAGCACCTGCTGCATCTCCTTGACACCCAGGGTCTCCTGCACACCAGGATGAATGCCCCAGAATGCACCAGCTCCTGCCTAGGTAGCCCAGCGTGTGGCCTTGTCCTGAACAGGTGCATCCAAGTCTACAGATCCCTAACACAGCAGGCTTTGGGAGACCTGGGTATGAAATAAGCTTCATTATAAGTAAATTCTTATGTCAAAGATAAATTTATTTCCCCTTTGGCACTACTTCTAAGAAGACCTTGACTTTGTCTGTTAGCTTGGGGTACTTATACTCTGTGGACATAATTCCCTAAAGATTTAAAATCCAGGCAAAAAAAGCAACCAAAACTATGTTAAAATACAAGAAAAATGTGCATTTTTCATATAGCACCCTTATCTTATCCTTGCTCCAAAACTCTCAGACGCAAGTATCTTTAGTGTAAAAATACGACAGATATTTAACCTCTATAATACCTCTTAAAAACTGATAAATATGAAAATTCTCTAAATGCAGGACAGATTTTCACTTCTGAATAAGTGAATAGCAATTCACTGGTAATAAGAAGCTGTCTTTTGGCCAGGAAAAGCTCTCTTGTAGCCAGGGGTGGCCACAGGACTATGACTCAGTCCATGTCCCTCTAAGGGAAAGCACCTGTGTCCTTGCAAGGAGGAGAAAGAAAGAGGATGTCCACTTCCTCCTCTGTGAGGCTGGAATACAAATGTGATGGTAAAGTCCACTAGTCATCCTAGGTCATGAAGTGGCATGCTATAGATGATGGAATGGCCAGATTAAAGAAGCCCGGCACTCTGCTAATGAGGAGCAGTGTCCATCTAAGACTTGCTTCGTATGAAAGAAGAATGACCTCGTCTTAGTTAAGCCACTATCAATTCATGCCAAACCCACCAGCATCTTCTTTAACATAGGCAACTAAAAAAACCATGAGATTACTATTCAGAAGACAATGAAAAAATGAAAACAATGCAAAATCATAATTAACTTCTGTTAACTTTAACTCATGAATTTTTTTTCATTCAAGAAATCCCAATGGATGAATACCAAATGAATGTCCAACACTGTTAGGTGCTGGGAATAGCGGTGGGTCGGGGGAGGGAGGTCCTCCCTCAGGGAAGCTGACATTCTAGCAGAGAACAGATACAAGTACACAAACAACTACAGAAAATACATGACATGCAAAGATGATTAAAAACAAATTTCTTTAAAAAGCAAACCACTTTAATAAGGAAATGAGCAGAACTGAAAAGCAAAGTAGTTCACATAAAATAATTTCATGACACAATTGTGTAGTTCAAAGAAGAATCACTGGTATGTGAAATCCTTCCTTCAACAAGATCAGAGTGGGAACCATAATTGAAACACAGTTTTATTAGCTGATTCTGGTAAATCTGTCATTGTCACAATGCTTGAGGACAAGACAATTCTCTTAAAGCTCTGATCTGCCCTCCTGTAGAGGCTGCCTCCCCGCCCCCCCTCCCCCGGCTCTGCTCATCAATGTGTGCAGGTCTCTAGCTGCATGCCACTCCCTGGAAGCATGTCCTTGGGAGGACAGGTTCTGGGGCTGTGGTGGGGCTGTGGGGGGGTGTCACCGCCATGCATCTTCCCTTAGGCTACAAAGAAGGCACACCGGTTCTACCACAGTGGGAAAGACAGGGAAAGACTAGGTCTGGTTAGTTTAACGAGCTACAGAACTTCCTGTGTACTACTTTCCCCACTCGTAGAAGCTGGCCCAGTTATCTTCAGCATGATTTTATTTTTTTTTTAATTTTTATTTATTTATGATAGTCACAGAGAGAGAGGGAGAGGCAGAGACACAGGCAGAGGGAGAAGCAGGCTCCATGCACCGGGAGCCCGATGTGGGATTCGATCCCGGGTCTCCAGGATCGCGCCCCGGGCCAAAGGCAGGCGCTAAACCACTGCGCCACCCAGGGATCCCCAGCATGATTTTAAAATAGTTATTTAGAAACGTGGTAAAGTGGAAGGGGTATTCTTTATCAGGCTGTAAACAATCAAGATTGTCTAAATTTTCGGACAGAAACTAAGCAACCCTATGGATTATTTCACAATTTATCTCCTTACTGGCAGGCCACCAAGGCCGCCCCAAGGGAAAAAGAACCATACAATAAAGTCAGAGGAAACGAGTGATATTCTGCATTCATGCTGAATTCTTTTCTGTACTAGAAAATCTACATCCTTCCAAGTGGACTCAAGTCACCAGCAATCCTCAGAAGGAAAGAGAAATGCCGAGAGAAATGCCGAGGCCCCTGTAGGATCTGGACTGCTGGGTCTCTGGGGCAGGATGGCCAGAGTCTGCTCCAAGCTAGATGATCCTCTCAGTAGGCATCACGTGTAAAGCCTTCTTGACAGCTGTGTGGGAAGATGGAATGGGAAGAGCAGCTTCACAGATTTTTAAAGTACTGAGAAAATACCACGATGAGTCAAGAATTGTTCATGGAGTAAAGCCACCTTTCAAGATGTCAGGAACAGAACTTTACCATGAAAAGATGCATACAAAAGAATTAAATACTATATCCTAAAAATGAAGGGAAATTGACATCCAAAGACAGGCTGGGTCCAGCCTGGGCTCCAGCATGGTCAGTTTGAGCAGCCTGGTAACAAACAGGCAGGCCTGCAGTCCTGGCCCAACATGCCCTAAGTGCTGGGGTTGAGGAGTGCTGGGGAGGAGCACTGTGGTTGAGGAGTGCTGGGCCAGCTGGCCTCGGGCACCTGCTCTGGGGTTCTGGACAGGATGCTGTCTGAAGGACCAAGTGTTCTGGTGCTGGGTCCGGACCCAAGGGAGGCTGCAGTTGTGCCATCCACCCTTCGGATCTCCAAGAAGCCCCTCTGGAGCCCCACATGCCCAACTTCAGGCCAACAGTCTCTGATTCAAGCCACGTGGAGGCCTGAGTGAGTCAGAGGAACAGCAGACTAACACACTCCGGGCACAAGCACGCAACAAAAGGTTACTAGGAACTAAGAGCAGATCATATCCCAAGACATGAACTTGCAGAACTGAAAAGTATCAATGGTGAAATGAAACATGAGCCAATGATGCTTAGAAGACACACACACACCATCACGGGGAGAAATGGAGATGGAAAATATGAACCACATGAGGAGCTACAAAAGTCCAAATGTATCTAGTTGACAATTCCAAAGCTGATGGCATATACTTTCCAGATGAAAACACAAATCCACAGAACCAAGCAGCACATCTTGTTCCAAGCTGGGTCACCAAAGAAACGCAAGCCTGAGACACAAGTGAGGCTGGAAGAGCAACGCTAAGATCTTAAAGGGAAGAGCAATCAGAGAAATGGCAGCACACCTGTCAACAGCTGTACTGAACATTATCTTTTGAGTGTGGGGAAAATACAATGTCTGAAAGGAAAAGGATGCTGGAAGGGTGCGCTTAGGTGACACAAGAGCATTTAAGAGATAAAATGGTACACATGCTGCCAAATCAGCAATGTCTGCATGAGATCATATAACGTCTAACGTGTGGTTTAAGCAAAGACAGAACTAACATAATGAGTGAAATGGCATAGAAGTTGGAAGGAGATGCAGAGAGTGAGGATGTCCCAAGGTCTTTGCACTACTAGAAGGGTGAAGGTAACTTTAAGATCTAGATTTGGTTAATATAGAAGGTTAAAATGTAAGGGTAACTAAAAAAAGAACAGAAGTAGTTTATACATATCCAAATCATTAGGGAAGAAAATTTGGAATAAGAAAACCCATTAAGAAATAAACATTTAGGGATCCCTGGGTGGCGCAGCGGTTTGGCGCCTGCCTTTGGCCCAGGGCGCGATCCTGGAGACCCGGGATCGAATCCCACATCGGGCTCCCGGTGCATGGAGCTTGCTTCTCCCTCTGCCTGTGTCTCTGCCTCTTTCTTTCTCTCTGTGACTATCATAAATAAATAAAAATTAAAAAAAAAAAAGAAATAAACATTTAAAAAAAGGAATGAATACACATACACACACACACACACACACACACACAGTAGAAATAAAGACAACACAAGCCAGTCCAAATAGATCATTTATTCTAATAAATACGAACATATTAAAGCCATCAGTTAAAGGAAAGACATTCTGGATTTAAGAAATCTGACTCTATGATGCTTACAAGAAACACTATAAAAGTGTAAAGATGTAATGAGGTGGGAAGTAATAGAAGAAAAGTAATAAAGGAACAGAAGAAGTGATACAAAGAAAGGAAATGAAAGCTAGGCCAATGCTAACCTAAAGAAGGCAAAGCAGACTTCAGGACGAGAAGCCCCCCCAAAACTAGAAAGTATGTATGATTAGGCACCCTGAGAGTAACTGAATAATGACATGAGATTCAATTAACCAAGAAGATAAAAACATTCTGTTTGTGTTTATATGAAAAAGCTTCAAATACAAAGCAAACATGAACTGACCCACAGGAGGATACGGACACAGCTGCTCTCACAGTGGGAGACATGCCTTCTCAGTTACTGAGTTGTCAAGAGACAAAATACCAGGAAAGACAGACATTAACCAGCTTGAGCATAAAATACATTTTTAAAATCACACTGAACCACTTATAAAAACTGTCCACATAAAGGAAACACAGAAGAATATTAACTGCAGAATCTAGGTGGCAGATACATGTGTGCTTCCTGCATGGTTCTTTCAACTTTCTGTATGTCTGAATTTTTTCATAATAAATTACTTACTGCAGGGAACTGATCTTACACAAGCCTGCAATGACAGTCTCCATGAAAGCTAAAGAAGCTGTTATCACACGGACCATTACCAAAAAAACCTTTTAAAAAATATCTGCACACTTGGAAATGTAAAAATAGAAATAAATACACAAGACTTTTAGAACAAAAGTTTCAGAACAAACATCAGGTCTTGAAACTCAAAACCAAAATGAAAATAACTGGCAGATTTTACTACATTAAAGAAAAAACAAGAAAAAGAACATGTCCTGTATGATGAAAAGCCATATAAGCACAGTTGACAAACAAAGACAAGTTGGGAAGAACGTGCAGAACAAATACTACAAACACAGTTAATATGACAAAAACCTCTTAATATTAACAAGAAAAAACACAAATATATGTAAAAATTGATAAAAAAAATATAGCTAATTTTTAAAAAGGAATATAAAACGGTCCACATATGGGAAAGTGTTCAATACCAACAGTAATCAAGCTAAAGCAAATAAAACAAGCTATTATCTGCAGGTCAACAGGCAAAAACAAACAAGAAAACATGGTGACATTGCCTCGTACTGTCATTGTCCTGACTGGTTAAATGTGGCATCACACACGGATGTGAGGGACTACTGTGCTGATGTGCATCCAGTGAGTGGAAACCTCTTTCCAGAATAAGGCTGCCGGAAAAAAGCAGGATGCATGTACAGCGCCACCACTCTCACGTTAAGCTCTGTACTGTGTTGTACGAAAACATGGAAAAAGGGGGCCTAGGAAACGGTAAGACTGGGAAGGTGGTTAACACTAACTGTTGGGATTTGAAGACTTTTATCTTATTGGACAACTCCGTTTCAATCTTCTCCAGCTAGACTGTATTACGACCTCTGTAAACAAATGAAAACTATTTTAAAGGGCTCAACATTAAGTTAACAGATAAACTCTGACATTGTTTTATGTGCTTTTTTCAAGTAACACTGCGAAGTAACGCTACACAGTTTGGTTTCATCAAGAGTGACAAGCTGTCCCCTGGATCCGGATCACAGCAAAGATCATGGGCAGACATTCACTCAGGGCCCGGTGCTACGTTCAGCTCTCTGGGCGGACCACCTCCCTAACTGCACACCAAGGCAGGCAGCAGCCCCGCCCGCACTTTACACCCCTAGAAGCACACCCCAAGGGCAGGCCATGGTGCAACCAGGACCCACACCCAGATACCCTGCTGCCAGAGGGCAGAGTCACACGACTTCTACAGCTACACAGAACCTAGCAGGAGGCAGAGGGTGGGCAGGGGAAACTCCGCCTGGTCATACCCTGGAACACAAGCCGCTTAAATCCACCCCTTTTCCTTCTCTAGCATCTCTGCTTAATTCACAAAGCATATCTCTAAAAGGATTCACAACAGCTGCCTCAAGATTACAGAGAATTTAGCTTTTCACCCTCACCCTCTGAGAAGGCCCGTGATGACCACACCATGCTGCACCCATTTCTCCCACAATACGAGCACAGGCCCTCCCTTGTGGACTGTGATCCCCACATTCTCCACTTCACTGACCCCCCACTCATCAGAGCCCCAGACTGTCCTCTGCCCCCTGCCTCCTGTCCTGTTGTCTCAATTTCTGTAATCTCTAGAAAGGAGCCCAGTTTACACTGATTCCACTGTAATCTTCAATTGTCATTTCAAACAGGCCCTGAGATCAAGAGCTGCAAGCTCTACCATCAGCCAGACAGGTGCCCCTCATTGCAAACTGATCTTAAACTGAAAACTCCTCTCTCCAACCCACCTTGATGGATACCTGCTTCTTCCTTTTCTTCTTTTAACTGCCTGTTCTTGCTGCTACGAACATGTCAATGCATGATCCATGGAGATTTTTTGGGCCCCTGGTGTCCTGTGACTTTGGCCCTTTTACAGTATTTCCAGTACACCTGGCTCACTTCATCCTGTGACACCACAGTTCCTACTGTGGCCTCGCAGAGACAGGGCAGGATACAGTTCACACCATCCTTCCCCAGTCCCTACAACAGGACGGGCTTCCACAGTGACCCGAAGGACACAAACAGGTGCTCCTGCACCCTGCCACTAACTGCCAGGTGATTAATAATCCTGGTCCTCCTTGGACTTCACAAACCGTCCACCTCAGACTGGACCTCTTAAGATCGTCATCTTTATCTACTTGCTGGCTTTTCAGCTCCACTCCCTCATCATTTCCCTTTACATGGAGACAGACTCCTGCAGAATAGTCTCCGATTTACAGAGGTTGCAAAGACAGTACAGAGTCCCACGGATACCCCATGCCCAGCTGTTCCTACTGCTTCTAGCTCACATTGCCAATGGCACACCAGCCACAACTCCTAATCAACATCGATTTATTATTGTTAACAAAGTCTATACTTCATTCAGATTTCATTATTTTCTGTATCATTTTTTTTGTTTCAGAATCCAACTTAATCATCATGACTCTAAAGGCTCTTCTTGGCTGTGTCAGCTTCTCAGATTTTCCTTGTTTTTGACAACCTTGACAGTTTGAAGGTGTACTGGTTTGTTGTTTTGTATAATGCCTCTCAACTGGGAATTATCTGTTTCACATGATGAGACTGGGGTTATAGGTTTAGGGGAGGAAGCCAAGAGAGGTGAAGTGCCCTTCTCAACAGATCCTACCAGGGGCACGTGCCATCAACACGGCTCATCACTGCTCATGCTGACCTTGAGCATCCAGCTCAGGTGGGGCCTGCAGGTTTCCTCACTGCCAGCCGACTTTCTCCCCACACCCCTTTCTGCACTGCACTGTACAAGTCACTAAGTACAGGCCACTCTTTGAGGTGGGATTTTGTGTTCTGCCCCCTTTGTTGTCATATCTACATTAATTACTTGTAATTCTTCTGTATGGGAGACCTATCACTTCTCATTTATTTATTCAATTGTTTATATTAGTATGGACTCACGGATGTCTACTTTATGCTCTGGGTTATGATCTAAAACTGTCACTCATTTTGTAGCTCAGACTACTCAGCTTCAGGCACCTCAGCTGGCTCTTGCGACACGTGGGCAGAGCACTTCCTCCCTCCTGGCACCTCCAGATGCCCAGGCCCCGCCTGCATTTATTTCCCCTCCCCGCCTCTCTCTGGCATCAGGCACTTCTCAAAGGAGCCCTGGTTCCTTTTACTGACAAATGACATTAGAAACCAGGCCCTGGGTACCACTGGAGATTTTAATGCTATTGATATGAGTGATCTTTTAACATATGAAATAAACCCACATTTTTCCTTCCTTTCATTTCAAAAACAAGCATATTCCTTCAGAACTGAAAATCAATATGCTGTAATAGTTCATATGATTCCTCCTCAAACAGAAACCCTTCCTATGAGCAGCACCCCTAGCAGCCCACGACAGACCTCGGCTCCAGCCACCTCCACCCCGCTGCCAGTGCTACGGTGCCTGCGACACAGCCTCACTCCTTCTCGAGTGGGCAGGAAAGACACAGTGGTGCCCTGCTTCCTCACTTCCCTTTTCTAACCTTCCTTAGTAACATGGAGCTCTAAACCAGACCATGGTCCTCGTTTGCATGGCTCAGGAGTCCATGGCGTCAAGGACCTCAGCCCTTTGCAGAGCTCACTGTGTTGGTGACCTGGCCCTCACAACCAACAGGTGGTTTCCTAGCTGTTACCTGGCCTCCTGTGTTTTTGTGCCTTCAAGAAGTCTCTTCCCTCCTCCCGGCCAGCTATCCCCACCTGCCCACATGCTGTCTTTGGGACTCAAAGACAGCATGTGGCAAGACAGTATGTGGCATGTTGCATCTCCCAATGAAACCACCTCAGACGTCAAGTACCACACTTCCCACACACACACGCTCCAGGCACCCCCACTTCAGCTCCTAGGACCTTATTCTACAGGTCTGCTCTCTCATCTGAGTCTCCCTGCTAGCTATAAGCTTCTGGAGGGAGAATGTTTTGTATTATTAATTTCTGAGAGTGCAGCACTAGGCTGCCAGTGGCTCAGCACATGCTCAGTAATGTCTGTTAAGTGAACTAGCGAGTAAAGAAATCAAAGCACAAGAAATAGATAATCGACCAAATAACCAAATAGTTAAAACTATTCCTGTTATTCCCTAAGACCTCCACTGGAATTCAGGACAAGCTCAACATCATCTCAGATGAGATCTTCAGTGAGCCCCTCAATTCTGATCTGTATTTTAAGCATTAAGAGTCCCGGAGTCTGAAGACTGTGACAGTTGTAAACAGAAATCTATGGCACAGTGAACACTAGCCATTTTCTTGTTTAGGTTATTAAGGGTCTCACTACTTCTATACCATCCACTGAAGGTCAGGAAACACTCTACTCAAGATAATTCCACCTGCTAACATGTCTTAGCTAATCTCATTCATCTCCAACCAACTTGTTTTTGCCCTGGCCGATCTGCTAAGGGCCTATGTATAGGTACACTCAGATTAACACAGGCACAGCCTCTGGCGAGTGTCCTCTGCTGCATGCGGCCCCAGACACTAGGCTATGCTAACATGTCACATCCAGAAGTCAGGCGTGGAGCTGGCTCTCAGGGCCTCTCCCCAGATGCCACTCTCATCCCTCACGACCTGGCACAAAGGAGGCTCATGTCAGTTATGAAAAATAACTTGCATCTCTTACGACCAATTATTATTCCAAATGGTTGTACCTGCAGCACCGTAACCAATTTGCAAACTGGTTATTTCTACTTTTATGTTTAAATGACTACACCTCCCCTGTAAATCTTGCCTCCCAACGGGTGGGGCACTACACTTTCATACTATGGCTATAGCTGGGCTCTAAGAAAGTTCAAGCAAAATCTGAAGCCAGTTAAAGTTGTTATCACAGCAGGGTAGTAATGGATAACCTCTTACTTTATTTTACCAACTTATCTTACATCTCCCAAATACCAGAAGGATTTCAGTAATAATACAGCCAGAAAAAATAAATGTTGGCCAGATGTGATACTATTTTTAATGAAATTAAAATGGACCTTTGCTGATATTTAAATATCAACTCTCTTTTGCTGCATTCATTATCAAAAAGATGAAGAACAGAACTTCTAGCCTACCCAGACATAAGCTCCAGCATGGCTTAGATGCATTTAATACAACCTAATACGACAATCTAATACACAAATTAATTCCTGAAAATTTGATTCCTGAAAATTGTATTCCTGAATTATCTGAAAATTTTTCAGTTATTCTAAATATCCTGATAACCTGAGCAACAAGTAATTCACATATCGCCACCTGTGAAAAACCCTTCAACAATGCATAGAGATTATATAATAACTGAACCAGCAATTCTGAATTCAATGCAAACTAGAAGCAAAACTTCACCCCAATGTGATTAAATCTACAGAGACAGAAGTCTGTGATGACGTGCCGTAGACATTATCAACCATTATTAAGACATCTGTCAACAAATTGAAATGTCTGCTTACACAGTTCCTGTCATTAGGAATTCTTTGCTTAAAAAAACTTTTCTTCTTCCAAACACAATTGTTTTAGAAACAGTAGTGTTTCAGGTTTTTTTTTAATTTGTTTATGATAGTCACACACAGAGAGAGAGAGAGAGAGAGGGGGGCAGAGACACAGGCAGAGGGAGAAGCAGGCTCCATGCACCGGGAGCCTGATGTGGGATTCGATCCCAGGTCTCCAGGATCGCGCCCTGGGCCAAAGGCAGGCGCCAAACCGCTGCACCACCCAGGGATCCCGTGTTTCAGGTTTTGAATTTAACTTTAAGTAAACTAACAAAAGTTCGGATTTGCAGGTGGGCTCATCTCAATGTGATACAGCTCAGGGGTGCGATACTTACTCCAGCACTTCATAGTTAGACTTCTTCTCCAGCGCGTTGCCTCTCATCTCCCAGTATGAGCGCCTAAAACCAGGGAACACATACATTTACACACACGTGTGAGGAGTGTCTATGCTGCCATATGGTAACTACTTTGTGGCTCAGCCACAGACATCCTAATATATGCTATTAATAAAGACCGAAGCTGAACCTCAGCATTACTCCCACACCGCAGTGAAGCAGAGATCAGGTAACACAGGCTCTGTCCTACTGGACAATCTTGCTTTCTCTTTCAATGTGAAGCAGGGAAGGCTCTTTGTAAAGACAAGACACGAGACTACAGGTACAACTGCTGCCTGCTATGCTCATCCTGCTCACACGAGCAGGATAGCTGCAGGCCAGCAGACTGCTGCCATGGCCAGGCGAGCACACCCCCTCCTGCAGGGGCGCGCATGTCACCAAGCATAACTGCACAGATCTGTAACAGAACAGAGAAGGCCGTGCAGGACAGAGTGCCAGGCTCCTGCACACTCTGAACGTTCAAAGTCTGATCTGTACGGTCTCAACTCCAGATGACCTATTCAAGTTGTTTCCGGTCCTTGCTCTACAGTACCTGCCACCCGGGGGCAGGATTCTATCTGCACAAACATAGTAACTTGCAGAAGGGGAAGCTCTGGCTGGAGTGCTTTGGGGCACACTGATGATATACATCACCTCAAATAATGTTTTAGGAGAATGAGACCTTGTTTCAAACTTGTCTCTAGTAATATAAATACCAGGTTTGCTTTTTAAATTTGCCTTTTTCTTTGGCCTACTTAAAATGAAAGTACTAGATTTAGATGAAAAATTCCAAAAGGGCCCCAAAAGGGTCACTTAGTTTGTTTTCCTGCATTCTATTTATGTTGGGGGGGGGGGGCGCAGCTGAAGGAAAAGACTACTGTGTCAGGCTTTTCCTGTAGTGCATTTACTTCATAATGAAGTCAGGGACACTGAACAGGGCACAGGGCATTAGGATGCACACAGCGTGGGAGGCCAGAATGGGAAGGAGCAGAAAAGTTACCTAGAACCAAGGGGGGGTAGCATGCCACTTGCACAATAGCTCATGCTTTCTGACTCCTGCTCCAGATAACCCAGTACAGCACCATCTGCAGTGAGAAAGGGGCAACCAATATGCTTTCTATGCTAAAACTGTGAGGGTGAGGAGCAGGACAGGAACACAAAGTGACCAGTGAGGGAAATATAATTAAGGGTGAACACAAATTTCAGTGAAGAGCTGAGAGTTATACCTTAACCATCCTTGGGTTCTTATAGGTACTGGTATATAACAACTGCCTTATGTAATATAAAAAATAGTGACCTTGGAGGAAATTCTCACTAACTGTTCTGAGAACACATAATCAAATTTTGGCTAATTTAACCAATTTATCTTAAACTACCAGCCCAAAGTAAATTTTAATTGAAATCACACCTGAAAAAGGTAAAATATTCTTTTATTCAAAATTAAAATGGTAGCATAATATCTGATACATGATGATAAATGTTATCAGCAGTAAGAACTATATTCTCAGATTTTCAT
Source organism: Nyctereutes procyonoides (assembly GCF_905146905.1). Classification (NCBI taxonomy): domain Eukaryota; kingdom Metazoa; phylum Chordata; class Mammalia; order Carnivora; family Canidae; genus Nyctereutes; species Nyctereutes procyonoides. The sequence continues at coordinate 30,709,397 of NW_026575159.1, forward strand.
TTCCCTTAAACCTGCAGCATCCCTTAAACCACAAGCCATCTGTGGCTATTTGTGTTTCCATTTAAATTCTGTGCCCTAGCACATTTAATTATTCAGTACCCACCTGTGGCTGGTGGCTAGCACCTGGGGTCCCACAGATACAGCACACTTCCATCATCCCAGGAGATTACTGGGGAGCGCCCTCAGACCTGCTCACATACGTGCACTCTCACCAATCACTCCATTCTAAATACAATGAAATCTCATTTTAAGAGATCCTAAGATTTCTAAAAGTAGCACTGACAACCTAATTCAAAATCTCAAATTTTTACTTGCATCTTATTCAATATTTTATTAACAAAAATCTTTATGAGGAAAAGGAAAATCCCTCAATAATTTCCAAAACTAATGAAACCACTGATGAGCAAAGCCCTCCATGCCTAGTTACCACCTTACCGTATTTCTAGACAGCCCAGCTTCAAAGCAATGTCCTGGTCCACGCGGTCAGCTATCTCAGACATGTAGTCACTCTTCACCTGCAATCAGAAGGAATAGGGGAAATAATACTGCTTTAAAAGAGCACATTGTCGGGTCACTCATTCCATGACGGTTTCCAGGGTGCCGTTTACATTACACACACTGTGCCAATAATTATGCTAGATGCTGGATATAAAAATGAATAATACCAAAAACAGCTAAAGAAAGAAAGCAGGCTCTTAATAAGAACTCATCTAATTCATGAGCAAACTCTAAGAAGCAACTCATCACCTGAATCGCAAGCTGCTTTAGACCCTCCCCACACTGTCACAAGTGAAAGCAAGGAGGAAGATCTCCATTTCCTTTCTTTCTTTTTTTTTTATATTTTATCTTTTTATTCATGAGAGACACACACACACACAGAGGCAGAGACAGAGGCAGAGGGAGAAGCAGGCTGCACGCAGGGAGCCCGATGTGGGACTCGATTCCAGGATCACACCCTGAGCCAAAGGCAGGCGCTCAACCGCTGAGCCACCCAGGCGTCCCAGATCTCCACTTTCAAGCAAATTTGCAGGACATATATTTTCTGAACTCAAACTACAGTCCTAGTAGCATTCTTTGGACCCCAATGGCAAAAGCAAAGAAAATTTACACATTTCAAAACCCCCTGCAACTGACATGCTTCCACCTCACCATCACCTCTAAGTGATTAATCTACAAAGTCATAACGTGTAAAATCTAATATAAAGAGAAGAATCTTGGAATGAGCACAGCGTGTTATAAGCAACTGATAAATCACTAAATTTTACCTTGGAAACTAGTAATACACTATATGTTAAGTACTTTAAAAAAAAAAGAGAGAGAGAGAGAAGAATCCAAAAGAATTCTATAAGCACCTTCTGAGTAATGATTATGCTCAACTAAGGTAATTGATGGACCACTAGTAGGACCTGAGAGCACCTGTCAGTGTGAAGACACTTCCCCAGATGAAATATATAAGATCTCCTATAGTGTTAAGAGATCCACATCTACAACTGATATGACAAGAGGGAACACTATTCTGGACCTCAGTTAGTGAAATGTTATCACTCCCCCAAAAAAGAATCCCACTCTTCTCATTAGAACTGTATTATAAAAAACTACACTCAATTATAATATAATGAATTTCACCAATAAAAATTTTGTGGAAATATGTCTTGTCTCTTATAGAAGTATTTCAAAAACACCTGATTTTGCCTCTTAATTCTCAACTCTAAAATGTTGACTTTTGGGCCCTTCACAGAAAAAGTGTGTTGACCTCTGCCTTGGAAAAAAAATTCCAAAGATCATGCTCTTCAACTCTTATCTCCTAGCCTGTTAGCTCACCTGCTCAAAATATTTCTACTCCCCTATTAAATACTCTGCCTTATATCATACATGTCCTCATCATGACCTTCCCTTGCAAAGACCCTCAACTTCCCAATCTCTCATTATCCCTTTTTTTTTAACTGCCTGGCAAAACCAGTGCCACTGAAACAAACCACCTACCTCCTTCTCCATGTTTACTGCTAAGCAACTGGAGAAACTACAGGACGATATAAACTTTGCCTCATGATGGCAAACCTCAAATGGCTGGCTGAAACTGTCCAGAAACTCAACAATGCTTGTCTAGCAAGAACTCCAACACATTGATTCACACTTCCTCCAGTCAATAAACATGTCTTTCTTATGGTGAAAATAAAAGTTTTCAGATGGGAATATCCTTTTCAACATACCAAAAATCTATAACCCGATGTGAACTGTACTCACCTACTCATTCCTCTTACAGGAGGAGCAATAACCACTCACCTAGCCCAGTAGGCAACCATCTGCTATTTCTGATCTGAACATCAGATTTCCTCTCAAAATCTTTGTCTTATTTTCTGCATTAGTACCTAGATCTCGGTGGTCAATAATATGTATTGACAGAATGAGTAAGCAAACAAACAAATTAAATAAAGTTTCCATATTGGGGTTTGGGTACCTCTGTAAACATCATTTTCCAAGTAAGTAAGCAACAATAATTTCTATTGTTTACACTTCAACTGGCCCTTTCTCCTATATAGCAAAAAATAAATCCAAATTTAAAAACTAAGTTTTTGCATCTTAAGTAGGTTTATTATTGCACACAAAAATAAAACCACAAAAGATACATTAAGACATGTATTTCTATGAGTTAGAGAAATACCACCATTATTCTAACTGAAACAGTCAATCTTAGTTTATGGTTTGGTGAAGACTTCAAAAAAACTACAGCATAATATCAATTACATGCTTAGTAAAATTCATCATTACAAAATTAACTTAAAAATTAATTATTATAATTTTTAAGCATTTTTCACAGGTGGGAAAACATAATCACACAGTTTATTTCATTAACCAAAATCAAATCACATTAGTTGCAAAAATGCAAACAGAGAAAATTATAATTTGACAATCTCTGTAGAAAATCCCTTTATGAACATGACTTAAAAGCTCTGAGAGTTGGGACGCCTGGGTGGCTCAGTGGTTGAGCATCTGCCTTCAGCTCAGGGCGTGATCCCAGGGTCTTGGGATGGAGTCCCACATCGGGCTCCCCGCAGGGAGCCTGCTTCTCCCTCTGACTGTGTCTCTGCCTCTCTCTGTCTCTGTCTCTCATGAATAAATAAATAAAATCTTAAAAAAAAGAAAAAAGCTCTGAGAGTTGTTTTCCTAGAGCAACACTCTACTGCTCTTGGCTCTCAAAGATGTGTGTCCATGGCCTGAAGTGATCAATGTGCTCTGCAGAGTGGACTGACCCCACGTGATGCCATCCCAACAGACCCTCAGCTCTCCACATCCCTACTCCAAGTCCTACAGGAGCTTGCCTCTGCAGGAGCAAAGACAGGAACCCCATCCGAGATCCCTGATGGTCCCTGGAGAGGGTGTTTTCTGAAACCACTGTGCACGTTCACACACTGATGCTGTGCTCAGGCATTCTTCAGGACTCAGGGTTCTATGTACTCAGTGTTCATTTCTCTTGTAAGACATTTCTTACTACCTTTCATCTCCTACTAACTCCCAGTAGAATTCATTGCTTTCATTTGTGAAATAAATGCAATTTACTGACCGTTTAAGGGTGTGTATGTGTGTGAGAGCATCCTGGCAGGCAGACTTACATGGAACATCTCCTGTAATCCCTGTAGCATCACTGTGAGTTGGATAGTACTATCACCTCCAATTTAAAGCCTTAGAACAAGCCTAAAAAGAATGAAGGTGATAACAGGGCCCAGGCACCGTGCTAATTATTTCACATATGTTCTTTGAAATATTTACAATAACTCTTCAAGTTAATAGTCCCATTTTATACATAAAGACCAAAGAAGTTAATTCACCCAAAGTCACACACCGAGTGTTGTAAGAGTGAACACTCAAGCACCAGTCCACCGACCCCTACAAGTTAGGCTTCAGTGTGTGCCCACATTGTCTCCAAAGTCTTTCACAGGCAAGACCACAGTCTTCCTCCACAAGGAGACGGAGGGCAGGTAGGGAGCTCATCCTGTCACTCGGCTGCCCACAGGGGCTGATGTAATGGTTTCCTGCGCACTGTCTGCTCCGCCTGACCACTGCTGTCATGATGTGTTCTCTCTTTACACCAGAGACAACTACTGTGCGCTGACCCCAACTCCAGCACATGTGTAACAGTCTTCCAAGAAAAGACCTCTGAAAGCTGATGTTTGGTTTGTCTGTTTTTAAAGATTTTATTTATTTTAGAGAGAAAGAGTATATGAGAGAACTCACAAGCAGGGAGGGGGCAGAAGGAGAGAGAGAATCTCAAGCAGATACCATGCTGAGCACAGAGCCAAAAGTGAGCCTGTGATCAGGACCTGAGCCGAAACCAAGAGTCAGCACTTAATTGACTGAACCACTCAGGTGCCCTTGAGAGAGAATCTCAAGCAGATACCATGCTGAGCACAGAGCCAAAAGTGAGCCTGTGATCAGGACCTGAGCCGAAACCAAGAGTCAGCACTTAATTGACTGAACCACTCAGGTGCCCTTGGTGGTTGGTTTTTCAAATTAATCTGTGTCCAAGCTGATGTCAAGTTTCCTACTTGAAGAAACAGGGTATTTTCAGACTTCTTTCTGTGGCAAGTACTATATTTATATTCATGAGGTTTATTCTTCTTACACTGCAAGAGAATCAATGCAAGTTCTATAAATCCTCCTAGTGAGTGACTGAGCCTGAAGCTGGTTCTGGGGACCCCACAACCACGTTCCTAACACTGTGAGGGTCTGTTGAAGTCCCTGAAGTGAACTGACAGCAAATTTATAATGCCTTCCCATTTCTAAAATCTTTCATACAGAAGGATAACCAAGAAATATGGGCTGAATAGAGTAACTATGCAGGGTTTACCTACACCCTCAATAACATAAGTGCTTCTTGAATCAACAAAAATATACAGGAGTGGGAAAAAAAGAAGATATGTACAAGTAAATAAGTATAGAAAACAGACCTTGTATAAGTCAGACTTAGACCTATATTTATTTTACCTTTTTTCCTAGAAAAGGACAGCTGATAATTTCCATACTGAAAATATCAGGTATTAAAACAATGAAGTATTAAAAGAATTTCTCACTTGGAGCTGCCATTTCAAAATGTTTTAACTGACAAAGCTTTACAGCCAAGAAAATACAAATAATCAATTTCTGATAATATAATTACCTGAATAAAAACTTCTAAAAATAAAAAATCTGAATAAAAATCGCAGAACAAGAAACCGTGCATGCCCTGTTACCTCAGTATTTCACCAGGCACTTTCAGATTCTATTCCCCAGCCCCGCCCTTGGTAACTTCTTTCTACTTCCTACCGGAACTCCTTTTGTCAAGTAAATCACAATTACATTACAGCCCATGTTTTCAGGACAGGGTGGACAGGTATACAGGTGACACATGAATAACACGTGTTTGAACTGTGTAGGTCCACTTATACATGGATTTTTTTGATGAACACAGTACAGTCTTATGCGTATGTTTTCTCTTATGATTTCCTTAATAATATTTATCTCTAGCTTTACTGTAAGAATATTGTATATAAAACAACATACAAAATATGTGTTGACTGTTCATATTATTAGTAAAGCTTCTTTCTGATCAACACTAGGCTATTAGTATTAAGTTCTGGGGAGTCAGAAGTTGTGTCGGGGGTCAGTGCCCCTCATCCCCACATTGTTCAAGGGTCAACTGTAGTCATTTTAGTCTTAAAATATTTGTAGGAAAAAACAATGGGAACCCTATGTCTGACCCACACATCCCAAGAGCTGAAAATTTTGAGTGCTAAATAATTTCTGTACAAGTTCTGCCTCAATTTAAATTTAGTTAATATGACAACTTCTTGACCAAACATGGGCATGGCTCTTCAAACTAATGGCCACCATTATTTGCAAAAGGTTGCCAATCAAATACAAAGGAGATTTCAGAGAGATAAAGAGGAGCAAAATGGGGCAGCCCCAGTGGCCCAGCGGTTTAGCGCCGCCTTCGGCCCGCGGTGTGATCCTGGAGACCCAGGATCGAGTTCCACGTCGGGCTCCCTGCATGGAGCCTGCTTCTTCCTCTGCCTGTGTCTCTGCCTCTCTGTGTGTGTCTCTCATGAATAAATAAATGAAATCTTAAAAAAAAAAAAGAAGAAGAAGAATAAAATGTTACATGGCAAGGGAAAAGTTTGATTTCTAGGTAACACATACTTCCCTTGCTTTCTAATGAGCCATTAGCTTTAACATCAAAATTTAGTTTTATAACCTCTGCTCTACAATGAATAAGGTTTTTAACAAGATTCAAGTTTATTTTTAGAGTGTGCTGATTAATATCTTTCAGAATATTCTAAAATGGGGTCAAAAACACTAAGTGAATCATTTGCAACACCTCACTTTGGTCACATTTAGGACATCTTTAAATGAAACTGTGCCTCCACAAGATAATCTCCAACCAGTAACCAGACACTCAATACATCCATGACATGTTGTTTTCTGCATGACACCATTCAAAACAATGGACAAAATGAATACTGGGCATAGATTAAATTTCAAAATAACAAAATTAACGTAGTTTATTTTAAGTGCTCTCTGTTTCATGAGATCAGAGTGGTGACAGAGAAAATCTAAACATAATTCTTTTATTTCTACCCTGATAAAAGAGCCAAAATAACAAAAATATGTTTTCTTCTAAAATAGAGATCACAATAGGTAACACTCAAAAGTGTCTATTAGTCCCCCAGCTAGACTTTAAGATGCCCACATGTGAAATTCAACAAAGTAACAGTTCCTAACAAACAAACAAGGAAACAAATCACTAAAAGTCAGTGTAAGCTAGCACCAACAGATGTCAAAACCAAGAATTTCAGATGTAATAATTCAGATTCAGAAGAGACATTACCTCTATACAAAATGGTAGAGAAATAAAAGGCAGAAAAATGAGAAAACAATAAGAGCCATAAGTGATGCCCTGGCAGATTTTCATAAATGGGAAAGGGGCACAAAACTTAAAAAAACACTAAATAAGGGATCCCTGGGTGGCGCAGCGGTTTGGCGCCTGCCTTTGGCCCAGGGCGCGATCCTGGAGACCCGGGATCGAATCCCACATCGGGCTCCCGGTGCATGGAGCCTGCTTCTCCCTCTGCCTATGTCTCTGCCTCTCTCTCTTTCTCTCTCTGTGACTATCATAAATAAATAAAAATTAAAAAAAAATAAAAAAAAAACACCAAATAAAAACTCAGCAAATGCATTACACATCAAAGTGGTTGCAGCTAAGGAGAGCTGGCAGTGATGTGACATATTTACGTGGATCACAGATCCCAGGGAACAAGAAGCCGAGACAGGAGAAAGAAGTGGGTGCACACTTAGAGCAGCCTGAGAAGCTGTGACGCAGACCCACACGGAGACCTTAGGCCAAGTCACAAAGAAGGGAGAAAAGGCAAGGTCTGTCTGAGTCACTATCAAAAGACATTTCCAGAACTGATGAAAAGAGATAAGTACACAGGTACAGGGTGCACATCACAGATCGAGCAGGAAAAAAATGAGTGGAAATTCACACCTAGTTTGTAACATAACTGCTAAACACTAAAGATGAACAAAAGGCCTTAAAGCACCCAGAGAGAAAGGATCCCTTCAAAGACAGGATGGCAGCCAACTTCTCAACAGCAATAATACACATCAAAGTTCCGAGAGGAAACGGTCCCTCCTGACTTGTACCCAAAGCAGGAAAAAGAATACTAGCCACACAGGAGGCCTGAACAACACCGCAGGCAACCCTGAATTTGTGGGTGTTCATCATCCCTGTGCTCAACAATCACAGAAGACACATTCTCCTCAAGCAAAAAGCTCAGTAGGTGTGAGGTGCTGCAACAAGTCTAAACCAAGCCTGAACAACTAGGATCAAATGAACCACGGTCTCTAACCACAATTCAAAATTATTCTAGAAATTAACCAAATGGGAAACATGTTTAAATCACTTTATGGTAACTTCCATTTCTACCAACAGTCAGTCAAATGTCCCAACCAATCTGCTCACTGAAAACAACAAAAAATGATAAATAACACATTTTTCTTTTCCAGTCTTCTAGAATGCTTCGATGAGGTGGGTGATAAAACAATACTAAACCCTAGTCAGGCTGATGAGGGAATGCAGAGGGCTCAGAGGAGATCTTGGGTCAGCTTCTACCCTAGGCTAGAACCAAACACACACACACTGTAAAATGTGACAACTTGCAAAGGAAATAAGCAGGGGGATGTTGGCCACACAGGACCACAGCCATCTGCATGGAGTGAAAGGACGGGGGGATGTGACAAGGACAAGGGACTGCGAGATATTGGGCGTGTTCTCTTCATTTGGGCCATAGGATCACGGGCACTCACCCCTGTACTAACATTACAGCTCACAAAAGCATACATGTATCGGGCGTTACCAAACTAACAATTTAAAAGAATCAAGGTCATCCAATTCTGAGCCCCATAAAAATGGCTTAGAATTCAGTAAAAATATACATACGCATATAGGTATCTTACACATTTTCATCAAGTAGTAAAGCTTATAAAAAGTATAGAATGGGTGTCATTTAACTCTGAAGCCTCTATTAAATAACTTATCCCTGAAGTCAGTGAAAATTTCCGCACTCAAGTTCTTACAAAATATCTCAGTTCCGTTCTCAGTTAAACAGATCTTGGCTATAAAAAGCTGCTGAAGGGTTGTGTGTGTGTGTGTATGTGTGTGTGTGTGTGTGTGTGCACATGTGCATGTGTTTAAATAGGAGAAAGTTCTGAATTCCTAGCTGATTTCTTAACGATGGAATTAAGCCTGTTCCCAAGCTGGGTAATGGCTGCGCAGCAGAGCACACGATCACCTATCATAGTTCTGGAATTTCCACACGTGCAACAGGATTCTGCACTTTACAGTCACCCCGAGAAGTTAAATAAATATATAGGCACTTGTCAAAGCAGCAATGCAAAAATCATACTATTTTCAAACTTTGGTAGGTCAGGGTGAAAATAAAAATAGAAGCATTCTTTCACATAAATGAAAATTACATTATATATGTTTTATACATGCCCCGTTTTAAACACCAGCATTTAACACAATGCCTCCACATTAGGAGCAGAGACGTACTTCTCTCGTCAGGACAGCTGCACACATCTTATACTCAGCAGAATTTATTTAACCAACATTTTACTGAGATTACTGACACAATGCTTCCAATTCCTCTTGTTATTGCACTATTTCTATGAGCATCCTGTACGTACAGACCTCTGGATGTAAATCCCTGGAAGCAGAATTATTAGTTTGAATATTAAATTGCCAATATTCAACCATTTTGTTCGTACCAAACTGCCAACAGTGCCACATACCAACCTGAAGGATATGAACACACTCATGGCTCTGAGCATAGCTGCCAACTCATTGGTTGTGACAAGAACAGTCCTCTCCTCCTTCTCTCCCTCCTCCTTCTCTCCCTCCTCCTTGTAGTTTGCACACACCTTTACCTTCCTGTTTCCATTCCCTGGGGCCTGAGACACTGGCAGGATCAGCCATCGACATGGGGCGGTATCATGACTGCACTTGTATTTCTTTTAAAATAAAAATACTTGATGTAGAATATAATAAAATCATACACAAAATGAAAGTGACTGTTAGGATAAAGATACTTTAAGTGATGTTTTAGAATACTTTCGAGACTTTCTAAAAATGTGCCATGTGGCTGAATGACTATAAAAGATGAAAAAGGATCAAGCTGAGGAAGAAGTGCAGGAACAGGAGAAAGCAGAGGGTGGGGGAGAGGCACACAGGAGGGGAAGGGTAAGTACCCTTCCAGAACATGCAGCTCACACTGGTGTCATGGATATGCAGATGCTAAGTGCTGAATCCTCAGGAGGCTGGTGCTGCCTACAGACTGAAGTCTCATGACTGGGCACCTGTATGCCAGACGGTTCCACCTCACGTAGCTGGGATAGGTATTCACACCTGTCTATTTTAGTAGATAAGACAGTGAGGCCCAGGGAAGCTTGCAGAGCTGTTACATGCACAGTGAGTGTGTGGCAGGCTGCCCATTCCCTGCCTCTATTCAACAGAGTGACAAAGGCCGCAGTGACCCATGTCCTGTGAGTAAGAGAAAACTAGGGCCACACAAGCATGTGAAGTGCTTTTAATCAGAGACAGAAGCAAGGTCCCAGAAAAGGAAAAACTAGGACACCTGGCAGCTGTGTGGAAGCAACAAGAACGCGGCCAACAGTGAGGTCAGCCTAGGAGTTATGAAAGGGAGGGGACTGCAAGCTAATGAGGCTTGTAGTATGAATTCCAGAAATTCATGTCACTAAAGTAGCATACAGTTCCTCGGTGGGGAGGGAGGGCGGATTTTTTGAAAGAAGTTATGCTAAGAGTGATAAAGATCATTTACAAGAGAGAGAAACACAAGGCAAACATATCAGTTAACCAAACTCTCCTGTCCCCTCCTTCACTTCAACACGAAGCCCATCAGATGACTAAGGATGAGCTGGGGAAACACATACGAGAAGTTTGTTAACCGGAAATCATTTCTGCAGTATGAGTGAGCCTCCAACAATCTCAGCTGGAATCCAAAGATGACTTCTCGTTCCATTTTGCCAAACCTAAACTCCCTCTGAATCATGGTAAACTTTCCCAAATTCCTGCCAGGCTCCATACCTAACACCTCACATTTCTGATGGCACTTCCACCCCCTAGTCAAGAAAATAGATCCAATATCTGGGAACAGTGTCCTTGGCTTCCTGCTCACACAGCTTCGATCTTATAAGCAGGAATATCCAGTTTTCTCACACTGGGAAATAAAACAACCTACCTTCTTAGCACCTTCCTTCTGAAGTTAGCCTACCTCTTCCCTTGACAGTAGGCACCTGGACTGAAGCAATCCACCTCTTTATTTTCCTGCTCCATTTGGATCAGTGTCCCAGTCCTATCAAATCCACCACTGAATGTGCTTACTACCACAATTAGAGCTTTATCCCCCACCTTTCTTGACTCAATGGCTGGAGAGTCTCCTAACTTGCCTGCATCCTTTAGACCCACCAGTCCATAACGGACGCTGCCATCACATCAATGTGGTCTTATTTAACAACAAAAATTCTCATCATGACATTCACTAACTGCATTCCCTAAATAGCTCCCCATACTCCGCAGGAGAAAACCTGCAACCTTCCCTTTTCCTAATGTGGGCCCTATCTCCTCTCCCTTGGCTTCTCAGAACTTTTTAGCTCAGATTTAAGTGCACCATGTTTCCTAAAGTACAATTCTTTCTCATCTACAAAGCTGGGGACTCCTCACATGACAATTTCCAGGAGAACCTCCACAGGGTTAGCAGACCCTCCTGCACGGCCACATCCTCTGTGCTTCCCAACAGCAAAGGACCGAGTGCAAAGTACCAGTTTACAGGAATTCCTCACCCAGGTCAGGAATTTAGGGTGCACACTATCTCATTTATTTCCTCTGCATCCTTGACCCACAGCAGACATTTAATAAATATTTTTATTAAAACAAAGTATTGGGATCCCTGGGTGGCGCAGCGGTTTGGCGCCTGCCTTTGGTCCTGGAGACTCAGGATCTAATCCCACATCAGGCTCCCCGTGCATGGAGCCTGTTTCTCCCTCTGCCTGTCTCTCTCTCTCTCTCTCTCTCTCTCTCATAAATAAATAAAAATTAAAAAAAAATAAATAAAAAAATAAAACAAAGTATTACCAAGTGCATTTGGCCACAGAACATGTGTGCAAGTGTCAGATATTCCTCAGACCTGTTTTTCTGGCACTCTTCATGAAAATTAACAAGCCAAAAAATAATAATAATAAATAAAAATAACAAATAAATAAATAAATAAAATCAACAAGCCAAGTGGATATGGCCATAAAATTGTATTGGTTCATTTATGACACATGTTTACTGCCTAACTAATATTTTAAGGGGTAGAATGCAAGTTAGTGTAAAAAAAAAAAAGTCAATTCTAGCTTTATTATGCATAGTGCTCTTGAGATTATGTAAGTATTAGTTGGCTCTGACAATAAATTCACTATCTGACCAATCTGTTGATATTTGGGCATAGCAATTATACTTGAATTAAAGATAAACCAATGGTTGTGTCACTTAGGATTTCTGTCTCCACATAAAAGAAGTATCTTTTAAGATTTTCCCAAGCATACAAAAATTCACAGTGTCAAAAATTCAAATTTCTCATTGGTTAGAGGTCTCTCACTGCCATACTGTGACAGATCTACATTCTCCTAAATGTTAGGTTTAATCTAATTCTAAAATAAAACCATGCAGTAAGCAGGATTCAAAGAAACAAAGAAAAAAGTATATTAAGGCACCCTCCTATACCTGTTGATAGAAGAAATTCAGAGTTGGCTTGTCTTCAGTAAACTGGTTTAGAAATCCTTTTGGCAAATAACGAATTCTCAATTCGTATCTAAAAAATAATTCACAAAAATAGAACAATTAGAAATAAATAATCCTCAATTCACAGTCTACAATTACAGCATTATCGTAAATATGGCATAACCAATTATTCTGAAATACCACTGAAAAAATAAGCTAGAATACAATCAGTTTTTCAACATAAATTTTCAAACTTTTCAGCACAAAGTTTCAGTGTCTAGAGCTCAATGATCCAGCAGGGAGACAGAGCAGGAAAGAAGCCCAGAAGGCACCCAGTCCTCGCACTCACTGTCCACCACAGAGCAGGCGCAGCACCTCCTCACCCTTCGCCTGACGGCTGACCTGATATGCATGGAATCACACAGAACGTACTCTTTCATGCCTGGCTTTTGTTCAGTCACGGACATGCTTGTGAGATTCAGCCTATCTGGTAGCTGATGGTTGCACGTAGAGGGAGATGCTGCACTACATGATATACAACATCACGACTAGGGGCCATTAGTGTTATTCCTGGGTTTTGGTTGTTATGTAGATACTGCTATAAACATTCTTCTTCCTCTAAGCATAAAATAATTGTTCAGGAAGCCATGCTTCCAGAGTAGTCGAAACAAACATTTTCACCAGAAGGCTCTCTCTCTCTGTATCTCTCTTCTACTGTGCAGGTCTTTTGGTGAACACTTCTGTTAGGCACAGAGGCTCAGACTAGGAGTAGAATCAGCAGAACACAAAAACACACACACACCTGCTTTAGCAGATGCTTCGTCAATGAGCCAAAGAAGCCACACCAGTTCAAAGTCCCCCCACCGTGGGGTGTTCTGGATCCTCTCCACCCTCACCTCTGCCCAGCATTTCTCTTTCTTTCTAGTCACTGATATTTACCGCACTGAGTGTCAAAAGGACTGGATTGGCACTTCCTGATGGATGATGAGACTGGGAACACTCTCATCTCATGACTGGCCATTCTGGAAATCTTTTGTGAAATATCTGTTTTTTCTAAAGGGTTGTTGATCTCCCCTCCCCAAGCCCCAGTTGACCTGTAGGCATTCCTCACATGGTCAGGGTGTGAGGCCATCATTAGACTCCTATCTTCTGCTACCGCAAGGCTTGCCTTTCACTCTCTTAATGGTATCTTTAAAAAAATATATTTAAAAAATGTTTTTATTTTAATGTTATTTTTTCAGGAAAAGAGTTCATAATATTATGCAGCTCTATTTATTCTTTTCCTTTTTAGAAAATTCTTTTAGTGTCTTATTTATAAAATATTTGCCTACCCAAAGGTTATAGGAAGATCTATTTTTTTTCTGAAGTTTTACTAACTGATGTTTACAAAAATGTAATAGGCTCATAAGGAAGACATGTAAACAAAGTAGTAAATACAATTCTTTTGGTTCAGCTAAAGGTGGAAAAAATCTAAGAAACACACACAAGTTCTGCAAAGATTTTTAAGTGTCCATCTTTATTAAAACACATAATTGCCAAATGATTAGGTTCCCTTCTACTTCTACTCTCAGAACGAGGTCAATAATTTATCACAGATTATCTATGTGGGGCAGTCATTTGTAGAAGCACGCTAGAGTTCATTTATTCTGAACTGAGGACTTACCAGGCACTTTACATGCACTATTTCTCCTAAGCCAGAGAACAGAAGTGGAGTGATTCACATGTAGCAGACTAGGAATATGGTGCTCTGCAAGCAGCAGCAAATGGTCCCAAGGCTGCACATTCGGGATCAAACAGGACACAGGAAGCTTTTGCTACAGACACTATCGCACGTAACGATAAGGAAACAGACCTCAGACCAAACACTGGGCCGCCTGGCTGCACATCCTTGCTGCGACCAGCCAGCACCCTGATGATGCTGACAATGGCCTCAACGGACGCTTCATGACTACTCAGGTCCTGGAAGAGATGGGGATAAGCACGTGACTACAGCCTCCTTGTAGTCGGCAATGGTCCTGACAGAAGCAGGAAGGCTTCTTCCTGTGGCCTCTGGCTCCATGGCCATCCACAGTCTGCCATCGCCTCTGCCTTAGTGTCTTCACAAAGTCCTTGGTGGAAATCAATGAATGAGCGAGCGCACTCACTGGCACACAATTGTTGTGGGCTCCACAGCTTCTTACTACATTAGTAGTTACTCTACAGATACTGATTTCCAGCACCAATTCCATCCTAGGCAGAGCTCCAGAGGCTGGGAAGACACCAGTGAATAGAACAGGCCAAGAGCTGGCCTTCAGAAGTTTCTATACAATTTGTGGTGAGAGTCAGACAGCAAATACACAAATATCTATGAGGTGGCAGGAAATACGATAAAGACAAAGAAGCAAGGTAATGGGGCATGATAAGTGATGAAGTATTATTTTGTGCGGGGTAGCCAGTGAAGGACACTCTGATTCAGTGATATCTGAATGAAGATCTGAGGGGAGGAAAGGAGTCATGACGCCATCATGTGCAGGGACAAGAGTTCTAAACTGGTGGAAGAGAATGGATGACGGTCCTGAGGCTAGAGGAGGAGTGAGAAGGTAAATGCAGCTCAAGCCCACTGAGCACAAGCACTGAGTGGAAGGACTGCAGGGAGAGAGAGAGAGATGGGGAGGTGGCAAATCCCAGAGGCCCCTGCATGTCACGACTACGGGGCTTGGAGCACTGTGAGCATGGCAAGATGTACATTTCTTAGACTAGGAAGGCGACAGTGTGTAGGACAGACAACAGGGCCCAGGGGAGAAGCAGGAGGGCCGGAGGCGAGTGCAGTGCCCTGGCTGAGAAGTAATGAGGAGGGTAATATCTCACCCTGTTTTCGCTGATGGGGGAAATTGTTTCAGGGAATTGGGTAAGTGGCCCCAGGTCTTACAGGTGATAAAGAGGCAGACACAGATCCCTCTGCAAGCACAAGCACGAATGCTGCAAAGAAGAATGAAACCAAAAGATGCTATGGCTCAGAAACAGGGGAAGAGGAACTGATCTTGTGTGCAAGCAGGCAAGCTTTTCAATCATGAGAAGGATTCTGGTCCCTGCTTCAATCCATACAATCTAGTGTATGTCCCCGATAGCGCTGCTAAACTGCCCAAGGTCGCCTGATTTAATCACCTTCCATCACCCTGTCTCAGTCCTTAAACCACAGCAGCCAACACCCACAGCCTATTGGCCCATGAGTGCTGACATCCCCACTGCCCCCTCTTCCATGAAAGTCACCATCCTCCTTACCCTTGTGCTACTCTTCTAAGAGCCTGGCCTCATCTTGAAACATATTTCCACTATTCTGCTATATGCCATTCCATGGATTTCTGAATAGCAGCTAAATACAACATACCCCAAATAAAATAATCCTTGTGCTTCTCCTAAGTAGTAGCTTCCTATTAAGGCCACCGACACTAACCCCTTCAGTCTTACCAACAACGAGCACCAAGATACCCAAAAGCTAACCAACTAACGGCAGGGAGGAGTAGGAAGTATTTGGACAAAGAACCTGTTAACCCTGATACAGAGAAGGTTCAGGTAGCCAGTCTGTGTGTAGTGAAATAAAGTACAATTTCCAGAAACAACACAGATATTGTTTCTTGATGGGCCTTACAAATAACATAGTATGGACTGCTCCTTCTTACAACAGACTCCACTTAAAAATCCTCAAAAGAATGGAAAAAGAAATTCATCATTAGGCAAAAATTATAGCAGCAATAGCTGTAAGAAAGAATCATCAATGGTACAGAGATTAGTAGGTGAAAATACAATAAGAAGCAGGAATATCTACAAGGTCTCAATATATCCCTCTCCCCCCCCCCCCCCAAGGCAGGTATTTCTTAATTACAAAGGAGAAAACAGTAACTCTACAGTGGAGAAACCTGGCCACCACCTTAAACCAAATGATCCAAGTTAAAAACATCTGTAAAACGGAGTCACACCATCATTACAGACTTCCCAATAAGATGCACTGTGATGGGTTCAATAGTTTGGCTGTAGTATTCTTGCCAACAACACATAACCTCAATATAACCATGAAAACAAACCCAGACCAACCCAAATTGAAAGACATGGTACAAATAAGCAGCCAGTATTCTTCCAGAGTGTCAAGGTCATGATGGACATAAACAGACTGAGGAACTGTCTCAGATTAGCAAAGACTTAAGGACACAGTGAAGAGCCACATGGTACCCTGGAGCGGGAACGGATGTTAAGCGGGACGACTGCGGAAATGTGTATAACATCTGTACATCAGTTAACAATCCTGTATCAATGTAAGTTCCTGGTTTCAATTACTGTACCATGTTTATGAAAGTTTGAACGTTTTAGGGAAGCTAGGTGAAGGATACACAGGGCTTCTGTGTACTATTCTTGCAACTTTTGATACATACAGAGAATAAAAAGAAATCTCCACGGGCATAGACTAGACTGTTCCATAACCATGGTCACAACACCCAGTAGAGCTGCTCTTCAACCAGCCTGGCCAGAGTCAGTCCACAGCCAGACAGCCTGGCCAGAAACTTGGAAACTCACCTATCTTCAACGCTCCTCACGTCTGAGGCAGAAGCATCCAGTAAATGTTTAATTAACAGACCAGCAAATTAAAAGTCCATCCTCATTTTAAAGGTTTCATCTCCATATGTGAGAGCGCTCCTCTATTTGTTGTCTTTCTGCTTTAAACCCCTGAAAGATCTCTTGTTGAATGCAGGATTACAATGGAAGACTTGCTTTTAAATGAAGGCACATGTAGAGGCAGTGCCAGTTCAAGGCAACATAGGAAACTATCAAAAATAATCGAAAGCTTCCGAAACGATCATTATTCATCTTCATTTACCATCTTTGAAAAATGGCACACCTTTCCTCTCTATGAAAGACTTTTTCTCCTGCTGAGGTCTGAAAACAGCTGTGTCCTCACAAAGCCAGGGGCTGCTGCAGGACAGTGAGAGAACAGCAAGAAGCAGGGGGATGGGAACCACGTCTTAGTAACAACGAGGAGGTTCTTCACTTGCAAAGCCCCACATCCTTTCTCAAAGGCCGAGAGCCATCTCTCAGGCCTGGCCCTCCAAGCCCTGAATTCGACATCAGAAGGACTGGGCCATTTCCCTCACAGCTCTGACAGTCTATATCTGACTAACCCACCTGCAAGCCAAACACACCACTCCACTATAGGTTGACTCAGATAAGCGAAATTTAATTACCAAAATTTGGTTCACTAGAAAGATCTAAGTGCAAAAAACTTTAAAGTTGAAATCTGATAGAAACCTCTCGGAGCTGCAGGACACCGCCTGCCACAGTATCGATTAGGATGGTATGGTGGCTGGCCAGGCAGGCAGCAGGGCATGTGTCTCCTAAGGGCCTGGCTTTCCGAGCCTGCATCAGAACCTGAGGGCTCCGCACACACCCCTGGGGGCCTGATGGAGACTGGGGGGGCAGGCTGCTCCACCTGCAGAGGCTCTGAATGATTTCCCTCTGGTCCTTTACCTATATGAGCCATACTGTCTTACCCAACTAATATGTTCCCAACATCCTTTTAGGGTTTTTTCTTCACTTTATAAAAGTTTGTCATTATATCGTCTTCTGAGACTTATTTTTTTTTAATGGAGGTAAAATTCACATAACAAAAAATTAACATTATAGAGTGCACAGTTCAGTGGTACTTAGTGTATTCACACCACCATCCTGGGAGACTCCGTTTTGTCACATGAGCTTACGTAGCTAAGATTCACCCCCACCGCTGCACATCCCTACAGTTCAATCATTTTGACTTGTGTATAATATTCTTGCATCTCTAGCCTGGTACAGAAACCTAAGAGTCTCTCAAGGACAAATCTGAAGTGGAACTGCAGGATTGTAGAAGAGTGTATAATGCCTTGATTTTCAAGCTGTTCACCAAATAGATTTACCCATTTACCTTCTCACCAGCAGTGTAGGCAACACCCCGTCTGATCCCTCACCTCTCCAGCTACCAATACTGCCGACAACTTACTTTTTGCGAACCAGGGAGTAGAAGATGGATCTTATGGTCTAGATTCCCATCTCCCTGATAGCTACTGAGGCTGACAGTGTTTGCCTATGATTACTGGTCAAACTTGTTTTCTCTTTTATGACAATACCTTCCTGTCTCTGGCCCACTTACTGAGTTGTCTGCAATTTTCTTATCAATCAGAAGAACTCTTAGCACCATCTTCTGTTCATTATAGATGTTGCAAATATCTCAGTTGCAACTTGCTTTTCCACTTTTAAAAATACACCTTTTGATATACAGAAGTTCTTAATTCTAATGAACTCAAACCTGCTATTCTTTCCTTTTACAGTGAACATTTTGGGGGACTAAATCTTCCTACTCCAGGACCAGAGACACATTCAACTATATTTTCCATTAAACTTTTTTCTCACCTGATCCACCTCAAGTGGGTTTCTGTGTATTATTTGAGGTAGGATCTAACTTTTATTTTTTATTTTTTTTATTTTTATTTTTTAGGATCTAACTTTTTTGTTATTCTTCCCACAAGGACAGCCATTTATCAAACCAGCCCTTCCTTTCCCCAGTGGCAAGAATGACACCTCTGTAAGGTCATGCTGCCTGACACAGTTACAATCACACTGTGTGCTGCAAGCTAGCTTACAGAGGTGTTTGAAGAGCTGAGGACTTAGGTAAGCAAGCTTCTAGATCAGGATTATTGGACAGTATGAACAGATCCTATAGCAGATAGCACACACACACACACACACACACACACACACACACACATCCATGTTCAAAAACCTGAGAATGGAAATTAACATCCAATTATTCTGATGAGTCCTGGCACTTCCATTTGAATAAGATCTTAGTTCTCAAAACTAAAGCCAGGAGTGCAGCTGCCCTCACAAACCACTTATGAACTAAGAAGATGCCTGATGGGCTCGCAGGGAGTTGGAGCAGGACCCAGGAGGGCGCGGATGCCCTCGGGCTCCCAGGGACACTAACAGACACCTGCGAGCGCAGGAGAGTGCTCCGAGCTCCCTAAGGGCTGCAGCACGCACGCACCGGAACAGTTCGGAGGGGCTAGGGAGCGGCTCCAGGGAGGGAGCTGCGGGGCGGGAGCGCAAATCCAACAACGCAGGCCCCGGAGCACAGGGCGCCGGGACACAGCCCAGGATCCGGCCTCCCCCCGGGACAGGCAGAGGCCGGGAGGGCCCAGGACAGCAAGGACGCTCCTGCCCTGAACTGAGCAGATCAGCGGCCCCGCCCCGGAGCCTCCAGGCCCTGCAGACGGAGAGCCGAGAGCCCCGAGCCCCGTAGTTCCAGCGGAGGCTGAATCCAGGCTTCCAGAGTTGCCATAGCAACTGCAACTGTTCCTCCTGAGACCACACGGGGTAAACAACCCCCGCTGAGTCCTACAGCAGGCAGGGGCAGAGCAGCTCCCCCAAGTGCTAACACCTGAAAATCAGTGCAACAGGCCCCTCCCCCAGAAGACCAGCTAGACGGACCAGTTCCAGGGGAAGTCAAGGGACTTAAAGTCTACAGAAATACTCCCCCGTGTTTTTTTTTTCTTTTTTTCTTTTTTCTTTTCTTTTTGATTTCTGATTGCTTCCCCCACCCCCCTTTTTTTTACCTTTCTTTCTTTTTCTTTCCCTTTTTCTTCTTTCCTTTTTCTTTTTCTTTTTCTCTTTTCTTTCCTTCTCTCTCTTTCTCTCCTTTTCCCAATACAACTTGTTTTTGGCCACTCCGCACTGAGCAAAATGACTAGAAGGAAAACCTCACCTCAAAAGAAAGAATCAGAAACAGCCCTCTCTCCCACAGAGCTACAAAATCTGGATTACAATTCAATGTCAGAAAGCCAATTCAGAAGCACTATTATACAGCTACTGGTGGCTCTAGAAAAGAGCATTAAGGACTCACGAGACTTCATGACTGCAGAATTTAGATCCAATCAGGCAGAAATTAAAAATCAACTGAATGAGATGCAATCCAAACTAGAAGTCCTAACGACGAGGGTTAACGAGGTGGAAGAACGAGTGAGTGACATAGAAGACAAGTTAATGGCAAAGAGGGAAACTGAGGAAAAAAGAGACAAACAATTAAAGGACCATGAAGACAGATTAAGGGAATTAAATGACACCCTAAGGAAGAAAAACCTACGTTTAATTGGGGTTCCCGAGGGCGCCGAAAGGGACAGAGGGCCAGAATATGTATTTGAACAAATCCTAGCTGAAAACTTTCCCAATCTGGGAAGGGAAACAGGCATTCAGATCCAGGAAATAGAGAGATCCCCCCCTAAAATCAATAAAAACCGTTCAACACCTCGACATCTAATAGTGAAGCTTGCAAATTCCAAAGATAAAGAGAAGATCCTTAAAGCAGCAAGAGACAAGAAGTCCCTGACTTTCATGGGGAGGAATATTAGGGTAACAGCAGACCTCTCCACAGAGACGTGGCAGGCCAGAAAGGGCTGGCAGGATATATTCAGGGTCCTAAATGAGAAGAACATGCAACCAAGAATACTTTATCCAGCAAGGCTCTCATTCAAAATGGAAGGAGAGATAAAGAGCTTCCAAGACAGGCAGGAACTGAAAGAATATGTGACCTCCAAACCAGCTCTGCAAGAAATTTTAAGGGGGACTCTTAAAATTCCCCTTTAAGAAGAAGTTCAGTGGAACAATCCACAAAAACAAGAACTAAATAGATATCATGATGACACTAAACTCATATCTGTCAATAGTAACTCTGAACGTGAACGGGCTTAATGACCCCATCAAAAGGCGCAGGGTTTCAGACTGGATAAAAAAGCAGGACCCATCTATTTGCTGTCTACAAGAGACTCATTTTAGACAGAAGGACACCTACAACCTGAAAATAAAAGGTTGGAGAACCATTTACCATTCAAATGGTTCTCAAAAGAAAGCAGGGGTAGCCATCCTTATATCAGATAAACTAAAATTCACTCCGAAGACAGTAGTGAGAGACGAAGAGGGACACTATATCATACTTAAAGGATCTATCCAACAAGAGGACTTAACAATCCTCAATATATATGCCCCGAATGTGGGAGCTGCCAAATACTTAAACGAATTATTAACCAAAGTGAAGAAATACTTAGATAATAATACACTTATACTTGGTGACTTCAATCTAGCTCTCTCTACCCTTGATAGGTCTTCTAAACACAACATCTCCAAAGAAACGAGAGCTTTAAATGATACACTGGACCAGATAGATTTCACAGATATCTACAGAACTTTACATCCAAACTCAACTGAATACACATTCTTCTCAAGTGCACATGGAACTTTTTCCAAAATAGACCACATACTGGGTCACAAATCGGGTCTGAACCGATACCAAAAGATTGGGATCGTCCCCTGCATATTCTCAGACCATAACGCCTTGAAATTAGAACTCAATCACAAGAAGAAGTTTGGAAGGACCTCAAACACGTGGAGGTTAAGGACCATCCTGCTAAAAGATAAAAGGGTCAACCAGGAAATTAAGGAAGAATTAAAAAGATTCATGGAAACTAATGAGAATGAAGATACAACTGTTCAAAATCTTTGGGATGCAGCAAAAGCAGTCCTGAGGGGGAAATACATCGCAATACAAGCATCCATTCAAAAACTGGAAAGAACTCAAATACAAAAGCTAACCTTACACATAAAGGAGCTAGAGAAGAAGCAGCAAATCGACCCGACGCCCAGCAGAAGGAGAGTTAATTAAAATTCGAGCAGAAATCAACGAAATTGAGACCAGAAGAACTGTGGAACAGATCAATAGAACCAGGAGTTGGTTCTTTGAAAGAATTAATAAGATAGATAAACCATTAGCCAACCTTATTAAAAAGAAGAGAGAGAAGACTCAAATTAATAAAATCATGAATGAGAAAGGAGAGATCACTACCAACACCAAGGAAATACAAACGATTTTAAAAACATATTATGAACAGCTCTACGCCAATAAATTAGGCAATCTAGAAGAAATGGACGCATTCCTGGAAAGCCACAAACTACCAAAACTGGAGCAGGAAGAAATAGAAAAACTGAACAGGCCAATAACCAGGGAGGAAATTGAAGAAGTCATCAAAAACCTCCCAAGACACAAGAGTCCAGGGCCAGATGGCTTCCCAGGGGAATTCTATCAAACGTTTAAAGAAGAAGCCATACCTATTCTACTAAAGCTGTTTGGAAAGATAGAAAGAGATGGAGTACTTCCAAATTCATTCTATGAGGCCAGCATCACCTTAATTCCAAAACCAGACAAAGACCCCACCAAAAAGGAGAATTACAGACCAATATCCCTGATGAACATGGATGCAAAAATTCTCAACAAGATATTAGCCAATAGGATCCAACAACACATTAAGAAAATTATTCACCATGACCAAGTAGGATTTATCCCCGGGACACAAGGCTGGTTCAACACTCGTAAAACAATCAATGTGATTCATCATATCAGCAAGAGAAAAACCAAGAACCATATGATCCTCTCATTAGATGCAGAGAAAGCATTTGACAAAATACAGCATCCATTCCTGATCAAAACTCTTCAGAGTGTAGGGATAGAGGGAACTTTCCTCGATATCTTAAAAGCCATCTATGAAAAGCCCACAGCAAATATCATTCTCAATGGGGAAGCACTGGGAGCCTTTCCCCTAAGATCAGGAACCAGACAGGGATGTCCACTCTCACCACTGCTATTCAACATAGTATTGGAAGTCCTAGCCTCAGCAATCAGACAACAAAAAGACATTAAAGGCATTCAAATTGGCAAAGAAGAAGTCAAACTCTCCCTCTTCGCCGATGACATGATAATCTACATAGAAAACCCAAAAGCCTCCACCCCAAGATTGCTAGAACTCATACAGCAATTTGGTAGCGTGGCAGGATACAAAATCAATGCCCAGAAATCAATGGCATTCCTATACACTAACAATGAGACTGAAGAAAGAGAAATTAAGGAGTCAATCCCATTTACAATTGCACCCAAAAGCATAAGATACCTAGGAATAAACCTAACCAAAGAGGTAAAGGATCTATACGCTAAAAACTATAGAACACTTCTGAAAGAAATTGAGGAAGACACAAAGAGATGGAAAAATATTCCATGCTCATGGATTGGCAGAATTAATATTGTGAAAATGTCATTGCTACCCAGGGCAATTTACACGTTCAATGCAATCCCTATCAAAATACCATGGACTTTCTTCAGAGACTTAGAACAAATTATTTTAAGATTTGTGTGGAATCAGAAAAGACCCCGAATAGCCAGGGGAATTTTAAAAAAGAAAACCATAGCTGGGGGCATCACAATGCCAGATTTCAGGTTGTACTACAAAGCTGTGGTCATCAAGACAGTGTGGTACTGGCACAAAAACAGACACATAGACCAATGGAACAGAATAGAGAATCCAGAAATGGACCCTGAACTTTATGGTCTACTAATATTCGACAAAGGAGGAAAGATGATCCACTGGAAGAAAGACAGTCTCTTCAATAAATGGTGCTGGGAAAATTGGTCATCCACATGCAGAAAAATGAAACTAGACCACTCTCTTGCACCATACACAAAGATAAACTCAAAATGGATGAAAGATTTAAATGTGAGACAAGACTCCATCAAAATCCTAGAGGAGAACACAGGCAACACCCTTTTAGAACTTGGCCACAGTAACTTCTTGCAAGATACATCCACGAAAACAAAAGAAACAAAAGCAAAAATGAACTATTGGGACTTCATCAAGATAAGAAGCTTTTGCACAGCAAAGGATACAGTCAACAAAACTCAAAGACAACCTACAGAATGGGAGAAGATATTTGCAAATAACATATCAGATAAAGGGCTAGTTTCCAAAATCTATAAAGAACTTCTTAAACTCAACACCAAAGAAACAAACAATCCAATCATGAAATGGGCAAAAGACATGAAGAGAAATCTCACAGAGGAAGACATAGACATGGCCAACATGCACATGAGAAAATGCTCTGCATCACTTGCCATCAGGGAAATACAAATCAAAACCACAATGAGATACCACCTCACACCAGTGAGAATGGGGAAAATTAATAAGGCAGGAAACCACAAATGTTGGAGAGGATGCGGAGAAAAGGGAACCCTCTTACACTGTTGGTGGGAATGTGAACTGGTGCAGCCACTCTGGAAAACTGTGTGGAGGTTCCTCAAAGAATTAAAAATAGACCTGCCCTACGACCCAGCAATTGCACTGTTAGGGATTTACCCCGAAGATTCAGATGCAATGAAACGCAGGGGCACCTGCACCCCGATGTTTCTAGCAGCCATGTCCACAATAGCCAAACTGTGGAAGGAGCCTCGGTGCCCATCGAAAGATGAATGGATAAAGAAGATGTGGTTTATGTATACAATGGAATATTACTCAGCCATTAGAAACGACAAATACCCACCATTTGCTTCAACGTGGATGGAACTGGAGGGTATTATGCTGAGTGAAGTAAGTCAGTCGGAGAAGGACAAACAGTGTATGTTCTCACTCATTTGGGGAATATGAATAATAGTGAAGGGGAATATAAGGGAAGGGAGAAGAAATGTGCGGGAGATATCAGAAAGGGACACAGAACATAAAGACTTCTAACTCTGGGAAATGAACTAGGGGTGGTGGAAGGGGAGGAGGGCAGGGGGTGGGGGTGAATGGGTGACGGGCACGGAGGGGGACACTTGACGGGATGAGCACTGGGTGTTATTCTGTATGTTGGTAAATTGAACACCAATAAAAATTAATTTATAAAATAAAAAAAAAAGAAGATGCCTGCTGGAAGATGCTTCCATTTCTTGTATTTACACAGGAGGAAAGAGGAATGAGCTGAGCACATAGACTCCACTTTCTACCCTCCACCCATCCATTTGTCTATCTTGAGGTTTCTCACAAGTAAAATGGCTAAAAGGTACCCACCCACTTGATGAGACTATGGTAAGAATTCATTTTGATAAAGCAAGCACAATGTCTGCCACATAGTAAGCAACGTGTTAGTGTGAAACACTGTTATTAACATAAACTACAGGTGTTCATCCCTAGTGGAAGAGAAGTTATTATCCCATCATAGTGTTTTGCTTCTTGGCTTAATTTACACTCTCACTGATGCTAATTCAGTTTTCACTTAAGTTTTTACTGGGTGCCTACTATGTAGCAGGCACAACAAACCAGAAACCAGTAACACAGCAGGGAATAAGACCAAGACCCTGAGGGAGTCATCAGGTGGGTAGGCAGTGAGCCCTACAGATAGAACAGTGGGAGAAGACCACAGAAGAGGTGACAGTGGAGTGCTTGCCCTAAATGATGGGGAGTCCAAGCCATGCTGGACACAGCAGAGGGGGCACAGCTACCAGAGTCCCACCAAGTACAAGGACCCCAAGGTGCAATATACTTGGCTTGTTCGAGAACCAATAAGAGAACCATATGGTTAGGGTGGAGCAAGTGGAAAGTTCTCAACAATAAAAGTCTGTACCATCGACCAAGCAAGAAAGCTGAAAGCAGAGAAGATCCTATCAAATTAGATCCTGATCTGGTAGCTCTGAAAGGAGAACATGGAGACGTCAAAGAGTGCAAGCTGCTGGAGCGCAGGAAGGAGGGTAAGAGCAAGAGGAGATGGGGCTAAGAGATGGAAGATCAGCAGCTCTGCAGTTGGCTTCGGGGATGATGAGGAACCCTGGAAGCTTCTACAGGAACGTATGGCATATTTCATTGGATGTATATATTTTTAGACTCTTCAGCAAATCCTATGAGCTCTACCTTTTAAAAAAATCTTTGTACAACTGCTTCTCACTCCTACTACTGCTCCCCCAAGCCACTAGCTCTTAGGATTTTTGTCTGGGTCGGGCAATAACTGGTTTATTAGTTCCCTGTGTCTGTCCAATTAAAGTGTGATTTTATGCCAAAGGCAGGTCTACAGAGAGAAGAAAGAGGAAGAGGTCACTGGAGCAGCCCCAAATTTTAGTGCTAAGCAAGAGATGACAGTGAACGGTCAGTAAAGTAGGAAAGCTGGGCAAGCAAGAGGTGAAGTGAAGAATGTCATTAGGTAAGAAATGACTGACAGCATTCGCTCCTACAGGAGGTGGACTGGAGGGCGAAAGGGAAGAGCCCTGGGAGGTGGACAACAAGGGAGCACAGCCAGACCCTGAGCAAACTGGCAGTTTTACTTTGAACCATCAATTATTTAGGAATGTGTTTTCAAATTGATTAACACACTAGCCATGTGCAGGACTCTATATTTCCACATTAAAAAGGACAGTGGAAAACATAATTTAAAAACTGTTTACTTACTATTTGTTTTCTTTTTAATTATTAAGAGAGGTAAGTTCTATTCTTTTATTACTGATTTTGCTTTATATATTTTGAGAAATGTCTTTAGGAACTTATAAGTTAAATAGTTCCATCTATTTCTATTCTTCATCAATTCTTGTGAAATGAGCCTTTTATTACCATGTAGTTACCCTCCATATCCCTAAGAATGCTTTTCTGCCTTGAAACTTTTTTCATAGGATATTAATAAAGCAAGACCAATCCCCTTGCCCCACCCTCCACCCCACCCCCTGGTTAGTAGGTAGGAAAATGGTTTCTATCTATCCATTCATCCCCCCCCCGCATTTTTCTATCCATCCACCCACCCAGCATCCATCTATCCATCCATCCCTCTTGCTGTATGTATCCATCCATTTGTCCATCCATCCACCCACCTACCATCCATCTCTTCATCCATTCACCTTCTATCCATCCATCCATCCACCCACTCACCATCCATCTATCCATCCACCATGTATCCCTCCCTCTGTATGTATCCATCTATCGATCCATCTTTCTATCCATCCATTCACCCACTCACCATCCATCTATCCATCCATCCATCTATCCTTCCCTCTGTATGTATCCATACATCCTTCTATCCACCTATCTATCCACCCATCCAACCACCCACCATCCATCTCCGTCCACTCATCATCCATCTATCCATCCATTCATCTCCATCCACCCATCCATTCACCCACCCACCATCCATCTCTGTCCATCTCTCCATCCAACCATCCATCCATCTATCCATTCATCTATCCCTCTCTGTATCCATCCATCCATCCTTCTATCCATCTGTCTGCCCATCCATCTATCCATCCATCCACCATCTATGTATCTAAATGAAGTTGAACAGAACTGATTGCCCCTGGATGAAAAGTTTAGACTTCACTGTACTAGTGAGGCTGGGTATGGTTTTGTGAAGTACATATGTAGAGTATGTGAAGTACATATGTTTACATATGTAAACAGTTCCGAGATACATACATGTGCATGTGTACTGCATCTTAAGGTAAAATGTTTCTTCCTGTAAGTCACATTAAGAATGTCTTCAACATCACTGTTTAAGATACCTGTCATAAAAAACAGATAGCTGGGCTCTATTTTTTAATCACACCTAACAATCTGACCAGTTACTGTTAGTCTGCTTGAGCTTATTTCCAAAGTCTAGTCTGTGATTCCTCTTTGTCCTGCTTTCCAATCCCTTCCTTCTCCACTTCTTGCCTCCTTCTGATTGCTGCATTTCCCCAACACCTATTCACCCACCTGTTAAGCTTATAAAATCTATTTCTAATGTTTCATGACTGTCCTAATATACAATTTTATTTTTAATTGTTTTATATATAATTTTAAAAGATGGGTGACAACTTTAATTCTGAGCAGCTGTCTTCTGACATGCACCCACTATTTGGGTTCTGGTTTTTTAATATGAAAAATCCATTCTAATCATTATTTGTTTTTAGACCCAATGCTTCTTTTTATCTATCCAATTTTTTCCCTAGCATTCCTTCTTGAATCTGAAACCTCCTTCAGAAATCACTTTCCTTTTCCTAAAGTATATTTGTGGAAGTTTCTTTTGGTGGTAAACTCTCTGAGGAAAGTACCTGCTCCTGAATGGTAACTGAATCTGAACAACAAATACAGGTTGCCAATTACTTTTTCTCACCACTTGGAACATATTCCCACTGTGGAGAATTGTGAATTTTTCCCTGGTTGCTTTTAGCATCATCTTTTTATTTTGTACATGATTTGACTATAATCCACCAAAGTATAGATTTATTTCATTAACCCTATTTGGGATTTTATGTTAATCCTATACCTAAGTACTCATGGTATTCGCCACTTCTAGGAAATTCTCAGTCATTATTTCTTTGGAGTATTTCCTTTTCTTCATTCTTTCTATTCTCTTTGAGAACCCTTACAAGAAATGGGTTGACTTTCTCATTCTTCATGTTACACAACGTGCTTTTACACCCTCCACATGTTGACCTCTATGTGCTTTCTTTTGGGTAAATTGTCTCAGATCCACATTTCTGCTTAACTAATTTTTCAGGTATATCTGATTTCCTGTTTCATCCATCCAGTGGTTTCTAGAACTTGTGTTTGATCCTTTTTCAAATCTACTTGGTTCTTTTTTAAAATACCATCCTGTTCCTTACTGACACTTTAAGTTCTGCCTCCTTCGGCATGCACAGAGGGGCAGCATGAAGCCTGACCCTCCCAGAAACATCCACAGGGACCACCTGTGCCTCCAGCCCCACTTCCTGTCTCATCCCCTCCACCCCACTGTCCACGCGCCTTTACTGACCTTACTCGCCAGGCTCCTCTCAGAGCTAAGACTACAGAAGTCCTCCTGAGATGGGTATGTTCATTTTAAAAGCCTGCAGTATGAAGTCAGCTACATTCCAGTCAAAGCTGTGTCCTGAGTTCTCTCTGTAAGAGGAACTTAAATCAAGTCTGTTGCCCATTTCCTCCAACCTTACCTCATAAGAATGGGGAGAGCTATGTGACATACACATTTTACACACTGCAAATGTACAGATTATAAAGAGCACACAGCTGGCCTGGCACCTGGCTGTGGACCCACTCCGTGGTGACGACAACAGGGGCGTCCTGTTCACCCCCTCTGTCAGCGTCAGACTCAACCCTGCATTTGGCCAAGTTCTACCTCACCCAGTCTTACTTCTGAGGGTTCAGGCTCCACAAAATAGGGTAGTGCCCGCTCAAGTTTCCTTGAAATGAAGCAAAATAAGTTGGCTTAAAAGAATAGAAACAGAGCTTTGTATACTGAGAGGTCTACATTCAACAGACGTTTTACTGAGCAACAGGGAGACTGTCATAGTGAAGTGTGCCTCTGACATGTCCATGTAAATAAAGAAGTGTGTTGAATAAACATACCTGCAGGTATTTTTAATTAACTTTTCAATATTCTTAACTCTTAAGCACTTATTTGATTGACTGGCTAAATAGCTGGAGGTCAAACCTCTGCTAGCCACTGGTATAACCCAACCAAACTACATCATCATGGAATATCCCAGTAGTTCAGTCAGTTCCAGCTGTTTGATCAACCTGAAAATACAAGTATATTTCTTGTAAACTAGGACAAGGCTGTATTCAACTAGAGATTTATTAACCTTCACATGTTTGTTTTTCTTTTCAAACGTCTCCTCTAATCAATTTAGGCAGCTGGACTGAGAGTGCCCACCACTGAGAGTCCACAGCGCCTCTGTCTCTGTGGCTGCAGCTACAAACACAAGGGCGCCTGTGCAAGGGGCCTACCTTCTCTCACATGGAAGTGTTTTACTTGTAGTTTCCTGCTAACATGTTACTCTGCTTATGAGTGGAAACAATTATTCGGAGAGAACCAGAGAGAGGACAATTATAGAGAACTCTTTTAATTCACCTTGAATTGTTTCAGATTCGGTAAGGTCAGACGAGTGGCTACCTAACATCAAATACACACTCACTCTTTTTTGGGTGAGCCAGAGGTTACCAGGCCCGATGGGGTAGGCCTTGCTGCACATTAGTGACATAAGCAGGTGTGGTCTCCTCGGGGCTCAGGAAGGCCTGCTGCACAAAAGGAAGCTAACAGGCCAGAAAGGAAAAGAACCAGGAATTGAGCTCTTAGAGCCAAAGTTGACACAAAGTAGTCCTGACAAGAGAAGTGTGACTAGCCAAAGGCCATCCCCACAGACCCCAACCGGAAGCTCCAGCAGTCCAGAGTCGCTGGTGCCACAAAGACAGACTGAAGTCTAGAAGAGATCACTGGTTAATCATTACCAGCCATTTTATTTATACAGGAGACGTAATTACAATCAGTATGAAATGAAGCAAAGACATTCATCCTCTTGTGTGTGATTTAATATGCAAAACAAATCAAGGGTGAGTCACACCAAAGTAGGTATGTAATCTTACTTCCACTCCTCTGGTGGGTGTGCAAGTTCATACTTCTCCCTCACATTGGAGACACCCATATCCAAATGGAGCCAGTGAACCTCCTCTGACCGCAGGTGACTGAGGCGAAATCCATAGCAGGCCACGTGCTTTACTTTGTGACTGTCCACTATCTTCTGAATGATGCCCTAAAACATACCCCCCACAAAAATGACTGTTATAAACAAAAAAAAAATTGTAGGCTAAAATTAATGCAATGTTCATTTCTTTTAGTTAGTTATCAGAAATCTTTGGTAAAAAGAGTATCAAGTTAAATAAATTACTTAATTTTTCTCAGGAATCTTTTTCTCAAATACTATTTTTATGAACAAGGAAAAGTTCTGGAAAAAAAAAACACAAAAAGAAGCTCTTCCCTTTTCTTTAATGATAAACAAAGCATGGATACTTAAAATACATTTCTGCCAGCTATACCTCTGCATCATCCCCAAAACCTGACAAAGCATTCCAGCCACCCTCTGGGTGTCACTTGATGAGAACTAGACCTGAGGAGAGGCTTCCACTTTCTGAACCCAGGACAGCATATTGTTCTACACCAGACTGCAACTTAATATCATTTCTTAAGAAACATACTTAGGAACATACTATGAAGGCCATGCTTCTGATAATATCGATGATATATGAGAAGTTACTTCCAGTTGGGCCTACCCAATCTGCTATGTGCTCTCTATAGATTACAATGCAGCAATCTAAAATAGCTCCCAAATCTAATGCTCCTAAGACATGTGCCCATGAGTTCAGAGATGAAGGTGGCCTTTGAGGGAAGGAGTCAGGGAAGGCTGCTGCACAAAGATGAAGCTTATCCTAGGACTAGGGCAGCCCTGAATCTTGACCTGTACCTGCATGGCTACGGAAGTTACATGTACGTATGTTTCTAAATGGGCAGCACATATGGATGACTCACGTGGGAATATAACAGAGACCACCTGCTGCCCTTACAAGAGGGTGTGCTAATCACAATCCACTGCAATTTTCTTAATCCCTCAGGCCATTCATAAGTTAATTTTTTAATGATGTTGATACTAACATGAAAATGACTGCTAAAGAAAATCATCACTTTTTTAAAAAATTAGCAATTGACTGAAGGTATAATAATACTACTTGTAATGTAAGACACATTACACACACTAAGTATTTCTGTATTAGGGCATGATGCTATTGGTAATACAATTAAGGATGTTCCCATCCCTATTCATGAGAAAAGATAAGTAACATGTACTATATATATGCAAAACCTGTCAAGGACCCATTGTGTCCACAATGAAGGCATCATGTGGCACCTGCACATGGTCTGCCTCCCTTTCAGAGTACCAGATCCCAGGAAAAGGTTGTATATCAAGCATGGGTGAGTAGAAGGGGAGGGAGTAAATATGGTATCAGGAAGAAAGCACAGACAAAGGACTGGGCTGGAGGAGTCAAAGGCCACTCCATAGAACAGAGGAGTTCTCTGTGGGACAGGAAGGATGTGTGCCACCTACAGAATAGGCATAAATGTCCTTCCTGGCTTTGGGATTCAAGGCCCAGAATTTCTGAACAGGCCACCATGAAGGACTCTGCAGGTTGTGTCTACCCAAGGGCATCCAGCCAAGGGGCAGCGGGAGCCAAAACCCAGCCCACCCTCTAGTCTTCACATTGTGTGCTCTGGGGTGGGGGATCTGCCTAGGGGAAGGGACATCCATTTCTAGTAATTCTCTCAGAGGCAACTTCTACAACTTCTCCTTGCCAACACACAAATCCCTGAGCTGCACAGGACAGAAGCTGGCACCTCTTTCAAATTCCCACAAAAGTGCTTTGTCTTGCTGTCCCAGCTCTGCCAATTCACTACCAAGTGCACACCGACACCAGCTGCCCTCACTGTAGCTTGGGTTCAGTACATCTTCTCTTTACTCTGCAGCAGCTCACTGCTAGCACAGATTCCAGAGCCACCTCTCTCCTTTTAGGGCCACAGTTCATATTCATATCTGTACCCAACCATCTGTCTTGGCAGGGTCTACCGTTCGGGCACAATCCATTTCTTACTACTGTATGTGCCATCAACAATCTGGGAGAAATCCCACCCTTTCTGGATGCCTTCCCTAATGACCCTGAGTAAAGGTTATCTTCATGACCTCTCAAGGAATGGGCACACAGGTACCCACCTGCAGAGAGGCAAGTGTACAGAGGCCTAGTCCAGAGCTGTGGAACCCAGAGGAAAAGTAGGCTCCTAATGGGATAGATATAATTTTAGTCCATTCTCTTGATCACACTACCTGAAGACACCAGAATGACCTCATGTTTGGTTTTGTTAAACAGAGTTCCCAGAGCAGCCCTGGTGGCTCAGCAGTTTAGCGCCGCCTTCAGCCCAGAGCATGATCCTGGAGACCTGGGATCGAGTCCCACATCAGGCTTCCTGCATGGAGCCTGCTTCTCCCTCTGCCTGTGTGTGTGTATGTCTCTCTCTCTCTCTGTCTCTAATAAATAAAATTAAAAAAAAAAAAAAGGGACACCTGGGTGGCTCAGTGGTTGAGCGTCTGCCTTTGGCCCAGGACGTGATCCTGGAGATCCAGGATCGGGCCCCACGCCGGGCTCCTGCATGGAGCCTGCTTCTCCCTCTGTTGCCTGTCTCTCTGCTTCTCTCTCTGTGTGTTTCTCTCATGAATAAATTTTTTGAAAAAATCTTTAAAAAATACAAGTAAACAGAGTTCCCATCCTGTAGGACCTCCTAATTAATCAAGCTTGCAACTTTCACTTTCCACTAAAAAATTAAAAGCAATGAACACAGAGACATTTCCCTTTATGTTTTGAGTTTTCATTATGCTTCCATAATGTGTCCTATCCCATTTGTCTAGAACTCCTGTAAATCTCACTGCTGACTCAATCTGAATGGAAGCCAAGATTATGAATATACAAGGACTTATCTATTTGGTGCTCAGGACATACATATTTGGTTCTGCAAAACTGAAAAAATAACTTGGAGAACTAAATATTTAGTAAGGAATGCATACTTAAAAAAAAAAACCCTGACAATGCTACCACAGGAAAATGTATGCACATAGTATTTCTGGAATATGTACATTTAGAAAAGGGTATCTAGGGAGATAACAGGACAAGGATTTATAATATGCCACTAACAGCAGCTGAATTAAATTTAAATTTCTTATCCTGGCTTTAATGTCCTACAGCAATCCTACTCTATAGTATATAAACCTACACTTAGCTACTCTGAAATATCCCTTTACTCATCTACATATCCTTGAATTTGGAAATATATAATTTTCCTGATTAATTCTCACATGAGATAGTCACAGGAAAAGATTTCTTCTTGAGGATGAAAAGATGTGAGGCAGTGTGTGGACCATGCTTCTATCTTATCAGGAACACAGCACACAGCGTCTAGAGCCATTCCACTACTGGAGGACAGTTATTTTCTTGTTGGCTTCCTTGCTCTGGCAGAGAAAGGGAAGTGGAAATGCAAGCAATACTGCTATGAACAAGCTTCTAGCTGACATATGCAGCAGCACTGCTTAGACACAGACATGCTGGGTCAAAAGCTAGTTAAAAATCTGACATTTTGGTAAATATGGCCACCAGGGAAACTATACCAATTATATTTGGCACATAATGTTAGAGATTGTCCTTCATCTCATGCCAATGCTGGATAAAATCCATCTTAAAGTATTTATCTGTGTGATGGACCACAGAAGAGGGGGGCATTTCATTGTTGTTGTAATTTACATTTCCCTGATTATATACTATTGCAATGACACTGTAATTTTGTTCCTAAAAGTTCTTTTTATGATTTTGCTTGGTTTAACTTGGTCATTTATGTTTTAGACAATGCTCTGGGAAGAAATGATGACCTTTCCACTGGTAGAAAGAAATCCTGCAAACCTTTCCTTCATGCTCATTCACTTATGAATGCCCATTCACTCATCCGGTCAGTGAATAGATACGTGTGTATCTAGCCTACATGTGATGAATAAGACAGAACCTTATCCTCTACAGCCTTAATCTAGAAAGAGAGAGGTGATGCTGAACACATGCGCGAGAGTGGCCAGTCTGTGGGGCAGGTGACAACAAGATCACAAGAGACATCTGCTGTGTCTAGATGTCTTCTCACAGTGACTGGCAAGGTCTCTTTACTATGAGAGAGACCTCAATCACACGTGTTTACAATGCTCATTTCTTTACTTCCTCCCAGGAGTTAGAAATTACTCCTGATCAGTTTGTTAAAATGTCCACTGGCTATTTTTCTGTGCCTTTCAGATGCTCTTCACCTTAAGAAAACCAACAGTTCTTACTGTCTCTGCTCCCATCTGCACAGGAGGAGCCTACCGTCATTCGGTTACCACAAACAAGGTATGGAAATCCAAATCCTGCTCTCCAACAGTAATTCATCCCTTCCTTTGGTTCAGCACTCACCGAGAAGTCAGCCCCAAAGTCCTCCGAGACAAAGCACACCTATGTGTCTTTGCTCCCTATTGCTGCTATAACAAACCACCACACACTTACAGGCTTAATAGAACATAAATGTATACTTCTAAGTTCCGTAAGATCACAAGTATGAAAGGGGTCTCACCGGGCTAAAATCAAGGTAAGGTGTTGGCAGGGATGTGCTGCTTTCTGGAAGCTCTAGGCTGGCTTCTTCCACTGCTAGAGGTCCCTCCGTGTATCGTCAAAGCCAGCAGCACTGCATCCAACAACCCTTCCTCCACAGTCTTCTCCCTCTGACCACAGCCAGAAAAGGTCTGTGGCTCCCAGTCTCCCCCATCTCAAGGTCATCTTAATCTTGCTCACATCTTCAAAGTCCCTTCTGCCATGGAAGGTCACAGATGCACAGGTTCTGCATTGAGATGTGGATCTCTTCAGGGGACATTCTGCCTACCACAGCCACCATCTCTAAGGATTTAGTGACAGAGAATTCTTTCTCATGTTTTTGCTGTCCCATATTCTTTCTAACACTGCTTTTGACCCTATTTTTTTCCTTAAGGTTTTTCTTTCAAGTTTCTTCCTGGATGATACTCTCCCTCCATTAAAGACACAGTTTAAAATCTCTGTAGTCTTTTCTTGCACTAAAAGTATTTGCACAGTAATCAGTGTTTGAGATTTTAAGTGCACATTCACTTGATCCTCTATCAGAGAGAAAAAGTGTACATTTGAGATACACATAAGGCATCAGTGATGATACCTAACAATAAACACTGGGGACCATGGGACTGTTGCACACAAACTCCTCCACGCAACCGTCTGTGGCTGAACTCAGGGAAAACGGCCTGCCGAATGCCTTCCCCTATAGCCACCAGCCATTCTTAGCACAGCACAGCTCTGTTCACAGAGCTCCTAACTTCCACAAACTCGTGACAAGCACGGAAACCTCATAGTATGCTATGTAGTCAGAAAAGGGCACTGAGCCTGTTAGTAAACCTGAAGATATTTTGAGCAGGACACCAATATTGTCCAACAACTGCTACTTAGTCTTCAGTGGCATTATATGGTACTTGCTCAGATTTGGTGTCTGGGTATGAAATGGATTGGTCTAGGCCCTGTGATTTAAGGAAAATAGTAAGAAGGTAGGAATGAAGGTCTGACAGAAGTATCAGGCCAGGTGCGGTTTGCGATAGGTGTAATCTCTGATTATCGATTCAACTTCTTTTATGGTTATTAGTCTACTACTTTCTACTTCTGCAACCAACGTTCCTAATTTACATTTCTGTCAGAACACTCCACTTCATCTAGGACTTCGTGTAGTTACTCAAACAGGGATCTGTCAAGTACATACTGTGTGCCTGCTAGGCCCTGAAGATGCTGGGGACAATACCAGGAGAGCTTATGGTCTAGGGGAGGAAAGCAGAGAATAAAAGAGTAAACAAACCAAGAAACAAGACAATCTCAATAAGGAGAAATCATCACCAAAATGGGGTGATGGGCAACAGGAAAGGTGGAGGAGGAGAGGGAGCACTCCTGGGCCAGGAGCCCAAGAGAGGGAAGGCAGTCACTGGAAACAAGGTAAGAACGGGCAACAAGAAGCCAGGTCCCGTAGGTCCTCCCAGACTGCCGAAGGAATCTGGCCTTCCTCTGAGAGAAATGGGGAGCTGCTGGAGGTTCTCAGCAAATTACTGATGACAAGACCGGCATGTCAGAGAAACAGTCCAAGAAGCAGAAAGTCAAAGGGAGCAAGCCAGAGGACAGAGGTCACAGGGTGGGGCAGGGAGAGGAGGGAGTCACGGGCTTCTGAATGTTCACCCTAAAGGAGACAGGAGGCCACAGGAAGGCTCTGAGTTGAGGAGTAATATGCTCTGGCTCTCATTTCAAAGGATCACCTGGTTGCTGGGCTGTGAACAGACTGAAAGGTCCCGGGGGGACAGTGGGAGGTCAGGAGACCATGTGACTCAAAGAAGGTGTAGCAGCAGAGGTCAGATGAAGTGAGTGGATTCTAGATGTATCTGGGAAACCATGTGGACAGAACTAGATAATGTACTGAATGTAGGCACAAGCATAGGAGGAGCAACAGAGGATTCTAGTGCCTGACACAGACACTTCTTTTGGCATCAGAAGCGTACAGACAGAAGGACAGATACAGCTGGGTGGCACCCAAGGCCCGAGGTCAGAGGGAGACCCATCAGAATGGGGGACATATATGGAAAAGGCAGAGCTGGATTAAACCCTGGTCATGGCTTTAAGAGACCATGAAGATAGAGGACAGGTACCAGGGGGCTGTGTGCAGGCCACTGCTCGGTGCTGGCCACCTGCCTCCTGCATCCCTACAGCACTTCTTGCTGGGCTCATGGTTCTGCTCCATCATGTCTCCTAATTATTTTCTCAAAGAGAGCCTGTGGTATTACGTTCTACATCTTTATTTCTCTCAGAAACCTTCCTCCCATGTCTTCATGACTGGTAGTTTGTCTGGAAGACTTCTGACGTACAACTCAATTCCCTGAGCCCTGAGGAGATACTCTTCTAGTACTACCCTGCACCCAGCATTGCTGATGACAAGTCTGATGTAAATGTCATTCTTTTTCCCAAGTAGGAGGATTCCTCTGGTAGAATTTGGAATTTTTTGTACACCCTTATTATTCTGAAGTGCCACTACAAGGTTCCTAGATGACCAACCTTACTCAGTATAGTCCAGCACGGGTTAACCTTGGTTCTTCTGGGCTGACCCCATACTGAGCTCCAGGGTTGCCTGGGGCAGGCCAAAGCTACGCCCAAGGTAAATGATGTCTGCATTCATAGGCTGCTGCTTATTTAGGGGCAGGATGCACCAGCCTGCCAGCACTTTTAGAAATCATGACTTGCCCCTTATTTTGGTGGTGCCTGGGCAGTTACACAGGTCGAGGCTGATGATGTAGACAGAACGTGCTTATTACATGCCCATCTCACAGATCCCCCCACAAGAAAGTTCTGGGCCTCCCCCTACACAGGTGTGGCCATGACCTATGAGTGTCTGAGGCTGTAAGGCCTCCACCTGAGACTCGCAGGTCCCTTCAAAGAGGAGTACTGTTGCTGCTTTGTACACTTTGCCTACAAATGGTGGAATCCTACGAATCCTTTTAATAATCAAACACTTAATTAAGATATAAGCACATGTATGTAAAAAGAGTAAAATTAATTGCAGCATGAACAAAAAAGCCTTCTGTAATGAATTACAAGAAGAATCCATGTATTTTCCTGTGGAAAATAAATCTTTCAACTCCTCCAAATGTGTTGATTCTTCTGAGTCAAGCAGTCTCTCTGATAATTACTTTCTACAGAGCACAACTGTCTACCAGAAATAAAAAGGCAAGCTGTAGGTTACTTTAAAATTCAAAAAAAAAAAAAAAAAAGTAAAAAACAGAGGAATTCAACTTTAATAATATATTTTATTTAACCCACTGTGTCATGAATATTATCTTTACAACAGGTAATCCTAACAGGTTACTAATGAGATATTTTACATTATTTTTTCACACTAAATCTTCGAAACCTTGTATTTTTACACTGACAAAACATCAGTTGAGCCCAGCTACATCCTAGTGTTCACGCACTACTGTATCAGGCAGGGTCTGAATCTAGTTATCCAGTTACTGTGGATTAACAGTAAGCTATCTCTTTTCCGAAACTGGGTGGCCTGGCATCCTCTTTGCTACCATTATTAAATGGTCTGTTTGTTTCTGCCAAGTGCCTAACCTTCCACTCTTAACTCACTCCCACCCCATTTCCTGCTGTAGGCCATGGGTCTCAAACATTGTCATGGTCCTTCCACTACTCCTGCCTAAACAATGTATGCTAGTCCCTATATCTGTAATGTTCCTCTGTTTGGTGCTTCTTGGGGAGAAAGATTGCATGGACATGTGCTTTGGGACTATTTTGTTCAGTTGTGCAAAAATTGTAATTAATTTATAATTAAAATACTGCATTTTCAAATGTTATAGCATTAAACGAAAGTGGGTTATGAATAAGACCCACCTTCCATCACAGGAAAAGCTGTGGTGAACCAATGCCAATTGAGAGCGCTTTGCCTCAAGCTGAAAATTATCAACAGATGGGAGCTATTAAATTTTAAACATTTATCAATTACTATGAAATAAAACCACCTGGTCCTCAGTCGCATGGATTTGCTTGTATTGATCTTCATAGAAGTTCGGCAAATAGGTTCTCATAACTTAGGTGTATGAATCCAGTTTAAATTTTTCTTCACGATATAAATGTTTTCATGTCTGGCAAATTTGTAACATTGGCTAAAGGTGTGACATATGCCCAGTGATCACTGGTTTTCTCCTGGATATTGATCCTCTTGTGTGCAATAAATTTGATACCAAAATATTTTTGTTGTGGAGCCTTTCCAAGGTGCGTTTTTGGATATAATCAATCATGAATATTTGC
Organism: Nyctereutes procyonoides; assembly: GCF_905146905.1. NCBI lineage: Eukaryota > Metazoa > Chordata > Mammalia > Carnivora > Canidae > Nyctereutes > Nyctereutes procyonoides. Next base: position 30,748,814 of record NW_026575159.1, read on the forward strand.
TAAACATCTTGTCAAATTCACATCTCTGAAAAGGTTCCCTCCCATACAAATACTCTGAAGTTTATTAAGGCTGCTGCAATGCTTTAAGAAACTGCCTCATTTACTGTAACTGAAATTCACAAAAACTAGAACATATACTAAGAGCCTTCCCATAAACTTTACATTTGCAAGGTTTCTCTCCATGAATCCTCCAATTAATATTAAGGTAGAACACTGGCTGTTGGCCTTTCTACCGAGTGACTGTGTTTATAAGGTTAAATACAAAACAAAACTATAGGAAAACTAGAAAAACCCATTAAGCTTTATAAAAAGAGACTACTATATTTCCATTAAAGCACATGAATAGATGTTAATACATATTAAAACTCTGAATGAATTATGTGCCTTTGAATAGTCCATCTGAACAGTAAGTATTGCAGTATTATGGAGATAATGGGAAATTATGCAGAATTCAAATGTAACACTGTGTTCTTCAATCTAAATTCTGCCAATCTCTTCAATTTGCTTAAAAATAACTAAGGCATATAAGTTAAACATAGATTAATTAGATTCATTATTATAAGAAGAAGAGGGAAAAAAGACCTCTGTTCATCCTGGCACTGGACATCATCCTCCCTTGAGATGGAGTTGGTAGAGGGGAAGGAAGGAGCAGTGGTTCTGTAACACTTGGGCCAAAGTAAACACTTGCTGAAAATTTATGTCCTGCACTCAGTTTCCTAAAACCACAGTGTGACCCTTGCACCCTCCCCGCTCAGCAACTGTGGCCCATGAGGAGCCTTTCCCCATTCTCGGCCACAACGCTCACTGACCGCCCACTGACTACCACCTACACCCAACACCGCTCACGCAGGCTTCCTCGCCACCAGGAGGGCCTTGGGAAGCACACACTGCTCTGCACTGCAACTAGGGCTGTGGGTGTCTCCCCGCCAATAGACAGTAAGCAGAAGCAGGGACCCCTCATATCCCCAGAACCATGACAAGCATCTGATACACAGAACCAATCAATTTTTGAAGAATCTATCCAATTTGGAGTCATGCAGATACCCTCAAGATTCACTTTCTAGAAAATAATTTATTTCCTAAGTATTAGAGGTTATTTTAATTGCTTTGTTCCCTTGTATCCTAAAGAGTTTAAAAAGAGAGAGAGAGGAATGTCAATAACATTATATGAATGACATATGATTCTCTTATTATTTTCCTAAGAGATTTTACAATGAAAATTCTGGTCAGTCACATATTAACTGAATAAATATTATAAAGGAAAAGTTAACATTACTGTAATGTGGTAATAAAAGTTTTTATCTATTTTTGGTATGTCATTAACCTACGTTCCTTTTTGACCTAAATACACATGGAGGAATGTCTGCTAGGAAAATGTACTTACCCTGACATCAGTAGCATCTCCGTGCCTGATAATACTGGCCCAAGTAGCTGGCTCACTGCTGTTTTCAAAATAATGAAAGACCTTCAACACTCGCTCCATTGCCCCCGGGGAGCGTTCCACCCCGGCACCCAGGTGAGTCTTGGTACTTGAATTCGGTGTGTGATTCAAGTTTGGGTCGAGGTAAGCAGCTGCCATTATTTTGCTAGATGCTATGTATCTGTCATACTCTATAAGAGAAAAAAAAATTGTCAGTGTACCATATCTGACATCTATGAAATGTGGTTAAAATCTATGAAAATGTGACATACTGATCCTTGTATTAACACATTGTTCTATATTCTTCCTCGATGGTTATGTCATGTGCAGAAGGTGAACATCAGAACTGAGACCTGACTTACCAAGATAATCACTGTATTCCCCACCCAGAGCAGTATCTAATTCATCATCACTAATAAATATGTTAAATTTTTATTAACAAATCACAAGGCCAGGAGGCCTATTTCAGCTCTGTCAAAAATTCACCATATTATCTATAAACAATGTCATCTAATCCTCCCCCCTTTTAAAATCACAGCCTTTCTCTCTCTCTCTGTGACTATCATAAATAAATAAAAAAATTTAAAAAAAAATTAAAAAAAAAAAAGGGATCCCTGGGTGGCGCAGCGGTTTAGCACCTGCCTTTGGCCCAGGGTGCGATCCTGGAGATCCAGGATCGAATCCCACATTGGGCTCCCAGTGCATGGAGCCTGCTTCTCCCTCTGCCTATGTCTCTGCCTCTCTCTCTCTCTCTCTCTCTCTCTCTGTGACTATCATATATAAATAAAAAAATTTTAAAAAAATTAAAAAAAAAATAAAATAAAATAAAATAAAATAAAATCACAGCCTTTAAAATCTGTGGAAAAACCTTACAGGAAAGTCAAATATGTTAATTCTGCTGCTTCTTTTGAAAACTTTTACAGGAGACACAAGTTCTTTCTTCATACATGAAACTCAATGTGGTCATGACACATACTAGGCACTGGTGATGAAAACCATGTAGTTTAGACCAAGTCCTCCCACTTAGCCAGTCCCTCAGCAGGAGACTGGAAACAAAACTAAACCAGAAAGCATAAACAAACCAATGTCTGTTGGTGTACAAGAGGACTTCCATTTGAATGTGGGGGGATAGACTAGAGAGACTAACACTCCCATTGAGAAAACTCAGAAGTCAGATTAAAAACCAGCCTAATGTTTGGAGTCCGGGATGTTGTGAGGCAACCAGGACAGCAGGGGACACAGATGGAGACATGAAGAGACACTGAACAGCTGCCTTTTCCCAAAGGGCATTTGCCAATTCTGGGCCTTCCAGAGCATGAAGATCCAAGAAAAAGCCACCAATGAGAGAGAAACCAGCTGAACCTTTGGCAATGAGAGACCAAGTTATGAGCATGGGGACCTCAGGACTCCGGTGAGCAGGGACGTGGTGGAGAACCCAGCCACACACTCTGCTAGTTGTTCCCTAAGACAGTCACCAATCTTGAAACCAAGCCCAGAGGGAGCCTCTAGAAGCTAGGTGAGGCTGAAGACAGGCAGAAGGGACTAGAGTCCACCTGGGCCCAGTAAACAAGACAAGAACAGCATGACCGACAAACTCAATCTAACAGAAAGCACTACACTCAAGTTCAAGTCCCCTCAGCAAAGGAAATACCACTAACTATGCACATGAGGTATCGGTGAAATTGACCATGTGCCAAATGAAAGAGTGAGGTTCAGTAAACATCAAAGGACAAAAATTATTTAGGATATATTCTGTGTCTAACACTAAAGCTGGACAACAACAAAATAACTAGAAAATCCCCAATTATTTGGAAACTAAGCAACATATTTCAAGTAATCCATTAGCCAAAAAGAAACTCAAAGTATTCTGAATTCGATGATACAATTAAAAGAAAGATCAACACTACATGCAAGCAGAGACATGATTAGATTAAAATCTTTTTAAGACTTTATTTTTTTTTTAATTTTTATTTATTTATGATAGTCAGAGAGAGAGAGAGAGAGAGGCAGAGACACAGGCAGAGGGAGAAGCAGGCTCCATGCACCAGGAGCCCGACATGGGATTCGATCCCGGGTCTCCAGGATTGTGCCCTGGGCCAAAGGCAGGCGCTAAACCGCTGCGCCACCCAGGGATCCCCTCAAGACTTTATTTTTAAGTAAAGTCTACACCCAACCTGGGGCTCGAATTTACAATCCCAAGATTGAGAGCTCCACGTTCCACCTACTGAGTCAGTCTGGCATCCCTAAAAGCTATATATTAGAAATGAAGTGCATATATTAGAAATGAAGATTGGAAATTAATTATCTAAATATCCATATCTCACTATACAATTTAGAAGCTGAATAAAATCAAATACTTTTTTTAATAAGAATAATGCAACTGATAGACCTCTAGCAAGACTAATCAAGGAAAAAAGACAAAAACGAACAACATCAAAAACCAAGCAGAACCGATAAGAGAATGTTAGTAATAGGAGGTAATGATAGAATATCAGATGGTAATAAGAGAATATCATGAACAACTTTATGCCAGTAAACATGAAAGTTGAGATGCATACACAATTCTTTTTTTTTAAGATTTTATTTATTTATTTATTTCATAGAGCATGTGTGCACACGCACAAATAGGGGAAGCAGTAGAGGGAGAGGGAGAAGCAGGCTCCCCACTGACCAGGGAGCCCCGCGTGGAGCTCCATCCCAGGACCCTGGGATCATGACCTGAGCTGAAGGCAGGCACTTAACCAACTGAGCCACCCAGGCACCCTAAGATGTATACACAATTCTTTGCAAAGTACAACTTAAGCCATTATAAACTATTGCTGTACAAAACCAAAACCAGAAATAAAAAGCCTAAATAGACCTGCTCTGTTAAAAATGGTCAATCCATAATTAAAATTCTTCCCACAAAGGAATATCTGAATTTTTCCAATAATTTAAGGAAGAATATTAATCTTACAGAAATTCTTCTACTGAACAAATAGAGTATATTCCCCAACTTATCCTATGAGACCAGCAAAACAATGATACAAAGCCAGACAAGGAAAATACAAGAAAACGTACAAATTAATCTTTCTTATAAACACAGGTGCAAAAATCTTAACAAGACATCAGCAAATTTAATCACACAATGTTTAAAATAACATACTATGACCAAGAGGGCTCCAATAGAGGCATGCGAAGCTGGTTTAGCATTCAAAAAGCAATCTATGTTTACTGTAGCCTTCTTCATACTGCCAAAGCTTGGAAGCCACCAAGACACCCTTCAGGAGGTGAATGGATAAACAAAATGTGGGCCATCCAGACAACGGAATATTATTTAGTGCTAAAAAGTAATGAGCTACCAAACAATGCTTGGAGGAACTTGGAGGAAACTTAAATGTGTATTCCTAAGTGAGAGAAGTTGATCATACTCTGTGATTCCAACTATATAACATTCTGGAAATGACAAAACCATAGAGACAGTAAAAATTTCAGTGGATGCAGAGTTTGGGGAACAGGGATGAAAAGGTGGAGCACAAACGATTTTTAGGGCAGTGAAAAGATTATGTCACTATACATCTGTCCAAAACCACAAAATGTACCACCAAGAGTGAACCCTAAGGTAAACTATGGACTTCAGGTGATACTGATGTGTCAGCACGGGTTCATCAGTTATAAACACACGTACCCCTCTGCTGGGGATGCTGATAATGTGGAAGACTGTGCATGCATCAGAATAGGGGGCAGAGGGCAGCATGGGTGGCTCAGCAGTTTAGCGCCGCCTTAGGCCCGGGGCCTGATCCTGGAGACCTGAGATTGAGTCCCATATCAGGCTCCCTGCATGGAGCCTGCTTCTCCCTCTGCCTGTGTCTCTGTCTCTCTGTCTCTGTCTCTGTCTCTGTCTCTCTCTCTCTCTCTCTCTCTCTAGCTGTGTGTCTCTCATGAATAAATAAATAAAATCTTTAAAATTAAAAGAATAGGGGGGCAGATGGGAAATCTCTGTGCGTTCCCCTCAATTTTGTTGTGAACCTAAAACTGCTCTAGAAAAAAAAAACTGTCTTAATTTTTTAAAAAAGCAATCGATATAACTGACCACATTTCAGAAAGGAGAAGAACCATAGCTGTCTTAATATATGCAGAAAAAGCATCTGCATGCTTTTTTTATTTACCAACTACTCACGATAAAAACTCTTAGCAAAGACAAAACAGAAAGAAACTCCTTGAACTGATGATGAGTATTTACATTAACCTAACTTAAATACTGGTGGGAAGAGCCCCTGCCATGCCTCCAAGAACAGAAGCGAGTCCATGAATATCCACAAGTACTGCTTCTAATTGATATTGCTCTGGAAGTCCTATTAACTAGGTTCCCTGAGCAAAAAAGAGAAATAAAACAGAGTTGGGAAGGAAGGAATAAAAATATCATTATTCCCAGACTGCATGATTATGTATGAAGAAAATCTGTAAGACTATATAGGAAAACTACTAGAATTAATACATGAATTCAGCAACATTACTAGATGATCAAATATAATCAATGATACTTCTGATTGTTTCGGCAATCTCATTTGCTCCCCAAGCTGGGCAATAAGGATGAGTTAATACAGTGCCAACTGTGTCCTGAGAAGCAACCCAGTGTCTCTGGAGTGCTCAGAGGAACTGACATCCCAGCAGTGAAAATCACTACCTGTATTACTGAGTGTGCCGGGGCGGGGGGAGAAGCCAAACCAAAAACACTATGCAAATACACGTCCATGGCCCAAATTAATGGCAAAATCCTTTGTAAGTCTTCAAGAAGTAGGCCAAAACATTTTTTATAAGATAAAGCATTGCTACAACATTACCAGAGTGAAGCAGCTCTCCATGACAGAATGTGGTTTTCTTTCCCAGTTTCGTGCTTTCATCTGCTTGTCAAAATCCTATTTGAGATTTGAATTATAAATTCTCAAATTGGCAATATTTCCACCACTAAGCCTTCCCTGACTCTTGTAGACAGTTCTGGATCAGATTCTGTTGAGAACCACCCACCTCCCCTTCTGATAGCATTCACGTTTGTCTTTTTTGTTGGTCTGGAAGATTCTGAGATCTTGGCATCTCTGTCATCTCTTTAGTAGTCACAAAACCACAAAAAAGTCACAAAACTTTGGTTCAGTCAGTTTGAGGGATGGTCTCGACAATGGAATGAGAAGTCGCAAACGATGCTTTTCGGTACACGTTGTGTTTCTAACAACTGAGAGAATTCCCTGTGTTGTCTGTGGGGTTCTCTATTTGCTTTTAACCCATGGCTAACGCCGTACAACCAGGGCTGCCACTCTCTGTGGCTATAAATGAAACAAGCCCTCCACCATCCTCACTGCAGAGAGGTAGGCTTTGCAGGGCTCTGTAACTGTAGTCCTCTATAATCTGTGGCCAGTTCTACTTTTTACAATTTGCCAAGACTAATCAGCCATCGGCAGCTGCTACCTGTGTGCACTACCAAGTATCTTTTGCAAACACCTGTCAAAGAGGAGGAAATGAAAAGATTTTAAAAACTGAAGCTGGCTTGACATGGCACAGATCCATAGCTCTGAAACTATCTGTGGTGAAAATTCTGTTTTAATTTCCAATCTGTCCTAGATCAACAGCTGTGTAAAATACAATGAAAAAGAACTTCTAAGAAAATGAAATCTAAATATGAAAGACAAAAGCACAAAACTTCTATCATCAAGATTAATTAACAGAAAACTACTGCCAAACTATCAAAGTTTCTAGCCAGATGTGCACCCCAGGTGTACGCTTATTCTGTCCTAGACTATCAACAGTTCCAGCACCAAGGCCAGCCTGCCGCAGGGCCGCTCAGGCAGCAGGGGGCTCTGACACTCAGCACACTGCCCCGGCTCACACAGCCCTGCACCAGGGCGCAGGCTGCCTGCAGCCCTACAACTGGGATGCTGACCTCGCTGCTATCAGAGCCTTGGCTCTCTCTTTAACATGGAAGGCAGACACTTTTTCTTCTCTTGAAAGAAGTAGGCCAATCCCAAGTCAGGGTGTGAGGAACAAGGTGCTGACGAAAACTGGAGTTCATACTGAGCCTCCCCACCCAGTCTGATATAAATGTTCCATAAAACAGCACGAAAGAGAGAGGAAACAAACACCTTCCAAAGTTCCCTAGATGATATTCACTATACACACTAAGATCCCACCAAGACAGCAAACTGATCATGCTTGAAATATGCCGGCCCTTTAATAAAACTTGAGATGCTTGCCAAAATATTAGAGAAGCAGCAAAGAATGCAAACTGATACAGCTAAGTTTTTTTTAAAAAATTAAAACATAAACAAGTTTGGAGAATTTTTAAGAAGTTGGTGATGATTCTATTGATAGTAAATCCTTAAACAAACTAGACTGGTGTAAAAACTTTCTTCTCGGGGCAGCTGGGGTTGAGCGTCTGCCCTTGGCTCAGGTCGTGATCTGGGGTCCTGGGATCGAATCCCACATCAGGCTCCCCTCAGGGAGCCTGCTTCTCCCTCTGGCTATGTCTCTACCCCACCCCTCGGTCTCATGAATAAGTAAAATCCTAAAAAAAAAAGACCTTTCTTCTCCCAAATGTTGTTCTTTCACACAAGACTTGAGTTTCTCTTCTCATAAAAAGTCTAACCTGAATTTACTATATTTCCTATACTGATTTACTTAATAAAGAGCTAATATTACTTAAATATTTAATGTTACAATATCACTGTGTAACAGCCTGAATTTTCCAAAACTAGCTCTAATAGTACCTGCTGCTCCCAATGCTCTTCTTCCAGTGTGACTCCGACTCTCTCTTCAACAGGTGGAGGCTATGTCCCTTCCCCTTGAAACTCAGGGGAGGGGAGGGGGGGCTTCTGACTAGCCTAAGAAACAACCCACAGTAGGTATTAAAAGGCAAACTAGATTCCCTTGGTTCTCTTGGGATGCTCGCTCATGAAATCCAACCACCATGTTATCCAGAAATTCAAGAAGCCCAAGAACTGAGCTCGTCTTCCCACTGACACCCAGCATCAACTTCTGACATGTGGCAGCACCATCCCGCAAGTGGCCCCTCAGGTTCCTGGTTGTGCCACCCTGGCTCCCACCACATGGAAACAGATGTCCCTGCTGAGCCCTGTCCAGACCACAGATCTAAACAAAATAAATAATTCTTTCCATTTTAAGCCACTAGGATGACTTGTTATCAGCAACAGATAACTAATATCACGTGTTCCAACTAAAGCGAGTACCAGTGGTTTTCGCTTTGCACACGAGCGTAAGACAACCATACAATGACTTGACAGAAGTGGTTTGAACAGCATCTGCCTTTTCTTCACCTCTCTCTAACGACTAAAGACAGAGTGAGCATCTTTCCAGCACCTCGGCAAACTGCCATACTCCTTTCAAAGTTCTGGGTCAGCATCCAACATTTTATCCTTGGTCTGTTCAGTGTCATAGACCATCTCTGAGAGCATCTCTGATAGGAGCTTTGTCACATCACCTCCTCCGGGACATCCTCTTTTTTGTCAGAACTGTTTTCTTCACCTGTCAGTAAGTTCACCTTTATTTATGAAGCTCCTCTGACGACACAACTGGCCCCGCAGCGAAGTCAACATTCCTACAGTCAGCTCTCTGTTTCTGTGACTGTCTCAGAGCAAAGTGATCCATGTGGTGTGGCAAGTTTCTGCCACAACACACACTCACTACACACTACTACTCTTCATTATTTCCTGCCATGCTGCTGGGATTCCTGGGTCTCCATTGTCTCCAGCCATAGCATTTAGAGCCTGTCTAAACTTCACGAAGCACAGGCTTTAAAAGTTGAAATAACTCCGGGTCCACTGGCCAAATGAATGCAACTATGCCTACTGGTCCCTACATTTGTTTCATGCAAGTGAGGGCTTTGCGGCTCCTGCTGCTTGCTCACCAGCTTCACAGGTCCTCAGCTCGTTCAATTTCACTTTTAGTGTTACCATTTCCTGTTTCAACTCTGCATTTCACCTTTACTGCCCAATTCCCTCCTATGATTATCCATATTTGTAAAATGTCACAGAAGTTTAGTAAAACGTCACTAGCAAACAAGGCACCACGACTATACACTTTGCTGTCTGTGTATGAACTGAGTAACAGATGCCTGGTGGCCACTCACCAACACACTGACAAAGAGGTACCGTGAGTGGTCACACTTCACATCTGTTATCTATGTAGTGATTTGTAAGCTGAGTTTGTACTTTATGCAACTACTTAGTCGCTATATGTGTTAACTAAAATTGAACCATTCTGTTGAGGACTGGTATTACTTAACCAAGCCACAGAAATTAATATTTGTGCATATTGGAACCATGCAAAGCATGGACTACCTAAATAATAATTCAACTAATATCTTTATTAAACGGATCATTTTTTGGATTTCAGATAATAGGACAAATTATGTAAATCACTTTATTTGAGGTATCACTGTAAAAATTTTAATGCCATATTTCTGATGAAAATATTGAACATTAGTCTTTAATATCAACTTTAAATTAATTTCTAAGATTGCTAGTATTGAGACCTTGAAAGTAATTGGTAAATAATTTTTGGAGACTTAAAAAAATCCTAAGGAAATGAGGAATGGCAAAATATAAAGAATACAACTGTGCTGAGTTACATACAGACTAACATTCAGCCTATTTAAACATATCTGTTATTTATAAAACCCACACTAACAAAGTGCTGTTAACATGAATAGGTTTTATATCTATAGTTAAACGCGTTAAGTGTATCATAGCCTACTTGTGTGTATTTATTTAAAGATTTTATTTTATTTTTTTTAAAAGATTTTATTTATTTGAAAGAGAGAAAGAGCATGAGCAGAGAGAGAGTTAGAAGGGGAGGGAGAAGCAGACTCCCCACTTGGCAGGGAGATAGAAACGGGCCTCGATCCCAGGACCCAGAGCATGACCTGAGCCAAAGGTAGATGCTTCACTGATTAAGCCATCCCGCACCTCTATTTGTGTATACATTTTTTAAAGATTTTATTTGTTCATGAGACACAGAGGGAGAGGCAGAGACATAGGCAGAGGGAGAAGCAGGTTCCCTGCGGGGAGCCTGATAGAGGACTCAATCCCAGGACCTTGGGATCATGACCTGAGCTGAAAGCAGACGCTCGTCCACTGAGCCACCCAGATACCCCCTTACTTGTGTATATGTAAACTCAGAAATGTAGAGGTGGCCACTGGCCAACATCATGATCTGTTTCCTTATCCTATGAAACAAGGAAAAACTAGAAATAATCAGAAATAATCTTTTCCATACATCTAATTAGCTAAAGACTGAAAATAAAGAGATTCTGTCTTGGGATCCACATGGAAAACGGATCTTTTCCTTTCTTGATATTATAATAACTTTCTACATTGGATATTTCTAACATTGCCAAAAACCCTTCTCGTTTTTTTGGACTTGAAAAAAAAAAGCTCAAAAAATACATAAGTGCTTTGTCAATTTAGAATATTAAAAATAATTAAGGTATATCCTGTGCTGGATTTCTTAAAATTTTTTTAAAAATTGATTTATTTGAGGGGGGAGGGAGATAGCACGTGTCTATGAGTGGGGTGGAGGACAGAGTGAGAGAAAGAATCTCAAGCAGCTTCCCTACTGAGTGGAGCCCAATGCTACACAGTATGCAGGGCTCATCGCAGGGCTCAATCCCACAACCCATGAGACCACGTCCTGAGCTGAAACCAAGAGTCAGACACTCAACCATCTGAGCCACCCAGGTGCCTCTAGGTTTCCTAAACTTCTGATCCCTGTGTTACAGAAGCCACCTCTGTGTGCTGAAGTGGCTGCACTGACAGCTCTAACAGGCATATGCCCTCCCATTTAAAGCTTACTTGTTACAAATCTATACTAACAGGAGACAGGCCTTCATGGTTGTGTATGAATTCAGCATGCTATGAAAACAAAGGTGGTTTTCTCTGTAGACATCTCTCATTAGAAATTGGGAGGGAGGGGATCCCTGGGTGGCGCAGTGGTTTGGCGCCTGCCTTTGGCCCAGGGCGCGATCCTGGAGACCCGGGATCGAATCCCACATCGGGCTCCCGGTGCATGGAGCCTGCTTCTCCCTCTGCCTGTGTCTCTGCCTCTCTCTCTCTCTCTCTCTCTCTCTCTCTCTCTCTCTCTCTCTATCATAAATAAATAAAGAAAAAATATTAAAAAAAAAAAGAAATTGGGAGGGAAATAATATCTTATTTGAGACATGTCTTTTTTTTTTACGATTTTATTTATTTATTCATGACTGACACAGAGGGAGAGAGAGAGAGGCAGAGACACAGGCAGAGGAAGAAGCAGGCTCCATGCAGGGAGCCCGACAGGGGGCTCGATCCAGGATCACGCCCTGGGCTGAAGGCGGCGCTAACCCGCTGGGGCTGCCCTGAGACATGTCTTAAAATCACAATGATGATGCCTGAAACATGTACAAACACCTGTAAAGGTAAAAGAAGAATCCTGGAGGTCCTCCACACAACAAGCAGGTATGTTTCTACTCTAGTATTCCCGGTATCATGAAGACAGTTGTCCAGTTCAATTTAATGAATCCGCTTGGACTTAAATCAGATAACCCAATTGGCCCTACCAGAAGTGATAGGTGTTAGACATCTTTATTTTACATTGAGCTCCAGTCGTCTCTGCCCTCCTATCTTTCCACAACAAGCACATTAGTGGACATCATCTATCCAACTGCCCATGTGATTCTCTCTCTACCTAAAACTTTCTAGCAAGGACCTTAGAACTGAAGCTATGAACCCAAATGGTACTATATTTCATCCCAAAACTGAGAATCACATTTCCTTTTACCTTCAATACCAGAATATTATTAACCCCAAGACACTTAAACTAGGCTCCAGGCCCCAGTAACTAACCAAGGATACTGGTATTTCCTTGAACCGCAAGAGAGCTCAGGGACTTTGGGGAACAGGAAAAAACATGAGCCTGAAGTTCAACAGTCTGGGCTGACAGCCTTCCTCAGAAAACTACACAGACACTAGCATGGATCTACTTCACTTCTCTCAAGGTACCTGTACTCCCCACCCAGGCCAATTTAAGTGCAGACTAATTGTTAAAAGCCAGGTGTCACATGTAATACATCTGTATCCTCTCAGAACATAACCACTCAATTATTCTTTGTGAAATCAGATGATTGTCCCCTGCATTACGGATCAAAATGACCTTCAGTTACTTGTATTTATCAATAGCCTGATGTGACATTTTGCAGGGAAGGGTCTGAAAACCTGTGGTTCACCAGTTTGCGTGAGAATTTCTATGCTGGCTAGAAAGCTTCCAATCCAGAGCACAGAATCCATACATTACAGGCAGCTATGGCACCAGCACAAGCTCTAAGGACTCACCTCACCAGCAAAAACTCATTAGCTCATAGTCTTATATGCCATAGTTATTCTCAACTATTCACTGGATAGCCAAGGTGGAAACTCTACAATATGTATGCTGGGTAAATAATTTAGGAAAGGGAAAATAATTTTTGGATCACCCAAGAAAAAAAGAATTCTCTTTGTTAGCCAAGAGGGACCAACCTGACCCAAAGGACTTTTTTCTCTAAGGCCTGAACCAACTAGAAAACCATCATAATGAGGATTCCCACAGTTCCTCGTGACTGTTGTGTTAGCATCTTCCTCTGTGTCGGGCAGCTAGGTATGTAAACATTTTAAGAAAGCCACTGTATGGAACTAAGATCCAATTAAAGCTAGAGCAACAAAAGAAACTGAAATGGATCAAAAGGGGGTTTAGAGAAACCATGACAAGGAAAATGGCCCAGAAGTGGCCTAAAGAAAGGCCTCCAGGAAGGCACTAGCCAAAGTTACACAACACACAAGCACGTCACACACATTGCACCATTTCTAGGAGCACCCGCAGGTAACTGACGCTGCCTCCCCAGACAGCCATCCTCATGCTCAAAGTAAACTTTGATAAGTTGCAGCCAATCAACCACAGATCGTATCAAGACACAAATGTAAAAGATAATGCTTAATAATCTCCATCTTCTTTATTCTAACAGAAGAGTAACATTTAATAATATGAATGGAGAAACAAACTGGCCTATCCATACATCAGCCCAGAAGAGCATTCAGCCATAACTAGGAACAAGGTACTGGTGCCACTACAACATGGATAAACCTTGACAAGATGATGGTAAGTAAAAGAAGCCAGATGAAAGACTGAATGTTGTGGGATCCATTTATTTGACAACTCCAGAACAGGCGAATCCCAGGAGACAGAAAGTAGGTAAGTGCTTGCCAGAGGCTGCGGCAAAGAAGGTGGGGAGTGAATGGCAACGGATATTAGGTTTCTTTTTGGGGTGATGGAGCTGGATGGTGTTGATGGTTATGCAATCTTGTGTGTATACTTAAAATCACACGGAGAATTTCATGTTATGTGAAATTTTTGCTATGTGAATTTTCTCAATTTTTAAAATTTGTTTCTATTTACATTTTAATATTATATCTATATTTGTATTTTCTATTTTTATAATTTTTAAGTGTAATTTTTCTATGGCTCCAAAATTTTAATTTAATTTGTAGAGCTTTTCTACACTGGTAGGTGGGCTGTAATTTGATACAAGCATCTTGGAAATGATCTCTGATATAATTGAAGAGCACCTCACGCTACGACCAACCATTTCACTCTTAAGTACACACCAAAGAGAAATACAGGCGCACAGTCACCAAAAGACACATGTGGTATTCACAGCAGCACTATTCATATAGTTCAAAACTGGAACAGCCCAAACATCCATCAATAATAAAAGAAACTGTGGTATATTCTTAAGTGGAATACCATACAGCAATGAAAAATTATTAAGTGCTACATGCAACAACATGGATGAATCTAATGGACATTCTGATAAACAGGCAAAACTGAGTCAAGGTGACAGAGATCAAGGTGGGTCACCTCCTCAGGGATGCTGATTGCCAGGAACATGAGGGAAGCTGCTAGGGTCAGTAAACACTGATAGGGAAGGTAGTAGTTAAACCTACACAGGATGTGTGCATTTTACAGTATATGTGCTATGTTTCAATTATGTACCTTTTTGCACAAAATAAGAACAAAAATTTTTGTCAGAAGACTCTTATGCAACAATTGGCCAAAAGCAATATGCCACACCAAAGCACACTGGCTAAATATATTGCCTGAGCCACAGTTACCAACCTACCTAGCAAAAAAGCAATTCAGGTGGCCACATTTTATAAATGCCAGCTGTTCTTGATTTTTACATTTCTGCTTAGGCCTCTCTTCTAACTGTATATAACCATGCCATTTTGCAAAACACGTACAATCAGTGATGCTTGCAAATACCAAATTACTGATCATTTACTACTTTCTATGAAAGGAGTTCTTTATGCACAAATGGACATACATATGCACCTATGTACATACTGATGACAGAGATATTTGAGAATTTGCTAAGAAATGTAAACATTTTCAAGAGAAAAATGTATACATACTAAAATACACGAAATTTTGTATGTCATTGCAAAGTTCATGGATCCCCTAAAACTCATACTTGGACCCTAGCTCTAAGACCAGCAGTCCCCCCAAGGTAGACAAATGTCTGCCCAGTACCAAGACTTATCACAAATAGTTAATATTATCACTTCTGGTGCATGGGACGACACAGGTCACCTCGTTTAATTTCATTTCCACCACAACTGCTAGAGGTGGATGGTGCTTGCCTGGTTATCCCGATATAAAAGTCTAAGATGAAAGACACTGCACATTCAAGGACACAAAGCTCCTCAGTGGCCAGGTTGTGACAGAGTGACCCTGAAGCCCTTTCAGTTAAGGTACACCATACATCTAAACACCAAGGAGCCCCTTTAGCCCCACCTAACAATGTTCTCTGCCCAAGATCCTCTGCCCGAGATCCTCAGTTCACTTTACTCAGTACTCACACAGGGACACACACGCACTACCATAGTCCCCGTACTAAAAGTAAGCACATGCTGATGGATGTGCCACATATTATCACACATATAGGAGGAAAGGCCAGAGAAACCTGGTGGGTCTGGCACATCTTGTAAAGGAGGTTTCCAATGCAGTCCCCTGGGGACTGACTGGCAATGGGAAGAGGAAGGCAGGAAGAGATTTATCATTCAATCAATGGTGGCTAACAGCTAACATGAAAAGAAGTGGAGTAAGTGCAGCTAGATGGAGCGGGTAGATGACTGGAGGGAGGCTGGATGCATGTCTGTGTCACACGGCAGACCCGCCACTCTCCTGGAAATCACAGTAAGGACCGTCCCTTTGAAGCCAGGCTGAGGAAGTCCATGCATGGTTCCTCATCACTTCTACTGAGCACATTAATCATGATACACATTCTTGAACACGTCTTTATTAACTGCAAATTTCCCAGATGAAAGAAAACATGGTTAAAGTATTTTTTATAATATTACTTTATAATTAAACTACATATTTAAAGATGTAAAGGAAAACAGTTTAATGTAGATGTTCAAAATCCACGTGGAAAACCTACACTAATCCCTTAGGCCCCTCAACACTGCTGAGTTTCTACATCCCATACTGCACACAGCATCAAAACATTTTCCTTACAGAGACTATCTCAGTAAGATTCCTTCAAAGAGTAGAAAAATCACACTTGTAGCTGGGGGCCATGGTGCTCCTCCTGAACCTCCTCCTGACCTCAAAGCGCCCACGTTCTCCTTGCCATGCTCCACAGCCATACTCCACAGCCCCCACTTCCTCAGTACCTCCTGTTCTCAGTAATCCTGAGTCTGGCTCCTGGCTCCCCTCCGATGAGCCCCACTAGGCACTGTGTGCCCTGTGCAGAGTCCCTGAGCCCTGGGAGGGTTACAGATGGCAAAGAGTCACGTCTGTTCCCCTGAAAGCACTTTCCAACTTGAAAGAGGTGTGAGACCGGAGCCTAGCCCTCTGTGATGTTTAGAGACAGAAGAGAGAAAGCTGCTCGTTACCAGAAGACACGAAGAAGCTACAGCCGATGGGCTAGGAGGGAAACAGAGAGGCTAAGAGACCAAGTCAAGGAAGCATGTGCCAAACGGACAACTTGGTAGGAGGAAGAACCTTGGTGCCCTGACAGGTCATGGTGCAGTGATGGGGCGGGGGCGGGGGTGGCCTGAGAGGCGGTCCAACAGTGTATAAAGAACAGGGGTGCAGAAAGGAATCATAAGGAACTCACGGCGTTTTGCTACAGAGGAGAACAAAGACACGGGACCCACCGGCAGACAAGGATCCTCCCACTGGCCCCGCGTGTGGCACATGAAAGCCACACAGCTGATGCACTGACTAGAAAACCAGGGCAGGCGATTCTGCAGATGTTCACTAAATACATGACTAAAATCCCACTTTACTCAAAGATAGTATATACTTAGCCTTCATTAAATATGACAAAACTGAGGCACCTGGTTGGCTCAATCTGTAGGGCAGGAGACTCGATCTCAGGGTTGAAAGTTCAAGGCCCACGGTGGGTGTAGAGTTTACTTAAAAAAGAAAAGGCAAAAGTGAGTCTTGTATTACAAGATAAAAAATAAAAAGCCTTTTACTGAATATTGCCAATGTGCTAACTACCTAAGCAGTTCTGTTATATACATTATCTCATTTAATTTAATCCTGACACAAATCCTAACAAGTACACAACAAGCCTACCATACAGCAGAGAAAAACTAAAAATGAGCGAGTAGCAGGGTCTGGATTGGCCGCCATTCCCCCAACATGAGAAAACTGCACAAAACATAGGAAGCAAATGCTTTCACACCCTGACACAGGCAGTACCTAACCATGACCTCTGAAAGAGGCGAACAGAGGAAACGAGACCTGGCTCTCTGCCAGGAGGCAGTTTCTAGACTGCAGCACAGGGAGGGCAACCCAAACAGAGCCTGGTGAGCTCAGGAAGAGCAGAGAGGCAGGGCAACTAGAATTTGCCAGGAGTCATGCAGAGAAAAAGCTCTAAATTCTCCTTGGAGCTCCTCTTGAACATCTGGGCATTTGAATTCATTAGTTCATGAAAATAGTCCTAACTGGGGTGTCTGGGTGGCTCAGTCAGTCAAGCCTCTGCCTTCGGCTCAGGTCATGATCTCAGGGTCCGGGACTGAGCCTCATATTGGGCTTCCTGCTTCTCCCTCTCCCTCTGCTGCTCCCCTTGCTTGCATTCTCAGACACATACTCTCTCTCAAAAATGAAATAAATAAAGTCTTTTTTTAAAGAAACAGTCCTGTCTAGTGGTTCACAAAGAAAAAAATAGTATTTTAAATGGGCTTGGATCATCATCTTAACATTTTAGTCTCTTAAAACTAACTCCAGAAACTTAGTTTGAAAAATTAGGAGTAGCTATGGTATCACGATGCTGAGATAGGAGTTTGGGCGGCTTTAAATCCAGCTCTATAAACACCCTATTAACAGGACAACAAGACATTTAACCTAGGTTTTGAACTGCACTTCACACAAGTATCACAGGGATTAAATATAAACATGTGTACAAAGACCACGTGATCTAGAACATGCTACATACACACATAGTGAGGAAGCTGACGCCAATGATTCAGCAGCAAATACCTGCAAACCCACACCACATGGCAGCTCCTGGTATCAGCCTCATCTGTGGGCACAGATAGTGAGAGGCTAAATGATTTGCCCAAGATCACACAGCTATGTGTGCTGGCTCCACAGTCTGTGCTTCCACTTCCACACTAGACGCCTGCCAATCAGAGTATAGTCCACGGACTAGCAGCACAGACATCATCAAGAGGTTGTAAGATCGGCAAATTGAATTTAAATTAAAAAAAAAATTTTAAAGTTTGTAAGAGCCCCACCACAAATTACTTAGGAAGAATCTGTGTTTTAACAAAATCACCACGTGATCATTATGCAAGTTTTGTCTGGAAACCACAGCATTAGGACACCTGGATCAAAACTACCAAGTTATATTAAAATTTTCTTTAGTGTATTTATTTACTTCCCAACCCACTAATTCATCCTCTCGCTCCAACCAAAAAGTATTATAGTAGACTATATAAAAGGTGTTCTCCTGGGCACCAGGATATCAGGAGAGATTGGTATTAGGAAAGAGACAGACTGGTAATAGAACAGTGCACAGGAGACAGTCCCTGCCCCTATGGCCCTAATTAGGAAGACAATCACAGAGAAGTACATGAAAAAGTGTTAGGGGGTGATGTCAGGAAAATCGGTATCGTCCAGACTTAGGGCACAGTCAACTTCCTACAGAATATGAATTCCAAGCTGGGATCTTGAGAATGGGTATATCCAGCAAAAGACACGGCTACAGGTGTAGGTCAATGATCCAGGGAGTCCATGCAAAGGCCAACGTGGCCTTCGTTCAAACAGCAGAGAGGCTAGACAAGGCCCAGCTCCAGACGCAAGTGGGGAGCATGACTGGTGTTAGGATATGCACCTGGGCAGCAAGTAAGCCCATTTAACCCAATCAGAAAGCTTCTGTTATAATTCTGACAGCACTAACTATGACCCAAGAAATGGAAAGACTTAAGAGCAGTAAAAAAAAGTCAAGTGGGGGGGGGGGGCACCTGGGTGGTTTAGTCAGTTAAGCATCTGCCTTTGGCTCAGGTCATGATCCTGGACTCCTGGGATCAAGCCTTGCATTGGGCTCTCCGCTGAGCTGGAGTCGGCTTCTCCCTCTGCCTCTCATCCTGCTTGTACTCCCTCTCACTTGCTCTCAGTCTCTTGCTCTCAAATAAAACCTTTTTTTTAAAAAAAAAGTTAAGGGCAGCCCGGGTGGCTCAGCGGTTTAGCGCCACCTTCGGCCCAGGGCGTGATCCTGGAGACCCGGGATTGAGTCCCACGTCGGGCTCCTGGCATGGAGCCTGCTTCTCCCTTTGCCTGTGTCTCTGCCTCTCTCTCCCTCTGTCTTTCACGAATAAATAGATAAAATCTTAAAAAAAAAAAAAAAAGTCAAGAGGACAGGGGTTGACTAAGGTGCACATATAAGATTAAAGGAAAGTCAGCAGCCATCTTCCTTGCTCAGGTAACTGAGTGGGAAAGTGGCACCATTCCACAGAGACATAGAGCACAAGAGGGGCAGACACTGTTTGCGGAAGGCGGATGAGTAAGCAGTAGAAGAGTCACTTCAGTTTGGTATTTGCTACCAGGAACAACACAGGCCCACACGCGTGAACTCGTGCAAACGGAGATGCTTCCTGCCTGGAGTCAAGGAGCAGGGAGCTGGACTTTTGGAAGGGGAATAAGCCTTGGTGGGCCCCATCTGCTCTCGGTTTGGGGGTGGAGAGGAGGCATCTGCTATTCTGTCTGGGGCTCTTTAAAGCCTTTTACAAAACCCTAGAATTTCACGGCTGTAACTGAGTCTTTGTACTCCTAAGAAAAAGATGTATGTTTACCTTTGGGAAAATATCTCCATGGGTTCTCTTTGGGGAGCACTACGCAAAAGCAAAACAGCGTAATGACAACATGGAGTTAAACTACTGTGCATAATAAAATAATGATTTCCCTTATATGCAGAGATTGATTTGGACCGCCTTATGGTAAAAGCTGCTTCTCTGTATCTAGACTGAGGGCTTCCAGAGGTTTCTTTAGGTAATTTTTTGTGCAGCATTATCATGCAAGGACTATTCTAAGCACTTAAAAAATGAAATAATTTAATCCTCATAATAACCTTATCCCCCTCCCCTTCCAGATGTGGAAACAGAGAGAAGGGACCTGCCCAAGGCCACATGCCTAGTACTCATGGTCAGGCAGTCCTCATGGTCAGGCAGTACATGAGACTCAAGGTCAGGCAGTCTACCTCAAGACCATGCTCCTGCTCACCAAGCCCTGCTACAGCTGGGTTTGCTGGGTTCCCATCTTCTCTTGAAAATGCTGTCACTAGAGGCTTCACTCCTGCATGGCAACACACAGTGGAGTGTCACCAGGTACTCGCCCATCATCTATTGTTACCACGCCCCACTGTCCTGGACTAAAGGCCAGCTGGATTTGGAATTGCTACCACACACTCTTCTGTGGCCACAATGCTTCATGAATTCGTCCATTCATGCTTGTCCCCTATGAGCAAAGCAATGTGCCACACCGCCCTTAGATTAATTAAGTCGAAAAACACTTCACCAAATTCTAGGCTAGGCAATGAAACAGATGTGTGAATATATGTATAATCCTACCCTACGGCGGCGGCGGCGGCCTGTGGCCTCGTTCCCCCGCCTCGCCCGTCCCCCCCACCCTCTGTCCAGGTACCTAGCGCGTCCCGGCGTGGAGGTTTAAAGACCCTTTGGGGGTCGCCCGTCCGCCTCGGGTCGGGGCGGTCGGGCCCACGGGGAGAGAGGAGTCAGTCCCCTCCCCCAGACTCCGCCGCCTCGGGCCCCGCCACCCCGTGGGGCGTGCGGGAGGGGGGGGGGTCACCGCGCTCCCCCTCCCCCCATGTCCCCGGTTTGGCGTGGGGCGGGGCAGGTGGGAACCCCCTGGGCGCCTGTGAGAAAAAAAAAAAATTCCTACCCTGCAGAGCTTTCAGCCTAGTCCTCGCCCCTTCCACAGTTAGTATATCACAGATGCACAGGTGCCACAAGGGAGGCTTTCTCTCCATGAAAGGGCAGAGAGGGAGAGGCCCAAGAGGCAGCCACAGGGCTTCAGGAATCTGCAATCTGAAAATCCCTATCCTTTGCTTCCAGAAAATGTTCTTGCATCAGGTCTTTGATGATTTAATCCTTTTGTCTCTTTCTGTTGGGCCTCCTGAATTCATCACCCTATTTTCTTTATTTTCTTTTTTTTTAAATTTTTATTTATTTATGATAGTCAGAGAGAGAGAGAGAGAGAGGCAGAGACACAGGCAGAGGGAGAAGCAGGCTCCATGCACCGGGAGCCCGACGTGGGATTCGATCCTGGGTCTCCAGGATCGCGCCCTGGGCCAAAGGCAGGCGCCAAACTGCTGCGCCACCCGGGGATCCCTATTTTCTTTATTTTCTTACCCAATTTTCTTTCCTATGCACACGTTCTGAGAGGTATCTTCCACCTTACTTCTCACTACTTTTACTGAGTTTATATCTGCTTTGGTACTTTTAATTTTCCTGTTCTTTGTACTTTAAAAAAGTATTCTGGGGGGCCTGGGTGGTACAGTTGGTTAAAGCACGTGACTCTCAGTTTTGGCTCAGGTCTGATCTCAGGGGGTCGTGTGATCTCAGGGGGTGATCAGATCAAGCCCCGCATCAGGCACCTGGCAGTGGAATCTGCTTGGGTCTCTCTCTTCCTCTTCCCCTCCCTGGCCCCTCAAATAAATAAATAAATCTTAAGAAAAAAAAAATAGATTCTGTTGGTCTTTCATGGATCCAATATCTTCCCTTAGCTTTCTGGAGATCTTCTACTGAGATTTAAATGTTTTATCTTCTTTTAGCTTCCTTCTGCTTGTGGTTTCATCTTTATTACTCAAAACTGTTTTCTCTCTGTTTTGGCCTCAAATTGGGAAGCAAAGGCTGTCTTTATTTTCTTCTTATTGAAATATAATTGGCATATAACACATTAGTATTAGGTGTACAGCATATTGATTCCATACTTGTATATATTACAAAATGATCACTACAATAAGTCTAGTTAGCAACTGGCACCATACAAAGTTATAAGAAAATTTTTCTTTTGTGATGAGAACTTCTAGGATTTACTCTCCATGCAACTTTTAATATTATTAACTATAGTGACCATGCTGTACATTGTATCCCCACAACTTACATATAACTGGAATTTTGCACCTCGACCCTCTTCATTCACCTCCCCACCCCCATCTAGCAACCCACTGTTCCTTTCTCTGGATGTAGCTTTGTTTATTCATTTGTTTTGTTTTTTAGGTTCCACACTAAGTAAGATCATACAGAATTAGTCTTTTTCTAAAAGACTAGTCTTATTAATGTAGCATAATGCCCTCACTATCCATCCAGGTTCCTGAAAATGGCAAGATTTCATCTTAATGGCCAAATAATATTCCATTGTATGTATGTACATATATGTGTGTGTATGCACGCACACACATACACACACAACCATCTTCTCTATCTATTCATTCATTAATGGACACTTAGGTTGTTTCCATGATTGGCTATTGGAAATAATGCTGCAGCACATTAGTATTTTCAAATTAGTATTTTCACTTTCTTTGGATAAATGTCTCATAGTGAAATTGCTGGATCATATGGCTAATTCTATTTTTAATTTTTTGAAGAATCTCCATAAAGTTTTCCATAATGGCTGTACCAGTCTATATTCCCACAGCAGTGCACAAGGGTTCCTTTTTCTCCACACCCTCAGGAATACTTGTTTTTTCTTGTCTTTTTGATAACAGCCATTCTGACAGGTGTGAGGTGATATCTTACTGTGGTTTTGATTTGCATCTCCCTGATGTTGAGTGATGCTGAGCATATTTTCATGTATCTGTTGGCTATCTGGATGTCTTCTTTGGAACAGCATCTATTCAGATCCTCAGATCCTCTGCCCATTTTTTAAACTTTTTTTTTTTTTGGTATTGAGTTGTATGAGCTGTTCATGTATTTTAAATATTAATCCTTTATCAGATATATGAATGGGTCTCCCATTCTGCAGGCTACCCGTTTTGCCCTCTTGTTGATTGCTGTGCAAAAACTTTTCAGTTTGATGTCGTGCCACCTGTTTATTTTTACTCTCCTGCAGAGCCTGTCTTTAAATACCTAGTTGTCGAGGAACCCTGTACATGCGGGTGATCTGGCAATCTGTGTGGTGAGCAGAGAATCAGCCACTTGGCTAGAGATCTCAAAATGTCAGAGTCGGCCTTTTCTCTTGGACCAGTCTCCTTAGAAAAGAATGTTTCCACCTCCTGCCAGGATCGAGTGAAAGCCTCCTGACAGGATTCTGGGAGCCAAAAAGAAAGAAAGCATGGCTAACTTCACTTAATCCCCAATTTTGAGTGCGAGAATGCAATTTCCATAGTAAAATTTTTAACAACCCACAATGGGGAAAATAATTTACTACAATAGCATTTCAACTGTTACTACTTTCACTGGTTAGACACATCCCTCAGATTACCTAAAGTATCTCAACCTTGAGCTATTAACTTACTTTCTATGGGCAAGACATCCTAGAGATTACAGGACAGTTAAAACTTCACTTAAATCACAGAAATACAGCCCAATCTTATCCCTGAGCCTCTAACTGAGGAAGGCTGGAAATTCTACAGAAGACAGGTCTCAGCAAAAGGTTCACAGATAGTGACTTCTGAGCAACATATTTTTTTTTTAATATTTTATTATTTTATTCATGAGAGACAGAGAGAGAGGCAGAGACAAAGGCAGAGGGAGAAGCAGGCTCCACGCAGGGAGCCCAACGTGGGACTCAATCCTGGGTCTCCAGGATCACACCCTGGGCCAAAGGTGGTGCTAAACCGCTGAGCCACCCGGGCTGCCCCCTGCGTAAGATCTTTTTTTTTTTTTAATAAATTAATTTTTTATTGGTGTTCTATTTCCCTGCGCAACTTGATTGAGAAGGAGTGCATGCTGCTTAATAATGTTAAGGACTGTGCCTGGCTCCCGCACTCCCCACTATGTAACTCTTAAATTACTAGAGGTTCCTTGTCTTGTAGAGCACAAGTAGTAATACCTACCCTGGTGGTTGAGATCACAAATGTAGAGTGTTCATTAGTAAGATATATTAGAGACAAAGTCAACATTCAATTCATGGCAGGAGTAGTTAGAAGGGTTAACCTGATTTCTCTAGGCCAATGAAAGGGAAATGCTAAGATTGTTCTCTAAATGGAAATCCTATGCGACTCCCCCCCCCATTTAATACTTCAAAAGTTCCATCATAGCTCTAAAAAGCATCTTTCCCGTTACCCTTCAAAGCTCTATGAATCCTGTCAAAAAAAAAAAAAAGAAGAAGAAACAGACTATTGTTCCTACTATGGTAACATCTGGTATGTTTGAAATGTGTAATTAAATCCAATGACCAAATGAAGCACAAGTGTCCCATAGAATTTTCCCCTAAACCTTGCCCTATAAAAAAACAATACGCATTTTTCTAAACTGAAGATACACCAGCAGTATACCATTCCATCATGATCTCACATAAAAGTTAAAACAAAAAAGAATACCTAACAGTCTGGTATTATCTTCTCAATGATTCTGTCAACTTTACAACATGGTAAGATTTTCATAGTAAAAAAGGAGTGTTAGTATATGATATTCTAGCAGTATTCTGCTTCTCTAAAAAAATTTTAAGAAGGTTAACAAAACAGACCTTTGGGGAGATACAACATACTGGCCTCACCCTGATTTACAAGGCCCTGGGTTTTTTCCTTGGTTTTTGTTTTTTTTTTTAATTCAGACTATATATATATAAAATCTGTATTAAATATATATGAACATATATACAAATATATGTGTTATATTCATAAAAATTATATTTATAAATATGTACAAATATATAAAAATAAATATCAATACAATATTTTTCTGTCAAGTATAAATATAAGGAAAATTTATATTCACATCCCCTAAACTGAATACATAACATTAAACAAAAGTATGTGTAAAAAAGTCTCAAGCTGCAATCCAAATAAAATTTTGTAGAACACAGAAACCACCTATAGAGTTTGGAAAGCAAGCTGTCTGAAAATTAGAGGAACCCTCTCTGTGGAAGTGACAGCTAGAGGCTTTTTCTTCTGCCAACACCTTGACACCTCTCACAGCACCACACAAAGACAACCGGAGTAGTACTAAGCAATGGGGGTGTCACAACACAGCTCCAGTCTAAATGTCTCCACCTAGAGCATGAGCCACCAACTAACCTCTTTCAGACCTTCCTGGCGGCAGAGCCACACATCAGGACTGTGTCTGTCTGCACTCTTCCAGTCTGACCCTGCAGGAGTTGTCCTTCATCACCAAAATCCTCTGCTCCAGCCGCTCTCAGCCTCCTTCCTCAACATTCGAAGGATGGAAGGTGGCTATCCTTCCCCACCATTCTCCTCCCTCCTCCCTGATACTAGGAAGCTGTCTTCTTTTCTGTTATGTGTTTTTGTCTGCATTTTTTCTAACAAATTCCTTTAACGGGGTACCACTTTATTATATATGTAATATTAGGGAACAGCATGAATATTTTCCACCTACAAACAACTGTTAACCATACTGTCTGGTCATCAAAAGACAGCATTCTAAGCATTTTAAATCTCCTATTTCAGATTTTGTGTATATAGTCTTTCCCCTCAGTTCTCAGGTTTTCGGAACCAGGCTAAAGTTACTGTGTTGATGTGTATGATCTCTTTCCAAACTGAGCATGATGCCAGACCTTCAGAGCTGCAATGCTGCATGGGGGCTGCACTTATGGTCCAATTCCACTAGCTCTGCACCAAAGTCTAACATGTAAGATGCACAAATCTTGAGTGCAGAGCTCCACGGCTTTTGACATAAGCAAACACATACAAGCATGTGTGCGTCCCCATCCTTGGACTACTACTACACAAGATAGAAAACATTTCTGCTGCTGCTTTCTGGCCCTTTGTGACAAATACAGCGCCACCAAATGGGACTATGACTCCTAGTACTGCCACCAGAGACTGGTGCCTCCTAACTTTACATACACAGTCATGCAATGGAAACATAAAAGGAGGGCAGCGCCGGTGGTGCCGCCCGCAGCCCGGGGTGTGATCCTGGAGACCCGGGATCGAGTCCCATGTCAGGCTTCCTGTATGGAGCCTGCTTCTCCCTCTGCCTGTGTCTCTGCCCTTCTCTCTCTGTCTCTATGAATAAATAAAATCTTTAAAAAACAAAAAGGAAACATAAGAGGACATCTCCAGCTTGTTTTATGAGAACGGCAGTTCTTGATATAAAAGTGCCACAAAAAAGGTCACAAGAAAAAAAATTAGATTGATATCCCTCATGCAAATAGATTTCCTCAACCAAATATTGCATATTGGATCTAACAATATCTAAACAGGTTAATACATCATGATCAAGTGGGATTTACCTCAGGAATGCAAGGCTGATTCAACAATCAAAACGCAATCCACCCATTATTTTAAAAAACAGAAAATTTTAAAAAAAAAGAAAAAACAAAATTTCTACAATCAAATCGATACAGAAAAAAAAACACTTGATAAAATTCAATACCTTCTCATGATTTAATTTTTATTTATTTATGATAGTCACAGAGAGAGAGAGAGAGAGAGAGAGAGAGAGGCAGAGACACAGGCAGAGGGAGAAGCAGGCTCCATGCACCGGGAGCCCGACGTGGGACTCGATCCCGGGTCTCCAGGATTGCGCCCTGGGCCAAAGGCAGGCGCCAAACCGCTGCGCCACCCAGGGATCCCCCTTCTCATGGTAGGGTAGGGTAGGGTAGGGTAGGGTAGGGTAGGGTAGGGTAGGGAAGGGAAGGGAAGGGAAGGGAAGGGAAGGGAAGGGAAGGGAAGGGAAGGGAAGGTTTTCTCAGAAAACCAGGACTTAAAAGGAAAAGTTTTACATTCAATAGAAGAGATCTAAAAAAACAAAGACAAAACTAGAACTAAATGCTATTTAAGGTGAAAACTCCCTCCATGGGGTTAGCGTATGAAAAGAATACTGTAATGAAGGTGCTAGTCAAGGCAAGAGGGCAAGACAGAGAAATAAAAGACAAAGACTGGATGCTTTCAGCCCAGGGTGTGATCCTGGAGACCCAGCACCAAGTCCCACATCGGGCTCCCTGCATGGAGCCTGCATGGAGTCTGCTGCACTCTCTGCCTGTGTGTCTGCCTCTCTCTCTGTGTCTCTCGTGAATAAGTAAAATCTTTTAAACAATTTTTTAAAAAAATAAATAAAAGACAAAGACTGGAAAGAAAAAGTTATTTTCAGATTACATGATTATAGATTTCTTTGGATTTTGGGGAATCCCTGGGTGTCTCAGCGGTTTGGTGCTATCCTTCAGCCCAGGGCGTGACCCCAGGGTCCTGGGATCAAGTCCCACATCAGGCTCCCTGCATGGAGCCTGCTTCTCCCTCTATGTCTCTGCCTCTCTGTCTCTGTCTCTCATGAATAAATAAATAAATCTATTTTTAAAAGAAAGATTTCTTTGGATTTTCTACTTGCTCAGGTAAACCTCCAGAACTAGTAAGGCCACAAGATAAACTAACAAAATAATCTACTTCTACATACTAAGCCAAGAATTGAACAACTAACCCTACAAGTCAAAAAACTGTCCTTTAGGGCAGCCCAGGTGGCTCAGCGGTTTAGCACCTGCCTTTGGCCCAGGGCATGGTCCTGGAGTCCCGGGATCAAGTCCCACATCGGGCTCCCTGCATGGAGCCTGCTTCTCCCTCCTCCTGTGTCTCTGCCTCTGTGTGTGTGTGTGTGTATGTGTGTGTGTCATGAATGAATAAATAAATAAAATATTTTTTAAAAAAAGAAAACTGTCCTTTACAATAGCATCAGAAAAGCATGAAGCTCTCCACACTAAGATCGGCTAAGGGAGATCACAGACCGAGCAACCTGGACAGGTCTACCAGAAGTCACAATACTGTTCACAGGTCAGTTCTCCCAAACTGATGCACAGACTAGACACAGCCCCAGTCAAAACCGAAGAGAACTAAAAGTCTGTCAGCTCTAGAAGCTGCTGTCACTGGCAAAGCACCCACCCTGCCCGCAAGCCCAAAGACTCAACAAGACTGTGCAACACAGGCTACACGAAAGTACCCCCACCAGAGCGTCAGAGCACAGGAAAGCAGCCAACAGCGTGCTTGTCTTTTCACTCAAAGGAACAACATACCGTGACCACCGGTTGGTTTTCAACATCAAACTCCTATGAAACACATAAAATAGGACTCATTTTCTACAACTTTCTAGGAAGAAAGGTATAAAGATGCAAACATGTATCACCTGAAGAAGTTCAAGATAATATACACGTGTACATAAACCCAGTTCTATGAACTATAGTCAATAACACTATATAATTTATACAAATATTACTCAAAAACAAAGCAAAAATACTCAGTGATAATTGTTTTAAAGTTAATTTTTCTCAACTGAAAACTGATAAAAGTTATGAAATACAGAAAACTGTTAAATTTACAATAAATTCTTAATAGCCTGAACAATTACAGATTAATCTGAAATCAAAGACGTGTGAACACCATTTTAAAAACCGTGTCACTGACCATTTAGGCATTAGAAAGAAGTTTTCTAATTTTCACAAAAACCTCCACGACCTTTCCCATCTGCCTCTAGTGCTTTGAACCTCTGTCGCTGCAAGAAGACAAGGTGACTGAATTCATTAATCCACTCATGTGCTCCCTACAGGAGTCCAGCAGGTGTGAGGCCCTGGGAGGGCAGCAATAAGCAGGACTGACCGGTTCCTCGCATGTGGGGGATGGGGGAGGGTGCATTTCACCGCAGGACTGTAGGACAGCAGCAGCAGTGCACCCCAGAGCGTGTGAGCTGGTGAAAAGGGCCAGCAGGAGCGGGCGCCGGGAACAGATGGGGACAGCGGTGTGGGCATGAGGGTGGTCGGGGGGAGGGGACACATGACACGGGTTCATATAATGACTGGGGGACAGACAGACAGACAACAGGAGCTGGTGCACACGCCTCCCCGTGCTGGCGAGAAGGCCCTCAGTGAACTGAAGAGCTCTCAGACTGCCCCTGAGGAGAACACGGGAAGCGGGCAGCCTCTTCTCCAAGGAGGAAAGGGAGAGGACCTGGGAGACAAAGAAATGATGAGCCCCCGTATAATTTCTGTCCGCAAGGAACTTGACGTTAACGACACTCCCACCAGGCATGAAGGGGGGCTCTCGGCCCTCTCTCGGCTAAGACGTCAGAAGCAAAAGGGAGCCCTGCAGGGAGAGCACCCTGGCGGGGCTGTGCTCCTCTCCTTGCCCAAGCACTGCCCACCTGCTGCGGCCTCAGCCTCCACGACGTGTTTGGTCCCCTACCACCCCCCACCCTCCCCGCCCTGCCCTGGATGCCTCCTAGTGCTGAGGAGCGAGTGCTAGGAATCTAGGCGACAAGGCCCTAGTGGTTCCAGGGGCCCCCAGGGAGAGGGAAAGGCATTGGCGAGGCGGCAGCGAGGCACAGGAGCAGGCAAGGTGTGCGGAGACCCGCGGCAGCAGATGGAGCAGGGCCAGGTCGGTGGGCAGGGCTAAGACCAGAAGGCTGGGACCCCTCGTGGGGACACTGATCCTGAGGGGCAGAGTGAGGACTTCCAAGAGTCCCGCTCTCACCCCTCAGAGAAAGGGGGTGGAGGAGCAAGCCTTCCCTACTCGCCTCTCCAGGAACCTTAATGCAGCCTCTGGCCATAATCAGCAGGAAAGCCCATCCTGGTTTCCCTAAACACTCCACAGTTCACTTCTCAGTGCCTTTGCCCTCAGAATCCCCACCTTCTCCACTGGCATCAAACAGCACTGCCTTTAGAAAAATGCCCCGTCCCACTTCCTAGCTGGAGGTTAAGTATATTGCTTACCTTAACTTCAACTATAAAGTGTAGGTAATTTAGTACCTATTTTCTAAAGTTACTGGAGATATCACATTTTTTTGACAAATTGTCAAACCATCGTACAAATTAATGGTTTTACTTAACCTAAGGCAAATGGACAATTGGCTATTGGAATAATGATAGGAGAGTGGAAAACATTTGTACATTTTCTACAAAACTCTCAGCTGCCTGAGAGTAGAGACACTGGCATTAAATCTTTCTTTAATACCACCTACCATAGTACATGAATATAGTAGGTGCTAAGTAAACATTTGTTTCAAGGTAAGTAGTAAGTTGCTTGTAATAAAGGATGAAACTGAGGCTAAATGTTAAGTATGATAGATGGAAAAGCACTAGCTGGAAGAGGTGTTTTAATAAAACACACTGAACATGGACTTTAGTGAAATTCTGAAAAAAAAAAAGGAAAGAAAAGAAAAATGCCCCGGATTTCACCACTTTGGGGGGCTTTTTCACTCAACAATCACTGAGTGCTGATAATATGCCAGACCATATGGACTCAAAAAGCAGTAACATTTGAACCTGGCCCAAAGGAAGTTTACAACCAAGGAATGTGAGAAAAACAAATAAACAAAGTTGAATGAGTTACCAGCTATGCCAGTGTGTGCAGAGCTGATGCACAAAGATGCCCGAGCCCAACCAGGTGTCCAGATGAGAGGGACAGATGGGCAGACGGGCGCACACGCATACACATGCGTGTACGTACGTACGTGTACACACACACACACACACACACACACGGCCATGCCCTAGGGCAGAATCCTGAAGGTTTCCCATTTAAAAAGAATGAATGGGGCAGCCCCAGTGGCACAGCGGTTTAGCACCACCTGCAGCCCAGGGTGTGATCCTGGAGACCCTGGATGGAGTCCCGCGTCGGGCTCCCTGCATGGAGCCCGCTTCTCCCTCTACCTGTGTCTCTGCCTCTCTCTCTCTGTGTCTCTATGAATAAATAAATAAAATCTTTAAAAAAAAATAAAAAAATAAAAACAAAAAGAATGAATGTTCCAAGCAGAAGGAGCAGCCGAGCTTAACAGGGCATGAAGGGGCACCACCCGGCAGGGGCCTATCAGAGAACTAACCACACAGTGCCCTGGCGGAGTCCATCAGAGGCAGAGCCGGGGGGAGAGGCCGGTGGAGAGGGGGGCAGGCAGGGAACAGACTGGAACTCAGCTCAGCGTTCATTCTTACTGAGGGCCTAGTGTGTGCCGGGCACCACAAGGGGTTCCCTCATGCTGGGCACTCATATAAATTAGTCACTCTTCTGGAAAGCATTTAACACCTTTTACTGTAAAGGTAGATATCTAGACTATTTACATAAGTACAATTATAAAATAAATTCACACACTTACATATAAATATATTTCTAATCTGTTTTCCCCACGAGTCAATTAGCAACTCAAGCTGTCAGACCGGATGGCCACGATCCCAGAGGAGTGGCAGAGGCCCAGGGAGATAATTCCCAGGGAAGCGATCAGGTCCTGGGAGCCCGACTGAGACCCATCTGTTGAGAGAGCTAGAATTCGGTGTGTGCGCTGCTGCAGGAAGAGACTCAAACACCAATCTACTCCTCTCACCCAACTGTTCTTCGAGCATGTGGATTAGTTAAGTCTATAATTTATCCATTCATTAAGGGAATATTCATTTCTGCCAATACCTTGTCAAGCAGAAGAAAACCTGACGCTGTCCCCGACTATGTTGCATTTACTACCCAGCAAAGAAGACAAGAGAGCAAGCAGGTATGATATGTAACGGTCAATGCCGGTCACTGCTGTGCAAAACCAGCAGACAAGGCTCAGGGAGGGAACATCAGGGAGAACGTCGTTTACACAGACAGGGCTGAGAGAAGCTTTAGGCTCAGACATGCAAGGCCAGGAGGAGCAGGCCAAGCAGGGGAGGAAGAGGCACAGAGGCCTGACAGGGAAGAGCTCTGGGTGTCTGAGGGGCTCCCATGTCAAAACAACTGCACTACTGATGAGCCAGAGGCCAAAGGCCCGAAGCTGGGGATGGTGGGGAGAGGCCAGATCAGGTGAGGCCTTGCAGGCCACGTTAAGGATTTGCAATCTTATCCAAGAAGAAGCCACCAGGGAGTTTTTAGGAGAGTAACACTGCATTCGTGTTTTTATAAACTCACTCCGGCAGCTGTGTGAAGAAGGATGAGGAGTGAGGAAACAGGAAGATCCAAAAGGAAACCACTCCCACAGCCCAGAGAGAGATGAAGGTCTCCTGGCGCAGAGTGGATGCTGCAGAGAGGGGGCAGGGGGAGGAACTCCACACCTGTTCTGGAGCCAGGATGGTAAGGGTACCGAGATGAAGTCCTTCCATGCGGCAGGAAGCATCACAGAGGCCTGGGCCTGTGGCATGAGCGACTAAGCGCACGAGGGTCCAGCACGTTAACTAAGATGGGGGGACTTGGGGAGGAACAGATTTCAGGGGGAACAATTAAGAAGCTCTCTCATCAAGATGTGCATGTATGTGCAAGCTGACCACTGGAATCCAAGACAGAGACGTGAAGACAGGCTGCACACAGAACTCTCTGGAATGGAGGGAGGGAGAGGGAGTTTAAAATATGGATACAAAAAAAGCATGACTTCAACCACAGGACCCAGAATCACATACATAAACAATTACTGGTATACTCAATCTCCATCTGCTACTGAAAGATCTAGAAAAAAAATCGGCACGCACACTTGTCCTAACAAGCACAGTCCTGACACTTCTTGAATCCTTTCCAGTCTCTCAGAGAGACGAAACAAATAAAGGGCACACTCATGTCATCTATGAACTTTCCAAACAGGGCTTTCTGCATTCAATAACCTTGCAACCAAATACAGCACTACAGCACTGCAAACATTTACTTCCACACTCTGAATTAAAACTGCCTTTATTAAGCCTAGGAAATCATGATGTAGTTCAACACATGTCATAACAAAGTCATTTTAAATACATGAAAATGTTATCAGCTGTGGGAGTGACCTGGGGGGGGGGTTTCCTTACCCTAACTCTGCGGTACAATAAACTGTATCACAGAGACAGCCACAGATGTCTTAAGGATACCTTAGAGTTTTCAGTTCAAAGTATACAAATATAGCTCTGTTCTATTATTTTTAGCCTGTTCTACTAAGTATTTTGTGTCTTCTTAAATTGGGACACTGCTGTTTTTGAGGTTAATGTGGCTGATAAAATCAAATGTGAGGTTTCAAATGCCTAACTGCAAACAGAGATTAACAGTCTCCGGACTTGAGGGCTTTATTTTGTCTTTATCTAAAAGTAGTAACTTTTATACTTGAAAATAACCAATTCAGCCAATTCCTATACATCAATATCTTTGTCTTTATCACACAGCAAAAATTAACCAGAATAAAACCTAGAGTTTCCTGCCTTCCTGGCCTGGTACAGAGAAGTGTGCTGAGAAGCTGGCACACTGTGTACCCCCTGGGGAGGTGGCGTACTCAGCCCTGAGAAGGGGATAGGGTGACAAGCTCCTTAGTGTCGTCAGACACCTCCTCTTGAACGATCCAGAATCACTTGCTCTGCCAGTCAGCAAATATAATGGGAAAAATAAGTTGCTTCCATCAGTTGCTTTGGAATGAGCAAAAACACCTCAGTCTCTCTTTTCTTCTGAAGTTCATATTTGTAAAGTCACTTTGAATTACTTAAAAACCCAGGAAGCAATTATTTAAAATCCCATTGTTACTGGATTCATAGACTTGAATCTAACCTAGACTTAGTGAAATCAGAGCCTAATTGCTAAGGATCAGTGCTAACAGAGGGCTGTCACACCATGGAGGTGGCATTGTATAATGGGTCCCCACAAGTCTGGGGGAGGGCAAAATCTTCAACAAGTATAGTACAGAACTCTCTGCCTCTGAGCACTCATTACTAGTCAAGCTCAATTATACTGTGCAGTCCTCCAGTGAGAAATTACAGTTTTTAAAAGTTCCCATCCCCAACACCCTTTAAAAATCAATAGTTTGAAATTAACTTAAAACTCAGCAACATCTTTACTTTAAATACCTAAATCAGGAAATAAAGTGACAGGTGCTTTGTTCAGAGAAAGAGAGCATCACATTAAGAGTTCTAACATCACAAGTTTTAGAAATGTTTAAAAGGGGTGCTGGCTCAGTTGGTGGAGCATGTGACTCTCTTGATATCAGGGTTGTGAGTTCAAGCCCCACGCTGGGTGTAGAGATTACCTAAAAATAAAATCTTTAAAAAACAAAAGAAAGAAATGTTTAAAAGCCTAGACAAGAATTACTAGATAATGCTGACAACTTGGTAAACGAAAAGTGATCTAACAGAGAAACTATGGTCTGGCACTAGCACCTCAATGTCCTGGCGGCTTTAGAAGTTTTAAGCTAGACACTAACCTGAATCAGTCTGAAGGTCTACTTATAATACTGCAGGTCTTTACCCAGCGCAGAGGTTTCTTCCTTTTAAAAATCTTTCCTGAGTTGGTTAACATGATACTTGAATACATTCTTTAAAGTAATAATAAATATTTGTATTAAATTCTTTATTATGGATTTCATCTCCTAAGGATAACATTCACTAGTACTTTAAAAGAAGCAGATAAATTATTGGTCTTATTCATACATGGATTATACAGCATTTGTGACTTGTAAACATGCTTTCCAAACATTGTCTTGAATGTTACAATGAAAATATATTTTATATTTATATTTTTATGCAAATAAAAACCCTAACAACATTAAACTAGAAAATGTTTATTCACAGTATTACTGACCCTAAGTGATAAGCCCACCTTACAATAATACAAAGTTTCAAATTAAATACACAGTCTTTATGGTAAGTAAAGAAAACCAATTTTTGAAATAAGAAAAACCAGATCACTTTTTTCCTTCAGTCCTATTTAAGATAAAATTAGTCTCTCTTTATTCTTTAAAAACTTCCACATCACAGAACAGATATGGGTGCCTTAATTAAAACACACAAAATAAAACATAAAACTATAAGAGACAGGACAAAGCTTAAAAAAAGATAACTTAGTTAAAATGCACTTCCATAAAAATATTTGTATTTACTTTTCTAGAAGCTATCTAGGTCAGTCATTTTATGCAAGAGCTGCAAACCTATACCACATCAAGTTCTACTTTTCTTTAAATTTAATTGTAAATCTATGTGAAATAAAGTCTGAAAAACTCTTATCCACCTTTTTAGTGCAAAAGCATGAGTCTGAGTAAAATTTAAACCAAATAGATTTTTAAGTTATGTATACCTTTAGCCCAACACATTGGAAATGGACTACAGCCGCTCTTCTCCATACAGACGGCACCTGCTGGTCTCAGGGCCTCTCGGCCCGCCAGTTCCAGCAACATACACTCAGGCCTCTCAAGATCAGGCCAGGCGTCCGCGCACCAAGTCCCCGTTCATCGCTCCCACAGGGTTCGCTTCGATCCACAGCCACACTAAGTTTCCCCTGTGCGCTCCTTCTGTCAGAGCTTGAAGCAAAATTTGGGAGGTGCTCCTTCTGTAATATTTTCCAGCAGCTCGCAGAATGCCTCTCAGTTACAGAATCTTCTCCTGCTTCCGCAATCTGAAACACAGACCATCCTGGCTAGATTGAGCTCCTGAGCAGAATGAAACCAGCTAGTAATGTGACCCCACCGGCCTGGGTGCCTAGATTCATTCAGGGAAGGAAAGAGGGAGGGAGGGGAAAGAGGCCAGCAGCCAGGACCTGATTAATATGCTAATCCCGCCCTTCTGCTCAATTCATCTGGCAGGCTTCTGCTCACAAAACCAACAGGCGATTCTAAAATTGAGTAAGTACGCTGCAAATCAAGTCTGACCCAGATCATGTCTGTAGATGGCTCCTCCAACTATTTTTGTTTTCAAAGTCATGCCTCGGGCCTATTACCAGCCTAATTCTGACCTTAAGCCTTAAGGTAACCGCCTTGATGAAAAGTAAATAATATTGGGGGAAAAAAGCTTGATCAACATTAAGAAGTCTGTAAAGACTATGTCTACAGGAACCCAGATATTTCAAAGGTAAAAAATCTTTTTCAGATTGACTTACTTTTTCAAAGTAAGTTTGCAAATTTATAAAACTATTTAGAAAACACATAAAAACAAGAGTTTGAAGTTGCAAGATTCTATTAAAATTAGCTTAGGGAATACTGAGGAATCCGAGATACCCGATTTCTTAATTTGAAAACACAAGTGAGTACTAAACCTATACTGAAGGACAGAAAAAACACTCTAACAATCTGTAGTAGTAACTTTTTAAAAAAATGCAGAGCTAGTTACACTTTTTCCATTCAAACCGAGAGACAGTCACTGTCATCTCTAAAATTTAGCTATTTAAACACTTCCACTTTGGCAGTAAGACAGTAAGAAACTGGGCTCCTACAGCCTCTGTTGTCTGAGTACACGGAATACGCATTCAAGCTCTACCCAGTTCAGCTATCCTATTACGTGGGTAATTCTGTTAGTAGTAAATCCCATACACTAAGAAAAAAATCAAGTCCTCTACTTAACTGTGAACATGACCAAGACTTTATGAATTCACTAACTTGTGAAAACAAGAGCTGAAAAAGGCTAGGGGAACAAGAGGCCTATCTGTGTCCCGTGATGCCCCAGGACAGCTAGTTTCATTTCTGATACACTACTCTCGATGATGGCTTTGTCTCCAGACATTACATTCAGCCTCCTAATAGCAGTCAGAGCTCGAATAACCTCTTGGATGCCCCTGGTGAAAACGTATCATTCACCAGAGTGAACTCTGACCCCAGACAACACTGGGAAGAAAAGAGGCTCCAGAAAAACACAGGCGAGCAAGCTAGGAAAGAAACAGAAGAAACAATCAGATAGATCACCATTACTGAGGACCCTCAGGACAAAAAGGCCATCTTAGGAGAAATCCAAGCACATCCCATAAGCAAGTCCGGTGTCTGACACAGGCCCCTGAGAACGGCTTGCAGTTTAATTTGAACCTTCAAATAATAGATGTATCAACAACACAAGCAAACAATGAGTCTCTCTTGGAACTTAGGACTCTAAAGTTAAAAAACAGAAGCTACCTTTACTAGCTGCCAACAATATTCTACATACCAAATATTGATCACACCCAATTTTCACATCTTCTAAGCAAAAACACTGCTGTCACATCTTTTAAAGATGCATTAAAGATGGAGTCAAATATCTAGGAAGTGACACTGCTTCACTGAGCCCACCTGTCACCCAAGAAGCCAGGGGTCTTCACGTATACACACACACCCAGAAAGGGTTTTTCAGCCGGACTGAATAGATGTCCCAGCACCACCTGCACAGAAGAGAGAGGGGCTGGTGCAAGCAAGTGGTGGCAGTGCCTGGAGCCTCCACTCAGTAGAGGAGGGGAGGAGAGGACAGAGTCAAGTCTCTAACTGCAGAGTAACCAGTGGGTGGCAGCTTTCTCTCCCACCCCACCAAGCTTTCAATATCCAAGTATCACTTCCTCATGTGCAAAGTCCTGACAGTAGAAAAGATGACAAGATCCAAGAAGCAAAGACCCCTCCAGGCCACCAAGCAGAACCCCACTGGAAGCAGCAGCCACACAAGAGCCGAGAAGCAATAAGGCTGCTGAGAAGAACAGACAGGCAGAAGAGGAAGGGTCTGTGCCAAGCAAAGGAAAAGCTACTGTGCTCAGCACTCTCAAAGAGAAAAACCATCACCCTTCACTCTTGACACAACCCCAACAAAGCAGTTCATTCCCCGCAAGTACCAAAGAGGAGTTTGCAGTTCAGGTGGTGGGGCACAGGCCTAAGGTCAAACCGCTGAGAGATTACACGAGGACTAGCCACTCTGGACAGCATCACTCCGTTTTCTTCCAGCTAAACAGGAAAAACCAATTATGCTCTTAGATTCCCAATTCCTGAAAAGAGCAGGAAAGGCCTACAGTTAATGGTGGGGCAAGTGAAAAGATGAGCAGTCCCTTTATGTGCTCTGAATAAGAAACTCTACAAGCTAACATAAAGGCTGTCATTCATTAAAAAGTTCTATGGTCTCTTTAGAAAATTCTATAGGATCAGTAATAATTAAGAGCAATCCAGGGAAGTCCTATTTCACAGGTAAACTCCTAATTAAAATTTACAAGAAAGATGCTACTATTTTCCTGGACCTCAATCCACAGCCATCCTGGACTCCGGTCTGTCTCTTTCCTCAAAGCAATCCATTAGCAAAACCCAACATCCTTGCCTTTAAAATAAATCCGGACGGTGTAGGTGCCCCCACCGGCCCCGCCACCCTATGCTCTGTTCCCAACCAGCAGCCACACCAGCCCTTTCATGATGCCAATCACACCATTTCACTCCTCTGCTAAAGCTCACCACAGTTCCCCAACTCTGCCAGGACCAGTGCTTAGGTACTCAGCCCGGTCCGTGAGGTCCTGTGCATGTGGCTCCCCTCCCACCTACACCCTCTGTCTCACCGTGGCCTGGCTCCAGTTTCCTGGGCTTCAACACACTGACCTCCCTGCTGTCCTCTGCCCACACCAGGCCTGTCCCATGCCCTTTCCCTGCTTCACTTCCCATGGCACTTACACCTTCTCAATACCACGTGACTGACTTACACAGTATGTTTATTGTCAGGCTGCCCCCACCACAATCTAATCACCATGGTAGGAAGGAATCTGGTCTATTTTACATATATCATCTTACAGGCCTTATTATTGAAGTGGTAAGAGGTACAGGCCACATTCTGCACATCCAGAGTGTACAACCTACAGGTAACAAGGAGATGGCAGAGGGAATTTCTATTCTCTTTTAGAGGCCACGACCACAGAAAGGGCATCGAGATGTTCTAGATGTCAGGACTTGGCGCTAAGCTCACTGATGGCATGGCCTGCCTCAATCTCAGGCACTGCTTTACCTCTGAAACTCCACTCAGCACAGGGGCCTGATTAAGTATTCACTGAATACGTGAAGTAAACTATATGAATATATAGTTTCAAGACATATAAAAAGAATATTAAAAAATGGAGAAAGAAAAACTGACATAAAATCTAGGAAACCCATGTGGACTGCCTCTCCCCATCCCACGTGAAAAATAAGTCACACAATTGTATTCTGGTACTCCTATGAGTACCATTACAAATTTCTATAGAACAAAAATGAAAATATTGTGTGAGACTAGAAAGAAGTCCTTAGAAGTCTAGCAAACAAGGTGATGAGCAGGATCAGGAAGCAGAAAAGGGAATTCCAAAACCCTTCATATACTGTGCAGCTAATACAACTTCCCTAAAGAAACCTGGCTGTAGGTGAGAAAGTCACTGGAAAGGACTACAAAGAAAGAAGCCAAATATAAATGTCACCAAAGCAGATCACACAAATGCAAGTCTGATTCTCACACTTCTAATACAGCTATACAGTTTTATTCGTTGGCCTTAAGTAATACTTAAGGGCAGTACTTAGAAGAATAAAAGCCATGGTAAATGCTGTCAAGTCAGTTAACAGGAAGAATGTGAAAGAAAACCGTAACTCATATTATACATACAGAATTCAAAATTTACCTCTCTTACTTCTTTTATGTTTGTGTTAATCAAGAATTACAGATTTAAATAAAATCAACACTGTTATACTACAGTGGCTCCAATTAGCAGCTGGTCATTACAACATACCCTAACTTCCAAAAGCTGGGTATCCTAAATTTAATTCTATTAAGACTCACAGAATTATCACTTCTATGTGCCTCACTGTTTCCACCAGAAAACAGAAATAACTTTTCTAAAAATCTTAATCTATCAACATAAATTAAGACTTGATAAAGACAAAAGAAATGTAGTGATAAGGATAGAATCATGTTCTGAAGACAAATAAATAATAGGTCTCAAAATACAACATACTCCAAAAGGTGATGGTATTACTTGCTGTCCTTGCAAAGTGTCTAACAATTACTATACCTCCTCCTTCTGTTACTCTGAAGGAACTCTGGGGAAGCTGAGGAAGGCACTACATTTGCATCTGGAAAGATACACAGGAGCCCCAATACTGTGAGACAAGGAAAGACTCATTTCACCATCCTGAATTTGTCTGTTCATCTGTCCAAGGACAATGGCAATACCTATCACCTGAGTACTGCCTACATGCCAGTCATCAAGTAGCGTAACAGCAATACGAGTAACAATGAGACTATGATACCGATATAATGGGGATACTAAGTCAGCGCTCACTCTGTGCCAAGCCCCATCCTAAATACTTTAAAAATATGGACTCAGGTATTAATAAATAACTTCATGAGGTAGATTCTATGACCCCCGTGTAACAGGTGACAAACAGAAACATGGAGAGCTGAGCAACTTGTCTGAGTTCACAGACCTCCTGCATAGCAAAGCTGGACATCACACTTGGGCAGTCAGACTCCAGAGTGTGCTCCTTCATTAACTACTGTAGAACTTCACCTATTTTCTTTTTCCTTTTTTTTTTAAGATTTTTTTTTAATTTATTCATGAGAGACAGAGAGAGAGGCAGAGACATAGGTAGAGGGAGAAGCAGACCTCCCCCACAGGGAGCCTAATGTGGATTCAATCTCAGGACCCCAGGATCACAACCTGAGCTGAAGGTACATGCTCAACCTCTGAGCCAACCAGGTGCCCCTTCACCCACTTTCTCAATCAATAATTCCAAAGACCAACAACTTCACAAGCCACACGTGACAAAAAGGCACACTGAGGAACCGAGAAATGAAGCAACATGCTTGATGTCACAGCTAACTGGTCAGTGGCAGAACTGGCACCAGCACTGGGACACCTGCCAGTGCACACACCCTAGCCACCACCTGTAATGACACCACCTCCGGAGGCTGCAAAGGTTTCCAGAGAACCCGGAAACAGGCCTCACTCAGCCTACAAAGGCCTATAAAGGATGCCTAAACCACACAAAGAATATGAGACAGACAGGCTGCTCTCATCCCCATACAACACTCTGATTCACCAAATTCTGTGGCTCCCATGACAGTCCTCTGGAGTCTGTGATCCCGACCCCAGCCGTGGATGGATAACTAGCCATCAGTGTACCTGCTGGACATGTAGGTGGGACTGGGAAGATGCATCACAATCACCAAGTAATAAACATAACAATGAATTAAGCATGAAATCTATAAAATACAAGATGTATAAAATAGAGAAACCGCAACTCTAAAGAGGCAGAAAACTGTGAACTTATCCTCAATTCAGTTAATACTCAACTGGAGTATTTTCACCACACAGACATTTCACATGTATTTTGCCACAGAGGAGATGAAAGCTAAATTATCTAGGTTTAGAAACTATTGGGAGGGGACGGTTTGATGGCTCAGTGGTTGAGCATCTGCCTTTGGCTCAAGTCATGATCCCAGCTTCCTGGGATCAAGTCCCACATCAGGGAGCCTGCCTCTCCCTCTGCCTGTGTCTCTGCTTCTCTCTCTTTGTCTCTCATGAATGAATGAATGAATGAATGAATGAATGAATAAATAAAATCAAGAAAGGAAGAAAG
The DNA here is from genome assembly GCF_905146905.1 of Nyctereutes procyonoides. Taxonomy (NCBI): domain Eukaryota; kingdom Metazoa; phylum Chordata; class Mammalia; order Carnivora; family Canidae; genus Nyctereutes; species Nyctereutes procyonoides. The sequence continues at coordinate 30,790,127 of NW_026575159.1, forward strand.
GAAGGGAGGGAGGGAGGGAGGGAGGGAGGGAGGGAGGGAGGGAGGGAGGAAGGAAGGGAGAGAGAGAGAGAGAGAGAGAGAGAGAGAGAGAGAGAAAGAAACAGTGGGAGGTTACTTGCCATCAAATTTAAAAGAGGAAAAAAAAGGCTCCTGAAATCTGAAAGAAGATGTCACTTGAGTTTTCCAAATATACTAGTAGAGGCATGGTAACACAGAACTTGGGCAAAAAAATCACCAAAATTGTCAACCCAACCATATGTATTATAAAACAGAGTGGGTTTTTTTGGGCTTATATTAACCAAATAACAAATATCAAAAGATAATCAAGTAGTTATTCATTTTAATGTTAACACCAATCGAATAAACTTTCCAACTTCTATTTTATTGAACATGCATATATACAGCCAACTTACTTTTATCATTTTGTCATCATAGACTCTTTTCACTGGGGAAATCTAGTTTACCTACAGTGTGATCATTCACTTGATGGATCGAGCAGCAAAGTGCTCTGTTTGAAGGACTGCGGCAGAGAGAACCTGCTGTGGCTCAAGGGCAGTCAGGCTGTGCAGTGACACCCACACAGCTACACGGGAAGGCCCAAGGGCAGCACTGGGCCCTGCTGGCAAATGGGTCCCTTCTACCACATACATTGTCCATTTTCAGAAGTATCAGCAGCATCGTACGTGTCCGGTCCTTCCTCTAGCCGTACGCTAAGTAGAGCCCTGAAGAAGATGGTTTCTCTTCTCAAACAGCTTACACAATGGTGGGTTTTCTTTGTCAATGGCCCTCTTCTATGCTTTTGGTTTTGTCACACTGGTATCAGCAGATATTATTCCGATTTAGCCTTTAATTTATAGAGTTATTTTTCCAATTCTCTCTAAAACTTTTTATCATCAAAAAATGTTAAAAACTAACCCCACACCTATCAGGATGATTACCTTTTTTTTTTTTTTTTTAATGAGAAACAGGAAATAACAAGTGTTGGCCAGGATGTCAAGAAGCTGGAACCCTTGTGCACCATGAGTGGGAATGTAAAATGGTGTGACCCATGGTGCTATCACCTCAGGGAACAATGGGGAAAGGGGTGCCTGGGTGGCTCAGTCAGTTAATCAGCTGCCTTTGGCTCAGGTCATGATCCTGGGGTCTTGGAATCAACTCCCACATCGGGCTCCCTGCTCCTCGGGGAGGCTGCTTCTCTCTCTCTCTCTCTCTCTCTCTCTCTCTCTCTCTCTCTGTCCTCTCCCACTCGGTCATGAATAAATAAAATCTGAAAGGAAGGAAGGAAGGAAACAAACAATGGGGACAGAGTTTCAGATGCACAAGATTAAAAAGTTCTAGAGTTCTGTTTCCCAATAACATGAATAAATGTAACGCTGCTGAACTGTACACTTAAAAATGGTTAAAATGATCAAATATGTGTTTTTTATCACAATAAAAAATGTTTAAAGAATGTTAAAACCACTTTAAAGGAGTGTCTCTCATTTATTTTACAACAAACATGAATATAATCGTGTCTACTTTTGTAGATGAGGAAAAACCCTCTACATGTTAAGAACAAGAGGTGGGAAAGGGCAAAGACAATCACCAATCCTTGAGTGAGGGCATGATCTAGTCCAATACTTCAAGGGAGCTTCATGTGGCTTTTTTAAAAAGTTAACCCCATCATGACCTCTGAGATCATCACCAACACATTGTGAAGACTGATAAAAGGAGCCCTCACTTAGAATGGAGTCTGCAGGCCAGCAGGGGTGCCCTCAGCCCTACCTCTCCTCCTCAACTGCAGGCCCAACAACGGAGAGATGCACCCCACAGGCAAATAAGTTAGTGCTATACTACCCCGCAGAGGGAAGGATCCTCTTCCCTCCCAACTACCCCCTTTCCTCTATAAAAGAGCAGTCCTCTCCTTTGTTCTGTCTACAGTTCTATCCTAGCTTGCTTGCCAGGGTTTCTAATTTTTTGCTGTTACTGAATAAACTCATTTTTGCTGATAAAATAACTAGCAGTTTTATTTTTAAGGTTAGCAAAACTATTTTCAAGAAAGAGAGAGCTGAGACTGAGAGTAAAGGACTTGGGGTTACGATAGGACTTTGTAAAAAGCCTCATGAGACTACAAAGCTCAAATCAATTCATCTTTCCACCACCCTCAGCCTGAGAGCCTGATGCCATCCACCCAAGCTTACTGTCAAGTATTCCCTGAATCCCCACCTGGCCACATACTAGATATATGACCCTGGGCACTTTTTAAAAAACTTCTCTGTAGAACTTGGTTTTTCCATCAGTTAAAGTTCAAAACAGCACTCACTTTCCACAGTTGTCATGAGAATTAAGTATTATAAGTATAAAGGGCTTTGAGAGTACAGCATGACTAGTGCACTATTCTGCATCTCCTGTTCACTGTTCACTCCAATTCACTATTGATACCGTGAATTAAGCACTGGGGATCTGCAAAAATAGGGACAGAGTTCTGGCCCCTAAGGAGTTCAGAGCCCACGAAAAGACAAGCACTTAAGTCACTGCACCCACAAGTCCAGCTCCTGCCAGACTGGCATAAGAAACCTCTAATAATCCCCTTGAAGGTTTAAGGCAGTTTGAGGCCTACATGAGTCATAAGTTTATTACAATACTGAAAAACCAGGAATGGCCTACATGTTAGTAGAAGAGAAATGAGCAAATAAAGTCTGGGAAAAGGTATTTGCCAAAAATTTTTCACTGACAATGGAAAACACTCATTAGTGATAAAAGCCCACATAGTATAAAAGAATAATGTTAACTCCCATTCCTAAAATGCAAAGATTTTCACAATCTATACATTTTATATATATATATATATATATATATATATATATATATATATATATATATATATCTCAAAGGGTTTTTTGAGAGGACACAAGAGCACTTACGAGCTGGGAGGTGGAAGGCAGAGGAAGAGAGAATCCCAAGCAGGCTCTATGATCAGAGTGGAGCCCTATGCAGGGCTCCATCTCATGGCCCTGAGATCATGACCAAAATCAAGAGTCAGATGCTTAAATGAGCCACCCAGGCACCCCAAGATATATATTTTTAAAAATAAAAAAAGTATAGAAGATTATGTAGACTGTGGTATTTCATTGCAAAGGAAAAATACATGCACATATGTGCTTCCTGGTATATGCACATATCACCCACAGACATTTACAGAATTATGAACAATGACTCTTCCCTACAGAGAATTCAGCAGGAAGAAAATCAGGTTACAGAGGGGAGGTTCAGGATCCCCTGCCCACCAATTTGAATTTTGTGCCATGTGTATTTCTGTTCAAAATAATAAGCACACATAAAAAGTAACTATTTTAAAGAAACAGTATCTAGTGAAGTCCCCAATATTTCCCAAGAAAGCAATCCTAAGTAACACATGCATCAAATAACAAATCAAAAAAGCAATGAGAAAATGTTCAGAACACAGTGATAATAAAACTAGAACATCAAAATCTTTAAGAACACAGCTGAGAGTGTTTACAGGGACATTTCAAATTTCAAGTGCTTATATTTAAAAGGTAAAAACATCAATTGTCTATGTTTTTAACCTTAAGAAAATAATAAAAATAAGAGGAAATTAAACTCTACACAGAAATAAAGACAGAATAAGGAGCAATGCTGCACATTAGCACACAAGGCTACTAAAGGAAAATGAGTAATACTGACCCTAACTTTATTTAAAATTTTGGTATCTTCTTCATTGTGGATTTTTTTTTGCATTAATGTTTAAAACAAAACAAAGAAAACACTGCATCAAGCTATTACTTGATTACTGAGGTTTTCAGTGGCCCCACCAATGCCTCACCAAAATCCTGGCCCTCCCCACATTCCACTCTCTCCCAGGGGTTCCATCCACCTCAACCCCAAGGCTCCCCACACCCAGGCCTTATCCCCTAGTTTGTAAAACTAGAAACATTTCTGCCCAAAGCATGTTAAATACAATCACTCAATTTTAGAAGTTCTCTTCTGAGGACAAAAAGGATATTTAATGCTTCTTTTTCAAGGACCAGAACCACAGTAATTCCTGTCAGAGCCTTATCTGTCTTACTTGAAAGAGTTACAATGAATTTTTTCCAATGGACCAGCAAACTCCTTGATTTATAAATGTCTGAATTTAAATAAAGGAGGCAAGCCCTAAAAATCTGTTAGCAAAATAAATACTTGATTCTGGATATCGCCGTGTCCTATGACGTGGCAAAAATCATACATTCTTTCCTTCTTACTCTAGTCCAAAGGGCCTGACAGCAGCAACACCTCAACTCCACAAGCCACACAAACCTCGGCGGGACAAGACCATTTGTAAATGGCTGACTTATTTATTAACAGATTCCTCCTTCCCTCTTCTTTTAAACCAAGAAATTAATCTCTAAACCAAAATGAAAAAAAAGAGAGGTGAGATTTCTGAATCCAGGAAGAATGCAACACCTGGCAGCAGGAACCTGTGAAAAGCACAGAAACACACTCATCAGAGAGCCGCTGAGGCAGTGGGAACGGGAGAAGCTGTGAGAGCTTCGAAGGATGAAGAGCCCAGAAGCTGGGCTGGGCTTGCACGGCTGCTTTCATCTTTGCCATCTATTTGTCAATTCGGGGGATGAGACAGAGGCTGGGAACCCAGGCTCTGCACACACACAGAACACACACAGCGGCCACAGCAACAAGACAAGGCTTGGCAGGCTGGGCACCTAGAGGCAAACACAGCATATTTACTGCCATGCATCATCCACAATAAAAAGCAACGGTGCCGACACCTGCCACAACATGGATGGGACCCTGAGCGAGATGCTGGATACAAGAGACCACGTACTGCATGTATGATTCCAATTATATGCAATGTGCACAACAGGCAAATCTGTAAGTCAGATCAGTGGCTGCCTGGGGCTGGGAATAACAAGGAATTGACTACCAATGGGTGTGGGGCTTGTGTGGGGATAAGGAGTTGATTTTCAATTTCTTGTCATTTTAAACAAGGCCGGATCAAAGAATTATTAGACATCATTTATTTTCCACAGCAGTTACAGTTCCTTTAGAATGTACTGGTACTTCTTCTTCTTCATTGACTTCCTAGAGACTTATTTCCAGATACCAGCTGGTAGCTTTTATTTGTTAAATACATCCCAAATTATATAAAAGGATATATTCCTTTTTTCACTTTAGCTGGTGTGAGTCTGCCATTCGCACCTCAAAACTGCAATGATAAAATTCACCTAAGAACTTAGTGAGCACCTTTTATATGCCAGGCACTGTTCAGATACCATGAATACCTTAGTGTATGTACAAAGATAGAGATATACACCAGGACACACTGGTAAGTACTTAACAACTGGATCTGCGGGGAGTGAATGGAGAAGCCCTGATTTGTGGCATCTGCTGATTTCTATGGTATAAATACACCCATGGTATTTGGTTTCAAGCTACCAATATTCAACCACCCGCCACTAACTCTCTATCTCCCTCTCTCACACAGACACAAACACAATTTTTTTCTGCCCTCATGTAGTTTACATTCTATCAGGGTAGACAATAATAAAATCATAAATAACTAAATTATACAGTATGTTGTCAAGCAATTTGTTATTTTAAAAATTACTAAAAAAAATAAATAAAAATAAAAATTACTAAGTTTAGCAGGGTAGGAGGGATAAGAAGTATGCACATAGGGAAATGCAGGTACCAGCATTAAATAAAGTGGTCAAAAATAAATAAATAAATAAATAAAGTGGTCAAGGTGAGCCACACTGAGAAATGTACACACAAAGACATTAGAATATGGAAATTCAAAAGCACACTTTTTTTTAATTTACAAGAAAATCACATGTTCTCTTTGGGGCTTAGCCATTTTTTAAAAAGTATGTTGTGAAAAGCATCCATGCTGTGGTATGGAGCTTCCTAGTACTTCATCATATGAATGTACCACAATTCTCTATTCGTTCTATGCTCAAATGGCAGGCTATTTCCAGTTTGAGGCTATTACAAATCACTCATTTCCTGGTACACATGTGCATACATTTCTGCTGTGTATCCACCTGAAATGGAACCACTAGGTCAAGGTGCATGTTCCACTTTAGTAAGTGCTGCCAACTACTATCCAAAGTGGATACTCCCACCAGTTGTTTTGTGAGCTCCCAATACTCCCTCACCTACAAAAACAAAAGTGAAATAAGCCTAACCTTCAAAGTGTTGGTATAACTTCAGAGAGGAGCTGTAACTGGACTGCACATACCAAGTGTGATACGACCTATGGAATACAAGAGCTATAAGGAAACCTAACACTGTTTTTAATAATAATATAAATGAAACCAAGATAAAGCAGAGAAGCCATGTCCTAATGTGTTCACAGGTCTTGGCACCATTATTCTGAAATGACACACAAGTTTCGCACACACGAATGACAAAGCAATGACATGAACAGGCTAGTGTTAAGAATCAAGACTGTAAGCAAAAGAGAAATGAGATACATAAAATCAAAAAAATAAACCATTTTAATCTAAAATTTAAGTTGGAAGTACTAAGATAAACTCATGACTTATTTTCTCTTTCTAAAAAAATACATACTTCCTATCTCTGTACTCTAAAAAAGCCTGGAAGCAATAACATCCCAGCATTACCTATCACAGAATCCAGATTATAGTCCCAAAATACCATTTCCCACTAAAAGGAGTCAAGACTCCTTAGAGGGATGGCTGATTTCAGGTCTGTGGCAACAAGGGTACGAAATGAGCCTGGAATTACTTTATAGTGTCCATAAACAAGAAAACTATAAAAAATTACTGGAGCCATTTCCAAAGACCATAGAAGACATCTACGAAGGGCAATCTGATCATCAAAAAGAATGACTGCAATAAATTAACATATACGTGTATGTATACACACACACATATATATAGGTCATCTTGAAATCTACGCACTTACGATACTAAAAACAATTCTCAGTTCTATCAGTCACCACTGGAGTTTGTTAGCTAAGGGGCCACTTAGCCAACAAACTAATCTGAAACTAGTAAATACAAGAATTACATATTTTCCTACATTTTCTGTATGTGCTGTTTCAGGATACCCAAATAGTTATAACAATCAAGAAAGCTCCAGCAAAAAAAAAAGCACAGAAGGTGCAGAATCATCTAGATCATCACTGGTTCTGCAATTCTGATACAAAGTACTCAGGCAACCACCATCAATGCCTGCAAAAGCCACTAGGTGGAAGAATCAGGACACCTTCTGTACAAATGGTTAATGTCCCTGTCCCTAAGAGGGGAGATGAAGCCAAAAGCAAGTATTCTTGCCCCCAACATTGATGCTAGCTAGACTGCTGGCCGCTTCTCCCTCTGCTTAGGTCTCTGTCTCTCTCTCTCATGAATAAATATTTCAAAAAAAATTAAAAATTAAAAATGGGAAAATTAGAAAATTAAAAAAAAAACATTACCTAGTTTTCTAGAGAAATCTAAAAAATTACCTGTATTGCAGCCTTCGATCCATTAAAAATAGAAGGTACTCTAGAGAATATTTTTTTAACTTCCTAGAAAGATAATCTTTTAGAAAAAAAACTTTTGGTTAATTAAATAAAGCCATTTTAATACTATTACTCTTCTGGGATGCAGTCTTCCCATGCATCTTTTGGATAATAAGATTGTTTACTAAAAACAAGAAAACTAAACATCACCAACAGATAGAAAGATAATTAACAGCAACAACTGATGGGATGCCTGGGTGGCTCAGAGGTTGAACATCTGCCTTTGGCCTAGGGCACGATCCCTGGTCCAGGAATTGAGTCCCACATCAGGCTCCCTGCATGGAGCCTGTTCCTCCCTCTGCTTGCATCTCTGCCTCTCTGTGTTTCTCATGAATAAATAAATAAAATCTTAAAAAAAAAAAGCAGCAATAACTGAACACATTCAAAATCTGATCCTAGGGGAAAACAGTAAGACCTAATTATAACAGAGAGGAACGTGGATCTCCTATAATACAGGAGTTATTTAAAACATATATATACCTAATTTGCACATTTTTTTAAAAAAATCTATTTTACTTCCCATTAAATGACTGGGGGTAGAAGATCAAGGAACTGCAAAAATACTTTAAAATAAAAATTAAAAAAAATATTTAAAAGTCTTTAAATTTCCTTCTTGAAATCATTATTGCATACTTTTATATTTACTTCCTGGGGAAACTATAATTTAGTTCAGCTATGACTTTAGTGTTGCCACATCTCATTTTGCTAAAAATAAAGTCATGAATGAATTTGTCTACAAAAACTGCATTTACATTATTTATGAGAGAAAGGATGTTTGTTTTTTGCTGTAAGTACATACAAAGTCTGGATAGAATCACAGGTGGCTTAAGGCATACTCCTTTCGTTGGCATCCTTGAATTCCCGCCTAAGAACCACCTTTGAGTACAAGAATTTCCTAACAATATTTCCCAAACTTTTTGTGGAAATCAAATGCCATCTTTAAGTAAATACTAGAAACGTGAATTAATCTAGCAAGAATAAGAGAACACAAAAATAACAGCATCACTACCAGAGTTTAATGGAAAATGTAACTACATATTCCCAGTCCCAAAACTTACACACTACATTGACAGCTGCTTACATAAGACCTCAGAGCTACAATCCATCCTTGGTACAACATGATCTACACGACACTGTGTACACTCCCATTTTAACATCCTCTGGCTCAGCTGAGCCCAGCCTCAGGCTCACAGTTCCCAGAGAAGACAGCGCACTCTTCCGTGTGCGCCTATCACAGACCCCCAAGCACACACTGTAGACAGAAAGCCTGGTCACCAAGTCCACAAACTGCAGCAAAGGAAACAATTCTGCACTGCCATCTGGACTGACTCCTGGCAGCGGGCACAAGAGGTTCTAATAGGAAGACAGCCATCATGATTAGTGCATAAATGCCATGCAGAAATCTGACCAGCCTTTTTAATCTTCCTTTTCTTGATAAAATCCATTTATCAACTTTTTTTTTTTTTGCATAAAAAGGTACACACTGCCTTCCTTCCCTTTCACATCTTCTCACTTGAATAAAAGTAAGGAGGGGAGAAAGGTGAGGGGTTAGGGGCAAACAGCAAGGAGGACACATTTTCTTCAACTGTCTGAACAATCTTCCAGATGCATACAGTGTAACAGAAAATGACCATCGTTGCCTAATAGATAAAAGTATATCCTAATCTTTAATAAATCTAAAGGTTTACAGTAAAGCTTAAAAGTCAAATTCAAGAGAACCAATAAACTATTAATTTTAAAAATCTTATATATTCACTAATTCAGAACTTTTCATTCAAGAAACTTGTATCAGGATTTATGACAAAATGAAGCACACAAGAGTTATTAAACTTTTCCCAGGTAAAGTTCAGCTTCAGGGCTAACCGAGTCTCATTTGCCTTCACTCCATCAAAAGATGATAAATGTAGGAGCCACAGTTTCCACATAAATGCAACAAGCAGACCTCCAACAACACCGCAGATCCACAACAAAACTATCATTTTCAGGTACCCAAATCCTTCCCCATTTTCAAGTACTAGTCTAGCCACAGGGCCCAGAAATCACAGTCAGTCCCTCATTCTTGAAGGCCCTAATCAATGTAGCACTGAGGTTATGAACAGATGTCATATGCACACCCAAGCACTCACTATTTCTCCTGAGCTTTATTTTTTTTTTTAAGATTTTATCTATTTATTCATGAGAGACACAGAGAGGCAGAGACACAGGCAGGGGGAGACGCAGGCTCCCTGCAGGGAGCCCAATGCGGAACTCTTCAATCCCAGGAGCCTGGGATCACGCCCTGAGCTGAAGGCAGACGCTCAACCCCTGTGCCACCCAGGTGCCCCTCTCCTGGGCTTTTTATTTCAAAGCAGCCATCACTAGTAGGTAAAAAGTATGCAGTATAAATACACACTCATTTTATGGTATATCATTTCATAAAATATTTACATGATAAAAAATCATTTTGATTAATACATAGTCCTAGCACTATTAATTATAATCTCAGTTTCACAAGATATTTTTTAAGAGATAGACTTGTTACTAAAATTTGTATCAAAAACTAGGACTAGGGATCCCTGGGTGGCGCAGCGGTTTGGCGCCTGCCTTTGGCCCAGGGCGCGATCCTGGAGACCCGGGATCGAATCCCACATCGGGCTTCCGGTGCATGGAGCCTGCTTCTCCCTCTGCCTGTGTCTCTGCCTCTCTCTCTCTCTCTCTGTGACTATCATAAATAAATAAAAATTAAAAAAAAAAACTAGGACTAAAGCCAGAAACAATCTCTATCCAATCATCTGAAAGATCAGAGGAAAAATGAACAGTACCTCTGTACAGGGCCTGGGTCACTGCAGGAGCTCAACTATGTGCTGAATGAGTGAATAAATCCTCCCACATTTCCTTCTATTCACGTTCACGCATAACCAGACCCAGCTATCCCTGCTGCTTACACACACTAACACAGCACCAACAGGGTGGGCAAGAGACTGGAACAAACAGGCTTTTGCCTGGAGTTGGGATTAACTGTTATGCTCATGACAAACAGCACAGTATTTGGTAAGCCAGGCAAGAAATGCTACTTTCTATGAAATATAATGCAGAATAAACCAATTATCTTAAGCTAGCTTAGTAACAAAATAAATCAAATGAAAGTTTTGCCAAAATATAGATTCTTTTTTGTCAAAATGGAAATTACTTGAGATTTTCTAGATCGTAAAATCAGTAGCTAAATTCACATTAAAGCAAGTAAATTTCTGTGATAATACTTTCCAGAAAATTTAAAATTTAGTAATAGAGCACAGGAACAGTTTTCCATTAAAAAGCACTGACCCAGGGACAGCCGCTGCAGACAGAGTAGCCAGTATGGAAAACACACCCAACCCCATGGTAAACAAATAGAACAATGGTCAAAATCCAGGACACTACTTTGTTCAGATCTTGAGACAGGGAACAGCACAGGCTGTGAGGCCCATCGTCCCCCATCTGTCCAGCTGGGAGCAACCACGGCCCAGGGCACAGGAAGGGAATCAAAGCACAGTACAGCAGCCTCAGGTGGTTGAAGAGAGAAAGCTTCAAGTCTTGGGAAGCTGAGTGGTCAAAATTTGCAAGCCAGAGTATCAGAGATGAGGAAGTTGTAGAAAACGAGTTTCAGAAATCTGCACAAAGACCAGAAGATAATGAAACACTAGGTATAGCATGCTGAAAGAAATAAACTGTCAACCTAGAATTTTACACACCTAGCAATCGCTTCTTCCATAAAGGTGTTTATCAAGAAAAGAATGGATAAACAAGGTATGATAGACTCCTACAATGAAGTACAGTTCTGCAAGTATAAGGAATAAGGGGGTGCCTGGGGGGCTCAGGACACTGAACAGGCAACTCTTGGTTCTGGCTCAGGTTGTGGTCTCAGGTTTGTGGGATTGAGCCCCACGTTGGGCCTTGTACTGGGTGTGGAGCCTACTAAAGATACTCTCCCTCTACCTGTCTCCTACTCCCTCTCAAAAAAATAATAATTTGGGATCCCTGGGTGGCGCAGCGGTTTAGCGCCTGCCTTTCGCCCAGGGCGCGATCCTGGAGACCCAGGATCGAATCCCACGTCAGGCTCCCTGTGCATGGAGCCTGCTTCTCCCTCTGCCTGTGTCTCTGCCTCTGTCTCTCTCTCTCTCTATCATAAATAAATAAAAATTTTAAAAAATAATAATAATAATAATTTAAGAAAGGACAAATTATAGACACGCCTAACAACATGGATGAACCTCAGCAGTACTATACTAAGACAAGCCTCACACACCATGCACACAACAGGATTCTGTTGACAGGAAATCCCTGGGCAGGCACAACTGATCTGAGGGGGCTGAGGATAAACAGTGGTCAGGGGTCAGCAGTTGGGGCAGGGACTGTGAGCACAAAGGGCACAAAGGAACCTTCGGGGGTAAGTGATAATGGCCTATGTTTTGATAAGTGTTAGGAGGCAAAGGTAGATGCATTTGCCACAATTCAGTGCAGCTGGTACATAAATTTTACTCTAAACGAAAAACACCCTAAACAAATAACGAACTCTCATAAACAACACGCGCGTGCAGAAACACACAGGGTGAAGTACACTGGCATCCACAATTTACTTTGCAATATACCCTTAAAAACAAAAGATTACAGTATAGAGTGATGGATAATTATTTATGTGAGAAAGCAAGAATCGTAACACATTATAGGTAGAATCCAAGGGGTGTAGGAGTCTCTAGGTATTAACTATAAATTCTTGCAACTTTGCTGCTTGTTTGAAAATTACCATAATGAAACACTGGATACAAAAATAAAGATGAAACTAGGATTCAGAGGAAAAAAAATAAAAAGACAAAGGGAGCGTGAACCTTCCATAATGGTTACATGAGGATGATGGAGCAATTTCTCCCATAGATAATTGTAAAAATCAGACACATTACAAAAAAAAAAATCAGACACATTCACTAAAATCAATTATCTGAAGGAACTAGAAAATTACCAAAGACAGGCAAGAACTTGAGAAGAATTTACCGTCAAAACTGCCCTGCATCTGGTACAAACTATCAGTGTCTGTCACCTTCCTGCCTGGCAATGCCAAGAGCCCCACCTCTGGCAGGACAGGACTGAAGCCTTACTGTACCATCTTACTGTACAGCAGAGCAGCTAGAAATTTAAGGGGAAAATTTTGGAAACAAGAGGGCTGCAAAATGCTGAGCTCCGCATCTGAATATAAGTACACTGCCCAAATCCCTGGCAGACAGTGAAACCATGCACAGGACAACCCAGGAAGCCAGAGGCACATGGGAAAGGTGAAAACACTCCCGTGAAATACAGAGTTGCTCAGTGACATCTGCCAGTTTGCTACCCACCCCTGACTAAACGTGTTTCCTGACCCAGGATGAGCTCCAGTGGCAAAAACCAAAAGTCTTACTGGTATGATATCTCAGAAGAGAGAAATGGTGGGGCCCAATGGATCAACCAAAATTTAGGAAAAGGATGCTAGAAGCAGAGGCACCCAGAGATAAATCCCCAAATCAGAAAATACCTTCTACTCCAACCTCTGACTGACCACCAAGGTACAAAGGTGCATGTGAGACCGCTCCCCAGGGGCCCAAGGGAAGGCGAAGGAAAGGAAAGAATCAACTGGAAGCCACTAAAACAGATCAGAGACCTCATCAGCTCCTAAGAACTGGATTTTTGCATCTTGAGTACAGGTGTGCATGCACATGTATACACAGAGCAAGCAATGGGAAGCAGCAACAACACCTAGTGGTGATAAGCACACCCTACAACTCAGATCTTGGAGTTCTGGATCTCTAAACTCCATTCCCCACTAAACAGAAACCAGGGATACTTGGAAAAATACCTGATTCCATGATGGGGCAGAGAAACAACAAGGAACGCTGGAAGTACCCTACTGTGCCAAAAGGAAAGAAATGCTCAGAAAATAATAGGGACGTGTCAAAAAACACGAGATGATCCTGCAGAAGGCTAAATCAGGGAGCATTCTGTATTACACCATCAAGAGGAATCAGAGTCAAGGGCTATAAGCCACTGTAAGGTACCAGCGAGTGAACAAAGGAGGGAAAACTCTCCTTAGGGCAGAATGCCAGCTGACAGGTGAGAAGGGACAGCACCTCCACGCACCATGACCTAGTAATGACTATTTCAAGCAAGAATCATCAGTGGGGGACCAAACTATCAAAATTCGAAAGGTCACACAGCCTCAAATATTTCCCTGTAGATTACTCATTAATTACATAGGATAAATGCTAATTTTAGAGTACAGACACTAAGCAGATGCCATCCTAACTTGACCACCTGGATCAAGAATTCTCAAATTTTTGAATACATCAAAATTACTTTTAGGGATTGTTAAAAACATTAGCCCCAAGCCCAAAGTTTCTGACTCAGCGGGTCAGGAGTAAGGTCCAAGAATCTGCAGCTCCACAAACTCCTAGGCGTTAACCTCACCAATAACAGAACAAACCGGCATCATGTGCCATCCTGAGATGGATATAACGGATATGAGAATCGATATGATGCCCTGAGAAAGGCACAGTATCATTTCTCTGATGACCTGGGCCCCAAGATGCATAAACTGGGTTTAATCATGAAAAACCACCACAGGAATCCCAATGAAGAATGACCTACAAAACAAGCAGTCTATGTCCTTTAGAACTGTCAATGACATGACAGAGGCCGAGAAATATATCCAGACTAAAAAGACCACAGAGACATCAATAAATACCACATGTAATTCTAGATTGGATCCTGTATGGGGGAAAACTGCTGTAATTAAGAGAGCAACTGGAAAACAGTTAACTTGGACTATGTACTAGGTAATGCGGCAATGTGAAATTTTGCCAATTTAAGGACTATACTGATATATTTGGTTATGTAAAAAGGTCTGTTCTTAGTAAATACTCACTGAAGTATCTAAGAGTGAAGGGCATGAATTGTGCACAACTTACTAAGAGTTCAAAAATAAACGTGTGTGCATCTACATCCAGAAGTTGGGGGGGGGCATGCAGGCAAATGTTACAAAATGCTAACAATGGATGAATCTAGGTAAAGATTATTTGGAAGTGGGCTATACTACTACTTACAGCTTTTCCATAAAAGAAAACATGGTTTCATTAAAAACCAAAAAACAAAACAAGGAGCAGCATATTAGAAAAGGTAGTGGAAGGGATTCCAGAGGCTGCCCACCACACAGCCTGATGAGGAAAAAAGCACAAGCAATGCTACCACACACTGCAAATGACAGATGTTCAGGCTGAGATGTCCCTGAGTCATCCAGAAAAATAAAACTAAGTTCAATACCTTTCAGTACATTTTGTTTAAGAAGACCCGTTCACTACTCCTTTGAAAACTATGAGAAAATAAACACGGTTAAATATTTTTAAAACTCCATCCTCCATGTCTATTTTTGTTCTGTTCTGCACATATAACTTGTCAACTGCAGTGAGTCACACTGTAACCTGTCTGAAGACGCAACAGCAGCACATACTGCTCACACCGGCATGCACACAGCACCCCTGCGGCTGCACAATGACAAGTGCACCAGGACTGCCACCTGGCTGGCAGCAGCTGGAAATGTCCCCAATGGTAAGAAGCCCCCTAGCACAGGTCCAAACCTTCAAAAACAGTTAACACAGAGATTCCCACAGCAAAACACAGGGACATAGTCAGACAATAAAAAATGCGAGGCAGAATAATCCTACTACTCTCTCTTGTTCCCAAACACAACTGTCAAGGAGGCCATTAGTGCAGATTTCCTGTGTGATGACCACTTAGAGTACTGTGCCGGGGCCATGACACACAGGTCTGGGCACACAGAAACTCACAGGTGATGGGCGATGGAGACGCCAGCCCCAAGAACCCAGAGCAGCACGTGCAATAACACCAAAATGCTCGTGGCGGGGTGGGCGTGGGGGTGAGGGTCAGGGGGGTCCTATTACAATGCACCTTACTGCACACACTGTAATATCCTCAGATCACAAGAATGAAGACCTCCTCACTTAAATGAATGGCCTTCTTGTTTTCTAAAGTCAAACAAATTTTTATTTTTAAATGAAAATTAAACACACATACAACTTTCCACTTGAATTCCCCCCCTCCCTGCCCACTGTTGTGGCTTTCCTATGAAGAGTTTATTAGGAAAAAATGCGAAACAACTGCTCTGCAGGCCATCACAAAGCACCACATAGTAATTAATAGCAAGCAATCCTCTTACATACTGTAAGGAGACTTGATTTACAATCACAATTAAGCCTGAAGTTTAATGAAGCTAACTTGTATTATTTTCTGTGTACATTCTTATACCTAGTGGTTTAAAATATAATTGTACCCTACAATTATAGCTGATTAAAGATAAAGCTAAAGACTGTATAATTAAGTTTGTCATGAATCACAGGAAACATTTTTCATTAATTTTTAAAGCTAGTAAAAACTATTTTTCTCCACAGCTACAAGAGCTTGAACAACATGGAAGGAATCTCAAAATAACATTTCAAACATCTTTTATTTATGCTAATTACATAACATCTATAACATATAATCGTGTTATACAAAAACATGATAAAGCCTTCAGGTCATGAATAATATAAAAAATCAACCAAAGACTCCAAGAACACGTTTTCACAAAGTGTCTGTGCTACAATCTGAGGTAAAATCTACAGTCAAACACTGCTGCTGGGTTCTGACGAACACATCTGGTATATAACCACCATCACAGGAAAGACGTAGACTATTTCCATCACCCTCAAAGTACCCTCATGCCCTTCTGTACTCAATTCTCTTCTCTCCTCACCTCAGCCCCCAGCAACCAATGATCCGATTTGTTCCCATACTTTTGTCTTCAACCAAATGTTATCAGGGTGAAACCACAGTTGTACAGAGCTGTGTCTGCCCATAACAGAACACTCTGGAGACTTGTCGATTCTGTTGAAGATGTCAGTAGTCAGTACCTCTCTGCAGCTCAACAGGAGCCCACCATATAGGTGCTCCGCACCCTGTTCACCCATGTCCCATTTGATGGGCGTTTGAGTTGTTTTTCATTGTAAGTAAATATAAATAAAGCTGCTATAAACAATCACATACAGGCCCTTGTGTAGACATAAATTTTCATTTGTCTTGGGTAAAGGCCTCCATGTAAGAACGCTAGATTGTATGAGAAGTATACATTCAAGTTTATAAGAAACTGCCAATTTTTCTAAGACGTTATAATAACCCTTTGCATCCCCACCAGCAAAGGATGATCTAGCTCTATCTGCTCCACATCCCTGCACCTGGGCACTATCACCTTTTGTTGTCTTGTTCTGTGTGACTGTGAGGCCTCCTCACAGGACTCCAGTGCTCCCTCACTGTGGCTGTCATGTGCACTTCCCTAAGCTTAATGATGCTGTCTTTTTTGTGTGCTTATTGTTATCTACAGGAAATGGATAAAATATCTATTCAAATCTTTCGGCCATTTTTTCAGTTGAATTTTTTGCTGAGACACCTATCCTTTTTAATAGACAGAAGAGTGGATATATTTTGTTAAATCATCTAGTATTCATGAGCAGTAGACATAAATCTAAAATGCTTCCTTGCCATCCCCACTCCCGACACCCGGTTTGCCCCCACCCAAATATATATGCTATGCCAAGGCAAGTAGAAAGAAACATTCCCCTCTCTCCCTTATTCAGAGTGTAAGAAAACTTGCCTGTCTACTTCTGGGGTCTGGAACAGACTTATTTTCCTATTTTTTACAACTATTTGAAGAAACTACAACCCTTCTTCAGTATAAGTAGGAACACCAATGACTGAACACGGGCAATGGTTGGCAGAACTAGTGATGACGCATTCCTACCTAGTGAAGGTGTGGCTGGCACGTGACAATATTGAGGAAGGGTCTGCAGACTGCGCAGTGGGCAGCAGCCCTCCCCTCCCTATCACAGGCAGGGCCCACACACACAGGGGTACCACAGGCACTTAAGAATAAGGGCTCAGCTCTCATATAAAGGAAGATGAGAGCCTGCCGCCACCACCACCCCCTCCCCCAGGGAACCTCAGGCAGACTGTCTGGCACCTGGTTCCAGTCTGTCCTCTATGGCAGGGGGGCAGTAATCACTACTGCATTATTTTAAAAACTAAATACAATTCAAACACAAACAATGAATGACACACATAAATGGCAGGTATCACAATTCTGATGTCTTCCCTCACGTTAATTCCTGAATCACAAATGTGATTAATATTGAACAGATAGGGATCCCTGGGTGGCGCAGCGGTTTAGCGCCTGCCTTTGGCCCAGGGCACAATCCTGGAGACCCAGGATCGAGTCCCACGTTGGGCTCCCAGTACATGGAGCCTGCTTCTCCCTCTGCCTGTGTCTCTGCCTCTCTCTCTCTCTCTCTCTGTGTGTGACTATCATAAATAAATAATAATAAAATTTTTAAAAAAAATATTGAACAGATAAAGGGTGTTCTTCCCAAAGCTTTGAGTATGAAGTGGAAGTTTCCGACAGCAGGTCATATTTGTACACAGCAGACCCACCAAACTAAACACAGGGTCCTGACCATCCATGAGAACAGCCGGGCATCGACATAAAAGGTGGAGCATATTTATATAAAAGGTGCCCTGGAGTTAGCAGTCATGAAAGGTATTTATGGACTTTATCTCTTACAATTCTGCCTCAGTATTTCAAACTGAGAGACGTTTCTTTTCAGAAGAAGCCAATCCAATCACTTTTGGTTCTGTGCTCTCTCATTACCGAGGGCTTATTTTCCCGAGGGCTCCCATACTTGTGCCACAGAGACGAGGGCTATGTTTGCACACCTCCATGACACCTTGTCCAGCCTTCCTGCACACCATCTCGCCAAACTAGCTAGACCTGAGGCAGCCTCTTAAACGTCCTGTGACTGCTCATCCTGCTCCTGCCTGACAACCGTAGCTGGGGCTGCAGTGTTCACTCCTGCATGATGACTGGCTAGGCTGCCTCTGTGACAGATGTTCCATAAAGATTTTTCCATGAACCAATACATGAAATCAACAGTCTGAGATTACCTCTTGGATTTAAGTGTCCTGATATCTCCTATGCTCAGGTTTTAAGACAACATTAAAAATTTATGACAGGGGCACCTGGCTGGCTCAGTCCATAGAGAATAAGACTTGATCTTGGAGTTAAGTTTGAGCCCCACACTGGGTATAAAGATTACTTAAGGGGGATCCCTGGGTGGCGCAGTGGTTTGGCGCCTGCCTTTGGCCCAGGGCGCGATCCTGGAGACTTGGGATCGAGTCCCACGTCGGGCTCCCGGTGCATGGAGCCTGCTTCTCCCTCTGCCTGTGTCTCTGCCTCTCTCTCTCATGCTCTGTGTCTCTCATGAATAAATAAATAAAATCTTTAAAAAAAAAAAAAAAAAAAAAAAAAAAAGATTACTTAAAAAATAAAATCTTGGGATCCCTGGGTGGCGCAGCAGTTTAGCGCCTGCCTTTGGCTCAGGGCGCGATCCTGGAGACCCAGGATCGAATCCCACGTCAGGCTCCCGGTGCATGGAGCCTGCTTCTCCCTCTGCCTATGTCTCTGCCTCTCTCTCTCTTTCTCTCTGTGTGTGTGTGACTATCATAAATAAATAAAAATGTAAAAATAAATAAAAAATAAATAAAAAATAAAATCTTTAGGGCAGCCCGGGTGGCTCAGTGGTTTAGCACTGCCTTCAGCCCAGGGTCTGATAAAAATAAAAAATTTACGACAAATGTTTAAAATCTGAACGTCAGATCTCCCATGTAAACCTACTTAAAGTTCTTAAAGGAAAAGTACATAACTAAGTTAACATATACTGCCTAGCAAGGCGCCACAATACAGACTTTTTAAAAGTTAACAAAAAGTAACCAACCTCATCCAGTTCTATTTATTCTCACTTTCTCCACCCAGAATGCCCTTCCTCAACTACCACCAACCCTTCACCCATCCCAGACTTGCTCCCTCAGGAGGACACTGTTCCCCTCCCTCTGAGCTTCCCATCACTGTCTTTCCTATCAGTATTCTCTACCTGGTCTCACCCGTTCCTGCAGGATCTGCCCTGTGCACCTCAACCCTGGTACCATTTTTAGTGGGCCGGGAGAGCAACTTGTCCAGCATGCAAGAAAACAGATATCCCTGGGGGTGAAGACAGAAGTAATATGCTGAGCATATGGAAAATGTTATTAAGAGGCCTTACTTATAGAGCTGTCAGAGAGTGAGAAATCTTAAGAATATCAAGCAAACAGAAAAAAAAAGTGGCAATTATTAAGTTCAAGAAAACAAGAAAACAAAAAGTTGAACAAAAAGGAAATGTAATCATATTACATTAACATGCTCAATAGTGAGCATGAGTAACGTTAACAGAAACAAAACAATTAACCAATTTATGGATCTAAACAAAAATGATGATACAACTACATGGGGATGGCGGGAGTTCAAAATGTAACTTTTTCTAAAACTGACACATAGATGACCCTGCCTCTACACAGTTACTGCTGGGCACTGTGGACATAAATGCTAGACGAAACAGCTGAACAGGATTAAAGGCACCTCTGGGAGGTGGATGGTGGAGGGCAGGACCAGGAGCCCGCTGTGTTCTGCATGAACCTTTCAACACTATTTTACTTTGGAACACATGTGTATACCAACCTGATAGAAGTGGAATTTCTAAGTAAGAAAGAGAAACAGAATCTATAATAGGAGCACTTCAAGCAAGACATAGTGTTTTCCAACAACTTTCCAACCACGCTACTCCCTCTTCCCCTTCAACAGTGGCTCTCCAAACCCTCAGGAGGCTGGGCAGTTGAAGACAGCATGCGTGGCCTGAGCCCTGGCGTCACTGCCTGCCAGCTCCGTATTCTTGAGAAAGCTGCTATAAGCTCTGAACCTGAGCTCTCCTACCTGCACCATGAACATGCCACCACGGACCTCAGGGACCTGGCTAGGCTGGGTTGCTCAGTACCCAGATGGCAAGTAAGTGTGAGGATGACCTGGATGTAATCGACCTCACTACTCTCTCCCCCTTCACATCATCGAGGTGGGCTTTCATTCTGACCACTCTCCCACATGGCTCCGAGTGCCCTCAAGTTGCCAAACCCGAAGGCCAAACTTCAATCTTCATTTGACATTTCCTGACACAGAATTGATCACATCCTCCTCCTGGAACTTTCTTCCCTGCTTCCCATGATGCCAGCGCTTCTGGTTTTCCTCACACTTGCTCTGTGCCAACCACTGCTCACGTTCATCCTTGAGCGCTTGACACCAGTGACCCAAGGCTCAGACTCGCTTGTCTTCTCTGTGCTTACTCCTGCAGTGATCACAGGGTGTCATGTATTTTTCACTGCCACTTTCAGCTCAGACTTCTCTTCCAAGCTCCAAATACCTATTTACAACTGCCTACATGACATCTCTACTTGGATCCCTAACAGAATCGCAAACTTAAAATGCTTACAAGTGAGCTCCCCATCTGCCCCTCTAAACCAAGTTCTACCCACAGCCTTCCCCCCATCTAGTTGCCCAGGCCAAGAGCCTTATAGTCAACTCAACTCCTCCCTTTGTCCTCACACCCCTCCACCCAATCTGTCAGCAAAACCTACTGATTCTACCTTCTAAATACATCCAGGACCCAATTACCTCTAGCTTTCCTGCTCCCATCCAAGCCTCCTCTGCTGCTCACCTGATTCCCACAGTAGCCTCCCGACAGGTCTCCTAGTTGCCCTCCACTCTTCCCCACCCCCAACCCACGTCTATTCCCAACACACCAGCTTTTCAAACTTCAGTCGAATCTTGGAGCTGAACACTGAGGGGACAGCTGCCCTCTGCAGCCAA
This sequence comes from Nyctereutes procyonoides, assembly GCF_905146905.1. NCBI lineage: Eukaryota > Metazoa > Chordata > Mammalia > Carnivora > Canidae > Nyctereutes > Nyctereutes procyonoides. Next base: position 30,811,465 of record NW_026575159.1, read on the forward strand.
CAGCCAGCACTGCCTGACCCTAGTGACTCTTTGGATAAATAGACCCAGAACCTCAGCATTCAATTTTTGTCAATTGTTCTCAGCTGCCCTGATGCTAAAAAGCTATCATTCACAAAATGAGAGTTTTTCAGATGGGTCTCCAGGCAGCCTTCCTCTCTGTCTATTCCCTCCCCACACCCCAATAACCCTGAAAATAATCTCCACACATATTCCAGCAATTCAACTCCTCCAAAACATTTCTTCACTTTCCTAAAATTCTGGTTGTAGAACACTCCCACCCCGAGTTTCTGGCTTCTAATGCAACACCTCAAAACAAAGCAAGAACCAAAAACCTGATCTTTCCCACAGGGGCTCGAGTGGACCAGGGCACTCGGGTACAACCAGGGACCCAGATCTCAGCAGAACATCATTAAGTTTTCTGCACAAAGCCAGGCTTACGCATGTGACCTCACCATTTGTCCAGAATTGGGGGAAACAATTATAGGAACACTGGTTTTAAGGTTATTTTCCTGGGTTTACATATTTTCAAACAGGTAGAGGGGAGTGCCAAACTAGAAGCAGTAGATTACATCCCAGTGCCCAAAGTTCAAAAGAGCCATGAACAGGCTCCCAACGTCCTGTCAGGCCTTCAACCCATGGCACATCTCATTAAGAAGAAATATGTTGTATAATTTCTGCTAAATATGAAACTTGTGCTCTACCACAATGAAATATTTTTAATAGCTAATGCTGCTGAAAAGTTATGTTTGATATTCTCCTTCTTCTTTGAACCCACTCAGAAAAAAGAACTTATTTTGTGGCAAGCATTAAATACTCCTTCAACCAGCATTTACTGAAAACGACCTATGGGTTGAGCAGAAAACATGCAGAGTTGAAAAATAACAAAATCTTTGCCCTTAAAGACATAGAAATAGACTTGTATAGCGCACTGTTACAGGAAGAGACATCAAATATACAGGGGGGTGGGAAGGGACAAGAGATGTAAACAGCTAGGTGCGGCCCTCTCCAAACTGTAGCACAGTCATACCTGGCAGAGCACAGCACACTGAGCAGGTGCCTCTCACAGCCAAGAAAGGGTAGAAGGAATCAGAGACAAGGAGCAAGACTTCCACGCCTTACTTGGAAATTGAAACTGCATGGCATAATTTCCCTTCCCTAATACCTAATCCTGGCAGAAACAAAAGTGGGTTCAGAGGAGAAAGGAGAACAAAGAGGAAAGTGAACTGACCCCCAGAAGGAAACGGAAAAACAATCCAGGGCCCTGACCCTTGGACATATGAGACATAGACACCTGCCAAAGTCAAATTCAACATAATTATAAATTATCTTGAATTCTGAAGGAGGCTTTTACCAAAGCAACATAGAGGTAAAATAAAATGTTTACCAATGCTTATTCCCCAAGAGAGATTTATGAATCTTCTATCATCTATCCTCGATTTACCACCAGGCCTCCCAGAAAGAGCAGTCTTTGAAAATAAGACAAACTGAGATAGAATCTCAGTTCTACAACATCCCAACTGTGGAGTGCAGCACAAGTGCCAATGTTACAAATTAACAAATTATAAATAACCCAATCTATGGGGCTCACTTTTCCTCTCATTAAAGTGGGGGAAATGCCACCAACTATCAATTGCTAACCTGACCACTGAGCACATTACGCATTTCTTATGGCACTTTCACCATAACCCTGGGAGAGCGGCCCTGTTATCAGCACCCTTGTCAGAAGAGAGAGCTAAGTTTAGGCAGTCAGTAGAGTTAGCATGGAGAAAAAGCTAGGTTTCAGTCATTAGTGAAGAGTTAGTAAATAAATAGCCAAGCCAACATCCGAATCCAGAGCCCCTAAGAGTAAGACACAAGTAAAAAGTACACACTCCAAAGCCAGACTGAGTCTGAATCCCAGCTTTGCCATTTACTGACTTAGTAACCTCTAACCTGTTTCAGTTATGCAAATGTGAAACAGGGGCAAAGAGTAACCTTCCTCCTGGGGTTACTGGAGAACTCCGACTGTTTACCATATCCAGGCATTCTTCTAGAGCATATGCTGCTAACGTTACTACAATCACTGACATTACTTTTATCTGTCTCTATCCACACAAAAGGCACTAAACAACTAATATTTCTTCCCTCACCTACTCTGCAAAATCAACCAGCTTTTATTTGTTTCTAGAATATGTCAAAGAAGCCCTAAGAAAGGTGAAAGAAAAACCAAAACAAAACAAAAAACCAAGACACACAAATGTAGCAAGAGAATTATACTCACAGTTCTGAAGGCCACACTAACTCTGTGAAGAAATCAAACGTCAAACGTTGGTCTAAAGGAAATGCTCCTAATTTCTCTTTCCTCTTTCCATAGTCCTCAGAAAACCTGACAAGGAGAGACAACATGCACATTTATTTTTTTATTTTTTTAAAGATGTATTTATTTATTTATTCATGAGAGAGAGAGAGAGAGAGAGAGAGAGACAGGCAGAGGGAGAAGCAGGCTCCATGCAGGGAGCCTGATGTGGGACCCGATCCGGGGTCTCCAGGATCACGCCCTGGGCCAAAGATGGTGCTAAACCACTGAGCCACCCGGACTGCCCAACAACATGCACGTTTAAAACACCTTCCTTTCACTTTTTCAAAGCTCTACTGAACTCACCACCTCAGCCAGTTCCAACACCTCCCATACACACTTGTTGAGTGACATGTGGGATGAGGGGTAAAAACAGGGCACCATGTCCCTCCCTGTCTTCAAACTTACCTTCTAGCTAAGAAATACATGTGAAGTAATTGAAAACTATTAAAACATATCAAAAAACCATAAGCTTAATAGGGTGTAAAGTTAGCTAATAAGTGTACGGTACAATGACAGAATACAGACATCTACTCCAGTGCCTACCACTAAAACTATGTTTTAAAAATGCTCTCTCTTGTGTGTACATGCACACTCTCTCTCAAGTCAATCAATCAAATCTATAAAAATATATATTTTAAACAGCACAGGGAGAACTAAAAGGAGAAAAAGCCAAGATTTTGGAAGCTCTGGGACAATCTTCTAACAGAGAAGATCAAGACCCAAACAAAGAGTAAAAGAAGAAACTTGGAAGAAACAGAAACTATAAAAGATTGTAGTAAACTAGGCAGCAGGTCCAAATAAGCCAGATTCTAATTCAGTAGTGGAACACACTGAGAACCAATTTTGCTTGCACAGCAGTCCGAGAAGACTAGAACTGGCAGCATCAGTGCAGACAGGACAGAGGTAAAAAAGGTTCAGTCTTAAATACAGAGGAGTTGAGGAGGGCCACAGAAGCTGAAACCAGAACCTCAATATCAGGCACTACGTGAGACCCTCCCTCACTCTGACAGAAGGCGGGGGGCAGGGGGAGAGGGGGCAGGGTCCATTCCCTGGAAAAAGCAGAGGCCATCTAAGGACTAAAGTCACCCTGCCCCGTTGCACTAAACAGAGATGGATTTAATGACTGTATATACAGTGAATGGTGAATTCTCCAGCTCTCCTTTAAGACCACGCATGCATGCACACACACCCTCGGTTCCCAGATTTCAAAGTCCCAATTCTACAGAAAAGAAATGGAGACTATTTCTGGGGAATCTGATCAGCCCAAAAAGACAGACCTAAAGATAATAACACTAGGGACCCCAAGCAAATGGCCCACCCAGGATATCCTGTTGTAAAAGTCAAACAGCCCCATGTGTCAGACAGGAGAAAGAAGGAAACAAGCTGAAAGAAACAGAGACTATACAAACTATCAAAAATTTAGAGGTAAGACAACACTGTAATCAATAAACAAAAACAGGATGCTCTTGTGAAAGAACAGAAAAAGAGCCCCTGGAAATCTAAAGAACCTTTCTGAAATCAGAAATAATAAACTAAAGAAAGTTAAGTCAAATTGAAGTCATCTCCCTGAAAGTAGGATAAAAAGACCAAAAAAAAAAAAAAAAAGGAAGAGGAAGAGGAGCAAAGGAGAAGAAAAAAATATTAAGACAATTACAACTTCTATCCAGGACAGTCAAGTTGTGGACTTCCAGAAAGACAAAATAAAGAAACGAAAGGGAGAAAACCTCAACACAATAATGCCAAAAAGTATTCCCAGAACTGAAAAATAGCAGTTGCCAGAAAGAAGGGACCCGCTGAATATGCAGAAGAGTAGATGAAAACCGACCCACACAAAGTATATCATCATGACATTTCAAAAGATTTGGACAATTTTTAAAACTCCTACAAGCTTCTAAAGATGGAAGAGAAAAAAGTTATATACAAAGGATAAATTAGAATTGCTTCTGAATTCTAAAACAGTAACATGAAAACAAGAAGGCAATGGAGCAATCTTTGAATTTATGAACAAATATGAAAGCCAATATAGAACTCTATACCCAGCCAAACTATCAATCGTTTCAATCACATGGTCCCAGTTTGCCTCCTAAGCATCCTATGTCGGAAGTCACTGGAGAAAGTCCTCCACCAAAACATGAGCATCAATAAAAAATGAGCAAGGCATGAGCTTCCATGAAAAAGGGATATGGGAATCCCCAGGATGATGATGAAGAGAGATTCCAGAATGGTGGCTGTGCACTAGGAGTTGGAGTAGCATTGCTCAAGAGGAGGGAATGCTGAAGACTGACTTCACCTTGTTCAAAGACACTGTACCATCTTTTTAAAGTGATTAACTCCACCAAAATAGAGTCAGTGAAGACAAAGAGTCACCACAAACAAAAAAATCCAACTCTGGACAAAAGCCAAAGGATGTGAACAGAAGAACATACAGGGACAACACAATAAAAGGCCTAAGGAGCAAGCAGCTCAGAAAAGAAGAGAGATCTCTAGGAAACTGCCAGAAATAAAATGTGAAGAAGAGATGAGTCTATATGACTATGCAGAAAAATTACTAAGAGGATACTGGAAAGCATGGGGAAAATAAACAATAGGTATAAAAAGAGTTAAGAATGTGGAGGATTGAACAAAGATGAATACCTGTCACACTGCTCTGTGCACACCTCTATCACAGGACTTACCCATAACCAATATACTCTCATCAGGACTTCTCTCTCCCTCACTCTGCTGGAAAGACCTTTTTGAGGAGGATCATTTCTCATCCAGGTATCACCTTTCACCTTTCAGAATCCAGTACAATGCCTGCTACAAGGGGCACCTGGGTGGCTCAGTCAGTTAAGCATCTGCCTTTGACTTAGGTCATGATCTCAGGGTCCTGGGATCAAGCCCCAAATCAGGCTCCCTGCTCAGCAGAGTCTGCTTCTCCCTCTGCCTCTGCTCCTTCCCCTACCCTGTCATTCATGCTCTCTATCTCAAATAAATCACTAAAATCTTTTTAAAAAAGAAAAAGAGTATACACAAAAGCAGAAGTGTTTTTGCATTTAGTCATGTGCTGAGTATCTACTATACATACCTGCTATCCTTCTAGAGAACTAGAATTCAAAGACATATGGACCTTGCTTGCTTTTAAAGAGTTTAGATTTTTTCACACCTGAAAAAATACCCTATATCCTCATTCTCCTCAAAAGATGAAAAGTTCACCAGAAGCTTATAGAAATTTAATAGTCCAGCTATCACCAATATGCAACCCAAGACCTGATGACACTTTTTTGACATTACACGCATTGTGTCATATGAAAAGAGTGCCGGCCTGGGTATCAGGACATCTAGTTTCTAGTACTTTAGAATTATTACTTTTGAAGAAGACAAAATCCCAACTCCCTTATATGACCTGTCAGGCCCTGAATGATCAAGTCCAGTCTGTCTCTCATGCTATCTCCTATGAATCCTACAAAGCAGAAAAATTAAGCTATTTCCAGTTTACAGAACCACCTGTGTCCTCTCTCACACCAGGACCTTCCTTCCCGGGCTAAAATGAATACACATGTGGTGGGTGCCGTGACCTTTCCTCAGGTGGGACACCTCTCTCCTGTACCCCCTCAGTACTCCTTCACATGCCACAGGTATCTGAACCAGGCCGTGGGACACATGGCAGCAGACAAGAGAGACAAAGCCCTGCCCTGAAGGACTACTGTGATGTAGCTTCCTGTTCAACAAACTAGAGTGGAAGTCAAATTTGGCCTGCCAGTGTCTTCTCCAACCCAAACAGCAAGATTCTGGAGACGACAAGCTCTTTTAGCTCTGCAGCCTCAGCGCACCTACATCCTGGATAAATAATTTAAGCGCTATTAAATAAAACCAAAGTGAAAGTCAAAAAGCCCTAGTGGCTGCAGCAGGTGAGTAACATTTGCTCTTTAGAAGCCCTCTTTTGCTATTGTCTTTATCTGTTTGTTTATTGCCTCTTTTCTGTTAGGAGTATAAACCTGAAAATGTCATTCAGGGAAATCTTGCAAGTCTGCTAGAACTGGCTTTATTCTCCTTGCTAAGTGCAAGACAACCCAGTTATTCCCCATGTCCGGTCTCCATTCACCACTCTATAACCAACAGTGTGCACTGTAGCAAACACCTAAGACACATAATCACAACACATGTACTTGAAATGTGAATGATCTAATGGTGACTAAAACAGTGTATGCACTGGCTTTGTGTGACTTGTAATTACTCCTCATTTTACTTTGTATTTTAAGAAGAATTCAAGCAAATGGCAACACTGAATTTTATCTACACTGGGCCTATTGCATGCCTGCCATTAGAATAGCAGGCAGCTTCTGGCATGGCACATCCAGCACTCCTATTCATCCCATGACTTTATCTTTATTGAGAATATCAATCTATGCTTTTTAGCTACAGAATTGCTAAAATATAAGCATAAAAATTTGAATTAGCTCAAATAGGGCAGAAAACTAGATACTTCCCAAACCCTATAATAAAAATGCTTAAATTCCTTTGCTCCAAAGAAAATTAAATTTGGCTCATTATTCAAGGAAATATATTGTCAGCTCCTTGAAGATATTTGTAAGATGGATACTCTACCTTTTTTGTTTGAGTGGGTGCATTTTAAAACACATACACAAAGATGCTCAGGCTGCTCTGAACCCTCTTCCCCTCTAACATGCATAGGACAATTTCCCACCAGTCACAACACACTCTGAATCTGTGTTTCCTGACCTCGTAACATATTCTGCATCACCACTTTGCTTACAATGTTCTCATTTCAGTGCATGGTCCAACCTGGACAGTCCCTGACACTCGCCTCTCACTCACACCAACAACAGTGACAACCTGCCATCTGTAGAGGGTGTGGTGTCATAGCACTCTCTCCCAAGTGCTGTACAAGCACCAGCTCCTGAATCCTCACGGCCCTAACTTACTATTACTCTTTTCCCATTTTACGTATGAGAAAACAAAGTCAAAAAAAAATTAAGAAATTTTCCAAGGTCACAAAGCAAATGAGAGAAAGAGATCAGGCATTCAAACACTAACTTATCTTAGAATCATGATGCTATTCTGGCTTCCCAAGTTAACCAGATATTATTAATGTTAAAATAATGGACATGAGTTGGGCTTTCCAAAGCAAACACAACAGAAAAATTCTTTCTAAAGTTGAGTAACATTCAACAGGACATATTGACAAATTCTAAAATATCTGGCTTCAATCAACCGTGTAGGCCAAGCCCCTGGCAAAGAAATGGTCTGCTTGATGCCAACTGCCAAATAAAGCCCAAACCCGCTATTTCTTAATGCATAACATCCTAACAATTTAAATTATTTGTGAAAGTCTCCAATGTCCAAACTATACAAGCCCTTCACACAGATGTCCCTTCACCTCAGCTCAGCGTACCAATGACTTCTGCACTCAGGCAAGTGGTAACCTGTACTCTCTGAAGAACACAGGTCAGAAGTAACTTCCTGAAAAACTAAAAATATATAAAGAATGTGAACATGATTATGAGAACTATCTGGACAAATAAAAGCTTCTTCATGCTTCAAAATAATTTTCTAGCCAAAAATATTCTAATACTGGACAGTGGAGTAGCTCTTGGTCATAGGTCACTGCACCCATTCATCTGGGTGCCAGCACGTGGTACAAGGTCTGCCTACTGGTAGTAAACTACTGACATTGTGAATACATTAAGGGAAAAGAAGAGGCAATATTACTAATTTCTGAAAACATAATATTAGAAACAACAGCAACAATAAATTGTTCTGTATGCAGAGTAAATGGAGAATACAAACTTCTTAGACATGCTGGTCAAACTCAGCAGGGAATGATTAAGATTAGCTTTTAAATTCCCACAACAGAAATAACATCACTAGGAACTGTATTTGCTGAACCTCGGGCTGATCCTTCTCTAACTAGTCATGTACTAAGAACTGTGTTCTATCACATTTGTAAAAGAGTTATGATAATCTCTACTTAACAGATAAGTAAAGAGATTTAAGGCTTAAGTAACCTGGTCAACAAGCAGGGAACAAGGATCAAATCTGAGATTCAAAGCAAGACTTGTCCAACACCCATCCTCTTAATCTCCATTCTATTCTACGCTGTAAATAATATGCCCAGAAAATTCTACTGTGCAAAGCTTTAAAAATATGAAACACTATTCTACTCCAATTAATTAACAAGTACAGTTAACATTCAAAACTAGGCAACCCTTCAATTGTACACAAAAGAACTAATGGCTATTACAGTATACCTAAGGATCATTTTGTCTACCTGAGAGAGACACCAAAAGAAGGACCTACGAATCAAATTCATGAAGTTCTTAGAAAGAAATCTCCCGCAAGGATTGGGAGCGGTAACTGATCAAGAGACACAGTCATGTGGGTATCAATGGCCTGGGTGAAACTGAAGATCACCTGTGAAATTGGAAGCAGTTTGCAAAGCAGAGTCCCAGATGTAGGTAGAGAAGAGTAAGAATGTTCCCTCCTGGAAAGAGCAACTAGAAAAGCTGGACATAATAGCTGCAGAAGCTACTTGACAACTTGTGAAAAGTAAACTGTAGCATGGATCAGGAAGCAAGGGGATCCCGGGGTGGCTCAGCGGTTTAGCACCTGCCTTCAGCTCAGGGCCTGACCCTGGAGACCGGGGATCAAGTCCCACATCGGGCTCCCTGCATGGAGCCTGCTTCTCTGTCTCTCTCTCTCTCTTTCTCTTTCATGAATAAATAAATAAAATCTTAAAAAAAAAAAAAAAGGAAGCAAGACTGGAATTCAAACCACCACTGAGTCAGCAGATTTAAGTACGATGGAGAGTCTCCTAACATAATACCCTAAATGTGGAGGACACACCCCAAACTTTATTCAGCACAGGGAGAACCCGAAAAATGTTAATTCCTATGGGAGAAGGAAATCAGGAGAAGCCTCTACCAAGAAGGAAACAAATATCAGAATCAGCCCACAACTACTTTAAGACAGCTACTGTACAAATAATTCTACAAATAAGCAAACACACAACATACTCGATATCACAAATTCTTCTCTTCCTTTTATCTCTTAAACCCACTGGCCCTGCCTTCCTCCCCTCCCCCTGAAACTTCTCCCTCTAAAACTACCAGTGACTTCTGCACGACTCAATCCAATCATCAGAGCTCAGGTCTCAACCTTCTGGCAACAACTAATAAGAGCGGGTCTCCCCACCCTTCTCCTGAATATCACCCCCCCCAGATGCTCTCTCCTCTTCCTGCAGAGTCCCCCAGGGCTCTGTCCTTTCTCCTCTCAGCTATGCTGACCTCCCAGGCAAGCTCACTTCAAATGCCTTTTCCACGCTAACAGAACTAAAACTTGCACCTGCAGCTCAGACCCACTGCCCAGCTGTTGTGTTGGACTGACGGCCGCCAACTCCGCACCACAGCCACTGCCTCTGCCTTCCCCTGCGCACCCCCGAGAAAGCAGATCCCCGGGTCCCAAAACCTCTTCCAGCTACAACTCCGGGTTGGAGTTCATTAATTAAGAGGTAAGACCGGCAAATTGAAAAGAAATATTGTTCTCTTTAACCCTGCCAGCCCTCCCAACGGTAGTGATAGGTTCTAATTCCCTGTATTACGAGTCTAGAGTGGCCAGTGTTTGCCTGACCAAACCCTGGCAGGTGCACGCTATGCTGGGACCCGCCTCTAGGTCCCTTGGAGAAGTGGAGCATCACTGAAGACAACTGAATAAAACATCCAACACCTCCAAGCTCAGGCACTGACTGACCTGCCCCCTCCACAAACCCCCTTACACACAATCTTCTCCATCTCTGACAATGCCCGCCTTCCAACTGCTGAGATGAGAAACATCAGATACCATCCCAGCCTCTTGTCCTCCTCCCACATTCCACATCCAGTCTTGTCAGAAAATAAATCCAGTTCTGCCCACAACACAGGCCCAGACGCTGTCCCCTTGCCATCATGTTCACCAACACTGTTGTGACACGAGCCACCATCATGACTCACCCAAATGGCCAGAGCACTACAGAGCAGGCCTCCCCACTCCCACCCGTCACCCTAGCACACATGCTAGCCACGGCGGACAGACCAAACCTAAATCAGATGGCACTACTCCTCCGTTCAAAAGCCAAAACGATCCCTCCCTTTACATGGATGACAAGGTTGGACGGAACAGTGGAGGAATCATCTTGAGGAAAAGTAAAGTCGTTGAAAAGAACAGCTGCTGGGAGGGGAGGACGTCAGGACTAACACCAACAGTCAGTGAAGGAAGGGCCGAAGGACAGAGTGGGTCTCCTTGGCCACTGCTGAGCCAGCAGATGTTACCCACACTGCTCGGCTGTTTGTTCAAGGACTCCATGGGACTGAAGAAGTGGCCTCTGAGAATGGTCGGTGGAGAACCGGTTGTAAGACTTTCAAAGTCACTGAGAAAACACTAATACAACCTAGACTGGAATCTGATGACAGTAAAAATATATGCAGAGCAGAAAAAGGGTTAGCTGGAAAATTTACAAAGATGATAAAAATATAAGTTTAAAGCATTTAAAATATGGTTATTCAATGTATTATTCACCAGCAGGTGTTTTGTGGAAAGTATTCTAACACATCGTGTGTTAGCCAAGAGCATCAACAGCAAACTTCATTCAAACAGCCTGACCTGGCCTGCCACACAGCAGTTCCATGGTTTACGCAAGGCTTTCTTGTGACTTTTCAACCTCAGAGCCAAGACTGACATCTTTCTGAACAAAAAGACCCTCTTTCAGTCATCTCTGTTACCAACACTGAATCACTTTGGAAATTAGCTTTTGCTCATACTTGTTAACACTCCTTCATGAACTCAACATAAATGTACAAGGCACAGCAGCGCTCACATGAGGGACTTCGGAAGTGAAGTCATTTCAGTGACTGCAAACATCATAATCACAAGTAACATCAGATGCAGCCACTCTTCACTTCCCATGCTGCCAGAAGTTAGAAAGAGGGCAGCGCCTGGCTGACTCAGTTAGACTGTGACTTCTGATCTCAGGATTACGAGTTCAAGCCCCACGGTAGGCAGAGAGGTTACTTAAAAATAAAAACCTAAAGAGAGAAGTGGACTTCTGTCTCTGCACAAATCCACAGCAGACATGTTTTCTGAGTTCAAATTACAGTTCCAGCAGCATTTCTCAAACCTCAATGCAGTGGAAATTCCTGCATTTCAAAACCCACTTAACAGTGCAACTGAGGCACTTCCATCTAACCATTAACTGGAAGAGATTCATCTGCACTGGAATGATACTCTGAAAGGCAAACACCAAAAAGAATCTAGTGGAATTCTATGAACATCTGCCAAACAATGAATACATTAAATTGAAATGATATGGACACTTCCGAAATGGTATCAATAATCCAAGAGCACCTACCAACATAAAGACACTGTCAAAGATGACATATGTAAAATTTCCATGCAGATGAGCACCAAGAGATGAACATTTGTAATTGGTTGTGATGATAGGGAACACTAACTTTGAACTCCCATTAAGAAAAATGTTATCTGGGGATATCTGGGTGGCTCAGTTTGGTGAAGCTTCTGCCTTTAGCTCAGGCCATAATCTCAGGGTCCTGGATTCAAGCCCTGCATCAGGCTTCCCACTCAGCAGAGTCTGCTTCTCCTTCTCTGCTGCCCCTCCCGCTGCTTGTGCTTGCTCTCTCATGCGCACGTGGTCTGTAACAAATAAAATCTTAAAAAAAAAAATGTTATCCAACCCTCCTCCTTTTGAAAAAGAATTCCATTCTTATTAGTAGACCTGTATTATATATACCTGTCCAATTATTATTTGGAATTCTGCCAATAAAAATTTCGTAGAAATTAGTGTTCTCTTGCGTTATGTAAGTTCTTACATAACATCCATCATTTTGCCCACTAGTCTGCAAAACCCAAAATATCTACCATCTGCCCCTTCATAGAGAAGCCTGCCGATTCCTCTCAATCAACTTTCCCAGATCTTCTGCACACAGGTACAGCTAAGGCACATTTCATATATCTTTAACTTCTCAGTTGTTTCTTTTTTTTAACTTAAGTCTGCCATTTTACCTTTATTCCTTATAAATTTTACCTTGTTGATTTTAGCACTTTACAACCTGTCGAAATATTTTAAAATTTTGATTTCAAAAACGAATCTCCTGGCATTAACTCCTGATCTTTAAATTCCTGATGAAAACATTACGACAGGTGTCAAGTAAGACACACTTCTGGAGACATCTTCACCTGTGTGCAGAAATTCTGGTATTTTAGTTTTGAGGCAAATTATACTATATGTGGTTGCAACATATCTTCTACCTAAAAGCAATAATTTCTTGAATTCTCTAATAATGACAAATAATAATTTACTTCTTAAGCTTCATGCAGTAAAGGATTCAGCTTGCCCCTGGAAAGATTCGGCCATTGCCCAGCTCCTGGGAAGTCACCTCCCAGCCCTTGGAATCTCCTGCCTGATAAGACTGTCTTTGTTTAGCTGCAGGCCTTGAGTCACACCCATCAGTCTATACTAACAATGTGATTTCTGGTGGAGCCTTGAGCTACACATAACATCGGCCTGATCTCCAATGGGACTGGAGACTAAACTCAGCCATACAGGCAGTGCCTGTGGGACAACCCCCAGCAAATATCCCGGACACCAAGGCTCAAGTAAGCTTCCCCAGTTGACAGCGTCACTGCTGAGAGAAGTCAGGACAAGGAGAGGACAACTAAAGCTCATGCTTGGTCTTCCCTGGACTTTGCCCTGTGTGCCTTTCCTTTGCTGATTTCTGTCTGCATCCCTGAGCTGTAATAAACCATAACCATGAGTCTAATGGCTTTTCAGAGTTCTGTAAGTCCTTCTAGTGGACTAGAAGGAACCATGGAACCTGCAGGTAGTCTTGGGGGCCTCCCAACTCCAGGTCTTGATGACTTATAATGCATTTTCACCAACACTACAGCAGTGTTTCTTCAGTATGAGGAGATGCTAGTTTAAAATGCAGATGACCAGGATCTCTGAGTGGCGCAGCGGTTTGGCGCCTGCCTTTGGCCCAGGGCGCGATCCTGGAGACCCGGGATCGAATCCCATATCGGGCTCCTGGTGCATGGAGCCTGCTTCTCCCTCTGCCTGTGTCTCTGCCTCTCTCTCTCTCTCTCTCTCTCTCTGTGACTATCATAAATAAATAAATTTAAAAAAATTTTTTAAAAAAATGCAGGTGACCAGCTTCTACATCAGAAATGATAATCCAACATCTCTGTGGGATGATACCAGGCATTTGCATTTCATTCATTCATTCATTCATTTGAGAAAGAAAAAGAGCCAGAGAATGAAGGGATGGGGCAGGGCAGAAGGAGAGGGAGAGAATCCCAAGCAGACTGCACACGGCCCACAGAGCCCAACACAAGGCTGGATCTCATGACTCTGAGATCATGACCTGAGCTGAAAGCAAGAGTAGAACACTTAACTAAGCCACCCAAGTGCCCTTGTTTGCATTTCTAATATACTCTCCTTGGTGATTCTTTTTTTTTTTAAGATTTATTTATTCATTCATGAGAGACACAGAGAGAGAGAGAGAGAGAGAGAGACGGGGAGGGGGGGGCAAAGACACAGGCAGAGGGAGAAGCAGGCTCCATGCAGGGAGCCTGACATGGGACTCGATCTCGGGTCTCCAAGATCAGGCCCTGGGCCAAAGGTGGCACCAAACCACCGAGCCACTCAGGCTGCCCTCCTTGGTGATCTTATGTACACTACTTTCAGGACCACTGACATACCCAAAAGCTGCCTGAGGCACTGACAGTTTTCTGTTGTTGTTGTTTTTTTTAATTTAAGTAATCTCTACACACAACATGGGGCTCAAACTCACGACACTAAGAACAAGAGTCACATGCTCCACCAACTGGGCCAGACAGGCATCCCAGGACTGTCTTCTTTTTAATGAATCCCCATCAGGGTAGAGGCTCAAGAGTCAAGAATGCCTCATGAAAATGCCTTAAATTTGGTAAATAAGTGAGAAGAACTGGCATTACTAGTCTCCTAAAACTTAGAATATGTAAATGTGTGAAATTTGTCTTGTCATTTCTCAAATATCTAAGATAATGTGGAAAGAAATGAATGCAAACCACATGTTACTTTGATACAGTTTGGGTGATAGATTCAATGGCATCCATTTCTTATCGATTCGACAACTATATCAATTTTTTTTCAATCTCCTGACAGTTAATAGGAAACTTGAGTTTTATAAGCAGTCTTCACACCCTTCTCATCTACTGAAAAGAACACCAGTGAGCTAAAAGTCGAGACAATTAGGAGTCTCTAGAGAGTTCTCCTCCGTCAATATTAAGGACCCATTTATCCTTTCCAGGTTGTTTCTTCATCTCTAAACTGGGAGCTCTGGACCAGATGATCCCTAAATTTAGATCAACCTCTAAAATCCCAGACTACCTAAATAAGAATAAAGGAGGCAAATACCCAGTGGCAAAGTTTAAAATTTCCAATGAAATGGCTGAAAGGGCAGACTCAAGATGAAAATCAAACATCAACTCTTCGCTAACCAAATACTCGTAACCTGTCAAAAATTAATTCATATGCAGACCACTTGCATTTAAACTAAGTTACTCTTGCTACCTGTTTTACGCAGTCAGTTCCTTAGAACACAACTAGTGTATTTTTTCCAATGCAAAAAGCAAAGCTTTTTTGCTTTTTTTCCCAAACTTTTTGCCCTCACTGGAATCACAATCATCCCCAGCCTGAATTCTTAGGGGTGGTATCGTAAACAGCCTAGGGTTTTTCACTTATAACGTCTACACTATCACTGTGTTCCATCATTTCTTATGTCTTTGCCATTCATGACACTTGGCCCTTAACGTCACGGTTTTTCTCAACAAGAAAAGGGACACTTTCTCAGACATAAACCCATTTCCAAACTCGCCCCTCTAAGATTCCTCTTCCATAGGGCAGCCATATCTCACCACAAAACAGCGTATCTCTGCAGGGACTGCTTATAATCTGTAGTCTGTAATTCCTAAATTACATATAATCTTGATGTCAAACATGAACCAATCCAGTTTAGACTCCAGAATAATACCACATTAACCTGCCTGGTGTGAACATTAACCACCAGCTTCCCAGCTCCTCCTGCATCTGTTCACAGGAGAGCTAACCGTTAAGAATATGAGTTAGGTACTGTCTTACAACTATTTTTTTTAAGATTTTATTCATTTATTTGACAGAGAGAGAGCACACGCACTCATACAAGTAGGTGGAGGGGCAGAGAAGAGGGAGAAGCAGGCTCCCCATTGACCAGGGAGCCTGATGCAGAGGCTTGATCCCAGAACCTGGGGATCATGACCTGAGCTGAAGGCAGATACTTAACCGATTGAGCCACCCAGGAGTTCCACTGAGCCACCCAGGAGCCCCTGTCTTACAACTATTAACACACTTCTGAGTAAAGAGAAAAACTACACTCATTTTTGGAGCTGACAGAGCCAACTAAAAGGGACACTGGTCCATCTCTCATAGCCATAGAACTGTTAAGATATGCCTAATAGTTTATAAACTTTAGCTTCACCTAATGCACAACAGCATACTGAAACATCCATGCTAATCAGAGTCCCAAACATCTGGCTGACCTTCTAAGTACCAAAACTGTGCCTTGTTTTGTCTTCTGGAGGTGGGGGGGAGGTCAGGGGAGACATCTCCGTTGCTGGTTGGCACTGTTTGGTTGGTACAGCTGGGCTTAGGTGACAGCTCCATGTGTCTGTACGTGATGTAACAGTCTGAGATGTATTACAGTTAAAGTAAAAGTCCTTTGATTTGGATGCTTAACCTTCTCTTACAGCCTCACACCTGTGCAGAGTGTCAGAAGTCTACAGTTGAACAAGGAGTGCACCCCCTCCCTTGGGGTTAGGCTTACTTTTGATAATACGATGAAAGTCCAAGCGCTCTTACCCCAGGAAAACAACTCACGTGCACGCACACACACACAATTCAGCTTACCATTTCTGGGGTTCATGGACCTAGGAGAGAGAATTTCCTCCTTAAGCAACAATCTGATCAGTAGGCACTTAGAAACAAAAGGATCTTCATGGATTTCACCAAGGGAGAAATCTGGGAGCCATCCTGGGATTGCTCTTGACACCCCTTCTCTCGGTCATGCCTCTTCCCTTCCCTGGTCAGAGCCTGGAGACTGACTCAGAAACAGCCTTCAAATCACCCTCTGTGCAGTTCCTCAGTCATGCCCTTAATGAGGGCCTTCTTCACTTGTGTGTACAACGTAATTGTATAATTAAAAGAACACAGGCTGTTAAATTGGATCGTCTGAACTTTGCCCGTCACTTTACTAGCTGAGCGACAGACACCAGGCAGCCATTTCCTTAATGACAAAGGTTTAGTTCCTCTCCCTCCTAAAGTGCTTCACTGTAACACTGCCTCAACTGACCCTTGTGCTAGTGCAACCACCCGCCTGCCATATGAATCTGCTCCTGTCAAAGCCAACCACACAGGGCTGTGACCCTGCAGACAGCATCAACCCCACCTCCTTCTCTACCCAGCCCTTTCTGTACTCCTAAACATTGGCAAAAACATTCAGTTGCACAAAGCCCAGCCTCTCACGGCTCTGTATCTCTATGTGGGGCATGTGCTCTGGAAGGTCCTCCCTGCTTCCCACCTTCCACTCAATTTCTACAGATCCCTGCAGACAGCCAGACCTGTAGAGGTCACAGCACCTGGTCCCACTGCCCGTTTTTGTAAGGTTTCTGGACTAATAAAGGTTTTTACATTTTTAAAGGGTTGTTTAAAAAAAAAAAAAAAAGCTATGTGACAGGACCTGTGTGGCCGGCAAAGTCTGAAATATTTACTATCCGACCTTTAACAGAGAAAGTTTGCTGACTTCTGAGCCTGACCATGACTGGGGACATGCCCTCCAGGTCCTCAGAGCACTCTGCTACAGCACTATCACTGTGGGCATCACATTGCATGCTGACCACATCACTACCCTCCTGCCTGGGCCCCCGAGGACTTAACACTACTTTAGACACAAAATGGGTATTTAATACTGTTGACTCTCGAACAACCATGAAAAAATCATACAGATTTTTTTATATACATGCCACACAGTAAGTGTATTTTCCCATAAGTTTCTTAACATCCTCTTTCCTCTAGCTTACCTTTTTATAAGAATACAGTATATAATACACATACAAAATATGTGTTAACTAAAGATTTTCAAGTATGAGGGAAGGGTCAGCGGCCTACCATTGTTCAAGAGTCAACTGCACTAGCATTTTACATGTGTATACCATCTCACGTAGGAACTACACACAGAGCCTCAAAGATCACAGATACTACACTTCATAGTATTTATATTACTTTGATAATTCTCTAGTTAATGCTATTTTGTAAACAGAACATAAATGAAACAGACACCCAAAGTTAAGCACTAGGCAGATATTTATAAGTTAAATATCAGCACTTGGTGGTTTTCTGCTCGGCGCACTAGAGTATCCCATGATCCCACCTATACCAGTCTGAGAACTCAAACCGCACCTATAGACAGGCTTCGTGATAAGCCTATCAAAGAGGGGTCAACCACCTGTCCAGTGTTGCAGTTCCAGGCAGGCAGACCCCATAAAAGTCAAACTTGGGGCAAGGACACCTGTATTAGCGGTTCTCCAAAGTGGACCCAAATACCATTGCAAATCCCTGATGAGGTTTTCAAGAGTCGGACCAGCACTGTGGAACAGAATGCTCTGTGATGATAAAAATGTCCCATCTCTTCACTGTCCAATGTGTAAGCCACCAGCCACACGTGCATACTGAGCACCTGAATTAGGGCTAGTGTGACCGTCAAAGAGAACATTTAATTTTATTTAATTTCAATTTAAATAGCCATACATGGCTAGCAACAACTGTAGGAGACACAGATCCAAGTCTAGACTCTAAACACCGAAGTGAAATGAAAAAGAATTTTCCCTGGCTCCTTAGGTACAAGCTATGTTATCTGGCCCAACTCTTCCCCTGAAAAAAAAAAAAAAAAAAAAAACCTAAAAAAGATGGACAGAATACTTTAAAAATCTTAAAAATCAACCAGAAACTGACAAAGAAATAAAGAAATACCAGGCCAAAATTAAAGTAAAATGAGGAACCCAAAGAGATCAACAAGAACAGAATCCACCTTTGCCTTGAAGTCATTTGCTGTTTTTGAAAATTTTGAACTTTCATTTTTACAACAATGTAGGGAAAGAGGAATAGTAATCAAAAGCTGGGTCCCCCAGGGTGTCTAACCAAAAACCCTACCTCAATAAGCAGGACCCTAAAGGCTACATAGCTCAAGATAAGAGAAACCAGAAGTGAATCATCTCTACAGAAAAATTACAGCATTGGGTGGTCCAAAAGACCTCAAGCCTTTAAGGTGCTTTAAGGTCCGGTATCCCTGGGTGACTCAGCGGGTTCGCGCCTGCCTTTAGCCCAGGGCGCGATCCTGAAGTCCTAGGATCGAGTCCCGTGTCGGGCTCCTGGCATGGAGCCTGCTTCTCCCTCTACCTGTGTCTCTGCCTCTCTATCTCTCTCTCTGTGTGTGTGTGTGTGTGTCTATCATAAATAAATAAAAAATAAATCTTTAAAAAAAAAGGTGCTTTAAGGTGACCCCAAGGTGGTTGAAGCAATTAAAAAAAAAAAAAAAGCTCTCTGGAAGGGGCTACATCTTCATTCTATGCCTCAAGAATCCTACAAATAATCAGAATTAAATTAAAAGTCCTACAAATAAAAAATAAATAAATAAATAAATAAATAAATAAATAAATAAAAATAAAAGTCCTACAAATAATATTCCACACTAC
The DNA here is from genome assembly GCF_905146905.1 of Nyctereutes procyonoides. Lineage (NCBI taxonomy): Eukaryota > Metazoa > Chordata > Mammalia > Carnivora > Canidae > Nyctereutes > Nyctereutes procyonoides. Next base: position 30,830,615 of record NW_026575159.1, read on the forward strand.
AAATAAAAAATATATCAAAATGACTCACAGACCTAAATGTAAAAGTGGAAACTTTTAGAGGGGGGTGGAGGAAAACACAGGAGAAAATCATTGTGACCTAGGATTAGGCAATGATTTCTGAACTATGACACCAAAAAAGCACAGTCCATAAAACAACAAATTGATAAATGATTCTTCATCAAAATTTAGAACTTCTGCCCTTTAAGGCCCTTTTAAGAAAATGCAAAAACATGGGCACCTGGGTGACATAATTCAGCATCCAACTCTTGGTTTCAGCTCAGGTCATGATCTTAGGGTCATGGGATGGGGCCCCGCATCAGGTTCTGTGCTCAGCATGGTGTCTGCTCAGGACTCTCTTTCTCCCTCTACTCTCTGCCCCTTCTCTCCCTACCCCACATGCACTCTCTCTCTAAAATAAATCTTTAAAAAGAGAGAGAATGCAAAAACAAGCCACAGCATGAGGAAAAAGCACAGCATGCATCTGATAAAGACTTGTATCCAGAATATATAAAGAACCCACCAAGAAGAAAAAAAATATAATAGGCAAAAGGTGTAAACACCAAAGACATGGAAAGATTCTCAACATTATTAGGTATTTGGGAAACAAAGTAAAACCACAACGAAAGACCATTACACACCTATTAGAATGGCCAAAAAGCTAAAAGACTAAAACTATACCACGTATTGTCCCAACAATCCAGAGTGACTGAACTCCCACACAAGGCTAGGAGGAATGTAAAATGGTTCAGCCATTCTAGAACACAGTTTGACACTTTCTTTAAAATACCAAACATACACCTACCACATGATCCAGCCATTACAGTGCTAGAGCCAACAATTCGGGGAAAAATAAATGCCTATGTTCATATGAGGCCTTGAACAAAATTATTCAAAGGTTTTATTTGTAATAACTCAAAACAAGAAACGACTCTCCACACACTGATCACATTCAATGTCAACCCAAGAACATCAGGAAGAAATTTTTTGGAAGTTAACAAGTGAGTCTAAAACAGATAGAGATCTGCAAAGGGTCAAGGGTAGCCAACGGATGCTTAAAAAGGAACCAACTGGGAAGAGTTTCACAGTAAGATAAGACTTGTAAAACTAAAATAATCGAGGCAGCTTAAACTGGGCAGTACCAGCAGAATCCAAGAGAGTCCAAAAACAGATGCACATACACAGACCTTCCATTTGCAAGAAAGGTAGGACTGCAGCAGGTTGGGGAAAAGATGCTCTTTTCAATAAACAGTGTTGGGGCAACTAGATGTCCACAAGTTAATGAAGCTAGATCCCTTCATATACCAAAACTAATTCGGAGAGAATCATAAAGTTAAAGGTTAAAAGCATTTACAGAATAAATGAGGAATCAGTTCATGACCTCAGGGCAGGGAAAGACACAAAAAGTATACAAAGAAAAAGACTGATAAATGGCACTAATTAAACTTAAGAACTTCTATTCATTAAAAAAAAAAAACAATGAGTCAGTGAAACTGCATATGACAGAGTGGGAAGAGACAGTAGCAAAATACATAACCAACAAAGAACCTGTGTGCTGAATATACAAAGTCTACAAATCAATTTAAAAATAACCTAATAGTAAAATATGGACACTTCACAAAAGAGTGAATCCCAATGGCCAATAAATGTATAAAAAGATGTGCAACCTCACTGTAACCAGGAAAAGGCTATTTAAACCACAAGGCAGCAACAGGACAGAAACCACCAGAAGGGGCCAGGCAGGGAGACTGCTGTGATACCAGAGGGGCTGAAGCAGTAATCAGAGAGAAGCGGGTCGGTGGCTGCAGCCCCCAGGGTGGAGAAGACCAACAGGAGAGCCAGTTACTGAGAAGCTGCTCCCAGCCAGGCGTCCTGTCATACATTTAATGGGGGTTATGGTCTGTGACTGTAAACTATAACTTGAACTTCACTTGACCAATGTAAGGAGAAAGAAACTGTTACAGATAACTTTTTCCCACCAGCTCATCCTGTTTACTTTCTCCATCACAGAGCTGCACTATTAAATCCAAGCCTGGTGGAGGCCAGAGGAGGTACATGGGAACACCCTTTATACCCTGTGTTGAGATTATAGTACACTCAAATCCACCGTGTATCCCTGATTCTCCTTCTCTACCTTTGTAACAACTTTCATATACTTAAAGACCACAAGGCCCTCTCAGCAGGAACACACACTCTTCTTCAATCATTAAACAAATTACTGAGGGCCAACCCCCTATCCTAGTAGGAGGAAGCTGTGAAGGACCCACAGATAACCACAGAAAAATACAGTCCTTGTCCCTGAGCTCACAATACTCTATTTGCCAACAGGTGCATCCAACTCTGCATAAGACAGTAGAAAGTAGGCACAACACCAATCCCATCTACGTACACTAACTTTTATCTAGCTCTGCTCTTAGGAAAAAAATAAAGGACAAAGGCAAAACAAAATGTATTAAATTTAGGGTTGCTTGGGTAGCTCATCGGTTGAGTGTCTGCTTTCGGCTCAGGTCATGACCCCGGGGTCCTGGGATTGAGTCCCACATTGGGGTCCCTGCAGGTAGCCTGCTTCTCCCTCTGCCTATGTCTCTGCCTCTCTGTGTGTGTGTCTCTTATAAGTAAATAAAACCTTTTTTAAAAATTTATTAAATTTAGATACAACTTTAACGCTAGGCAAAGTATCAACTCACACAATACTGCTTTAGTAGTCACCCCAAGACTTGGAAATCATCCTGACTCTAGTATAAGCAAGCCAATTTCTCAGCACCAAAACAAAACCATCAGGGAACATATGCCTTAAGCACCCACAAGTACACACTTTCCTGCTATTTGCCAAAAGCCACAAGTCCAGGGGTCATACAAATTGCTATTTCAATGCAAAATTACTATTTAAAATACAAACCAAGATTTAAAAGCATTAAATGATCTCAACATAAAACATTCAAAATCCCTAAACAAAATTAGTCGTGAGGTCTTCCCAAGACTCTAAAAATCCTGAAAAATATTTAAGAGTACTGAAGTGACGGCAATCTCATTAGCAAATCTAAGTGGTCAGAAGCCATACACATACTTCTGCCATTTACAACTGATTTTTTGCCTGCTACGACTTGCATTTCTCTTAAAACACTCTAAACTAGTGGTTCACAGACATTAGCATGCAACAAAAGCTCCTGGACAGCCTGTTAAAACAGACTCCTGGCCCCACCCCCAGAGTCTGATTCAGGAGGTCAGAGGTGGGGCACAAGCACACGCATTTCTAACTAGTTCCAAGTGAGAGTGATGCAGCCGTACTTTGATATCCACTACCAACAATCAGTTTCCTGGACTGCATGTGCATGTGTGTATTCAAGTGTTTCCCTTCACAATAAGCAAGACTAAAAGGGACTTGCTGAGGAAGAACAAACTACTTTTTTCTTACCCAAATACTCACTTTTCTTGCCTGAGTGATGGTAAGTGACCTGTCACTCAAAACGTTCTCTCTGAACAACGTAACAGTAAAAGATACTCTCAGCAGATCAAGGCAAAACCTGGCGTGTCGTAGAACTGGCACTACCGTGTTCTGAAGACAGATTTTTAAAAGTAGTTTCAGGGGACAGACTGCGTGGTTCAGTGGTTTAGCGCTGCCTTCAGCCCAGAGCATGATCCTGGAGACCCAGGATCAAGTCCCGTGTCGGGTTCCCTGCATAGAGCCTGCTTCTCCCTCTGCCTGTGTCTCTGCCTCTCTCTATCTCTCTCTCTATGTGTATTTCATGAATAAATAAAATCTTTAAAATAAAAAAAAAGTCGTTTCAGGGCATAATGTAAAACCCCTGTAAAGTATATGATGAATCCAACTGATTAGTAAAAGATGTATTAGAGCTTCTAGGTCAGTCCTCAAGGATCTTTGGTAAATCTCACTCATTTTGTGCCACCCTGAGCAACTTCCTACATCTTCAGAGTCCTAACAAACACATGACCAATTCCCACAAAATCAATTTCCAGAAAAAAATATTTGAAACTGTAAATGGACAGAGAAATGCTTTTTTTCCCAGCTCAAATTTGAAGTAATTTGTAATCTAATATAAAGCAAAGGTAGAGAGACAGATAATCCAAGACTTTCCCTGGTATCAAGTCCTAACTGGTTTTTAAGTAAGGTTCTTTACCAAGGCAAACAAAAGAGTAGATTGCTGACTGATGCAGTAAGTTCTCCAACAATTAATGAGCCTAAGATTCTTTCATTCAATATATTATTTGTGTCAGACACTGGGGATGCCATAGTGTGTAAAACAAAGTCTCTGCCCTCGTGCTGCATATATTCTATAAAAAGACACACAATGCACTACCCATATGGAATGTATAAAACCATTTCAGCTCTTTCTTCAATCCATCAAAGACAAACACATGGTGCTTTGGTCACAAGTAGACCCAACAAGCACCTACCATTCACAGCAGAATCCAAAGCACCAGATGGCAAGACTTTTAAGAAAGAATAATGGAGGCAGAAAGGAGATCCTAGGCACAGACAGCCCAAAGATACAACTTTTCAGGTTCTTCTGAACCTTGGTTTTGGTCCACTGGCCCCAAATAAAGGAATACAGAGTGCTTAAAAGCACGATGGAAAATTCTAAATCAGTGAGAATGAGCACATTCACTTCAGAAATGCTTATAGAGCAGCAATGTGTTAGAGATTATAAATTCTAGGATTTACTACAAGGGGATTAAACCTGTATGAGAAATGTACAATTTACTTTTCCCTCACATTACTCCTTGGTTCCCACAAAACTATATTCATAAACATTGACACCACCCCCCCCAAAAAAGTCACCAATGAAAAAACTGTAAATGTAGAGGTTTATTAAAGCACATCCTTTAACAAATAAAAACCATCAATCACTGCACCATGCATTACATACTTTTATTTAACTAATTCTAAATTAATTAAAAATAATTAAACAATTTTGGTTTATGTTCATTAAAATGTTTACCTATACCACGTCAGCCTGATCATAACTTCATGATATGAAAGTGTCAGATGCAAATAGAAAATATAATTATTTAAACTTTCCCAGACATAGTAATTACACTTGCATGCTAGTCACTCCCCCTGCAGAAGGCTGGGTTAAGATCTGTGAGACTACTGCTTCCCTAGCCCTGGAAACTACACAAAGTCCAGGAGACCTGGGGAACCAGGATCTGCCCCTTGTGGCCCAAGAGACCCATGGCAAGCGCCTCTTAACTCCAAACTTCCAGTGTTCCATCTGTAAAATGAGGATATAAGTAGCATAACTCTACGGTTCTTGTGAGGAGTAAAGGAGATAAAGCCTGAAACCCATCAGCTCAGGTCTGGAACGTTTTATCTACCAGATTTAATTTATTGGTAAAAAGGTAGTGACACTTACTAACGACACACAGTACCCACACAGGTTACATTTCTTCCCTATCAGTGGATAACATTCACATGTAAAACTTTAGTCATTTTTCTCGTTCTGATAAATAACAGTGTGTATCAATAAGACCTGGGCAGGATTATTTTTTTTGAGAGATTTTATTTATTTATTCATGAAAGACACAGAGAGAGAAGCAGAGGGAAAAGCAGGCTCCATGCAAGGAGCCCGACGTGGGACTCGATCCCAGGACTCCAGGATCACGCCCTGGGCTGAAGGCAGGTGCTCAACTGCTGAGCCACACAAGGATCCCCTGGGCAGGATTATTTTAATTAAATACAAGGTTTGTAAGGAAATACCTTCATGTCCTGAAAAATAGGTAAACTTTGTGATGAGGCTACTAGTTTTCTTCTCAGAGGCTTTCAAGTGCTAAAAAGTGGCAATAGTGCCACTCAGGCGAAAACATCTATTTCATACTTTCCTCTAAAAACCATTTCATTAGTGTTTATGCAAATCAAACTAAAACTAACACCATTTGCTAAAAATCCTATCTAAAGTAAAAGTTGAATCACATATGCCTATCTGAATTTTATTTCCATCAAAGAGCCTGGCAAAAAAAGCAGTGCAATTGTTATAGATAGGAAGAGAGGGGGTTCTGCTACTTTATAATCAGAAACACATTTATGCAGTTCTGAATGGTAAGATTTGGCACAATTCCTAGAAATTAATTCGAGAATTCGAGAAAGTGGTAGATAGGAATTTCATTTCTCCTACACTAGGTTGCCTTTTGGTAGTTATGAAATGAAGGGGGGGGGAACCTTGCCAAAATGTTAGTAGAGAGAAAAAACCATCAACGGTTCAAATAATCCACTACTAAACATGGTTTTCAGAAGACAGGTAAAAACAACTTCTTTTTTTTTTTATTATTTATTTATGATAGTCATACAGAGAGAGAGAGAGAGGCAGAGACACAGGCAGAGGGAGAAGCAGGCTCCATGCACTGGGAGCCTGACGTGGGATTCGATCCCGGGTCTCCAGGATCACGCCCTGGGCCAAAGGCAGGCGCCAAACCGCCGCGCCACCCAGGGATCCCTAAAAACAACTTCTTAATGTAACTGGCTGAGGCAGTGAAACACAGGTACACCCAAACATGGGCTAGAGCTGCTCTCATCCTTCTCCACCAAGGATCCTTCCAAGGACAGAGAAGCAACTTCATACTTGAATGCTTACTGCATTCACACACTTCCTGGAGTTTATTACTATTGAGTCCAATAAGATCATTTACTTTGCCCAAGTTTCTAAATTCTGCACTTTAAATAATTTATATAGGCATTAGTAAAAATTCTCAAAGACCCCCACATCAATTTTTTGCTAATTATTTAAGGGATTTTAGTAAAGAGATACAGTAATGAAAGTAAGTCCTTAAATAAGTTTCTACTACAGAAACTAAACTTTACTGATTTCCAGCAAAAAAAAAAGCACCTCATTTCACAAATGATAAAAATAATAGTACTTTCAATTATATTGAAATTTTTTATATCGAAATTTAAAATAATATCTTAGCTGGAAAACTGTCTAAACTGAAAATGTTTCATTTCAAAAGTCAAAGATTTACGTAATAAGACTTTGAATCTCATCTTTTGTTGTGTTACCCTTAAGACAAATATTTTCTCAAAATCAAGACTCTGAAAAATACAAGAAAAATATTTTCCATAAAATCTTTAGAGATATGAAGATCCTACTTCTTCTCTAACTCAAAACTAACACCCAAAATAGAACCATAATTTTCAAAACTATTCTTTACTACACTATAGAATATATACGGTACACGGAATACACTATGGAATATTTTTCTCTGTGGGAACTAATCAGTATCTTTTTAAAGGGGCTATCTTTAACAACACAATTTTGTTATTTAAATAATTTCTCCAACTTCCTAGTGAGAAAAGTTATGTGATTTGTTCCAGAACACAATTCCAATTTTAAGAATTGGGACATTAAGTTCTGTAATTTCCAACAGTAAGCATGGAGTGCTGAAGAAACTGTTTTTAAGTTAGAAACATAACGATCCTCACTGCAGTTCCTAACTTTCTGGTTTCCCCAGACACCATCACCGCTGCACTCATGGGGCTTCGTTCCTAATCTAATACAATTCACCCTCAGGGGACTGCAGGCCTGAAAAGAGGCTGCAATCCTCTCTCCCCTAGGGCTCTCTGCCCCAGTACTGTTTGCCCCAAACCCTAATTACTACGTTTTGGATTCAATGTCTTTGAACTTGCTTCAAAGCAAGAAGGACTTGCTTCTTGATGATCACCTCTGAACAATGTGCGGGTCCTTCTACTCACTGCACATACTCACATCTCAGGTTGAGTCTGGGACCTTTTAAAAGACAACGAGGTGTTCTAAACAATCTTTTTTCCCAGTTCTCATGACTAAGCTGGATGATTTGATAATCACCGGGAAGACACTACTTAGAGAACCCGTAATATTTGCTGTTGCCGTTTCAACATCAGTACACGACCTCTGTACACAAAAGTATTCAAGACACTAGCGGTAGGCTCGGTAGTATTTCTCCCTTCCAAGGAAAGCCACAAATATAAAACAATGTACTTGGTAAAGACGCTGCAACACAAACTTTCTTTGAAAGTTTCCTGTGTTTAAATGTTGCAGGGTGCAGGAAAAAGCTACCCTACCTTGCACCTCAACAAAAATAAGGCAGACTGCTAATTTATTATCATGTATCTTTCCATCACTTTGCCCGCACCTTTCAGGTTTTCAGAGAGGAGCCCACTGATGGCCAGCTGTTCGCAGCCCGACGGTGCCCAAGAGAAGACTATTTTCACCACCCGTTCTTCAAATAAAATATGAAGGGTGAGGCTCTGGCATTTCATTTCAAACAGTGACAAACGGCCTGTTTTTCCAACCGTGAAAATGTTTACATTTTACGCAAGAATCCCCCAGGATGGTCGTCTTGGGCACACAGATCCCCAAATTCTGAACACCGCCTTCGGCTTGAACGGATTTCAACCAGTTCCCATCATTACTACAATATTACTATTATCTTAGTCTCGCTGCCAAAAACCCAGCTGCAGGCTAAGTATGCAAGAATGAGACACTGTTGAAATGACTCAAGAAGAAAAAAGGGGACGAGAAAAAAAAAATGTCTTTCTACCCTTAGTGCATTAAGCTAAATCCTACAATTAAAAAAAAAAAAAAAGAGCAAATAACACACACGGTCCTCCTGAGAAAGAAAGAAACCGAGAGAGAGAGAGAGAGAGAGAGAGAGAGAGAGAGAGAGAGAAAGGAACAGCAAGGCCGGCAGCAGAGCCGCGGGCTGGGCCGGGCAGAGGGGAAACTTGGGAGGCGCAGTCGGCAACCCGGTCTCCCGGGCGGTCGCCCACAGCAGCGCGGGGACGCCCTAAGTGGGGCGCCGGCGGCGGAAGACGAGCGGGCCGGGCCCGGTTCGAGGCCCGCCCCGCCCTGCCCCCGACGGGTCCTCGGGCCGGGCCCGGCCGCCCCCCCCCCGGGGTCCCCAAGGATTTCCCTCTTCCTCCTCCTCCTCCTCCTCCTCCTCCTCCTCCCCCCTTTTGTTTTTGAGGCTAGCGGCCCGCTCCCGGGAGGCCGGCCCCCCCCGAGCCCCCAGAGCCCCCCCGAGCCCCCCGGGCCCCCCGGCCTCCCCGAGGCCCCGCAGAACCCGCCCCCTCCCTCCTCGCCCCCCCCCCGAGCCCCCGTCTGCCGCGCCGCCGTCCTCCCGGGGCCCCTCCCTCGTCCTCCCCGCATCCTCGGGCTCCCGGGCCGCGCGGGGTCGGGGGGGGGGGCCGCATCCGCCGCATCCGCCGCCGGGACCGGCTGGTCGGCCCCGCTCGGCCCCCGCCCGCGCGCCGCGGCCCTGCCCAGCCCCCCCCCCGCCCGCCCGCCCCGGCCCGGCCCCGGCCCCGGCCCCGCACTCACTCGGACCGCGCGGGGCGCCGGGAGGCGACGGCGGACCACGGCGAGGCGGCGCCGCGCACGGCCGGGCGGCGCTCCCTCCCACGCCTCACGCCGCGGGCGCACAGCGGTCCCGGCCCGGCGGCGGCGGCGGCGGCGGCGGCGGCGGGCTTGCGCCCTCGGGGCCGTGCTGCGTCGGCGCGGGCCGCGCGTGCGCGCCGACCGGTGAGGCGCGCGCCCCCGCGCCTGCGCGCTCCCGCCCCTGCGCGCGCCTGCGCCCCGCCGCGTCCCCGAGCCGAGCTTCCGCCCGCGCGGGGGGGGGGGGGGGGGAGACCGCGCATGCGCCCGGCGGCCCGCGCATGCCCAGCCCGCCGTAGGGGCTCGGCTCCCACCTCCCGGGCCGCTGGGGGCTGCGCGCGGGCGGGGTCGCGGGGTCGCGGGGTCGCGGGAGGGAGGCGCGGCCCGCCGAGCAGGACGTCCGGCGGCACTCTGCAGGGGGGCGGGGGGGCCCCCGACCTCGGGGAGACCCGCGCTGACCCCGCAGGCCCGCCGCGCTCCAGCCCGGACCCCCGCGGCCTCGCCCACCCCGAGCGCTTAGGTGCCCTGGGCCCCCCTGCGCACGAGGAAACTGAGGCTCGCGGGGGCATCAGGGCTGCCCCGAGGCCGCCCCGCGAAGGCGGCTGGAGCCCCGGGGTGCGGGGGGTGCAGAGGGTGCATGCACGCGTCCAGGGGCTGCGCCAGGTGCCTCGGGGGCCCAGCCGTGGCTCTCCAGGCAGCAGGGAGCTTTGCAGGGTTTCAGGCAGGAAGTAATATCTGATTTGTGTTCTTTAAAAAAAAAAAAAAAAAAAGACAACCTTGCGGTAGGAAGTGAAAGCAGAAGCAGAGCAACTTTCATTTTTTCTGGTGTCCCTTTGATGGTCACCGCAAGGCAGGGGGCAGGTCGCGCTCACAGGCCTTTTGAGAGGTGAACTCCCTGAAGCTCTGAAAAGGTAGCCCAACCGTTCCGCGCTCAGAAGCTGTAATCTGACTCTACTTAGGACAGAAGCAGGTAAAGACCACAATTTCACTTAACAAGAGCTCTACTATATTCGTTTTTATGGTTCTTTAATGAACTGTGTTAGGGTTATTGACGGGGTTCCCCCCCCCGCAAGGACATCGAAGTTGATGAGGAAGCGAGTCTCTGAATGTGACTGAGCCCCAGGGCCTTTGTATGCACCACTACCGCTGCACCGGTAGCTCCCTTCCCCCTGCTTGGAACTTGTCACTCCCTCACTTGTTCAGGCTTACAGGCCACCACCTCCTATGCATGGTGACCCCTCAGTATGTCATAGGCACCACCCACCAGCCTGAGTGCTTTCACACACACTCCCCACCCCCACGCCCTGCTCTGCTCTGTTGTTCTCCAAAGCGCCTATTGTCCACAGCCCTACCCTGTGTACTCATTTATTTCTTTATTGTATGTCCCTCTCCCGGAGCGCGAGATTCATTAAAGGAGGGACTTTGTTCACTTGTGGGTCCCTGGCACATGATGAGATACTTGTGGAGAGGCTGGGTGCAGCTCTGGGTGCTGGGATGTGAGAAACTGATCTTTCAAGTAGAAGCAGGGAGTGGGAGTGAGGGAAGGGAGCCAAGGGACAGAGGGGATTACAGTGGGGGTGTCTTTGCGGGGCAGCCGGCGGGGGTGCTTTGTGTGATGGACCAAAAATGCCACCAACTCCTTGACCAACTCTCTTGCTTCCCGCTAGAGAGGGAATCTAGTCATTCACTCCTTGAATGTAGATGGGTCTTGTGACTTGCTTTGGCCACAGTAAAATGTGTCCCCACGGATGCTGTGTGACTCCTGAGCTGAAGCTGCAGGGGATGGTGAGGCTTTCTCATCACCTTCTAAGCACGCCTGGTGAGGAGGCCGCATGGAAGAGCACGGAACCACCCTGGCTGGCAAAGCTGCCACCTGCCACCTGCCAGACACGTGAGTGAGGCTGTGCCTGACCACCCAGCCCTAGTCAAGTGTTCAGCCAGCCGTGGCCACCAGAGACCCAGAGAGACCAGCACAACCGTGGAGCTACACCAGCCCAAACTGGCCAACCAAAGAATCATGAGCAAATGAAATACTTGTGGTTTTAAGCCTCTGGATTTTGGCATAGTTACACAGCCATAGGTAACTGGTACGTCAGACTTCCTCAACCTCGCCAGGGCGCATTCAAAACTGCAGCTCTTGAGGGCAGCTTTGATCATTCTTCTGCTTAATAAAAGCAGAGAATCTGGAAAGGACGAGAGAAAGAAATGGTGCAAGCACGCAAAGAGGAGAAAAGGTAGACATGGGAAATGAGCAGCAGGTTGTCCAACAGAGGCCCCCCCCCCCTTGCCCCCTGAGCATACTTGGTGGTGCCTAGGAGCTCAGGTTCAGGCTCAAGTACAACTGTTCGCCGGGGTCCGATGCCAAGCAAGTTGCATTACTTCATTGCTCATCGCTAATAGAATTTATAGAGAACCAACATCAGGTTGTTGTGGGGAGAAAATGAACCATTCTTGTGAAAACACTCAGCGGAGTGCTTGGCACAATGCACCCTCAACAAGGGTTATTGATTAGCGATGGCATTACTGTGCAGGTTATTGTTAATCTTGATCATGGAAGGGGTATTCAAAGGACCATCCGGAGCGTGGTGGTAACAAAGCTGATTTTACTCGGCTGTGTGGGTCAGATGCTGTATCCACGGTCTCCAGACCTCACAGCAATCCTGCAGCACGGACATGTCAACATCCTCGTTTGTCCTCATTTCATTGTTGAGAAAACTGTGACAAAGAAGGAAGCCATGGGACAGGTAGTAGGGCTGGAACTCAAAGCCAGTCTGTCCCGCTGCAAAGCATGCACTCCTCCCTCTGCCTGTGCAGCCTCTGCTACACTCCCACAAAACACAAAACACACAAGAGCATGTGGCTTCTCCCCTTCCTACACTGCGCCAGACCGGCTGAGCACTGACCTTATGGGGGAGGCATTCAGGAAGGGCTTCCTGTGTATTGGCCAAGCAGCTGCACAGACCCTGGGAGCACTTCCCCCCTAAAAAGCACCCTTCCACCTCCCTGGGCTGATGAGGGCTTGTCCCAAGGAGGGACTTGCTCATAGTGGAAACCGAAATACACTCTAAGGCTGGGGGTGGAGGCACCGTAAGGAGGATGCACGGTACGAAGCTGATGTCACCGAGGAGATACTGAAACCCAAATTATTGCCTGCATCGTGGCACTGACCAACCTGCAGACCCACACGGAGAAACTGAATGAGAAAAAGAAGGATCCAGGAGACTGGTGACTGGGGTACTTGTAGATCCGGTAACATGTGCCTCTGGGAGATGTGGGCGTGCCACATGGCCCCCCAGGCATGCTGGCCCTGAATCCAGACACTGGTCAGGGAAGAGAGACACGCTGCCGCAGAAGAGAGAAAGGAGTCTGTCCCGGAGCAAACCCCAGCTCCCTCGGTGGCCTAGGTAGGGCCACTCTACCTCTCTGAGTCTCAACTTCCTCATCTGTAAAATGGGGAGAGGAAGAGGGGGAGGCTGCAAGAACAGAAGGGAAGGGAAAGACCCTCAAAGGGGAAGCAGGGCAAAGGAGGGACAGTTTGAGGGACCGGAAGCCAGATTGCCTCCTTCAATGTCTGGCCAGTGTAAGGGCAAGATGGGCCACAACCGCCATGTGCTTCTTGTCCAAGAGGGAACATTCTGGACTTCCAGGATTACTAGGCTATTTATGCAGGTTTTACTGTATGTTTGAAATTTCACTTTCCAAGGGAATTTATTTTTTTTTCCACTGGAATTTAATGTAGGGATGTAGGACTGTGGGACTATTAACACCTCCAAGGGGGGGTGAGGTGGGGTCATGTTCCCCCAGTGGCACACCTTTCTTGAGGGGACATGTGAACAATTTGCCCCAGGTGTGGGTCCATCCTCAGCTGGTGCTGGGGATGCCCCGGCCACTCCTGCTCTCACAGATCTCCCCACTCCTCGCCCCACCATGGTGTTCCAGGTCCCTTTGATACAGAGGACACTAGCTGGACCTCTTCCAGACCCCATCCAAAGGCTCAGCCCGAAGGGCTAGCAGCGAACACAGGAGCCCACCTATGGGGCTCTTTTAGGGATACTGCCCCCAGGTCTGGGCTGCACACCCACTTCCCGGTACTCACAACCCCTCCCCCAGCACACAGAGAGGAAACCCCTTCCCTGTACGTGCTCAGCAGGTCCCGGATGGGGACAACTCCCCAGCCTCCTAACCTGAAATGCCCCCCTTTGGTCTGGAAAACAGCTAGGACTCCATTATCACCCCTCCAGAGCACCCACATACCCTGCACCTGCTACTGCCCCACACCAGCCTCTAGAAAAGTTTTACAATCTCTGGGAAATTCTGCCCCAAACCATTGCTTATCTCATTTAATTGTCACAACTCTTTGCATAAGTTCCATTAAGAGCATTTTCCACATGGATAAACTGAGGCCAGAAGGTGATGACTACCCAGCTCCAGTCTACCCAACAAAGTAAGTGGCAGAGACAGGGTTCGAACCCAGCTTGTGTAGCTCCCAAGTTGTGTTCTCAGTGACTGAGATCCTTGGCCTCCCACAGCAGTGGGGGCGACCAGGACAGAGTCCAGGGGAGGCTGTCCCTCGCCTTCTCCCTGGGGTGAACAGCCAGCACATCTGGTTTGGCCAAGATGGTGCAGTCGCAGGGGCTCCCCCAGACCCGTTCCTATGGTGGGCTGGACAAAAGTCATTTCCATTGCTTTAATCAGTATTAAATCCCCGCTAAAGCAATGTCTTCCTGGCAGCTTTTGTGGGGGGTCATGCTCAGCACAGAGGGCTGCCCACGTTCCAGCATCTGCAAGGTGAACAGACGGCCAGTGAAGACTTGCCACCTGTCCTATCTGATCAGTTTTGCTTTTTCTCTCCCGCGTTCTGGTTTCAAAGTTTCTGCTTCATCGCGCCCTTAGCCTGCACCCATTCTCGATGACCTAGAGCAGGGTTTCCAAACTGCCTGTCCAAAAGGGACAGCTCTTTTTTCTTCCATTCTATTCTAGACTGGTATTTTTGTAAAAGGCAATAAAAATGAATTTTTAGAAACAAATGAGATTTTTTTTAAAGCAGAGACATACAGAAATACAAGCCCTGATTTTTTATTATTAGATTTAAAGGACATAAAATGACTGTCAAATTGCTATGAAAGTCTCTAAGCTCTTAATGCCTGGACTTATCTGCCTGTGGACCAGTAAGAGCGTGCAGACCAGTACCACCATCAACAGCACTGGTGTGGGAGGTCAGAAATACTATGTGGGGTAGCCCGGGTGGCCCAGCGGTTTAGTGCAAACTTTGGCCCAGGGCATGAGCCCCGGGGTCCCGGGATCAAGTCCCAAGTCAGGCTCCCTGCACGGAGCCTGCTTCTTCCTCTGCCTGTGTCTCTGTCTCTATCTCTCTGTGTGTCTCTCATGAATAAATAAATAAAATCTTAAAAAAAAAAAGAAAAAGAAATAAGATGTGACTGCATCCAGAGTTACACATTTGAATGTGCTTTCACCAAAGTATGCAATAAAGGCATTGTAAACAATAAAAAAATTGATAATATTTTCATTTGTTTATAAGGCAATCATTTTGTTTCTGTTGTGTGAATTCTACTTCAAATGTTCTATCAAATGGAAAGCTAATTCATCAACGAAGATCAAAATTTTATGTCAAAATTAGAGAAGACTGAAATATTTTTAACATCATGTTTTTACGTTGTCAGTAACTCATTACAGTTGTATAAAATATAAATACATTTTAGTAGTCTTTTTTTTAAAGATTTTGAGTAATTAATCTCTATGCCCATCATGGGGCTCAAACTGACAGCCCCAACATCAAGACTTGCACGCTCTACCGACCAAGCCAGCCAGGCACCCCTAGTGTTCACTATCCCTGCAGCCACCAATATCAAGCGTGGTGTCCCCCTTCACGTGTGCTGCTTCTTGTCCACGTGTACGTATGCTGCTTCTGCCTGCATGTGCACACAGTGAGAGCAGTTGGGACTACTGTGCATCACAAAATTTAAAGTGTACTTCATAAAAAATAAGAGTTATTTATTTATTTTAGAGGGAAAGAGCAGGGGGTTGGAGCAGGGGCAGAGGGAGAGACAGTCTTAAGCAGACTCCGAGCTGAGCACGGAGCCCCAACTCAGTGACCCCGAGATCACGACCTGAGTGGAAACCAAGAGTTGGACACTTAACCAACCTCACCACCCAGGCACCCCCACTAAATACTCTTTAATTGCCATGTGCAACTGCTCCAATTACCATGGTAACCGAGGTCACAGTGATGGTTGCATTCACTCCGAATATACTGAAAATCATTGGATCGTACTTTGTTATTAAAAAAAAAAAAGTACTAGGGATGCCTGGGTGGCTCAGCTCAGGGCGTGACTCCAGGGTCCTGGGATCGAGTCCCGTATCAGGCTCCCTGCATGGAGCCTGCTTCTCCCTCTGCCTAGGTCTCTGCCTCTCTCTATGTCTCTCATGAATAAGTAAATAACATCTTTAATAAATAAAGCAGTAGACTCACTCACTCATGGAACCTCACTGGTTGAGGCCTATCTCTCGAGGATGCTCGCTCCCCAACCCGAAGGGCTAGGCTCCAGTCTCACACGTTTTCTGCTTGTGATGGCGAAGTGGCGTCATCTCATCCCCTCAGCAACCTCTGGGGAACGTCTGCTCTTCTCCAAGTGTCCACAAAGTCTCCTGGCTTTGTTCGGCCAGGGGGAGGACCCGTGCCCGCCATGGACCTAGAGGTAGACTTAGCCTCACCCAAAGCACATCACACCCGACAGAGTGTGTGCCAGAGGGAAGGCAAGGGTTGATGGGCAGCTGGAATGTCGGGGGTCCCCCCTCCTCTGGCCCCTGAGGACCCCGCTCTTCCCTCAGAACACGTCCTGCCCACATTTGTCACGGCCGCAGGGTGCTCTCCCTCCTGGGCCGTGGGCTCCCTCCCAGAATGTACCTCCGTACGTCTCGGAGAGAAAACCCTGTCAGAGCCAAGGTGCTGCGATGGGAGAGCGCTCAGAACTTCCCGGGGGGTTCCCGTCGCAGGACTGTTCGGGGCTGAGCCGGCTGCCATGTCTCCTTTGGCTTCCCTGGGCCAGGCTGTGTCCTCCCCATCTGGCTGCCCCCCAGTTAGCTGGAGAAGCACAGAGAATATATGGACACATAATAACATCAGTTAATAATAGATATCATTGAGGACCTGGGTGGCTCGTTGGTTGAGCCTCCAACACTTGATTACGGCTCAGGTCGTGATCTCAGGGTCATGAGATCGAGCCCACACACGGCTCTGTGTCAGGCATGGAGCTACTTAAGATTCTCTCTCCCTCTGCCCCTGCCCCTCTCTGAAAAAATAATAATAGAAACTATTACTGTCATTTCTCTCCCAAGTCTTGGGTATATGATACTTCTTTTTAAAAGCCCTTATTTTTTGGAACAGTATTAAACTTACAGAAAAATGGAGATAACAGTGTAGAGTTCCCACAGACCCTGGGCCCACTTTCCCCTCGTATTTACATCTTACATTAGCGTGATGCATCTGTTACAACTCATTAACCAATACTGCTGTGTTGTTACTAACTAAAGTCCCTAGCTTATTCCGATCTCCCGTGTTTTAACCTCACATCTTTCCTCTGCCCATCCAGACCCCATCCAGGACCCCACACTGTGTTTCATCATCACGTGTCCTTGGATTCCTCTCTAGATGTGACCATTCCTCAGACTTTCCTTATTTTTGATGACTTTGACAGGTTGGAAGAGTGCTGGTTGGGTACTTCTTAGCAAGACCCACTACTGGAATGTGTCTGGGATGGCTTTCTCCTGATTAGACCAGGGCTGCGGTTTATTGGGAGGAAGACCCCAGAGACAGAGAGCCATTGCCGTCATGTCAATCACTCGCACCATCAACACAGGACACAGGACCGCTGATACTGGCCTTGATCACCCACCAGCCTTCCCCACCATAAAGCCTCTCTCCCCACCCTCCCTTCCAGGCTGTATGCTTTAGAAGAAACTCACTGTGTCTAGCCCACACCTGGAGAGTGGGGAGACATAATCACCCTCCCTGAGGACAGAGTGTCTGCATAAATTCTTTGGAGTTCTTTTGCATGGGATATTTGTCTCTTCTTCCCCGTGTGTTAATTCATTCAATCATTTATATCAGTATGGACTCACAGATATTTATTTTTTGCTTTGGGTGATAATCTGCTACCACTTGATTTATTTTGTTGCTCTTGGGGATGTTGTGAATGTCCAAAATACCTTCAAGCCTGACATCATCCATTCAAAATCAGGCTCGTGTTTGGCATGGATTCGAGCCGCAGGAAACCAGCCCAGATGACACACAGAAATCTCCAAGCAAAAAACAGAGCCAGGTAGGCAGCAGGTCTGTGGGAAGAGATTGATGGGTCTCATTAGAAAGCTGTAACCCACCTCCCGTGTCTGCAACGTTCGCTCCCCCTTTCACACCACTTGTTGTGCTGAGCCCCTGGGACGTGCCGCACAGCATGCTGAACACCGGCTTGCCGGGTCTGGAGGGAACAGCCATAAACAGGTAATTATGACATGGAGCCATCCAAGCAATGCTGCCACAGAGGTGCTGTTTGTGTGTGTGGGATCTTAGATGGAGTCAAGGTCAGGGAAGGACATCCCAGGGAAGGACACAGTATAGACAGCGTGTAAGAGAACCTGTCTTTCGGGAAGGAACCAGGCTCTGGTGGGTCACTGATAAGGTGGATAAGGCATTTGGGGCAAGGATGTGAGGCTGGAGATTGTGGGGGAAAGGACAAATGGACTGTGAGTCAGTCAGGACTCAGCTACGAAGCTACCAGAATGGAAACTAACCCTGGTGATCATAAGCGAAAGGAATTTTACTGGAAGGCACACTTGGAGGAAGAGCTTCAACTGCGATTAGCAGAGACCCTCCTGCAAAAGGGATAACACACAGGGGTTCATTCTGTCACACAAACAAAGTCCAGGGGTTGGAAGAAGAGAACTGATTTGAAGACCGCCCCCCCCCCGTAAACTCATCAGAGGCCCCAGCGCTTTCTGTTTCGGCTCCACCGTATGTGACTTCCATCTTCAGATCATTTCATGGTCTAGAATGGCTGCTAGAGCTCCAGCCCTTGCTTCCACATTCCAAGGAAAGGAGGGAGGAGGGAGAGATGACCAAACAGCACACTCTCCTGAAAGTCCCACCCAATACTAATGCATACATCCCTTTGGCAGGGACCTCCTCATGGCCACAGCAACTTGGAGAGAGGCTGGGGAATGAACTCTTTTGGCCAGCAAATTACACATCTTAAAAAAAAAAATGGATAAGGGATCCCTGGGTGGCTCAGTGGTGTAGCGCCTGCCTTTGGCCCAGGGTGTGATCCTGGAGTCTCGGGATCGAGTCCCACGTTGGGCTCCCTGCAGGGAGCCTGCTTCTCCCTCTGCCTGTGTCTCTGCCTCTCTCTCTCTCTCTCTCTCTCTCTCTCTCTCAGCCTCTGTCTCTCATGAATAGATGAATAAAATCTCTTTTTAAAAAATGGATGAAATTGAGAAGGTCACCCAGAGGATCTGCCACAAAAAAAAAAAAAAATACCAGGGGGCTCAGTGAGCCAAAGCGAAGCTAGAGAAGCAGGATGAACACTGCGCAGGACCCAGGGGCCCTCTGGGACCGGGCAGGGGAAATGACAAGCAATGACCTCACTGCTCTGCTGCAGAGATCTTATCTCCCTGCCACTTGCTTGAGTTGCAGTCACGTGCTCCCAGACAGGTGTACCCAGGCGGCCACTCTAGGTCATATGACCAAGCTCGGGGGGGGGGGGGCAGGAGGGGATCCCCACCATCCTCTGGCCTCTGAGAGTCTCCTGCTGCGGGGAGGGGAGTGGCGAGGGGTGAGCCGCAGAAGGCAGCCCGGGGGACCCCCGCTGGGACTCCTCCTGGAGAAAGTCCCCATCTCAGAAGGGCCCAGAGCCTCTGGATCCAGCTCTGCCTTCCACTAGCTTCTCCCATGGGCTCTCCTGCCACCTCTTCCCTCTTCCCTTTCTAGACTTTTCTATGCTCTCAGTGCCACCAAGGCAATAGTTAAGGAGGCGGGGTCGGAGCTGAAGAAAAGTGGTGGCCACACCTTGAGCTCTTGCCGAATACCAGACCGGACACCAGGGGCTCCGCAGGCAGAGACACCACCTAGGATCCCGGGGGGCCAGCACCCTGGGGGCTTCAGATCACGGCGCCGGGGGGTGTAGGAAGGGAGCCTGAAGACGCTGGGCTGGCTCCGCTCTGCCCCTTCCCAGGGCCCCTGTGATTACTACGAAAGCCAAGCAGCTCCTACCAGCCAGGAGGTTCAGGCTCTGGAGCCGATTGCCAAACACAGACATCAGTAACAATCAAATCACATAACCCTACAATTAAATAAATTATATCAGAAACAAAGGTAATAGGGGCACCTGGGCGGCTCCATCGGTTGAGCATCTGCCTTCGGGTAGAATTATGATCTCGGGGTCCCAGGATGGGCCCTGCCTTGGTGTCCCCACCCGGCGGGGAGTCTACTTCTCCCTCTCCCCTCCACTTATACGTGCCGTCTCTCTCTCTCTCTCTATCTCGCTCTCTTTCTCTTTCTTTAAAAAAAGGTTTTATTCATTTATTCATGAAAGACAGAGAGGCAGAGACATAGGCAAAAGGAGAAGCAGGCTCCATACAGGGATCCTAATGTGGGACTCGATCCCAAGTCTCCAGGATCACGCCCCGGGCTGAAGGCAGCACTAAACCACTGAGCCACCCAGGCTGCCCAATGAATAAAATCTTTAAAAACAAAACAAAACAAAAAAAGGTAATAAACATCCCAACTCATCACTTTCTCTTTTTTAAAAAATTATTTACTTATTTACTCATAAGAGACACAGAGAGAGAAGCAGAGACACAGGCAGAGGGAGAGGCAGGTTCCCTGCGGGGCACCTGACGTAGGACTCGATCCAGGGACCCCAGGATCATGCCCTGAGCCCAAGGCAGATGCCCCACCACTGAGCCCCTGAGGCGTCCCAACTCATCACTTTCTGATGACTTTTCTTTTTTTGGGGGAGGGGGATTTGATGATTTTTCTACGTATTGCTGTCATCTGCGCTCTCACCTGTTGTACCAGCAGCGCGGAAATCCACTGAAACGACGTGACGAGCTGCTGAGCCCTCCTCCTGACTGCGCTCAGTCCCGTCACGCTGGGAGCTTGAAATCGGCCGCGGTGGGAACATGTGCCCCGTGGAAACGGGCAAACACTGCAAGTCAGGGTTCTCCCCTCCTCCAAGCCTGTTAGATTTACCATCACACGGCAGTCTGTCCACGTGCTGCGTAGTTCTGGAAACAAATGAGACAGGGACATTTATTTATATTTTTAAAACATTTTATTTATTTATTTGACAGAGAGAGGAAGGGAGAGAGAGAGAGAAAGCACAAGTAGGGGGGTGGCAGGCAGACGGAGCCCAGCGCAGGGAGCCTGACGCAGAACTCAATCCCAGGACCCAGGAATCATGACCTGAGCCGAAGGCAGATGCTTCACCGACTGGGCCACCGGGTACCCGAGACAGGGACATTTAAAACAAAGTTCCATTTTAGTCCAACAAAATGAAACTCATCCTATGCACGTATTAATTCCATATCCACTTTTTGCTTCCTCTGCTGTGACCCTCACTGACGATAGCTGTGGTTTCTGAGCCCTGCTAGATCCCAGGCACAGGGATCTGTATCCTCTTATTATCACTTTCAAGTTCTATGTGGTTAATGTCCCATTTCATGAGCAAGAAGACTGAGGCACAGAGAGATTAGGACACCGCCCAGGATCAAACCTTTTGCTCCCTGCCACAGGGTCTGTTGTCTGGCTCCCTGTGTGCCTGCCTCTCTCCAGCCCCAAACACCCCAGAATCCCCAATTATGTCACTGCACGTATTGTCACTTTAAATCCCCATTGGTCTCCGTATCCACTTCTTCTGCTTTTCCTGAAACGTCATTTATTCTTTGGCTTGAGTGATCCCCTTTCCATATTCTCCAGCTCTGTGTGATCGCATTTAACTGCGACAGTGATAAAGCCCTTTTCTTTAGACAGATCGAGCCAAAGCAAGAGGCAGTTTATAACCTTCAGCGGATAATTAATGCATGTGACAACCCACAGGCACTGCACATACTTCAGCAGTGGGATTAGGAGGAGTTCACCAGCCTCAGAGCTAGAAATAAATCACAGGGGGAGGCCTGCACCCCTCCCCCTGGGAACTCATACTCCGAGCCTGCCACCTCCCCCTGCCCACTGCATCCTTGTTAACGGTGTTGGAAGCCAGTGTGGTCACCCAAAGGGGGAAACAGAGGCAGGGAAGTGACTCACCCAGAGCATCAGCAAATCAGCACCAGGGGTGTGTGTGGGACACAGGAGTCCTGGGCAGAACCCAACCGAGAACCGGGGTTACCTCACGCTGAGTCCAGGGTTTATTGAACGGCTGAATGAAGGTACCCCCAAGTCCTCCTTTCTCCCTGTGATTATGTGCAGGGTGTTACCTCAGAGCCTCTGGCTTTGTGGTGTCTTTCTTGACCTGCCTGCTCGGTAAACCCCTTAGGGTGTGGAACAAAGTGACCTGAGCTCCCTACATTGAGTCCCTTCGTCTTTACAGTGAGTAAAGCCTACCTCACGGGGCTGTTAGGAGGAGTGGGCTCACGCTGCATCTCCTGCAGAGATGCTCCTCTGATGGGGGCACCTAGAGCGCCTGCCGGTCGGATGCGGGAGGCCGCAAAGGCCCGTGGTCCCCGTTCTCAATGCACATCTGCGGTTGGGAATTCATCTCGTGCATTGGGTCGAGTGACCAGGACTCTCTGTGCATCCCGTAAATGGGCTTTAAGGACACACCTACGGGGAGAGACTCGTTCCTAAATTGGCAGCCCAGGGCCGCCTCCATGAGCAACAAAGGAACTCTGAGCTCCGCTGGGCTGGTAATTACCGTCCCCACCTGGAAAAAACCCTGGTGACTCAGCTGGGTGGAAATGCCACCTAAGCCTCAGGGACAGGAAAAGAGCTGGGACCTCGGCCAGCCCCGGCGGGAGGCAGCTGTCTGGTTCCCAGTGGAGAGCCCATGTGGGTTCTCACTTGCCTCTCGGGAAAGACCACACAGCTGGGGAAAAGCTTACTCTTCTGGTGCTTCACCTCGCTCAGCCTGGCCTGTGGAGGGACTTAGGCGGGCTCTGAAGTCCTGTGAATTCACCACAGGGTGACATTTAGTCTGGGACAGGCCACCAGCAGTACCCCCCCGGGAACTCTGGAGGGCAAGGATGAGGCCTGGTTCCTCACACACATCGCAAAGCCAGCAGCAAGTGCTCAATAAATAAATCATTTTGCCTGCTTCAAAACAACGCTTTAGGAAAGTTCCACCGTCTCCAGGAAAAGGACATGTGGCAGCAGGCAGATTTTGAGGACAAACAGTTTGCAAGGTCCTTGGCATTATGAGCCAGCTGAGGCCTTATGTAGATGGGAGCAGAGCCCTGGGTGCACCTGTGAGAGGCGAGGCCGCAGACGCAGACTTGACAAGAGCGTCAGAACGCAGGGTGCTGCGCGAGGACGACGGCAGGCCGAGGCGCCCGAAAGGGAGGGGATTCCATGTAAACCCGGCCAGAACCGTGTGTACCTGTCGTCCTGGGGTCCACCTCCTTCAGAGCAAGGGGGTGGCTTGTATTGAAATATGCGGATTTGTCTGTATTTCTTGGGAGAACATAAGAGTTTGGGAGCTGGAGGGATGTGTCATCCTGTGTTTCTTTTCTCTCCGCTGATGCGCCAAGTCGGGGACTCTGGTTCAGATGAACATAGTCGTTTGCCTTAAAGGGTCAGGAGGCAGAAGGTGCGACTTAGAGTGGCCCCGTGCACCGCCGTGGATGCTACTTGCTGCTCCTCCTCGGGGCCTGAGCAGGGGAGCACCTTCTGCGTCCAGCTGTCCCCTTCCAATCGATAAATCAAGCTGCAAGTATTCACGGAGTACCCACTACGTGCACAATGCCAGGCTGCGTGCCGTGGAAGGGCAGGGAAGCGGAGGTCAGGTAGGCCCGCCGGCCTGCAGAGCATGGGCAGCTGCTGCTGCAGTGTCGCAGGCCCGCACAGACTGTGGGGGTGCCCACTGGGGACAGGAAGGGCCTTGGGGGCGGCGGGGGCTGGTCCTGGGGCGTGGGCCCATGCCCGGCTCATTTCCCCTCGTGGCAGGGTCCCTGCTGTCCCTTTGGACCTTGACTCTTTCAGTGCAAACCTGGACCTCAGGCCAGGTCTCTGCCCAGACTCAAAACTGGGGTCCAACAGGCACATTGAACTCACTGTACCCCAAATGGAAGACCCCCACTCCCAGCAAGCTGTCCTTTCCCCTGGAGCCCAGGCCTCTTCGTACCCCCTTCCCACGTCTTCCCTCTGCCCATCCCGTCCACCCAATCCAGTTCCTGTTGCTGTCCCAGGCCACAGCTTTTCTAATCCATCCTGTTGTTTCCAACCCCACCTGGACCCCCAGGGCCGCCCCAGTTCCTGGCCTGCCCTGGCCATTGTCCTCTCAGGACTGTGAGGGCTAATCTACATCCATCCAGTACATTCCCTGTATGCTCAAGTCAGCCAGAGTCCATTTCTGTGGCTCGTGCTCAATTAACCAGAACCGCCCCCTCCTGCCGCTGCCCCCGTGCAGAGCTGGTCACCCGGCAGATTCAGGGCTCCGACTCTTTGCCCCTACCCTTCCTCTGACTCCCCTCAAAACAGCGACAGTCATGCTGTGTCCCGATCTTGGAGGCAGAAGGCCCCTGGGTCTCTGGGCCTGGTGGGCTCCGTGGTGGGGACCGGCTCCCTCAGCTCCCGGCCGCTTCTCTCAGGGGCCCAGTGGCAGGGCCCTGCAAGGACGCCCCTGCCCAGCCTGGAGTCCAACACACCTAAGTCACAAGGCGGCAGATAAACACTGTCATCTGAACCCGTAGTGTCTGTATCCTTGACACGCAGCAACACTGAAGCACGTTCCCTTCCAAAGAGAAGGAGCAGCTAACAAATGCTGCCAACACTTCCCAGAGCCAGAGCTGACCAGCGTCTCCCAGTTGCTCCGGTGGAACCACGGCTGCCATGGTGAAGGGAAAAGAGCACAGGCTTCTGAGCACTAAGTAGCTGGGCTTACATCTCGGCTTGGCGGCTCCCTAGCTGTGGGGCCCTGGACAGGTCACCTAACGTGTCAGGTTTTGTGGGGGTTTTTTTTATAAGTTGTATTTATTTAAGTCATCTCTACCCCCAACATGTGGCTTCAACTCAGAACCCCGAGATCCAGAGTCTCACACTCTTCCAACTGAGCCAGCCAGCCCCCCCACACACCTAATGTTTTTGGGTCCCAGTTGCTTTGTTTGAAAAATTAGGGACAGTGACACTTGCTTGTCAGACTGTCATGAGCAGGGAGGAACCTAACATGCACCAGATGTCACATGCAATAATGTGTACGCTCCACCGTCCCCCTGGCCTCTGCCTGGGTGTTTGAGGGAAGGGGCAGGAGGGCCCAGCCTCTCTGTGCCTCCCCTGTCCGCGTGGGCTGTGGGCAGCCCGGACCTGAGCAGGCTGGGGTCCAGCCCTCCTGCCCTCTGGTCACAGCCTCGCGACACAGGCAGCTTATAGGACAGGCCCTGGCCAGCCTGGTTGCATCCTCATCGGGGCATAAGGTAGTGGTTGTGAGTCAAGCCTCCTCAAGTTCATAATCAAGCTGCAGTTTGCAGCTCCAGGGGCTTCCTCCTTGGTCTAGAGCTTGGGAGGGAAGCGGCAAGTGCCATTCATTCAGCAAATATGTGAATAGCTTCACCCATCCCAACCCACTAACAGCCTTGGGGGTGGTACCGGGAGCCCCGGTTTACGGGTGACCCTGAGCTCCGGAGAGGTAGCAGCAGGAGGGGTGAGGGTTTGGACTCAGGTGGCCCAGCCCCCCACCCCTGTCCCTGCTCTTAATGCCGGGCACCCTTTGGAGCCTCTGCTAGCGCACCCTGTACCGTTCATTCGGTCCACTAGGCACTGGGACCTGCAAAACATATTAGGCTTCGAGGTCTATTTTAAGACAAAGCAGCGGCTGGGAGGAAATAGATAAGGAATTCGTGCTTCCCGGAGCTCTGGGTCGGGCCAACCCTCCCATCGTGGATCGGACACGGCAGCAGCGGGTGAGGCCTAAGCCAGGTCAGAGGCGCACGTGGGGTGGCTCCCTGGTGCTCTGCGCCTGCAGGCGGAAATCACCAACCGGATATCAAAACACACCAGCCGCTGCGAACGCATTTAATAAATGCACAGAAACATCCCGAAAGAGGAAAGGACAGGCAGGCCGTCTAAGGCGGCGGGACCGAGGCTGCCTTGAAGGAGGCATGCGTGGAAGTCCTAACGCTCCGGGAAGCACATCAGCTGCTCACAGGCACGTGCTCCTTTTCTCTTGAACAATTAATGTACAGTTAGTGAGGGTGCGTGTGGCAGGAAGAGGGCTGTGCACCCGGCGGGGGGCGGGGGGCGGGAGGGGGCCCGGTGGGTGCGGGGGCGGCTCAGCTTTGCAGGTCTGCAGCTTTCGGGGTGGCCCGGCTCCGGCTCTCAGCGGCTGTGGTCCCAGCGGCTCCCCGTCTGGGGCAAAGGGCCTGCTGGCGTGTGAAGGAGTGCTCGCCAAGGTGGGCTGACGCTGCGGCCACGAGCCCCTCCTCTGGGTGTGTGGGGTGCAGCCCGGTGGTGGCGCTGGCCTGTGCCATGTGATGGAGTGAGGTCAGCCTGGGGCGGGGACAGGAGAAATATTTCCATCAGAGCCACAGACTCCCTCGTGTTCTCTGGCGACCAGTGTCGCCTCCCAGGACGTGCTGAACAAGCCCTCAAAGAGACTGCTGGGTGCACCTCTGGAGACTGGACGCTGGCCTGCAGCTGCCACCCTGATGCTTGGGCAGGCTCTGGTCACAGGAGGCAAGCAGCTAAGCCCAGGCCCAGCCCATCAGGGAGGGGACTGGCCAGAGAGCTGGCATCCTGTCACACAGGGCCCTGTGCTTAGAAGATGGACCTATGATTGGGGTTCAATGTCCTGCTGTCACCATCTGGAAATTTTCTCTCTCTCACTTTCTTTTCTTTTTTTGAGAGAGCAAGCGAGAGCATGCATGCACCCAGGGAGAGGGAGAGAGAGAAATCTCCAGTGAACTCCACACCCAGCGCAAAGCCTGACTCGATCTTACGACACTTCAGTCATGACGTGAGCCAAAGTCAACGGCTGGATGCTTAACCGACTGAACCACTCAGGTGCCCCTTGAAATTCTTAATAACTATATCTTTGGGTTTTGTGAGTGAAGCCCAGGGACAGTGATGCAGACTGGGTGGGGGGCTGAGGGCCTTGGCTCACACTTGGCCCCACCCCCATCACCTCCCGGCCTCTCTGCCTCCTAGGGTCCTGAGTCCTGTCCAGCCTCTCCTTTCCTGCACCCACCCCGGGGCTGCCGCCCTCCACCCCTGGCAAGTGGGGCATAGTAGCGGCTGCCCACCACACCCTCTCTGATCCAAATACCAAACACGTCCCTGTGCCGACATCACATCCCTTGGAGGTCGCTGTCCTCTATGATCGGGGTGATGGTCCACAGAGAGGGGAGGTAGACCTTCTGTCTCTGGCCAGAGTGCCACATTTTCATTTTGCACTGGGATCACGAATTCTATAACTATCCCGTGTAACCAGGGGAGAGACAGAAGCCATGAGCTTAGAAGCTCCAGCAAGACGGACACCTGGCTGGCTCGGTTGGCGGAGCATGTGGCTCCTGATCTCAGGGTTGTGAGTTCAAGCCCCACACTGGGTATAGAGATTGCATAAAAAAATAAAATCTTACAACAACCCAGAAAACCAAAATGATCCAGCAGAAGGGGACAGCTCCCCCAGGGCCCCTCTGCCTCCTGTCAAGGAAACAGCCTGGCCTGGAGGCCACGTGGCTCGTCCCACGGGATTCTCAGCCTCTGCTTGAAGCCAGCACCCCCTGAGCGGGGGAGGCTGAGCACAGGCGGTGTGGCAGCGCCTGAGGGTGAGGACAAAGCAGGGACTTTGGAAGGGCACTGTGGCACCTTCCTGGTATGTGACAGATACAGGAAAAGGACTTTAAGGCCTGGAAATTGCCCGCGAATGCTGGGCCGTGCCTTCCTGGCTCTGACACAACTCTGGGAATGGATGGCGTGGGTCACAGCTTTGTAGATGCTGGACTTATATGCCTCGGCTGCTGTCTGTGGCCTTGGGAGGGAGTTTGGATTCCATTTGGAAGGTACCTGGAGGCCACAGAAGAGGTCCCTGAATGGGGGACTGATGCAATGCCATTTACACTTTAAAATTGTCCCCCCGGGATCCCTGGGTGGCGCAGCAGGTTAGCGCCTGCCTTTGGCCCAGGGCGTGATCCTGGAGACCCGGGATCGAATCCCACGTCGGGCTCCCGGTGCATGGAGCCTGCTTCTCCCTCTGCCTGTGTCTCTGCCTCTGTGTGTGTGTGTGTGACTATCATAAATAAATAAAAATTTTTTAAAAAATAAATAAAATAAAATAAAATTGTCCCCCCGACTGCCGTGTGGGGAGCAGGCTGGTAGGGAGTGCAGACGTGAACCCACGGAGAGCCGGGCGCGGGGCCCTCCACCTGACTCCCGGATCCACTGGCCGCACTGCCGAGGTCCCAGCATGCCTTGCAGCCACCCCTGCCCAAATGTGCACTGTGCCTCGATCCACGTGTCCGGGTTTGGAGGCAGCCGAGGCATCTTCCCTCTCCCCCAGCCTCCATCAGCGCAAGGTGCCGAGCCAGATTGAGTCCCTCCCACGCCCCGCAGCCTCCGTGATTCTCCGCACAGTCTTCCCACCACCTCACTCCGAGGCTCTGGATGAGTGTTCAGAAGCTGGCGAGATGCAGGAGCCTCTTGCGCACACACACAAACGCCATGGCAACCGCAACTGCGTGACAGCAGCAGAGGAAGGCAGCCTGGAATTCGCCAACCCAGAGAGCCAACCATCTGCGAGGCCAAAGCCTCCAAATGTCACCTTTTCTGAGTGCTCGCCTCGGCCCAGCTTTGCACAGAGCAGAGGCGACAGTTAAGCGGCGTAAGAATAAACAGCGGGTGCCCACGAAGCCCCTGTGATGCGTGCACTTTGCTGTCCCGGTGTGACCGCGTGGAAGGGAAGCCAGAGGGACAGGTCTGAGCTGGCGGGCGAGGGAGAGTCGGTGATGGGAATTAGGTCATTCGTGAGCGGAGCGGGTCTGTCCACCCCCTGCACCCCAACGCCCATCAATCTTTAGGAAGCCCACTGTCCACAGAGGCAAAGGTCTGTGTGCATCTGGACCAAGGCCCGATCAATTCAACCCTCTGGAGCTTGGGTTTCCTTAGCCTTGCCTGTCATCCTACTGATAGTGACAGTAATGGCTTTCCCACGGAGTGTGTGACATCTGCTAGGGTGGTGCTGAGCCCTCCGTGTGTATCATCTCATGCACCCGGCAACAACCTTCGGAGGAGGCACCCCGATCACCTTCTGGACTAGGGTAAGAGAAGACGCTGAGTGATGGTCAGTGCCCAGGGTCCCCCAGCTGCTGGGGGGAGGGAGAGGGGACTGCAACTCAGCAGGCCTGCTCCAGGGCACGAGCTCTCAACCTCCACTCAGGGGTCCAGGCAGCCCGACTGGTGCCCTGGTCCGAGCGCTGGCTCTCTCACGTGCCTCCTGGGGAGCTCTCGCACCAGGTGCCACGCATGGGCAGGGGCCAGCCGGGTTGGAGGGTTGAAGTCCGGCCTCGACCACTGACCTGTGACACCCAGTGTTATGGGCTGGAGCAAGCCCACCGCGGGTGAGAGCCGGGTGGGGGGGGGTGGCGATGGCATCCTTCACCGCAGCAGCGGCCTGCGCCAACGCTGGTCACCAGCTCCCTGTGCCCACCTGCGTTCACACATGGCTCTGCCACTCCGCGGTGCCGGCCCAGGTGTAGGAACACCTCCCCACACCATGCGGGGGCCTCTCCCTTGGCCTTTCTCCAAGCCGGAGTCCTGCCACCAGCTGCCAGAGTGAGCGGAGACAAGGGTGGGAAGAAGGTGCAGGCTCTGCGGACTGGTTTGTGTGGTCTGTGGAGTGGGGGAGAGACCGCCAGAGAGGCAGCCACTCGCCCATGTGTGGCATTCGAAGCACTGCGACTCCATCCACTGGGAATGGGACCCCCAGAGTAGGAAAGATCCAAATGGAAGAAGCATTTATTTTATTTTTTAACATTTTATTTAGTTAAGAGAGACAGGGCACAAGGGGGAAGGGGGAGAGGGCAGAGGGCAGAGGGAGAAGGAGAAGCAGCCTCCCCAGTGAGCAGGGAGCTGGACACGGGACTTGATCCCAGAACCCCAGGATCATGACCTGAGCTGAAGGCAGATGCTTCACCGACCAAACCCCTCAGGCGCCCCATAAGAAGCATCTTAGAGGACCAATCCACAGCACGTGGAAACCGATTAGATGTGGGGTTTTGGAGCAGGGGATTGAGAATGACCCTGGCGTTGGAAACGAAAGGCCTAGAAGCATCCAAATATGCCTCCTGGGCCACCCCGCCCTACCTGGAAGCTGCCCAGCGTCGGGGTGGGGGGTGTCAGGAGTGGTGTGAAGCCAGAAGAGAGCCCAGTGGGACCACCCCTGGGAACCAAGAGTGGATAAGGGCAGCCAGCCAGAGTCCCTGAGGAAACTGAGGCCCGATAGCCAAGAGCCCAAGGCCACAGCAGAACCCAGGGTGTGGAATCACAGGCTCGGGGCTTCTGGAGGCAGGACGGACGGAGTTTTCTTCTACCTGCTGCCTAACTCCCCCCACCCCCCGCCCCCCTGGCATTGAGAGGACACTGGCAGCAAGTGAAAGCTCATCTCAGGACAGGGTGGGGGAGGCTGCTCTAAGAAGGGGGCGGGTGCAGGGCAGGATGGGGGCTGTTAGAAGAGCGGGTGACGGGAGGAGGAGCTGTGTGGGGAACAAGCCCCGAATCTGGCTGAGGATGTAGAGTCAGCGGTGGCGGAGGGACCGGAGCCAGTGGCCCAACGTGGGGGCTGGGAGCTCGGGAGAGGGGCTGCGTGGGCACGGCTGGGCGACAGGTGTCCATGCTCCACTGCTGGGCCCTGCCCGCGGCCTACCCTGCCCCTTCACGCAGCTTCCCTACCCTGCCTCCGTGTCCCCCGGCACGCTCATGGCCACCCGGCAGGCTGGGTCGCCTCCCCAGCTGACTCCACGTTCCCTGAGACCTTGGCTGTGCCCAGCTCATCTCTGGAAGCTCAGTTTCCTGCCAGGCCATCCAGCCGCAGCCACGTCCTCCAGACCTGGGGGGCGGGGGGGGGGTCGTCTCCTCAACTCCTCTCTGCCTCCTGTCGCCCGGCCCCAACCCCGTGGTCCTGAACAACAGACATTTATTTCTCACTCTTCTGGAGGCTGGAAAATCCAAGATCAAGGTTGGCAGCTTGGGTGTCTGCTGGGAGCCGCTTCCTGGCTTGCAGGCGGCCACCCTCCCACGGTGTCCTCCCAGGGCAGGGAGAGAGAGCTCTGGGGTCTCTTCCCCTCCTTGGAAGGACATCTGTTCCTATGGGGTCAGAGCTTGACCCTTACGGCCTCTCTAAGGGCTCTGTGTCCGATACAGTCATGTGGAGGGTTAGGGCTTCGGCCTACCTAATCGTGGAGGGGACCACAATTCAGTCCACGTCGCCCATCCAGTCGTAGTGAGTCCTGCTGTTTGTGTCATGTCCCCCAGAAAGATTTGCTGAAGCCCTGACCCCACGTACCTGGGAATGAGACTCGACTTGGAAAGCATGTCTGTGGACATAATCGGGTTCCTTCATTGGCTGGACCTTCCTCTAAGGTGGCTGGTGCGCTCGTAGGAATGTGGGCCAAGGACCAGATACATGGGGAGAGCTCCGTGGGATGTCGGATGCAGAGCCTGGCGGGATGCAGCTGCAGGCAAGGGGCACCAAGTACGGCCACCACGCCCAGAGGCTGGAAGGGGCAAGGAAGTACCGCCTTCCAGAGCCTTCCAAGGGAGCCCCACCCTGCCCACACCTGCATTTCAGGCTTAGGGCCTCCCAAACTGTGAGACCATACATTGCTGCCCTTTTAAGCCAAGTCTGTGGCACTTAGTGGTGACAGCCCCAGGAAGCTGACATCCCTGGAGGGCCCAGCCTCAGCCCAGGCCAGGCCCTTCATCCAACAGCCCTGCAGGCCTGGCAGGCTGTCACCTGTGGGTGCCCAGGTGACCTGAGCTGTCCCACACCCTTGCCCGTGCTGTTCCCTCTGCCTCACCCGCCCTCCCCTGGTCTGCCCGCATGCTCCTGCTCATCCTTAAAAACCCAGATCGGAGGTCATCTCCTTGGGGGAGGCTGTGATGACTTCCCAGTATAGATCTTCCTCAACTTACCACAGGGTCACGCGCCGATAAACGTTGAAAACATCGTAAGTCCAAGATGCACATAAGGCACCCAATGTGCCGACCCCCACGGCTGTGCCACGCCGGCCTTAACGTGCCCACAGCGCTCACGGGAGCCCACGGGTGGGTGGCAACACCACACAGCACAAAGCCTGTTCTGTAAGAAAGTGTCAACGGTCTCATGTGATTCGTTGAATACCTGCTGACAGTGACAGAAGGGCTGTGCGCGTGCAGAACAGTTGCCGTCGCGTGGGTCGTTGACCTTCGAGATCGCTGGGTGATGGGCCCAGAGCTGCGGCCACGGCCACTACTCAGAATCACCGGAGAGGACTGGGACAGTATCCCACCACACATCCCCAGCCCCGGAAAAGATCAAGATTCAAAATCCCAAATAAAGGGACGCCTGAGTGCCTCAGTGGTTGAGCGCCTGCCTTCAGCCCAGGGCGTGACCCCGGGGTCCCGGGATCGAGTCCTGCGTCGGGCTCCCTGCATGGAGCCTTCTCCTCCCTCTGCCTGTATCTCTGCCTCTCTCTGTGTCTCATGAATAAAGAAATAAAAATCTTTAAAAAAAAATCCCGAGTACGGTTTCTGCCAAATGCATACAGCTTTCGCACCATTGTAAGGTCGAGTCTTCGTAGGTTGAGCCGTTGTAAGTCGGGGCTGTTAGTCAACCATTCCCTCTGTGGCTTCCTCAGGCCCATCCCCTGCCGCAGCGGGTTCACTGCTTCCTAGTTTGCTCTATGTCGTCCTCCCCGCCCCCTGAGCTCGAGCTCCGAGGGCAGGATCAGAGCCCACGGCTGAGACACGATGATTCAGGTTGGTTGAGTGCGTGGTCACTTGACGGAAAACCAGGGCCACTTCCACACGACTGGCTCTGTGTGAGCAGGAGTTAGCAGGGAGTGATCCAGGCTTTGTGGGACCCCAATTTTTTCTTTACAATTTGGGGAAGGGTCCCCTTTAAGACAAAGAACACAAACCCAGGTGCTTTGAAAGTGGTCTGGGTGAGGGAGGGGACCCTGAAGCTTCTGTGACATCACGGCTGTTAGTTTGGGTGTGAAGTCGCGGCTTAGGTGCGAAGGGACACGGCCTTACAGGCGCACCGACAGCGACACCCCCGGTCGCAGGCGCTGCTGCCACGTTTCCCCACTTCCTCCGCCCTGACCGCGACCGCAGACCGCACTTTCACACTTTCGAGGAGATTGCTTCCCCTTGAGATGGCAGGTCGGAAGGAGGCAGCCCAGGAAAGGCCTGGTCCCCGCCCAGCTGCCAGGGCCAGTGCAGAGCTCAGCTGGCGTTGGTCGCCTCTCCTGTGCTGTCCAAGCCCAGTCCCCCGCGGGCTCCCGGGCTCCCGGATGTCCCCAGGGGCAGCGACACGTGCAGAGAAGGAAGCTGCGTGTGGAGCCCGGCTAGGTCCCCAGCTCACTGGTCGTGACCGGGGAGTGGGCCTTGCTGTCCGGGGACTACTCCTTCCCAAAGCTGCCGGAGGAGCAAGTGACTACCAGGCGGGCGGCTTGGGATGGTGGGACTGTCCTCCCCCATCGACCCAGAGGCCAGAAGTCCAAAGTCCAGGTGTGGCCAGTGCTTCCTCCCCAGGCTCAGGGGGATGATCTTCCTGAATCTCCTGGTGCTGGTGTTGGGGGGCTCCTGGCGGTCCTTGGCGGGTGGCTGCACCCCTCCAGCCTCTGCCTCCCTCTCGCGTGGCCCCTCCCTGCGTCTTCTCTCTCCTTGTGAGATGTAGAGTGTAGGACTTTGGATGTAGGATGTGCCATTGGATGTAGGACTCACCCCAAATAGGATGACCTCATCCTGAGATCCTTTGCTTAATCTGCCAAGGCTTTTTCCAAATAAGGTCACGATTACAGGACCTGGGGTTGGGGCGTGAGTGAGTCTTCCTGGGGACACTGTGGTGGGGACCCCGCATTGTGGACAGGGGGCCCAAGACAAAGTGAGGCAGTGAAACAGAGGGGCTCTTGCTCCCCCAGACAGCCTCCATCCAGGGGCCCAGCCCCCACCTGCCTGAGCTCCCCGCTGATCTTCTCTCCCGTCTCTGCGGTGACACCAGAGCTTGGGGTGCTTCCTGAGCCCTCCTAGCGCCCCCCCCCTGCAGCAGCTGTGCAGGAACTCTAGCCACTCCTCCGCCGCTGAGTTCTGCTCCCCTCTCCCGTCCTTCCCTGGGGCTTGTCCCTCGCAGTCCTGGGCCCCCCATACTCTGGCCCCACATCCTCCCCTTGCCTCCCCGTCCTCCTGGACTCCCGGGCTCCTCTCCGTGGCCTCCCCCCTCTTTCTCGCTGCAGCAGAGGGTGATGGGCATCTGCCGGGCACCTCTGTGGAGGATTCCCGATGGCAGTGAAGGGGGCCGGGAAGGCCCCCAGTCCTGAGCGTCCACCAGGAGGGACTAGCTCATGAGCTCACTAGCCCCTGTGCTCGCCCCCTGTGTGTGTGGGGGTGCCGGGCAGGGGGGTGGGGGAGCTCCCAGCCTGCATCCTCCCTCCTTGCCTTTCTCTGCGGAAGCGCCCCATGCACACCTGCACACCCCTGGGCTCTGCTGCATGCCCGGGACCGGCTTGGTTGCCACCTCCTCCTGCCTCGGGCCCCAATCCCAAAGGTTCCATGGAGGTAAGCAACCTCACTGTGGGGGTGCAAACCAGCCCACCCCAGTCCCCAGCAGGCTCCCCTCCTGGCCCAGGTGGCCTGTGGCTCCCTGCGGCTGGCTCCCAGGC
Organism: Nyctereutes procyonoides; assembly: GCF_905146905.1. Taxonomy (NCBI): domain Eukaryota; kingdom Metazoa; phylum Chordata; class Mammalia; order Carnivora; family Canidae; genus Nyctereutes; species Nyctereutes procyonoides. The sequence continues at coordinate 30,865,051 of NW_026575159.1, forward strand.
AGGCTCTCCTCCCTGGTTACATCCAACGAACACAGGAGGAAGAGCAAGACGCCCTCTGGCTCTGACTCAGAGCATCTCCATCAGCTTCTCATTTCCACTTTCCAGCAATGGAGGTGACTTTCCGGTCCTCGCCTGCCGCCTCTCTGTGTCCTAGCGGATTCAGGGGCGAGGGGAGCGGGCCAGGCTTAATCAGGGTCCTTGACTCCCCCACCCGGGATACGCAGCTCGCGAGGACGCAGGGAGGGCAGGCCTGGGCCTGGGTCATCTGCAACGACACGCACGACATGCCCGGAGCCTGGGTGCGCAGTGGCCGCTGAATAACATCTGTCCCCCGTTACGGAGCGGGAGGCGGGGGGCGCGCTCAAGGTCACACAGCTGTGAATGGGGAGCCGCTTCAGCGGGGCATCAGGGCCTCACGCAGGAGGGCGAGGCCTTCGTGGCCTGGGAGGCGCCACCCGCGCGGCCTCCGGCCTCCGGAAGCAAGGGCAGGGGTGCTGAGCGGCCAGGGCCCCTCCCCGCCGTCCTCCAGCCACCCGGCCTGCGCCCCCCCCAGCCTGCGCCCCCCCAGCCTGCGCTGCAGGAAGCCCTCCCTTGGTATCACTTCCTGCAGAGGAAGCCTCCTTTGTCCTGAGAAAAAAATCTGGCCCTGAGAGGGCCAGCCTCCTGGGGGCCATTGTCTGGCACTTCCTTCTTGGCATCGGGCCTGGGCTCCAGGGGCCTGGGCTCCAGGGCTGCTCCCAGGCTCGCTGTCGCCCCGAGACCCTGGGCCTGCGCCCCGCGCTCATAAACATTCTGGAAGCAGCCGGTCAGCCACAAACATTTGCTAGGGGCCCTGAGATGACTATGACTCCAGGAGATAAGGGCGTGTGGGAGACCCCAGGCCAGACCCCGCAGAACCACCCAGAACCACCCAGAACCACCCGGCCGGCCCTTCCTGAACTCCACACCCTCAGAGGCTGGGAGATAACAGACGGGCAAGCCTGTTGTTCCCAGGATGGCCGAATGGAAGCAGCGCAAAGCGTACCGTCTTCGCCACGTCTGGCGCCCAGCTCCGTGGCAGCACACACACTCGTTGTGCAACCGTCACCTCCATCCACCTCCAGAACTCCCTCCTCTTCCCAGACTGACACTGTGCCCATTACACACGGACTCCCTGGCCCCCACTGTGAGCTCCGCGATGCCAGGGCTCTCGGAGCAACGGGGTCACGCCGCGGCTGTCCTGTGACAGGCCCGTCGCGTTGACCACAGGGCCCTCGACGTGCATCCGCGTTCGAACAGCTGTCAGGGTTTCCTTCCTTTTCAGGGCTGCGTACTACTCTATCGCGTGCGTGTGCCCCACCGTCACCTGCATCGGTGCACAGACGCCGGGGTCACTCCCACCTTCCGGCCACTGTGAACAGCGCCCCTGGGAGCCGGAGTGTGAAGGTACCTCCCGCAGACCCCGCTTTCGATTCTTTCCAGTAAACGCCCAGAAGTGGAATTGCTGGATGAGAGGGAGACGCAGAGACAGAGACAAGGCTGGAGAGAAACTATGTACGGAGAGAGAAGCCGCCAGAGCGAGTCAGAGAGTGAGACGGAAAGGCGGACACACAGACAGACGGACACAGTCCAGTCTGCGCTCCAGGGCCTGACACACGGCAGCCGCTCAGGTGCGATCGGCTCGAGGCCTGGGAGCCTGCACACGGACCGTGGCCGCCAGCGTGGCCGGGGGCACAGCCCGGCTGCCCACCAGGAACCAGCCGGAGCCAGGCCTAGTGTTCGAGCTCCTGCTGGGTCCCGGGCACAGAGAGAGACAGAGACAGAGAGAGGGAGAAACAGAGAGACAGAGGGAGAGAAACAGGGGAGACAGGCAGACGGACGGCCTGGCCCGAGGCTGAGACAGTCGGGGCTGCGGCAGGGGGCCAGCACGCCCTTCTCCAGAGCCCGGGTCAGTCAGCTGTCAAGCTATAGGCAGGCCTCCTGTGTGCCTCAGGGGAGGGAGCCGGGCTCCAGGGGCTAATATACAATGTGATGACACCATGTTTGGCCCAAAGAAAACAACCCAGAGAAGCCGGGCTAGTTCTCAAATCAGCACCATGTCATCAAGCGTGAACTATCTTGTGGTTAAGGTTGGTTTGGGTGGCTTCCAAGGGAAGTTCAAGTTGCTTTGGCTTAAGAGATACGGTCATGCCTCCGTGTGTGTGGGTGCCTGTGTGTGTGTGTGTGTGTGTGTGGTGTGTGTATATGTGTGTATGTGTGGTGTATGTGTGTTTGCGTGGTCTGTGAAGTGTGTGCTGTATGTGTGTATGTGACGGGTGGGAGATGTGAAGTATGTGGAGTGTGTGATGTGTGTGTGAGGTGTGTGTGGTGTGAGGCATGCATGTGTGATGTGTACATGGTATGTGTGAGGCTTGTGTGAGGTGTACATGTGTGGAGCTTGTGGCGTGTGTGTGTGTGGTGTGAAGTATGTGTGAGGTGTGTGTCAGGTATGTATTAAATGTGAGGTGTGTGTGTGAGGTATATATGAAGTGTGAGGAATGTGTGGTGTGAGGTAATATGTGTGGAGCATGTGGTGTGCGTGTGAAGTGTGTGGTGAGGTATGCAAGAGGTGTGAGTTGAATGTGGTGTGAGGCGTGTGTGTGGTGTGAGATGGGGAGTCGTGTGGTGTGCGTGTGAGGTGTGGGTATGAGTTATGCGTGAAGTGTGAGGCTTGTGTGTGTGTGTGTAGTGTGTGGTGTGTGTAAGGTATGTGTGAAGTGTGAGGCATGTGTGGTGTGAGGCGTGTGTGTGGTGTGTGTGAGGTATACGTGAAGTGTGAGGCATGTGTGGTGTGAGGTGTGTGTGTGTAGAGCATTTGGTGTGTGAGGTATGTGTGGAGTGTGAGGCATGTGGCACGTGAGGTGTATGTGTGGTGTGCACGTGAGGTATGCATGAAGTATGAGGCGTGTGGCGTGAGGCGTGTGAGGTGTGTGTGGTGTGTGCGCGTGAGGTATGTGTGAAGTGTGAGGCGTGTGTGGCGTGAGGTGTGAGTGTGGCATGACGTGTGTGTGGAGTGTGTGGTGTATGGGTGAGGCGTGTGTGGCATGAGGTGTGAGTGTGGTGTGCGTGTGAGGTATGCGAGAAGTGTGAGGCGTGTGTGGCATGACGTGTGTGTGGAGTGTGTGGTGTATGCGTGAGGCGTGCGTGTGCGGAGCGTGCGGTGCGCGTGCACCGGGGCGGGTCAGCAGGGACCCACTCGTGTGCGCAGGCGGCTCCTCGGTGTCCACGGGTTTCCGGAGCGATAGCGCCGCTTGTACAGCCCAGGCAGCTGGGTCTTTGGGGGCTTTGCAGCCGGAGGAGGCGCCAGCCATGGCGAGGCGGGGGACAGGACGACCAGGCCGGGCGGGAGGACCAGGGGCAGGGACCCGGGGGGCGCGGGGGCCTGCTCCACCCGTCGGAGGCAGCGGCAGCGGCGGGGGGAGGGCCGCGGGTGCACAGGCCCCGCCTAACCACGGTTTCCCTGAATGGCCGGGCCACCTACTCTGCGCACGCTCGTGTGCAGGCCGCACGCCCAGACACGCGCTCGCACGCTGGGCTGCTGAGCGGCTGCCCCGGGGCGGGGGTGGCCAGCGAGCCGCGGGGGACCGTTTCCAGAATCGTTCAGGGGGCGTCCGCGACAGCGTGGGGCCCTCGGCGGCCCGGCCACGTGGCCCTGTCGCCCTGTTCTTGGTGCCCAGCGCCCTGTCCTTCTCCGGGCCAGCGTCCACACAGCAGGCCTCCCGCAGGCACGACAGGCAGCGCTCACCCGCCTGGCACCCGGGGACTCCTCCCCAGAAGCTCACGTTGGCCCGGACGGAAGGAAGGCCGCGGTGCCCACCCTCGGTGCCCACAGTCCGGCCAGCGGGGACACAGGCACTGGCCTCGCTGCGTTGCCCGCCTCTGCTCTCAGCGGGGATGGGGCAGTGGCCCGGGTGCAGCCCTCCCGCAGAGGACGCCTACGGGCCCGCGGAAAATCAGCAAGAAGATCAATCTGAGGGCTTTGCGGAGGAGCGAAGGCCATGAGGGATTGGGGTGCCACGTCCTGGCGCGGCAGGGACACCCCGAGGCCAGGGGGCCTCCACCTTCCCTTGGGCATAAGCTGATCACGGTGTGGCACACAGAGGCCGGACGCCAAACCCCGCGGCTTTTGCAGTCTCACAGGTTGGGGCTCGGGGGGACCCAGGTGGCCGAGCTCCAAGACCCCGAGGAAAGCGAGCCGGAGGTGGGGAGTCTGCACCCAGCAGCTGCTGCCCCTGGAGCTGCTCGGAGCCGGGAGGCCGAGGAACCAGCAAGGAGTGGCTGCCCAGAGGCCGATGACAAGCTGAACTGTTGGCAGCCCTGAGCGCTGCGGGAAAAGGCAATTGCAGTTCCGAGCCATTCAGGGATGCTGGGCCTTGGTCAACACCCCAGCTTTCGGCGAACACCCCTGTGGGGTATGTTCTAGGTCAAGGGAAATCTGGGAGAGACGTGTCCCCACAGAACCTGCATCCAGTCATACCTTCTCCCAAGTCCCGAGGGGGACCAAGTGGCCTTGCCCTAGTCCTACTGCCAGCAGGGGAACACCAAACCCTCCCCGGAGGAAGCTAAAGTCCTCCAGAGCCTCTGTGGTTTTCCAAACACAAAGCCTGGCATCGAGTGCAAAAGCGGCTAAGCGTATCATCAGAGCCAACGATAGAAAACCCAAACCCAGACCGAACCCAAAGGAAATATTCAGGCAGTGGAAACAAACTTGCAGGTGCTGCAAATACTGGATTTGAAACTGTGACGAAAATGTCCGACATACAGGTATCAAGGTGGAGGAGTTCAGAAAATGAGAACTTACACCAAAGTCGAAGCTATAGGACCAAAACGTGTTAATAGCTAAAAACTAGTGACGACAGATGGTTGAACAGGAGGCTGGAAACCGCAGAAGAGAGGATTAGTGAGCTAGAATTTAGGTTTGTGGGAAATGTTCAGACAGAAGCATGGGAAAAAAAGACAGAATGGAGAAATATAGAAAAGAACAGGAGAGAGACGCGGGGCGGGGCAGAAAACAGAACAGTCCTAGAAGGAGAGCAGAGGACCGGCCAGGAGCAATACTGGAGACGTAATGGCTGAGCGTTTCCAAATTGACAAAAGACATGAGGCCACAGATTCAAGAAATTCTAAGAATCCCAATCAAGAATAAAAAGAAGAGGGCAGCCCGGGTGGCTCAGCGGTTTAGCACTGCCTTCAGCCCGGGGTGTGATCCTGGAGACCCGGAATCGAGTCCCACATCGGGCTCCCTGCATGGAGCCTGCTTCTCCCTCTGCCTGTGTCTCTGCCCCTCTCTCTGTGTCTCATGAATAAATAAATAAAATCTTAAAAAAAAAATAGGACAGAGGAGCCAGCGACTAATAGCTGCTATAGAGAGTTAGTGGGGGGCTTTCCCGAGGAGGACACCTTCGAGCCGGGTCTTCAGGGATGAGTAGGAGTTTTCCAGGTGGAAGTGACAGTGGGAATAATAACAACTGCTAGATCCTCATTTCTCTGCCTCCCCCGTTTCACTCCACTCTTACGACAACCCTGCGGTTCAGGTTCCATTAGATCCCCCAGCAGATAAATAACCCTGAGGCCAAAAGAGCTCAACTAATTGGACCAAGATGATGAAACGGAGGAGCGATGACTCCAGGATTTGGACGCCCATCCGCTTGCTTCCAAAGCCGGGCTGCTTCACCACTGGGCCGCCCCGCCTCATGTGCGGAAGCATCATGTTTGTTTGCATTAGTCTCTTGTTTGGCTCGCGTCTGAAGGGCTTATTTGAGGAAGACCAGTAGATGAGCACCCTTGATGGTTTCCAATCTTAAACATACCTAATTTGCATATAGATGTTGCAGATTGTAGGTGTAGATACCGAAGGAGATATACGGGTGTATGTGGGGATGTGCATATGTCTATAACAAAAATTCCGCCAATGAGAACTTATAAATCAATAACAGGAGGCTCGAACTCAAGTCTTAGCTCAGGCTTGGACGAAGCAGCGGGGCCCAGTGCAGCCCAGAACCCTGGCGTGCCTACTGCCTCCTACTGGCAGTGTAGAATAATTACAGGGATAGTGTGAGAGAAAAATTTTATAGACGCAATGGCTAAAAACTCAAACTTCTAAGAGGACTGGAAACGTGGGACCCTGGCATTGGGTTGTTCAAAGAATATTTGTCAAACGAGTAAGTCCTCACCATGCTTTTCTACCGGCTGCTTTTGAGTCACAATCTCCATGATTTCTTTATCCCCCTCATTGTAAAAGTTAAAGAGTTTTTTCCCCTCGATTTTAGAAATAAAAGAGAAACCTACAGCAGTCATCCCTGGCTTCTGTACTCAGTTTCCAGGATGAATTCTGGTTAATGATCTGAATGCTTTCTCTCCATCTTAGGTTTTAAGGAAAAAAAAATCACGTTAAAAAAAAAAAAAGGAAAGGATATCTGCTCCTTATCAAGAATTCACAGCATGCTGAAAATCCCCAAAGTGGAAGTGAGAAGCCAGCCCCAGTCCCACGAGCCAGAAATAACCATTGGCATTAGGTGAACATTGTTTCGGGCGACTTAGGTACAAACACACAAACAGAAGGATGGGTGAGGGACAGATGGGTGGAAAGACTTATAAAGAATCATGTATCGGATACTATTTTTATTTAATGTTACTTGAATTTAACAAAAGAAAAAGAAAGAGAAGCCAATGGAATTGCCAGGTCAGTATAAAGCGTTCCTGCGTACAAGATATTTTAAATAAAATATCCCTCCAGGTTTAAGAGAAGAAACCGTGGGACGTTACGAGGTTGAAGTCATCATTACGATTTTTCACAAGGGTATATTTTACCATTTTTGTTGTATAGACTGACTACTTATGATAAAACGTGAGTTCATGGGCCCACCCGCGCTGGCATGAACACGCAGATTTGAGTCCATGGGAGTCTCTCCCTACCAGCCTGTGAATATCGGCTGCTGGACTCTATCCACAGTGCTCTGTGCCCTGGCTGCGCCGATTGCACCGTGTCCCCAGGATCCAGGGTGACAGGGCAAATGGGCCTCTTCCCCAGGATCGCCTTCAACACCCCCCCCCCAGGCAGAGCAGCTTGTTTTTTTCCCCGTGGTATATACGGGGCACCCCAACAGGCAGCAGACGGGCCTTCCGCATGGAAACCTGGCCGGGACCCTGCTCCAAATAGGATGAGGCAGGAGGCGTGGAGCCGGGTGCACCTATGGGCGGCAGGAAGGGAGTGAGCTTCGCTCAGGCCTGGCTCTGCACCTGGCACTTCGCCCGGGCCCAGGCTCTCGTGCTGGAGGTCCCCCCACCCTCAGCCTCACCCTCACCCCTGCCTGCAGGTGGGGACGCTAAGGTTCAGAGGAGCCCGTGCTGGCCTGAGAGGCTCCTGTCCCCTCCACGGACAGCCTGGACATGAACGTGGGTCTGGCTCATGCGGCCGGGCCCCTGAGGATGCCCCATCCTGCACGGGGAGAGCCGGGAGGGACATGGGGAGCTGCCCCAGGAAGGTGACTCGGCACCTTCGGGTCCACGAGGGCAGCAGGCCGGGTGCCGGAAGCCCACGAGTACATGAGTAAAGGGGCTTCGGGAAGGACGAAGGGGGGCCGTGGAGTCACAGTGACCTTGGAGGCCTGGGGCAGGTCACAGTCCTCCGCGAGCCGTTTGTCCTCCTGGTCCTCACTGCACTCAGCCTGACCTGGTCACTCACATTGTCACCGACCTCCAGGCGCAGCAGCGGGCACCAGCCCCGGAGTCTGTCACAACCAGCCGAGCGCTGTCCCTCTGCCACCTGCGGATCAGAGCCTGGAGCCCAACACCACTGGCCCAAAGGAACACCTGCAAGCCCCTGAGCCGGCATTGAGGCCCTCTGCGATTTGGGTCCCCCCCCCCCCGGAAGCCTGATCTCTTGCTAACCCCCCAGCCCCGCACACATATTTCATCTGTCCCAGACCCCTCCTGGCGTCTGGGTCACATCCACGTTGGAGCTCACACTCTCTCTGCTGCCTGGAACGTCCCCCCGCCACCCACCGGCCTTCGGACAAACTCCTACTCACTCTCCAAGGCCCCATTCAAAGGTCACCTCCTCGGCGAAGCTCTCCCTGACTGCTCCCGCAGGCCCACCTTCTGCACATTCTTCAGTGGTGTGGTGGCTGGTGGTCCTCGCGCCTGTCTCCCTGTTCCTGCTCTCGGGGTGTGGGCCCGACGCAGCAGCCAGGGGAGGGAAGAGCAAACGAACAAAGGCTTGGCCACCTCAGGTGCGGGACTGCTCCTGGGACACGTTCCCCAGGTGGGGTGAGGGCCAGTGGGAGACAGCTTCTGGGGCTTTGTCCCAACTGTTTCCAGGGAAGGCAGAGGCCTTGGGGTCGTTGGATATTCATCTTCTTTCCTTCAACAAGTACCTACAGGATACGTGCTCTTGATGAAAATTCAAATAATCACAGAATTGTGAGAAGCAAGTGGTCCCCGCGGCACCCTCCTCCCTGCACCCCATCCCTGTGGCACCCTCCTCCCTGTCCACAGAGGCAGAGGCCACCCCTGCCAGGGGTTCTTGTTTTCAGGGGAAGTTTGGGAGCCTGGTTTCCCCCAGCCTGGACCTGGGGCCCAGCGTGCAGGGGGCGCCCCACGGGAACGCAGGGACCCCTGTCCCATGCTCCCACCCCTGCGCCCCTGTATCCCCAGCTGGGTTCCTCGCTGGCTTCTGAGCCAAGCTGCTCCCAGTCGCTCCTGGTCCAGCCTCCTGACCCATCCTCACCTCTAAGCCCTCAGCCTCCCGCCTGCCCGGTGGGGTCACCGGGGTGCCCCGGGCCTTGACCTTGATGCCACCTCCAGCCTGCCCTGCGCCTGGCTCAGAGGCCCTGCCCCAGCCCCCAGGCCCCAGAGGCTGCAAGGGTGAGTGCAGGGGGCTCCTGAGCCCCACCCAGCCTGTTGCTCCTCCCCCCCTCCCTCCCCCCTCCTCCCCTTCCCCCTTCTCTTCTTCCCTCCTCCCCCTCTCCCCTCCCTCCCCTCCTCTCTTCCCTCCCTCCTTCCCTCCTTCCTTCCCTCCCAGCCTTCCTCCCTCCCTTCTTCCTTCCCTCCTTTCCTTCTATCCTCCCCTCTTTCCTTCCTCCCTCTCCTCCCCCTTCCCCTTCTGTCCTTCCTTCCCTCCCTCCTCCCCTCCTCTCCTTCCTCCCCTCCTCTCCTTCCTCCCCTCCTTCCCTCCCTCCTCCTTTCCTTCTCTCCCTCCCTCCTCCCCTCCTTCCCTCCCCCTTCCTCCCTCCTTCCTTTTCTCTCCCTCCTTCTCTCTATGCTTCCCTCCCCCTCCCTCCCTCCCTCCCTCCCCCCCTCCTCCCTTCCCCCCCTCATTTCCTCCCACACACACTCTGAGCACCCACTCTGGACCCAGAGATGTGTGCTGGGAAGACACATGGAGAGCAGCACTAAGGCCCCCGGGCTCAGTGTGAATGTGGGAGGATAACCAGGTGGACTTACGTCTCAGTCTCACCGTCTCACCGGCTCCCCCTCCCCTCCCTTCCTGCATCTGCATTTACTGAGCAACTGGCTGTTTGGGCCCTGGGGACCCTGGGGAGGAAGGAGCAGTTCACAGCCCCAGGACCTCAAAGGCCCAGGAGGACACACTGGAGGCGGTGGTGGAGGCAGGTGCCGGATACAGGAGGAGGTTTCCCAGCGGGGCTGGAAGGGCCTTGCAGGTGGAGGCAGCCACAGGGGCGAAGGCGGGAGGCAGGAAAGAGGTCCAGCGGCTGGCAGCCCCTCACTGTGGGAAGGCCACCCGGAGCCCCTGGTTCAGGAAGTCGCCCAGGCTGGGCCGGGGTCCCCCTGACTCACTTCCTGGCCCCTGGGCCTCTTTGACCTCCTCTGTTCCAGGCTGTCCGGGAGGAAGCGCACGGGCCCCTGGCTACACAAAGGGGAGCTTTGACGGTGGAGAAAGGGAGTGAGGAAGGAGGGGCGGGTGGTGTGTGTGTATTTTTGGATGTGGCTCAGGAATCTGCTCCTCTTTCTTCTCCTCTGACTCCATGGCAACCAGGCGTGCAGCTGGGGGGAGCTGCCAAGAGGGAGCTGCTTAGCTGGGCCCCCCCCCCAGGGCTCTTGTTCTCCCCACCCCACCCCCAAGAGGCCGCTCTGCTCTGAGCCTCAGTGTGGTCATCTGCAGTGTGGGGAGAGCGTCCCAGTGTTGGCAGGACTGACCAGGGCCCCCCATCCTAGGGGAGTCTGTGAGGTCTGGGAGGGAGCTGCAGTGTGGGAGGGAGCGACCCTGGATGGCCCTGCGGTCCCTTTGGGTTTGGCAAGGCCATCGGGGAGTCCTGTAGCCAAGTGGCCCATCTGAGGTGCTGGGGGCCCTCCCCACCCTGTCACTGCCCAGGAGCACCCAGTGTGGCCTGGGCCACGCCGGGAGCCGGGAGCCAGGGCCCTGGTGGCCACCTGTAGCTGGAGGTTTGAGTGGGGGTCTTGTGGCCGCCCCGCTGCACAAACCGTCCTCTGCCAAGGTACTGGGGCTTTGGTGTTTCCAGAACTCAGCCAAAGCAGAGGAGGGGACGGGGAAGGAGGAGACAGCCCTGTGTCTGTGTCCTGAGGCTGCTGCAACAAATGACCACAAACTGGCTTAAAAATCAGGACATACCCTCCCGCAGTGTGGAGGCCAGGCTCGGACAGTGGGGCTCCCTCTGAGGCTCTGGGGAGGATGCTCCCTGCCTCTTCCAGCTCCCGGGGCCCAAGGCCTCCCTGGCTCGTGGCCTCATCCCTCAGTGTCCACAGGGCCTCTGCCCATGTCTCGTGAGCCCCCTCCCCTCACAAGGACACTGGGCACTGGGCACAGGGACCGCCCTGCCCCCACAGGACCTCATCTTAACTAGTGACACCTGCAAGGATGCTTTTCCCAAATAGGGTCATGTTCTGAGGTTCTGGGTGATCACGAGTTTGGGGGGCACTTGGACGCACTACAACCCATTGGGCAGGCTGGGTGGGGGAGCTGGCCAGGGTGAAGCCAGGTCCTGGGGAGCAGTGATCAGGGGTCCCATCAGGGGCTGGGGTCGGGTTTCCGGTGATGGCGGGTCAGGGGGGGGGAGAAGCGGCAAAGGAAGGGGGACTGAGCCAGGAGATCAGAGTCCTCCTCGTTCCCCACCGCTCCACCCAGCCACACACACACACACACACACACACACACACACACACACGCATGCGGGACAAGGTCATGTCCCCAGTTTTGCCGGCCACGGCCCATCCCCTCAGGCTCCCCCAGGACCCAGGGCCTGCAGAAAGTCCTGCCGGGCGCCTCTGGGCCTTCCTGGGCCTGCTTCTGGCCTTGGCTCCATCGCTGCCACTAGGCAGGAGGTGGCAATGGGTGAGACCCCCCCCTCGTTGGAGCCGCACCCTGCCAGGGCCTCAGTTGCCCTCATCCGTGGAATGGGGTGGTGCACCACACGGGGCTGCTGGGGGTGGCTTCAGCACTGGGCCCGTGGGGTGTCCCCCCACGCGAGGCGGGACGGGCCCTCTCTGCCCCAGGAGGAGTGGGGATGAGGCAGGAGTGGGGGGCCCAGCTCTCAGGCTGAGGACAGAACCTTGGGAAAGTCCTGCAGGGGGTGGGGTGGGGGCCTGGTCTCTGGGCCTCCTGGGCTCTCTCAGCTGTCACCACAGGCACCCCCACGGCTGCACACACGCTCACACAGACCCTCGCTCATTCTCACAAGCACACACTTATTCTTACACACTCCTGCTCATACGCTCAGCTGCACACACCCACACTCACCCCTCCTGGCAGCCATTCGCACCAGACCCTCCCCCTGCAGTGTGCAAACAGCCCCTTGCAGGGTGTCTCCCCTCCCCTCCCCTCCCCTCCCCTCCCCTCCCCTCCCCTCCAGTCCGCTCCCGTCTTCTTCCCCTCCATCTGAGCCTCCCTGCCCCAGTTTCTGGTTGTCCCAGTGGAACTCCAAGAACAGGCAGTTCCCGGTCCACCCCACCACTTCCCTCCTCCTGCCCTTTCCTGGAAGCTTTGAAAACCGGGAGAAGGAGGCCAGGGTGGAAACAGGATGGAAGCCCAATGGAGCCGAGCATGGAGCTGGGCAGACACAGAGCAGCACACAGTGGGGCCTCCAGGGTCCAGTTCTGCTCTCCAGAACTTTCCTGGGCCTCACTCATTTAGGGAGGCGGGGGCTTGGGGTAGAAGCAGGTGTCCCTGCCCTCCCCCACCCAGCCCCTCCAGCACAGATGCCCCTCCCCTGGTCCAGGGCCCCACTTACCCCACAGTGACAATGGGACAGCCCCCCCCCCCCCGGGTCTGCCGGTCAGCCTCTAGGCCCACAGCTGTCCTGTGTGTTGGTGGCACAGCTTCTGGGGCCTGCAGGACACTCTCCTCTGCTCCTGGGCTAGGATGGCCTGTGGGAGCCCAGTCCCAGGGCCCCCTCGTGCACCCACCCCTGAGCCCCACTCTCCTAGACCCTGAGGGCTTTGCCTGCCACCTGGAAACCAGCCCTAAATCTCGAGCAAGGAAGGGTCGGCCTCAGCACCCAGCCTCCAGTCGCCCCACTGCCTGTCTACACTGCAGTTAACACTAGTGCTGGTCATCGAGCACACAGAGGTCCTGCCTTCTTACAAGGCACCTCCAGTTTTGAAGACTATTACCTCCAGGTTTCCCTGGATGGGCTGGGGTCAGAGAACTGAGGTCAGGGCACAGGTGCCAACCTGGTTGGCCTCTCCCATTCCCTCCGCTGTGCCAAGTCTTTGAACCTCAGGGCCTTTGTACTGCTGCCCCCGTGTTGGCACTCTTGTTCCCCTTGCTATGTTTTCAGTGACTCCTTGGTGTTCTTCCCATCTCAGCCTGAATGTCACCTCCTTGGAAAGCCCTCCCCCCACCCCCACACCTGTAGCGCCCTCAGGAACAGAGCCCAGAGACCCGCCAGGAGGCTCTTATAACAACGTGTCCGCGTATTTGGGCAGTCACTGGTTTTCCGCACGTCCCCTCTGCTCCCCACAACTTCCCTGAGAGCAGGAACGAGGCATCCCTTGTCCCAGGGCCCAGTGCAGCATCTGGCACACAGTAGGCGCTCAGTGAGTGGATAGGACCCACTGGGAACGGCACTGAGGCCTTCCAGACCAAGGGTCTCTGACCCTTGTGGGGCCAAATGCCGTCTCCAGACTCCATCATCTGGAGGGGACCGACCGGTTCAGGCCAAATGGACTGGGCTGGGCTGGAGTCTCTACGAAAGACAAACCAGATCACAACACGCGGAGAGAGCCAAGTTGCAAGGCCCAGGGGAGTGTGAGCCAGCAGGTCGGGGGCCCCAAAAGTAGTGGCCGGAGGCTGGGGCTGGGGGCCCAACGGCACAGGGAACATTTGCGGTGGCACCCGGGGCCAGTACTGTGTGCAGATTGTCCCCCACCCAGGCGGCAGTGGCCCAGGGAGTGTGGGGGCAAGTCATGGGCTTGGGCTCAGGCCAACCTGGTCCAAGTCCCCCATCCTACCTGAGGCGACGTGAGCTCTGCACCGCTGGGCCTCTCTGAGGGTATTTGCACTGGCTCTAGAGGTTGCTGCCCCCCTGGTCACCTCCATCCAGCTCCAGCTGGGTTTCTTACGAGGGTTCACCCGTCTAATGCCTCATTTTTAAAAATAGAACAAGTCACATGCACTTAATAAATAATGATATTTGGCATTTATTAACAAAAATCCAAAATATAAGCAAGTGAAACGGTTTGAAACAGTTTCTAGACATCACATGTCTATTTTCATACAGAACCAAGGAGGAGAGTAACCCCCAGGAGAAGACGCGCTCTCCGGTGAGGTCTTTCCAGGATTGATTGAGGATCCAAGAGGAGGGTGGGCAGGAGGCGCCACCTCCTGTGCCTTGAATGTCACTCCTCTTTGCTCAGCCTTCCCTGGCCCAGGGCCTGGATATCCCGGGGGTGTTGGGGGGCCGAGGGACCCTTTCTCGGCAGGCCCCGGGGCCAGCGAACACCAGGCCGGGCCTGGGTGCTCTCTGTCCTTGCCCAGAGGTGTCGACTGAGGAGCAGCAGAGCAGCAGGTGGAGGGAGCCCACGGTGACTTAGTTCCGGTGGTTACACAGGGCAATGGAGCGCTGCATAAAAATCACCTTGTTTCGTTTGGTTCAGACTACCCGGGTCACAGGGCTTTCACTGTCCCATGGTGGCAGCCAAGGTGACCTCCAGTGACCCCGTTCCCTGGGACTCACACCCTGAAGTGTCCTCCCATCGGGGCAGGCCAACCTGGGTGACCCACAGGTGTGGTGGAAATGAGTGGCTTCCAGCACCAAGTCACAACAGGCACGTGGCTTCCATCCTGCTCCCCAGACCACAGCTGCGAGGGTGCTGGAGTGTGCGAATGGGGAGGCCCACGTGGTGAGGACAGCCAGGTGAGGGAGACAGCCTGGCCCAGGGCGCAGCAGCCCCGTCCAGCCTTCGGATGGCGCAGCCCGAGCTGCCACCTTGAGTGCAGCAGCGTGAGAGGCCTGTGGATCCCGGGCCCTGAGAGGTAGGACAGGAGGGTTGCCGGTGGGGGATGCTTGTTACACAGTGACCGGCAGCTGGCACGCATGTTTGACATGCTCGGGGTCCCCTAGTTCTGAGCAGCGCTCCGGCAGGGAGGCCCACCCCGTGCCCTCACTCTGAACGGGAAACTGCTGTCATCCTTCCTTCTGGTTTCAGATGGGTCAGAATTCCTCCGAGCCCAGGAACCTGGAGCAGTTGGTTCGGGGCTGGCCGTTCTCAGCGCCATGCAGTCTGATCTCAGGGAGCAGGGGCGGAGGAGGAGCTGATGCCCAGGTACCGCGAGGTGGCCACCACTGTGAGCACCATCCCCCGCCGGGAGATCCATCCCCCGGCAGCTCCCGGGTACTGTCTCCGGGAGCAGCATCTACCCATCGGCTCCTCCCCTGGCCGAGTGGTCAGGGGCGGACACACGGACATGACTCCCTGAGCGTCTGCACCAGCCTGCTCGGGTGTGGGGCTGCCCTCAGGGGCCTCCCCCGCGGGGAGAAGCCTTGGTGAGGATGCAGGTGGGGAGCAGCCTGGGCCCAGGCAGGGGCCAGCGGTGACACTTCTGAGTGGGCTCCTGCACGGAGCTGGTGACCCCAGCGTGGTTGACGTGGGGCGGGCGGGGAAGAGGAGATGAGCTGCCGTCAGGACCGGTTCTGTCCAGTGGCCTGCAGGCCCCACCGCCACCCCGCTGTGGATCTCGTCCTAGCAGAGGACCCTAAGACGCAGGTCGGATCATTTTCCTCACAGGAGCGGGACGGATAGGAGCTTCACGTTCATACAACTCTTTGCTGAAAGAATGTATTAAAATGCTTTATATGGTGAAGAAAACACGGGGGAACTTGCCCAGTGAATCCTCTCAGGGTTCAGGCTAATCAAGTGATTTCAGACACCTGCTGTGGGGGAGGCACCCCAGTTTCCGCTTGTGAAGCACCCCCGACCTCTTGGTAACGGCGCCTGACGGTGGGTTAAGGAGGCTTCTGCGGCTGTGCCCGGGCTCAGTGGCAGGGGCTGCGGCCCATCAACGACAGGCGGGGACGCAGGTGCGCGGACCCGGGTCCCCGAGGTTACCCAGGGCCTCACCCTGAAGCCTGTGAACGGTACCTTCTCTGTAGAAGAGACTTTGCTGGTGCGATTCCATGAAGGACCCTGAAATGAAAGGATTACCCTGGACCATCCGGGTGGGCCCCTGAAGGCGATCGCCGGGTCCTGAGAGGGGAGCGACGTGGGAGTCATCGCGATGGCAGACGGCAGGGTCACTGAGGCACAGCCACCTGCCAAAGGTGGAGGACTTGGGGGGAGGGGGTCCAAGGCGGCGCCAGATGCTGGAGAGGGCAGGGAGCACGCCCCCCGCCAGCATCTTGACCTTGCTTGACCTTGGCCGGGGGTCCTCCGGGGGACAGCGAGGGACGCAGGGGTAGCTTTAGGCCGCGTGTCTGCAGCAGTCCGTCACAACGGTCCCCCACCACAACGGTCCCCCACCCCAGAGGGAACCCACACACCTTCCCCGCTCCTTCCCCCCTCTCTGGGTGGGACCCCTCCTCCGCTCCCCCTGCACTGGTGGGGCCGCCCCGCTGCCCCCGGGGAGGCTGTCAGGCACAGGGGTGCAGACGCCAGGCGGGCACCCGGCCCCCCAGAAAGACCTTCGTCGGCCGTCTCCAGACCCCCAGCGGCGAGCACATGGCCTGAAGCGGCAGCACACAGCCTGAGACCCCTCTGATGTGTCTGGTGACGAACGAACGTCACTCTGTCATGGGAAGTGGGGTCGCCCGGGTGACCTGGGGGGTGTCCGTTTCCGGGGTGCCGCCTCCCTTGGAGGCTCTCAGCTCAGCTCCGTGCCCACCCACAGCCCCTTTGCTAGAGCCCTTCCAGAAATTCTACGTCCTGGCCTCTGTGTCCGGCGGGGCTGCAAATGGAAACCGCCCTGCCCGTGGTCCGGTGTCCTCTCCCTGTGACCTCCGGGTCAGTGCACTGCCGCCTGCCCGGCCCCCTGCCAGCTGCGTATGACCCCACCTTAGCCACCATCCCCTTACACGCACTGTGTCCCTGACCTGACCACTCACGGCTCAGAATCAATACGGTCCCCAGGCCTCGGTCTGGGCCCATTGAGGACCTGCTTGCTGTGGCATCTGGGCGTCTGCTCTCCTTTACCCTCCCCCCTCCAGGCTGGTGACCTCCCTGGGGTCACACTGTCTTGGGGTGGGGACCCTGTCCCCCCAGCTGTGGCAAAGAATACACTGCACCATTATTGATTCTTTGCTGCTACCTGCCTGCCTCCTAGATTTTTCTTTTAATCTTGATTCAAATCAAATCAAAGGAAATTGATTCAGCATTCTGCAAAAACCCCAACGGACTCCCTGCACAAACTCAATGAGAAACGGCCTGCAGCCAGGTGCTGACACCCCAGCTCCCAATACTGCCTCACCTCTCCACAGCTTCATGTCCCCCCTGGACACCCCGGCCTGGTGCATAGCCTCCCCTGCAGCCCCAGGTTCCCCGGTGAACCCTGTCCCCTCCTCCCCCGTGTTGTCAGCAGCCTCCCGAGTCCTGCCTGTGGCTGGAGTCCTCAGGCCTCTCTGGGAGGACAGGGCAAGTAGGGAGTACGGTTGACACAGGGGTGCAGATGCCAGGTGGGCACCCAGACACCCTCCCTACCAAAAGCCTTGTGCGTGGAGTCCGGGCTGACCTCAGCTCTTGGAGGCTTACTGCCGGCAGCAGTGTGACCACCGGGGGACTCAGTGGGCAGACACAGCCCGGACAGGTTTAGACAGGGGCTGTGGTGGCCCAGGACTCCCGGCATGAGGATAGGCCTGGGGGAGGAGAACCAGAAGCTGGGGTCCCAGGGTATCCCAGTTTAGAGGGGGTCTTTGCAACTCTCCTGTGTGAGCTCGTGTGCTGGGGACACAGATGAGGACAGGGGTCCCCAGTGACCTGCCACACGGCGCAGCCCCGCTCCTGGACACTGCAGAGCCCGTCTGGGCTGGGCCTCTGCCCCAGGTTGGGCCAGTGGCTTCCCTCCGGGGACTTCACACTCGCATTGGGAGTCGAAGGGGCCGCATCACTGCCATGTGGACGGGTGCAGCAGAGATGGAGGGAGGCGGCCAGGCAGCCGAGGCAAGCAGGCAGGACAGACAGACAGGGTCCTGATGGCTTCCTGCACCCCGACTTCGGTTTGGGGGGCCCAGCAGCATGGCCACCCACGGAGGAGGCACGCCTGGAGCCTCTTGCTAAGCTGCCCTTTGCAGATTTCTGTCTCTGGTCACCAAAAAGGGCCTGACTGAGGGTCCTGGGCCTGCAGCGGTGCCCTCCAGGAAGCAGCACCGGCTTCTTCACTGCTGTCCCACCCAGCCCCCCACCCTTCCCCACCCCACGGCCGCAGGGAAGGTCCCACACACAGACCTGACCCCGTTACTCCCCTGCGTTCAGCCGGACAGCAGCTCCCTTCTGCAGTTGCCCTGCTGTGAAGCTCGTCTGCACTCTTACGCCTCTGGGCCTCCGCTCACGCGGTTCCCTCTGCAGGAACTCCCTTCCTCTCCTTTCCCTCTGGTAGGTTGTCCTTATCCGTCCTCCCCGCCTAATCAGGAAGCCGGGGACACCTTCCACCAGGCAGAGTGCGAGCGTTCCCGCTGGGCCTGGGTTCCCACCCCAGGTGCGCCACGTGCCTGCTGTGTGACCTCAGCCAAGCTCCTGAGCCTCTCTGTGTCTGGACTGACCCCCGTGGAATTCGAGCTGCAGGAAGCGCCCCATGAGTTTTGCTGCCTGGGCCTGGGCAGCTGCACCAAGCACCCGGCCTTTACCATCAGAGCGCGGCCTGCCCTCCACCCCCGAGGCCCCGGGGCGGCATCCCCGGAAGCCCTGCGAGACCCCCTCTGGAGGCAGAAACCCCGGTCTCCTGGGTCCCTGCCCGGCCGGCCTGCAGCGGCCTGGGGCTCTGCTGGGGGCCGGTGGGCACAGGCCAGGTGGACAGGCCGCCAGCCCAGGTCTGCAGTCGCTCTGAGCCCCCTGCTGGCCGGTGCTGGTTACTGCGGGGGCAGCGCGGCACCCGGGCCTGGAACCAGCACACCCTGGCCCACACTCACAGCACCCAGCGGTCCCTCCTGACCCGGGGCTCTGCGGCCTCCTGCCCTCCAGGCTTCGTTCGCCCCGGAAAACGCCCTCGAGTCACAGGCTTTGCTGGGCAGAAACTCAAGCTGAGCCTGGGCGGGGGCTGCTGGGGGATCCTGGGAGTGGGAGGGCCCCGCAAGAGCTCGGTGAGGTGCTGCCCTGGGCCCCTGTTGGGGGGGGGGTGAGGCGCCTTCCAGGGAACAAGTCAGCGCACTTGTCACTTAATAAATGCTTGTTGCGGGGGCACCTGGGTGGTTCAGGGGTTGAGCGCCTGCCTTGGGCTCAGGGTGTGACCCCGGGGTCCCGGGATCAAGTCCCGCATCGGGCTCCCCGCAGGGAGCCTGCTTCTCCCTCTACCTGTGTCTCTCATGAATAAATAAATAAAATCTTTAAAAATACATAAACAAATGCTTGTTGAGTGAATACTTGACTAAGCAAACGTACTCAGCGACTGTCACAAAGCTGCCGCGTCCCAGGCCCGTAGGCAAACTCTTACTCATCCCTCAGAACCCTGTTCAGAGACACCTCTTCCAGGAAGGAAGCATCGTCCCTTCCCGGAGGTCTCCTGACACATTTTACTTTAAGGCAGGACTCAGTATGTGTTAGGTTTGGGATATTGGGGGTGGGGGCACACTTGCTGTGTCCCCGGCTTGTAGATCCCCCTCTGCCTCTGCCCTCAGCCTCCCATATCCTCCTGTGCACATCTGTCCCCACATTTCCCTCTGAGAAGGACGGCAGTTGCGGGAGCAGGACCCGCCTCATTCCAGTCTGGCTTCACCCGAACTTGCTTCCACCTGCAAAGATCCCGGATCCAAATAAGGTTGTGCTGGCAGGTACCAGGGATGGGGCCTCTAACACATCTTTTGGGGGACATGATTCGACCCATGACGGTAAGCAAAGTTGATGAGTTCACATTTGGGAAGTGGGGAGGGGGGCTCAGTGTGGCGGGAGGTAAAGGAGAGGGAACAGGTGGGTGAAGATGCTGGAGGGGCAAGTAGGGTGCTGCAGAAGGGGCAGGGGTGTGAGGTGGGGGTCAGCTGGGAGGCTGGAGGGGTCGTGTGGGTGGAGCTCTGGCTCAGGCACAGGCTTCTTGCCTGTTTGCATCACCCTCCCCACCCCCCACCCCCGCCACCCCACCAGGCCCCTAGGTGGGTGCTGTCGTCAGCTCGGGTCACAGGTGGGAAACTGGCTCATGAAGCCACACCAGCGCCTCAGGGGCACCGAGCTGGCAGGTGCCGAGCTGAGGTTTGGGCCAGGTCTTCCCTGCCGGCTCCCCAACAGCTAAGCCAGGTCTTCACCGCCGGCCCCCAGCTAAGCCAGTGTGGTGCAGCCGGACAACTGCCGCCGAGGGTAACGTTTGTTGCGTGATCTGTGGATCTGTTCACATTCACCCCCTTTGCTCCTGGAGACGAGGTCTGGGAACCGTGGTCTCCTCCAGTCTCATCTCATCACGTTTGGTGATGAGAAGCCAAGTGTGGACAGATTGGTTTTAAACTCTGCTTTGGGGACTTCGGAAGGGCCTTCCTCAAACTTCGCAAAGGCCGCGGTGCTTGGTGGGGAGGGGATGGGCCCGGCTGGGCTACACAGCAGCTCCCTGGAACCCCCGGAGCCCCCCAAGGGGGCAGACTGGGCCCAAGTGGCAGGGGCGGGGTATGCACCGGGGTCTGCCGACGCCCAGGTTCATGCTCGAGGGTCCTCAGCCCTGCAGGTGGCCTGTGAACGGTCCCCCTCCTCCCGTGAGCATCCGGGGAGAGCCCCCGCCTCCTCGGGTTTCACAATGGAAAGCAGGAGGGAGATGTCTCCAGAGGCTGACCCGAACCACCACGTGATCCAGCAATCCCACGTCTGAATGGGCACCCAAACGACTTAAGAGCAGGAACTCGAAGAGATGTTTGTACACCTACGATCGTAGCAGCTTTATTCACAACAGCCGAGGGGTGGGAGCAGCCAAGGGTCCATGGACCAACGACTGGGTAAACAAAATACGGCATATAGACACTCAACAGAGCATTATTCGGCTTTAAAAAGCGAGGAAATTCTTGTTGAATTGTACATCTGAAACTAATATAACACAGTATGTTCATTACACCGGAATTTTATTTTATTTTTTAAAGATTTTATGTATTTATTCATGAGAGACACAGAGAGAGAGGCAGAGACACAGGCAGAGGGAGAAGCAGGCTCCATGCAGGGAGCCCGACGTGGGACTCGATCCCGGGTCTCCAGGATCATGCCCTGGGCTGAAGGCGCTAAACCGCTGGGCCACCCAGGCTGCCCTATACTGGAGTTTTATTTTTTTATTTTATTTTTTAAAGATTTTCTTTATTTATTGAGACACACACACACACACACAGAGAGAGAGAGAGAGGTAGAGACACAGGCAGAGGGAGAAGCAGGCTCCATGCAGGGAGCCCGATGTAGGACTCGATCCCGGGACTTCAGGATCATGCCCTGGGCCAAAGGCAGGAGCTAAACCGCTGAGCCACCAGGGATCCCTCTTTCTAACCTTATAAAAAGTCTGTTGACCATAAATGTGAGGGCTTAATTCTGTTTCATTAACTTATTTATTCATCCATCCTGATGCCAGTCCCACACAGACTCCGACAACCATAACTCGTAGTGACTTTCGAAAGGAAGAGTGTGAGTTCCCCAACTTTGTTCTTTTTCCAAGATTGTTTCAACTCTTCTGGATCCCTTTGATTTCCATATGAAATTTGGGGTCAGCTTGTCAGTTCCTGCCAGGAAGGTAACTCTAAGGAGATGTGAATTCCCAGCCACTTCTGACTCTCTGCATGTGTAGACAAAGCAGGCTCCGGGAGTCCAAGGTCCCATCCCCCAAGGTCTTTTTGGTAGAGATCGCGTAGTGTCTGTACATGAGCTTGGAGAGAGTTGCCGTCCTAAGAAGGTTAAGTGTTCTTTTTTTTTTTTAAGATTTTATTTATTTATTCATAGAGACAGAGAGAGGCAGAGACACAGGCAGAGGGAGAAGCAGGCTCCATGCAGGGAGCCCGACGTGGGACTCGATCCAAGGTCTCCAGGATCACGCCCTGGGCTGCAGGCGGTGCCAAACGGCTGTGCCACCGGGGCTGCCCAGGTTAAGTGTTCTGATCCATCAACATGGCAAGATTGGTTTTCAATATAATTATATTTTTT
Source organism: Nyctereutes procyonoides (assembly GCF_905146905.1). Classification (NCBI taxonomy): domain Eukaryota; kingdom Metazoa; phylum Chordata; class Mammalia; order Carnivora; family Canidae; genus Nyctereutes; species Nyctereutes procyonoides. Next base: position 30,886,780 of record NW_026575159.1, read on the forward strand.
GAGTAGGTACAAGTTGTGCGTGGTGAAAATTCTAAAAAGAAAGTACAGAAGAGTGGCAAGGAAAAGTAAGTCATTTGCTCTGTCTCCTCTGCTTCCGGGGCCCTCAGACTCACGGGGCTCCACAGGGACAAGCGATTATGATGCACGTGTTCCAGCCTTTGTTGGGCCCAGATGGTCGGTCTACGCACACTGCTCGGCACTTGCTTTTCTCCCCTTCGTGATTGTAGGAGATGGCGTGGGCGCTCTGCCTGCAACTCCTCAGGCTTTGGGAGTGAGCGTGCACCCCTCTTTCAGTTAGGTTTTTGGGTGCTTTCTATCTCAAAGGCCGGCATCTGAAGCTCGTATTTGAGGGACTGGCCTTGGGCTACCATCGTGTCTACCCGTGTGGAGTCAGAAGTGGCTGGGGATTCACGTCTCCCGAGAGCAGTCCTTGGCCAATGACTGGGGCCGAGGAGAACGAAAGCCCTACCCTCTTGCCTCCCTCCCCTGGGCTGGAACAGAGCTGACCCTCTGCACCGACCTCGGCAGGGCGGCCCACGTGCGGTGACCCTCATCCGGGGGGTGCTGCTGGGCGCCGAGCTAAGAGGGCAGCTCAGTGCCTTCACTCCGAGTCGGTTCCTAAGGAACCGGATCACTTCTCACGGCTGCACAGCATTCCCGATTTCCCTTGTATTTATCTGACACTATTTATTTATTCAATGGATAACCTCGTTCGGACGTCCACTCGCCATCTCCGAACAGGTGGATGGGTTTAGAAAAAAATTCCTGGCGGGGGCACCCGGGTGGCTCAGCGGTTGAGCGTCTGCCTTTGGCTCAGAGCGTGACTCCGGGGTCCCAGGATCGAGTCCCGCATGGGGTTCCCCACAGGGAGCCTGCTTCTCCCTCTGCCTGGGTGCCCCTCTCTCTGCAACTCTCATGAATAAATAAATTCTTTAAAAAAAAATTCCTGGAGGCCGAGCGGCCGGGTCAAAGGGTACGTGCTCCTGGGGCCGTGAAGGGGTCGCTGGTCCCCCCACAGAGGCTGCATAGTTCCCGCCCCAGAGGAGTGGGAAGGGACCAACCACGGGGACGGTTTTCTCCTGCGGGAGGGACAGCCTGGGCCCCGCTCTCCCGCTCCGCTAGGGGGCGCGCACAGCTCGCGGCAGGAAGGGCGGGGAGGCCTCCAGGGTCCGGTCGGGTCTGGGGAGGCGAGGCCTGGAGCCTGGGTGGTCAGAGCAGGAGCCAAGCACTTAGTTTTCCCGCGAGGAAACTGAGGCCCGGGGAGGAGAAGGAGCGCGGCCTGCCCACTAGCGCCCAGGAGCCTCGTCAGGCCCTACGCCCTGCAAGCTGCTACCTCTCCCAAGTGCCCTCCACGGGCCCCACGTCGACCTGGACCCCTCGGCGCCCAGTCCCAGGATGCCCCGAAGGCGGGCAGTACCTGCTGCGGAGGGAATGCAAGACCGCCCGAAGGAATAACTGCAGACGCCGTGGTCTGATCGAGTGACAGTCAAGGTCAGGCTGATCCTTCCTGCCACCTGCCTGAACTCGGGGGGGGGGGGTGCTCGGAGGGTCCTTGTCCGCCTCTCTCATCCCCTCTGACTTTTCGTGGTGTTTTTAAAGATTGCATTTATTTATATGAGAGAGACAGAGAGAGGCGAGCAGGGGGGAGAGGGAGACGCAGGCTCCCCTCTGAGCAGGGAGCCGCAGGCAGGACTCGAACCCAGGACCCCGGGATCACGACCTGAGCCGAAGGCAGAGCTTCACCGATGGAGCCGCCCGGGCGCCCCTGTCACGGTGTTATTAACGTGCTGCTTAACGTCGTGCATAGCGAAACATCAAACGTTGAAATTTCACATCATCAGTTTGTGGAAAGAGCACCGATAAAGTTAATAATGGTGATAACAGGGCAGCCCGGGTGGCTCAGCGGGTTAGCGCCGCCTTCGGCCCAGGGCGGGATCCTGGGGTCCCGGGATCGAATCTCGCATCGGGCTCCGTGCGTGGAGCCTGCTTCTCCCTCTGCCTGCATCTCTACCTCTCTCTCTCTCTGTCTCATGAATAAATAAATAAAATCGTAAAAAAAATAACGGCGATAACATTTTGAATTCTGTTGTTCACCTTCATATTGTGGGATGCAGTCTTCAATGCAAGTGTTCAGCGGCTGCGTGCGGAGTCACCCACACTGCGCAGTCTGCGTTCTGTGGCTTGTACATGCAAATGCGTATGGTTCTCACCAGCAGAGTGGAAACTTGCACACACAGGCCGCACAGGTTCTGCGCCACTGGGCAAGCGCACGCTCCCTGGTCCCCGCAGAAGCAGGCGGGGCTCGGTGGCCTTCCCTGGGGCTCCCTGGGGTCCCACCCGAGCCCCGTGCACGGTGGGCCCACCAGCACTCAAGCGGCACCATGAACAGCACGTCGGGTGCCGAGTAGCTGAGTGTAGGGACGCGCCCCACGGCTCCCACGGCTCCCACGGCTCCCATGGCCCGTCTCGCATTGTCCCTTCCTACCAAACTGCAAGAGAAGCAAAACAGTCACTGGGGCGACTCAAGCTCCTTGAGTTTTGTCTTTGAGAGAGAAGAGTAGAGGCCCAGCTCTGCTCAGTGCCGGCTGGGGGCCTGTGGGAGGCGGGGTGCAAGAGAAAGGCAGGCGGCAGGGCAGAGGCTGGCGGCGGAGCTGTGGTCGTGCAGGAGGGAGGGCTGGGGACAGAGGGTCCCGCCCACCAGGTGAGGGAGCCAGCTCCAGAGCTCTGCCAGGCAGGTGGGCCCTGCTGCAGCCCCTTTACAGAGGAGCTGCAGGCTCAGCCCTGCTCCTGGCCCAGGACTCTCCCGGCCCCCGCTCCTTGGCCCTTCATGGGCACCTCTGCCATGGACGGTGACAAGTATCAGCAAAGCTTGCTTAACCCTGGGAACAGCAGGGCAAGAAAAGGGAAGGAAATGAAGCTGCCCTGAGCACATGGCAGAGGCCCAGCCCCAGGGATGGCAGCCGTCACTTTTCTCCACTGCCCGAGGGCCCTGCCACCCGCCCATTTCACGGGTGAGAAGACCGAGGCTCCTGGGGCCCTGCCCCCCTGGCACCCCACAGCCCTGTCTCCCTTCCTGGAACAGCAGGGTGATAAGTGGCGGACAGGAGCAAAGGAAGGGAGGCCCTCAGCCCCCCACGGCTTAGTTCCTTCCAATCCTATGTGCATCTTGGCCACACGCAGATGTCACGTGGCCACGGTGACCCTAGAGGCCTCACAGAGCTGCTTTTGCCCAAAAGCCCCTTTTGCTTCCCAGTGGCCACACCAGATGTGCAGTGACGAGGTTTTGAAATCTCTGTGGCTTTTTCTCACATTAAAAATTCTATGTAATTACTGTAAAAATATTTTTTAAATAGGCAAAAGAAGAAAAACCAGCTGTAATCCCACTGCCACCCTGCAGCACCTGTCCTTTGTTCATCTGTTCATTTAGGATATATTTACTAAGTACCTACTATGTGCCTGGGGTACAAAAAGGAACAAAATAGGGCAGCGGGCAGCCGGGTGGGTCAGAGGTTTAGCACCGCCTTCGGTCCAGGGCGTCATCCTGGGGTCCTGGGATCAAGTTCCACATCAGGCTCCCTGCATGGAGCCTGCTTCTCCCTCTGCCTGTGTCTGTTCCTCTCTCTCTCTCTCTGTGTCTCCCATGAATAAATAAATAAAATCTTAAAAAATATATATATGAGTATCTCTTGTTTTTTATTTATGTGTTTTATTTTATTTTATTTTTTTAAGATTTTATTTACTTATGCATGAGAGACCCAGAGAGAGAGGCAGAGACACAGGCAGAGGGAGAAGCAGGCTCCATGCAGGGAGCCCGACGTGGGACTCGATCCCGGGTCTCCAGGATCACGCCCTGGGCTGAAGGCGGCGCTAAACCGCTGAGCCACCCGGGCTGCCCTGTTTATGTGTTTTTAAGTATTTATTTGTTTCAGAGTGAGGGAGGGGCAGAGGGAGAGGGGGAGTCTCAAGCAGACTCCACTCTGAGCTCCGCCCCGGCGCGGGGCTCCATCTCCCGACCTGAGATCGTGACCTGAACCCAAATCAAGAATCGAGTGCTACACCCACTGAGCTGCCCAGGTGCCCCGATAAATAAATCTTTAAAGGAAGAAAAGCACGTCACGGGGGGCTGTCTAGAGCAGCATATCTTGAGAGGGCATGCCGCTGGGCACCTCCACATGCGTGTGGTTGAGACGAGTCGGGAGGGCTTCCCCTTGGGATCACTGGGCCGCGCGGCCGGGACAAGCCTGGATGGCCCGAGCAGTGACCCCACCGCCAGGTGAGCGCGGAGGGGCCGGGCCTGGCTCCCTGCCCTGGGGTCTTGCAGCTGTGCCACCTGCGGACACGCTTCCCGGGCCTGTGCTCGCTCTGGGGGAGCAGCTCGTCTTCCCCGGGCAGACGGCCTGGCAAGTGGGAGAGCGCAGGCTGGGAGGGGCGCCCAGGGGGCAGCCCGGGGGCCCCGGAGGGTCCCCCCCCCCAGATCCCACTACACCTGCCAGGGAGGCGCTGGGGCCCTTCACACCTCGGCCGCAGAAGCAGAGCCAGGACCGGGCACGTCTGCTGCGTCTGGGCGAGGCACCCCGGGGGCCCACGGTGCACCACCGGCCGCCTGGCCTAGGAGATGAACGAATGACGGATGAATGAATGAGTGAGTGCACGGGCCATCTCTGGGCCCATCCGTCTGAGCTGCAGCAGAAAGGCGACTGGCTCCCAGGTCTGCATGCCCTTGGGGAGCCCCCTCCGGGTCAGGTGGTGGGTCCCGGGTCACGTGACGCTTCCGCTGGCCTCGGGGTTCTCCTCCGTCACATGGGCATGATGAGGTTTCCCGGTTCAGGGGGCTTCAGGGCGACACGCTAAGGGCCCATGCGGTGCCCAGTGGGCAGCAGGGAGCCCACGAGGGCTCCCTGCTGCCGGCCTTGCCGCACCACTGCCCTCCCGGCCAGCCCCCAGCCCTCCCAGCCCTGGGCAGGGGGACAGCTGTCCATGTAGGCTGCCCTGCACCAGGCCCCGGGGTGCAGGGAGGGGCGCAGACACAAGGGACAGGGCTGCCTCACGGCCCGCAGCCCCAGAAACCGGCGAGGTCAAGAGGGAGCTTGCGCTGCACGGCTGGCTCCAACACGAGACCGGCCCCACCTCCCCCAACACGCCCAGACGCTCATGCAGACACGTGCGTGTGCTCGCACGCACGGTGACACACACACATGCACACACAGACCCCAGGCAGGCAGACGTGGTGTACACATGCACACGGTGACACACATGCCTGCACACTCGGATACAAACGTGCACATGCATGCTGCACCCACAGGCTCACTTAGGCAGGTAAGTGTGTACATGCACACACAGAGCGGTACACACACCTGTACACACACGTGCACACACACACTCCTCCCCTGCCACTTTACTCGCTCTGCATTTATCCTCACCTAACATACTATTTATTTCATGTATTTGTCATGACCTTGGGGTTCAGGCTTCCCAGGTTCACAGCCTGGGTGGCCCCGGCTCAGTCAGCTCGGGCTGCTGTAATGAGCACCACGGACACGGATCCTCAGTGTGGAGGCGGGGAGCCCGAGAGCAGGGAGCCAACCGGTGGGGCTCTGGGCTCGCCCTCCTGGTTCCATCTTCCCACTGTGCCCCCACATGCAGAGAGAGGCCAGCTCCCCTCTCAAGCCCTAATCCCCTCCTAACTCCCCACCTCTTAATACGACCCCAAAGTGGGTTAAGGTGTCACCATGAAATTTGGGGTGACACAGCATGTCGTCCAGGACAGCTGTGTACCAGCTGCGGGACCCTGGGAAGCTACCCGACTTTTCTGGGCCTCAGACTCTCATCCACAAAGACAATAATGTGCCTGCATGAGGAGCACGGTGGCCTCTACCCGACTTACTACACACAGAGCACTGAGGCCAGCATCGGGCACTGCTGCCATTGACAACACCCCATCTGGCCAGTTGCCCGTCTCCCCCCAGAGCCTCAGCCCCACAAGGGCAGGGCCGCACCTCAGCTTGCTCGCGGGCCACACAGCAGGTGCACAGTCAGAGCTCCGTGAGCCGATGAGCAGCCCCGGGCACCCTGCCAGGGCTTGAATTTAGAGCACGAGAGACCCAGGTAGCCCCAGGCCCTACTCCTGTCCCCCAGGACGCCAGATTGACTCAGGAGGGTGGACAGCCAGGGCCCAGGGCCAGGCCGGACCCCGGGGAACCGGTTTGAGAGGCTCCTCCTCTTCCGGGGCCTGGGTGGCGTGGAGGGCCCAGAGGGAGGGGAGGGAAGGCCTGCGGTGCCGCAGGGCGCGGAGCACATCCTTCCCCACTGAAAACCCTGGGTTGCTGAGCCATGAGGCGCTCACCCAGGCCTCAATCCCACTCCAGCCAGGGCCCAGGCCTCCCTGGCCGGACAGGTGCCCTCCCTGGCAGCAGCTGGCACCCCCTCTTTGCCTCGAGGCCCCTGAGGCCTGTCCAGACCGTACTGCTACCTCTGGACCAGCTGGTAGCCGGGGCTCAGGCCCACTCGGCCGGCACGTGAGAAAGGGGTGGCAGGCTGGGCTCCAGGCTCAGGGAATCCCAGGTCAGACCTCAGCATCGCCAGTCTTGCTGGGTGACCCGAGCAGATTGCTCAGCTCTGTGATCTGCGAGCTAGAGTAGCCTCCCACTTGAGTTAGTGGGAATTCCAGCTTTGCAAACATTGATCAGCTCCCGCTGCGTACTCTGGGACTCAGTGCCACATGGGTCTCTGGCCAGCTAGTTCCCAACTGTGGGGCTCATTCTCGGTGCCCCAGGGCGGCCCCTCTGGATGGGAGGGATGTGGGGTCTCTGAGTCTCCAAGGCGTCACCTCTCTGCCCTGACGCTGCTGCATCGGCCCCTCTCTGCCACCTCTGTGTGCTGGTCCGTGGAGAGAATGACCGTGCACTCTGTGTTCAATGCAAGGTCCCTGCGGGTCACCTCCACCCCCACCCCCGTCCCCACTGGGACCCTCATACTCTGAGATGCAGAGATGTCCGTCCATGAGGCTCCTGGAGTGAAGGTGCAGGAGAGCGCTCCAGGCCCCTCTCTCCTTAGTTTCACCCAAATTTTCTGGGGTTTCCTCATCCCTGCCCCACTGTCACCACAGGGACTCAGCTGGGCACGGAAGTGGGCTGGCCTTGCTGTGCGGGAGGGGACAGCAGAGGCCTCCCATCCGTGTTCCCGCAAGCCTGGCGGCCTGCAGCCAGCTGTCCCCTTCTCTGTGGATTGCTTTCCCCATCACCCCGTCCTGGGGACAGGAGCTTCAGACACTCCCCCAGGCTGTGGCCAGATCCGGGAAGTGCTGCAGGTGGCAGGAAGTCTAGGGGAAACCCAAAGTGGTTACCATGTCATGAATATGGGCCCTCACACAGCACTGCTCTGAGGTGGCTACTGAGACAGACAGGAAGACAGGCAAGAGGGTCCAGAAGGCCCCGCCCAGGGGCTGGTCCTGATCCTCCTGGGTGGGGACCCCAGAGGGCTCTAGCTGTACGGACATGGGATGGTGTTTTTGTGAAGGTGGAGACTGCACGAGATTGTCATCCAGGGCGTGGCGGTGCAGCCCCTCTTGGGACAGGGGCCAGCCAGCGAGGTGTCCGGGTGCAGAATCAGCGGGTGGTGGGGGCCACAGCCTGGGCTGCCCGGAGAATGAGGTGCCCCCCCAACCCCATCCGCATGCAGTGCCTGGTGCGTGGAAGGTGCTCAGCAACTGAGGGATGCCTGGTGGCTCACCAGGTGCCAGGTGCTGTCACCCCCCAGGATGTCATCTCCTGAGACACATCCCACTTGACCACCTGCCAGGTGGGGGCCCTCCGGCAGGCCTCACCCCCTGGCCTGTCACGTGGTCGCTAACCCCTGCCTCCTGGGTCACTGGGAGGAAGGAGCAGATGAAACAGGAACAGGACTTGCAAGGGCTCTGGTGATGGCAGTTCTGAGGGCAGCCGAGTTTTAAACACCCCCGAATCCCCACGTTAAAAAAAGAACAGTTGGAGAGCAAAACCAAAGAACAGCATTATGACAAGACTCAGCTAAAGATGTCCCAGTGAACCCCCAAAATAGAAGTAGGTGGGGATAAATTTTGAGTGCTCAGGCTCTCCCAGGAAAGGGGGCTCAGGTCCCTTTGATCTCAGTTTCCCTAAACCCATCAGGGGTTCCATCACGGCTCCGCCTTCATGGTGCGGCTCAGCCTGGGGGTGCGTTGGCCGGGCCAGGCCTTTCCAAAGGACCCTCGACCTGCATGTCAGGTGCCTACATCCATGTGGGAAGAAAAGGAGGACGTGGCTGGGCAGCTGGGAGACCTGACAACAGGACAGCCCTCAAACAGGACACGGCTGAGACAAGAAAGAGCAGCACCAGACAAAGGTGGGCTCCAGGGGAGCACGGCCTGCAAATCTCAGAAAGCGAGCCCCACGCTCAGACTCTGAGCCATGCATCTCCTTAGAGGCCGGCTGAGGCGGGCTCAGAGAATTAGAGAAGCCGACCGCGACACCTAAGAGCTCAGAAACCAACTAATTTCAGCCAAGTATGAGCAACAGAAAGGTACTGAGATAAAGTCCCACACGGATGTTATTACTTAAAAAGAGAGAATAAAAGGCCAAACAACACCCTGGGGAGACAGTGAACGCACTCCAGAAAGACACACCGCCAACCGGATCAAGGTGCTGACCTTCCAGTTTTCAGGACCTGAAAATGATCCACATGAAATGGAAAAGGAGAAAAGTAACCTCCCATTCATGCCAAGGTGAGCCGACAGGTGTCATGGACGGAGTAAAAGCCGGGGAAAGAACAGTGTCAACCAGAAATAGAAAAACCCAGATACAAGGCAACAGGATTCAGCAAAGGCTAAAAACAAGTTTGGAAATAAAGGCTAAACTAGAAAGAACCCAGTAGATAAAGCCTTGTGAGAAATAAAACAGTGAATGGGAGGAATGTTCTTAAAAACAAAAAAGGAAACCAAGAGGCAGGTAAAGAGTGTTCCCGAGAAAGCTAACCCTTGCCTGGCGGAGGTTGGTGGGCAAAGACCCGACGTGTGAGTAGCAGGAGGCCCTGGTCGCACACCACATATTTGAGAATATTCACCCAGAATAAACAACACAAGACATGTTCTAGTAAAATCCTTCAAAGAGAAATGAAGAAAAATCTCTCAGGAATTTAGGTAAAAAGAGCAAGGGACTTAGAGAAATGAGAATTCTATTGTGTTCAGACTTTTCAATGGCAACGCTTTCTGCCAGCAGAAAGTGGAGAAGCAGTTTTAAGACACTCAACAAAGCACATGTGAGTCGAATACCAAACCCTCCAGCAAAACAGACTTCCCAGCAGGAAAGGTGCACGCAGGGAGCAGCCTGCAAGAAGTCAGCGACTGTTCCCACTGGGGTCTGAGGGTCCCAAGGAACTGTCTAGGGAATGAGCTTCAGGCAACCAGAGGAAGTCGTGGAGGAAGGTTAGCTCTAGGGCCAAGGCTAAGAGAAGCTACGAGGACAGAAGATCGTACAGGATGAGGGATCATACAGGACCGAGGATTGTACAGGATCAGGGATTGTACAGGACTGAGGATTGTATAGGATCAGGGATCATAGGGGATCCCTGGGTGGCTCAGTGGTTTGGTGCTTGCCTTCAGCCCAGGCCATGATCCTGGATGCCCGGGATCGAGTCCCACGTCGGGCTCCCTGCATGGAGCCTGCTCCTCCCTCTGCCTGTGTCTCTGCCTCTCTCTCTGTGTCTCATGAATAAATAAATAAAATCTTTAAGAAAATAATAAATGTGGAAGAAAAGGGGTAGCAGGTATAAGACAGAAGGCTTTAAGTCAAAGTGTTGTAGGCCTGGATTTGGGGTTGGAGGTATCAGTTTGAATTCATAAGGCACTTTCTAGTTTAAAGTAACTGGTATGTTTTTTTCTAGCTCTGTCCACCAAAAAAGCCTTAAAAAAAAAAAAACTAATGCAATATAAATCAGTGTCCCTGGAGTCCACGCTGTGGTCTTGAAAGGCAATTTCTTACAAAAATAAACCAAGGCTTTTTGGAGAAATGACTGACTCCGGGTTTGCAGCAAGATGAGCCTTAGAACATCTGGACCCGCCACAGTGCAAGAAAGAAGCTGCCACAGACCAGCGTCACGTCTGGGTCCAGCTTGCGGAGGCATCCACTGGCCAAAGATGGTCAAGTTCAGCTCGAAAAAGGATAGTACTTGCAACTGATTGGAACTTTCTTCCTTTTTTAAAAAAATATTTTATTTATTTGTTCATGAGAGACACAGAGAGAGAGGCAGAGACACAGGCAGAGGGAGAAGAAGGCTCTATACAGGGACCCCGATGTGGGACTCAATCCCGGGACCCCAGGGTCATGACCTGAGCCACCCAGGCGTCCCTGATTGGACCTTTCTTTTTTTTTTTTTTAATTTTTTATTTATTTATGATAGTCACAGAGAGAGAGAGAGAGGCAGAGACATAGGCAGAGGGAGAAGCAGGCTCCATGCACCGGGAGCCCGACGTGGGATTCGATCCCGGGTCTCCAGGATCGCGCCCTGGGCCAAAGGCGGGCGCTAAACCGCTGCGCCACCCAGGGATCCCCCTGATCGGACCTTTCAACCACGATCCATGCATTCACAGTGTCCGTGATGACCCCTCATCCCCCGGTCACCGGGGTCGGGGGGAGAGCGGGCCAGGTCATCACCCCCAAACTGGCAAGGAAAGGAAGAGACTCAAGTGTTCCCAAAGGGCACAGCTGAACTATGTGGTCTAGAGACGGCTCCCGGGAGGCGACACCGTCCAGCAAAACCCGCAGGGGGGGCCTCTCTGAGGAGCACGGCGCTTGCGTCAGGGCAGGTGGGCACGACTGTCATGTGGCCCATCTCACGGCGGGGTGGGGCAGTTTCCTTTTTTTTTTTCAAAATTTTTAAGAAATATTTTATTTATTCATTTGAGAGAGAGAGAGAGAGAGACCTCACAAGCAGGGGGAGCAGCAGAGGGAGAGGGAGAAGCAGACTCCTCCCCCGCCGAGCAGGGAGCCCGATGTGGGACTCGATCCCGGGACCCCGAGATCAGGACCCGACCCGAAGGCGGCTGCTTCACCGACGGAGCCGCCCAGGCGCCCAACCGGTTCCTTTCTCGACCCTTCACTAAGCTGTTACACGTGTCCTGTGTTTCTCTGTAGATGCTTGATCTTACACTACAAAAGCAAACAAATAAAAGACGATTTTTAAGGTGGTAGATGCCGCTCCCCTCATGGGAGAGGCGCGCTGCTGTGTCACCCCAAAAAACTTTGGAAAACCCGATTAAAGGCCAAGAGGAATAATCAGGGACAGCAGACTAAGGATGGCTTCCTGGAGGAGGTGAGGCTTGCACAGTGGGTGGGATTTGGGTTAGACCCGGGCTTCTCAGCCTTGACACTGTTGAAATCCAGGGTGGAGACGTCTTTGTCATCAGGCGGCCTGTCCATGGCAGGATTTCAGTAATCCCCTGGTCTCTTCCTGCTAGATCTCCCGGTGGTGGCATCAAATGTTTCCAGAAATCATCAAATGTCCCCTGAGGACAAAATTTCCCCAGTTGAGAACCACTGGTTTAGAGAACCATAAACAAGGTAGAGCTGAATAAAAACCCCAGAACTTCTCGGGAGCCTCTGCCTGAAGCTCCTCCTCTCCTTTCTCTGGATTCAGGGCGTGAGAGGCCAGAGGGGCTGCTGGGCCACAGGGTCTGTTTCGTGCCCGAGCTCGGGGTCACCTGCAGGCCGGCGCGGCGTCGTGGCTGGGGGCCCGTGACCCTGGCTGTGGCTGGAGTCAGGAGACAGGATGGTCACAGACACCCCCCCGCCCCCCCCAGTGAGACCACGTGACTCCAGGCTCGCCAGATGGAGGAGGAAGCCGCAGCTGGAGGGGGAAGTGCCAGCCTGTAGTAGAGCGGAGGCTGCAGGAGCCGCATCCCGACCCCGGCTGCCGCGGCACCAGTAAGACCTGTCTGTGCGGCCAGAGGGGTGCCCAGGGCACCGAGCTCGGGCCCCTCATTTCTGGTGGGGAAACTGAGGCATGCCAGGGGACAGAGCCAGACCAGCACTCAGGGGTCCTGATTCCGAGGAAGACGAGACTCCTGTATCACTGTGAAGCACCGACTATGTCCTACGAGCCTTCCTGTGTCGGTCCTTTTCGAGCACCTGCTGCATACTTAGGGCTGGGCTCAGGCCACCCTCTACAGCCCTTCACGGAATCCCACAATGACCCCGGAGGCCGGTTCCTTGTAGGGGAGAGGACGGCATGGGTGCGTGGCGTGCCTGTGCTGTGTCCTGGGGCATCGAGACAGGCTGCAAACCAGAGGCTGGCGTGACATGCGCCCCGAGGTGTCGGCCAGCCAAGGCAGCTGCCGCTGTGGCCACGACCCGGGTTGCTAATCACGCACTCATTTGGGAGACACAGAGAGACCCACACGTCCACAGCAGGGAGGCCCACTCCCTTGGGGCCCTGAGTTCCTAGGCCGCCCAGGGTGCCGTGCCAGGGGTGGGGGGCAGCAGGGGAAGGTCACCCTGGTTCACCACCCAGTTCTGCTTAGATTTGCTTAAGATTTCTTTTGAAGCAAAGAACTTTGATTTTTTTTAATATTTTATTTATTTATTCATGAGAGACACAGAGAGAGAGGCAGAGACACAGGCAGAGGGAGAAGCAGCCTTCCTGTGGGAAGCCCGATGAGGGACTCGATCCCGGGACCCCAGGGTCACACCCTGGGCCAAAGACAGACGCTCAACTGCTGAGCCACCCAGGTGCCCCAAGAATTCTATTTTAAAAACAAGTTCTAGGGGATCCCTGGGTGGCTCAGCGGTTTAGCACCTGCCTTCGGACCAGGGCGTGATCCTGGAGACCCGGGATCGAGTCCCATGTCGGGCTCCCTGCATGGAACCTGCTTCTCCCTCTGCCTGTGTCTCTGCCTCTGTCTCTCTCTCTGTTATTCTCATGAATAAATAAAATCATAAATAAATAAATAAATAAATAAATAAATAAATAAATAAATAAATAAAAACAAGTTCTCAGGGCACCTGGGTGGCTCAGTCAGTTAAGCGTCCACCTCTTGGTTTCAGCTCTCAGGGTCCTGGGATGAAGCTCCAAGTCGGGCTCCAAGCTAGCAGGGAGTCTGCTTCTCCTTCTCCCTCTGTGCTCTCACTTTCTATCTGTCAAATAAATAAATAAAATCTTTAGGGCGGGGGGTGGGGGTGAATGGGTGGCGGGCACTGAGGGGGACACTTGATGGGATGAGCACTGGGTGTTATTCTGTATGTTGGTAAATTGAACACCAATAAAAATTAATTTATTAAAAAAAATCTTTAGAAAAGGGGGGGGGGATCCCTGGGTGGCGCAGCGGTTTAGCGCCTGCCTTTGGCCCAGGGCACGATCCTGGAGACCCGGGATCAAATCCCACGTCAGGCTCCCGGTGCATGGAGCCTGCTTCTCCCTCTATGTCTCTGCCTCTCTCTCTCTCTCTCTCTCTCTCTCTCTCTGTGACTATCATAAATAAAAAAAAATTTAGAAAAGAGGGGGGGAAAAAAACCAGGTTCTCAAACCACAAACCTAGATTATCTATGGTTAGAGACCAAAATGAGTGCTAGAGAAGACAAGACCCACAGGTGTCCCAAGGGGTGAGGACAGCGTGTGCCAGGAGAAGGCGGCGGGTACAGCTGATGTCACGGCGGTGGCGGACCGTCCCCATTGTCTGTGGCTGTGTACCAGTCCCCCGTGCTGCTGGGCTCGTGGATTCTGGAGCTGGGAGTTTGGACGGGGCTTGGGGGGGGAATCAGCTTGTCTGTGCTTCGTGACACCCAGGGCCTCAGCTGCAGCCTCAGCTGGGGTGACACCTGGGATGGAGACAGTTCAGGGCCAGGAGGCCGAGGCCACCTGCAGGCTTCCTCACTCACAGGCCAGGGCCATTGCCAGTCGGGGCTGAGCGGGGACAGGAGCCTGGAGCCTGCTGGGTGGCCTCACCGTGGAGCCACAACTCAAGAGGGAACATCCCGAAGGGAAACATCTGGAGAGGAGCCGTCGGAGGAAACCAGACGGAAGGTACGCGGGCTCTGGTGACCCAGCCTCGGGGGCCGTGCAGCATGACCTCCGCAGCACAGTGTTGGAGGACTCGCCCAATGGCCAGACTCTAGGGGATGGGACACGCAGCCTCGCGCTCAGCGGGACGAGTGCCAAAGGTCTTGCCGTCATCGTTTTGAAACCCACCGTGTGGACACTGACTGAGCACATACCCTGTGCTCGGTACCGTGTAAACGCACAACCAGCCCAAACCATCTGAAGCCGCTGGTAGTGTGGGGCCCATCCTACAGAAGAGGAAACTAAGGCACACACAGGGTGAGGAAAGCCTGGTGCAGAGCTAGGAAATGTCAGAGGCCGCGTCCCGACTCACGTCCCACCCCTGCTTGAAAACCACCTATTTCTGCCAAGCGGATTTAGAAGAACCTCAGCCTCCTCACCCTGACTAGGAAGACCCTGCCTCATGTGGCCTGATCCTCACAGCCCCCTCTCCTGTCCCAGTCTTCCCTCTCCTCGCACTCTCCAGCCACAGTGGACATGATGAGCGGCTCTGCCCCGGCCGCGCCCTCCGCACAATCCTCTCTCGATCCCTGCCAGGCTGCCCAGGTCATCGCTGAGGCTCCAGCTCCCTCGGTCCCTCTACCCTCTGATGCAAACTGGAACGATCTCACTGACGTGTTGTTTGATGGTTGGCCTCCACCTGCGGGGATATGAGATCCGAGAGAGGAGACCGTGCCTTTCGGGGCGGGGGGCGGGGGGCGGTACCTTCAGCGCCAGCCCAGGCCTGGTGGCAGGAGGCGCGCGCGGACGCAGGCCGGCAGGTGAGCGAGTGCGTGCCCGTTGGACTCGGCGCCCGGCCTCTCCAGCGCCGTGCAGCCCTGCACACTTGCCCGGCGAGCCTCATCCGCGTGTGCCTGCCGCGTGCACGCCAGAGCAGAGGTGTGTGGCTGTTTACTATGGATTCAGCGAGAGCGTGCTGGTCTTCCAGGGGCCTCCAGGTCCGTGCTGCACAGTTTCTCTCTGATCCAAACTGACCTGTTTATTTGACAGATGGAGAAACCAAGGCCGCAAGCTTCCCGGGGCGATGCAGCAGGGCCAGGGCCCCCCCCCGGGATCACCTCATCCCCACCTTCCTGATGAGAAATGCGGTTCCTAAGATGCAAGTGACTTGCCCGGGGTCACCTGGCTTCTAAATTCAAGGCTGGGGTCCGGGCCTCCCTTCCGGGGTTCCTGGGCCCTTGGGAGCCCCCAGACTTGTCTGCAGTACCCTCCAGCCTGGCCGCCTCCCCCTGCACTGGGGCCCACACCATGGGATGTGCTGGTCAACGAGCTGTCCCCAGGGGCGGCCGGATCTCCTCCAGAGAGAAAAGAAATCCCTCCGAAGGATCTCCAGCCCCACGCAAGCGTTTCCTGTCTCCAGGAGAGCCAAGGGCTGTGTATGTGCCCTTCCGGAGCAGCAGCTGAGTGAGGTGCTCCCCGGGGACGGGCGGGCCGCAGGCCTGCAGGTTCTGCACAAAGCGAGGAAGCATGATGTCACCAGAGGGAGGTAAACAGAAGGACACTTCCTCTTTCACTTCACAGGGCTCCTGCCTGGTCCAGAAGTTTCTCGAACTACAGGAGAGTTTCCCTCCCGGCCTGGACAGGGGCTCGGGTCGCCCTTCTGGGCTCGCCCCCTTTGTGGGACGGAGAGGTCAAACAGACAAAATAGGTGCAGGTCCCAGAGGGGACACTGCTAAAATCCCAGAGGCTCTCGGCGGAGGGGTTTCTGCGGTTGATGGCAGGCCCACCCTATCCCGCCCCCTTCAAGGGTGGGGAAGCTCAGTCCCCAAGGGTTCAAGCAGCCGCTGCTCAGATGACTTGTAACTGCTGTGAACAGACAAGGCCCCAGTACTGTGGTTTGGGGGCTCAGGAAACTCAGCTTACCCAAATAGCTTTCTCAGTTGTGTGCCTCCGTTTCCCCCATCAGACGTTTCCTCCCTGGGGTGTCTAGGCTGGAGCAGGAGGGACACCACGGTTCAGTGCGTGGCAAGTCCTCTTCTCTTTGATCTCAATCCCCTCCCCGATGAAAGGGACGCTCACAGCTGCCTCACGGAGCCACTGGGAGGACTCCCGAGGCAGGGTGTGTGCAGATCCCAGCTGGGGCACCAGCCCACAGCGGGTGCTTAACACTGCTTTTAGTGGATGTCAGGATTAGACCTCCCGTAGCCATTGAGACTAGGCAACAGGTGATAAGAATCCTCTAATAATGGGAGTTTATGCAAGACAAGCATTTGTTTTGTCTCATGTTGGAAAAATCTGGAACTCCACAGTCATCAAAGGGCCAGGTGCCTCTGATCCTTCTGCATGGCCATCCCATCACCTGGTGGTACAAAGTGGCTGCTAGAGATCCAGCCATCACATCCCAGCTCTGGGGAACAGGAAGGAGGACTAAGGAAGAAACGTCGTAAAAAAAAAAAAAAAAAAAAAAAAAGGAAGAAACGTCGTGCATCTGCGCTTTCCTGGAAGCCTCACGTAACGGCTCTGCACTTATTCCTATTTTCAAGAAGGGCTGGGAAACGTCTTTTGAGCTGGGCATGTGGCCATCCCCAGCAATATAAAGGTTCTGTCAGTAAGGAAGAAGGGGATAATGGAGATTGGGAGACCAAGAGTCTCCGACGTACCTGCCTCAACCTTGGGTTGATAAGGTCCTTTATTAACAGTGACCATTAATCAAGTATAAGGAGCTGAACATCAGAAAAAAATGAAATTAGATTTTTTTAAATGACCCTCTTTTCCCAAAGCTGGCACAGAGAGGAACGAAGGAAGCCCCTGCCCACAGCGGTCCCCGAGCCAAAGCAAACGGCGCGAGGAGGCCCAAGGCAGTGCAGAGGGCATCACAGATGCAAGGCAAGGAGGGGCTGCGTGTCACCCACCTTGGGCGGCCCGTGTCCCAGGGTGGGAGCTCCCAGGACAGCGAGCCTGAGCACGGCGGCCTCATCGGGTTCCACAGGAGAGATTGGCACACACCGTGTCCTTTCGGGGGCCCCCGGGCTGGGAGGGTGCTCCGTGGCATCATGGGGCCAAGGCCGCCTCCCTGGCCGAGAGAGGCCCCTGTGCACCAGCTCCCGCCCGCGGCCCCCGATGTTGCCAAAGTTGGAGTCATCAAAACCACATATGACAGGCTGATTCTTTCTTTTTTAATTTTTTAAATTTTATTTTTTAAAAGATTTTATTTATTTATTCATGAGAGACACACACAGAGAGAGAGGCAGAGACACAGACAGAGGAGAAGCAGGCTCCATGCAGGAAGCCCGAAGGGGGACTCGATCCCAGGACCCCAGGATCGCGCCCTGGGCCGAAGGCAGGCGCTAAACCGCTGAGCCACCCAGGGATCCCCGACAGGCTGATTCTAAACGTATACATTTGTCACCATGGAGAGAAAAGGGCCTGATGGAACAGCGGCTGGTGGCCTGGGACACGTGGTAGCCGAGCGAGGGGGGCCACGCTGGGCCGGCTCACGGGCTCTCTGTTCTCAGGCCTGCCCACGACCCCTCGACCTCTACCCGCCCTCAGCCCCGGAGCTGACCCTTGAGGCTCCCGGACCGAGGACTTTCTCGGGCCACAGGAGCACACTGGGACCGGCGAGTCCCCACGCCAGGACCGGTCTACCCGGTTCCAGTCAGTGCCACCGGGCAAGGCAGCCCCGGGTCCTTCAGCCACCATTCAGAAAATTCTCCCTGAGGGTGTTTTACGGGCCAGGGGAAGGGGTGCTGGGGACCCGCTGTGAGCAAGGACCCCTGGCCTCTGAGCTTCTGGACCAGATAGGAACTGGCATCTGGACAGCGGGGAGGGATGCGGGGCATGGAGTGCGTGTCCCTGAGGAGGTTGACACTTGGGATCAGGTGACCCTGGAAGATCTCACCGAGCAGGTGACTTGTGAGTAAAGACAAGAGGGGGCAGGGAGAGACGCAGGCAGATTCTGGGCGGAGGGAACAGCAGGTGCACGGGCCCCCAAGTGGGGGCCGGCCCAGTGGGCGGAGGAAGAGCCCCAGCAAGGCCCGGTGGCAGGTGCAGGGGAGTGTGGGGGGGCGAGCAGCCAGGGAGGACGTCAGAGAGGAGGTGGGACGGGAGCCGGAGCCGGGGGTTCTGGGCCGAGGGCTGCCCCAGGCTTCCCAGAACTGCTGGGCTGCTGTCCTGCGAGGGCAGGCAGGGCCAGGACAAGGTCCATTAGGGGAGGGGTGGGGGCGAGGCCAGCTGGGCTCTGTCCTTTGTTTGCAAAGCAGCTAGAAAGACAAGAGAGAAGCCTCATACTCACTCATTCACCCAAGACCACCAGCCAGGCCCCAACCCCGCCGTCCTGGGGGGGTCACACCTCAACCCACCCAGTGGGGTGCTCACCATTCAGTGGGGTCAGGGAGGGTGTGTAGAATCGGGGGGGGGGGCACCCAGCTCCGAGCTCACTGGAGGATTTCAGTGAACTGGCTCGTGACCTACTGCAGGGTCCCCAGCCTGTCCCTGCCTCTGAGCCCAGAAGGGGCCTCCACTAGGACCTTCTGGATGGAGGGGTTCCTGGGGAGCAGGGCTCTCGGTGCAGGAAGATTCCTGGGCAAACCAGGCCAGGGTCAGCCCAACTCTGCTCACACGCCCTCCCCTCCTCTCCCTTCCCACTCCCCTCCCCGCTGTGGCTCCTCCCTGCCCAGAAGCACCCGGTGTAGGGCCCTGTTCTGGACGCACTGCTTCTGCGGGTCTCTGCTGGGTCTGCAGTTAAGCCCCTCCCGGGAGGGGGAGACCCTGCCTGGCTCACCTTGGCACCTCCATGGTCTGGTTCCACATCTGAGAGCCCCCAGGAACTTAGCACCCTGTTCTCAGGGTCACTCTTTCTAGTTACAAGTGGGATATGGCATAGGCAAGGGAGCACCTGCTAGGCCAGCCAGGCCAGTTCCAGAGAGGAGGCTCGCTGAGTGGGGAGGTGGTTAGGAAAAGCAGGATGGAAGGGTCTAGAAGGGCCTGGAGGATAAGATGCTGCCGAGCCTCTTCTAGCTGGGTGGGAGGTGGGTGTGCAGGGAGCAGGAACTGAGCTGCCCAAGCCGGCCTGTGCGGGGCCCAGAACACCGTGCAGAGGGCTGCAGGTGGTCTGGAGGGCACCAGGAAGCCATAGAGGTGCAGGACGATCCGATCGTGTGCATTGCAGTCGGGAGGCCTTGCCAGACCCTGGTGCCACCCCAGCCTGCTGCTCAGCTCTGTCTGCACCGAGCCCCACCTCCTGCAGTGGGAGGCAGTGGTGAGGCCTGGACCCCCTGCCAGCAAGCGGCTGTCCAGCAAGGGAACTGCTCCTGGGTGGGGGGCCTGGCAGGCAGCTCAGAAGGGCAGTCCAGGTCAGGCCAAGGCCCCAGCTGGGGGTGAACAGGCAGCTCAGGAGGGCAGTCCAGGCCAGGCTGCAGATCTGAGGGCCAGGCTGGGCATTGGGGGGCAGCCTGGGGGTGGCCGACACTAGCCCTGGATAGGAGGCAGGTGGGGGAACCTGCTAGAAGTCCAGGATAACAAAGGTGCCCAGAGTTAGGATGCGGGGGAGTGTTGGGGATCGGCTTTGGCAGCAGAAGATCAATGCTCCACTCTGCTGGACCCTGAAGGCTCCCTGGGCCTCTTGGGATGAATGGGCACGCGGCGCGGCCTTGGCTCCCAGCCCCAGGCCCACCTCGGGACGCCTCTGAGCCTGATGCTTATGAAGCAGGTCTAACGGGAGTCCTGGCCCAGAGCGGGGGGTGCGGTGGGCTGGGCGGGGTGGGGGTCAGTGGGAAAGGCACGGCCAGAGACCCTGTAACAGAGTGGGCATCCAGTAGCCTCGGCTCCAGGAATCAGCAGCTGGAAGATGCCGCCCAGCTCTAGGCCCCGGCGATCTGTGGTGTGTCATGGGCGCCCGTCCTTATCTTGCGGAGCGTGGTGGAGACCAGATAATAAAGCACGTCGATAGTGTTGTGACTTGAGAGATGGCACTGTCGTCAACCTGCCGCCCTCTCTTCAAATATTGGGATTTTAGAAAGGGCTCTGCTAAGGTCTGCGAGTTGTAAAGACACTGAGAACTTCCTGGCACGTGTCGTTTATGCACTTCTCTGGCTGGATTTGTTTTTCCCCCACAGAATCCTCACCGGAGTGTTCGTCGGATCTACTGGGCACGGACCAGCTGGGAAGTTTAAGCCGGAGCACTGACGCGGGGAGAGCGGGGCCTTGGACGTCCTGATCCGACGGGAAAACTCGGGGTGAGAACAAAATGCTTTCAGGAAGGCCAGGCCCCAGGACTGGCCGTCACCCAACAGTGTGGGGAAGTGGCGAGGTGGCCTCCTGAGCAGTCAGGGGCTTGGAAGGACTGGTGGAGAGATCAGGGCACCAGATGCACGTGGCCTGTTGGGGAGGCCGTGTTCTGCAATGAACTTCGGACTAGAGACAGCTCTGAGAGTCAGGGAAAGAGCAGTGTTCCCGGCTGACCCGGCACTTGCACTTACGGTTCTTTAAAAAGCGGTTTAATTAGAACAGATTCAAAGTGGTTGTAGGAAAACCTCCAGGGTACACACTGAACCACGGTCCTCATTCTAGATCCTCTGGTGTCTATGTCTGGGGCAGGGTGCCGTGGTGTCGGGGTCCCCCCTGCCTACCCTGGGGAGGAGCGCCCTGTTTGACTTAGACGCAGGCAGTGGCACGAGACGGCCACTGGGTCATGCAGGCGGGGAGACGTGCAGGCCAGACCACGCCCCGCTGGCTCCGAGCACCGAGCTGCTCGGTGCCCGTCGGGGGCTGAGCGGCTTGTCTCTGAGGAGGAGGAGGGACACCGGGCTTAGCAAGCGCCCCCCTCCGCCAGCGCACTCGGGGGCCAGCCTGTGGAGCAGCATCCCCAGGCCCGGGCCCGAGGCCCACCTCCCCACCACCTGGGATGTGGCCTGGAGCGGGACCTGACACCCTGCGGAGGTCGGGGGTGCGGGGACCTGGCTGACTGGTCTCTGTACCCCCAATGCATACAGTAGATGCTCAGTTAATGCCATTGTCAGGACATTGGTGAATCTGTCTCTAGATTCCCTTGTCAGAGACGCATAAATACGGGCCAGCTCTGTGCAGGAGAAACAGAAAAGCACCCGTGTCCTCCCATCGGGTTTAGGGCCCACCCCAGCCCTGGATGACCTCGTCTTGCCATAGCTTAACATCCTTGAATGTGCCATTTCCAGGCAAGGTCACATTCCGAGGCTCAGGGGACATGAACTCTGAGGGACCCTCTTCACTCCGGCTCCGAGTCTGACGGACCCCCTGCATTTCTCTCAGTTGCCCCCTGATACACTCCCGTCTGAGGTTTGCTTCTGGGGCCCCAGGGCTGACGCACAAACAGAGCTGTGGGGGGAGAGGCTGGGGCTCATCCTGGGGCGAAGCAGTGAGTGGCATCCGGAGTGGCACCTACAGGCCCAAGACTGGCTGCCCGTGGGACAGGCATCTGGGGGAGCCAGGGGTGGGGGGGTGTTCTGTGGAGAAAGGTTTGGAGGAAGGAGAGGCACCAGGTGGTGCTGAGCGCGCTTGAGGACACGTCCTGGGGCCCAGGGGTCATTGCAGGAGGCTGGGCCTGGTCCCCAATCCGGTGCCAGGGTGAGGGACACAGAGGGCACCCCAAGAGTATGCTGTGCACCCCACCTGCAGGGGCTGCCTGGGAGGGTGGAAGCTGGTTCCATTGTCCAAGGAACCTAGGTTATGGTGCTAACCCCGAGGCCGGACCCCTAAGCCCAGGTCAGAACCAGGAGTGGCCAGTCCGGGGGGACATGGCCAGAGAGGAGCAGAGGAGGGGAGGGGGGCCAGTGTGGGATGCCATAGGTGAAGTCTTGGGCAAGTTCCGGGGGCGGGGGATGCACAAGGATGCCCCTAGGATCTCGTGCCCCCTCTCCCGGGTTTCCAGCACCGTCTGAAAGGGAAGCAGGTAGGCACCACCTGCTTGCAGCCCCTTCCCCAGCCCAGGGCCGCGGCAGGTGAGGAGCTCCACTCTCCAGGGTCTGACCCCCCAGGGGGAGTGGGAAACGGCTCCTGGACATACTTGTGGGGCGAGGGCTGTGTTTCGGGTACTGACAACGTCCGAGACCCAAAGCCTCTGTTGCTTTGAACTAGATGTACCCTGGGCACCTCTTGGGGCCAGGCCCTCCCAGACCGTGGGATGTGATTCATCCGAGGCCGGTGTCAGCGTCCGGGGTCCCTCCGGGCGGGGTGGGGCGTCTCCCTCAGAGCCCCTGCTCAGAGCCTGTGGCCTCCACCCTCCCCGGGAGTGTTCCTAGATGCATCGGGGGAAGTGGGAGTGGCTCCTTCCTTCCGTGAACCTGCGCACAGCTCTTGGAAGGGCTCCAGGGCTTGAAAAGGACGTCTCGGTGAGTCAGGGGTGAATGGAGGAGGGTGACCCAGGTCCTCAGGGACCGAGCGAGTCCACTGCCCACCAGATAGCTCTGTGTCCTCCTCCCCAGGTGTGCACAAACGCGCACGTGCACACTCACTCATGTGAAGAGGCAAACACACACGTGTAAGGGCACACCTGGGAATATCAGGGGCAGCTGGGGGAGGAGGGATGGGGCCAGGCAGCCGGGGGCCTCCAGGCCTCGCCCCTCCTTGACCCTGGGGTCAGCCTGGCTTTGGCTTTGGAGGTGAAGAGGGACAGAGATGGGGCAGGAGAGCCCAGCTCTGAGCTGAGCTGGCCCAAGGGACCAGGCTGTGGGCAGCCTCCCAGCGCTACCTCCCTGTGGGGGCCCGGGCAAGCCCAGCACTTCTGAGCCCTTCTCTGCAGGCAGGAGCGGGGCGGCCCTCCTGGCCGGTGGGAGAGAGCCTGCCCTGCCGGGACTGGCCTCCACAGGCTCCTTTAGAGCCCCGAGAGGATGCATCCCCCCTCTTTTGGGAATGTGCTTTCATCGAGAAGGTGGTATTTCCAGGCTGGCCTTGGAAGCCCCCCTCTGAGTCCCCAAGACCTTGCTCTGTCCTCTCTGAGCTTCTTTCAGGACCCAGCTGGAAGTCCCGCCCCGGGTGCTAGGACGACAGGGAGGCCACCAGCCACCCCGGGGTCTATGCCAACATGCACTACGTGTGGGGAGGCAGGCCCCAGCTGGAATTTACAAAGCACCGTGAGACCTCAGTCTGGAACCCTCGTGGTCCTGGGAGCTGCGGACTTGATTGACTTTGCCCAATGTTCTGAAAATCCCTGCTAATAGAATATTCCAGTGAGGGAGCTGTTGTTAACCGCAAGCAAATGCTAGAACCAGCTGCAGAGGGGTCCAGGGGTGAGCCTGTCCAGCCAGGGAAGGCTCCGGCCCCGCTCAGAGAAGCAGGTGGGCCTCGGGCTGACCCAGGTGTGCATCCCCACCCTGACCACTCTTCAGTCGGCGGCTGACCTGCCCGAGCCTCAGGTCCTGACCTACCAAGGGGGGTGGCCCACTGACCTAGTGCCGCAGAGGCAGTTGGTGAGAGCGTCCATGCACGTACACAGAGCACTGAGCACCGACAGGGCGAGCCGTCCGCAGACTTTGCTGTCATTGCCATGGCCAGCCCCTTACCTCTGTCCGCCCTGGCCGGGCTGTGCAGCACCGCGGAGGGTCCTGAGGAGGGGCGTGTCCAGGGCACCATGGAGCAGGGGCGTCTGGCTTTTGCTGAGCGTCCACCTTCACCCTCAGACCAGCCTCATGGCGTCTGCGTGGCTAACCCCCCCTTGTAGCCGGTGAAGGGTGGGGCATGAGCTTGTCGGGGGTCTTTCTGCCCTTTGCACTGGACGGATTTGGGCAGCACCCTGTCTTCTAGGACGTGCTGTGTGAGAGGGGCTGAAACGAACTCTGGAGCCAGGAGCAAGTGCGGGGTGCAGGCTGGCTCCCAGGTGGGAAGCCCCAGGGCAGGCACGGAGGACACGGGCCTCGTGGTCAGTGATGAGGCGTGAGAGGTGTGTTGGGGTGCACAGGGTCGCTCTAACCCCATAGGGGAAAACGAGGAGGTGGGTGCGGGAGGGTTTCCTGGAGGTGGTGGTATCCGAACCAATGAAAGGTGAGCCAGACTTATCAGGGAGTAAAGAGGAAAGAGCACCCAAGGGCAGCAGGAACCGCAGGGGCAGAAGAAAATGACCTTGAGTCACCTCGGGCCCCTCTCGAGTGCAGGTGACTGCCTGACTTCCTCCTTTCCACCCGTTTCCTGTTAGCTATTTTTACTTGTCTTGATTCCTGGTCTGGATGGGTTCAGACCGTTCTCGCCTCTGTCCCGCCCCAGTACCCAGCGGCCAGCCGACCGACCCGTCAGGCAGGCCTGGCTTCCCTGTTTCCTGTGGAAGTCACCTTCTGTCCCCATTGTCTCAGCCCGCCGGCCGTCTCGGGGCCTGGCATCTGGACAGGTGCGTGGTGTCTGCAGCTGGGGAAGTACCCTCAGCATTGTCTTAAACACAGGGTGCTCTAGAAATAGACGAGACCGTTGGCTTTCTCTTTGGTCATATTTACAAAGACTATGCCCAGTCATAACGCGGGCGCTCCCACTCCCCCCCGCCCCCCGCCCTACACTCAGGCGGCCGCCGCTCCTGTCCTGAACACCTGACGCTTTTCTCCACCGAGGTGCATTCTGTCCACGCTTGGCCCTTGCTAATGGGTGCCAGAGCCTGTGTTTTCCTGTGACCCTATTGTTTCACTCAATACGAGGTCGGTGAATCCCTGCTGTGCAGCTGGACCCTAACCAATGGGCAGTGGGACTTTATTCTCTTATTCAAATACTCCTTGTGCACCTATTAATTCGTGCCAGACGTAGGGCTAGGCCCTGGGAACTGACGTGCACAGCGCAAAGGGCCTGCCTGGGATCCCCCAGCCTGCCAGCACCGGGCTTGGTCCATGTCGGGGCAGGTTCCACTTCAACCCTGTGCATCCTGCCCCCCTCCGCCCCAGAACTGTCAGGCACGACAGTCGCCCGCACACAGTAGACACTCAACGTTCACTATGCAGAACTGAACGTGGCCATTTAGGGGAGGGAAGTACTGTTACTTCCATTTTGCAAAGGACAAAATTTAGCATTGACTGCGTGGTGGTGAAGCCTGGCTGGACCTGAGAATCGCCGAGGATCCCCGTAGGACCACAGGGCCCGGGCCCGGCCCCACACACGCGGTCCTCCACCGCTCAGGGGTAGGGCCTGTCGGCCGTGTGGCCAGCGTGAAGGGCGGCCCCATGCACCCTTCAAAATCTTGTGAGATGCTGAGCTCGGAGATTACGCAGTCTCCCAGTGAACCCAGCGGTTAGCATTAACCAACATGTGGCTTCCTCTTATTTACGAATATTCTAAAGAGAAAACTATTTCTGACAGTGGGGTTCTAGCTGTTTAGGGCTGCAGCAGGCTATCTGGGCAGGCCAGAGGCGCTTGGCAAGGTGGCCCCGCCAGAGGCATAGCTACGGTGACACCCAGCAGCCCCCGTGCCCTTTGCTGTGACACTGTCTCGCTGGATGATGGCTTGGGCTTCGCCTGCTGTGCAGCTGTTCCGCATGCCACCTGTTGGAGCTGCACCCTGGCTCTCCTACAGCTCCCTGTCCTTCCCCACCCTAGGGCAGGGAAGAAGGGCCCAGCCCCAACCGCTGCAGTACACAAGTTGCTAACCATGTGCATACACACCACACACACATACGCGCGCGCACACACGAAGCCAGAAGCCATGCACCAGGGCACACGTATGCACACACACATGCATGAAGCCAGAAGCTCATGAACCAGGGCACACGTGTGCACACACATGCATGAAGCCAAAAGTCCATGAACCAGGGCAGGCATGTGCATGTGCACACACACACACGTACGAAGCCAGAAGCCATGCACCAGGGTACACGTGTGCACACACACATGCACGAAGCCAGAAGCCATGCACCGAGGCTCACATGTGCATACGTGCACACACACACACACAGCCTGCAGGATGCCCTCTTGAGATGTTCACAGGCCGGTCAAGGTCATCTGTCCCTCTCTGGCCCCTCTGCTCCCCCGCCTGGTCCTTCTGAGATCTTCCTATGAGCGAGGGCCTTCTCTGTGCTGGGCTCTGTGGCAGCTCCAGGGACTGAGCAGTGGCTGTCTCAGCTACAGTCCCTGTTCCAGGAACTGACGGACCAGCAGCAGGACAGAACAGGCCTCTAGAGGACTGTGTCGTAGATCCTGGTCCAGGGGTATGGGGGCCGTCACTGTGGGGCCACAGAGGAGAGCCTGGACGCACATCTGCCCCCGGCCCCCGGCCTGTGCTGCCCAGCCTGCCTCCTGAGGGTGTCTCAGTCTGTGGCCTCCACACTCGGCACCCACTGCCCACCCAGACCCCTCACGCCCCTTCCCGATGACCATAGAACTCGCATTCCATTTCCTGCCTCTGCCCTGAAGCCCGGAGCAGCCTTCTCAAATACCTCCCTGGCCCCATTTCTTTCCTGGGCCAAGTCCTCAGCCACTTGCCACCATCCGCAGGACAGATGCCAGCCTCCTGAGCCTGGCACCTGAGCCTTTCCCAACCTGGCCCCTGCCCCCTCTCCAGCTGTCTCCCTCCCTCCCCGAGGAGGCCCTGTTCCGGGGCCAGCGCAGAGCAGTGGGCTCCACGGACCTGTCTCACCCACTCCTCGGCTGCAGGGCCCATGTACTCGCTCGTGGGGCTCTGCGCATGCCCTGCAGTCCCCTCTGCCCGGCCTGCCGTGTTCTCCAGGCCCTCTCTCCCTGGAAGATGCCTCTTCACCTTCATGGTGGGCCGCAGGGGTTTCTCATCTTGCCAGAGCCCCACACCCTCCCCAGAACACCGCTCTGACTCCGCTGCGCCCCTGCTTCCCTCTCCCCCCTGGGTACACGCTTACTGCCCTGGGTGAGGGCCAGGATGGGCTTGTATTTTATTCTCTGTGATCCCAGCTATCATCACAGGCCAGACATATAGTAGGTGCTCAATAAACATCCCAATAGAAGCGAGGATGCTGCGGCGCAGGAGGCAAAGTGGCTTCCCAGCTGGTGACTTCAGACAGCTTGCATCTGGAAGTGTTCGTATCTGATTTCTGCGTAGTGAACGTGGTCTCATGATGTGTTGGCCTCCTCACAACCTGGAGAAAACTGTTTATTCAGACTCATGTTTTTCTTTGTTTACAGATATGTAAACTTTACCAAGAAAAGGCAAAGCCTGGCTTATATTTTCACATGCAAAGCCAGCTAGCCCTCAACTCAGGATTTTTGTGAGGGATAAATTATTTATGTGTTTAAAAACCAGTTATAGCACCGCAGCTCTGTGCTGATGGAGGAGAGAAGTGGCCCGGATCCTTTCGGGAATCTTCGTCTCTCAGGCCCAACATACATGGAGCAAGGAAAGAGGGAGAGAACTGCCCTGGATCCCAGCAGGACTAATTTATTCAAAAGAATAAATGGAAAATTTATACAGAAGAATTTCCATTTATACAAAGGAATAAATGGAAAAATACTGCATAGGCAAACATCTGGTGAAGAAAATGAAGGAAATCCGGAGAAATGGCACAGGCGGAGGCAGCCTGCCCTTTGGAAGCTGCGCCAGGGGAGGCAGAAGGAGGTCCTCCACCTGCAACCGAGGCTTGAGCAGGGCTTTTGGGAAACCTTGCTGGAGGCTGACCCAGCCTGGTAGGGGCGGCAACAGGACACTTCCTGGGGCACTTGGGCCCTGGAGAAAGGACAAGAGCATAGCTGAGTCCCAAAGGCTTAGGGGAGAGATAAGAAGAAAAAGAAACAAGTTTGTGATGCCGCATCGGAGGCCAGGACACTCCCTCCGCCGTCCTCAGTGTGCTCCGTGCCTTGAATTCTTTCTTTGTGTGGAGTTAAAATCCGGGCCCTGCTTTCTTTCTGTTAGCGTTTTCTGACGTGCCCTTGACCTTCGTTTTGCTTCGAATCATCTGTTGGAATTTTGTTTTAGGTCCTTTCCTTGTTACCAGCATTTCACTAGATTTTGTATTCAGGTCTGTTGTTCCACTGGAAGGTTTCACACATCTGCGTGAAAGTGTGTTCATCCTATATTGTAAAGTAAAAACACAACACGTTCCAAAGCAGTCTGTTTAGTACCAGCTCACAGACATAGGACTAAATCCCAAATGTGTGTGTGCGCACGTGCATGTGTGTATACAGTTTTTTTTTTTTAATTTATTTTATGATAGTCACAGAGAGAGAGAGAGAGCAGCAGAGACACAGGCAGAGGGAGAAGCAGGCTCCATGCACCGGGAGCCCGACGTGGGACTCGATCCCGGGTCTCCAGGATCGTGCCCTGGGCCAAAGGCAGGCGCCAAACTGCTGCGCCACCCAGGGATCCTGTATACAGTTGTTTATCAAAAACTTAACTGTTTGGGACACCCGGGTGGCTCAGCAGTTGAGCATCTGCCTTTAACTCAGGGCATGATCCCGGGGTCCTGGGATCGAATCTCGCATCAGGCTCCCTGCAAGGAGCCTGCTTCTCTCTCTGTGTGTCTCTCATGAATAAATAAAATCTTTAAAAACAAACTTAACTGCTTATGCTGTGTGCTGTGCGGTTTTTTGCCTTTTGCTCATATGTATTTTTTCATGAACATGTGCCACACGCACACAAAGAACTACAGTTTTAAAAGTAAGAGTCAAGGGATCCCTGGGTGGCGCAGCGGTTTGGTGCTTGCCTTTGGCCCAGGGCGTGATTCTGGAGACCCGGGATCGAATCCCACTTCAGGCTCCCGGTGCATGGAACCTGCTTCTCCCTCTGCCTGTGCCTCTGCCTCTCTCTCTCTCTCTCTCACTGTGTGACTATCATAAATAAAAAAAAATAAATAAAATAAAAGTAAGAGTCAAATAATTTGCAACCAGCTTCTAAGGCAGGTGCCTTCGGCCCAGGGTGTGACCCTGGAGTCCCGGGATCAAGTCCTGCATCCGGCTCCCTAAATGGAGCCTGTTTCTCCCTCTGCCTGTGTCTGCCTCTCTCTCTCTCTCTCTCTCTCTCTTTCTCTCTTTCATAAATAAATAAATAAATAAATAAATAAATAAATAAATAAATTTAAAATAAATAAAATCAAATTAAAATAATAATTTATCGAGGTGAAATTCCACAATGTAAAATTACCCTTCCCGAAGTCGACAGCTGGGCGTTGTCTAGCACACTCACAACGGTGCACCCATCCCCCTATTTTTGCCTCTATCCTTTACGGCTCACAATTTTCATATCTATTTTCTCCTTTGCTTTTTACAGTAATCCCGAGAGTGAGACAGAGCAGCAAGGCTGTTCCTCAGCATGGGGGGTGCTTGCAGCGAGAGCCGCTGTGCAGCGGGCATGGCACCAGTGGGCCTGGCCCGCTGTCCCCTCCCTGACCCCAGTGTGGGGCAGGCTACACCCTGTGCTGATGGTCTTGTCAGGCCAGGCTCCACACACTCCCCCGCTCCCTCACCGTACTGTCTGCCTCTAGGTGACCCTTAAGCGGCTTTTCCCCCTGTGCCTTTGCTGGTTATCTGCACTCCTGTGTCCCATCCCACCAGTGCTCTCTAGAGGATTGGGTGCTCCGCAGGCGCTGTGCACCTCTCTGCAGCGTGAGCCCTGGGACTCCCTGGACAGCACAGAGTGGGGATGGAGCCAGGAGTCCTCTGCGGAGGCCCTCTGGCCCTTCTCGGGATGACGGTGAGGCTCAGAGGAGCAGGACCTCCCGGCCCCATGCACGGCCAGAGCCAGGCCCGGACCCGTTTCTCCCTGGAGTTCCTTCCTCAAACCCACCCTGGGAGGAAAAGCGACGGGGCTCCTGCCTGAGCCTTGCTGGATCTTCCTGGCGGCTGCCAAGTGTTTACCTCCTCCAATCCTGACCACACCCCGCGTTATTTGAACAAACAGGAAATCGCCCAGGGCCCCGCTGAGGAGTTTGGCTGCGCCACGGCTCACACAGAAGCCAGGCTCCAGCCCAGGTGCCCCGAGCCCAGGGCTTCGCTGCCTTCCTGAGTGGCTTGTGCCTCCAGCCTGTATCTGTGAGCCTCTCCTGGGCACGGGGTGCGGGGCATGGTGACTCCACTCTGCCCTGTGCTGAGGCCACCCACAATGAAAACACCACGGACAGCCTAATATGAGCAAAATCTGTCCTTTATTTTTTAAGTCAGGGACTGTAACTCCATGCGACGCTCACTGATGAGATCCGTGGATGCCGGGCGGCCTCCAGACCTGCGTGAGAGCCTCCGTGACCCATGCCCAATAAGTAACTTAGTAAGGCAGGCCCACCCCATCCCCCGTGTGATGTGACATTGCTCCGTTCCTCTTCTTCCCAGGCTGATGACAGATGCTTTACAGCATTATCAAGCATTTGAGGTTTTTAGAAAATAAATCTTAGATTATTAGAACTAGAGGGGTTCCTTTGGAATCGGTTCCCTCTTGGTTTTACAGAGGCATGTCCTGGGGTCCAGGGAGGGGAAGGGATGATGTGCGAGGTCAGGGCGCAGGCAGTGCGGGGCGGGGGTGGCCTGCACCGGGGCCAGGCTCCTGGGCCCTGCCTGTGGCTGGGCTGGGCCAGGGTCCCCGGAGCAGGGTCAGGCCAGGCCCACAGCTCCTCCCCGCCCCTTGCAGGCTCCACCCCGCCGGGGTTCCTGCTGAAGGTCGCTCCACCTCCTGCTGGACACGGCCAGCAAGGTTCACCGCGCAATTCATTAACCAGGAATGGATCTTTCTAGGCTTCCCCAGCAGCCTTTCCTGCGGTTCTCGCCCGGGGCGCCGGAGGGCTTCCAGGAGGGCTTCCAGGAGGGCTTCCAGGAGGAGCTTCCAGGAGGGCTTCCAGGAGGGCTTCCAGGAGGAGCTTCCAGGAGGAGCTTCCAGGAGGGCTTCCAGGAGGAGCTTCCAGGAGGGCTTCCAGGAGGAGCTTCCAGGAGGGCTTCCAGGAGGGCTTCCAGGAGGAGCTTCCAGGAGGGCTTCCAGGAGGGCTTCCAGGAGGAGCTTCCAGGAGGGCTTCCAGGAGGAGCTTCCAGGAGGGCTTCCAGGAGGAGCTTCCAGGAGGGCTTCCAGGAGGAGCTTCCTGGAGGGCTTCCAGGAGTAGCTTCCAGGAGGGCTTCCAGGAGGGCTTCCAGGAGGAGCTTCCAGGAGGGCTTCCAGGAGGGCTTCCAGGAGGGCTTCCAGGAGGAGCTTCCAGGAGGGCTTCCAGGAGGCCGCGGCAGCCGGGGCTCTCCAGGCCCCATAGGGCGGGCCCGGGATCGCCGGGGACAGGTGGCCTCCACGCCCTCCGCCCAGCAGGCTGAGCGCCCTCACCTGCCACCTGGGGACCCCGCCCCTTCCTCCCTCCGTTCCCTGGGGAGGGGGATGCCCGCGGGGGGGACGGGGGGAGGGCTGCGCGCGCACACACCGCGCACGCGCCTGGACCCGCGAGCAGGTTCGGAAATGACGCCCTCCCGCCCGGCCCCGGGGCCGCCCCCAGACCCCGCCCCCGCGAGGCCACGCCCCCAGAGATCGCCCCGCCCCCACCAGGCCGCGTTCAGGCTCGGCAGGCCCCGCCCCCCGGAAGACCACGCCCCCAGGGATCGTCCCGCCCGACCAGGCCGCGTTCAGGCTCGGCAGGCCCCGCCCCCAGCAGGCCCCGCCCCCAGCAGGCCCCGCCCCCAGCAGGCCCCGCCCCCAGCAGGCCCCGCCCCGCCCCGCGCTCGGCTCTGCGCGGACCCGGCGGCTGGTTGCGCGGCGCGCGGTGTTGGCCCAGGCGGCGCGGGGCCGGGGCCGGGGCCGGGGCCGGGGTCGCGGTCGGGGTCGGGTCGGGTCGGGTCGGCGCCCGAGCGGGGTGCGCCCAGCGGGCCGGGCCGCCGAGCAGGCATGGCGGAGGCCGGGCCGCAGGCTCTGGCGCTGCCCTCGGGGCTGCTGGAGCTGTGCGCGCTGCTGGGCCCCTCCCGGGACAGCCTCCGCGGCCCCGAGCAGGTAAGGGCGGGCGGGGAAACTGAGGCGGGGTGGGGGCCGCCGCGAGCAGCCTGGGGAGGAGCGCGGGCTCCCGGGGCGCCCGTCCAGGTGCGGCGTTATGGACGCACACCTGGGCGGGGCGGGGGCGCCTGGGGTCGCGGCCCCGACGCAGGGCTCCGTCCTGACCCCGGTTCCTCCCTGCGCGGCGGGCGCTGCTCCAGGCACGGACGGCGTCTGGGGTCTGGGGTCTGGGGTGTGGGGTGTGGGGTGTGGGGTGTGCGGGCCCCTGGTACGTGCCCGGCGCTTGGCCGCCCTGCGATGAAACCTAGCGGTTTGTCTCCTTTGCAGAAAAAGCATCGCCCCCCCCTCCCCCTTTCCTCTCTGTGTCCTGGCGGCCAGAGTGACAAACCCTTTTCCCGGAAAGCAGCAGTTTGGGGCATTCTCATTTTCTGTGTTTCTTTCCTGTGCCCTCACTTTTTCTTGGTTCTGCAACCCAGGCTTTTTTTTTTTGAATTGGGTTGTGACTCTCTTTTTCTCCTGGCCTGGGACGTCCATATAACTGTTTGTGGCATTTTTCTTTCTTTCTCTTTTTTTTTAAAATTTATTTATGATAGTCACACACACACAGAGAGAGAGAGAGAGAGAGAGAGGCAGAGACACAGGCAGAGGGAGAAGCAGGCTCCATGCACCGGGAGCCCGAAGTGGGATTCGATCCCAGGGCTCCAGGATCGCGCCCTGGGCCAAAGGCAGGCGCCAAACCGCTGCGCCACCCAGGGATCCCAGCATTTTTCTTTCGTTAGTGGCGATGCCCCGAGTACTCCAAGATTCTCGGCTCTGCCGCCCGGATAGTTGGGCAGGTCCTCTGGTTCTGGACCACAGCAGGGAGAGGCGCAGGAAGGCACCTGAGTATTTGGGGCTGCAGCGTTGAAGGGTTGAGGTCATCAGGAGAAGCTACGTGGTGCTAACATTAACTGGACAAATGTCTTTTAGTGTCTCAGTGGTCTCTGACTTTTTTCTTTAAAGATTTTATTTATTTATTTGAGAGAAAGAGAGCTCACATGCAGGGGGGATGGGACGGAGGGAGAAGCAGAAGCAGACTCTCCGATGAACAGGGAGCCGGAGACAAGGCTCCATCCCAGGACCCTGACCCCCGGACCCCGGGATCATGACCTGGATCCCGGGATCATGACCTGAGCCGAAGGCAGACACTTCACCGACTGAGCCATCCAGGTGCCCCATCTCCTTGACTTCAATACAAAGCCCATTTTGATGGTTTCTGCATTTCCCTCCCCCTTCTTTCCTCCCCAAGCCCCCATGGTGTCTGCATATCTTTTTTACCTCTGTCTCTCATCAACTGAGTTGTCTCCCTGCCTCTAGTTTGCCAAATGGCATTTCCTCCTTTTTCTTCTCATAGGAAATGACCTGGTTTCAGTTGCTTCTTGGGTGATTTCAACACATGTGTTGGTTGCCCCAACGTGAGACGTGTCCTGAGAGTAGGATGAATCAGCTGGAATGTGCACGGTGGTGCTTTCCCGACCCAAGCAGGCTGCGGCTTTCCCAGGCCAGGGGGGCAGTTTGCTATTCTGCATTCTGATGATTATCCTTTTTTTTTCCCTAGACGCTGATTCACTTAGGGGTTCCACAAAGGGTGGAGAGCAAATATTTGGAGTGGGAAAAAGGCGGCCTTACAGGATGGGTCCAACTTCCTGGAGTGAGCGTCCTTTAAGGGTGATGTTGGCGTTACAGTTAACCAAACACATGACTTCACTTGGCTACTTTTACTGTATAGCAATTCTATTTCCAACATCCTAGGCTTTTTTTTTTTTTTAAATAACCTTTAAAATCACCATGTCTCTGTCCTTGAGGCATTTCTGCTTGGTGACGGGTGAAAACACACCCAGAGGTATGAGAACCATCCTACTTAATGTTAGGGTGGTTAAGGCATCCTAACTTTTCATCTCATTTCTTAGCCTGGGTGGTTTTATTTTGTAAGGACGGTGACAGAGAGAGCTCTGTCCCCGTGTGAGTTTCTGTGCTTGGTTACATTTCCCTCCACTCTCTGGTTACTGTGGAGAGTAGGGGTGGGGTGTGGAAGGATCCGCCACTAACCCATCCGGGTGGTGGGAGAGCGCCAAGAGCACTGTCCATAGAGTAGGTCACTAGTGTGATTCTCGCGTGTGAAGGCGCATCGTAACTGTTTTTAATGGGGAGCATCCTGGCTTTCACTTTCTAGAGCAGCACTGTCCACCAGAACTTTCTGAGTGATGGCGCCAGTGTTCGTCTGTGCCATCCAGTACAGCAGCCACTAGCCATGCGTGGCTACCAGCTGCTTGAAGCCAGCTAGTGGTACTGTAGAACTGGCTTTTAAATTAAAGTAAATTAAATTTATTTTAAATATTTTATTTATTTATTAGAGAGAGAGAGAGAACACACGGGCAGGGGGAGTGGGGTGAGGGGCAGAGGGAGAAGCAGACTCCTTACTGAGCAATGTGCCGGATGTGGGACTCGATCCCAGGACCCCAAGGTCATGACCTGAGCCGAAGGCAGACGCTTCACTGAGCCACCCAGGTGCCCTGATTTCATTTAATTTTAATTAAATTCAATTTAAATAGTCACATGGCTATTACCTGTGCTGGACATCACAGTTCTACAGCACTAAAAACAAACAAAAAACTATTGTTTTCTGTTTTATTTCACAAATGATGGCCCATCCTGTGTGAGTGCCACTCTACAACCTCACAGAAGTAAATCTGTGACACTATGAATTAGGGTGTTGTGTGTCTTACTTTTTTATTAGCTCTGGTTTTTTGACTGAAATGGTTGTTACCGTGTAGGGGTTAGCAAGTCGGTGTCTGCCAGAGACGAGCAGGAATGACTCACGAGTCTGTGGAAACGGACCTTATCTTGCCCCATAGGGGAGGAGGGGCAGTTGCAATCTGGAATCCAGGCCTGTGCTCTCAGGAATTTATTCTGGTTACACAGTCGGACATGTGCACGTATGTATGGCAGAGGCTGCTTGCTGCTGCCTTTGCTCAGTGTGTGGGTGTGATGAAGAACTGAGAGCACACCAGCCACTCCTCCGTAGGGGGTGGGCCAGGTACACTACTCAGTCGTCCCCGCGAGGCACCGTCCAGATGCGACACGGAAGTCAGCCACACAGTGGGCTTTGGTGGGGAAAGATGCTAGTGGCACTGTTAAAAGAGGGTGATTGTATCAAAGGGGAAAAATCATATTGATAGAGAGATAAGAAAGGAAAAGACTGAAATTCACACTGTGCACGGGGTGTTAACCACCCTTTCACGGAATTGGGAGGACCTTTCCTTTCTGTTTTTTTTTTTTTTTTTAAGATTTTATTTATTTATTCATGAGAGACACACACAGAGAGAGAGGCAGAGGGAGAAGCAGGCTCCATGCAGGGGGCCCGACGCGGGACTCCTTCCCGGGACTCCAGGATCACGCCCTGGGCTGAAGGCGGCGCTAAACCGCCAAGCCATCCGGGCTGTCCTCCTTTCTGTTCTTATTTCTTTTATTCTTCCTATAAGGTTGCTAGCTTTTAAACATGAGACTGTATGGCTTATCCGATCAGAAAAGACAAGGGTATACGTTCAGAGGAAAAACAGATGTGTGATGAGCTGCTGAATGCCAGGTTGGCTGAATCTTGGCCGTTTCACTTTAAGTGGCTCCAGATAAGCGAGAAGTAGTTTATTCCTTAGCGTGGTGACTGTATCCCTAGAGACTGTACTCTGAGAGATCCCGGAGTAGATGAGCGGATAGATGAGCAGCATCCACCGAGAGCCATCTTCTGTGCTGAACCAGGGCGGGTGGAGGTGATAGGAGGTGCTCTAGGAGGTGATGGGGGGGGAGGTGGAGGGAGGTGGAGGATGGAGGTGCTCCAGGAGGTGAGGAGTCAGGAGCCTGATGGCCTGGCTGCAGGGGAGGAAAGTCCCCCTCCAGTGAGGGTGAAGATGAAGAAGTGGATGGGGGAGGGGACTGGGCACATGTCAGGCAAGGGACGGGCAGGGACCAGCACCACAGGGGAGAGCACCGCATTGGACCACGGCTGCTTGTGTCTGGAGAATGAGAGGGTCAGTCATGCACGGCTTTGGGGACACCCTGGCTTTGGAAGCAGGCTGGCCTGCTGCTCAGGTGTACAGTCCAGGTCGTCATCCTGCCTGTGCCACATGCACACGTGTGACATGTACGTGGAATACACAGTAATAACGGTGACGTACGGAAAGACTCGGTTTTCATTCTGGTGGAGGGACAGATGGTCTGTGACCCTGGTTTGGGGCCATCCAGGGGTCTGCGGGGGTCAAAAGCTGGTGCCAGGTGGCAGGAGCCACTATCCATTGGGGCAGGTGACAAGGTCACATGTGCTCTTTCAAAAGGGGATCCCCCCCCCCCGTGTGAGCCTGGATGGAGGTGCAGGTGGGCGCCCTGGGCCCAGCGGGAGGAGGCGATGTCATTCAGGGCAGACACCTTGAAGGATCAGCCCGTGGAGAATCTGTACCTGCTCTGAGCCACAGGTGGGGCGGGGGCTTGGTTTGGAAACGTGCAGATGGGGTGGGGGGGGGCTGCCTTCAGAGGCCCTCCTGAGGCCAGTGGCCCTGCAGGGTGGGCTTGCAGATGGGAGTGAGGAGCAGGGGCCTGAGGGCAGCTCTGGAGACCCGAGGGGCACTGTCTTTATCAGGGGAGCATATGGGTGGAACGCTCAGGTTTTAGGAAAATCAGCACGAACTTAATAATTTGAAGTTGCACGTTTAAAGGACCCACCTGAGTATGTCAGGTATGTCGGAGGCAGTTGGGTGTGGCCTGTCTGGGACTGGAAAGAAATCTGAGCTGGCAGCGGGACTCTGAGCGCTGTCCCCAAGGGAGACACCACGTGAGTGTCTGAGTGTCGAGACTGCCGGCCAGGCCAGGCACTTGAGGACGATGGGGCAGGGAGTCAGCACTTGGGGAGGGGGGAGCACAGCCTGCAAGGAGGGAGGTGTCTGTTCTGGCCACCTGGATGTTAGGGCAGAGGGACGGAGCAGAGGGGAGGTTGCAGGAAAGTGTGCCCAGCCTCCACGGGTGTCTTGTTTTATGTGAGAAGGCGTGGACGCGCATACTTTCATGGGTACGTAGGTCCGAACTGCTGGGTTTTTATAGGAAGGTTTTAGAAAGGTTTTCTGTAACTCAAGACATGGATTCCTTTTGTGCCTGATACACAGAGATGTAAATCCACTAATATGGATTTCCCGTGTTTGATCGTTGTTCCTCCTCCTGGTATTAGACTTTTTTTTCCCAAATATAAAGGAATTGTTGCCTGTTTATACAACATAGGGCGCCCGGGTGGCTCAGCGGTTGAGCATCTGCCTTTGGCTTAGGGCATGACCCTGGGGTCCCAGGATCGAGTTTCAGGCATCATCAGTGTGATTTTAAGACATGTCTCAGGGCAGCCCCAGCGGGTTAGCGCCGCCTTCAGCCCAGGGCGTGATCCTGGAGACCTTGGATCGAGTCCCACCTCGGGCTCCCCGCAGGGAGCCTGCCTCTCCCTCTGCCTGTGTCTCTGCCTCTCTGTGTCTCTCTCATGAATCAATCAGCATAAAAATAAGCTTCTTGAGTTTAGAGAGTCTTCCTGCCACAGTTCCTTGCAGGAATCCTCTCCAGGGTAGGAGGAGATCCCCTGGGGTCCCAAGATTCCTCCTGAAGCCGTGATGCCCGCCCTTCCTTTCCTGCCCACGACAATTCCATTTCTCCTGGTGACAACCGGGTCCTTCCTGATGCCGAGTCCCTCCGAGATCTTGGACTACCCGGTGCCCACCCGGCCCGGCCTCCTCCCCCCTTCCCACCGGCTCTCTGTCTCCTGGGAGCTGACCACCTGCCGCTGGGTCACAGCCCGGGGACTCCCCCACCCCCTCCCTGGAGCTCGGGATTGGCCACACTTCTCCCCAGAACGAGCTCCCAGGCATCGAGGCCACAGGGAGCAGAGGTCGGCGGCAGAGCCCTGTGCTCTTTCTATCCTTTGGGGGGCGGGGAGTGAAAAGGCAAAAGGTCTTTTAAAAATCTGGCACCCAGTTAGAGTTTGAAAGCGTTTAGGCTGGACGACCCCGATGCGCAGGTCCTGGGGGACCGTCTGGTTGCGGGAGGAAGGGCGCGTGTCTCCTCTGCAGCCGGCAGTCCTCTCACCCTCCGTGTGTGTCCCCAGACCGCCTGTGACAGGACCCCTGGGCGAATGGCCCAGCTGGCATGGGGCGTGGGGCAGCAGCCCGTCCACGCTGGGCTGCGCAGTACACGGGCCGCCCCACCAGCCCGTGACAGCCTGTGGGGCCTCCGGTGGGACGTCGGGGTTGGGCCCTCCACCTGCGACCCCAGCCCCTGGAAGGGCGCCCAAGGAGGCGATGTTGGCCGCTGGGGCCTAGCAGAGCCAGAGCTGGGTTGGAAGTCAAGGCGGCCCGTGGCCCGGGCTCTGACTGTTGCGTGGTGTGGCCCGGGGCGACTGAAGAGCCAGTCCCTCGCCAAGGTGTGACTCACCTGGGTGCACAGTCTCCAGGGCCCTGAGGCCACCTCCGTGTGGTCCTGACCGTGGGGGCCCCTGGCAGGTGCGGATTGGGCACCCGGGGGTGGGCGGAAGGGGAACACGCCGAGGCCGGGCTCGGATGGAGGTGCGGCGGAGCGAAGGCGGGCGCCGTGGGTGACTGTGTCCCTTTCTGCTTCAGGCCCAGCGGAAGGGGGTGGGCGGCCCTCCTCTCGAACCGGAGGTTCTGTCCATGTTTGTGCCTCCCTTCGTCACTAAGGAGGACAGTCAGACGGCCGGCGCCCCCTGTGCCACCCTGAGCAAGACCAGGAGGCGCTCCTTCAGAAAGAAGAGGGACAAGCCCAAATCCGAGCCCTGGAAGGGCCTCCCTCCCGAAGATATCACTGTCCCCAATGGCGTGGACCTGCTCGCCCTGCCTCAGCTCTGCTTCCCAGGTATCCTCTGCTCTGCTCTCCAGCCGCACCCACGGCACTTTCTAGAAACCAAGTCAGGAAAGTGTGACAGGCTGGGAGGCTGGTGCCCCCTCGCGGCCTTGAGGTCCAGCCACAGGACTTGGTTCTCTTAATCCTGGGGGTTTGGGAGCTACAGGGTGTGTAGACCACATAGCACAGCCCCCCTGGTTTGGAAAACTGCATCCTAGACGAGGGGCTGTCGGGCTGGCCGGGCCTCATGGTTCCTGGATGTGCTTCCCAAGGACCCTCACCCTCGATGTTCGGTCCCGTCTGGCAGGTGGGTCAAGGTTAGCCTGTGGCATCTCCCGCGGAGCGCACTTGGGCCCGGGTCCCCCACCGCACCCCGGGGCCCCACAGCCCAGAGTGGCCCGGTCCTGGCAGCGGCGGCCCTCGTGCTTTCCTTGTCCTTGAGAAGCACCAAAGTGGCTTATGGCAAAACCCCTGCTTTCCTGTCTGGCATTCCCTGCCTGGGGGTTCTGTCGGGAGTGGGGGCCATCTCCTGGTCCTAGGTTACAACCCGGGGACAGCGGGACACCCCTGCACTGCCTCCCCCGGGCGCACCCCAAAGGGTTTGTCTGTAGTTGCCTCACATTCCTTCCTGCAGAGCACAGAGGGCGGCGGAGGGATCGAGGGGCGCAGGGCTGATGGCACCCGGCCGTCCCCGTGCCCCGGCTGGCCGTGTGGGGACAGGTTCTCCAGGCCCCGGGGCGGCTCCCCCGGGCTCAGAGGTGGGTGCCGTGGGCCCTGACGACATCTCCTCTTCTCTCTCTGTCCACAGGGGGCCTGTGTGTGGCCTCCGAACCGAAGGAAGACTGTGTCCACTTTCTGGTGCTGACGGATGTCTGTGGGAACAGGACGTACGGCGTGGTTGCCCAGTACTACCGACCCCTGCACGTACGTGACTGCCGCGATTTCCCTCTGGAATTCATTTTAAGTATTTCTTACTATTTTTGCTTTTTTTTTTTTTAAGATTTTATTTATTTGAGAGAGAGACAGAGAATGTACATAAGTTGGGG
Organism: Nyctereutes procyonoides; assembly: GCF_905146905.1. NCBI lineage: Eukaryota > Metazoa > Chordata > Mammalia > Carnivora > Canidae > Nyctereutes > Nyctereutes procyonoides. The sequence continues at coordinate 30,926,596 of NW_026575159.1, forward strand.
GGAGGGACGGAGACAGAGGGAGAAGCAGGCTCCCCGCTGAGCAGCGAGCCCGACGGAGGACTCAATCCCAGGACCCTGAGATCACAACCTGAGCCGAAGGCAGACGCTCAACCACTGACCCACGCAGGCGCCCCAGTATTTTTTATTTTTGCGGGGATGCACATCACACAACCACCACCATTGGAATCGTTTTAGCATCAGGGGCGCTCCGTATACTCCCGGTGGGGTGTAGCCCCCACCATGTCTGGTCCAGAGGCATGCGTCACCCTGAAAGTCCAGCCCCCCGGCCCCATTCGTCTGCCTTCTGCCCCCACTGATTGCCTGCGCTGGACGCCTGCTGCCAGTGGACCAGCCTGCGGGCAGCCTCGGTGTCTGGCTGCCCCCGCTCCATGGGCCGCGTTCAGAGTTCGCCCTGTGGGGTAGCAGAGCCTCCATCCTTATGGCCGGGTCGTACCGTGCGGTGTGTGTGCGCCCCGGCTTGCCCACCCACGCATCCGCCGAGGGGCCCGGGGGGTTTTCGCCCCTCACCTTCTGTGTGGGGTGACAGGCTTGGGCCTCGCGAGCGGGACCCGGCCCTCATCCACCCAGGCAGGGCCACGTGTGAGCTGGCCGGCCTCTGCGGAGCTCACGGGGCCCCCGCGCACCTTAAGAGGCGCCCACAGGGTTTCCAGAAGCAGAAGGTGCTTTGTCCAGGGACGTCTGTGAATCCATGGCGAGGGGAGGTGGCTGCCCGGACTTCCCTCCCCACTCTGCTGTCAGAGGCTGGGGCAGTTATCCTCACGGCTGTCACCCTGAGTGTCGGGGGGCATAAGGCGCAACTGGACGGGCTCTGACCCCTCGTGCCTGTGGGGTGGCACAGACACGCCTGATGGGCTTCAGAAATACGTGGGAGCCCAGCCTTCCGCTGACGTCTGAGTGCACGACCTCGGCCTCTGGACCAGGGTCCCGGGGCAGGCGGTGGCAGCTCAGGGAGGCCCCCCTCGAGGCCGTGCCATGGCGTTGACGGCCTGCCCGGCTGGGTTAGGTAGAGGTGGGAGACGAGGAGGGAGCCGAGCCCCAGCCCTCCCTGGCCGGCACTTCCAGCAGCGACACGATGAGTGGCTGGATCATTCAGGAAGGTGCTCTGGGAGCTCGTCTGTGAAGCGACCCTTAGGAGAGGCGCTTACGTTAAATACATCCTATGGGGTTTACTCACGCCTGAGTGTTTTCGGGGTGCCCCGGGCCCCACATGCCGGCCTCCCCTCCCTCCCCGTGTGTCCAGTGACCACCCAGGCCCTGCCCCGCACTCCTGTCTGCCCGTGGACTGGGCCCTTCCTGGGGTGCAGACGGCACATGGCTGTCCCAGGCCAGCCGCCCATGTGTGCGCAGCCCAGTGCTGGGCATGACCCTCCCGCGGGGTTGTTTCACCCACATGACAATGAGCGAAGTAGGGAGCTATCAGTGTCACCCCCCTTGACAGATGAGGAGGCAGACGGTGGCACAGAGAGGACGGTGACCCGCCTGGGGGCCCCCGGCACACTGATTTGAGAGTAGTGGGTGTAGATTCAGCATTGGGGTGACACAGACGGCCTGCCCACCGCTTGCAGGGCCCTCCCCGTACCTGCCTTGCATGACCCTCACGTCTGCAGCGTCCCTGTGTGACACTGTTCTCGCAGCTTCTGTCCCTGTTGAAAAACCCCGACAGCCCTGCACTGGGGCCAGACCGTGGCTCCCAGCAACTTGGCTTCTGGAATCCCGGCTCCACGTGCCTCCTCCAGCTGTGAGACACACACACACACACGTGCTCAGATGCTGCAGTTCTCTTCCCTCCTAAGCAGAGCCCGTGGCCCCGTCTGCATCTACCATGTTCTTACCGCGCGCCCCTTCCTGCCGGGTGGCGAGCTGCTCCCGGGCTGGGACGCGTCTCAGCGTCTGTGCCACCTCGCAGGTCACAGACAGCAGGCACCGTGGGGGGCCTGGCAGGGACATTGGAGGGCTGTTGGGGAGCAGGATGCTGGCCGGGCCCCTGCCCCCTTGCTGCTGCTGCGGTGCTCCCACCGCTCGCTGAGGGTCGAAGTGTGGGGACCGGCGGGCGGGAGGTGACCCGGGCCTGTTGTTTCCTCTCCAGGACGAGTCCTGCTTCTACAACGGCAAGGCGCACTGGGAGCCGTCCTGGCCGACCGCGGGCGCGGCTGGCTGCTTCGTGCCCTTTGCGGTGTGCGTGGTCTCCAAGCTGCCCTATTACAACGCCCTCAAGGACTGCCTGTCCTGGTGAGCCCGGGGGCCCGGGGGGGGGGCGGGGGGGGCCGGCCCTGGCTTGGCCCAGATCCTTCCCGCGGCCGTAGCGTGTGGGGAGGTCGCCCGGCTGGAGAGGAGGAAGCCAAACTGTGGGAAGTAAAATTAGTAGGGAGGATGTTGTTTGTCTGGTTCTTTTAACAAAGACGTCCACGAGAACGCGTGCTCCTCCCGGCTAGCGGAGGCCACCCCTGCCGTCGTTCCTGTTGGGTTCACGGACCGTTAACAAATCCTCTTTTTTTTTTGGGTGGAATCTTCAAGTGCCTCAATGCTGGTACTGAGCATTTTTTTAGCCTGAGCACGTCGAGAAGTTTTGAAAAATCCAGAGAGCATTGGGTCAAACGCACTGGCCGGCCGCCTGCTGTCAGGGGTGATGGTGGCCTGTGGACGCGGTCCATCCCCGGCCACACGCACGCTGGCCGCCTTGTTTTCATTCTCACAAAATCGTAGCCTCGGAATTCGCGGTGGTTTGCTTAAAGATAGAGGCGGTCAACAGAGGTTTCCCCACAATGTCATAATACCCACCAGCCACCCCTGGCAAGTCACAGGCTTCTGCAAAGACCGTCATTTTGGTTCTCACACCGTGGTCAGCGGGGCGACGGGCAGGAATCCATCCCGGCCAGCCTCACGAGCTTCAGGACTCAGGTCCCAGCACCCCAGCATTTGAGTTTTCACAACATGGTGGGTCCTTGCACGTAGTTTGGGTCTCACCCCCGCAGAGAGGGACCCCCTCGTGGAGCAGAACAGAGCGCCGCTCGCTCGGGCTCCTTCCAGGACCGCCTGAGTGAGGCGTATGCGCCTTCGTTAACGGGCACGGGCAGCGATGGAAGGAGAAATTAGGGCAGGTCCCTTTTTATTAATTTGTGGATCATCTTCAGCGCTTGAAGGTAGATGGCTTTTCCCAGCCACCTTCGGTGTGCGCTTCCGGGAAGCTGGGATGGCGATCCCACCCTTCCTCCGGGGGGCAGGTTCGGGCGGCGCCTGCTGTACCTTCTTGGCCTTCGTTATGTGTGTTCATTCAGCAGGGGACCTTCGCGGTGTCACTGGCAGCAGATACCGTCCTCCTGGACACTGAGGCAAACCTGCGTTTGCCTTGAAATATGCGTCCAGTGTCCATGCTTCTCGAGGTCGGCTCTCAATGGTCGTTGCTGAACGACCGGAACTATAAAATACGGAGAAAAACAAGTGACAGAAATCCAAAAGGCAGCTTATAAACACGGATTCATAGATTTTTAAAATCTGTTTCTCTGCTGCGATGGTAGCAGGTCAACCGTGCCTCTGTGTGGACCGAAATTGGGAGAGACTACCTGGTGGTGTCTGCGGAATTAGGTTATGGAAAGTCTTTCTTTTTTGTTTTTTTTTTTTTCCTTTAATTTGATACTGTTACTTTTATAGTAAATAAACTATGGAGGAACATTGAATTATCTCCAAATCATGACGCTGACTCCACGAAGAGCTATTATTATTTTTAAAGATGGGTTTATTTATTATTTTGAGAGAGAGAGCGCGCAAGGAGGAGGGGCAGAAGGAGAGGGAGAGAGAATCTCAGGCGGTCTCCACTCCACGCTGAGCTGGGAGCTCGATCTCATGACCCTGAGGTCATGACCTGAGCCGAAATCCAGAGTTGGACGCTTAACCCAGTGCACCATCCTGGGTGCCCCGACTCACTCCAGGAAGAGCTATGATTTGTTACTTAGAGTAAGAACGTAAGCACAGGCCCTGCTGTGGTGGGCGAGGCCGGGTCCGCCCCAGGGCCCCGCAGCGGGGTGTCCGGGGCACTTGGCTGAATTTTGCTGAATATAGACTCCACATCACCATCAATGCTGTTAAGATAGAGAACACTGTCACCACCCCCAAGGTTCCCTCAAGGTGCCCTGTGCTCGCTTCCCAGCCCCACTGCCCCCGGGTGCTGCTGGTCTGTCGTACGTTTATTTAATTTTTAAGATTTTATTTATTTATTCATGGGAGACACACACAGAGAGAGGCAGAGACACAGGCAGAGGGAGAAGCAGGCTCCCTGCAGGGAGCCTGATGCAGGACTGGATCCTGGGACCCCGGGGTGATGCCCTGAGTCAAAGGCAGATGCTCAATCACTGAGCCCCCCGGGTGTCCCACTGTTCTGCATTTAAATCACATACAGCAGGCAGCCCGGGTGGCTCAGCGGTTCAGCACCTGCCTTCAGCCCAGGGCGGGATCCTGGAGACCCCGGATCGAGTCCCACGTTGGGCTCCCTGCATGGAGCCTGCTTCTCCCTCTGCCTGTGTCTCTGCCTGTGTCTCTGTGTCTCTCATGAATAAATAAATAAAATCTCTTAATAAATAAATAAACAGATAAATCACGTGCAGCGGTGCCTGGAACAGCACGGTTTGAACTGTGTGGGTGCCGCGTACACATGGATTTTCTTCGACAAATGCAATAGTCCTGTAAATGTATTTTCTCTTCCTTAGGATTTCCTCAAAGGCCTTTTCTTTTCTCTGGCTTACATTATTGTAAGAATATAGCGTGTGGGGACCCCTGAGATGTTTACTCCCTGCTGAAGTACGACACATGCAGAAAACGGCAGGAATCCCGGCCGTGTGACCAGCCCCCCACCCAGAGCCCCCCAACCACCCCCAACCCAGGCAGCCCTGCCCTGCCCTCTGACGGCCCTGGAGCTGCCGCCGCCCACATACACTCCAGCTTGGATTAGAAATGCCGAGGATGACAAACGGATGCTCACTTATTTTCTGATTTGATTTTTTTTTTTTAATTTTAGCTTATTGACTCATCTGAAGCTTTGTAAAGATTTTGAAGTTGACAATCACATAAAAGATTTTGCTGCAAAACTGTCCTTGATACCTAGCCCACCGCCTGGACCACTTCATTTGGTAATTGAATCTGGACTTTTTTGTCTTGTGTTTGCAAATAGTAAGAGTATCATGACAACGATGGTTCTAACGTCTTACGCTCTCTCTTACGTTCTAGTATGTTTAAGTTATGCTTCTCAAGGTCCTTACAGAGTCATCTGCTTCTAATGGGGAGTTTGCCGGGCGGCCCGTGATAAAAACCGTGGAGCTGGTGGTGGGCCGGCCCCCTTAGCGCCTAAGACACGGGTTCATTACTTGCTCTGCAGAAAACACAGAGAATTTACTTAAATTATGAATTTCCCTTTGGTTTATCTGTCTGGAATATTGGGTATTGTATTAAATGTGTTCATGTTTTGTCCTGTCCAGGGCGATTCATGAAAAGTACCTGGCTTCGTATTTTTTTTTTTCTTCTTCTTCTTTTTTTTTTTTTTAAAGATTTTATTTATTTATTCAGGAGAGACACACACAGAGAGAGAGAGAGACGTAGGCAGAGGGAGAAGCAGGCTCCATGCAGGGAGCCCGACATGGGACTCGATCCTGGGTCTCCAGGATCACACCCTGGGCGGAAGGCGGTGCTAAACCGCTGAGCCACCCGGGCTGCCCTGTTTTGTTTTTTCCCCGGTGCCACCGTGTTGAACGAATGGCCAGGCGCTTCCGCGGATCTGGGTTCCCTGGCACATGCATCCTGACAACGTTGCTGGCTCTTTCATCCCCCCAGGGTTTCAGGCAAGGACGGTGGGAGGAAGGCGGCCCACATTCCCCTTTGGCCGAGTAACAGGCCGGACGGCTGAGCCGTGACGACACCTGTCTGGTTCAGCGTTTTCCAGACTGACACAACCACCGGGCTCTTCCTTGTTCTGCAACAGGCACCCGTCAAATTAGTATAAATGTCCACCCTGTGCCAGGCAGTCCCTCCTGGGAGATCATAGAGATCTGGGTTCTCTACGTGTGGATTACTATTCACAGTTGAAAAATTAATTTTATTTCCCGGGAGACGTGTGATTATGAACTTTAAATGTGTATATATATACATATATATAAAGATATTATTGGGATCCCTGGGTGGCGCAGCAGTTTGGCGCCTGCCTTCGGCCCAGGGCGCGATCCTGGAGACCCGGGATCGAATCCCACGTCGGGCTCCTGGTGTGTGGAGCCTGCTTCTCCCTCTGCCTGTGTCTCTGCCTCTCTCTCTCTCTCTGTGTGTGTGACTATCATAAATAAATTTTAAAAAATTAAAAAAAAGATATTTATTTATTCATGAGAGACACAGGGAAAGAGAGAGGCAGAGACACAGGCAGAGGGAGAAGTAGGCTCCGTGCAGGGAGCCCTATGTGGGACTTGATCCCGGGTTTCCAGGATCACGCCCTGGGCCGAAGGCGGCGCTAAACCGCTGAGCCACCCGGGCTGCCCCAAAATGTATTTTTTTTTTTTTAATTTATGATAGGCACACAGTGAGAGAGAGAGAGAGAGGCAGAGACACAGGCAGAGGGAGAAGCAGGCTCCACGCACCGGGAGCCCAACGTGGGATTCCATCCCGGGTCTCCAGGATCGCGCCCTGGGCCAAAGGCAGGCGCCAAACTGCTGCACCACCCAGGGATCCCCAAAATGTATATTTTTAATAATCGGCCTACAGTCTGTGGGGTGGGGACTCCTGCCACGTGCATTCCAGGCCGGGAGACAGAGCAGGTTGGCCGGGTACCTCGGTTCCACCCCCAGAACTTTTGCAGGGACATTTATCTGGTACTTGTTTTGTGCGAGGCCCTCATCTTTATTATGTGGATAATTGGTATTTTTTTTTTATGGTTCAGCAGAGTCATCAAAGCATATGTTCTTGCCGTGTTCACTCTGCAAGTATAAGGACCGGCTAAGCAGTGAACCGGAGGGAGTTCAGGACAGTTTGAGGGTCAACCGTGTGTGTTATGGTTCTGCCTTCGAACATGAGTAACGCACGCATGGTCCCTGACCGATTTTCTGTGCCTTGGAATCCTGGATTCATCAATATTTGGTTCTTCCACTCTGACCACCCTGTGGGAAGGTTTATGGGGGTCGTTCTGGGGGCCTCTTCTCTTCACGCCTGCATTCAATCCATCATTCACCTGTGACCACCCAGCTCCCGGCATGTCTCCAGGTGCCCACGGCCACGGCCGCCATCCCACTCTGGGCCACGGCGTCTCCCACCTGCGCGGGTTGAGGAGCCGCTGGTCTGTCCATGTCCACTCTTCACCCTTCATTCAGTTCGTCCTTTGCACAGTGGCGGCAAAGACTGTTAAAGTCTATACACTGGGCTCTCCTTTTGTGCTTAGAACCAACAGTGGCTTCTTGCTGTGAACCTGTGGCCTGTCCTACGGCCCTGGCCCGAGTCACTGTCCTGCTCTGTGTCCTCACCCCCTAGCTTGCTCTTGTCCAGCCTCACTGGGTTTCCCTCAGTCCCTCGCTGGTGTTGCCCCAGGGCCCTTGCACGTGCTGTTCCTAGAAGTCAGGTTCTTGGGGACGGCCTCTGAGTGACCTCCCACCCCGCCTCTCTCTGTGCCCATCGCCCTTCCTGCAGAGCCCAGCACGGTCTGCGGTTGGGGTTTGCACACGTGTGTGTTTTGTTCAACATCCATCTTCTCCATCGGCCTCCAAGCTGCATGAGGGCAGAGGCCCCGTTTAGAGCTGCATATCCGGGGCCGTTACCACGGCTGCCCTGCACTTGCTGCTCCAACAGCCGCGAATGAGTGAACGATGGGCCGTGTTTCCCTAGCTCGTCGTGTTCACAGAGTGGGGCCTGCGGCTTGGTTCTCGTGCGTTTGTCCGAGGGAGCCGAGCCTGGGTCAGGCTTGCCGTCGCGCTCGTCCCCTGTGCGGCCTCACTGGCTCTGGGCCCCCGTTGATACGTGGCCCCGACCCACCTGTCTTCGGGAGTGTTTTGGAGAAAACGCGAGCTTCCGGTTGGGGCCAAGGTCCTCCTCTAACCCAGGAGCTGGTTCGGCAGGAATTTCCAGAACCCACTGCAAATGGATGTCGATGCAGAGGCCGTGTGGCTGGAGGTGGGGACTTGGGGAGCCAAGTGTGTGGGTGCCGGTGGCTCGTCTCCGGTCTGTGCCAGGGGAGGTGGCGCCCAGCCTGGACCTCGGCCCGAGGGCAGCAGACACCCCGCATCCCGGGCCTGCCAGCGGGTCTGAGTGTCCGTGTTTCGGGGCCTGGGCGTTCCTGGGTGTGCACGGTGAGATGTGCGTTTCCCTCCCACTCGGCCTGACTCTCTTTTGTGCTGCGGTCCCTGTTGTTTCCCTGGGGCCGCAGTCAAGCTGGAATTGGGACGTGTTCACCTGAGGGGTGTCCCTGCTCAGAGCCTTCACCTGCGAGGTGGGGTGAAGGACCTGAGGACCTGGCGCCGTGGCCGACGCGTCCTGTGGGCTCACCGGGCGGGTGACCGGCATTTGTGTCTCGTTTTTATCTGTAGTTGGGAAGCGGGTTGACACGTGTACTGTGTGGAAACATCGAGGGGAGTTTTTCTCATCAACTTTACAGTTGCTGGTGGTTCATCACCAGCTGGAGCATTTGACTCCGCTCTACCTTGTTTTGTCATAAACAGAAGGGATGTCGTTGTCCACACAAGCAAATCCACCTGGTCTCAGCCGAGTCCGGCTTCTGTGGGCCAGTCGGTGACAAGAGGGCAGCCCGGGGTGACAAGATGCGTCCCCGGCACAGTCAGGTTTCTTTTACACGAGGGGGCCCGGAGAGCAGTGATGACGTGAGGAGGCGTGGATGGCGAGCATCTGTCCCGGGACCTTGCCCGCCCCATCCTCCGCGTCTCTCCCCCTTCCACGCGTTTCCTGGCGGGAGCTTCTCTGTCCTCAGAGTCGTTGCTTCTCTCTGTGGTTTCTGCCCGGCGCTGCTCACCCTCGGGTCACCCCGTTCTGCTCGTCCGCGGGGCTCCGGGGCTGCTTCTGGGCACCCCCCACGAGGCTGACACCTGCAGTCAGCTGCGAACTTGCCATCGAGCTGGACAGCCCCTGTCCGTCCCCCTCTGTCCACAGAAGGGGCAGTCTGCAGATGCTGAATTTGAAGTGTTATTTTAAAATAATATCCTTTAGAAAAATATAATTTTTTTAAAGATTTTATTCATGAGAGACACACACAGAGAGAGAGGCAGAGACCCAGGCAGAGGGAAAAGTAGGCTCCATGCAGGGAGCCCGACATGGGACTCGATCCCGGGTCTCCAGGATCACACCCTGGGCTGAAGGGAGGTGCTAAACTGCTGAGGCACCCAGGGATCCCCCACTTTGGAAAAGCAAATCTTTCTCAGCAGCATCTTGAATTCCACATCTTTAAGGAACTTTGACAGTTAGGTTGAAAATGCTGAGAATTCGTAACATGCAGTACGTGTTGTAGCAAAGGCTGACCGGAACGTGCTTGGTCGGGACAGGCGTCCCGGTGTCAGCTTATCTGTGCCGACGGGCGCTTTGCTAATTAAGTAAAGAGTTTAGAGAGGTCTGGCTGATGACGACGTTCCCAACCTGATTCACGCGTGAGCCTTTCTCAGCAGTGCCGTGTGTCTCGAGGCCGTTTTGTTCGGGGACATACGGGGCGACAGTGCGAGTCTTCAAAAACGTATCCTAAATGGAGAGTTTCGGTGCATTTCGGCCTCTGCTGGGAGCTGCTCCCTGAACTCACTGTGGACCTTGGTCGTCATAGGTATTTAACATGAAGCCGCTCCAGATCGTGTTCCCCTCGCGCGCGGACCCCGAGAGCCCTGTCATCGACTTGGACCTCCACCTGCCCTTGCTGTGCTTCAGGCCTGAGAAGGTGCTGCAGGTAAGCGTGCCTCGGCCCCGCGGCGTCCCGGGCAGGCTGGCTTAGGGGTTGTCCAAGCCGTGGTCGCTGCTGTCCCACGGCGTGCCTCCACGCTTCCCGCTCCAAGCAGAGGCATGCAGGGAGTGCACGCTGCTCACGACGCGTGCTTTTCGGAGGGTGAAAGGGGCTTTGGCTTTGGCAAACGGAGCAGGGAATCCCGTGGACCCGGGCCCCATCTGGTTCCGGTGGCGCACGTACACGCGAGTCGAGCGCCTGGCGCGCGGCCGGAGGTGTGCACACGGTGTGGATTCCCCCCAGATCCTGACGTGCCTCCTCACGGAGCAGCGGATCGTGTTCTTCTCCTCCAACTGGGCGCTGCTGCCACTGGTCGCCGAGTGCTTCATGGCCTACCTGCACCCCCTGCAGTGGCAGCACACGTTCGTGCCCGTCCTGTCGGGCCAGATGCTGGACTTCGTCATGGCGCCGACGTCTTTCCTCATGGGCTGCCACCTCGACTACTTTGAAGAAGTCAGCAAGGTGAGGCCTCGACTGTCAGCTTGAACATTGGGTCCTCGTGATTCCCGCGGGGACTGGTGGGAAGTGGCTTTGAAAGGACCATGAGGGAGGGCTGCGCGCCCCGGCCCCAGGGGAGGGCAGCCACTGCGGCCCTGGGGCTGGTGCTCTGGGTGCCGCACACACATACACATGCACCGGGGCTGTCACTCGTCTCCACGGCCCACTGTGGCCTTCGGGCGTGTTCGAGGCCATGGTGCTCTGGGTGCCGGGACCTGGTGTCACTTCCAGTCCACGTAATTCCCTGGGGCTTCCCGCAGCTCCGGCAAGGAGAGTGTGGGTGTCGGTGCCAGTGGAGCCCACTGTCCGGCCCGGCCTTGGCCACTTTCTGGTTTCGTGGGCTCGCGTGGGGTGCCAGCCATTGCCAACCTCGGCGTGCTTGCCTCAGAAGCGGGCACATCCTCCCGGGCAGGGCTCCAAGCAGGGGCCACCCCGCACCCGCCAGTGCATGACAGGGCTCCACAGGCCGCGGTGACCGGTGCCCCCGCTCCAGATCCTGTGCTTCTCCGGTGAAGCTTCTGTTGTTCAGGAATGCCGTGGACCTCCTGCTGGAAGATGCCTCTCCACGCAGCGTGTCGTTCAGCGTTGGTGGGGGCGGGGGCCTTGCCATGTGCGGTGACCAGTTACTTGCGGTGCCGGACCCGCAGCAGCGTTAGGTCCTCATGTGTCCTGGTCGTAAAAGACTGTGTTGGAGGGTAACGGGACGCTTAGGCAGTGAGGGCCGGGGGCCCCCAGGAGAGAAGGGGAGCCGGGATGGCGAGGACAACCGCACCAGCATCCTGTTCGGCCACGCAGACGAGACCACAGGTGCATCCTGTGTAGCAGCCTCTGCAGGAGTGACTTTCACAAAATATCCTGATGCAGAATATGAGGATGCAGAATAATGAGCTGTAGGACCTGGGTCACTGGCACAGGTTGAGCAGAGCGCCTCTGGATGTCACCACAAGACCCTCAACACGGCAGGTAGGCGGGTGCACGACCAAAGCCCTGACGGGCACGCCATCCCAGTCCACAGGGGCCCCGGCTCGGCATGCTCAGGGCGGCTCCTGGAAGAGCTGGTGAAGGCCCCCGATTTGAATGGCAAAGTGGCAGCCCCTGGGGTCCCCTCCCCGTCTGGCAGCCTTGTTACTGCGGCTCAGCAAGCCTTGCCTGCCACCCACGATTCTTCGTCTTCCTCCTCGGAAGTGGCGCCACCAAGACCCGTGGACAGCGCGGACACAAACCTGTAACACCTGCACGTGAGCCGGCCTCCCGGCCCCGCGGTCGCAGCAAAGGTCAAAGGGCCGTTAGTGCAGCACCGGGCATCCCGTAAGTGCTTCGTGACTTGCGTTCGGATGGTGAGCCGACGTTGTGGATGGGCCGGAAACATGGGACCATCAGCGGCCACAGCGGGTTTGGCTTTTATAAGACGCCTCTGTTCACAGAAAACACGTAGACCACGGAGTTCACCGGATTACGACGTGCACCTCAGCGGCTCTCTGTGACTTTGCAGAGTTGTGCACCTTAACCAGACATTCCCGGCACCCGACACAGAAGCCCCATGTGCGTCAGCGTCCCCCGCGCTGCCCTCCGCCTGCCTCTGGCCGCCCCACAGCCCTGTGTCTCCCCGTGGCTTTGCCCGTTGCATCCACGTGGTTCTGTGGCGGCAGCCGACCTCTCGTGGCTGCCGTCACTCGGCACAGCGTCCTCTCGGTTTGTCTGCGTCAACCAGCCACGTAGCCGTGCTTCTGCTGCGGCACAGGATCCCGTCGAGGGACCGTGCCATGGTTCATTTGTCCTTTCGTTGGTTGATGGACCTCTGAGTTGTGTGGACATTTGGCCCCCGTGAGCAGTGCAGTTGTGGGCCCGCGTGGGCGTGCGGGCTCCGCGTGGACTGGGCTTTCCCTTACCGCGGGTCCACACCGCGGGAGACGGTGGCCTTCGGGCCGCCGGCAGCTCCGATTCTCCCCTCCCTGCCAGCATCGTCCCTGTGTGTCCCTGCCGGGCTGGCCGTCCCGGCGAGCGCGGCGTCTTACCGTGGATCCCAGTGGTTTCCCCGGGGGCTAACACCTGAGTGCCCTCGCACGTGCTTCCCGGCGTCGCTCAGGGTGGGGCGCCTCCTGCCGTGGCCATTCTGAGTGTGCGGACACGCCGGGTGCTCCTTCCTGCCCTCGGCGCCCGTCGGCTGCAGCCCAGCTGCTGTGCGGGGCCTGGAGGGTTTCAGAGCGGATCCCGGGAAGGTGCCCGGGAAGGTTCCAGGGGCCCTGACCCACCCGGCCATCCCGGGGAGGAGCCGGGTTCCATCCGCCTTCTTGCCAAAGCCAGTGACTCACCAAGTGACAAACACACTTTGGGGAAAGGACGTTCAGAACGAAAGCGACTCCCAGTCTGCCTTGCAAACGAGGAAGAACGCGCCACCCATCCTCTGACATTGAAAACGTGTGTCTCTTGTTCATCATTTGGGAAAAGTCCCTCTTGTTTCAGTCCTTTCCCTGGGGAATTTGCCGGCACATTCACCTGACAGCTCACGTCCGATGTCGTGAAGGAAGCCTGTGCAGGGATTTACCTGTTCTGGAAGATTCCGGGACAGGCTGCAGCCTGTGTTTTCCTCCGTGGGGCCCGGGGCCCGGGATGCGGTCCTACAGCACGCGTGCTGCGGCTCACAAGCGTGCGGCCCGGCTCACCTCCCCAGTCAGTGCCGTGCGTTTGTGCCAGAAGACGGCATGTGCACGCTTCCCGTGCTGCCTGGAGCACGTCAGAGCTGGCGTCCAGAGGGAGAGCCGGGGGCCCAGCCACATTCCCGGGACCGCTGGGTGCGGCCTCAGTGTCTGTCACACGTCACGCATCAGGCTGTACGAGTAACCTGGGCACGTAGGTCAGAAATCCTAAGTGCGTGCTCACCGAGCCCAGGGCCCCAGCCACACTTGCAGGAGGGGTGGAGTTCTGGAACCTTCTGTCCCGGCCCCCTGAAGTGGCCGGCAGGGTGTGTACCAGGGCAGCTGAGAGCCTGGCCCGAGTGGAATCCTGACCAGACCCGGCGGATTTGAGCCACCCGGCTCGTTAACATGACTCGCAGCGTGCGCTGCACGTGTGGTAGGGACGGCCTGTTAGATACGGGGACTCCGTCCGTGGCGACACTGCCTTGGGCAGCGCAAGTGCATCTTCCTGTGTTTTCAAAGGTGTCCGTGAATCAGACTCACACCAATCTTTACCAACTTATAGGAGGCGGACGGCCTGGTCCTGATAAACATCGATAACGGGACCATCACCTGCTCTAACGATGAGGACGTCGACCTCCCTGACGTCCCCCTGCTGGCGGCACAGACGTTTATTCAGAGGTAAGGGGGGCTCCTGCTGCCCCACTTCTGCGCTTGCCCGTCCCCAGCGTCTTCCTGCCGTTCTGTGAGGTCCGTGCTCCTGTCTTAGGGTTCGCGAGTGATCTGTGAACGTCTTAGGATGACAGTCGTCTGTCCACGTACCAGTCGAGTCGTGGTCCCAGGAGGTCAAGTGCCCCCCCCCAGCCCTTGTGGCGTTGCCCTGTGCCTGTGAGCTTTTGAGCTCCTCCACCTCCTGCCTCCCTCCTCCCCCTCCCCTCCCCTCCCCTCCTTCCCCTTCTCTCCCTTCTCTCCTCCCTTTCCTCTCTCCCTTCTCCTTCCCCTTCTCTCCCTTCTTCCTCCCCTCCTCTCTCCTTCTTCTCCTCCCCCCCCCCCCCCCCCCCCGCAAACATGTATTCAGACCCCAGGGATGCCCCACACAGGGCAGGTTGGCAGGTATGTGTCCCGCTGAGCAGCTCACAGGAGGGCGCCTGCCCCCGCCCCCCTCAGCGCCCTGGCTGCCTCCTTGCTGCCCCTTGCATGGTCTTTGCAACTCTGCCCCCCTCCCGCCCCCCCACCTTGGCCTCCGTCAGGCAGCATCTTCTCCCCAGAAGGGCCACGTTAGGCTTTGCAGCCTCCGTCCTGGAGGCGGGGACTTTCTTACCTGCTGCTTCTGGGGAGGGTGGAGGAGCTGTCACCATCTGCCAGACGGTGGTGCGGTCCTGGTGGGGGGCGTCTGGCCGTCCTGGTGGGGCAGCGCCCTGGCGCCCTCAGGGCTGATCTGTGGCAACTGCTGGGCGTGTGAAGGGGCCCTGAGCAGTGTCCTGCTGGGGCAGCGCCCTGTGAGAACCTAGGAGGTAAACCACCTACGTTTCTAGTTCACTTTCTGATGAGCAAAAGTCCTGTCCCCTGACGACGGTCAGAATCTGACGTAGCACGGTGGGCGCTAGTGTCGGGTGCGGTCTCAGCTGTGCATGGGTGGAGCATCCCCGGGGATGGGGCTCTTGCCCTTGTCTGGGTGGTGGCATCAGGATTCTAGAATAGACACAGCGGCTTGGATCTCTGCTCGGCTGGACCCTCAGAGGGTGGGATGCGCCATCCTTCGGTCTCAGCCACGTGCGCTAACGCACATCTGGAGGGCCATGCCGGGCCATGGTGGTCTGTGTCCCCCGGGTCCTGGAGTGCTCGGCTGTCCCCTGGGGCCTTTGCTGGGGCGGGACAGGAAGCAGCGCCCTTCCCCCCGAGACCCCACCCCCAGTCACCCCTGCCCCCAACCTCCCAGGGCAGCACAGGGACCCCCACTCTCACAGGTGGACTCGCTGAGCACTCAGGTAAGAGGGACAGCCTTCTGCTCCAGCAGAGGGCTTGTCCCAGCACAGGACGCAGGGAGGGGACCGCTGCCACAGGCACTGTACCGACTCGTTCTGCGGGGCGCACTCCGTCCCTTCCAGGTGGCGGTGCCCTGAACAGGTCAGCCAGGGTCGGCGCGGCTGGGACGCCTGGGTCCAGCAGTGGCTTCTTGTCACCCGTGGGGCAAATCCAGGGTGCTCGCCGGCCCCACCGACCCCTGGGGCCCTCCCGTGGGGCCTCTGGCAGCTGGGCTCTCCCTACCCGCTCAGGGCTGTCCGTGTCCGTCTGCTCCTCACCTTTCAGGCCCGAGGTCCTCGAGGGGTTCTCTTCAGCCACCAGCCAGGCTGTCTTCCAGCTGTCCCGTCTCTGACGCCCTCCTCGCCTCCCCCTCCCCACGACCTCCTATCTGGGGTGTGCGCTTCTGTTTCTTCCCACCTGAACGTGAGCCCCATCCTGGAGCTTTGCCTGTGGTCACCACACAGTCCATACCCACACGGTGCCTGGTGTGCAGGAGGTGCCCTGGAGGCATGGGTGGGGTGGGCATGCGTTGGTGTATTTTGCATGTAAACCACATGCTTGCTGGTTGGTTTCCAAAGTGCCAGGGAGGCCAGCGTGGTTGGACGCCCCTCTGGGTGGTGAGGGCCGTGACACACAGGACGTCGGGTGCATCCGATCCTCTCGGACGGGGCGTGGTGGTGGGAAGCTGCCGCCAGGAGGCAGCCGGTGCGGGAAACCCTGTGGCCTTCCTGGGTTGGGGAGTGCGTGCCCTCGCCTGGCGGGCACAACTTGGGTGCAACATGCATGGTCACAGGTGAGGCCTCTGTGGGTCGTGCACGGATGAGCTGTTTGTATGGAGCGACTCTCCAGGTCTGTGCATTTATGACCGCCCCACCTGTCTTCTGTGCATCCTGAGTGTTCCTGCGCCTGAGAGGGCGGCCCCCGGCCGGCCGGTTCTCCCCCAGCCCCCAAGGCCTCCGGAGCGCGGCGTGCACGGCGGTCAGCATCCGTCTGTCCCTTCCAGGGTCCAGAGCCTGCAGCTGCACCACGAGCTGGACCTCGCCCACCTGGGTGCCAGCACGGACCTGAACGAGGGGCGTGCCCGCCGGCGGGCCTGGCAGCGGAGGCTCAACTGCCAAGTGCAGCAAGTGGCCTTGCAGCTGCTCTTCAGCATCTTCAGGTACCGGAGACCATGTCTGTGGGAGGTGCCGCTGGCCCCACGCGGATGCGGCTAGAATCCTCGCCCCTCCGGCCTCAGGGCAGGGGTGGGGGTATCGCTCCAGCTGGGGACCCTCGGGTCACTTTGGGAACGAAGTCCGCCCTCCCCGTGGCGGCACTTGGGATCTGTCCCCATCACATGGTCTTGCTCTTTGTCCTCATTTCTGTGTGTGCCCCCCGCACCATCCCGGGGGCCAGAGGCGGCCAGGCGCACCGGGAAGCCGTGCAGCACGGGGATTGCTCTATTTCTGGCCCGAATGTGTGGTCGTCCGAGGCGTGTACGATACGTATGTGCCTAGATTATATCGCAAGTCTATGAAGGGTTATTTTTAGCGAAAGAGCCTTCAGGCTGGATTTTTTTCCCCCACTCTCTCCTTGATCGCTTTGCCTCTGGACCTGCCGGGTTGAGAGCGGGGCCTGTGGACTTGAGTACGCTCTTCGTGATTATTCAGTGACTCCAGATGTACATGTTTCCCTAAAACAAATAACTTACCAGGAAAAACATGGGAAGGGCAGCATAGGCAGGTCACGCTGCCACCACTCAGGGCAGTATAATCAGTATGGACGCTAATATGTTATTTTTATTTTGTCCTTTTGAAATTAAATCTTTTATGAACAAGGTTGGGTTTTTTTTTTCTTTTTTAAGAATATTTTACTTATTTTTTTAAATATATTTTTTTCTTTTTAAAAATATTTTACTTATTTATTCATGAGAGAGACAGAGAGAGAGGCAGAGACACAGGCAGAGGGAGAAGCAGGCTCCATGCAGGGAGCCCGATGTGGGACTCGAACCCGGGACCCCGGGGTCACACCCTGAGCCGAAGGCAGATGCTCAACCACTGAGCCCCCGAGGCGTCCCAGGTTTGTTTTTTATTTATTTTTATTTATTTATTTATTTTTTATTTTTTATTTTTTGGGTTGTTTTTTTGAAGACCTTATAAGCTTTGACAAATTTGTAAAGAAGCAGACAATACAAAAATACAGATTATCAGACTCTATGTCCCTTCGATAGTTTTCCCCTGACAGTGGAAAACGTTGAGTGTCCTACGCAGGGAACGTGGCCCATGAGCCCGTTAGAGGCGGTCGCGTGGGTTCACGCTCCGAGCGTCCGCCTGCCCCATGGGGTCGCCCCCGCAAGCCCGCTGTGTGCGAACAGTGAGAACCGTTCGTGGCGGCCGCGTCCTCTGCGGGAGGAAGTCGGGTCTGGACGGGGAAGAGCCCTGATGTCCCTCCTGGGACAGAAAAGCCAGGCTGCGTCGTGGAGCAGCCAGAGCAGCGGGCGCGCCCAGCCCCAGCCCCCTGGGATCCGGGTCCCCTTTGTCCAGGCCCGGGCTGGCAGAGTGTGTACTTCCTGTCGTGTGTGTCGCCAAAGACGGACGACTTTCTCCTGTATTTAAAAATATCTCAGCCCTGCGACCATCTTTCTCTTCACCAGGGACGTGAAGAATCACTTAAATTATGAACACAGGGTGTTTAATAGCGAGGAATTTCTCAAAACCAGAGCTCCGGGGGACCAGCAGTTTTACAGACAGGTGAGGAGGGCGTGGGCTCGTGTGCGCGTCTTCTGTCCCGCGGGCGTTTCTGTCCTTACGAGGTTCAAGGTAAGTTTCTTCGGCATCGGTTAGTATCTTATTAAGGACTAGTGTTTCCAGAAAGTTAGTTGTGGCGCGGTTCCTTCTGACCCCTTGGCCCTCCCTCCGTTTTGGGGTCAGCTCCTTGGAGTGTAACGTATGTGTCATGTGTCATGAGACACACATTTTAAGTGTCGTGGGTGATGCGTTCAGGGGGACGTGTGCGCCTCGAGCCGCCTCCTTGGGATCGAGGCGGGGCCTTTCCGTCGGGCGCGGCAGGCGGCCCTGTGTTTCTGTCCATGTGTTAACAGGCACATGGGACGCTTCCGTTCTCGTCTGTTTCAAGCCGCTGTGTCGAGCAGCCTCTCCCCGGGGGCCAGGCTCCCCCTCCAGCAGGGCTCCCCCACGCAGGCCTCCTGCAGTGCGTCCCCGGCCCCACTCCTGCTCCGCCTCATTCCACTGGCTTCCCCGTCCAGGGCAGCGCCCAGCCCAGGCAGAGGGCGTCCCGTGCTGGCTTCTAGAACCCTTTGCAGAGCTGCCTCAGCCCCGAGCTCCAGGCGGGAAGCTGGGCTGCCTGCCTCGGTGGCGCCCTGTCCAGCTGGTGGCCAGAGGGGCGTCCGAGCCTTGCTGCGGAGCTGCGGCTCTCGTGCCTCAGGGCCACATGGCAGTCGTTCACGTCGGCCGACCGGCCCTCGGCTGGGCAGTGGCCTTTGGGCCTGAGCCCTGTCCCCCGCGGGCTGTTGGCCTGCAGCAGGGAGCAGGGTAGGGACAAGCTCCGGCAGCTGGGGTTGCCTTTTCCCTCAAGAGACCAGCAGCTGGGTCATGGGAGCCACAGGTGTGCGCCAGCCACAGGTGTGCGCCAGCCTTCGTTGTCACCAGGGGAAGGTGGTTGAGCTTTTGAACTTCTGGTGATTTTTCAAATGCCGAGTGTTCGGAGAGGATGTGGAGGGTACAGTAAAGACAGCTACTGGCTTAGGAACCTGTGTCCAAGGAGAGACCGCGGCCGGGGTGGGGGTCAGGGTGGGGGTGGGAGCCGGGCAGCGCTGTGGGCGCTCTGGCCACAGAGCGCGGCGGTAACTGGCCTCCCGTGGTCTGTTTCAGGTGTTGGACACCTACATGTTTCACGCTTTCCTTAAAGCCCGGCTCAGCAGGAGGATGGATGCCTTCGCCCAGATGGACCTCAACACGCAGTCCGAGGAGGACAGGTGCTGCCACCGATGGGGGCGCGGGACTCTGGGGACCCAGACGCCCCAGGAGTGTGGATTTATTTGGGTGGATGAATGATACATTCGACCAGAAAATCTCACATTTAGGAACATATAACACGTTGGACTCGTTCCTGTGGGGACACAGCCGCTCGCTGCGCCTGGGGACACCCACACACAGTGCTCCCGCCCTGTTTTCCACTCAAGTGTGTCCACATCTGGCTCCGGGTGCCGCGTCGGAGAGGACGCTCAGGGGCTGGGACGTGGTCTCCGGCCGTACTCGGATCTATAAGGTGTTGCTTTTCTCTAACCCCAGGTTAAATGGGATGCTGGCAAGTCCAAGAAGACCAACCATTGAGAAAATGGCCTCGCGGAAATCCTCGGCCCTGCACGCCGTCCACAGGCGGATGGTGGTCAGCATGCCCAACCTGCAGGACATAGCGGTTCCCGAGCTGCTGGCCCGGAACTCGTCGCTGAGGAAAGTCGACTCCACGGGCTGCGGGAGCGTAGGTGATACACCGGCCCCCATCCGGGGCGCTGTCTCCCGTCACCCGGCTCCGATGTCGCTGACCGCGGCTGAGCCTGTCTCGGTGCAGGGGAGTGGGGCGGGTTTTTTTTTTTTTTTTTTTTTTTAGCAGTTTAGTTGTTTGAAGTATTTTTAGAGTATTTACATTGCAAATTATGTTCATTATGGAAAATGATTTCTTACCTGCATTTTCCAACCGTCGGTCACGCTGCTGTAGACAGCGCTCTACAGGGTTTTGGTGTCTGGGCACACGCAAGGACGTGCAAGATGCATGTTTACACGTGGACGCGACAACCATTAGGCCCCAGTGGGTGCCGCGCCATCTCTGGCTCCCGGGGGTACAAAGGCCCCAGTGTCCCCGGCCCTCGTGGAGCCACGCTCCCGGCAGGAAGTCAGAGCCTGAGCGTCGGGTGGGCGCCCTGCTGGCACGGGGGAAGCAGCATCAGGGCTGCTGATAGGGTTTGGGTGTGGGAGCCGCATTTCAGCAGAGACAGTGGGGATAGTGAGGCCAGGCCCCCCTCCCCCTCCGGTGGCAGACGGCAGGTGGAGGGACAGCATGGGCCTGTCACCACCGTCCTGGGCTGCAGCTCCGTCTCAGAGGCAGGTCTGTGTGCACAGTTTCCTTGGCGTGAAGCCGCTCCACAGCACGTGTGCACGCGTGCAGGCCCGTGTCTCGTTTGCATGTAAGCTGCAGCAGCGCGTGCCGCGTGTGCCTCAGGTGTCTACCCTCAGGAGTCACGCTCCATCCACAGTGGCCAGGGGCGAGGCCAGGCACCGTGAGCCAGAGGACCCTGTGGCTGCTGCCCGGGCCAAGGCACCAGGTCCCAGGGGTGCCTCCTAAGGAAGGCACACCCAGGGGGCCTCAGGGGTGGCAGTGTGTTCTAGACGAAGGTCCCATGTCAGAGCAGGCGTCCAGGCAGCACTTGCTGGGTCTGGGCCCCCCACAGCATGTGCAGGCCGTGTGCCCTGGGCAGGGGACTTCGCCTCCGGGCCTGTATTTGCTCTCCCGCGAGCCAGGGGTGCCTGTCACTGTCTCACTGCCCTGTGGGCGGGCGCTGTGCCCTCTCTGCCCTCTGAACCTTCATCTACAGCCCCCCAGCCCTTCCAGGCTTCACGGCCGAGATGCCACCTCCCTGGGGTGGGGGGTGGCCCTCCTCCAGGCCTGGCCTGGCCCCCTGGCCTCCTGGGGGGCCCTTAGGTGACGTGGACGGAATCCATGAGACATGGCTCAGTTGGTCGGCTCCGGCACGTAGCAGTGCTGCGCCTGGGACGAGCAAGGCCGCAGCATGCGCATGCGTGAGGCTGGTCGACGGTGGTGGCCGTGTCTCAGTGTGGCCGTCAAGCCAAACGAAGCCGCCAGCGTACGGGGCTTCACGCTGGCCGGCCGCGCTCCCCGGCCTAGGTTGTCCACGTGACCCTCCCCTGAAGACTTGCTACCAGATGTTTCCATTTAGCACTGATGTCTTAGCAGACACGATTATCCTAGGGTGCCGTGGAAGCAAAGTGGGGGACTCAGGGGGCCCTCATCCAGCTCAAGGCACGTGGAGCTTCCTGGAAGAGGCTCAGAGGTTCTGACCTCACGTGGCCCCCGGGGCGCAGAAACGTAGAGCCAGACTAGATGACGGGGACACAGGGCGGGGGGGATTTAGGGTCAGCTGACGGTGTGTGTGTTTCCCCTCTAGTCCTGAACGTGACTCCTCCGTCGACCTACACGTTCAAGATCCCGGAGATCCACTTCCCGCTGGTGAGCCAGTGCGTGCAGGCCTACTACTCCGACTGCGTCGCCCTGCTGAGCAAGGCCATGGGGCTCCTGGCTCCCGACAGCTCCGTGCTCCTGGCGAGGTATTACTACCTCCGCGGGGCCGTGCACCTGATGCAGGGGCAGCTGCTGGACGCCCTGCTGGACTTTCAGAGCCTGTACAAGACGGACATCAGAATCTTTCCTGCCGATCTCGTTCGGAGGACGGTGGGGTCCCTGTCGGGTCCCCAGCGCGCCCAGGCCGAGCGGGTGCCTGAGCTGCGGCGGCTCATCAGCGAGGTGGTGGACAAGCCTGGAGAGGCCCCCAAGCCGGACGACCGCGTGAAGAACTTCGAGCTGCCCAAGAAGCACATGCAGCTGGATGACTTCGTGAAGAGGGTGCAGGAGTCGGGCATCGTGAAGGACACCAACACCATCCACCGGCTGTTCGAGGCGCTGACCGTGGGTAAGAGGCAGCTGTGGCCCTGCTGTGGAGTGTCGGTACGTGGGACCAGTCCACGGAGGGGCCGCCCGAGGGTGTGGGGAGTGCGGCCGGAGACCCTGAAGCCGCTGCAGGCTCTGTGCCCCCCCGGGGCACCTGCTCCCCGCGCGCCGTCCCTCCCGCACTGGGACCGCTTCCCGCGCAGCCAGCGGCACGACCAGAATGCCGTGTCGTCCCCCATGGCCTGGTCCCTTGGGGACCTTCTGCCCCTCCCTCCTCGGGGACCACCGACCCCAACGCGAGCATGCCCTTCTGACCGTGTCCTTTTGTGTTTGCTAAATGGGCGTGTCCCAAGGTGGTATGTAGGTCCGTGTGGTCTCGAGTGACGTGGACTTGTGTCCTGCCGTGTCGGTGCACCTCGGTGACATTCAGCATCATGTCTCACCCCTCACCTGCGCATCTGGCTTATGGAGCTGGGTTCCCAAGGGCACGGCAGGGGCAGAGCACGGTGCGCTTGCCTGTTTGGCCATCGGTGGCCTGTCAGAAGCCTTGGTGACCTGTGCCGCAGCCGCTTCCCCAGGTGACTGTGGACGGGTCTCCCCGGGGCTGGTGCCCCCATCCTGAGAGCTGCCCTCGCCCTCGGGGGCTGCACCACCTGTAAGACGCCCACTTCCCGCCGCCCCGCGCCACGCTGGGTGCTGCCTCTTGTGTTCTGTGGGTTGGACGAGCATCTGGGAGCCGTCCCGGCATCTTCTGTCCATTTCTGTCTCAGGATCGTCGTCTTCTCCTTAGAACAGTGGGGCCACCTTGTGTCCTCGGCAGACGCGTCCTCTGTGGAACGTGGGCCTGGCAGCGTCTCCCCTGGGCTTGGCCGTGCCCCCCTGTTCATGCACACGTGTGCTGCTTCTCCCACAGCGGAGGCTTGTCCACGGTCCCAGGCCGTCGGTCTGACCCAGGTGCAGGCAGCCCGGCCCCGTCACCTCCCTGCAGAGATGTGACACCGCCTTGGCCCGGGCAGGGTGCAGTGGAGCTCGTCGGGCTGGGCACCCAGGGGGCACCCGTGGGGCGGACAGTGTGGGTGGATGAGCCGCGTCCAGGGGGACAGAGAGCCTCGGGCAGCCAGGCAGGGGGAGTGCAGACCCCCCATGACGCGCCTCTTAGGGGAGCCCCTGCCCCTTCCCTTTGTGGGGAAGGATGTGGGGCAGCCAGTCAGCAGAAGGCCCGAGGGGGGCGGGGTCCAGCCACTGGGGAGCGAGAGGCCCGCGCTCTGACGGCTGCCCCGTGGCACGAGACACCAAGGGCCCCAGACAGCGCTGTTCCCCTGCAGAAGGAGCAGGGTCGGTCCCGCTCCCGCGGCCAGAGGTGTGTCCCGCAGCACATGGCCGCCTAGGGAACATGGTTTTACGGCTGGACGCGTGGCCAGTGCCCAGCACTCCCGGGCTCGTGCCAGCAGGGATGCGGAGGACGCCCCCCAGCAGGGACGCGGAGGACGCCCCGAGGGCATCCGTGGGCGTGGGCGACGCGGACGGGGCCGTTGACCTCCTGTTGTCGCTTTGGTCCCCTTCACTTCGCAAACGCCACCAGCGAGTAGTCCTGGGGCTGGGATGTGCAAGCTGCTGCAGGGCAGCTCCTGACGCGCACGTTCCGGCCTAACAGCTGCGCGTTAGAGGAGTCGAAGCTCAATGCTCCCATCGTGGGACAGACTGAAGTGGCTGCTTGTGCGGCCGCGGGGCCGGGGTGTGTGCTGCGTGGCCGCGGGGCCTGGGACTGCGGTGACACCGCCTCTGCCACGTGACGGGGTGACGGTGCGGGACGGAACAGTCGGCGTTTCTGTGCAGAGTTGGGGACCAGTGAGCCCCCATGGGCGCGTGGAGCTCTCGGATGTGCGCCGTTGGGTTCCGCTGCCGCTCGGGAGGACTCTGGCCTAGGCTGCCCGTCCCTCTCGGGTCAGCCTCCCGCGAGGCCGGCTGGGAGGACAGGGCTCCCGCGCTCCCGGGGCACCGGCAGGAAGGCACAGCCCCCCGCACACTGCAGCATCAGCCCGGCCACGGGGCTCGGCTCCACACTCACCCTGCCCGCAAGGGCTTCCCTCCCTGTGCCTCGGTTTCCTGATCTGTGAACAGCCGGCGTCCTGAGGGGGGCGGGAGGATCAAGACGGATCCGTGTAAGGTGGCGCATGTGTCGCACAGCGTGGCGGTGCCGGCCTGAAACGTGTGTGCGGCTTGGCAGCTGCCTGGCCAGGACGACTGGCTTGGCCGGGAAGGGAGCACAGGAATGTTTTATGTGGGTCTTGAAGGATGCGTAGGAGTTTTCTGGACCAGTGCGTGCAGAAGCACGTAGAGTCTGTTTCAGAGTCTCCGTGGTACGACTGGAACGTGGGGTGTGGAGGGATGAGGGGCTCAGTCCCGGGGAACTCGGGGCTGGGTGTAGATGAGGAGCCCTGAAGTGTTAGAACGAGAGAGTGGGAGCTCCTACTTGTATCTGGGGCCTTCTGGCGCCCGGTGCGGCAGGCCGTGGGGGCGGGCGGCTCCGAAGGCCGGGCTGTGTGGGACGTAAGGGGGGCAGGGAGAGGGACACGCCAGTCAGGATGCGGGCCAAGGCAGAACCCGGCCAAGGTGGGGTTAGAACGGCCAGACGTCTCGGCAGTCGGGGGCGAGGCGGGGGCCCATCTGCGCTCTGCGGATCAGCACGCAGGTTCATTACACGGCTTCCTGGGTGTTACAGCGCTAACCAGCAGAGCTGGCCTTTGGACCTAGGTCTCTGGCGCCAGAGCCCGTGACCGCTGGGCATTTAGAAAGGTTGTCGTATCTGCTGAGGTCGCCTTGGTGACAAGTGGTAAGACTCACTTGCTCACGTGACCAAAGAATATGTAGATAGGGCTCGCTTAGGGCTGGCTTCAGGCAAGGCTCGATCCAGGGATGTAGGAGGGCCACCCAGGGGCTGTTCTCTTTAGCATCAGCTTCATCTGAGGACTTGCTCCCCTCGTGGCCCCAGGATGCCTCCCACCAGGTCTAGTGGTGACCCGGGGCATGGTCACCATAACAAGCGTGACCCAGGAGCTGCAGGGGCTGCTGGGCTCAGGTCACGGATGTCCCCATCCTGTCCCCATCCCCCGGAGGGAGTGGCCACCCTGGGGGAGAGGGGAGAGAGTGCAGGGGGAGCAGGGAGGGTGCTGGGGGGGGGGGGGCGCTGAGTGCTGGCGCCACCTGCTGGCCAGTGCGGACAGCGCAGTCCAGGGGAGCTGGCCATCCTCCGCTGGCCACTGTGTCGGGGCCCTAAGAAATCTCTTTTTTTTTTTTTTTTTTTTTTTACAAAATCCAGGACACCAGAAACAGATTGACCCGGAAACATTCAAGGATTTCTACAACTGCTGGAAGGAGGCTGAGGCCGAGGCCCAGGAGGTCAGCCTGCCGCTGTCGGTGACGGAGCATCTGGATAAGAACGAGTGCGTGTACAAGCTGTCCAGCTCCGTGAAGACCAACCGCGGCGTGGGCAAGATCGCCATGACCCAGAAGCGCCTGTTCCTACTGACGGAAGGGAGGCCGGGCTACGTGGAGATCTCCACCTTCAGGAACATCGAGGTGAGCGCCGCCTGCACTGCCTGCTGCCTGGGGGCGCCCCTCCTGCCCTGGGGTGCTGGTGGGATGCTGCTGCGTCCTTGCCTCACGCCTCACGTTCAACAGGCTGGTTACACGAGTTAGCCCAGCTCTGAACGCTCGGGGAGGTGGGGGGGCGGGGGCGGCCGGCAGGTCTCCCACCCCGTCCTCCACCCCAGACTCCCTCCTGGAATTCCAGGGAGAGGTGTCTCAGGAGGCAGAGGGACCCTGTTTGAGTCCCGCGGACATCGCCCCGTGGGGATGTGTTGATGAGCTAACGGGTGCCGCTACGGCCCACCAGTTAGGGGACGCGCCTGGGTCCCCGACCTGCTGTGACCTGTGCCAACAGCAGGGTGGCACAGAGTCCTCGCTCTCTGGCCGTCTGTCTCCTCCCGCCCGGGACCGGGCCCGCAGCCTGGCCAGCCGGCTCCACCCCTGTCTCCCGGGCCTGCCTTCCCGTGACGGGGGCCCTCCGCCCCGAGGCCCTGCTGTCACGGTAGCTGCCGCTGCCCAACCTCGGGCCTGCTGCCTCCTGTCACGGACCCCGAGTCTCTGCCAGGGCCTGTGGCACTGACCGGCCTCCGCTTGTTGTGTCTCCCCAGGAAGTGAGAAGCACCACGGTCACGTTTCTGCTTCTGAGAATTCCGACTCTAAAAATTAAAGTGGTGTCCAAGAAGGAAGTGTTCGAAGCTAATCTGAAAACAGAGTGTGACCTGTGGCACCTGATGGTGAAGGAGATGTGGGCCGGGAAGAAGCTGGCCGATGACCACAAGGTCCGGGACATGGCACCTGCTCATCCCAGCCCACGGCTCCCTCTTCCCGCGCAGCTCTCGTGAGCTCGGGGGCTCAGGCTTGGTTCCGAGAGCCTGGGTCGGGCTAGAGGTGCTGCCAGCGGCCCCGGAGGCGATGTGGTTCGCGTGACCCAGCGGGTGGCCGGTGGTGCTTGGGGACACCGCGGAGGGACGGGGCTGGACTCAGGTCTGAGTTGGGTCTCCCGGGCACACCCTGCTCCAGGCGAGTCCTCCAACGCTCCGCAGGACCAGGGTCGTGGCAGGGGGCAGTTGGCGTCCTCCCCGAGGCAGCTTTACAGCCTCGCGATCCGTGTGCCTTCGCTTACTTGGCCGTGCTGTGGCTCTGAGTGCATGGAGTTAAGATTTCATGGTCATGAAGGGCACACCACGGATGGACGCACGGAGGCCCCTTGGGGCGAGGCGTCTGTCCGGTGTAAGTGGCAGGACAGGACAGCGAAGCCACGACCAGAGCGTGGGTGGGGCTCACATGGGGTAGTGCAGGGGCCGTGAAGGGGGAGCAGCCCACGGTCCACGGGGGCAACGCGGGGAGCGTCCCCAGGCCCCGGGGCCCAGACCACCGCTGCAAGGGCGGCCACCCCGTCCAGGGCCAGGTACGCTCTGACTTTACAGCCGCGGCTTTGTTCAGCACCACCCCATACAGACTAAAGCCCACGGGCCATGCAGCGCCTCTCGCTAAGCCCCGGCTGCAGGGCGAGTGGCTGCCACAGGGGTGACAGGTCCGCAGAGCCTGGGGGTCAGCTGCCTGCCCCTTGCGGCACACGCCTGCGGCCCCCGGTAGGACCAACCGGTGTTTAACTGTGATGGGCAACGGAGGTTCCAACTCCGAGTGTACCCTGCCCGTGTGGCCCTGAACGGGGACGCACCGAGCCCATGTTGAAAGGAGCCCCTTCCCCCGCAGGACCCGCAGTACATCCAGCAGGCGCTGACGCACGTCCTGCTGATGGACGCCGTGGTCGGCACGCTGCAGTCGCCCGCTGCCATCTACGCTGCCTCCAAGTTGTCTCACTTTGACAGGATGAAGAACGAAAGTAAGGGAAGTGTGTGTGACGGGGCCGTGGTGTCCTGAGCGCGCCCTCGGGCTTGTATCTGCTTGACCTTAGAATGCGTCCGCCACGTCCCCCTTCTTCCCTTTTATGCTTTCAAGTTTGTTTTTGAGTAGCACCCGTTCTGCTTTCCTGTTCCTGCCCAACATGTGACACCCCCTGCACGCTCGGTGCTGTTTGTCGGGCTTCCTGGTCGCCAGCAACAGATCTCCGCTGGCTGCTTAAGTGGAGTCGGGGTCCGCGGACGGCGGCGGAGTGGCTCCTGGGTGGCGGCGAGCTCGCAGAACTCTGCAGTTGGGACGCGCCCCCAGGACAGCTTGCAGGACCCATGTGCGCGGCCGGCGTGCACGCTGGTGCCCGCGTGGAGGCCCCCGGTGTGCTCAGTTTTCCCCAGACGGGAATTCTCAGGTCACCTGCACGTAGGTTTGAATCTGGCTCTCACATGCTGGGAGCCATATGGGGCGGGGGGTGGGGGGTGGATTTTTCAAGTCTAGGAAATAGCGAATGGGTAAGAATAAGTTTATTATTTTAGCTACTTCCCTCCATTTTAACTTCTAAATGATCTAAAGCCAACGGTTTTGCAGTTTGCATAAAGGAGAAAAAAACAGAGGCCAGCTCACCTGTCACCACCCCTTGGAGCCACATTCGCCCTGTGCTGGGTCAGCCAGCAGCGTCACGTTCATGACACGCAGGCGAAGAACACAGGGGTGTGTTTAAGACCGTCTCTAGTCCTGTTTGGGTGCGTGGTCCTTACATCAGGGCTTTACCGGGAGAGAATTTACGTGCCGCGCTCATGACGGTGGCGTATTCACGGGCTTGTGCGGCAGGAGCTGCAGAGTGAACCTGAGAACATCCTCATCACCCCAGCAAGAAACCCCGTAGCATTTAGCAGCCGCCCGCCAGCCCCCGGGCCCCCAGATCCACCCTGTCTGGATTTGCCTGATCTGGGCAGCTGACAGACACGGATCCCACAACACGTGTCCTCCCGTGGGTGGCTGCTTTCATTTGGGACGGGGCTTTCGGGTCTGCCCCCGACGCCGGGGCCTGTGTCACTCCTCTCTGAATACTGTCCATCGTGTGGGTGGACCGTTGTTTATGTGTCGTCGGCTGACCGGTTGGGCTGTTGCACCATTTGGCTGTCGTGAGTAATGCCGCTGCAAACGGGCTGTCACCTCTCCAGGGTGCACAGCTGGAGACTCGGTTCTCAATACGTTGCTCCAGAATCTCAGTTCCGGGTTTATTCGCTTCGGCCTGTTTTGCTCTTTGTCGCTCACCGTTCAGTTGTTTGTCTCCGTCCACACACACGCCTCATCTTCATCGGGAGTTTACGCACAAGCCGACTCCTTCGTAAACGGGCGACTGTCGCCGTGGTGGCAGCCGACACGTGCCCACTTCCTCTCGCTGTGCACCCTGTTCCATGTGGCAAAGGCCGGCTCCCTAGGCTCGGTGTCCTGACCCCTTGTGACCACGAGGAACTGCTCTCTGGTGTGCAGAGCTTGTGAGGGAACAGCGCTGCTCCCGGGCCTCAGTAGCTCCCAGGATGGGAGGTTTAAAAATGAAACTCTGTGAAATCCCACACGCCATCCCTGGGGGAGGCACTTGGGAACGCCGGGGACAGTGGTGGCTGTGCAGGGCGCTGCGGGCACCTGCGGGTGAGGCCAGGGACGCTGCCCGCTGTCCCCACAGCAGCCACAGCAGTGGCCCGACACGTCCACACGCCCAGGCTGGGAGACCACTCGTGGGCGAGTTCTCTCGCTTTTGTCTTGAGAGTATTTGGTCACTGAGGAGTGTCTTAGGTCCGGCCGAGTGTGGACGAGTCAGACCACACAGCCTCCTGCTGGGGAGGGAGCCGTGTCCTGCTCGCCCGCCATCTGCACACACTGCGAGGGCGGGAGGCCTCACTGTAGGGTCTGGTTTCAAGCCTACAAGGCTCTCCCCCAAAACTAACATTCTGGGGAAGGTGGGGCGTCAGCTGTGGGAGAATGCCGGTGTCCCCGGGTCGTGACACTAACAGTGCCTTGCATTTCAGTGTCCACACCAGTTCCCAGGACGACCTCGGAAACCCTGAAGCACAAGATAAACCCCTCAGCGGGAGAGACTTGCCCACACGCCGTGGACGTCCTGCTGTATACTCCAGGTGAGGGGCTGCTGGCTTCCTGCTGCTCTCTTCAGCGCTTGGGGAGTTTGGGTTTGTGTTCCAGGCCAGTCCCCACGTGAAGGGGACAGATGTGATGTACGGCCAGTGGGGGCCAGGCGGGCTGCTGCTTGTTGAGGCGGAGCCCTGAGTGAGGAGTGGAAGCTGGGGAGCCACTTGCAGACTCTACCTCGTGAAGACCAGAGCTGGGGGAGCCCACGGAGACCCCGCATCGTGGAGGCCGGAGCCGTGGGGAGCCCACGGAGACCCCACATCGTGGAGGCCGGAGCCGGGGGGAGCCTGCAGGGACTCCTATGGGGCACACATTCCATGGAGACTCAGCTCCAACCCAGCTGTTCCTCACATTGCACAGCACTTTATAGTCTAGAAAGTGCTCGTACTCATACCCTCTCCTTTGGGGGCATTTATCCTGGGCCTATTACCATAAGCGGTTGCACCCGGGATCTTGTCTTAGGAATTGTAGGTGCGTGGGTTTGCACATCTGGACAAGTGACGACACGGTTCCTGTCCATCTGGTGCGGCTGCGCATCCCTCCTCCCACACGCAGACCTCCCGGCTCCCTCCAGGCCGCGGCAGGATGAAGTACAGACAGTGAGCGCGGCCGCGGGTCTAAGCGTGAACCAAGATGTTTTTATTTAAGGCCTGACTTGTAAAGAATTGCGGCGGGAAGGTCGCTCGCAGGGCTCCCCAGGTGGAAAATAAAGGACTTCGTTCTGGGCAGAAAAGAACCTTACAGTCGGGAGCTTTGCTTCAACTCACTGGGACGTGAGGTGAGCCAGTGAGCGCCATGGGGTGCCCTTCGTGTCTCTGACTCCGCAGCTGTGCCCCAGGCCACCTGGTCCCACATGGGCAGCTTGCTGGCAAAGCCGTGTTCCAGCAGGAGGGCAGCATTTTCTCTCTTCACCCATCGTCCCGAAGACCCTGCACAGTGACAGACTGAGTGTGAAGGAGGACAGCATAGGCGGCCCCACTCCGCTGGAGACGTACAGATTGATCCGGTCAAGGCTCCCGTTGACTGCGACACCACAGACCAGTTTCATCGTGGTGTCCGGATAAATGAGTATCTCTAGACCTAAGTTGGTTTCCTGTACGTGAACGCTACCTGGACCCCGGGCCTCCTGTCGTGATCGACTAGGTAGCTCAGACCAACTTCCCTCCGAGAACATCTAGAAGGGCCAACGTAGAAAACCGCCATGAAGAACGACAGACCCCCTTTGTCCTGTGGAGCGTCTGCCAGCCCTGGCAGTGGTGCCTGAGGAACGGAGCAGAGCTTTGGGCAGCGCTGACGAGAGAGAGGGACAAAGTGCTCAGGACCTGCTGAGAAGGGGAGCGCTGGTAAACCCGTTCGTGGTGGCTCCAGGCTCCAAGGGTTCCCCGAACAATAAGGAGCCAGCCCCCGGCCCCGAAGCCCAGCCTCGTAGCATCCCAGTGCCTGGTGGGCTTGAGGAGTGTGTAGGGCGGTATCTCCCCAAGGCCCAGGAAGCCAGTGGAGTGACTGTCCCAGAGAGATCGACACCTTTGTGCTTCCTTGACTTGTGACAGAGGTGACTGACGGAGTGGGGGTTCGAGGGAAAGACAGTCCTCACCCTACATGACATCGGTTGGGACGTCGTGCATCCATATGGAAAACGCGAAGCTTGCCGCACCTCAGGTCACACGCAGTCAGTTCCAAGTCGATGGAAACCACGAACAAACATAAATGGCAAAAGCAGTCAAGCTTCTAGTAGCTGACGTAGAGGAACATGACCTTGGGGTGAAGGAGGAAGCCTACAGCAGCACGAGCCATGAAGGAAGAGGTTGGTGGATTTGACTATTGAGATTACGGGCTTTAAGAAGACACTTTTGGGGCGTCTGGGTGCCTCAGTGGGTGAAGCATCTGCCTTCGGCCCAGGTCATGATCCCGGGGTCCTGGGATCGAGCCCCGTGTTGGGCTCCCTGCTCAGTGGGGAGGCTGCTTCTCCCCCTGCGCGCCCCTGACACACACACCACCCCTGCTGTCTTGCTCGCTCAAGTAACTAATACAATCTTTTCAAAAAGATACTTTCCCGAGCGTGAACAGGGTAGGCCCAGACTTGGACAGGGTGCTGGCAGCACAGCAGAACCAAGGCGGGCTCGCGTCCAGGACGCGTACAGAATGGCTACAGATCAAAAATAGCACCACCCAGATCAAACACAGCAAGGGACCTAACAGCTCGCCACGAAGATCTCCTCCACGTGGCCGTCAGGGCCGTCAGCCAGATGTGCCATCAGGGAAACCCAAATCAGCCACGGTCCAAAAGCCCGAATATCTGCACCATCAGAGTGGCCCAAATGAAGGACTGTCACCACCGAGTGTGGGTGCGGATGTGGAGCAAGAGGAAGTCTGGTGCGCCCTTGGAGGGGGTGCCCTGGGACGGCTCAGGGGCTCCTGCCCCACTCTGCCCCCACCCTCCCCGCCGGCCCCTGTCCCTGGCCCACACCTGCTTCTGCTGCTCTGCTGGGGGCGCTGGTCTTCCCGAGGCTCACCCATCCCCCAGACCCCGGGTCCACAAAGCCACCCTGGCCGGGTCCCCGGTCAGCAGTCATCGTCTGTGTGGTCCTCTGACTGAAGCCAGCTCATCTCCTCCCGGGGGCACGGTAGTTCAGGATGTGCTCCCCCTCCTGGCCCCGGCACCAGCTTGGTGCCCGGCCCTCGGCAGGTGCTCAGAGGTGCCCGAGGAAGGGCGCCCGTCGGGCTGCGCATCAGAGGGTTTCCCTCTAACAACATGTGTGGCTTTCTTACTTCCTCAGGGCATCTAGACCCAGCAGAAAAAGTAGAGGACGCCCACCCCAAGTTATGGTGTGCTCTGGACGAAGGCAAGGTGACCGTGTTTGACGCTTCCTCTTGGACGATTCACCAGCAGTGCTTCAAAGTGGGCGCCTCCAAGTTGGTGAGTAAGCAGAGGGCCATCGGACGAGGCCACTGCCCACATCAGGTTGTGGATTCTGGAAGGATGGAAATGTCCACTGCACGCGGCAGCGGGATGCGTGTCATTGCACGGCATCGTGAGGTTTTCAACTAAATGTGAACTTGTCCCGTCCTCTAAATGTTCTTATTTATGTGACCAGATGGTGGCTCCTGCCACCCCTAGCCTGGAATCTGAAGCTGGATTCCAGGGACGCGGAGGGCAGGGTCGTAGCTCGCGCGTACATCTCTGACCCCGGGCAGACACACGCATTATCCTAACGCATTTGGGGTTGGAAACCAACAACAGGTCGAACCATATGGGCAGGATACGGAGGCTTGAGCTTTTAGACTGATGACTTTTTCATTTAAATGAAGTTGATTACATCAGCTTGTGCAGAACAGCACCCCCCACCCCCCCGCCCCTCGGCCCAAGGTCCTGTGTGAGGCCTGTAGCCGCCAGGGGGGCGAGCTGCACGGTGGGAACATGTCACGGGCACCGGAGTTTGCAGGTGGGGAGGCGCTGCTGCTCCAGGGCTCCTCCTGGTGTCCAGCTCAGTGACCCCCCGCCCCCCCACCCCCACCACCACTGCTCCGAGGTTAGAAAAGCAGCTGCTGCTGCAAGAGGCAGTGCTAGAAGTCCTCATGCCCTCCCGCCTCCATTAACGTGGGAGTTTGGCGCCTCCATGGTCAGCACCACCAGGTATCAGGTTGGGTGGCCACGTTCCATCCTTTCAAAATAATGTGGCAATCTGAGGCACAGACTGGGCTTCCAGAACCGCTGTGAACAACAGAAATACTGTGAATTCAGATGCAGGTGTTGCTGGGGGGCTGGGCTCATCCTCCGCTGCGTGAATGGCGAGCCTCCTGTGAGCAAGGCAGTAAGCGGTCACTGAATTACACCCCCCCCCCCGCCCCCGGGTCCATGCGGCAAGCCCCAGGTGGTAAAGTGACAGGACCCAAGATACCGTATTCACTACGGTCTAATAATGCTTGAGACCGAGCACGAGGAGAAACGGAGGAAATCGTTTTTGTGCTAAATTTTATGTTTTTCCGGTTGAATCTTAGTCGTATGCGTTTCAAAGATTTTCTCATAACCGAATAACGGAAAATCCAAAGGCTGCGTGGTGCGGCGACCTCTGCTGCCCCCAGCTAGGCTGGGCAACGGTTAGGGAGAGCAGGAAGTTATCCCGGGGGTGTGTGAAAACACCTTCGTGCTCGTCTCCCCGAGATTCCCCGTACTGTTTGACAAGGAAGACGCTGGGGTCATTATCTCAAGAAAACGCCGCCGCCTCTGAAAGTGGAAGTTCAAAGTAGCTCATCTAAGCGATCTTTGGGCCACTAAAGAAAGACATTTTACTAGAATCATACCAGTTCTCAGGTAGATGCCTCAAAAGAAAGGGCTTTTTGCTTTTAGTATTTTTTTATACCAAACAAGTAAACTTTTTTTTTTTTTTAAGATTTTATTGTGTGAGGGGATCCCTGGGTGGCTCAGTGGTTTAGTGCCTGCCTTTGGCCCAGGGCGCGATCCTGGAGTCTCGGGATCAAGTCCCGCATCGGGCTCCCGGCATGGAGCCTGCTTCTCTCTCTCTCTCTCTCTCTCTCTCTCTCTCTGTCTATCATGAATAAATCTTAAAAATAAATAAAAAAAACCAAAATCATTAAAAAAAAAAAAAGATTTTATTGTGTGAGAGAGACACAGTGCACATGTGAGAGTGAGCACAAGCCGGGGGAGGGGCAGAGGCAGAGGGAAGCAGACACCCCACCGAGCAGGGAGCCTGGGACTGGAGCCCGGGACCCCGAGATCGTCACCTGAGCCGAAGGCAGACGCTGAACCAGTGAGCCCCCCAGGCGCCCCAGAGAGGGTGTTTTCAAGTGACTAACTGAAATTAGTAAGCTAGCATCCTTTCCTAACTTGCGGGAATGGTTATCGGAAAAAATTTCATTGGTAAAATTAAAACTGTCGATTTTCAGGGCGCCTGGGGGGCTCAGTGGGTTAAGCGTCTGTCTGACTCGGGTCATGATCTCAGGGTCCTGGGGTCGAGCCGCATCGGGCTCCCCGCTCAGCGGGGGTGTGCTGCCCTCTCTGCCCCTCCCCTGGCTCACGCGCACGCTCTCTCTGCAATAAATAAAATATTTGAAAATAAATAAATAAACTACCAATTTCTACAAAGCTCTGTCTCCTGACCTGACGAGGAGCAGCCCTCGGCCGCCCCTGCGTGATTGTCAGCGGGCAGACCTCCTCCTCACCCCGCGACATGACGCAGGCTTTACTCTTTGAAATCCACTTGTGTTTGAAAATCTCCGACGTTTGTTCAGCTACCAGGGCCGCGTAGCACGTCAGGAGGACGGAGAAGGGAAAGTGGCTCATAAACCAGGAAGTGAGGCAGCGGGAAGCTGGCAGGAAGGAAGGTGCCAGGAGCATCCGTCGGGGACGCGGCCACACACGCTGCGACCCTCACGCACAGGCGGCTGCGCCCCATGCGTTCCGTGCCGGGCCCGGCGCTCTCGGCGTCTGGGTCCTGGGTGTCCTGGGTGTCGAGTTGCCGACAGCCTTCGTGCGACCGTTGGTGGCGGGCCTTGCCAAGCCAAGTCCTCCGGAGCCCTCCCGGCTGCGGAGCGGTTCTGCTTGTAGCTCCTAAACGGTCCTGGTTATTTGCAGACTCCGCGCGGGCAAGTTCTGCAGCTTGAAGGTTACCCTGTAACTGAACAAACAGGGTGCGTGCAGGGCCATCCACGCACACCCGTCACCGCGGGGAGACGGGCCGTCGGAAGTGCACGCTCCCAGCGGAGGTCCAACCAGCTGTGGCCCTGCTGCCCCGTTTCAGCTCATACCTTAGACAAGTGTCCTCACGGCCTATTTAGTGGTTGTTGCCTTTTTGCGGTTTCCTGGTGATTTCTGCTGCTAAGAGAGGCCCCCAGCAGGGAGCTGCGCTGCCGTGCACTGTCGGGCCTTCCAGATGGAGTGGTAAACACACGACGAGTTTATGTGCGGGTCAGTGGACAGCATGTGCCCGGGGCTCCAGCAGCCTGGTGCGTGTCCCCCCAGAGTGTCCCCCAGAGCGGAGGCGCCGTGTCTGCAGGGACTCGATGGGTTAGGACCACTGTGACCTCCCGTTTCTTCCTGTCCTGCCATCAGAACTGCATGGTGATGGCAGAGCAGAACCAGGTGTGGGTTGGCTCGGAGGACTCGGTCATCTACATCATCAACATCCACAGCATGTCCTGCAACAAGCAGCTCACCGACCACCGCTCCAGTGTCACGGACCTGGTTGCTCAGAACGGAACACCCAGGTACGGCCAGGCTGTGCAGGGAGAAGGGGCCGCTCGGTCCCGGGTGGGTCGGGGGCCCTAGCGGGACGTTGCTGTGGGCGCCTGCCGACAGGGCCAGGTCTGTGTGAGCCAAGTCAGGATGTTCCTGTTCGTTCTGGTCCCGAGCACAGAGCAGCGGGTCTGTCCTGTAGGCCAGCTCCGGGGAAGGCCTGGTGCTCGGTGGCAGGTGGCACGTGGCCTTCCTCGCCTGTTCTTGGCGTCTGTGCTCCGCCCGAGATCTGTGGCTTCAGACACCTCACTCCCGTGGTGTCTCCACACAGCGCTTCCTGTGTCCAGACTTCCTTCCTGTAAGGACGCTGGTCATGTGGGTTAGGGTCTCCCTGTGCACGTGAACTTGGGCGCCCCCGTGGAGGCCTCCTTCCAATCCTGAGGGCCTGGGGTGGGGAGGACTCCAGCGTACCTTTTTGGGGGCTGTGGTTCAGCCCGTAGGCGTGTTTGCTTCCTTCCCCATCTTCACTGTACGAGGAACGTCCGCTCAAAGGCAGGCACCCGGTCTGTTCTCTCTGCTGTGTGTCCCGAGTCAGGACAGGGCCTGGCACCCGGGAGGTGCCCAGGGGAGACACGAGAACGAGGAGGGTCCCCTCCTTCGGTGAAGGGGGCGGAGGCTCAGTGAGCATATGACCCGTGCGGGTCGCCAACTTCATGCAGGCAGCCCGGCCTGGGGCATGGGTGCCCCGGCTCCGCTGTCCCCTCCGTCAACCCTCCCCGCCACCTCATCCCCGGGGTTTGGGGGCGCTGTCGTCTGCAGTCGGGCCCGGCTCAGAACATAAGGCGCTAACCTGAAAGTTAACCCAACCCCGGGTAGCGCCCACCCCCTCCTGCAGCCGTGGGCAGCCCACGGGGTGCTGATGGTGACCTTGGGCGGGGACGGCGCCCGGCTGGGCCTCGCCCTGGGTCGGGGCTCGATTCGGCTCCGCGGCCCTGTTACGGTTCTGCACAGACGGCGGCAGACGCTGAGGGGCAAGGCCAGGCATCCCCGGGACACTGTCTTCTCCTGCCGGGTCGGTCTTGTCGGAGCCATGTGCTCTCTGGCGGCATGGATCGTCTTTCTTGGGCGTCACTTATCATCCCTGCTGTGGCTCTTTCTGTCGCAGCAGCGTCACGCTCGTCTGGGTTAAGGGGTTTAGAAGCCTGACTCACACTTGTCTGTTTGCACCACCAGCAAGGTGTACTCGTGCAGCGCGGACGGGATGGTCCTGGCGTGGAACGTGAGCACCCTGCGCGTGACCAGCAGGTTCCAGCTGCCGGGCGGCGGGCTCTCGTCCATCAGCCTGCATGACGGCTGCCTGTGGTGCTGTAAGTCCCGGCCCTCGCGTCCACCCGGGCCCCGCTCTCGGCAGAGGAGGCTCCCCGGGAGGTGGCGGCCTGTTCCCTCCGCTGAGCACGTTCCCAGCCTTCCAGCCCCTGCTGTGCTCGCTGGCTCCCGCTCCCCTCCTGTGTTCAGCTCCCCGGGGCTCCCCTCCTCCAGGGCTCCCCTCCTCCACAGCCTCCTGCGCTCGCTGGACCCTGCTGGGAGCGTGAACCTGGCCCTCATGCTCCCGGGAATCATCGTGCCCCTTCCAGCCACGGCCCTGGCATGGGGTGTGCGGCCCACGTCCCCCAGCGGTGCGCAGGTGGGGCAGGGCCGCGTCACCACGGGCCCCAGGCCAGGCATTTGCCCGGGGTGTGACAGGAGGCGCGGAGGCTATGCCTGGTGGTGCATGTCCTGCATCTCTGAGTGTCCTGGGGCACGAGCGTGGCCCGCACTGTGACTCTTCCCCGGCACATGCCAGACACCAGGGGGATAGTCGCGAAGGCAGGGTTTTCAACTGGAAGCGTATTTTACCCATGGCCAGGTGCACAGTCGTGGGTGTTTGTTGGCTGGTGACAAGGTGCACGCCACATAACCAGCCACCGACCCAGACAAGGCATGTCTCCATCTCAGCAGAAGGCTGCGCCCATCAGGGGCTGGGGCAGCGGGGGGAGCTGCCCATTCCCGAACCTTCCCTGCATGGACCCCGCGGCAGGGGCCCTTGGTGTTCAGGGAGCCCCCCGTGCTCAGGAGCATCCGTGATGTTGCCTGCAGTCGCTCCTGCTGCGGAGGTCTCAGAGCTCGTGGTCCGTGGTCATCCGGGGGTTAACCCCGTGTTCACCCTGAGATACCCTCAGATTCTCCTCCGAAGCTGCCGCACTGTTTCACCAAAACCTGTTCTGGTTTTAGCCGTCAGCGCCCTGGTGGCCGTGTGCGGTGGCATCGCATGGTGGCCTGGTGGCCGTCCCGTCCCTGTGTCTGCAGAAATGTCTGTGCGTCGGTCTGCTCACCCCTCTCTAGCGCTCTAGCGCCGTTACGACAGGTGTGGGCACGAGCCCACCGTCCTTACCTCCTTCTCCCTCCCACCTGTCCTCTTGTTAGTCTAGAAGGCAGGAGAGAATCTTTTAAAGATTTTATTCATTTATTCATGAGAGACACAGAGAGAGGCAGAGACACAGGCAGAGGGAGAAGCAGGCTCCACACGGGGAGCCCGAGGTCACGCCCTGGGCCAAAGGCAGATCCTCAACCGCTGAGCCACCCGGGGCCCCACTCCTAGTATTTCTGTCATCCATTTTTCCCTTGTATCTTCTGGGATTTTCATTATATATATACACGTACATGTGTGTATGTACATATAAATGCATACGTATTTATTCTAGAATTATGTAATATTATAATATAAACAAATAATATAATGATATTCTAATATATACAGGAGGCTATTTGATACTGTCCCAGAGATCTCAGGCATGGCTAGAATTTTTCCTCCTCCTCCTCCTCTGCTTCACCTTGGTGAAGGCCCTTCCTTCCTTCCTTCCTTCCTTCCTTCCTTCCTTCCTTCCTTCCTTCCTCCCTCTGTCTGCGGCTGCACCTGTCCAGATTTTCATTTCAGCCCGAGAATTTCTGATTTCTCTCCTGCATTCTTCATGTCCACCATCCTCTCCGCATCTTCCTGTAAGTTTTTTTTTTTTTCCTGTAAGTTTTTTAACTTACTCGTAGTTTTGGTCTAAAGCCCTTCTCTGCGGGGTCCTGGCTCATCTGTGAGTCTGCTTGTGTGCACTGCTCTTTCCGTCGGGCTTTAGTCATTCCCTCACGTTTGACATGATGGAGTTTATTGTGTCCGGGGTGTTGTTGATGACACAGCAAGGAGAGACGTGGGTCATGTCCTTCTGTAAAGACCATTAGGGCTCGTTCTAGATGGTCATTAAATGACTTACTGGCCAGTCATTTTAACCCTGTGCAGAGGCTTGGTTTTAGGCTTTTGTGGGGTAAATGCACTTCACTTGTGACCTTAGTCTTGGAGCACGTAACACCTGTTCTGGCTGTAATCACCCTCCAGGAACACATGGGCTTTATACGAAGCCTCTCTGGCTTGGGGAGCCACAACTCTGCTTTCTGCTCTTTATACAGTTTAGGAGCCAGACTAGGATCTGAGAATCCATACGTGCATTTGTGGGCTCCCTCATTTTGGGGTATTTCCTCTTTCCAGGTGCATTGGCAGCCCCACACCGTACCCTCAAGCGGGGGCACTGACTGCAGCGTCAGTGAGAACCGGGGGCGCCCTGGGGAAGCCCTGGGAGTGTGTGCAGGTTGCAAGTTTACCTCTCTCCTTTCAAGGACCGCGTGCCTCAGGCTTGGTCGGTCTCGAGGGGCGGTCAGGCTGTCAGGTGTGTGTGTCCGGCGGGATGGTGCCCGTTGCATACAGTGAGGGAGAGGACAGAGCACAGAACCCTGTTTATTTTCTAAGTTAACTTCATACACTGAGTAGTCTCCTATTTAACAATCACGAGAAAGGTGGGGTTTCTCTAGAAAACCAAGAGCAGGTGCCCGAGAAGTGTTGTCATGAGTCTCTTTTTGAACGAGAGCAACAAGCGGAAAACCCGGTCCTTGGTCAGATGTCCCCAGCGCAGAGGTGGGGACCAGGTCAGGTCTCAGAGCAGGACGTCTGTGCACGGAGGCAGGGCCTGACTGAGGGGCCGCAACCTCCCGCTCTGGTCCAGCAGCGCTGCCTCGGTCCTCCGTGTCTTCCCTCGGGTCCCCCGTGCCTGCGTGCGGGTCATCTTCCAGGAGGGAGCCCACCACCCCCGGCCCACGCCCCAGGGCCCAGGCTGCGGCCTTCAGGTGGCTGCATGCAGGTTCAAATCCAGGCTTTGTCGCCGGACGGCTGGTCCCTTGGAGTCGGTCTTTGAAAAGTGAGATAGACTACGGGCCTTCCCCGCGGGCTCGCTAACGGCCGCGAGATGCGAGAGGCAAAGTGCCGTCATTCTCAGAGGGCCGCGCGTGGGGCACCATGGCCCTGCTCTGCAGCTCCCGCCCTCGAGCCCTGCCCTGTCCCGCATCCCCTCCTGCTGGGGCCACTTCCTGGGGCTGCGTGTCGGGTGCGCTGAGGAGGGTCCCAGGGCAGGACACTCTCCCCAGGGCGGCCCGTGTTTCCCGAACCAGTGGCAGCATCGCAAGGGCCTCACCAGTTCGCCCAAGTGGATGAAGGCGTACCTGGCCGGCAGCTGTCACAGTCCAGGACTGAAACCCCAGCGGCCGCGGGCAAGGGGCCCCTGTGGCGTGGCCGGGGGCCAGAGGGTGACCCGCAGGCCGCTCGCCCGCTGCAGGAAGCCAGAGCAGCAGGTTCTGACTGGTGTCTCCCCAGGTCCCGGGGTCAGAGCCGCCCTCTGCATCTGGCTGGTGCTCCCAGAGGTGGGCCTGCGCCCTCCCGGCCCCTCCTGTCTCCCCGATGCCGGCACACGGGGTGGGTTCAGCTGGGGGCAGGGGGCCCGTGCAGGGAGTGCAGGAGGGAGACAGCCCCACACACCCGGCCTGGGCCTGAGTGTGCCCCTGGTCCGCCCCGCGGCCTGGCTTCCCGCCCCGTGCCACTGTCCCCAGACCTGCAGCCCCGGCACCATGGCGACTCTTAGTTCACAAGGAGACGTTTTCTTAGAGGGATTCAGAGAAAACAGAAGCGCTGAGGGGCATGTGGCGCAGTCGCCTTCATCCCCAACGCGGGAGAACTGGCTGTGGCTTCGGGGAGAGGAGATCCCAAACCGGGCAAGACGGTTCCCCGGGCCCTCGCTGGGTCCGCGGTGGGGCTGCGGGCGGTGGCCCCCGTCAGGGGCAAGGGTGGGGCTGACAGTCACCGAGGTTGCTGGGAGCGCTGGGCCAGCGCCAGCACAGGACGATGGCTCCAACTGCTTCGTCCCTGTGCCCGGGCGTCCCCGTCCCCCACGCTGGCTCCTTCCGTCTACAGGTACAGGGACCAGTATCGTGGCCATGATGACCAGCGGGCTCCTCTGTCAAGAACTGAAGGTCAGCGAGAACTTCAAGGAGATGAGCACGTCCTTCGTGGGTTTCCAGCTCCTCCCCCAGGTACCTGTCCCGGCAGCACCGTCCAAGACGGCTCGGGTGCCGTGGCCGCCAGCAGCCTCACGGTGACTTGTGTTTCAGCAGGAGCAGCTCTGGGTGGCGTGCGCCGGACTGGCCAGCATCTACATCTGGAGCCTGGCGGACCTGACGCAGCCTCCTCACCGGGTCCCCCTTCAGGACTGCTCCGAGGTCAGCTGCATGATCAGAGTGAAGCAGCAGGTAAGGCAAGCACCCCCAGCGTCCCCAAGCGCACCTCCAGGGGCCTCCCTTCCCTACCACCCTCGTTTGTCCTTGGCAGATCTGGGTAGGCGGCACTGGCCTGTCCCAGGGCCTGGCCAGAGGGAAAATCTACGTGATTGACGCCGAGAGGAAGACGGTGGCAAAGGAGCTGGTGGCCCACATAGACAGGGTGACAACGCTCTGCTCGGCGGAGGACAGATACGTGCTGAGCGGGTCGGGCGGGGGCGAGGGGAAGATTGCCATCTGGAAGGTCGAGTAAACGGGGGGCAGACGGGCCGAGTGGGGCTGTGCTCTGCGGGCCCCGCCCTCCTGCCCCCCCCACCCGTGCTCCCCCAAAAGGTGGGCCGGGGAGCCAGTCGGGGCCCCAGGGGGGTGGGGGTGTGTGGCTGCATGGCTCTCTACTGTCCCGGTTGAACTGTACCCACAGCGTTTCGGGCTGGTGCTTCGCAGGCAGGCAGCAGGGTCAGGTTGCTATGAAGTTGCGGTGCGTGCTGTCTAGAACCTTCCGGAGCCCACGAGCAGGGGCCAGCACCAGGGCAGGGAACGGTTTAACCAAAGCACCACCTATGACCCGCTAGCCTCAGGCCGCTGGTTTGCGTTTCCTCTACTTCATTCAGCACAAGTAGAGTAAGCGTCGGGTTTAGGGGCGACCCACAGCCTTAAGCTGACCTCGTTCCCAGCAAAGCTGTAAGAGGAGGTGTGTTTAAATGACCACTTTGTGCTTGAACACATCCGTGCCTCCTCTCGCTGTGCCCATGCCGAGCAGGGGCCCGCGGAGGGGACAGAGGGGACAGGGCTGGGCTAGCTGAGGCAAGCTCTGTGTTGGTTTTTTTTTTCCTTTAATGACAAGTTTTTATGACGAAGAAACCCAGGGAGACTTTCCTGGCTCTCCCAAAGATCACAGTTTCATCTGTAGCTCCACCTAAAATAGCAGAATGTATAATCGAGTGTTCTAGAAGTCACTGCCGCTCACAGGGACGTCATTTCCACCGTCCGCAGCTTGTGTGCACCGTGTGTCTCCATAGATGGTGCTGTATTATTGAACTGAAGACGATCCTACTCGCTAAAGTAAACATTTGGGGAAAAAAAGAACCTCTTACACATTTTTACTACAATATTGAGATTCACTCCCTCGGTGTCCAGCGAGAAAGGCTTTGGCATAGTTCCCGGATGTGGAGGGAGCATCCGCCTCACAGCAGCGTGTGCGGGCCTGCGGCCTGTCCCCGAAGGACCCAGCAGAGCTCAGCCGCATGGGGGCGGCTGCCGGAACACAGACGCCGCACCAGACCTCACTCACCCCGAGACAGGGCCGAGTGAGGTTTCAGTAGCACCTGGAACCCCCAGATGAAAGCTTCGACCAGACCTTGGTCTGCATCTGCAAGGTCCAGATCACGGACCCAGATGTTGGGGTGTTCTGGGGGTGCGGTGCCGGGGACAGCCAGGCGGCCTCAGGTGCCTACAGAGGGCGTGTCCCTGACTTCCAGGAGGAGGACTCAGCCGCAGCAAAGGACAGACGTTGAATTCTGCTTTTGTAAACACATGAACAACTACAGTCAATCCTGTCAAAAATACTCATAAATTATTTAATGTCAGTCCACACATAACCAGGTATTTTCACCTCATCAATAATAAACTCCTTTGTTTATTAAACGCTGTCCTGTCTCTTACTTTACCCACATTAAGGGGAGGGAGAGCTGCAGAATAGCACGGGAACATGCTGGGTTTGCTCTTGACGCCCTCTCAGCGCCCATCGAGTTATTTTAATGTGCACTTTTCGTTCCCTTTATTCGTGGTGATTATTTCCAAGGTCTTACTTGACGGTGATAGAGTGGCCAGCGGGGGTGGTTAGAGTGGAAAGGGCGCTTTATGCCTTTGGTGTTTCCTCTGTGCTTTGAAGAGGTTCCGTGATGAACGATTTGTCACGGGAAAGCCCCAGATGAGCTGGAATTCATTAGACAGACGGTGCCTTCCCTGCCTTGGCTTCAGAAACCTGGATTAAGTTGGTACAGAAAAAAAAAAAAGCATTTATCTTGAACGAGAAGCCAATCTACTTTAATATGATTTCAGCTCTCCGGCTGTATTTCAAACAAGAGACGAGAAAGCGTGCTTTGGGGTGCGGGCTCGGCTCTCAACACCAATCCAGAGCTCGCCCCGCTCCTGTTACTGCGGAAGTCGCACAGATGATCGCCTGGTACCATCTTTAGGATTTGCTTTCTGAAGATATGGACACATCAGCTGCTCTCAGAGGACAACCTTGCAATCAGATGTGATTGTAGCATCTGAATTAAAAGTGGATGGCTTCTATTTCTAGAAGATTCCTTAGGAAGATAAAGGGGCGCTTTCTCTGCATGGCTGGGGAGGGCGTGGATAGAAAGCCAGGCAGAGTTGCCCTGCTGCCTCTGCTGCCCGGAATTGTTTGGATTTCTTGCAGCAAAGCCATGGGATCGCCTGGAGGGGAGAGGCTCAGACACTCGGAAACTAGTTTCTCACTGTGCTGCTACTGCTCAGCTCTAGGGCGACCCCGAGCACTCACAGGACTCCAGAGCTCTGGGTTTCTGTGCCGTGGAACAGAGGTGGCCCGAGGCCCAGGGTGAGGCCCAAGGACCGGGGCCCTGGTCCAGGCCTTGCCTGTGAAGCCCTGGACTGGGCTAGTGACTAAGAAGGGCCCTCGACTGCTGGGCCCAGGAACAGCCCGGAGAGTAGGCCAGCCAGGCTGCTTTGTGGGACGCTCGTGAACATACTCAGAGCCTGTAAACTCGTGACCGTGGCTGCAGTGCCCTCGGAAAGGCAAGTCCGAGTCCTGACCCCAGAGCCTGTGGTGTGGCCCCGGAGTTCTGGAGAGGAGGTCATCCTGGGTGAGGGCGGGCCCTAAACACAATGACAGGTGTCCTGAGAAGACGCAGACACACACACATGTACAGGGGACGCACTTTACGTACACCAACCCCAGGGGTGAAATAAGCACACCATGCCATCGGCGCAGTCACGCCGTCGCTGTTTGGGTCGGACAAAGCAGACCCCGACTCGAGGCACTGATGGGTGTGCGTCACGCTAAAGAGGCAAGTCAGTTCCTGGTGAGACTGTTGTTAATTCACAAGACGTAATAATCCTCTACGGATATGCGCTTAGTAGACATTCAAGGTACGTGAAGCCAGCAGGGTAGAGCTGTAGGAGGAAACACAAGCCCACGCTGGTCGTTGGGAGATTTTCACACCCTTGTCTCAGTAACTGATAGAAGCAGTAAACAAAAACCAATG
This sequence comes from Nyctereutes procyonoides, assembly GCF_905146905.1. NCBI lineage: Eukaryota > Metazoa > Chordata > Mammalia > Carnivora > Canidae > Nyctereutes > Nyctereutes procyonoides. The sequence goes on from NW_026575159.1 coordinate 30,971,128, forward strand.
ACATAAAAGGTTCAACACCATCCACCAGCGTGACCTGGCATCACAGAACATTACACCCCACAGCAGGATACCCCTTCTTTCCACGTGTCCGTGAGGTGTACATCAAGCCAGATTGTGTGCTGGGCCATAAAATGAGTGTGAACAGACTACACCAAACTTAAATCAGCAATCAATAGCAATAATTACCTCAAAATCCCCAAGTAAAAATGTTGGAAATTAAACATTACTTCTAAATAACATATAGGTCGAATAAAAATATCAAAAAGGAAATTGTGAACTAGAAAATTTGTGGGATGTAGTTTAAAGCAGTGATTAGAAGAAAAGTTATTGCTTTAAATGCCTCTATTAGAAGAAGGGTTTAAAATTAAACTTCTGTCATAAGAATACAAGAAAATAAAAGCATATTTAGGGGCAGCCTGGGTGGCGAAGCATGGAGCCTGCTTCTCCCTCTGCCTGGGTCTCTGCCTCTCTCTGTGTGTGTCTCTCATGAATAAATAAATAAAATCTTTAAAAAATAAAAAAGTATATTTAATCCAAAATATGTAAAGGAGGGAAATAATAAAGATAGGACCAAAATCAATGAAATGGAAAGCAATCAAAGCCAAAAGTTGGTTCTGTAAAGTAATTGGTAAACTCTAGTAAAAGCAATCAAGAGAAAAGGGGCGAACACAAATTACCAATATCAGAAACAGAAAGGCTGAAATCTTCTAGACACCAAAACAGCAGGTGGACAAATTCATGGCAATAAATTTGATGAAATGTACAGCTTTCTTGGGAAACAACTTTATGAAACCAATGCAAGAAGAAATAGAAAATCTTGGGGATCCCTGGGTGGCTCAGCGGTTTAGTGCCACCTTCAGCTCAGGGTGTGATCCCAGGGTCCTGGGATTGAGTCCCACCTCGGGCTCCCTGCATGGAGCCTGCTTCTCCCTCTGTCTGTGTCTCTGCCTCTCTCTGTGTGTCTCATGAATAAATAAATAAAATCTTAAAAAAAAAAAAAGAAATAGAAAGTCTTACAGTTCTACATCTGTCAAGGAAACTGACTTTAGTCAAAAACCTTCCCACACAAACCCCCAGGCCCTGTGGACTGCATTACTGAGTTCTAACAAACTCTTGGGGATGGATTACAAGAGTCATAGAAGTCTTTCAGGAGGATAGAGGGCGCTTCCTGAAGCCTTTTGGAGACGGGCATGATGCTGTCCTAAAATCTGACCAAGATCTTACAGGATAATAAAATTACACATCGGTTCCCTTTGTGAACATAGATGTGAAATTCCTGACCAAAGTATTAGCCAATTGAATCCCACAACATTTTAAAAGGATAAGACTGTGGCCCTGTGGGGCTTGTCCCAGGAATGCAAGGTTAATTAACATTTGAAAATCAACCTGCAAATTCCACTTATTAACAGAATAAAGGAGAAAAGCCACAGTAGTTACCTCCACAGATGCAGGAAAAAAACAATAAAATAATCATTCAAGATAAATATCCTGGCAAACTGAGAAGGGAGCTTCCTCACACTGACACAGAGCACCTCCAGGAACCCACAGTCCTGGTGCACGGCACTCTGGCTGCTCCCCGCTGGGGCGGGAACAGGGCGGGCACACTCACATTCACCCCCCCCCCCACTCAAGACCACGCTGCAGGTCCTGGCCACAGCACGAAGGCAACAATAAATAATGAAAAGATTGAACTAGAAGGACAAACTACCTTTATTCACGCCAGCATTACTGATTACATAAATCCTAAAGAATCTATTTAAGGAAGTACCAGAGCAAGCATATTCAGCAAGATTGTGGGATACAAGGTCAATATAGGATAATCATTGCATTTCTGTATTTTAACAGGAAACAATTGGAAAGTGTAACAATAGGACTCAGGAGCATTAAAAGCATATCAAAGAGGAATACACTTAATGAAAAAGATGTGCTAGACCTGTACACTGAGAACTCAGAAACACCGCTGAGGGAAACTTTGAAAGGCCTAATGAAAAAAGATACTATGTTTATGGATTAGATGAAATACTATAAAGATGTTAGTTCTCTGCAAGTCAACCCAGTAGATTCAATGTAATTCTAAATCAAATCCCAATGCGATTTTTGTTTAAATTTTATTTATTCATTCATGAGAGACACAGAGAGAGAAGCAGAGACACAGGCAGAGGGAGAAGCAGGCTCTGTAGGGAGCCCGATGTGGGATTCGATCCGGGAACTGTGGGGTCGCGGCCTGGGCTGAAGGTGGCGCTAAACCGCTGAGCCACCCAGGGGTCCCCAATCATACCTCTTCTTATCCTGTTTCTGACTCCTCTCCACTTTTGTTCTTTAGTGCCAATTTCAGTTAAGTTATTTTTGTAAATTATTTCCAGGTAAGACAGAAAAAGTAGTACCAAAAATAACCCAGGAATAGGTTTCTGGAAAGGTGTTTCCTTTTAAAAACTGGTCTTTGGTTATAGTGTAAGAATTACTGTGGCAACTGTTGATAATTTTTAAGCCAAAAGTGTTGTATTTTTCAGCCAAATGTTTCAGATTACTTGATAATTACCCAAATATATGGAAAACTATATCAGTAAGTCAGCGATTAAAAAAATTATTAAAAATCAAACACTAGCGTAGTCTTCAAAGTACTGATTTAATGCCTATCACATTAGGAACCCAATGTGGGACCCGGGATCACGCCCTGAGCTGAAGGCAGATGTTCAAATGCTGAGCCACCCAGGTGTCCCCCAACACAATTTAAGAATATGTATGTTGGGCAGCCCTGGTGGCGCAGCAGTTTAGCGCCGCCTACAGCCCGGGGTGTGATCCTGGAGACCCGGGATCGAGTCCGACATCGGGCTTCCTGCATGGAGCCTGCTTCTCTCTCTGCCTGTGTCTCTGCCTCTCTCTCACTCTCTCTGAATGAATAAATAAATTTTTTTTAAAAAGTATGTTGACAGTGTGATAGGCACGCATGCACACATGCACATATACATGGAAATGCAGAGTTGACTAGTCAAGATAACCTCGGAAAAGATCAAAGCTAGAGAACGGACACTATGTGATTTAAAGCTTCCCCCCAGAGCTGCAGTGATTAGGAAGGTAAGAGCATGGGATGCAGCATAAATCAATGGAACAGAATGTAGGATCTAGATACATAAGGATATAGTCAGCTGGGATTCAACAAAGATTCCAGGACAATTCATTAAGGAAATTTTTTTTCCACAGATAGTGCTGCAACGACTGGACCAATATATGGAAAAAGGAAGAAGCTCAACCTTAATCTCACTTCAAGAAATTTAATTCAAGGTGGTTCACCTAGATGTAAAGCTACAAGTTCTAGAAACAAGCGTAGAATATCTTTGCAACCTTGGTACAGATAACAATGTCCTAAAGAGAACACAATAATAGCTAAGTAGGAAAAAATTGATAAATTGGACCTCATTAAAATACATTAAGAAAGTAAAAAACAAAACAAAACAAGAAAAACCTGGGAGTAAATATTTACACTGCTGTACCTGACAAAGACTTATACCCATGACATATAAAGAGCTTCCACAAATCAATACAAACAGCTCGATTAAAAAATGGGTAAAGGATACTTTCCCAATGAAGGTATATGGATGGCCAATTTGAAAAGATGCTTAAAATAGTCATTTAGGAAAGACATTAAGCCACCATGAAATACCATCTGATCGTCACTAGAATGGCTAATATTAAAGGGTCACGATAGTGAACATAGGTGAGGATATGAAACCAATGGAATGGACCGACCAAGACAGCAGTCGCCCACTGCTGGATAAAAGCAGCATAACCACTTTGGGAGAACTGCTTGCCAGTTACTTAATTACACTTCGTGGTTTTTTTTTTTTTGTTTTGTTTTGTTTTGTTTTGTTTTATGTTTTTTTTTTTTTTTAAGATTTATTTATTTTAGGGCAGTCCCGGTGGTGCAGCGGTTTAGCGCTGCCTGCAGCCCGGGGTGTGATCCTGGAGACCCGGGATCGAGTCCCACATCGGGCTTCCTGCACGGAGCCTGCTTCTCCCTCTGCCTGTGTCTCTGCCTCTCTCTTCGCTCTCCCTGAATGAATAAACAAATAAATCTTAAAAAAAAAAAAAAAAGATTTATTTATTTTAGAGGGAGAGAGAGACAACCCCAAGCAGACTCCCCGCTGAACGGGGATCCCCATGTGAGGCTCAATCTGACGACCCTGAGATCATGTCCTGACCCGAAATCAGGAGTGGGATGCTTAACCGACTGAGAGGAATGAAAACCGAGTATGCTCAGCATCTTTATTTGTAATAACCGTGTATTGGCAACACCATCATCCAGAGAGCGGATGTGGCGCGTCCTCACAATGGAGTCCTCACTCCACATCAGTGAGAAGACACTGGCCGGCCACGCACACAGCAGTGTGCACAACTCAGAGGCAGTGAGCTGAGTGAAAGCAGCCAGGCGGGAAGGCCACAGACTCTGTTTCCACTCATATTTAGTCCCAAACACACAAAAACCAATCCATAGTGACCGAGTTCATACCAGTGATTGCCCAATATCTAATCAACATAAATGGGATTGAATTGGAAGGCCTCAAGGGGGGACCTTCTGGAGTGAAGATGTTCTACACAGACTGTGTGAGGAGGGTGCGTATGTCAAAACCCAGAGACATGCACACTGCCTGTCGCCATATGTAAATTCACCTCAATTAAAAACCAGAACAACAAAAAAAATCACTACAGATCCAACAGCTGTTGAAAAAGATAATAAAGAAATATTTTGAACTTGATGCCAATAAAGTTGACATCTGGCTGGAACGGAAGCACTATTTGAAAGGCACAAAGTATCAAAGCTCTTTCCAGAAGAAACAGCCTCAACAGCCTCATTTCTATTCAAGAGACAACCCATGGTTTAGAACCTTTGCATAAAGACAATTTCGCATAGAATTCACCAGTGGGGACGTCTGGGTGGCTCTGGGTGGCTCCGTCTGGTGAGCGCCCAGCTCCTGATTTTGATCTCAGGGTCAGGGGACGGGCCCCCGCGTTGGGCTCATGCTGTGCGTGGAGCCTGCTTGGGATTCTCTCTCTCCCTCTGCTCCGTGCCCTTCCCCCCCACTCACCGGTTCTCTAAAATTCATAAGTAAATCTTTAAAAAAAATTCACTGATGAACTCTTCTGAACATACAAGGAAAAAGCATAAGTTATACAGTAATTTTTTTTCCTAAAAGTAAGGAGTAAACGCTTCCCTATCTCATTTTTTGATACCAATAGTACCTTGCGACCAAAGCCAGACATTACCAAGGAAAAACAAAACAATATGATACTATTTCCCTTCATAAATATAAACATTAAAATCTTTAACGACATTTTATTTTTTAATTTTTTAATTTTTTTATTTATTTATGATAGTTACACAGAGAAAGAGAGAGAGAGAGAGAGGCAGAGACACAGGCAGAGGGAGAAGCAGGCTCCATGTACCGGGAGCCCGATGTGAGATTAGATCCCGGGTCTCCAGGATCGCGCCCTGGGCCAAAGGCAGGCGCTAAACCACTGCACCACCCAGGGATCCCTTTAACGACATTTTAGAAGTTCAAATCCAACAATAATGAAAAAGGATGAGGGCAGCCCAGGTGGCTCAGCGGTTTAGCGCCACCTTCAGTCCAGGGCGTGATCCTGGAGACCCGGAATCGAGTCCCACGTCGGGCTCCCCGCAGGGAGCCTGCTTCTCCCTCTGCCTGTGTCTCTGCCTCTCTCTCTCTGTGTCTCTCATGAATAAATAAAATCTTTTAAAAAAATTGAAATTGAACAAATCATGATTAATCGGGAATTACACACTTTACCGATGTAGTGTTCCGATCGAGATGATGCTTGAGCTCTGCCGACGTTGTACTGTGTGGAGCCGGCCAAGTCCAAAGCCTCCTGGGCCTGATATTCAAGAAGCTGCGATGGGACGGGCTTCCCTCCCAGAGCCTCACCTTCCTCCAGGCAGGGATGGGACATGTGCGACGCCCCAAACCCCCTCCGCAGGGAACCTCTGGCCCTGCCCTGTGCAAAGGTACCCTGTGAGCATTTCAGATCGGTTCGTCTTCAGCCTGATTGTCGGGTTTCCATCGTTCCAGGATCCCTCCTCTTGTCCGAGGGTGTGTGTGTGTGTGTGTGTGTGTGTGTGTGTGTTTCCTATCATTTCTAAGGACCTGGAATAGAACACCATGTGTCCACCTTCTGGTACCTCTCAGAGTAGTTTCCCGATCTAAGATTATAATACAGTCTCCTTCTCTCCATTTTGTTGGAAGAACCAAGTAACACAATGATGTAAAAGAACCAGTGGAAGCAAATAAGAGACGGGTAATTACCACCAGTGCGTTCTCCAGACTGAGCTACAGGCCAGAGGTGGGAGCTCTCCTGAAGAGTTTAAACAAATAAATAGTTTTTGTCCACCTATGTCCTACCTGAGGTGTCCCACCCTTCCCAGGAAAATCCTAACGTGCATCATCCAGAAAAATTAAATTAGTGCTGCATTTTTAGAAAGATAGATGAGATCTACACAGTAGACAGATACAAACTTCGCTAACAGAAACAGAAAAACCCCCAACAGAAAGCCTCTGTCCATCTTGTTGAAAGGACGTAGGAGACCTCTACCTGCGAATATGGTGATCACATATTTTGGGGCACCAGGGTGGCTCAGTCGGTGAAGCAGCTGCCTTCGGGTCAGGTCATGGTCCCAGGGTCCTGGCATCGAGCCCTGCATCGGGCTCCCTGCTCCGCGGGGGGAGTCCGCTTCTCCCTCTGCTCATGTTCTCTGTCTCTCAAATAAATAAAATCTCCAAAAAAAAAAATATTTTGCTAAACATGCAGATTGCAAACCCATCCATGTGCAGTTCCGTTTTTGTAAAAAAAAAAAAAAAAAAAAAAACCAACAAAAACAAAAAAAAAACATGGTTTCTGTGTCAGCCCGGGGGGGGGGGGAGAGGGGAGAGGGTCTAGCAGGCTGGGGCCCCTAGTTTGCTGCCCCACCCCCACCTGGCCAGTGGCACCTGCCCCAGGTGAGCTGAGCCCAGGTGAGGCTGGCGGAGGGCAGGCGGGCGGCAGGGGGCGCTGTGGCTCCAAGGCTGCAGAAGGTGCCCACACAGCTCCCACCCCCACCTCCCCCACCCCCATCCCATCCCCCCCCCCCCCCCCCCCGCTGCCGTGGGCTCCTCCCTCCACCCCGTCCCTCCCCTCGCCACCCCCACATCCCGTGCCCCAGGGCCAGTGGAGCCAGTGGAGCCTCCAAACTCCAAAACGAGCAGCCCTCCCCATGAGCAGCCCTCCCCATTCCGAGGTCACCAGCCCGTGGCCCCTACCAACCCCCTTGGCCTCTGGGCTTCCTCCAGTCCCCGGGTGGTAGCAGCTTCCGCCTCCAGGGCCCCTCGAGCACGAGGCCCTCGCAGCACCCCTGCACCCCAGGCCTCAGGCTGCAGCTGCTTTACATGCATGGCCAGAGGTGCAGCCCCACCTCTGAGCAGCTCCCCCTCTGTGGCCACCCTGAACCAGGGGGACAGGCTACCGGCTGGGCGGCTGGGCGTCACCTCCCACACCCCCACCCGCTCAGCCTGGCTGAGCTCCCACGTGGGCACCGGGAGGTGGGCAGAGCATGACCTCGGCACCCTGGGCCGGGGGCGTCGGGAGGGGCCTCGCTGAAGGTGGCCTGTGCTGGTTCCGACCGGCTGGGAAGGGGGGACTACAGGCTGCAGGGTCGGGAGGGAGATCTGGGGAGACCACAGGAGCCCCTGCCAGTCCGCAGCCGCCCTCCCCCACCCCACCCACCCAGGCCACCCCAGCCCAGCACAGGAAGGCACAGGGAGGGGCCTCGGGGGGAAGTGACTCAGACACACCCACGTGGTCACCTGGTAGGGAAAGGTTTATTAAGATTTAACCACAGACTTACAGCAAAACAGACCCAGGGAGGCCCTGGGGGGAGGCCAGGTTGGCCTCGGAGTAAGGGACAGAAATGCAGCAGACATGCAGGCAAGGTCACCTGGGAAACCACAGAACCACGGGCTCTGCGGACAGACACCAGGCCACTTTTCACCACCTAATAAAAAAAGTTAATGTGCGATATTACTCTTCTTTATAGTCCCTTCTCCTCATAAAACATTATGTGTTTAACACACACTTATATCGTTGCTAAAATCAGCAAGAGCTATTATACTGCCCCAACTTAATAAGTTGATAAAAAAAAGTTGTCCTGTGGCCAGTTCACAATGGAACTAAATAGTGTTGTTCCGAGATGCCTGGGGAGTCTGGTAACAAGAGGCATTTCCAACAAATGGGTCCTTCTGCCCCCAAGAGCGCGTCTCAGTCCACAGCACGAGGGAGGGTGGCCCTGGCAGCCCGGGGGAGGGGGCACCGGGCCACCCTGAGGTCACGGCGGAGCGGCCCAGCTCGGGGCTCAGGCCAGGACAGCGGCGGCTGGCTTCGGTGAGGAGGTAATGGGCGGCTTTCCGGCTGGGCCCCCAAACGTGACGAGTGTCCAGCGCTGTGCCGATGGGACCCACCAGGCCAAGCGCCCCACGGAGGGGCCTCCAGGGCAGCCCGGCGGATGCTGGGCCTGCAGAGCAGCTGCTTGTGGATGCATGAGGAGGGCAGGGGGGGTTCCAGCAGCTCCGGGGCCCTGCTTCCCTCCCTCCCCCGGAGGTGGGCAGAGCTCCAAGGAGGGCGGGTGGGGGAAAGGAACGTTTGGTGGGTCTTTTCCAACGTGGGTTTGGATCCGGTGTGAACTAGCTGTTTTACCAGCTTGCCCTGCCCCTTAGCCCACGCTCGGCTTTCTCCACATCCTGCTGCCTGCGGCCCGGCACACAGGCTCCACTTTGGGGATGGGGGGGGGTGTCAGGGACCTGCTTCCCCACACTTTGGTACCTCAGACACTCACGTGAACACCTGAGGGGGGCCCTGGTCACCCTGCCTCCCTGCCTGCGCCTGGCCTGGCCCTCCCGAGGGCTCCAGGAACCCAAGGCTGGGTGTCGGGCAGTGCGCAGCGGCCGCCTCGCTCAGCAGGTGTGAAGCTGCTGCTGAGCCTCCTGCCCCCACTGCCACCGCACGGTCATGACAGCCCTCGGCCAACACATCAGGGGCGAAAGGGCACAGAGCGGGGGCCTGGCCTGACGCGGACAGCACCCCACCTCCTCCCCACACGCAGGCTCCAGCACAACCCAGACTTCAACTGCATGTGTTTGGGTCATTTCTTTGCCAGATTCTTTACTTTGCTGACTTATGGGGAACAAAAGGGCAAATCAGACCGTTAGCCTATTTTGGTGACAAGCCCATTTAATGCTACACAGCCATGCACCCAACAGCATGCCCGCCGGCCGTGCTCCCAGCCCACTGAGCTGTGCCCACGAAGCCCAAGGCCACCCAGGGGCCTGTCGGTCACCAGGCTGCACACGGACGGCCCTGGGACCATCTGCTGCATCCCCACTGAGCTACAGCGTTGGGAACCCCACTTGAGCCACAGACCACAACCACGTTCTGCAAACAGCCAGCTCCTCCTTGCACCTCTTAAGACACAGGTGAAGACACTCGAGGGTCTTGAGTCAGTGCGACCCTGAACAATCCTGAAACCCCCTCGCCGCAGGGGCGGGCTGGGGTGCACCTCCGCGCTCGCACCCGGACCAAGAGCCCAAGGCGGCAGCTGCGGACGACTCTGACCCCAACCACAAGGCACCTCCCTCTCCTCGCAGGTCTGCACACTGACCAGGCCCACAGAGTAAGAAAGAGCGGTCGTCAGCATCCACCGGGCTGCACGCCCTGCACACACCTGCACAGCCACCGGCATCTGCAGCCCCGTCCCGGGCTGCTTTCACGGTGCAGGGCGTCATGACCCTAAGAGGGGCCTCACAGTGTCCTCCGGGGCCTTGTCGTTTCAGATCACGGGGAAGCGTGAGGCTAGGGCTGCAAGGGCTGACATGCTTCTTTGGTGGTGGTCCCGCTGGAAGCCCCTCGCGCCAGCCTGGGCCCCGCGCGTCCCGCACACGCAGCCGTCGGGCTCCAGGTCTGGGGGCACCGGGCACAGAAGGGCCCAGGGAGCCGCGGCCCTCCTGCTGGAGGCCTGTGTTCGGTTCACATCGTATCTCAATTCGGGACCGATCCACCCCCACCCCAAATCCTCTACTCTCCTGTCATCTCCTTTCCTGGTAACCCCAGCTGGGCAGGCTGTGACCTGGAGGACCCAACCCAACTAGGGTCCTGGGAACCAAAGTGGGAGGACCCAGGGTCACAAAGCCATCAGGGGGACGGGCCGCACCGGATCCGGGGCCTGCCGAGGGGGCCCGGCCCAGCTCGCACAGGAGGCTGGGGCTTTGCACTGAGGCCAGCAGCGCTTCCAGCAGCAGGAGGACTGTCCCTGTCCGAGCTCGACATTCCCTAGGCCGCCTCACGGGTCAACACACAGAAAACGCTCACGTCCTGGCGCCGGTTCTCGGAGGTCCCGGGCTCCTGAGTGCAAGGGGGGCCGCTGCGGGCAGGCACCGCTGCTCCTCGGACACGAAACACGACCTGCCCGGTGCCACCAGCGGCTGGGGGACACGGCGCGACCAGAGGCCGGCCAAGTACGCTAGACAGCCAGTCCTTTGAATACACAGAAAATTCAAGTAATTTATTTAAAAACTGCTTAGTCTCATCTTGAAATATATATACATATATATATTACATATATGTGTATATATTTGCTTTAGAATGATCATATTGCAGCATGATTGTTCATGCATCTTAAGTTCTTTATTTAAAAAAAAAAAAAGACACAACTTGAGGCAGCGAAGTTATACCATCGTCTGTGTCCAGGTGACATCAGGAAGCTTGGACTGACCATTCCAAAAGAAAAGCAGAAACTGCTCAGTTATAGAGACTGTGGTTTTGAAGAGCATTCCCACGCAGCTGCAGCATCTCGTGACTGCGCTTCCCCAAAGTCCGAGTTTCGCTTAGACGCTGAAAGCAGAAACGCTGCAGTCCTCCAGGGAGCGGACCTTCCTTGGGTCCCAGACACTTGCTTCACTTTGCCACTGCTTGGACTCCAGCGTCGAGCGGGGTGAGCAGGCGACGAGGTCAGAAGAGGTCAGAGGAGTCCCGGTGCGCGGAGTCCCCACATGCCGGGGCGAGTCCCACACACCCGAGGTAGGCCTGGCGGCAGAACCCAGGGGGCAAGGCCGCGCCTGGGCTCTGCCCTCATGATTTCCCCAACAAATGGTTTAAACACGAGTCAAAGTGCAACGAAGGAGTCGACGACCTCTCCGGGAAGCTCAGGATGAAAACGACGGGGTCGGGGGGCCGGGGATGGACGTGTGCGCACCTGCTGGGGCCCACCTGCTGGCGGGGCGCTGCCCCCGTGGGGCGCACTCAGATCGCCCTCTCCTGCCCGGTGGGGGGCCCTGTCACCACGCCCCCCGCTGCCCCCCACCGCTGCCCAGAGGCAGGCCTGCCCCACGCGCCATCTGTCAGAATCTGAGGAAAATATGTGATGCTGTTTTCTTCTAAGAAAACCAGTTTTGAGAGAAAAAATTTTTTCTAAAATAACGGTAAAGAACAATACTCTCCAATAACTGCAGCACCAACAGAATGTGAGGACACCTGACAGCACGACCCGACCGTGTGGGCATCCGGAGAGGTGACGAAAGGGCTCAGTCACGGGCTACACGCTGCTGTCCGCGGGACGTACGCAGGGCACACACAGCGGACGACAGCAAGTACTTTCGTGTTTGGTTATGACCTTGGGAAATGAACATCTTATTTTTCTCTAAATTGCTTGTCTCGATTGTAAATCTGGCTTATAATTTTAAAACATGCAGAATAATACACCTGCAGAATACAAGTTGAAATTAGAAGATCTTTTTCAATTAAAAAAAAATTTCAAATGATTTTTTTAATCGTGGAAAAAGTAATTAGTGTGGTGTTTTTGCCTAGTGGCTCAGCCCTACCCTACAGCTACTGCATCCCCACCGTGTTGTGAAGAACTCTGGTTTGTGCTGCCACCAAAGCCAATAGTGACCAACCTGCCTGCCACCCGTGCCCCCCCCGGCCACCCCCCCTGGAATGTGTGTGCACCGGGATGAGGCTCAGACCATCGACTCTGTCTCCACCAGCCCCTGCAGGCCTTCCTTCCGGGACAGCGTCAGGACGGTGGGTTTCTCGCCGCCATCCCCGTCACCCGTCGGCTGGGAAGACAGGCCTCTCTGCTCCTCCTTGGCCTCTTCCGACACCTCTGGGTAGATCACCAGGAATGTGGCTGTCAGGAAGCCCAAGAAGGAGCCCACGGAGGCCACCATGGGGATGACGCGCACGGTCCCAACGGCGTCCACCACGCCCCCAAGGGCAGACGCCACCAGGATCTGGGAGATGTACACCTGGCAGGAGAGGATGGCGCAGTCTATGCCAAAGCCACGCTTGGAGCTCCCGGGGCTGTGGTGCACGTACTGCAAGAGAAGAGAGCACAAGAGTGAGGGTTGTGAGGGCAAGTTAAACCATCGGTCAACATTCCCGTGGTTTGAATATTAGCTCAGAAGTCTGGAAACAAAACTTGCCTTCCACTCAGCTGCTTGGCGACCACTCAGCCTGTCTCCCCGACCCCGTCCCACTTCTATTCAACATTGTATTGGAGACTCTGGCCATTGCAATAAGGCAAGGAAAATAAATAAAATGTATTAAGGATTGGAAAAGAAAAAAATAAATCTCATTATACACGGATGATGGGATTGTGTATGACGTCCAAAAGAATCTACAGATATGCTCTAAGAATTAACAGAAGAGTACACCACGTTTATGGGTAGAGAGGCTCAAGACTACAAAGTTTTTAACTCTCCCCAAATTGATCTATATAATCAGTGCATTTTCAATTAAAAAGCCCAGAAACTGATCTAACATTTAGATGGAAAAGTAAAAGGTCAAGAATACCCAAGACAATCTTACAGAAGAACAAAGCTGAAGGACGTACAGCATCAGGTTTTGAGTCTTATTACAAAACAGTGGAACGCTTGTCTGAGGACAGACCGGCCAGCCAGTGGAGAAGAGTATCGAGGGACCGGAAACACCACCCCCACACGCGGGCACCCAACTCCGACAGGGCCCGCACCGCAGTGCAGCCGGAGACCTCGTGGCCCTTAACAGTGAGTGGCACTGGGTCACGCAGCTACCCGTCCGTGGGAAAATGATAAAGTCACGCTCTTCTACCTCAAACCACACACACGCACAATGTATCCCAGGTGGACTGCAAGCGCGCACAGGACAAGGCGCCACCCAATGCCACCGCCAGCAGAATGGAGCAATAAACTGTGGCCATACGGTGAAATACGAAAGGGAATGAAGAACCGCCCTCTGCAAGCACAGGAGGGAAGCACAGGCGTGAAGTCAAAGCAGACACATTCCAATCACATAAGGTTCAAACATTGGCAAGATGACTACACGGAGCTAGAGCTTAGTACCAGCACCACTCTTCTATGGTTTCTTGGCCTGCATTAATTTCTCGTTCGTTTGCGAAAAATCCGCTAAGCTGTTCCTTTATAGTTTGGGTACTTTCCTGTAGTCGTGTTATACTTTAACTGAAAAGTTATTATTATTAAAGTTATTATTCTTTGTTGAGAAATAATGCTTTTATTTTGGTTTTCAATAGTTTGCTGTATGGTAGGCACCTAATCACACAGGATTTACTTTGCTTCTGTAATTGCACAAGAGAAGATTAAACATAGATTAGGTGTAGGAAGAAAGAAATACGAGCTTTCTCGTATCTCGAGGGTCTGTGTTGGAAGCTTGAGAACCACGGTCTACACCTGCACTGTGGCTGCTGAGCACTTGGCAAGGTGGCCGGTCTGAGTCGAGAGGTACCACGGGTGTGAAATACCCACAGCATTTCAAGGCTTGGACACATCAATCAATAGTTTATACTGAGTGTGTCTTGAAATAATGGTATTTTGAATGTGCTGCGATAAGCAGAATATGCCATTAAAGGGATTTTATAGGTCTAAACCCCAATTTAAAGGTAGCTACTCAAAAGTGTAGCCTGACCTAGACGGCACATGCTCTATTGGACAGGACAGTGCTGGTCACGCTCCCCTCGTCGGGGGCCTGTGAAGGGATTATTAAGGGGCAGCCAGCCCCCCGGGCACCCAAACAAAATCCCTAAGATGCAACTGAAGCGTCCAGGCAGGTGCCAGAGGGCAGGGGTGCCAGTTGCCAGGCCATGGGAGGAGCAGGGCCTTTGGAGGCAGGAAACCTGTGCCTTGGACTGACCCGGGCAGGCGGCTCTGTTGGTCCCTTCAGAACCAAAGACCTAGGGGGGGTGGTCTGCACCCCAGGTATCCCCCATGGAAGGCGTGGAGCTCTGCCTAGAGATGAGCAGAGAATGAGTATGGGCTTTGGAGCCTGATGATCTGACCTGACATGCATTTCAGGCTGGTGACCTCGTACCCCAGCCCCTCCTCCACTGCCCCCCCCCGGTGTCCCCCCTCACATGCCCCCCTGCCCCCCGCAGCCATGGACGCACCTCCTTGATGTCGTGGTACTGCCCAAGCAGGGCATAGGGGCAGTAGGAGATGCTCATGGAGACTATGCCCATGGTGCTGATCATGATCATGGCGACGTAGACGTTGGCAAACATGGCCATCACAGCCGTGCCAATGGAGAAGCCCAGCGTCCCCAGCACATAGATGACCCTGATGCTCAGGTCGTAGTTGTCCAAGTACTTCTGTAACAGGGCTGCAGAGAGAGCGAGGCCACAGGACAGTGACTGACAAGGCCCTGAGCCGCGTGCCCACCTCTCCTACCCCTTGTAGCCTCTGCGGCACGGAGGCCCTTCCCCGTGACCACCTGACCACCTGCCGCCGCACTGCTGCCCCGACCCCCACACACCTGCAGCTCACCATGCCTCCCTCGCTCAACTCCCAGGGGCTCCAGCACTTTTGGGGAAAAGTCAGCCCTCCGGGTCCCAGCGTCGGGAGCCTGGTCCCGTCGGGAGCCTGGTCCCATCGTGCAGCTCCCTGGACCCTCCCCGCCCTGCAGCCCACCCCAGCCCAGAACCTTCCCACCAGGCCACGCCCACACCTGGTCGAGACTTAGGATCTCCAGGGGTAGCTGGTTTCCTCAGGAGTAAATGAGGGACAGACTCCCACTCCTCCTTTCTACCCAGCGGCTTAATATCACCTCCCCCCGGAAACATCTCTGCCAAACACAGCCAGTCAGGCTGGCTTCCCGCTGTCTGGTGGCCTGGACCTTAGCCACCCTCAAGTCCAGGCCAGGCTGACACCACGTTGACCTTCCCCTTCTATGGTTCGTGTAGAGACGGGGCAGGACCCAGACCAGACTTGTTTAGGAGACCCCGTGCCCTGGCTGAGCCCCATTTCTGGAAGGCTGCTCCCAAGACTAGGGCTTGGCACCTGGACCCCCATCCTCGATGATAAAACCGCACTTCCAGCCCCTGCCCCCCGACAGTGCAGAACCTGAACACACCTCATGACCTCACGCCCGCTGTGGGATTGGCACCCCACTCCCTGTGTTCCTGGCTAAGATGCACGGAGCCTTCTGCGGGCTCGCCGGCACA
This sequence comes from Nyctereutes procyonoides, assembly GCF_905146905.1. Classification (NCBI taxonomy): domain Eukaryota; kingdom Metazoa; phylum Chordata; class Mammalia; order Carnivora; family Canidae; genus Nyctereutes; species Nyctereutes procyonoides. The sequence continues at coordinate 30,986,651 of NW_026575159.1, forward strand.
GCTTGGGCAGTCCTGCCATCCCCCTGGGCCCGACCCTAGCCAGCCTCCCTCGGAGGAGCCGCCGGGCAGGAACCAGCTCACAGCACCAGCCTGCGTGGGGGCTCGGGAGGCACAATTCTAGACACACCAGTCTCCACGCCTCTGCCCTTGAGCCACAGCCGCGTTCAGAGTCAGGCCCACCTTCAGAGCAGGATGACCTTGACCTCGGCCCCACTTCCCAACCCACAGCATCTCCCAGGGAACGCCACTGCCGGCCCCGAGGACCACTTACCTGAGCAAATTGCGCCGGTGGCCGCGTAAATGACCAGGCCCCAGCAGCCCATCTTCACACCGGCGTTGTAGGCCTGCCAGGCAGTCGAGTTGGAGGGAGCCTGTTCCAAAAAGGAGAGACTGAGGTTCGGGGCGGGCAGGGACCATGTGCCACACCCTTTGGGCGAAGGAAGTTACTTCCCATCTCAACCGAGGGCAGGCTGTTTACAGTGCTGAGTGCTACACGGGACAGGAGCCTCAGCCACAGGACGGCTGGTCTCCGGGCAGTTTTAAGCCCCCACAGCCTCACCCCTGCCCTGCGCCGGAGTTGGAGGGAGGCCTGCCTGGAGGGGAGGGAGGCCGGGTCTGTGCTCAGGCCACAGGTGTGAGGCAGCTGATGCCACAGCAACAGAAGCAGGTCCCAGGCAAGCCGGGCCGCAGGGAACACGGGTTCCCCCACCCCCGCACTCCCGAGCAGCAAAGGGCAGGTGGGTGCGGAGCGGCGGGGCACCGCCTCCCTTCATGCCTCTCCAGCTCATCACCGCATACCCCTAACCACAGAATCTGGGGTGCACGTGGCCAGCTGCCCCCAGTCTGCCTTCTCCCTGCACCACACAGGCACCGGGCAGCAGATGCTGTCTCGGGAGCAGCCCGTCCGCCGCTGAGCCCCCGCCCACCATCCCTCCTGCTGCCACACACCCCCCAGCCACCACCCCTCCAGCTGCCAAAAGCGAGGGCCCGGGCTCTCACCTTGGGGTCCCCTTCAAAGATGACCTGGCCCATGAAGTCAGTGTAGAACACGGCCTCGGCGATGACGGAGAACCAGGTGAGCAGGTGGCAGAGGCACAGCCGCATCAGCTCCTTGGGCATCTTCAGCATGGACAGCCACAGCAGCCGCACGGTGGTCTCGCCCTCCCCCTCCTCGCTCTCCGTGTCCCCACTGGACGTGGTGGCCCCACTCTGGTTCCGGTGCCGGCAGCGCTGCCGCTGCCGCTTCTGCAGGTCGTACAGGTCGCTCATGCTGCGCGACGGCTTGATGAGGACCACGGCGTTGGCCCGCCGATAGCGGTAGCGGTGGGAACCGATCTTGCCGTAGTAGGAGAAGGTGCTGGAGGCCTGGCGGCGGAACATGTGCCTTCGCCGCCTCATGGAGCTGGACGCGGCCGAGGGCTTCGTGTCCACCCTGGTGTAGCCGACCAGGCCGTCTTTCGGGGGAGAGCCGCTCCCATTGGGGACTTTGGCTTCATTCAAGTGATTATCGAGCAGCGTCTCATCCTCCTTCGCGGTTTCCCTGAGCAGTGAGGCTAGGCGGGCCGGCCTGGCTCTGGCGAGCTCCTGGCTGGTGCTGCGGGGGGTGCCGGGGTACGAGCCGTCGTGGAAGATGGAGGGCTCGATGTCGGGCAGGAAGGGCAGCTCGGGCTCCAGGTCCAGGGCGGCGTCAGGCACGTGCAGCACGGAGTCGCTCTTGCTCCGTACCATGTCCACACTCAGGTAGTCCAGGGTGAGCTCGTGCTCTGACTGCACCTCCTCAGGGAACAGGGCCACGCCACCGTCCAGGACGTGCACGCGGGTGGCGGGGGCCAGGGCGTCGGCCACCTCCCCGCCCCGCTCCTGCTGGGGGCTGTACTGCTCCTCCTCGATGCTGAACAGGTGCAGGGTCACCGACACCACGAAGATGATGGCCGCGAAGAAGAAGAGCACCTGGTTCTGTGTCCGGAACCAGGCGCCCAAGAAGGTCTGGGTCCAGTCCAGGCCCCCCAGCACGTAGCCGATGGCCCCGCCGAGGCCTGATTGGGTGGGAGAGACAGAGGGAGCCCGTGAGTGGTGCAGGGCACCTCGACACTCCCTCCCTGAGGAGGAGAAGCTAGGAAAGGTCTAGAAGAGCCTCTACCCTTAATCCTGGACCAGGGCCACCACTCATAGCTACGTCCTGAGTCAGGATGAGTTTTGGGGATGGAAAATGAGAAAACGGTAGGAAAAACAAGACGAGAAACTACAGCTGACCCTAGGTTTGGAGATTAACAGACTCCTGCCTAAGGAATAGGGAGCAGCTCTCTGCCAGGAAAGGAAATGGATAGCTGCCCTCGACTCCGGGCAGTCCTGACCGCGTAGCCCTAAGCTCAGGAAGCTGCTGTTCCCAACGGATGTCAACAGAGCCCGAGTGCAGGGACAGGTTAGCAGCGGCCTGCTCACCACCTCGCCCACCAGCAGCCATCCAGCACCCCCACCCCGAGGTGGGGAGGAGGGGGCCACGGGAACAGCCTTCCCCACGCTGGTCCTCCCGGGATGAACCGGGTAAGGGCTGGGGGCATGCTCTCACCAGCAGAGAAGGCGTGGATGTTAAGGGCCATGTCCTGCTCCTCGCTGTCCACCACATCCAATAGGTAGGCACGGATGGGGCCCTCAGTCGCATCGGCGCTGAAATCCAGGATGACCACCCCCAGCACTGTGAGGACAATGCCGATGGGTTGCCGGTTGGGGACATCACCGAGGGACAGGCCTGAACAAACACACGGGGGCAGTCAGGCCTCAGCTCCTAGGAGAGGACGGCCACCAAAGGGGAGGTGGGGACGCTCTGGCCAAGGTCAGAAAGGGGCGCGTCCCTTGGGACAGACTCTAGGACAGAAGATGGGCTTTGGTTTTTTCTATTTCTGTTGCTTGTAGGATTATTCTTTCTCCAGTCACGTGAGCTATTGGGTGAACCTCAAGGAGCTCGCTTATCTTTACCTTTTGTAGCTAAAGAGGGAAAATGGTCCTTCCTCCCCAACCCTCACAGGGGAAGCAGGGCCGTGTTGGGAGCATTAACTGAGCACCAGTGAGAAGAGGTGATGGGTGACACCCTGAGGTGCACGCACTGCCAGGGTTCAGGATCAGCTGCCAGCCAGGGCCTGGGGGGGAGCGTGTGCACCCACCTGGCCCAGTGCCTGCAGGGGCGCCCCCTCAGTGGGTCTCCCCGGTCATCCACACACACGTCCCTATTCATCCGCTGTGGTTTCACACAAAAAAAGACTGAATCCGTCTAACTGACACTACACGGTGACCCCGGGTTTATTTTCTAATTTGCTTTAAGAAGAGTTAACATTTTAAGGCCAACACTGAGAACATTTCCTAAGGCAGACGGCACGCAAGGCACCGGCCAGAACCACGGGCGAGCTGTCCTGAGGGCCAGGGTCAGACCGCAGGTGAGACACCATGGGAAGTACTCACGACACCCACCTCCACCCCCAGGGCCGGTCAAGCACCTTCTAGGAAGGGCCTGGGTGCCAGAAACGCGTGGCCCTGAGGAGCGACGTGAACGGCCCTGCTCAAGCACCATTCCTCCCTCAGTGGGCTGGAAGCACTCAAAGCAGCTCCGAGCACAGCCACGTCTCACCGAGTATGCCCTGAACCCAGAAAGCAACCCGGTACCCTGATGGTTGAGCTACGGCCGGGTGCTTGAGCTCTGCTGGCATCCTGTCCCCACGCACGTGCAGGTGGCAGCGGGTACAGAACGGGACGGGAGCCCCGAGCAGATTCGCGGCAGCACAGGAGGTGTGGGGGAGAAGCCCAGGAGAAGCGTGAGCTGCCCAAGAGAGGGCGTCGGGGGGGGCCGTAGCCCACTCGTCCCTGCCCCTTGAGGCCACGTTCCAGCAGGACCACCTGCGCAGGCGCAGCCTTCGAGGCCACAGCTTTCCCTCTGGGTCCTTGTGTTGGGAGGGGACGCCGGGCCCCTAGGTTGGAAGTGACCACCTGAGAGAGCCTGCGGCCCCAGCCCACAGGGGCCTGGACTCCGGGCCGGCAGGGAGCAGGGGCCTCGGGGAAACAGAGGGTTTCTGGGGCGCCTTGTGAGTGCTCCCACATCACTGGCTTCCACCTCACTTGTCGCAGACGTGGGGCATGCCCGCTTACATCAGATCACAGATGAAGGCTCCGCCTTAAACAGTCATTGCCAGAAAATAAGGTTTTGTTTTTAGCAGTTTTGATGGGCTCCCTCAGGGCAAAAACTATTTTCCCACAAAGAGCTGCTTTAATTAAACACCAAACAACAACAACAACAACAAAGGCAGAACAAACCATGAGTACGTGAAACAAAAAAAAAGTATGGAACTGGGTCTGGACGCTTTCAATACCAAGTCTGAGAAACGGAGAAAAACGGAGAGGGAATTTTTGCAGCAAGGCTGGAAACAGGACGTGCTGTCAGATACGCAAGGAAAACAAGCGGGTCACAACAGGAAGGGCTTCCCTGCGAACAGGTCCCCACTGCGTTCCCACGTGGGGCCCGGAAGCCTTAGGGCAGCCGCTGCCGCCAGGCTGCCCCCCGCGGGGCTCTCGGGGCGCGGGGACACTCACCGATGGCAGAGCCGTTCAGGAAGAGCGCCATGCCGAAGAGCACGCCGACGCACAGGGCGAGGATGAAGGGCCGCCGGCGGCCCCAGCTCAGGGTGCAGCGGTCACTGGCTGAGCCGATGATGGGCGTGAAGAAGAGGCCGAGGACGGGGCTCAGGAACCAGGTAAGGCTGTAGTACTGCTCCGGGAGGCCTGCGGCAGACACAGGCGGCTGTCGGGCACACACAGACCCCGCACCCCGGGGATGGGCGCCGCCGGCACAGGCATGCATGCACGTGGGCACACACATCTGGGTGCAGGAGACGCTGCGGGGTCCCAGTGCCTCCCTCGGAAGCGGAGAGATTGGGAACCAACCACAGCCCCATGAGAAGCATCAGGCAGCCTGGGGCCAGCACCTGGGACCTGCTGCAGGTGCACCCACACCCAGGCACCTGGTGTGACGAGCAGAGCCTGGACTGGCCACACACACGTGGAGACCAGGCCCCGTGGGGCCAGCCCCTGGGACCTGCTGCAGGTGCATCCGGGCACCCGGTGTGACGAACAGAGCCTGAACCGGCCACACACAGTAGAGACCAGGCCCTGTGGGGTCAGCCCCTCGGACCTGTTGCAGGTGCACCCACACCCGGGCGCCCGGTGTGACAAGCAGAGCCTGGACTGGCCACGCACATGCAGAGACCAGGCCCCGTGGGGCCAGTGGCACACGGCCCTCTCCTGCACTAGTGCTTACCGCCACCCCACAGGCAGCAGACACCAGGCCCGCATCAGCCCGCGACCAGGGGAGTAATCAGGAGTAGTGAGGACCTGCACTGGAGCCACTCTGGGCCTCACTGGCCAGAACATATCCCCGGAGGGCCTCTGAGGGGCCACCTAGCCACGGGCGTCCTAAACGCCCACAGCAGCGGCCTTCCGAGGCACCACTGAGGGCCCCACGAGAAGGGAAGGCATCATAAGGCGTTCAGCTGGAGCCAAGGTGTCTACTGGCAGGAGACACTCTGATCTGACCCCCTGCCCGCCCAGGGAGGCGGGGATCGCTGTGCGCCCATTTTCCAGGTGAGGAATCTGAAGCTCAGAGAAGTTAGGGACTCTGCACGAGATGCACAGTGAGAAGCAAGGATCCCTTTCAGCCTACATGCTGCCACCCTATCACACACACCCCGTGCCCATCACGGGTGGAACGGCACACCCACACCCCAGAGCAAGACGCAGCAGCTGGGGGGAGGGGCAGGCTGCACCCACACATGCAGCCACAGGAGCGCACACTGGGTTCCATGCGTGTGAAGGCCACAAAGGCTCATAGGCTGTCATTGACCTTGGGGGCAGGGGCTCCGGGGCCAATGTGTTCTGTTCTTTATCTGGACGGGCCACTGCTGACAGGTCACCTCACTCCAGGCGCCCATCACGCACCTGCATCGTACTTCAATGAAGTTAACTTGCATGAGAGGGCTTCGGCAGGCCAGCGATCCCCGGCTAGGGCTCCGCACCCCACAGGCCCCGGGACATGGGGTGCCGGCCAGCACATCATCCACACGCGCCTGGCAGGGAAGGACCCTGCAGCGATGCGGTCTGCAGCGCAGCCGTCTGCTCTGGCCTCCACAGCACAGAGCTTTAGGGAGGGGGAGCGCTGTTCCTAGTCAAGTCTGCAGACCGTACGGATGTCCCAGGAAATGAGCGGCGTGCCGAGCGTGTCCCTGGGTGTGCTACGGCTGCCACGGCAGGCCTGGGCCAGGCGGGTGAGGGGGGCAACACGGACCGCACAGGCTAGGCCGGCACTGCCCCGTGCGGGAGCCCGTGGCCGTGCCCTGATCCTCAGAGACGACTGCCGGCAAACCTACCCCACGTGTGTGACCCGACCTGGTCACTATCTCAGAGGATGGGACGCGGCCTTACTTCAGGGCACACGGACTCTTACTTTGGTTGGGGTTTTAACAGGGCACAACGTGACTAACAAACACTGGCCGGCCTATAGACACGTGGCTCCCGGCAGAGTTCACGCTCACGCATGCACACCGGGGGACCTGACCACACCTGCCCTCCCTCCCCGGGCCTGGCCTTGCTGCACACCTCCCACCGTCTGCAGCTCCGGCGGGGAGCACCTTCCGGAGGCCCCCAAGGCCCGAGTACCACCACTGCTCGGTTTCCACAAGTCCTAACCACCTGTATGTATTCCCCCAAAGCATGCATTCCTGACGGTGGTCCCTGGTTTATTTGTCCCCGCGTGGTAGGAGACTCGCCGAGGGGCTCATGTTTGTGCAACTGCACCAAACCCTGAGATGCGCCTATAGGACCAGCGAGAAGACCCTGACCACCGACCCTCTACTAACCCATGCTTGGGCTGCAGAGGTCAGCCCACCCACCCCCCTGCGGCCCAGTCCTTGGCTGTGGCTGGCCCCCTCCGGCCCGGGACGCCCTCCCTACCAGGCCTGCATCCATCTACCCCGTGACGGCAAGCCCTTCCAGAGTTCCGACAAGCTCACGGCCTCCAGCGAGATGCAAAGGGCCTTGCCCACCTGCTGCACCGCAGCCTGGCACCACATTTCGAGGCCCCGCCTCAGCACACGACGCACCCCTGACCTGCTGGGCCTGCCCCGGGGCTGTGGCAGCAAAATCCTGGATCCTGCTCACCTTTGTGTTCGGGATCCCCAAGCGCGGTGTCAGGAGCACACGCATCCCTGTGCCCGTGCCCCATCTCACTGACCTTTCTGCAGGCCACGCCCGTCTTTACCAGGAGTCCACCTGGATGCTAGTGTGACTTCCCCGGGGCTCAGGCTTCCCACCTGCACGGCAGATCGATCGGCCCCGCGGCATATTCCAAGCGTGTGGCCCTCCGCACATCAGCGGCTCCTCATCGCTCTGCTGGTCCTTCTCCTGGACTATCGTGTCCCCTTGCGCGCAGCGGGATTCCTTACCTGGCTGAGGGGATTCCTTGCTTTCTCTGCACCTCTCGTTCCTGCCTACTCTGGGCCAAGCTAACTGAATCCCGTGTTGCCTTCCACCTTCACGTCCACGCGCCTTTTCAGCATTATCCTGAGTAGCTGCTCTAGAGATTTCATCACACGCCGACTCCTCAGTCTAGTGGATGATAAGCCCAGCACGTAAGCAAGAACCTCTCGGCTGTGTCTTTGTCCCCAAGCCTCCTCCGGCTACAGGTGCTACATGCGTCATACCCGCAGACTGTGTAAACCTCATTCTGCGCTGTGCTGTTCGTTTTAAACAGCCCTGCTTATTTTAAGGGAATTAAAAGGAAACCTTTTATTTCTACCTCCTATTCAACATCTTTTTCTTCCCTCCTGAAGACCTGAGTGCTCAAGTGGCACCACGTCCCTTCTGCCTCAAGGACTGTCTTTAGTCTCTTCAGCATTTCTTCCAGCAATCTGCTGACGGCAAGTACTCTCTAAAATCTCTCTCACTTTTATTCTTAAAGGGTATTTTTGCTGGATAAAGAATTCTGGGGTAACTCCTCCCGCATCGCCCTCAGGAGCTGTGAGGAGGTTGTTCCCCTGTGTCTGCAGAGAAGGCGGTGACATTTCATGTGACTGGAGATGTGAAATGTCTTCCTCTCCTCTGGGTGCTTAAGATTTTCTCGATCTGGTTTGGTTTTCAGCAGTTGGACTATGATGAGCCTAAGCAAAGTTTTCTTTTTCCTTTCTCCTGCTTGGCCTCTGCTGAGCTCCCTGAGCCTGTACACGTTCACCTTTCAGCATGCTTGGGAAATTTTGTTAGTTCTCCCAATCTGCTGCGCCCCATCCTCTGGGACCCCAAACACAGGTGGGACAGACCCGCTGCCTCTGTCCCCACTCGTTCCTGTTCTCCAACTCGGTCCTCCCTGTTCTTCCATCATTTCTGCCCAACAAGCTTTCAGTATGTTGTCTCGTCCTACCCCAGCTCCTGATTTTTTCAGGTGTTATATTTTTCAGTTCTAGAAATTTCCATCTGGTTCTTCTTTTTCTCCAATAGTTTCTCTGTTGAGATCTCCTACTTCCCACCAGGAGGTCTTCCTTCACGTCCTTGAGCACTCTTACACTAGCCTGATGATTCCCAGGTGAGTCACTACCTTGGGATGAGTCTCCACCGCCACCTTTAAACTGGACTAAGGGTCACGTTTTCATCTTCCCTGTTTCTTATCTCCAAGAATACCAAGCTGTACCCTAGACATTATGAAGGACATACTGTAGAGACTCTACATTCTGCTACATTCCTTTGAAGGGTGTTGATATTCTCATTTTAACAACCAACTTGGCTGGACTCAAACTCAAAACTTTCCCCTGCAACAGGAGACAGAGGAAATCTGTTCCCTTCTTTTCACTGAGCTGCTTGGAATCTGGCCCATAAATCCACATTTCAAGAACCAGTCATCAGAGGGGCGCCTGGTAGCTCAGTCAGTTGAGTCTCTGACTCTTGGTTTTGGCTGAGGTCATGAACTCGGGGTCATGGGATGAAGCCCTTCATCAGGCTATGTGCTCAATGTGGAGCCTGCCCAAAACTCTTTACCCTCTGCTCCTCCCAGCTGCCTGTCTTCTCTCTAAAACGGATAAATAAAACTTAAAAAAAAAAAAAAAATCAGGGATCCCTGGGTGGCGCAGCGGTTTGGCGCCTGCCTTTGGCCCAGGGCGCGATCCTGGAGACCCGGGATCGAATCCCACATCGGGCTCCCGGTGCATGGAGCCTGCTTCTCCCTCTGCCTGTGTCTCTGCCCCTCTCTCTCTCTCTGTGACTATCATAAATAAATAAAAATTAAAAAAAAAAAAAATCAGCCAGAGATACGAGCAGAGATGTCCCCAGAGTCCCCTGGGTTCCCCTGGCTGCAGAAGGTACCCCACTCAAACTCTGTTCCAAACTTTATCCGAGTCCTTCCAGCAACAGGGCACACGTCCAGCCGACCTCGCTGCCGTGTGGCATCAAACAAGGCCCGTCTGTAGGGTGAAGGCTGTAAACGACGAGAGCTCGTCCAGCACTGTTCCCTTCTGTTTCCCAATGTTCCAGCGGCTTCGGGGAGCTGCTTTCACATTTGGTCCAGAAATTCTGTTAACGGCAGAACAGTTGTTCTGATGCGAGTCACCGCGCTCCTTCTGCTTGGCTTTCAAAATGAGTAATGTCGAGTTCTAGCATTTCATTTGATCCTTGCACAGCTCTGTGAGGCCAAGTAGTGCCTTTACCGCACCCCGAGCTGTGGCCGGCTTCCCTGCATGGTAAGCCCTGTGACGAAAGGGACCGGGTGTGCTCTGCCTCAGTCACTATTTACTGAAGAAAGGGTGTCATTCAGGAACTGCCAGGACTTCCACAGCCCGAGCTCCTGTGAGAGGGGCCAACTGTGCAGGATGACAGAGGGACCAATGGCCCAGGGGCTAAGTGATGGGTGGGTGGGTGAGCTACTGCTACCAGCACAGCCCAGGCAGTCTAGCTGGGGGGCTGGTAGCTGACTGGTGCGGGGGACAGCTCCCGATGTCCTGAGGGCCCCAAGGCCACCCCATTTTCCTCATGTCCCACTGATGACCACAACCTCGTGACAATTTACAGAGCACAGCCGCGTCACAGTTATACTCACAGGCAGCCAGAGAGCTTTGTACCACTGAACTCGTTCTACTGGTGAGGGACTCAACTCAACGCTCAGAGGGGAACTGCCTGGATGGAAGGCAAGTGACACACTGAAGCCTGAACTTGGCACTGTCACCAGAGCCCACATCCTCCTGCTGCCACACTGACAACTCTGTTGGGCACAAACAGCCTCCAGTCGGGTCATGGGTCATGGCCAGCCAGAGCGCCAGCAGCAAAGCAGCCCCACACGGGAGGAGGCCGACTCCCCCCAGGTCCTGGTGACCAGCTGCACCTGCAGGGTGTGGGGGCCTCAGGGTAGGAAGCCAGGGTTCAGAGGAAGAGAGCAGAATGAGGGGTACATGGAGGGCAGGTACAGAGCTCCAGCACACATGCGTGGCAACATGTACCACCCCCAGGGCACCAGGAGGCAGCCACCCTGCGAGTGGAGATGGTTGTGCACGCCCCCCTGATGGGTCTTTAATGTTGGGCACCACACTCGGGCATCAGCCAACAGGCAGAGAGGAAGCTGGGAGTAAAAGCAGTTCCTTAAAGACTTGGCCTCAGGCGGGGAGGGATAAGCAGTAGCCCAGCACTTCCTTCTGGCCATGCTCAGTCATTTCCAGAGCTGTGACCAAGAGCCAAGAGGCCACCGGGCTGGTCACAAGAGAACTGTTTGCACATTATCCCTCCTGAACTTAAACAGGCATCCTTAAGCATCTCCGAGGTGCACAGCTTCACGCAGACACGAGTATCTGAAGACCGGCTGCGGAGTGCAGACCACCACCTGGGCAGTGAATGCCTGCTGGGTGGGAGGCATGCCCTGACCCCGACCCACGTCAGCTAACCCACTGCCCACCCGCCCCTGGCTGATGGGAGGCCGGGACAGCATCCCCACGAATTCCTCGAGGCCAGCAAGGGTGAGACACAGCAGGGTCCGGCGGACACAAAGCCTGTGCCCTTCCCCAGCACGGGCTACGACACAGACGTGGGCAGAGAAGCGGCCTGTCGAGGGGACAGGCAGGGAAGCCACTCCAGCGAAGGTGCCCTCTGGAAAACAAGGCTTCTTGCCCCTACGTGGAAGGACCAAAAGCATGGACAGAAGCCTGCACTGCCCCCGACAGGTGCCTGTGCCCACAGATGCCCAGAAATTTGGGCGGGGGGGCGGGGGCGCATGGTGGCAGATGCGCCCAAAGGTGTGCTCAGGCTCATGCTCCGGCCAGTACCGCCCCTCAGTGTCTGGGACAGGCCCATGGCTGGATGAGCCGGGAAGTGGCGTGTACGCCCCTGGGGGCCCTGGTGCTCCCGTGCTGTCCCTGGCACGGGCCAGCACATGGGAGGAGTGCAGCCAGGGTGCACCTGCCCCAGCCCCCAGTTGAGCTCACCCGACTGACTCTGCCCCCCAAGGCTTCCTCCGGGTGAGCCGTCTCCTGTGCCAGGTGGGCTGAAGCAGCCTTTCTGAGGCCCCCCTGGAGCTTGTGGGGGCCCCGCTCTGGACACGGCCCCATAGATGCTCCGACAACACGGGTGTGGTGGCCAAGAACCGGGTCAGACAAGCACCACGATGTGGTCGCTCCCTTCTGAGAACAGGCACGGGACCGAGACCGAACGTTCGTGTAACTCAGACCCAAATCTTAGAAACACACAAGGAAACCGCTCCAGCGGACACCGGTCAGCAGCTCCCCCCACCGCGCCCCGGCCGGGGTCCTAGTCACACAGGGCGCTGGGCAGCCCGAGGAAGGAGGAGGCTGGTCCCCAAGAGACAACGGGCTGGTGGGGAGCCACCCCACCCTCCAGGGGGGTTCGGGACCCACGTGCCTAGACAAAACGCATTGCCCTGCAGAGGGCTGGGCGTCCTCTCCCCATAGCGCCAATCCCGACCGGCTGCCCCTGCCCCTGCCCTGGGCTCACCCCTCCACTGCTGCAGTCCGGCCTACCCCCACAGCTCCCCCAGATCCGCCCTGGCACAAACCACCAATGTCACCTGCTTGCCCACCGAGTGGGCCCTCATGTGTTCAACTCAGCCACAAAGCCAGAGTGCTGGCATCACACGCCTGGTGCATACAGTGGGCGCCAAAACCACGTGCTGGATGGAGGCGCTGCTGGGCAGCAGTGCCTGGAGCCCGACTCCAGGGCCTGAGCACACCTCAGGCCAGGGGGCTGGCTCTCTTCCCTGGGGGGCCCCGCCTCCTCCATGATCTGCACTGTGACCCCCCCAAATCCCTATGGACCTGGAGCTCCCCCTGCCCCAGCACAGCCCTGCCTCCCCTTCTGTGCTGCCAACCCCAACCCCAGGCCGCGGGCAGGCCTCCCACCTTGTCCCTGACCCCACTACCCACCTCCCTCCCGGCCCACCATCCAGGGCGCTCTCCTCGACACACCCCAGGCCTGCAGCCCTGTGCTCGGACGCCTCAGCCGGGATCCCCGAGCTGAGCACTTGGGGTGGGGAGGCTGGGCCGGATCCTGCCGCGTCACGCATCTGGCAGAGTGACTCGCCAGGCCCGTCGGCTCCTGGGCTTTGGGTCCTCATCAGTCCCCCTCTCACTGGGCACCCCAAGTGTCTACCCGCGGACACACTGCCCACAGGGACAGGGGGGCCCACAGAGCAGAGGCCCGGGAAGGTGGGAAAGTGCAGGATGAGCGCAGGGTGAGCCCAAGGGCCAGGCAGCCGGGCCAGCCCAGGGTCACTCTTGCAGCCTCGGGAACACGGGACCCCAGGCTGCGCCCCGACCGGCTGGGGTGGGGGCCCCGAGCTGGGCAAGGGGGCGGCGATCTTTGCCCCGCACGCAGGGGGGAGGACCAGCATGTGCCGTCGTGCCCCCGAGCAGCCCCCAGGGCCAGCGAGCCCGGCGTCCCTGGTGTCCCCAGTGTCCCGTGTCCCCGCTGCCTCGAGCCGCGCTGGGACCCCTCCAGCAGCGCATTTCCCAGCACGGCGAGCAACACACACCACGCCGCACGTAGTAAATAATTTTTGTTTTCTCCCGGGCAGAAGTGGACAACAATGGTGGGACCAGGAAGGCTCCCTGTTCACAGGAAATGCTCAGTGTGTCAGCCTCGGCGGAGGCCGCGTGAGGTCACGGCGGTGGCGGCCACGCTGCTCACGCGCCACGGCTCCCATTCAACAAACGGGCTGGCGGGGGAAGGGGGGGTGGGGGGGCGGGAAAGCGGCCTATAAATGTTTAACAAAAGATCTGAACCGGGAATAGGAACGTACATTCTTTCTCTCAATAGACAAAGCCTTCCACATCAAGATATGTTTGTATTCTCAGACAAGTATTCCACGATAATGCTCGACTCGTGAGAACCAGCCCTCTGTGGGAAATGCCCTCTGAGGAACCGAAGTCAGCGAGCCCCGTGGGGTCCCTGGGAAAGCCCCGGGCACCCGAGGCACGGGTAGGGGCTGCGGGCTCAAGAGCACAGGCCCCACGGAGGAAAGGCGGCCCCGCACACGGAGGGTCTACACTGGGCCGCACAGAATGTTCTAGAACCCCAGAGCCCTGGGAAGGGAGCAAGTGGCGTTTTCAGGTGACAAGGAACAGGACGTGCGTGTGTACACACAGGCCCTTCCCAGGGATCCAGACGCCCCCCCACCAGCTGGGCCTGCTCTCAGAGGCGACCCTGCACCCCGGCGGCGCTCCCGTGTATCCTCCATCCCAGCGTTAAAGAGTGGGCTCAGACACCCAGGAGCTGCAGCCCCAGCCTGGGTGGGCCGTGGGGGCCACGGGTCCCCCTGAGGTCAGGGACAGAGGGGAAAGCTGTCAGCTGGATCGTTCCATGCTCTCTGCGGGTGGATCATGAAGAAGTTTGCCCAAGAGGTTCTCAGGGGCTCCCTGCGCCACGTCACAGGGGAGCAGTTTAGAAATGGTGTCCTTCAAGCTTACTGAGGGCCCCACTCGATTCTGGTGGATTCCAAGTGGTCTTTCTTCTGGGAAAACAAGCACCCCCAGGCCCGCGCAGGCCCCTGGAGAGGGGCAGTCTCCAGCGCATAATGTGCACAGACAGCCCCCAGCAGCCCCCACCAGGGGCGCCCGATGCCTCTGCAGGGGGTGCCGGTCCTATGTGAACCACGGAGGAGACGCAGCAGCCCGGTTGGATGCACTTGGTGGGACACCGCGCCTCTGCAAAGCCAGGGGTGCGAACCTCCCACTGTCCTGGCGCCCAGCTGCTGCAGGCTCCTTCCTTCCGGGAAGCGTCTTGGGAGCACGGCCGGCAGCCAGCTGGAGCACCAGCTGCTCTCACCCCAACTACCTACCAGCACAAACACCCACCCCACAGCTCCAAAATACATACTGCAACAAGCGTCTTCATGACGGCATAGGCTCGATACCTTAGTTGTACAAGAAATCACGAGATGCTCAGCCTAAGATTCCAGAAGCTTCCTGGAGTGCACAAAACGCATAGCCAATCCTGCAGCCAGGCCTCAGCTCCTGGGTCAGGACAGGTGCAAGTTGCTGTCACCTTTCACAGCTTCGTGGCTTCCAGAAGCCAACAGCACCCACCAAGAAGACCAGGCCCAGATGGAGGCTAACGATTCTTCAAATTCAACATGTGCGGAACCCATATCCTGATCTGCTGCTCCAAATCGAGATCCCTTTGAGGGTCCCCTAACTCAGAGAAAGGGCCACCATCCACCCAATGATGCTGGTGGAAGCCACCCCAGCGGCCCCAGAGCCCAGCAGTGTAGGCCCCTCCTCCCCAACCACTCCTCAGGTGGGCCCTCTTCTTCCCAGGGCCTCCAACTCCCCTGGGCCCTCCCACAGCTTCCAATGGCACCACTTTGCAGGCAGGATTTTCTCTCTGAGTGCAAAGCTTCCCAAAGGTCCTCCGCTTCCCCGGGCCTCCCCACCACCCACCAGCCTGCAGCCTCCTAAAACCCTCAGTGAGTAGAGGTCCTGGACTCAGAAGCCCCCACAGCTCCCAACACCCGGCCTAGGATGTCCTACCCTACCCACTGGGACACAGGGACGGGGGGAGGCCTCTGCAGATTCCATTAGAAGACACGAGCCTCCCTCCCTGTGTCACTGGGGCCATCATGCCATCAAGCTTTCTGTGGGCAGGGAGTTTAAAACGGTGGGAGGCCAACCCGAGAGCCCAAGGACATGCTCAGAAGCAAGTTCTCCAGGAGCCCACCTGCTCCCAGCCAACGGGGCATGAGAAAGGCGGCTCGCTGGCCTCTGCACAGTGCCGAGCGTATGCCGTCTGGCTCTGTCAGGGGGAAGGAGCACAACCCTCGGTCTCTGGGCCAGGAAGCTCCCGTGTGCTGCGGCCACTCAGAAAACACGGGCCCGGAGAGCATCCTGCCCTCATCGGGAAGGTACACAGCCCGGCGCTCAGGCCCTCGGAGATGCAGGCACCGGCTGGCGGGGCCCATGCTCCCACAGGACCTCGAGTCACAGACTGACGCGGCTCAGCACAGCTCCCAGAGACCATCCCGACGACGGTGAAGAGAGGCTGGCCAGTGAAGGACAAAGTGCAGCTCAAAGGAGGCGGACAAACCCCCCAAAGGCCACCGCGAGCATCCCGCTAAGGGCACACACAGCCATTACAGGTGTGCTCACAGCTGTGCTCACAGGTGCACACGCCAGGCTCGAGGCCCGGATCGTGGCTGATGAGCCCTGTGCGGCCCTGGCCACCAGGCCCCGACCCCTACTTCCTGACCTCCCGCAGCCTCAGGTCTGCTGGGCCCAGCCCAGGCAGGAGGCAGCCTGCTTTGAAGTCAAGGACCAAAGGAAACTGCATCCCACACAGGGCAGCCTAGCTCAGGACCTTCGGGAGACGCCAAGGTGGCAGGTGAGGCCTGGGGCCAGCATGCAAGGCAGGCTCTGGTCCGAGGGCCTCCCCGTTGTGACATTATCTTCTGCATCCCACGGAGCCCAGCCTCCCCACAAGCACCTGCCGTTCACCATGAAAGGCTTCTAGAAGTAGTTGGGGAATGTGCCCACTCTACATGGCCCCTTGGTCCCGATCAGACCAATGGCTTACCTCCAGAAAATGCCCCTCCACGTGGCCATGACTAGGACCCGAGTGACTGCCCTGACACTGACAGAGCACCTCTGTGCTGCCCCAGGAGAGCTGGCACTCCTTGACCCACTCACCACAACGGGTTCCACTCAGGTGCTCCTCCCAGCAGCCGTGGGACTCGCTGTTTGAGTGTGTGTCCCCTCCTCTAAGTGCCGGCCTCCCTGAGGACAGGAGGGCTCATGTTGCCTTGCCTCCCAGGAAGGGGAAGTGCTTGGGCCGACACAGGGGACCTGCACACTCCGGCTCCTCACACTCTGACCCCCGGAGGTGAAGACCGGGCTCGGCCCAGGGTCCTGCCCCACACCTGTCAACAGCAATGACCCCCTCTGACCTCCTCTGCTCAGACACCTCTCCCCTCTTGGCGCAGGAGAATGAGTAAGACACAGCAGATGCACAGGAGCCCCATGTAAAACCCTGGGTGTCGGGGTGCCCGGGTGGCTGAGTCGGTTACACGTCTGCCTGCAGCTCAGGCCATGCCCCAGGGATCCTGGGATGGAACCCCGCCTTGGGCTCCCTGCTCAGTGGGAGTCTGCTGCTCCCGCTCCCCCTGCTCGTGCTCTCTGTCAAGTAAATAAATAAGACCTTTAACAACAACAATTTTTGAAAAAAATAAACAAAGATCCTGAGTGTGAAGTCAGTGGTGCAGAGAACAGCCCCTCAAAGCCACAACGCAGCTGTGCCTACACAGCCCGCAAAGCCAGCTTGGCTGTGGTTCAAGTCGGCCCTGCTGTCATCTTCTAGCAGAGGTGAGAATACGGGGCCGCCCGCAGAAGGCCCCAGGCGGCAGGGGCTCGGGTGAGAAGGAGAACGGGTAAGAATGAGAACGGGGAAGGGTTCTGAGCTCAGGCCTCCCCAGGGACGGGCGGAAGAGGAAGTGTGCGGAGCACAACATGAAATTGCTGCTGCTGGTGAACACAATCACCATCAACACAGGCAGCAACTCTCCTTAGACAAGCGTTTAAGACAGCAAGAGGGATCCCTCGGTGGCTCAGCGGTTTAGCACCTGCCTTTGGCCCAGGGCATGACCCTGGAGACCCAGGATCGGATGAGTCCCACATTGGGCTCCCTGCATGGAACCTGCTTCTCCCTCTGCGCCCCCCCCCACCTGTCTCTCATGAATAAACAAATTCTTTAAAAAAAAAAAATCTTTAGGGACGCCTGGGTGGCTCAGTGGTTGGGCATCTGCCTTTGGCTCAGGGCATGATCCCGGGATCCAGGATCAAGTCCCACATCAAGCTCCCTGCATGGAGCCTGCTTCTCCCTTTGCCTGGGTCTCTGCTTCTCTCTGTGTCTCTCATGAATGAATAAATAAAATTAAAAATAAATAAAAATTTAAAAAATAAATAAAAATTTTAAAATCTTAAAAAAAAAATAAAAGACTGCAAGATGTAAGCAGGTGACAGTCTAAAAGGAACTTAGAGGAAAGCAGCTTCATGTTTTGTCACCACAGTTTTGAAGACCGATCTGGGAAGTCTGGAAACTATTACAATACACTGCTTACTATCAAGGCTTCTAAAAACCCGTTGCTGTACCAATGCTCATTTGCTCAATTTGAAAAAAGGTTTCTCTGTGTCCACGTTTCTCTCGGAATCACCTCCTTAGAGCGGCATGTAACACCCCTTGTGATCCATCCCTCCTACCAGAGGCCGGATCTCCACTCACACCACTGTGGTGAGCTCCTGCCCTCTGCCACTGGCCAAGCCGCACCATACCCTACACCTCTCCCGGCTACATCACAGCCTAGATTGCGCTGACTCACCGTTGCTTCACTTTGGACATCTACTTACTCTTTGCAACAGGAAGCCCATTGTGCCCTCCTCCACACAGCCTCCTGACTTCCCGTCATGCCCTCCCCGCACCCAGGTGGGGAGCCTTGTCTGCTGTTCCCGTGCTCGCCTGCAACAGCAGCCAGCAGCTAGTACCTAACTGTCCTCGTAATCTTGCTTCTCCAGACCATCAATCACAACCTTCAGCTGGGCCCTGGGAGGGCACCCGGCTCGGGCACGCCCTCGGGCCGGCTCGTGGAACAGATAAGCTCCCGCGGGCCTTCCCTGATGAAGATGAAGAATCGCTAGATCCCTGGTTCAAAGGCTCCCGCACTCCCAGACTCCCCACCCATGACCTCACCCAGCCAACTGTCCTGGTCACATGTCGCGTCTCCACCTGAACTCTGGCACCATGCCCAGCACCTAGCAGGTAGGTGCTCCCTCAGTGCCTGATGGAAGAAAAACAGGCTTCATAATTCCTTGGGAAAAAGGACTACAGCTGACAGGTCATTGTTTTTAAAATACAATGATCTGAAACACAAGGAAATCCAGACTTCCCAGTCCAAACAAAACAGTCTCACACAAACCTTTTCAATTATTTTGCTCAAAATTCAGGAGATTATGACCACCTCTCCTGCCTTAACGTGCGCCTGTCCTCCTGGCATGCTGCTTGTCCTCCAGAGCCCATTTTGCGGTGTTCTGAGGGCACCATGAGGGTCCTCTGACCCCGGTGGGCTTTCCTATCGGGACTCCAGGCAAGGACACCAGGCCCGCGGGCCATGGAAGCCTCTCCCGCCGGACAAGGGCGGGCAGTCTGCTGTGTCCAAGCCTGGGCCACGTGGCACCCCTCGGGCTTCCTTAGTCTCGAGTCAGCAGGAAATCCAATGTTTAGGTGGATAGTCTGTGGGGCCCGTCCTTTTTTTTTTTTTTCACATTTTAAAAATTGTGGCAAAATATACATAAGCTAAAATTGGCCACTATAACCATTTTTAAGTGTACATTTTGGTGACATTCACGTTGCTGCACAGCCGTCACCAGGATCCACCCAGGATACTTTCCTCTGGCAAAGCTCAAGCTGTCCCCAATAAACACTCGTCCCTGTCCTCCCCGGCTCCCACCACTCCACTTTGGGTCTCTAGGAACTTGACTCCTCTGGGTC
Source organism: Nyctereutes procyonoides (assembly GCF_905146905.1). Lineage (NCBI taxonomy): Eukaryota > Metazoa > Chordata > Mammalia > Carnivora > Canidae > Nyctereutes > Nyctereutes procyonoides. Next base: position 31,005,701 of record NW_026575159.1, read on the forward strand.
GCTCAAAGTGGAATCATACAGGATTTGTCATTTTGCACCTGGATTGTCTCACTGAGACTAGTGTGTTGGAGGGTCCGTCTGATTTCGGGCACCGACCATGCCCCTGCTCCTCAGGACCTCCAGCCTGGAGGCCCAGCCCCGCGACCCACCCTACCCCTCATGCGGAGTACACCTGCCTCTACACCCTATGGAGCCCCTACAGTAGGGGAAAGGCACGGAGTCCAGCGTTCCCCACCCGGGGATAACATCAGCTACTGAACAATCGTGCCCCACATTCCAGCTGGATGCAGCCTGAGCACACCTCCCCCAAACCAGGCCTGAGGCTAGATGCTGGGTGCACACGCAGGATGCAATAGTCAAGGGGTTCAGGGGAACACGGAAGACCTGCCCCTGCCCCAGGGCCTTGCAGATAAGCGACCAATGATCAGCCAAGAGCTGAGCCAAGTGGCAGGAAGGATGGGTGGGGTCCTGGGGTCCCACCCAAGAGAGCCTGATAAAATTCCCCCAGACTTGTACAGCCTCAGTTTCCACTGATCTGGGAAGAACTGTTAGATAATGAGCCTCAACGGCCTGCAGGAGACAGCCACGCCCGGCCTGATGTTCAGCTGCCAGAGAATAATAACAGGAGAATGGAATGCAGAATTAAAAATCCAAAAACTCCCAGACAACGACCCCTCTGTTCAAGGAAGGGGCTTCCTGGCCCCTGTGATGCTGAGGGTCCTCATGCTGCCTGAGGGACGGGCCTGGAGGACATCCCTGCAGCTAGGGGAGCAGGTGCGCAGTCAGGTGTGAGCTGCGACATCTGTCTCCTGCTCTGGGCTCTGAGCCCCAGGCACAGCTCCCACCTCTGCCACCTGCCCGTTTGCCAGGCATTCAGAGACCACGGCCGCGGCCTCCCTGAGCTCTGGCTTCCTCAGGCTAACAGGGCCACCTGATTCTTTGAAATAGCCCTTACATGACACCACTTCCTTCCTGTCCCAGTCCGTGTGCACATTCTGCAAACCCAGGTAGCCATGCCTCAGCAGAAGCAAGAGTCCAGGCCAGCACCAAGGCACCAGAGGCGACTCATGTCATGTCCCTGGGTTCAAGCATCTGGGTCGATTTCTGTAGGGGCTGTTTCAGCACCACAGATGCTGTGACAGAGGTGCCATGGGGCCTGCGTCGACACGGGCAGGTGTGTCTCAGGAATGCCGCCTGTACTGAGGAAACAGGGTAGCCAGCTGCTGGGTCTGCTTTTTCAAAACAAGAAAACCAACCAAGTGTTATCTGCAGAAGGCCCGGGGAACACCAGTAACTTCAGACAAAATACAAAGGTTTCTCTAGACCCTTTAGACTGTGTCATTATACGTAAGGGGACTCCAAGAAAGGCTGTAAGAGCGTGTGAATTGCAGAAAGTACAGTTAACATAATCTGCTACCTCCCAGGCAAGAGTAGTTACAGTAACACTGTACTTGCTGCCCAGCTTCCAACACACCTGCTAGAAGCTCCAAGTTAGAAGCATCTTGCAGGAAAAACAGTAACTTGACCACACAACAGGCCACCATGTCAACACCACCCACGCTCTCTCAGGCACACGCAGAGTCACCAGATGCATTTCCACTAATGGAGAGTCAGCTGCAGGAGCAGGTATTGGCTGCAGGGCGAGGGCCCGGACAGCGAGCCCGCCCTCCCGAGGGCCCTGAGCCCACACAATTCACCACCAGGCCGCCTGTGGGGTGCAGTCCCACTGCTGCCCCTGCCAGAGCCGCCTGCAAATGTCACCCCTCCACCAACAATCCAGGCAGCACAGCCCGGTGACGAGCACTTCAGGCCCTTTGTTCTCTAAGGCAGGCTGCCCAAAGGTAGGCTCTTCCCGCAGAAGGAACAGGTGAGCTTCCAGTAACAACGCATCAGCCCAGAAATCCTGGTTCACGCTGAGCTGCGATGGATGAGGAAAAGTCTGGGGTTTTCTTAATAGACCTACACGGAATGCACACAAGCTTGGCCCCACATCCTGGATGAAGCAGTCAGACAAGCTGAAATCTAATCTTCCCCATGAATTAGGAGCTTGTAAAGATAACCCAGTTCTGGAATGCCTGGGTGGCTCAGTGGTTGAGCATCTGCCTTTGGCTCAGGTCGTGATCCTGGAGTCCCAGGATCAAGTCCCACTTTGGGCTCCCTGCCTGTGTCTCCACCACTTTCTCTCTTTTTCATGAATAAATAAAATCTTAAAAAAAAAAAAAAAAAAGATAACCCAGTTCTAATCCGTTAAATTGGAAGACCTCAACAAAATAGCCTCTTTTCTTTAATATGGCTTTCCTTCTCTTTCTCCTTGGAGAATACACATGGGACCAAGGAGGGGCAGGGGAACGCACAGACTTTTCCCAAGCAAAGGGTGCTGGATGGGGAATAGGCCCAGGAGAGGTGCCTGCTTTGTAGGAAGGGCTGCTCCAGGGCTCGGGGGCAGGTGTTTGCCCAGCCCTTCAAGAGTGACCATATTACTTCTGCTTGATCCTCACCATCGCCAGATCCACCAGGTGCACAGACCCATGCACACAGCCCTGACGGGCAGCTCACCTCCAGGGCTGGGCGCCCCTCCTCTGCCCTCAGACCACTGAGGTGGGTGCTCCCAGGAAGCATCTTCTTTGGAAAGGGCTGAAGCAGCCTTGGCACTACTACAAAAAAAAAAAAAAAAAAAAAAAAAAAACCTGGAACCTGGACCTGGAGTTGCCGCCTACATCTCTTTGACTTGAATCTTCAAGCCTGGGGCTTAAGAATGCAGTTTTCAAAGTCTTCTCCAAAAGCTGACCTGTTCAGTAAGTGGGATGGGGATCTGGTGCTTAAGAAACGCGGCCCCTCAGACAGGTGAGGAAGGGATGGCAGGGACTCTGAAGCCACAGGGGACAGGCTACAAGCGCGCAGTTGGGACCAGCCCGCAGGCACCAGAGACGCCAGGACAAACAGGCTTTTTGCTTTGACCTGAAATCGGGATCCTTATCTGCTTGGGACGCTTGGCAGGAGCTGCTGATGGGGACAGTGACAAGTCACAGAGGCACTTGTCTTGGGTCTTCCCCCCTGTAGAAGTCTCTAGAAGGAGATCCAAGAAACTGGCTGCCTCTAGGGATGAATCTGTAAATTGTGGGCAGAAGAGGGATAGAAATCTCACCGTTTGAATGATCAGAACTTTTGAATTCTGACCTTGGTGGAAATGCTACCAATGAAGAAAACTCTATCGTAAATTTAAAGCCAGCGTCCCCTGTGAGTGAGGAGGGCAGACGGTGGGCGTGTGCTCTGGGCTAAGCTGGGCCTGCTCCAAGGACACTGCTCAGGGGCTGCTGGCTGGCATCTTCCATGGAGAACTGGTGTCCCTTCCGTGCCAACGTCCTGCCCCTCCACTGCCAGCCAGAGCCGCGGGAAGGAAGGAGGGGGCTGGCCCTGCCACCTCCCCCACCTCCTGGGCCTGGCAAATTCGGCAGCATTCTTACCAAAGGAATGACACTCGCTTCTAGTCTAAAGGCTCCTTTCAAAAAAAGAGGTGGTCACTTGGGATCAAGGCGCCTGACAACAGGTCCCTACCTGGCCAGGTAAAGCAGGGACGACAGCTTTCCTGTGGCAGAGCTTCCTGTGGGGAGGATGGCCAGGGGTGCTGTGGCACTCCTTACGCTTACTGGGCATCAGGGAGCACATGCTTCACTCGAGTGCCACACACACACACACACACACACACAGCTTAGACTGGATTTAAACTGGCACTTCCCCCAAATTTTTCTTTCACCTCTTAAAGAACAACCTTCACAACGCAACACCGACAGATCCCGCAGAGCAAGAGCCCAAGTGGACAGCAATGTGCGGCTCCAGAGTCAGAGAAGAAAGGGGACATGAGACTCCATCCTTGCCAGAGTGACGTGAAGACAGATGGGCTCCGTCATCCCCAAAGCATGGAAACACCAATCCTGCCAAGTCTCACTGTTGTCACATGTGCACTTGGCTGAGGGTCACGGGAGACAGCGTGCAACCCAATGTAAGACTCCCCAAGACCCCGGTTTCCTGTGAGAGGAAAACCAGCCCACGTGGCTAAGAATCACAAGCAGGAGGACAACCAAATACCTGGGTTCTTCCTTAGGGCCCAGCTTGAGCAACAAACAGAAGTTAAGGACTAAAACAAAGTACATACTGGAGTTATTATTATCTTTCTGATTTCTCCAACCTAGGCCTGCAATGGGCCGGCCCCGCTGACCTCCCCATGCACCACGAGGGGGCTGCTAGTGGTCAGGGGATTTCCACACTGCGTGCCTACAAAGCTCGTCCACATAAGAAAAGGCTACATGGGACGCCTGGGGGTGCGGTTGGGTCAGCGCCTGACTCTTGGTTACAGCTCAGGTCATGATCTTGGGGTCATGAGATCAGGCCCTGAGTGGGGCTCCCAGCTCAGTGGGAAGTCTGCTTGGATATTCTCTCCCTGCCCCCCCACGCCCCTTCTCCACTCATATGCTCGCTCAAATAAATAAATAATCTGAGAAGTGGGGCCGGGGGGGGGGGGGGAGTTGCAACCATAGTTGTGGGACCAACCATCAAGAACTGAGCCCCTCACTCTACCATACCAGGAGCCGGGAAGAGAACGTGAGATTCTCATAAAAATAAAAGCTGGTTGGTCACTTGCTGGAGATCCATGGTGTGGTGTCAGATGTCCCAGGTGACAGGGCACCTGGCCTGTTTTGGGGCCACCCATCTGCTGACCCATGAAGTCAAACCCACTCAGCTCACAAGATAGTCAGGAAGGCTGGTGACACGGCCTTCCCCTGGAATCTGTGCGGCCTGGCCACTACCATCCCAGAGCTGTGTGGACACAGATCCATGCCTAAAAGGGGGCTTTCAACCTAAACCTGGGTCCCCACTGCCATTGCTTAACGTACCCTAAAACATGGCCACAGAGAGTGTATACAGCAGGCTGCCTAGGTCCCAGACCAGGCAATGGGAACCTCTCCCGAGAGAGGACACTAGTCCTTGTTGGACAGTCTCCTGAAGCACCTCCCATTGGCCAAGCACAGCTGGCTGGCTGGCTGGCTTGCAGAAGCTGTATAGATTCTACTGGAACACTAGGAAATAACTGTCTCAACCTAACAGAAAGTTTTTTTTTTGTTTGTTTGTTTTTTTTTAAAGCCACTACTTGGGCAGCCTGGGTGGCTCAGCAGTTTAGCATTGCCTTGAGCCCAGGGCCTGATCCTGGAGACCCGGGATCAAGTCCCACGTCAGGTTCCCTTGCATGGAGCCTGCTTCTCCCTCTGCCTGTGTCTCTGCCTCTCTCTAATGAATAAATAAATATTTTTAAAAATTAAAAAATAAAGCCACTACTCTTCAGTATGCCACAAAATTATGCCAATCCTGAGAGACCCAGGAAGGTTAAGGCAGGGTGCCCGAGACGGGGAGATGGGGCACATCGGGGCAGCCGCTGGCTGCTGAGGCATGCTCTGGTGGCCCCTGGATGGGGCACGGCTCCCCAGAGATGGCCAAAGCTCAGCTTGCTCCTTAGCGTGTGTGTGTGTGCCAAGACCACACGGTAGCTCACCCCTCATCGCGGTGTGTGTGCCAAGACCACACGGTAGTTCACCCCTCATCGCGGTGTGTCACCTCCCTGAGAGGACTCCAGGGCTCTCTCCCTATCTACCAAGACGGACTTCTGCATGGTGGACACAGCCATCACGGAAGAGATGAGCTGTGTCCATGCTATTAGGGACCCCAGGCAAACTTATCGCAGTTATCAGGGTCGTTATTCCCCTGGGGCCTTGCACACTCAGTCCACCCTCAGCACAGCCACCCTTGCCCCATCTGTCCTCCCTGCTGAGAGGCTGTGGGATGGGGAACATTAGGTCTTCCTTCCCTGTCCAGAGACAGCCATCTAACACCTGCGATGCCAGAGAGAGAGGGAGGGCCAGGCTCAGATTTAGAGACCAGGGCAAAGGGGAGACACGACACCAGAAGCTGCCATCGACACCAGAAGCTGCCATCGCAGGCCACCTCTCGGCTCTGCATGGCACACAGCCCAGCAGCCACAGTAAAGAGAACGGAAGAGCCCCTGTGGTAATGGATGGCTTTAGGACCACACACCAGGCAAGACTGTGGCAAAATCCACTGCTCCACCTGCCAGGACGACCAAACGGCTCAGCCCCGAGGGTATGTACCCAAAAGTGTTGCTGGACACGTCCCACGTTTTAACGATGTCCATCTCCCTCCCTAGCAGGCCAACTGGGCTATTGGAGACTTTCAGTCCCTTCTCCATCCTAGTGAGCTCCCGACTGAAGTGGGCATACCCAGGACACCCTAGGGCCACCAGGAAGCTCCATTTGGGGTACTGCTAACTGTAGTATCTCAATCTTAAAGGCCTCTTCCCCAGGGAGTCCTGTGATTTCACCTGTGCAACACACACACAGGGGGCCAGGCCGCGGGTTTAGACCGGAGCAGGTGGCCATGGCAGGCGTGTGAGCCACGTCAGCTTCCCCTCTTCACCAAACACAAGGTGAGCGTCTCCTTGGACACCAGGTCCAACTGTGAGTGAGAACCTGCCCCGATGGGAATCACGATGACAGGGATGGGGACGGGGTGACCTGTGGGGACAAGCAATGGAGCGACACTCCTAGGAGCATCCTGGTTGTGGAGATGTGATTGGGCTGCCCGCAGTGAGTCTGAGGAGAGCCTCGCGTCCCCTGCAGATATGAACTCTAAGCAGTTGATCTACAAGCCTGGCCCAGACACATCTACACTGCCTCCCACTTCACAAGTGAGTATGATACGTCCGGGAGTGGTCCGGCATGATGGCATCACCCGGCAGGTGGAGCTGGAGGCTGAGGGGGCTCAGGCTGTTGTGGACAGGACAACAGCAGGCCGAGGTTAGGGCCTCAGACATGCAGGCTTGGATCCCTGTGCTTCATCCCCATCAGCTGTATTCAGAGAGAAAGAGGTGCTGGTACCCAGAGATACACATAAGGCTACAGAGATGCAGAACAGCAGTGTAGGCTTCTCCAACAGCCAACACTTGGTTGGGAGGCTGGCCCTGCCCCCCAACTCCCCCACCCAACACCACAAAGGTCAGGAAATCTGTGCCCCATGAACTAAAACCATCATTAGCACCAAAGTTGGCCCACATGAAGCACAAGAGCAACCAGGTGGTCATGTCCCCACAGCCGAGGCCTAGAGCTAGCTTCCCTGAGCCCCTCACTTCTTGCCTTCCTGGGGGCTGGCACAGGCAGTAGCCTCTGAATTCTGGAGCATCCAGTCTCTGCACAGCTGAGGCACCAAAGGTAGACAATTCAGAGGACACTGGGCTGCAAGGCCCAGACCCTTGTGTAATGCAGGCTGGTATTTTATGGAGGAACGGCAGAACCCCAGAGCACTTTCAAGGAGCTCCAGGGAGGCCAGCTGGGAGGAGGGACCTGAGAACCAGCCTTAGACCAGGTAGGCTAACCCGGCTGTTCAGGATGCCCACCAACAGCCAGGAGTGGAGGGCCCTTCTTGTGCATAGCAGCTCGGTCTGTGGGCCGGGTCAACAGCCACTGAGCCCCAGGATGGCCACGAGACAAGGGACAGCGAACAGCAGGGATTTCTTCCCTGGGGGCCATCGCCGCTCCTGGGCCACATGCCAGGCTGTGTCTTCAGTTAGGCCATCACTGCTCACATTCTAAGGACGGGAGATGACACACCGATGAGCACAGGCACACTCAAAACAGGACAACACTGCTTTAATAGCTTCAGAGAGCACATTCTCAATTAGCTACCTACTCCTGGATGAAAAATGACTTTCTGGGACACCTGGGTGGCTCAGAATTGAGCGTCTGCCTTTGGCTCAAGCCTTGATTCCGGGGTCCCGGGGTGCAGTCCTGCACTGGGCTCCTCACAGGGAACCTGTTTCTCCCTCTGCCTGGGTCTCTGCCTCTATCTCTCATGAATAAATAAAAACTTACAAAAAAAAAAGAAAAAAGAAAAAGAAAAATGACTTTCTTCCTAATCTCTGTGATAGCAGAGCTTGAACTAACTTACTTTTTTCGTAGCTTTCAGTTTACTGAATTTCAAGGGGGTTTTCGTTGGAGAAAAATCAACTTTATGAAAGATCTCTACCATTGATATCTTCAAACACAACTTAAAACATAAACTTTTATGCTGAGCATTTACATACCTTCTAACATGAGAAGTATTTTAGGCAGTGGGAAAAATACCAAATGCTCTAGGGGAACCTAGCTGCATCAGGCGGTGAAGCGCCTGACTCCTGATCTCATGGTTCTGAGTTCCATCCCCACAATCATGTAGAAATTACTTAAAAATTAAATCTTAAAAAAAAAGAAAAAAGAAAAATACTAAATGCTCTAACTGAAAGTAGTGGACTAGTGCAGTCAGAAACTCTACCTCACAGAGCACACGCATTAGTTATCTACTGGCGTGTAACAAATCACGTGCCATATAGTGGCTTAGAACATTTACTGTCTTTCAGTTTCTGTGGAGCAGGAACCTGGGCGGGGCTTGGCTGGGTGGTCTGGCTCAGGGTCTCTCCCAGAGCTCTAGTTGTTTCATGGCTTCAGAGGGTGGGCAGGGGAGATCTGGAGCCATGTTCACCCACTTGATTGACGCAAGGATTCTGTTTCTTGTAGGTTCATAGGCAGTGAGCCTCACTGGCTCTTGGCTGGAGGCTCCCTCAGTTCCCGGCCACATAAATCTCCCCAAGAACACAGCATGATTCATCAAAGTATAGAAGCCAACAGGGCATGAGAGTCAGTCTTCTGACAAGAGAGAAACCACATTCTTTTATAATCTAGTCACAAAGGTGACATCCATTCATTATTGCCATAGTCTATTTGTTAAAAGAAAACACTCAAGAGGAGGAGATTACACGGGGCCAAGAAAACCAGATGGCAGGGGTCCCTGGGGGCCATTTCAGAGGCTGCTGACCACAGCAGGTAACCCAGGGCTCTGGATCCCATTTACTCTCCTCCAGACCCCTCTATGCAATGGTAATTTTATCATAAATAAGGTCATTTCTAATAAGTGACTTCTTAAGAAATGATTTTATTGGGATGGAGAACTTCAAAAACCAATGTTCTAAGCTTGACCTGAAGAAACCAGAAAAAGTAAATTAAAAACCAAAGTAGGCAGAAGAAAAAAAGAGCATAAACCATTAAAATAAGAAATGGACAAACAACAGAGAAATTAAATAAAGCTAACTTTCTGAAAAGATAAAATTGATAGATCTTTAACCAAAGTAACCAAGAACTAAAGAGAATACAAATTACCATTATCAGACAGAAAAGAACATCACTACAGACCTTACAGACATTAAGAGCTACCCAACTAGTAAGTGACCAACTTTTCTATGGTCACTAACGCAATATAAAAATGCTTTTAGGGATGCCTGGGTGACTCAGTGGTTGAGCGTCTGCCTTCGGCCCAGGATGTGATCCCAGGGTCCTGGGATCGAGTCCCACTTCGGGATCCCTGCATGAAGCCTGCTTCTCCCTCTGCCTATGTGTCTCTGCCTCTCTCTGACCCTCAAGAATATATAAAATCTCACAAAAATAAAAACAAAATTTATAAGGAAATGTGATAGATCCACAAAAGCCAAAACAAGGGCTCAGCAGAGAGTCTGCTTGGATTTTTCACTCTCCCTCTGCCCCTTCCCTCGTCCATACAAGGAGCTGTCTCAAATAAATAAATAAATCTTAACACACACACACACACACACACACACACACACACACACACAAAAGAGAAACCACAGACTCTGGCAGAACATCTGCAAATACCTGCCTGAAAAAGGACTTTCATCAAGAATATATAAAGAACTCTTGCAACACAATGAGACAACCCAACTAAAGTAACAGCCAAGCGTTTTAACACACGGACTTCACCTAAGAAGATAAACGAATACCCCAATAAGCCCATCAAAACTCATTTAACATCAGTGTTCATTTGGGAAACTCAAATGCTATCCAGGAGCTGTAGAAAACAGGACCCCTGCACCTGCTGGAGGGACCGGTCTCTTCCCACAGAAGCAAACCTGCGCCCGCCATTCAACCCAGCTATCCCACGCCAAGGCCTGCACGGGAGATGAAATGCACGTCCATCCAAAGACTTGCAGGCAGATGCTCAGAGCAGCTTTATTTATAATCGCCTCTAAATGGAAACAACCCAAAATCCATCAGCTGATGAGGGGACAGACAGGACGGTGTGTCCATTCAGGGGACAAAGTACTGATTCGTGTGGAAGAGAAACGAATCAATCACAAGGGCGTTATGCTAACTGAAACACAGCGGAGCGCACACCCTGATTCCATTTATATGGGACTCCAAAAAGGGCACAACTGACCAAGGCAGGCTGGTGGTGGCTGGGGGGCCCTGCATGGGGGGGGTCACTAGGGGGTGACAAGAACACACCCGGCCTCACCTGTGCCAGGAACACATGCAGTCACTGCAGACACGAATCAGGTGGACTGAAGGAAGAACCTGATGGTCTGGTCTCAGTATCGGCTTCAGTAACTACTGATACACAAAACTCACTGATCAACACCGTGCCTCTGACTCTGCTGAGAAGTCAGACTCCACTCAGAGGAAATTTTAGTCACTATGTCACCCCTGAGTGTGAAGCCCAACCCTGGGAAACAAACTGGCCTTCGGCTTCTGGACCCGGCGCCAGGCCACATGAGCGCGGCTCTCCTGAAGAACCATTCCTCTAGGAGTACACTCCGCTCCCCCCAGTCGGGGGGCAACACCCTCCCCTACTCCACAGTCAGCACTTCCGGAGGTCCCCATGCAGCACACACACACACGACTTCCCAAAGCTACTGTGAACACACAGCACATGCCTTCGTGTTCTATAGTAGAACACAGGCTACGTGCTTGTGATCCCAGATTACCCGAAATTGATACGAGTCTCACGTAGTATATTAAACACTCACACCCAAACAATGAAATGTGCTGAGCTGTATAGAAGTTGAGACTCCCAACCTATAAAGTGACACATTCCAAGGAGTCTTTAGTGCCAGGGTTTTAAGCCAAAACACACATAACCCACCATGACGAAAATTTGGGAATAACAGCTCCCAAAACTGTACTTCTAGAACAACTTATTTCTCAGTAACCAGAGCTCCTGAACTCTACATTTGTCATCCTAACCACAAAGTGGTCTAGAAACTGGCTAATAGCACCCTATTTCTAATTGTAACCACCCCACTTAGTTATGACTGCTTTTGTAATGACCTCAACCATGGTGCCAAACCCAAGTCCTTATATGTTGAAGGGACAAAATAAATAAACGTCTGGTAAAGTTAACTGCCACCAGACTCCCGAGGTCTGGCCACAAAGCCAGGCTTCCAGTTTCTTGAGCTCCCTGAGCCCGATTCCCCGAGTGCCCTCAGCTCGCTCTCCACCAGGTCAGCCCAGAGCCCCCCGCACTGACAGGCCTCCCAAGCAGCCCAGTCTCCCTCGGAGGGTCTGCAGCCCCCCTACTCCCTCCTGCTCACGGTGCCCAAGCGGCTCTCGCTTGTCTGGCCGCTGCCCCGCCTCCGCACCAGGGGCAAGCTGTGCGAGCAGAGCCGCGACGTCCTGTCCCCCCTCAGTGCCCTGGCATGCGGTGGGCACCCACGGGCTGTAAAGAGCTTAACTGCAGAGATGACAAATACGGAGGGTGAAAGAACAAGAGTGACCTATGTGGCTCATGCTCCACCATCCCCAACTCTCCTAAAATGCTCTTAACCTTGTCTGAGGTCTTGTGAATCCTTCTAAGGATGTTTTTAAAGATGAAAAATAAAGCGGAGAGAAAAACATGTGGCATGACAGTAACTCAGTGCAGAGAGCACCAATCAAGGTGCTAAGAAGACGCAGGGGCGCAGGGCCTCCTGTAACTCGGAAATAAGCCCGAGCTTCAGCAGTACCGCCGGACACCTGCCACCACCAGACACCTGCCACTGCTGAGACGGGAAATGAAGTCTCCTCCCAACACGGTGACGGTGCGGTTCTGATCCTAATTGAAGGACCCCTGGGCTTCACTAACCGATCCCCAGACAGGGCCTAGTTAGCGTTCACCGCAACAGGAAACATTATGTTTGGAGAAGGAAACATTCCTAAAACAACCAAAATAAGCAGAAACAACACACCTGTGGAATCCTTGAACGAAACAGAGTATTTTAAATCGCTCAGCCCCTTATCCAGGGGTAATTTTCCAGCAGCTGGAAAATTAGATTTTCAAACTTCCTTAAACAACAGGGAAAATGAAACATGGACAGAATGCTTAGGGCCGAAGTTAGCACGTCAGTGTGTTCTCACACTGGGCTTCTACCGCTGAAGGTAACTCTGTGCACTCCAGGACTTCTCGATGTGCTCATCATTCAGCCACCGAAGTCCACACGAAAACTCAGATTTAAGTGCTCAACAACGAGAAGCTGGTAATATAGAACCATGTTATTCAGGGTTTTCTAGGCCAGGCCTCGTTCCAAGCACTCTCCTTGTGCCCAGCCAGGGGGTGGTCTGCAATCACAGACCATCCCCCCTTTCTGGGGAAGGAAGCTGAGGGACAGTCAGGGAGGTTCGCTGGCCTGCCCAGGAGGACATGGCGGCTGACCGTGTCCAGGAGGCAGGAACAGGGCAGGAGGACACGGCTGGTGACCATGTCCAGGAAGCAGGAACAGGGCAGGAGGTTCCCGGCACACCGGGATTAGCACATATCAAAGCTGACTACACACACACCAGTGCTCCGTGACCACTCGCCACAGCAGGTGCAACCTGGTCAACATCCAAGGACCACCCGCCTCCCCAGCCCTGCTTCAGAATGAGAGGGAAAAAAATGGCCAGAGTAGGTTGTGGGGAGCAAAGACCAGGTTGCTGGTTCCCAAGGTTCTTGACACTTTCCAGCCAGTGACGAGCTCCGTGTGCTGACGTCCACTCGGGAGTTCACACCACGAACACTGATGCTCAGTGCTAAGGACCGGGCACTTACCAATCTGCAGGAGGATCGGCGTGACCAACGCCGTCTCCATGGCGTAACAGAACTCCCTGCCAAACATCACGGCCCCGTGCATCACCCACAGGCGCACAGGGATCCGGTCTATGGACCCCTCGCTGATGGTCTCATCGTGGGTGTCCGCGCTTCCAGGCTTCTGCAGGTCCGGCAGGGGGACAGGCAACTCCTGAACTTGCATAGATTCCGAGTCGGCGTTTTGCGGGGCCATTCTCATTACCACCAAAAGCATATATGTATATGTGTGCGTGTGTGTGTATATATGTGTATATATATATATATATATATATATATATATACACGTGTGTGTATATATATATATTTCCTCTACCTATATAAATAATTACTATCGTGTATCTTTAAGGATAAATTAGAACGCCTTCTCTTTCTGCTTCAGTTGGGTTCCTCCGGCAAGTAACGCTTATATCCCTCTTTGTACAAATAGAGATCTCGCAACTTCTCACAATCGGGTGAGACACGCAGCAAAACAAAAGGATTTTTGGTTGGATTTTAAACATATGGCTTGCTGGTTTACTGTGAATTAGAGTTAAAAATCCATAATTGCCATTCAGTTAATACCAGTTTCATCATTATTATTGAAGAGGTGCTGAAGTTACTTTTCTTGCTACAGAGAGGTGGGAAGGTGACACAAAAAGGAGGTCCACCGTTGCTCCCCATCGAGTGACTGGTTGATCTGCAAAAGAGGAAAACAACCCAGCAGAGTCAGTCGGGGGCGGCCGCCATGTGGCCAACCCCCCCCCCTCCCCAGGCTGTCCAGGCGCTCCATGGACGGGTCCTCGGCCACCTGGAGACCCTGACCTCAGACCGCCGCGGCTCTCTGGTGCTTACTCGGGGTCAGCTGTGGACAAGACACTAATTCCTGGAGATGGCTTCTTGTAGAGAGCTAACCCTGGGGCAGGGGGGTAAAGACAACACCATGGTGGGAAGCCAGAGAGATGACGGCCAGACAGCTGGAGAGAGCTCAGCTTCTGCTCTTGAGCCGGCGAGAACCAGCAAAGAGCAGAGCTGTCAGCCTCCTGGGAGTGGGGATGGAGAGGCTGGGGAGGCAGGGAGGCTGGACAAAGGAGCAGGGATGCTGCCTGGGAAGTGGGAAGTGGGAGGATGGGTAGAGCAAGAATGGGGTGACTTGCCACCCTAAAGGGGGTGGGGGAAGGATGTTGAAAGTCCCCCCAAAAGCAGCCAAGTACGAGCGTGCGGGCTATCTACAGGGATGATCTTTGACCTTGGCAGGTTATAACTATAACTCTTTCTGATCATCAAATGAAAATCACAGCCCCTCTCCAGGGGAAAGGTACCTGCACCGCAAACTGAATATCCCGTCCAGGGGCTCACAAGCTCCTGACCCACATACAGCATTCCTGGTGGGTGGAACTCCTCAACCCACATTTCCACTGTCCTGGGCTCTGTGATGCATTCTCTACCCAGAGGAACACATCACAATAAAGCGTCCACTGCCTTGCAACTAACTAGACATTTCCCCGTAAGAAGGTTTTAGGAAAACGCAAGATAGGACTAAGGATGCAGGTCTGCCCATGCACTCGGCTGGACTCAGGCCTCCAGGCACTGGGGTTCTCCTCAATCCCAAGTGCATTAGACAAGGGGACCTGAAAATCACACAAATGGTGTTCCCATCTTACTTATTCTAAGGTAGGCCTGTGAAGTGCAATCTCACCGGATTTTCAACAACTGGTTTAAACAAAAATATTTCTAGTTAACAGTCACTGGACCAAACAAGATCTTAATTAGCTCCTTCTCCCTCCCCCACCCCAGGGATGGGCAACCAAGGGCAGCCTTCCCACAGAGCACCCCCACAGGGAGCCCCAGCCTCAGGCAAAGCAGGTCCTTCCTTCCCTCACCACGTCACCATTCCAGGGCTCCCTCAGGGCCCCTTCTTGCTGCAACGAGCATCCCTGAGGCCAGCAAGTCTGCATCCTGCCTGCACAGGTGCTTCTCATGTTCCCCAATGTTGCGACACTTCACTGACAATCCCTGTCCTCGAGACTGCTCTCCAACTTTCCAAGTGGCCCCTACCATATAACATCTCAATTAAAACATGGGGTTTGGGGGCACCTGGGTGGTTTGGTCAGTTAAGAGTCTGACTCTTGATTTCAGCTCAGGTCATGATCTTAGTTTCATGGGATCAGGCCTAGAATTGGGCTCCACACTGGGTGTGGAGCCTACTGGAGATTCTCCCCCTGACCCTCCCCCAGCTCGCTCGCTCTGGCTCTCTCTCAGAACCACAGGACAAAAACAAAACAAAAAACAACCAGGGTTTCTAACCTTAAATCTTTTTAGAAAACATATTATGAAACAACTTGTAACCTACAAAATAAAACAGTATCTAAAAACAAAATCAATCAGCATTAACAATTACCAACATCTGCACTCTCACTCCATCCCTATGTTCGGAGTGATTCCTGTCCTAAGAAAATAAAAGAGAAGAAAACTGTCAACCTGTCAAACCACAATATGGGTTCATGATTTTAAATGCTTTCTTCCACCAAATAAGATGGGTCATTTTTACGTGAAGGACGTGTATCCAGACAGGTTTCCAACACCCATGCTGATGACCAGGGGCTTGGGGGGCAGGAATGACAGTCATTTTCTTCTAAGAATCCTGGTGACCCACTTATGGGGCACACACAACCCTCGAGCTCCGTCCCAGCGCCCCCGACCCACAGCTGCAGCCGTCCCGACACCCACACCTGAAAAACGGCAGGCCCAGGCCAAGGCCATCTCAGCAGCAGCCAGGAATCAGGCGGCCGAGCTCGGTACTAAGTACACTGGAGCTGTTCCTAAGGCACTGGTTCTCCACCGGGGGCAATTCTGCACCTCCGAGGACACCAGGCAGCATCTGGACACATTTCTGGTTGTCACTTCCTTGGGTGGAGTCCAGGGACGCTGCTAAGTACGGCACCGTGGTAGAAAATGATCTGGCCGCAAGTATCAACTGTGTCGAAGTCGAAACACTCTGCTCGAAGGTTATTATTAAATAAATGTGAAAAAGTCTTCTCCAGAAATGCTGAAACACTACATTTTACATGATTACGTTTTGAATCCATCAACTGGGCCAGATGTGGCAAATTCCACATCACTGCCTCTTTGTGGAACCAAAACCAGGCGTTGCTCAAAGCGGACAGGAAAATGCAGATGGGCTCACGCCACCGTCTCCCAGCGCAGGAGGAGGTGGCCTCCGGGCTCCGGTTTGTGGCAGGAAGAAGAAAGGTGCCGGCTATTTCCTCTGGGGAGCCCCACAGAGACCCCCAGCTCGCTGCCACAGCCTCCTGCACCGAGTTCTGGTGGGTCCAGTCTGAAGACCCCTCTGCAGCCCAGCCCTCCCCGGAAGATGCGCTGCGGCCGTGCAGTGACCGTACCTGGTAACACGACCCTGGCCCGGGCAGGGAGAAGCTCCCACGGCAGGGGCCACCACCTGTGCTCCCCCGGCCCCACGGTGGGAGCCCGGGGCAGATCGCAGAAAGAGTGAATGAATACATGAATGAATGAATGACAGCCAGCTAACGTGCTGACCAGAATGTACCAGGGGCTGTGTGCGCTGGAAAGCCACCCCCCACCCGTGCCAAGCTCTCTCGAAGAGTCACACCCAGGGAAGCTGGGCGGCCGGCTACCGGGGTCAGGCTGCAGGGAAGCCCGCATGAAATGGCATGAGCGTGGCGTGGGGTTTACCTGTCATTCAAGGAGGCTAGGCATTAACACAGCTGGCTTCCCTTCCTCAAGCCGTGCAAACGCAGTGAATAGGTTTTACACAGGCAACTTCACTGTCATCTATATTGATGAAAATGACAAATAGCGTTAGCATCTTCAGTTAGCTTGACTCTAGGTAGCAGTTAGTAAATACAAGTCCATCGACATCTCGCAGCTCTACGGACTCACCCACGTTCGCGTTCTGAAGCCACGGCAGGAATGCCCACAGAAGTCAGCACAAACTCCCAGAGCGGAAGCCGCTTTCCAACCACTAACTTAGAAACGAGACTGAACTAACAAAACCTACTCCTGTTAGAGGACACTGGGGTTCCCCAAAGATCGGACTAACCTGGTTTACAGTCAGGCACCTTGAAGACAACACCCAACTGCTCAGCAGCAGCTTACACTGGGTGGAGACAGTTTCCAAACACTATGCAAATCCGGGGGGGGGGTGGTTTACAAGATTTTTAGGGAATGATAGAAGATACTTTGGGGATCCTCTCTTCCTCTCCCTCTGCCCCTTCTGCTCATGCTCACAGGTGCTCTCTCTGAAGTTCAATCATTAAAAAAAAAAAAAAAAAAAAAAAAAAGCCACAGTCGAGGGGTCCATGGAACCGGGAAGGTGTACCAGCCAACTCTGATACTGAGAGGTCAGGCTATGCACACAGGCTATAGGATGGCCAACTCGGCCATTCATTCCCAGTGAAAAACCTAGTGGGTACCTTTCACGTCTCAGATCCATATTCTCGTGTGTGCTGTCGGACGTCAGGACGCACTGTTCTCTTTTCACAGTGGCCATCGGATCATGTCAATAGGATTTATTGGTTAAGTTCACTCCCAGCACTGAGACTCCTCTTTGTCATACATCAAATTTCCATCAGTACTTGGGTCTGTTTCCCAGCTTCCTATTATGTCCGGCCAGCGCGCCTGTCTGCTCACGCCCAGTAACCCACTGCTCTAAGAACAAAGTGCGCAGGAGGTTCTAGACTCTGCTGAGGTCATACCCTCTCACTGCTTCATTCCCTAGCATCTCCCTGTTTATTCTTGCATGTTTGTTTATAAGCATATGAGCTCTAAGAGCTAGACTAGCTCAGGAAAAAAGATATTTTTTTTGCTGTTTTGTTTTGTTTTTAATTTCACTCATTTGACAGAGAGAGCATGCACATAAGCAGGGGGAGAGAGAAGCAGGCTCCATGCTGAACAGGGGGCCTGACTGGATCCCAGGACCCCAGGATCATGATCTGAGCCAGAGGTAGGTGCTCAACCGACTGAGCCACCAAGGCGCACCTGTTGCTATTCTTACTGTGATTCCATTAATTGTGAGGGTTAGCTGGGGGAGCTGCCATCATAGACTGCGGGGTCACCAATCCGGGAAGGAGGGCTCTCTCTTTGTCCCACACTACCTCAGTGTCTCTCAAGAAATTTCATGCTCCTTTTTACAGATTTTGCACATTTCTAGTTAAGTTTCTTCCTAACGGTTTTATCTTTTTATTTGTGGCCACTGTATATGGGATTTTCTTTTCCCTTATATTCCAACTGTTTAGTAAGCCTACAAGCAGACCAGTAGGCATTGTTTGTTCATTTGCTCAGCTGTAACTTACATGCAGTGAAAACGTGCCACGTTCTATCGATTCTGACAAATTTATATCGACACAGACCATTTCCAGTACTCTGGCAAGTCCCCGAGTGTCCCTTCCCCTGCAATTAAGGCTAATGATCTTTACATTTTAATTTGGTGATCTAATTCTTTAAGTGCCTGCGAATGGACAAAAAGGCTATCACCGAGTTAACGACAAACCTACCAACCATTACCAAGCGACGTATAATCCCCAGCTTGGGCTAACACAGGATTATGTTCCAAAGTTCACGTGTGCATTGCTTGGAACCTGATCATCGGCTCCTCGGAGACAGAACCCAGGGTCCCTCCCGGTGTGAACTGAACTCAATCACAGCACTTGTTCTGGAGCGAGGCACAAGGACCCATGTGGCATACGGCTGCACCTGTCCTGGGTACCAAACCTGAGATGGTCTCCCCACACTTGTTCTATTTCTAGTGCCCTTTCCATGGAGACTCCACAAGACAAGGAAATGAAAGAAGCTGAGGAAAAAAAAAAGAAGAAGAAGAAGAAGAAGAAGAAGAAGAAGAAGAAGCAGCAGCAGCAGCTGAGAAGAAAAGGCAGGAGCACAGGGGGCAGGTGCACAGGGCGGCTCTCCCATCAGCCAAGCGCCAGGGTGAGGGTGCATCATCCCCGAGGAAGGCAATCAGACGATGTCAAACCAGGTTTCCACTGTCCACAAAGCTCCTATTGCAGGCAGACTGTTTTCTTTGAGGAAGCTATTTTACGTAAACGGTAGAACATTAACCAAAATAACTAAACCATTACAATAAAACATCTTATGAACATTCTTTTGAAGGACCTAACTTATGAGGCCACGCTAAACCCTGACAAATACACTGAAACAGCTTCAGGAGAAAAGACTGGTTTGCTCCTTCCCCAAAGCACGGGCAAGGATGTGCTGCAAAGAGCCTCCTCTGGAGCTGTTGAAAAACGTGAAGCTTAAGCCATGACTTATTCCAGCATTATCCAACTGGAAGACCAGAAACACATTTCAGACAGGTTTTCCCCTAGCAGAGAAAACGCGCTTCCCTCCGCGGGGACTGTCGCCACGTTCAGGGACAAGGACCTGGGTAGGATTTGCAGATGCACTTAGACCAGTGAAACTACCATTGTTCCAATCAACAACTTCCTCTATTGTCCTGTTTCTAATTTAAGGGTAACCGATGCCAGAACATGTGACTTCCTACAATTTGCTCTGTGGAAAGCCGGCTGTTAACGGAATGCCATCAAAAAGTTAACTGCGGAGCAATCTCAGGCCCCACCAGCTTCAGTTCAACTTTGAGGTTCTATCCATCTCCTGGAAATCGGTCAGAGAGGCGTTAATGCGCGCTTGCGACACGCCTCGAACACGTCCCAGCTGCCTCCACACCCCCCAATGCACAAAGGCACACGTGTGCGCCCTGGCAGCACCTGGGCACCGGGCGCACAGCGAATCCGAGACGGTGGCTGCTTCATGGCCACAGCTGTTTGTTTTGTGCACCCATCTAAAACCAGGCATCCACACCCTCGAGAAAATCCACTGCAACTACCAACATTCCTCTTGCAACGTCATCAATTGTTAACCTCCGACGTGCGTGCCGAATAGCGACGGGCACAGTGCTCTCCATCACCACCAGCAGCACGCCTCCCTCTCACCAGACGACCACGGCCCAGAACGCTACCTGACACACGACACAGAAACCAGGGGAAGCCAAACGAAGGCCAGCATCAGCTTTTAGAGCAAGAGTCTAAAATGACGTAAAATCGATCAAGCAAGTTCAAAGTATCCCTGGTAAGAAAGAAGCATTCCAGCGAATCTGTTTGTAAGGTTATTTCCTGAAAAGCATTTAAGAAATCCCACGGACTTCCAACATAAAATCAATGTTCTATCAAGAGACAGACATGACACAGATTGAGAGAAAATATTTGCAAAAGGCACATCTGCTAAAGGACTGTTCTCCAGAACACACAGCACACGCGACAGTAAGAAAATGAAGACAAGGCACCCAAAGAGACCGCTCAGGAAAGATGCACGACAGCAAGGAATCACGTGGAGAGATGCTCCACGCCACGTGGCATCAGACACCCGTAAACTACAGCTACATCCCACTACACCCCTATGAGGATGGCCAAAATCAGGGCACAGCCACCAGATGCCGGCGAGGACGTGGAGCAACAGGGCTGCTCGCTCACGGGAGTGCAGGATGGCGCAGCCACTTGGGAAGACAGTGTGGCGGTTTCTCACCATCTAGACACGCTCTTCCCAGGTGATCCAGCAGTCCTGTTCCCTGGTACTTACCCTAAGGAGGTAACACCTTATCTCCACACAAGAACCTGCATGTGGATGTCTAGTTTTATTATTACTTGCCAAAACCTGGAAGCAACCACGGCGTCCTTCAGCAGGTAGATGTTTAAATCCTCTGTGGTCTGCCCAACGGAATGTTATTTAGTGCTAAGAAGACATGAGCTCTCAAGCCAGGAAAAGACAAGCAAGAACCTTAAACACATATCATATCATTAAGTGGAAGAAGCCAATCCCAAAGGGCTGCTCCCTGTAGGATTCCAACCACAGGACATTCTGGAAAAGGCAACACTATAGAGACAGTAAAAAGATGGGGAGTAAAGTGGGGTGGAGTGGAGATCGGGGGGGGGGGGAGCAGAGGGATTTGGGGGCAGTGAAACTACTCTGGAGGGTACCATAATGGGGGACACACGTTGCTACACACCTGTCAAAACCAAAGATTATCCAAGAGCAGGGGTGAGCCCTAAACCATGGACCCGGGGTGGTGAGGACACATCAGCACAGGTTCACCAGCTCTAACACACGCCCCACTCTGCTGGGGGAGGTGGATAATGGGGGAGGCTGGCTGTGCAGGAGGATGAGGGTATGCAGAACACCATCCTCTATGCTCACTTGGCAGTAAGCTGAAAAATAGTTTACGAATAAAAAGTAAGTGTCCTTTCCATTAAAAAACAAAACAAAACAAAACAAAAATATCTGACAAGAAAGGGTTCCAGAGGTGGTCATCCCGAATGTGCCGGCTTGGGGAATTACTTTCTTATGTGTGAAATTACCTTCCTCTAGGTATTATGGTGTCACCTGCAGAAACCCAGCCTGGTCTCCTCTGAATCAATGTGCCTCTATGGTCTAGGAAATGTGAGCTCAAGGATAATAAAATTAAGATATATTGAAAATGGGGAGGGAGGGTACCTGCATGGCTCAGTCCATTAAGTGTCTGCCTTCAGATGGGGTCATGATCCGAGACCTGGGATCCAGCCTCGCGTAGGGAGGGTGGTCCCTGCTCTCCCGTGGCATCTGCTTCTCCCTCTGCCCCTCCCCTTGGCTCGTGCTCCCCACCCCCAAATAAATAAAATATTTTAAAAAATAAATAAATAAGGCTTGTGACGTTGTGGTTATCCCCAAAGAACACACAGCCTCTGTGGCTGCTGTGACCCCCAACAAACTCCCATGCTACTGGATCAGGAGCTGGGGCCTCTGAAAGGGATCAGGTCATGAGGGTGGAGCCCTCATAAATGGGATCAGTGTCCTCACAAGAGACACCCCATGGCTCTCTGGCTCCTTCCAAGTTGATGACACAGCAAGAAAACGTGTATGAACCAGGAAGCAGGCCCCGAAGACAGACAAGTGGTCAATCTGCCAGCACCTTGGGCTGGACTTCCCAGCCACCAGAACCTCAGGGAGTAAGTGCCCACTGTTGAGGACACCGCAGCCTGTGGGGTTGGTAGGCTGCCCCAGTGGCCAAGACCACACGCATCAGTGGGAATCAGGCCACCCTGGGGGGCTCATTTACAAATGTCGATGCAGGCCTCCACCTGGTCCACAGAACCAGTTCTCTGGAGAGGGACCCAGGACTCTGCACTACGACACACACTCACAGGACAGCCAAGTGTGACACTCTCAGTGGGCCCGAGGACCACGGCTGGGGTATGCGGCACAGTCATTAACTGCATCCCTTTTCACTCGAGTGTCCAGGTCTGGGCAGCGCCTTGCCACTCTGGAGACAAATGATCAAAAGTTTCACTAGGACTTAAAACCTTTTCATAACCCAGCCTTTGAGTGTCTTGTGTCACAAGACCCAGTTGAGGACACTTCTGAGACCAAACACAACACACGTCAGACCGGACATCAATTTTTATTTGACTCCTTTTGATCAGCTTGCTGTGACTTGATGTCGGTCAAGGGGGAGGAGAGGAGAGAGATGTGTGTGTACACACTTTTCTAAGTATTAACAGACTCAAGCAAAGGAAATGTGGAAAGAGGCCCCCCTGGGAGCTAAGGGGATGAAAATATTGCTACACTGTTAACAAGTCAGTCTAATTAAAGTGTTTCTCAATGGATTCCCATCCCAGAGCAAGCAGGAGGGGCCGATCCCTGGACCTCCAGCATTCCTCCGGGACCACTCCTGTGTGGACCATATTGCCTGGCCCTATACAACTCGAACACACACCTACCCCCCTCCCGTACACCTCCAGTAGAAGCCCAGGTCAGGATGCTCCCTCCGCAGGCACCCAGGACATCTGACTGTTCAACATCACGACCCCACCCCCACTGCATGCTCCCAGAGGTGGGGACAGTTCCCAGCTGCCCATCTACTTTCATGTCCACCTGCAGGACTCAGAGCTCCCTGCTTCCAGGACCCTGGTGGCACGATGTCCTCTGGGCTGGCCAGGCCCCTCTGCTTTTCCTTCAGCTCCCATCAGTCTGGGACCCTTCTCCCCACTGTGGCACCCTGGTCCGGGGAGGAGCATTTCCTCCTGGAGGCAGGCAGCCTGAGCACACAGCAGGCAGGAGGCACCCACCCGAGGGCAGGATGGCTCAGATCACCACTGGGTGGCCCAGCACCTAGCCAGTGCAGGCACTCAAGTGGCTGGAAAGAAATGAATTCATGAGCACTAGAGGGAGAGGACCAGACCAACCTATAATTACTCCATTAAATAAAGAAAACCAATTTTTAGTAATGCTTCCCTTTTAGAGAAAAGAGCAAGCTAAGTGCAGAGCTCAAAGCAAATCCCTCTCCCTTCTGAATAGGAAGCAGAAACCAGTGTGTCAATGCTAATGAATAGTCGAGATGATTTTAATGCCTTAAAACTGGCATATTGCAATTCAAGTAAACTTTCAAATGTACACACTACTTAAGGTGTTATTTTTTTTCTACAAAAAGCACCACACCCTCCAAAGAAATCGCAGCAGCTCACAATTTCACACGTAGGTGGAACTTCTCAGGAATTCCTATGCTTTAATGAAACGGCACAAGTCCAGGGGCTCCCAGAGCATAAAACACCGCACGGCCACAATTCACATGCAGCATCCTCCAGACCACCACCCCGCCACCTGCCGGGGCTTCTCAGGGCTGAGCCTGATGCCCGTGCAGTCTGGCAGACTCATCCCAGCCCAGCGGAGGCCTCCCAGCTGGGCCTGCATTCTTAGCAGATCATAGGCACCAAAAAGCCTTCCCAGCACAGGGGCTCCCCGGTCCCCCTGTGAGAAGCAGGCAAGCCACTGCTGGCTCCCACTGCCCCAACCCGAGCTCCACTGTGGCTAGAAGCAGCCTCCTGCACTGGGCTCTCCGGCCCATCACAAGATTTGTGACCCCCAAGGGTAGGCGGGGATCGGGACGAGGGGACACAGCAAGGGGACAGGCGAAGTCATCTCAGGCTCTGCGCTAAATCAGAGGCCCCAAATGCAGCCCTCCCTACAAAAGGTTCAAACAGCACCATGACTCACGGCCGTCGTCACCCTGCATGCTGGTGTAACCATGCACATGTTGGCAGGGCAAGACAGCAGGAGCAGAGTCCTCCTGGCAGGGCACAGACCTTCCAGATGCAGCACAAGGTACTGACGGAAAAGCTGCTGAGCCACATGACAAACACTATCTACTCACGGGGTCCCAGAGCTCTTTTGCTGAGCACACCCAATTCCAGAAGCCACTCTGTAGGGCCGCGGCACCAGGGCACAGCTACAGGTTCCTCAGGTTGCTGGCCTGCCTCGGTATCCAGGCCCCACATCTCTTAAGTAAGACACAGCAGGATGCTGGAGTGAATCAAATGGGAGCAAACAGCAAGCACCCCTTTAACTCCCTCCTGACCCCATTTCCAGGAGCCGCGCATGGTAGGGGGAGAGGGTGCTGCTGGGGAAAGCCCTGGTGTGCCTGAACCCAGCACCACCGAGGGCAGTGTGTCCCAACAGGACCTCCTCCCTCGGGGCAGCGGCCACCCTGCACCATCTCCCAGCACAGGCCCCCGGAGTGAATCAGCAGGACGATACACTAGAGCTAAATGGGCAGACTCGACCAACAGTCTGCGTGACTGTATTTTCAATGTTGGATCAAATCAAAGTACTTATTCTTCCTAAATTTTAAGGGGCAAGGCATTAGGATCCACATCAAGCCCCTCTCTAAACCGAATCCCTCTGTATCTTGCACTATCAAGCTGTTAAAAAAAATAAAATAAAACAAGCTGTTACCTAACGTGAAGAACACAGCCAGCATCCAACCCTCAGAAAGCAAGCACAGGTCCGTTTAGGAGATTACGCTGAAATGAGGACAGGCTGCCCCCAGCAGTAGGCAGATAATACTCCCCACGACATTTGCCTTATGCTAAACTGCAGTGACTTTCTCAGGTGACTTTTTACCTCTGACCTTTTATATCCGTTTCCCCAGATTTGCATCATCAACTCAGCAGGATGGGTTTTGTTTTTCAATTAAAAAGCCGCAAGTGGTTTCCTTCCCCCTGCCCTCCTCCTAAGTGTGCCTGGCGAGCCGCTGGAGTCCAGCAGCTCTGGCTGCCATGGCAACGAAAGCGTGCGTCCACCGCGCGGCTCCGGGACCCTGGTGAGCGCAGGGCAAGCCGGCCTCCAGCCGCCTGAAATGCCAGGAGGGCAACCACTGCCAAGGCCCGTAGTATTTCTCTGAATCTGCGCCGTCTTCGGCTAAGGGCTGAGCCAGGCATGAAGGAACTCTTCTCCAGGCCATGGCAAAATGAGAGGCAGGCAGGCCGCGGGCTGCCTCGGACACTCGTAAGCACCAAACGGTCTTGAAAAAAAATGAAAAATATAAGCTCCTCCCATTACATACATGTAATTAAGGACTGACCTCAGAGACAGGCACAATGAAGGAGCACCACCACTACAGCTGCCAAGCAGCGATGAAACCTTCCGGTGGCATTTATATTAACACCAAACCAAAGCGTCTCCGGGTTCTGCAGTCATCCTTGGGCAAAAAAGGAGGCAGGGCCACGGGAGTGACCGGGAAGCGACTGTCTAACAGCATGGAATTACTTAAATTATGGGCCAGGGGAGGTGAACCTAAAAGGCCAGCATATTTGAGAAGCAGTAAAATGAACACTAGCTTTCTTTAAATAGGTGAAGTTTTCCTTAATGAGTAGAACTTACATGTGCTTTTCTTTTTTAAAAAAGATTTTATTTATTCATGAGAGTCAGAGAGAGAGAAAGAGAGAGGCAGAGACACAGACAGAGGAGAAGCAGGCTCCATGCAGGAGCCTGATGTGAGACTCGATCCGGGGTCTCCAGGATCACACCCTGGGCTGAAGGCAGGCGCCAAACCGCTGAGCCACCCGGGGATCCCTTACATGTGCTTTATTGTGGCCTGAGGTTAAATGTACCCGCATTTCCTAAGAAGTAAAAGGACAGCTACAAAACCAGCATTCTGTCCCCCCACCTGAGGCCAGAGATGCAAGTCAGCAGGTATACAGATGGGATGGGTCGCGTATGCACCATTCATGAGACCGCATGTGTTGCTGAGGCACTAAAAACATGGTCTTTTGAGCGTCTAGGCGCTTCATAAACCCCTCCATCTTTGAACCCCTTTGCAGCACCTAGTTGGTTTTACATCAAGGAAAACATGGTCCCAGGCTCCAGTTCAGAGGCCCAGGGAAGGCACAAGCAGAGGAAGGGAGGGCCGGGGGCTGGGGGTGGGAGGGCCAGGGGCAGGGAGGGCCCGGCAGCCACTTCCCCTGCCCCTCCAGTCCCTGCTCAGGGAAGTGGCTGGGAGCAGAGACAAGCTCTCAGAGAAGCAGGGAGGGGGGACGGGAGCCTCCCCCCAGTTCCTCTACAGCGTAAATCAGACTCTACCTCTACAGACATGAATGACCCCTTAACCTGGAAGTCCCCCAATTTTCTGTGACGAAGAAACCCAGGCTGGTATCTAAGTGACTACCCGTTGTGCTGTCTGGAGAAGTCCACTATTTGGAACCAGGGCTTCCTTGGGACTCCCCCCAGCTCAAGTGCTCAACCTAAGGATTATCCCCATGCAATTACTGATGATGGTCCTGGCACCATTAAAAGGACTTCTGGGGATCCCTGGGTGGCGCAGCAGTTTGGCACCTGCCTTTGGCCCAGGGCGCGATCCTGGAGACCCAGGATCGAATCCCACATCGGGCTCCCAGTGCATGGAGCCTGCTTCTCCCTCTGCCTGTGTCTCTGCCTCTCTCTCTCTCTCTCTGTGACTATCATAAATAAATAAAAAATTAAAAAAAAAAAAAAGACTTCTGAAAAACTGAAGCTGTGGTCACTTCGTATCCAAAGTCTGACAATGTGAATACCCTTTGAGCCTGTAGCTCCCTCTTCGGAACTCATCATAAGGCTACAAAGGCACAGGCATGCTGATCACACCACTAGGAAACCTGAAGCATCCATTAATAAAGTGTGGTGCACCCACACACAAATCACGCTGCGTGACTCTTTGCTGAGATGGAAATAGACCTAATATCAAGTGCAAAAAGCAGATTATAAATCAAGTACACATTATGATCATAATTAAGTTTTTTTAAAAAGGTACAGAAGCACAGAAAAAGGAGTCACTTCAGGGTGATTTACAGTTACAGTCTTTCTGCTTCTGTGGGACCTAATTGTATTTTTAATTTAAAAAGAAACAGGGCACCTGGGTGGCTCAGTCGATTGAATGCCCAACTCCTGATTTTGGTTCAGGTCATAGTCTCAGGGTCGGGATGATGGAGCCCCACATCGGGCTCACCAGGAGTCCAGGAGTTGGCTGGGGTTTCTCTCTCTCCCCCTCTGCTCCTCGCTCTCCACCCCCACCACCACTTGCACATGCTCTCTCTTAAATAAAGAAATCTTTAAAAGAACAACAATAAAAAAAAAAAACAACAAACATAAGGTAAATTACTTTTAAAAATGGATTTTCTGGTTGTCCTCTCCAAATGCAGAATAAGACCTTGCCGTGTGGCGGGACATTCAGGAGTGTTTGTTTTGCAACCAAAGTCAAATCTCAAAAGGCCCAGGCGGTGCCAACAGAGGCAGGTCTGAAGAGCCGCCTATGGATGCAGAGCTACTGGCAGGTCCACTTAATTAGTACAGATTCAAAGCTAATTACCAGGAACCAGCTCAGAGCTTCTCCCAGTCTGCTCTCGACATCAAAGACGCAGACTGCGCTCTAACCCCACCCAGGCGAGCAGCAGACCCCTCACATGTTTGGTTGCATGGAGACCATCCGTTCCTACCGTTCCCCTGGCTGGCTCTGCCACGAGCACCTACCCCGCCATTTCCTAACACATTCCCATGGCTTTCCAGTCCACACAGCACCTACTTTACCCCTCCCTGCAACTCCTATTCACTGCCGACTTAGCCTTCTCCCCACCGGACTCAAGCCAAGCATCCACCCTTACCAACACAGCCACCTGCTCTGGTCAGCACAGATTCTGTGTTTCAGGGTGCTCCTGGGTCAGCCGGCCTACCAGGCCCTGCGCCCATCAAGGAGAAAGGCGTCGACTGCTCTTTCCTCTTCTGAGGTGAGAGGCAAGACAGAGAAGTCCTGTGTCAAGGTCTGAAATAGGCCCTTGTGGGGTTAAGAATCTCTGATCTTGTCCAGGTGATGTAGAGCATCCTTCCCTGCCTGCGACCCAGTCAGCACTGGGCTCCGGAGGCCACAGGCCTCGTGTGTGTTTCTCAGCTGACAGCACCAAGAAGCACCTCTCCCACTCATCAATCTGTGGGTGCTGACGTCCCCCGGCCTCTCAGCACTGCCCTCTGGGACTGGATTATCGTCTGCGAGCCAGCAGAAGGCTGCCTCCAGCCAGTGCAGAGAACGTGGCCAAGAACAGCAGCGGGATCAAGCCCGGGCCTCCCTGAGCGATGGGAAAGCCCAGATTCCCCAGATGCCTGCCATGCAGGTGCGCGCCAGCGGGGCCAAGCGTACCATCTTCCCTCGCAGACAGTGCAGATCCACGCGCAGGAAGTCCAACGTGGCCCTCGCCTCCCCTGCACCACTCTGGCAGAGGGGCAGGCTCCCCCTAAAGCTGACTCAAGTCAGATAACCACTGGAATGTTCGACTGAGGAGGCAGAGAGAATCCCCAACGCCTTTCCCCAGAGGCGAATACCTGGCCACTGGGCTGGTCAGGAGCTCGTGAAACTGAAGCCCCAGGAATGTCATTAAAACGAAGCTACTCCAGGGTCCCCTGGGTGGCTCAGCGGTTGGGCGGCTGCCTTCAGCTCAGGTCGTGATCCCGGGACCCAGGACTGAGTCCCACATCAGGCTCCTTCGAAGAGCCTGCTTCTCCTCCTCCCTCTGCCTGTGTCTCTGTCTCAGTCTCTCTCTCTCTCATGAATAAATGGATAAATCTTAAAAAAAAAAAAAAAAAGCTACTCTGGGCACAATGGACTTCTCACTCAGATACATAAACTGATGGTATTTTGCTTTATGTAAACTCAGCCCGAGAGGAGGACCCGGGTGTGCTCCCACAGGCAGACACCATGTGTGTGAAACGAATGGGGTAAAACAGATTAGACTGTACATCTACTGGAGATAAATGACAATGCACAAAACAGTCACTTTCCCTCCGAGATCAGCTACACTGCAACCCAGCCCTGCATCTCCCTCGGACCTTGGGGGACTTCTATTCCCACAGCCAGAGTCCTGGATGGTGACAGCACCAACCCAGGACCTTCCTGCTTAGGACCATTTCCCCCTGGGAAGACAAAGAGGTTCTGGAGATGGATGGTGCTGACGGTGCACTACGTTGTGAATGTGCGCTCAGGCCACACCACTGTACCCTCAACAATGGTTACGGTGGTAAATTCTATTAGGTGTATTTTGCCAAAAATAAAAGGACAATAATGCAACATGAAGAACACATCTAGAAAATGATCTGGGAAGTCATACTAGCAAGGAAGTGGGCTTCCTGTCCCTGTAGGGCCTCAGAGCACACCCCCAAACAATTCGGCCAGCCACCAATGTCTGGGCTTCACGGGCGCGGCAGGAGTCCCAGGACACCCTGCCCCCCAGCACTGCTGCCACCGCCGGCAGTTCCCACTCAGGGCATGAATCAGGAGGGAGGCAGGCAGAGACACACGTACACACAGAGACAGAGACACAGGCAGCCGGAGCCCGGCAGAGAAGAGCAAGTCAGCAGGACAGAATGAGTCAGCCGATGGAGGAGGAAGTACTGGTCCCTATGTTCCCCAATGTTCCCCCCGGGGCACACACAGGACTCCGCAGGCGCCAAGAGTCAGGCCCCGGGCCTTCCCGGGCGCCCGTGTGACCTCTGCTAGGCGCCCATCGTACATGTCACCCCCCCACCCCGGGGGCAGCCCACCCTGGCCCCTCTGCCCCCGCACAAGGCCAGGTGCACCAGCCCCAACCGGCCTGACACCCCGCCCTGGGCGCCCTCAGCCCCGGGGACAGGCTGCCGGCCATGGCGGAAGCACTGTGACACTCCGCAGGACCCGGACTTCTCCGGCACCGCTCCTCCCGCCTCCTGCCCAAGCCCACCCGGCCCGGCACTGGTCCCCTTGGCCCCCAGGGCAGCAGCAGGTGCTTACCACTCCAGAGTCAGAGAGGGCTGCGGGAGGAGGAAACAGGCTCTGGAGGGATCCGGGATGCAGCTCCTTTTATTGAAAAGTAACCCCCACAGGAAAGATTTTACTTCATTTTTTAAGGAAGAAGTTTCACTCTCCGTGTTCTCCCTCAGACCTGAGATCTCCTGAGCAGGCGAACAATACCGCGACCCGTTCTGGCTACATCTACCTCGCTTGTTCTCCGGGTGAGGCCAGTGTTCCCTGTGGAAGGAGGCACCCCCAGTTTTAAAGAGACAACTCATAAAGAGGCAGGGCGGGCTCCAAGCAAAGGTCCACATTCCTGAAAAGCCTGCCAGCCATAAAATGAGTTAACACCTGAATGTATTACAGCCTGAGCCGCCCAGGTCTCCCCTCCCCCAGCAGGGGCCAAAGGACCGCCAGTAAAAAACAAAAACCACAGGGATAAAAGATCTCTTTGCGAAGACAGCCAAAACAATTCCATCTGTTAACAAAAACTAACTGTTGAATTAAAGGTTGCAAGTTCAAACACAATCTGGCTATTGTAAACAGTGCCTCAGTTTATCAAAGCAACAATAACACTCTTTCAGGGATTGATAGAGTTCTCCACAAATACTCGCCCTCCAGCATTTTTAAGATACTTTGCAGGATAAATATTAGCTTGAGACTTGCCTACAGGAGAAGTGAAAGCTGCCAAAGAAGCAGTTCTAAAAAAAAAAAAAAAAAAAAAGAGCGGCTTCAGCCAGAGGGCAGGGTAGCAAGCTGCCCGTGGCTGATGGGAAGGAGACTGGGCCCTTGCCCTGCACCGTTGAGCGCTGTGCCAAGGCAGGGCGGCCAAGCCCCTGGTACCCCACCCGTCCCGGGGCCGCCTAGGAGGGCAGGGCTGCAGCTCTGTCTCCAGATCGAGGGCACAGCGCCAGGCACTCCACAAACAAACCACTTGGCATACAGAAAGACCTGGAAAATAGAGTTAATTAAAAGGAGAGATTTTAAGATAATTGTTGGGATGGAAAAGAACAAGGAGCATCATAACTTCAATCGGATTTAAACTTAATTTCCTGAAAGACAGTTACGTCGGCTGGGTAGCCTACTGTAGAAAGCCAGGGGATAGCGGGCCCTGCCATCAGCAGCTGGCCCCCAGGTGCCAGGCTGGGTGGGCAAGCGGCATGTTTGTGCTGCCAATACCCCAGCGGACATCTGAGTAAGATGTCACTTACCCTTCACCTGTGGGGGGGGGGGCTTTTTATTTTAACACAGTAGCTTGCAACTCAATAGGAGCTGGAAGCAAAGTCAGAACAAAGCCAGCCACCACATAGGTGACACGCGGGTGACACACAAGTCTTTCCCCCCAGCAAGAGACCGCTCAGGGAGACCGCTGGGTGTGGGGCTCTGCGGAGCCAGGTGGGCGGGAGGGACTGAGCACCTGTGGATCGCAGCCTTGGCCACCACAGGCCCTGGGCTCTGGACCTTGACTCCCACCCCCTTAATCTTTCAAGGCCACCCTCGGTTCTCGCACTCCTCTGAAACAGAGCAGCGTGTAATGCTGCTCAAAACAAGTTCTGCTTTCTCCCAGGCCTGCAGACAGCGGGGTGGAGTGACGGGCCGTGCGATGTCCCCAATCACTGAGGTCCTCAATCACTAACTGGGTCGCTCGTGACTGCACTCAGACGTTCAGCCCTCATGTCCCCGTCTACAATGGGAATGACACCTCCAGATCATGCAGAGGACCAGGTAGTACGAGGATCACCACGGAGCCCAAACCCTGCAGGTTCTCGGCAAAGGGAGCAGCTGCCACCACCCTCAACCCTCTGCAGTAGGACAATGGTTGCCTATGCCTATGTCTGGATAAGATAGTCTTGAAAACTTCCTGGGTGGGGCCGCCTGGGTGGCTGAGTCTGTTAAGCCTATGCCTTCAGCTCAGGTCATGATCCTGGGGTCCTGGGATCGAGTTCTGTGTCGGCTTCTCCCTGTCTCTGCTCATTCCCCTCTGCTCCTGCTCTGTCTCTCCCTTTCTCTGTTATGCAAATAAAATCTTAAAAAAGAAAGAAAGAAAGAAAAGAAAGAAAGAAAGAAAGAAAAAGAAAACTCCTAAAACGCCTGAATGGCTTAGTGGTTGGGCGTCTGCCTTCAGCTCAGGGTATGATCCTGGGGTCCTGGGGTTGAGTCCCGCATCGGGCTCCCCAAGGGAGCCTGCTTCTCCCTCTACCTCTGTGTAGAAAGGAAGAAAGCAAGAAAGCTCTCTGTGTAAACCAAATCCTTTGTTCAACCTACATCACAGTGTGGCACTCAGATACACAGCCCTAAAAGAGATCAATCACAAAAAGAGAACCATCTCAGAATTTTAGTTACCAAGCATGGTCTAATTTTTGTTTGAACGGCTTGAAGAATAAGAGTAATCAAATCATGACAATACCACTGGTTTCATGGGAACTTCTACCTACAGTTGTCTTAAAAGGGAAAAATTCTTTGTTGGAAAAACAAAAATCTAGGTTAAGAAGTGGTTCCACTCAGCTATCAGAAAGTAAGCATAGCTGGCGATTTCGCGGTCAAGGCAGGTACACAGGTTAGGTCTAGAACACCACGAGGGCCCAGGACCTTCCACAGCTTGAGAACACCGACCACTGAGGCCAGAGGTTCACAAGGTCACCAGGACTACCCCCTCTGGGTCACCTGTGGAGCAGGCAGGCTACTGGACACAAAGAAACCACTGCTGGTCTAGGACAGGGTCCCTCCTTCATGGAACCTACAAACAGGGTGGGGGGAGTGGAGAGAAGCTGCGTCACCTAAAGGCCAGTCAGTGAAACCTCCTGACCCCCTCCACTCCTCCTCGCCCCACCCCTCCCAGGGTGTCAGAGGTGGGGAGGCAGCCCACATGACAACAGAGGGCAGCAGGCAGGCCCAGACAACCCAGGGGGTGGCTGCACTCAGAGGTCCAGGGGTAGTGCAGGGCGCGGGGTTTTAGACCTGATTTTCCACAGGAGCAGGACAGCTGGCTCACTCCACCCTGGACGGTGCTAGGTGCTGGGCATTCTGCGACAGCAGGACCTGCCCTGCAGGGGCTCAGCCCAGGGAGACGCCCTCAAAGGACCAGCACTGACCATCGGCAGGGGAGCCTGGGAGCGGAGACATGCTGTCCAGGCCTGCAGCAGACGACGGCAGGAGGGCCAGGCGCTCGGGTAGGGGGCCACCAGCACAGGTAGAAATGTGACCTAGGTCAGCCGAGGGGGCTTCAAGGGACAAATAAGAGAACACTTTTGAAACTCCTTTGGCAACAGAGCAAGCATCCGGGAACATAACAGGCTGCAGGTCAAAGGGCAGCAGCGGTGGTAAGACCCTCAGGGATGGTCCAGCCCCGCCCGAACCTCAGAGGAGAAACGGCCCCGGCCCAAGGATGGCCCAGGGATCCATCGATGACCAAGACACTGAGCAGAGCCAGTGCTGACACTACTTCTGCCCTCCCAGGTGCCCCCCTTGCCACGGCTTCCTCGACCTTCCTGAGAACTGGCCACATGTCCACGGCAGGGCTGCCGGACCACGTTAACGAGAGGAACTCGCCTGCACGGTGCACGGCAGCCCGGTTGCCAGTGGCCGGTGACAGCGCTCCCTTTCAGCTGCTGGCCCCTCTCTCCAGGCCACCCCTCCCTCCTCCTGGAGTCCAGCCCCCACTGGATGCACCCCCTGTACTGTGTTTGCGCCACTCGGTGCTCCCTGCTGCCTTGTCCCCAGCACGAGGTATGGCCAGGACATTCTGTCCCAGGTTGGCCCCTCCTGCTAGCCGCCCTTCACCCCTTCCCCTTCAGCTCCCTCTGTTCTCGCCCTCCTCACCCCTCAAGCACAGCAAACCCACACAAGTCCTTGTGCGTCCAAGGCCCTGACTGCAAACCACAACCTCCCACCCACCCCCGACATCAGCCAGGTTCCCCCTGCAGATGGCAACGCTTCTGAAGTCCAGGACAAGGCCACAAGAGTCTGCTGTGTTCCCCTGGTGCCGGAATGAGCGGCCCTCGGTCTTGGGGCCTGACCTAGCATCCTTTCTTCCTAAAGCTCCAAGGATTACTTCTCACCTGGGTGTCTCCAAGTGGGACAAGCTGGATGAGATAGGAACTAGAGGTGCAGGAGCCTGACACCCAGTCCAGCAGGGCAGGCTGGCACGGGCACAACCCACAGAGCTACCGGCCCACCTCTGCCTCATACCCAACGCCAGGTGGCCAGCAGGTGTTTTATGGCCAAAGGCACGGGTGTAGGAAGCATCAATCCCAACCACCCTTGGGATGGCTGTTATTTTACCACTGGCTGTATCCAAAATCCATCCAAAGTCACCACTATCCCTAACCCACAACCTCGTCACCAAATGACACCCCACGTCTTGGGCCTGTGCAAAGCCGCTCAGAAGTTAAGCCTAAGGTGTCCCACGGCTACCAAAGGGCCTGTGTGCTGGGAGAAGCTGGGGGCACTGAGCTCTTCTCTGGATTTCCTGTCCACCTGAAAGCTCTATAGGCCCTGGGAGAGGCAGGAGAGGAAGGCAGAGTGGAGAGCACAGGAGGAAGCCCTGGACACTGCAGCCTAGAATGTCTCAACCGTTCCAGACATCCCAGGCATCCGCATCAGCTCCAGCTCCGCCTGAACTTTCAGGGCGGTGCCAGGGGCCCACCAGACCAGGGGCACGAGCAGGGCTGCGCTCACTCAGCGATCACCCACCCCCACCCAGGGCTTCGAGGATCTCCCTGCAGTGGCGGCTCTGCGACTGGAAGGCGAAGGGGACAGGTGGCAACAGAGACACAGGCCAAGTCCTGCGTGCACTGCACTCCACAGAGGACCCATGGCACCGCATGTGCAAACCTGAGTCCCCGCAACGGAAGGCGGGTGGCACTGGAAGAGGGCAGCCTCCAATATCAGTAGTTCAGAGGGTGTCCGTGCACCCCAGCCCTGCACACCTGCTGCTGGGCCGGAGCCTCGGCTGCACCTCACAAACACACTCCTTTGCGGCACATGCCACTTAACAACAACAGAAAAAGTCAGACAGGATGTTTTCATGCTGATCTGAACAGTATGGACTTGCTTTAACAATGGCTTAAGTTGGGGCACCGGGGTGGCTCAGCTGGTTAAGCGTCCGACTCACTTTCCGCTCAGATCATGATCTCCAGGTCATGGGATAGAGCCCCACGTCGGGCTCCGCACTGGGGGGAGGGGTGTCCGTCAGAGATTCTCTCTGCCTCTGTCTCTGCCCCCTCTCAAAGTAATTAATTAATTAATCTTTAAACAACAAAACGAAACCAATGGTTTAAGTCTGATTTTCTTCACTGGCTTTTAACTACGGCTGTAAGCACTTTACCCTGCAATTCAATTAGGACCGCGACCCTCGATTAGGTGACCTGCTGTAACGCAACTGTGGAAACACAGGCCTGCGATCCATGAGGGAAGGGTTCTAGGGGAGAGCCCGCAAGCCCAGGGGAAGCTGGGCAGCCAGGGGCCAGGGCCTGGGGACAAGGGGGCGGTGGTGCTGTGGCTGCGGGGGAAGGACCCTGGCTCCGCGGGCCGTGCAGGCTCTGCACACCCAGGCTGCACACCCAGGCCGCCGGCTCAGGAGGAGGGGCCGGCCCTCGGCGCGCCCCCGCCAGCGGCATGGAAAGTTGGCCGGAGCTGGGGAGGACGTCTGGTGTCTATAAAAATGTTCCTCCCAGGGGAGCCTCTGGAAGCAGAGACTCCAAGAGACTTTCATTCTTTTCCTTATTTGCCACTCGGCAAAATAAGCCGTTCTTCCTATTCTGAAATGCAATACGGGTCGAAACCTTCCACAGTGAATAGTGACCCAAAGAAAAAGGTCACCAGATCCAAAATATTTCTCATTTGGCCAGGAGCCCAAAGAAACTCTATTCTGTTTATTTGGTTACTCTCCTGGGGGATAAAAGCCTAATCCAATACACCAAGTGGGCCCGTGTTTGTCTGAGTTCTGTAGGGAGGGCGGGGCCACAGGCGCTTCTCACACCCCAGCCGGGTCCTCGGGGTGCCAGCCCCCTCCCCACCCCAGGGACTCTTCTCTGTCCCCAGCGTGGCCTCACGTGGGAGAAAAGCACCCCCCCCCGGCCCCCACGACCCAGCAAGGCCGGCTCCAAGGCAGTGAGCGATCCGCAAAGGCCTGCGCAGACCCAGAATCAGGGCTGAGTGTGGGGCTCAGGACTCCCCACCGCAGGAAGGCTCCCTCCAGGCCTGCCTGCACCCTGCGGCTTCCAGGGTGGCTTCCAGCATGGCCTGGGCCGTGGGAAGGAGCCAGCAGCTCCCCCGCCCCACGCGGCCCCCTCTGCTGTCCTGGCCGCCACTAAGCAAGGACCCCCACTCAACAGGTCAGCAGGCCTTCCTCGGGTCACGGCACCCCAATAGCCTCCAGGTCTCGAGCGCAGAGCTGGGACCTCATGCCACAGTCAGCCCTCGCCTGTGCTGGGACTCAGGCAGCCCCCACTGCCCTCTCCCCAGTGCCCCCAGTGCCGAGTCCCCACAGGGGAGAGACAGGCCTTGTGCCCGGCCCAGGCCAGTAGTGTCCCCACTGATCTGCAGAAGCACCTGTTTCAGAAGACCGGAGCATGAACCCCACCAAAGCAGCCTGCCTCAGTCGGATCACTCTTTCAGACGGTGAGGCCCACGCTCCAGTCACTGCACATCCATGCCCACCTTCCTGTAAGGCCTTTCCCAAGGGTGTGCACATCCTGGGTACAAAAGAATGCCCCAGAAACAAGGACCGACAAGACCAGACAGAGGCAGAAAACCCATCAGAGGCCGATACAGAACATGGAAGCCCGGAGGCAGAGGAAGGAGCAGCCCTGCACAGGGATTTGCACACTTCTGGGCCCACCTCTGCTCCCTGCCCCCTGCCCGGGTAGCTTCTCAGCCCCAGGATGGGTGCAAACTTGAGATTTAGTCTTTGTGCAGAGGTCTTAAAGATGCTAAATAATGAATTTTAGCAAGAATTCTAGATGGAGCACCTACAACACTTCTGGAGACACCCCTTTGACATAAGTCCTGAAGCTGGGCATCTGCAAGACACTCTTTCTCAGGAAAGCACTAAGGCCATCAGCATGAGGGGAGGGTCCCAGAGGGAGTCACTCAGGCCAGTGACGCCGGAGTCCACGGTGATCCTCTGTCACTGACTACACACACCGTATCCTGGGGAGGCACCCGTGCTGGCTTGGGTGAGCTGCCGCTCACTGGGGAGCCCCAATCACATCCTCCTTCTCCAGCCCTTGGGGAGCCTCTGCACTGGGGCCCCCAACATCTCTACCTGTGCCCTACCGGGCTCCCAAGGGGGTGGGGGTTTCAGCTCATGATCCCTCCAGAAAGAAGGGACTTAGGGTCAGAGAAGGAGCAGCGGCGGTGGTTTACAGCCCGTCAGCCAGCCCTTACCGAGGCCCTCCCTCTGCGGCCCAGGTAGCACAGTCTAGAGGCAGCTGTGTGCGCGCACATGTGAGAACAGGCCAAAGCACAGCCAGGGAAGCACGCGGCAAGCTTGCAAACACATCTTTCTAGTATCTTTACAAGTGCCTCTTAAATCGGTTGTCTACTTAAAGCGTCTTAAATCTTTTCCAGAATAAGGCGAAGGAGCGTACAGGGAGTAACAGTTACAGTTCAAAAGCAAGTGTTTCACCATCAAGGCACATTGAAAACACACTGCGTTCGTTCGTGCCTGAGAGCTGGGTCTTCAGAAGCCCGCCCCAAGGGAGCACGACCCCTTCTCTCCAGGGTGCCAGGAGGCTCTCCGGAGCCCCCCCCCCCCTGCACCCACACCACTGCATTCTAGCTCGTCCACACCTTCCCCAAGTCAGTTCAAGACTATGGGGCAAACGAGAAGGAGCTGCTCACACCTCCAGGGAGCAGCCAAGTTAATGCAAAGTCTGAGGTCGAGGGAGCGGGGTGCTCACGGTCAGCCACAGGGCTCCCCCCTTAGTGTTTCATCAGCAGACACTACGAGCATCAGGCACCGCATGACCCTGACCAAGTCACGAACCTCTCCAGGCCACCAGCCTTAAAAAGGCCGGGCGTGAACCAAGCACCTGTCCCTTCTCCTGCGCTCCACGAGCTTCGATTCTACGATTTAAAACCACACACCAAGGGCGCTATCATCACAGGAGAAAGGCCCGCAGGGCCGGCAGGAAGCCTGTAATAGACGCGCTATAAACTCAACACACCTCACTCTGTCTTCAAGGCTAATTTTAACAGGGAGAAGACATAACCGCAGCTAACAAACCTTTCCTTGCGGATATAATTTACAGCAGCATGACTCAGCTGCCCCGACTGCCTGACAGGTGAGGTCACCTGGATGCTCGCTGGTGTTTCCACAAGGCAACAGCCCACAACTCCGCACAGGGCAAGGAGAGCCCGCCGCGAATGCCCCCAGCCCCCCTCCTCCAGGTCCTTCGAAGCCCCCCCCCCCCCCCCGTGAACATTTCATGGCACCTCTGGATTTCAAATGTCCCCCCCAGGGAACACCCCACAGCCAGCCAGGATGCTGGCCTTGCGGCCTACCTGGCTGAACAGCCGGTTAAGGGCAGTTAACTACAAATATCAAAGTTACTGATGTATTTTAATTTAAACACCGATGTATTTAAAGAGGTTGTCCTGAGGCACCTGCTAGGTCTATTAACAGAAACGCCTAGGCCACAAAGGGGCCACTGTGCCCTCTTTGGCCCCACTGCCCTCCTCAGGGGTCCTGCAGGCACAGCAGTCCCTAGGCTGGGCCAGCCTGTGCGCTCGGGCCTCCCAGGACACAGATGCCAAGGCCCCGACCCCCAGGATTCTCTCCCCCTCTCCTGCTCACATGGGGCTCCACCACCGAGGCTACTCCAAGCCGAGGCTACCTCAGCAGCTCCTTTCTGACCACCACCCCACCCGCTGCACCCACAATTCCAACTCCCCCAACCGGATCCTGACTCCCTCTCCCAGGCAAGTCCCTAACCCCGAGCTAGTGCCCCACAGCGTGAGGGGCCCGGCTCGCCCACAGGAGGAGCTGACATGCAGAGACCATGGCCACCAGAACCTCGGGCTCTCGCACGGCCTCGTCTGTTCACCACCCTCCTGATCCCGCTGCACCTGCCAGGACAAGCAGCCTCCCGCAGCCCAGCCTGGCCCTGCCCCTCCAGCACAGGAGTGGGCTGCCTCCAGTCTCCCCACCCCCCGTGGTCTCACCCCCTTTTTCCCCAGGAACCGCAGAGTCTCTCTGCAGACCGTCACCTTCAAACGGCTTCGCGTGGGGGCTTCACTAGCTGCAAGTCTGAGAGTCCTTCCAGGAGCCGATCCCGACTCCAGATGCTACATGCGCACGCTCACACACGCACCAAACCCTCCAACACCCCGACACAGGGGATCCTAGCATTAGCCCCACTTACAGAAGGGGGAACCGCAGCACCAAGTCCAGCGCAGAGGATGCGGGACTGGAAGCGTGGCCGGCACGCAGCAGACATGGCGCTTCCTCCCAGTGACAGGTCACTGCCAGGCTGGGAAAGGCGGAGGGATCAGAGGACATGCAGGAGCCCCGTCCTGGTCTTCACTTCTAGAGGAAACCCTCCCCGTCCCAACAGAGCCGTGAGGTCAGCAGCTCAACACGGGCACCCAGAACTGCCTGGCCACGTGAGACATCGGGGTCCGCAGCCTGGAGATGCAGCCGGGGCTGCGCTGACCCGAGGGAAGGAGCACGCGTACACACGGGGGCACCTGCACACACCGGGGCACGCACACACACCTGGAAGGGGCAGAGCAGCTGTCGGTAAGAGGTGTGGCTCTAGAGAGGATCGTGTTTGTTTAACTCAAGAAATTAAAACCGGGCCTGAACAAAAACAGTTTAACACAGGCCTTTACTGGGGCGCCTGGCTGGCTCAGTTAAGCGTCCAATGCCTGATTTTGGCTCAGGTCATGATCTCAGGGTCGTGAGGTCTCTGGGCTCAGCGCGGAGCCTGCTTAAGTCTCTCTCCCTCTGCCCTCTGCCCCTTCCTCCCCTCCCCCCCCCCAGGCCCCAGGCAAGCTCCCTAAGAAAAAATAAACAATCCTTCCTGGGGCACCTGATTGGGTCAGTCGGTAGGGCTAGGGCTTGGGTAGGGCTAGGGCTTGGGACTCGTAATTTCGGGGTGGGGAGTTCAAGCCCAAAGTTGGGTGCAGAGATTACTTTTTAAAAAGTAAATACAGGGATCCCTGGGTGGTGCAGCGGTTTGGCTCCTGCCTTTGGCCCAGGGCACGATCCTGGAGACCCGGGATCGAATCCCACGTCGGGCTCCCGGTGCATGGAGCCTGCTTCTCCCTCTGCCTGTGTCTCTGCCTCTCTCTCTCTCTCGCTCTGTGCATGTGTGTGTGTGACTATCATAAATAGATAAAATTTAAAAAAAAAAGTAAATACATAAAAAATAAATCAGTAAAAGAATCCTTCACTTCACCTCCCATATATAATACATGACCATTAGAGTAATGTGTAAAGTCACACACATGACATTTGACTTGTGGCTTCCCATTAAGATAGGATTCTAATCTTTAGGGCCACAGATGGGGTTAGCAGATTGCTATGATCAGTAACTGATCATACTAAAGCCACATTCTCCTTATTTGATTAAAGCATACGAAACCTTGATTTTACAAACAGTTGGGACTCTGGGCTCTTCCCAGCTTAGAAGAGCTAGCCTGGGATGCCTGGGTAGCTCAGCAGTTGAGCGTAGTTTACCTTCAGCCCAGGGCATGATCTCAAGAGTTCCAGGATCAAATCCCACATCGGGCTCCCTGCATGGAGCCTCCTTCTCCCTCTAAGTCTCTGCCTCTCATTCACTGTCTCTCTCATAAATAAATTTTTAAAATCTTAAAAAAAAAAAAAAAAAAAGATAGCCTGTTCTGCCAAGAGGCTGGCTGCCGCCATGGGAGAGAGAAAACACGGAGGAGAGGAGAGTGGCCACGTGCTAGAGCTTTGCAGGGCCCCCAGTGGCTGTGGCCTCTGCAGAGAAAACCATCAGACCTGGGTATTCCAGCCCAGCAGGGAGTCAGGGCAAACCAGGCCCTTCACTGACCCCAGAACTCCTGTCAACCAGGAGCCAGCCAAGAACCTTCTCTGCCCACCAGGCCCAGGGCACAAGGAAGGGTCTTGAGAATTCCTGGTGGTGCAGGCTCAGACTCTGGATCACAGTCCTCCTGTGAACCACACTGTCCCTGACGTCAATGAAAATGAGCTAGTTGTGTGGTGAAGTATCTGCCTTCCGCTCGGGTCACCGTCTGAGTCCTGGGATGGAGCGGCATGTCAGGCTCCCTTAGTGGGGAGTCTGCTGCAACCTCTCCCTCTGCCCCTCCCCCATTCATTCTTTTTTTTTTTTTAAAGCAATCTTTATTTTATTTATTTTTTTTAGATTTTTTTTTAAGATTTTATTTATTTATTCATGATAGACATAGAGAGAGAGGCAGAGACACAGGAGGAGGGAGAAGCAGGCTCCATGCCAGGAGCCCGATGTGGGACTCCATCCCGGGACTCCAGGATCACGCCCTGGGCCAAAGGCAGGCACTAAACCGCTTGGACACCCAGGGGGGATCCCTCTCTCTCTTTTTAAAGATCTGGGAGAGTGAGAGCGAGGGAGAAAGAAAGAAAAAAGAAAATGAGCTAGTGGAGGACTTGAACCCAGGCAGCCAGATGTCCTCCCCACCAAGAACTTTCATTAAGCAAAATCTAGGTTATGAGACCTTATGCTGTATGATACAGTATTACAATGCATCAGACACAACAGCACCCCATGACATTATACAGAGTACGTTGTATCATATAGTTAAATAAAAACAAACGTTGTAACTTTACCTGATAATTAGAGTGTATATACTACATTATAACCCAATATCATAAGACGTCCAATGAATTTGTATTTTTAAGTCCAGGGCGCTCTCTATGCCACAGTGCGCAGCTGGCCATGGGGTGAACGCAGAGGTCTAAGTGGGTGGCTCCTCTCCCAGGTTCCACATGCTGTTGCAAGCCTGACCCTTCCACCGGGGCTCGGCCTGGGGTGAGGAATCCCACCCAGCCGCTCCCCAGTCTTATCGCAATGTGACATTGCTTAATTCTTTTAGACAACCTTGACTTGACTCTCTCGCTGCTAATTTTAACTACCCTATATTTCCCCACAAAGTAAACTGGAGCATCCCAATGTCACCATCAGAACAGATTCCAACAGCCACTCCGGGGGGCCGAATGCCATACCGGACCTCAGAGGACCTCAGACACTCAAGAGTGCACGAGACCGTGCTCAGAGTCCCCGGGTGCTGCCACTCGTCACAACACATCCAACTACCACTCCTGGGGGTTATCTCTAGCACACTCCTCAGGGGGAGAGACCAGCCCAAGGCCTGCACCATCCTGCCTGCTTCCGGAGCCAACAAATGCAGGTCTCAGGCGGATGGCTGGCCAAGCGGCGCCCCCTCGGGATTTCAGACCCACCCTGCAGAGTCTGCAGCCCTGGCTCCAGAACGGGGCTTCGGTAGCTGAGGTCCAGAGATGGGGTGCGGAGAAGGCTCATCCCAGGATGGGTGTGGAGACCCAGAAAGTATACACTAAATGGTGTCTTTTGGCATTTTTGTGGGAAAGGTCCAACTTTCAGGTTTTTGAAGGAATCCCTGACCCAAAAAAGGTTAAGCACTACCCCAGTTAGAAATGGGAAGTATCCATGGTCATACAGCTGGTTAAAAATATTTTTGCTGTGACAGTTACTGCATCAGCTTTTCCTGATTTTTAAAAGCCAGCCCTCCCTTTTAGAGTTTCCTTCAGAATTCAGTTGGACAGTTTAGGTTCATACAAGTGGGGAGGACAAGGGCAGATAGAAACAAAACTAGACAGACAAATTCCAAATTTAGGAAAAAACTGTAAGGGCCAGAGCTGAGAATTTTCTAGAGCTCATCCAACATTTGGGGACATCAGAAAGGCCAAACCACAATTTCTAGAACCGATCCTAAAGGAATGGACAAAAGTATGAACCATTGCAAGTAAAACGGCTGTCATTCTCTCCAACAGTCAGGCCACAGTGTCTGGAGTGGGGAGTCCTGGATAAATAAATGTTATGTACTTGGCTCGTGAGGGTGATGATGAGCTTGTTTTGAACCTCCCGTATACAGTGTTAGCTCATTCATCCTGAAAAGTAACCCAGGACAGACAGAGCCAGGTAAAGACTGGACAAGGTAAACCAGGCCAGCAAGCAGAACCACCGCTCTCACGTTTCATAACCAAAACATGAGCCAGGCTCCAGATAAAACCTTCATTTGATCTGCATGGATCACATGCATGTTGCAGTTAGACTAGGGGTCTGGGCATCACCTCTCTCCCTCAGATCCAGAGCACAACAGCTGTGCTCCTTCCGCTGTGTCTGGCTTGAGAGCTAGCTGCCAGTGTCACCAGACACTGGGCAGTGGGACCACAGTTCACAGACACCCCATCTAACCAGGGCCCTCCTCCCTCATCCATCTGCTCACTGTGCTCCCCCTGTACCACACAGAGAGGTCCAGACTGCCCTCAAGTTGCTTCAAGGCCACCCGGCAGACAACGGGAAACCAGCCAAGCCCAGGAAAAGAGAACGTGGCCCAGGCAGCATGGTCACAGCAGCCTCTGGACCTACCAAAGCCCACTCGGCCTGGGTTTCTCAGCTAAGCTGGCCAACCCGAGTTCCTTCCTTCCACCCCCCTTACCAAGATCCCAAGTTACTATAAACCCATAGGCATCAGCTCCCACGAAGCAGGGAACCATGCCCGGGGCCAGGTTACACATCCATGCCCCCTCCACCACCGCAACCAAGCAGGACACAGGGACAAGTGCAGTGAAAAGCAGGCCCTGGCCTCCCAGGCTCACCACTAGTTGACCAGGCCCCTCGACAGAAGGCCATCCCTCTCTCCTGCAGCCCCCCTCTCTCACAAGCCCCTGGGCCCAGCATGGGGTGTCACCTTTCTTGCTGGTGTCCTTAACCTGCCCACCCCTGTTTGGCCCTAACAGTCACCATTCTAGTTGCGATGCCCATCTTCTTCCTGCAAACAGGACATGATACATACAGTGGCCGATGTCCCTCCATGTCGTGGACACACATGCGCAGTCATAACAGGGGCAGAAGCTGGCAACAGTAACCCCAAAACCTCTGCAGAG
Organism: Nyctereutes procyonoides; assembly: GCF_905146905.1. Lineage (NCBI taxonomy): Eukaryota > Metazoa > Chordata > Mammalia > Carnivora > Canidae > Nyctereutes > Nyctereutes procyonoides. Next base: position 31,049,926 of record NW_026575159.1, read on the forward strand.
TTATAAAGGAGTGACTCTTTAAGAAGGTGATTCTCGAGTTATCAAATCAAGATGAGAACCATCGGTCCCAAAAGGGATTCTCAGAGGCAAGGTAAGATGGGTAAGCGGATTCCAGACACTCCAGACCAGAGGCCTGGACGCCCTAAGGGCCCCAACTACCTAGGAGTCACCGAAATGGGTAGGAGACACCCGTATACGCAGTTCCTTGGGGACAATGCAAAGGAAATGGAACCCAAAGGCACCCCCCCCATGTCAACTGGAAATGTGGGTCTGGGCTAATGCGAATGAGCTGCGCACTGTGAAGACAGTGACCTGGTTACTGCACCCCCACAAAGTGCCAGGAAACTTGGGCCACGGACTGTGAACCTGCTATGGGAGGCATGCAGGTGCTCACAGGGCTTTCAGACGCTCCAAGACCCTCTGGTCTTCCGGCAGCCTAGGACACAGGCCCATGACCCTCTTCCTGTTTCTGGGTGGAGGTCCTGGGGCTCACAGGTTAATGAGTGATTCTCAAGGCGCAGAGTGCCTGAGGGAGGCAGCCCTCAGGGTCCAGTCTCCGGTGGCCCTGGCCTCCTTGCTGCTCCTGGCCTCAGCTGCTCCCCCGCAAACCAGCTGGTAGGTGCGGTCCAAGGGCACATAGCCCGAATTCCTAGGGGCACAGCCTTCCAAGTGTATGACCAGCAGCCAGTCCCTTGATCCCATCAATAAAGACAAGAAGATCTCGTTTTAAAAATGGAGATAACATTTAAACTTAAAACAGCTCTGCGGTTATCAGAAGCCGTGTGTGAAAACTACAGGACGCTCAGAAGTCAGGCCCAATGGAACACTTCCTTGGGCCCCTTCCACCTGTTATCTTGCAGCGGAATGCAAAAACAGCTGGTCCAGACCACCCATCTCCATCAGTAGCCACGCAGGTGTCCAGAAGGGTGGGTGCTGCACAGGCTTCGACCAGCCACAGCAGCTCCACAGGCCCTCTCCCCCGTGAGGCTGGGAAAGCGGCTGGGCAGGCCAGGGCAGGGCACACACTGGCAACGGTCTACCTGCAGCCACGTGTACCTTGGTGTAGGAAGCGCAGAAGGAAGTCTTCGCCCTACCGAGCAAGCCACAAGCTGCCAGGGCACTCACGCGGGTGCCACTCACCACAGCCTAGGCACTGAGCTGGGACGCATCTCCTAAACTGAACGGCTCTGAGAGAGGTCCAAGGACTCCACACCAACCAGCAGGGCATCGGGGGCCCTCACAGTCCAGCCCTGGCCCCAAGGCCTTACCACTCCCTGACAGTGCAGGCCACCAGCCCGTCAAGGCCAAAGCAGGAACCACATCCTCAGGCCCCGGGATCGAGGTTTGTTTCTCCCTAAGCCAGTTAAATGGGACTCCACTTCCAAGAAGCCCTCCCTGAGCAGTCCTGCCTGAGGATGGATGGTACTAGTTATCTTTCGCGTTGGAAGAGCATCATCACTCTTGTCTACATACTAATCTTCAGCTGGCCCCTCTCTGCTAAGGCTAAAACTCCTTAAGCATCTCCCACTGTCCCTCGTATGTCTCCTAGCAGAGCATTCAGTCAGAAAATCCCAGGCAGGGACCAGAAGACCTCCAGGCACCGATTTTCTCACCTATAAAATGTGGGTACCACTGCTTCCATGCAGAGCGGTCAGAGAAATCCAGAAGTCAACTCTGAATCATGGTGGCACCTGACAACAGAACCTGGCCCATGGCTCCTACTCGCAGCAGGTGCCCATCTGAGACCAAGACACCCGCGGGATTGCCATGGGGCTATGAAGACTCCACCAACACCCAGAGAGGCCAGAGGAGGCCCAGCCCGACAGCACTCACAGTGCGGGGCCTCTGGGGTCTAATGGTGACTCAGTTCACCAGATAGGACCCCCCCCCCATGCTTACCACACTCTACTGGAAACATGCTCTGCTCAGCGATGGCCTCAGTAAGTCCAGATTCTTCCCCGTACAATCCATTTGGTGTTTTACAAAGTGTGAACATCACAGCTGTTCCCTGCCCCCAACTGGGTTATTCAAGCCAAGGGCACCCCAGACCCCCACCGCACAGGGAAGGGATGCCGCAGAGCGGCGAGGACCAGCCCGCAGCCTCACAGCCAGCCATCTGGCGGGGAGCGGGCAGTGCTGCGGGGAGGCAGGCCTGCGATCCCAGTCCACATCCGAAGGGCTCTCAGCCGAGGCAGAACTGTGGGCAAGAATAAAACGCCAGGAAGACAAGGTTCTGAGGGGATCACGAGGAAATCCATATTAAAATTGTCAAGCCTTTTCCAAAACCATATCAAACGCAGGCAGAAACCACGGCCTGCATCTACTTGGCTCCCTCTCTCCCACAGAGCCACAAGATTTCATCAAAAACCTATTTGAACTTTGCAGCCACAAACTGACACCATTGGCAGGACTCTTATCGGTGCACACACAGCCTCACTTCTGCAGAGGTTGCTCAAACAGTCAGGAATTAACCGAGGACTGGTAACTGCTCCCCCCCCCCCTTTGGAAGCTTCTATTCACCTGCGTCTTCCGGGATACTGCAGAAAGCACGGTCTCTTCTTACTTAGTTCAAGCGACTAGTTCACTTGAATACACGGTCCCAATTTCATTTTACATCTGATTTCTGTTAAACATCATCACCGATATTTCATATGCACTAAGCCAAGACAAAACACTGATACCCCAAACTGCAAAAACAGAGACTCTCGACACACCTGTAAGCCCAGCTTTCCATACGGGTGGAGGCGTGCCACACCTCTGGGGCCCGGTGCCCCATGTGTGGGTCCCAGGGCTCACCTCCAGGCTCAGCCACGTACTGTGTGTGGCTTTGGACAAGTAAGTTAGTTAACGTCTCCGTGCCTCCTTTTCCTCCCTGTAAAAGGCAGGTAATAACAGGCAGTCATCACTGGGTTGTGCAGAGAATGAGGCTGAGTGTTCTGCACAGGACTTGGCCTCCTGGATCATTTCTCAGGGTCTGCTACTTGCCAGGAACAAATACTCATTATGCTTCCCAGATTATAACACAGAAATTGAAGCTCAGAGCAGCGGGTTGCTTCTGGGCCAAGGTCACAAAGCCAGGGATGGCCCAGCCGGGGATGTAAATGGTCCCTGCACCCCACAGGACGCCAGGCTCTACGACATTTCTGCGGAATAAAAGGTGCAGGGCCCCTCCCTTCCCCCTTAAGAATTAAAAAAACACTTTAGACATCTGAATAATTCAAGGATGAGCTAGACACGTCTGAAACAGTTCTGAGCTTTCGTTCAGCTTCCCTGTCCCACTAAGCTCGCCAGGGCCCATGCTGGTAAAGCAAACAACCAGGCGGCTTCAGGCTGCAACTCCATACCCCATGGCTTCACTTCTAGAATCCATCCCGCACCAGATCTGAGCTCCCTCACACTGGAGTGCTGAAGGACGACGGAGAGGCCGCCCAGAAGCTCGGGCTCCATCCAGCAGAGGGTGGTGGTGTGCAGGGCCTGATGGGGAGGATTTTGTCCTCTGAACTTCTACTGCAAAGGGTTTTAGAGAAGGCACTCGAAGAACCACTACCAGTGCCTGTTATTCCAGCTCTGCACAGTGTGACCACCTGGGAGCAGACTGGCATCTGAGTCGGGCCCCAGGTGATTGCAGGGTTTCTAGAACTGAACCCCTCTGTGCGGGGTCACCTGGGTGCCCCTGTTCACCTTCAGCAGCCCAAGCCTTTGCTTTAGGAGCCTGAAAGCTTGATTCCAGTATCAAGGCCCCAAATGTTAATAAAGTGTCAACAAGGGTCTGTGCTTGAGTCCACAGGAGGTCTGTCCCACCCTGTTCCCCACCAGGGTGGGTCAGGGGAAACCACAGGGCTCCTAGAACCTGATCTTGGAACTAGCTCCTATCTCTACCTAACTCTAGGAACAAAGGTAGTGCCTCACAATCTAAGGACCTGACTTGTCCCCAAATATTTACAAATCCAAATTCGTGGTGAGACATTCTTAAGTGCATTCTTTCACAGCCGGCCCCGAGGACAGAAAACAGATAAAACTTGGGGTCAGCACACATTACCAAAATCCCAGGAGCTGGGCCAGTGGCTTCCCTTCTTCCCCTATGAAGCTGGATGAAGCCAGAGACCCCTTGTTACTTGCAGCCTCCCTGTGCATCATAAATCCACCGGGTAATACAAAGTTCTACAGTTCTCCATCCAAGGCACTTTCTGTTTCTGGGCTGACAACAGTAAACGCTTATGCTTTGAGAGCATCTCCAGCTCGCCTGAGAGAGGACCAGCCCAGGGCTTTCAAACAGTCCGAGTCTGAGGAAGTTCTCGGGTACACATCCAGGCTTCTCAGGGAGAGAGGCCCCACCTCTGCAAACCCCAGGCGCCTCTGCAAGCCCAGGAGCCTCTCACCCACCCCAAGAGCCCTCACCCTGGTAGAGGAAAGCCAACAACACACCCTTCTCCTCCTCCCAGAACACACTGACTATTGCTTCGAAAAAGCTTCCAGAAAGGAGACCAGCACAGCAGGCTCACCGGATTCCTGCTTGACAAAAACCTCTTCGGAATCCAACACCCAGCCAAGCAGTCTTTTCTGCTTCTAACACATCTTTCTGGAAAATTAAAATGTAACTCAAGGCACAATACCATGGGCTTAAATTTTAATCCGACCAAATAAAAAGTCAATGCCCCCTGGCTGAAACATACATGTTCCTGAGATGCATCATCTTCTGACCTTTAACCACCTAAGTCTAGGAAACATGCAATTAAATAGTAAACCTGGGTCAGCATTTAATGTCATAATTTAACGAAGTGGCAAATGCTCTTTACGGCTCCACCCACTGGGCGCAGTGACACAACTCAGCAGAAGCACTTTTGGGGTGGGTTTCCAGGTGGGATGACTTTGAGAGACCGAATTTCTAGATCTCTAGGTCCCAGACACGACTGGCTGAGCTGTGGCCAGTGGGGGAAGCCTCAGCCTTCATTTTCCCTTCCGGCCCCACCAGCAGGAGGCATTCCTCTCAGGGAATGTTCCAGCAGCAAGGGCAGATCCCTAATTCCTTTAACTGCGCCCCCACTCAGCTCTTTAAGACATGCCGCTCCAACGTATTTTTATTTTGTGCATTTAGTAATCATGAAGATCAAAGACACACGCATGCTTCTGTGATCAATTTTGTATTGATAATTACAACGACACAAAGTGCTTCTGGATGGGGCTAACACAGCCAGCCTTATGACCACAGAAACGGCTTAAATTCCGATTTATACACACTTGTGTCACGAGTGTGAAGATCATTGAAAGACTCTGACGTGTAAAGGCGTGTGATGTTAGGCTAAAAGTCCAAGAGGGGAAAATGGAGCAATAGAAGTTGAAGGAAAAAAAAAAAAAGATGCACATGTTACAACCGTTAACATGCTCATTTTTCAAAGGGTGATTAGTGGATTATCGAATCAGTAGTGTACTTACTTGAACTGGATCCTTTACAAGAGCGGTCTAATCGTGAACGTCTATGTCCACGTGTACACTAAACCAGAAATTACATCTAATTCTCAGCTACTTAAAATCAGCAATAAGCTCAATGTCCGCTTAGAAATGCACCCAGTTTCCAGAGTCATTTTACAGAACAAGAGCAGAAACGCCTGAAGATCTAGGCAATAAAACTCTCAAAGACCCATCATCTAACTAGTCGAGATGAAGAATGTGCTCCCTGCCCCCTGCCTTATTATGTCCAGCGAACCCTGGATCAAGAGTCTTGGTGTAAAACCAGCAAAACCCCTCCCTCAAAATAATTGGTGGGAAAATATTTCCTTCCCATTTTAAAGCAAAAATCATACTCTTTTGGATAAATAGATTTTCCTACAACGATGACTAAAATGTTGGCAACAAGAGGCAGAGTATTTGCTGCTTTCTGGCCTTGCAATGTCCAACCGATCGCTCAAAACGGAGATAAGATTTTATGTCAAGTACAGTGACCACTACACATCTGGACTACATAAACCACGCTGTCCCAGCTCCTCCTCCTGGTCGGCTGGTCTGAGGGTCTGCTCTGTATCCTGTCTTTACAATGAGAAGCATTCGGTGGCCAATTCATCTGGCTCCAGATTCAGAGGCAGAACCCCGGGGAGAGACCCTCAGGCAACCCCCCCTCAAAAGCAAAACCGCGGAGAAGCAGCCACAACGTGGAACCCCAGGTCAGGAGGTACTTTTTTGAATGCAGCAAAAGCAAGCACCCCCCAGGCACAGGTTCAGGAATGCAGTTTTCCTCTCCCGCCAGCAAAATCCTTCAACAGGTTTGGGAGGATGAAAACCCCAACGACCTCGGTCTGAACAATGCTTCCCTCACCTGGGCTTCGGGCCAAGCAGAGGTGGGAGGGCAAGGGAGCCCTGCTCTCGGTAACTAGAAAGGGCTCTGCAAACCCCTCCAGTGGCAGGGGCGGTGGCACCCCACCTGGGGAGGGGAGCGGCACCCCCAGGCCTAGCCCAAGGCGCACCCTCCTGGGGGTCCCCTAGAGTCCACCACTCACCTGAGGCCCCAAATCAGCACAACAGAGCTCTGAGCCCCCTTGTCCCAACTCCGTGGGTCTGTGTCCTTTCCCACAGCCTCCCTCACGCTGCCTGCCCACCAGCAAAGGTGGGAACGCCACCGGTCCCCCGGTCCCCCAGTCCCCCCCGTCCCGGGCTGCGGTCGAGGGCCCCTGCAGTAACTCCGGGCTTCAAAGGAGCTCCATTCGTGACATGAAAACACTAAGTGGATTACGCTGTTGCCATCGAAGTCTGTGGACGTTTTAATCTTCTTAAAATGTCTCCTCTAAAAGTCACTTGCCAGGGAAGGAGGCTCACAGATGCCGTTAGGCCCCCACTAAATGTTTCCAGTGTCACCGCTACCCCACCGGCAGCGGGTTGGAAGGAACTCTCTCTCGTGCAGACTGGTCAAGTTGGACTTTTGGCAAGCCTCCTCCCGATTTAGGGCCGGGAAGCTTCCTTTACACGCAGTGAAAAGATCCACAATCCCCCAGTTCCCTCCAACTGCAGTATTTCACAAAGGCTTAGCATTTGATACCTTTAATGAAAAAAAAAAAAAAAAAAGCCACTCGAAGCACATTTTGAAAGTTCCACGTTTAAAAAGATCCTTGTTCATTGATTTTGGTGGGGTGATTAAGCTAATCTAAACAAGGGGGCCTTGTGTGGGCGCCCGTGGGGGAGGTGCGACGGGCCAGGCCTCCGCCGGTGAGCACTCCCCCCCCCCCCCCCCCCCCCCCCCCCCCGGACACTGGCTGCTGGGGCTGCGGGGTCCTCTCCCACCCCCTCCTTTCCATGTGGCTGCTCTGCATCTGGGCGGCGTTTTCCCTCTGGTCAGATTTCCACTCCGCAAAGCGAAACGCTCTCAGGTTTCCTGGCTCGGGGCGGAGGCAGCCCTCCTAATGGGGCTTCACTGAATGCACCTTCATCAACACAAGTGTGTTGTGACAGAAATCTGGGGAGCCAGAGGCTACAGCCGCGGAGCAGCACCCTCCCCGGGAACACGGCTTCCAGCGCATTCCAGCTCCACAAATCACAGACGGGGCTCTGCTAGGGGTGTTCCCGAGGAGGGCACCGGCAATTTGGGGCTGTCTGCCACCTACGGCGCTCGCCAGCCGCCTCACCCCGCGCCAGGCCGCGAGAAGCGCCCCTAACGGCTCTGCGGGGGCTGGGCTCCAGGGGCTCGAGGGCCAAGCAGACGGGAGACGGGGCACAGGGTGCAGATGGGGGACAGGGACGAACAGGGACCCCGGAGACGGGGAGAAACAACAGAGCCCAGACCCCGGCGCAGCCCCCCGCGCTTCTCCCCGCCATCCCTCTGACAACACAGATAAAACCAGTCCGGCATCAAGCAGCCTAATCGCTGACCAAAATACCTTCCTGGACTCCTTTCCTCCACCAGGGATGGGGGAGCTGCCGCTGCCGCAGCCCCTCCTCCCCTGCAGACCTGCAGGGAGGGATCTCTGGGCTCGGAGAGGGCAGGGCCCCTTTCCCAGGCTCCTCCTGCCCCTTCCCAGCTCCCCTCCTCTCCAATAAGCAAAGTTGAAGAACAGAAAGAGCCCCAGGATGTTGAAAGCTGCAAGCCACCTTGGAGCTCACCCAGTCCAATCTCTGCTCCGCTTTCCCCACGATGCGACAGGGGCCAAGGCTGCAACACTCCGGTCTGCAACGGAAGCAGGCACTTTGCTCGCCACCACCACCCCCACCGAGCGGGTGGGCAGCCTCCCCTGGGGGGGCACCCTGGCCATGAAAAACCACCACTAAATACCTAATATGCATTCCAAATGCATCTCAAAAGATCCACGCCTTTCCTTTACAGCTGCTGCCCATAAAAACAATTAGCCTGAATGCTACTGAAATTCCTGATTTTTAAGACAATCTATTTCCCCACCCTCTCACCCGAGAGCACTTCAGATCTTGATCAAGCCTGGGTCTTTCCACCTGGGGCCTGCAGAGCTCCAGGCTACAGACGCTGCCACTACTCAACTTCAGGCGGATTCTGTAAAAATCTCCTCCCCAAGCCTTAAATAAACTCTTTTCATACTTAATTCGGATCTAGAAGAAGAGCAAGGAAATTATTCATATTTTTTAAAGGAGGTCAGGGATTACAGTTTCTGATACCCAACCACTTACTACATCTCTTAATCAATAAACCGATCCTTCCGGCTTTTCATTTTCTTCCCTTTTCTCTCCAAGCACAAAATGATAGAGAGGACAGATTGACCCACGCCCTACCTGTCTGTCTGTCTGTCCGTGGCCGGGGAGTGAGACGGTCGTAGAGAAGGTAAGTGCGGGGCACATACACAGACCCCTGGCAAGATCCGACCTGGGTTTCTCCAGCAGAAACAGGCTTCGGTTCTCACAATCACTTAACCCCACAACAACTGCTTCAGTCACTCATCCTCCAAACCCCCCTCCCTTCCCAGAGCCTAGGGCGAGGAGACGCCCCAATAACCACAAGCACCAAGGCCCCTTTTGCAGGAGTTGGTGGAGGTACCCGAAGGGGCTGGGTGGCTCAGTCTGACCCATCAGCGCCCCCATTGGAAAAACAAAACACTCCCCAGGAGATCCCAGGGCCCCTTCCTACTTCTCCCTAGCAACCCTGCCCCTCCCCCCCGCACCCCACCACTTTGTAGAATCTTTACAGATAATCTCACCGAGAGGCCTGGGCTTTTTCCAAACCACCCGCCCGCCCCCCATATTCTGATAGGTCTCCCTTGGAAAGGCCAAAGTGCTCACCAATAACCCGGTCAAGAGCAACACACCTTAGGGAGGAATGGGTTAAATTCGAGAGCTCCAGGAGGAGGAGCTGCTCTGCTGGGAGGGTGGGGGGTGGTAAAGGGAAAACGGGGCTGAGATGCAGAGAAAGGTGCAGGGCAGGGGCTCCAACCTGGATGCACGGATGCACTGGCCCGTGTCCTGCAGGCACCAGCCTGGCCACGGGGGCTCAAGGTGCCTTCACAGCGACGGACTGGGGGCCATGCCCGTAAGACAGACACACAGGCACGGCGCGGGGGGGCAGCTCGGAGCCGAGGTGTGCAGTACTGGATGGGCGAGCTGAGGGTGTGCGTGTGCAGGGGGGCGGGGGGGGGGAGGCCGAGGCAGAGGGGCCGGGCTGGACTCTCAGAAGTCGGGATGGACGGATGGACGGATGGACGGATGGATGGAGGTCAGGCCGGCGGGGCGGGGGCGGGGGCAGGGCCGGGGCAAGGGCGCGAGGCTCCCCTCCGGGCAGAGAAGCGTGAGCGAGCGGGGAGTGGGGGGGGCGGCCGGGAGGCTCCGGCAGGTGCAGCCCGGGGAGGGGGGGGCCGGCGGGTGGGGAAGAGGAGGAGGAGGAGGAGGAGGAGGAAGGGCAGAGGAGGGGGGTCCCTCCGGGGACGAGGTGCCCGGGCGGGCAGGCGCGGAGCGGGCGGGGAGCTGGAGGCCGGGCCGCGCGGGGGCGGGAGGCGGCAGGTGCGGGCGCCCAGGTGGGGCCCGGGCGGGCGAGGCGGCCGCTCACCTGTCTCCTCCGGCCGGGGCCGCGGGGGCGGCGGCGCGGCGGGGCGGCCGGGCCGGGCCGGGCGGAGGCGGCGGGGGCGCGGGGCCCCGGGCGCGGGGGCGGCGGCGGGACGGCGGGGCGGCGGCGGGGCCCGGCGGCGGCTGCGGTCGGCCGGCCGGCCGGGCGGGCGGGCAGGGAGCGGGCGACGCGGGCGCGGACGGGGCGCTGCGAGGCTGCGGCCGGCGCGCGGGGACAACGCCGCTTTATCGGGTCGGAAACAGCCGCCGCGCGCCGCTTCCGCTGACGCAGCGCCGGCCTGCGCTCATGACTATGCAGCAGCCGCCGCGGGAGGCGGGGGCGGGGCCGGCCGCGCGCGCGCCCATTGGCCGCCGCGCGCCCCGCCCACCGCGCGGCCCCGCCCCCGCCGGCCCGGCCCCGCCCCCGGCCCCGCCCCTCGCCGCGTCCCGCCTCCCTGCTAGGGGGAGGGGCGTCCGCGCGCCCCCAGCCCCGGCTCCCCGCGCCGCCGCCCGCGCCCCTCCCCCGCTCACCTCCCGGCCGACGGCCCCCGGCAGCCTCGCCCCTCCCGGAGCCCGCTCCTCCCCGCCCGCTCCGAGCCGGAGGGGGGCGGGGGGCTCCGCCCCCAGGTGCTGCGGAGGACGCCTTCCCGGCCTCCCGCGGCGGGTCTCCCTCCTGGAACCCCTGCCAGGCGGTGGGCCGTCCCCCCGCACCCCATCCCGCGCCCCCTGCGCCCCCTCTAGGGAGCGGGGCAGGACCCAGGCCAGCCCGGGACACCGATCCCGCCGCGCTCCTCGTGCGCGATGGCTACAGGCCCAAGGATGGGCCCCGCCCCCGCCCCCGCCCCCGCCCCCAGCCCGGAGGCGGGGAGCCGAGGTCGAGGGAGGCAGCCTGACCCGCACACGCCGATGATTTAATGGGCCTCAGCCCTGTGCCCTCCTCGCCAGGGTGCCAGCGGCTGCGAACCAACCACCGCACCTCTGAGAGCAACGCACGGATCCGTCCCCAGGGGCCGCTGGAGGGATCTAGAGGTGTAGGGAGCGCCGCACACCTTCCAGAACACTCAGGATGGGAAAATCCGACGATATCAAGTGTTGGTGAGGAAGTGGAGCAACTGGAACTCTCTCACACCGCTGGTGGGGGTGCAGGATGATGCCTCTGCTGAAGTCTGTGCACAAGCGCTCCCGGGGGCGTGCAAACCCCGGGTCCTCGCAGTGCCCCTTCCGAGATGGGTGCCTGTGTGATCCTCCTTCTGTTCGGAGCAGCACTGTTGGTAATAACCCAACGTGGGCTGGGACCCAAATGGCCATCGACCATAGAACAGATATCTGGATTGCGTTCTCCTGTTGGTGCAGTGAACGACCGCATGGCTGTGGCTAATCTACACCCACATACAGCACGGGTGACTCTCACCTATGATTTTGAAGAAAGAAAAGCCAGACCCCAAAGCATGTAGGGTTCCATGTATGTAAAGTGGTAGATGTTCATATAGAAGTCAGGATACTGGTTAACATTAAAGGGAGATGTGCCAGAGCCAGGAAGGGGAAGCCAAGAGCGTCTGGGGTGCTTAAGATGCCATTTCTTCATGTGGGGGTTGGTTACATGGGTGTGCATGTCATACTTCAGCGAGGGGTTAATAAGAACATCAGTGGCTGTGCATAAAGAGTCCAGCGTGGCCCCCGAGACGTGGTGTGTGCCTCATAACTATCTACCTCCTCTGTTGCGTTTTTGGCTCCTATGGCCTGAGGATGGAGGCAGAGGCGATCCCAGAGATGCTGTGACGTTGGGCATCTTTTATTAATCTGTGAGAGCCTTCATTTGTAAATGAGCCTTCTAATAACACCTAGGTCACCAAGTTGTCATGGAGATTAAATGACTCGTTTTTTAAAAACTTGGTACAGTAAGGAGTACAGAGTAAGGACTTAAGAACTTTAGTTATTCCCTACACATCAAATGCTGCTACTTACCAAATCTACTTTATTTTCTTTCATTCAGCAACCGACTACCGAGTGCCTACTGTGTGCCATGTGCCCTGCCAGATGCTGGGACTAGAGCATCCACCCTCCCATCTCAGGGATCCTTACAGCAGAACGGGAAGCACAGATGATAAAGGAATGCTTGCTGGCGGCTGCTGCAGGGGAGCCCAGCACAGGATCTGCTCCTCGGAGGTCAGTGTTTCTTTTTTTTTTTTTTATCTTTATTTATGATAGTTACACACACACAGAGAGAGAGAGAGAGAGAGGCAGAGACACAGGCAGAGGGAGAAGCAGGCTCCATGCACCGGGAGCCCGATGTGGGATTCGATCCCGGGTCTCCAGGATCGCGCCCTGGGCCAAAGGCAGGCGCCAAACCACTGCGCCACCCAGGGATCCCGAGGTCAGTGTTTCTGAAAAAGCAAACAAATGCGTGTACACAGGTGTCTGCACAAGCTTTCATGTGAATAAAATTTAAACATCAGATTAATTTACTTCTACAATCTGGAGGTCGACACAGAGAATGGGCAGAGAGCAAGGTCACCACACATGTGCGTGCGCAGGTATGTATGCCTGTGTGCACGCACGCGTGCACATGTGCATGAGGGTGGGTGGGGCAGGGCCACTCTGCCAGAGATCCCTCCTGGCCTCGCCAGCTGGGGCCCTTGTCCCGCTGCCACTACCAAGAAGGGTGTCGGTTGTAGAAGGCATGTTTGTGTTCCACTAAAACTCATGGAGAAGCTCTCACCCAAATGTCAGGAGCTGACATTTGGAGGTGGGGACCTTTGGGGAGTTATTAGTTTATGAGTCTGGAATCCTACTGATGGATTAGGACCCTTATAAGAAGAGACAAGAGAGGGACATCTGGGTGGCTCAGCGGTTGAGCGTCTGCCTTCGGCTCAGGGCGTCATCCTGGGGTCCCGGGATCGAGTCCAGCTTCGGGTTCCCTGCGTGGAGCCTGCTTCTCCCTCTGCCTGTGTCTCTATCTCGTGAATAAATAAATAATTCTATAAAAGAAGAAGAAACAAGAGAAAGCTCCTTTCCTATCCTTTTATTTGCCTGCACCAAGGAAGGCTGGATGAGGAGGCCGTCCCCAGGACCCAAGCACGCGGGCACCCTGATCTAGGATTTCCCAGCATCCAGAAGTGTGAGAACTAAGTGTCGAATGTTTGAGCTGCCTGGTCTGCGTAGTCTTGCCACAGCAGCCTGAGGGTAAAATATGTCTGTAGCTGGTGCCCACTTCCCTCCAACCGCCGGGGGTTGGGGAGGAGGGGCAGGCTGCAAAGCCCTACAGTTTCTCCTCACTCCCTCCTTAACCACAGACCCCCCCCCCCACCCAATCCTTTGAGGACAGAGCTTGACCTGTAGGAAGCCCCCTTGCCCCAGACTCAGAAAGACCTGGACTCTGGCCTGGCTCCAGAGCAGGGCGTGCCTGGGCCCATACCTGTCACAGGTGTGCAACCTCAGAAGCACTCTGTGACTGGTTGAAAGCTCTGCTGTGACTGTCTTTAAATTCTTTTTTTTTTTAAGATTTTATTTATTTATGAGAGACAGAGAGCGAGAGAGAGAGAGAGAGAGGCAGAGACACAGGCGGAGGGAGAAGCAGGCTCCATGCAGGGAGCCCGATGTGGGACTGGATCCTGGGTCTCCAGGGTCACGCCCCAGGCTGAAGGTGGCACTGAACTGCTGAGCCACCCAGGCTGTCCTGTCTTTAAATTCTTAATAATTTCTGGGGCACCTGGGTGGCTCAGTCCGTTGAGCATCTGACTCTTGGTTTCAGCTCAGGTCATGATCTGGGGGATGGACCCCCCCATGTGTGGGCTCCTGCTCAGTGGAGAGTCTGCTTCCCTTCTCCCTCTGCCCATCCACCCCCACCCCCCGCTCAAGTACACCGTCTCTCTCTCCCTTTCTCTCTCTGAAAAAATACATAAATCTTTTTTTTAATTTTCATATTTTAAAGATTGTATTTATTTATATTCATGAGAGACACAGAGAGACAGAGACACAGGCAGAGGGAGAAGCAGGCTCCCTGTGGGGAGCCGGATGTGGGATTCCATCCCAGGACCCCGGGATCATGCCCTGAGCCAAAGGCGCAGACGCTCAACCACTAAGCCACCGGGGTGTCCCTTTAAAAATTCTTAATTTCTAACAAATTATGGAGCCCATCCTGTATCCTCATTTGTCAGCACAGTGACCCCTGGGACACTCGAGGGAAGCCAGAAGCCAGGGCATGACATCTCCATCCCTTCTGCGACCTTGTCTTGTCCCTACCTCACCTGGGGTCCCTTGGAGCAGAGTTGTGTCCTTCTCATCCGTGGACCCCTGGGGCCTAAGAACTGATAAAATTGTAACCTTGACCATTTTCAGAGACTTGCCAGGATTTTCCCCCTCCAGGAAGCCCGCCTTACAGGAGTGAGTGGCTCCCTCCCAGGAGCTCTGAGGCACTCTGCCCCTTCATAGATCATTCCTGACTGTAATTGGGCACGTCTGTCCGTCCCTCTGGTAGTCTGCAAGCCCTGCCCACAGGGCTGGCACCAGGTCAGGTCCATTGCTGTGCCCCAGGGTGGCCCACAGTGGGGCTGCAGACACGTTTGCAGGTAGCGGGGACAGAAAGAGAGAAAAGGCACCTCTTAACGAGGGCCCCTGGAGAACCACTGCAGCGTCCACAGAATCCTGAAACCATGTGAAGCCACCTTGGCCAGGCACTTGCTGGACGCCGGACCCAGCACTCTAGGGGTTCCCCGCAGTCCCACGCCTCTATGGCTCCAGAGCTTTCGTGGTCATCGTGTGACCCCACCAGGTTGAGGACACCTGCAGAAGGCACGAGGGCCCTGTAACCTTTGGCACCCCGGACCCTGGCACCAGGAGGCAGAGAGGACACGAGTGCTAGCCTGGAAGGGCAGGATTTGGGGCAGGTCAGGGTTGGGGAAATGGAAGGGAATCAGCAGAAAGGTTTGGGGCCGGGGGTCACAGGGCCTGGGTTTGAACTTTGACCTCGCTGTAAATAAGCCTCAGCCTATGAAGTGGAATGGACCTTACCTGGAGAGGGTGGCAGTTGTGAGCACAGACATGCCCCTGCCAGCCTGGGCTGACATCCTGGCCCCGGCACTCACCAGCCTGGTGACCTTGGATGGGTCACCTCGGCTCACTGGACCTGGGTGTCCTTAGCCCCCTGAAGGGCAGAGGGAGAGCACCTGCCTCACTGGGCTGTTACTGGAAATGGATGAGTTTGCATCTGTAGAGGCCGTGAGCGCCATCTAAGTGGCCAATAAGCAGTGACCTTCAAGTTCCCAGGGCTGGACAGGGCAGGAGGTGGCATGTGTGGAACTCAGCTACCTGGGACCACTCAGCTTCACTGTGGTTACCAACAGCATCCCGGCTCGTCACCGAGGGCCTACTGTGCACCAGGCCCCTCCTAGGCCTCGCCAGTCCCTTCAGAGATCTGACCTGAGCCCTCCGCTGAGGCTGCAGTGTGTACCCCAGGGGTGAGGCCAGTGCAGCCTGCGGACAGAAGCGAGTGTAGAAGCCAAGACTGCGGTCCTCAGGGGATGCTTCCTCCCATCCTTTGCAAAGCTCTCCTTCCTTTTTAAGCAATAACACTTTTTTTTTTTTTTTAAGATTTATTTATGTGACAGGCACCTGGGTGGCTCAGTCAGTGAAGCGTCTGCCTTCAGCTCAGGTCAGGATTTCAGGGTCCCGGGATGGAGCCCCACGTTGGGCTCCCTGCCCTACAGGGAGCCTGCTTCTCCCTCTACCCCTCCCCCTGCTCATGCTTGTTCTCTCTCTCTGAAATAAATAAATAAAATCTTTTTTTTTTTTACAAAAAAAATTTATTTCATAGAGAGAAAGAGAGCATGGCTTGGGGTGGGGGGGCAGAGGGACAGGAGAGTCTGAAGCAGACTCTGCCCTGGGTGCAGAGCCCAAGGGGCTCAGCGTGGGGCTCGATCTTATGACCCTGAGATCACGACCTGGAAACCAAGAGTTGGATGCTTCACCGACTGTGCCGCCCAGGCACCCCTGAGCAATAACACTTTCTAAAACAAACTCTTGCAAAACCCAGTATTTCAATTAGCATGCTCAGTTATCAGCAGGTATTCTGAGCCGGGCCTGATTCCACTCGTTCTCCCGGTCTACCTGACGGTGCCCTCCTTCCCTGCTCCCCACTTTCTTGGGAGTTTAGGTGTGATGGAGAGAGCAGAGAGCCCAGGGGCAGATTTCCAGCCCTGCCACTTCCCGCAGTGTGGCCTTGGGGGAAATACCTCATCTCTGTGAGTCCCCAGGCAAAATGGAGAAGATGGGCCCCCCAGAGTGGAGTGCAGACTTCCTGAGACACAGGGTCCTATAGGTCCCAGACCTTAGAGCAAGGCCGAGCACCCCAGGTGCCCATGATGGGACGTGAGGCCTGAAAGGACCAAGCCTGCCCAGGTGTCCTGAGCAGTGAGTGGCCTTCAGAATAGCCTCAGTTCCAGGGGGACAAGTCTATGACAGGACCTCCAGGCACTGGAATTGGCAAGAGAGCAGCAGGCTGCGTGGGGCGTAGAAGTGCCTGGGGTCCCACAGCTTCTCGGGGGTCTGTGGCTACCCAGAGCCATAGAGATGTCTGGGGTCATACAGCACCCCAGAATCGTAAAGATACCTGGGGACGTACTGTCATGCAGGGTCATACAGCTGTCCAGGTCGTGCAGCCACCTGAGCTCCTACAGAGGTTCCAGGTCATGCAGCTTCCCGAGGTCGTGCAGCTTCCTGGCGTCATATGCCTATGCAGGGTCATACAGCTTTCTAAGGTATGGTTTCTCGAGGTCTTCTGGTTACCTGGAGTTATATGGCTGCCCAAGGTCATACAGCTTACCAGGGTCATATGGCTTCTTGGGGTCATTATGGCTTCTTATGGTCATAGGGCTTCTTGGAGTGATACAATCACCTGGTGTCATATGGCTGCCTGGTCATAGGGCGCCCTAGGGTCGTATGTCCACCTAGGGTGATACAACTACCTGGGTCATGTGGACACTGGGGCCACTGTGTGTCTTCAGAAGAGGTTCAGGCGGGGATCCCTGGGTGGCTCAGCAGTTTAGCGCCTGCCTTTGGAGTCCCAGGATCGAGTCCCACATCGGGCTCCCGGCATGGAGCCTGCTTCTCCCTCCTCCTGTGTCTCTGCTTCTCTCTCTCTCTCTCTCTCTCTCTCTCTCTGTCTATCATAAAATAAATAAATAAATCGTTAAAAAAAAAAAAAAGAAGAGGTTCAGGCTTCTTCTAGGCCATCCTACATCCCCAGTGTCCTGGGTGACCCCACCCCCTCCCAGCCTTCGTGTCCTTATCTGTGCGGTGGACAGGACATCTGTGCCTGGGAGACAGGGTGGTGAGGAGCATGAGGAAGGGTTGCATAGAGGCCTTGCGGGCACCCAGGCCAGGCCGTGCTCAGTGAGTGGCTGTGACCCTGGGGAGACCAGCTGTGGCCCTCAGCACAGCACTGACCTTCCCAGCCGGGGCAGACCTGCAGGGTTTCCACGCAGAATGGGGGAGGGCCTTCCAGCCTGGGAGCAGCAGGTGCCAGGGAATGCCTGGCCAGCTTGTCCGGGACCAGATGAGGAGGGTCAGGCGGGGGAAGGCCTCAGGTTGGGATGGGCTGCAGGGGACAGCAGGTTCCCCCCTGCCACCCCACCGTCCAGGGTCTGAGGAGAGGGCACATGGTAAGTCTCTGTGCTGTGCCTTCTCTGTGTTTGTCTTATATGCTACCTGCAGTTCCTGGAGGAAGTGGCTCCTGGGCCCACCGGCCTCCTTTAGAGGGGACCCAGGAGTCCTGGAGTGGGGACAGCTGGGGGCCAGCCTCCTTGGGCTCAAGCCCCAGCTTCATCCCTTCCTTGCCGGCTGCACATGGGGCGCCTCACTCAGAAGGGCCCCACATTTGGTTTAATGCTCTGCCAAATGCTGTTTTGTAATCACTAAGAGCTTATTGATGGACCAGGATCCCCGTTTCTTCATCTGACGCTGGGCTTAAAAATTATGCAGCTGAGCCCAGCTGCCAATGAGTCTCTTTGCTGCTCTGTGCCTTGGTTTCCTCATCTGCAAAATGGGTGCACAAGTTCAGGTCTGGCTTGACTCAAGAGCCCGGGGCATGAGGGATGGCACTGTAAGGGACGGAGCACCGACCAAGCCCTGCCCACGGCACTTGGGTGCACTTCTGCTGGAAGAGGAAGCTGAAGCGCAGAGATGTCAGGTGGCAGGCCTGCTGTCATACGGCAGGTAAGTAACCAAGCTGGGACTTGAACCCAGGCTGCCTGGCTCTGCGTTCTTGTGCCCTCTGCCCAAGGTTGAGGGCTTGCGAGGAGCTCCTGGCCCATCAGAGTGGGGAGGCGCTGCGGCATCTGCTCTGCACTGTGAGTGCACCTGCCAGCGCAGTGAGGGAGGGAGGGGGGCAGAGCCAGGCTCCCTTCAGCCCAGCCGGGAACCAGATGACCTGGAGACGAGGCAGGGAGCCAGCTGCCCTGGCAGGTGGCAGGGTGGGGCGTCTAGCAGAACTTCTCGGAGTGAAGGGTGAAAGCAGGTGATGCATGGGGCCACCCCACCCACGGCCCAAGGCATAGGCCCCACCTGCTGACAATAGTGCACAGTGGGCCCCTGGGCTGCTCCAGCTCAGTGGCAGCCCTCAGCCCGGCCTCGACTCAGGACTCTCCCTGGCACTCCTGCTTGGACGGCAGCGCCCCCTGGGCCAACCCTCTGACCTCCTGCCTTTGCTCACACTGTTCCTCTTTCCAGCAGTGTCGTTTCTCCTCCTTGGGGCACCTCCTCCAGGAAGCCTTCCAGACCACACAAGAGCATGGTAATTCCTGCCTCTCCCCCAGCGCACACCAAAAATAAAGCCGGGCTTTGATTGTGCCTTGAATCACCATTTACAGAGCAGTGTACACTTCACAAAGTATTTTTCTGTCCATGTCTCACTGAACCTCACAGGAACCCTAATGGGGTCAGATGAGTTTTGTTCCCGTTTTGCAGATGGGGACCCAGGAGGCAAGGGGAGGGTGTGAGTTCACACGAGGGTGCAGTTGCCCCCATGCCAACCCTTCCCGAAAACTGCCTGGGTGCCAAGGGCTGCCCTGTGTTTCCACACAGTTGTTTACTCAATAACCATTGACTGAGCACCTACTCTGTGCCGGCCGCCGACACAGATGCTGTGCCAGCAGCACCGAGAAAACAGACCAACACAGTCCCTCCTCCTGCAAGCCGCGTCCTAGGGAGAAGAGACCATGCAGGGCAAGTCAGGTGGTGAGTCGAGGTGGTGACAGGTTCTGTGCAGACCAAGAAGTGGGGGGAAGCCTGAGGGGGGCATCAGGCAAGATCGCAGGTGAGGGGACTTGGAGAAACCTGAAGGAGGGAAGGGACAGCCCCAAGGATGTCCACCCCGAAGCCAGACTGTCTCCCATGGGGGTCCGGGCCATGCCCCTCTGCCCCCACCCTGAACATGCCCCGAGGAGGCCCCCCGCTGCAGCTCTCCCCGGCCCTGCCTGCTGGGCCCTCGCCCTCCCCCCGGCCACCAATCCTGCACCCCTCTCGGCCATGCAGGATGGTCTCTGTCCTGCTTCGTTGGTCCCCGGGGCCCAGGGTTGCCAGGGCTGAGCCTGGCACAATGCAGGATCAGGGAACGAGGGGATATGGGGGCAGGGGGCAGATGCCGGCCCTGTTGACAGATGCCCCTTTGCCGGGGTGCAGGGTTCAGATGCTTTTCAGGAAGCAGCCCCCCCCCCCAGGCCACACCAGTTAGAGCCACCCCTTTTTTTTTTTTAATTTTTATTTATTTATGATAGTCACACAGAGAGAGAGAGAGAGAGGCAGAGACACAGGCAGAGGGAGAAGCAGGCTCCATGCACTGGGAGCCCGACGTGGGACTCGATCCCGGGTCTCCAGGATCGTGCACTGGGCCAAAGGCAGACGCCAAACCGCTGCGCCACCCAGGGATCCCTAGAGCCACCCTTTAGAAATGAGCCCAATGCGCACACCCTGGCCCCGCTGCCCTCCTGTGGGCGCACACACCTGCGCGTGCATCCACATGGTCGTTCTTCCAGCAAATAGTACAGGCTGTCCGTGAGGTGCACAGGTCTCACCGGGTGTGTGTGGTGCACACACACCGAGTCCTCACTCTCCGGGGGCTTCCATTCTGGTGGGGAGACCTAGCAACCAACGGTGATGGCTCCAAACACCAGCAAGAAAAAGCCAAGGAGGGGCGGGGAGGGGAGCTGCCACCCACAGCCGAGCCGCAGGAAGGCCCCCCGAGTGGGGTTAGGGGGGTCTGGGCCGCGGAGGAGCACAGCAAACTTTGCAGGGGGGAAGCAGGGCAGGGAGCCCCCAGGGTGCTTCGGTGACAGTGCAGGGGGCCCCCATAGGTGACGGTGAGCCGGGCAGTGGCTCGATTCTACATCAACACCCAAGCCACAGGCTGACTGCGGGATGGGACAGGGCAGCGGAGTCATTACTCGCCATGAAGGTGTGTCTAAACCTCCTTCAGCCTCAGTTTTCTCAGCTTTGAAATGGGGTGCTCGGACCCCAGTGCCCAGGCGCTGATGAGAAACCCCAGAAAGCATGGGTGGGGAGTCCACCTCCGGTCACGCAGGCAGCCTTGCTGTGGCCCCCTCAGTACTCGCACTGGGCTGGGCTCGTAATAGGTGCTGCACAAACTGTGGTTTCTTTAAAAAAAAAAAAAAAAAAGTGGGAGGGAATAATCCTGAAGCCAAAAGCAATGAAGTGCTAATGGAATGTCATTTGAATCAAGGTGTTGGGCGGCTGCCTGTGGCAGGGTAGGTATTGTCTGACCTTGAGGTGGGAAAGTCCAGGCAAGGTTGCTGGGGGTAACCAGAGTCCAGAGCCAAGAGCGGCAGGCTGCACAGAGGCCTGACCCCATTTTGCAAGGCAGTGGTGCCAGGAGGCCTGTTTTCCATGGTGTTCACTGACTCCTCCAGCTCCAAGGAGCTCTGAGTGTTTGGGCCATGTTCCCAGGGTCATCCCCCTAACAGCACGCTGGAGGTGAGGAGGGAGCAGGAGGGGCAGCCGGGCCAGCTGGGAAGGGTGGAGGGAGGCAGCAGGTGCCAGGGAGAGATGCATGGCTCAGCCTCTCCCTAACCTGTCGTCCTGGGGAACCACTCCCAGGCCCACCTCCGATCTGGGTTCAGAGCTGGGGGCCAGGGTGGAACTCGGCTGAGACCTCTTTCTTCAGGCTGCTTGGTAAGGAAGGGGTGGGGCAGACAGATATAAGGGGGTCATGACACGACTAGTGCACGGGGCCAGGCTCAGTCACGGAGCAAACGGTCAGCGTTCGGTCAGTAAAACTAGAGCCAGTGAGAAATTGACGGTAGGGTTGAGGCTTAATATGTGACAAGGGTCAGGATTCAGTGCCTGACCGAGGTTATACCTCTAAATGTGAACAGGGCTCAGGGCTCAGTGTGTGAGTAGGATCAGGGCTCAGAGTATGACCAGAATCAAGTCTCAGAGTGTGATTAGGGTTAGAATGAGTGCTTGAGGCTAACCAGCATGGCTGATGGGAAGGGAGCTGATGGGAGAGAGAGGGTGGGTGGAGGCCAGGACAGCAGAGTGGGGGACAGTGCAGACAACATCAGTGTGTAATCAGGATTGGGGCTCTGTGTGTGATGGGGATCAGGGCTCAGCATATGATTAGGGTCAGGGCTCAGTATGTGACTAGGATCAGGGCTCAGTCAGTGTGTGACTAGGATCAGGACTCAGAGTGTGACCAATAAGAGGGCTCAGAGTGTGGTCAGAGTCAACATCCGTGTGTGGCCAGGATCAGGTTACAGTGTGTGACCAGGACTAGGGCTCAGTATGTAAATAGGATCAGGACTCTGTGTGACCAGGGTCAAGGTTCAGTGTGTGATAGAGATCAAGACGCAGTTTGTGTCAAGGGTCAAGCCTCAGTCTGTGAACAAGGTGAGGGTTCGTTCTGGGACGGGGATCAAAGCTCAGTGTGTCACTAGAACTCCGAGCTCAGCGTGATCAGGGGTCAGTCTGTGGGTGGGATCAGGACTCAGCAGGGGGCTGGAGCTCTTAGACGGGTGGGGCAGCTCTAAGCCTGCGGTGAGCTCAGGGCTCATGAGTCTCTTCTCTGCAGTTTAGCCCCATTCATCTTTCTCTCTCTTTTCATTCACGAATCACGTGCTCTGTGTTCTAGACGCTTCGGACTCAAGGCTCCGTCAGCTGCAGTCCTGGCCCTGAAGGGACCTCCTCCTACGACCTAGTTGGTTCAGTCAAGTCCCCGTTGTACAAGACAGTCCCCAGGAAGGACCAGGACATATTTCTGCCCCAGGAGTAGAGGCTTACTGGAGAAGGCTTTGAGCCGGGTTCCATTCCAGTGGAGGCTGGGGGGCTGGGGGGCCAAGAGCGCAGGGGTCAGGCGGCCAAAGTGAGCACTGGCCAGCGTCAGGCCATAGCACGGGAGCATTTCGGGCCAGCCTCATGGGGGCAGGGAGTCACGGCGCATGGCCTGGAGGCGGCCCCAGCCGGTTCCCGCCAGGTGACAGAGAACTGCTTTGGCGAGCACTCCCTGCCCCGGAGGACACCCACCTTGGGAGGACCAGATGCAGCAGACACGGGGAAGGAATGAGTGCTGGAGGTGACAAGCGTGGCTGATGGGCGAGGGAGGGTGGGTGGAGGCCAGGGCATAGAGTGGGTGAGGGCACGGCCAGCCCGAGAAGGCCACAGTCAGCAAAGGCCCTGCGGTGGGGACCCGGGACACGATAGGGCTCCGTGTCTGAGCGCTTGACCCACTGGCCTCCAGCACCCCGCCCCCACCTCAAGCTGGCAGGGGTCCCTCTGCTGTGCCCCAGCCCAGAGCAGGCGTGTGCAGGGTCCCTGGCCCCAGACCTCGGCTCTGGCATTGGTCCAGCCCACTTCACAGCGCCCTTGGCAGAGCTGGAGTGTCACCTTCCTGGAGCACGATGGGACCAGGTCCTGGCCCTGCATAGCCCCCTGCCATTCTACTGTTCCCTGTCCTACCTCAGGCAGCCCCTGGGGAGGTGGGCTCTGGGAGTGACAGGCAGGTTGGCAGAGGGGTAGGGGCTGCTTCCCAGGCTGTGGACCGGAGGGGAGGGGGAGATCTGGAGGCCCAACAGCAGGGAGGTCGGGAGTGCAGGCAGGGTGGGGTGCAGGGAGGCAGAGGGCTCAGAGGGGGAGGCCTGAGCCTGCAGACAGGGCAGGGAGGCCAGGGGTGCAGGCAGGGTGGGGTGCAGGGAGGCAGAGGGCTCAGAGGGGGAGGCCTGAGCCTGCAGACAGGGCAGGGAGGCCAGGGGTGCAGTCAGGATGGGGGTACTTTAGGCCAGGGCCACACAACTACAACCCCTGTTCCATCCTCCAAGAAACCATTTTGTTGGACCGGGCGACCATTCCTCCCTTTGCTCATGTGAGGAAGCCGTGACCCAGAGCAGCCCAGCCAGTGGCCAGAGCCAGCGCTGCTGTCTAGGCCGGTGAACCCAGTGTCCGAGCTCCGAAGCTCAGGAGCTGCCAGGGCCTAGAATGGAGCTAGTGCCGCTCAAGGCGACGGATGGGGGTGGGAGGGCCCACGTGTGAATTCAGCGGCGGCTGGGCAATGGAGGGGGCACCCCCCAGCACGCTGTCAGGCCCCCAGAGGGCCTTGCTTGCTGCCCCCACTCCTGCTGGGGACCTCACACCAGTGTGACCTGTCACTCTCACAGTGTCACCCGAGCCCGATCTAACAGCTGGCGTTTATTGAGCATTTACTCTGTGCTAAGCCCTTTTCATCCCTGCCTCAGGGCCCTGCCGTCTGGGGACCACGTTCTGATCACCGACTGATACGGAAGGAAGGTTGGGAGCCGTGGTGCCGGCGCCTGGTCTCTCTGCGGTGGTGACAGCAGATCCCTGACCCCTCTGTTCGTCGCCCCAGGCTGTCCTCAGGGCCAGGAATAGGGTTACCACCTCCTGCAGGGGTGGGGCAGGATGGAACGAGGCCCACCCAGTTCCCGCCCAACCTGCTGGGTTGGTTTGGCCCTGCCAGTGCCCCACGCCTGGGGAGCCTGCCCGCCGCCCTCTCCGCCCTCTCCAATGGCTGTCTCCGAGAGCAGGGACTGTCAGAGTCTGCTGAGGCCACCGCCGTGGCCACCGTGGATGTGGGGCCGTGGGACCCTCCTCGGTGTCCGGAGGGGCGCAGGTTCGAGAAGCTGGGCAGGGCTTCAAGCTGCCAGCCCCGTAGGTGAGCACAGGTGTTCAGTGATGGGAGCGCAGGGCCCGCACAGCCCCGAGGCAGCCCCACTAGGGGTGCAGACGGCCCCGACTGCGATGTAGACAGGTCACATCGCTGCCCAGTGTTTTGGTTTCCACACCTGCTACGTTAGGCAATGAGCGTCCGTCCGAGAAGCCTGGCAGGAGACCGGGGTGAGGGCCGGCTAGCACCTGGCCTCAGTGGGCCTTCGCTCCCCACTTCTGGGTGGGGGTCAAAGGGCGCGGGCTGACATCAGGTGCAGACGTTTGTTCACGTCCCTTCCACACTCTGCTGGCCGTGAGTTGGACAACCTGCTTCCCTCTCCGTGCCTTGGTTTCCCCACCGTCACGGTATGTGGCACTCACATGGATGGTGGGGAGCGTTCAATTCTCTGATGCCGTGGAGAGAGCCCGGTGCCTCGTCGGGGGTCCCCCAGGGCACGTGATAGGGATCCCTGTTCACATGCGCACACTCTGCCCTCAGACCCGCGGGTAAACACACACGTGCATGCACAAGCATGTGCACACCCACGCGCCATCCTCAGCCACCACGCACACGCACCTACACGTGCCCACAGCTCCAGCGCCGATGCCGTGCGCCTCTGGGAGCACCTGCAGCCTCCCGTCCCACACAGGGTGCGCACGCCTGTCCTGGCCTTCGCTCACACGCACAGCCTCTCAGGTCTTCCACACCCGAGTCCCCAGGCACACCTCAGAGCTGGCACGGCACTTACTTGGCTTTGCCTTTCTGTCCTCAGCCCCGTTTCTGGGGGCCTGCTTCTGGAGTTCATGTCTCCTGAGACTCAGCCCTGGGGCCGGGGGTTTGGGCAGCTCCAGAGGAACCGGAGCCCTCCTTCCTGGGCCCCAGTGGGGGCCCCCACAAGCTGAGGCCACCTCACCCCAAACCCACAGGGTGCCAGCTGCTGGCAGGCTGATGCTCGGTTTGCCTGCTGCTAGCACCCTGTGGACCCCTGGGCCTGGAGGCAGCCCTCGGGGGGGTCTCCAGGGCCCCTCCTTTTGGGGCACCAGGCTGCTCCTCTGCAGGGGGTGCCCGGCCTCAGGCCCCTTTGACCACCTGGAATCCTGGTCTGACACTTACCACCCTGAGACATTGGCTCCCACCTGGGCCACAGGACCCGAGGGGAGGGTGTACGAGGTTGTTCACGGAATGACCTTCACTCCCATCCAAGTGCTAACCAGGCCCGACCCTGCTCACCGTCCGAGATCCGACGAGATGGGGCGCGTTCAGGGTGGTACGGCCGTCGACAGAAGACAAAATCAGAGAGGGAGACAAACCATGAGAGACTCTGAACTCTGGGGAACACACTGAGGGGGGCTGGAGGGGAGGGGGGTGGGGGACGGGGTCCCTGGGCGACGGGCATGGAGCAGGGCATGCGATGGGATGAGCACCGGGTGTAGTTGAAGACCGATGAATCACTAAACTACCTCTGAAACGAATAATACACTCTATGTAAATTAATTGAGTTTAAATTAAAAAAACAAAAACAAAACCCTACAAAGAAACAAGAGAACAGGGGATCCCTGGGTGGCGCAGCGGTTTGGCGCCTGCCTTTGGCCCAGGGCGCGATCCTGGAGACCTGGGATCGAATCCCACATCGGGCTTCCGGTGCATGGAGCCTGCTTCTCCCTCTGCCTGTGTCTCTGCCTCTCTCTCTCTCTCTGTGACTATCATAAATAAATAAATAAATAAATAAATAAATAAATAAATAAATAAATAAATAAATAAATAAATAAATAAAAATTAAAAAAAAAAAAGAAACAAGAGAACAAAACAACCAAACAAAACAGAAAAGGAACGCCTTCACTGAAGGAAGACGGTAACAGAGACCAGGATGAGACCTACACTCTTCATCCCCCCGCTGAGACACAGGCTCCTTCCAGAAGCTTCTCAGACTCCCTGCGGCTGATTCAAGGTTCAAGCATTGTGCACCGGGGCTCTGCAGCGTCCCACCCTCCGGAGCCACAGGGGTGGAGGGGTGGCCAGTGCGGGGCCTCACTCCGGGCTCCTGGGGGCAGGATGGGGTCTAGGGCCACACCTGGGGAGGCCCGCAGCGCTGCACTCTGAAAAGCCAAGAGGGAAGGACAGCGGCCCCAGATCGGAGCCCCAGAGCCCCCAGGTCACGAGGCATGAGGTCTGCGGCTGAGCTGGCTGCCTCGGCCCCACCTCGGCCGCCACCACCTGGCTCAGAGCCTCATGTGGCAGCGTGGGACCTGCCACTGACCAGCACTCCCTCCCGTGGGCCCCACGGACCCTCCCACCCTCCCGGCAGGAGGTGGAGAACTCAGAGAGAACAGCACTGGGGCCTTGACTGAGCTCCCGTGGGCTCTCCGATCTCCGTGACTCAGCTTCCTCCTCTGTGAGACGGGGCAGGGTTGTGGCTTGCGGGCGAGGGTGTGGCCAGAGCACGCTGCAGTTTGTGTGATGAGGACCAGGGCTCAGGGAGTGGGCGAGCCTGGGTACGGAAGGGCCGCTGCATCAGTGGGCGCAGAAAGCGTCCCCGCAGAAGGAACTGCAGGTGCAAGGGCACTGAGGCCTGGAGTCCTGCTCAAGGACAGGCAGCCCCCTGGGAGGGAGGGAGCCTGAGTGGGGTGTGGTGGGGGTGCGGAGTGGGGGGGGGCCCTGGAGGGGCCGCAGTCCACACTTGGCCACCCTCCCAGCTGCTTCACAGGCCAGAATCTCCTGCCGGATGCCACCCAGCCCGGCCCAGCTCTCCCCGCCGGCCCAACTAAGCCAAGACGCAACCTCACTCACAAAGGCTTCCCTCGCCACCACCAAGACCAAGAGCAGTGTTTGGGACCAGCGTGAAAATATGCTCGCTGGCCCAGGGAGCTCCCGAGAGAGGTGACCTGAAACTGGGGGGCTGGGAGGGGGACTTGGGGTGGGGCCTGCAGCCCAGCCCGGCTCTGCCCTTCTCTGCCCGGCCCTGAGCCTGCTCCTCTGTCCGAGGCAGCCAGCCAGCCCCTCTGCCCCCGCGGAGAGAGGGGCCGAGGTCAGCAGAGCCCCAAGACTGCGGCTTCCCAGCCGCGGGCTCCGCACAGAGCTCCTCGGGCCACTTCCTGCCGAGATTCCGGCTCCACACGCGCCGGGGGCACCAGCTCAGTCCTCCTCTCAGCCTGTGTTCCTGATGGGGACTTTGGGGACCCGAGCCTGGAGGGAAAGAGCATCGTGGCCCCGGGGTGGGGCGGTCGGGAAGACAGGTGCTAAGACTGCTCCGCGGGCAGGGCTGGCCCTGCGCCCATCTGTGGGAGGTGTCACCCGGGACCTGGGGAAGAAACCGATACCACCCTGGGCACCCACAGCCAATTAGACGAGGAGGAGGAGGAGAGGGAGGAGGAAGAGGAGGCTGTTGCAAGGGCCCGGATTTTGAAATTTGACTATGACAACCACCCTAATGAACTCGATTCACCCACAGCCGGGGATCTGCCTTTTCTGGAGCCCGAAGCCTCCCTCCCTGAAGGTGACCCTGCAGCGCCTCATGGGGACCTGGCCCACTTCTTGACCACTGAGGCCTTCCTCGGCTGTGACATAGGGTGCTGAGGCTTTCCTCCTGGGAGTGTCATGGCTCAAATTGTATCTCCATCCTCAGATTCATAGACTGAAGTCCCAGCCCCCAGGAGCCCGGGGCGGAACCGTATTTGGGGACGTGGCCTTTATAGAGGTGACCGTATTAGTGAGCTCCTGCGGAGGGGGGGTGCTGGTCCGCCTTGACTGGTGTCCTTGGAAGACGGGACATGCGGGTGCAGGTGTGCCGGGGGGCCGCTGTGTGGACGTGGGGACGGCTGTCTGTCCACTAGCCAAGGGGACAGGCTTGGACCGGGCTCTCCCTCAGGGCCTCACAAGGAGCTGGCCTGCCGGGCACTGACCTTGGATCTGGATCCGCCCCCAACAGGGGACAGGAAACCCTGGGTGCTGCCCCGCCTGTGGTGCTTGTTACAGCAGCCCGAGCAAACTAATACGGGCGGCTGTTCAGATCATTTAGATTCAAGTAATGAAGTGCCAGGCACAGTTGGCAGATGCGGGCCTCACTCAGTGTGGGCGATTGCATTAATATTAAAAAGCACATCACATTCTTGGCAAAATAAAACAACTGCCACGACCCAGGGTGCCGCAGCTGGGGAAGCAGCCCTCACGGGGCCCCGCGCGGCTGGGCAGGGAGCCCTGGGCAGCCCGGGGTTAGGAGTCCAGACAGAGGCACAGGCAGGATCTGAGCTCAGCACAAGGCTCGGGCTCTGGAAACGGTTCTAAATTCACTGCTCTGTTCCCAGGGGTGGCTGCCTCTGTGACCTCCATACCTTGGTGCCTCCTACCAAACCTCCTCAAGCCCAGGGCTGCGGGGTGCATCAGGGGTCCTGGGGCTGGCTGGGGGAGGTGGCCAGCGGAGTGTTGAGGAAGAGGGGACACTCCAAAGGGGGAATCTGGAAGGGCATTCGGACAAAGGGAGTGGCTTGTGCAAAGTCTCAGGGGCGAGGGGATGGGCGCGTGAGGTGGGGCGAGCATGAGAAATGACACTGGGTCAGGACCACAATCCATGGGCATGAGGGACTTTGAGCAGGAGAGGTAGGGAGCTGATTTAGATTTGGAAAGCTCAGTCAACTGTGTTCCCCGCTGGGGATTGGATGCGAGCCACAGAATTCACTTTATTTTTTATTTTCTTTATTTTTAAGACTTTATTTATTCGACAATAAGAGGGGGAGAGAGAGAGAGCGCGTGCACAAGCAGGAGGAGAGGCGGAGGGAGAAGCAGACTCCAGCTAAGCAGGGAGCCCTACAAGGGGCTTGATCCTAGGACCCCGCGATCATGAGCCGTAGGAGACGCTTCACTGACTGAGTCACCCAGGCAGCTCCACAGGAGTCACCTTAAAGTCTCTGGTTGGTCATGTTATAAAAAGAAAAAAGAAATGGGTGCAATTTTTTTTTAAAGATTTGTTTATTTTTGAGAGAGATTAGGAGCAGAGGGAGAGCAAGAGTGAGAGGGAGAGGGAGAGGGAGAGAGGGACAGAGACAGAGAATCTCAAGCTGTGGAGCTGACTCCCTGCTGAGCACAGAGCCGGATGCAGGGCTTGATCTCATGACCCCGAGATCATGACCTGAGCCATAATCAAGAGTTGGAGGCTCAACCCAGGAACCCTGGTGCAATTTATTTTAATGATATATTTTATTTAACTAAATATATCCAAAATATTATTCAAAATGTCCTTAATACAAAAAATATTGAGATATTTTACATTATTTTTTTCATACTTGGGACTTGGAGATCCCGCTACGTGTTTCATACATTGCATCTCAAATTGGACCAGCGGCACTTGCAGAGCTCACAAGGGGCCAGCGGCCACCCTGACCCGGACAGCACAGGTGTGGGGATTGCAGTGGAGGTGGGGAGGCTGGCGGGAGGCCTCTGTCTCCCTGGTGAGAGCTGTGGCAGGCCCAGGGCTCCCCCTCCAGGTGCCAGCCCAGGCGGGGCACTGGAGGGACTTGGAATGGCCGGTCCCAGCTTGCACAGAAGGCAGCGCCAAGTGTCCCTGGGGCAGGTCGCAGCGTAGCAGAGCTGCTCCAGTTGGTGTCATAGTCAGCACAGACAACTAGTGTCCTCAGCCCTGCGGCCTCTGCCCACCCCAGACTCCAGACTAATGTGAGGCTTCCTGTCCCAGCTGGAGGGTGACCCGAGGCCTGACCCCTGAGGCCCTGGCGGAGGAGCCCGGAAGGAAGGCCTCCTCCTTGATGCACTGCACAGCAGGCGTCTGGCGGGGGCTTCCCCGGGGAGTCCTCGGGAAGCACTTCACACGCCGATGGGCGCTCAGCCAGGACAGCCCCCAGCAGCTGCAGGAGGCGAGCCTCAGGGGCCGGGAGCGCCTGCACCTGGGTCCCACCTGGGTCACACTGGGGTCCAGGGGTGCACCAGGGCTGCTCCGTGAGATAGCTGGAGCTCTCAGGGGACATGAAAGCAAGCTAGCAGGCCTGCTTCCTCTGCAGCCCAGACCCCTGCCCCGGGCTCGGGGCCGCAGAGCATCCTAGCTGCGTGGCCGAGGTGAGGCATCCGCCTCCCCGAGCCTCCAGCCTCCAGCCGCTTCGCTGTGAAATGGGGGCACTGAGTCGCTTCTCTCGTGGGCCAGGGTGAGAACTCGGGGGGGCTCATGTGTGTGCGTGTCCGTCCCCACAGGACAGCTAACGATGGCCACGTTCTGAGAAGTTTCTGATGCACGGAGTCCTCTCCCTGAGCTCAACTCCCAGAACTCATCAGGCCCCTTGTTCATCTTTCCTCTGAGTAAGCCCTCCAGGTCCTGCAACTCGGCCGCCAGGACTGTCCACAGGGACTGACCCCCGGATGTCCATCTCCGCGGCCCCCTGGCCTCCACTAGTATCGACTGAGCACCTGCTGCCTGCCAGGCACCAGCTGAGGCACTGGGGGGTGTAGCTGGGAACAGAAGGGACAAGAGCTTTCCTGGAGGAGCCATTAATCCCTTAGACGGAGCGCCCAGGCCTTCGGAGCTGGTTGGCATCAGGAGGGCAAAGAGTGGAGGGACGAAGGGCTAGGGGAAGCCTGGGGAAGCACGTAGCAGTGTGTGTTGGGGGGAATGGAGCAGCCAGTGCAAATGTCCTGTAGCAGGTGCTGGGCTGTGACGGGAGGCTGGGGACAGGGGCAGGACACTGCCTGCAAGCCTCCTGGGGTGGGGGGACGTTGGTCTCCTGCAGGAGCAACGGGAGCCCGAGGCAGAGGACGGAACCGGGGCGTGGGGGGGTGTGCAGGTCTGCAGGATCAGCCTGGCCCCGGGACGGAGCTCGCACAGGCGCGGAGGCGCGGGAAAGAGAAGTGGGTGGTTGCTGCACGCACTGAACCCCCCGGTGTGCCGCCAGGTGTGCCGCCAGGCCGGCCGGGCGCGGGGGGCTCGCTGACCGCCCCCGGGGGCTCCGCTCCCGCGACCCCGCTCCCCCCGGGGCTCGGCCGCCCCCCCCACGGTTGGCGGGTCTGGGAGAGGCCCTGCGCATGCTCAGCCCGTGAGCCCCGCCCGCAGGCGGTGCACCCTCTGCGCATGCCTGGCCCCGGGAGCCCGGCCTGCGGGCGGTGCGTCCTCTGCGCATGCCCGGCCCCGGGAGCCCCGCCCGCGGGCGGCGTGCCCTCTGCGCATGCGCGGCGCCGGGGTCCTGCCCGCAGGCAGCGCAGCCTCTCCGCGGCGGCACCGGCTGCTGAGTTACGGGTCGCCCACGGTGGCCGTGCACCTGAGCGCCCTCTCTGGTGTCCGCTGACTGTCCATATGCCTTATTCTTTTATTTGCTCGGTGAGAATTAAGTTAGGGGAAGGGGGGGTTGGAATCACCTGCTGGGCACAGGTGAGTGGTGGAGGGAGGAGCCAAAGTCCAGGTGGGCACCTGGGCGGCAGGTGCGCTGGGAGTTGTACCCCAGGACTAGCTGCCCACCTCGAGTTACAGAATTCATGCTGCACGTCGGGATTCGTGCACTTGGCCGGTGCATAGTGGGGCGTCCAGGGGTGCACCAGGGCTGTACCTCGTTTTCCCCGCCGTGTGCCCTGCCCAAGCTCTGGGGACTGGGATCTTTGCTCCCCATTTCAAATGCATCAGACTGTATTCCGCTTGCACGCCCCTATCCTGGCTGCCTGCTGCCTGACTGGGCCTGTGGAGGAGAGAGAGGAGGATGGATCCACCGCCCAGGAGGAAGCATTTGCTCAGTCTGCATGGGCAGCGTTTGATCCGGAGGCGGGGATGGGGCTCCCGCCAAGGCCCTGCTGCAGCTGGACGGTGGGCACAGGCAGGCCGGGCTGAAAGTTTAGGGAAGAAGAAGGAGCCCCACAGGCCCTCCCTTCCGTACCTCGGTGGCCCCCATCACTTCCTTCCCCCTCTGAGCCTCATTTCCCCACTTGCTACACGGGGAGAACAGCACCCATGCTGCGGAGCCAAACTAGCTCAGTCTTCAAGTGTGGGTTCCGGGTCCGTATGAAGGGGCTCTGTGGCCAAGGACCGGGCATGGGGACAAAACAGGCAGTGGAGGCAAGATGAGGGACAAGTGGTGGGCTCTGAGCTAGCACCTGCTCCTGTCCTCAGGACTCTGATATAAGAGGGCTCATGCAGCTGCGATGATGGTCACATCCCAGGTTCTGGAGACAGGCCAGCGCTTAGCAGAAATGAGAGTTTGTTATCAATTCCCTGAGCAGAGGACAACACTTGTTCTAATAGGGTGAGAAGAGGGAGACTGGTCTTGAGGGCCCCATAATCTCCTTAACCAGCTTCCCAGTAACCTACCAGACAGTGAGGGGCCCTGACATGGGCCTCAGGGGCCTTCATAGGGCTCCCTTCTCCAAATGAAAGCTCAGTACCTGAAACCCCATCATTGGGGTCACACAGTTTTGATCCTGTAACACTCCTGGCTTTTTCAGTGTTGAGCAAACATTTATGAGACACTGCCAGCAGCTGACAATTATTAAGGATGTCCTGTGTAGCAGGCTTTGTGCTGAGGTTTCGGGTTTTTTTTTTTTTTTTTTGGCATGATCTCTTATTTATGCAGAAAATAAATCTTCTTAATAGCCCATTTACAGACTAGGAATAGTAGCTCAGGGCAAGGTTAGATAACTTGCCCAAAGTCACTGAGCTCCTGGGTGGCAGAAACAGTATGGAAACCAGCCTACATGCTTATGGGGTGGGGAGGACCCTGATTCATCTTTAGAACTCCCACCCCAACCCTGGCAGGGGCAGTAGGACCCTGGAAGGGGCTGAATGAGCGGATTAGCCAGGCAGCTGGGGTGGATGGGGAGGGAGGCTGCTCTTGGGGTCCCATGATCCTGAATTCAAGCTGTGCTCTGCCGTGAATGGGCTGTGTTTCCTCAGGCGAGTTCCTTCACCTCTCCGAGTCTCCGTGTCCTCCCCTATTAAATGGATTACTGAGATATAATTACAAAATAAGTTGTGAGGATTCAGTGGGGAAATCCTGCCAGAGTCTGGAACCTGTTTATTTAGGTTGATGATAAATCGTTGCACTAGCCTTTATGTTCACTTCTAGCAGTGGGGGCACAGAGCAGGGAGTGGTGTTCTGGGAGGGCCAAAGTGAGGTCCTGGGCATTTGGGAGGCTGTGCCGGGGCCCACCCCGAGATTTAGAGCCCTCCATGTGTATTAGAACAGGCTCCTCGGAGCAGATACAGGTCCTCGGGCTCACAGACACGACCCCGCAGAAGAGAACCAGTTCTGTTCTTTTCTAGGTCCAGAAGGATTGCATTTCCCCTAATCCCTCCCTCATCCCTGAACTGGCTGGGACACATGACTGGGTCTGGCCAGCAGGTTTGTGAGCAAGGTCAGGACTCAGAGTATGATCAGGATCATGGCTCAGTATAGGACCAGGATGGAAGCTTAGCCTGCAGCTGGGATCAAGGGTCAGCGTGTGACAGGGATCAGGATTCATTGTATACCAAGATCATAGCCAACGTGCGAGTGGAATTGGGGCTCAGTATGTGACCACCATGAGGATTCGTTGTGCACCAGGATCAGGGTCGGTGTGTGGCCAGGGTCAGGGCTCAGCAAGTGACACATCAGAGCACTACCTAAAGCTAGATGTCTCAGCGCAGTCATCTCCAGGTGGCACACGGTGGCCTGGAACCAACTCTTCACCTCCGTGGGTGCACGCTGCCCGAGACCCAGAGAGCAGGGCCAGCCACGCGTGGGGTGTCTTCCTCGTACCCGTGTTTGTAAGCTCTTGCTGGCAGGGATCTGGGCACAAGTTCTTGCTCAAAGTCAGAACCCTTTGCACTCTGTCAGCCGTCTGGCCCACGTCCCTGACTGTGACCCAGCCCAACCTACAGGTCCTGTGGCTGCCTCCCCAATCCCAGCCCTTGCACACACACCTGGGCCGCGATGTGGGCAGACCCAGCTGGAGAGGGTGTCCGGGGGACCCAAGGAGCATGTGCACGTGTGCACACGTGTACCTGAGCACTCACACCAACTTGGGCATCGAGAGACCAGAGCTGCAGCACTGTGGAGTCGGAGGAATCGGGGGGGACAGTGGTCCTCTGCCAAAGTGAGCCATTTGTCAGCAGCGTGGTGCTGGGGAGCAGGGTCAGGAGAGCCTGTGATGTATCCTGTGGCCTGTAGTCCCATGGTCTGTACTGGGCATGACTACTGACACCTGATGTGACCTTGGTGTCACATCACCCTTCACCCCCGGGCTTCAGTTTCCCCATTTATAGCATGGGATAGAGAATAACCTCTCCCTGGGGGTCTGGTGTGGATGATCAAAGATCAACCTGGGAATGGTGTCCGCACCGTCCACAGTCTGAACCCACATCCCTGCTTGTGGGCCCTCCTCCTGGGAGCCCATCCTACAGGCTTCCACATTCTGTCCCGGAGCCTTCACAAATAGCTCCTCTGGGCGGGCCCTGTGTCAGCTCGTGGGAGCGAGACCCACAGCTGTGGGCTCACAGGGCTCTGGGAGACATGAGGGTGAACCTGCATGGTGGCCGTCCAGCATGGCCAAAATTATGGAGATGAGGACAAGGTGCCGGGATTGCTTGGGACACGGGAGCCGTGTGCTCGGAGAGGCCCAGAGTGGGAGAAAGCTTCCCGGATAGGGTGGCAGCCAAGCTGCGTCTCCAAGGATGAAGAGCTCATCAAGGGAAAGTCATGGGAGGCAGCGGGAACAGCGAGTGCAAAGGCATGGTGTGGAGGTGGGAGGCGATTGGGGTCGAGCGTGGGGGGCGGAGATCAGGAAGGGGTGCATCAGGCAGGCAGCCCCCCGCCCCCCCCTGCACTGGCCCCAGCCCCGCGGGGAAGGGCCTGGGTCCCTGCTGCAAGTGGCCGACTACACTCTTCCCCAGGGCCTACTCATTCTCTGCAGGGAGAGAGCTGAGCCTAGGGCGGGCACCCTAGGTCACGCAGCAGAGGAAGCTCAGCGAGACCCCAGGAGGCCGCATTCCCGATCTTTCTTCAGCCTTAAGGCAGTGGCCACTTGGTCGAGGTGATGCCTGGTACCGCGGGCTCCAGGCTCGCACCTCTCAGAGCGCCCGAGCACAGCCCTCTGGGGTGTCACGGTGACCCCATTCGCGCTCTGGGGGCTTCTGGGAACCCCTCCCCTGCCCCCAAGATATTTGTTTTTGAAACGGAGGGCAGGGACTCCCAGGCCCCAGAGTCCAGCTGGTCCTTGGCAGGATTTCCTGAGGCCCACGCGTCCCGGTGCCTGTTTGCGCACAGTTCGCAGCTAGACAACAGCCCCCATCCTGCCCCGTGAGCCAGGCTTGCCTGGGCAGAGCAGAGGTGAGCAGAGTGAGATAAAAAGCGCCCTGAGATCTGTGAACAATGGAGAGGTCTGTAATTACCATCTCGGCAGCCCCGATAACATCGCTTCCCGTCTCAGCCTCTCCCCTCCCGGTTTGTCCACTCTCCTCCGGGCTGTAGGAGCTGTTGTGTCCCGAGTCACACCTTGATTAGGAGGGAGACACCACTCCCCGCCCTCTCTGCGTCCCACCGTTTCTGCGCCCCGAATCCCGACGCCCCGGGAACCTTTAATCCAAACGGTGACCACACCGAGGTCTGCTGAAAATAACCCCGGCCGGCACTGCGGAGGTCGGTGAACTCCTGCAGCTCTCCAACACTGGGGAAAACGGGGGGCACGTCCCGAAGAGTTCCACAGAATATGAATTTTTAAAAATCTAGTCTTTTAAAAACCTCGTCTGCCAAACGTCCAGAAAGACCCAGGTCCCTGGGCCCTGGTCTGGGTGGCCTGGGGAGCGTGATGCGTCTCCCAGCTCCACGCCCAGGTGGGGAGAGGCGGTGGGGGCTGTGGGGCCAGCCAGAGCTGGGTTGCAGTCCCTGAGCTGCACCTTCGGAGCTGACCTGCTGGATCAGGGCTTCTGCCCGCGAGGGGCCAAGGTCCTGGGGCAGTGGTTGTCCCCCACCGGCCCTGGGAGCCCCGGGTGCACGCTTCGGCTCGGCCTGTTTTACAGACGGGGAGGTGCAGGCTCCGTGTGGTCCCTGCCGAGGCCCAGAGCAGGGTCTGAGCTGCAGACCGGCTGCCAACCGCACCCCGAGATCCCCCTGCTCCCTGCCCCAGCAAGCCCCACCCCTGCCACAGCTGGGCACAGCCTTGTGTCTTGCATGGTGCTGGGCCTTCCGCTCCCACGGCTCTCCCCCCTCCCGCCCAGGTAGGGCTGAGGTGCAGGCAGCCCCCCTGCAAGGCCCATGGGCAGTGGGGGGGGGCAACGGAGCCTGGGGGCTGTGCCCCCCGGGGACTCTCTACCTCCCTCCCATTTTCCTTGTGTGGGTCTCAGTCTCCTGACCCTGGGGTCCCCAAGGTCCCCCTGACTTGGGGGGATTGGGGGCTGGTTCTCTCCTGGGCTCTTTTTAATTTTATTTTTTATTTTTAAAGATTTTGTTTATTTATTAGAGACACGGGGGGGGGCATGTAGGGAGGCAGAGACACAGGCATAGAGAAGCAGGCTCCATGCAGGGAGCCTGACGTGGGACTCGATCCCCGGTCTCCAGGATCACGCCCTGGGCTGAAGGGGTACTAAACTGCTGAGCCACCGGGGCTGCCCCTCCTGGGCTCTTTTTAAAGAAAAATATTTTTAAAGATTTTATTTATTTATCTGAGAGAGAGAGACAAAGAGAGAGAGCATGGAGGGGCAGAGAGAGAGGGAGAAGCAGGGTCCCTGCTGAGCAGGGAGCCCGATGGTGATGGTGATGATGATGGGCTCCATCCCAGGACCCCGGGATCCTGGCTGAGCCCCCCAGGCACCCCTCTTCTGGGCGCCTCTAAGCTAAGGAACCACAGCAGTCCTCGAGGGCACCCCAGGCCCAGAAGTGTGAGCTGAAGCTTCTCTTCCAAGGAGGGGATGGGACGTGAGTGAGAGGGGTGTGAGTGGGGACGGGTGGAGGCAGGGGGCAGCTTCCGGTTAGCAGCCGGGGCCTGGCTCCTGGGGTGGCACAGCGGGGGGAGGACGCAGACTCTGGGGTCTCTCCCCCGATCAGCCTGTGTCCTCATCCCCGAGACAGGAGTCCCCCCCCAACCCCAGGCCTGGGTGCGGAACCCCTAGACTCACGGGCGGGCCCTGGTGCAGGCAGCTGGGGCTTCTCAGCCCACGGCCCACTGCTCCCGGGCGGGGGGCTGCTCCTGGTGGGCGGGGGGCCGGCAGCCCTTGGCAGGGCCTTGGTGTTCTCACCCGTGAGTCAGCGGCCATGGGAACATTAATTTATTTGAGTGGTTGGCGTGCCCAAGGCCTTGGAACACGGGAAGGCTTGCCAAGGCGGGGCCCAGGGAGGCAGGGTGGGTGCGGAGAGGACACTGAGGACACTCCCTGGCAGGCACCTGCTTGACGTCCGTCCCGTGTGCCGGGCGCCAGACCCGTGTGCAGCCGTGGGCCCGGGGAGTGTGGCCCCTCCGAGCATCGCTCAGGGAGCAGCAGTATGCCGAGGGGGCAGGGAGGGAGGGGGACTCCCTGAGTGATGGGGCCCGGGGTGGGCCCCGGGGAGGCCGGAGCTTCCCCGCTGGAAGGAGCAGAAGGCGCCGTGGAGGGGCAGGGACTGTCCCTGGAGGCTCCGGGGAAGGCAGCCCTGGTTCCACCTTGATCTTAGGACTTTTGACCTCCAGGCCGGGACGCAGTAAATGTGTGTAGTTTTAAGCCACTAAATCTGTTCTGGAGCGGCCAGGAGACTTAGGCAGGTTTTCTGGGGCCAGAGGCCAGCCGAGGCGCTGGGCTAGGTGGCAGCGCAGGGTCAGGCCGGTTCTAGGACCCTCAGTGGTGGTCACTAGGAGCCCTTGGCTGGCCCCCACCCACAGTATGG
The DNA here is from genome assembly GCF_905146905.1 of Nyctereutes procyonoides. Lineage (NCBI taxonomy): Eukaryota > Metazoa > Chordata > Mammalia > Carnivora > Canidae > Nyctereutes > Nyctereutes procyonoides. The sequence goes on from NW_026575159.1 coordinate 31,087,882, forward strand.
CCAATCGAGATGGGTGGGCTTGGGCTCAGGCTGGCACACAGGCCTGTGACCCCCGACCCCCCAGGCTGCACCCACGCTCTTCTAAGGCAAATTGCTGTGGCACTCCCAACCCAAGTGGCGTGGGGGTCCCTGGGGGATGGCAAGGGTGGGGGGGGGATGCAGCAAGTGGCTGAGTCTACCGGCCAGTCTCTAGGATCCTTTAGGATTTCCCTGGAAAGGGGATCCCTGTGTGGCTCAGCAGTTTGGCACCTGCCGTCAGCCCAGGGTGTGATCCTGGAGACCTGAGATCGAGTCCCATGTCAGGCTCCCTGCAGGGAGCCTGCTTCTTCCTCTGCCTGTGTCTGCCTCTCTCTCTCTCTGTGTGTGTCTTTCATGAATAAATAAATAAAATCTTTTTTTTTTTAAAGGATTTCCCTGGAAGCATTCAGAACCAGCAGTGAGGGTCCTTGTGATTGCATTTTCCCATGGTGACCCTTGTTCCTCTGCCCTTGGTGGGGGGCAGGGCTGGCTGCTTCACACCTGCTTAGTCCCTTCAGCAATCCTGTGGGGTAGCCTTAGCCCTGTTTATTAGATAAGATCTTTTTATTTAAGGGGGCACCTGGGTGGTCAGTGGTTGAGCACCTGCCTTTGGCTCAGGTCATGATCTCGGGATCCTGAGATCTCTCTCTCTCTCTATGTCTATCATAAATAAATAAATCTTTAAAAAAATCAATCAAAATAAAAACGTTAAATGAAATTTTAAGTAATCTCTACACCCAATGCAGGGCTCAAGCCCAAGACCCTAAGATCAAGGGTCACACGCTTTACCAACTGAGCCAGCCAGGCACCCTCAGGAGGTCTTCTTAGTTTTTTTTTTTTTTTTTAAGATTTTATGTATTTACTTATGAGAGACACACAGAGAGAGACAGAGGCAGAGGGAGAAGCAGGTTCCCTGTGGGGAGCCTGATGCGGGACTCCATCCCCGGACTCCAGGATCACACCCTGGGCTGAAGGCAGGCAGTCAAGTGCTGAGCCACCCGGGTGTCCCAAATAGGTTTTGTTTTGTTTTGTTTTGTTTTATAATTGAGATTCAGGTAACATAGAATCAATCATGTTAAAGTGAACAATTCAGTGGCGATTGGCACACTCCTGATGCTGTGCAGCCACCACCTCCATCTCCTTCCAGAACATTTCCATCATCCCGAAAGGAAGCCCCACGCCCACTAAGCGACCACCCAGGCCACCCCGCAGCGCCTGGCCGCCCCCTTCACAGGTCCCCCGTCTCTGTGGCTGTTTCTGCTCTGGATGCTTCCTGTGAAGGGGATCACACGCCCTGGGCCTGTGACCCAGGTACCCGGGCTTCATCCCTCTGCGGGTCGGGGGATGCTCTCCTTCGTGGCTGTGTATCCACCCGTCTGCTGCCTTGGGCTGCCTTGGACCTTTGGGCTGCCTTGGTCTGTGGCTGCTCCGGGTGGTCAGGTAGGGGGTCCTGGAGCAGAGGGCGGAGCGGCCGGCCAGGAGCCCAGAGCCGTGTGGGTTGGAGCCCGTCTTTCTGGGGTTCTTGCCGAGCTCTCTCCTGAACCCCTCTCTGCTCCAGGCCTGTCCTCCCTGTGGGCCTGGGGGCCTGGCCTTGGTGGCTCCCAGTCCCCTAGCAGGCTGGGCCGGGGAGGGGTCAGCCAGGGATGTGTCCGGTCCCTGCAGGCTGCAGGAGCTCATGAGCTATTCTGCAGGGGACCTTCCTGCCTGATGTTCCCAAATTGGCAAGTTCCACAATTCCAAGTTCTCAGAACTGGAGGGTCTGAAGATTCTTGAAGCTCCCAGCTCCCGGAGACAGAGTTCTGAGCAGGATACATGTCCCTGCCCCATGCACCCCAACTGCAAACATCACTATTAGGGCTGCAGCATCCCCAGTGCCCCTGCAAGGGCCTTGTGCTGAGGTCCGTGGGCCCCGCCTTGTGCAAACGGCCCTACTCCTGCCAAGTCCTCCCTCCCTCCTGGCCTCTCATTCTGCATCCCTCTGCACACCCACAGGCCCTTCCCTGCTCCCTCCTGGCCAACCCCAGGGGGCCTAGATCTTTCCTGCCACCCCCAACCCTGCCCCCAGCAAGGCCTCTGGACAGCTAGGAAGGGGCCTGGAGGGAGGGACCTGCAGGGAGATCCTGCAGGGAGGGACCCCCCAGGGATGTGGAGGGAGGACCCTATGGAGATAGTCCTGCAGGGAGGGACCCCCAGGGATGTGGAGGGAGGACCCTATGGAGATGGTCCTGCAGGGAGGGAGCCCAAGGGATGTCCTCCCAGGAGGGCCAGCAGGGTCTCAGAGTAGGGACAAGTGGCGGGGGCTGGGAGAGGTCGCCCAGACTGTCCAGGGCGCTGGGCCAGCAGCAGAAAACCCGTGGGCCCTCTCTGGTGCCGGGAAGACCCCAGGCTGCCGGTTCGCAGGAGGAGTGGCACCCTGCACTCCAGCCCCTCCCTTACGTGCCCACCTCATCCTTCCGGGATTGACGCCCCTGGGTCAGTCCCCCCGGATCCAGATCCGGATCTGGACCTGTAATGGACTGAGGGTGGCCAGGGGGGAGGGGCTGGGCCCACCAGGGGGTCACCATGGCAACAGGGAGGCTCATCTGCAGGCCAGGCCGCAGCAGGGCGGTTTCCGGGCAGGCGGCGATGAGATCATTCATGTTGGTAAATGCTTCTTGTCCCCTTCCCCTGACATCTTTTGGGCCTCGGTCCCACCTTATCTGGGAAAGGGGCTCGGGACTGGAGCTGCGTGCCCTGGGGGTTCTCAGGCTGGGCCGGTGGTGCCCTGGGCTCCCCGGGACATGGGGTGGTGGTGCCCAGCCTGCTTCTGCCCCATTGATGGGGTCTGCGGCTCTTCCTGGAAGAGGCTCGGTGTCTGGCCCTCATGCCCCCACCCTTGCCCTCCCACTGTGGCCTGGGAGCGGGGAGTCCTCTGTGGGAAAGGACGAGCTCTGGGCCTGGAAATAGCTAAGTGTGGACAGAAATAACCCTGGCCTCAAAAAAGAGCATGGAAAATTAAATAGGGAACATTAGCATTCGCCTGGCACTTTCCACAGCCATCAGCGCATCAGGGAGGTGGTGTTTTCATCCTCATTTTATAGACAAGGGAACCGAGGCCCAGAGAGAGAAGTGACCCCGCCTGAGGTCCCTGTGCCATCCCACCAGGCTTTTGGCCCCCCTGTGCTCACCATAACCTGGCCTCCCCTCCACACCTCTGAGCCCCGACCCCCGCGGTGTCTGCTGCTGGAGATGTCCCTTCTTGTTTCTCCGAGACGCAAACTCCTATTCATCCTTCAAAACCCAGCTCCACATCACTTCCTCTGCAGGACCTCGCCCCCCCCAGATTAGAGCAGTGGGCTCTCTGGGACGGGGACTGCGCCTCATGCATCCCCGCATCCTCCTGTTTAATGCCAAGCAGCAGAGCGGGTGCTCCGTGAATGCTTGTCGAGTGACTGATCAATGATGAGTGACGCACCGAGAAGCTAACTTCTCAGGTGGTTGTGAGGAAAGTGCAGGGAAAGGGGACAGGCCTCCAACTTACAACCACTCACACGTCAGCGAGAGTGTTGACTAAGTGCGACGGTTGACCACGCAGATAAACGGGTTCCAGGGATAGAGGGGACAGCTGGGTACAGGCCAACCCCGGCCAGTACAGACGGGCCTGTCCCTCGGCCGACTGCAGGGCCCGGACCCCCGAGGGGCTCGCGGCCAGGCCGCTGTGTGCTGTGTCTTCGTCCGGTGCGGGCGCCCGGCTTCCTGGCTGCCGGCTCTGCGGCAGGTGCTGGCGCTGGCGCTGGGGACGCGCCAGGACATCGCAGCCCGGCTGTGTTGCTCTCTCCAGCCATGCACGGCCCCACGGCCTGGCCGCTGTCCGACCCCCTCAGGGTCAGGAGAGGGAATGAGGCTCTAACCCGGGAACCCCGTGTGGCCTTCGGGGCCTTCAGCTCCCCGAGTGACCCGTGCAGTGCAGCCTGTGCTGCAGGGCAGGGCGGGGGGGCCCTGCCTCGGGGCCACGCTGCCCCCCGGGGGGCCAGACAGGCTCCTCTGAGCCTCCCAGGGTCGCCCACCCGCCGGGGTCGTCCCGCCCAGGCCTAGTCCTGCAGGTGCCCGGCACCCTGGCGGCCTCTCCTGGGCCAGCAGCGCCACCTGGTGGCCCCAGCCCCGGACGGACGCCGTTGTCCGGCAGGCCTCCCCGGCCGGGGCAGGAGCTGGGCAGGTCTGGGGGGTTCCCTGAAAATGCCCGGGACTCCTGCCCCCCCCCACCGGGCCTGAGCCTTTCTCACTGCTGCCCGCCCCACGGCGTGTGCGGGTGCCCGGGAAGCTCGGTAGGGCTTAACCCGCGGGGTTTCAGTCCCCGGCACGGGGTGCGGGGGTGCGACACATGTCATACACACATGCACACACCACATGTGCTCATGCAACACACATGCAAGTACACGACACACACATGCACACTTGCGCGCAACAAATGCACACAAGATACACAGTCACACACATATGCACACCCAGCACACACACATGTACACACACATGTACAAAGCACACATGCATGCCGCACACAAGGCACATGTACATATGCATACACACACGACAAGTACATGCACATGCATACACGTACAGCACACACAGATACGCACACACAGGCACATGCATTCACACAACATGCTCACATACATCATACGTACACACACCAAACACGCACATGTGAAGTGCACCACACATGTAACATGACACCATAAATGCACGGGACTACACATCGCACACATGCGCACACACATGCACACAATTCTCACACTGCACCTAAAGGCGGAGGCTGTCAAAGACCCCCCCTTGACGGAAGAGGGAACAGAGGCCCAGAAGCGGCAGGTGACTCACTCGGGTTGGAGAAGGGACCTGGCCTGGGCGGGACACCCGTTACCTCCCTGGACTCTGTCCCTGGAGGCACACCCTGGGCTGGGCTGGGCCATGACGCCCTCTCTGTGGGTCCCGGAGCTGCTCCCACACCTTCCCCCATGGCTTTGGTCTGGAGAGGACAGGTTGGAGCTGGGGTCAGACCCCTGGACCTCAGTCCCAGAGACTAGAGCTTGACCTTCGACATCCCCTGCCCCCCGAAGCAGGCCACAAGGAGAGGTACCCGGGTGGGCGGGGTAGAAAGGCCCTCCTGCGCCCCAGGACTCTCCATGAAGCAGGTCCCAAAGGCCCCTGGTGCCGTCTGGACAGTTGGGGCACGCAGGGGCCAGATGCCCTTCGGCTCCCGTAGTCCCTGGATGTGAGGGTCTGGGGCACCCTGTGACACCCTGGGGACGTACCGATGCCTGGGTCAGTGCAGGGCAGGTGACCGTGCACCTGGCCCAATCCTCCCATCACGCTCACGCCCCACCCCTCTTCCTGTGGGACCCCGTCCGGAGCCCCCACTCTGGTGCACAGCACCCTGGGAAGGCCTGCCCGGCCTGGGGTGTGCCTGGGGGCACCCTGCCTTGTGAGTGCCCCTCCCTGCCCAGGCACCCCTCCCCCAGCTAAAGCAGTGGGAGCTGAGGGGCAGCGGGAGGGGGAGGGAGCAGAGGCTCAGGCCAGTTTATAAACAGACACTGCTTCTCCCATTTAAGTCCTTTCTGTCAGCTGAACCCCAGGATCTAGCCTCGCGCTGGCAAGACACTGGGTCTGAACTCGGGGTTACAGCTGAAGCACCAGGCCTGGAGGGGCAGGATGCAGCCGAGGTCTCAGGGCCCCTTGCAGGGACTCCGCTTGCCAGGTTCCGCTGTCCCCCCTCCATCGCCTTTGCAGGGGACTGGGGCTGTGTCAGTCCTGGGGAGCAGGACCAGGCTGTGAGCTCCTGCTCATAGACGGGGGGGCTGAGGCTCGGAGGGGGCCCAGAGCTAGTGGCTTTGGGGAATATGCGTGGCCCCCGGGGCCCCTCACCCACCGGGCCTCCCGTTCTTCATCTGCAATACGGGGGTGGAGCGTCCTGGCCCTGCCAGCCTGCCCAGGCTCCGGGGCCCCCCTCGATGTTTGAAGCCTTGGGGAGAGGCCCAGCGGGGAGGGGGCGGTGAGCCAGGTGGGCGCGGTGAGGACCCGGAGGGAAGGGCCTCCAGCCTCCCGTTCCAGGAAGCCCCCCGATGCCCTTGCCTGGCTGGTCCTGTTTGGCGTAGCACGGGACCCTGAGCACCCCAGCTGTGCCACCGGGCTTCGGACTCCTGGGGGTTCTCCTGCAGGGTCCCCGAGGGCTCAGCAAGGGACCAAGCCCAGTGGTCAGGTGGGGGCTGGTCCTGGGTGGGAAGGACTCCGGCAGGCGGGCCCTGGGCCCAGAGGGAGGGAGAGGACCCGAGCGGTGGACAGTTGGGGCAGGTACAGGGCAGAGATTGGGAAGGGAAGGCGTGTGGAGGGGGTGTGGAGGGTAGGAGAGGGGCTCCAGGGCAGGGGAGGTGGGGGTGCTCCACGGGGCAGGGGTCATGTGGAAATGGGGGCAGGGGAATGACACAGCCAGGGAGCAGCAGGGGTCGAGGCTGGGGGATCCGTTCCCCTCTCCCTGGGCCGCCCCCTCCCTCCCAGCCTCCCTGGCTCCTGCCTTGGTCGGGGTGGAGGTGGCCTTGGCCTTGGGACCAGGAGGTCTGGCTGGACGATGCTCCTCCTGGGTGGCATTGGGCAGCCTTGCGGGGGTCCCCTCACACCTCTGGGCCTCGGTGCGCTCCTCTGTGAACTGTGTGGGGGCACCCCTGGCCGGTGGAGTGTCCTCACCTCCTTGGCACCTGCCTCCTGGGCTCCTGGCGGGCTGGGTGGGGGGACACAGAGCCTCCTGAGGGAGAGGGAACGGGGGGGGGGTGTGGAGTCGGATCCAGGGCATCAGGGGGGACATCCGTCTCCCACAGGGCCCTCCACGCCTGCCCCAGGCACCAGAGGCCCCCAGGAAGCTGGGACGGGCGCCGCCGTGACATTTTCTGCTATTAATGGAGTTTAATCTAAACAGGCCCTAATATTTACCTCCGGCTGCCTCCGGCCTCAGAGGGCGCCAGACAGCAGAGTGATGAGCCGCCTCCAGGCACACCCCTTCCCCCCAGGGCTGGGGCAGAGGCTGGAGGACCAGGACCCGCGCCCCAGGGCTTGGGCCATCCTGCATCCCCAGAGCCCCCCTTCCCCACCTGGAAACGGAGAGGACGATGCCCACCTCCCCGGGGTCTGGGCAGGTTCAGAGAACAGGACACCGGGGTTGCACTCTGCAGGCCCAGGGGTAGTGCTGCCCCCCCACCCCCACCAGCTGACCCATGTCACCCACGTCCTCTCCCCGGGCGGGCAGGGCTGGGACAGAGATGGGGCGATGACCCGTCCTGCTCTCCGTGCCCCGACCCCGGTGCTGCACCCACACCCTGCCCACAGCTCTGCCGCCCCTGCTCCTCACCGCCCCCCCCCCCGCCCTCCTTGGGGGGCAGGGCTCCATCCCCTAAGCCCAGGTCGGGTGGGGCTGCTGAAACCACACAGCCGGGCTGCCCACGGGACGGTGACAGGGCTGGAGGACTGCGTGGGCTCCTGGCCGGCTCAGTGCCCCACGGCCACCCCTGCTGCCCTGGGCTCCCGGAATTGAGGGCACGGAGGGAATAAACAGGTTTAATTCAGGATGAGGACTTCTCGCTAAGGAGATTGTTTACATCAGATATAAATACACTCGCTCTGTCATGTCACTTGGGCTTTTCGAAAAATCGGGGAAGAGAGGCCACGGGGAGGGGGTGCAGAGACCTCCGTCCTGGCCCCAATGGGAGCAAGGCCAGGCGGGGTCAGCTTCAGGGAGCCCTGCGGTCCCCACGAGGCCAGGGTAGGAGGGAGCCAGACCTCAAGAGGTGGGAGCAGGCCTCCGAGGGGGCTGTGGGGTGTCCCCCCCCCGCCCCCTAACCTCCAGCTGCGATGCCAAGGAGAGGAGGGAGCAGCTGAGGCCACCTGGAGAGAGCTCTGTGGGGGGGGGGCGATTTCAGAGGAGCGAGGTCTGCCCCCAGTTCCCGCCCAGCTCAGGGGACAGGTGGGCTCCGTCTCCAGCTCGGGTGGTGGGAGCCTCCCCCTGCACCCGGGGGGCCCTGAGACGCCCAGCTTGGATGTTGGGATTTCCGGCTCAGGGCCGAGGGCCGGGGCCGAGGGTGCCATCCTGGGCGTGGACCCCAGCGCTGCCTGCGGCTCTTCCCTCCTACTGCTGGGGCTTATGGAGGCGACAGCCGGAAGCAGGAAGGGACAGACCCCGGTCCTGGACCCAGATCTGCACTGGCTCACCTACCACAGGGACCCCTCCTCCAGAGGAAGGGATTGTTCCAGAAAAATTGCAACCCCTCCACCACCAAACACAGCAGCCGGTGGGTGTCACACACTCACTCCTGAGCGTGGATGAGCGTGAGAACCAGGGGCGGCTGACTGTGGAGGACGAGAGCCCTCCCTCCTGCGCCGAGTGACCCCCGGCGGCCAGATGCGGGGCCAGGACAGCGGGTGGGGCTCTGTGGGAGCTTCCCGGCCCCAAAACCCACCCCTAGTGCCCGCTGGCCCTTGGCTTGGCATCCCTGTTGCCATGCGCTTCCTGGCACCCAGGCAGCTCCCAGGTGCCCCCTCCACGTCGGGCAGCTCTGGGTCCCCAGTGAGCCCCAGGCCTGCACTGAGCGAGGCCGGGGAGAGGCTGCGGCACGGAGCCTGGCCGTGGTCCGGGCCCGGGACGTGGATGCTGGCGATGCTGAGCGCTAGGCCTCCAGGCCCAGGGGGCAGCCCAGTGGGGGCCCGGCAGCGCCAGCACCCTGTGAGTGAGCCGTGGACCCCCTCGGTCTCCAGCAGGGAGGCCTTGGGCCGACATGTCCTGGGGTCGGAGGAGCCACTGACGTGGGGCTCCGGGTGGGGCTGGTGGCAGAGACAGCGCTGGCCCCGCAGTGCCCGGTGCTCGCTGTGACCCTGGCTGGGACGTTCCTCTCTGGGCTCAGCTTCCTCACTGGAGCATGGGCACGGTCTCCCTGCCTCCCGGGAGGGCCTCCCTCCAGGGCCCCAAGCGTGGAGGACGGGGCACTCAGTCCGGAGCCACTGAGCGTGGCTTGCAGGACTTTTCTCTGCCGGGGTGGGCAGGTCTGAGGCCGGATTCCATCGCACCCTGTTCAGGGACGGGGCCTGCTGCCTGGAAGCCTCGAGGCCCCTCTCCCCCAGCCTGCCCCTGACCCTACGGCCGTCTACAAAGGGCTCAGGGAGCTTGGCTCTCAGCAGAAGGCATGTGGAGGCCATCCCAGAGTCCAGCTCAGAGGAGGCCATCAGAGACCCAAGTCAGGACCCCCCCGCCCCAGGAAGGGCAGGAGCGGAATGAGCTAGGCAAGAGCAGGGTCAGAGCGCTCTGGCCCCGAGGATGAGGAGGGGCTCTGTCTGCGGGCCGCTGGTAGGCCTGGCTTTGTTGCCCAAGGTCCTTGCACTTGGTTGTCTCATCCACAGTATGGGGCCGTGAGCCCCACCGTCCCCGGGCATTCCTGGGGTGGGGACTTCGGGAAGGTCAGAGCTGCCTCCAGGGGGTTTTCGATCCAGGCTCCCCCCGCAGCGGCACCTGCACCTGCTGCTCGACCCCTCCCGCACTGGATGGTCAGAGCACAGCCTCCCCCTGCGGGAGGTGCCGCGGGTCTGGGCACCAGTCACGCACCCCCGTCTCACTTGTAATCACGGGCCCCAAGCCCTGTCTTCCAGAGGCGCGGAGCCCCCGCCCCCGTCTGTCTGCTCAAGTGACATGTGTGATCCCCACGTTCCCCTTCGGTCCTGGGTCTCTCTGGGGCCCGGGGTGGGGGCCCGGGGAGTGGGGGGGGGTGGGAGCCTCTGTGGGATCCCCTAGGACCTAAAAAGACCTCTGTCCCTGTTTCTGGGGAATCCCTTGCAGGGTGAGGAGGGGCCAGGGGAGAAGCAGCACCCCTGCCGTCCCTCTGAGTTTTGGCTGGACACGGACCATGCCCCCGGATGGTCGGCATCCACCGTCAGACAGCCACGTCCACGAGAAGCCCGCGGCAGACGGTGCTGCTCACGCGCGCCGTGTGGCCTCGAACCCTCCCTGCGGTGCCCCGGGGGGCCGTCACCCATCCATCTGGGGGAACCCGGCCCGCCCGCCCTCCTGGGCAGAACTGATGTCTCCGCTGCCCTTGCCCTGGCCTGGCCAGCCCCGGCCTCTGGTCCCCTTGCGGCGACTGGCCCACTAAGCGCCAGGCCCGTCGGCCAGGTCCTGCGTGAAGGCGCTGGGGCCGGCGCCGAGGATGTGGTTGTGGCCCGAGCCCCGGGAGCTCTTGTGCATGCTGACCATGTTGCTGCTATTGGGCTCGTACCCGGCTCCATGCCGGCGGAAGAGGCCGCGGACGGTGGCCTGGAAGCCGCTGGTGACAAAGCAGTAGACGATGGGGTCCATGCAGCTGTTGAGGCTGCTGAGGGTCACGGCCACGTGGTAGGCCACGAGGCTGGCGTGGTGCGGCACATCCGGCCACAGTGCCACGGCCACCTGGCGGGCGTGGAAGGGCGTGAAGCAGACGAGGAAGATGACGAGCACGGTGAGCAGCAGCTGCATGGCCCGCACGCGGCGCTGGCGGCCCTGGCGCAGCAGGCCCTGCCGCGACAGGGCGCACACGATGCGGCCCGTGAACACGCTGATGACCAGCAGCGGCAGCAGGAACTCCAGGACGGTGAGCGCGAGGACGCGGCAGCAAGGCCTGCCGCCCGCCGCCACGCCCAGCACCGACAGGGTCACGGCCCCCGCCGCCAGCCACACGAAGGCGCACGTGGCCCTGGCGCAGGCGGGCTGGCGCCAGCGGCGGGAGCCGTCGGGCTGCACGATGGCCAGGTAGCGGTCCACACAGATGCAGGTGAGGAAGAGGACGGAGCAGTGCATGTTGAGGAAGTAGCCGAAAACGTGCGGGAAGGCGCATCGCAGGCAGCCGCGCGTGCCATAGAAGACGGCGAAGCGCGTGGGCAGGGACAGCCCCACCAGCAGGTCGGTCACAACCAGGTTGATGGTGTAGATGACCGATGGCGTCTTGGCCTGGGTGCGGCAGCAGAAGACGTACAGCGCCAGCCCGTTGAGCACCAGCCCCGCCAGGAAGATGACGCCGTGCACGGCCATCAGCACCAGCCACAGCCCCGGGAAGGCGGCGTGCAGCTCCTCGTCCAGCCGGGCGAACTGCTGGAACAGGGGATTCTCCGGCTCGCTGCTGTTGGCCACCGCCGTGGCGTTGGGGGCCGCCGGGGCCCAAGACCCCACGGGAGACGCAGAGGACATGACGGTGGCCGGCACGCGGCGTGGGCCTGGAAGGAAGGAGACGGGTCACCTCCGGATGTCAGAGCTGGGCCTGCTTACCTGCTCACCGAGTCCCCAGCATTCCCATCGTTGGGCCTTTGCCCCGCTGGGGCCCTAAAATGCCTGCCCTCTGCCCTCTGCCCTCTGCCCTCCGCGGGACCCACCCCCCTTGCACTTGCCGGGGTGGAGCTTCAGCAGAATGTGAGTGTCCTGAGCCGTGCTCCTCACTCCTCAGTGTATTAGGAAGTAAAGCCCCGCGCTGGGGACGCCTGGGGGGCCTTTGGCTCAGGGCGTGACCCCGGGGTCCCGGGATCAAGTCCCGCATTGGGCCCCCCCGTGGGGAGCCTGCTTCTCCCTCTGCCTCTGTCTCTGCCTTTCTCTGTGTCTCTCATGAATAAATAGATAAAATCTTTAAAAAAGGGAAAAGGCCCTTGCTGTGCAGCCCCGGCCCACGACTGCTGGGGAGGATGAGGGGGTGGCACAGGTAAGCTGTAGAGACACATTGTCTGTTCGGAGACTCCACCTGTTCGGGGTTTGGACCCAGGCTCCAGTCCTGGTTCCTCCCATACTTGCTGTGCAGCCTCAGGCAAGTCGCTTAACCTCTCTGGGCTCCTTCCTAACCTGTATGGCTGGGGTTGGGAGCCGCCAGGAGGATCTGCCGAGCCCAGCAGCGCTGGAGAAACCCCAGTGTGAGCTGCTGAGGGATCAACTGGGTCGTGATGGCCCCGCCTGGCCGCCCCCACCCCCACGCGTCAGACCCCGTCCTCCAGGCCAGCCATCTGTCCTCGCCTCCTCTGAGGCTGGTGGCGGGTCAGTGCCCGGCCCGGGGTCCAAGCACCTGCTCCCCCACCCCCTGCCCGCTGGGAGCCCGGAGCCCCGGAGCCCCTGCCCTGCAGCAGTGGGGCGGGTGTGAGTTAAATAAACGCTGCGCTCCCTGCGGCGCAAGGCCCGCCCCCCTGTTTATGTTCCTGCGCTGCGTGTTTAACTTGCCGAGATTTATCTCTATTTATAAGTGAAGGGTTAACAGGCCCCCCGCCCCCACCCTGGCCAGGCTGATGCTCCAAATAAGGACATTTCTGACTTTTTCAGGAGAAAGGAGCTGAGAAGCAGGGAGGAAGGGTGCCTAGCGGGGCATCCTGGCCGCAGTGTGCCCTCCCCCCACCTGCCAGGGGAAAGGAAGACCCCCCACCCCAGCCCCCTGGCCCGGTGGCCGTGGGCCGTAGCTGTGAGCAGACCGGACACTGCCCACAGTCCCCCCAGCTGCCCGCCGGCCTCGGGGAGCAGGCTCACTGTGGCAGCTCTGCCCCGGGACTGGGGATCCTGAGTTCTCCTGGGGGTGAGGGGGGCACCAAGTGGGCAGCCTGGGGGGGAGGCGCAGCGGAGGAGTCCTTGCTGCCTGAGGCTCGGGCTCCCGCCTGGCCTGGAGGAGGTGCGGGCTGGGGGGTCAGATGGCGCCTCTGCCCTTGGGCTCAGAGACGTCAGCACCTGCTGAGGCCATCAGCTCTGCCTCTGGGCCCCCAGCTGCCCAGGGCCCAGGCCACACCTGCCCCATGGGGGCCCTGGGCTCAGCCCCCCGCCCCGTCCTTCTGGGCCGGGCTGGGCTCTGTGTGGACCCGAACACGCGGGGCCGCTGGCCGTGTGTGTGGATGCTGCCTCAGGCAGACGGGGAGGCCCGAGGGGCGTCCGGGTGGGGAGAGATCTTCCAGGGACTGAGCAGGAGCCGGAGGCCACCAGGCTGGGAACCCGGAGGCTCGGGCCATGGGGGGCCCCAGGATTGCCCCCGTGGAGGCGACGGATGCCTCCCAGCCTGTCTCTCTACCGCGAGAAAATAAATGAGCCTTGGCAAAGCCTGGAGGAGCGCTGGGCGCTGGCTCCAGGGACGCACGGCGAGCAGCGTTCTGGATTTCCTTCCACATGCTTTTTGGTTTTCCAATGTGTCTGCAGTAGGTTCGACTCAGTGTCACAGGGAGAGACAAATAATAAACATTACAGAACGTTTCCTCTGGGAGACAGTCCCAGGATGACGCCGGCCCCGGGGATCCTGCCCTTCCAGGAAACTCCCCCGGGCCTGCCTCACACGCTGGCCAGCGGCCGGCTCAAGATGCCCGAGGGTCCAGGCCAGGGCTGCCAGGGTGCTCGGCCTGGGGGGGCGGTGGGCAGGGTGCTCAGGACGCCCCAGGACCTGACAGGTGAGGAGAGATGGAGGTGTCCATGCAGTCTGAACCCTGATCCCAAACAAAGCTGAGCCCTGATCCCAGTAATATGAGGAACCTCAATCCTGCTGTACACTGAGCCCTGATCCAGATCGGACTCTGAGTTCTGTTCTTGGGCACATACCAAACCCTGATCCTGTCACTTACTGAGCCCTGATCCTGGTCGCAGCCTGAGCCCTGACCCTGGTCACAAACTGACCCCTGACCCTGGTCACACTCTGAGCCCTGACCCTGGTCACACCCTGAGCCCTGACCCTGGTCACAAACTGACCCCTGACCCTGGTCACACACTGAGCCCTGATCCTGGTCACACCCTGACCCTAACCCTGGTCACACTCTGAGCCCTGACCCTGGTCACAAACTGACTCCTGACCCTGGTCACACCCTGAGCCCTGATCCTGGTCACACACTGAGCCCCGACCCTGGTCACACACTGAGCCCTGACCCTGGTCACACCCTGAGCCCTGATCCTGGTCACACACTGAGCCCCGACCCTGGTCACACTCTGAGCCCTGATCCTGGTCACAAACTGACTCCTGACCCTGGTCACACCCTGAGCCCTGATCCTGGTCACACACTGAGCCCCGACCCTGGTCACACACTGAGCCCTGACCCTGGTCACAGCCTGAGCCCTCATCCCTGACTTTCTACATGCACCATCTCGTCTCTTGTTCTCTCTCTGAGTCTGGCTGTCTCTGTCTCTGCCTCTGTTAGACCCCCTGCCCCCAGCACAGCCCACCCCCCTGCCTCACCTCTATGTACCATTCTTATGTAACGACCCCTCTCCAGAGCATCTGTTCACTCTGCTTTGAACAATGAGGAGCTCAACTGTAGGACTCTTGACCCCGTGTTTGGTCTGTGGAAGTGGTCCCCCGGGCAGTGGCCCGCTGATGGTCTCCTGATCCTGCCCCACGGCACCCGGCCCACCCCTCTCTGGGGCAGGGAGGAACTGGGCTGGGAGCTTCTGGGCTGAGCAGCCCCCTCTCCCCGTTCCCCCACACGGCCTCAGGAAGGACTTACACTCTCTGGGCTTCAGTTTCCCTGTTGGCCTCCCCACGACTCCTTGACACCTCATTGAGGTGGCTTCCCCTGCCAACCCCCGAATCTGTTCTGGTCAAGGATGTGACCCTCAGCCAAGAGTCCCGCTCCACCTGACACATGGCCAGCACCCCTGTGCTCCTGCCACCCAGGCCTGCGGCTCCCCCTTGCCTCCCCCTGCCCGCTCTCCCACGGTGCCCACACAGGGCCCCCACCCTGCCTGCCGGCCAGGGCCTATGCATGCTCCCACAGGAAGATGGGAGTCAGGGCAGTGGGAGGTGTCCCAGCGGGCGGTGGCCAGAGCCGTCGTGTAGTGGGAGTGTTTGCACAGTAGCCGTGGCCAGCAGAGGTTGGTCCCGCATACCACCCGCCACTCTGGGGTTGCGAATGAGCCTCTCTGAGCAGAGCCTTCCTCCCACTGATTCTGAGCGGATTCACCGTGCCGGGTAACTGTCCTGGCCTCTGCGCCTCCTGTGCTCACTCTCAGGGCAACCAAAGCTCAGGGAGGGACAGGCCAGGACTCGAACCGGGGTCTGCCTGGGGCGAGCCCACAGCCAGCCCCCCGGTCCTCAGGGAGGACGGGGGCACCCAGGCTAGTGGCCCCCTCCGCCGGCAGGCCCATGGCACCCACTCCCCACGTGCCTCGCTCTCCGCTTGGCCTCTAAATATAGCCTGGAATGAGGGGAAAGGAGAGAAGGTTCTGCTCCTCTGTGGGGACAGCCTGGCCCCGGGCCTGCCCGCCCAGGCGGAGGGCAGAGGCACAGACCTGGCCCTCGACGGGCCCGGGCGGTGAGCGAGCAGAGGCCCAGGGGCCCGGGTTCCAGTGGGGCGAGGCACGCCCGGCCCAGCAACCTCCGGCTGTCCTCGGCCCTGCCCGCGAGCCTGGCTCCCTTCATCTGCTAAGTGGGGTCACTAGTGCCTTCCACTGCCTGAGGGGGGAGGCACGGCTGTCCTGGGAGCCAGTCTGACAGCGGTGGCACAGCCCTGTCCCCTCCCCCTTCCTGGCAGGTGTCCTGGGCCTGGCTGAGGTGGAGCAGACCTCAGAGCCGGGCCAGCTGGCTGGAGCCCCGTGGGCAGAGGCCACATCCTCGTAGTGCTTGGCACGGTGCCGGCCCGGGGCCTAGAAACTTGTAGGGCAACCGTCCTGGGCTCGCAGCCCCTGGCCTGCCCACTGCCCCGCTGGCTCCGCCGGCGCACGTCAGGTGCTTCTCCAGGCGGAACAGAGGGAGGCAGGCTGCTCTCCGGGGCTTGGGGTCAGTCGGGAAGGACTCGGCAGGGTGGGCGCGGGGGCCGTCACCCGTCCTAAACCTGGTTCTTCTTAGAACAGACCCCAGTGCCCTCACCTGTAAGTGGGCCCAGGCGGTGAGTCAGGAGGCAGCAGGGCAGGGCCCGGAGGGGTCCTGGTGGGCGGGGGCAGGGCCACGTGCGGACACAGGTGAGCGCTAGGAAGAGGGGGCCCCTTCGGTAGCAGGCTCTCTGCCCGTCATTGGGCCCCCAGGTGTGAGTCCCGGTTCTGGTGGGCTTTCCTCCCCCTCACCGGCTCCAGCTCTGCAGGGGCCTCTCCCTCCCCGCCTCTTTCCTTCCTCCCCTCTTCCCGCTCCTGCCTGTCTCGTGGAAGTGTGGGGTCTCATTGGGAGGACCCTCCCAGGTCTCCCCCCCCCCCCGCACACTTGTCTTGCCATCCGCACAGTGGGCACCTGCACCTCTGAAGTGCTCCAGGGCTTGGACACGTCCGTGTCTCAGGAGTGCTCCAGACGGCTCCTCCAGGGAGCAGGGCAGAGGAGGGATGGGGGCCTCCTGGGGCCCTGGGCAGGATGGCTTAGCCTCCCTTCCCCGTTTGTGGCTTGGTCCTGCTCCATCCTCAGCCTTGTTCTTGGGCCCATGCAGCGCTGAGCCCAGGGATGAGCTGCCCAGGGCTGTGGTGGCCAGTCCCCCGGGGACTTTCACCCACAGCTCTCTCCTCCCTGGGGTGGCCCACCGGTCGGAGGTGAGACTCAAGGTGCTGACGGCCACCAGGACCAAGCGCAGAGACCAAGTCCTGAGGAGATGGCTCTGGTGCCTGGATCCAGCCCTGCCTGAAGCTGGCATCCTGGGGCTTGTTGGTTAAATGAAACTATCCTCCCCCTCTTTGGCCTACATTACTCTGAACTGAGTTTCCATAGCTTGTGGCTGAAATAATCCTACCAATACACTCTGATCCACACAGGATCTCTTCTGTTCAGATGCCTCTTCCTTCAGGGAGCCCTCCCTGGTTGCCCTAAGTACATTTGTGGCCTCTTTTGGGCCCTTGGAGCACCGTGGCTCTGTCATTGCCTGGCCACTTGCCTGGTTTCCCTGCCCGTCCGTGAATTTCTGCAGAGGAGAGGATTGCAGAGACATTCAGAACCCTCGAGGGGATGAGCAGTGGATTCCTGAGAGCTTAGCTTGCTCTCCTCGAGAACAGGGAGCTCGCACCCGGTTAGCCTGCTGCCTGTTCAGCTGCTCGGAAGACAAAGTCTTCCTCTATTGCAGTGCAGACTGGCTCCCCGCGAGCCCAGCCTAGGGCCTCTGGCCCCTCCGCTTGGCCCCACCTGCTGACTGTCACCGCCTGCCCCCGGAAGCGAGAGGGGAGCAAGTGGAAAGGACATCTGGCTTCCTGCAACAGCAGGTACAATATCGGGACGGGGACTGAGCACAGTAGGACACAGGACACAGAGACGGGGGGTTCAGCAACTAAGCTGGGGTCACCCAGCTGGGCCTTGGGGCTTGCCACCCCACGGGTGACCCTGAAGGCAACCTTTCTCATGCAGAGAGCCCTTGGGGTGTTTCCGTGGGGGGCCCCGGGGTTCCCTCCCCTATGCCAGGCCTTCCATTTTCCAGGTGAGAACTTGATGCCTTGGTGGGGGGGACAGGGTCCGATTTAGAGCCAGGCCTGACAACCCCCCCATCACCCCAGGGTTCCCCTGACACCTGCAGGGTGCGTTGGGTGGAGTAGATGGGCCTCCAGCTGGCATGGTGGCTGGGAGCCACAGGGCCGTGGGATCAGGGAAGGCTTCCTGGAGGAGACAGCGGACTCGAGGTGTGGAAGCCTGGGTGAGCAGCCTAGGAGGCTGAGGCCAGGAGCCACCCTCACAGGGCCTTGAACACTGTGCAAGGTGCCGGGACCGGATCCGGCCCAAGGGCGGCAGGCTCCTGGGCAGGGGTGACCTCGTAGGTCTCCTTCCTGCACCACTTCCTGCCCCAGCCAGCCTTGGAGGAGGGCTCCGCCCCAGAGCACCTGGTGCAGGTGTGGCCAGAGGTGGACGGGAGGGGGGCAGGAGGGGGAGCGTGGTGAGGGCAGTGTTTCCTTCTGACCCCAACCTCCCTGACCCCTGCAGGTGGGGAGGCCCCTCCCCCCCCCAGCCGGGCATCACAGGCCTCCCAGAGCTTGGTTGAGATGCTCCAGGAGAAGCCCGCGTGGTCGGGGCCCTTCCCAGGAGGGACCTGAGGCCCCCGATGGGTAGGGGGCCCCCTCTCCAGTCCTCCAGCACCCCAACAGTCTGATGGCCCTCTGTGTACCCTCTGACCTCTTGCTTTTGCCCAAGCTACTCCTCCACCTGGAAGGCTTCCCTGCCCTCCCATCTTTGGGACTTTGGGCCAGCCCTCCACAGGAAACCCTCCTGGAGGGGAGGGTGGAGGGTGGGGGCTCCTCTGGAGGGAGGGGTGGGGCTGCAGGGCAGGGGTGGGGCTGCAGGGGGAGTGTGGGCTGCGCTCCCATCTGCGCCTCCGGCACCACCCGACAGCCCAGCACAGAGCCTCATCCATCTCTCTGGGGGCTGAGGGAACGTCACCGAGCCCTGCCAAGGCCTGCAGGGTGAGGCCGCCTCTCACCCTGGCCTGCAGCGCCTGCCTATCCCACCCCTGACCTGGGCCCTCGCAACCCACCCGGTGTTCTGGGCGCCAACCTGGAATCGGTTTCCACCGGTCCTCCCAGCCAGGAAGGGCTGTCCCCTCCTCCAGGGAGCCCACCCAGTTACCCTGGTGGGTCTGGGCCCGTCCCTGTCACCCCGCCCCTGGTGCTGGTCAAACAGGGCTTAGCTAGAGTTGTGGAGCGGTTTCCTCACCGGAGATGCTGGGTGTCATCTCTGTCTAGCGCCGAGGCACCTGGGTCCCCACCTGAAGGGTCATCCAGGGTGCTCAGAGCCTGGCTTCTCAGAGCCTCTGTGATGCTCGCTCTCGTACCCTGGGAATCTTCCAGAGCAGGGAGTCCTTTGCCTCTGTCCTCCCCACCCAGCCTGGTGGCCGCACCAAGCGGCGGGGGCTGCACTCCCCTGCTTCGGCTCTCAGCTCGCTGGTCTGTGCCCCGTGCCCCACACGCATGCAAGGTCAGGAGCTGGGACCTGCCCGCGGACCCCAGGGGGTCCCCTCCTTGGCCAAGGTGGGCGTGTCCTGCCATCTTGGCTCCTGCCCAGGCTGCCCTTGACCCCTGGGGACAGCAACCCTGCAGCCCACTGCCTGCGGCCGGCCATGTAGGGCACGGGGGCAGGTGGCAGCCCGGAGCTTGGTCTGTGCGGGGTCAGGGGGAGAGGGGCAGGCATGGAGGGCAGGCCCAGTCTGTCCCTGACCGAGGTGCCAAGAGCATCTGTGGTGGCCCAGGCACCTTCAGGATGCCTGAAAGCCACTCAGCAGCTTACAGATGAGGGAGCAGAGGCCCCGAGAAGTGAGCAACGTGCCCTGGGTCGCACAGCATAAAGTTGGCGGAGCTGGGAATCAAACCCAGGTCCACTGCTTCGGGTGCAGGCAGGAGAGGGACCAGGGTCGGCGGCTGGCATCTGTGGACCTGGGGCTTGTGCACCAGGGCACTGCCGGGGCGTACGTACCTGTGCATGCCCATGCTGCTGGGGGGTGACCCTCATAGCCTCCCGAGGCCAAAATAGCCATTATTGGGGGAACCATCTGCCTGTTTATTTTTACGATTATTCTTGGTTTCACGGCATCTGCTTTAGAACATCGCCTGCTGTTTTTGGCTGGTCTGAGCCTCTCTGCTTATTCCATCCAGGGACTGCTGGGTCCCCACTGAGGTCCCCGACAGGGGCCAGCCTGGCCCTGGGTCCCCTAGCAGGTCCCAGGTGGCGGCAGCAGCCGGAATCTAGGTTCCTATCCGGGCCTGGCTTCCTCCACCCGGCTCAGGGACAGGGGTCACTGGAGGGGGTGGGTGGAGCGCTGTTGAGAAGGGCACCTGGTCGCCATCGGACCTGACCCTGCTCACAGGCCACCATCTGCGTGGTCTCTCTGGGAGGGGCGGCTCCAGGCCGGGCTGCCCGTGGAGGTCCCGCCGGTGCTCACAACCCTGGGGTGCCCACAGCGGCGTGAACCACTCCTGCTTCCCTGGGGGCAGATCCTCAGGCGGGCACTCGTGGCCCTTGCACCTGCTCTTCCCTCTGCCCAGCAAGTGTCTCTGCCCGTGTCACCTGCTGCAGGCCCCTGGTCCCCAGCTCACAGGGTCCTCCCTCAGCCCCTGCACTCCCCTCCAGTGAGGGAGAGCTGTGATCCCGCAGTTCAGGGCTCCCCCCCCAGACCACTCCTCCTAGTTCCTCCTAGGCTCCTGCTGACTCCTCCCGAGATGCTCCTGTTCTGCGTTGCCGTTGCTGTTGCTGGTGAGGACGCTGGTTTCCAGGATGGTAGGCGGTGTGTCCGGGTCACTCGGGGGTGGGGTGGGGGTGGAGAGGCTGCGATTTGAGCTGTGCTCCGTGGAGCCTCCTGCCTACCCCAGGCCACCAAAGGCTGACTGCAGCCCCCTGTGCAGACGGGGGATTGGAGCCCCGGGTTGGGGGGCCAGCAGCTCGCCCCAGGCCCCACAGCCCTGCATCGGGGTCCAACTTGCGGGTAGGACCCTGAGCTTTGGGGTGGGGGGTCACACCTGACCTCGAAGCCCCAGTGGAGCAGGTGCAGAGGGCACAGAGGATCCCAGGCGGGGCTGGCTCCACCATACGGAGCTCCGGCTGGGGATGAGGTTGGGGGTGTGGGTAAGAAAGTGGCTTGGGAGTGACGGGCGCAGGAGGGGCCCCAGAGGACCTGGGGAGCAGGGCTTCGGGGCAGTGGAGGAGCCGGGACCCTCGAGAGGCCCGAGGGTCAGCTTGGGCTCCGCTCGCTGCAGGGCAGCACCCTGGCGGGGGGTGGGGGGGGCGGGGCGGGGCCAGTGGGCTCAGCCGGGGTGTCCTCAGGGGCATCCTCATCCTCCTACCTCAGGGCACCTCCACAGGGAAGCCCTCCCAGATCGCCCAGCCCCCCCAGCCACCTTCTCTGTCCGCCTTGCTTTGTCTTTCCGCTGCCCTCCCACCACCTGGCGGCTGGCTGTCATTCCCTTTCCTGTGTCCCGTCTTCCCCTGCGGGGCTGGCGGTCCCAGGAGGGCAGGGCCTGGGCTGGCTGCATGACCCGATGGCCCCTTTGGGCCTTGGTTCTGTCTCCCGTGAAGTGGGCGTGTGGAGACGCACCCCCTCACATCAGGTGCCCTGGGACGGCCGAGAGCCACGTGCAGGTGCTCGGAGAACCCCCCTCCCACACACACCAGGGCTCCAGGGGCAGCAGCCCCCCCACCCCCCACCCCTGTTTTTGCCAAGGCTCAGAGAGGGGCGGCGACTTGCCCACGGCCACTGGGCGGGGAAGCCGTCAGAGGGGAGGGGGCACCCCAGGCACCCCACCAGCTGGGGGTGGCCACGCGGGGGCCAGTGGGCAGGCCCAGCCGCCGCCCGAGGGCCGCGAGCTCCCCCACCACCCCTCCAGCCCTCCAGCCCCGGCGTGCCGAGGTTGCACAGCTGCTCCTTGTCTGTCCCTCCGGCACCCTGGCCACAGGCCAGTTCCCAACCCGCCCGCCCCCCTCGGGACCCTGTTCCCGCAGCCCTTCTCCCAGGGCGCTTGCCGCGGCCCGAGCCAGGCAGGGGCAGTGCCAGCTCCGGGGCTTACGCGGGGGACGGGGGGCCAGCTGCCCCGGGCCTCAGGTTCCCCACGGGGAGCCCGAGCCCTCGAAGCCGCACCCCTGCCCTGCCCCAGCCCCGGAGGCCAGCGGCCCAATGCTGCTCAGCACCGGGCCTCCCGGGGCCTGGCCTCCGCCGCCCCCTGTGCCTCGACAGGTGTGAAAACTGAGGCACAGCTTTGGGCGCCCGTGGCCCAGCAGCGAGATGCTGAATGAATGAGCGCGCGGATGAATGAAATCCAGGGAAGGGGGCGTGGGAGCAGCACGGGTGGGGTTCTGGGGTCAGGAGGGAGGTCCCCACAGCCCCCCGGAGCCCCCGCTCCCCTCTCTCCACCCAGCCCGGCCAGCTGCCAGCAGCCACCTCGCCCGCGCCCTCCGGTCTCGGTTTTTCCATCTGTACAATGGCCCCCTGCGGGGTGCGACCTCGAGGCCCCTCTCAGGCTCTGGCCTCCCCCCTCCCCAGGTCCGGGGGCAGGTCCTCAGCCCCTCGGCCCCCGCGGCCCCTGTGCTGCCTGCCCTGCTGGGGACTGAGGACGCTCGGGCACCGTCAGGCTCTCGGGGGACTCACCGCACCTTCGCCTGCTCCGCGGCTGGAGACAGAGGCGGCGCAGCTGAGCCCGGCGACCTCCTCGGGGCAGCTCTGCGGGCCACTCGGTCCGCGCCCGACCCGCCTTCCTGGGGCCTGACGTCAGGCCCGCGCCGGGGCTCCTTTTGGGCAAAGCGGAGGGGTGGGGGCGGGGTGGGGGCGGGGCGGGCTCCTTTCCCGGGCCGGCCCCCTGGAGGAGCCTGTTTCCAAGGCCTGGGGGAGGGAGCCAGGGGCAGCAGCGGGCAGCTCGCCCCCGCTCAGACAGAAGAGGAAACTGAGGCACGGGGGCGCAGAGCCAAAGCTGCAGCACCCGGGTTGGGGGGCGCCGAGCTGGGGCTGGCTCTGGGTCCTCCTAGTGCCCGGTCTGGGGGAGGATGCAGGCCCCCCCCAGAGTGCAGGGCGCTCCCGTGTGACAGGGGAGGGGGACTGTTCCTCCCACGTCTGCCCACCGTGGCTCTGCGGGCTCGTGAACTGCTCTCTGGGTTTTCTGTGTTTGGCGTGTTCTGAGCCTGGGTGTGTCTGTGCACCCGGGACCTGGGCCCGCACCCTAGCATCTGGCCCCTGTGGGTGCCCCTCCCGCATGTCCCTGGGGCGGATGTGGCTTCCCAGGGGCGCAAGCATGCCGGGTGTGTTGGTGGGGCCAGCACCAGCCCGGGGCCCCTACGGGACCTGCTGTGACCCTTGCAAGCGCTACCACCCCGTGGGGACATGTGGGGTCGGGTGCATGGGAAAGACCTGGAGGTGACCAGGGCCCCCGGGATGGGGCAGCGGGTTGAAAATCTCGGTAGCCAGGCCTGATCTGGGAGTGGTGGCCGGGAGGGACAGGGTGGCGGCCCGTGGGCAGCCTGGGCCAGTCGGGGTTTCGCGGTTGGAGGGGGGCCGCGTGCGGGGCAGGGGGAGCTCAGGGGTGGCTCTGGGCTGTCCCCTCTCCAGGAGTGCCCTGTCCAGTCTCCCATCCCCGTGCTGCTCCTCACTCATGCGGGCGGGGGGGGGGGCACCCAGCACCCTCCCCCAGGCACCGACTGAGCTGGTGCGTGCTGGGCACTGAGAACAGAGACGCTGCTGCCTGAGACCAGGCCCCGGGCCCTGAGATCTTAGTCTGGGGGGGCCACCAGGGCAGCCAACAACCAGCTGGGGAAGGGTGCGGCCGGGAGGGCAAGGTGGGCAGAGGGCCGACAGGTCAGGGTCCCCGGACCAGAGGGCGGGGATACGCAGTGGAGCAGGGAGTGACCTGAGCCCGTCCACTCCGGGGCTTAGCTGCCCTGTGGGAACCAGAGTGGTGGACTGGGCCTGAGGGCAGTGGGGAGCCATCGAAGATTCTGGGGGAGGGTGGTTCCCGGAGCAGCTTCCCTGCTATTTCGGGGCCCAGCCCACAGGCTACCATTGCTCTTCTTAGAAGCCTGTGCTCTGTGTCTTGGGAGGGGAAGCGGGGCCCAGGAAGGCGATGGAGTCTCTGGCCCAGGGCGGCCCGGCCCCAGGCTAGCAAGGCGGGGCACCCAGGATCTTGCCGAGGGAGTGTCCAGGCCCTGTTGTTTCTGTACAGGGCAGCCTGGAGCCGCCAGGATGTGGGCGGGGGCCGGAGGGCTGAGCCAGTGGAGGCTCGAATTTTATGAGCTAGAGCCTGCCGCTGAGTCACGGGCAGGCCGGCCAGGCACAGGCTGGTTCCCAAAGACATCCTGGGGGGACCCTCTAGAGCAAAACACACGCCCACGGGCTGCCTGGGGAGCAGCCAGGGTGGGCTTCCGGGACCCCTCCCCCAGGGAGGCTCCTCTCTGGAGGCCCAGGGCTCCTGGGGGCGGTGGCGGGAAGGCGCTGGAGCCCATGAGGCTCCGGGGACCCCCCCATAGCCCTCAGGGGAGACCGGAGTTCAGGCACAGTCACCTCCACGGGTTGGCTCAGGCCAGGCTGTCCCTGGCTGCGGTCAGGGCATGGCCACCCCTCCTGGAGCCCCTCCCTGAGCCCGCAGGAGCCCCCCACTCTCTCAGCTGCACTGTGAACTCCTATAGCGCTGTCCCCAGGGCTCACAGCGATCCTCACCATGCGCGGCTTGTTCTGCCACAGGGACCAGAGTCTGCCATTAGGAGCGATTCAGCCACAAATAGCAGCCGAGCCACTGAGGGGGGGCTGGGGGGCAGGCAGGGGACACTCAGTGACAGCCAGGCAGGTCCCGTCACCGTGCTGGTGCCTGCGGCTCCAGACCTCATTCATCGTCCCCAGTGGCCCTTGTCTTGGTGTCACTCGAGGGTGTAAACAGCGCTGGGGCCCTGGCAGCGTGTCCTGCAGGCTGCCTGGGGTGAGCGGCTAGGGTGGGGGCCGCAGGCCAGCTCTGCAGGAGGACCCGAGCTGCTGGGAGCGCGGGGGGTGTCCCTGGAGATCACCTGGGGAAGACAGGAACAGGAGCTGAGGGGCTCCTAAGGGGTCATTGGCCACGTGTCCCTTCCATGCTCTGGACCCGCTGGTGGGGGGCAAGTCATCCACAGTGAGGGCAGGGTGGGTGGGGCCTTTCTCCCTCTCTGGGAAAGGTGGCCTCGAGGGAGGAGCGTCCCAGGCGGGGGTGTTGGGAGGCTGGGAAGGGGGAGGCCCCTGGGCAGCCCTGGCTTTGAGCCTGGCTGGACCAGTCGCTTATAGGGGCCAGGGACCATGGCCCTTCGTGTATTCCCAGAAAGTGGGGACAACACAGCCGGTGGAAGGCCCCGGGCCAGGTGCCCCTTCTCTCAGGAAGCACTTGGTCCTGTGTCACAGGGATGCTCATCTCCAGCATCCCCAGCATCTCCAGTATCCCCGGCAACCCCAGCATCCCCGGCAACACCAGTATCCCCGGCAACCCCGGCATCCCTGGCAACCCCAGCATCCCCGGCAACACCAGTATCCCCAGCATCCCCAGCATCCCCAGCAACCCCAGCATCCCTGGCAACACCAGTATCCCCAGCAACTCCAGCATCCCTGGCAACCCCAGCATCCCCAGTATCCCTGGCAACCCCAGCATCTCCAGCATCCCCAGCATCCCCAGTATCCCCGGCAACCCCAGCATCTCCGGCAACACCAGTATCCCCAGCAACCCCAGTATCCCCGGCAACCCCGGCATCCCTGGCAACCCCAGCATCCCCGGCAACACCAGTATCCCCAGCATCCCCAGCATCCCCGGCAACCCCAGCAACTCCAGCATCCCTGGCAAACCCAGCATCTCCAGCATCCCCAGCATCCCCAGTATCCCCAGCAACCCCGGCATCCCCAGCATCCCCAGCAACCCCAGCATCCCCAGTATCCCCAGCATCCCCGGCAACACCAGCATCCCCAGTATCCCCAGCATCCCCGGCAACCCCAGCATCCCCGGCAACACCAGCATCCCAGCATTCCCAGCAGAGTGGAATACCTGGAGACACCAGGGCAGGCCCTCTAGAGGGAATGAGGCTCAGGTGAGGCAGAGTCTACAAGAGCGTGAGGACGGGTGGGCTGGGAGACACTCCAGAAGGGGTGGGGCTGACTTGGGCTGCAGAACTAGACCTCGGCCACCTCGTCCCCCCTCGTGGAGGGAGAGGCGTCTGGGCACTTAGCAAGGGCCTAGTGCATAGTGACCTTGGGAACGTGCTACACAGCTCTGGGGCCATCCCGGAGATGACTCCTGGGACCACCACCCTGGGTATTACCCCCCAAGTCCCTGGACCACTCTCTATGCCATGTTTGTCGCCCAGGGGCCTCAGAGCTCATCTTGTCCCACCTTTGATTTTTTAGAGGTGGAGAAACTGAAGTCCGGGGAGGGCTAGAGACCTGCCCAAAGCCACACAGCGAATGGGTCACTGCAGATGCCGGTGGGGACCCGGCCGGGGCTTCCAGGCCACCCTCAGCAGCCACAAGGCAGCCCCGACTCTTGGGCCCATAGCCCTCTGAGGGGCCAGGCCAGGGTTGTTCCGACCTCCCGTTAAACTCAACTTCTGGGACTGTGAGAACAGCCTGCCTTGTGGGTTCGTGAGACTGTGGGCCTGGTTCTTGGTGGGCCTAGGGTGGGACGTGGGGCTGGGGGGCTTTGGTGCTGGCAGAGGTCCTGAGGCCCGGAGGAATGGCAAGGAGGTACAGAGGCGCTGGGCTGAGGTGGGGGCCCGGGTCTGCAAGGGGAGGGTCCAATCCAGGAGGGCTTGCTGGAGGAGTCTCACCCCGCTTCAGCCCCCGTGTGCATGCACACATGTGACACACAGATGTGCACACACAGATGCGCATGCACGCTGCTCTCCAGCCAACATCGAGTCCTCTTGGGAGCCCACGCCAGCCCCTCCCATTCATCCAGCTGGGCCATGGCACTGGGTGGAAGGGGCACCTCGAAGCAGGAGGAGATGGCTCGGGGTCACCGAGTCTCCCCTGAGCCAGATCTGGCCTACCCGAGGGCAGCAGCTCCTCAGGGGACCCACGGGCATCCCATGGTTCACACGTGGCTCAGCCTTGACCGTGGAGCCCACGGTGTTGGCCTCGCCTCTTACAGGGGAGCAAACCAAGGCCAGGAGTGGGGCCCTGCTCTCCAGCCTCAGACGTGGCCTCCGCCCCTCGGCCTCCCCGTGTCCAGGCAGGTGCTCCCCTGGTGGCCTGGCCCCTCACCTGCCACTGGCCAGTCGGGGTGGGGGTGCATACTGGCGGCTTCCGGGCCCACAGAGCCCATCCAGGGCCAGCTCCAGAGATGCTGGGAGGGTGGCAGGTCTCCCCCTGGGGGCAGAGAGGACGGTTTGCCCGGGGGCCACCCGGGTGCCCCGCCACAGCCTGTGCCTGCACGGCTCATTTCATCTGCCCCATCCCTGCAGGGCAGGAAGGCCGGGCCCCTCACCTCCCCTGGGCTCCACGGCTCTCTGAGGTCTCAGGATGGGGACCTTCCGGGCCTGGGGCTGAGGAGAGAGCAGAACCAACCTCTGGGCCTGTCCAGTGCAGGGGCTGTGGGGCGATGCGGGGACAGGTGTAGGGAGTCCCTTCCGGGGCCTGAGCCCTGGCACCTCCCCACAGCCTCCTGTGGCCTGGGGACGTATGGGGGGTCCCTGCTTATCCCTACTGAGTCCTGGGCACTGCCAGGTGGCTCAGTGCCACTTGGGGCCCCGCTCAGTTGACCCACGGCTGGGGCATGACCTGTGGTTTGGAGAGAGTGGCCCAGGGGTCAGTGGCTCAGCAGGCGGCGGTGGCCGAGGCTGCCGTGTATGGAGGAGCGGTTGCCGTGTGCCAGGCTTGCGCGGTCTGAGGCACTTCGGGAGTCCACCAACAGCCCCCGGCGGGGGGCACCCTTGTCGCCATCCCTGTTGGACAGAGAGGACCAGTGAGGTCACCTGCCCCAGGTCACAAGTTCGGTGGGGGACGGTGGGGCTGGGCCAGGCCCTCAGAGCCTGAGCCCCGAAGCTTCAGGAACCCACCCTGGGCATGGGGAGAAGGCGCCCCGCCACCCCCCCCCCCCGCACTCAGACAGTGCTGTCCCAAGACCCTGGACGCCCAGGTTCTGGGGGCACGGGGCCGGGGCGTGGGGGGGGGTGGGGGGACATGGCTCCCCGGGCAGAGCCAGACGGGCTCACCAAGCCAGAAGCCGGTCGCGTCCCCCGCGGGGCCTCGGGACCTGCTTTATATTTCAGCCTTCCTGGCCTCTGGACGGCCCCGTGGGACCGGAACTGCCCTGTCTGTCTGTGTCTGTTCAGCAGGCCTCGGTGGGGCGGCCGGGACGCCCAGGCTTACCTCGGGCCAGCGAGGGGGCTGTGTCCGCCAGGGACGCTGCGGCAGCAGCCGGGGCTCTAGGACGAGCCTGTCCACCTTCCCTCGCCCGAGGTGGTGAGCTCCCTGTCACTATCCATGCTCCGAGCAGAGCCCAGATGGCCCGGCCCAGAGCCGCTGCGTGGGCGCTGGTGCTGGGTGGGCAGGAGGACTCGTGGCCTCCGAGGTGTGGGACACAGAGATCCCAGGCTCTAAATGTCACTGGTTCTAAGATTCCACGATTCCACATGATTCCAAGATGTTGTCCCTTCTAAGAGCCCAGGGCCGCCGGCTCCGCTCGCATCCACAGATGGAGAATCAGACCCAGTGGCATTTCCTCTTCCTCACGCCCGCGGAGACCGAGTCCCTTCCCCTCAACGGGTCTCCGCCCTGAACGTCCTCCCACGTCTTTCTAGACCCAAGTCCACCCTCGCTTCAGGGCCGCCTCTTCCCCGAAGACCACCTGCCTTCCCTCAGCCAGCCTGCCTTCCGGGAGCAGCGTGGACCCGCATCACCCGCAGGTCTGTTTCAAGCTAGAAGTTCAGTTAATTCCTCCTGGGCAGGGCCAGAAGTTTGCTCGTTTCTCCCCGTCGGACACGCAGCACTTGTGCGGGTATACAGTAGGAGCTCAATAAATGTTCACTCATTTAAAAGTGGGGCAGGCAGGGCAGGGCTTCCGGCTACCAGGGCCCCATCATGGGCGCTTGGGCCTCTCGCCGTCACGGGGTTCCCCAGAGAGCTTCCTGGGTGCTGTATGCCTGTCCTGTATGCGGCGTAGAGTCTCGCCCTCGCTACCCCTTCTTCCTAGTGTCTAACCACACTCTCTCCTGCTGCAGCTTGGTCTCGTCTTGCTGGGTGTTGGGGCTGCTCACCCCGCCCTCCCCTCTGAAGGGCCAGGCCGCCTCCTCTTGGTTGGTGAAGGGCACAGGGTGGGGTGCGACGCCCTTCTCGTCATCGGAGGAGCCAAGGCTCAGCGAGGGCAGGAGCCGAGGCCACCCGGCTACCAGGAGGTGCAGCCAGGATGTGAACAAGGCCCTGCGGGGTGGGGGCCCCATTTCTCTGCACAGAGCCCCCCCCCCCGGCACTGACAGGCACAGGGTGTGGATGGCAGGAGCCTGGGTGGACCCTGAGGGGCAGGCAGCTGGTGGGAATGGGCAGGGATGCTGTTTCTGTTGGCCAGGACGGTGGCTTTCTGGAAAGCTGGTGCCAGTTCTCTGGGCTGGCGGGCGCCGAGGGTCAGGGAGCAGGCCAGACCCCACTGCCGCCTCGGCCACCCACCCGCCACGGGATCCCGGAATCCCAATGGCCCTGAGATGGGAAAGTGTGTCGGTCCCATGTCCGTGGACCGGAGCCAGCCCAAGGGTGTTTGGAAGCCGGGGACTCCCACTCGTGTGATCCCGGGACCGCTCACGGTGGAGCGACGGGTGTGTTGGGTGGAGGGGGCCGCCCCGGCCCCACGGGGTATTTGGCAGATGTACAGCTTATACGTCTATTGTCTTTGAAAAATATGCCCCGGGGATGCGGGAGCCCCGGCAGGTTACACAGAAGCAGCTGCGGATCCGATTGTGTCCCGCATCTTAGGGGAAGCGAGCTGCGGTTGGTGGGGCCCGTCCTGGGGGCTGGATGTCTGGTCCCCACCAGACCAGGATCCGCAGCCTTGGTGACAGGGTGCGGGTGGGGTCATTCACCACCAAGGAAGAAGCTGTTCCCCCCATCACTCTGTTCTGTTGAGCTGTTTGCCCAGAGGCCTCCCGGGGAGGTAAGCCGCCTCACCCCTGCCAGGCGCAGCCCTCTGTCGGGGATGGGGACGGGCCCTCCCTGCCCCGGCACCCCCGCACTTGCCCAGGAGACGCTGCCTTCTCTCTCGTGTGGCCCCTCCAGGGCCCTGGTCAGGTCCTCAGAAGCCTCGGTGACTCAGGTCCCAGTTTGGGAACTGACCAGCTGTGGGAGCCTGGGCGGGGGCCTCATGGCCTGGGCTCAGCCTGCTCACCTAGTGCAGGAGACAAGATCCCTCAGTCCTGCCAAGCTCACGGGGCCGTGGAGGGGGGTCAGGGCTCAGAGTGGGACCTGGATCAAGGCTAGGTGGTGACCAGAGTCAGAGCTTGGTGTGACAAGGATAAGATTCCGTCTGTGAAGAGGATCAAGGTTCAGCATGTGGCCAGGATCGAGGCTCAGCATGTGATCAGGATCAAGGCTCAATGTGTGACCAGGATCAAGGCTCAGCGTGTGACCAGGATCAAAGCTCAGCGTGTGACCAGGATCAAGGCTCAGCGTGTGACCAGGATCAAAGCTCAGCGTGTGACCAGGATCAAGGCTCAGCATGTGACCAGGATCGAGACTCAGCATGTGACCAGGATCTAGGCTCAGCCTGTGATCAGGATCAAAGCTCAGTGTGTGACCAGGATCCAGGCTCAGTGTGTGACTGGGGCTCATTCTCTGGTGGGAGTCAGCAGTCAGGGTACTATCCAGCCTGGACATGTGCTGTGCTACCATCTGACTCTGGCACCTCTTAAGGAAGGATGTCACACATCACCACTGCCTGGTGCCTCTGTGCCCTGCCCGGCCCCTGCCTCAGGGAGGCCTTTCCTCCTGGTGGGGAACAGGGAGGTGCTGGAGGCCCCCCCGAGGCCCTTCCCGAGCTGTGCTGTTTCTCCCATGAGCTGCTGGCACCTGGGACGGACCGTAGGGGGCCTGCGGGGACAGAGCCCAGTGCTGGAAGGTACGCGGGTGGGCAGGAGGGCTGGAGAGGGTAGAGGCCTGGGGCAGAGGGGAGACTGGGCCGGGCCAAGCCCTGTTTGCAGGCTGTGGGGATGGCTGCCCGGGTCAAGGGTGCGCGTCCACGGCCAGCAGCATGGTTCTGCGTCCGCGGGGGCGACGGGGCCGCTCAGCGGAGGGAACGGCGGTCGGGCTGCTGGGGCGACTTGGGTGCCGGCCCGTCCCTGTCTGCTCTCGGGAGTGAGCCGCGCGTCCTGCCCAGGGGGTGCCGATCCCGTCCCCGCTCCAGGCTTTTCTCTGGGGCGGGGGCATGGAGCCTTGGATCCGGCTGGGAGATGGGTCATTGGGTGTGTGGACAGGGGTGGGCGTGGTGGTGATGGTGGCAGCGGGGACGGCGATGGGGGGCGGCTCCGGGCACAGCCCCCCCCCCCACCCCCCAAGCACCTGCAGCACCAGGGCCGCTAACACTGCGCAAAGTGTGTGCTGGCAGCGGCGGTGCGGGGGGGTGGCCCGGGGGTGGCTGGATGGAGCGTGGGGGAATGAGGGTTACCCCGGGGCAGGGCTGGGACCTCGCCCAAGTCCCGAGCAGCTCTTCTTGGAGCCCTGCATGGGCTCGGGAGCTGGATCTGACGCCCCCAGGGGCAGGGGATCCACAACCCCCAAAGCCCGGCATCAGGGTGTTCGTCGGAGGAAACTGCCCCGTGGACGGACCCCACTGCCCCACGGACGGACCCCACTGCACAGAACAGAAGAGGGGTGCCCTGCAGGCCCTGGGAGACGGGATGCAGTCACTGCTGGGGACCCAGCACAGCCCTGCAGAGCCCCTCCCAGCCTCTGCACCCCCACCGGCCGCGGACCCCGGGCTGCCCCATGGCGGGGGCTTCCTCCAAGGCACGCTGGGGGGAGACCCCGCTGGTGAGGCAGGCGAGGGAGGAGCAGGGCTCGTGCTCAGGCAGGAGTCACAGCTGGGGGCCAGCTCTGGGGGGGGCCTCCTGACGCCGAGGGGGGCGGCTCAGGTAGGTGGCAGGTGCAGAAGCAGGTGCTGCTCTGTTCTGCGTGTGCGTGTCCAGGACAGCAGCGGGGGGGGGGCATGGCCTGGGGGGCAGCGAGTGTGGCTCTCAGGCCTCAGGAAGGACCCCTGGGTCCCGGCCCCTGGCCCACCTCTGCCTGCACCGGGCTCCTGGTGTGGGGGCAGGCGGCCCGCCGGGGAATTCAAAAGCAATCGCCACAGGAGAAAGCTCTAGAATCTTCCATTCTTTTAGCTGGGAGGCCTGCCCAGCGTCGTCTCATTCAGGGCCTGGATCCGGGGCGCTGGGTGCTTGAAGTGGGGCTGTGGCCCCCAGAATTTGAGTGCAAGATCCTGTTTGGGTCGTGAGGGTCTCTAAGCCCGTGCAGGTTAGAGGCGGGGCACGCTCCTGCCCCCTGTCACACGCGGGGGCGGGGTCAGGGCCAGGCCAGGCTGACTGCTGCTCCAGGGGGCGTCTCTGCCCCCGCACCCCGGGCCCTCCTTCCAGGGCAATCTCTGTGTCCAGCCTGGTCTCTTGGAGGTTGGAGACACTGGGGTGGGGCTTGCATAGGGTGATGGGGACATTTTAGGATGACAGACTGACTCCAATCCTGGCCCTGCTGCCTCCTGTCCCGCGCAAGTCACTTAGCCTCCCCGTGCCTCAGTTTCCCCGCCTCCGTATGATGAGGAAGTAAGGCTAGGCGCTGCAGCGAGGAGCGAGTGAGAAAACAGACACGTCTTGGGGTGCGGCTCCCGGCCGCGGGGGGGGGGCGAGGGCACAGGTGGGCAGCACCGTCACCTGGGAGCTTTGGTCAAACTCAGAGCCTCTACCCCGGAGAGTGGGCGGGACCTGGGAGCAGCGTCACCCAAGGCCTCCCCAGGCATCCTGTAGCCGGTCACTGTCACCGGGTGCTCCTTGGGGCTGCCAGCACTGCCACGCTGGATGGGACACGGGTGTCAGCTGGGAGCCCGGTCCCACCCGGGCCTGCCACCTCAGTTACTGCCTCACCTTGGTCTCAGGCGGGTGTCACCCCTGTCCCTCCAGCCTCCACCCTCCATCCCTCTGCCCCTCCACCTCCATCCCTCTGTCCCTCCATCCCCATCCCTCTGCCCCTCCACCTCCATCCCTCTGTCCCTCCATCCCCATCCCTCTGTCCCTCCATCCCCATCCCTCTGTCCCTCCATCCCCATCCCTCTGTCCCTCCATCCCCATCCCTCTGTCCCTCCATCCCCATCCCTCTGTCCCTCCATCCCCATCCCTCTGTCCCTCCACCTCCATCCCTCTGTCCCTCCATCCCCATCCCTCTGTCCCTCCATCCCCATCCCTCTGTCCCTCCATCCCCATCCCTCTGTGCCTCCACCTCCATCCCTCTGTGCCTCCACCTCCATCCCTCTGTCCCTCCACCTCCATCCCTCTGTCCCTCCATCCCCATCCCTCTGTCCCTCCACCTCCATCCCTCTGTCCCTCCATCCCCATCCCTCTGTCCCTCCATCCCCATCCCTCTGTCCCTCCACCTCCATCCCTCTGTCCCTCCATCCTCCATCCCTCTGTGCCTCCATCCCCATCCCTCTGTCCCTCCATCCCCATCCCTCTGTCCCTCCACCTCCATCCCTCTGTCCCTCCATTCTCCATCCCTCTGTCCCTCCATCCCCATCCCTCTGTCCCTCCATCCCCATCCCTCTGTCCCTCCACCTCCATCCCTCTGTGCCTCCACCTCCATCCCTCTGTCCCTCCACCTCCATCCCTCTGTCCCTCCACCTCCATCCCTCTGTCCCTCCATCCCCATCCCTCTGTCCCTCCATCCCCATCCCTCTGTCCCTCCACCTCCATCCCTCTGTCCCTCCATCCTCCATCCCTCTGTGCCTCCACCTCCATCCCTCTGTGCCTCCACCTCCATCCCTCTGTCCCTCCACCTCCATCCCTCTGTCCCTCCATCCTCCATCCCTCTGTGCCTCCACCTCCATCCCTCTGTCCCTCCATCCTCCATCCCTCTGTGCCTCCACCTCCATCCCTCTGTGCCTCCACCTCCATCCCTCTGTCCCTCCACCTCCATCCCTCTGTCCCTCCATCCTCCATCCCTCTGTGCCTCCACCTCCATCCCTCTGTCCCTCCATCCTCCATCCCTCTGTGCCTCCACCTCCATCCCTCTGTCCCTCCATCCTCCATCCCTCTGTGCCTCCACCTCCATCCCTCTGTCCCTCCACCTCCATCCCTCTGTCCCTCCATCCTCCATCCCTCTGTGCCTCCACCTCCATCCCTCTGTCCCTCCACCTCCATCCCTCTGTCCCTCCATCCTCCATCCCTCTGTGCCTCCACCTCCATCCCTCTGTCCCTCCATCCTCCATCTCTCTGTCCTTCCATCTCTCTGTCCCTCCATCCCTCTGTCCCTCCATCCTCCCATCCCTTCAAAACAAATGGACTTTACTTTGTCCAAGCTCTTGTAGATAACTATTTTCCCGTCTGTAAATCAAATCCTGTTTAAACCCCGCTTCAGCCCTTCCAGCCAGAGCCCCCACGGCGCGGCCTGCACCTCGTCTCCGGCGCGCAGGTTTGTTTAAGTCCGGCTGACACTTCTCCCGCCGCCTCCGTGTGTTTACAGTGGGGCTGTCAGCGGAAACTGCAGGTGTGGGAGGAAAGCCTCTGAGTTTATTCTGTTCAGACGGGGGTGGGGGCGGGGGGGTCCCGCGCGGCCATCGGGCCCTCCGCACGGGTCTCAGGCTGCACCGTCCCCGCCCCGTCACCATCTGCACGTCACAGGGGAGTCCTCAGATTATTTCCTCTGAGGCTCAGAGGGGACCCTGCAGGCCAGAGGCAGACCTGAGACACGGCCCCAGGCTTCCAGGTCCCCACTGACCCCACCCCGCCCCCAGGAGGAGCCCAGGAAGGCTTCTCGGAGGAGGTGACGTCTGAATCGGGACTGTGAAGACTGAGGAGGGAACGGGTGCGTGGTGGAGGGAAGGGCATTACCAGCAGAAGACAGCGGCCAGTGCCGTCCATGGAGGGGTGCGGCCAGAGTGCGGGCGGTGAGGGAGGCGCGGGGGGCCCTGGGGGCGGCCTGGTGAGGATTCAGACTCCACCACGTCCCGCTGCTCGGCCGCTGTGGGCACATGCACTGTTTCCTCGCCTGTAGGGTGGGGGGAGCGGTGGTGCCAACTGCTCAGGTCCTCACCTGGGGGCGCAGGTGGGAGCCGTGGCGGGTGACTGAGCAGGGCCAGGGCGACAGGCTCTGCATGGCCGGGTCGGGGTGGGGGTTTCATGCCCCCCCCCCCCGACCCATCAGAAATCCCCCGCCCTCCCTCTCAGCCAGCGTGGGATCGGGATGGGGCGGGCGTGGGATGCTGATGCAGGCCAGGGACGGGCACTGGGGCGGCCTGGGGGTCTATGCTGCCTCCCGGCCCTCGTACCCAGGGAGCCCTTCCATGAGCAGGAGGGAAGCCACGGAGCACGGCGGGTGGAGGATCTCAGGGAGTCCCCACGAGCCCTGATGGTCTGGTCGGCGCCTGGAGCCACCCTCCCTTTGTGCCTCTGACGAGAGGGGCAGGCGTCTCCCGCCATGGCCTCGGGCCCACCCGCACTGGCTCCCCAACGGCCCCTGAACACACCGGGCATGCGTCTTCCCCCGGGGGTGGGACGAGGACCCCCAGGCTGGGAGGGAGGAGTTATGCTTGGTGGCCCCCGCCAGGGTGCTCCCGGGCCTCCGTGCTAGCGGCAGCTCTCCCACCCTGCCCGCATCGTCGCCCTGTTTTCATTCAGGAGACACTTGGTGCCCTCAAGGCGCTGGAGGCCACCACCCTCCCTAGTTACAGGACAGCCATCACCCCTAAAGGACCCCCCCAGCCCTGCGGGCGCCTTCGCGTCCCCTTTCCTCACCAACGACCCCGGGGCGGCACTCACTTGGGCGGGCGTGGGCAGGCCTGGCGGGCGCCCTGCCGTCGGGCTCCGGGGCGCATACCTCACCTCGGTGGCGCCCCGCATGGCTCTGTCGCCCGTGCAGGCGGTGGCCCCCAGGCGGACGGCGCTCGTCCTCGCCTCCCGTCCTCTGGTCACCAGGGCATGTCATCCTCTCATGTCCTCATGGAAACAGGGCCAGTGCAGACAACATGCCCTGAGAGCAAGCACAGGCCTGGGTGCGATTGCGGCGCACGTGTCACCCTCCCCTCATGGTAGTGGCCGCACTTAATCCCCGAGCTTGGTCCTAAGTCAGACCCAGGCCCAACGGGCGCCGGAACCTGGGCACATGCTGGACCCCGCATGTCCCGTGCCCTGTGCCCTGTGTACGCACGGACCTGGGAGAAGGTTTAATTTAGGGGCTCCCGAACACTGAGGGGCTCCCTTACACTGGGGGGCTCCCGTGCACTAGGGGGGCTCCTGTACACTGGGGGGCCCTGTACGGTTATTCTCTGCATCAGTGGATCTGTGCTTCTCCTCCGCTGCGGGGAAGTGGGGGTGTAATCGGGGTGTGTCTGAGGTGAGGTGTGTTGTGCGCTCTCCAGCTGTGCGCGCCGAGCTCCCTGGCACCTTCCTGTCCCGTCTCCTCCACGGGGGCAGGGGGCGCACAGGCCTGGCACACGCGGGTGCCCCACTGACGCTCCCTGAACCGTGAACACATTTGGAGCCACAGCTTGGGCCCCCCTGGGGTGTTCCCTTTGCAAGAGGAAACCTGCTGCTGCTCAAGAACTTTAGAGCTGTGAGGACTGTTCCCAACGGGCCCGGGCCCAGGTGGTGTCGGCTGTCTACCCCTCTCCCCCTGCTGGGAGCCGGGCGAGGGCACCCGCCTTGGGGCACCAGCGAGGTGGACAGCACCTGGACCCCCTCTTCCCTGTAAACCTGCTCTGAAGAAAATTCTCCAAGGGCAGTTTTGAGCCGCAGTGCCCTGGGCTCTAGGCTGGCCTCCTCTGGGGGGGGGGCCTTCTCCCCACCCTGGAGGCTGGGCTCGCTTACCTCCAAGAGCAGGGTGCTCGCCACCTCGCCAAGCGTGGGGTCCACGCGCCACTCTTCTCTGAGCCTTAGGGGAATGGGGGGTCTCCCACCCCAGCACCCCATCCCGGACTCACTCGGATCTTCGCTACCTTGGGCCACTGCCCCTCTCATGGGGCGCGCCCAGAATGTGTCCTTGCCAGCAGGTGAGGAGGCTAAGAGCAGCAGGCCGGGGGGTTCGGGTGCCCCGGCTCCTCCATTTCTCTGCTGTTCACGTCGGGCAGATTCCACCCTCCGCTGAGGCTGGGTTTGCTCCACTGCTGAATGGGGACAAGGGGACGCGGTGGGAAGCCGGCCTGGTGCAGGGCCTGCCGAGAACTTTGTAGCTGCCCGCGGCCACCCCAGAACCACGCCTGGGGATCCGTGGCCTGAGCCCTTGGATGACACCCCGCAGCACAGAGTGCAGCTGTCGGCGTGACCCCTGAGGCCCTTTGCCGCCGGGGACAGCAAGTTGCATGTTCCGATCCTGGTGGTGCTGGGATCCCAACGTGCTCCCCACATGCTCCCAACGAGCCGTGCACTTGCACACCTCTACCTGTGTGAGTGCCATCCCCCCGTCTGGGCTGCTGCCGGCACCCCGCAAGCCCCCACCCTAATGTCCCCCAGACCCCGAGTGTCGGCCTCCCCTGGAGGGCAGGGCCCATGGCTGCAGAGCCTACAGATGGTGACCCGGGGACCCGGGCCGCTGGGGGCGTGTGCCCGGCGGATGGTGGGCACTCTTCCAGGCCAGGGAGCTGCACCCAATGTCCACGTGGATGCCCCTGGTACGTGGTGGTCGGGGTGCAGACTGGTGAACTGTGTTTGTCGTTGAATGTTTGGACGCTCCTGTGGCAGGGAACTCACTACATTGTTAGGCCCTGCTTGCAGCTGCGGCAGCGTCCCGGGAATGGGGGTTCAGCCCCCCTACAGTCTCCTGCGGGGAGCGAGGGGTCAGCGGCCCGAGGCGCTGTGGGTGGTGGGTGTGATGAGCCATGGGGTGCCCACCTCTGCAGGGGGGCCGCCTGGAGCTGGCGATTCCACAAGCCATGCTGCCCCCTGGTGGCCGAGCCCTGGAAGTGCCGGAGCTCCCGAGGTCTCCGACGTCTGTGGGCCCCTGTCCTCGCGTCCCTGAGGTCCTCTTCGTTGGGGATACCGGGGATCCCGGCAGCGAGGGGACCATGGGCCCCGTGGAGAAGACAGACAGACAGACAGACAGACACACACACACACACGTGGAGGATGGGTGTCTTCTGGCTTGGGCCGGCCGGGCAGTGGCCCCCACGGGCCCTTTCCCGTGGGTGAGGGTGGTCAGGGACCCTCAGGCCATCAGAGTTCCCTGGCCGGGACCCAGGGTTTCCAGGAAGTGTTCCCCACCGGCCAGGTCTCACACCCACGCTCTTCCCACAGACACCACGAGAGGGCGTCCGCGAGGCGTGCTGGATCCCAGAGAGGCCCACCCGCGGGGGGGGGGGGGGGGCTCTCGCTTGGGAACTGGAATCTGTCAGGTGCAGCAGCAGGAGGTGCAGGCGGGCCCGGGCTGCAGGGTTGGGTGGCGGGCACACCTGGCCTCTGCACACACTGGAACACTCCTGTCTCACTGGGCGGACATCTGCTCGGGGTGCAGCCTCCCTGAAATTCTGATGCTCGGGACACACCCTTCCCGATTCCCAGACCCGGTGGGCCTCCCCCAGGGGCTCCCCGTTGTCCCTGGGGAGCTGTGGGCGGGCTCCCTGGCTGCAGTGTGCAGCCCCCAAGGCAGCCTGGCACAAGGACTCACCACGTGTTGGTCAGAGCCAGGATTTTAAGGCAGCATAGGGTGAAACAGCTGGAACTCCCCGGCTTAGCTGGGGACCGTCCCCCAAGCAGGGACTCCAGCTCACATGCCCCCCCAGGGCTCCCACCCTGGCACGGGGTAGGGGGGAGACCCTCTGTCTCCCCCGCAGGGACCTGAGCCCGTCCTGCCCTTGCCCCCTGGTCAGCGGCCCTGCTCTTCCCACACGGACTCAGGGCTGGCCCGTGACCGACAGGAGATGGCTGCATGTGACTCCCGGAGCTGCTCAACCTGGGGGAGCCGGCCACGGCATGTGAGGGTTCCCGGCACAGCGAGGGCCCAGGGTGCACCAGCCAGCACAGTGGCCCAGCCGGGATGGGGAGCCAGCCCGGAAGCAGGTCCTCTCGCCCCCAGCTGTGACTGCTGCTCACCTGAAAGCCTGAGCTGGGACCCCAGGACCGCCCCGCCGCTGCTCGAGCTCTTCTGTTTGGAACACGGCTGCTCGTTCACTTGCCCTGGCGGCGGAGCGTGTGGTGGGGCCCTGGGTGCCGGGTTGTACCAGAGGTGACACCAGGTGAGGGAGCGGCCGGGACAGCCGACTCGCACAGGTGTTATGGAGGTGCCTCAGTGCTCCCAGGGCCTCCTGGGAAGGGCCCCGAAGCCCCCACAGAGGCCTGTCCTGGGGGGCTAACAGCTTCGAGGCTCAGTGCACACTGGGGTCACGTCAGGCGCATCAGGGTGAGGAGGGTTCGGGGGTGCTCAGACAGGCTGCTGTCGCTGTGGCTGAGCGGCAGGGGCGGGGCTGGGACACGGCCAGCAGGGCGTCAGCCCCCAAGGCTCTTCTCCAGTGTCACGGGTACATTTGTACCTGCGCGGACGTGACACTAAACAACAAGCTTTCTGGGGATGACCCTCAGAGGACAGTCGCAGGATGGCGGACTGAGCACCGTCTTACCCTCTGAGGCTGGGGCAAGCACGATGGGCCCGCTCTCTGGACAGGGAAACCGAGGCAAGAACGGGTTACGGCATACAGCCTGCCGGTGGAGGCTCAGAAGAAGAGGCCGCCACCTGCAGCCCACCTGTGGTCCCCGGGGCGGCCTCGCGGCCCCTCCTGCGGCCCTGCTGCTTCTGGGGTCTGGGGACAGCCAGGCCTAGGGCCCTGGAGGCTGCTTTCTGGAAATCCACTTAGCACTGACCTCATCTTTGTCCTGCTCCAAGCTAATCTGCTAATCCTGCCCGCCCCAGGGGCCTGTGCTGTCTGGCAGCTCCTAATCCACCCCCGTGCGTGCCCCTCCCCAGCTGGGGGGCTCCTCTCACCAAGCTTGGGGGACGGGGTGGTGGGGATGGGGTCTTTCCCATGCAGCTTCCCTCAATCCCGGGGGGTCTGGGCATCTGCAGCTCAGGCCTGGATTCGGACTCTCTCTGTCCCATGCTTGGCCATCACCTCTTCTCCCGCATCACAATGAGGTCGGTTCTGAGCCAGCCCAGTCCCACCGAGAAATCAGGATTCTTCTCACGCCCCGTCTCACCCCTGCATCCCACCCATCACCGTGTGTGCGCCCCGGGCTCCCCAGACCCGGGTTAAAACCCCGACTCTGCCGTAACTGAGTTCGATGCCCTAACTGCCACACTGGTCCTTCCTCTGAGGGGCACGGTGTGCGGCCACCCCTAGAGGCCCTGGCCGGGGTCAGCACTCAACCAGCGTCTGGGGATGGAGCTGCCCCAGCTCCTCCTCCCTGCCCGCCCTGGTGCCAGGCACCAGGAGATGACTGAGACCCCGGGCCCGGGAGCCCACAGGGGAGGCCACACCCCTGTCCCCCCGCAAAGGGGGCTTGGAGAGAGAGACCCACCGTGAGAGTTCGGGCAGGGGAGGAGGAAGAGTCTGAAACAAGTCAGGGCTGGGGGGGTACAGGTGCTGTGCTCCTGCGTCAAGCTAAACGTTAGAAGCAGATTAACCCGAGAGTCCCACAGTGACGGGGCAACGGGCTGCCTCGGTGGATGCCGAGACCCCCGCGGAGTGGGAGTACTTTTTGCCAGGACCTCAAGCCTGGAATGTACCCCAGATGTTACACCAAGGACAGGGAGCCCCAGCTGTGTGGTTAAAGGTGGGAGGTCTGGAAAAGGTCTAGTCCTGACCTACTGTGTGGTCTTTGGAAGTTGTTAGATCCCCCACCCCACGTCTCATCTACAAAATAGGGAGAACGACAGTTGCCACCTCATGGGGCTGTGTGGGCAGTAGAGGAGCTGGTGAGCAGAGATTAGAACTCAGGTCCTCTGGCCCCCTGCTGACTCTAGGGGAGGAACCGGGGTTCTCTGGGCACCATCGGATCACTCCCACAGGCATAGGTGCTGGTGTGAATGCTGGGAATGTCGCGGGGGACACAGGTGGGGTCCTCACCCACACCACCATCAGCGTTGAGCCTAACTGCCTGGGGGGAGTTTCTGGTAGAGCTAAGAGGACAGCAGAGCTGAGTGGGGGGACGGCCAGGGGAGACTGAGCTCTCAGGGGAGCCAGGCAGCTGGCGGGGACAAGGTGTGAAAGAGGAAGCTCAGGGATTGTCCAGGGCAAGTTTCCATGCAGAAGGAATAGCAGGTGCAAAGGCCCTGGGGTGGGATGGCCCCTGACTGCTGGAGGAAGAGCAGGCCCGTGTTGGAGGCCGCAGCAGGACAGCAGCAAGTGGAGGGAGCCTAAAGGAGCAAGCCCTGGCCCCATCAGATGGCCTTGGGACGGTGAAGCACCACCACGAAGGGTTCTGCATAGAGCGGGGAGGGCTCTGACTCCTGCCTTCCAGGGTCACCGTGGCTGCCGAGGGTGGGTGGCCCAACGGGCAGTGGAGGCAGCGCCAGGGCGAGCCTCCAACTGGGAGGAGAGGCTGGGCATTTGCTGGGGGTGGGGGGCCAGGGGGCATCCATGGACTGGCGTGGGGGGACACTGGCGTTTCCGTGCCCACCTCGCTGGTCCCCCTGTCCTGGGCCTCCTCCACAGCCACCTGTGGCCACGAGCTTCCGGGGAAGTGCCCATCCCCAAGGGGCTCCCCACCAGCCCCGGCGGGGGCCCCCTAAAACCTCCCCCGAGGCTGGCTGGGGCTGCACGGGGCACCCGGCACGGCAGGCCCACGAGGCACAGAGCAACGGCGCTGGGCCTGCTTCTACGGGCACCTCTGCGCGTGCGCCCGCCCCCGGGGGCGCCAGGCCCCCGCCCTGAGGACCCCCTCCAGGCGCCTGCTCCCGGGGCCTCGAACCCGAACCCTGTGCGACCCCAACGCGGCGGGGGGTGGCGGCTCTGCAGCCGCGTCCTCCCAGCACTCCGCCTGCAGCTGGCGCGCAGCCCCGCGGACAAGTGGGGAGGTCGAGGCACCCACAGGTTTCATAGGACTCTTGGCCCCCGCCCTCCGCATCCTCACTCAGCGGCCCCGGCGGCCCCCGAGCGACCGAAGCCCACCCCGCAGCTGGCCCACCCGCGCCGGGGCCGAGGTCGGACCCCTGGGCCCGCCCCCGTGCCACGCCCCTTCTCTCCCGGGCGGGGCCTCCGGGGCGCGCGCGCGCGCACGCGGCCGCGGTGGGGAGCGCTCCTATTGGGCCGCGCCACCCACGTGACCCAGCAGCCCCGGCCGCGCGCCCGCAGGCTGCGCGCGCCGACCCCCGTGCACGCGCGCGCGCCGCTGCCCCCGCCCGCGGAGCCGGCGCCGGGACCGCCAGGTCAGTCTCCTCGGCGCGCGCTCGGGCTGGGGGCGCGCGGCGGGGGCGCGCGGGGCCGGGGGCGCGCAGCTCTCCGCGCGGCCGCCTCCTGCGCGGGCCGCGACCCGGGACCCCGCGCCCGGCCTGGTCGCCGCCGTGGCTCCTGCGGGAACGGGAACGCGGGCCTGGGCGCGGCCACGTGCAGGGGCTCGGCCGGGAGGCTGGAAGGACGGAGCCCGCTCCCGAGCCTGGGGCGCGGTGACCCCGTCCCCAGCTCCTCCCCCCGAGGGTCCGGTGCCCCTGGGTCTTGCGCCCCAGTCGGCGCCCCGTTCCCCATCGGCACAGTTTGGGGGGACTTGGTCTCTGCCGCTGTAACCCCACGGGCGTCCCGGTCCTGCGGGAGGACAGGGCTGACCTGAGCTCGGGTCCCGGACCCGGCGCGGCGCGGCTCGCACCCTTGGCAGGGCTGGAAGCCTGGCGCTGCCACCTGTCCGAGCCCTAGCCCGGCTGCGGAGCCAGGTGTCGCGGCGATGAACAGGTGGCTGTGCGCACGCCCCGGCTCCGCTGGGCAGCTGGTGGGGAAGGGCGGCCGCTCGCTGCAGGCTGGCCGAGCGCGCCCCCGTGTGGGCGGGTGACCTCTCAGGCCGTGCCTGGCCACGGGGGTGAGGCTGCCCACTCGTGACAGCAGGCCTGAGGGCGGCAGGGCGTCCAGGCCAGCAGGTCACAGCGCCCACGGGCACCCCAGCCCTGGCCGCGAGGCCTGCGCTGCACCTGGTCTCCTGGCCTCCGGCTCTGCGGTCGGCTCTGCCTGTGATAGCGGTTCCCGGCATCAGTGTGGACTCAGGGGGCTGTGCACCTGGGCCGGAGCAGGTGGGGTGTGGACCAGGTGGGTGGGTGGGGGTACCTGTAGTCCTCTTGTCCAGGGGCCCCTTCAGAGCTCCCTGCAGGAGACCATGCTTCACTGACCTCAGATCCTCCCATGAGGTGATGGGAGGGGGAAAACCCGCTTGGCTGTGAGGAGGCCCAGGCACGTGGAGTCAGGTGCGCCTCACCTGCAGATCTAACCAGAGCCTCGGTTTGCCCATCTGTGGAGTGGGTGCTATTTGCCCCACCCAGCGCACTGTAGTAGGGAGCAAACAGCAGAGGCACTGATCCTGGGGGGCCTAACCTGAGGCGGGTGTGGGTGTCTCTCCACCCTCATGGCCTCTGTTCAGGGGGAGAGGCTGCCCCTCAGACGTCCCTGTGAGGAGCTGCCCACCCCCAACACAGCC
Source organism: Nyctereutes procyonoides (assembly GCF_905146905.1). NCBI lineage: Eukaryota > Metazoa > Chordata > Mammalia > Carnivora > Canidae > Nyctereutes > Nyctereutes procyonoides. Next base: position 31,131,018 of record NW_026575159.1, read on the forward strand.
CATAGCGGTTGCCAAGCCCTTCTGTGTGCCAGGCCCTGTGCTGGAATCGGGGGTGGGGGTGAGGGGCAGCCTCAGGAGCCCACTGGCTGGAGCGCGGCAGGGCAGGTTGTGGGCCGCCCCCCACCCGCAGGGTGGGGTCAGTGCAGTGGGAGAGGAGGCAGGTGGTGAACGGATGGGACCTCCAGGCTGTCTCCTTGCTCTTGCTCTTCTCCAGGACACCTTCTCTGGCCACCAGGATGGGGCTGGGGGCCCCAGCTCATCCCTTCTGTCTCCTCAATGCCGGCTTAGGCCCTGGCCCAGGGTGGCTGGCCAACGCGGAGTCAGCGGCGTGGCCGGGCTGGACGGGGGAACGCTGGGTGGCCAGGCTCCTTTTCTAGATGAGTCTGCAGGTTGGAAGGTGAGGGGGTCCTGGAGGTGTCAGGGTTGGGAACCCCAACAGTGCCGTCAGGGAACTGGGCAGCGGGTGCTGGGAAGTGCCCATCAGGTGCTGGCTTGAAGCATTGGCCAGTGTGACTTCATGCCCACGGCATTGGGAGGAGGCGCATGCGGTCAGCCGGAGCTGCTGGGAGCCCGCCCTGCTGCCCGGTGGGCTGTCCTGTGCTAGGGTCTTGGGGGCTCCCACCCAGATGGGGAACACTGGCGCCTCACTGGCTGGCCGGCCCCAGCAAGGGGGGGCTCATGTAGAAAGGGTACGGGCATCTCCAGGCAGCATCTGGCTGGAGGGGCAGAGCCGGGGGCTGCCGGGGGAGCTGATACCGCCCCCCGAGACCTTGGCCTTGCCCGTTACGGGGGCTCCAGGCCTAACTGCAGGCTGTAACCAGACGGTGCGCTGCGGTTCCTCCCTGCCGGCCAGCCCTGGCCTGTGCCCTCCGAGGGGCGGGCCTCCCCACCAGCCGCCTGGTGGGGTCACCTCCTACACGAAGCCCACCTAGACCACCCCAGGGCACTGTTTTCGAGCTGCCCAGCTTCCTCCTGGCTCCCCTCGCTGTCACTTCCTCTCTTCAGTCCCTGGCACCCCTCGTGGTCCCCGGGGGCTTTTCCCAGTGCCGCCAGGTACAACAGGTGAGGCTGAGCTAGAGTCAAGAGGGCCTGGGTTTCGAGTTTCTTGCCGGCTTCCTCGTGCCTTGGCCCTCAGTTTCTGCATCTGTGAAATGGGAGCAGCAGGGTGTGGGGTCAGGCGCGTGGGCGGACACCTCCTTGGCACCCTGAAGGTGTGCGGGAAACACGACGTCCCGCCTTCCAACCTGGACCATGGCCACGGTGCCGAGCCTCCTTGCTGGGGCCTGGGAGGGTTCTCGCCATCTGCGCGGTGGTCCTCAGCGGGCCGGGCACCTTTAAGGTGGCAAGGTGGTTTGGGATCTGGCTCTGAGCAGCCAGGCGGACCTTCTGTTCTCAGTGCGCCAGCCAACTGAAGAGCCTACTGTGTGCCGGGCCCTGACAGGCGGTGCACAGGACTGCTCTGGAGCTGGCGGTCAGGTGCAAGGAGATGGCCCGGGAGCTCACATGTGTGCAAGTGGCAAATGTGCCAGGAAACGATGGGCTGGGGTGGGGGGCTGGCAGGTGGTGGGGAGGACGGCCCAGGGGAGGCCGTGTGGCTGAGCCCCCGTGGGCGTGTCCCTGTCTCATCAGACCCTTCTCTGGCTTGGGCCAGCGGTGCAGGTGGCTGAGGGGGCCGAGGGCAGGCCTGGGGTGTGTCCAGGTTCTTCTGTGCCAGCTGGGGCATGTGGCACCGAGGACGGGCATCTGGACATGCGTGGCCCTGCTCTGGTGGACTCTGCCTTCGGTGCTGGTGTTCGGGGTGGTGGGAGCACTGTCCACCTGTCCTACAGCAAAAGGCTGGGGCTCCGCAGGGCTCCTCGCTTCCCAAGGTCACGTGGCCTTCAGGTTCCAGCGGCTCCAGGAGGGACGCCCTTGCTGTCTGACCCTGTGACCCGATGACCGAGGCCCCAGGTAGGCCGGGAGCTGCTCCTGTGGGTGAATTGGAAGGCTGGCCCCGGTGGGGTTGGGGGGAAGTGCCTCAGCCGGGCCCCGCTCCTGCCGCTGCAACCTCTCTGTCGCCCTCTCTGCCAGCCTCAGCGGGCAGCCCCGGGAACAGGAAGGAGAAGCTGGGCGCCTGTCCCCAGGCAGGCAGCAGGTGGTGGGCACCTCTGGACATGAGGGCTTGGTGGGCACGGAGGTGGCTGGAGCATCCCCCTCTCTGAGGCGACCATCTGCAGGGATGGCTGGGGTGAGGGTCTGGCCCTGGAGGGGTCCAGTGGGACCTGTCAGCCGTCAGACCTGTGCCCGCCCTGCCCGTCTCCCGCTGCAGGTGCCCAGGCCTCCAGCCTCTGACCTCACTCTGTCCTGGGTCTTCCGGCCCGTGGGTACTGTGCTCCTCCTGTGTGCCCGGCCCGAGCTTGGCGGGGTCCTGCTCAGGGTGCGGGACGGTGGAAGGTCACCGCAGGCCAGCAAGGAGGAGGGCCCTGTGTCCTGTGCTCGGGGGCGGCCTGCTGGGGGAGGCGCAGGGCCAAGAAGGGGGCTTCGGGCTCCTGCTGTCCTGCTGGGTGGCCCTTGGGGTGGGCGTTGTTGCCAGAGTCTACCGGCAAATGAGAGCTGGACAGGATCAGTGATCGCCAACCATGCAGTTACCCCCCCGGGCTTTGTGCTCCTCGAGGGGCTCATACGTGTCCCTCAGGAGGTTCTGATGCCTCCAGGCAGGAAGCACCATTGCCAATACGGGCGGATGGAGGGTTGGGAGCCCGAGACTGCAGCCTGACTCAGATTCTGGGGAGCTGTGGCGTGTTCTGGAGCAGGGGTGGTGGGATGAGCAGAGCCTGGAGGGCTGACGTCCCTGAGGTATGGGCCTAGAAGTGGGAGCGTCAGGGGAACGGCTCCAGCCATGGGGGTCTGGGGTCTCGGCTGCGTGGCTGGGGGCTGATGTGCTGGACGGGGCTCTAAGCCGAGGACGTCAGGGTGAGCGCTGCCTTGGGCCTCCGCGTCCGGGCACCGCTGCCCAGAGCACACTTAGTCCACGACGGGTCACTGGCTGCCTGGCTTCGGGCCAGTTCTCCTTTGGGGTCTCAGTTTCCCCTTCCACAGATGGGGGGCTCTGAGCTGCCCTCTCCAGCGCCTCTGTCCCCACGGCCCCTCCTGGGAGCTGCGGAGGCCCGTTCCCACGGCCTGCCTGGCCGCAGAGACCCCAGAGCCCGGGCTGGTCCAGCCGGTGGAGGCCCTGCCCTGGCCCCTTCCCATGGGACTGGTGCTCCCAGCCACTTTGCTGGCCCCGCGGCCCCTCTTGTGACTCAGGCTTCCTGGAAGCGGTGCGGGAGGGTACCGAGGATTCCCCGCCACCCCACCCAGGGTTCCCCCCTGCCGGCCCCTGACCCGCCCCCCCCCCCCCCCCCCCCCCCCAGGTTGCACGTGGTGGGCTTTACCTCTTTCGCTTGGCCCCACCCACGAGGGTGCTCCTTTCTGCTGGCACCCCCGCCCCCCACCATCTGCTGGTGCCGGGACCTCGGCCCCCTCCCCACTCTCTTGCCTGGACCAGGACCTGCCAAAGCAAACATTTTCTCCGTTTTCATGTCCCTGCGGGGTCAGCTGTGGAGCTCCTCTTGGGCTACTCTCTGGCCGGCTGCCCCGTGGCCCATCTGCTGGGAATTGCCATGCCTGGGGGTGCCCGGGGCTCTCCGCGGTAACCTCCCCGTCCCCTCCACGTGGTCCTAAGGAGCCCAGAGCCACGGTCCCGGCTCTGCTGGGTCTCTCTGGGTGACCCTGGGCTTGTCCCCTGTGCTTCCTGAGCCTCGGTTGTCTCTTCTGGAGAATGGGGTGCTCGGAGCATAGCATGGACCTCGCAGCAGACTGGACGGGAGGTCAGGCCGAGGGCGGTGGCCTTGGTGGCCAAACTTCAGCCACCTGAGCCAGTCTGCTGCTTCCCTCCCGCATCAGCTCCGTGTGACGGGATCACACCAGGCTCTCCGTCTACACTCACCGAGGGCCCGTGACCTCGGGAAGTGCAGCCCATGGTGCCTTGGCTTCTCTGGGTGTCAGGCGTGCTCTCAGGCGGGGTGGGCCCGTGGGGGGTGGGCAGAGGCAACCCCACCTGCCCTGAGGCTCATGTGGCGGGGGGGCATCCCAACGGGGCCCCGACTCCATTATGGTGATGGTTTAGTTCAGATTTAGTTCCTCATAAAAATTCAAACAGCCCAGGCAATCTGTGGGCTCCGCGCTTCCGGACACAGGCTTGATTTCGCTGGAGCAGACCGTTTGCGTCTCACTTGAAACGGGCCCCTCCTGGTGGCACCTGTGAACCCAGGGGTCCGGGTCGGGATGGCCCCATGTGTAGGAGGCCAGGAGCTCCCCCACCAGCTCCATCTTGGCCGCTGTGACCCAGCAAGGGCTGCCCAGCTGCCCAGCCCTGCACTGGCCCCCGTTGGGGGATGGGAGAAGGCAGAGGGAGGGGGTCCTGACTCTGGGAGGGACTCTTGGGTGAGCAAGACCCACAGGACACAGCAGTCACTTTCCTAGAGTGTGGGACCCTCAGACTTTGAGTGTGGTGGGGCAAGAAGTCACGGTGGCCTTCTGGGAGGAGGGGACATCTGGTCTGGGGGTGAAGGATGTGGGCATCGCAGTAGCGGCGGTGGGGGGGTGACTCCCAGGGCTCGGGGCGAGTTAACGTTGTCGTGGGTCCAGCTCTGTGGTCAGCCCCACTCTGGGCCGGCGGTGGGATCTCGCCCAGGGCCCCCATCCCAGCTAGCCGTTTCCCAGGTGGGGGCTGCGTGTTTGGGGTGGGGCACCCCGTACCGGGGGGCAGGTCGGGGAGTGTGCTGGGGTGGGAGGCAGCTGTGTCCCGAGCTCCTTCAGCCGGGCTGGTGCAGTCCTCGCAGAGGGGTCTGGAGCCAGGAGCCCCCAGGTGAGGGGGTTGGGGGGGCGCGGGGGGTCCAGCCCTGCACGGCTACCAGCTCACGCTCCCCTCTCTGGCCTCGATTTTCCCATCTCTGGAGTCGGGCAGGGAGGACTGGCCCCCACCGGTTGGGTGACAGCCTGGTAAAGGGGCGTCCGGAGAGCAGAGGGGAGGTCCTGCCTCTGGCCTTTGGCTAACTTGCCCGTCTGTGCCTCAGTTTGCCCCTCTGTAGGCGGCGTGGGAAACCCTTCCGTGGGGATGTTGGGAAGCATAAGAGGGGCGCTGGGTCCCGGCAGCCAAAGCGCACCGTGGGTGCCCTGCTGCTGTGACATAGCCCCCCCACCCCCTCTTCCGTGACCTCGGCAGCTGGGATGTTCCCACGGCCGGGCAGCCGCAGGAAGCCATCTGGAGGCCTTGTTTACCCTCCCCCAGCCTCCCTGGCAGGAAGTCACCGGAAGGGCCGTCCCGAGGGGCCCCCAGGCCTGTGAGGACAGCCAGTGGCCGGGGGTCCCCAGTGGAGCAGGGGGGCAGGGAGCACGGAGGACTGACCAGGGCGGAGCTGGGTGCTCCCCGGCCCCCTGGGGCACGCGGGCTGGAGTGTGGGCGGAGCTGTTCATCAAGTGTGTCCGTCTGTACGTCCAGCCTGCTTGCCACCCCTCCCCCGCCACAGGCCTCAGACGGGGCCCAGCATGGCCATGGCCCATGAAGCCCAGCCTCAGCCCTGCTGCTCTGTGATGGTCGGGGAGGGGTAGGGCCCAGGGAGCCACAGGGGGGCCCCTAACCGGGGCCAGGGGGACCTTGGTGCCAGCTGGTCGGAAGGAGGGGGCAGGAGGCAGGGGGCAGGCAAGCGGGTGTGGGCGGAGGCTGTGGCCTCTGGGAGTGTGGCTGAAGGGAGTGGGTGCTAGGAGTTGAAGCAGAGGGGTGGCAGGGTCTGGGGGCGCGGATGGTGGTGGTAGGGCTGGTGGTGGCTCCGAGACTGTTCTCTCCATGCTCCCCTCTGCGACCCTCGGTTCGGCCTGCAGGTCTGGACATGCCTCCAGCAGGATCAGGGCCCGGCTTCCGCCCCTTGGGACGTGCCCGGCTGCCCTGGCATTTGCAGCGGCCCCGATGCCCACTGACTGGCCCGAGTGTGGCTGGCGGGGCCCGGGGACGGTTCCCACGGACGCTGCCAGCTGGGTCTGCCCGGCCCGAGGAAGGACGCTGACCCCGTGGGCCCTTGGCTGCCTCGCGCCCGCCGTGCCTCCGCCCTCAGAAGGAGCCTGGGGGGCTGGGGGGCAGGCGGCCCTGCCCGGGGGCCTCGGGAGCTAAGGAGCACCCCCCCCCCCGTTTCTTCCTGTCCTCACCCCTCCCCTCCCCGTCCTGCCTCCCCCACTCTGGCGGGCTCTGTCACAGGGTCCTTATGGGCAAAGCCCTCCCTGAGAGTGTGCCGGGGTTCTGGGGGCAGGGTGAGTGTCTCCCCCACCCCTCCCGTGAGGAAGCGAGCGTGAGAACCAGGACTTGGGGCGGGATCCGGGATCCAGGAGCTCGGTGGCCGGGAGGCGTGGCCGTCAGCGGGTCTGGGGTGAGACTGGATGTTCTAGTGGCATCCGTGGGCCTGGCCTAGGGGGTCACCAGCTGTTTCCGAGCGCCTACTGCGCACCGGGCCCACTAGTCTGTGGCCCAGCCACCCGGCTGGCCTCCAGGTGTGGGTGCCCCGTTTGCAGAGTCCGGGCTGCCCCCTGTCTGAGCAGCCCTGGCCTGGCGCCCCGCTGCGTAAGGGGGACTAGAGAGTCTGTAAAAGGTGGTGGCTCCTGCGTGACCAGGCGTGAGTGAGGCAGTGAGGCAGGGGCTGCGTCCTGGGGCTGCTGAGACCCTCTTACGATGAGAGAAGCCTGGAGGGGGCGTGGGGCGGGGGGCGCTGGGCCAGGAGTCCAGAGCCGGGGGAGGCTGGCCTGGGGATGGTGGCTGGCCTCAACTCCCTACACTGTTTCTTCCTGGGTGCAGAGGCTGTGTCGATGGCGCAGGACAAGGCCGGGGTCCCCACTCACCTCCCTTTCCACAGGGAGGCCTGGGTGGCTGCTAGATGGAGGACAGGAGGCTCTCTGTGTGTTGGGCAGTCAGGTTGGGCAGGAGCTCTTGGAGGGCTAAGGGCCTCTCTTGCTGTATCAGGGGCTGTGATCTGTGGGCACCTGGCCCCAGGGTCACCACCGGGTTGCTGTGGCCAACTTTGTTGTCGTGCCAGGAATTGAACTTTTGTCCCCACGCACTCCTTTGGACCTGAGCACAGCCATGGACGGCATCTAGGTGCTTGGTGTTTGTGAGCTGGTGGGCGGGCCTCCAAGGAAGGGGGAGGCGTTGGATGGGCAGGTGGGGCCAGGAGGGATCCTGGGTAGGTGACAGCATAGGAAGATGTGGGGACAGAGTGCTCCTGGCATAGGGCAGGTCGCTGGGAGAGCAGGAGCACAGGTGAGGCTGGAGCAGAGCAAGGAGGGGAGTGGGGGCAGCAGCCGGTGGGTGGGGCCTGCAGGGTGAGGAGGGGAGTGGGGGGGCAGCAGCTGATGGGTGGGACCTGCAGGGGTGAGGGGAGGAGTGGAGGGCAGCAGCCGGTGGGTGGGGCCTGCAGGGGTGAGGGGAGGAGTAGAGGGCAGCAGCAGGTGGGTGGGGCCTGCAGGGATGGGTAGGGGAGTGGGGGGGCAGCAGCCGGTGGGTGGGGCCTGTAGGCGTGAGGAAGGGAGTGGGGGGCAGGGTGGGGCACCCAAGATGCCTGGGTGGGGGCTGGCTCTGGGTAGACGCTCCCCAAAGTCTCGGTGACCTCGGGTGGCCGAGGCAGTGCTGTCTCACCCGTCACCCCCCCATGGAAGCTCTCCTGCCCCCGCTGGGGGTTCTGGGGGTTTCTGTTTCTCTCCTGGTGCTCGATTGTGTGATATACCTGGACCTGGGGTTGCAGAGACCAGCCCGCCCCCTGTGGTGCCCCGAGACCCGGGCCGCCCAGCGCTGCCTGCCCCGTGGGTTCCCCTGGAGGCCGGGCCACCTTTCTGCTGCCGGCCCCTTCCTGCCTCCTGTCCGCCCGGACGCCTGGCCCGCGTGCCTTTCTCAGGGGGCCCTGGGGCCTGGGGCTCTCCAGCAGGTCACCCAGGTCCACCCAGCTCTCTGATATGCCCGTCCCTGCGGCTCATGAGCCGGGGGTGGCCGGGACTCTGGCAGTCCCCCGGGCGCGTGCTGTTTGGGGCTGACGGAGAAGGTGGCCCTCGCACGGGGCTCGGTGCTCTGTCGCTGCGGGCTGGGAGCACTTCGTGCCCAATTCACCTCTGAACCAGCTTTGCCCTGCTGTCTCCCTGTCCCTCGAATAAACCTTTGACCCGTGCTCACTTCCTCATGCTCGTGTTTGTAATCTCTAAAGATGCTCTGACAAGTCCTTCCCGACCTCGAAGGTCCACCCCGCCGTCCAGCCTGGAGCCCTGTGGGGGCCCACATGTCCCTGCCCAGCGGCCTGGTGCACCCCTGACGGGCCCGGGAGGGGGCCGACCAGGGGCTCCCACCCTGTTCCACGCCCACGCTCCTGCCTGGACCCCCAGGCCCTGCCCCCCACCCCCCGACCCCCGGCATAGCCCCTCCCTGGGTTTCTTCTCTCACGTGGGCGCCTGAGGAGCTCTGCTCGTTCCACTGCGTGGGGTGTAGGCCTCCTGCTGCTCCGGTCCGCGGGCGCCTCGGAAGAATGGGCGCTTGTGGATGTTTGTTAGAACGGCCCTCGTGTGCAGCCCTGCTCTCTGGTGGGCACAGTCCCTGCAGGGGACAGGTGTAAGGGGGACGGGCTTGGGAGATGAGCGGAGCGTGGTCTCCGCGTGGTGGACTAGTTCTCAGCCACGAAGAGGGTGAAGCCTGACGCGGTCACCACATGCCTGATGCTGAGCCAGGGGAGCCAGGCACCACGGCCACGTGGGGCACGATTCCATTTCTGCGGTAGATCCGTGGAGATGGGCTCCGAAGCTGATGAGTGGCTGCCGGGGGCTGGGCAGTGGGGCAGCAGCGGGGATCGGGGCGGGGGGGCGTTGGGGCAGGACTGCAGGAGGTGAGCTGTTGCTTTTTGGGGGGCTGGAAATGCTTTGGAACGAGCTGGTGGTGACGATGACATGACACCGTGAAGATGCTAAAAACCACCGGAGTGCATTCCTTAAAATAGTTAAAATGGCAAACATCACGTGAAGCAAGTTTTATCTCAAAAAAAAAAAAAAAAAATATGTAGCCAGCTCCCTGCCCTGCAGAGTCTGGCCTGAGCAGGTTCTCAGTTGAAGTCTGCGAAATAGGATTAGGGCGGCTCTGCCCGTGCCTGGGCGGCCAGCACGGGGGGACTTGATCCGCGCTCAGCCGAGAGGGCAGCCGCCGCTGGCCGCGCTCGGGCGGAGGGCGCTTAGAGAAACCGGGGTGGCATCACCGAGTCTGGTCGAGGGCGTGAAGGGTGCCGGGCTCCGGGACAGGTGCTGCTGCGAAGTCCCCTGCCCTCCCTGCTTTGTGACCCTCCCGACCCCCGATGCTGTGCAGCCGTCGTCCTGCGGGGGGGCAGGGTCCGCAGGGCCCAGGGCAGGGGGCCGGGGGCAGCTCACGGCGCTGCCGAGGGTCAAAGTGAGGCGGATGCGGGCCTGGTCACCTCTGCGCGCGGCCCTCCCCCGTCCGTCCCTGGACGTTCTCCCGCTGACCGTGCCTTGGGGGGGCCGGCCACCAGGCCTGGGCTTTTCCTCCCGATGCCAGGGAGCTGCGCCCCAGGGCATCCTGGTCCCCAAGGTGCCCACCAGCAGCCGCGCCACCGCATCCTGGCCCGCTCCGCCGGAGGAAGCCCCTGAGCTGCGGCGTGCCCCCGGCTCCGGAGCGGCCTGCCGCGGTGCTGCCAAGTGCGACGAGGTTCCTGGGCCCCGGGGGCTGGGCTCCCGCCACCCCCAGCCCCACCCCTGGTGCAGCCTGGGGAGAGGGGGCTGGAGCCGGTGGGGGGCTGCCAAGTGCAGGTCTGCCCCCGGCCTGGTGGCACGACCAGGCCTCCTGCTGCCCCTGCTGGGTGCCCACAGCGGTGCCCAGGCTTCCCGAGGGAGCCAGGCCCGCGGGCGCCTCTGTCCCTCATACGGTGCCAGGAGGTTTCTCAGAAGCCCCGGAGAAGAGGGGTTGCCCTTGGGTCTTCCGGGTGTGACGGTCCCATGCTTCCCCCTCTGGGAGCTGGGCAGGCACTCAGGGATCCTGACGCCGGCTCCCCAGGACATGCCGTGCTGGGGCCTCTGCTGCCTTCTGTCTGGGGAGGCAGCCCCGACAGTGGGGGTGGGGCCGCCGAGGGGCCGGCAGGGGCGGTGGTGAGGGTGGCATGGCCGTCGCTTCGTGGGGGCCCGGGCGGGGTGCCTCCCCACTCGTGGCTCGCACCTTCTCACTGCCCGCTCGGGCTAGGTATCCGGCCTTGCTGTCCTCACAGCTGCCGACGGCCGCGGCCAGGAGCCTAATCCCGCCATCCTCGGGTCCCTGTCACCACCCATGACCGCTGTGGGGACCCCCAGGCAGGGGGCTGGGGGTTGGTTGGGGGTCAGGGTGGCCCGGCCTGGGCTCTGGCTCCGTCTGTGTGTGATGGTCGCTGCCCTGACAACCAGGAGATGGTCCAAGCCACATGGGTGAACGGGAGGCAGGGAGGCCAGGCAGGGAGGCTCTCCTGCCCTCCCGGCTGGGAGGCTGGGGCCTGGGGCCGGCCCGAGCTGGTGTTCCGAGGTTCTGCGAGATGCCCACTTTGCTCGTGCCTGGTGTCAGAAACTTTCTGCAAATGGGCTGCTGGCTGCCTCCTGCCCCAGGTCACCAATCTATGGGGGAGTAAAGGCTCTGGGACATTTTGCAGGAAAGAAGCCCCCTGGGCGTGCCAAGGAACCCGGGGGAGAACCACTGTCCTGCACGTGGGTCCTCCTGCAGGGCCTGCAGTCCTGTCACAGTCCCTGCGGGTGTCTGGCACAGAGGAAGCAGTCGAGGGGCTCAGGCACGGCTGCTTGGGAGGGAGGCGTCCTCCCAGACCCCAGAACAGCCGTCCGCAGCTCCGTGAAGGAGGAGCTTCCAACGAACCCATCTTACCAATGATCCAAATGAGGCCCAGAGAGGTTGAGGGATGAGCCCAATATCCCACAGCTTGCGGTTGGGGAGCCAGGATGGGAACCCGGCCAGAATCCCAAGCTGGTGACCCTCTGGGAGCAGTCACAGCTGGGGCAGGAATATGGGGCAAAGCCACACCTGGGTGGGAGTGACAGAGGGAGCTGGCCTGGCTCCGCCTCAGAGTCTCAAGCCCTCTCTGGGCCTTGGGCTCCCATTGGTTGCACGGCTGATGGCACCCACGAGGTTATGACCTGTACGGGGTTAGGGCTGCACGTGGCCCCCAGGGTCGTGGGTGCTCACACTGCCCTGGGCTGTGTGTGCTCGGGGCTCGAGCTGCAAGGGCGGGGAGTGGAACCCCTGTTGCTGTTGCAGAGACGGGTCGGGGTTCCGTGTGCGCCCGAGGGTGTAGCTCAGGGCCTGGCGCACTGCGATGGCCTGGGGGTGCCGGGGGCGCCGATATGGAGCCGACGTCCTAGCGGCGCTGGGTGGGCTTCTGGAGAGAGGCGGCTCGGAGAGGACGGGTGGCGGCGCTTGCCCAGCACCTGGGGGGGGGGGACCTGCAGGCCCCTGTGTTGTGCGTCCTGGGGCCGGCGACCTAGCCCTCTTGCACTGGTTTTTTGGGGGTGCCAGGGGGCCGTGTCTCGCTGCCAGGCCGGCCCAGAAATAGCCGTGACCTTCTGCACCCAGCTTGGCAGCGCCCGGGGCCGAGAAGCGTACGTGCGCCCGGCTGAGTCCGCACAGGGCGGTGGGGCCGGTTATTTTGGACATGGCCTCCCGAGGCCAGGTCAGAGCTCTTTCCCGTCGTTCCTGAAGGCCCCTCTGACGCGCGTCCACTAGGGCCTTGGCCCGCAGCCCTGGCTACCTTGGCCATCTCGTGCCCCCTTCCTGCCCGCCTGGCCCGCAGCAACCCTGCGTGCGGGGTGGGGGCAGGGGTGGGGGCCCCGGGGGCCGAAGCAGGCGCTGGGTGACAAGGCTTCCTGGAGCGCTGGCGTCTATTGGACGGCTGGGCCTCCACTTCCCGACCAGGGGTGGTTTGAGGGAGAAGATGCGTCAGAAGCGCCCACCCTGGGCCGCCTCCAAATCCCGGCGCGGGCCCTCATGGGGCTGGGGCCTCAGGCCAGCACTGACCGCATGGCCAGGGACTCAGTTTCCTTATCCACGAAGTGGGCTGATGGGTGCCTTCGGGACCGCGTGGAGGGGCCTTACACGGAGGCGTCCTGGGCCTTCCCTGCCGGGGGGGGGGGCTGCCCCCTGCTTGTCCCTGGGATGTGCGAGGAGCAGTGAGCTGAGCCCGGCTGAGCGTCACTCAGGCTGCGGGTGCCCCGTGGACCCGGGCACAGCCGGCTGCAGTCCCCTCTTCTGGCCAGGCTCCTGGAGGGTGGTGAGCAGCGGCCTCCACGCCACGATGCCCCGAGGCCCAGCCACTGCGGGCCACCAGCTTCCTGGGCGGCTGCTGTGTCGTGTCGCGGGTACAGTGGCTGGACGGGCACGGGGACTGGCTGCTGAGTCTACAGGCAGAGCCGCCTCCCCCGAGGATGCTGGGCTGGGGTCCTGTCCTGCTCCCCGCTGGCATTGGGCCTGACGCCGTGTTCCCTTTGCCTGTTGGGGGTCCTGTGTGTGCACCTGTGGCACAGGAGGGGCTGAGGGGGCCCTGGGCAGGGCGGCAAGGACTGGGGGCTCCCTCTGGGCCTCCCCATCCCTGGCAGGGGCTTGACCTGGGGCCCGGTGGGTCCATGAAGCTCCGCGCCCTGCTGGGCCCCATGCCCGTTCTGGGCACCGGCCTGAGGGGACCTTGGAGACCGGGTGCCGTGTGCCGGGAGTCAGCGCCAGCCCCGTGGGGCCCGGGGGACAGCACCGGGGGCTGTGTGGGTGCAGACTGGGGCAGGCTTTCCAAGCTCTTCCTCCTGGAGCCCACGAGTTCCCGACCCAACACCCTACGCTGCAGAGTAACAGGCTGCAGGCTGGAAGCTGCTGACACATAACCAGACCTCTGGCGCCGGGGCTCCCCAGGCAGGAGGCTGGGGGCGGGGAAGACTCTGGGGGGCACTGTAGAGCGCCCCTGGCAGCCGCCTGGGGTGGGGGGTTGGGGCCCTATAGGGAGCGGTGAAGCCTGGGACCCACCCATCAGCAAGGGTGCAGTTTGGGACACAAGATGTGTCCCTCCCTGTCCCCTCCAAGACAGGTGCCAGGGCAGCGCGAGAGCTTTGTGGTCTGACCTCCAGGCTGGGCCGAGTCCTCCTGGGCCCAGGGGTGGGCATGGCGGCAGCGCCTCGGGTCCCCACTGCCTTGGCAGAGGCACCTGATCTGGACATCCGCCTTGCGGCATGAGTGAGCCACCGGGCTGTGTCCCTCCTGGGTTCCCACGCACGCTGGGTGGTGGGCGATGAACGCGGGCGGTCCTGTCTGACCTGCCGACCTGGTCGACCCGAGCTGTCCTGTCCTCTTGTTGGGCCTCGTGGTCCACTTGTGTGCGCCGACCCTCTGAACTGCACCCTTCCTTGGGGAGATCTGAAGGGGACGTGGCCCTGCCCTCCGGGGACCCAGACTGCTGGGTGGTCCCAGGAGGATGTGGCCGGGAAGTGGAGGCAGGGCTGCTGGGGCGAGGAGAAGTTTGTGCGGTGGGGTCGGGAGAGGCGGGAGGGGAAGGTCAGCCGGATGGAGGGCAGGCGGGGACAAGGGACAAGGGACAAGGCCAGGTGGCAGGTGTGAATCACAGCCGCTGGCGGAGGCTGCAGTAGGTGTGCTGAGGGTGGACCAGCAGGGCGGCTGAGGAGGGCTCTGGGGGTCCGGCCGGGGTCCTGGGGAGGGCCTGAGCCTGGGCAGTGAGCCCCTGGGAAGGCCTCAGTCGGGGGTGGGCTGGTGGCAGCTGGCAGGCACCTGGTGGGAACTGGGGTATGTGTGTGTGTGGATGGGGGCTGCCTGGGCAGGGGGCGGCCGTGCGGGGGCAGGGGGTTGAGGACCCTCGTACAGCCAGGGCTTGCCCCCACTGGTCACCTGAGGGGGGGAAGGCACAAGTGTGGGCTTCTTGGTGGCCTCTTGGGGCCAGGCTGGCCTGGGATACCCCCGCCCCCATCCATCCTGGTGGGAGGAGGGACAGTGACCCTGGCCCGCAGGGGCAGGAACAGCCCCTCCCTCTGGTGGGGTTCCCACTTCCTCAGCGCTTCTGCGGGGCCTTGGGGCCCGGGCCTGGGTGGGATGGGCTGGCGGGTGGCCGCTGGCCTCCCTGGCTTCCTTGTGGAGGAAACGACAGGACAGGAGGAGCGGAGGGCGGGCTCGCAGGGGGCTCTGGGTAAGCCTGGGCAGCTCTCTGGAGCCCTGGGGCAATCTGGGGGGGCGCTGCTTCGGTTGGGGGGCAGCCCGGAGAGGGCCAGGCCGTTTCTGTACAAAGAGCACCCCCCGCAGCAGGGGAAGGGGCCTGGAATCCCCCTCCCAGCCTGCAGTGGGTGGGAGGAGGGGGGGGAGACAGTCCAGAGACAGGCCCCGGGCTGTCCCCCCCCCCCCCTGCTGCCTGCCAGGCTGGGCCTTGGTGCTTCGGACTGTCTCCGGGCTGGCCCTGTGCCCGCCCCTCCTGCCCCCTCCCGGCCCCCTCCTCTGCCCCCCCACCTCCCGAGTCTGGCTGCCTTTGGATATGGGGCCCTGGGGACCAGCAGGCCCAGCAGGGGCGGGGGCCCTCCTGCCTGCCTGCCGCAGGGTCCAGGGTGCTCCCCTCAACCTCAGACCCTGGCCCAGCCCCGCTCCCCTGCTGCCCCTGCCTCCAGGAGCCCTGGGAAGTGGAGGGAGTGCAGTGGGAGCCAAAGTCTGGGCGGGGGGGGGGGGATTCTTCTGGGGCTGCCCCGCCCCTCCTCCCTCGGCACAGAGTGGAGTGGCCTTGAAGAGGGAGGGAGGCGGGCAGCCAGGCGGGGATAAAGCTGGGCGGGGGCGCTGAGCTCTGGGGACTCCGACTCCCCGACGGAAGGGAAGGCGGGTGAGTGTCCGGAGCTCCCTGCGCTCCTGTGGTCGGTGGGGGTGGGAGGTGTGGAAGGTGGGGCAGCGGGAGGCCTGGCTGTGGTCCCCAGCGGGACTTCCTGGCCGACTCTGCTCACACCCCTTCAGCTGGAGCCTCAGTGGCTTCCTCTGTCAAATGGGGTGCGGCGGGGGGGCGCCCCAGTGATGCAGCCTTCTCCTTCCAGAGCCCACACCAGACTGTGCCTGGCTTTTGTGTCCCTGGGGGGTACACCCCTCCCCTCTGGGCCCGGGTCCTCTCTTGTGAGGCTCCTATCATCACGACCACGTAGTTGACCACTTATCGTTAGCAGGGGGTGAAGGGAGGTGCTGTGGGTAATCACTCCGTGACAGCACGTGTGATCAGGCCGTCCCAGGTCACCTGGTCGTCAGGGGTCCTTGGAGGTGCTGTGGGGCCGGCCCTGCCGGTTGGCGGGACCTGTGGTTGGCGCGGCCGCCCAGATGCTGACGGTGACCACGCCCTCTCCAGCCAGGGTGCAGACCTCGGACCTGCAGACCCACATCCTCGTGTGGCTTTTACAGCAGCTCAGAGGACCCCAGGGGTCAGTGGGCTTCAGGGAGGCAGTGACCCCCTCCAGGTCCAGCTAAGGAATGAGGAGCGTAGGGCCGGTGTGACCCTAAGGGCCTTCAGGCTCTGTCAGGAAGCTGGGCTGGTGCTAACTGCCACCGATATTGTTAATCGGTAGCTGAGGGCGGCTTGGAGGGTCGCTGGCTGTAAGGCTGGGTTTCGGTGACCCCCTGAGGGGTCTGCGGGTGTAAGCAGGAGCGGCTGGGCTCTAAGCTGGGGACCTGGGGGCTCTCCTGTCTCCTGGGGGCACAGTGGTGATATTCGGGGCTGGGCCTCCTGGCCCCTACTTTGGCTGCCCTGCAGGTCCTGTGTTTATTACAACCGCCCTGGGCCCCGGGTCTGCACCGGTGAGGCAGGCGGGATTCGTGGTGGGGAAGGGCAGCGGGGACCCCGGGCCTAGGAGCGGAGCACCGGGTTCCAGGCCGCTGTGCTCCGCCGCGTCTGGCCCCAGCGTGCAGTGGGGCCCTGGCCTTGGGCCTCAGGTGGGGGCGAGCGTGGGTGTAGGGGTGGGGGTGAGGGGGACGCGGGGCCCGAGATGCTTCCTGGGGTAGCAGCAGGAGCAGACGCTGGCAAGGACCGTTCCCGCCGGGCTGGCGTCAGGGAGGGGGGCCAGGCCACGTTCCTGGGGTGCATCCTGCATCTCTGCCCCACGGCCCCCTTCCCGGAGGGCCACCCCCCGTCTTGTTTCTGTCTGATGCAGTCCGTTGCCTGGCTGTTGTGTGTCCCCCCACCGACCCCCATCCCACACGGTGGGCCCCCTGAAGGTTCACTCACCCCTGGCCTCTCCCCCCCCCCCCCCGCCCTGCCCCTACCCTGTGCTCTCTGCAGGGGGGCCCGGAGCAGAGAGGGTGCTGGGCGGGTACACATAGGAATGAAAACTCAGTGGGGGGAAACCCCAGCAGTGAGAGCACCTAGGGCTTCCTGGAGGAGGAGGGGCCCTCACCTGGCCTCAAGGGTGTGCAGTGTCTGGGGGCATTCTGCACAGGGGGGAGGGGTGGCCGCAGCCATGCATCCTGCAGGCCCGTCTCTGCCTCCTCCTACCCCTGAGCTGAGGCGGGGAGAGATGGGGCCAGTGGGCCAGGCGGGAAAGTCGGAACTCGGCTTGGGGCCATAGGGAGCCACAGGGGATGTGCGAGCAGCAGCCGCAGCAGGAGGCCATCCTGCCGCGTCCAGGTCTCACTGTCACCCTGGGGCGGGGGGTGGGCCGGCTGGTGGGAGGGAAGGGGGCAGGGTGGGGAGAGCCCCGCGTCGGGGAGCGGGGTGTGCGGGTGTCTTTCCAGGGCCACCCTACGTCCCCCAGTGTGTGTCTCAGGTGGGGTCCTGGGCAGTCTAGGCTGGGGTAGATGGGGGTCGTGGCCTGGCGGCCCCACAGGGCCCAAGGCTGGGGAGGGCAGGGTGCTTTGGGGCGAGGGGTCCTGGTCTGCGCGCTTCTCGGGACCGAGTTCGTGGTTCCTGGTGGCGTCCCCGTAAGGTGGCTGCTGCCCTCCCTCCCGCAGAAGCAGGCACAGCCGGTAAGGGCCGGTGGTCACCCCGTCAGGGACGACCTCGTGAGGAGCCTGTGTCAGCACCGAGCCTGAGGAGATGGGCTGCCGTGGGGGCCAGGAGCCGCGGCGGGGGCTGGTGTGCGGGGGTTGGGCTGGAGCTCCAAGGGGCCGGTGTTCCCTAGGGCAGGGGTGCTGGCAGGGTGAAACCGGGACCCCCGTTTGCCAGCCTTGGGGTGGGGGGCAGGTGTGACTCAGCAGCCCAGGGACACTGAACCCTGTATGTAACAGCTTGGGAAACTGAGGCACAGGATGGCCTGAAGTCTCTTCCAGGGATGGGGGCGGGGGACCCGGTGTCTGGAGTGCTGCCTGCATGGGGGGGCACCCTTGGGGTGGCCTCTCCGGGCAGGGGGACGGGGGTGGTGGCAGCCCCGTCTGGGGGGCGGGAGGGCTGGAGCCTGTGCCCCTCTGCTGACGGCTTTCCCTGCATCTCTGAGCTTAGCCCCGGGCCTGGCGCTAGAGGTGCTCAGCAAACGCTGGGTGGGAGTCCTGCTGTCTGGAGGGGGAGAGGGCCGGCTGCAGGGCACACAAGGCACAGCAGTGCTCAGGGCCGGTGCTGGGGCCGGGGAGGGGGTGCCCCGGTCGGCGCCGGGTGGGTGGCGGGGCTCCAAACAGGGGTGGGCAGTCCTGGGCATACCATCCCCTCACCTGGATACGCTGTGGCCAGCGTGTCACCGTGTGATGTCACAGGCACCTGGCGGCAGGAGCCATGACCTCCCGCCCCCCCATCCTTGGCCCCAGCTGTGGACTCCCAGCAGGAAGGGCCTGGGGGACTTGGGGGGGCCTGGGGGGGCAGAGGGGCGCCCCAGCTCTCAGCCACCAGGTGGGTCTGTGGAGAGGCAGTAGCGGCCACCAATTTTCCGGCTATCATCGCCTCCCCCTGTCTGTCCCCTTGACACCCAGCAAGGCTAGTCGTATCTTTACAGGTCAGGGGCCGGGACCCCAAGGGGAAGGGGTCGCAGGCCGTGTCGGGTGAGCCCTGGCCCCTGAGCCCGAGGCCGGCCCTGACCGTCATGGCTGGCGCTGTCCCGGGAGCAGCTGTGGCACCACTCCCTGCCACTAGTGACAGCTGGGGTGGAGCCCCGCAGCCTCACCTGTGCTCTCGGGGGGCCGCCTGCCTGCCCAGCAGTGCCGGGGGCGGGTGGCACGCGAGGGTGGCCGTGGGGGTGCGCCGCTTGCTTTGGCAAGCCTGCACCACGCCCCCCGACACCAGGTTGTCATTATACCCACAGGGGCGGTGGGCACGGCCGGTGCGAGGCCTGGGGGGGCAGTGGCCGAGCTTCGGGGAGCCTGCTTGTGGCGCTGCCCACCTCGAGATCCCGGCGGGAGAACAGGTGCCGCCCCAGTGGAGACCGAAGCCCGCTGTCATCAGCTCTGCTTCCAGGTCCTGGCCCGGGTGCCCCGTGGCCGGCTCGGAGCTGGCACCAGCTTGGAAGGTGGCTTTCCTCCCGGGCAGTGTCTCCATGTGCAGAGGAGGCCGCACGCCCCGGAGAGGGCAGGCCCGGGCCCCGGGCCCCGGGCGGCACAGGGCGTCAGGGCAGCCGGTCAGGCCCCGATGAGGTTCCGGGCAGCAGCAGCGAGCTGGGCTCCCCGCTGGCCAGCTGCTCCAGGAAAGCCTCCCGGTCACCTGACCCTCGGCGCTGCCCTTGGCCATGCCCGCCCCGCCGGCGTAATCGGCTCGGCAGCTTTCCTCCCGCTGGTCCCCAGCCCAGCGGCGGGTGCTCGGCAGGCGCTGGGGGGCTGAACCGATTACTCAGGGAGCATCTGAGGCAGAGAGGTGCTGCCAAGGAGTAGGAAGCTCCCTGTCACTGGAGGTGTGCAGGAGCTGGGGGCCTGGGTGGCGTTAGGTGACCTTTGAGTTTCCTCTGGACCTCAGGGGCTGAGATCCCGTGATGGGTTCTGGACATTTCCCAGATCTGGACCTCTGCCCAGAACGTTGGGTCACTTGTTCCTTCCATAAACAAGTGGGGAGCCCTCCTGGTGCCAGGCCCTGTGCGGGAGGCAGGGTGGGATTGACGGGCTCTGTGTCCCTCCTTTGGGACATGCCTTCCCCGGGCCTGGGACACTCTGCCGCTGAAGGGATTGGGGGCAGGACAGGGATGGAGGGGGGTGGCAGTGCGTGGTCGGCGAGTGGGGGCCGGACCCTCAGTCCTGCCTGCTGGGTGCAGGGGCGGGGGGGAGCTCTGGGAAGGTTTCCTGGGGGGCCGGGGTGGGCTTTGCCGGCTCACGACTGCCCCCCGGGCCCCCCTAGCCGCGTGTGGACTTGAGCTCGCTCTGGGAGGATTCCAGGAACGGCTCCTGCTCTGATAAAAATAGACTTCTCCGAAGGGCTTGGGGTTGTGCCAGCTGCAGCAGGTGCCCCCCAGGCCTGGCCGGAGCGGGTGCCCCAGGCGGGGGGAGGCAGTGTTGCTGGGGCCCAGGTTTGCAGCCTGAGCAGCGCCGTGCGCCCTGTGTCTCGGGCACAGTATCAAAGAGCTCGGTGAGAAACTTTTACCTTGTAGGGGTGAGGAGGACGCGGATGGGGGGTGGGGGGGTGGAAGCAGTTGCCCAGAGGTCCTTTCCTCCAGAGGGCCAGAGTCGCCAAGGGCAAGGGCTTCTGCGGCTCAGCAAAACTCAGCCCCGAGTTCTTCTGCTTCCTGGCTGTGTGGCTTGGGCGGGTCACGCAACCTCTCTGACCCGCTGTGTTTCATCAGTACAGTGTGGCCAGTGTGTCTCGTTCATGGGAGGCAGTGTCTGGCACGGCATTGGAGGGGACAGACCCTCAGAAAGTGGTCAAGGTGGGAGACGAGACTGGTGGTGGCAGGGTCACCAAGTGCCTGGAGATGGCGTTCGGGAAGGTGCTGCTGGAAGTGGGGAGCACTGCAGTGGGAGTCCTGGCCCAAAGCCCACGTTGGTGCCGAAGGGAAGCACGGGGGTAGGGGCTGTGGCCTGGGGTCCTTGCACTGCTGAGCAGGCCACCTAGCTTGGTGAGGGTGCACCTGTGGGTGGGGCTCCTGCGAGGCCTCCTTCCTGTCTGCTCACCCAGCTCGCTGGGGGGGCCCAGGTCACGGGCACGGCTGATGCTCTCTGGGTGTACGTGCGGGGAGAGCCTGGGAGGGGGCCGTGTTCCGGCTGGGCCCCTGCCAGCACCCCTCGGCCCCCGCACCCCTCCCCGGCCCTGCCGCTCTGACTGCTGATTGCAGGGGCCAGGCTGGCTGGCTGGGAGCCGGGCTCAGAGCCGGGTTCCCAGCAAGGCGAGGCCTCCTGGGACCCTGCGCGCTGGGGGCTCTGTCCACCCTGCTCCACCTCTCTTCTGAGGGCCTCGGGCTGGCCGGGGCAGGTGCGGCGTTGACCGTGATGCCAGGCTCTGCTCCTGAGGCGCGTGGTCTGGGGAGCACTGGTGTTCCTTACCTGGTGCTCCCAGGTGGCAAAGCCAGGACCCTGCTGGAGGACTTAGGCCCAGACCCCCGGCACGGTTCCACCTGGGAGCCTCCCAGAGGGCCTGTCGGTGAGGGTGAGTGGGATGTGGAGATGGCTCCCTGGGTGCCCTGCGCTGGCTCCTAGCCCCAGTGCCCCGGTGTCCCCATCGACACACAGCAAGGGGTGGGCGGGATGATGGCTCCCTCAGCCGTGGGGAGGAGCCAGTGAGGGCCAGCGGTGTCCAGCACAGGGTGAGGTGCTCAGGACGTGGGGGAGTCCTGGGGCGTGAGGCCCGAGAGCTGGGCAGGGGAACACCAGGCCCCCGGGGATCCACCTCTCCAACCCACCTGCGCAGGGGCCCCTCTTCTCATTGGCCGCGTGGACAGCTCTTCCTGCAGGACTTTGGCCTGGGGAGTCCCCTCTGCTGTGGGACGCCCTCTTGCCAGAGGGGCCCGGGAGCCCCGGAGCGTGCGGGGAGGGCGCCCAGGCTGCTGGGCTCCTGCTGCGAGGCCCCAGGGCAGGAGGCCCCTGCCTGGGCCGCAGGGCCCCGCCTCGCAGGGCCTGCGCCCTCCCCTCTGCCCTTGCATTTCCCCTTCCTCCTGCGCTTCCTCTCCCCTGCGCGGCCCCGCAGCCCCTTTGTTTGCCTGGGCAGGCCGGCCGCCCGCGGTTATATTTAGGTGGCAGGTGTGGGAGCCGAGAGAGCCGGGTGGCCCGCGGCACCGGCCATCCCGCCCACGTGATGCCCCCGCGCTATAAATAGCTCCCGGACGCGGGGCCGCCGAGCATCCCGGGGAGGCCAGGCGCCCCGTGCTCTGGGTCCCGGTCCCTCCCGGTCCCTCCTGGTGCCTGGTCCGCCCCCCACGGATGGAGGCGGCGGCGGCCGGCTGTGCGCGTGCGTGAGCCCGGGTGAGCTGGGGCAGGCGGGGGTGCCGGGGGACCTCGGCCTCGGCCGGGGGAGGGGCTGCACCCCTGGGACCAGCTCCAGGCGCCGGGGGCTTGCGCAGCCCGGGGCGTGGTGGCCCCTGCCCAAGACCCTGCGGGCGCTGCGGGTCCCAGCCCTGCCCACGGGGGGCTCCCGGTGCTCCCGTGCCTGGCCTCTCCTGGGACCCCATACCGTGATCTGTAATCCCCCCCCCCATCTCCCTGGGTTGGGAGGGGCTGCTCCGCTCTGAAGCCCAGGCAGGGAGCAGGGGGGCAGGGGGCAGGGGGCGGGCTATAGCCTCCCTGAGTCTGGACTTGCCCTCCTGTGAACCCGGCTTCAGGGTTGCTGTTGCCGCCTCGACTTGAGATTGAGGAAACCCACAGTCTGTCTGGCCGGGGCCCAGAGGTGCTGCTGCCTTTCCCTGGCCTGTCGCCTCACCTGCGGACCCGGATGACTCGGGTCTCCTAACGGGTCTTCACACGATGGCTGCTCTGGACACAGCAGAGGGTTCGGTGCCTGCAGGTGGAGGAGGCTGCTGGGGGCCAGGAGCCGGGATGCGGGCCACGGGCAGGAGGGCCCGAGGGGACCCATTGGCTGCTTCATGGTGCTGGGCATGGGGGTGGCTGCCGGCGAACTTGGGTCACCCCTGCCTAGGGGCCCCGGGGCTCACTGGGGGGTGTCTTTGGGAGGAAGGGCCCCCTGGGTCAGCAGGGGTGAGGCATCCCTGCCTGCTTCCACCTCAATTCCACACAGACAAGCGAGGTGTGGGGCCAGACCCCAGTCCAGCCTGGGCCAGACCCCTGACCCCCATCTAGCCTGGATCCTGCTCCTGCCCCCCAGTCTAATGCCTCACTCCTGCCCGTGGGGGGCAACTTCAGCCCCAAGGACCTGTTCAGGGAGCCTGTTCAGGGAGGCCCTGTGCTGTGGCCCCCGGGTCTCCCCGGGTGGACGTGGGGTGGCAGGGCAGCCCCTCGGGGAGAGGCTGGTAGTCCCGTGGCTTCCTTGGGCCTTTTTTCTTCTTACTTTCTGGTAAACACACACACATGCACACACTCGGGATCATCGTGCCGTCCCAGGAGGGACAGGTGTTTGTGTGGTGTTCAGGGCGCGTGCGGCTGTGTCTTCCCTCACCTGTGCTCCGAGCTGAAGCTTGCTCTGGGCCCGCTTGGCTTGGGGCCGCCTGAACCGGGACGGGCTTCCTTCTCTCTGCCTGTTTGCCCCTCCGGGGGCCGAGGGTGAGGTGTGGCACCTGCCCTGAGCCTGGGAACACCGGGTCAGCTGGTCCCTTCTTGCCCAGGGTCCCAGGCCTTGGGCCCTTCCTGCTCCTAAGCTGAGACCCCATGGGCTCCGCCTGCCTGGGGGGACAGCTGGAGAAGGGGTGCTGGGGCAGGGGCAAAGGTAAGAGATGGTGGGTTGGGGGATGGAGGGCCTGGCTGGGTGAGCAGGTGAGTGCTGCTGGTGGGGCTGGGACCACCTTCAGTGGCTGGAGGGGTCATGGCCAGAGGGACCATGGGGGCATCTCTATAACTGCTCATTGTGCAAGTGGGGAAACTGAGGCCATCGATGTGCCCAAGGCCCCCCAGCCAGTCTGTGGGGTGAAGGTGGGGCTGGGTGCTCCTGCTGGGGTCCCTGGGCCAGGAACTTGGGGCCAGAGAGGGAGAGACAGTGTGGAGGTGCCTGATGGCTGTCTCTGCAGCCTGGCCGTGTCCCTCCCTGGGCCCTCGGTGGGGTGACCCACCCCTGGCCACCTGCACTGTCACCCTTGGCGTGTGCCTGGTGGCCGCTGGCCCTCTGGCCATGGCGGTTGGCCTCTGCTTCTCCCCGAGGGCAGAGCCCTGCTTGTTTACTCCCGTGCCTGGCCAGCCCTGTGGGTGAGTGGTGGAGAAGCAAGGGGTGGAGGCTGGCAGGAGCCGGAGGTTCCCACGGGGCACCCGAGAAACGTGTTTACGGTGGTTTGCCGCCGTGAGCGGGGCTGGAACCCCGTGTCCCCCCTGTGTCCCGGCACTTTGGCATCCGGGCCTGACCCCCCTTCCTGAGGATGGGCCGCCCCGGAATGATCTGGGCTCAGAAATTCCACAGAGGCCCGGAATTCCGCAGGGCAGTGTGACTGTCCCTGGGCCGGGGTGGGTGTCTGCCGGTCACAGGCTGCAGGGGTGGCCGGGCCCCAGGGGCGGGGGCAGACTAGGCTAGGGCGGGCCTCTTGCTACAGACTGCCTTGAAATCTGCTCACTGGGGTGCAGCACGCTGCTGGGGTGTGTGTCCCCGGCATCCCTCCCTCCGTCCTTTTTCAGGCCACCCTGGTGTGGCCGCCAGGGCTGTGAGTCCGCCCGGTGGGAGCTGTCCTTCCTTGTGCTCCCAGGTGGGGAAGCTGAGGCCTGACGAGGGTCCCTCACTCCCCCGGCACCCCTCCCTGGCCGCAGCGGCTCCCCGGGACCCCACCGTCTGTTCATTTTCTCTCCTGTCTTCCTGCAGACGGTGCCTGCTGCTGACCAGCCGGGGATTTATGGAGAGGGCCTCGGGGGGCAGCTCCGGATACTGCCGGGCCCAACATCACTGCCACGCCAGCTGCTGAGGAGGCCCCGGCGCCTCTGGGCCTCACCATCGCCCCCGCCCGCCCATGGCCCCTGCTGGCCCGCCCCAGGCCGGCCCTGCCGCCTGAGCCCCCGGGCCCCCCGCGGGACTCGCAGTTCCCCGATGGGGTAACGTGACGGAGGCCCCGCCTGTCTGTGCCCCCGCCTGCCGCCCCCGCCCCCAGGCTGCCCCGTGGCTTCAGCCGCGCTCGGGCTTCTCCGGCCCCGGGGGATCGGGGCGCCCCTTCCAGCGCAGGGGGCCGCTCGCCCTCCACGGGTGCCGCACGGAGCCCCGGCGGCAGACTCAAACTGGGCTTCGTGAAGGGTCCCCGGCGGGGCTTCGGTGGTCCCCTTGGCCCTCCGCGGACCGGCTCCCAGAGGCGGGGGCCCGGCCGGCGCTCCGTGGGGGCTGCGCGTTTCCTTCTCCGTAAAGAGCTGGACTCCTCGCCGCCCGGCTCCTCCGCCTCCCAGCTATCTGCACCGTATCTGTGCGGCTGGGGCGGCTTGACGAGGCCTGTTCTGGAGTCTCGGTCTCCTCGGGGCGTGGGGGGCCTTCCCTGCTGCGGTCCCACAGCCCCGTGCATCCCTCCTCCTGGGGCCCGGCCGTGTCCGGGGGAGCATGGCTCGGATGAACCGGCCCGCCCCCGTGGAGGTGAGCTACAAGAGCATGCGCTTCCTCATCACGCACAACCCCACCAATGCCACCCTCAGCACCTTCATCGAGGTGAGTGGGCCCCGGGGGGGTGTCCGATGTGCCTCCCCAGAGTCGGTGGGGCCGGGGTTTGGAGTTGCAAACCCTTCGGGGCAGAACTGTCACTCTGGTTGTAGGACCCCAAGGCGGGGGGCCTGGGGTGTCCTGAGGAGCTCTGTGTGAGGGTCAGCAGCGCCCTGGGGGCCTGCAGGGTGGATGGCTAGGGCGGGGGGGCTCCATGCTAAGCAGACACAGAGAAGCGGGTATCACCTCCTCCAGCATCACCCATGGCTCGAGCAGTCCCCAGCCTCTGTGTGGAGGCTGAGCAAGAGGGAGGAGGGAGGAGGGAGGAGGGAGGAGGGAGGAGGAAGGAGGGAGGGGTCCCACCCTGAGAAGTGGCCGCTGACACGGCTGGGACAGGCACACAGGCTGGCAGGGCGTGGAGTGGCCCCATGGCCAGCCCAGGCTGCAGGAAGCCTGCTGGCTCTTGGGAGGCCTTGGGTTAGAACATGCTGGGCTGGAGGCTTCCGGGCGAAGATGTCTGGGAGGAGGGGCTGGGCAACAGTCCGAGCTGGCCACGGGGAGGAGTGACCCCTGTTGGGGTGAACTGATGTGTTTGCAGAGCCTGCAGCTCTCCACATGCTCTCCTGTAGAAGCCTGGACTCTGTAGAACTCCTTACTGTTTGCAGAGCCTGCACAGGACTGTTTGCAGAGCCTGTGATGGTGCATGAGTGCATTTGTGGTCTCAGACCGTCAGCCCTTCCCTCTGCGACATGAGAGCAGCCCCCACGGGGGCTTGTCGTAATTAATCGGGAACCTGGGCCTATATAGACGGAGATGGGGGCACCCTGTCATCAGGGACCTGGGGCCTGGACACTGTACCAAGAGCCCTGCATGGAGGGCTGCCCCTTTTCACAACTGAGACCCTTGAGGTAATAGGATGTGGGGAAAGACTCAGTCCAGCAGTCAGCCTGTGACCAGGCTCAGGGTCTCTGTCTGACCAGGGTCAGGGTTCAGGGTGTGACCAGGTCAAGGTCAGTCTATGCTGAGGGTCAGGGCTCAACCCTGGGCTGGGTGGCTCCAGACTTTGCTGCAGGCACAGAGGAATTTCGAGGTGCCCCTGTGGCCTCAGAGCCCTGTCCGCTTCCGTCTGTCCTGCATTCTCAGAATGGCTGTGTCCTGCTGTCATTGTGCCCAGTGTCCTGCATGATAAGCAGGGTCCAGCAGATGACTGCTCAGTGCTCCCAGAATAGCTGTTGGAGCAGGTGGGGTGGGAGTGGCCCCTGCATGTGGCTCCCATGGAGTGGTCCCCGCGCTTACAGGATAAATATAAACAGCCTGGCTGTCAACTACCTTGACCTTTTCTCTGGTAGCCTGGGGCTTCCCTGCTGGTGTGCATGGCCTGGCTCCCTCCTGGCCACCATCTGAACAGGTGCCTGCCCGCGTGCCTGAGGTCGCCCTGCCTGCTGAGGCCTGTCCCTGGAGGTTCTGAAGGCCCTCGTGTGGGGCCCATGAGACCCTGGCTACGAGGGCAGCTCTGAGTGGGGACCTTGTAGGGCCACGTGAAGGCCGCATTGTCCTGCCCCTGACTTGTCTGGAAAATGCTGGTACCATGGGGGCTCCTGAGCGCCTGAGGTGAGGGTGGGAATGTTCTGGAAGCCAGGCTCAGGGCTGGCTAGCCACACTGCAGTTCAGCAGGTGGGGAACGCCCTGCCTGAGAAGCGTCGGGAAAGCCTCTTCCACCCATAGTGACTCGTTGGGTGGTTATGCTTGGCATCAGCCCTTCTGCTTTGTTGAGGGGGCCGCGGACGGGGGTGCGCACCCCGGAGCCCTCGGCGCCAGCCCAGCCTGACTTCGCCCTCCCCACTGCCAGGATCTGAAGAAGTATGGGGCCACCACCGTGGTGCGAGTGTGCGAAGTGACCTATGACAAGGCTCCTCTGGAGAAGGACGGCATCACCGTTGTGGTGAGGGCCCCTGGCTCCGGGAGCACGGGGCGTGGGGGGGCTGCGGGGCGGGGGCAGCTGGGTCTATGAATTTGGAGCCCCGTGCCGGGAGGCAGGCCTTGCTGCGCTCCCCCCGCCACCCCCGGCATGTCGGGGCCAGGCTGCAGGACGTATAGGCACATGTCTGGGTGGCCCAGCCTGTCCCTGGCCTTGGGGCCTCGGAGCGGGAGTGCCTGGTGTGTGCACGGAGCCAGGTCCTCCCCGGGCCTGGTGGCACCACCGCCACTCACGGCGCACCTGCTCCATGGGGGCTCTGCCGTGGGAGCCTGAGGCTCGGCTGCGGGAGGTGCCGGAGCTGGACCCCCTGGGGAGGGGACCTCATAGCAGCACCTCGCCCCCCAGGCAGCACGCCCTGGCCTCCACGGCCCCGCGGGACGGGCGTCCTGAGCAGCGGGAGGACAGGCCACTGTGGCCCCTGGCCGGCTTGCCGAGCTGGGCAGTCTGGGGGCTCCTGTGTGTCTTGCTGCCTGCTGTATGGGGTGTGTGGGTGGGCAGGGGTGGGAGGGGAGGGCAGGTGCACCTGTGCCGCCCGTCCCCGGGAGGCTCTCTGCGGAGGCTGTGGGGAGGGAGCCTTGGAGCTGTTTCCTTGGTCCCCTGCCCTGGGGACCGAGTCCAGGCAGAGGATGGGGTGGCTGTGCCACCTCACGCCCGCGGGGTTGTGGCGCCTCCCCTAGCGCAGGGCTGCCCCAGGCACGGAGTGGGGGTCCAGCGGGGCCCCCCATCCCCAGCTCTGCGGGGCCGTGCCTGCTGGTGTCGAGGAGGATTAGTTGGTAGCTTTGGCTCAGGGCCACGCCTCCCCGTCAGCCTCTGTGGGCCCCTTGGCCTCGCCCTTGGTGCCCACCGGCTCTGGCTCTGGAGCGGCCCCTGCTGCCCCCCTGAGCGTCGGTCCTCGCAGTGGCCTGGCTATGCTGACCCCGCGGCTCGCCTCGCTGCCCCCTGCACAGTGCCTGGGCCGCTGAGTTTTCAAAACCGAATGAATCCTCGAACGTCTGGAGAGGTCCCCGCCGTAGCTGAACCGGGTGTCAGCCCACCGCCCTTTCTTGGCCCCTTCCTGGTCGGTAACCGGCCGGGCCGTGTGGTGCGGCAGGCGCCCGCGCCAGCCAGGTGTGCGGTCCAGACCCCTTGGGGCTGCTGAGCCAGAGACCCTCAGGCTGGTCGGGGTCACGGTGGGCGGGCACGGAGGGGACGGGCTCAGGTGCTCGGGAAAGAAGAGGGTGCGGTGTTCTGGGAGGGCTTCCTGGAGAAGGGGCGGCCGAAGTGAGCAGGAGAGGATGAGGAGCTCTCTGCCCCCAGGGGCCTGCCCTCCCGCACCCTCGTGGGGTCCCTTGCTCGTCGTCAGGGCAGCCCAGCCCCCCAGCCTCACGGCCTTCTGGCCTCCGCAGGACTGGCCGTTTGACGACGGGGCGCCCCCGCCTGGTAAGGTGGTGGAGGACTGGCTGAGCCTGCTGAAGGCCAAGTTCTGTGACGACCCGGGCAGCTGCGTGGCCGTGCACTGCGTGGCCGGCCTGGGACGGTGAGCTGGGCGGGCGGGGCCTGCTTCCTGGGGTCCCGCGGTCTGGCGCGCCCTCGGCCGTGACCGCAGGGAGGAAGTCCTTCCCCAAGTATGACCCCACGGCCCGCGGCTGGGTTACCGCGTTGTCCCCGTACTGGAGCCGGACGCGGCTGCCAGTGGCCCCCCCAGACACAAAGAGCCCCTCCAGCCAGATGTGACCAAAGTGACCCAG
This sequence comes from Nyctereutes procyonoides, assembly GCF_905146905.1. Taxonomy (NCBI): domain Eukaryota; kingdom Metazoa; phylum Chordata; class Mammalia; order Carnivora; family Canidae; genus Nyctereutes; species Nyctereutes procyonoides. The sequence goes on from NW_026575159.1 coordinate 31,159,403, forward strand.
GCGGTGCACCCCTGTTTCCAGGGCAAGGCTTGCTGGCCGGCATCGGGCCCTCCTCTCGGGCTGGACGCACGCCCAGGGTTGCTCTCCCTCTGACTGTCCAGCACGGTTACACCCGGGGAGCCTGAGGCCCCGAGAGGGTGCCTGGCCCGCCTGGGGCCACACAGCACGTGGTGGGGCTGGGCTGCTGCCTGTGCCGTCCACGGGGGAGCCTGGGGGGCGGTGAGGGTGAAGGCTTGGGCCTGGGCCTGGGCCTGGCCTGAGCGGCGGCCCGGCAAGGGAAGGGGCGGGGGAGCCGACCGAGGCTTGGTGACTCAGCCCTGCGTCTGTCCCCAGGGCTCCGGTCCTTGTGGCTCTGGCTCTCATCGAGAGTGGGATGAAGTATGAAGATGCCATCCAGTTCATCCGACAGTGAGTGGCTGGCACGGGTGGGCGCGGAGGGAGTCTGGGTGGAGGGGCCGTGGTCCTCCACGCCCTGCCCCATCTGGCCAGTGGGTGCTCCTGACCCCCGGCCACAGGGTGACCTCACAGATGTCCCGGGTCCCACGCGGCCAGGCCACCCACCTGGGTGAGGATGGGTCCCTGTGAGGCTCCCGGTGCCGGGAGGGGCCAGTGAGGAGAGGCTCCCGGCTCTGTGGCCTGCGGCTGCGTGGACAGTGACAGAGGACGGGCTGCAGCACCGGGCAGGTCCAGACCCCAGCACCGAGCACAGCTCAGGCTTGACCCCGTGACCTTTAGAGGCGGTGAAGTGAAGTGGGGGCTGTGCTCGGGGGCCCTGGGACCTCTCCAGGGGGGCCAGTGTCAAGGCCGAGAGGCTCGGGAAGCTGTGCTGGGCACACACGTGTCTCTTCCACTCGTGCTCCATTGGCCAGAGCAAGGGCCATGCCTGAGGCCCTGGGGGTGGGACGGATGACCTCCTGCAGCCTTAGGTGTCCCCGGTGTCCCCTGCACCCTCACCTGTCACCTGAGGTCCCCCCTTCCATCCCTCCCTCCTGGGCTGCAGAGATGCCCAGGCTCCACCCCATGGCCAGGGGCTGGGGCAGTGCCCGGGTGAACGAGGGGCCTCGGGAGGGTGGGCGCCGCGGGGCTGCCTGGAGGAGGTGACAGCCAGGGCAGCCGAGGGCCAGCAGCAGCGACGGCGGGTGGGGAAGGGTGACGCCGGGAGGGGACGGCCCGCAGGGGCGGCAGTACAGCCTGCGAGCTGTGCCTGGAGCTCCCGGGGGCCTGGCCGGTGCCGGGCCTGCCCCCACCTGCCCACCCCCCTGTCCCGTCTCTCCAGGAAGCGGCGCGGAGCCATCAACAGCAAGCAGCTCACCTACCTGGAAAAATACCGGCCCAAGCAGAGACTGCGCTTCAAAGAGCCGCACGCGCACAAGACCAAGTGTTGCGTCATGTAGCTGGGGGCTCCGAGCAGGCACCCCGCGCCCCGTACCCCCTGCCGCGGCTCACCTTCTGTCCCGGCGCCTCGGCACCCCACGCCCGCCGGGCCAGCTCGCTCTGCGTGCCCCGTGCCGGCCCCGTCCTCCGTTTCCCCGCGTGTCCGTGCGCTCTGTCCGCCCCTCTGGACGCGCGCCTCCCCTTCCTCCTGCCCCCGTGGCCCTGTCCCCCTCCGCGCGTCTCTCTGAGGCTCAGTGGGGCGCCCCTGGCCCTTGCCCTCCTGCCCTGCCCTCCCACCCGGTCCCCCGGGCAGCTTTCCTCTCAGGCTCCTTTGTCAGGGAGCAGGTGGACTTTTTAGCCACTGGGCCTGACCCCTCCTCCACGGCCTCGCGCCCTGACCTGTCCTTGGCACTTTCAGTGATTGGGTCTGGAGACCGTCAGATGTCCTGGACACTCGAAGGCAATAAACAGGACCCTGTGGCTGTGTGTGCGCGTGGAAAGCGGGGTGCGGGCCAGGCGGGGTGGACGGTGCCCCCCCCAGACTGGGTGGATCCCCGGGAGGTCCTCCTGCACAGGGGCTCCCCCTGGCGTCCACACCCTGTCCCTGTGCACCCCGGGTTAGGGCCAGGGGACATCCCTGATGTGCTGGAGGGAGCGCCACCCCATGTGGGCCCACCCAGTTTTCTTGCCATTTTGGGGGGCCCCGGGGCATTAGAAGGTGAGGCTGGGTCACCAGTGTCGCCCCTCTGCGGGGTGGGCGGGGGTTCACTTGGGTTTCTCAGGGCCCCCATCCAGTGGGGGCGCCGTCTGTCCTGCCCCCAGTAGGTGTCCTTGTTTCAGCCCTAGAGGCGCAGAGAAGGGTATGGGCAGTGGTGGCTGACTTGGTTCCAGGCCGAGGGGTGCACCATCCCATCAGCCCAGGGGATGGAGGGGGGCCAGAGGGGCAGAAGGTGACCCTGGGGCACAGGGGTGAGTGAGTCTGAGGGTGCAGGACGGGGCGGCCAGGGCCTGCCTGGGTGCATGGAGGGCCGTGCTCGGGTGCCCCTGTGGACGGCCTCCTAGAGCTGGGGCCAGCCCTTCCCTGGCCGAGGAAACGGGGGCACATGTGGGAGGAGGGGCCTGACTGCGTGGGGAGAGGCTGGGGGAGTGGGGTGTGACCCACCTGCGGTCACCCCCCCCCCCGGAGGCCACACCGATGGCATTTCCCCAAGGCACTGGGCCCAGCGCCTGTCTCAGGAGTCACCCTGGCCCGAGCTTCCCTCCGTCCACCCTGCACCCTACACACTGAGAGGTCTGCGGGGAAGGGCTCACCAGCTGCCTGGGTTGTCACCCCTTCTCCGCTTCCCGGGGAGGGGCCCCAGGGCCCAGGAAGGACAACGGCAGGGCCTCGGCACAGATGGGCGTGCTTGGATGCGGGTGCCCCTCCCTGGGCCCATTCCACTCGTACCTGAACGGAGGGCCCTGGGGTGGCCGTGTGGGCCGCCCCTTCCTCGGGGCCCTGGGGCTTGGCCAGCGGGGACCCAGGCCCGCTCCCCGTGTCCTGGCCTGCCACAGCTGGCCTGGCAGTGACTGTTACTGCGGACACTGCGAATGGGGCGCCTTCCGTGTGCCCGGCTCCATAGAGCCCAGCAGCCTGCTAGGTTGGAGCTGGGCCCCTCCCTGCCTCCAGACTCGAGGCTTGTCTGTCACAGCACTGTGGTCTGGGAACCCATGGGGGTGCAGGCCCACTCGGCCCCCGGCTTTCCCTGAGCCGGGCTTCCCGGAGGAGAGTGTGGAGGAGGCCTCCTTGCCCACGGCCCAGCCGGGGCCGGAGGGAGCAGCTGCTGGGAGAACCCAGGGAAGCCTCCCCTTTTAGGGGCGATGGTAGCCCTGCCCAGGGGCCACAGCCACCAGGCTGGCCCCAGGAGACCCTGTGAACCTGGAGCACGGCCCCCCTGCCCCGGTCGGAGGGTGGAGCACCCATGGGGGTCAGTGCACAGGATGGGAGTGGGGAAAAGGCAGACGCCCTCCCCAGAATCGCTCCTCTGTGGCCCTGTTCAGAGATGGACAGACGGATAAGACATAGGGAGGGGGAGATCCCAGCCCTCTCTGCGCCCCGGGGCGGGGAGGGGGGCCCAGCTCCACCAAACGAAGCACCTCCGAGAAGGCTAGTAAATCCGTGCTCTGTGAAGCTCGCTGTATTTTTTCAACCCAGGGTCCAAGATGCAGGGCCTCCCCCTGTGCCCGCCCTGGAGGCCGCATGCCTGCCCTGCGGGGCTCACAGTGTCTGGGGGGTGGGGTCTGGTGCGAGGGAGGGGAGGCCCAGGCTCCGCGGCTGAGGAGGGGCTGGCCGGGGGCTCCCTGTGGTGGGGACATGCAGGCAGGCCCCCGGGGCATGGGGCAGCGTGGCGGGCCCCCCGGGGGGGGAGGGTGGGAAGGTGCTCCAGGTGGAAGGAAGGGTCAGTGTGGGCACCCAGCACACAAGTGGGGAGCCGGCTGGCCTGGGGTGAGGCTCTGAGGAACTGCAGCGGGCAGGGGAGAGGCCCATCTGCCCATTTCACATGTGGGCAAACCAAGGCTGAGAAGGGAGGACCTGACTGATGGTCAGGTGGGTCTCCGGGTGGCCCCCTGGGAGGCAGGGGTGCCTGCGAGGTTAGGACCTCCTGTGGACTCAGCCCCGTGAGGGGTCTGGGAGGCAGGTCTTAGTACCCATTTTACAGATGGAATAGCTGAGGCTTGGGAAGCAGAGACCCTTGCCTCAGGCCACATGGCTCATCCCGGCCCCACTGGGAAGGTCTGGCTCTGGTCCTGACCGTCCCCACGAGGATGGGGTCAGGGTGGACGGAGACCTGGAGTCCCGTGGCCTGAAGGAAGCCAGCCAATGGCCGTTCCCCCCACCCCCCAGCTGGGCAGGGACTGTAGGGGTGAGGACTCGGGGGTCGGGGAGGCCCCGGTGAACGGCTCCATCCGCTGGCTTGGGCTCCGGTCAGGTGGGGTCGGGGGGGCATCCACCTGACCCCCGCAGGGGCGCGTGGGCAGGGAGGAGCGGTCACTGGGGGGCCCTGCACACATGTCATGGTTTGTCTCTGGGAGACCTGGCCTGTCGGCCAGTGTCGCCTGGGCTGGCCTCCGTCCTCTGGGGCCAGGTGGCAGGCAGGGAGCCGACAGGTGCGACGCTCTTTGTTGAATCTAGATCTTTCTTTCAAGTGGAAAAATGTTATGCAACCGAGCTCTGTGTGGACGGGGCAGGGCTGACCAGTGCGGCAGGCACGGGGGAGGGGGCGGGGCAAGGGAGGCGGGGGAGGTCACTGCGGTCTGGCCGCCACCTTCTGGAGGAAGCAGAGCTGCCTGGTGGCGAATACTCGGATGCCGGGCTCCGGGTCTTTTTTGAGATCTTCAAAAGCTTGAGGGGGAGGAGAGACAAGCCCGGGGTGACCGGGGTCCTGTCTGCCCACTGGGGTCCCCGGGGGGGCAGCAGGGGTGGGGACGGCAGCAGGAGGTCACCCAGGTCCCCCCTCCCGCCTCCCAGGCCGGGGTGCTGGCCCTACTTTAGGGAAGGCACTGGCTGCCCTGCTTTATCATCAGAGCCCCGGGTGGGGGATGGGGGGGAGGGACGCGGGGGGCCGTGGGGCACTTACTGGAGAACAGCAGGTTTGTGTCGAGGCTGCTCACCATCTGGGACACGGCCTGGGGGTGGTAGCAGATGGTGTAACCTGCGCGGCAGACGGGGGAGCTGGTGGGTGGAAGGGGCTGCGGGGGGGCGGCTCAGCCCCTGCCCTGCCCGGCCCGGGCCCCTCGCCCGCCGCCCGCCGCTCCTCCCTTGCAGGTGCCAGCGGGCGGCCCGGGGCAGGCGAGGGCCGGGGCGCTGGGGCAGGGCCGGGCGCCCCGCTCACCTATGAAGAGCGCTGCCCAGGTCTTGATGTGTCGGTGGCGGCTGTGCAGGTAGCTGAGGGCCTGCGCCAGGTGGATGCCGAACTCCTCCTGGCTGTGGGTCATCTGGCCGGGGGACAGCATGGTCCAGTGCTTGCTGGACGGCGGACCTGGCCCCTCCCCTGCCAGCCCCGGGGGGGTGCGTGCAGGGTGGGGGCACACGGGAGTGCCCGGCCCTGCCCCCCAGGCCCCGGCGGCGGGTCCCTCATGCCCCAGGCCCCTTACCAGGCAGGTCCAGAGGAAGTGGCGGGCACTGAGGCCCCTCTCCCACGCCAGCGTGCAGAAGAGCGTGTGCCGGAGCCGCCAGTGGAGCAGCACCGCGCAGCGGTACAGGGTGAACTTGGCCTGCTGCGGGGACAGCGTGGGAGGGGTCACCTGCCACCCCGGCTCTCTGGGCCAGACGCCTGTCCCCTCCCCAGACCACAAGCTTCGAGTGGGCTCTGAGGCCCGACGCTGGGCTCCCCAGCTGTACCCTCAGCCCATGGTCGGCCCGGGAAGCCCCAGCCTGGCCCTAAGGGAATCCTCCCGTTCCAGTCACTTGTTGCCTGTCTTCCCGGCGGCCAGGGTCCTGCGGGCCTCAGCGCGGGGCACGGCGGGTGCCCAGGAAAGCCTGATCCTTTCACTAAGTTTGGCAAAGGACCCGAAGCCCTGCCACATGTCACACGCTGGGGACGCAGCTGCGAGCGGAGCAGGCCAGGTCCTGCCCACATGGACGGCACAACCGCAGGTGTGCACACACGTGTGCCTGCATGTGTGCATGTGCCCAGGGTGGACCTCGGTCAGGGAGGCAGCTGTGTTCTTGGGGGGCTCTACTGCCACCTGTGGAGCCTCGGCCCCCACCCTGGCTACCCATCGGTCCCCAGCCCTACCGAGGGGAGAGCCCGTCAGCAGACACTGACCGTGACGACACCCGGACAGTGGTCCTTCAGGTGCAGGAGGAGGGGCACCATGCTCTGGTGGACCTGGGTCCGCAGGCTGCTTAGCTCCTTGCCCGCCATCGCGGCCACCAGGTCCCCGAACAATGCTATGGCCGCCGCCCGGATGCCGTCCCGTTCCTGCAAGTGGGGGCTCAGACTCACAGCTGGACCTGCCTGGGGCCCCCATCTCCACCCAACTTGGACCCCCCACCCACCTGTGGAGGGGAGGGTCTCTGTGCCCACAGCAGAACCCCTTGACCAGGCTCTGGCACCGCCCCCCCGCCCCCCCCCCGCAGGGCTGTGCCTCCCCCTCCAGGGACCTGAGCTCATCTTTGCTCCCTCACAATCTCATCCTGACCACACACGAATGTGGCTGGGGAGCGGGGGGGGGGCAATCCCTCTAGGTCCCCAGGGAAGGGAAACAGTTGCTGTGAGCTCGGAGCAGGACAGCGGGGCTGCAGGGGTGAAGGATGCTGTGGTCCAGCCCCGTGGAGAAGGGGCGGAGCGCCACCTGGCGGCCACTCGGCCCGGCTTGGCCCAGAGGCGCCCTGTGCACACCCAGGTGTCCCCCCCGCCCACCCCCGGGGGCCTCGTCTCCCCAGCCCGGGTGGAGGGCAGCCAGGTCCCCCTGCCTCTGAGGACCAGGGGTCAGCACAGGAGGAGCACAAGTAGGGAGACCCCGCCTCTGCCCGGGTGCACTCACGTCGTCGAAAAAGGAGCGGGCATTGATGGCGACCCCCAGGCTTTGGGCGGCGGCGCTGTGTGCGCCTAAGCGGTGCAGCACGTCCGACACGGTGCCCATGACCTGCACGACCACCTGCTCGTTGTTCTGGAAGAAGCCGTCGAGGAAGGGCGGCAGCTGTCTGCGGAGCAGGCTTTCCTGGGGGCGGCGGAGGGGACGGGGGGGCTGAGGCCGCGGGGACTGGCTGTGCCCACGTCCTGCCCCAGCCCTGCCCCCTGGACCTAGCTGCACCTAGCACGAGCGCAGACCCTCCCTCCACGGCCCCTCCCAGCCCCCCTCCTGGCCCCGGGCACCCGCACCGTCCCCCGCGTGCCCGCCCGGCCCTGTCCGCCCGGCCTCGCGGGGATCCCACCCTGGCCCTGCGCACGCGGACGCCGTGCTCCTCCCTGGTCTGCGCACTGCGAGCTGTGTGGTCGCGGACACGGCTTCCCGTCCTGGTTTCAGGGATGTTACCCCCATGCTAGGCGGCCCCCACCTTCTCCCGTCCCCATGCTGGCCGGAGGGCCCCTCGCCCAGTCGTGGAGACCACCCTCCCTTTCTCTGCCGCACCCTGCCTGCGCCCCCGTTCCCGGGGAGGGGGCCTCCCAGTGGGTCAGCTGGGGCCTGGGGGCGGGACGAGATGAGGTCAGCCAGGTGTGCACACCTGGGGTCACGGGCTCCTCCCACTGCGAGGTCGGTGGGTGCACTAGAGGCGGCTTGGCACCTCCTGCACCACAGTGACCACTTCCCACTTTTGCACGACTGTCAAGACAACTGAGTCCATTTTCGGCCGATGCCCTCGCCCCTGCCGTTCACCCGGCGCTCCTGGAGCGTCCGGATGAATGGACACAACACGGCGGCCAATGGACGTTTCCCGCCATCGGGCCCCTTGTCAGTGATGGTGGAAGGCCAGGGCGATTTTTACAATGTTAAGACAAGTTTTAGGCCACCTTGGTGGCTTCCTGAGCTGTCTGGTTTTACGGTATTAAATTTTCAGCCAATGGGTCATTTGACAGCAAGGCTTTCTGAGCACCTACTGGGCGCAGCGCGGGGGCTGGGATGGAACGAGCAGAATGGGGTTCTCGTGGGGGGGACCAGAAAACAAAGCACATGCCACCCAATGTGTGCCAGAGGTGGGGGGGGCAAGCCGTGGGAGAGAAGATGGAGCAGGGCGGGGCGTGGAGCAGGCTTACTTTAAGTAGGGTCAGAAAAGGTGTCACCAAGAAGGTGACAATGGAGGAAATGCTTACGGCGGTGCTGGAAAAGCATTCCAGCAGAGGGACCAGCATGTGCAAAGGCCCTGAGGCAGGAGCGTGCCCGTCTCTTGGTGAGAGGAGGACAGATGGATTCAGATCGTCACAGGAGCCTGCTGGCTGCTGGGGGAGCCTCTGGGGCAGGAGAAGGGACGGCCGTTGGGACCAGGCAGGGGGTGCAGTGTCTGGGGATGGTTCTGGTGGCTTCAGGGAGGGCAGCAGGGCAATGGCAGAACAGGTGGATTCTGGGTTTGCTTGGGGCTTTTTCCCACTGCCTGGATGGCCCCTAGGTCTGGGGTCCCCATCAGCGGAGATGAGGGTCACAGGAGGCACCCATCTGGGGGTGGGGGGAGTTGTGTGTTGTGCACACGCCGCGTTTGAGATGCGGGCGAGGGTCCGAGCCGAGTCACGGGTGGGGGGCGGGATTCGGGTCTGGGGACAATCGGCCAGGAGGCATACGGGAAGACTGCAGAAGGGCAGCAGGGGCGCGGCAAGGAGGGGGGTGGGGGCAGGGCCCAGGGGTACGCCAGGGACGGGAGGCTGAGGGGATGTGGAGGCAGCGTGGGGGGGAACCAAACGAGCGAGGCGTCCCGGGCCCAGGGGATGGAGGTCACGCAGCCCTGCGTGCGGATGGGCTGGCTGAGGGGCCCCGTGGTGACCTCACGGGGTGGCGGGGGGGCGGCGGGCTGCTGCCTGCCGGGCTGCCCACCTCCACGGCTACCCCTGTGCTGCTTTCAGGGGCCGGTCTCCTGCGGTGTGATGGCGATGGCGTCTTCACGCGGTGTCCGACGGGCACCAAAGGCGTCTCGCCAGGAGGGCGCCTGCTGTGGGGGCCGCGTAGGTGCCCCGATGGGGATCCCCCACCTCGCCTCCCCACGTGGGCCGTCGGGCCAGAGTGGAAGTGAGCGAAGCCCTTGTAGGTGGTGCCCCCAGGGGTAGGGTGTGCCTGCTGGCTGGAGTGGCCTCGGTGGTGGTGAGGGCAGCCCCCGGGCGCAGGGGCACAGCGGGGCGGGGCTGCGGGGCCATCAGGAGGAGCCTGCGTCCCCAAGACTGCAGACCAGGACGGCCGCACAGCTGGGGGGCTAGAGCCCCAGTCAGCTTGGCTCTTCTGCGTGGGCTTCGCGTCGGGCCTCCTCGCACGCGGGCCACTACGCAGCTGGTGGGCTCTGTTTGACAGCAGAGGGGTGGCCGAGAAGGCGCGCACCGGCGGGTGGGAACAGGCTCTGGCGTGGGGTCCCTGACTGCTGACCCCCCCTCAGCCCTGGGCCTGCCCCATCCCTGCCCAGGTCGGCTGGTCCTGGCCCCACCCCATCAGGCCTCCTTGGCTGGCAGTGCTCTGGATCCGCACGTCCCCCAGCCCCGCTGTGGCTACCAGCCCACCCCCACTGGGGAGCCATGACCCTTTCCTGGTCCTGGCCGTCCAGGTGGCGGCCCTCCTGTCTGTCTTCTCCATTCCCCACAGGGCCCCAGCCAGTGTGGCGCAGAGACACATGGAAGGTTCCTACTGATTGCCTGCAGGAACAGCTGGAGGAAGGTGTACGGATGATTCACCAACTGACCGACTAGTCCACTGAGTGAATGTCAGAGAGAATGTGAATAACTGAGTGAGTGTATAATATATAAAGAATGAGCAGAAAATAATGAAAGAATAAATCATAAATGAAGGGCCCAAGGAACAAATGAGTGGGTGGATGGATGGGTGGATGGACAGATGGATGGGCAGATAGGTGGATAGATGGATGGATGGGTGGGTATACAGCTGGATGGACGAGTGGAAGGGTGGAGAGGTAGATGAGATGGACAAACGGATGGGTGGATGGATGGGTGGGTAGGTGGATGGGTGGGTGGATGAGTGGAGGGATGGATGGATAGGTAGATGGATGGATGCAGGGTGGATGGGTGGATGGATGGATGAGTGGGGAGGTGGCTGTCTGGCTGGGTGGCCGGCTGGCATGGGTAGATGGGTGGGTGGATGGGTGGGTGGGCAGATGGGTGGGTGGATGAGTGGATGGACAGACCAATGAAGAAGTGCTGTTGGCCCTTACTCAGTACCTACAACCTGTCATGTGCAGGGCGCAGGGCTTTGCCAGCAGTGACCTTGAGGGAGATCTCCTCTTAACCACGTGGGGACGTGCGCGGTGAGCAGAATGGGACCCAGGTGGACTGACAGGCGAGGCTGCGGAATGTCTTCAGAACCTGGCCCTCCTGTGGCCCCCCTGCCGTCAGACGCTTTCTCCCACAAGCCCTGAGAATCCTTATGTTCAGGAGTGGAGGTGGGGTCGGGGCCTCTTGTCTTCTTGGGTGTTCAAGCAGCCTCTGGGACAGGTGGAGGAGGCGGGGGGCCGAGGGCTCCCAATGGAGGGGGGCGGCCCGCGGGATCCCGATGGAGGAGGCAGGGTGGGGGGGTGAGGAACTCCCAATGGAGGAAGGGGGGTGGGGGGTCGATGGCTCCCGATGTGGTGGGGGGGCGACGGCTCCCGATGGAGGAGGCGGAGGGCCGAGGGCTCCCAATGTGGGGTGGGGGTCGCCAAGGGCTCCCCGTGCAGAGGGTGAGGGCCGCGCGCTCCGGATCAGGTGAGAAAGTATCTTTCTCTAACCTGACGTTTCTATCGCACGGTGGATGGCAGCCACTGGCCCGGCCGGTCCACGAGCCACGGAGGAAAGACCGCAGCCCGCGACAGCGGACGGCTGGAGGTGCCCCCTGTGCCGCACTCGCATGGTCTCCGCCCCGCACGTGTAACCCCTCCCACGGTACAGAGACGGGCACTGAGTTAGGCCCAAGGCTGAAGAAACTTGCTAGTGCGGGGTGAGGCCGGGAGGGACCCGGGTGCTCCACCACTGGGGGTGCCCTCGGATCCCACAGCGGGGCGACGGCAGGCATGCCAGGGCTGAGCTGGGGGCCCCAGTGGGGTGCCCAGGTGCCCAGGGCAGTGTCGCGGGCCTTTTCTCCTGCCTGTTTGCTGATGCCCCCAGCTGTTCACCATGGGAGGGGGCTGCTACAGTGAGGTGGGGCGGGAAGGGGATGGGAGGACCCTCCCCCGAGATTCTCAGGGCAAGTTCCCCTCTGGCAGCTGTGGGTGCCGTCTGGTGGCCCCCTGGAGGCCGGCAATAGCGCTCAGTGTCTCCTGGGTGCGGAGGAGACGACATCGGGGGGATAGACACTCAGCCCCTCCCATGACCCTGCCGAGGGGCCATCACCAAGCCCATTCTACCAATGAGGACACTGAGGCCCAGGGAGGGGGTCATGTGTCCCCAGCTATGCTGCCGGAAGCGGCGGAGCCAGGGCTCCAACCAGGAGACCCCTCCGGACCCCCCGCACCCAGCTGCTCTGGAGGGCGTATGCCAGTGGCGATGTCCCTCGGGCCCTTACCTTCTCTGGGTGGAAGAGGATGTTTCCCAGGCCCTGCAGGCTCAACACGCGGACCTCGGGGCTGGGGTCCCTGAGGCTTCGGGCCAGTACAATCAGGGCAGCCTGCCTGGGGAGCACCTCCAGCAGGGTGGGACTGTAGAGGAACTGGGGCAGCCCCCGAGGGCAGGCGGGTCAGGCCTGGCACCTTCCTGTAGGGGCCTCCATGTGCGTCCGGGAGCAGGGCTCCAGGGCCAGGTCTGGCAGGGGCTTGGGGGGGGCGGGCAGGTGATCAGCACCCTCTGGGTGTCTAGGTTAGTGAGTATTTGAAACCCCCTCCAAGCTGGGTCAACTCTTCCATGTATAGCTGGGGAAACTGAGGCCAGAGGGGGAAAGGGCCTGGCCCGATGTCACATAGCGAGGCTAGGGTCAGGGGACAGCACTAGCCTGGCTGAGGGGGCACCTGGGGACAGAGCCCCGTGGACAGTGGCTCAGATGTTCCTGCTGCTGGGGGTGGGGAGTGGCACGGGGCTCGATGTCTGTCATGGAGATGCCACACGGCCCCCACGCCTCGCCCTGAGCCCCGACATGGCCCCGCACCTCTCTGGGTCTAACCGGTGCCCCCTTGGCCTCCCGGTCCCAGGGATGACCTGAGCCCAGTTCTGCCGACTGACCAGCCCTGTAGGGGTCGGGCTGGGAGGTGAGGGGAGAGACAGGTTCACCCCGGGCACAGGCCGACCGGGGCCTGAGAAGTGGGGGGCCCCAGGAGCCCCAGACCGTGCACCGCCCTGGAGCCAGATGCGGGAAGGAGGGGGTGTGAGGTGGGCCTCGGTCCAGGCAAGGTCCTGGTGGGGGCACTGAGGCAGCTGGAGGAGGTGGCGGCTGTGTCGCAGGCCCCCCGCCCGGGCCCCTACCTCAGTGAGGATGAGGATGGCCACCTTCCGCTCCCGTGCCTCCTTGCTCTGCAGATTGGGCAGCAGCTGGCTGGTCACGGCCTTGATCTGCTTGCAGTGGTTTTGCACCATGGCCCTGGGGCGAGGGGGAGGCCCAGCCGGGGCTGAGGGGCCAGAGGTGGGCGGGCACCCCTTCTTTGTCCCTCTGCCCCCCTGGCCGCCCTTGGGGCTCGGACCTGGGCTGGTGCATGGGAAGCAGAGCAGCAGGCCCCTGGGCAGCCCGGGCCGGGTGGACCCTGTAGGCTCCTGGTGGGCGAGCGTGTGACGGGCACAGGGGGCACCGCCCTCCATACCTCACATGTGGAGGTCCCTGGGCTGTGCACCCAGGCGGGCCCTGGGGGGCACTGGGGTCAGTACGCCCAGCTTCCTGGACAGGTGGTGGCCTGGGTCAGGCCCCGGCCCCATGCCTACCTGGTGAGGAGACTCACGCCCTGTGGGTAGGTGTCGAGGGTGGAGAAGAGCTTCCAGGCGCCCTGCAGCTCCAGGTGAGCGAAGTCCTGCCAGTGGCCCGTGGTGGACAGCAGGCTTTTCAGTGCTTCCAGGGACGTGCTGCAGTGGGATGGGGGGGTCACTGGCCAGCCCTGCCCTGGGGAGGGTGCCTGCTGCCCTGGGATTGGGGGGTCACTGGCCAGCCCTGCCCCGGGGAGGGTGCCCCCTGCCCTGGGATTGGGGGGTCACTGGCCAGCCCTGCCCCGGGGAGGGTGCCCCCTGCCCTGGAATCAGGGGGTCACTGGCCAGCCCTGCCCTGGGGAGGGTGCCCGCTGCCCTGGGATTGGGGGGTCACTGGCCAGCCCTGCTACGGGGAGGGTGCCCACTGCCCCGGGTGGAAGGGTACATTCTGGCTCTAGCCTTGGCTCAGGGCCCCCGCAGCCCCGAGGCCTCCCTGGGGGTGAGGCCTGGCATGGGTGGGAGCTGTGCTGGGTGAGAGGACGGAGTCCATTCAGACCCCAGGCCTAGGCTCTAGGGTCGGTTGCTGGGGCAGGAGCCCAGGGGCCTGCCCCTTTAGAGTGGAGGGCAGCTGTGGCAGCTGTGTGCATGGGAGTGTGAGAAGGGCTTGGAGCCCCTCAGGGGACACCCGGACGCGTCCGTGGCTGGCTTTCCAAGGCTGCAGCTCCGGGGCTGGGGCTGGGGCCAGAGGGAGCTTCGGAGGTCAGTGGGCACCCACGGCATGGGGTACGGAGGGTCCAGGCTGAGCCCTGGGGGGTGGTGCCGTTAGACGTGGGGAGCGAGGAGGAGAGCTGGGGAGCACGGAGCCAAGAAGCCCGGAGCAGTGTCCAGTTGCCCCTCCGGACACTCCTCTGCCTTCAGGGGACACAGGTTCCACAGGGCACATGCGCGTGAGCAAGAAAGGACGCCAGACATGGAGCCCGGCGCTATCGCATGCTTGGCAGCTGCCAGGTGGGGCACGGGCCCGGTCCCCGTCCCAGCCTGGCTTCCAACGGCCCCAGGGCTGCCCTCCGCACTGCAGGCTGGCCTCGGGGAGCGGGCCCAGGAAGAGCAGGGCGGCCCCGCGCGGTGGCCTGTGTCCCCACCCCAGCCACCCTGTGCCCCATCCCTTGAGGTCCGGCCCCGCGTCACCCGTCGAATCGCCCTGGGTGTGTGAGCAAAGCCCCCAGCGTGAGGCGTCAGCCAAGCATGGTTCTGAGCCAAACGCAGTGTCAAGGGATGGAGTCCCACTTGGCCGGAGGCCCCGGTGGCATCAGCGCAAATGCCAGCTGGCTTGTCGTGTCACCCCCAGATGTGCCACTGAAGAGCAACGATCTCGGCCAGAGTGACAACAGCTTCAAGAGAAGGGGACCTCCCTTCAGGAGAAGGGGCAGAGTAGCGCTTCGTCCCTTCTGGTGCGACTCTGGGAAGGTTCGGGTCCCCCGGGGTTCAGCGTGCCTGGGATCGGGGCTCTGGGGAGACGGTGTTTGGCCGACGTGGGCGTTCCCGGGGGATCAGCGGCCCCTGCAGGGCCCTGAAATCTGGAACCACCTGCAGCCCGGGACGCCCGGCCGTGCACAGGCACACGTGTGGCCTGACACCACGCAGCCCCAGACCCCCCGGACGCGGAGGCCCTTGAGTGTGAGCCCGGCCATGCAGGTTCCGAGGCCGTGACCCCTCAGCCTCACCTCAGCACCGCCCGTCTCCCCCTGCACGTCCCTCTGCTGCCTTTTTTTTTTTTTTTTAAGATTTTGCCCACTTATTCACGGGAGACAGAGACACAGGCAGAGGGAGAAGTGGGCTTCCTCGATCCCAGGACCCCAGGGTCACGCCCCAGGCCCAAGGCAGAGGCTCAGCCACTGAGCCCCCGCGGGCCCCTGCTAACGGACTGTGGCAGCACGCACGCGGCGTCACGTTCCCCATCCTACCCATTCCAGCGTGTACAGTTTGGCAGAACCAAGTGCATCTCACATCCGGCCCTGGAAGACTGTCCCCGGTCAACACCACGCCCCTCCCCCGGCCCCTGGCGCCACCATCGGGCTCCGTCCGCGTGCTCGTGGCGGCCCAGAGTCCTCCGAGGAGCAGAGCCTCGTGCCGCGTGGGCTCCCGGGTCGGGCCGTTCTCGTGGGGCATGCGCACGTGAGGACACGGCTCAGCCCTGTCGTGCCAGGGACGGGAGGGCCTCCCGAGTCGCAGCATCATGTGGATGGCCCACGTTTTCCCGATCCCCGCAGCCGTGGACAGACACTGGGGTGGCTTCTGCGTCCTGGCTCCCGGGAAGGGTGCTGCTGTGCACAAGGCGTGCACACCTGTCCTGAGGCTCCTGCCCGGAGGGGGCTGCTGCATCCCACGGTGATCCTGTGTTTGACGTGTTGAGGAGCTGTCGCTGCACCATCCTTCACCCCCGCAGCGGGGGCTGTGTTGGGAGGTGGCCGTCCTCCCACGTGCGAGGGTCTCTCGTGTCGCCAGTGTCTGCCGCCTTGGCTGCAGGTGTGGGTGAGTGGAGGTGAGCGGGGAGGGTGCAGGTGCCGGGAGCCCGCCGTGGGCTCCGAGCTGGGCGTCTTGGGCAGCATTCGTCTGACCCTCCGATGCCTCGGCCGCCGTCCACTGCCGTCCCCAGTAACACCAGGAGGAAACGAGGCCCCGGCTTCTCTTTTCGGCTAAGAGTCCAAATGCCCTTTCGGGAGTCTCCGGGTCACATGGGAGCCGCAGGAGGGCCACCCTGGGTCTCCCCCACCGGGACACTGTCCACTCTGGCCACCCATCCCCAGTGCCCATCAGACCCTGCCACTTGCTCTGCACAGAGCCCTCCGTGGCTCCCCAGTGTCCCGGTGTGCAGCTGACTTCGAGGCCTCCTTCCTCTCCCCTCCGTCCTGTCCCCTCCTCCAGGCAGGGAGCTCAGCCATCACTCAGGTCTCGGTTCCGAGCTGTGTCCTCGGGGACCGCATGACAGGTGGCACGCTCTGGGTCATCCTCTGTGGAGGCGGTGACTCTCTTCCCTTGGGGTCCTCTCCGCGGTGTCACTTGTCCATCTGTCCATCTGTCACTGGGCTGCCATTGACCCCATCTGCCTTTCTCCGGGGCTCTGAGCTCCCAGGCAGAGGGACCCATCTCCGGTGACCAGTGTGGTCTGGGACCTGGCGAGCGCCTGTGGAAGTGTAAGTGCCAACAGTGGAGCACACGGTGGCTCCTAGCAAATGATGATGAAGATGACCGTCCGCCAGTCCTCCTCCTTCTCTTCCTCCACGAGCTGGAGGGAACACGGAGCAGGGCCAGGTGAGCCAGGAGAAGACGCTAGGTCAGGGCGGGGCTGCGGGGGTCCCCAGAGTGGAAAGAGTGGATGGGCTGGGATAGTGCCACGTGGGCCCCTCCCTGCGGGTCCCGGGGACCCTGAGACCACGACGTGCCAACGGGGCAGATGGACAATTGGGGCTGGGGTCATGCAGTCGAACCCTTCACCTTAACCAAGGCCCAGGGGAGCGTCGGCCCCTTGTCCAGGACAGAGGCTGCCCAGTCCACCGCCCCTCCCAGCCGTGTGGGCAGGGACCAGCCCATCACACGGAGTGCTCATGGGGGAGGCTAGGACGAGGGCTTAGATCACATACCCAGGCCCGGATAGCATAGCATTACTGATGGCTTCTTAGTTCCTCCTCAACTGCCAAAATCCAGGACTGTGAACCATGTTTTAAATTTAAATTAAAAAAATTTAATTTAATAAATTTAAAAGATTAAAAATTTTAATTTAATTTAATAAATTTAAATTAAAAAAACTTTAAACTTAAAGCTTTACGTTAATTTTCATTTATTTATTTTTAAAGCTTTAAGTTTAAAAGACAAGTAATGTCTCCTTCTTTATTCAGGAGGAGATGAGAAGCAAAAAGGAAGCACCAGGCTCTGCTGGAAACTGACTTTCGAGGTGAGCTTCCCGGCAGCCAGGGCCAAAAGGACAACGTGTTGGTCGTACTTGTAAGTGGTCCAAGAGAATGTCTTTGAAATAAGGAGCAATCAGATGCCCCGTGAGAATGGAACGGAGTCAACGCACGATGGAGACATGAAAGGAGCGCCCCCCGCCGTGTGGGGCGGGGTGGACGTTGGCTGGAGGAGGACCCAGCTGAGAACTGACCGAAGCAGTTACAGTGTCTAAAGAAAGGGGCTTTGGTCGTCAGAGATGCAAAGGAAATGAAGGGTTGGCAGTGCTTTTGCAGTCCCGCCGGGGGGAGGCTGCCGTGCCCACACCCCCACTTGCTGGTCCCAGAGGCCAGCCCAGCTCTGCAGGGTGCCAGGGACCTCAGCGCCCTAGGAGTAGCCTGAGCCTGTCCCGAGGCCCACTGGGCTGCCACCCGGCGCCCTGCACCACCCCACGCGGCGGGGCACCTGCAAGCCAGGCGTCCTCTCAGCAGTGGGCGCCCAGATCCCCTCCTTGGCCGCGTCTCCCTTGATGGTATCCCAGCTGCCCGGCATCAGAGCCTGGACGGCAGCGACCCACCTGGGTGACAAGGCCCTCTGAGGCCCTGGGAGCGGCTGCTCACCCCCCGCCACCCCCGGCTGTCTGCGGGCATCGCTGCTGGTCGGCCTGTCCTTCCTGTGGGCCCCTTTGGGTTCCTCTCCAGGCAAGGTGGGGGCCAGGAGCTCCACACGCCCCTGTGGCCCAGGCGATCGGCTCAGGGGTGAGCATGTGATCTCAGACAGGCCAGTCAGAGCCAGTGGACTACCCCTGGGACCACCCTGTCCTCCCTGGAGGGAACTCACGGGAGAGAGGCCAGGCAGCCGAGCTGGGGGCGGGAGGGGCAGCTGCTGCTTAAGCGGCCCCAGCCAGCCTGCCTGAGGGGGCTGCCCAGGAGTCCTGGGGGGCCAGGTGGACAGCCTCGCTTCTGGGGGAGCCCCAGGGGGCCGGGGGTCACCCCCACTCTCTGGGGGAGCTCCAGGGGGAGGGGAGGACACTCCTGCTCTCTGGGGCAGCCCTTTCTGCAGGGTGCTGATAACAGTTGCTAGGTGGTGCTGGCCTTTGGAGGGGAACAGCAGAATGGGAGCAGGACCCCTATTTTAGAGAAGGTGTTTGGAGAGACTTGCAGTAGGTGAGGAAACCGGGGAAGAGCAATCCAGGAAGAGGGAGCAGGAAGTACAAAGGCCCTGAGGCAGGAGCAGACAGTGTGGGTGAGGGGTGTGTGGCAGGAAATGAGGTCCTGGGGGCAATGGGGAGCCAGAGGGAGAGGGGTCTCTGGGCCACTGAAAGGATCTGGCTCTTTCTCAATTAAGTGGGGAGGGGCAGGGGGGCTTGAGGCTGTGGACACGTTTTGAAGAGGGGAGCTGGGCTGCAGGGGGAGGGTGGGTGAGCAGGGTGGGGTGAGGGGGGCAGGGCAGGAGAGCAGGGGGGAGGGGGGCAGGGGCAGGAGAGCAGGGGGCTGGCCTGAGCAGGCAGGGGGCAGGGCAGGAGAGTCGGGCTGGCTGGGCCGGTGGAGCCGCCTCCCTGCTCCCTCCTGGCCGTCGCCGTCCCACGTACGTTCTGGGAGGAGAACGTTTTATTAGCTTATTAGGGAAGATTCATGCATTTTGCATGGTTGATCTGAATAAAAAAGGAACTGTAGCGCACATTCGAATTCAGAAGCAATATGAGAAGAGGGGACATTTTTTCCAGGGACATGCTCGGGGAGAGCTGTTCAAAGTGACAAATTGCGCAAAGCACATCATAATACAAACAAGTGAACAGTCACCCCGCGGCTTTCAAAGAGCAGCTTGTTGGCTTTCCCAGGACGTGCCCGGTGAGGGAGGGCCAGGCAGGCCGCCTCGGGGCGGAGGGCAGGGGTGCGGGGTGCGAGCGTACCGGGTCGGGGCAGTGGCCAGGGGCCCGGGGGCCTCCGCGGGGCCGTTCCCGGCTCGAGCCCAGCCGCGGGCATGCTGCGTCTCCCGGGGAACCCTCTGACCCTGAGCCTCGGTGTCCTTAGGCGTACGGTGGGCAAGACAACGTCCCTCTCACAGAATTCCTGTGAGGACCACAGTTGGGAGGACGCAGTGCTGGTGTGGGCGGGTGGCAGTACTGTCCTGTGGGGTCCCCACATGCCAGCAGGCTCTGGGTATCTGTGCTGCCAAGTGGCTGGGGTAGTCCAGAAACGGCCCTGTGCCTGCCCTGTCCCCTCCGTGCTGCCTGCTGCACTGGCCATGGTGGTGTTCGGGGCTGAACCGCATCCCCCGAAAGTTATACCCGAATCCTAACGCCCGACATATGGACGTGACCTTATTTGGAAATGGTCTTTGCGGCTGGACTGGAGTTAGGATGAGGCCAGTAGGGGGGCCCTAGTCCAGCACGACCCGAGTCCTTGGAGGAAAGGGAAACTGGGACAGAGACACGCAGGGGAGCTCATCAGGGGAGGAGGGGGGCGAGGGGGGGAGCTCGTCTGCAGGCCAGGGAGCACAGAGACCATAGGGTGTGCCAGGAGGGGAGGAGGCCGGGGGTCCCTCCTGCGTAGGCTCCAGAGGGAGCAAGGCCCGCCTCCCTGAGCCACCTGCCCCTGCCGCGGAGCATCCTCGGCCTTACCTGTGTGGGCTGGGCATGGCCTCTGGGGCCTCGTGGCCAGGCTGTGGCTCCGGGGGTGAGCGTGGCTCCTGGGGTGGGTGCGGCTCCTGGGGCAGGTGCGGCTCCTGGGGCAGGTGCAGCTCCCGGGGCAGGTGTGGCTCCTGGGGCAGGTACGGTTCCTGGGGCAGGTGCGGCTCCCGGGGCAGGTGCAGCTCCAGGGTGTAGTGCAGCTGGGTGAGCAGGGCCAGGAGGAGCTGCGGGAAGGCCTCCTGCACGGCCTTCTTGAACTCCCGCGCAAACTGCAGCTCATGCAGCATGTTCATGGCCTGTGGGGGGCAGGGGCACGGCTGACCTGTCTGTCCCTCCCGCCCCAGCCTCCAGGACCGCGGCCCTATCTCTGGGTGTCCCTCCGGCCCCCTCCCTGTGCCCTCTGACCTGGCACGTCCTGGACGCCTCCACCACGGCCCCCTCCCAGGCTGCCACCCCTGAGTCCCGCCCCTGCTCTGCGGCCCTGGAGGATTGGCCGGGTGGGCCTCTACCCCTGTTGGCACAGCTGGGGGACAAGTGGCCCCGGAAGGCAGAGCTACCGGACAGCGGCCCCGAGGCGCCCTGTGCCCCTCGGAGCATTCGGTGCAGAATGTTCTTGGGGTGTGGCGGCACACAGTGGAGGCCCCCTGCTGACCCCATGCTGCTGTATGGTTTCTGAGAGGAAGGGCCTGCATCAGCCTGGGGCTGGGGGCGTCTGGGAGGAGCGGGGGCCGGACACACAGAGGGCACTCGGCCTCTGCATCCACATTCCGCCATCACACAGCCGTGTTCAGGCTGCAGGGTGTCTGGGGGGCCTCGGATGGGGAGGGGCCGTGGGGATCTCTGGGCTGCTGCGTGGGGGGTGGCTTTTTGGGTGGGGGGTGTCTCAGCCTGGAAAAACACGGGGTCGGGCCACTGCAGCGGCCTCATCACTGTCCACCAAGGGCAGGTGTGGCCAGCTCAGGAAGTGAGCCCCCTGTTCCCGCGGCCCCGTGAGGAGGGAAGCTGGCTTGGGGGGCTCCTCCAGGAGCATGGGGCTGCAGGAGGCAGCGTCTCAGATGCCTCCCAGATCTACAACCCCAGACCCCAAATGTGGACGGAGGGCCCCACCATTGTCCCCACAGCCGTCCTCTGCCTGAACCTGCCTTCCAAAGGCCCTGTGCTCCGAGGCCACCCACGGGGAGTTGCACCTCCTGGGTGCGTGCAGGACAGGGTGGCTTCCACAGTCCGGGCCCGGGGCCGCCCCTCCCTGAGGACAGCGGTGGCCAGAAGGGCCATGCACACGTGAAGCCAGCCCCCACTCGGTGTTAGCGGGGGCGGCGTCGGGGGTCGTGGCAGAGACTCACAGCGAGCGAGCGCGGGCAGGGCTTGTCCTTGGGCTGGGGGCCGCCATCTCGGGGCCCGGGGGGCAGGGGCCGCTCCTGCAGCCAGGTCAGCAGCACGGCCAGTACCTGGCGACTCACGGGCTGCTCGGCCCCCAGGGCCCTCCACAAGCGGAAGGCGTGGCTGTGGGCAAAGAGGAGTCGTGAGGGGGCCGCAGGGGCCTGGGGAGGGGGATGGGTCCTGCGTGGGACCCTGGCCGCGGGGGGCCTGTGGGTGAGGGTGGGCGGCGGGGACCCGGGGGACACCAGTAGACGGCGGGCCAGCCTCCCTGCTCCGTGCTCCGGGGGCCCCTGCTTCCAGGGTCCGTCCTGCAGGCTCCCTGCACCCCAGCGACAGACCCTGACTCCATCACCCAGTGACTCCAAGGTTCTTACGGGACAAGTCCAGCTGAGCCCTGCCCTCTGCCCTCTGCCCTCCCGTTCTGCCTTGGGCCTCCACGGGGCTGTCGCCCCTGTGCTTAGAGCACCCCTCCACACCTGGCCTGTGCCCGCTCTGCACACCTGCCTGGAGGCCCGCCCTGGCTGCCTTCTCCTAGCCTGGGTTTGCTGGGGTCCAGCTCCCTGGTCCACCCGGGTCGGGGGTGGGGTGGCGTCCACCTGTATGTGCAGACAGTCTCCTCGTGCTCCTTTTGCAGGTGGGGAAACTGAGGAATGATCGGGCCCTCCCCTGACCGGGCTGGAGGCCAGGTGTGGTCTGGGTGTGTTCTGGGGCCTTCCCACCTGGTCCACGGGCATGGGCCTGGGGGTCCTGGGGGCTCCCGAGGTGTCAGTGACCCTGACGGCCCTGTTTCCTGTGCTAGGTGGTTGTCGGGCCCCAGTGCTGGGTGCAAGGGGCTGGAGGGCAGGGGTGCCCCTGGAGGGGCGGGGGGGGCCACAATGGGGACCTGGATAAGCCCCTACCCCTGCTCCAGCAAGGACCCTGGGCCGGGTGGGCACAACAGCTCCGAGGACTCTGACATCGTTGTCACAAGGACCCAGGCACCAGTCCCTGCTCTGCGGGACTGGGGGTGTCTCTGGGGTGGGGCCTGCCTCGGGAGGCTTAGGTGACCTGCTTCTGCAGGAGCAGGGGTGCCCAGCATGCACCGTCACATGCAGGCAGTGAGCTTGGGGACAGAGCAGTGACAGGACTGGTAAAGTCCTTGCCTGCGTGGGAGTGACCCCTACCGCCCCACAGCCAGCAAACAGGGTGCGTCAGACTAAGTGTATCGGGTGGAGGAGGGGTGGGGTGGGAGGGGGACAGCAGGAGGGCGCATCTGGCTGTGGTCAGGTTTTCAGGGACGGCTGGGAGGCTGCACCCGGAAGGGATGGCAGCCAAGACCCGAGGGCGTGAGGGGGAGCCACGCTGCCCTGGGGCTGGGGGGAAACTTCTGGCCCAGCACAGAGCTGATCTTGGTGTGCCTGGGGCCGGCAGGGTGGCAGCCTGGTCGGGGTGGAGAGACTGGGTCTGGGAGAGGAGGACCATGAGATGGCGGGGCCAGGTGCTGACCTTGACACCACTGGGAAGGTGTCGCCTGGACTTTGAATGGGGTCTTCCAAGGGTCGGCAGCAGAGGAGGGATGTGGTCCGACTGATTTCTAAAGCCTCCACGCCGCCGCTGGGAGGGATGGGGGCGCCGGGAAACAGCCAGGGACTCCACGTGTGCTGGCCATGTCCTGACTTGGGGGGGTGCAGGGCTGGAGGGGATGGGGTGGGGGTGGCCAGATGAGGTGCAGGGTTCCTGGAGGAGGGGCCTGGGTGTGGACAGGGGAGTCAAGGTGGCCCCTAGGGCTTTGGGCTGATGGCATCATCGTGGGGAAGCCCACCAAGAGGACAGTTTCAGGGGAAGGCCAGCGAGGGTGGGGTGTCCAGGGGGGTCCAGTGTGGGATGCCTCCTGGATGTCCAGGTGCGGTTGTCGGGCGGGGCTGAGCATTCAGGAGGCGTCTGCTTGGGGACACTTAAAGCCCCAAGGAATGGAAGCGGCCACCAGGAGGGTGGGTGTAGCTGAAGGGAGCTCTGGGGACCGAGCCCCATGGCCCTGTGCTGAGAGATGCGGAGACAGGAGGGACCAGCGAGGAGGCCGAGCTGGAGCCAGGTGGTGGGAGGAGAGCCGGGCGGGCTTGGGCTTCTGGGAGCCAAGTGAAGAAGGTGTTCCCGGGGGAGACAGTGGTTGCCACAAAAAGACAGAGGAACCCAAAACGTGTATTGCCGAGGACTAGAAGCCAGCCCGAAAGCCTACACACTGCACGGCTCCAAGTCCATGACCTTTTGGAAATGGCAAAACCACGGAGACGGTAAAAGGCTACCAGGGGTTGGGGGGACGGAAGGTTTTTCCGGCAGCGACGCTACCCTGCTGGACACGCGATAGTGGCCCAACGTCACTGCACATTGTCCAGGCCCACGGGATGAACAGCGCCAGGAGCGAGCCCTGCTGGGTGTGGGGCCTCAGTTAATGACGATGCACCAGTATGGGCCCGCCGCCCCACGCAGGGTGTGAGCAGAGGAGGAAAGCGGCCGGGACGGGGCATGCTCTGCCTAAGTCCTCTATAAATATCAAACTGCTCCAAAAGCAAAAACTTATTAATTTAAACATCAACAACAATGAAAAAGGGCTGGGAAGAACCACGTGACGCAGTCCCAAGGAAGTGAAGCTGGTGCTGCTGGATTTGTACTACGACAGATGACCTGCATCTATAAATTTGTGTTAACATCAGGAAGTCAGGAAACAAGTCTCCAAAGACTACAGGCACCACCACCACGCTCTTCAGTGAAATTGTAAAAACTACAAGAACATGTTTTTAGGAATACGTTTAGCCACGAAAAAGAAGGGAAAGGGATGACGAGCGTTGGGTGGGTGGGTGGGGGTGGGCTGGGGGCCGGGACTGGTGGTCCTCCCCGCTGTCCCTGTCCTTCGCTGGAGGTCATGACCCGGATCCTAGCCTTCGTGCAGGTGGCGGCCTCGCCAGTGTGCATTCGATCACTGGAATGAATGAGTGCCGTAAGAGCCAAACTAAGGCAGGCCACGCATGCAGTGATGATGGACAGCTTGACACGCCAAGGCTCATGCCCACGCCGCTGGCGTGCAGCTGAGTCGTCGTCAAAAGGTAAAAGAGAAACACGGGGAAAAAGGAAAGAAAACTTGGCAAGCTGAGCATAAGGTCACGTAGGAATGTGAAATGCCACACTCGGAGGGCAGCCGAGGCAGCGTTGGGGAAGGAGGAGCGGGAAAGCCCTTCTGTATCTGGTGCGGAGAAGCTGTAGGATGTCACAGGAATTGGGACCTTGAGTGTCAGCACGGGGACAGGCCAGCGACAGACCGCGGCCTGCGGGTGCTCGGCTGGGAGGGAGGGAGCATCCGGGCTGCAGGCCTGTCACTGAGCGATGCTGGCGGTTCCACAGAACTGCAGCTCGACCTCACGTCCGCAGCCACCCCCCTTATGGGTCGGCTGGAGACCTGCGTTTGAAAGGCAATCACCAGAACTTTTTTCGTGTAAGATCGTGGATGCAAGTGATTGAACCTGAAACTCCTTTATATCAAAAAGCACATCCGGGGAGCGAAAAGACAAGCTGCAGAGTGCGAGGAGATGCTTTTAACACAATCGACAGAGGCCTTGAATCCAGATCACATAAAGGATTCCCGGAAATTGATAAGAAAAAGAGGGGACAACCCAATAGGAGGACGGGTCGGATGCTCCAACAGATCACCAAAGGAGATACTCAGATGGCCAAAAAAAAAAAAAAAAAAAAAAAAAAAAAAGCAGATGAAAAGATGTTCAGCTTCGTTATTTAATTAGGAACGTGCGGATGAATGTCACTGTGCGATTCATACCACCGGGTTGCTAACGTTTTGATGAGTTGCTAGGAAGTTGGGGCTAAGGGTGCATGAAGATGTGAAGCAACAAGAACGTCCCCCCAAAATCCCTGGCAGAGTGTGAGGTGGCAGGAACATTCTGGAAAATGATTTGATATGCCTGTTGAAGTTGGGTATATGCAGGGCTTTGTGGTGCAGACGTTTGCGTCCTAGACACACATACACACGTGCGCGCACATGCGTGCTGGAGACCGAGTGCTGATGTGCATCGGGATGTGCAGGAGCAAGTGGGTGCGGTCCTTAGCCACATACCCAAGCAGGGGACAACCCAAGTGTCCGTCTGCGGCAGAAAGGGTAATCGGCATTCATGAGATACCAAACAGCAACAAAAACAAATGAACTCCGACTCTGTGTAACATCGGAATGAATCGTAAATGCGTTGTCGAGGGGAAAAGCCACCTACCGAAATTATATTGGAAGGCTACGTACTACACAATTCTGTTCACAGTGTCAGGACACGCCACATTGTTTCCGGTGCTTCTAAAAAAGAAAAATTCGTCCAGGTGGGGATCTACATCCATCACAGAGGTGGGCCCCCAAGGGCTGCATGTCCAGCGTAAGGATGATGGAAACCAACCCAACTGTCCGCAGAAGGAAACAGCCAGGAAGCCCGCCGGCCTCACTGGGAGAGTCCGAATCACAAAACCTGTTCCGGGGTCTGAATTCACACCAGCAGTGAGGCTCAAAGAAAGTCTCAGGCACAGACTTTTAAATCTGAAGTGGTTCCAGGCTGACAGCGTCCCCGGGTAACTGTGAGTCCAGGTGTTGAGCACACTTGACGACGACGTAAGATGCATTTCCATCTCATCGATGCTCAAATGTGAAAAATGTGCTTCTTAGAAGGGAGGAAATAGGGTATAAATTGCAACATGGACTGAGGTGAACCACAGCCTCCTGGGCAGCTGGAGACAACTGTAGCCTCTAGGGTCCCCACCCCTGAAAGACAACGTGCAGCAAGAGGGAGGAGAAGTAAAACTGCATGGAAACTGTGCCCAAACTCGACATTACTGAGAGCAAACAAGATAAAAGTCCCAGAGTCAAGCCCACTCACTGCCAGGACGGTGAAATCCATCCCCAGCCTGAAAAGAGAGAAGAGCATGACCACGGGGAAAGGGACTGGGCAGCCTCCAAGGTGCACAGCTCTGGGGAGAGAAATAGGGGTGCCTTTGGAGATTGGGTGATGAAAGGGACCATGCAAGAGAAGGAAAATGTAAAACTCTATGGGAGAAAAGAGAACAACAACAACAACAAAAAAACCCAAAAACAAACAAACAAAAAAAACCCAAAAAACCAAAACAACCCCCAAACAGGAGGACGTATGACCCTTTCACTTGCTGCTTAGACAAAGAATCAACTGAATTCTCTGGACTCTGCTCTCCTAACAGAAGAGGGTGCCATTGAACGTGAAATCCTATAAAACACTCCAACAGCATTTTATAGGAACAGGAACAAAATGAACAGATCCACCGAGTTATTGCAAAACAACAACAACCCAGAAAAAAAAATATAATCAGTGTACGACAAAAGAGGAACAGCTCCCGTCCAAAGCAGCCATGGCGCAGACAACGCCGTGAGGCTAATACCCCGGATGGCGCTCCTCCTGCTACAGCAGCATGAAAAACAGGCAGACCCACCTTGAATTATAACTTCCAAAAAAAAAAAAAAAAAAAAAGGAAAAAAAAAACCCAACAAACCTCAGCAAAGAAAGGAAAAGAGGGTTTGAGTGAGTTCAGGAAAGAGGCAGAAGAAAGGAAAAAATTATCTCAGAAGTGGAAAAAAATGCAAGATGCCAAGAGGGACGTTCGTTAAGGGGCGTTGGGGCAAAAGCAGAAAGACAACCGTGAAAGTTGTGAAAAGGACCAGAGGGAAAGTGTTGGAGGTTGGGGACGGGCGGGAACAGGGTGGCAGGGCCAGTGCCGCGGGGGAACAGACGTGCTGTTTAAAACTATCACCTAGAGAACTTTCCAGAAGCAACAAGAACACCAGCCCTAAATCTACATATTCTAAGGACCTGCCGGGTCCCTGGGAGGATGAACACAGAACGATCAACTCTGACACATTTCTTAATAAAACTGTTCCATTTCCAAGGTAAGCAAACACCCTCCAAGATGTCCAGGTGGAAAGACCTCTTACAAAGGCAACCAACTAGACAGAGGCAAAAACAAACAAACAAACAAACAAACATCATCATCTGTAGACTTTTCAATATAGAGCAAGGTGACAATTGAGCAGCAATTGAAAAATACTCCATAAAAGAAAGTGTGAACCAAGGATTTTATGTCCAGCCAGGCTGTCCTTCAGGCACAGGGGAGCCGCTCGGGAGCAGCGTCTGTTGGAGGCAGGTCTAGGTCCAGGGGCGAGAGGACCAGAGCCTCCAGTGGAGGATGGAGGGTGCTTGTGGGGACCCAGGAGCAACAATGTGGAGCCCTGAGCAGGTGAGCAGACGGCGGACTTCCACCTCGTGAATATGCACAGCTGAAAATGCAGGAGGAGCAGGGGACAGGTGGCGATGTGCAGGTGCAGGCCTGGTAGGGGTGCCGGAAAAGACCCGATGGATCTGGGACGCCCGGGTGGCTCAGCGGTTGAGGTCTGCCTTCAGCCCAGGGCATGATCCTGGAGACCTGGGATCGAGTCCCGCATCAGGCTCCCTGCATGGAGCCTGCTTCTCCCTCTGCCTGTGTCTCTGCCTCCTTCTCTGTGTGTCTCATGAATAAATAAATAAAATCTTTAAAAAAAAAAAAAAGCAATGGACCAGACAGTGAAAGCTCAAACAAGAACACAAGGGTTGAGGGCATCAAGGTGGATTGGGACACCTACTGCAAAAATACACCTCTTCTTTAATTAAAAAAAAAAAAAGGATCAAAGAATACACAACCTGTAGAAAAGGAAAATAAGGTAACAGACAAAGCCAGGTGCACACGGCTACGGGACATGATGCCGGAGTGGAGAGTCCACAAACTGGTCGTGTCCACGAACATGAAAGGAAGGATTTCACTAGCTTATTGAGAGAAATGGACTTGCGGTTTGGATCACAGATCAGAGCCAGGGTCTATGCCGCGTGTAAGACGGGGAGCACGTACCGGGCACGACGGGAGAAGACGGACAGCAAGGCGCTCCGGTCATCCTGAGAACAAAGTGGAACCCAAGCCCCGGCAGCATTAAATGTGACCGGGCCGGGCACTCCTTCACGCTGAAGTCACGCTTGCTAAGGGAGGTACATGTATGCAGACCCCTGTGCGGTGTAAAAACCACAGGACACGGGAGGGGCCGTGGGGAGAAACGTGCTGGTAATGGCTCTGATGTGTTCTAGGACGACACAGATCGGGGTGGACGGTCGTCCGGGGAATCTGTGATCTACACCAGACTCCCCACATGACGCAGAGAGAACTATGCCCTCTTCCCGACGGCGAGGGACGCTGAGAAGGTGGGTGGTGGACTGGAGGCTGTGCAGGGCAGAGGAGATCCAGGCATGGAGAAGTCAGGGTGAGGGAAACCCCAAGATCCAGACGGGGGGTGGTGGGGAGTGAGACGGTGTCTGACCGGGAGCGACACCTTCAAGGACCCAGGGATGATGCAATGCAGGTGCCTGATGGATGCGTAGCTGGGGGGCTAGACTGAGCACCTACCTGGGCTTCGGAACTGGGATTTTTGGGAGGAAGAGGACCCTGGCCCACCTCCAGACTTGGGGGTCTGAGGAATTCACAAGAAAGCCAGCTCCACCCCCGCCCCCTGCGCCATGAGAGTTACAGGGTGGCCACAGCGGGGGGGCGGGGGAGGAAGGGGAGGTCCTTGGAGGATCAAGAAGGATGGCGAGACTTTGGTGTTGGCTGGGGTCTTGCTTGGCGCACACCTCGGGGCCTGGCACCCTCCCCCTGAGGCTACAGGTGAGTGATTGAGGTTGCGGCGGTGGCGGGGGGGGTCTGTGGGCGACACCTGTAGGATGGGTGACACCCGCAGGATGGACGGTGAGTGGTGCCTCCCTGGAGCCTGCCTTGGGAGCTGGGCGGTAAATGAACAGGTATGTGGGCTCCCTCCCTGCCCCCAGAGCCCTGGGGGTCCCTGTGAGGGGGCAGGCAGGAGGGCAGAGCTGAGGGCGGAGGGGGGCTGGCACCTGTCCAGGGGTATGGAGAAGTCCAGGAAGGTGGCCACCAGCTCGGGGGTGTGGGTCCGGGCCAGCAGGGTGATGGCGTGCAGAGCCTTTTCCTTGGCTTGGGGGATGCGGACAGAGCAGAGCTGCAAGTGGATGGCCCGGCCCAGGTTGGCAACCTTGCGGGGAGGCGGGGTAGAAGGGAGAGGGCTGGTCTGAGGGGGAGGCCAGGCGCCGGCAGGGACGTCTGAAGGAGACACTACCCTGCCCCACTGCCTGGCCAGGAGGGCGGTCCCAGGCCGAGGGGAGCGAGGCCCCACCCCCGAGGCACTGCGTGCGAGGCGCTCCCACTCTGTCCCAATGCGGCCCAGTCGCTGGAAGGCGCAGACGCACCAGCTGCACATCTTCCGAGCACAGTGCATGCTGGTCTGGCCCCCCGGGACCACCTCTGGTCCCTCTTGCTCACCCACCCGGGTCCAGTGTTGCCTACCAGGGGGGCTTCCTCATCTGCAGGACTTGGCATGGATCATCCTGTTTCTGGGGAGGGGCCCGCACCCCACTGGGGGCACATTGTTGCCTTTGCATTACCTACGCTGTCCAGTCCTTATCTGTGTCTATCCCCTCTGTGAGACTGAGAACTTCCAGAAGGATCTGTGCCTTCTCCTCCCCCATGTCCCATACCAGAGCCTGGAACGGCTGTTCCATCCGTGCACGCATGCCCCATGGCCCTGCAAACACCACTCGGGGCCCCACCTGCTGGGGCCATTCCTTCCTTCCTTCACTGGAACCTGTCAGCCCAGGGGGCGGGGGGGAGGGTGCTGTGTCTCCTGCATCAGGGGCAAGCTGAGGCCCCCAGAGGCCCGAGCCCCAGGGTGCTGACTGCTGGGCGTCCCTCTGCCCCCGCTCGCCCCGGCCCACCCTGAGTGGTCGCCCCAGCCGCTCACGGTCTCCAGCTTGGCCCCGTGCTCCCTGATGGTGGTGAGCAGCATGTCGGCGGCTGCCTGAATGCGGAAGGGGCTGGCGGAGCCCAGGCCTTCGATGGCTGTCCAGATGAGGTCGGTCAGCTCTGCCTTCGTGAGATGCTTCATGACCTCCTGTAGCAGCAGGAGAGGAGGCAGCTGTCACCCGGGCTGAGTCACCTATGCCCAGCTGTCTGCCTCCTGCCGTCTCATTTCCCCGTCTCCTTGGCTTCAGGCTGCCCGGGTCGCTGAGCACCTCCAGACTTCTGAGCCCTGCTCCTCTAGACCCCCACACGTGTACCCCATTTGGCAGGCTGCTTGCCTGCACATGTTTCTGAGCCAACCGGGTTCAGGAAGGGAGAGCGTGATGCCCATCGTAGAGCAGATGCACGGCTCCCTTCCTCACTCAGACCCCGGAGCTTGCCTCCTTTCCACCCCTCCTCACCTCATGGACCTCCTCGTGGGCTAGCCTCCACCCACCTGGGTGCTCCCTGTGCCAGGCTCCTGTCCTCCTCACAGCATTTTAATCAAGAAGAACTAAACTTCAGAGCTGTGACGGGTCTTCAAGGTCACCTGGACCAACTCTCAGGCCCCAGAGAGGTGCCTGGGCAACCCTCACCCCGGCACAGGCTGGGTCCAGAGCCCAGGGCTCCTGTCCCACAGTAGGGCCTCCCCAAGAGCCCGACTGCTCTCTGCCCATGTTTTCCCAGGAGCAGCTCTAAGTCTAGACTGTGAGCTACTCGGGGTAATGAAGAGGGGCTTGGGGAGATGCAATGTGGTGGGTGGGACCCCTGCTCCATAGCTCGGACCACAGTCTCTGAGAGGGAGGGCTGGGCCAGCCTGGGGCTACCCAGGTGGAACCTTCCAGAAAGACTTAGAGCATTGTTGCCCAGCGTGGTAGCCACCAGCCACGTGTAGCTGTTTAAACTTAATTAAGTAAAATTTAAAAACTCCGTTCCTGTTAGCACTAGCCACATTACAAGTGTCCAGTAGCCACAGGTCGCCGGTGGCTACCTTGAATAGTGCAGATAGAGGCACTTTCTCCTCCCAGAAAGTTCTATTGGAAGGCTCTGACATGGAGCACTTGATAATCAGAGGAAGATAGAAGACTGGTAATGGGGGGCTTGGTAGAAAAGTATAAGGTCTGCAAGCATGTTAAGGATAGTAACATGCTTCTTTGCATGTTAGGATGTTTGTTAAAACGTTTGAAAGTCTGTTAGGATGTTTGTGTTTATATTAGATAAAAAGATAAGTATTAAATAACATGTTAGAATAGTTATTAGAATAATTACTCTAAAATTTTGTTAAAATGTGAGAACGTTAGGATTATTTGTTGGTTAGAATGTTTAAAGTGATTTTAATGGCATATTTGTAGTTTATAACAACTTTATTTTTTTATTTTTTATTTTTTTAATTTTTTTTATTTATTTATGATAGTCACAGAGAGAGAAAGAGAGAGAGGCAGAGACATAGGCAGAGGGAGAATCAGTCTCCATGCACTGGGAGCCCGATGTGGGATTCGATCCCGGGTCTCCAGGATCGCGCCCTGGGCCAAAGGCAGGTGCCAAACCGCTGCGCCACCCAGGGATCCCCGCCACCCAGGGATCCCCTATAACAACTTTAAAAAATAACCTTAAGCCATTATAAATCTGGTTAGAACATTTGTTACAAGATATCATTTAAAATTGTTTTCTGGGGGATCCCTGGGTGGCGCAGCGGTTTGGCGCCTGCCTTTGGCCCAG
Source organism: Nyctereutes procyonoides (assembly GCF_905146905.1). NCBI lineage: Eukaryota > Metazoa > Chordata > Mammalia > Carnivora > Canidae > Nyctereutes > Nyctereutes procyonoides. Next base: position 31,190,858 of record NW_026575159.1, read on the forward strand.
GGCGCGATCCTGGAGACCCGGGATCGAGTCCCACGTCGGGCTCCCGGTGCATGGAGCCTGCTTCTCCCTCTGCCTGTGTCTCTGCCTCTCCCTCTCTCTCTCTCTCTGTGTGACTATCATGGATAAATAAGAATTAAAAAAAAATAAAATTGTTTTCTGAAATGTTAAATTTTGGTTAAAGTTCTAGCATTGAGCATATTTGTGAAGAAATGCAACTTGGATTGTTGGTTAGATTCTTAGAATCCTGCAATACTGCAATCTCAGGATTGGTAAATACCCATGAGATGTCTTACTTCAACCCAGGGCATGAATGAATGTGAAATGACATGGTGGTGATGACGGTGATGATGGTGGTGATGGGGGTGATGGTGGTGGTGATGGGGGTGGTGATGGGGGTGATGGGGGTGATGATGGTGGTGATGGGGGTGATGGGGGTGATGGTGGTGATGGGGGTGATGGGGGTGATGGTGGTGGTGATGGGGGTGATGATGGTGGTGATGGGGGTGATGATGGTGGTGATGGGGGTGGTGATGGGGGTGATGGGGGTGATGGTGGTGATGGGGGTGATGATGGTGGTGATGGGGATAATGGTGGTGATGGTTGTGGTAATGTTGGTGGTGATAGGGGTGATGGTGGTGATGGTTATGGTGGTGATGGGGGTGATGGAGGTGATGGTTATGTGGTGATGATGGTGGTGGTAGAGATATGGTGGTGGCAGTGGTGGTGGTGATGGTGATGAAGACGTAGTATATCCAAGATCACAGAGGCAATCAAGGACATACTTAGGGACAGAATCCAGGTCGGTTCTCCGTTCCATACCTTCCCACATCCACCATCCCTTGCTCAGCACACCTTTCTGTCCTCTCCTCTCCGTGCCCCTGCCGGCCACGGTGTCTTGTCCGAGGAGAGAGAGCCAGGGCTTAACACCCACTCCCTGTCCTGGGACAGGGCAGGATACAAAAGGCCCACTCAGCCTATCTGAGAGCCTGAGTGTTTAGTGTGGAAAATCTAAAGCCCTGGGGCCCCTTCAGCACGGGGTCCCTCTGAGCTGGTAGCCAGGGAACCCTCCTGCCCAGCCCCACCTCTGCCCCCAGCCCAGGTTCTTTGACATAAACGGAGGCCAAGCCAGGCCTACCCATTCTGGGACTGGAAAATTGATATTGGCCTCAGGGCTTTAGATTTTCCATATTAAACTTCTAATCGACTGTGGCACTGAAAGCTCACTGCAGTTGCAGGGAATGCAGGTGCTGGACTCAGCCAGGACTGGATTCAGAACTGGCTGGGGCACGTGTAGCGGGCACTTAATGGGTGTTTATCAAATTCTGGCTCTACCACCACGGCCTGCACTGCGCCCTGGCAGGACCCTGCTTCTGGCCCGGAGCGCTCCAGGTCTAACAGGGGGAGACTGACAAGCACCCCGAGGACGCGGGTCCTCGTGGCCACAGGCTCAACACCAGGGCTGGGCCAGCAGAGTCACCGGAGAAATTGTCAACTGACCACCCAGAACATGAGGCTCCGGGGAACTTGGCTCGTCCCCTCGACACCAGCATCCAGCCCACACTCCGCGCCCTAGCCGCGCTCGTGTTCAGGAGAGAACACACGTCAGATCAGGCACAGAACGTCATAAAGTTATGGGACCTCCCTGGGGTGATGAGGGGGACACTGGGGAACTGCTGGGCTCCCCCAGGCTGCCGACCAAGAAGGATCTGGCTGAGGTAGACCAGATGGCAGTGCAAGAGAAGCCGTACGTGCTCTGCCTTCACAGGAGGAGGGCCTGGCTTTCAGAGGATTCACAGAGGCCCCCGGGAAAATGAAAATGAGGACTGTGGGGATATTTCTGCAGAGTGCTGCTCATCCTGCACAAACTCAGACTCAAAGGGAAGGACAGTGCATGGTGCGTCAGAACACCTGCCATGGGAGCCATCCTAAAGCACCATTTACTGGGTCTTCATGGTGGCCAGGACTTCGTGGCACCATTCTACCCATTTTATGGAGGAAGATGGAGGCTCAGAGAGGAGAAGGGGCTTGTCGAGGTCACACAGGTATGAGGGACAGAGCGGGGACTCAAGCCTGGGTTGCTGACCTTAGGGTCTATCCCTGGTTCCTCCCTCCAATTTTCTCTCCCCCAACTCCCCAGTCCTAGGCCAAGGGCCAGGGACCTCTCCAAACACTCCCAGTTGATCACCAAAGATACAGGGGAGATCCCAGCCTTGGTTTTAACACTCACACCTGGCCCAGGCTCTGACTCCTTGGGTCCAGCTGGAAGCTCTGTCAGAGGGGGTGGCAGTGGGGGTCAGAGCAGAGCGTGGCCACGCCTACCCACTCGAACCTGCCCTCCACCCTAAGGGTTTTGACCTTGATGACTTGGGAGCTGTCAAGCTGGAAGATGCGATCCTTTGGGAATGTCATCTCCGGAGGGGTGGGGGGAGCTGTCTTCTGGTCTCCGCTGTTCCAGATGGGAGCCCCATCCACGGTGGCTGGGGAAAGCTGCTTGGGGGCTTGCGTGTTCACCATCGGAGCTGCCCTGGCTGGCCGGGGGTGGGAGTGGGCAAGGGTGAGCATAGGGCAAAGGTGGGCCTGGGGTCTAGGATGGGACAGGCAGGAGTTAGGGTCAGGGTCATTTGGTGTCAGGGTCAGGTTTGTGCCGGTCTGGGGATGGAAGTCCAAGTGGGCCAGGGGTGGGGGACATTTTATAGGGCTGTGGTTGGGGCTAGAAGTAGGTTTGGGAGTGGATCTGGGGTGGGGTGTACTGGGGGGTGTGGACATGGTCTGAGCTGTGGCTGTGGCTGGGGTGGCAGTGGGCTCACTGGGGCGGCCCTCGGGGGCTCACCTGTCTGGTTTGTTAGGAGCTGATACAGGTGGCCCAGCCCTTCCATGCTGGAGTGCTGGATGGCCCTGTCTGGGTCCTGGCACAAAATCCCCAGCATGCCCACCAGCTGCCCAATCCGCCTGAAGTCCTCTTTTGGCTGTGGTGAGAGACCGACCCTGAGTCTCCCTCCTGCTGAGCACTCACCCCAGCAAGGCCAGCATCAGGAATCATCCCCTCCAACAGTAGTGGCAGGGCTGGGACTCAGCTCTCAGGACCCCAGGCTCAGGCTCTGCGCACCCAGCTGGGCGACTACAGTTACCAGCCCAGGGCACACTGGCCAAAGCTTGCCCAAAGAGGTTGCCCCCAAACTTGCAATATTTTGATGCGATATTTAGAAAAATCAAAATGAAGGTAACAGTTCCCGAGGAGCACAGTTTCAAAACTGTAAATACAGATGGTCCGTCCCTGCGCTTCCATGACCTTGCCTCATCTTGCCTCATTCCCCTGGCCCTAACCCCAGTCCTGATTTCAATAAAATTTTATTTACAACAACAGGCAGCCAGGCTGGTGGCCATTTGCTGAGCGGATTGTCTTAAAACATCACATTAAAGTGTTTATCTTGATTGTGGAGAGCCCTGGCGCCTGGTAGATTTCGTGCCCCAGGTGAGTGACTCCCTGCAGACGGCAGGCCCCATTCTGGTTGTGGCAATTGATTTTGAGTAAACTGCAGGCCCTTTAGGCCCTCTAGAGGGGTCCTCCTCACCCCGGGAATGCCAGAGGAGTGCGTGCAGGGCGCTCTCCCCTGGCGGGGCAACCCCGCTGCCCGTGCCCGCCGGGCATCAAGCAGAGGAGCTAATTTTCTCACGACCCCACGAGTCTCCCTGAGGAGTGAGCGCTGCTTTGGGCTGAGAAATGCAGAAGCGCTCACTCCCCGAAGGCACCCATAGTCACTGAAGCCAAGGGTTATGGTGGCAGGTGGCAGTTAGGCTGTGAAGCAGGACAGGCTGAGGGTCACGACGGGTGGAGGGTCGTGGTGGACGGAGCCCGTGCCCGCGGTCACTGCTGCCCCCGGACTGGGGCGGGGCTGCACCTCATCTGATCCCCAGTGTACCCCTCTGAGGACTCACATCCTCCCGTTTCAGGGGCGGGAAGCAGGCTCAGGGGGTGCAAGAACCTGCCCAAGACTTCGGGGAGCGGGGCCAGGAGCCCAGCGTCCTGGGTCAGGGGTCCGGGTTCTGGGCCCAGAGCCCAGCTGGCAGGACTTGAGCAGAGGGCCCCCCTGTCCAGGGTCCCTGAACCCCAGGAGCCTGCGAGGCTCCGGGAGGAGGGCGGCCCGGCTGGGGCAGCGGAGGGCGCGTGGGGCCGGTACTCACGTCCAGGGAGTGGCTGTGGCTCAGGAATCTGAGGAGGGCGGTGCTGCGGCCCACAGCCCGCTGCCGCTCCTGAGCCTTCTCCGACGCCAGCCAGGGGTACAGGTGCTGCGGGGAGGGGCAGGTGCGGGACGGGGTGCTGCGGCGTGCAGCCCTGCCCCTGCCCCGGCCCCGCCCCGCCCAGGCCTCGGCTCAGGCCCCGCCCACCGGCCCCGGCCCCGCCCACCCTCGGATAATCCCCGCCCCCACATGCCACGCCCCCTGCCCGGCCCTCCGGTCCCTCTGCTCAGCCTCCGGGGTCATGTGCTTCCCACCCACCCCCCCACCCCCGGTGCCAGAGACGACTCACTCCCTGCCCAAAGCCCTTGGAGGCTCCTGGCTTTTAACCCGCTTTGCGACACGCACCCCGTTTCCAAACAATGCTTTTCTGTGCACCCCGTGAATGCGCAGAATTACAGGGCAATGCCAGCAGGTATATCGAGCAGTTTCAAGCCCGATGTGAGCCTCCTTGTTCAAGCGACAGATGATTCCAGTTAGTGATCCTCAAGTTGGATGTGCTGTGCCCCAGCAATGTCCTGTGACCCACCTGCCACTCCCAGCACTGCCGTGGTTTGTGGCCAACATTTCCAGAGGAGGGACACTCGCAGTGGGCGGTGAGCGAAAATGCAGGTATTTCCCCCCAGCCAGGCTCACACCCAGACTTCCGTGTGTGCACCTGCTTGAGCAGAGCCACCGACTCCCCTTACCTCCCCAGGCCCCCAGGCTGGGTGGGGTCGCACGTGTCTCACCGTTGGCCCCACCACGGCCTCTGCCTGCTGGGCCCTTCCCTTCCCTTCCCTATCCAGTGACCTCCTCGGTCCAGTGTCCCCTCTCTGATTCCTCCCTTCCCCCTGGACTGTCCCTGCCTGTTGACTGATTTCCCTCCTCTCAAGGTGAGCGCCCTGGAGGGCAGTGAGAGAGTGGAGGTGCCGCTTGTGAGCCCCCTCCTCACAGCTGGAGACATGGCTGCAGAACAAGTTCTCTGGGAGGGAGGGCAGGTCCCAGCCAGGGGCAGGGCCTGTTTCCTCATCAGCTCCCTGTATGTGCAGCACTTGAGGCCCACCTAGTGCCCTGTGCACCTGCTGTACCGCCCTCCAGTCCTCCAAGCCACTGCGATCCCCGAAGGTGGACAGCCCTCAAGCCTCTGTGTTCCTGGACTCGCCTACCCCACCCCAAGTGGAGGCCCTACCTCCTCTAGGACATCTTCCTTTGTCCATCCTCTGCCCCCTCTGGGCCACCCCCACCCCCTGCCCGGTGCCAGCTGGTCCTCACCGACAGCAGTAAGTGCAGCTCGTCGGTCGTGGGGCTCTGCATGATGAAGCTCTGCAGCAACTGGTCCAGGGCGCTTGAGGTCTTGTTGTAGAGGGTCTGTGTGGGGACGTGGGGCAGGTCAGGTGGCCACCAAGCCCCAGCTGCGATGGAGCGCCAAGGCCTGCAGCGGGGCCCGAGTGTGCCCATTTCTCAATGAGAGTGGTTCCCATTCCTGCACACTCCCGAGGCGGGCTGCACCCCCTGGGCGTTCACACCATGTCCAGGCAGGCCCCGGTCATACTCCCCGCTTGGAAGCTGGGGAGATTGGGTGGGGGGCATTCTGGGTCAGACCTGCCCGAGGTCTGGTTCCTCAGGGGCCCAGGTCAGTTCATTCCCAGCAGGGCTGGCTTCTCGGGCAGGCCACCTGCAGAAGGCCTGGCGCCCGGATGGATCTACTTGGTTTAGTGCTTTGTGGTCCCATCTTGAAATCCTTCATAAGCTTTAAGCAAGGGCCCACATTTTCATTTTGCATGAGTTGTGGCAAATTCTGCAGCTGGTCCTGACTCTTGGGTCTCATGGGAGACCTCCAATCTTTGCTGCTTGGCTCACCAGGCATGCTCAGGGAGGGAGAGGGCCACAGAAAGCACCCAGTCCACCTCCCTGTCAGAGTGCATTGGAGCAGAGCCCTGGGCGCTGGCCATCGACTCCCTGGATGCCCTGGGGAACTTGCTTCAGCTCTCTGGGCCTCCCTTGGTGACCCAAGAACTGGGTGTACAGCCAGCCCCACCTGCCAGGGTGGGGGTGCACCCTGAGTGAGGATGAGCAGGAGCCCCAGCCTGGTGCCTGGCACTAGGCTAAGCTCCCTTGGTGAGCCAGCCATGATGTCATCTGGTGACGGGGATGCTCTGGACTCCTGTGGGTTGGGCTGGGGAGCTGCTGTGGTCTTGCCCTGGACCCAGGGGACCCTTTGTATTCTCACTGCTCCCCCCACCCCAAAGTGCTTATCTGTCCCATTCCAGTCTGGACCCAGCCTAGGGGTGTGGCGTGAAGATTAGGGCCCAGGGGCCGGGGTGGAGTTTGACCCTGACTCTCCCAACAGACACCTCCATTTCTCTGAGCTGGCTTCCTCGCCCTCTGGACGAGTGGGGGTGAGGGGAGCTAACGTGCACACAGGACCGGGCACATAGCAGCTGCTCAGCTAGCACTAGCTCCCTGCCCTTTACAGTAAACACTTGGGGATCCATTGCTGGTGGTGCCTCGGGGAGATGGGTACATGCCCCCTGCAGTGGAGGCTTTTATTAACAGATCCCAGGAGGGGGTGGGCATCTGGCCCAGCGAAGGGTGGGTCGGCTGGGGCCTGGGTGTGGTGTGACCAGCTTAAGGAGTTTCATAGGTGAGACTGAGCCCAGGGCTGCTTTCAGGGCTGGCAGGGACCGAGGCTGCGTGTACTCCTCCTATTCAGAGTGCTCTCTGCACCAGGATGCCAGCGTCCCTTCCAGCCTGAGCATCAGGCACCATTAGCTCCACAATTATCACCCCCATATCATAGGTGGGCAAAGAGGAGGCTCAGAGCAGTTAAGAAACATGCCCAGGGGGATCCCAGGGTGGCGCAGTGGTTTAGCTCCTGCCTTTGGCCCAGGGCGCGATCCTGGAGACCCGGGATCGAATCCCACGTCTGGCTCCCAGTGCATGGAGCCTGCTTCTCCCTCTGTCTATGTCTCTGCCTCTCTCTCTCTCTGTGGGACTATCATAAATTAAAAAAAAAAAAAGAAACATGCCCAGGATCTCCCAGCCCTGTCTATAGGGGGCCAAAGGCCCCGCCTGTGTAGCCCACACCCCCTCACAAGCCATGAGCAGCAGGCAGAGCCGGGGCTCCTCTCATGGAAGGGGTACCATGTGCCTGCTTTGCACCTGTATGTTGGGCGGCTCTAGAAAGAGACAGGTGTGTTTCTCCAGGACGTCTAGCAGTGGCAGGGCCAACACGCTGTGGAGGCAGGTGGACAGCAGCTGTGACTTCTTCTCCAAGTCCAGGGGCGGCCTCAGCTTACTATTTGGAGGTAGAGGGCTGTGAGGGAGGGCGGTGGGGGCTGGTGACTGCAACAGGGCCACCTTTTGGAATAGAGTCAGGGAGCCCCTTGCAGCAGCCCCTTGCACAGTCTGCTCTTGGCCAGAGAGCGTACACTTGACTTGTAGAGTGTACACTTCTGCCTCCCTGGCCTGCAGGGCCTCCTGGGCAGGTGAATTCCAATGAGGGTTTGTAAGGGACTAGCATGGCCTGGTTGGGAGCAGATGCTTGACAAGCCCTGTACCCCAGGCTCCCCCTTAACTGGACAGATCGGTCTCACCCAGGCCTGGTTCTCAACCTACCAGGAACGTTGGTGGCTCTGTTTTGGCACATGATGCCAGACTTTCATTCTTTGAGGTGTGAGTTAATAACTGTAGCTACTGTTTGCTGCGGGCCTGTTACAGGCCTGCCCTGGGGTCTGGCCCTGTGTGGGGCTGGGGAGCCTACCAGAGGTTGGAGATGATGTGAATGGTCTGCTGGCGGGTTGGCGTGCACAGCGTGTCCCGAGGTTCCTTCTCCATCAAAACCTGCAGGTCCCCAGGTGAACCTGAGTCATTCAGGCCTGGGCCTATCCCACTTCTGACACCCAGGCTCACCCCTCATCCTGAAGACCTCGGTGCCTGGTGCTCCCGGGACCCACAGGACTATGCTCCAGCTTCTCACCCACCCGTGGGCACCTCTGTCACTTGGCTCCACTCAGAGAACTAGATCACAGCCTTTTGCATGCACAGGTCATGTCTGGGTCCTGGCTACCCACTACAGGCTGCATGACCTTGAGCAAGTCTCCAAGCTGCTCCAAGCTTTGTTTATTCACAAATAACATGACGTTGTTGCACGTGTTATGTGTGAGGCAAGGTGTGCCGAGCACAGTGTCGGAGTCACAGCAGGAGCTCAGTAAATTGTTATCTTATTGTTACGGCTCTGATTGTCCCTCACTTACATGCTTCCTCCACTACCCTGGGGTTCTCTGAGCCCCAGATCTCTATGAGCGGAGGTGAGAGCAAGGGCAGTATTAGTGGAATGGATGGTGTTGGCTTTCTGAGCCTCAGCTGCATCAGCTGTGAGGTGGACATACCTGGGCAGCTCAGGGTCACCAAAGAACCAAGAGAAGAGGGGGGCACGCATGTGCTCTCAGCTGTAGGAGCCTATGAGGGGCTCAGCTGCACCCCAGAAATCCAGCTTCCCCACCCCTTTCCAACTCCTGCCCCTTGTGGATGCCGCTGGTCCCAAGAGGCCCCTTCCTCTGCCCTGGGACCTTGACTCACCATCAGACAATCGAGGAGCTCAGACACCTGGGAGAACTCATAGCTGTGGGCCCCCTCATTACGGTTGATGGCCCCCACCAGCATGAGGACGGCACTGAGGAAGCTCTGCTTCAGGGTCTCGTCCTGGCATGGGGTCAGGCCGTGGGGGGGTGCAGGGGGCACAGGAGGGGCAGGAGGGAGAGCCACAGTCACCCTGGCTGCAGGGCACCTCTGGGGGGGTACAGCAGAGATCTCTAGCTGGGGTCACTTAAGTGGGGCTTTGGCTGGGGGAGCCTGTGGGGTTTTGTTTAAGAATGTGACTATGTTGACCACGTTCCAACATCAGGACAGCCCGATGTCTGGCCTCCCTGGACATGTGGCCCCCCAGAGCCCAGAGATCCGGGGTAGGCAGTGGCCTCACAGGCCTGGCTGGGCCTCCTAGCCCTTGGGGTGGACGCCCCAGGTGCAGAGTGTAGAGTAAGAGGAAGGTCATCCTGGGGGTTGGGGGGGGGTACTTAGCCGGCCTTCCAATGCCACCTGGTGAAAACCAGGGAGATTGAGGGGCTGGGGTCCTCATGGAAGCCCTGGTGGCTGTGGGAGGGGTGATGAGGTAAGTAGGTGGGGCAATGAGGAGGCCTGGCTCTTCCTGAGTCCAAGGTGGGGTAGAAGAGGGGAGGAGGGCTCCGAGGCCCTGGAAGGTTCTAGAATTCTCTGACTCAGGTTGTGGTGGGGTTGGGGCTGGGAGAGGCTGTGCTACAGAGAGGGGGCCCCCGGGAGCCGTACCCAGGAGCTGTAGTGGAAATAGAAGACCATCCGCGACAGGATGTTGTCCACCCACGGGAGGATGTGCGCCTTGGCCCTGACCGCCATCTGACCGTAGGACAGGAGGATGGTACTGCTGGCCCACTTCCACTGGAGGTCCTCTGCATTCTGACCACAGCGGGGGCAGAGACGGAGTGTCAGGGCCCTCCTGACTCCTCCCTGGGGGAGCGGCGACAGGAAGTACCCTGGGCCCTAGCACAGTACAGCAGCCACGCTGTCCTGAGTGCTGGCGAGACTCAGTTTACCTCATTAGGAAAACAGGGAAGATGAAATTGTCTCTGGAGGGTTGGAATGGGCCTGGGGGGTTGCCCACGGTGTGTGCAGGTGCTTGGCTCTGCCACAAGGGGCCAGAGTCCTAGCCCCTCACCCCCCCTGCCCTTCGGAAGCCCCTTCCCCTGGAGCCTGGGACCAGTTACCCCCTCATTCCTCCCCCCCAACCCGGGGCTGCTGGGCACCATGCCTCAACCTAGAGAGGTGGGATCCGAGGGATCCCCCAGAGAGCAGGGCCATCTGAGACACCCCTCAGATGTCACCCAAGGGCCACACAGCTCTGCTGCCCACCAGTGGCCAGGCCCCCTCTGAGGGTTTGAGCTGTGGGTCCCCGTCCCTGCTCTGCCCCTGCTGGCTATGGGACCCCGAGGAGGTGGCCGGCCCTTGCTGGGCTGTGTGTTGCTAACTGACTTCCCCATTTTTTCTGGATGAGGCCCCTCATGTACTGTCTCTGCCTGGAGGCGGCATCCGGGGAGCAGTGAGGGCAGGGCCCAGGGCATGCCGTCCATCATGGGGGCACGGGCCCTGCTCTCTCGTGTCAGGCAGGGCACATGGTCAAACACCACTCATAAACACAGCAGCCCCCGCAGCACCGTGAGAGCTGTCCCTGGAGCACCTGTTGTGTGCAAGGCACCTCGAGCTATGCCTCATTTCCATCCCAACAGCTGGTGGTGGGTGGGGAATGGCCATTCAAGAGGAGAAACTGAGGCAAGAGGGCACAGGCAGGTGGGAGGCCAGGATGCTTGGTGCAAAGCCTATGCCCCTAAGGATCCCAGGAGACCCTGCTGGAGGCCCAGACCTTCATGGGGGGGGGTCCTGATGTCCCAGCCCCTTGCTGAGGCCCCCAACAACCCAGAGCCAGAACCTTCAGGCAGAAGCTGTGGAGGCTCCATTTAATGGGTGTGCTGCGGCCAAACTGCTCCAGGACAGCCCAGACGTGGTCCAGGTGGCGGGCTGCGGCCAGCCCTATGGTGAGTGCGATACCCTACAGGCACAGGGGAGCAAGGTCACCAATGCGGGTAACAGGACCAGGCCTGGACTCTCCCCCCGGGGTGTGGAACTTGAGGACCAGAAATGGAAGGGACTTGTCCAAGGTCACAGGACATCTGTCTCCCATCCCCGTGCTCTTTAGGACATGCAACTCTGAGGCCGACCCTGTGGGGGCATCACTTATGGGGGCCGGTGGGTAGTGTGGGAGCAGCAGGGAGGGTGACTCCCTGGAGGTCTGTTACCTCCCTCTGCCCCCACTAGCTCTGAGCAGACCTGGGCCAGAGGAAGGAACAAAGGTCCAGAAAATAGACGTGTGACAAAAGAGAGGACACAAGCTGTGATGGGCTCAGGGTGTGACAAGGGTCAGGGCTCAGAGTGTGACCAGGGTCAGGGCTCAGGGTGTGACCAGAGTCAGGGCTCAGGGTGTGACCAGGGTCAGGGCAGGCAGATCTGGGATGGGCTGGGGGCTGAGTCCTCACCTCCCTCTGCTTGGGCCACTGATGAGACGTGTCCAGGAGGGTTCTCAGGTGTGTCCTGACGGTGGTGCTGTTGTCCTCAGCTTGAAGGATCAGCCCATAGTAGATGAACAGAAAAGCCTGGGGGAGGTTCAGCTTCTTGTCCTGGGCCGGAGCCACTTCTGTCCACCCCAGTGGCCCGCCACCTCCCCTGACCAGGCTCCCGCAGCCACCCTCATGCCCTGAGACCATCAAGCCCCTGCTGGTGGTGGAGTTTCAAGGGTGCAGCTACAAGTCCTGCGGCTCAGGCTCCTGGCCCTCTGCTTTTCTGGGGTCCCAGAGTCTTTCTAGGGCCCTAGGCCCTGCTTTAGGTGTGCATCCCAGGGACAGAGACCCTGGGCCTGTGTCGTGGGCACAGGGGGTGTTGGTGGGGGACACGGTGTGGCCCACCTTCTCGGGGGGCTGCTCCTGATGTGTCCGGTCAGGCTTGGTGAGTGCCAACAGCAGCTCCTTGGACCACACGTCTGTGTTCAGGAACTGGACCGACTTGACGGCCAACTGTGAGCAGAGGGGGGTGGGCAGGGCTGGAGCTGGAGCCTCGGCCGGTCCCACCCACCCCGGCCGCTCGAGCCCTGACTCCATCGTGGTCCTGTCTTCCTCCCTCTGAGTCTACAGGGCCAGCCCTCCGATTTGTCTCCAGGAGCGGGGAACTCATTCCTTGAGATTCCCCTCCCTGGAGGTGTTCAAGGAGAGGCTGGAAGCCAGGAGCCTGCCCATTACACAGCGGTCGCCGTGGTGAGTGTGGTCACTACCTGTCCCCACACGAGGTCATGACAGTATCATTGACCACATTCCCCACACTGCGCTTTCCATCCCTGTGACGTCCTTAGTTCATTCCTGGAGACCTGTGCCTCTTCGTCCCCTTCCCCTGTTCTGTCCATCCTCCCACTGCCTCCCGGCTGACAGCCACCAGGTTTCTGGTGCTTCTCTGTATTTAGGAATCTGGTTCTTTCTTTTTTTCCTTCCTTCCTTCCTTCCTTCCTTCCTTCCTTCCTTCCTTCCTTCCTTCCTTCCTTTTTCTTTCTTTTCTTTCTTTCTTTCTTTCTTTCTTTCTTTCTTTCTTTCTTTCTTTCTTTCTTCTTTCTTCATTTGTTTTGGTTCTTTAATTCCACATATGAGTGGGAATCACATGGTGTTTGTCTTTCTCTGTCTGACTCAGTTCACTCAGCCTTATACCCTCTAGCTCCACCCATGCGGTCACCGGTGGCAAGATCGCATGTGTAATATTCCATTGCGTATACACACCACCTCTTTATCCATCTGTCTGTGGAGGGACTTGGGCCGCTTCCATATCTTGCTATTGTAGCTAATGCTGCGGCGAACATAGAGGTGCGTCTATCTTTTCAAATTTGTGGTTTTGTTTTCTTTGGATAAATGCCCAGTAGTAGGCTACCCGGACTGTAGGGTAATTTTATTTTTATTTTTTTGAGGACCGTCCGTACCGGTCTCCAGAGTGGCTGCAGCAGTTTGCGCTCCCACCACCAGTGCGTGAGGGCTCCTTTTCTCCGCCTGCTCGCCAACACTCATTCCTTCTGTGTTTGGTTCTAGTCATTCTGACAAGTGCGAGGTGGCATCTCATTGTGGTTCCGACTGGTATTTCCCCGATGCCGAGCGATGCCGAGCATCTTTTCATGGGTCTGTTGGCCGTCCGTGTGTCTGGGTTTTGACTATTTCTATCGAGGGGTGCTGGCCGCACAGTGAAAGGCATAGATCGATGCACTGCGACAAACGTACAGACCCACACAACTCACGGCCCGCCGAGAACTTGAGCTTACTCCACCATCCCAGAAAGCTCTCACATGTGCCTTCCCAGTCAAGCTCCATCACTACAGAACCTTGACTTATATCACCATGGACTAGTTTTGCCTTTCCTGGAACTTCGTACACTCGGAATCCTGCACGGACACGTCTGTGTGTCTGGTATTCTCAGCCCTGGTCTGCGGTGCCTTCGTCCTGTGACTTCTATTCCCCTTCTCCTCCGTGGTTTCTTCCACTTGCTCGTCATCCTCCAGCTTCTTCAGATGGAGGCTTACGGACGGACTTCAGGTCTTTGGTGGGGGCGCTGCTCTGTCTGGGTGGGCTGTCTCCAGCTTGAGGCTGGTGGGGGTAGGGTGTTTCGAGGGCTGCAGGGGGCCTCCCCTGCAGACTCTGAGCTCGGCCCTCTGCACTGAGCTCCGGTCTTGCTGGTGCCCCACTTGCAGTTCCCTTTTGCTTGAAAGCCCAGTCCCCACACCTGAGTTTTGGGGTCTGCTGGTCCAGTCTTCTCTCCAGCCCCCGCTCCAGGCCAGGAATTGCTGGTGGTCCCGGTCACTGCTGCCGGGTGAAGCTGCCCGTGTGTGTGCATCTTGCTTTGAAGACAAAGGCTGCTGCTAATGGGGCTCTCGGAAGCCCAACGAGCCATAAGAATTGGTGGGCATAGTCGAACACTTAAAAACTATTAGAGCGAGGGACGCCCGGGTGGCTCAGCGGTTGAACCTTTGACTCAGGGCATGATCCCCGGGCTCCTGGGATCGAGTTCTGCATCAGGCTCCCCGCAGGGAGCCTGCTTCTCCCTCTGCCTGTGTCTCTGCCTCTCTCTCTGTGTCTCTCATGAATAAATAAATACAATCTTTAAAAAAAAATAGCAACTGTTAGAGCGTTTGCCGCCTAACTCAGAAACCCTGTGTTGGGGTCAGTTGGTCATAGAATGGGTTAGATTGACACCAGGTCACCCGCTGACCTCAAGAAAACTTCCATACAGTGAGGTGCGCTGGAAAACAGGCACATCCCCGACCCAGCAGCACATCCCTCTTAGCTATTAGTTTGGCTCTGAGGAACCCCAAAGGCTTAGCTAAAAAAGAAAAGGCAAATGAACAAAAAGAATGAGACCCTTAAGCCCCAGGGCGCCAAGGGCCCTGCTTTCTGACATACCTGCTTGTTTCCTGTCTCGGAACTGTGGTCCTGGAGCTGTAAAAATCTGCGAAAATGGCAAAATCTTACTAAAAACAGCCTAACTTTGCACAAGGCCATTACGGGAAAGATTCCAATTAGACAGGATCGTTTATTTCCGAAGGGGAACTGGAGAGCAAGGCTTCCCAGGCTAAACGAACGGAACAGGAGACCCAGTTTAATTGCGATGCAGAAGCTTCCAAAAGGCTTCACCATCCCAGAAAGGCTGCAGCCGAGATTCATTGCAGGAAGGTCATGAACAGCGAGAGACACAAGAGGGGCCTAGAAGAAGACTGTGGGGCTGACGGGACCCCTCTGCTCGATCCTTCCTCCTTGACCTGCGTCCCCATGCTTTCCCGACTCTGCAGAGACTATGACACAGTTCCCTTTATTTTTTAAAAGATTTTATTTATTTATTCATGAGAGAGACAGACAAAGACAGAGAGAGAGAGAGAGAGGCAGAGACACAAGCAGAGGGAGAAGCAGGCCCCATGTAGGGAGCCCGATGTGGGACTCAATCCAGGAACCCCGGGGTCATGCCCTGGGCTGAAGGCAAGCTAAACTGCTGAGCCACCCAGGGGTCCCTGACACAGTCCTGTTGGGCTGGGCAAGACTGGGGACCTCAAAACGGCTGACCCCAGGCCAGCAATCTCCCAATAAGGTGCTTGCCGCCCTACCCTAACTTGGCACACAAAGACCTGTAACCCTTGCCCTAATGGGAATGCCGCCCTGCTCCCATCTTCCCGCCAAAAACTCTTTATAGACCCCCCTGCGGTTTGCCAGGGCATGACTTCCCCAGACAACAACTTCCCGGCTCTCCTCTCCCCTGCGGGCCGCGGAACATCACCCAAGAGCGCGTCCCAATAAAAGCCTGTTTCGACCAACTTTCGTCTGGCCTCTCTATTCCATTTCACTACCGATCGAATTAAACCTGACAGTTCCTTTTAAAAATGAAACCAACTAGAGGCTCAGCCGTCTTCCTCAGCGTCTTTTACTCCTTGGTCAAAGGCCAAACTAAGGACAGTTGTCAAAGAATTTCCTAAGCCCAAGGAGGGTCCCCAAACGTTTCCTGAAGAATTTCCCGTCCTTACCAGGGGCCATGACCCTAGGATGCCAGGTCTGGGTCAGCCGTGCACCTGCTGGTGGGGCCCTGGGGAGCCCAAAAGTGGATACAGAGGCAGGATGGGGTCACCTGAGGGTGCTCTTCCAGGTTCCCAACATTCACCAGGGTCCCCTGAGGGACTGCAGAGAGCGGTGACCTTTCACAAGCCATTCCTAGAGCTCCCCAGGCTCCTGGGAGGTTGGTCTGTTATTCGAATGTGCCAACGATGGACGCATCAGGGGCAGACTTTACAGCCCGTCTGGAAGGCCTGTCCTCCGGCATTCTGGGTTCCAGACAGTAACCTGGGGCACCTGACGTGTTCCAGCTGCCCTATTTGTACATGGATCATCTCCTGGCATTAGTGGATTGATAGAAAGCCAGAAAACAGGATGGGAGGCCAGGGGTCTGACTTGAACTCAGGACCACAGCTGTGCACTCTGGAAGGACGTCGGAGCAAGGCCACTAACGGGACAAAGTCCGCCCACCTGTTGGCCTGATGGCCGCGGCGTCAAGGTCAGGGACCCAGAGCAGCACCTGGGCCTTCCAGACCTGGCATCTCCGCAGTAATCGGCCGGACAGCGGCTGTCCCCCCAGGCCCCACGGGGACTCGCCCGCACCACCTTGAGCGTCCCCAGGGCCGCCCCCAAGCCGGGGCCCCACATGGACCTTCCAGGCCTGCGGGGGCTCCCGGGGCTCTCCGATCTCAGCCACTCCCTTAAACAGTCACGAGGAACTCAAATTAAATTGGTGGGCAGCCTTGCCACGTTCTGATCGACCCCAGAGCTCCTGGGACACGCTCTCCCCGGACAGCACATCCCCAGAGCCAGGAGGGTTTCCGTAGGGAGGGCATCTGGCCGAGTGCAGAGGGAGCCCCTGTCTCAGCCGGGGGCCCCTTCCCTGGAACACGGTCTTTTCCTGTTGTGCGGTACAGCCTCTGCCAACCTGTTCAGTGGGGACCTCCTTTCTGAATTCAAAGGGCTAATAGGTTTTGCCTCCAGTGGAGACCTCGCCTTAGAATTTCCTGATGGACGGGGACCTTTTATGTTCTTTACAATCTGTCCTTGACATAGAAGAGGAGGTATTTCAACACAAGTCCCTTAATTTAATTGAGGTTCCCGTGGGCCACTTCTAATGCCGACTCTGGGACAATAGAAGTCAAGAGCCTATAAAGATTCACACGGACACGACTACACTTCTTCCCAAATTGCCTCAATACCCACGGAAGCCCGAGTTCAAACGAGGCCTCACGCCAACGGGAGAAAGACCTGACCGCCCAGGGGCTGATCGCTTCCGTACCAGCCCTGGACAGGCCATCTTGCCCGTCCAGGACCCTCGTGGACAGGAGGGCGATAGGTCCAGACTGACAGCCACCAAGGTAGCTGTTCTACGTTTCCCAGTTCCCAAATCCGGACTCCCTTCTGTCCCAAGTTCCACCAGACTCACGGGGGTTCACTATTCACAATGGTGGACACTGGGGCACCCGGGGAGGGGCTCCGTTGGTTGAGCGTCCAACTCTTGATTTCAGCTCAGGTCATGACCTCCGGGTCATGAGATGGAGCCCCACATTGGGCTCCGTGCTGGGCGTGGAGTCTCCTTGGGGTTCTCTCCCTCTGCTCTTCCTCCCGGCCAAAAAAAAAAAAAAAAAAAGATGGACTTTGTTCAGTCTTTCTCAACACCCCAACAGCCAATATCTGTTTGCACTGACTTGGAAAAATTGACAATAATCCTGGACAGGCCTCCCTGAGGCCCCCTTCTTATCTGTCCCAATTGCCCCAGGAGTGAGGTGTCCCTACTTCCCCAGGAAATCGGGGCTGTATGGTACAGGGACAACCTCCTGCTGTGCTCAGCTCCCAGAAAGATGTCCATGGAGGAGTTCAAGTATTTGCTGCCATGCTCAGCCGCAAAGGGACATTGAGGCTCTAAAGGGAAATTGCAATTATCTCGAGGCACCGCTCGTCACCTAGGTCATAATCCACGCCCTGGAGGACTCCAGCTCTCCCCAGGAAGGGTTAAGCTAATCAGAGAACGTCCTACGGCCATGACTGAGCAGCAGTTTCCCATACTTCGTACTTCGAGGCTGGCTCCTTGCAGACCATGAGCTCCTCATTTTTCTCCGTTGGCTTCTCTGCGCTACGAACTTATTAAAATTCCAGTCTCTTGAATGCACTCGTCGGGGAAGGTAAACACGAGCAGCCTTCATAGGACTAAAATGGGCCCTGCAGGGACCGGCCTCGCCACCTCAGGCCCACGTAATCATTCCACCCTTTTCCCTCGTTTGTGCAGGAGAGAGACAACCCCAGGATGCTCATGCGCGCACGGTGGGAAATAGTGGCCTACTGCGTGTTCCAGAACCCGGTCCACCCCGCAGCCCAAAGGCCCCCGCTGGGGCTGCCAAGCTAGTAGAAGCCCTGGCAGCTGCAACCCTAGGAAATGAGGCTTATTTGCTAACTGCACATGCCATCCCGAGTTTCGTGACTCCGAACTGACTCACTGTTTCTCTGCGGCAGACTCACCTCCTATGAGATCCTTCTGTTTTCTCCACCCAAGCGACATCAGACACACTCCTGCGGTGTCATCCCTGCCCATGTCATGTCCCCTCTGCCTGGAGAGGGGCCCACGATGACGAGGTCATCACATGTTGTGTGATGCTGTGTCCTGATTTACGAGACGTCCCCGTGACTAATCCTGATCTAACTATGCGATGGGTCCTCTTGGGCGAGCGGGAAAGGACACTTCTGAGGTGCTTATGCTGCTCGGGGGTGGGGGGCCTGGTGCACACTGAATCCATCCCTCAAGCAGGGCTCCAGGCCCTCGTCAGAGCGTTCAGTGACCAGACGACAAACGTAATATCATACTCTCAGCAGCTTTGCCTGCAGGGTTGTCCATGATGGGGGATGTTCTGGAGACAAAGGGGTTTCCTTATGTCCTCTGAGACCCCCATCAAAATGGACCCCAAGTAAACGAGCTTCCTGTTGTTGTTCCTCTTCCTTCTGGAATCACCAGCATCACTACCGAGACTCACGCGACACAGACTGAGCCTGAGCCTGGGAGACACCCGGCTGCCTTCATGGAAAGGCGGCAGCTACACCATCTGCAAAGGCTGTGGCGCAAGGGCATGACATCCATTCTGATTTGGCAAAAAATGACCCCTTGCTGCCAGATCTTTGCCACCCCGATGCATGGCAGCCATCTGCTCCTGAACCCAAGACACCACAGCGGGCCAACGACGGTTTGCAAACTCAGTGGATGGTCAAGGTCTTGGGAAACGGCCACTTGGTTCTTCCTGACTCCCTGGCAAACCTCATTTTGGGAGGTTTTTAAATTTCCTCATCTACCGTGGTGCATTTTAAATGACTCAAATTATGAATACGCATCGGTGGGGGATCTTGTACAAAATTGCAAAAACCTTCTACTGTCAGTGTCTGGCCTGTCAAGCCCAAATCCCAGGGAGACTAATCTTGTTCCCAGAGGCCTCCAATGCCTCGCTCCAGACGCTTTGAGCACCTGGACTTGGTCCACCAGCCCTTGGCAGGGGTTATTGACACATCCTTGCTCCTGGATGCTCTTGTCCGGACGGGCTGGAGCCTTTCCCTGCTGCAAGGCCCAGGCCCTCACGGTGACCAACAAACTGCTGGAAAATGTGTTTCCCCCTTGGGGTGTAGCTCCCGCCGTCTCCAGTGATGCAGGCACCCACTTCACGGGGACACCCTGCGAGCCTTGATGACCACCCCACCAGCTTCTTGGCATTACCCTGCTTGTAATAATCATAGCAACAACCCAACAACCCTGCTGTGCCCTGTTCTCTCTGAGGCTTTAAATGTGTATTCCCAGGGGAGCCTGGGTGGCTCAGGGCGTGATCTCAGGGTCCTGGGGTCAGGTCCCTGCATCGGGCTCCCTGCTCATCGGGGAGCCTACTTCTCTCTCTGCCTCTGCTGCTCTCCTTGCTTGTGCTTTCTCTCTCTCTCTCTGTCAGATAAATAAATAAAATCTTAAAAATAAAGTGTATGTTCCCAGCCACTGCTCACCAAGCCAATGACCTCCCCAAGACTGTAACTCCAGAGAAGAAATAAAGACAGACAGTGACCAGCTTGAACACTGAGCCTCAAGTCCTGGCCTGTGACTATCACAGAGATTTAACAAACGCACCAGGCCCGGTGGATGTCACACAGGATGGACAGAAGCAGCGGAACCTCACAGCCGGGGTCGGGGTGGCATGAATGCCTTGACTTCAGACCACACCTCTCGTCAAGCTTCCAGGTTGACTAAGAGGCCGCTGCTATAACAGAGGCAAGAGGTCCCAAACGCAGTCACCAAACCACGGCTCAGCACCTCACCTGGCTGCACTTTCCACCTCCCCTGGACCTGTGACCTGGGGCCAGTCAGGGATCTCCCGGTCAGCAGGGGTGAGGTAGATGCCCGGTAGATCCCTGCCAGACCCCTGCTTTTTCCTGGTCCCCATCTCTTCTGCCTATAAAATCTCCCGGGTGAGAGCCCTTTGTAGCTCCCTTCTCTCTGCCAGATGGGATGGTGCCTGATTCATGAATTGTTGAATAAAGCCAGTTTCATCTTCACATTTAGTCACATTTTTTTAAACAATGGTAAATCTTGGGGCACCCGGGTGGCTCAGTGGTTGAGCGTCTGCCTTCCGCTCAGGGAGTGACCGACCCCGGGGTCCTGGGATCGAGTCCCACATCGGGCTCCCCACAGGGAGCCTGCTTCCTTCCGCCTCTGCCTCTCAGTGTGTCTTTCATGAATAGGTAAATAAAATCTTAAAAAAAAAAAAAGCAACAGTAAATCTTGAAGTCAGGTGCTGTTATTGCAATGTTCTCCTTCTTTCAAGATTTTTTTTGGCCATTCTAGAGCCTTTGAAATTTCCATGTCAAATTTTAATGTTTATTTAAAATTTTAATGTTATCAAAATATAAAGTTTTGTAGTTGGGTAAGTATTACACTGAATTTATAAATCGGTTTTGGGGAGAATTGACATCTTACCGTTGTTGAATCTTCTTATCCATGAACATTGTATGTCTCTTCTCTTCTCATGTAGGCTTTCCTTAATTGCTCTCTACGATGTTTTGTGAGGATCTTGCACATATTTTGTTACATGTGTCTTTGAGTCTTTTACATTTTTAAAATCACTATTTTATTTTTAAGAATCTTAAAAAGATTTTATTTATTTATTTATTCATGAGAGACAGAGAGAGGGAGAGACAAAGGCAGAAGAAGAAGCAGGCTCCCTGCAGGGAGCCCGATGTGGGACTTGATACCAGGACCCCGGGGTCATGCCCTGAGCCAAAGGTAGATGCTCAACCACTGAGCCACCCAGGTGCTCCTGTCACTTTTTTTTTTAACTTTATCTTCTAATTGTTTGTTGCTAGTATATAGACATTCAGTAGACTTCTATTTATTGATCTTGTATTTCAAAATCTTGCTAATTTCTACTAGTCATTGACTGTTTTTAAAGCGTCTGTAAGATTTTCGCATATGCAATCACATTGTCTGCAGGGAAAGATAGTTTTACTTTTTCCACTGCAACCCATAGGTCTTTCCCACCTTTTCTGATCTTCTCAGGCTGGTTAGAAACGTCTGGGAAATTGGACCAGGAGTGCAGGGAGTGGACTGTTTGCCCTCTTTCTGACTCCAGGGGGTAGGGCTCAGTTGGTCATCTATAGTATAGGGTGTAGGTTCTCCATGGGTGTCAGTTTCCACATTCTCCTTTGTTCAGGGCCATTATCATCATGATATTGTGATTAATCATGGGAGATATATATTTGCTCTTCATCCCATTTCCAGCGGAGCCCCTACACCCTTAGGGTTTCCTAAGTGATAAGAAAGATAAAGGTGTCTTTTTGCTTTCATTCAAGCCTCTTGCAACCACACCTGAGTTCATGCTAATTGTGGGGACTTTGGAAGCCCAGAGGTAACCACAAGATGGGGCTGGTGGTCAGGAGAGCCAACCATGAGGAGGAAATCCCCCCACCTCCAGGATGATAGAGGAGCTGCATGGTGACTTCATTACCACTGGCCAACAATTTCATAGTCATGCCTGGTAGTGAAGACTCCATACACATTCAACGGGACCGGGGTCCAGGAGCTTCCTTCCAGGTTGGTGCTGGTGTGGGGAGAGTGACACGTCCAGAGAGCACACGGAAGCTCTGCTCCCTTTCTCCACATCGTGCCCTGTGCACCTCTTCCATCTGGCTGCTCCTGCATTGGATCCTCTTACAATAAACCAGTGATCCAGTGAGTGAAATGCTTTTCTGAGTTCTGTGAGCCTCTCTAGCAAATGAATCAAACCCATGGCAGGGGACACAGGACCCTCTGATCTGTAGCTGGTTGGTCAAAAGCATAGGCGGTAGGTGGACTTGCAGTTGGCATCTGAAGGGGGGGCATCTTGTGGGACAGAGCCCTCAACCTTTGGGGTCGCATGCCGCCTCCAGGTTATGTCAGAGTTGAATTGACACCCGGTCAGTGTCCACTGAGAACTGGAGAATCCCTTGGTGGCCTTGGAAAACACGCATGGAATCAGAAGCCTTTTGTCAAATGCTTTTCCTTCATTGAGACGACCATAATTTCCAGACTTTGTTCTGTTAATGTATTGAATCGCACTTACTGCTTTTCACATGTTAAACTGACCTCGTGTCCCCGGGGTAAACCCCCTTCCTTATGGGGTATTGTCTGTGTTGCTGGATTCATTTTGCAGATATTTTATTAAGGAATTGACTTCATCTTCACGAAGGCTGTTGGTCTATAGTTTTCCTGTAACGTCTTTGTCTGGGTTGTGCTGGCCTCACGTACTGATTCGGGATGTGTTCCTTCTTCTCCTATTTTTCTGAGAGAATTTGTAGAGAATTGATGGTGTTTATTCCTTAACTATGTGATGGAATTGACCCGTGAAATATCTGGGTCTGGAGTTTGCTTTGTGAGAAGGTTTATAATTATGATTCCAATTTCTCTGATACAAGACTACTCAGATTTTCTGTTTCTTCTTGTGTTAGTTTGATAGTTTGTATTTTTCAAGGACTTTGTCTATCAATATAAATAGCTTAGTTTATTGGAATCATATTTTGTTATTGCTGTCCCATGTCTAATGGATGTGCAACGATAATCCTGCTATTCTGAGAATGGGATCTTGTGTTTTTAATTTCTTTGATCAAGCGGTCAAAGAGCTTATAATTTTATCAACCTTTTTAAATAACTTACTGTTGGGTTTATTATTTGTCACTTTAAAAAATTTCTCTGATTTGTACTCTCGATTTTCTCATTTCCTTCCTTCTTACTTTGGGTTTAATTTCCACCGTTGGGAGAGCTTTTTAGATAATAGATTTATACCCTTTTTTCTAATATTGGCATTAAAACATAAATTTTCTTCTGAGGTTGCTTTATGTCGAAACTCACAAATTCTCATATGCTGTGTTTTCATAAGTGTTCAGTTCAAAGTATTTTCTACTTTCTCTTGTGACTTCTTTGACCCACAGATAATTTAAAGGTGTATTGTCTAATTTCCAAATATTTGGATATTTTTTCCAGTTACATTTTTGCTATTGATCTCTGATTTACATTCTGGTCAGAGAATGTACTCTGTTTGATTTCAGACTTTTTAAACGTATTGAAATTTGATATAGTGCCCAGCAAACGACCTGTCTCCATAAATGTTCTATTTACATTTGAAAGAAATGTCAATTAGATCAATTTTGTTAATTATGTTGTTCAAGACTTCTTTATCTTTAGTGATTTTCTGTCTTATTTTTCTATCAATTACCCGTATTTCTGCCACCCTGGTATCATTTCTACCAGATGCCACTTGTTACAGCTGTTCTGGGGTTACTGTTGTTAGTAACTGAAAGTATTAACTAGCATTTAACAAGGGCTTCCCGTGTATTGGGAGCAGTGAGAAGCACTTTGCGTGGGTTGCATCCTATAGTCCTCACAACAAACATTGGAACCAGGTATTTTATATCCCTACTGGACCGATGAAACTAAGGAACAGAGAGGCAAAGCAGGCCACCCACGTCACACAGCTGTGGTTGGTTGAATCTGGACTCGAACCCAGGTACGTCAGGGGGCCCATGTCTGTTCCCCCAGCACAGGAGCCCCTCACGCGGGCGTGTGGTCAGAGGGCGCCTGCAGGACACCATGCCTTGGCTGTGGCAGCTCCGTCCACTCTGGCCTGCTTCCTCCCACCTGGGTCTCAGGGTTTCTGTGTGTTCTTTGGGCCCGAGACTGTGTGTCCAGCACCCAGGATGGGGAGGAAGGGCCTTGTCTGGCTGGACTCCTGCTCTGGGCCAGGCATCCAGAGACCAAGGTTCAACACCCAGCTCCTCCATGGGTCACTTCCCCTCCAGGCCTGTTGGCTCATCCGTGACAGTGAAGCGTCTCCCTCCTTCCCCTCCCCACCCCTCCTCCCAGGGCCGGCAGGTGTCCTGCTCCCCTGTTGCCACCATCGTCCCCACAGGAGGCCCCAGTGGCTGGGCTCCTCCCTACCTGGGCCAGCTGCTCTTCCCAGCATGCCTTCTCTCCTTCATTGAAGATGGCCTCTGCGGGACAGAAGGGCATCACTGGAGGTCAAGTCTGATGTCTGCACGGGGGCTGGAGCTCTGGCTCCTTGTCCCCCAGCCCTTAGGGACTGGACTGAGTCAGGGTGGCACCATCCTGCCTCTGCTTGTCCTGGCTTTGTGGAGGGGGGTGGGCTGAGCTTGGGCTCGAGGTCTGGATGGGGTTGTGGCCCTGCCACCCTTGCTGTGTGACCTCAGGCAAGACATGCTGCCTTTTGGGGCCTCAGCTCACTGATGGTGAATGGAGGGGTCATCCCTCTGGGCCTCACCATTGGGAATGTGCTAGAATGTGGTAGCATCCTCTGGAGGGTAGAGAAGTAAGGCCTGGAGAGTGGTGTGCTGTGAGAATAGAAAGCTTTTATGGGACGTTGGAAACTCAAGCTCAGAGGGCAGCTGCTTTGGGGATGGCCCTGGGAGTCTCAGAGCTCATCCGGGTACAGAGGGACCTCCACCCAGCTTGCCAGTCCTGGGAAGGGTGTACGAAGTCCAGTTAAGCCCGGGCCTGCCTCTTCCCGGCCTCGGAGCCAAACTCCCAGGCTCAGCCTTTGAGGCTCCCCCTGCTGGGCCGGGCCCCCTCTAGATGGGTGAGCCTCCTACATCCATTTCTTTCCACCACCCCCAACCCCTTGCTGAGGTCCTGTGGGGGATCCGCACCATTCCCTCCTCAAACTCCTACATGTTCCTTGAGGCGTGGCTCCCACGTGGCTGCCTCCTCCTTCAGGAGGCCCTCCCTGAGGTCACCAGAGTGGCCCAGTGCCTTCTGGGGACAGCAGTGTGCTTGGCTCATGCTTGGGAGCGGACAGTGAATGAAAGCTGGTTCCTGCCTCCCTCTGGAGGCCGTGAGCTTCTGAGGCCCGGAACCCGGAGCCCGGCACAGGGCAGGTGCTCAGTCAGAGCTGCTTGTTTTGCCTTCGCTAAACACTCTTCCCGGCAAGACCCCTTCCTATAGGCCCTCCTTCAGGGTCCTCAGCCACCCCCTGGGTGTCCAGGGTGGCCCTTCCCCCGGCTCAGTGGCAGTGGCTGCTCTAGAGGCACTGGAAGCTGGACACCCCAGGCCTGTGACACCCGGCTGGGTGGCTGGCGGTCTCCTTTCATGGGGGTCCCGATGTGGCCCAGGCTGGCCATGGGGTGGGAGCCGTGGGGGTGCTCTGGCATGGACAGGCCTGCCTGTCGTGTGGCTGGAGTCTGGCCCCGCGTGTGTCCTGCCAAGCCCCCTTCTGCATCTTTCCCTGTGATGTCCCCCTTGCCAAACCCCACTGCCCCTGGGACCCCGGGGATAGAAGCCAGCCCAGGCCAGGCTGGGGGTGCCTCAGGCCCCTCGGGCAGGACATACCATTCGAGGTCAGGATGCCCATCACGTAGAGGAGGCTGCGGTGAGGGAAGACGCCCGTCAGGACCTCGGTCTCCAGGTGCTGGGCCACCATGCGCCATGAGTGCCTACAGATGGCCAGCAGCACGTCGCTGGCCGCGTCCTGGTACACCTCCTCCAGCTCCTGGAGGCAGGAGGCAAAAAGGAGGAGTGGGCGCTTGGAGCAAGCTCTGGCATCTCCACGCGGGGTCGGTTTGGTAGACGGGGTGGCTAGTGTCCACCCAGGGTGGGCTGGGAAGCTGCGGCCAAGCTAGCCCGGTGCACAGGCGCCAGCTGAAGCACAGGCTCCCCCGGGGCTCAGGGCTTCTCGTGACTCTCAGCACCCCTGCTGCACCCCTGCTCCTCCTATGCTTCCTGCTGCTGAGCCTGGAGCGTTGCTCCCACCCGCCTGTCTCCCCAGATCTAGTCCAGTTTTAAAGGCTTCCCGGAGGCCCCTGCTCTGGAGATGCGCCCCGAAGGCTCCCGTCAACACCACTTCTTTTCCTGAGCTCCTGGCAGCTTGGGGCAACGTCATAGCCTTTGATTCTTTATCACCAGGAATCCAGAGCCACAGCCAATGGTCCTGCGTGGACTTCTGTTCCCGAGAAGCCAGGGTGTCAGGTGCCGGGGGCCACAGGCCCACCACGGTCTGGCGAAGTTTGGCTTCCTCTTTTCTCTGATTCTTAGTAAGAACCATCAGGTGATTCCGTGGCTGCAGGTGTGAGGGGGGTGCCACACGGTCGTCGCCGGGCTGAGGCCAGAGGTCCGCTCTGTGTTTGGTGGCATCTGAAAGTGAGGGGCCTGTGGTCCCTGGAGGCCCTGTGATGCTGTGGGACTCCTCCTAAGAAATCATTCTGTCGTTGGTAATTCACTGCAAGTCTCCATACGAGGGCTTCGCATTTGGGTGGTGCATTGAAGTCGATTTTGCTCTTCTCTGTTTAAAGATTTTATTTATTTGAGGAGGAGGGAGAGAGAG
Organism: Nyctereutes procyonoides; assembly: GCF_905146905.1. Lineage (NCBI taxonomy): Eukaryota > Metazoa > Chordata > Mammalia > Carnivora > Canidae > Nyctereutes > Nyctereutes procyonoides. Next base: position 31,217,142 of record NW_026575159.1, read on the forward strand.
TGCACACAGTCCAGAGAGCGAGAGCACAAGAGTAGGGGAGGAGAAAGCAGACTCTGCGCTGAACAGGGAGCCCCACACGGGACTCGATCCCACGACCCTGGGATATGACCCCCGCCGAAGGCAGACGCTTCACTGACTGAGGCTCCCAGGCACCAGATTTTGCTCTTTCAAACACCTCAAAACAAACAAACAAACAAACAAACAAACAAACAAACAAACAAGCCACCTCAACAAAACAACATTTAGGAGATGATTTAAAAAGGACGACAGCAGCCACGGCCTGGGAGCTGGAGAGCCAGGGAGTGACAGGTGGCGGGGCTGAGCATGGGCCCAGGTGCTGGCCCTGTCACAACCGGCAGGACTCCCGGGGGGCGTGTCTCCCACCCCTCTGCACCTGGGGGGCCTGGGGGAGGGTTCAGAGGTTTAGGAAGGAGCCAGGTGCCCGGATGCCGTACCCACTCTGTGCACCTGGAGGGTCCAGCGAAGTCCGGAGGCTCGGTCCCCCGAGGGGGCAGCTGCGGGCCTGTGGCGGGAGGCCAGGCAGCCCACGGTGCTTCCCCGGGGCCTCCGCCTCCGGCTGGCGCTGTGGCAGGGTCTTCCCTGGGAACTCTGGGCGGCCCGGGATGGGAGACACGGGGGTGAGCACGGGTGGCGGGCGGCAGCAGATCCCGGCCCCCCCACCCCGCCCGGGTGCTCCGAGCTCCCCGTCGGTGCGAACCCCGGGCAGACAGCCACGCTGCAGAAGCCTCGGGTGTGCGAGACGAAAACCGGCACCACACACCCGACAAAACCAGAAAACAGCTCCTCGGAGGAAACGCAAGCCAAACAGAGATGAAAACTTCGAGCAAAGCTGTGTGTTGAACATCCCGAGAGATAAGAGGAGGTATTGCAGCCATGAATGCTATAAACAGCTTAATGCGAAAAGGAACATTCTGGAGGCGAAAACCAAGATCACGAGAGAGTCGGAGGCACCAGGGGCCCAAGCTGGAAATGCCACGGGAGGTCCGCAAGACTATGAGTCTTCAGAGAGCAGAACAGAGGACAGGGAACTGGTCGGGGGGAGACCAGGGGAGAGTGGGGGGACTGCCGAGCACCCCACACCCCTTGCCTATGTGTTAGGTGTCTCTGAAGCCTCGGGGGGACGAGGGCAGAGAAACCCAGGGGGCCAGACCATCAGTGAAGTATGGGAGGAATGTTCCAGAAGCAAGGGGCCCAAGCAGCCAGACTGCAGGAGGCAGGGCCAGAAGGCATGGTGGCTAGGGACAGACGCGGAGCGAGGCACCCTTGGGAGCCGCAGACACAGGAAGGTGCTGCAGGCCAGCCCGCGGGAGGGATGAAGGTCTAACGTCCAGGATGGCTCTGAAGTGTCTGGCCGCACCTAGGGCAGTGGGACATTATCGCCAATGTGACAATGATCTTGTCAAACAGGAAAGAACTGACCTGCAAAGCCAACGAAGAGTGTATTTGGGGCCTTTGGGGAATTCCGATCTGGGAGACACAGATCCAGCAGGCGACGGGAATGTGCTGGGAGAGGGGAAGAGAGAGAGATTCTCTTCATTTTCCAAAGATTTTATTTATTTATCTGACAGAGAGAGTGCGCACAAGCAGAGGGAGCTGCAGGCAGAGGGAGAGGGGGAAGCAGGCTCAGCAGGGAGCCCGAGTGGGGCTTGATCACAGGACCCCGGGTCATGACCTGAGCTGACGGAGCCGCCCAGGGGCCCAGAGAAAGAGTTTATAAAGGCAGAAACCACAGGCTTATTACGGAAGCTGTTTGAAAGGACTACGATTGGTGGAGGCAAAACTGATTCACGTTGGTCCCCACAGGATAGGTCCCTCTGCTGGTTGCCAGGGCGGCGCTCAGTGAAACAAGCCTCACTCTGGGAAACGCAACGCGACGTGGCGGTTTGTGGTCGGCATGGCCTCAAGTTCACCCTCATCCAGGGGTGGGTGTGCAGGAGACCAACGTCCCTGGTGACCTCTGCTGCCACCCCGACAGTCCTGACTTCATTTCAGATGTTTCTGTCCACAATCTCCAACACAGAGTCTGGGGTGAAACAACAGAGAGATTTCCAGAAATGCCTGGTCGCCACCTGTACTTCCCAAACACCCTTTTTCAGGATGCTGTGTGTGCATGTGTGTGTGTGTGTGTGTGTCCTCAAAGCGAGAGAGCAGGCCAGGAAAGAGGAAGGCTCGGGGTATCTGGGATGCCGTCCTCAGCTGCCAAGGGCTACCGGGGCCCCAGACTGGGCTTTGGACACCAAGACGCTGGCAGACAGGCTGGGCTGGCCGGGACCTGGGTGATGAGGTGCCTGCTGTCTCCTGTGAGCCCTGGGCCAGCTCGCGGTGCCTGCTGAAGTGCCCGACCCACGCTGGAGAGCTGGCGGTGGGCGGCGGCGTGCGCAGAAGCGGGCCCAGCCTCGGAGAGGCTCTTGTCCACCCTCAGGGAGGCTGAGCCAGGCTGGCGCCCGGACGCTGGTCGGCTCCGCTAGCCCTGCAGCCATGGACAGCCTTCGTGCCCCGTGCCCCGGTATTACCACTGCTCCGTCGACTATACATAGGTGCCTTACATTTTAAAAATATGCCTGACATGCTTCACACAATGACTTAAATTAAAAAAAAAAAGGACAGAAATTTGGAACACATTTACACGGGCTATGGACTTTGTTCTTTGTTTTTCCCTGACTCCCACACTGGGAAGGGTCCACAGGCCTCTCTGCAGGGAGCCTGGAGGCTGGTCACGCCGGCCATTTCCCGGCCAGGTAACTGCTGCAGGCAAGTCTCCTAGACCGCTGAGCCTCCCTCCATCTGTAAGCAGGGGTCATAAAGACCTGTTCCCGCTTTTTGGGGTGCCAAGGCTCGGGCCTGTGGTGGTGGGCCTCAGTGACAAGTCACGTCCACTTTGGGGCAGTCCTGGGCTGGTCTAAGGAAGAGCCACCAGCCCCCAAGTCCCTGGAGCTGAAGTCAGCCGAGGCCATGGCCAGGCCTGGGGCAGGTAGGGCTGGTGCGATTCGGGACCAAACCGAAGTCTCCAGCAGGCGAGACCAGGAGGTGGCAGTGGAAGTTGAGTTAAGCCTGAAGAACGGGTGGGACTTGCAGGAGGGCTTCCAGAGCCTGAGTGTGGGAAGCATCCATGGTAGAACAGGTGGTGGTGGGGGCACCCAGGGCCCATCTCAGGGCTGGGACCTCTGGGAGAGGGCTTTATGCTCCAGCTGACATTTGGCTCTTCTACTTTCGGGGCCAGTAGACCCAGACAAGCCATGAGCTTTCCGAATCTCACCTTTCTCAACTGTAAAATGGGTGCATGAGGTTGTCCCTCTGAAAAAGCTGGTGGTAAGAAAATGAAACGGACAGAAATCACTTGGTCAACCATAGGGCTGACCACCCCCAACATTATTTGGATGCTGGGGGCAGCAGCCTGTATTCCCAGAAGTGGCCTATTTTCTGGGATGGGAGGCATACCGTGGACTTGGTCATGTTCTCCAGGGCCAGCTGCATGAATGATTTCTGCCAGGCCTCTTCCAGGGAGTTGCTGGCTTCAATGACTGCCTCCAGGACATGGAACAGCCGGAACTTGTGCCGGGAGGAGATCTGTGGGTGGCAAAGTGGGCAGAGGCTCAGGGACAGACTGGGTCTGGTCACACAGGGAGTTGGCTGCCAGTGTGGGGAGGCTGAGGAGGCCAAGGAGGCCAGAGGGGGAGGGCCCCAGTGGATGCACTTGGCCATTTGTCCAATAATCATTTAGTGAATATTCACTATGAGCAGGCCCTGAACTAGGTTCTACAGAGACAGATGAATAAAAGTTTGTCTCTACCTTCAGGAACTGTTATGGGATTTTAAAGACATTTTGCCTCTATAGTCAGTTCATTCATTCATTCACCCATTCATTAAAACTTAATCATATCTTCCCCCTAATTATCCATCCATCTACCAACCTATCCATCTATCCACCCATCCACCCACCCACCCATCCACCATCCAACCATCTATCCATCTATTCAACCATCTACCCCATCCATCCATCCATCCATCCACCCATCCACCTATCCATCTAACCATCCATCCGTCCCTCTCTGCCACTTAATCACTCTGTGACTTTAGGCAGATCACTTTCCTTTCCTAAGTCTGTTTTCTTATCTATGGGGATCATAACATCTATATCGTGAGACTATTCTGATTTTGGCCCACCTTCCTTCCTCCCCATTTAACTCATTGGACATATGAGGAGATAGACTTGCCTCAAATCATTTAGCTGCACCAAAGAGCCAAGATTTGAACCAGCCTTGAGGTCTGGCCCTCCCCACTACTCCCCATGCAGACCCTCCAATGGCCCAAGCAGCTCCCACCTCTGGATTGTCTACCAAGTAGTCATGGATGGTTTCCAGCACCAGGTTGGGGGCTCTGTAAGCCATGCCTTTGATCTTCTTGATGATGTACTTCAGATGGAGGGGATCTGACCCATTCAGGTCACGGAGCATCTTGAAGCAAATGGCTAAAGGAGATGGAAAAAGGTGTGGGGTGGAAGTGCTGTGGGAAGGTTATATTGTGCCAGCAGGGACAGGTGAGCAGGGAGGGGGTAGGGCCAAGGAATGGGAAATAGTGATCTGAAAATGAGGACTAAAGAACCATAAACAGTGGGAATTCCTGGGCCACCTAACTATCCAAACAGTCCTCCTGGAGTTCGAGATAGGGTAGGAAGCAGGAATGCATGCAGGTTTCACACCCTTATATACCCATGTATATTTCTTTTTTTTAAATTTTTTTATTTATTTATGTATGATAGTCACAGAGAGAGAGAGAGGCAGAGACACAGGCAGAGGGAGAAGCAGGCTCCACGCACCGGGAGCCCGACGTGGGATTCGATCCCGGGTCTCCAGGATCGCGCCCTGGGCCAAAGGCAGGCGCCAAACCGCTGTGCCACCCAGGGATCCCATACCCATGTATATTTCTATCCATTTGTTGATTCTACCACTTTTTCATGCCTCCATTTATCCAATCATCTATCATCTACCTATCCATTGATCCATTTGTCCATCCACCCACACATTCATCCATATGTCTGTTTGTACATCATTTCATCTATTCATTCACTTCTCTGTCCATCCTTACACTCACGCACCAATCCATGCAGTAATAAATGCATCTAGCTGTCCATCATCTGCTCATAAATTTATCTACCCACCTGTCCATCCACCCACCCATTCATAAATTTATCCATCTATCCATCCATCCATCACTCATCCACTCAAATTAGCCATCCATCCCTCTGTCCCTCCATCTATCCATTCCTTCACCTCTTCACCCTCCATTTAGTCATTCAACATTCAATGATGTTCCTTCTCTGTGGTCATAGCACTGTGAATGAGGCCTCAAAGAGGAGTCAGGACCCAGCTCAGTTCTGAGGGAGCCTTCAGCCATGGGAGCCCTACCCAATATCAGTGGATTTGGTTCTGTAGTTGTATAGAAGGCCCTGGGCACACAGAGAGGGGAGGGGAAATACATCCCAACAAAGATGGCCATTCAGGACTGGCTACTCAGAGGAGGTGGCAATTTAACTTTGCCTAGAAGGATGAAGGCAAGTCATCCTTTGAATGAGGGGAACAGCATTCCTGTGAGAGGGTCAGGCCTAGGCTGAGGTCCTAAGGTGTGAAGAGGTGTGGTAAGAAAGTGAAAGATGAGGTGTGAGGGAGGGAATTTTTGGGCTTTGGATGGTGCCGCAGAAAGCATGAAGAGGCCAAAGAGGTTGTATAGGGCTCATTGCTGAAAGCCTCATTATGTCCACAAGGTCCTCGACATCTATAAGGTCTCGGGGCGTGGGGGGGTGGATTCTCTCTGGCCCTCATCCCCAGGACTCTTTTGAGTGGAGGGACCTGATGGAGTCTGTTGTTGACCACCCCATCTCTACCTTGCCAGAGTCCCAGGGCTGGTGATCACCTGCATTGTAGGCTTCCTCCATGAACATCTTGTGCTCCTTGGGCATCAGAGCAGCCTGGCTGCTCCGTGACTTGCAGAGAAGAATGGTGGTGGGGTGTGCCTGTCTGTCCCTGTAAGCAGGGTCCTGAGGTACCTTCATACAAGACAGGTCCTTCATGGATCTGGAGATAGGGGAGGAGATTCTGAAATGGAAAAGAAGTCCAGGGTGTACATATCTGGGCACCTTTGAGTGCATTCATGAATGCAAGTCCAGTAGACACTGAGAGCCATGTTGGTCAGGATCAGGCTTGGTAACATGCTTCTGTGTGTCTGTCCTTCTATTTAATAGTCTGCCTGAATTCCAAGGGGGGAGAGTAAAGAAGGAGTCTGGAGGGGATGCCATTAAGTAGGCAGCATTGCCTGTGGGCCTGGAGAGGGGAATGCCGTTAAGTAGGCAGCATTGCCTGCGGGCCTGGAGAGGCCTGGCTTCCCAGCAAGGGCTGGTGGCATAGATGTGGCCGGCAGGACCAGGAGGGCTCCAGGTATGGCATCCCCAACTCTAGCTCTTGCACTGACCTGGAGGAGCCTCTTTTCAGGGCCACACATGAGACTGCCCTGGCTACTCAGATGTCACTGAGGAGCCTTTGAGGGAGATCCAAGAGTTGTGGGAGCAGGAGCCATGAAAATGGATCCACTGGACCACAACTCCATCTGTGCCCCACGGTCCACCAGCCTGGTCCTTGAGAACAATTACATGTGCGTGATGGAGACACTGAGAAGAACCATGTGGCAGGGACAAGGAAGAACATCTGCTCCTTGAAGCTGGTTCCTTCCTACTTCTGCTTCCCCTCCTCTTCTTCTGCAAATATGGGGATAGGAATCCCTCAGACTGTGCCCATTGCCAAAGTGGTCCAAAAAAGGAGGCATTCTTCATTTAGGGAGTGGTGACAACTTCTTGGATCCTCCTGGCAGGATTGGGTTCTACTCTACACTCTGGGACCTCATTTCTTGTTCACTCTCAGTTCCTGGTTCCCAAGTACTGACCACAGTCATGGTGTGTCCTTTCTAGCTGCTAAGGATATAACTAAGGAATATAACTAAGGACATAAGGGTATCTAATGTTTGATATTAGTGGGTTTGTATATTTTTTTTTCTCAATTTTTGAGTCATTTAAGGCAGGAGGGGGAATCTAGTCCTTGTTGTTCCATCTTGGAGGGAAGCCCAGGTGTTGTTTTCATCATTTTCAGGACTTTGGGTTTTTCCTGGGTGCAGTGGGGAACCATAGAGGGTTCTGAATGACATGATCTGACATACATTTCTTATGTGGTAGAATAAATTAATGGATAAATGTTAAGAGATGAACCACCTTCTGATATACCACATAATGTACCTATTGAATTTGTTCATGGTTTGTTGCCTTGCTCACATCAAATGAAAAATTACCAGGCACACATGGCAGCAAGAAAATTTGACCCCTAAGTCAGAGAAAAAAAAGTAATTGATCAAAAGTGACACAGAAATGACACAAATGATAGAATTAGTAGACAAGGACATTAAATGTTATTGTAACACTATTCAACATGTTCAGCATGATGGATTAAAACATAAGCTTGGTAAGGAGAGACATGGAAAAAAAACAAGATGAAGAATACAACATTTGAGATTAATACACTGGATGAGTTTAAGGGCAGATTAGACACAGTAGAAGCAAAGATCAGTGAACTTGAAGACACTACAGCAGGAACTATCAAAAAATGGAACACAAATAGAAAAAAGGCTGGAAAAAATGGAACAGAGCAGCAGTGAATTGTAGAACAATCTCAAAGGGCATAGTGTGTGTGTAATGTGAATCCTCATGGGGGAAGAAAGGGAGACAGAATATAATATTTGAAGAAATAATATCTGAGGTTTCTAAATTAATAAAAACTAAAAATCCCACGAATCCAAGAAACTCAATGAACCTCAAATGAAAGAAATGTAAAGAAAACTATACAAAATGATCTTGAAATAAAATTGCCTAAAGCCAATGCTTAGAGAAAATCTTAAGAAAGAAAGCCAGAGGAAAAAGGTGCATTATAGGCAAAAGTTTAAGACAAGAACAAGAGTATAGTTCTAGTCAGAAATAATGCAAGCCAGGAGAAATGGAGCAACATTTTAAAGCACTAAGTGGAAAAAAAATACCTGGCAAACTAGAATTCTACACACAGAGAAAAAAATATAAAAGATTGACAGTAAAACCAAGCCTTTATCATATGCACTAAACCTGAAAGAATTTATAATCAGCAGATCTGCACCATAAGAAATGTTTGTGGAAGTCTGTCAGAGAAGGAAAATAATACCAGATGGAAATATGGAAATTCTTTTCTTACACAAAAGAATAAAGAACAGTGGAAATGGTAAATATGTAGGCGAATGTAAAATATTTCTCCTGATTGTTCAAGTTTAAAGTAAAAATAACAATGCTTTGTAGGGCCTAAAGAAATGTAGAAGTAAAATATATGTCAACAGTACCATAAAGGCCAGCAGAGGGAAATGGAAATAAGATGTTGTAAGATTCTTACACTATAAGTAAAGTAGCATAACATCATTTGAACATAGACTGAGATATGGTAAACTTGTAAACTATAAGCCCTAAAGCAATCACTAAAAAATCAAACAAAGAGCAAACTAAAATATATATAGCTAATAGGCCAACAAAAGATATAGAGGAAAAGAGAATCAAACAAAGAGCAAACTAAAATATATATAGCTAATAGGCCAACAAAAGATATAGAGGAAAAGAGAAGCAAACAGAAGAAGAAACTAAAATATATATAGCTAATAGGCCAACAAAAGATATAGAGGAAAAGAGAAGCAAACAGAAGAAGAAACAAAGTGAAAATAAATTGCAAGGTGGTAGATTAAAACCAAATTATATCAATAGTCACATTAAATGATTTAAATATCTCAATCAAATAGCAGAGTCAATAGTCACATTAAATGATTTAAATATCTCAATCAAATAGCAGAGAGTGTCAAATCGAATAAAAAATCAAGACCCGAGTATAACCTACCTATAAGGTATATGCTGGAAATGTAAGAGACACAAATAAATGAAAAATAAAGGATGAAAATGATATACCATGCTAACAATAATCTGAAGAGAATTAGAGTGGCTATATTAATATCAGATAAAGTATAATTGAGTGTTAATAATATAACCAGGGATAAAGAGAATGAATTCATAATGATAAAGGCATCATTTTACCAAGATGACTTACAATTCTAAATGTTCATGTACCTAACAACAGAGCTTCAAAATATATAAAACAAAAAAAGATAGAACTCAAAGGAGAGATAATTGAAGAATAGTTGAATCATAGTTGAAGATTTCAGCATCCCTCTGTCAGTAATTGATAGAGCAAGAAGATAGATAATCTTTAAGGATATAAAAGACTTGAACAGTACCCTTAGCAAATGGAATCTAATTGGCATTTACAAAACTCTCCATTTAACAACAGAAGAACACACATTCTTTTCAAGTTGATGTGGAACATCTACCAAGATAGATCATGTTCTTGGGCCATAATATAGTCTCAGTAAGTTTAAAAGGATTCAGATCAAACAAAGCATACACTTTGACCACAATATAATTAAAATAGAAATGAATCACAGATAGATAGATGGGAAATCCCAAGTATTTTGAAACTAAATAACAATTTTAAATAATGCATGAGTCAAGAAGAAATTGAAAGTTAAAAAGTATTTTGAACTGAATGAAAATGAAAACACAATATATAAAAAATACATGAGATGCAGCTAAAGCAGTGCTTTGAGGGAAATTTATAGCATGAAAACCTATAGCATTAGAAAAGAATAGAGGTCTGAAAAACTAGGGTGAAAGGGGCGTATGAAGTCCAAAGAAAGAAAATGATAAAAAGTAGAGCAGAAATCAATGAAGTAGAAAACAGAAAAACAATAGAGAAACATCAGTGAAACCAAAAGCTGACTCTTTGAAGAGATGACTGCATTTGACAAACCTCTATCAGGCTTTATTAGGCCAAAAAGGAAGAAGACACAAATTATTAATATCAAGAGTGAGGATGGGTACATCATTAAAGATCCAGCTTACAGACATTAAAAGGATAATGAGAGCATATTATGAACAACTCTATACCAATAAATCTGACATCCTAGATAAAATGGATGAGTTCCTTAATCATAAAAACCAAAGCTTAAAATCAAGAAGAACTAAAAAACCAGAGTAGCCCTTTGTCTACGATTAACATTGGATTTGTAGTTGAAGGCCTTCCCTCAAAGAAAACTTTAGGCCTTGGTGGCTTTACTCTTAAACTCTACCAAGCATTTTTAAAAAAAATTTTTTTTTAATTTATTTATGACAGTCACAGAGAGAGAGAGAGAGAGGCAGAGACATAGGCAGAGGGAGAAGCAGGCTCCATGCACCGGGAGCCCGATGTGGGACTCGATCCTGGGTCTCCAGGATCGCGCCCTGGGCCAAAGGCAGGCGCCAAACCGCTGCGCCACCCAGGGATCCCTCTACCAAGCATTTAAGGAAGAAATGGTATCAATGCTATAAAACTCGTGTAGAAAATTAAAGAGGAGGGAACGCCTCCTAGCCTAGCTCATTCAGTGAGGTGAGCCTTTAGTACTTGATACCAAAACCAAAGAAATTCTTAACCTAAGAATCCAAAATATATAGACATGCACATCTACCATGACTAGGTGGGCCTTATCCTGGGCATGCAAGGCTGGTCAACTTTTGAAAATCAGTGTAACTCCCCATATTGGAAGATGAAAGAAGAAAATCATATAATCACCTCAGTAGATGCAGAGAAAGCATAGGCAAGGAAAACAAAATTCAACATCTATTCACGATAGAGACAAGAATGAAAAGAACTTGCTTAACTTGATAAGAAGCATCCACAAAAATCCTACAGCTAACGTCGTACTTAGTGGTGAAGACATCCATGTTTTCCCCACGTCATTGGGAATGAGGGAAGGATGGATGTCTGTTCTCACCACTTCTATCCAACCTGGTACTGAGGCTCAGTCAATACAAACAGGTAGGAAAAGAAATTAGAAGTGTGTAGACTAGGGCAGCCTGGGTGGCTCAGCGGTTTAGCGCTGCCTTCAGCCCAGGGCCTGATCCTGGAGACCCGGGATCGAGTCCTGCATCGGGCTCCCTGCATGGAGCCTGCTTCTCCCTCTGCCTGTGTCTCTACACCCCGCTCTCTCATGAATAAATAAATAAAAAATCTTTAAAAAAAAGTGTGCAGACTGGAAAGGAAGAAATAAGCTATCTTAACTTAGAGAGGATGTTATCACCTAGTTAAAAAATTCCAAAGAACCTACAAATAAGCTACTAGAACTGAACAGTGAGTCCAGCAAATTTGCAAAAATAAAGTCAGGGTACAATAATCAGTCATGTTTCTCTGTACTAGCCCTGAGCAACTGGGAATCGAAATTAAAATGGTGCCATATACAGTAGCATTAAAGATCACGAGATATTTAGGTACACATCTAGCAAATAATTGCAAGGTCTGTGAACTGTAAAATATAAAATTAGCAATGAAAGTAATCAAGAAGACTTCAACAAGTGGAAAGATATATCATGTTCAACAATATTGTTATGATGTCAGTTTTATCAAAATTTATCTAAATATTCAATGCGAAAAAGACTCACATGTACAAGACCAGCTGATTTTTTTTAAAGTCAGAGCTCTATTAATTTAATTTTAATTTTCCCATCCAATGTGGGACTTGAACTCACAACCCTGAGATCGAGAGTCACATGTTCTATGGACTGAGCCAGCCAGGGGCCCCAAGGCCAACTGGGTTTTGATAAAAGTGCAAAAGTGATTCAACTAAGAAAATGTATTCGACAAATGGTGTCGAATGGCAATAATTGAAGGTACACATGCAAAAATGCTCAATTTATCCTTCACACTCTATACAAAAATTAACTCAAGATGGATCACAGACCTAAAAGTAAAACCTAGAGTTCTAAATTTCTAGAAGGAAATGCAGGAGAAAATCTTTGTGATCTTGGGTTAGACAAAGATTTCTTAGATGTGACACGAAAAAGCATAATCCATAGGAAAAAAACGTTAAATTGGATCTCATGAAAATTAAGAACTTCTGCTTCTTTTTGAAAAAAAAAATAATTTAGATTCATTTTGCCAACATAAAGTATAACACCCAGTGCTCATCTCATCGCGGAGGCATGCGCACTCCTTAATGCCTGTCACCTGGTTACCTCATCCCCCCACCCAAGAATTTCTGCCTCTTGAAAGACATCTAGAAAAAAAATGAAAAGATAAACTGTGGACTTGGAGGAAATACTTGCAAGTCCCATATCCCATGCAGATCTGTATCTGGGATGTATAAAGAACTCACGAAACCAAACAAAAACTCAAACACAAGCACAAACAATCTAACAAAATACAAAAGATTTGGGATCCCTGGGTGGCGCAGCGGTTTGGCGCTTGCCTTTGGCCCAGGGCGCGATCCTGGAGACCCGGGATCGAATCCCACGTCGGGCTCCCGGTGCATGGAGCCTGCTTCTCCCTCAGCCTATGTCTCTGCCTCTCTCTCTCTCACTGTGTGACTATCATAAATAAAAAAAAAAAAAATTAAAAAAAAAAAACAAAATACAAAAGATTTGAACAGACGTTCCACCCAAGGAGATAATCTGATGGCAAATAAGCACCTAACCAGTGCTCCCTATCATTGCTCATGAGGGAGACAAGTCAAAACCAAAGTGGGATAGGACCACACATCTCCTAGAATGGCTAAAAGTGAAGAAAAACCTGGAAATACTACACGCGGGTGGGTAATCGGGCCTCTCGAAGGGCTGGTGAGGATGCGGGAAGTGGTGTGGCACTTTCTTGGGAGGTCACACATATGCTCACGATCCCACGCTGCCGCTCCACTCCTCAATGTGCGCTCAGGTGACCTAACAACCCACGTTCACACAAAATCTGTATGCGAGCGTTTGTTAACGGCTCTTTGTGTGGGACAGCCCCACGCCGAAGAAATGCACGTGTCCTCTGGCACCTGCGTCAACTGTGTATTATACCCACGGAAGTACTGACCGGACCAGCAACGAAAAAAAGAAATGAATCGCTGAGAAACAGGACGGCGGCGATGGTCCGGAAGCGCATCATGCGCCACGTGAGCGAAACCAGGCCCTGAAAGCCCCTCACTGTGTCGCCCCATCTTTCTGACTCTCTCTGAAGAAGGTCACATGTGACAGGAAACCGGTGAGCGGTCCCCTTCCTGGGGACAGGGAGCTGGTGGGGAGGGCTGGCCACAAGGGGCATGGGGGACCCCGGGGAGCTAGACCTGTTTCAGATCTTTGCGTGTGGTGGTGGGTTCATGGCTGTGTGATGTTGTCCAGGCTCTGCACGGCAGTCCACTATGGACGGTGACTCTTACAGCGCGTAAATTATACCGTCACGGAGAAGAAAGCAGCATCTCTAGGAACAGAGGTGATTTCACCCCCTCTCTGGCCTCATTTCCTCCTGCCTTCTCTTGCTGACGCCATCCCGGCCCCAGTGAGCTCCTGCTGCCCCCCACCTCCAACCACCAGGCGCGTTTCTGCCTCAGGACCTTTGTGTTGGCGGGCCCTTGAGTCTGGGCGACGTCCTTCCTCCAGATAGCTCCTTGGCTCAGTTTCTCACCTCCTTCCGGTCTTGGCTCAGTTATTACCTCCTCGACGAACTTATTTAAGATTGCAGCCTGCCCCTTGCCCTACCTCTCCACCCCCTGCCCCTCTCCATTTTTCCCACATCACTCTTAACCTTGTAACATTTTACAACTTACTTTATTGCATCTACTGCTGATTGGCTGTCTGCCCCCCTGGGAGGTAGCCCCCTGGGCAGGGTCTCTAGGTCTTGTCTCGGGCCTATGACGGAGCCTGGCACACCCAGCAGGCGCTCAGCAAACATTTGTAGGATGATTGGTAGAGCGATGTATCAAAGCAACAATCTGCCCATCCCGATCCCTGTGGCAGCTGCTAGCTCTCCCCCCGCAGCCCCCTCGCCAGGCTCCAGCTGCCCAGGCCCGTCCCCCTTGACTGGTGGGCCTTTGCTCTGAGGCCCCGCCGCCCAGAGCACAGGTCCTTTCTCTTCCTCTCGTCCTGTCCCTTCAGGGCAGCGCACAGACGCCCACCCTTCAGCCTCCTGGACTTGGCAGGGCACTTGGAGTGTCCCGGAGCTGGGGGTGCCTCCCCTGGACTCCCCGGCTGACTGGCTCCCCTGCACCCTGGTGTCACTGCTGACCCACCCTCTGGACCTTTTCCTCCCCACGTGTCCCTGGGGATGTGCCGTCTGTCGCTGGGTCCCCAACATGTCCCGGGGCAGCTGTCAGGGAGGGTCTGCAGAAGGAACGCGTGCACGGGTGAGTCTGAAGCACGGGGGGCCTTCCTCAGGCAGTGAGACCCTCCTCCTCCCGTCCTCCCGTCCTCCTGAGCTGTTGCTGGCAGTCCTGTTTCCTCCAGCTCCCTTCCCAGATGGCGTTCACACTCACTCCATCCCATAGCCATGCCCAAGCCGAGGACCCTCCCCGCCATCTGCCTCTGTGGGAGCCCGTGACCGGGTGGCCAAGCAGGGGACCCTCCCGGGGTTGCCAGGGATGTCGCATTTCCCCACTCGGCCAGCCCGACCTCAGCAGGCCCGCAGGGTCCGGGGCACGTGTTGGGATGACGGGGTTTACAGGGTGTCGGGGCAGAGACGGGCTGGGCCTTGGCCGGGGGTGGCTGTGGAGCCCTCTGCAGAGCACAGGGCAGCCTCGGCCCTTCCTGCCGTCATCCCCTCGGTGAGCACTTATTAAATGCTTCTGTGTGCCAGGCACTGCTCCAGGCCCTGGGGGCCATCTGAACGAAACACACAGAACACCCTTCCTCATCGTGCTCGCGTTCTAGGCGGAGGCGATGGGCAGACCCTGTGAGATGGAGAAGCTGAGCAGGGACAGGGTTTGCACAAGCTGTGGAGCCGTGCTAGACGAGCCTGGGCGGGGAGCCCCAGCCAGTGGGGTGCCCGGTGTGGGGGCGCTGGGTGGGAGGAGGATGAGTGCTGTGTGGACGGAGGATGAGTGCTGTGTGGACGGAGGCCTTCAGGGAGGGGCGCCCTCGCCCCGGCTGCATAGAGCGTACTGCCGGAGAGCGATGAGCTCCCCTCTCGTCCCCTCACCTCCCACCCTCCAGCCCCACCTCATCACACTCCATGCAGTCCTCGCACACCCACCCCACGCGGTGCCGAGACCCAGACAGGCCCAGTGACCTGTCCCAGAACACACGGCCTCTGCGGGATGGTGGCCGGTGGGGCTCAGGGCACACTTGAACCTTCCTACCACCTCGCACAAACCAGCCACTTCCCTGCCGCTCCCAGGAAGCGCGGCTTTTCCGATGGAGGCTGGCTGCTGCCACGGGTTGGGGCCCGGCTCCCCTCTGCACGCAGGGGGGACCTTGGGTTGCTCAGTGTCACCCACAAGCACTTGGCCCTGTATCCTGCCCTAAAATGGTATCCTAGCCCTGTGACGACCAAAACTGAATATATTTTTAAATACAGAAAAATGACAGAAGCATAGTCAGGCAAACAGCTGCAGACGGGAGCGTTTTCTCGCCTTAGAAGTGATGATCCAAGATGTGGCAAAGGAGGAGATGGGCCTGACAACACACACATGGAGGCAACTGTGCGCAGATCAAAATAACCGAGTTCAAAGCAGGTACGAAGCTGCTCCTTCTGGAACAGCCCGCCACAATGGGCGCCCCTCACGGGAATCCTGCACCGGAACCCGCCGGGGATAGTCGGGAGAGCCGGGCCCGCCTTGGGGCCCACGGAGGGCACCCTGGGTGGGGGGTCTGAGCTGGCAGGGGAGGGCGCCCGCCGGCCTCTGACCTGCTCCCCCACCGGCCTCCCCGGGGCCCAGGCAGGTGGAGCTGCCCGATGGCCGAGGGGTGCCTTCCTCAGGATGCGCCCGTCTTTGCACTACTGTCCGTTCTGCAGATAGGAAGCTGAGGCTCAGGGAAGCAGGGGGACAGTGTCAGCCCAGCTGTCCCCGTCCCCTCCTTCACGCCTGCAGTGTGGACAGGGCCAGTGACACGCGGCTACCCCCCACCCCCCGCTGTCCGCACCAGCAGCGGTATTGAATGCAGTGCTGTCCCTCCCAGCCTTCTCTCCACCAAGCGAAGGGCTGCCACGTGGGGCTCAACCCCAGGGACTCCTCCTTTCTCGGCTCAGGGCCTGGGCTCAGCCCCCAGATGCGCCCCCGGGGGTGCTCCTCGCTGCCCTGCAGGGAGGTGCTCTCCTGAAAGACAGGGAAGCCAGGGTACCTGTGGGAAGCAGGGCATGGGGCGTCCCCTTCTGGGTTCCCACGTGTCCCAGCCTGGCGCTGGGCTGCCCTGGGGTTCTGGGACATGGCTGATGACGTCCTATCAGCCGTGGTGTCGCTCTGTGACTTTTCCGAATGCTGCCCGTCCATGTTGGGGTGCCTTTGGAGAACCCACAGGCCCCAGGCGTGGGCTCTGTCCTGGGTGGGGCAGCCCTATCTCCGGGTGTCCCCCTCCCCCGCCCGGCCAGCCTTGACCTCACCCCTGAGGTCACAATGGTCCCAGTGCCCGTGGGCTTCCCAGGGCCGGTGCTGTGGACCTGGGCCCTGTTCTGGGCACAGTCCCCGCGCGTATCTGCGTTCCGCATGTGGCCTCGGGCTCGGCCCCTCTGTCTCTGGCTTCCGAGGGACCCTGAGACCCCAGGCCCAGGTGCCCCAAGCCTGGATTCCTGACCTAAGAAACTGTGAGGTAGTAAATGTGTGTTGTTTGAAGCCACTGGGTCTCAGGGTCATTTGTTACCCAGCAACGGATAACCAGCCCATGTTCTGTTCCAGGGAGAGTGGGAATTAGGTTATGGCCTCCCATCACCCTGCGCCACAGTCCAGCTGCAAGGCTGCGGAGAGAGCGGGGTCCCAGCACAACCCCTTGTCACCATACTCGGCTGCTGGAGGCCCTACAGGTGGGGCTCCCCTTGGAGTGAGGGACTGCTGGGGCCCTGACCAGCCACCTCCAGCCCCAGGCGTGGCTCCCCCTGCCCAGCCGGCCCCTGGGCTCAAGCCCCTGCGGCCACACGGTGCATGCAGCCCTGCACCCTGGAAACAGCCATGTGCCTGCGACCAGGGCCCTGCTGGGGGAGGCCTCATAGACGACAGACAGCCCCTGCTCACCCCTGAGGCCGTGGGCATCCCCCGGGGTTCAGACTCCAGCTCTGGGACTGACTTGTCTGAAGCTGTGAGCTTTGCCCAAACCGGGCTGACCGTGCCCCCCTTCCCCCAGGGGCTTTGGGTTTTCTGTGAGACGTGCTCGGTGCACAACAGAGCCCGGATTCTCCCCAAGGCCCAGAGCTGAAGCTCTGAAATGGGAAGGGTCTTGCGGGAAACCCTGAGCCTCACTGGCTCCCTCCCAGCGCCCCGAAGGGCAGAGAACTAGGCCCATGCGCTCGTTTGTGAGGGCAGGTGCCTGGAAAGCCGGACCCTGCAAAGCTGCTGGGCAGGTGTTTGGGGGGGGGGCGGGTGCCCCTTCTCTGAGACTTGTCCTCTGATGCCTCTGGAGTGTGCCTGGGGCACCTGGTGGCCTTGGCCAGGGGTGTGCAGCAGCTGCCCTCTCAAAGGCTCTCATGTCTGTTCCCAAATTTCCAGGAATCTTGAGAGCTGGTTGTTAAGCACAGCCACAGAAGCTCACCACGAAACGCGTTGTATGACATACAGGTGACACATACCCTGAACTCATCACTTCCGGATCATTTGACTAGATTTCACTGTGCCCTAGGGGTTATTGACAGTCAGGGATCTGTCTGCGGGGAGCCATCCTGCACCTCTGTGGGACTCTGCACTGTAGGGACGCCCGTGGCAGGAGATCAGCCCCAGCGGGGGGACCCCACAGCCGCCCATGAGGCACAAGTGGGGCCCCCCTTTCTCTTCGGAGAGCTCCCTTGTAGATGTTTGCCGGGCTGGCTGCGCAGCATGGGCCAACCCGTGTCTCCCCCGCTTGGGAATTTGCAACTGGGGCCAAGAGTAGACCTTGGGGTTGGGAGGGGGGCCCCTAGGGCTGCCCATCCCCCTTTAGGGGTCCAGGCAGTGGGGAGGCAACAGAGGAGGGGACAAGCCTGGGGCCCTGCAGATTCTGGCCCCTTTGGGCCTTTGGGGGTTCCAGCCACGCCCTGGGCTAATCCACTTTTCTGCAGCCTCCTCTCTGAGGGAGAACCTTCTGGCAAGCCCTGGCCAGGTACGATGAAGGAGCCGCTTCCTAGGGGGCGCACTCCGGTCCCTGCAGGTTCAGGCCAGACTAGATGCCCGGGAATTTGATCTTCACACCGGGGCAGTGGGAATGGATGAACCTCCCTGTGGACCCTCCTCTGCTGTGGGGGATGCGGGGAGGTCACGGGCTGTGACCTGGGAGCTGACATCTGTCTCTCTCCCCACCGCTCACCACCAACATGGCCAGCTGTCAGGGTCGAACTGCTGTCGGCTGGGTCATGCCTGGTGCCCCTGCTGAGACCCAGGGCATCCTTGCACCAGGGGCACCGCCTCTGCCGGATGCGGGCTCCCTGCCTGGGAGCGCTCGCCACCCCGGATGGGGCTGAAGCCCAGAGAGCGGAGGCAGGCGGGAGGTCACACAGGGTCGGGGTGCCCCACGGACCCTCTCCCCACTCCTAGGAGGCAGGCGGGGCTGGCAGGGAGGTGCCCGCCTGTCCCTCCCCATGTGGCCGGCAGATGGCGCTGCGGGCCCAGGCAGGCCTCTGGCCACTGCATCCCTGCAACCCTCCCCACCCCACAGCCCTCCCTGCCCAGAAGGCGTTTGGGGAGGGGGGCCTGGGCAACCTGGGGCTGCTGACCCCACTGCCCACGGGGAGGCGGGTGCTGCGGGCCAGCGCCAGCTCGCTCCCCGCTCGGCGCCTCTGCGCGGGGTCCCTCCAGCTCCACCCCTGCTGGAAACCACGCCAGGGGATGCTGCTACTGCCCCAGAGTGGGGGGGAGCCCACCTGCCACAAGGCCCCCCTCTACCCGCACCGCCTCCTGCTCCGGGCTGCAGCCAGGTCAGCCCCTGGGGCCTTGAGCGGTGTCTTCCCCTGGAATGCCCTTGACAAAGACTCTGCTTGGTCAAGCTCCGGAACCTTCTCCTGGGCCCAGCTGCGCCCTCTTATGACGTCCAGTTTTAGCAAGAAGCCCCCCCGAAGGCCCCCCACTTCAGATCAGTGTCCTCATCCCCCCACCACGCTGGACCCCAGAGCGACCCCAGAGCCCTGGTCCCTGCATCTGTTGTGATAGCTACCCCTCCAATAAATCCCTCTCACCCTCTTCAAGAAGTGTCCTATTGTTTTAACACCCAGTCCCTCCCCACCACACCCCTGCTTTCATAAGGAAACTCTTTGCACTCCCCTATTTGCCCTCAGAGCCCCCCCCCCCCCCGTCACCTCCCCTATGAGGCCACCCCTGCTTTCCCTGGGCTCCCATAGCATTTATTCATATTTATTCAGCATGAGCTCTCCCAGTGCAGGCTCCGGCTGGGCCCCCTGGGAGGAGGGAGGGGGGAGGCCGGGCAGTGACAGCAGGTGCCCCGCGGACAAGTTCCCTCCAGAGGACCGTCCCCCAGGAGACAAGGGGCCCCATCTGACCCCCTGACCTCCTCTCATGATGCTTAAACGCACAGAGCACGACGAGCCTCAGGGGGCTTTGCGCGCAGGGCCCGGATCCCACCCAGGCCGGGGCTCTGGGACCTCTCGCTGCTGCTCCCCCTTCCGGGCCTTGGGCTCTGTGGCTCTACTTCTGGCCCCAGCACTTCCTACATCAGGGCGGGTGCCACCCCTTCCCTGAGCCTCCTGTGGGCGCGGGTGAGGGCGTCCTCCTGCCTGCAGGCGCCTGCGGTGCAGCCTGTGGCCCCTGGTCAGTTGGGTGCTGGCAGCCCACCCAGGCTCACTCTGCTCCGTCCACGCACGCACTCTTCCGCCCCGGGCTCCAGCACCTGTCACTGCTCTGGGCGGCCTTTGCTGACGGCCCTGGCCAGCCTCGTGCGCCTGCCCCGGCCCCCCAGTCCCAGGGGGTCCCCTCTAGCCCCTGTGCTCCATGAAGGTGGATGCTGGAGTCCTCCCTGCTGTGCCCCAGCACCCAGTAGGCCCCCATGACGAGCCTGCCGGGTGAGAGCAGCAGGTGTGCTCCCTTGTGGAGGCCCCCCGGGTGGGGGTGGGGGTGGGGTGGGGGTGGGCGGGGGTGGGCGGGGGTGGGGGTGGGGGTTCTCCTTGTGTCTGGCCCTGGGGTCCCCGCAGGTGCGCAGCCCAGGACACGCTGTGCTTTCTAGGGTCCACACCGCTTTCTAGATCCCTCTCCAAATCTGTCACAGAAGAAAGCGGAGAAAGGTTTTCTCCTCCACTTTCTGGAAATGAGGTTTTAAAAATAACTCGGAGGCGGTGGCAGCGCCAGGAGGGGATTATCTGGGGGTTCGGGCTGCGCAGGGCCTCTGCTCCTCGGGTCTCCCCCCCGCCTCCCCCTGCGCGGCTCTCTCCACCTGGACACCCTGGGCGGCCTCTCAAGGAGGCAGGCACCTCCCCCCCTAGAGACGGGGAGTCACGGAGGGAAGACACGCCGTGGGAGTGCCACTGAGAGGGGAGGAGGCCTGGGAGGAGATGGTGGCCGAAGGAACACCTGGGCCTGGACTCCGTGGTCTCCCCAGGTCCTTGCTGCCCTCCCTTCTCTGGTGAGCTCACCACTCACCGGCCACATGGCCTCCTGGGCGACTTCGTGCTCCTCAAGCACCGTGTCTTTCCTGCCACAGGGCCTTTGCATATGCAAAGTGTTTCTCAGACCCTCTTTCTCCCCACTTCACATGACATACTGTCCTTCCTTAACCTCAGCTTCGATGTTATTTCTCCCGCGAATCTGTCTCGGGTCACAGACTAGGACATGGGGTGTCCCCATGGCCCCTTCCCAGCTCCCTGACAGCTTCCTTCTCCAGCCTTTATCATGATTGATAGTTGTTTTATTTACTGACTTGTCTTTCATGCCTCCGTGAAGGTAGGGACAGGGGAGCAGGTGACAGTTTCCACACCTGCATCACCTGGGCGCTTACTGTTGCTGTTTCAGGGCCGGCCTGTCGTCATTGAGGGGGCTCCAGGCCACCGGCTGACGATGCCCCCAGGGATCAGGGAGGTGGGGTCTGGAGGTGTGGTGGAGCCTGGCCCCCCCCCCCGCCTCCTCCCACCCCCCACAGCGTGCCCTGGGACTGCTCCTCAGGTGACCTCTTGTCCTCACACCATCTGCCCTCGGGTGTGGTGGGAGGCTGCATCCCCCCGGGGACGCCGACGTTCAAATCCCTGGAATCGGTGATTGTTATTGTGCGCGGCACAGCAGGACTTTGTGCCTGTGATGAAGTCAGACAGCCTCAGATGGGGAGATTATCCCAGATTTTCTGGGGGTGCCCCTCAAGGCAATCACACGAATCCTGGGGGGGGCAGGAGGAGCTCTGATACACGGAAAGGAGGCCATGCGACCGCACAGGCAGGCAGTGGGGCGACGCGGCCACACACAGGGAAGCCAGCAGCCCCCCGCCCCCTGGAAGCTGGGAGACACAAAGCACAGATTCTCCCCTGGAGCCTTCGCGGGGAGCGTGGCCTGCGGACACCTGGGTTCCGACCCCTGGCGACACCATCGGTGGTGATTGGTCACAGTCGCCCTAGCAAACGAATGCAGGGCGCCAAGACACCCGGGGTCTGGGTGCGTGGTGGGGGCAAGCTGGAAGCCGTCCTGCAGGTGCTGGCACCCGCCTGCTCAGGTGTGGGTGCCCCTCCCAGCCTCCCCGGCAGCCAGGGGCACCTGGGGACCTGGAGCGACAGCATCCACGTGCGCTTCCCTCTTGTGCTCTTGGAAGGACTGCCTGTCGCCCCTCTGCCCAGCTGGGATGCCCTGCGGCTTGATACCGGACCTGGGAGCACCACCCGGGTGGGGGGCACAGCTGGGGGGAGCCACGACCCCAGGGAGGGGCCCCGTGGAGCAGAGCTGCCCCGGCCACTGCCGCAGACGCTGCAGGAGGGATGAGGCTCCCTGGACCGGGGACTTTGTTCCCGCGGCACCCTGGTCGATCCGGCTCGGCTGAGCGGCCGTGATGTGGTCCTGCCCCCAGAGGCGCCCAGGCATGGTGTGTAGAACACGGATGTCGGTGGCGGTATCATGTGGTCGGTCCTGCATTAACCCCGTGCTGTGGAAGCCTGAGCCGCCACCCAGCACCGCCACCGCCCCGACTGAGTGGCTGGAACGTGGGATGATGGGGAACACGCCCCTCACGTGACTTACCGGCACCCTCGTGCCCGTGGGCCTCCGGCTGGCGGTGCCCCTGGCCCATGAGTGCATGGGGGCCGGCGCTCAGCCTCCATATGGGGCCTGGCCTGGCTGGGGGCTCAGGAGGCGGGTTGGGCCAGAGGAGGGTGCTGTGCCTCGCGCGGGGGCCGACGGGGCTGGGGTGCTGCTTCTTGGGACCCTGCCATAGCCCTCAGGGCCAGGGCCTTGGGAATGCTCCGCGGGGCCCGTGCTCACGGTGGGGGAGGGCGCCCAGGGAGGAACTGGGGAATCCGGGGGACCCTGTGCCCCTGTCGTTGTGTGCGAGCGTCAATGCACCAGCAAGAGCTCGCAGAGCAGAGCTGGGGAGGGTCCGGCCTTGGTCCCCCCGGCTCAGAGACTGGAGCTTCCCCCTCCCGAGGTCCGGCCGGTGGGGACGGGGGCACTTCTTTGTGTCTGGGGCGCATTTCCACTCCTGTCACATTGTGTCATCCTTCAGCACCCTAATGTTTTAAACAAATATTTTATTTGTGTCTTTACTGGGGGAGCGCACGTGTGCAAGTGGGGGGAGAGGACGGCGGGAGGGAGACTCCCAAGCAGACTCCCTCCTGAGCAAGGGGCCTGAACCAGGGTGCGGGGCTCTACCCCATGAGCCTGAGATCACGGCCTGGGCCGAAATCAGGAGTCGGATGCTTAGCTCACGGAGCTCCCCAGGGGCCCCGGGTACCCTGATTCTTCCACGGGAGCCAGGTAGGTGTTTCAGCTGTTTTGTAGATGGGGAAACTGAGGCCCAGCGAGATGACGCGGTTTGCATGGCCTGCGGTGAGTGTGTCCAGTGTCCTCTCCTGAGCACCATCCCGGCTCTGCCCCCTCCTCAGCTGCTGTTCTGAGGGCGGTGGGAACCCCTGAGGGGCAGCTCACGGGGGGACAGGGGTTCAGCCCTCCCACTGGGACCGACCGCGCCAGAGCTCCGGCCCAGACGGGGTGTCAGGCCCACTGGGGAGAGGATGGAGCAGCCGCTTATCCTCACCATGGCAACCACGGCCTCCCCGGCCTCCTACTCGGGCACCTTCCTAGGCCTGAGGGTGGCACCTGACCCCAGGTCTCTAACCAGCCAAGGCACAGCCCCTGGTGACTTCCAGTGGGAGGGCCGGCTGGGCCTCTGAGGTGTACGGGGCAGGCAGAGAGGGCTTCCTGGAGGAGGCAGCGTGAGCCGGGGCCTGAACCATGGGTGTGAGTCTGCACCGTAGAGGAGGTGTGGAGATGCACACACGCCAGAGAGCGGCTGAGGGGCCAGGCGTCGGAAGACCCCTCCTCCTCCCCCTCCTCCTCCTCCCCCTTCTCCTCCTCCCCCGGGTGCTGGGCTCTGCAGCGCTCAGTGGGCTCGGGTAATGCGCAGCCCCCACCCCTGTCCCGCTCCGTGGTGTGCGCCGGAGCTTATTTCTTGCTCAGGAACCAGTCTGAGGCTGGGGGCCGGGGCCTCCGGTCTTCCCCTAGCGTGGCCGGTGGAGTCCCGTGCAGGCCGCAGTGCTGAGGACCCCCGTAGCGGTCAGCACCCACCAGCACCTGTCACGGGCTCACGTCCCCACTCCCCCGGCGATGTTGGGTCCCCTTTGAGGGACCCAGAGCCCAGCCGGTCCCTTGAGGCCAGGGGCCTGGTTTGACTACTGGAGTCGCTGAAGACGGGGCTGCAGATCCACCACCCCCTCCGACCCTGGGAGTACTCGCGGGGTGCCTGCGGGATGTCTCCCTGTGAGCACGCAGGATGGGGACCGGGGGGAAGAAGAGGCGTGGGGGTCCTTGAACCTGGGTGGGGGCTGGTGTGGAGGGGCCCAGAGGTGTCTGGGTGCCAGGGTGGGGTTGGATGGCTCCTGAGCAGGGCAGGTGAGCTGCAGGGGCGTGGTGGGACGGGGACCTCCCCCTCCGGGGCCCAGCTTACTTCCAGGTGGGGTCCCTTTAAATGCAAGGTTCTCTCCCCCCACAGAAGCCCCCCCCCCATCTGTCTCCTGGGCAGCCAGGTAAACAAGCCCCATCTGCAGGTTGCTGACATGGCTTCCCCTCTCTCGGGGGACTCCAGCCCCGTAGGTCTGCCCCCTGCTCCTGTAGCCCCTCCAGGTGAGTCCCGCGGTGGAGGCAGGGATGGGGGAGAAGGAGGTGTCCTTGCCTCTGGGGCTGCCGTCCTGCCCCCTCTTCCTGGGAGTGGGGAGGTTTACCAAGGTCGCCGCAGGACAGAGCTGCGGGGGGCGGGGCACTGACCTCACCCCCCAACATTCCCTTCTTCCCTCTCCCCTCTCCGCCCACTATCCTGTGGCCTTCCTGGGAGTCCTGCAGCCCGTGGGTCCCTGAGACACTCAGGGGTTCTCCTCACCCCTCAGGCCCCTTCCAGAACATTCTCTGCCCCCCCTTCCCCACTGCCTCCTAAAACCCCAGTGCCGGGTCCCCGGTCCTCAGATGTACACACCCATCACCCCTCCTGGACAAGGGCAGTCATTCACCCCCTTGAATTTGGGACCCTGGCCCTGACCCTCTCCATCCCTGTGGTCGTGGCCGAGGTGGCTTCTTCCTTTACCCTGGCCCCTCGGTTCCCCAGACTCCCCTGCAGCATCCTGTCCCCCTGCCCCCATCCCCCACCTTCGCCCCTGCCTTGCCCTTGGCCTCATCAGCGCCCTGACTGCAGCCTGGCCCTGACCCCATCCTCGGGAGTCGGGAGTCTCGCCGGGAGTCTCGCCAGAGCTCAGGTCCTCAGAGCAGGACTCCAGTCCTCCTGGAGCGAATCGCAGCCCAGCATTTCCAGCACGTTCTGTGTCCTCCCTCCCTCCCTCCCTCCCTCCCTCCCTCCCTCCCTCCCTCCCTCCCTCCCTCTCTGCTCACCCAGCCCTGCCACAATCATCACACCCGCACACACACCCTCCTTCCCTGGGCCCTCTGTGTTTTATTGTCCCAGCCTGGCAACCCCCCAGCTGCCCGCCCACGCCCCGCCTGCACCCATGCAGCTGAGTGAGCTGGGGATAAACTCAACCGCTAATGCTCTTTAAATTCCTGACTGTGAGCCTGAGGGCCTCGGTCTTCACCGGCTCCCATCGCTCCCTCTGTCCGGTCTCTCTGGCTCCGAGCCCCCCACCTTCCCCACTCAGCTGCTGGCCTTGCTCCCTCTTTCAAGAAACTAAAGCCATGGGAAGAGGACTCCCGGGGCCCCAGCCCCCCAGGCACCTGCCCACCTGCACCTGTGCCCACGGCTCTGTCCGCCCAATCCCGGCTCTCAGCAGGCCAGGGAGAGGGGGAGGCGCTCCTGCCTACTCAGGCCACCCCCACCCTCCCTCCCCACTAGCGTGACATCTTCTCTCCTCGCTAGATCTTTCCAGCGACATAAAAGCATGCAGTTGTACCCTGTCTCTTGACCCCTCTTCCCTCTCAGCTACCGTCCTGTTTCTCTGCTCCCCATTTATAGCAGACTCCTCACAAAGGTTAGGTACACTCGCGGCTTCCCAGGCTCCCCTCCCACCTGCTCAAGAGCTGCCCTCCCTTCCCCGCACTTCACTAAAGCAGCTCTGCTCAAGGTCACCAGTGACCTCCATGGAGGAGAGCGGGGGTCAGCTCTGAGGCCTCGCCTGATGGGACTCGTCAGCGTCTCTGGGCCCAGGAGCGCCCCTCCTCCTGGCCTGTGCTCCTGGTCTTCCTCTCCCGTCACTGCCTCCTCCTCCTCCCCCTCTCCCTGGCCTGCCCAGAGAGGGGGGGCCCTAGGCCCTTCCCTTTCCATGCCCTGGCCCCGCTGCCTCATTCCGCTCCATCTCCCCGGGTCTCGCTCCAGCCGGGAGCTCCTGCCCCAAGTCCAGACTCCAAGCCCACTGTCCTCCACGTCTTCCACCGGCCCCTCACCTGCATCGCTGCCCTGCCTGTCCCCTGGGCCCCTTGCTGCCGCCCTTACCTCCTCACCTGCCTGCACGGCAACAGCCAGGCTCACCTGGCCACAGGTGCAAGTCAGAAGGCGGCACTCCCTTCACGGGTGCCAGGGTCCTCCCCTCTCCTCCCCTGGGGGCTGCCTCCAGACCTCCTCTCTTCTCTGCAGCTTTCTCTCATCCCCAGCTCACAGCCACACCACACAGCCTGCCCTACCTGCTGGCACTGAACCCCAGCCACACCCCCAGGAGGCCTGCAGGGCAGTGGGCTGGGGGATGGACAGGGACCCTTCAGCCCCATGATGGGAGTGCCCTGCCCGGGCCTCCTTGGAGCTGCCCCGCGGTGCTGAGCACAACTGTTCCTGAACCGGCCCCTCTGGCCTTGTCCACAGCCCCCTCAGAGCCAGATCCCCGCATCCCCACCCACGCCACCACCTGGGGACTGGCGGCTCGGGCACATCCATAGGACCGAGCTGGGAAATCACCCTCCAGTGACAAAGTAGATTTATCCGTGCCATCTCATCTGTGAGGGTGCAGAACAGGCTGGATTGTTCCCGACTCTTAGAGGGGGACACTGAACGCACCGGAGGGTTGATGTGCTCCCAGGGGAGGGTGTCCAACAGACACAGAACCAATTCACCCTCTGTCCCCTGGGGTTGCTCCTGCCCCCGGGCCCCAGGGTCGCTGTGCCAGGCTGGGACACGGCTGTCCCCTCTGCCTGCAAGGCCTGGTATTGGGCCCCTCTGTCTCCTCCTGGCTAAGTGCTTCTCCGTGCAGTGTCCTCACCTCATCCTCACTGGCCCTGATCCCACCTGCAGGCTGGGCTCCCGCGGTCCCCCCTCTGCACAGCCTAGCATCAACTTTCCACCCAGAGTGACCACATCACCCTCCCCGGCCGCTGCTGTGAGCTGGGCCCGGCGTCAGAGCCTGTGCAGGAGGCCCTGCCAAGTTCCCCGGGCTCCTCTGTCCCAGTCTTCCTGGGAGCAGTGCCGAGGGGCCCACCCTTTGGCGCCCTCTGCCCTCCTCATTTGTGGGCCCTGGGCCCTCGGGGGTTGGCCTTGCGGCTCCCCTGTCAGCCCCGGGGGACGGGGCACTGAGCCTTGCAGGGCGCGCCCTGGGGCTGCCTCTGGGCCAGCCGCACTGCCCTCTGTCGCCCCCGGGGCCGTGGCTCCCCAGGTCCTGCCGCGCCCCCGGAGCCCCCATTCCCGGACATCTACGGCGGGGATGCGCAGCTCTGGGCGGCCCACTTCCGCGGCATCGGGCGCGCCTACCGCGCGCTGGGCAAGGAGGATGACTTCGCCATCCGCGTGCTCACCGAGGACTTCACGCTGCCCTTCCCGTTCGCCTGGCCACCGGGGCCCGACCCGGCCCATGGGCCGCTCTTCTATGACCCGCACGACCGCGCGGGCTTCAACTTCCTGCTGCGTGGCCCGGGTGCGCCGCCCCCCGCGCTGCTGCGGCCCCTGCACGCCACGGCCCAGGCTGCGCTGCGCAAGCGGCGCCTGGAGCGCCTGGCCCTGAGCTACGCCAGCGCGGGTGCGCCCTGGCCCGGCCTGCTGCTGCTGGCACCTGCGCCCGGCCCTGCCGCCTTCCCGGGGCCCGAGGCTGCCCCTGCCGGGGCCCCCGGGCTGGGCTAGCCGCAACCGCGCCGCCAATAAAGTATTGCTCTGCTCCGCTCGTCCAGGCTCTTCGATGGGCATTCCCGGGCAGGCGGGACGGGGGGGCTGAGCCCGGGGTGCGACCCAGTTGCCGGTGCCGCCCGGGAGCCACCCGGGGCTCCAGGGCACAGAGAGTGAAGGAATGAGGTCGGCATGGCCCCCGGCGCAGGCTGTCCAAGGGATGGGACCCGGGATGGGGGCTTGTGGCCGGGCGGCCACCCTCAGGGCCTGCATTCTGGACCCCAGAGCTGGGGGTGGTTGCCCATCCCTCAGATCAGGACACTGAGGCCCTAAAGGAGCATGGGGATCGGGTTCCCTGCACATCTGCAACCTCCAGTTCAGTGGTTTCTCCTTCCTCCAAGATGAGGGTTCTGGGGGGATGGGGCGCCTCCTCCAATGGCCCCCAAAGCCTCTGGTGGGCCCAGAACAACCACCGGCAAGCCAGCCTCCATCCCGGGTGCGCCTCCCGCTGTGGGGCAGCTCCAGCAGCACAGAGCCTCTGCACGCATGGCCCTGGCAGGTTCCTCGGCCGACCCGGGGGCTAGAGGCTTAGGTGTCCTCCTGGGGGGTGGGGTGGGGGGTGGATTCCAGGTGTGCCGGGGAGGTGGGCGCCCTGGGAGGGTGCGTTCTCACTCCGGTGCAGACAGAATCCGGGTTCTTTTTTTCCTTTCTTCTGATCTGGGAGTTATTTATAGCTTCCCAGTCGTGGGCAGAAATGGTGTTTCCAGAACCTTGCTTGGTTTGCTTGGAGAACCAGTGA
The DNA here is from genome assembly GCF_905146905.1 of Nyctereutes procyonoides. Lineage (NCBI taxonomy): Eukaryota > Metazoa > Chordata > Mammalia > Carnivora > Canidae > Nyctereutes > Nyctereutes procyonoides. The sequence continues at coordinate 31,245,680 of NW_026575159.1, forward strand.
CAGGAAGGGCTCACCTCTGGAAGAGAAGGAGGTGCCTGGGCTCTGGAAGAGGGGTCCCCAGCTTTCCCTCCGCCCCTCCAGGCTCCTTCCACCTGTCGACTTTGTCTTTTCCATTTTATTGGGATGCACAACAGTTCCTTTGTAATATCTGTGCGTCTGGCTCCCCATAGGGCGACAGCAGTAATGACACCAGGTGCTGTGCCTCCTATGTTGTGTATTAATTGTTTAGGTCCACCCAGGAGCAGTCCCTAAACATGGATCCGAATGCAGTTTACTTGAGAGTTGACACTCAAGTGGGCGAGCGAGGAAGTGACAGAGGAGGGAAGGAAGGCCTTGGCCGGTGCGAAGCCCAGAGAATTAACCCTCTGGACACCGGGGGGTCCCCATGGGGGCCCTGGGAGACGGCGCTGGGTGCTGACGCATGTCCCACCCCAGGGGCAAGGCAGACAGGGGTCTATCACCACCCCCGGGCGGCTCCTCTGACGGCTCCACCAGCCCTGTGGGGACAGAGCTCGTGCATCTCCCAAAACAGCAGAAACGGAGCCGCCATTGAAATGTTCCTAAAACAAGCTGGCAGAGGAATTTTATGGCTGCAGGGAGTAATGACAAAAATTCAGGATTTCTGTTTAGTATTTTTAAAATAGATTTTTTTTCTAGAAATGTATTTTTTTAAAAAATCTAGTTGATGAAAGTATATTACTCGGGGACAGATTGGAAATAAAAGTGCTGGTCCTTTGCCACCACTCGTTCGAGAGGCATTGACCGAGGGCACAAAGATCCCAGATGAGTTACCTGATGAAGACACTCACATGATTAGAAAGAAAAAAAAAAGTAAAAGGCGGCAATAAGTGCTAGGAAGAAAATGAGAAGGGGTGGACCGTATTTCACACAGGGTGGTCAGGAAGGGAGCTGCAGAGGGGGACGCAGAGCCCCCCTCTTCACGGGGGCACAGGCTTCTCGGTTCCAGGGCCCTTGCACAACCACAGCCTCATGTCATCCTCATGGCACCTCCGTGGAGATGGCAGACAGATGAGGACATGGAGGCCTCGAGAGGGCACAGGGCTTGCCCAGGGGCACGAGGCCATGTGTTATTAGAACTCGGTTAAAACCACAGCCTGCCCTAACAGGCTTAAACTACAAAAGGTTCAAAAATGGTTTATAAAACTGGAAGATCCAGAAATAAACTGAGCTTCAGGTAAGGTTCGATCCAGGACTCAAGCCTTGCTTCGGGCAGTAGCGCACGTTGGCTGACTTGGGCCTGTGTTACCTGAACCCACCCCCTCCCCCCGGTTCCCTTGACTGGGTTGTAGGGACTGGGCCTGGAGCACCGTGCGAGCCTCAGTAGGGGAGGAGGGAGGAGTGATGGGGGACGGCCTCCATGTCCATCCCAGCTGAGAGGTGTGGGCATTTGGCCCCAGGGCTGATGACATCTTCCAAATCGCACGTTTTCTCTTCCAGTCAGAAATGCTGGTCCCACGGAGGAGCGTGGTCAGAAAAACGAACGTCTGCCCTTCAGTGTAGAGGGGGTTGGAAACCTGAGTTGTGTTCTGAGCACGGGGGGCCGGGTGCTGGGTCCAGTGCTGGGGCTGAGCGTTCAGGCGGGGGAGGCGCGGGGTTGGCAGGACAGCGCCCTGCCCGTCACCCCTTAGATGAGCGTGTGGGCAGTTGCTGTTTGTCCTGCGGGGAGAGCCCGGGGCCCTCGCTTGGCCACTGGGATGCTCAGAGCTCATCTGTGTCAGGTCGCCCTGGGGCAGAGCCCAGCGGGGAGAGAACAGCTGCCTCTGCCGTGACCATCATGTGTCCCCTTGTCTTTGCCCCGGCGGCCACCCCTCCTCTGTCCGGGGCCCTGCTGCCTGCTGTGCCTCCCACAGAGCCTGGCACCCACCTTCCCTCCGCTGACCTTGCTCGCTGGCCTTGCTCGCTTGCTCAGGTCCGGGCGGGGGAGCCCACGGCCTCGTGGGTAGTTCCCAGCCCTGGGCAGCAGCCGGGGGGCAGGGCTGTGACCTGTCAGTGCGCAGTGGGGAAGCCCGTGTTGGCAACGGTGGGTGCTCACCTGGTATTTTCTGAATTTGTGACAAAGGCCCGGGAATGCAACTGGGGTACCCCCTCCATTCTGGGTGCAGGTGGGCCCTGGGGGAAGGGCAGGGCCCTGGGGCGTTGGTTCAGAGCACCCAGGCTGGATCCCCTACCTCACCATCGCCACGGGCCTTCCCAGGGAGACGGGGGTGGGGGGCGTCACGCCCTTCCGAGTCCTGTTGGATTCCTGGGCTGCTGAGAACAGGGGTCGGGGCACCCTCCCCCCCGCCCCCCGCCTTTGCTCCATTTTCCTCTGGAACAGACTCTGAGGAGCAGCGAGGATGTTTAATTAATTGCAATTACAATCTTCAAAGGAAGCCGAGAGTTGAAAGTTGTTCCTAATTACTGTGTTATGATGTCGGCCGGCTCCCCAAATTGATTGTGTTAGAATTTCCGATGGAGGATTAATTGAGTTGCCGTGAGGACCCACTCGAGTCCCTCCCTCTTCAGATAACACCCTGCACTGGCCTGGAATGACAATGAAGGCCCGGCCACTGGGGGCTGCAGGCGGGTGTCTGGATGGAGGGCTCAACGCCCAGGTTGGGACCGGGGGCGTCGGCGTGGGCGGCCGGATGGGCTCCGGGAGGGGTCGCCCACACCGCGCACCGAGAGCATCCTGTTCCCGCCTTCTGGAACAACCCAGGGCGATGGGTGGGGTCGGGTGACTAGGGTGGCCAATGGGTCCTGGGCGCCATGTGTCTGTCACTTCTGGGCCAGCGTGAGTCTCTCTGCCTGGTGACCCGGGGGTGCTGGTGACAGTGGCTCCTCCAGCATCCCGAGGCACGGGGCCGGCCTTCAGGGCCTCACAGCGGCTCATCCCACGGCGGGCTGGGAGCAGAGAGACCTCACGAGGGCTCTGGAACATGCCCTGGGGGTGGGCGCCAGCCTGGCTCCCGGGGAAGAAGAGGGCGCCCCCCTCGTGTGTGGGGCACCGGTGCGCTTGCAGGACGCCTGCCTCCTCTGTGGGTCCAAGGTTCTGGCAGCGAGTCAGGAAATGTGTGCAGTGACAATGAAGGAAAGGTCTGGAAGGTCTAGAGAGCTCGTTCGGCTGCTGCGACCTGGGGGCGGGCCAGCGTGGACAATCCAGGCAGACCTGCTGGACATCGGAGCAGAGCGGGGAGGCCGCGGGGTTTCCTGAAAGCCGCCCGGGAAGCAGGGGAGGGCGCAGCCAGGGGCGCCCAGGCCTGGGAGGGATGGAGTTTCGGGAGCCCGCTCAGGGGGCGGCCCAGGCGGCGGCGAGGCCTGCGGGCTCACGGGCTCAGCGCTGAAGCAGGTCTGTCTGATGGCGGCTGCATCGCCCCGACGGCCCCCGAGGCGTGCACATGGGCCTGGGCTTCTCATCTGTGCAGCGGGCCGGCCCGCACGTGCCCGGGGCCCGGGTCTTCTCTGCTAGTGGCGCCGGGGACTGTCCCTGGCAGGGCCGCTGGGGCCCACTTCAGGCCCTGGCGCCGAGTTAGGGGTGATGGGTTCTCCTGTGGCCCTTTAATTCCGAGCACCAGAGAGCCCTGAAGTTCCACTAAGGGGAGCTGCTGATGGCTCCGGCCATGGGGGAGTTGAGAGGAACCTCGGGGACAGGTGGGGGCCGGGGAGGGGTGGCTTCGAGCAGGCCACGCCAGGCTTCACCTCAGAGGGCGCCGGGAGGCTTCCAGGGAATTCTGAAGTTTGGTTGAGTCAGCGTCCCAGCCCCAGACCAGGCGGGTCCCCATCAGCCCCTACTTTCTCAGCTGGGGAAACTGAGGAATGCCATAATGGCTGGGCAGGTTTCCGTTGTGCTCCCAAGGGCGGCCCTGTGTGGTGGCCAAGCTCCCCGACCTCTCTGAGCTCCGCGGCCCTCATGTGTCAAGTGGGGTGATTGGGGGCAGGGTTGAGCCATCCCGGGGACCCCAGGGGAGGGGGTGTGTCGGCGCTCGGCCCAGGCCTGGCTCATGAGGGCTCGGCCCCACGTCTGACGGTGGGGCGTCCCCGGGGTGGGCCTCCGTCCCCTGACCCCGGTCCTGTTCGCGGTCACGGCCACGCTGAGTCACCGCCGGTTCCCAGGCCAGGCGCTGCGGCTGGAAAAAGTCCCAGGGAGCCGCCCCCACTCCCCTTAAATGCACATTTGTTCCAGATCCATGAATATGCGATTGTCGCCCACCTCCTCCGGGGGACTGCGAGCTTCCTCCACTTGTGCAGCAAAACTCTACATTAATCACGGCTAATTGCTAGCGGGACTCGTTTATGTCAAGAGCCGTTATTCCAGGGAATAAAGGGGAATAAAGGATGGCTCCTTTCAGGAAGCGCCGCGTCCTCCAGACGGAGCAATGCCAGACCCAGACCAGGCCCCCGGCCCCCGCCCGGCCCACTTCCCGCGGCCCCAACCGCCTGTGACAAAACGTGGGGGCCTCTGGCCTTTGCTGAATCTTCAGGGAAATGAGCACATCCATCATGTTCACGCATTTTTCTGAAGTTGTTGTGAGTTTCCTTGAAACCAAGGAGCAGTGTTTTTTTTTTTTTTTTTTTTTTGTCTTTTTTTTTTCCCCCTTTTTTTGGCAACAACAGCTGGGAATACAGTGACACTTTCTAAAAACTGCCACTTACTGCCTGGGGACGGGGCAGGGGAGGAGCCCAGCCTGCCAAGCCCCGGGCCCAGACTGTGCGCCTGGCCGGATGGGATCCTTCCTGGCTTCTCCAGAGGTGCGGGGAGTCCGGGGGGCGGGGCGAGGCTGGGGCAGGTCCGGGGTGGGCTGGGGGGGGCGGCAGGGGGGAGGCAGGCTCACCAACCAAGACCCCAAAGACAGGTCCATCCAAGGGCGGTGGAGGGGAGTCTCTGCATGTGACTCGTTTGCACTGGGGCGTGTCCTCAGGAGCTTACTAACTGGAATATTGCTCCCTGTTTCCTTATCATCAGGGTGTGTGACTGACGTGTGTTAATCCTGCCCGAGGCCACACCTGTGGGCACTGGGTGTGCAGAGCTGCAAGAGCTGCGTGCACATAATCGCTTGTGTCTGTGCCCATGTGCCCGTGTGCATGTGTACATGCGTGTACCCGCCTGTGTTTGCACGTGGGCTTGGGGGTGAGGACACGTGTGCACCTGTGTGCATCTGCATGTGTGCATGTACGTGCGTGCGTGTCTGTGGGCACCTGCGCCCACCAGTGTTTCTCGAAGGCAAATGAACAAAGCGCTTTGTGGTCCCAGAAGCTCCACCCACTGAGCTCTGGGCTCTGGCTCCGTGATCTGAGGACCATCTTGCTGAGGTGGAGACTGCGCCTGAGCGGGTCTGGGGTCGTGCCAGGGTTGTGCCAGGGGCCGCACCCGAGGACCAGGCCCACAGAGGGGTGAACAGGTGGGGGCAGCCCCACCTCCCCCTCGTGCCCCTCCCTCCCCCTTGACCGACCCCTGCTCTCGCCAGGCCTCTCCCCGTGCGGTGCCACCTGGTGACCTCAGCCTACCTGCCTGCAGGCAGTGTCCCGGGCTGTGTTCCTGCACGTCCCCCCCAGGCCCCAAGGCTCACAGGTGAGCTGTGCCCACTGTCTTCCCCCGTGGCCCTGGGGAGTCTCTGGCTCCTCCCGCACCCCCACACCTCCCCCGGGAGCCCAGCGCCTCCCTGCTCCCCCTCGGCTCCATCTCTCTGGCTCAGGCGGTCTGGGGATGGCACCTCCTCTAGGAAGCCTCCCTGGCTCCTCCCACACCCCGGGGTTGGGATCCCCCAGGGCCCCCCCCAACCCCGGGGGGGTTGCCCAGCTCAGGGATGGTCGCTCTACCGGGTGCCGTCCACTGCCGGGGGCACAGAGGCAAATGCTCTGTGGTCCCAAGTGTTGGGGACGTGAGCCGCCTGCGAGGACCTCGGGCTGCAGTAGATGCCCCATCTCCTGCCCCGGACGCTGAGTCCCCCCCACGTCCCTGGGGGATGGCGGGCAGGTTCCCACTGTGGCCGGTGCTTGGCCCGGGGGCCGGGGGCGGGGGGCACGGCCTTCCTGTGGCTATGTGCAGAGACGGACCCAGATGCTGGTGACAGCACCGGTGCTGACGGCCGCCTGCGTGCCCTGAGGCCACCTGTAGCCCGGCGGAGGCCGGTGGGGGTCCTGTCTGTCTGTGTGTCTGCCCTGAGGCGGGAGCTGGCCCAGCGGGCTGCGGGGACCCAGGCGAGCAGCGGGGGACCGGCCAAGGCTGCGGAGATGTGGGCCAATCCGCGGGGCCAGGCAGGGCGGGTGCGCCCGGATCCCTCTCCTCGGGCAAGGAGCCAGCAGTCTGCGCAGGAGCACGGGACCTCCCTTTGGGTGCTCGGCACAGCCAGCTGGATGCGGCCCCGCCCCGGGGGGCTCGGGTGGCCTCGGGAGGCCTGGCAGCCCTTCCCCAGCCTGGGCACAGTTCGCAAAGCCCTTTCTGTGCGTCCCCGTCCCCCGGGCCGCGGCTGGTGAGCGGGTGGACTCCGCCCCGTCCACAGGGCCGGCCCCGGGCTATGCCGCAGGACCCCACATCGGGGCGGTGCCGGCCGGCTTCCTCTGGCCCTGCCATCCGCCCCAGCTTCCTCGAGGTGCCTGGGCTCCTTGCCTCATCAAACTCCAGCCTCCCGGGAGAGGCCGGGCCTCCGGGCCAGAAGGACGCGGGCTCCTGCCCAGGCGTCTCCTCCGAGTAGCGGCGCCGATCGGGCAGGTGTCTTCCTGACCGTCTTTGGCTCCTCGTCTGCCCGCGGGGATGAAGTGAAGCGAGGTGCACATAGGACCCCAGCGAACTCGGGGACCTGGGTGGGGACCGGTCGTGCCGCTCCTCGGGGAATCTCCACGTCCCCAGGCAGGCTGGGCCACCTCCGTGGCGCTTCTGAGTCTCCGTGAACGACCAGATGGCGTTTTGAGCATTTTAATAAGAGCTATTTGCAGTGTTGCTGCCATAAAAAATTCCTGCTTAATGAGCAAATGCACGTCGGTAGTGAGTTAAAGGCGCTTGGATGTTTTAAATATTATGTACGTCGTGTTCGTGTTAACAAACCTGATTTTTAATTACACCTTCCCCGGCTGCCTGGCTGGGCTGAGGGTAGGGGAAGGGAGAAAAAAATCAGGCAAAACAAGTGTGCTTTGCTGTCAGGAGCGACAGCCAATTTCCTGAGATCCCCTCTTTGCCGACACCCCACCGACGGCCACGTAGACTCGGAGCCCCGCAGGGACGCGAAACCGCCTCTGACCCTGCCCCCAGCCCTGACCCGGTTGCACGTGGAGCCCTCCCCTGGTTGGAACACCCGCCCTGATCCCTGCTTGAACACTGAGACGAATCCTGGCCACGCACGTCCTGAGCCCTGATCCCCATCAAACACTGAGCGGGGACCGTGGTCACGGACTGAGCCCTGACTGCAGTCACAGGCTGAGCCCTGATCCCAGGGACTAATGAAGGCTTGGCCCCGCTACAAACTTTGCCCTATTCCTGGCCATGTTCTGATCCCCAATCGCAGCTATGGACTGAGCCTTGATCATGTTCACAGACCAAGCCCTATGGACTGAGCCTTGATTAATTCGCAGACCAAGTCCTATGGGCTGAGCCTTGATCATGTTCACAGACCAAGCCCTATGCACTGAGCCTTGATCATGTTCACAGACCAAGCCCTATGGACTGAGCCTTGATTAATTCGCAGACCAAGCCCTATGGACTGAGCCTTGATTAATTCGCAGATCAAGTCCTATGGACTGAGCCTTGATCATGTTCACAGACCAAGCCCTATGGACTGAGCCTTGATTAATTCGCAGACCAAGCCCTATGGACTGAGCCTTGATTAATTCGCAGACCAAGCCCTATGGACTGAGCCTTGATCATGTTCACAGACCAAGCCCTATGCACTGAGCCTTGATCATGTTCACAGACCAAGCCCTATGGACTGAGCCTTGATTAATTCGCAGACCAAGCCCTATGGACTGAGCCTTGATCATGTTCACAGACCAAGCCCTATGGACTGAGCCTTGATCATGTTCACAGACCAAGCCCTATGAACTGAGCCTTGATTAATTCGCAGACCAAGCCCTGTGGAGTGAGCCTTGATCAGTTCACAGACCAAACCCTATGCACTGAGCCTTGATCATGTTCACAGACCAAGCCCTGTGCACTGAGCCTTGATCATGTTCACAGACCAAGCCTGTCCTCATGTGCTGGTGACCTCGGTGACCTGTGCTGGTGGGTCTGAGCACACAGGGTCATCCAGTGGCCCCAGGGAGGTGATTTGGGCTTCTGGGAACGTGTTGTGGGATGGACTCCTTTGCTGACAGCTTTCTAGGCACCCAAGTGTCCTCTCCATCCACAGTGTTCCCTCCTGCTGCCCTGCGAGGGTCCCCAGTCCCTCAGGAGCCCTGTGGTCTCATCTGTGGGGACAGCCGGTGCGGTGGCTGTGGTGGTGTGTCCGTGTGGTAGGCTGTGTGTGTGCATGCTCCTCGTTTCTCCACATGCCCCCACTAGGACGACCTGCTCTCCCCTTTCCCAAATGGTAAGATGGTAGCTCTGGGAGGTAGCTGCCCACAGGTGGGGTCAGCTTGGGTGCCGTCGGCGTCACCAGGACTGGAGCAGGGTCCTCGCCGAGGTGGGACCCTGAGAGGAGCGGCTCCCAGGAGGCCAGGCGAGTCAGCCTTGGGGAGGAGCTGTGTGGGGGGAGGAGCCAACGAGGGGAGGGTGTCCCCGGGCTGGACCCGGACCACCCCATGGTCCCTGCCAGCCTTTGAATGTCTAAGTGTCCCGATGCCCCTGTTCCCGGGGACGTTCTGCTGGGTGTGCACCCTGGGGCGGGTGCATGGAGTGGCGTGTCCTAAGGTGATGGGCTTTGGGCAGGGGGGCTTCCAAGTGCTTCCTTGTGCCCCCTGTGTGAGCTTGGGGAAGCCCCAGAACCTCTTTGAACCCCGCTTCCTCTGCTTGAGGGTTCGTCCTCCCTCATGTGTGGGTCGTAAGGGCGACACAGCAGGCACTCAGGTGACTCTTAACGGAGCCCAGGCTGTGGGGTTTCAGCCCCTTGGGAAGCCTGGGCTCTGGGCTGAGCACAGGCGCCCTTCTCAGGGTCCCCCCCACCCTTGCAGCAGAGCTCCACGCACGCCGGGTCCCAAGGATCTGGGGCTTCCTGTCTTCCTCCTCCCCATGCAGGCAAGCGTTGCTCCCTGTGACCAGCAGTGATGGTGGGTGCATCCAGGTGGGGACATTAGGTCCTGCGACTGCGGTCGGCCCAGGGACTTGTCACCCCTAACCTCAGGCTTGGTTCTTCACGGTCCCAGATGCAGCCCTTCCCTGGCTGGGCATTTGCAGAGCGCCAACTCTGAGCCGCGCGGGACAGGCCCCGGTGACACACAGGGGACGAGATGCAGCCCCTGCATTCCCGGAGCTTGTGCCCAGTGCTGGGAGACGTGCAGGATGGGTCCTAGGGGGCACGTGGACCGTGGTGATCGCTGGGGAGGTGAATGGGGACTCCGGGGCGGGGGTGGCGGGAACCCGAGGATGTGATGTTGCAGCGGAGCCTGGACAGGGAGGAGGAGGCCTGGGGACCCGGCGTTGGGCACAGGGCATGCAGGGCCACTGCGGGAGGGGGGCCCAGAGCCTGGGGGCAGGCCAGGCGGGGCACAGGGCTCAGCACCACCAGGCTCTGGCTGTGTTTCCACGCGTGTAAAGGGAGGTGACAGCTCAGTGAGCAGCCCCTCCTCCAGGCTGGTGCGGGTCCAGGAGGGGACCAGACAGGACCCCTGCCTCCCGGGTCCTTCATCCCTAACCTCAGGGGGACCTGTGCAGCCCGAGGCGTCCCCAGGGGACCCAGAGGTCAGAGCCGGCTTCACAACAGCACACAGAGCTGCGTGCCTCTGGTGCGGACACCTGTGCAGAGCGTGTGCAGGCGGCGGGTGATGCCACCCACAGGTGGGCACAGGTCAGAGCCTGGCACGTCCTCGGCTCCCACACCTGGTTCCCAGGGAGCCCCATCCGCACGCTCACACGGAGCCCCGTTGGCACGCTTGCATGGAGCCCTGTCACTTCAGAAGGCCTTTGGTGATGCCAGGACCAACCTCTGTGGATCTGTGCCTGGAGCACTGGTGTGTGTGAGCGTCCTGGGTGTGTTACGGGCTCAGCTAGTGTCCTCCTCTTCCCCCCTCATGGGGAACTGTGCCCTGCTGGCCGTCCTGGGTGGCCTCAGCCCTGTTCTGTGGCCTGGGCCCAGGGACCAGGGAAGTTGGGCCTTTAGGGTCACAACCCCAGTCTAGGGTGCTTGCACTTGGACCCGACTGCCCAGCGCTCCAGTCGCCCTGGCAGGTTCTTCCCCCCAGGACCCTCCTCTCCCTCTGGAATGAGGGATAGTTAATCCTTCCATAAAAGGCTTTTTTGAAGGCCAGAGGGTCTAAAGTCCCGGCATTTGTAGAAGTTCTAAAGATTATCACTGGGGATGATAATCTTCCCACAAACCTTATAAAACAGGCCCCAATATGTCTGTTTTCAAAACACTGAAGCTCAGAAGGACGAGCTGACTGGTCCGGGGCCCCACAGTGAGCAAGGGTCCCAGCCAGGTCTGCCATCTGTTCCTTAGGGCTGCCCGGTGACCCTGGCTGGCCAGCTCCGCTCACCCTGGGGTCCCCCACCCGTACCCCACCCCACCCTGGTCCGCAGCTCAGGCCTCCGCAGAGCAGATTTCCCTGGTGAGTCCCCCTGAGAGCTGGCTCCCTGGCCGCTGTCATGAGGACCGCTTTCCCATTGCCGCACACTGGGGACAGAGGCCGGGGCGGACGGACGGAGGGAAGACGGGCTGAATGAGCTGGGCTGGGTGTCCGGGACGGGGGAGGCTTCCAGGATGGGCTGGTGGCCCCCATGTCCGGCTCTCAGGGCCACGTTCCCTTTGCTGTCCCAGGGAAAAGTTGAGCCGCAGGGCTGGCCTCAGCAGGAGCGGCCGTGGTGAGCCGCTGGAGCGGGACCTCTGGGTTTTGCTGGTGCTCGGAGCTCACCTGACAGTCACGACACCCCCACCCCTACAAGGGGTCAGGTAGACGGGACGGGGATGGCGGCAGGGTGAGGACTGGGGGCCAGTTGGTGGCAGCTGTCACCGGGGAGGCTCCGGGCAAGGGGATGTGGGGTAGGAGGTGTGGACATGAGCCCATGGGACGGGGGCCCAGGGTTCTGGGGTGCGAGCTGTGGGACAGAGGAGGCCACAGGAAGCTCTGTGTGGACATTGTTAAAGGACCATGTGGCTACTAAGTTGGGGGTCCCAGGGTAGGGTGACAACAGGGGGGGCTCAGGGAGCCCCTGGGAAGGCAGTAGGGCATGTTGGGGAGCTGGGTCAGCTGACAATGCTGGGGGGTCCCCACGATCTCTTCATGGAGGTCTGATGGTGGCCGGGCACCGGGCGGGGGCCTCTGGACAAGCGACAGGACGCCTTCAGGAAACCAGTCCAAGGGCTCGGGACCTGTGCACCCATAGCCGCTTGAATGGGAGGGGTGCTGGAGGAAGAGGGGCCACCCTCAGGGCGGGCACCCCACCCGGGTTGGTGGGGCAGTAGGTGGGAAAGGCACCTGTGATCCCGGGGGAAGCCCTGGACCCCAGATTCTCCACAGTGGATCCCCAGGGGGTTTCCCTGTCCCCCCACCCCTTGAGAGCCCCTTGCAGCCCCAGCTGAGCTCCAGGCACCTTTGGTCAAAACAGGGGGGCCGGGCAGCTCCCCAAGTTTGTTGGTCAGTCAGCTGGGCTGACCCCAGAGTCACTGGAGGAGGGGGCTCCTCTTCCTCCTGCCTCTGGGCTCCGCTCACCTGGGGCACTGGCCCAGGACATGGTCCTGAGGGCGCATGCGTGGCCTGAGGTCACTGGGTCCTGTGTGGGCTCTGCTGGGGACCCTGGGAGTGACCGTGAACCCTTGTGGCTAGCAGGTAGAAACCTGCTGTGAAGGGCAAGAGAACCCCACAGCCCTTCCAGCCTCCTCTCTTGGAATTTCAAGACTTTTTGGGGCCTGAAATCCAACTGCCCCTCCTCGTGGAGCCAACTGCTGCTGAAGATTCTCTCTCGGAAGAGACTCGCTGCACAAAAATAGCAGCCTGGCGCCGACGAGCATATGCCGCCCCCAGGGGGCTGGCGGGAGGCACTGGGGCCCGTTGACGGGTTCAGAGCTGGAGCCGGAGGAGGGCGTCTGTGGGGCTGGCCCGACGTGGGCTGGCAGACGGGAGCTGCTGCTTATGAGGCACCTACTGTGTGCCAGAGGCTGCCGTATGTCGTCAGTCGCTTCCCAGGGACCTGCCAGGCGGGTGCTGCTGTCCTGTCCCCCAGGTAAGGACACTTGGTGCAGAAAGGCCAAGGAACTGCCACAGCACAAAGAGGAAGGGGCAGAGTGGGGCTGGCCAGCCTGATGCCAAGGGGGACGGCGTGCTGTTGACGTGGGTGGGACAGACTCACCCGTCCGCCCACCCACCCATCTGTCCACGCATCCCCCATCCACTACTCATCCATCCCTCCATCCACCCATCCACCTGTGTGTCCATCCATCCCTCCATCACCCACCTAACCACTCACCACCCATCCATCCAAATATCATCCACCCACCACCCGTCCATCTATCCATTTTCCACCCACCTACCACCCATCCATCTGTCCATCACACACCCACTCACTCACCACCCATCTGTCCACCCATTACCCATCCACTCAACCACCACCCATCTGTCCATGCATCACCCATCCACCCACTACTCCTCCATCCATCCAACCGCCCACCTATCTGTTTATCCATCCCACACACCACCCACTTGTCCACCCATTACCCACCCACTCACCACCCATCTGTCCAACCATCATCCTCTCACCCACCACCTATCTGTCCGACCACCACCCTCCTACGCACCCACCACCCATTCACCCATCACCTACCCATCCATCTATCCATTACGCACCCACCTACTCACCCATCCACTAATCTATCCATCCATCCATCCACCACCTATCCATCCATCACCCACCTGCCACTCATCCATCCATCCACCCACCTGTTTATCTGTCCAACCACCACCCAACTACCCATCTACCACCCATCTGTCCATCCATCACCCATCCACCCACTCACCTATCCATCCAACCATGCACCCATCCATCCATCTACCACCTATCTGCCCACCCATCTATCATCTACCACCCCTCTGTCCATCCATTACTGGCTTAGACACTGAATTCTCACTTCAAATTGGGCTGGCTCATTATGAACCAGGGGGCTCTCTGGGCCTCAACTTCCCCATCTATGAAATGGAGGAGGTTGACGTCAATAAGTAGCTCACCCTTTGGAGCTCTGCACACTCAGGCTCAGAGAGTGAGTCTCCATATGACTCTGCCTGTACACAGGAGGTGGTCCAGCTCCTTAGCTTAGATCCAGGGCCCTGTGGCCTGGCCCAGCCTGCTTTTCCCCTCCTTCTGCCACGCCTGCCTTTTTCTCCATCAGCCCCCATTCAGGCTTCTCCTCCTTCCAACCTCGGGATTCCCCTCCACTCTGGGGGATGCCTGGAGTATCCACCCATGAGGTCTCTTCCTAGTACAGCTCTTCATGGCACCGCCTTGGAGGGGCTGCTTGACTTGCCTTCTGGCTCCATTTACTAATCTCCAAGTGCCTCAGTTTACCCATCTGTGACATGCGGGAGGTCCCACCTTAGCAGGTGGTTGGGAGGATTCAATGGGGCCATGGATCTAAGGTCCTTAAAATGCCTGACCCACACAGGCGCCCATGTGTTGGCTGTTAATGATTATGATCCAACATCTTCTGGGCACCCAGTGAGATCCAGGGACTCAGAGGTGAGTGACCCTCATTAGGTCCCCCCTCTGGATCTCAGGTCCAACTGGGAACCTGACATCAGCCATCAGCATGGTCAACGAGTGGAGGCCGGTGGGCATCCCCACGGAGGGGCATCGGCTGAGGCTGACCCTGCCCCGTCTGGCCCAGCTTGCCGGCGGTGTTTAGACATGGGCATGTGGGTGGAACCTGGGTGGGGCTGGAGACCTGCTCTGGGCTGGGGGCTCCCCTGGACTTGCCCCTGACTCTATGGCATCCCTGGGGGTACACGAAGTTCCCCTGCTTGTCTACCCTGGCATCTACCTGCTGCGGCTCCCGTCAACCTCCCTTTTGGAACCTAATTACCAGTTGGGGAGGGGGGCGCAGAGCTAGGCAAGGCTTCTGGGGGGACACTTGCTCCTTTCAGAGGCTCTTCCCAGAGCTCCCTGCGGCCCGAGCCACTGCCTCATGGGGAGGGGGGCAAGGTGGGCTTTCCATGAAGGGAGAGCTCTGCTGCTTTCTCATCCAGGATGGCATTAGGATGGTGAAGGCGGGGAGGCTCTCGGGCGGGGGGGAGCTCTGAAGCACCACCCTCGGTGTCCTCACCACCTGTCACCAACTCCTCCCCCAGAACCTTTGCCTCCACCCTGAGGGACCTGTGGCCCCAGGTCCCGATTTATGAGATGATGTGCTTGAAAGCACCAGAACGTCTCCTTCATCCAAACATCCCCGGGCTGGTCTTCTAGGACCCGGGAGCCATCTGGAAAGACAGTTTCCACACAGGAGGGCAAGCCGCGAAGACCTTGGGCAACACCCCCTGCGTGTCAGGGCAGAGGGGTCCCACAGATGGGTTGGACCCACCCTGCACACCCAGGGCCGTGGCGGGGACGTACCAGTGTTCAGTGGGCTGCCCGTCTGCAGCGTCCCCGAAACAGGAAGGCCCAGCTTGTCAGAGCAGCGGCAGGTGACATCGCACAGATGGGGAAAGGGTCTGTCCCCTCCTCTGGGGAGAGCTGTGCGCGTGTGCGCCTGGGCAGGACGGGGGCCTCCCCCACGCTGGCCGCCTCCCTCGTGCCAGCGGCTCACGGTCCTCATCTCCGTCCTCAGCGACGGTCTCGTGAGACAAGTGCCCTCCCTCCCACCCTCTGGATGAGGACAGAGGGACGGGGGGCTGTGGTGTCCATCCAAGGCCACATGGCTCTAGTGAAGGACGGAGAGTGTGAACTCAGGGTGACTGGGCCCAGACCTTACCCCTTACACACACACGCACAGACCCACACACGGACACACACGTGAATGCACACTCACACTCTCGCACATACCGACACACCAGCACGCATATATACAAAATTAGCACCATCCCGTGCACAGACGGGGCATGTATCCTCACACTGTATCCTCATCCTCATGTATCCACCACACGGACCCACACCCTCATGTGCACATATGTGTGCGCACACACAGGAACACACGCATAGAAGCAAATCCCCGGTCCCCTGAGCGTCCCCATCACACCAACCCTGTATGCACATCTCCATCGGACACACTTCCCCACACTCACATCTCTGTGGCACAATTCACACAGACACACAAACCTCATTCAGAAGGTGTGGTTTGCTTGTCACACGTGCACAGAACGCACATGTGGACAGAGTGCGCCCCTCCCCTCAGACTGCAGAGGACCAGGGCCCACCTGGGGCCCCGCTTGCTCACCCGGCTGGGGCTGCAGGTGCATCTCAGTGAGCAGAGGGTGTGAGGATGGCACTTGCCTCCCACCGTCCTGCAGCGAAGATGCCGCTAGGCCTGCCACGGGGCTCACCTCGCTGGTCGTTAGGGGCAGGTGGGGGGGTGTGCGGGAGGCGAGAGCCTCCTGTGCATCCCACAGCGGCTGCGTCCTCCCTGACAGCTTCCCCTTTGCCCCCCCATCGGGCCCCCGAGGGCTCCTGTGGGCTAGAGATGGCAGGTGGGTGGGCGGACCCCGAGGAACCCGCCCCACGCAGGGCGGCTCCCATCCTGCCACCGGGTGGTTCACCAGTGGGCTCTACGCCAGCTGGACAGGAACCAGGAGTCCGCTGGCGGGGGTGGGGGTGGGGGTGGGTAGATGTCCCCTGTGCCCTTTCGGACGCCGACACCTTTGGAAGGAACCGGGATCCTTAGCTGGGCACTGACATTGTTCACTGCTGGAGGCCGAGCTGCCAAAAATGTAAATTTCTAATTAAAATAGAAATTAATCCTCTTCCCCAACTACCTGCTATCTCCAGCCAGATGAGCAAAAGTTTTATGCCGCTAATTAATGTAATCGCCCGTTAGCTTTATTTACATAAGCAGATATAATTCACACGGCTTTGCTGGGGTTGATGGAGAAACTAAACAAAAAAATTTTTTTTAAGTAAAAAAAATTAATTACCTTGATCCTCCCTCTTGTATTCTAATCACAGACTTGCAGGGGTCCGTCTTCGGCGCTTCCTGGAGCCCTGGGTTGGCACCTTCTTTGATGAACTGGGAGCTTGTTCCAAACGCAGGGAGAAGCGCTGAAATTGCCGCGGAGCCGCTCGGAGGAAGGCGCCGCGTCCACACATGAAAGACCCGATGGATGTGATAATTATTTACGGTTCCTGGTGCCGGGGGTTTTGTTACCCAGTTAAACAGACTCTAAATACCACATTAAAATCTTGAAAAGTCCCTGGCAGATTAATAAATCATATTAACTGCTCTGGTGTTCGGCATGTTTATTCCAGGGGGTTTGAGTCTGTGCGGCGACTGCGTCTTTAGTCGCCTCCCGGGAGGGTCCACGCGGGGAGTCTTCCCAGGGAACCGGTGGCGGGCCGGGCGTCGCCGCGCTCCGGGGGTGCGGGCGGGGACCCCAGTTCGCCTGCAGACTCCGACATTCAGGCAAGCCTCCGGTGGTTGGGCGGGGGTCATCTTGCATAAAGGGTGTGGGGAGTTGTGTCCCCACGGTGGCAACGGCGGGGCTGGTCCACAAGTCGATCATCAAACATCCGGGGGTCCACGCTCTGTGCACACAAGCTCCCCGACTGATGTGGGTTGATCGAGCCCTCCTCAGAAGCTGTACCTGTGAAGGTGACCTTATTGGGAAGCGGGTTCAGATGGGGTCAGCCCGGAATGTGGGGTGGGCCCCCGACCCGTGTGACTGGGTCCTCGTAAGGAGACAGACGTTTGGACGCAGAGACTGGAACGGAGCGTGTGCAGCCGGAGCGGCACGGAGGCCAGGAGCCGGCCCTGCGTCAGAGCCTCCGGAAGGAGCCGCCTTTCTGGCACCTGGACTTGAGACCTCGGCCTCCAGGACGGGGCGGGGTTGGGGGGGCATCAGTTTCTGCCCTGTGGTGACACCACCCGGCTGCGGTGCTTTGTTGCTGCTGCCCCAGGAAACCGTACACGGCCTCGGGCGTGAGGGGGACGGACGGACAGTACGGGTGTGGAAGCGTAAGGGCCTCCTGCGTGGAGCTCAGGGTGCCCTGGCCTGTGTGTGGGGCATAGGGCTCTCGGTGTGGTGGCCCCAGGGTCGGGGAGGGCTTCCTGGAAGAGGGAGACCGGGGTCCCTCAGGGCTCCTCCCTGAGGCCCGTCCTACCCCGTCCTCACCCCACTCTTGGTCTCCGCCGCAGCTCCCGCCTGGCTGCCCCCTGGAACCCCTTCTCTGGGGCCCTGGCCCGCCGATGCCCCACTGTCGCTGCCTCTGAGAAGCCTCCCTGAGCAGGGTGCCCGGTGGGGCCTCTGTGTCCGCCTCCCCAGCCTCGGCTCTGCGCTTGGCGCCCGCCCTGCAGCCACGTGCCCTGATGTCTGACTCTCCCTTCCTGACCACACCTGAGCCCCCGGAGGCCTCACTCCCCACAACGTCCCTGGCCTGTCCCTCGGCCGCACACCCAGCTGCCTGGCAAATGTTGGGCAGACGCGTGGTGTAGTGTGTCCTCACGGCTCGGCTAGGGCAGGAGTAGGGTGCTCCCAGCTGGGCACGGGACTTTGTGGACGCTCCTTACCCGCCGGGGCCTCGGCCTGCACGCTCTCCCTGACCGCATCTTCACCCCTGCCCGGTGAGGACACCTGCCCTGGCTCCCGTCCACCTGCTGGCCCATGTCGGGGACCAAGCATCGTCCCGTGACCCGAGGCCCGGCCTCCAGAGAGCCCCACGTGGTGAGGAAGGACAGGGTTGCTCTCAGGGGACGGCAGTCGAAGCAACTTTGAAGAGCCCCCGCCCCCTGGTGCGGAGGAACAGCTGCAGAGTCTGAGCCTCCTTCCCCCACAGAGATTCTGGGGTGTTTTTTCCCCTCCTTGAATGAGGGAAAGAAATGATGCTGAGTAGCAAGTAATTACCCAAATCGAGGCGGAAATCAGCCATGAAAGGGGACAAATGAAGAGGAAACGTCCCCCCTCGGCCCTTCCTCTCCGTGCCCCACCTGCCGCTCCGCCTGCCGCCCTGGCGACAAGGACGCTGTCCTTCGGAAGCCCCCGCCCGCCGCCCGCGCCCGGAGCCTCAGCGTCTTGCCAGTCCTTAGTGCTGGGACCCAGTGTTCTTTTTCTTCTCTGCTTTTACAATCGCACTGGCCTCCCCTGTCCGCGGGGGCTCCTGACAGGACACGGACCGTGGGGAGCCCCTCCGGCCCGTGGGCCTCCGTGGGGCAGCCGACCCTGCTGGGTGGGGGGCCCGCAGGGCGTTGCAGGGGCGTGGAGGGGGCCCGGCTCACAGCCCCCGGGAGGGCCAGGCCGTGGGCCGGAGAGTGTCTGGGATCAACGGATGACCTCGAAGGACTCAGCTTAGGTTTGCCTGAAGAAAGCTGTTAACACTGAAACAACGGTCGGTGTTGAGGTCCACTCCCCGCCGCGTCCTGTCCACCCATCCCCACCGCACGGCTCCGTGGGCTTCACAGCATTTCCAGAGCTGTGGTCGTCACCTTCCAAAGGTCGTCACCACGGGCATCTGAGAATGCTTTTGTGGCCCCAAGAGGAGAGGCCCTTCCCTGGGCCACACCCCTGCCTCCCCTGCCCACACCGCTCCCCCCCCCCCCACAAACTGGCTTTGCAACCGCGAACCCGCTGGCGGCCTCTGTAGGTTTGTCCATGCTTCACGCTTCATGCACGGGGCGTCAGCACCACAAGGCCGGCTGCGACCGGCGCCCCCACCACTGTGATGAGATGCTTCCCCAGGCTCGTCCACGTGAGCCGGTGACAGTGCTGTGCCACCGTGGCCTCCCGGCCTGTGCGCACACCGCAGCTTTCCTCGCGTGGGTCAGCGGCTGGCCAGGAGGGGCCACGCTGCCAGGGGCGCTGGAGGGCCAGTCTCTGTGGATAAACGTCCTCAGGCGGCTGGGGTGCACACTCGGCCACATGGATGCCAGGCGCATGGGGGCTCTGTTTGTCCATCCTGGCCGCCCTGACCACACACCTTGGTGGAGGCACCAGGATGCAGGATGGGATGCGACACCCCCTTCCCGGGACACGCTGGCTGGAGAGGAGGTGGGATGCGGGAGCCACCATGGGCACAGGCCCTGTGCCAGAGCAGGGCCAGCCTCGCTGTCCAGGCCCAGCACCCAGCGTCCACCGCTGGCTGGCTGTGACCCTTGTCACCCTGCTCCTCCCTGCCTCGGTTTCCTCGATTGTAAAACAGATGCCTCAGAGGGTTGTCCCCTTAGGTCAGGTGCCCCTAAAAGCACATTCTGAGCAGGGAATTGAGTGCGTGTGGTTTATTTTGGGGCCTGTGGGGTCCCAGGAAGCAGCAGGGGGTGCCATCCGGCTGTTAGCATGTGGGCACCTGGGCCTCGGGGGGGCCGGCCCACTCAGCAGTCTCCGGGATGATCGCCCCAGGGACGTGGTGATGGTGGAAACCTGGGGGGGACCTGAGAGGTGCCTTTGGTTCCAAGACAGGCTTTCCCCTCCATTTGTTCCTGGGCAGAACCTACCGGAACCCCACGTGCCCGGCGTGGAGGTGAGGACGGTGGGACAGAGGGCGCCAGCTGGGAGCCGTCCCTGCCGGGCCCCTGGAGGAAGCACAGGCCTGGGAGCCCGCGCTCTCGGACCTCGTACCCTGGGTCACGCTCAGCCAAGGTCAGCGAGGGAACCGGCAGGGCGTCTGCTTCCCGCGGCTGCTCCGGTCCCGGGAACAGGGAGGCTGAGTGCAGGTCAGCCCCTGGCTGCCCGGGGGTTCGGCCCATAGGTGGGGGGCATCTGCCCCAGCAGGCAGCCCCTGGGGAGCTGGGGCAGCGGATGGACCCCGTGGCGGCGGCCAGGGACCGCCTCGTAGCTCACCGTGGGGAACACCATCTTCTCCTGGGCCCCTGCGGGGGTTAAACCATCGAGGTGCATGCAGCTGGCGCTTGATAAATGCTCAGTGCCCAGCACTGCGGTGGGATGCCCATGGCGGGGGTGGCCCTGGAGCCCTGTTCTGCTCCCGAATGAGGAAGGGGTGCTGGGAAGGCAGTGCGGGGTCCTGCTGCAGGGTCCCCGTCCCTGGGGCGGGAGAGGCAGTGGCTCAGGCTCGTCTCCTTTCTAGAAAGTGACATTTGGAAGGAGGCGGGCCTGGGGCTCACTTAACATTTGAGCGCCAGCGGTGAGTGCTCCCTGGGGCCAGCCAGACGCCTTGGCGGGCCGTTAGCTGGGCTGCAAGAGTGGCACAGAGTGTGCGGGCAGGATTTAGGGGCTCCAGAGGGGTGCTTACCGGCTCTCTGGCCTCATCCTTCCACCCCCGCGTGGAGGGCAGGGTGCGCTGGGGAGAGGGGGCGAGGCGCTCGGCCTCTGAATCTGGCCCTCTCTCCTGGCTGCAGCAGCCCTGGGCCCTGGGGCCTGGCTCTCCAGGGCTGCATGTTGGCTCAGGCCCGACATCCCGACCCCGCACCCCGCCGGCTGTCACCCCAGCGCCCACAGGACACCCGACCCCCTCACCCTGAGCCAGCCCCTCCCATGTGTCTGCGGGCAGCTGCCCCTCTTCCTTCTTCCACCCGTGGGTGATCAGGGGTCTTCTCCTCACCCAGGCCTAAGCTTTGGGGGTCCCAGGGGCCGTCTGGTCTGTGGTTCCCCCGGGCTTCGGCGGAGGGGCCCGGGTGGGGCCTGGAGTGGCCAGCTTTCCCCTCGGTGCCTCTGATCCTGCAGAGTGCCCTCCCCAGGTCAGCCCGAGGTGTGCTCCCAGGGTGTCTGGGGGGCCCATGGCTGTGCATCCCGCTAGTGGGGTCATTACTTAGAGCAGGTGCCCGTGGATGCCGCTGGGAGAGGCGGGCAGGGGCCTCTGGGAGGCGGGTGGGCTCTGCACCGCGCGGCACCTCTCGGACCAGGCCCTTAGAGATGGTCTCCGCCAGCCCGACGAGCCCGGGGGGCTTCCTGGAGGACACTGAGGCTCGTCCGTGGCTCCTGGAGCAAAGGGCCTGGTGGCCCTGCCGCACTGAGGACCTGCAGGCGCCACCCCTGCTCCTGCTGCAGAGGACGCCAGGCCCCACCCCTCCCTGCTTCCTGCAGCTGAGGGCGGGGGGAGGCAGGTGCTCTGCGGCCTCTGTGCCACCTTCGCTGGGACTCGTGCCCCTCCAGGCTGGCAAGCAGGGCCAGGGGTGAGGCCCTGGCGACTGGGGACGTGTCCTGGCCCGTCGGCCATGCCTCATGAAGGGCTGGCAGGGTCTGCCTCACGCTGGAAAGCCTCTTCCTCTGTGTGTCCCTGGCCGGCTGCGGGTCACTGTGGGACAGTGGTGGTCACTGCAGGTCAGTGGTGATCACTGAGGGTCGCTGCAGGTCACTGCAGGTCAGTGGTGGTCACTGTGGGTCACTGCAGGTCACTGTGGGTCATTGCAGACCCCGCAGCTTCTCCAGAACCAGGGCCTCCAGGAGAGAAGGCAGTTTGCCCAGACTCTCTGTGGGGTCCCCACAGTGTGTCTGGAGCCCCCCAGGGGTCAGTGGCCAGCCCGTCCCCTCCACCGTCAGCTCGGTCAGCAGGGCCCAGGCACCCGCGCACCTACCGGCTGCACTGAGAAGCCAGGGGCACCTGCCTGCACCGGTTCCCCGCACGACACCTGGGTGCCTGCTCCTGTCCATCGAGGCTTGGCCCTTTGCTCAGGCCCTGGTGTGGCACAAAGTGCAGGATGGGCGCCTCCGTCCTGTGACTTGGTGGGCCTGCCCAGCCTCTGCTGTCCCTGCAGGGTCCTCGCTGCCCCCTCTGCCGCCCCCGGAGGTGGGCCACGCTGCCCAGGCCTCCAAGGCCTTCTTCCAAGCTGCTCCGTCTGCCCCCGGCACCGTATCCCGTCCTCTGTCCACCCAGACCAGCCTGTGTGACCCGGTGCCGGGGTCGCGTCCTCAGGGGGCTTTGTCCTGGCCCCTGTGTGGGTGACCGGGTCCCTCTGTGTCCTGCACATCCGCAGCCCGGAGCCTGCCACGGCGAGTGGCCCTTTGCTGCTGACGGCACTGCCCTGCCCACCAGCTGCCCGGACCTGCTGAGCGTCGGGCACCGACCCGGGACCTAGGAGGGCACGCTGGGGAGCAGCGTGGACGGGTGAGCGGAGTGCCCGGCAGGGCCCATGGCGGGGAGTCCTCAGCAGGGAGAGAGGCCAGGTAAGCCGGGCGCAGGGGCAGGGGGCTCCCCCGGGCACAGCCTGCACGCAGCAGGCGCACTGGGCATGCTCTGGGCTGCAAGGTTGCTCGGAGGGGTGTGTCCTTGCAGGCCTTTCCCCCTGGGTGACCCCGTCCTCTGCTCCCAGCCCGCACCCTGCCCGCTTCCCCCCTGCAGGCTCCCGTTTCCCGGGGCCTGGGCCATACCCTGCGCATCTCGGCAGCGCCCACGTGGGGCCCCAGAGCACCCCGCACGACCGACCCCTTCCCGACTCCTGGGGTGCAGCCCGGCCAGCGTTTGCTGCTTCTGCCCCGGGCTCCGTCTCTCTCCGTGAGGGCATCGCTGCCTGTCCTTGGCCTCCCAGCCCCGGCGTCCCTCGGCTCCTGGGGGACCCCAGCCACAGCTCCTGGCTCTGCGAGGCCCTCCCCCTGTCCTCCTGCAGCACAGCAGGGCCCCCACCTGCCTGCCGGGGCCTCGAGGAGGAGCCAAGCCCCGCGGGGTCGCCGTGTCAGACTGCGGGTTGACTCATTCTCCAGCGGGACCCCCGCACATCTGGAGGTGAGTCACGGAATTGCTTTGCGCCTCGTCTATGCTCCAGCTGACCCCGCACACATTACTCAGGGCCGGTGGAAGGCTAGTGGGGAAGAGTGGGTCCCGCTCACCTTCCCGGACGCCTCCCCTCCTCCGCCCCCGTGTCCACTGCTTCCTGACGTGACTGCCCCTGCCAGCTCCCCCGGGACATGCTGCCCGCGGGACTGTCACCCCAGCTGCCCCCATGACCCTGGGGGCTGCGGGACCTTGGCAGGCCCTGGGATGCTCTCCAGGACTCCGGGTGGGGAGCAGGGGGTGGAGGTGCTTGAGCCCAGGGGCAGCCCCTGGGAGACTCACCCGGCCAACAGACCCTGGGTCCTGGCCGAGACCCCTTGGCCTCCCCTCTTTGCTCGGGGCCAAAGAGCCTCTCTCTCTTCATCGGTATTTGAAATCGCGAGATGAGTTTGCTGCTGTGCCTCAAGCCAAACAGAAGCAATGGTGACTGTGCACGATGGTGTCTCACGCCCCTGTGTCCCATGGGGGCTGGTTGCAGTCTCACTGTGTGACACCCTCATTCCCGAGAGAGCGGTTGGCACGTGTGCGTGTGCATTAGAGAGTGAGTATGTGTGCGCGCCACTGTGCTGCGCACACACACGTGCAAGGAGGGAATAGCGTGTCCGCGTGTGCACGTGAGTGTGTGTATGTGGGCAAGTGTACAAACAAGGAATATGTGAGCATGTACACAGGGTGGAGGGCGTGGGCACGGCCTCCTGAGTGCATGTGCGTGCACACGTACCCATATGTGTGCACGTGTGTGTCCGTGCACAGAAGACGGTAGGGCTGGTCTCCACCTCGCAGCCGCTCCCTGTGGGGCTAAGCCGACGTTGACACGCCGCAGGGCGGGAAGAATCAGGGCGGGCAGCTCCCCCGCCTCCTGCCGGGAGACCCACAGGGAGACGTACCCCAGGGGCCAGCTCCCCTCGGTGTGTTTTGTCACAGTCCACCTATAGGACGGACAGGGAACTCTGTGCCATCTGGCAGCACCTCGTTGTCCTCACTGTCACCGTACAGACCTTCTAGTTCACAAAGGGGTTTTGCCCCCACTGTCTGCGTGCACTCCCGTCAGCCACGGGGCCAGCAGGGACGGCACGGGTACAGACGCTACCGAGGGGCCCCAGGCAGCGTGCTGGACCGACTCACAGATGGCACTGAGCGGGGATGGACGGATTGGGGCAGCTTCCTGGAGCAGGTGGCCCTGGACGGGAACCCCCACCTTGTCGCCCTCCCTGAGGCTTCGAGCCATGCCCTCTGCTCTCCGGCCGGTTTGTCATCTGCAACGTGGGCGCGAGCTGGACTTTGCAAGGCCCTTCTGCCCTGGGGTGTTGTGACCCTGACTCTTGGCAGAGGGGGGCTGGGGTCCTGCGGGGGGTGGTGGAGATGGGTGGGGCCAGCCCGCTGCCCTGAGCCGGCTGGTGTCTGTAGGCCGTGGTGAGGACGGACAGGAGGATGCCTGGGAGATGCCACCGGGGGATGCACACTCCTTGCAGGTGGCAGTCGGGGGCCTGGGACATAGGCTGCCAGGTGGCTAACCCGTTCTGTACTCCGAGGGGGTCTCTCCAGGGCAGAGGATGAGATCAAGGGCTGGAGCTGGGGCCACCTGTGTGGATCTTAATGGCTGTAACTTCAATCTGGGGGTGTGAGCGAGCCCGGGAGGGCACGGGGAGTGACCATCTGAGGGGAAGAAGGTCTGACACTGTGCAGGCAGAAAGGCTTCCATTTGCTCTCAGGGCCGGGTGAACGCAGGCAGGCACCTTCCTTCTCTCTGGGCTCCGTGCCGGCCCACCTGCTTCAGATGTCCCCACGCCTGGGGGCCTCTCCAGAGTCCTCCGGGTAAGGCTGAGCCTTGCCTTCTCTATTGCCATCGACCCAAAGTGCCTCAGAACCCCTGTCCTCTGTCCTCTTGCCCCTTCGCAATGTCACCTCGTAGCTCTCTGCACCAGGAGGCAGCCAGATGCTTACCCCTTGGTCCGCTGTGGTCGATGGGACAGTAGTAAACGTGACAAAAAAGAGGCCGAGGGATCCCTGGGTGGCTCAGCGGTTTAACGCCTGCCTTTGGGCCAGGGCGTGATCCTGGAGTCCCGGGATCAAGTCCCACGTCGGGCTCCCAGTGCATGGAGCCTGCTTCTCCCTCTGCCTGTGTCTCTGCCTCTCTCTCTCTCTCTCTCTCTCTGTCTATCATAAATAAATAAATCTTAAAAAAAAAAGAGGCCGGAAAAGGTGCTCGAGGGTTGGGATGTGCCCCGTCTTTGTGCTTTTGGGAGCACCCAGGAACTACTGCCACGTGAACGCGCCTGGGCCGGCTCGCTGGGTGATGGACAGCGGAGGGGCCCATTCCCTCCATCATCCCGGCTGCTGCCAGCCAGACGTCACGCAGGGGAGTGAGGCCCACGGACCTGCTGTGCGCAGGTGAGCCCTTGACACCACATGGGGTGCGGAGATGAAGTGTCCCCCTGGGCCCTGTTGGGATCACCACTCCAAGGATGTGAACACATGAATGATGGTTGCTTTAAGCCCCTTAGGTTGGGGCTGGCTATTACACAGCAGTAGCTAGCTGCTGCATCTGTGTCCCCGGGGCTCTTTGCACGTCACTCTTCCTGCTCGGATGATCTTGGTCAGCAGCGCTGTGTCCCCTGTGTGTGTGTGAGGGGCGGTTAGAGTGTGGAATCCAGAGTCGGGGGGATTTGGATCAGAGCCCTGCTCTGTGAGTCCCGGCCCAAACCTGGAGGTGCCACTCAATGTCGCTGAGGCTCCTCCGATCAACGAGCATGAATGCTTTGCCATCCCAAGCTCCTTGGGTTACTGTGCTGATGAGCACTGGCGAAGGAGTTAATGTTCGAGCGCCAGGTCGGCGCTCAGTGGATGGCCGCTGGCAAACCTCCTTGCCCCCGTTGCTGGTCGCCTTCGTGTGACCCCTCGTGGCTCGTCCCCGGTTCCCACGGCAGGAAATGGGGACAGGGACTCATCCGGCCACAGGTGCTTGAGCTGGCTGCCCCCACGGCCCAAATACCCTGCTCCTCCGAGGTGCCTCCCTCCGCACCCCTCTGGGATCCGTGCATCTGGCGGGGGGACCACTTTCCCGCTACGTCTGGGAATATTTGCATCCATCATTCATCTTGGCATTTGCTGTTGACATTCCAAGAACAGTCAAGCGAGATAAATGTCCCATGTCCAGGACCACAGTCCACCTGCCTCCCATCGCTGTAAATTCAATTCCACCTACGGCACAGTGCCCGGTGCCCGTGCTGGGGTGGGGGCTGCTCACCGAGGCGGGTCCTGGGGCCTGTGCCGGGACCTGGGTGGGGCCGGGCACCTCACCCCAGACAGAGGCGCGGCAGCTAAGGGGGGTCTGGGTATCTGACCTCAAGGGATACCCGTGTGTCTGCCATCCCCGTGCCTCCCTCACAGCCCTGAGTGCCCGCGGCAAGGGTTGTGGGGTCAGGCAGCCCTGAGCCTGGAGCCCGGCTGCCCCTTCCATGGGCTGTGTAGCCCCAGGGGGGCGGCTTGGCCTCTCTGGGCTTTGGCCTCCCCATCTGTAAAACGTGGTGAGAGCACTGTGCTGTGAGGCTGGGAGGGGAGCAGGAGCCGTGGGCTGGCCTGGCGCCTGCTTTGCTTGGTGAGCGCCAGCTGTCCGCATGGCTGACCCTGCTGTCCAGATAAGCACACTGAGGCTAGGGACACAAGGGGCCTTGCCCGTGGCCTCCCCCCATGTCAGGAGGGACAATGGGCACTTCGGGCAGAGACGGTGTGCTGGGCGGAGGGCAGGATGGCCGCAGCTGGCGCAGTCGGGGAGGGCTTCCCAGGTGGAGCCTCGAGGGACAGTCAGGCCTTGGCTGGACGGTGAGGTGGTAAGAGGACACTCCTGTCGGGGGGAGGAATGAGCCACACCCTGGACGCCCGTCTGCCATCAGAGAGGAGCCCCATGTAGCCTGAGTGTCAGGCTCCCCGGGAGGAGCTTGCACACCTGCAGGGCCAGGAGGTTCGCCACCCTGCAGCCAACCCAGCGCCTCCGTACATCCCTGGACTGTGAATGGCTCTCTCCCTGGACTGGGCCAACCCCCCATCTCCCTGCCCCAGACGCCCCCGGCTGGGCCTCCCAGTCCCCTGGTCTGCTCCCGGTCACCTTCCTCCGGGCAGGCTGGGTGAAAGGCCAACCGTCCCTCAGGGGGCCCTGATTTCACCACCTCCTCACCTACCCACCCACCGTGGTCGGGGCTGGTGGTGCAGAGAATGTGCCTGTACACACTCCCCCCCCAGGCATATACATGCATGCAGGTGCACACACAGGTGCACACACAGGTGAACACACATGCACATAGGTGCACACATAGGTGCACACACAGGTGCACACGCAGGTGCACACGCAGGTGCATACACACACAGAGGCACACGCCCCCCTCCCTGGGGCACACTGGTGGCCCTGAAGGACCAGCCGCGTTTGCACAGCTCAGGGTACTTGTCTCCCAGCCTCAGTGAGGGTCGCCTTTCAATGGGGCTAGTGGGGTGAGGGGCCCCCGCATTTGCTCTGGCCTTTCTCCCGTATCTTTCTTAACGCTTCTCTGGGCAGAGGCCCCTCCAGGACCAGCCGACAGTCCATCTGCAACTGGGGGTTCGTGGGGACGGGATCGGCTTCCGCACCCCCAGGGTGGCTCTCCCAGCCCCCTCCCCACCGTGCCGCTGGCCCCTGGGGCCAGGCCAAGCCTGAGCTGCTGCAGGCTGGCAGCTGATGTGTTTATTTGCCCGGTGGTGGGGGCGGGCAGGCAGGCGCGGCGGTAATTGGTACATTCTGTAAGCAATCATCTGCTGGCACCTTCTGCTGCGGCATGTGGGCTGCCCGGTCCTGTTAATCATGGCCCGCAGCCTGGGGCCCCCTTGCCTGACAGCCTCGTTCCTCTCCCCGGGAAGCGTGGAGCCGTTCTGGCCCCTAATGGCGTTATCTGTTATTCCTGGACACGCTGCTGTCTCCTGGTGCGCGGACAGCGCAGGGCCGATGTGCAGGGCGCAGAGGGTGGCTGAGGGGGTGACACTGATCGCAGGGCGTGTGTCTGGCCAGGCCAGGGCAGGGTGTCAGGGACCTGGTCTTGGCTGCTCCTCTGCACGGCGCTGCATCTGTTTAGCCAGCAAAGAGACGACAGGCAGGGAGGCTGAAGTCTGGTGCTGGGTCACACTGCTGGCAGGGGCGGGATGCGGGGGGATCGATTCGGGCTCCCTCGGGTTAGAGCCCTGCAGTCAGAGGAAGCTATGGGGTTCAGGGCCCACCGCAAAACAGAAATCCAGGCCTAGTGTTAAAAAAGATTATTGATAATTTCAAGAGGGCAACAGCAGAGAATTAAACCAAGCAGTGGTTCTTTGTGACTCGGAGCCCAGTGGCTGCACGGGTCACTCATACATGACAGCGCCCCGTCCAAGGCCTGTACGTATCCCCTGCCACACGTGTGCACGTGCCTGTGGCATCAGGGAGTGCATGGGGGTCACGGCAGAAGGATGCGGGTTCAGGTCCTGCTTGCTCAGAGGTCGTGGGTGGAGCCCTCCCTGCCCTCAGGCTTCTCGCTTCCAAGAGGGACCCAGGACAGACAGCACCAGGGGTGTCATGTGGTCCAATGCGGGCAGTGGCCCCAGGCAGACACCTGCTCGGGTGTCATTATTAATGTTTTTGATGACAGAAATGATGACCATGTATGGAAAGGACAGCAGCAAATTAATCCTATGTGATTAACGAGCAGCCCAAAGTGTGCCAAAGTGATTAATTCCTGCATTCATTCTGCCACACGCACGCACGGGCACACATGCACACGCAGCCCCCACTGGGCACCAGATCCTTGCAAAGAGTTGACTCTACTTGCCCAGCAGTCCACTGAGGCCCACTCAGACTTCTGTGTTCTAAGCACTCCACCCACCTACCCATCCATCCATCCATCCATCCACCCATCTGTCCATCCCCCATCCATCCCCCATCCATCCATCCATCCATCCACCCACCCACCCACCTACCCATCCATCCATCCATCCATCCACCCATCTGTCCATCCCCCATCCATCCCCCATCCATCCATCCATCCATCCATCCATCCACCCACCCACCCACCTACCCATCCATCCATCCATTCTCCATCCATCCAATCTCCATTCATCCCTCATCCAACCATCCATCCATCCTCTGTTCATCCCCATCCATCCATAATCATCTATCCATCTATCCACACATGTACACACATCTCTCTTTTTCTTTCTTTCTTTTTTTAGATTTTATTTATTCATGAGAGACACAGAGAGAGGCAGAGACACAGGCAGACAGAGAAGCAAGCTCCATGTGAGACTTGATCCCTGGACTCCAGGATCACGCCCTGGGCTGAAGGTGGTGCTAAACTGCTGAGCCACCCAGGCTGCCCTTTTTCTTTCTTTCTTTCTTTCTTTCTTTCTTTCTTTCTTTCTTTCTTTCTTTCTTTTCTTTTCTTTCTTTTCTTTTCTTCTTTTCTTTTCTTTCTTTCTTTTCTTTTCTTTTCCTTTCTCTTTTCTTCTTTCTTTTCTTTTCTTTCTTTCTTTCTTTCTTTCTTTCTTTCTTTCTTTCTTTCTTTCTTTCTTTCTTTCCTCCTTCCCTCCTTCCTCCCTCCTTCCCTTCATCCCTCCATCCCTCCCTCCCTCCTTCCTTCCATGCACCCACCCACCAATCCATCCTTCCATCCATCCACCCAATCAGCCAATACTCAGTCCTTCAGCAGGTGTTCATCACCAAGTGCCCACTTTGTGGGATCCAAGAGTGAACAGTCCATGTGAACTGTGCCCTGGGGACCATCCCAGCTGAGTGGGGGGGGGGTCAGTAGAGTAAAACCTCCCTGCTGCCCCTGAACTCTGTGCTGCAGCCAGTCCAGGTGTGGAGGTGGGTGTGGAGGCAGGGGATGCATTGGTGAAGCACCTACCTGTTGAGGAGCAGGAAGGGCTCACCAGGGGGGACATTTACCTGGACTTTCTCGGTGAAGAGGGGTTTCCCAGCCTGGAAACAACAGTGTGGGCAGAGGGAGCTGGAATTCAGAGACAGAAGCAGGACGGGGCCTAGGGTGGGTGGGGTGGGGACTTTGGCTCACCTGGACACGGGACCGGGCACCCAGCACTTGGCCGGCATGCGGGCTCTGCTCAGCTGCTCCTAGCCCTGCCGCTGTGGGCAGGTCACCCTGAGTCTGTGCCTCAGCCGCCTCGTCTGTAAGTTGGGGATGGTTATCACACCTCCCGTCCCAGGACTGCGGTGCGGGATTAAAGGCGTCGATTCAAGTCAGGCCCTTTAAATGGTGCTGGGCGCATTGCGAGTGCCATGTCAGCAGCAGAAATACATAAAACTTCTAAACAGACCCTTTTTTTAAATTAAAAAATTTATTTTTAATTCCAGTATAATTAACATATAAATTGATCTTTTACATTTAAAAATATTGCAGGGGATCCCTGGGTGGCACAGCGGTTTAGCGCCTGCCTTTGGCCCAGGGCGCAATCCTGGAGACCCAGGATCGAATCCCACATCGGGCTCCCAGTGCATGGAGCCTGCTTCTCCCTCTGCCTATGTCTCTGCCTATATCTCTCTCTGTGTGTGTGACTATCATTAATAAATAAAAAAAAATAAATAAAAATATTGCAGCTTGATAGGACGGTCTGTCTGGACCCAGCCCAAGTTCTAGTTGAGAAAATGCGGTGGGGAGGACATTCAACACAAAGCAGACGTGCAGGAAACCCTCCCAAGACGGGCGACGTACCAAGCCTTCCTAGCCGTTGATCCCAAGGGTGGCACGACAGTGTTTCTGGAAGGTTCTATGGAACACTACGACTGAAATAGGTCGTTTACTTGTTCATGAACTAACCAAGCAGAGTGTAAATGCTTGAAACCCGCTGAGGTTGGGCTGGTGATGGGGGGTGAGGAGGACACAGCAGTGCCTGGGAGGCTTGGAGGAGAAGAAGCCATTTCTGCTTGGGGGTCACGGAGACCCCCAAAGATTCACCCACGCTGTGCAGGCTAACAAGCAGAGGAGGGCCTTCCTGCAGGAGGAACAGGCATGTGCAGATCCGGAGCGGGAGCCGACGGGCACAGCGGTCGTGCACAGCGGTCGTGCGCCTTCCAGCGGGGAAGCCTGTCAGGGTTTGGAGACGGAGCCGAGCTGCCGCCAGGTAGATGGAGGGGCCCATGCGGCACGACTCACAGACGCTCCAAGACAGCGGTGCTGTCCGCATCTTGAGAACGACAAACTGCAGTTCGGAAAGTTTGGGTGGCCAGGGAGCAGCTGGACTGGACGCCAGGCCCCAGCTCTGGGCTCCCATCCTGGGAGTGAAGGCTAATTGGAGCCGAGGGACGTGGATGGGATTTGTGTCTCTGGGTGACAGGGCTCCCCACTTCCAGCCTGCAGTGTGGGTGGGTGGTAGCCAGACCCCTCAGCTGTCCCCCTGGGGAGACAGGTGGCCAGGCAGGTGGCCCCCTGGAGCCCTGGCTGAGGGGCCAGTGGGTGCAGACTTGGGGCTCCCCAGGCCTCACTGGGCTGGGAGCCCCGGTGTCTCCTGATGGCCCCGACTGGGGCAATGCCTCCCGGGGCCCACGGAGCCAGCCCCCTGATGCTGCTCTGTCCCACAGGGCCCACGGGAGGCTGGGGCTCTCCCTGCCACTTCCACGGCACCGCCCAGGGCGTGCCTCAGGGTCCCTCCCCAGGACAGCCCTGCCGTGTCCCTACTAGTCACCCTGCTTCCGGCCTCACCTGTAGGGCCCCACCTTGCCATCAGCTTCACCTCCCCCAGACTCCACAGTGACACCATCTCTCCCTGCTCTAAAATTATTAGTGCCCACCACCCCCCAACCTGCATCCACCGGGCACCGGTCTGGGCTCTGGACTCTGGGAGCTTCTCTCATCCCTTCTGTTTTCTCCCCGGTGCCCAGGTCGCTCACCTGCCCCTGCTCTCCAGAGGCCACTCAAGGGCCCTCTTCTCCTCAAAGTTGTCTGCAGCTCCCTAGTGCCCTGATCCTCAGACTGGGCTGGGAGTGCCTCAGCCTCATCCCCCATCAGGACCCCCAAATCCCACCTCGAGGTCCTCAAACTGCGCTCTGGTGTGGGGGGGATTGCTGCCTTCCCCACGTCCTGTTGGGGATCCAGCCCAGCCAAAGCTCCATACACCCACCCGGAGACATCCCCAACCCTGCACCCCCGAGCTTGGGGCTGCGCCCTCCAGGAGCACGAGGTGACTTGGGGTCGCTGGGCCCCTGCCCTTTCCTGCCTCTGTCTTTCTTGCCTTGGCTCCTGACCCCAGCTGCCTGGGTTAGATGCCCCCAGAGATCTCTTTGTCTGAAGCTGAATCGCCTTATGAACCAAGAGTCCTGCAAATTTCCACCAGAGACGAAGGGGTCCCCTGGCCTCAGGCGTGGGATGCTCCAGTCCCCCTACATGGACGAGGGGATGGCCCACTGTGCTCTGGGATGCCGCGAGGCCCGAGCTATGACCCACGTCCATGAGTGTTCCTTCAGCCCTGGCTCTGTCCGGGGCGCTGGGGCGCAGCTGGTCGGCCGGGTCCCAGATCTGCTGAGTCATCCGTGTGATGAGAACATGGGCCCTCAAGCCTGGCCACCTGGACTCAAGCCCCGGTCCCTCCACTCAGCGAGGTGCGAGCTCAGACAACTCTGTGAGCCTCAGTTTCCCCATCTGCAAATTGGGCGATCTCTCTTGTTGTGAGTTGACAGTCAGTTCGTGAACGTAGAGTGCTGAGTGGTTAAAAAGGCTCCTGGTGTTTATCTGGCTCTGCGCCTGATGTCCGTGTTGCCTCTTCTCCTAAAAGCTGTGGTCATAGCCTCCCCTTTGCGGCTTTGAGAAGGGACCTGAGCTCTGCACCCTTTTGCAGCAGAGCAAGGCTGCCTAACATCAGCTGAGGCTCTCCTACAACCTCAAAGGGGTATTGATCTGTCACTGACACGCACGCAGGTGGTGGGCAGCTCTCCACAGCACACACCCCGGAGAGGACATGAGAACCTGCCTGGGCAGCCGTCCTGTGTTCTGGCCCTGTGAAGTATCACTTCGGGGACTTTGAGGATGGCTGCTGCCAAGCCCTGCTTCTAGAATGCCTGGGGGTGAAGGGGGAGGCCCCTGCCTCTCTCTCCTGGGGCCATGAGCGGGTGGGGTGGGCACTCTGTGGGTCAGCACCATGGACAGCACCACAGGCCGGGCCGTGGTCAGGAAGGGGGAGGACAGGGTGTCAGGGGCAGGATGTCAGGGGCAGGTGGAGGGTCAGGGCCCGGTGGCAGGTAGCTCCCGGAGGCCGCACGGGGGCAGGGACGCTGGGCAGGCAGCTGCAGTCAAACGACCCCTGGGATGGGTGGAGCACCCATATCCAGCAAGGGTTCCCTTGGGCAGGGATGCTGGGTGGCGGGCCAGTGTGTGGGGCTGAAGGACGAAGGTGGGGGGGACCCTGACCCAATGGATGGTCTGGGTGTGAATGCACCAGTGGGGCTGTTGGGCCTTCTGTGGTCTATCAGCCTCACGCACTGTGTCTGTAAAGTGGGGCCTTATGCTGCACCCCCAAGTGACCCAGCGACAGCATGATGTGGGTCACATGCCCTCAGCACTCCTGGCTGTGTGCTGTGGTCCTCGAGCCATGGGGTCCTCCTGCATGAGTCGGGCGGTGAGGCTTTCCCCAGAGTGAGATTTCACCTTGCAAACAACCACCCAGCAGCCTGCTGAGTCCTCAAGAGCTGCCGGTGGCGGCGGTCTGAGCCGGGAGGCTTCCAGGGCGGGCACAGCCCTGCGGGGGGGGGGGGGCACAGGGCCTGCGTTTCCCCCTCCTGCCCTTGCTGTCTGGGCGGGGAGGGGTCAGCTGCGTGGCCAGGCTGGGCTCTGGGCAGCTGCTCTGGAGGCACGGGGCCCCGGAAGGCGGGCCCGCGTAGATGGATGACCCCACCATGCTCGGCATGGAGTGGGGCCCGTGGGGAGATGGAGAGAAATACGGCCTTTCCTCTTAACGACCGCGTGATGGTAGCAGGAAGCATCAAACACGTGGGACGTTTATGTGCCCTCATAAAACAGGGGCTGTAATTCTCTTTCCGTCCCAGGCAGAGCCCCGGGGACCCCGTGCTCTGGGTCACCTCTGGGAGGAAGGCGGCCTCCTTGGGGATCCGTGGAGCCTGCGTGGCCCGCGGGGCCGGGGACTCTGGCGGAGGCAAAGTCCTTCACGTCCCAGAGGGCGGCAGGGTCAGCGGTGGAGGGGGGGCCCTGGGGACTGTCTGGGGAGGCCATGGGAGTCACGGGTCTGAGGAGGGCGGCTGGCGGGAGTGCCGGGGGAGGGTGCACAGGACGCGGGGAGACTGGCCGCCCAGTGCTGCGGGCCAACGCGGGGACGGACCCAGGAGAGGGCAGCGAACTCTGTCCCCGGCGGGTGGCCTTGGGCCAGTCCCCTCCTTGCAAAGTGCCAGGTGCTCCCTACCTGCGGCCAAGCCCTGGCGGGGCCCCGGGTGCCAAGGGGCTTCATCTGAGACTTGTAGCCCAGTCGGCGGGGGCGACCTTTCCTGGGTCGATAGCACAGCTCCATGCCAGGGCTGGGGTCTGGGCCACTGCATCCCGGCAGGTCAGGTGCCCTGGGGAGGCTCCAGGGTGCGGTGTGGTCCCCTGGGAACGTCTGGGTGTCCCTGGGTTAGAGACTCCTGAACAGGTGTCTCTCCCGCCCTTCTTACTCTTATGTCCCTTGTGTCTCTCCAAGGAGGAGGCTGCGGGCTGTGCGTCCTAACGTCCATCTGACCTAGAATCTTCTTCAGCAGCATCTCCGGGGCTTTGTGCTTGTGAGGCGGGAGTTCGAGGCGGGAGTTTGAGGCTGCTGCCTGGGGAGGGCGGTGCTGGTCCTCCGCTGTTTCAGGTTCACGAAGCCGTTGCTCAGTGGGGCTGCCTGACTGTCCCAAGGTCACGCTCCCTGCCCTGCGCTGACAGCCAGGTGGCCACCGCCACAGGGTCAGGGGGCCCTTGGAAAGAGGCCGTGCAGGTGTGGGCAGGGGCAGCGAGGCCCCGAGACACTGGGAATTCTCAGGTGGGATGAACACAAGGCGGGGGGAGGGCTTTCAGGACCCCGAGTCCTCGAGGGCAGTGGAGGGGTCGGCCCGGAGCCCACTGGCCAGACGCAGAGGAGGGGGAGGCGACCTGGTGTCCAGGTGCCGACCGGGGCGTGGTTGCTGGGTCAGAGGGGATGGGGCTCACCCACGGAAGGGTCCCCCAACACCTCCGAATGGCCCCCGTGGCTGATTCTCACAGAGACGGCTGGGGCTCCGCGGTCACACAGCCGCTGGCAGAGCGGGACTGCAGCCCGGCTCCGGGGCAGGTGGCGCCCCCACGGAGCCTGACCCCTCTTGGCCATGTCCTGAGGTTCCCTGAAATGTCCACCTTGTTATGGCTGGTGTGTTTATAGGGGGAGTGCAGCCCTGTCAAGGCCGGAGGGGGCAGCCGTGTCCTGTGAGGCGGCCCCGCCTAAGGCCCCCTTAGCTTGTGGGTGATGGTGGGTCACTGGACGTGGACAATCCACAAAGATCTCAGGGGGTCACGAGGAGAGATGATGGGGGGTGTCCTGGGGAAGACTCAGAGTCTGCAAAGACACACTTGACCCCTTCGGCAGCCACGGCCGGGCCTGGGTTGGGGCAGAGGGTGGTGGCTGGAAGCCAAATACACCCCTCCCCTCGCCACGGGGGCCAGGGGGTGGGATGTGGGGGGCACGCATTGTTGTTCAGGGGGAGAGTGAGTGACTCCATCAGCTGAGGTCTACACCGGGGACCCTAGGTGTGACACTTGGCCGGCGGTGCTCACCCAAACCCGCCTGCACGCGGGCCTTGGATGTGGGGCCCAGGTGCCAGGGTGCAGAGGCTTCTGGTTGAGCACCCCCTGAGGGCCCCGCCACATAGCCTGGGGCCATGGCTCTCGGGGGTGAGCGGCAAGGCAGGTGCCCCTGTGGGCGACCGGACCCTCTCTCCTTCGTGTCCCCCCTGCTGTCCAGCATTTCCTCACCTGGGGCCATTGTTGCTCACTCTTGTTCCAGCTCCTCTTCTGCTGCTGGCCCTAAATGGGGCTGTTCCTGGGGCTCAGCCCTCCATCCGCTGTCCCCCTGGAGAGGACCCCGAATCCTGGCCCTGGCTGCTCCTCGGGGGGCTCACCATGACTGCGTCTCCCCTGATGCAGCCTGGGCACCCCGGCTCCAGATGCTTCCTTCCCGACACCTCCCCCTGGAAGCCCCCCCAATCTCACCCTCGCTCCCTCTTCCCCTTTGCCCTCTCCATCCCCATCCCACTCCCAGGGCCTCTCAGCCTGGCCCCTCCCTCTGCACACCTCTGAAAGCAGCTCCCCTCCTCATCCTCCCCTGCCTCCTCTCCCTTCAGCCTTTATTGGAAGAATATATGGCACCTTTCTTCCCTCTCCCCTGTAGGAGCACCTCCCCGGCTCTGCTCCGCTTCCCCGGGGGCCACAGAGGCTCTGAGTCCTGCACACAAGTCTGTGCTGGGGGTCCTGCATGGCATCTACCCCTCATGGAAGCCTCTGGGTCCTCCATGTCCCTCCAGGAGCCAGGTCCGAGTCCACAGCTGGGGTCAGGTTGCCAGCAACGCGTCAGAGGAGGGCCCGGGGCTCCTTCCCCAGAAATGCCCAGCTGCCCTCAGACACGTTCTGCACAGACCTTCACGCTTCCCAAATAGCAGGTCAGGTGCGACCCCTTGAAGCCGTCCGGGAGGCAGTGACCCGCTGTCGGTGGGTACACGGCCCTCTTGACCTTGCTCTTATGGACTCCAGGGACACTTTGGCTACGGGCACCAGTGCCGCAGCCTGGGAGGAAGGCCGGCGTGCGGGGGGCAGGGCGGGGAGGGAGAGGGAAGCAGTGCTGGGATTGTTACGGGGCTGGCACCAGCCGTGGACTCTAATCAATTTAAAACCCATTTTCTGGGTATTAAACTTCACCACCCGTTCAATACTCCTGGGCTGAGCGGGTGTCTCTGCCTGAGCCGCCCCTCGGATGCCCCTGGCCTGAGGCTGGTCTGGGCTGGGGGCCCAAGGACACCGGGGACTCCTGTGGGGTGGTGGGGACGGGGTGAGGCTGCTCAAGCCCCACACCCTGAGTCAGGAGCTGGTCCCAGGACCCCCGCTGGCCCACATGGCCGCCAGCAGGGCTGGAGAGGCCGTTCCGGAAGCTGGATGGGCAGAGCCAGCGGCCCCGGGCAGCAGGCGGCATGTGCCCAGAGCTCACTGCCCTTCAGCGGGTCCCCCCAGCGTCCATGGCAGCAGGGACTGGTGTCTCCTCCCCTTCACGGACAGCGACACGGAGGCCCCGAGATGCTCCCGGGGCTCATGGGCGTCACAGGTCCTGCAGTTCCAAGCAGCAGAGTCCAGGCGCTTTGTGGACTCCCACATGGGGCACAAAGCAGGTGGTCTGCGTGGGGGGTCCCCCCCCCAGTCCTCTGGGCAGAGCTGAGCGCTCCGTCCACATGGACGGGAAACAGGTCGCTGCTTCGGTCCTCTGCTCTGAACACGGGGGCCTCTGAGTCGGGGTGGGGGGAGGTTTCCAGATAACCCCCAGGCTCCCACACCCAGGAGGTGCCTCGTGAATACAGGGGAGAGATGGCTGCAGGGCGCCCGGGGCACCTGCTGCTGCTTTGGGACCCCGGTGCCCTACCCGCAGCTCTGTTATGGGCGACCTTGCTTATCTACAGTCTGGGCATCAGGAGCTGGAAACAACCCGGGCGGGGTGCGTGGGGTGCAGGGTGCGGTGGGGGAGAGGGAGTTGGGCTGCCTGCTGCTCCCCGTGGTGAGGGGGGCCCTGCTTCGCCTCATGGGGGGTGGGGGGTGGATCAGGCCCAGGCAGGCAGCCGCACATGCTCCGTGGGCCCCAGTCCTTCCTTCCTCCACGTAGCGAGCATTTATGAGGCACCTCCTGTGTGCTAGGCCCCGTGGCAGGAGGTGGTGTGCAGGCCGCAGCCCTGTCTGGAAGGAGACGGGAGGAGCCTCAGCGGGTGGTTCCAGCCCGGAGCGGGATGGCCTATGGGGGGGGGTGCTGCTCAGCGTGTTCTTGGGGTGCGAGAGGCGTGCTGCCCTCGGAGGTGACCTCGGAAGCGGGTAAAGGGGCAAGTAGATGTTCTCCAGGAAGAGAAGGGAGGGGCATTCAGGGCGCAGTGACCAGTCTGTGCAGGGGGGCACATGGGCAAAAGCAGCTCAGTGAGCCTCAAATAGCCCCTGAGGAGGGACCGAAGGAGGGGCAGGTGTGCTTGAGTCCAGAGGGGGAGACCAGTCGTGCGTTGGAAGAGTGTGCATTAGGGGAGTCTTCCTGGAGGCGGTGGCACGATTCCTGCGAGGCCCGATTCGGGGGGTTAGAGGTGGGCTTTCCAGCTGAGGCGCTGCACGGCCTTGGCCAGCTCCCCCCAGCCTTCGTCTCCCTGAGGGACCTAGGGACCTCACCTCCGTTGTGCTATGCACCAAACAACCGCGCGCTGGTGGTGCTGCGTGAGGGTCTCCTGGACTCACAGACAGGACATCCCGCCCTGGGGACATGGTGGGGGGCTTCCCTCCCCAGCTAGGATCCTGAGGCTCAGCCCGCGGGGCCCAGGCCTGGGGACAGATGATGGGAGGCTGTTGTCTCTTAAGCGGGGTCAGGGCCCAACTCTCACGCTGGCGCTGTCTGCAGGTGTTTGAGTGACCACGAGTCATCACCACGGAAGCTACGTGCTTGGGGGCACCCGCTACGCCCGGGGCCTGGGCACTCTGCTGTCCCAGACCCTCACTGGCGTGGGGCCCCCTCACTGTGCACTTCAGTCATCAGGGGGCTTGCCGGAGGGGCCAGGCCTACTGACCAGCGTTGCTGGGACTCGGAGTCAGGCCTCTGGTGACAAATGCCACATGGCTTCGGAGCAGGACCTGTGCGCTGAGCGCTCGCCCCCAGTTTCTCCATTTGTTGGGGGATGGGCACCCTCTGCCCCTGGCGCACCAGGCGGCCTCAGCCCGGCCCGTCGTGTCCCTGCCCCCATCGGCCGTCCGGGCTCCAGGCCCGGGCCGTCTTCCCTTGGAGGAGAACAATCATTTTGGGATCCCTCCAGGAAACAGCCCTGGGGCGAAGGGAAGGCTCAGCTCCCTTCCAAAAACCCCGACACACTCGCGCGGAGCGGTGGGCGGCAGATGGAAGCTGACAAGTTGAATAAATGAGGGCACGATTACTTTTTAGCAGACGTCACATCAAACAGCTTGAGGTCCCGTTAGAAAGGCACGCCAGGCTGCATGTCGGGGCGGGGGTGGCTTTTCCAGGATCCGGGGATGACTCGGGCTGCCAGGCCCCGTCCAAACTCTTCTGGGGCTGCTTGGATGGGGTGCAGAGGGAGTTGGGGGTCTTAGCCTGCTGCCCCAGGACTGATGCCAGGACTGATGATGGTGCCACTCGGAAGGCCCCAGGCCACTGCACCCCACCTGCCACGGGAACTGGGGACCTCCCAGCAGGGCCGTGTCCCAGGCGCGTCGGCTGGGGTGGAGCTGGCTGAGGCGCCCCTGCGTGTCCCCCCCTCGCAGTCTGGCACGCTGGAGCCTTCCTGGTGTGAGGACACCTTGCTATCGCGGGATCCTGAGCGCGGGGTTTTGTTATTCATTCAAGGAGTATTTCCTTCCTGGGATCTTCTGTGGCCCAGGGACCGCTGTGGGTGCTGGGACTCAGCGGCGGACGGTAGAGAGCCCCTGCTCCCACACCTGTTGCCCCGGCGGGTGCAAGCGGGGAACACTGCCTGCCCTCCCCCGTGCCCGGCCTGGCGCAAGCGCGCAGCCGGTGCCGCCCCTTTCGGTCCTGGGGATCCCCTCTCGGTGAGGCTGCAGCTCCCCAGCCCGCAGAGGAAGAGGTGGGGCACAGCGAGGGCAGGTGACTTGCCCGGGGTGGGGGTGGGGCGCTGGCATGAGGACCCTGCTCCCAAGCCCTCGGCGATGCAGCCAAGAAGCAGAGAAGAACGTAGCGACCCCCACAATGAACGTCGAGAATAGCGATGCCTGTGCCGCTGCCTCGGTGGGCAACCAGGGCGGGCCTCTCGGAGAAGGTGGCTTTCGGTCAGACTGGTGATGTGGGGACGGGGTGGGGTGTGGAAGGTGGCTGGGGGTGGGGGTGCTGGGCGGAGAAGGGACGGGCGGGTCATGGCCCAGAGTCCGTCCCAAACCCACAGGTGGTGGCACCTCCCGCCTGTGGCCCTGTGGCCTCTCCTGGACTTGGAGCCCCAGATGGGGCTGGGTCGGGTGCCCTCCCTCCAAGGAGAGGAGCCAGCCCACCCCCCTCGGAGCCTGCGGACAGCCCCCTTCTGATGACGGGTGCTCTGAGGCACCAGGCGTCAGGGCTGCGATGGAGCCGGGTCCTCGGCCCCGTGAGGAGCGGCTCCAGGGGCACCTCAGGGTCCTGTGAGTCTCCCTGGATGGTTTGAGGGTCTCGCAGGTGATCTGAACTCCATTCCTAGGAGGGAGAGGAAATGGGTCTGAGCCTGCAGTGTGGCTTGGCTGGGCTGGTGTGTTGGGGGGTGTGGGTGGCACCCCAGCTGGGCAGGGGTGGGGGTGATGAGGTGTCCCAGGTGGGCAGGGATGGGAGTGACGAGGCGCCCCAGGTGGGCAGGGATGGGGGTGATGAGGTGCCCTAGGTGGGCAGGGGTGGGAGTGACAAGGCACCCAGGTGGGCAGGGGTGGGGGTGATGAGGCGCCCAGGTGGGCAGGGATGGGGGTGACAAGGTGCCCAGGTGGGCAGGGGTGGGGGTGATGAGGCGCCCAGGTGGGCAGGGATGGGGGTGACAAGGTGCCCAGGTGGGCAGGGGTGGGGGTGACGAGGTGCCCCAGGTGGGCAGGGGTGGGGGTGACGAGGTGCCCAGGTGGGCAGGGAAGGGGGTGACGAGGCAGCTGAGGGCCGGGAGCACCTGCGAGCAGACACAGAATGAGTGGGAGGATCGGAAGGTCCTCCTGACCTCAAATTTCC
This sequence comes from Nyctereutes procyonoides, assembly GCF_905146905.1. Classification (NCBI taxonomy): domain Eukaryota; kingdom Metazoa; phylum Chordata; class Mammalia; order Carnivora; family Canidae; genus Nyctereutes; species Nyctereutes procyonoides. The sequence goes on from NW_026575159.1 coordinate 31,286,538, forward strand.
TTGTAGTTTTGGGTAAAATTCCTCCGACAAGAAGGGCACTGCGGACACGGAGCCCTGAGTGCCCTGACGTCCGGAGCCTGGGGCCTGGTCACAGGCCAAATTTTGATTCTTTCCCCCCAACTGGACAGAGATCACGGTCTGGCCGCAGGGATGAGGTGGCGTCCCCACAGCTGGTTGTCAGTGTTTGCCGTCCAGGCAGGACAACCCACGAGGGCTTCCTGGAGGAGGACCAGCGGTGCGGAGGCTGAGGCCCGAGGCCTGCGAAGATCGCCCGGCCTGGTGATGTGTGGCTCCACCCCCCCCCCCCCCGCTAGAGCGCCCATCCTCTGCGCCCCCAGGCTGGCCGCGTCCAGAGCCCCTGAGCCGTCTGTGCGGCGGCCATGGGTGTGGCTCTGGGCGGCTCCCCCACACCTGCTCTGCCACCCTGGCCGCCTAGGGCACCCCACGAGGGCACAAAGTCTTAGACTCTGTCTGCCCCGACTGTGGGCGAGCCGTAAGGGCCTCTGGGCCACTCGGCACGGGCACGGCCCTTGGGGCACCTGGGGGCAGCCCCTACCTGACATGGGGTCCTGGCGCCACAGGGAGGCGGCGGCTTCGGGTCTAGCTCGATCCAGGCGCCCACACAGTCCCCCTCTGCTCTCCAGTCCTCTCTGGGCTGGGTTCCTCCTTTGGATCCCAAGGAGGCGGGACGAAAGCCGGTGGCTCCCAGCCCGATGGCTCCCTGAGAGTGTCTTCACGGTCGCGTCCTGAGCTCTGGGATTCTATTTGGCCGTCTGGGGGCGTGGCCGCACCCCTGAGCCAGTCTCCAGGGCCAGGAGGACATGGTGCTCCTCCTGGCTCACGTTGCGGGGCTCCAGACAAGGAGCCCCCGTCCTCAAAAGGAAGACCGGGGACCTTTTCCTGGACAGTACTTCTCGCTCTGCCCGCACAATGCTGTGGATTGCTCCAGGTCTGACTCAGTTTCCCCTCCCCGGCTGCCTTCCTACCCCAGCTCCAGGAGCTCTGCCCCTAAAGCTCTCAGGGCCTGAGATGAGCAAGGGTCTCCTGGGGTCTCTGCAGGACCCAGCCTGAGGGAAGAGTGAGGACAGGAAGGTGGGGCCTCAACCTGACCCTGGGGGCCCAGCCCCTGAAAGGCCCATGGGGCCACAGCACGTGCTTATTAACTAAGGGGGGTTCTGTGCTGCAGGGGTGCAGCCGAGCAGCAGGTGACCCGCAGTGACAGGGTCTGAGATGAGGACAGTAGGAGGAGGAGGCAGGCCCCAGGGCGCAGGGAGCAAGGTGCTCTGCCCACAGCCAGGTGGGGGCTGGGATCCCCGTGACTTCTGGGAGGAGGAGCCCCTGGCCTCGGCTTCCAGGCCTTGGGGGAGCAGAAGCTCACGTCACTCACTCACTCACTCACTCACTCACTCACTCACTGTGACATCAAGGCCCAGGCCGGGGAGGTGATGGCCACTGTGCGCAGCCTGGCTCTGGACGCGTGGTCTTAGGTCCAGCTTCGCGTCAGGCACAGTGCCTTGGCCCACGTGACATTGAGGTCAGGTTTTAATTTTCTTTTTAAAGATTTTATATATTTATTCATGAGACACACACACACACACACACACACACACACAGAGAGAGAGAGAGAGAGAGAGAGAGGCAGAGACACAGGCAGAGGGAGAAGCAGGCTCCATGCAGGGAGCCTGACATGGGACCTGATCCCAGGTCCCCAGGATCATGCCCTGGGCTGAAGGTGGCGCTAAACTGCTGAGCCACCTGGGCTGCCCTAAGGTCAGGTTTTAATTTCCTTTATTTAGTTTAAAGATTTTCTCTATTTATTTGAGAGAGAGACATAGTGAGGGAGAGCATGAGCGGGGGAGAGGGAGCAGGGACCCCAGCCGGAGGCTTGATCTCAGGACCCTGAGACCATGTCCTGAGCCGAAGGCAGACACTTCACCGACGGAGCCACACAGGCCCCCTTAATTTCCTTTAAAATAGGAAGAAAAAAGAATAAGATTGAAGTCTGAGAAAACATCTATTTTTAATATAAGTATCTTCGTCTTTTTATCAACACAGTCACAAAGTAGTTTTGATATATTTTTTGTGGAGGAAGGGCCCATAGGCACCATCGTCCCCAGGGCACAGGCGTCAGGGTGGCCTGGGGCACAGATCCCCTGGTGCGGGTCCAGGTGCGGGGACATTCGGGCACCAGCTCTGGAGAGCGGGTGGTGGGGAGGCTGCGCGTCTCAGGGTCAGAGGTCCCAGGAGCCAGCGTGGTGGAGACGCCTTGGGCAGGGTCTGGACACTCCTTCCTGCCCAGCACTGCCCTGGCCTCTTGGGCAGTCCTGGTGGGGGGGGACACCCACAACCCCTTCCTGGGCCTCAGTTTCTCCCTTGTCGAGTGCGAGGTCAGGCCTGGTGCTTCCCAGGCACCCAGAAACCGCGTGAACTCTAGTGAGTCTCTGGAGCTCGCCTTCCCAGCTCAGGGAGGGGGCTGTGTCACCGGGCTGGGGCTGCCCCCGTGTGTCCAGGCCGCCTTCGTGGGACGCTGCCCGGTCAGGCCTCGGCATGGCGCCCGCCCTCACGGTCGTTGGAGTCGGAGCTGCGGAGCCCTGCTCCTGGGGGAAGAGCTCAGGGAGGTCCTCACCAGAAGCACAGGGCCCGGAGGCTGCTCCTGAGGACGGAGCGTGGGGGCATGAGGTGTGGGACTGGGGTGGACTCGGTCCTCGGGGGCTGATGGTCGGGGGTCTGAGCCTGAGCAGGGGGGAGGCCGAGGGGCTGGGGCAGAGATGGGGAGACACAGAGATAGGGGACACGGGGGCAGCAGGAGATACAGAGACAGAGGGAGGGAGAGACAGAGACACACAGAGTGACAGGGGGACATGGGGACAGGTGCAGGAGGGGTGGATCAGGGCAGGGGAGAGGAGGAGGTGGGAGCCTGGCTCCCCCCGGGGAGCCAGGGCCACCTTTGCACCCCGATTAACACTAATTATGGGGAAGTCCTGGATAGGGGCTCACTGCTGAGCCCTTTAGTATAGAATCTGTCAGGGAAGAAAAATGTGTTTTGCTTCAAAGACCTTCCCTTGATCTTATCTTGCAAAGGAGAGAGAGAGAAAAGAAACAACAAAGACCGCCCAGAGAAGGGGAGGTTTGGGAGGGACTTCCCGCATGCGCGGCAGGAGCAGGGCGGTCTGGACCTCCGCTCACCCAGACGCCCCTTCCTGGAGTGCCCCCTGTGGGGAACAGGCAACCCGTGGGGCAGAATGCAGACTGGTAGCTGCCAGGGGCTGGGGTGGGGGCGGCGGGGAGGGACCGCGTGTGACCGGGCCTCCGTTGGCGGCGTGATGCTCTGGAACCCGGTCGTGGTGGAGGTTGCACCGCGCCCAGAGTGCAGGAAATGCTGCTGAGCTGCTCACGGTAACGTGGTTCACGTTCCGGCTTGCGAGTTTCCCCGTCCAGGCCGAGTGCTGGCTCCCCCTGGTCCTCCCGGGACGTCCTGCAAGTGCTGCTGGTGCTCCGTGCTGGGGACACAGAGGTGGACAGGGCAGCAGGCTTTCTGGCTCTCGTGAGCCCAGCCGTCCACCCGTTTGCCTGGCGAACTCCTGCACATGTTTACAGAGGCTCCGGGGGCACGTCAGCTCCTGCGGTGACGCCCCAGGGTGGGCCCCGTGTTGCCGTCAGCTTCCTGACTCAGACTTGCAGGCCTCCCAGCTGCTGCACCCGGACCGCCCTCCTTCCCCTGCTGTCCCAGGATGCAGGCCGTGCTGTCCCGGGTCTTTCCTCCTGGGGGTCCTTGGGGTTGGGCCCCAGGGGTGCTCAGGGCCTGCTTGTTGGATTGGGGCTCAGTGTAGCTCGTTGCAGGCCAGACCGCCCCTCTGAGATCCCCAATGTCAGCCCTGGGACCCCCTCGCTGCCTCCTCACCTAAATTTGAGGGGTTTGGACCGGCTCTGTTGGGGTCCCCTCGAGCCCCACCTCTCTGGGCCTGTTCTGTGGCTCCGTGACTCAGCTCCGTGGCCGTCCCTAAGGGGTGCAGCGACTCCACTCTGGGCATCTCGGCCTCTGTTTGGACCCTGCGGTCGGACCCTATAGCTCCATTACTCTCATCCATGTGTCAGTGGTTCCCTGGGGCCTGTGGAAGCTGGGGAGGCAGGGAAGGAAGGGAGGGTGTTGGGGGCAGACCAGCAGTCCCGTCCACGAACCCTCAGGACTGCCTGCACCCCGGGCCATCGGGGTTGTCCTGCCATTGCACCCTGCCCGGAGCGCAGCTGCCTGGACTAGGGGGCAGGACAAACCCTCTCGGGTGGGAGTGGGGATCTGCACCCGTGTGGTGCACGTCTGCGGGGTCTGCAGAGTGGCCTCCTCTGCCTCTTGCTCTGTCACCGAGGAGCGTGCCCCCGCCTGCTTTCTGGGCCTGGGCACCTGAAGGCTTGTTCCACTCGGGAGGGATAAAACCCGCAGGCATGTTTTTTGGCCTCGTGTCTCCCACAGAGAGCTGGGGGGACAGTGCGGGTGGTCCAAGCTGCCGAGGTGTGGAGATGCCTGGCCCTTCCCTGGTGGCTCCCAGGCACAGCCGGGCATCTTGCTCCTCAACCATCACAGGGCCCCAGCTAGGCTGGGACTGGTCCTCCCTCCTCCCTCCTCTGCCCGCCTGGAGCTGGTCCTCCGTCCTCCCTCCTTTATCCTCTGCCCACCTGGGGCTGGTCCTCTGTCCTCCTTCCTTCATCCTCTGCCCACCTGGGGCTTGTCCTCCATCCTCCATCCTCTGCCTGGGTGGGGCTGGTCCTCCATCCTCCCTCCTCCCTCCTCTGCCCTGCATCCCCCATCGTCCGCCCGGCTGGGGCTGGTCCCTCCTCCATCCTCTGCCCTGCTGGAGCCCGCCCCCCAGTCCTGTCCCCTCCCCTGAGGCAGCCTCCTGGCTGGTCCCCAGGCCTTGGTCCCGGGTGGGAGCCATAGGCTGATGTCCCCTGAGGGGTTTGCCCACAACCTTTTCTTAGTGACCCCGAGTTGTCGTCCACAAAGCCTTGGGGCCTGTCCCCACCTCAGACCTTTGCCCCATCTCCATCTTGACTTGTCTTCTTTTCCGGTCACAGGTGGACTGTGAGGAGGCCAGTACCCACAAGGGGCTTTAAGGGATGGTTTGACCTGCTGCTCTGGGGCTGAAGTGACATGACTTCCCTCTCAAGCCTCCCCTGCTTCCCCACTGACCTGTCCCGTCAGCAAGGTGAATGCTCCTCTCGGTGCTGGGCACCCCACCCGGCAGTGCGTGCTGCTGCCAACGACCCCCTGCCCCCCTCCAGGGGGTGCCCTTGCCTGGGAAGCTGTGCTCCCCCCATGGGGACTCTCCCCACTGGCTGACGGACACGGGTGGACAGAAGGCCAGCCTCTGTGTCAAGAGGGGACGCACATGGAGCCATGCATGTGCTTGGGCTCCCCTGGGATCCAGCTGCCTGATGCTCCTCTCAGGAGAGGCGCCACACGGGAACCCCATGCCGGGGCACCAGACCTGGGACACGGGACCAGGAGTGGGGGGCTCTGGAGGTGGCTGCATGGCCCAGGGACGACAGCATAGGTCCTGTGGCGATGGTCACCCAAGGCTGGCGGCGGGCCTGCGGGGTGAGTGGGCAGGAGGGGCGCAGGGAGGGGCGCTGGCGCTGATGCGGGGCCCGGCTCGGCAGGTGCAGGGGCTGCAGGGGCGAGAACCCGCCTCGGCAGCTGTTGCTAGGAGCCCCTGACACGCGGGAGGGAGGAAACGACAGGCTCTGGTCTGTGAATCACCGAGTTTCAGGGGGTGTGAGGGTCAGGGGCCTCCTTGGCAGGATGTGCAGAGCTCACTTCCTGCCGTGGCAGCAGAGCCAGGTCGGCGATGAGGCGTAGGACTTAATTGGGAGCTGATGGAATCTGGAGAAGGCGGCGTTCTCAGGCTGTGGGTCCCCGTGCCCCAGGAGGGAGCGGGCTCTCAGGTTGGGCGGGGGCGTTTCGGGGAGACGCACCGGGGACCCCGAGACCCCTAGCACCCCCGCTGGAAGACTCCTCACAGGCACAGACAGGACAGGTGGCTTGGAGGTGCTGCAGGTCCCTCTTGGGTCTACTCACAGGCCTGGCATCGTGTCGGATTTCAGGGAGGCTGGCTGGGGTCCCTGCAGGGGCTCCTATAGGGCAGAGCGGGGCGGGTGGGAGGCACGCTCCATGGTGCTGGCTTTAGAGCCCCAGCCAGATGGGCCCCTGTGCTACCAGACGGCTCTTGGAGGCTTCTGGGTAAAGTGGGGACACCAGAGCTGGGGGAGGGCAGGAGGTTCAGAGAAGTGGGCACAGTTTTGCCACATAGGACCGGAGACCCGAGGGCCCAGGCGACGGTGGTGGAGTGGAGGAGGTGGCCGTGCTCTGTGCCCGGGCTGAGGGCGGGCGGGGGTGCTGGGGTCCTAGCCCTGGTGCCAGGGTCCCAAGCCGCAGAGGCCAGGCCGCACCCCGCTGCAGGAGTCGGTGGGGGTGCTCTCGTCGCGGGCAGCCTGTACCACCCTGCAGGGAGCCTCGAAGTGGCCCCCCCGCGGAACGCCGTGCTCCTGGCACCCGGGTTCCCGAGGTGCCATCCTCCTGGCCCCCTGTTGGGAGGGAGCGTGTGGGGTCAGGGGCTAAATGCGCCTCACCTCCACCCTTCCTCCATGGGGGCCTGAGCTCGATGGCCCTTCCCCTGTGTCGCACCCCAACAGCAGCTGTGCCCGCCTCACCGTGCTCCCCCAAGCTCAAGTCTGCACGACCTTGGGATGACCTCCCCCCTCGCACCTTGGTTTCCAGGTCAGGACACAGAACCTTCTGAGCAGGACAGAGCAATGGTGCCGTCCCGGTCCGTCCCGGCCTCATGCTTCGGATAGCTTGGGCCGCCGTCTGGTCGCCCCGACTCCCTAGCACTTTCTTTCCTTTCCAGAAATTAGAGCTGATTCACTGCCCGGCTGTAATTTGCCTTTGAATCCCAAGTTGGTGGTTTGTGTTTTGGGGTGCAGGTGGGGCTGCGAGGATGGGCATCGCGGCTCCGGGGCACCCGAGGGCTGCGTCAAGGCCTTTCCAGCTGGCGGTCTCCCCTGTCGGGTGGTGGGTGCTCGAGGGCTGGGTGTGTCTCAGCTGTCCCTCAGCCCCCGCGCCCGGCCCACTGCCTGGCACTGTGCTGGCAACACGGATGTGCGGCTGGTGGGGCTCTGCTCCTCCGTGTGCCCATCTGCAAAGCGGGCCAGGCCACAGCCCTTTGTCTGCAACACGAATCCACACTGTGCTGGCAACCGACCCAGCGTCATTGGTTTGGAGGTGCGCGGGCCCCCGGGGCTTCTGTCTCAGCCAGCACAGTCGCTCGTGGGGTTTACTGCGGAACCATCCGTGTGCAGGGACAGTCAGCCTCTCTGGCTCCCTGGGCTGGGCTCACATGCCCCGTCGCTGTCCTGCTTGGGCTCTCCCCATGGCCCCCTCAGTCTGACTCCCTTTCTTTCCATCCAGGAAGCCTCACCGCCTCTCTGGCGACCTCCCCTCTCGGGCACGCTGGGTACCTGGCACGTGATGAGTCGTCAGGACCAGGGAGGTACCTGCACCTCTCCCGCCGGGAGCGCAAAGGCCGTGAGTGGACAAGTGGAGGGGGCCTGACCCCTGCAGCCCGGGCCGTGGCCCCATGGGCACGGCTGCCTCCAGGACGTGGAGCCCTGCATTCCAGGCAGGTCCTTGAGGAGATTCCAGCTCACCCCAGGTGGCTCCTGTGTGGGCAGGAGCAGCCAGGGAGGGGTCCCGGGCCACGGCAACACGCTAGGACAGCACCCCATCCCTGTGGAGTGAGTTCTGTAAGGAGAGAGGGCGCTGCAGGCTGAGGGCCCCCAGTGAGCAGAGGCAAGGCGGCGGGTCCCCCGGGCCCGGTGTGTGCCCACCAGTGGGCACAGAGCCAGGGCGCAGATGGCCCCAGAGGCATCAGTGAGAGCAGAAGGCAGGCAGGCCAGCCCGGTGGGTGCAGCTGGGTGAGCGGAGGGGCCTCGCGGCGGGGGCAGGACGGGACTGGAGTTAGCAGGACCCATGGGGGGAGGCTGCGGAGCCCAGCGGGTGGCTCCCTGTCCTTCGGGGTCTGGGCCTGGCCTGAGTCTCTGTCCCCAGAAGTGCCTGGAGGCCAGGTAGGGGCGCGCAAGGAGCTGCCCTGGCTTTCCGACTCGCAGGAGCGCTGATGGCCCACACGGCACCCTGGGAGTCCCACCCTGGGGGACTCTTTCTTGTCCCCGATGTCCCGGGTCGGGTCTCCCTTCAGGGAGGCTCTCTCCTGTCTTCCCAGTGAGCATCCTGAGCCCCGGGGGACGGACAGGGCCTCGCCTTGTCTGACTTCCAGTCCCGCTCTTGGCGTCCCTTCCTGGGAGCCGAGGGAGGCAGACGCCAGGGCCCTGCGCACGTCCCCTGCTCCCGGGGAGCCCGGGCCCCATTCCAGCCCTGCGTGTGCTCTCCGTGGGAACTGAGTGTCCTCGTCCGAGCCCGGGGCTGGGGGTCTGCTTGCTTGTGGGGAAGGGGCTCCCGGCAACAACAGAGCCCCCAGGCGAGCGCCGGGCAGGGGAGGCTGGCATGGGTGTGTGCACCCTGGGCGGAGACGCGTTGGTCCTCTGCGTCTTTGCCGTGACATTTAATCTACGCAGGGGCTGGCAGATGCTTTATTTTTGGAGCTGGCTTTGATTTGGGGAGGGTATTGTTAGCTCCCAGGAGTAGATTTAAGAGCAAATATTACTGCTTCTTGTCAGCAGCACCGGGGACCCTCTGCAGAGGCTCCTCCCTCCTGCCCAGAGGTCTGGGGCGCGGCACCTGCCACAGGGGAGTCTGTTCGCCCCCTAAGAGGGAGGGGGGAGCTCCGGCCTGGGGGCTCTGGGCCCAGCCGCACCGGCACACGCTGGGCAGCCTCCCTCTGGACTCGGTTTCCCCATCCGACGTGGGTGAGGGGGGCTGACGAGGTCCGCCTTCCCCGCTGCTCCCGCCCCGGAGGGAAGCAGGATGAGGCAGGGCTTTGCCTTCCGCTGATCTGATGGGGTGGCGTGATTTGCATGTGATCCGCATGAATATTCATGCAGGTTTCATAAGGTACCAGGTCCAGGCATCCAGGGAGACTCCCTCGAGCAGACCTGTGGGCACAATGCCCGTGACCGCCCGGACCTTGAAGGCAGCTCAGCGGAGACCGTCCCCCTGGAGTGGCCCACAAGCTGTGGCCCTCCCGCAGTCATGTCCCCTGGACATGTCCCCTCGTTTCATGTCCACCGAGGCTGCTGTGGCTCCAACCAGCCTCAGGAGCCCCAGGGGTGGCAGAGCAAGTCAGGGTGGAGGGTCCCGAGGTCGGGGCACCCGGGGGGCCTCCCAGACGCCCCTCCTCGCAGATCACCTCAGTCAGGAGGCCCCGATGGCAGGGGGGTGGGGGTCCCCTGCTTCCCCAGCTGCCGTGTCCGGCCAGCGCTCTCCCCGCTCTCCCCGCAGCAGCTCCCACATTTCGCTTTGTGGAGTCGAGCGTTTCCCTCTCCCCTGCCCCCAAATGCCACAAACAAGACAACAAAGGCCGGACCCTCCAGCGGCTTCTCTGTGTTCCCGGGATGAAGCTGACACTGCTTGGGTCCGCAGGGTCCTCCGAGGCTCTGCGGGCAGCCTGAGCGCCCAGCCTCTCTCCCCGGCTCACCCGCTTCCTCGCTTCCTGGGGCCTTTGCACCTGCTGCTCCTGCTGGCTGCTGGCAGTTCTCCGAGCCCCTCCCCGTGCTGCGCCCCACCTGCGCCCCTGCCCACCGGGGGTCAGACCCCCCCCCAGAACCACTGACGCCCTCCTGCAGCGGCGATGGAGGCCCGGCGTGGGTTGGTGCGTCTCGCCGTGGGGCCGTGCGCTCCGCGGGGCAGGGACAGGCCTGTCCTTTGCCCCCCGCGGGTGCCCGCACACAGTAGGCGCTCAGCGGACGAGCAGAGGAGCAGCCGACTGTATGCCCGGTTCCCACCCCATGTGTCAGAGCAGCTCCCAGAGGCAGCCCGCTGCGGCCAGGGCTGTGTCCCCCTCCCACAGGGCCCGGGGGACGGGGCTGCTCAGGGCGACGCCAGCCTCTCCCGACACCCTGCACCCACGGACAGGAAGTAGGGCTGTGCCAGTCGCTTCCTGCCTCGGTCGGCACGGGGCACATGCTTTTAGAGGCTTTTGTTCCTAGAGCTATATTTGGCTGTGAGCGGCATTCTGCTCCGTCTGCTGGCAACAGAGCCGAGCTGCAGCCTCGCTGCTCCAGCAGAGACCCTCGCCCCCCGCCCCCCCAGAGCGTGGGCCGGCCTGGTGTGGGCAGGGCCCCTGGGCATCCTAGGCCGTGGGCCGGGGTGGGTGCGCTCGCCTGTGCAGTGAGCCTCACGAGCTCCCGCCTGCGCCGGGCCGCTGAGTGTGGGTCAGGGAAGACCTCCCAGAGGAGCAGTGTTTCTGCAAACCCGAAGGGTGGGACTCACCTCTGGGCCCGTGAACATGTGCACGGAGCATCCCAGGCGGTGGAAGCTGTGGCTCAGAGTCCCCAGTGGGCCCGTGGCGCCGTCCCTGCCGTGCACCTGTGCGCGTGTCCCCTCCCGGCGCTGGGGCGGTCCTCACACCCTTCCCTCGCCTTGGCCCCCTCGGCTGAAGCAGCAAGGGGAGGGAGGCAGGCCACCACCTGGCCAACACCGGTCGCCTGTGCTCTCCTTGGCCAGCGAGCATGGGCCGCCCGGAGAGCGCAGAGAGAGCCGGGGGTCCTTGTTGCCGCAGCGCAACCTGCCAGGGGCTGACAGGTAGAGCCTGCGTGGTCCCAGCGGTGTGGGCAGGCGGCAGGTGGCTGCACAGTGACTCCCAGCTGTGCTTGGCCATGAGAGGCCCTGGCAGGAGATGGAGCGTCCTTCTCTGCGGGGGGCCGGCCTTCCAGGTTAGAGGCATGGACCCTACCAGGGGGCAGAACCCGGATCCCCCTGCACGGAGACTCACTCTGTGCGGCCCGGGGAGAGCCCACGGCCATCTCGAACCGGCAGATGGAGAGAGGGGTCACACATGGGGTGGCATCCAAGGTCAAGGTCAAGGTCGGGGCTGGAGAGCCTTTCCTGTAAAGACACAGACCGCCAGTATTTTAGGCTGTGTGGCATAGGTAGAGATGAATGAGCCTAACAATCTCAATAAAACTTTATTTATAAAAACAGGCAACAGGCCAGATGCGATCTGCAGGCTGTAGGCCGCGGCAGACCCACGGCACAGAGACAGGGAGCTCCTTCGTGTCCACGCACCTCCCGGAGAGATGAATGCTTGCCTTGACCTTGTCGACAACACCTGCCGACTTCTCTTTCACAAAAGGACTTATCTTGGGCTGCGTGTCAGGGAGGGCTTCCTGGAGGAGGCGACGTCTGAGCGGCTTCTGAGGTCGTAGAGGGGAGGCATCCGAGGAAGGAAGGGTGGTGGCAGAGGGAGGGGGCTGCCATTTGCAGATTTAGCAGGAGCAGCCTGTCAAAGGCCCTGAAACTGTGATGAATGCGCCCGGGCTCCCAGTGCCGGCCCACGTGTTCCCGAGCGGCGGTGATTTATGACGGCTGAGATTTTTCTTAAGCAAGTGGTTTTCAGAGAAAAAAAGAAAGGTCACCGCGAGGGAGGCCTTACAAAGCTTATCTTGTTGTCCGCCCGCCGGCCACTCCCTCCCAACTTGGCCAAGCCCGTTGAGCGCGGGGGCTGCGGGGACGGGCACTACCGTCCAATAAGCAAACACGGGACCGACTGCAGCAGCGCACGTGGCCGGGCAGGTGGGGGGGCCCGTTCTTTCTTTCAGGGTGGCTCCCGGCGGTGCCCCAGGGCTCAGCGAGGCGCAGCAGGGGGTCGCTGTGCCAGGGTCCTGGGTGGGAGGTGGGGACGAGGGAGAAGGAGAGAGAGTCGCAAGCAGGTGCTGCACCCCGGGGGGCTCCATCTCATGACCCCGAGATCAGGACTTGAGCCAAAATCAAGAATCGGACGCTTTAGCGGACTGAGCCACCCAGGACCGCCCTGCCTGCCCCAGGTCAATCTCATCTTGAGATCCTTGCCTTAGTTACATCTGCAAATACCCTTAATTCCCGCCCCCCCAAAAGTCACAATCTGAGGTCCCTGGTGGACGAGTCTGTTTTGAGGGGACATGACTTGGGGACGAGGCCAGGCAGGCAGGGCAGAGAGGACGCGGGGAGGAGGCGGCTGCTCCGGGAGGCTCCCTCCTGCCTCTTCCAGGTTCTGGGGGCTCCAGGCGCTCTGGGGCATGGGGCTGCACCTCCCAGTCTCTGCCTCTGCTCCATGCAGCCTCTCCCCAGGTCTGTGTGTCCCCTAGGTCCCCTTACCTTTCCCTCATAAGGACACTTATCGTTGGATGTAGGGCCGCCGGGAAAATCCAGGATGATCTCCTCATCTCAAGATCTTTAATGTAAGGACATCTGCAAAGACCCTTTTACCAAATAAGGATTTTGTCTGGGGCGGGGGGGTGGGCAGGGAGGTTAGGTCCTGGACACGCCTTTGTAGGGGCCACTCATCCGCGTCTACAGGGGAGGGAGCCAGTGACCAGCCCCTTCCAATGGTGGGGAGCGGGGCCGAGGCCATGGGCAGGGTCCCGCGGTCGGGGACATGTACGAGGCAGGCTTGGGCTGTGCGTCCTGCACGCTGGAACAACGCCAGCAGCGGTGGGAGAAGAGAACCCAGCGCTCCCACCCGGCGCGGCGTGACCTTGGGCGAGGTCGTGCGTTGTTTTACGTGGTATATTTTATGCTGTTCTATTTCCCTTGATCTTTATCTTGTCCCCAAGAAGCTGATAATGGACTGATAATGCCTGGAAAGTGCTGGAAAGTGCCTGACCTCCACGCTGGCCGTTCACACCCCGCCGTCTCCTGACCCCGCAGAAGTTCCGTGCCTCGCGGGGGTGGGGGGTGGGGGGCGGTTTTGTCTCTCCTGTCTAGACCCCGGGAGGAACGCGGGGATAGTGACCGTGACCTTGCTGTGGAGTGGGCAGGGAGGGTTCCCCGTGTGCCGTCAGGTGGGTGATGATCCCGTGGGGCCCTGGCTGCGAGTGGGGGGGGCACCTGTCTCCAGGACGGGCAGGGAGTGGGCTCAGGACACAGGTGAGGGTCGCCTGGACCTTGGTGTCCAACCCCGACCTCAGCAGGGGCCCCGGGTGGCAGGGCTGGAGGGCGTCCCGCGCTCAGGTGGGTGGGGAGGGACAGAGGCCGCAGGTTGTTCCGGGTCAGGATGAGGGAGGGGGTCGTGGGCCTTGGCTGTGCTGGAGGGGGACACGGCGGGAGGACCTCTGGCGGGCAGGGCAGCTGTACAACCCAGGCCCAGTCCCCACGTCTGAGGAAGGGAGCCGGGACCCAGAGAGGTCGCTAGCCTTGCACCCAGAGCGTCCACAGGCTCAGCCCTGGGTGGCCCTGACCCAAATGCAGGGGTGTTGGACGACATGGCGGGTGCAGGTGGAGCGTGACTGAGACCAAGAAGAGGCGGATGCAGTGATGGGCCGGGGCCATGTCAACAGAGTGAGGGTCGGCTTTACTCTTTCCTCAATCGGTCACCATGGGAAACCCTCCCATCCGTGCTCAAACCCGGGCTGCAAGCTTCCTTGGACGTCCTGAGCTTGCCTCTGCCACAGGGCCTTTGCACCTGCTGCTTCCAGCCTAGAGCATCCTGCCCCTGTTCCTCTCCCGGCTCCCCCCGCGCTGCACCGTGTCCCAGCATCGACGTCCCTGGCCTCCCTGCCCAGATGACGCCTGGCTCCTCGTGACCCCGAGACTCCGCATCCCTTGCCTCACAACCCCATCTGGGGCGCCCTGTACCTTGTGTGTGTTCATCTGTCCCCACCCCGGGATGTGAGCTGTCGGGGGGCAGGGGCCTTGCTTCACTGCCCCTCAGGCGCCGCGGCTCACCGCTGGGCAGAGTCTCCGCTGCTGAATCCACAGAGGAAAGACCCGTCCCACGTGGCCCCACAGGCCTTGTGAGCGGCTCCGAGCGCCAGGCACAGCGTGGGGCCCTGGGGTGGACGCGCAGCCTGAGGGCTTGTGGGCAAGGGGGCCTGTGCCGTGGTCGGGGGCCGAGGGGGGCCGCGGGAAACCTCACCACACAGGGGGTGCGAGGGCCCGGAGCAGGGGTGCACCGGGGGGAGCTGGGGCCCGGCGGCAGGCAGTCCCGGTGGGGGGGGGCGTGTGTGAGGGGTTGGGGCCGTGGCGTTCACACCCGGCTTGCGGCCTGGCCCTGGGTCCTGGGCTGCGAAATGGGTCCGTGGAGCCACAGAGGCACAGGCTTCCCTGGAGCTGCTGCTGACCCACTGAGCGCAGCCTCGGCCTCCTCCTCCTCCTCTTCCTCCTCTGCCTCCTCTGCCCGCAGCCTCCAGCCTCTCCTCCTCCGCAGCCTCTAGCCTCCTTGTCCACAGCCTCCGGCCTCCTCCTCCTCATCCGCCTGCAGCCTCCTCCTCTGGCTGTCTGCAGCCTCCGGCCTCCTCCTCCTCATCCGCCTGCAGTGCAGCCTCCGGCCTCCTCGGTAAAGACTTGCTTCCTTTTGTCCTTTTGTGTCATAATTACCATGCGAGCAGCCTCTTTGTCGCAGCTGGAGGTAGACATCGGAGAGACCCTGATTCTTGGCACCAGGAGGCGGGAAGCTTGCTGTTTCCTGCCTGGCTGGGCGCCAGCACCCCCCCCCCCCCCGGAATGCCGCCGCCCCCCCCACTTCCAGGGCCCTCAGCCTTCCCCCTGCCCTGCCGGGTGCCTGGTGATGGCGGGGTCACCGCAGAGCCACCTTCATAATTTTCCAGATTTTGACGTTCGTGCCCTTGCGGCTGGGGGTTGTCCGCGTCAGGGCAGGAAGTAGGAGGGTGACCTGAGCAGAGGCTCGGAAGCTTCTGGAAGGATGCCCGGCTTGTCTGTGCAAGGGGCAAGCAGGCCTGGGCCCTCCCCCTGGTTCAAGCACACGTTCGTTTTCGGGGTGGAGGGCCTCCAGGCCCGGGTGTGACTCTGCTTCAGGTGACAGGACGCTTGGGGAGGCTGAGGCACAGACAGGCAGGGAGGCACCTGCTGGGTCTCTGCCCCCCCAGACGTCATGGGGCCCCAGAAAAAGGAGGGGTTGGCCAGCTGGTCTGGCCCAACCTCCATTTCTGCTAAGGGGTCTGTGGCCTGGAGAAGTGGGGGGCCACTGCCAATCCCATTGGTGGGCGCAGACTCCCCTGGCCTCACCCTGCAAGGGTGCTGCTCCCCACCCCCCAGCCCCAGGCCATCCGTGGTGGGGGTGCCTCTCCTGCACCGGATTGTCCAGGGATGTGTGTGCCCCTCTCCTGCGCTGCCCCTGCCCCGACACTTCAGGGGAACCTCCTGAAGCCCCCAGGCCCGTGAGGAAGACAAAGGAGAAATGTCCCAAATGGAGCAAGGCGGGCGTCCAGAGCCGGGGTGGGAGGGGGGTGTGTCCTCCTGCCTCCCTGGGGGCTGGCGGTGCTCAGGCCTGGCCGCTGGGCCCCCCCTGGGCTCCGCTGGGCCCCTCCCTTCTGGCACCCTCCTTGCTCCCTGGGCTCCCTGGGCTCCCTGGGCTCCCTGGGCCTGCGCCAGAGGCCCCAGAGCTGTGGCGGCCCTCCTCCCCGAGGCTGGAGGTCGCGGGCTGGGGCAGGCGAGCCTTGGTCCTCATCTCCCTAAGCCTCTCGCGGCTTCCCGGGGGCCAGCCTCGGGGGTCCCCGTCCCCCCCGCCTGGTTGTGCCCAGGCCACCCTGTCCTCGGTGGGGACAAGACAGCGGGCGCTGCAGGCTGTAAAGACGTCCAAGTGGACAGCGGACCTCAGAATCAAGTTAAAAGCTGCAGCTTTATTGATGTTTAAAAAACCGGCATTTAGTGAGAGGCAGAGAGATGTTTTGCTCGGCAAGCTCCTTTTCCATTTTTTGGGTGCATTTTATCGATTTCTGCGCTGAAATGGTCTTCTAGCGTTTTAAAATAGAATCTGAGGCGAAGGGATCCCAGACTTGGGATTTAAGTGGAAATTGACCTGGCTCTTCAGAAAATCACCTTAAAACCAAGACGCTGGGCTTCAGGAGCTGGCCCAGCGCTGCGCGGCTCTCCACGCCTTTGTAGCCCTGTCCTCACTTTCTGCCTGGGGACACTTGTCCTCGGGGATCCATCCTCCCCGAGGCGGTTTTCTGTCCTTTGTCCTGGGTGCATGGGAGGTGGCACGGGCGGCGTGGGTCTGAGGCTGGAGCTGGCGGGGGAATCGCGTGGCTGGGCACGTCCCGGGCCGGCGGGCTCCTGCCCCGCGTGGTCCTCCGGGTGCCAGCCTCCTCCCCGGGAGGCTGTGGGGCAGCCCTGTGGGGAGGGCAGCCCGCGCCGAGTTCAGGTCCCCATCCCGTCCTTCACCTTCGGGGGGGAAAGACGCCTCTGTCCTGGCGGCGTGGGCCGCTGGCCTCTCTCCTCCTGCCCTCTGCCAGCCCCTCGCGGCCCGGGGCAGCGTCCAGGCCTCGGCCTTGGCTGTAGGGGACCACGGAGGCTGGGGACTCAGGTGCCGCCTGACCGTGGGCTCTGATCTTTCACGATGCCCTGCGAGCTGCCGCAGCGGGGAGCCTCCAGGGAAGGCGGGGAGCTGGCTCGGCCAGCAAGGGGCAGCGGGGGATCCAGCTCCTGGTCCCCGGCACAGGGTGAACACCCGTGTTCTCGCCTGCTGCTGCGGCGGGTCCTGGCCCATCTCTGGTCACCCTGCCTGAGTCAGCCGACGGGCGAGTGTCCCAGGGCTGCCGGGCTGAGGAGGGAAGCGCCCGGGCCTCCTGCGTGACCCCCTGCTCCGACGCTGCATGGACACCTATGGCCAGCGGTGTCAGCACCTGTAGGCTCATTGCCCCCCCACCCCCCACCCCGTCCTCCTCACCCCTGCATTTCTTCCCTTGGCGTTTCCCAGCTCCCACACCTTTGCGGGGTCCCCAGGGCCTCCAGGGTCTAAACTCCGCCTCCCCGGCCTGGCATCGAGCACCTTATGCAGTGTCCCCAGCAGGGCCACCTCCCCTTCATTAGGGCTGGATCCCTGGTACACTGGCTCCCTCCATCGAGACCACGTGGCCGGTTCCCGTAGCAGCACTGCCCTCTGCCTTGGGGTGTGGCCTCCACTAAATGGCCTACCCCTGCCCGTGTCCTCCGCCCACCCCGCCCCCCAGCCTGCTGCTGCTGCCTGGAAATCTCCAGCTTGAGCCCCCTGCTGTGTCCCCTGGAACTCCCACCCCTGGGGCTGCTTCCCCCCACCCCCATGCTCTACCCTTGACTTTGGTCTTGACCTCTCCCTGTGACACGTGGTCTCGGGCGAGCCCTTACTGGGGCCCCAGGCAGTTCCCTGTGACCTGATCCAGTCTTAGCATGGTTGGGGCATCTGCCCCCTGAGTCCAGGATGGTCACACAGAGCACAGGAGGAGAGAGGATGGGGCCCAGGGGCTGGGAGGTGAGGGAGCAGGAGGGGGTGCAGGAGCCCGGGGGGAGCTGCGGCCTGAGCACGGTGGGGTGGGGCTGGAAGGGCCCGTTGGCGGAGGGGAGAGGCCACGCTGAGGTGGGTGCTGGCCCTGTCGAGTCCAGCCTTCGGGGAGCAGCTGTCCTCCCTGTGGAGGGGACTCTGCAGGGGCCAGGCTGGGACCGGGGACAGCTGCCTCCATCAGCCTCTGAAGAAGCTGGGGGTGAGTCGGGGGGCAGGGCCTCCTTGGGGGACCCTGCTGGGTGCGCCCAGGGCACACGTGCTCCCCCCCAGGAGAGCCAGGTCTGGGGCCCCTCCTCCCTGCACCCCCCTCATCAGTGGCCTTGTTCCTCGGCTCCCGCTGCACCGAGCCGCTAATTAGCCCCGTCAGCTGGGACCACATTTTCTGAGCAGATGCCAGCGTGAAGTTAGTTGTTCTGGAGTTGGAGTTGCAAATATGTAGACTCTTATTTATTTATCTTTTCAAATGTACGATGTCCTGCTTTCGTCTCTTCTGCTGGGCTCCTCTCCTGCCAGCAGATGGTGGGTAGGGAAGGTGATCTCAAGGCCGGGCCCAGGTGGCGGTGGCTGCGAGGCCAGGGGTCACCTCCCACCCTGTGCCCTGCGCCCGGTGCCGGGGGCCTGGAGGCCAGGGCGGGCTCAGCGGAGGCCCCAGAAGGAGGAACAAGGGCATGTGTGTGCTGTGCAGCAGGGGCCCAGCAGCGGACCGAGGGCCTTCGGGTGGGGGGCGGGTAGGGGTCTTATCTGCTGTATCACTTCCCGAGGGATCAAGTGCTAATGACGGGGATTTTCAGACAAGGACATTCTTGTGACTTATCCAAGGTCACGGCGTGAACAGAGTCCGCCTTGGGTCCCTGACTCCCACCCTGGATCCTTTGCAGGGCCTGCAGGGGTGAGCACGACCCCAGCCTGAGTGTGGGGGTGCTTGACACGCAGCAGCAACTGCAGAGAAACAACACAAAGCCCGGGGTGTGTCCGGTGCGGGTGGGTTTGGACGTCCTGAGCTTCTGGTGTTTGTGGGCCTCCCCGGAAGGGGGCTGGACACCCAGGAGGTCTGGACTCAGAGGGTCCCAGAGGGTCCACACGGTGGTGCTGGGAAAGCCCCTTGCTGCTGGGCTGCAGCCCTCTCCTGCGTGAGGACATGAGGTCAGAGGGCGCCGGGCCCCTTGCCAGCCTGGAGCGCCAGGGCGTGAGCACAGGCCGGCGGTGGGGTCACCCAGGGCTCCCGCGGGGGGCACAGACATGCACTGGGAAGCAATCGCCTGCTCCCTGCGAGGAGAGGCATATGCCCAGCACCCCAGCGGGCGGGCAGGCCTGCAGGAGGGGCCACACGCAGTCCAGCTGCTAGAGCCTCGGGCGGTCCGTCCTCCGTGGAGCACAGGGAGGCCGGTCGGCTGGGGCCCAAGAGCGCGGCTTCCGAGTCGCTGCTCTCAGCGACAAGGTGGTTTCTCCCCACAGGGGCCTGCGGCTTGCCTGCCCCTGGCCCGGTTCCCAAATTCCCGTGGTTTCTCCGGGCTCTCCGCGCCAGCCTTCACCCCTGTGGCTCTGCCTCCTTCTAGAGCTGTGTTCAACCCCGCGGCCGCCGCCGCCAAACAGATCAGGGCGGCCGCATCCCTGCTGCTCAGAACATGAGATTCTCCGTGACAGTGGGGCGCCCGACAGCCTATTAGGAGCGGAGCGCGGCCTCAGCGGACCAGTAACCTCAGGTACCGGGGAGGACGGGGCTTCTGTGCGGGAACTCCGGCCTTGCGGGAAGTGGGGAGCGCGCTCTGCAGTCACATGGGGGGGGGTCCCGCGGTGGGGGGGCAGCGGGCACCTCAGGATGCCCCCCTGCTGGAGCCACCGTCCGTCCTGTCCTCGGGCCCTGACTGCAGGGATGCTGTGCCTCCAGCCAGTGTCTGGGGGTCCTGACGCCCCAAGTAGCTGGGTGAGGTGGGCGAGGGGGAAGGGGGCCCCAGGCGAGCCCTTAAGACTGGGTGCCTGCACCTTTCCCATCGGGAGGCCTCAGCCGCTTCCACGAGGAACGGAGAGCGAGCAGAGGCTGAGGTCCCTGAGCCCCCGTGAGCGGGAGGCTGGCGGGGAGCAGGCTGCGGGCTCAGCGGCTGTGTGGCCGTCCCCCCAGGCCCGGTGTCTGTCCCCGGGGCTGCTGGCCTTTGTGTCTGATTCTTCATCATTCAGCCTGAGGGACGGCGATGCCTGCTGCATGCCAGCCGAAAGCCCCGTGGGCCCCGTGAGCCAGGAAGAGAAGATGGAGAGGCCGTGCCAGGAGTGAGAAGGTGGCGGCGGCCAGGGAGGCCGGGGTGCGAGGTTGGGGCCTTCCGGGCGGGGCACAGCGACGAGAGCGGGGGACAAGGGCATGCACCCGCTCCCCCTGGGGCCGCCCCGTAACATACAGGGCACCCGGTTAGAGACGCATTTCACATAATCAGTGAATCATTTTCCAGCATTTGGTGTTTGGGACAAGCTCATACTAAAGACTTTCCTGAAATTCAAAGTGTCACGTTCCCGTCATTGTATTTGATGGATCTAGCAAGCCTGGCCCTGCCTTCTTTGGGGGAGCTGGGGAGGCTGGGGAGATGGCTTGCCCTATCCTCACCCATGTGGGGGAGTCTGCAGCTCCCGGGGCGCGTCCGGCCCGCGACTCACACATATTCCCCCAATGCGACGGCTCCTAATAGCGCCTCAAAATCCTTGTGGCGCAACCATGAATGAATTTTCCATCTGGTCTGGCCGAGCCTCCTCCCTGGAGGGCTTCATCCCTGCTTTGTGTCCCCCTGGCCTAACCGCATGGGACGAGGAGTCCTTTTTAGCCATCGGACCAGAGAGGACTTGCATCGCTGGCCTAGGTGACCTGGACTCCCTGCTCGCCCTGCCGTCACCCCTGCCCTGCTCCCCGGCCAGCCTGGGCGGTTTTGGTGGCGGGCAGCGGACGGTGGATGCGTGTCCCTGGCTGTGTGACTGCGGGCCTGAGGCTGCCCCTCTCTGGTCTCGCTTCTGACCCCGAGGGCTGGACCCGGTGATCACGGAGATTTTCCCCTTCTCGGTGGCATGGTGACATACAGTCACCAGTCGGGCTCTGCGTTTGCCTGCGGTCCAGGCCCACGGCCAATAGGGGTTTGTTCTAAGGAGCCGTGGGGGCCTTTCAGGCCTGCGTCCTTGGAGGGGCGGTTGCATTTTAATCAGAGGCCTCGGAGTCTGCCTTGAGCCCTAATACTGGGTTGGGCCGCAGGTCGGGGGCAGGAGAGGAGCCCTCGTCCCTCACGGGAGGCCCGGGCCCCACACATCCAGCAGGGAGCCGCTGAGCATCACGGGAGAGCGCAGGGTGGGAGGGAAGCCGGAGTTGGTCTCATCCAGGGATGAGTGGTGACCGTGCAGTCGCAGTGCCCATGCGTCCCCTGGTACGGGAGACGGCCCTCCTTTGGTTGTCATGCCCTGGATTACAGGAGGCTCTTCAGGTGGCTGGAAATAAACATTCGAAGTGGCACTCCTGCACAGCGGCCACCTGCACAGACGGGGTGGGGGCGGCCCCTGTGGACCCCATTGCTGGCCAGCCTGGGGGTGGGATGGCGCCGGGCACAGAGGGGCCCCGGGAAGACCTCCTCGCCCTCCAAGGGCAAGGTCTGCCGTCCCACGTGCAGGGATGGGGCCTGTCTCCAGCAGCCCCCCCTGGGCCCCCAGGTCTGGCAAGGGTCCCCTGTGTCCCAAGGGGACAAGCCCCTGGCCGCAGGCTCACTTTCTTTATGGCCGGGATCTGTTGGACACCTGGCACCTGCCTCCCCGAAAGGGGCAGACAGAGGTGAATGGTCTGTTGCTGGAGTATCACAGCGGGCTTGCAAAGTCCCTGCCCAGGGCCGGGGGCGGGGGCTGCTCGGGCAGTCGCACCACTGTCCACTGTGTCCCTGGGTCCTGGGAGCCCCCGGCAGGACCTGCAGGGCCGTCTTGCAGCCACATGTCCCCCCAGCTCACTGCCTGGGTGAGGGGCGGCCCCTGTGCCCAGTGCGGGTCTTTAAAGCCGGCACGTGGCCCCGGGGCTGCGGGGGCCTCTCGGCTGGGAGCAGCGAGCAGATGTCAGAGCAAACTGTGAGTGACTGACGGTGCACAGACGCTTTGTCTCTCCATCACGTGACCGCGTCCACAGCCCAGGGAGGCCACAGCAGCCCCTCCTTCCCCTCCGCCGTTCACATGTGGCCTCTCCCGTTGTGTCCCTGGCTGGATGTCAGCCCTCACCAAACAGATGGACCCCTGCTCAGCGTCGTCCTGGAGCTTCTCTGCGGCCCCTCTCCCGGGCCCAGGGACCCCGGACTCTCTCTGTCGCTCCACCGTGGCAGCCGCATGACTGAGGTCGCCCCGGCTGCACGACCTCTCCCCTCGCCTTGCCCCCTCCCTCTTCCTTCGTGAGTGGATTCCTTCCCCTGGGGTTTCTCCCATCTAACCGCGGTCTCTGAGCCCCTGCTGGGTGCCGAGCGGTGGGGAGCCAGGCGGGTCCAGCAGGGTGGCCGCCCGGAGCCGCTTCACTGTGCTCCTCTCCTCCCGCTGACAGGGCACCGTGACAGAGGTGCCCCCCTCCCGTCCCCGCATCTCTGGCCCACCCTCCATATTGCATTTATCCCACGTGCTCACTGAACCCCTGTCTGTCTATAAAACGCTGAATTTCCTTTTTTCGAACAGTCATGCAAGGGACCCAAAATCTAAGGGATGTTAAGTGAAGCTGCTAAGGAAAGGGGCACAGAGAGGAGGGGCACAGCTGGCCTCTGTCTGTGCCTCAGTCTACCCTCTGGGATGGCCGAGGCACCCCCCACCCCAGGTTGAAACCCTGGGGAGCCCCCATGAGGCCAGAGACCACGTGGCCCACCCTGTCCCCATGGTCCCCTGTGCAGCTCATGCCCGGTAGGCGCCCAGGCTGGCGAGCTCCCTGCAAACGCAGCTGGTGCTACAGTGGGCACTTCGCAGATCCTGCCTCTGTGCTGCCCTCGATCTGGGACAGGGCCCGACCGTGGGCTGAGAACAAGGGGACAAGGGGACAGGCTCCCCTGCGGCTCACACGATTTAGACCGCACTCCGTTCCCTGCCGGACGGCCCCTGGCCTGGCCCTGGCCCAGGGCTCATGGGGGTCGACACTGGAGGAAGTGAGCACCCCTGGGCCTGGTCGGGGGCAGACCAAGGGGGAGTGTGTGTGCCCCCAGGCCAAGGCCAGCTGCTTGTGGGGAGGTGGACCGAGCCTGGACGTGCTGACCAGGGGACTCTCCAGTGTACATGAAGCCCCTCACAGAGAGGGTGGGCCTGGGCTGGGAAGGGAGGGACAGATGCTGTGTGGGGGGGTCCCCTTCCCCTGTCCCCATGCCTGGGGTTTGTCACTGGACTCCTGAAGAGCCCGAGCATCTGAAGGGTCTGAATTGGAGGCGCCTGGCCTCCTGCAACATGCTGGAGGTGTCTGTGCCGAGGCTGGAGAGCACGTTTCCCTTAGTGGCTCGTTGGAAAGCTGTGCCCTGCCTGGGGCCACGGGGGGGTGGGGCCTGTCCTGCCTCTGAGCTGTGAGCCTGGTGCCTTGGCCCCAGCGTCTTCCCCCACCTGCCCCGCGAGCTCGCCCCGATGAGGGGTCCACCCTGACTCATCTCCACAGTGAGCCCCATGGTGTTGGTGTCAGGATGGTGCGGGTGTAGACGGGTGGGCAGGCTGCCGTGCTGGGCTGCCCCGGGAAGCCCCCACACAGGGCCTGGCCAGGCGCAGGCCGCCCCTCCTCCCCACTGCACAGTGGCCACGGCCCCCCAGGCATCCCCCTGCGTCAGCCTCTGCACGGAGCTCAGGCCCCCACGGCAGGGAGCGTGGACAGACGGGGGGCTTAGGGGGTGGGCGTTCTCACGGCCCAGGTCGAGGTGCCGGGGCCATGAGTCCCCTGGCAAGGCCCCCTTCCTGGCCTGCAGACGGTCGGCCCCCTTCTCACCGCGTCCTCGTGTGGCGGATGGATGACCCAAGGTGTCTCTTCTTATTGAGATGCTAATCGCAACCTGAGGGCCCCACCCTCGTGACCTGATCTGACCCTAAGGACCTCCTTCTGCAATACCATCCCTCTGGGGCTTCGACATATGGATTTGTGGGGGGGGGGGGACACAATTCAGTCCTGGCAGCTCCTTCCCTCTGACTCACCCCCGTCTGTCTCCAGAGCATCTCTGCCACGCGAGTGAGTCTGACGCCTGCTGAAGCCTTCCCGAGGCTCCGAGCCCGGCCTCCGTGGTGCGGCCCCTGCTGCCCGACACAGAACGTGGTGCCTGTGGCAGGAACAAGGTCTTGGCAACGCCATGGGACGGCTCTCTGGGTTAGGTACAGAGACTGTGTCTTCCGTCTTGCTCCACTGGTTCCTCTTTCCCGTTCTCAGTAGGCGAGGACCAGAGTGATCCCCGAGGAGCCCTCTTAGCCATGGGTTTAGGGGGACGCCCCCCACCTCGGGATGGAGCTGGAGCGTATAGCCAGCCTGCCCAGCCAGAGCCCCAAATGCCCTGGACCCCGCGATTGGGGCAGGTGTGGACATGTGACCCACGTGGCCAGTTAGACTCCTGGCTTCTTGGGGGGATCTGGGGCGGGGGTCACACCGCTGTCATGTGGAGTCTGAGAAAGCAGCCAGCGAGCAGCCCAGGGGAGAGGGCCTGGTGGCGCCATCAGCTTCCTGGATCCAGCTGTACCTACATCCTGCTTCCAGACCCACAGCACTTGGGTCTCGTTCATGTTTTAGAAAAGTAGACTTCAATTTTTAGAGCATTTATGTTCATAGCAAAATCGAGGAGAAGGTGCAGAGAGTCCCCACCTGCTGCCCCGTCAGCTACCCCAGCAAGCACAGCCTCCCCCACCAGCAGCCCCCGACCAGGTGACGCACACTTGTCATCAGTAAACCGACAGGGACACATCCTTACAACCCCAAGTCCATCGTTTACCTTACGGTTCATCTCGGCATCGCATGTCGTGAGTTTGGACAGCGTGTCGTGACATTAGGGTGTCAAGCAGACAGTTTGACCTCCCTGAGTCCTCTGCGTGCTGACTGTCCCTCCCTCCCCGCAGCCCCGCAAGCATGCGCCTGGCTCCCTGGTTTCGCCGTCTCCATCTCCAGAGCGTCACGGGCCCGGAGTCACGCAGATCGGCTTCTGTCATGCCGTGACGCGTGCGGAGTCTCCTCTGTCTTTCCGTGGCCTGAGAGCTCACGTCCACTTGGCGCCGACTACCGTTCCCTTGTCCGGACGGACCTCAGTCCGTTTTTCAGTCCACCTGCCGGAGGACGTCTCGGCTGTTTCCGAGCTCCGGGGCCGCCACGGGCGGACGCTGCTGTGCCCGCCCGCGCAGGTGTTTGTGTGGCTGTAGTTTTCCACACCCTCCAGGAGATGCCAGGCATGGGCCTGCGGGATCGTACGGGAGGAAGATGCTGAGCCGGTGAGAACCTGCCAGGCCGGGCCCACGGGGCAGAGGATCCCGTGACGCGATCTCTGTGGAAACGACTTGACGTTAAATTGCTACGATAGTGAACGTCCCTGAGCCTGCGCCCTTCGTCCCTCCCCAGCGCCCTCACCGAGGCCTTGCTACGCGTCCTCGGGCGGCGACCCCCCTCGGGGCCCCCTCTCCCTCACCACGGTGGTGAACCCAGTTCATGTCGCCTCCTCCAGGGCGTCTCCCAGGCCTCCTCCCATTTCCTCACCTGCTTGCTCCTCGGTGGGCGACCCATCATGCACGGCCTGTGGTTTCTCGCGTGGACACTGTGTGTGACGGCTGGGGCTTGCCATCTCGCTGTGCCCAGGGTCTGGTGGGCACACGGTGGGCATTTGGGCCATGGTTGTTAAGTGACAACACAAAAGTGGGGCTTCCGGGAGTCGCTCACAGGTGACGCATGGGGCGTGCCCTTCTCCTACCCTAGGACGAAGGGCTTGGTGTTGGCGGAGATGCTTCTAGGGTCTAGGTGCTTCCCACACACTGACGGGGGGCCTTGTCCCCCTGCCCAAGGCTCGCGTTAGCGTCCCCATCTGATGTCTGAGACACGGAGGCCCGGAGAGGGGAAGTGACAGGCCTGAGGTCAAATAGCCAGCGTGGGCCACGTGAGTTCCCAGTCCTGTGACCTGGGCAGGCAGCCGCGACTATCCAAGAGGCACTGAGCCCGGGGTCCCCACCTCTCCAGGCAAGGGGGGTTCCCGAAGCCTTTGTGGGGAGAGCACGCTGTCTCTGCAAGGGCCTGTGAGAGGGAGGCTCCCGGGCGGCTCTTCACGCAGGAGCCTGGTCTGATATCAGGAGAATCGTCTAATTACTGAGGCACCCCTAATTATGGAGAAACCCCTAATTACAGAGGAACCCCTATTGCAGAGGATCCCCTAATTACGGAGGAGCCCCTATTGCAGAGGATTCCCTAGTTACAGGGAAACCCTATTGCAGAGGATCCCCTAGTTACAGAGAAACCCCTAATACAGAGAAGCCCCTAGTCCAGAGGATCCCCTAACTGCAGGGAAACCCCCCAAGGGGTGGCCCCTGGGCCCATCCAGCAGCTCCTTGCTGTTTGTTAGCCAAACAGGAGCATGCGGGGCAGCAGCTGGTTTCAGGTGTGCTGGGCAGGAAGACAGGACTTCTGAGAACCCACAGGCCCCAAATCGAGATAAATTGGAGCCGCCAGCACAGAAGAGGAGCGTGTGGCCCCTCCAGGTCCTCGCTCGGCGGGTGTAGGGAAGGGCCAGAGCGCCATCCTGTGCTACAGGTGATGCTCTGCAGACAGTGCTCCCAGCTGGGGGGCCGTGGCACAGCCGTGGCACGGTGGCCGGCGTGACTGTTCTGTGGTTCCCCCCTCACCCCCACCTGCCCCTGGGGACAGGGTCACGGCTGCCCAGGCAGTCGGTGTGGTGCTGTGGAGGGAGCACTGGGCAGAGTCCACACGTGAGGGGCGGTTGGAGGCAAGCCGGCTGGGACAAGACTGGGGTGGATGGGGTGTGGGGCACATGGGGGCCGGAGGCACCCAGATGAAGTCGTTTCTGGAAGAAAACTTCCCGGGTGATATTTGGCTCCTGAACACCCACCACAAGCCCCCCAACCCTGAGCGAAGACGTTTCCAGGACAGCTGTGAAAGGACCAAGGACGTCGGGGTGCCAACGGGCGGGGGCACACCTTCCCGGGGGCCCGAGGGGCCTGTTCATCCCTGAAGCCGGGAGATTTTGCTCCTGGAGACGCTGGGGGCGTGAGCCCTACGTCCTCCTCCTGCAGGGACACCGCCCTGGGGTTGTGGGCCATCTCTGGGGACTGTGTGGCTGCCGTGGAGTGACGGGGATCCCACTCTCTGGCCTGGCCGTTGCCTCCCACCCGGAGGAACCCGGGGAGGGCCGGGGTCCTTCCCGCCCCAGCCTCTTGTGCAAGAGCCGCTTGGCCAGGCTGAGCCGGATGACGTGCGGGGGCGGCCAGGGACCCCAGCTCAGGTGTGGGCCCACCTTTTTCTGCGTCACCTGGAGTCAGTGACTCATTTTTTGAGCCCGGGCTGTCCTTCTCTGCGAAGTAGGGTGGCATGGTGGGGGAGGCCTGCGCAGACTCAGCCTGGGAGGCTGCGTCCCTAGTGGGGGCGGCAGGCGGCTCCTGGAGGGGCCACGGTGATGGCAGGTGGCCCCACAGCTCTTCTGGGAGACGCAGGGCGAAGCTCCTAAGGCCTGAGAAGGATTTCCAGGGCTCCTTGCGGGGGCGGCAGGGGGTTTGGTGCACGCAGCTTTGCCTGCATCCCTCTGATAACAGCTTGTCAGAGGGGACCGGAGGGACTGGCCCCAACACCCGGCTGTCTGACTGTCCCCAGCACCTCGGACATCCAACCGTGGCCGGAAAGGCTGGCCTGGGGGTCCGTCCTGCAGGGATGGGGCGGCAGGGAGTCCAGCTGGTGACTCTGGCAAAGACCCAAGCGACAGAGACTCGCGGCTGCCCCCTGCGACCCTCGGAGTCCAGCTGGGGAGGCGGGAGCCGCCCCCTGTGCTCCCCTCGCCCCGCAGCGTCTCCTGTTTTCTCACCTGGGCAGCCCCTCCTCATCCTTCAAAATCCTGCAGCTCACGGGTGTTCGAGAAATGTCCCCGGATTGAGCTGAACGGGGAGACAGGCCCCAGGCTCCCTCTGCCGCCTTGGGGTTCCTTCTCCGTGGGCAGGATGGGGCACACACTGCGTGGGTGGAGGCTTCCCGATCTCCTGCGATGGGCCGGGGCAGAGGGGGGTCCTCAGTGGGGCCACGGAGACACTGGGCTCAGGGTCCCGGGGGAGGACAATGGAGCTGGAGCCTCACCGGGTCCAGCCCCCACACCCAGCTGCTGGAGACGACCGGAACATTCCAGCAGGGGCAGTGGGGGCCCCTCCACCTCCCTGGCTGGGCCCCAGGTGGGGTTCCTGCTGGCCATGCAGCCCCCGTGACCTTGGGTGTGGCCCTTGGTTTCCTCCGGGGGTGACACAGGGGCGAGAAGTCGGAGGCTTAGACCTGCCGCCTGGTGGCCCCTCTCATGGCTGTCTGTGGCTCTGAAAAATCCCCCTCGGGGTTCACAGCAGTGACTTGCCCGGCCCCCCTGCCTGGCGCCCACAACCACCTGGACGCCCGTGGCCAGCCTGCTTCGTTGCCTCTTCCAGCACTGACCACACGGGCCCCGAGTGCCTCAGTTTACCCTCTGTGTCGCAGAGCCCACGGGCCCGTCTCCACCGTCCACGTGCTCCTCGCCCCCACACCATCTGGAGCGCAAGTTCTCAGGTGAGAAGAGGAGAGATCAGATACTAATTCAATTGAGTCCAGGCTCTAATTACCTGGAGAAACTTCTTAGGCACCAACATTAATTTATTTCCTCTTAGGGCCAGTTACGCTAATTCAAATCCGCTTTAAGTATTAAGATACGGATACTGTGAAGCAGGTAAGAAAACTGATTGAGAGAACACGGCGGGGGGGGGGGGGGCGGGGGCAGGGCGGTGTCTGCAGCGGGAAGCGGGGCCTCCACCCTCGCTGCCCCCTCGACCTTGGCTGGGCCAGGGTCACGGTCTCACCCTCCACGCCCCCCAGTCTGGCAGCCCTGGGACCCCTGTCATCACCGCGGAGCCCTAGTCATCCAGGGGTCCGACCTCATCTGACCAGAGAGGTGCTGCGTAGGGTGCCGCGGGGCACGTGGGACGACCTGGCCGTCTTAGATTGCTGAGCTCTTAGATTGGCGTGGGGCATGCCCGGGGGGCCCTGGGGGGGTCGGGGGCACACCCGTGGCTCCCCTCACTGTCTTCATTGCCCTCAGCAGGTCAAAGGGGGCTGCACTAGCTTGTCTGCAAGTGCCCTGGCTGCGCTTGGGTCCCGGCATGGGGGCGCCTAATGATGGGTCCTGTGAAGGTCCCTTTGGAGGGGTCACTGGTGCAGGGCCTGGTGTGGGACCCCGATCCCGGTGCTTTGGGGTCGACACGGTGCTGGTCCCATCACATATGGGTTCTGGGCCTGGCCCGGGGAAGGTTGGGGCGCAGGTGCCCACCCAGAGGAGTCCCCCATGGGGTGGGTCTACAGGCCAAGGCTGCCACGGCCACAGGAGCTGGGGGCCCTCCCAAGAGGGGACACAGCCTCTGGATCTGTAGCCTGAGTCCAACCACCGAGCCCATGGCCGCCACAGGCCAGAGGGCTTCCTGCCCTAGACCACTGCTGGGCCCCTGGCACGCCTTCTGCAGCCTGACCCCGATCCGGTTCCCTGGCTGCGGCTCCTTCCTACACGCCCAACCCTGTGGGCCTCCTGCTCCCTTTGACCTGATGTCTCCTCCCCTTGGCTGGCCCGGCCACGCTCCCCAGCAGCTTCTGTGCCCTGGACACCCCGCACTGCGTGGCCACCTTGGTGACTGGCTTTCTGGCGGGGGAGTCAGTGTGTTCTCAGCAGGGGGGCCTCCCAGCAGGAGCTGGGCACCCACCCTATGCAGGGATGAGCCTGCCCGCTTCCTTGGCCACAAGGGCCTTCTCAGGGGCCTCCTACCTGCCAGACACCTCCAGGCCCTCTCCACCCAGTTCCGGCTGCCTGTGGAGTCCTGCCGTTATAAGCGCCGTGGTGACGGCTCCCCATGTCCTGTCTTGACACCTGGAGCAGATCCCGGCGTGGCTCATCCCTGAGGGGGTGGGCAGGGGTGCTCTCTGCCCGCGGAGGAGGGGAGCACGGGGCCATCCTTGGGAGGTCCCGGGGGCCTTGCCCCACTCACTCCTGCGTCCTTGTGGCACGAGTTCCTCCCCCAAGGCCCTGGGTCTTGCTCTCTGGCTGGACCCCACAGAGGGCTGGCCTGGGTCCCTGGTCCCCCAGGATGTTTGAGGACAGCCCTGCAGGCCCATGGCCCTGACCTGCCATCCAGCACATTCTCCCAGGGCTGAGGAACGGGGGTGTCTAGCACCTCCTACAGAGCAAAGGCCTTGCCGTCTCTGGTTTCAAGGGCCGCGGCCAACTACCTGTCGCCTCTGTCCATCTCCATCGTCCAGGGCTGGGATGCGGCCCTGGGGCTGTGGCGGGCCCGAGCCTCATGTGGGCTGAGCCTCTTCTCTCTAGGCGGGTGAGGTTGATGAGGTGTAGGTGCGACGTGTGGGTGCGAGTGTGGCAGGAGGCAAGCCCCGCCCGGCCCGGGAGGCCCAGGGGAGGCAGGAGCCCGTGCGGGCCGAGACGGCAGACAAGCTCTGCTGGAGGCACCGCTGGGGGTGCATCTTCTCCAGGCCCCTGGTGAGTGAGCTGCGTGGTTCGGGGGGAGCCAGTCACCTCTCTGGGCCTCAGAGGCCTCATTTGTCAAGGTGGGCTGGGGGAGGGGCTACTCATGGGGTGGGCCCGGGCGCCAGAGCCTTTGACGCTGAATCCCACCCACAGGCAGGATGTGCCAACCTTCGTCCAGGGCCTCCCTCCTGGGCTGGTGGCGCTTGCTCAGGCTGCATCCAGGGCAGGCTGAGTCCTCAGTGTGGGGGTGGCTAGAGCTGTGCCCCCCATTTGTCAGCAGCTGTGACTCATCAGGTGTTGACAGGGTGAGTCATCGGGGGAGGCGAGGAATGGTTTCCAGGCTCCAGGACGCTGGCCCAGAGCAAGGCTGATTGACAGCACATCCCGGAGGGCCCAGTTTCCGGCACCAAGGTGCCAACGCATGTACTCTCTGCCCTCACACCCCCTCACCGATGGCCCCCACCCCCGGCTGCTCTGGGGATTTCTGGGCTGGGGACACCACCCGGTCTTAGCACCCCATTGCACAGATGGATGGACTGAGGGCAGGGAGGGGAGTGGTGGAGACAGGATGAGGACCCGGGGTCACCCACATGCGCCATACTGGGAAGATCACAGACGTTGACCTGTCTGCTCCTGACCATCCTGTTGGGTGAAGAGCACGGTCCAGGCTCACTTACTTTCACCTACAACCTGGGGTAGGTAGGGGAAGAAGACAAAGTCCAGGGCTGTGCTGCCAGCCTGCCAGGTCACATCATGGTGTGGAATTGGAGAAGTGTAGACCGTGCTCTGGATGGAGCGACGTGAGGAGCTGGGGGGCGGGGAGGGGTGGATGGGGTGGAGCGGTGAGAGCTTCACCACTTTTAAAAATGACTTGACTCCCTCTTATCTCCTCTTCCTTCCCAACCCTGGTTTCTCATGTGCATGATGGGCTGAGTCAAACAAGCTATGTTTTGGGGTTCTTTTCAGTTAGAATTGTGGAATAGGCTAGGCGGGTCAGCACCGGGAACTTACAGGCATATGCTCAGCCAGTGTTCTTGGATGGATGGGCCTGAGAGAGGATGACAGGTGGATGGAAGGGACGGTAGAGGGATGTATGGAAAGGCGGATAGGTGAGAAGGTAGAGGGATGGATGGACAGGTGGGTGGATGAGAAGGTACATGGATGGATGGACAGGTGGGTGGATGGGAAGGTAGAGGGATGGATGGACATGTGGGTGGATGGGAGGGTGGATGCACGGATGAACAAACACGTGGATGAGTATGAGTGTGTGGAGGATGATGCGTGAATATATGGGTAGATGAGAAGATAAATGGGTAGATAGATGGGTAGAAGGTTGGGAGAATGAATAGATGGATCGACACATGGATGGGCAGGATGATAGATGTGTGAATGGGCAGGTGGATGTGTATATGGGCGGGTGGAAGGACTAGATAATGGATAAGTTGGTGGGTGGGAGGATGGAGGGGTGGCCGGGTGGGTCAGTGGACACTGGGTGGTCGGATAGATAGCTGGGTGGGGGATGGTGGATAATTGGTGGGAGGTCGGATGTTGGACGGATGGGAAGATACATGGAGGGATGAACAGATGAGCCAGGGCACAGGGTGGGGGGAGGACGGCTGGCTGAAGGGATTTGGGGTGAGTGGATGGGTGACGCCTGTGGCTTCCGCAGAGCCGAAACTTTAGGCTTCCTCTCCTACTAATAATCACACCCTGGGAGGGTCAGATGCATGGCCGGAGGACTCTGGGCTGGCGGGTAGAATTTTCACTCTGTCACCATGTGACCTTGGGCAAGTCACTTATCCTGTCTGGTCTTCAGTCCCCGGTCTGCAAAGTGGAGGGGTTGCAGCCGTCGGTCCCTATGTCTCCGTGCTTCGGCAGAGCTCTAGGGGTGTCCTGCTCCTCCGCCCTCACCCCCACCCCGCCCGGGGCAGAGGTTCGTTTCCTTCTGCCTCCCGCACACCTCAGACTCCGCGCGCTCCCGGGGGCGGCAGCTTGAAAGGCCCACCATGGGGTCCCGGCAGGTGGCCCTGCTGTGATGCCTTCTGGAGCGGGACCTGCCCATGCCGGCTCCCTGGCCCGACCTGGACAGGCACCAGCTGGCTTGGGGGCGCTCACGGAAGTGCCGCAGGAGGCTGTCGTCGGCGTGACCTTTTCAGCTGAGGCCACGGCCCCCTCCAGGGCCCCAGACAGACGCCATCTGGCCGTGGGGGTCCGTGGTGGCTAATGCTAGTATTATTATCCTGATTTTGGTAGAACTGGAGCGTGCACACCCACCTGGATGCGCTCCAGGGTGCTCCTCTCGCTCTGGCACCTGCCCGTTCTCCCCACGGCCCTGCGGTCGGTCGATCTGTCAATCACAAGGATGCCGCCCTCACTGCGGGGTGTCAAGGGGACTCGTCAGGAAAAAGCAAGAGAAACAAGCATCTTCTCCGTGAGGACAGAAGGGGAGTGGCGGCAGCAGCTGTGCCGCGGAGAAGGGACTGATGGGGGGTTCCGGGCACAGACATGCGTGTGCCTTGGGGCAGACCTGAGTCCTTGGTGGTAGCGGCTTGGGTTGGGGGCTTTGCTGGCTGGGACCCCCTCCCCAGCTCCGCTTCCTGCAGGTTGGGTGACCCTGGGCCTCCGTTTTCTCTGTGTAAAATGGGGACAGGATGGCCCCTTCCAAGGTGGTCGTGGGGATAAGAAGGCAAGGGCCACTGTAGTGGGCCTCCCCGAGCACCCCTCCCCAGGTGTGGGCCCCGCGGGCAGCCTGGCTCCTGGACAGCCTCTGGGTGGCAGTGGTGGCCTGTGGCCACTGTGCCTCAGGCTTCTGCTCCCGGGGGCCCCCCCTTCTGGGGCAGGGCGGGGGGGCAGATCTCCTGGGCGCCAAGGGTTCCACGCGCCCTGTCCCCTGACCTGCTCTGTCCACGGCGACTCGGCTTCCACCCCCCCCACCGAGCTTGTTGGGCCCACACGCCCTTGTTCTCACGTGCTTCCTCCCATCCCTGGCACGAGCCTCACCACCGCACACAAGCGATCCTTCAAGAACCAGGGAATCTTGGAGAATATTCTTTGACATCCAGGCCGTGTAGGCCCACAGCCTGGGCATGAATGCCTCCCTCAGTGGGGGGCTCACTACTTTCTGCTCCACCTAGCTCACTCCATACGGGCCAGTCCTACCCCGTCCACTGAACAACGTGGCTGCCGATGACCGTGCCGGCCCCCTCCCCGGAGGACTGGACAGGCAGCCTGTGAAGGGCGAGGACACACACTTTTTCCCTTTTTCCTTGCTTCCCATTGGGAGGATTTCCCCCTAAATCCCAAACCAAGAACTCCCCAATGGGCTCTGCCCTTTCTGGACAGACACCCGCCTTGGCCCGCGGGGCTTGCAGTCTGGCAGAGGGAGACACCTGCTCCGTGCACAGTGTGGCGGGGAGGCTGCAGCTGTCCAGCCGTGGAGGGCAGGGCTGGGGGCAGGAAGGGCGGCCTTCCCATCTGAAGGTCAGGGAAGACCTCGTGGAAAGGGAGGAGGTCTTCGGGTGACGTGTGGACAAAGGCCCTGGGGCAGGAAGGACCTCAGAGGCTTTAGAAACCGGAAGCTGTCGTTATGGCCTTTATGGCCAAGACTCTGAGCACGTGAGCTGAGAGCACATTCACGGGAAGCCACTGTGGGCGTCTGGCACCGTGGGGCCTGCCCAGAGTGTCCCTTTCTCCTGGGATCTGCCCCTGACCCTGGACTATGGTTCTGTTGGAGGTTTCCAGCCTTTGACAGTGTCAAGGGTTTGGCACCCTGGAGACCTTCGGGGAAGGAGATGCCCGGCCCTCCTGCTGCTGCCCATTTGCAGGCACTGGTGGGGTCTCCTGTGGCTCCAGTACTCGCCGGATGCCCCCACCAAGGCCCTGTCCCTGTGGGCCGGCCCCCAGGTGGTTGGCCTGCACCCGTGGCCTGAGAACTCCACGTCCCCACTCCTGCTTAACGGGCTGGCCCTTTCCTGCTGCTGCTGGTCCCTGGGTGGTCGCCGTGTCCCCCATTTGGCGGCCGGCCTCTTGGCTCTCCCAGCCTCGTGTGGACACTTGTTGGCGTTAACACCCTTGTATTGGAAAGTCCTGGCATGTTTTCTGTGTCCCGACTTGACCTTGTGTGGACCCCATCTGGACCCCATCTGGTCCTCCGTTTTGTCCTAAGCAGGTTTGGGTTCATGTCATTTGCAGCTGGAAGCATCCTGTGGCTCTGGGGTTTATGAGGAGGGAGAAGAGAAGTCAGAGCTGCAGGGAGGATTTATGAGGGAAACACTCTTGTCCAAAGAAGGCAATGTGGTTAGGATGCCAGGAGCAAAGGCACGTCCTGCATTCAAGTGGCTCCCAGGGGTCATCCCTGAATCGTAAAACTAGGCGTCCCCGAGAGGCCCCGCAGCTCACAGGCCCACAGGACGGGTCACGGCTCTGGACACTTGGGTGTGCAGCCTGCTCCGGGGGGCATGGTTGTTCTAAACTCTGGCCAAGCCCTTACCATCCAGGGAGGCACTGAGGCAGGCGCTTAGCTGCCATGCATGGCAGGTTCCACATTTGTCCTTATATTTGCCTTTTTTTAAAAAAGATTTTATTTATTCATGAGAGATACAGAGAGAGAGAGGCAGAGACACAGGCAGAGGAAGAAGCAGGCTCCTTGCAGGGAGCCCGATGTGGGACTCGATCCCAGGACCTTGGGGTCACGCCCTGGGCCAGAGGCAGAGGCTCAACTGCTGAGCAACCCAGGTGCCCCTATATTTGCCTTTTAATTTACATGCAGACCCCAGCCTCCCGAGGGCCCTCTGCCCTCCACTGCGGCTCACTGTCGGGCGGGGGGTGAAAGTTTAAGTAGGACAGTGACAGGTCTGACCCGGGGATCCAGACACGGGCCATGAGAGGGATGGGAAGTGTCCTCTTGTCCATCTCCTGCCATGGGACAGACGGCCCTGGAACCGAGCAGCGTCCGCGGCAGGGACTTAGTATTTCTCAGCCTCCTTGGGTCAGCTGGCTTTCCTTCTGCTCCTTGTGGGGTCAGCTGGGTCGCGATGCGCCGGATGGCCTTGCCCACCTGAGGGCGGGTCCTGGGGGGGGGCGGGTCCCTGTCACCTGCCTGACCTCTCTCCGCATGGCCCTCCCTGGACAACGGGTTCGTGAAGCTTCTCCACTTGGGGCCGGCTGCCAGGAGGGCGATGGTGGGGCTGCCGTCCCCTGAGGCCTGGGCTCTGGGGCTCACACTGTGTCACCCCGGCCACATGCTGTAGGTCACACTGAGTCTCGGCCCAGATTCCAGGGGTGGGGGAGCCGACCCCTCCTCCTAATGGCAGTGGCTGCAACATACTGTGGTCACGGTTTCCCAGCCTCCCCCAGGGTCGGCAGGTGAAACCTGGCACGCTGACCAGCAGGGGTGGGGGAGGAGGCCCCACAGCCCCCCGGGGAGGGCACCGCTGCCACCTGCCAGCCCTGGGGCGGCTTCCACGTGGTGAGATGTCTGTGATGTGCGTGCACAGCCGGTGGGCGTGTGACGGGGAGAGGGGACGGTGGCGGAGGGGTCTCAAGGACATCCTCATTCACTTAGTATGTATTTTTGAGGCACCCGCTGTGGGTCAGACCGTAGGGAATCAGCCCCTGTCTTTGTAGAGTCAGGGTTCTGGTTGATGGGATGTCAGACAGACCCAAGTGTGTAATCCTGAGTGTTCGGGGGAGCATCAGGGTCTGAGAGAGGAGCACCAGAAGGGGGGGTGGTCTGGGAGTGCTGCCTGGAGGAGGGGGCCAGGAAAGACTTCAAAGAGGGAACAGGGCCAGCAGGGAAGGGCATTCTGGGAGCAGAATAGCTCGTAGGGATGCTCTGAGGTGCCAGACACGGGTGGGTTTGCTGGGGTGTTGAGGGCACGGAGCTGGTGTAGCTCAAAGTCTGAAAATGTTTGCAGAAGTGAGTTTGTGAGCATTGGAGCCGTTCCCACGTAACTGAGTCCAAGCAAGCAGCCTGTTTCTCTGGGGGCAGGGCCTTTTTGGTCTCTCCCTGAGGTGGACAGAGCTTGCCCCCTGCCCTGCGTGGGGGACAGACCCAACTGCGGGAGATGGTGGCGATGCTCTGTCAGCGCTCAGGGCCGGGTTCCCTGGGCTGCGTGGGGGCGGGAGGAGGAGCCAGGGGAGCGGGGCCATGTCCCCACACCCTTCCTGGGCTCCGGCAGGCAGCACCCGTCCCTCTGGGCGGTGACCCAGACTGTGGGTTGCATTGAGGGCCGCGGGCAGGGGGGGCCCGTGAGGACCGGCCGGGCAGCAGCGAGTCTGGGCCACGGTGCCCACTCTGCAAGGCCTGGTTCCCCCGCGTGCGGGCCATGCCTCGAGCAGCACCCAAGGTCGTCCCGGCTGGTCGGAGCTTCCTGTACACCTGTCACCCAGGTGGGCCCCAGTCGCCGCCCCAGAGTGGACTCCCCCCATGAGACACTCCCATGTTTCTGTCATCGGATTGGCTCCTCCCGAAGGCGGCCTTCCGCCTGCCCCCTACAGCAGACAAGGGCACGGCTCTACTCCCACTTCCCGGCCACGAGGGGTGGGGCCCTCTCGTCTGTGTCCATCCGGGAGATGAGACGCTGTTTCTAGAGTGAGCCCCCCACCCCCACCGCCTCCTGTTTTTTTACCATCCCCATCTTCTGTGAGCACATCCGCCTCCTGCTGTTGGTCTCTCGGCTCGATTAGAGCATTCACTTCTAAGCTTGAAAAACCCAAGTTGAGGGAAGAAGAAGAAGAAAAAAAACCCACCAAAGAGACAGACAGAGAGGGAGGGAGGGAGAGAAGGGCAGCCATCCTGATGGAAGATTCCTTATCTCCTCATCCGCATCCGTGTGTGTCTAATAACCCAGCAGATCTTGCCTGTGCAGGAGAACACGCAGCCTTGTAGGCCGGCAATGCCTTTGGTGGTGGCACGTTTCTCGCACACGACCCCCCTTCCCTCGCAAGCTTCAGCCCCGGGGCCGAGCGGCTGGCGCGGGCAGAGGCGGGACCTTGCTCACAGATGGCCCCACGCGGCCAGGTGGTGTCGGGGACCCTGAGACGTGCGGCGTGTGCAGGGCTCCCTGCGGCTCTGGGGGGCGGGCCGGACAGACCCATTTTACAGGTGGAAAAGCAGGCCCCAGAGAGGGCGGGAGGGAGCATCCAAGACAGTGCACGAGGCCTCTCTCAAAGGGACGCGGATCCAGATGCAGAGGACCTGGGCTATGCTTTCTCTTTTCTCTGGACTCAGTTTCTCCACCTATAGGGTGATGAGCAGGTTGGATTAGCCCAGCTCCAAGATTCGGGGGGCCCAGTGTGAGCACAGAGAGGTAAGCCAGGACACCAGGCCCAGCGTTTCATGGGAGTGGCTGTGGAAGCAGTGGCTTCGGATGGAAAGGGACCGGCGGGGCGCTCATCCAGCATCCACTGCCCCGCCAGCTGCTGTTGCACCTTTGATGAGCTGCGTTGGTCTCCTGGTCACTTAGGCAAAGTCCTGAATCTCTCTGGGCTTCGCCTTCCTCATCCGTACAGTGGGGACAGTGGAAGGCTATTGTGTGGCTTCGCAGGGTCAGCAGAAGCCGGGTGCCAGTGCCTGGGAACCCCAGGGCCCAACCAGGGTGGGTCCCCAGCAGCTTCTGCCGCTTCCTCTTTGGGAGCCTGTGCTGGGGCACAGAGTGCGCCATGGTCCTCGGCGCATCCTGTCCCCTCGCCGGGTCATCACCTGACCTTGGGGGCCTGGTGCACAGAGGGCGAGGGGGGCCCAGAGGGGGCTTGCAGGAGTGAAGCCCAGACCGGGAGCCGGCCCACGAGGATGGCCTGGTGCAGTGTGGTTTTTAGTGCAAAGCTGAGCACAAGGAAGGGGACTTGGCTGTGGCCTGAGCCTGTGGAGCGCAGCGGCGAGGAGGGTGGGCTCGGCTCTCCTGTCTCCAGGGCACGTGGGGCCTGGCCATGTGCTGAGTAAATGCGGGGGTAGGAGGCGTGTGGAAGGGGAAGATGCCTCCTCTGAGGCCCAAAGGGGAGACACGTTCTGGGGTGGGCGTGGGGTAGGGCGTGGGGTGGTGGGGAGCAAACCCCCGTCAGCACCAAGGACAGCGGTGCCTCCAGGACGCGCCAAGTCACCTTAAATCCACTGACTTCCAGAAGGTTCAGCACAGCTCCCAGGGCCCTCAGGCCGCGTGAGGAAGACCCTGGAGATGGGGGCTGGCAGGCAGGGTCCCACGGGAGACCGTCCCAGAGGATGGAGACCTCTCATCGAGGGTGTCCTTGCCCTCCTCCCCCCGAGCAGCTGGATGCCACCTACCAGGTGCCCTGTGCTGGGTGGACACTGCGCCAGGGCGGCTTCCAGGGCATCCGGTCTGCAGCCGCCGCCAGGACAGTCAGGAAGGTGCTAACCCACTCACGGTGGTGGGCCAGCGGTGCCAACCGTCCTGGGGCTGGAGGACGTCGTGTTCCCGTGAGATTTTTAAGCAGAGGTGAGAAGAGGAGAAGCCCCTGTGGTCTTGGGCCTCCGTCTCAGTGGGCTCTGCCCTTCCTACCGGCCACCTCCGTTCTGCGGACACTATGTGCCAGCGACGTGACACTTGGGCCTGTGGGCAGGCACCTCCTTCATTGCCCCCGAGGGGATGCTGACCAAGCCTGGTGTGGTGACCTGCGTGCTGGGATGCCCAAGCCGCAGAGGCTGAGGCTGGGCCATGTGCTCGGACTTCACTGGGGTGCAAGCCCAGGGCACCCCGAGTGAGGGCTAGGGGAGGCGAAGTGTGCGAGCAGGGGAGCTGCTGGCCCCCCTGGAGGGAGGTCATCTCCAGGAAAGAGCCCCCAGCACGAGGCAGAGCAGGGCTCCGGGGGACGCGGGGAGGCCTCTGCTAGCTCTTTCCTCCCTGCTCTCGCCGGTCAAAGCCCCCAGCTGCTGCCTCACCCCTCGCACTGCAGGGCAGCCTCTGGGGAACATCCTGGAGCCCCCAGGGAGGCTTCGAGGAGTTGGGAAGGAGGGGGTTAAGTAACGGTTGCTGTGCCACAGCCGGGACCTCGCCCCGGGCCAAGCAGGGATGGTCATTAGGGGATGGGGCCGCAGGGGCCGCTGGGCAAGGGCACGGCGTCCAGATGGGCAGGGCGCATGAATCAGGGAGGCGGAGAGGCTGGGTCCACCCTAGGCCCAACAGCAGGAGCCTGTGTGAGCAGCGGCTTGGGGGAGTTGGGCGGCACCCTTGGCTCAGCTGGAGGGAGAACAGGAGGGCTTCCTGGAGGTGGTGCTGTCTTGTAGCTTTGGCCCTGGACATGCTTCCTGCCTGGTGCGGGGGGGGGGGTAGTGGGCCAGGGAGAGCAGAGGGGACAAACCTGGGATGTCGCAGCCGGCCTGACCTGACCCTCTTCCCTCTCCCCTTCCCTGCGGGTGACCTGAGCTTCTGGAGCGTTCCTGAGGTTGCTGTCCTGGGTCCTGAGCATTCCCCAGCCCGCCCCCCCATGTCCTCTGAGTCAGTGTGGCCCCTCCACTGTGTGAACCGGGGGCCGAGGTCCAGCGTCCACCCAGCCTGCCCGGCTGATTTCCGCAGCTGATCGCCTGCCGGTTCCCCACAAGCACAGAATTCCTGCCATGTCTCCCATGCAACCGCCCCACGATCCCTCTTTTTAAAAAATTATTGTGAATTACTGTGGATAGTGTTGTCACAGGTGTAATCGTAAATGTCCCCAGACTATGGTGGAGACACCGTGTGATAAACCGCCGCCGCCTGCCGCTGCAGCCCTTCCAGGGCCGCCTGCGCCCGGACCCCTGCTGCACCGCTCCACTGTTTACAGGCGAATCCCAGGCTTTATCTCATTTTATCTCCACCTCGTTCAATATATGCCTGTGAAACAAAAGATTCTTCAAAAAAACAAACAAACAAACAAGAAACAGAGCCCTTCACAACCGTGACATCATTATCACCCCTAAAATAACAACAATTGCTTAATATTCAGTATCCAGCAGCAGGCACGTTTCCTTGTCTCACTGTTTTCTTTTTAAAGCTTATTGGATTTGGGATCCAAATAAGGGCTAAATATTACATTTTCTGACAGTAAGATTTCTGTTAATCTATGGTGTTCCTTTCCTGTCTCTCTGTTCTCTCCACGCAGCCGCTGGAGGAAGTGGCTGTCTGGCTGTGGTGCATCCGTGTCCTGCAGGGTGACGGTTGGAGCCCTGCGCCGTAACTGCGCCGTGGTTGTGGGACCCCATGGCTGTGCCGTGGCTGTGGGACCCCGTGGCTGTGCCGTGGCTGTGGGACCCCATGGCTGCACTGAGGCTGCAGGACCCCATGGCTGCACTGTGGCTCAGGGACCCCGTGGCTGCACCATGGTTGCAGGACTCTGTGGCTGCACCGTGGCTGTGGGACCCCATGGCTGCACCGTGGCTGCAGGACCCCGTGGCTGCAGGACCCCGTGGTTGCACCATGACTGCAGGACCCCATGGCTGTACCGTGGCTCAGGGACCATGGTGGCTGCACCATGGCTGTGGGACCCCATCACTGCACCGTGGCTGCAGGACCCCATGGCTGCACTGTGGCTCTGGGACCTCGTGGTTGGGCCATGGCTCTGGGACCCCGTGGCTGGGCCGTGGTTGTGGGAACCCATGGCTGCACCGTGGCTGTGGGACCCCATGGCTGCACCGTGGCTCAGGGACCCTGTGGCTGGGCCATGGCTCAGGGACCCATGTCTGTGTTTGGTGGTGTTGTTTCCTGCAGCAGTGGCCCATCGAGTCTGGTCTCTTTCGGGATGTAGGTGGCCAGGGTGATTGATACCCTCATCTGTTAGTTCACCAGGTGTGGCAAGACGGCAATGTGGTTTCATCTTTTTTTCCACAAAGAAAAATTCTACTGAAAGTAAAAAGTGAAAGGCTCTTGTCCCCCTCCTCATGTAGCATTTAGAGGTGCCCAGGCCCAACGTCCCGTGCAGTTTCCAGATCTCTCCCGGGGCCTCGGCAAGCACCATCCACGTACACATCCCACTCTGCTCTTTTCTTTACAAAACAAATTGGATCATATTTGACGCATTGATCTGTGGCATGCTACGTTCACGGAAAGTTATAAATTATGGACATTTTCATGTCACTGCACGCGGAGTTGCTCATTTTTTACCTACAAACATTTCAGAGTGTATCCCTGAAAGATGAGGGCTTTTAAAAACTCCCAGCCATGACATCATTCTCCCACCTGAAGGAAAGAACATTAATTTCTGAATATCAGCCAATGTCCAGAGTTCGATTTTCCCTGATTGGACCATAAAGGGGTGGTTAATGATTTTTATTAAAATTATTTTCAAAATCAGATGCATACACGTAGCTGATGCTTCTCCTGGATCTCAAAGTTGAGAGATAGCCCTCCTCCCGCCCCCCTCTCTTTTCTTGGTCCTTTGTATTTTTTTTTCTTTCTCCTTTTTATTTTATTTTATTTCATTCATTTTTTTATAAATTTTTTTTATTGGTGTTCAATTTGCCAACATATAGAATAACACCCAGTGCTCATCCCGTCAAGTGCCCCCCTCAGTGCCCATCACCCAGTCACCCCCACCCCCCGCCCACCTCTCCTTCCACCACTCCTAGTTCGTTTTCCAGAGTTAGGAGTCTTTCATGTTCTGTCTCCCTTTCTGATATTTTCCACCAATTTTTCTTGTTTCCCCTTTATTCCTTTTCACTAATTTTTATATTCCCCAAATGAAGGAGACCACATAATGCCCAGAAGTCAGTGGCATTTCTATACACTAACAATGAGACTGAAGAAAGAAATTAAGGAGTCAGTCCCATTTACAATTGCACCCAAAAGAATAAACCTAACCAAAGAGGTAAAGGATCTATACCTTAAAAACTATAGAACACTTCTGAAACAAATTGATGAAGACACAAAGAAATGGAAAAATATTCCATGCTCATGGATTGGAAGAATTAATATTGTGAAAAT
Source organism: Nyctereutes procyonoides (assembly GCF_905146905.1). Lineage (NCBI taxonomy): Eukaryota > Metazoa > Chordata > Mammalia > Carnivora > Canidae > Nyctereutes > Nyctereutes procyonoides. Next base: position 31,328,541 of record NW_026575159.1, read on the forward strand.
GTCAATGTTACCCAGGGCAATTTACACATTTAATGCAATCCCTATCAAAATACCATGGACTTTCTTCAGAGAGTTGGAACAAATTATTTTAAGATTTTTGTGGAATTAGAAAAGACCCCGAATAGCCAGGGGAATATTAAAAAAGAAAACCATAGCTGGGGGCATCACAATGCCAGATTTCAGGTTGTACTACAAAGCTGTGTTCATCAAGACAGTGTGGTACTGGCACAAAAACAGACACATAGATCAATGGAACAGAATAGAGAACCCAGAAGTGGACCCTGAAATTTATGGTCAACTAATATTTGATAAAGGAGGAAAGACGATCCATTGGAAGAAAGACAGTCTCTTCAATAGATGGTGCTGGGAAAATTGGACATCCACATGCAGAAGAATGAAACTAGACCACTCTCTTGCACCATACACAAAGATAAACTCAAAATGGATGAAAGATCTAAATGTGAGACAAGATTCCATCAAAATCCTAGAGGAGAACACAGGCAACACCCTTTTTGAACTCGGCCACAGCAACTTCTTGCAAGATACATCTATGAAGGCAAGAGAAATAAAAGCAAAAATGAACTATTGGGACTTCATCAAGATAAGAAGCTTTTGCACAGCAAAGGATACAGTCAACAAAACTAAAAGACAACCTACAGAATGGGAGAAGATATTTGCAAATGACCTATCAGATAAAGGGCTAGTTTCCAAAATCTATAAAGAACTTCTTAAACTCAACACCAAAGAAACAAACAATCCAATCATGAAATGGGCAAAAGACATGAACAGAAATCTTGGAGGAAGACATAGACATGGCCAACATGTACATGGGAAAATGCTCTGCATCACTGGCCATCAGGGAAATACAAATCAAAACCACAATGAGATACCACCTCACACCAGTGAGAATGGGGAACATTAATAAGGCAGGAAACCACAAATGTTGGAGAGGATGCGGAGAAAAGGGAACCCTCTTGCACTGTTGGTGGGAATGTGAACTGGTGCAGCCACTGCACTGCTGGGGATTTACCCCAAAGATTCAGATGCAATGAAACGCCGGGACACCTGCACCCCGATGTTTCTAGCAGCAATGTCCACAATAGCCAAACTGTGGAAGGAGCCTCGGTGTCCATCGAAAGATGAATGGATAAAGAAGCTGTGGTTTATGTATACAATGGAATATTACTCAGCCATTAGAAACGACAAATACCCACCATTTGCTTCGACGTGGATGGAACTGGAGGGTATGATGCTGAGTGAAGTAAGTCAATCGGAGAAGGACAAACATTGTATGGTCCCTTCATTTGTTCATACCGGGTCTTCCGTCCTGCAGAGCCTCCCGGCTTGGCCTTTGCTGACGTCCCAGGTGCTAACTGCTCCTGTTCCTCCGACCCGACCCATGTCCTGCCAACCGTGGTCAGTGTCCGGGTGTTTGTCCACTGGGAGGTATGCACACCTGCCCGTCTCCCCCGCCCCGTTCATGGCTGGGATGTGTGCTTTCCCCCAAAAGAAGCATCTGGTCATCCACTGTCGGTTTCTGGGACGGGCAGCTTGAGGTGATGGACGTGCAGGGGACACGCTTGATTCTCTCCCTTTATTTACCTGCTTTCAGAATGACGGGTTGGTTTTCTTGCATCACCCACTGATTTCAGAGAGATTCCCCCGTCCTTCTGAACTCATGAATTTGGGCGTGTTTGATGTGTTTCCATTTGCGGCAGGTACAGCCTGTATTAATTTAATAAGTTGTCCTGTGTTTGGCTTGTGGGAGCCTCCTCAGCTGGACCCCCTGGTCCTCCGCGTGTCTGGGTGTCTGACTTCTCTCCTGCTGTCTGGTCTATGCTGCTCCAGGCTCCCTGCCCAGCCCGGCCTCGGCCACCCCTTGGGGGGCCCTGCGTCCCTCGGATGGGAGATGGCAGTGGGTGGGGGAAGCTCTGTGTCCCTGCACTGGTCCTTTTCTCTGAGCCTTTCATTATATACGGGCTAGGGAGTTCTCTTCTTATTTTATATTTTATTTATTTTATTTTTATTTTAAAATGATTTTATTTCTTTGAGAGACAGACAGAGAGCATGAGCAAGGAGGAGAGGGAGAAGCAGGCTCCCCCACTGAACAGAGAGCCCGACGCACTCCTCGAACCCAGGACCGAACATCATGACCTGAGCGGAAGGCAGACGCTTCACCGACTGAGCTACCCAGGTGCCCAGAAGTTCTCTTTTTAAAAATAAATAAAAAAAAAGTCAATGTGGGCTTACAGGGTCTTATGCAATTTCTCGACTTTACATTAGAGTCTTCTTTTTCTCGCACTGAAAACTTGGTTCCTAACGGCGTAAAATAATTTTGCATTTATTTTGTCTTTATATAAATGTGGCTTCAGAGCAACACTGCCGATATGATCAGTAACACTGCTCTCACCGAGAGCCATCAGAGACCTCGCTCTCCGCGGTCCCGCTCATCCTGGGGTACAGCCTTCGGGAATGTACGATAAAAATCACTGTTTGAAACTCACTTCAAATGGCTCTTTCCCATATTGTTACGCTCCCGATTCGATATGCCGTTAGGTTCGTCAGTTTTGCTTTGCTTTTAGTTTTTAGAGATTGTGTTTTGGGAGATTTAGTTTTGTGGTATAATCACCCAGAACGTGGGCACAGGGGTATTTAGGAAATTCCTGCTTCCACCCATGTCCGTCCACCCAGGTTCTGTTTCCTCCGTCAGGTACAGATTTCTGCTCTCAGGCTTTTGCTCTGAACTTCCATTGTCTCTCAAAGAGATGCAAATGACCCCGCGCACCATGAGCCCCTGGTTCTGCACATCCCCGCACACTTTTCTGCCCCGTTTTCCCCTCTGAGGACATAGTCTGGCGCTCTCTCCACACCCGGAGGGCCAGCGCCAGCTTGTCCCTCTGTCCCAGCGCCTGGTGGGTTTGGGGCATCATTGGGGGGGGCGGTGATGTGTTTGTCAGCTGTTATGCAGGTGCAGTGGAGCACTGGGGAGGGAGTCCGGATGCATCCCAGGGAGAGGTCAGGAAGGTGCCAGAGTTGGGGAGGCTTGCGAGTGGTGAAGGGTGAGCAGGGGTGCTCGCGTGGGCGAGTGAACGTGCGGGTGCAGGGGGCCCAGGGCAGGCTCCATGGCACAGCGGGAGGGCTGGCAGGTCTGTGCAGGTGCAGCTCCTCAGCTGGCTGCTGGCAAGAGTAGGAAGGTAGAGCCCTGAGCTGGGGTGCAGGACCGTGTGCCGCTGAGGACCCACTGAGGACCTGCTGAGAACCGGGCTCACCCAGTGTGGGGAGGCGCAGGGGGACGGCTCCTCTGCACTTCGACAGCCGCTGCCTCCTTCCCTAGAACATAGCTCGAAACGTCACCTGTGCCTTGCTTTACTTTGGAATATGCTGGGCAGGGGGCATCTTCTCCCCGTTTCCCCCCCTCAAGGTCTGGGCCCCTCTTGGCACCTACTATCATGGAGCCGGGGGCAGGCAGGCCGCTCAGAGCCTGAGGCCTGGGTTCAGACCTGGATTCCACTGCTGTCTCCATCTGTCGAGTGGGTGCAGTGGGGAGTGAGTTCCGGGGCCAGGGAGGAGTTGGGGCAGCGGACGGTGACCCCAGGGAGCGGAGGGCGGAGAGGGGGTCGAGCATCTCAGTGGAGGACTTTGTGTTGGTTTCCCACGGCTGCCATAGTTAAGTGCCACACACACTTAAGATTTATTCCGACATGGTGCGGAGGCTGGGCGCCCGAGATTGAGGCGTCGCGGGGCCGTGCTCCCTCCTAAGGCTCCGGGGGAGGCTCCTTCCTGCCTCCTCTACCTTCTGGCGTCTCCTGGCCTCCTTGGCGTCCTTGACCTGTGGGTACAGCTCTCCAGTGTCTGCACCTGTGGTCGCTTTGCCACACGGATGTCTTCCCTCCATGCTTCTGTCTCTGTGTCTGTCCTGCTGGCTCTATAAGGATGCTGGTCACGTTGCATTAATTCACAATGACCACCCCAATCCAGAATGACCTGATTTTAACTAATTATATCTGCAGTGGTCCTATTTCCCAAGAGTGTCACATAAGCAAGTAGGATGGATGAGGGAGGGGGATGGGATCCATGAGGGAGGGGGACGGGATTGATGGGGGATGGGATTGATGAGAGGGGATGGGATTGATGGGGGGATGGGATTTATGGGGGATGGGATTGCTGAGAGGGGATGGGATTGATGGGGAGGGGATAGGATTGATGAGGGGGAACGGGATTGATGGGGGGATGGGATTGGCGGGGGATGGGATGGATGAGGGAGGGGGACAGGGTGGATGAGGGACAGGATTGGTGGGGGGATGGGATGGATGAGGGACGGGGACGGGATTGATGAGAGAGGGAGACAAGGCTGGGCGGTGTCTGGGCTCTGGCTGGGCACTGGGCCAATGGCTCAGACACCCCCAGGGATGACTAGGGACAGGCAGGTAGAGAGCTTGGCACACGTTCCTCCTCCTGGATGTTCTCGCAAGGATCCCCTGAAGCCAGGCTTGTTCTCCCGAGTGCTGGTTGGTGGAACGAGGCCCAGGAGTAGCCAGCCGGGTGGCATCGCCAGGGGGACTCGTCCCTCCCATTGGCAGGGGCAGTGGGAAATCCGCCTCTGTGACTCCGTGGAGTCCCGATGATGCTTAGAAAGGCTTCCCCCTCCTCACCGGAGACGTGGGCCCAAAAACCAGGGTGGAACCCTGACATCTAGGGTCAGCAGCCTGCGGTTGCCCCGTGCCCTGCCCCCTGGCCGCTCTGCGAGGCTTGCCAGGTCCAGGTGGGGATAACAGGCGCTGAGGCTGTCCCTGCACCAGATGCTGCTCTAGCTGCTTCAAGGGTCTTTCTGTGCATGGGCCGCCACGCGTGGGCTGCAGTCAGGGAGGGCCAGAGAGCTGCCCAATGTCACACAGCTTGTTGGTGGCAGAGCCAATTGAGCCTGGAGCCTGGTGCCTGTGTCTCTGCTTTGCTCCCCTGAGCCCAGGCACACGTGGCTTTGTGCATCGGGCCCTCCCAGCACGTGGTCTTTCTCACCCCAGCCACGACAGCTGTCTCTCTGTAACAGAAACTTGGTACCAACTGTCGAGTCTCCCCGGCCTTGCCTCCCCCTTATCTCTCCAGCCTCATCGACTGTGAAACCCCCTTTTCTTGTTATCTAGAACTCAGGGCTTATCACTGGTCCTAGGAGACACCAGGCCCATCCCCTGCCTTATAAAGGCAATATCCTCTCTAGCCTCAGCTTGGCAACTCCTACACATCCTGCAAAGCCCTGAGCACCAAAACCTCCTCTTCAAGCCTCCCCCGCACCTCACCTGCCTCAGCAGAGTTAGTCATGGTCCCCAGAGCACAGTCTCTGAATCAGACTGCAGCTTGCACCCCTTAGCAGCTGTGTGGCCGCGGGAACCTAGCTTATCTATATAGGGATGATGGGTGATAGTATGATACCTCCCACGTGGGGCTGCTGTGGGGAGTCAGTGGTTGCGAGGTGTCTGGAATAGTGAGTGCTCAGTAAGGGCTGGTGACAGCACTAAAGACCAACGATCATTGTTCGTCTGTGGGTCCTGGAGCCCCAAGGCCCTCCACCCCGACCATGAGCATTGTGGGGACAGTGACGCCCCCACTTCTGGTGACCTGGGGGGGTGAGCCTAGGTCTGCAGGCTCTAGCACCCCGAGGGCCTGGGAGCCGGCGGCAGACGGGGCTGGGCCAAGCGAGGAACCCTGGAACCTGCTTGGCAGACGCCTCGCCTTTCTCGCGGAAGGCCCAAGGGAGGTTTGAACGGTTTCGCGGGGGGCAGAGCTGCTTAGGGGGACCCTCGGCTTCTCAGCTGGAAGGCAAGATGAGCCTTTGGGAGCCCCGTGGGATTTGCCTTCCACACCTGCAGCTCAGCTCGCTCATGTGTACAAACACCCTATTACGTCTGATTACAAACCAGTAGAGCAATTAGGTTAGCCCCTCTCTGCGTTCCAGGGCCTGGAGCCAGCTGTGTTGGGGGCCAGGGATGGAATAGCAAACAGCTTCCTGCAGACACAGTGTAGGCTCGGCCGGCTCTCAGGGGCTCTGGAACCGTCCTGTGGGGCCGAGGGACCTGGGCTCTGGACTGGCCCAGAGGGAGGGGGCTGCTGTGCACCTGCTGGAGTGGGGGGTGTGGTGGGGTGGGGCCGGTGAACTCACCTGAGGGGCGAGTGCCTTCTCCTGTCTCTCCGAAGCCTGGGGTGCTGTCCCCGCTCAGGGCTCCCGCCCCAGAGGGTGCTGCTGACGGCCGGGGCGGCCAGTCCTCTGCTGTGGGGGCCGTCCTGTTCTCCTGCGTGTAGGACCGTTAGCAGCATTCCTGGCCTCCACCCACTGGATGGCAATGGCCCTCTCCTCCTCCAGCTGTGACAACCAGAAATGTGCCACCCCCTCCCTGCCCATTGCCTAGTGTCCCCTGGGGCCGAGTCACCCTGGTTAGAGCTGCAGCCTGGATCCCGACAAGCCATTTATCTGGACCATGGCATTCAGCTGGACCGCTGCCTTCCTGCCTTCCGGGCGGTCGCTTGTTGCCTGGCTTTGTTTGCTCTGTGGCCTCATCCTCTTGGGCCCTCCCTCCACCTGCCTCAGCCCTCCTGGCTCTTTCATCCCAGCCTGCAGCCCACAGCAGCCTTTTAAGCCCCAATACTTAGTCACCTCTGTCCCCGTTACCCCCGGGGGTGCCCGAGTCCGAGAGACCCCACATATTGCTTCCCTGACCCTCCACGCTGAGCGCAGCCCCAGTCCGCTGGACTTGAAAGGACCGCTTCAGCTGTGCACTTGGCCAGGAGAGGGAGGAGAGGCCGTGGCTGTTTGTTCTGGGAGTCAGAGCGAGTGTGCGGCTCTTCAGAGCGCGGCTGGAGGTGTCCTCTGGAAGCCGTCCCGCCCCGCCCACCCGATTGATCCGCGTCCTACTCCCCACGCGCACCCCATCCTTCGCTTATTGCCGAGCACTTGAACGACCGTATCTCGCCGGTTCCGGGACACCTTTCCACGTTTCAAATCCCCTGAAGGGGGGACACATCTTGCAGGTGCGGGGGTCCCACAGCTGCTCCCGTCTGGGTGGCACTCAGGGTGCGGCTGCCCTGCCCTGTGCACTTGTGAGCTCGAACGTGATTATGGCTCTTGGGGGGCGGGGTTGATTGCAGATACGCACACACTTCTTCCTTCTTCCCTGCTCTGTCTCCTTGCATTTGGCTACCTCTCCCACCACGAGGTGGGGTGTGTTCTTAGGGTGACCAACCCTTGAGGTCCGCCTGGGACTGGGGCTCCTGGGGGCCTGGACCTTCAGTGCTAGAATTGGGAAAATCCCAGGCAAGCTGAGGAACGCCCATCATTCTATTTGCTCCCCATCCTTTGGATTGGGGTTGGCTCTGTGACTTGGTTTGGCCAATGGAACATGGCCAGTTGTGTACTGATAAACTGGGACCCCCCCAAAAAAACACCCCACCCCCCTGATTTGTAGCATTGGGTAATTTCCTTGCTGTAAATACTCCCACCGGGCTGATTTTAAGCTGCCACTATACCTCACTGAGTGTGGGGTTAGGAAAAGATGCACACAGTCTCCTTGGCTCACACTCAGGAAGGACCCACATGTGCTCTGGATCTTGGCCATCAGAAGCTCCATGAGCATCGGCTCTCTCCTCGTGGCTGCCACGTGGGCCATCCTGACCTCGCCCGCTGGAAGATGGGGCCATGTGTGTGCGTGTGGGGGGCAACTGTCCCAGTCAAAACCACCCACAGCAGCCTGCTCTCAATCACATGAGAGAGCTCAGCCAGGACCAGCCGAGCTGCCCACTCAACTGGTCCCTGACCTCAGTGAGCCCTGCTGGGACCAGCGGAACCATGTGCTGACCTGGAGATTCGGGAAATCATTGCTCAATTCTATTGCTTTAAGTAATTGTATTGCCTTGATTGTATTGTTTTAAGCAAGTCTTCATTTGGGAGGGGGGATAAATGTTATGCGGCAATAGCTAGCGCACACACGGCTGTCCAGGTTGTTTTCCCTTTAGTTGAGTCATGGGTGCTGTTGATACATTATACGTGCTGAGTCTGTCAATTATTTTTTTTAATGTTTTCTTTTGTTTTAAAGATTTTATTTATTTATTTATTCATGACAGACAGAGAGAGAGAGAGAGGCAGAGACACAGGCAGAGGGAGAAGCAGGCTCCACGCAGGGAGCCCGATGTGGGACTCGATCCTGGGTCTCCAGGATCATACCCCGGGTTGAAGGCGGCGCCAAACTTCTGGGCCATCAGGGCTGCCTGAGTCTGTCATTTAAAGGACTCAATAGGTTTATACCATGATTCTTCATGGAACGGGAGTCATCACACAGAGGAAATGATATTGTGGCAGGTTCCCCTTCATGTCAGCAAAGCCAATGCTCATCTTCAATGAGAGGACCACAGTTCCATATTTTCTTACAAAGCAGCAACCAGGTACTTTATGTGCCTGGAGGGAGGAAAGTGCTCTGTTTTGTAGTATGATGTACGCCAAAGGACGGCCTGGTGCAGGCCAAGCAGTGCAGCTGAAGGCGGGAGAAATTGCCAATGCCCCAGGAGAGATAGAAGTCACCACCAGCCCAAGAGGCCGGTCTGACAGGTGCAGGTGCCAAACAGGGCTGTCACCAGGCACTGTGGCAGGGCTTGATGGGCAATGTTTTCTCTCAGTGTCACACACAATCGTGGTGTTCTGGAATCAACAGTCCCCCAGTCTGACAAAATAGAGCATCCTTTACGTACACATCCTCCCCTGTAGACCAGCAGCCTGTGCAGGCTGGGACCTGGCTGTAGGGCTGGGCGGACGCAGAGCATCCCAGCAGCTGGAGTGAGTGGCCACAGCCTTCACGCCCATTCCCTGCACTGCTGGGGACCTGGGGCAAGCTGCTCCATGTCTCTGTTCCCCCGTTTCCCACTCAGCTCTTCCTCGGAGAAAGCCTGAGCTGCAGCAGAGCGGACGCCAGAGGCACCCCTTGTGCAGATGAGGAAACCGAGAGCTTGGAGAACTTGTGTGACCAGTAGGGCCGGCTTCAGGGTCGGGGGAGGCAGGACCTGGGCAGCTGCGCAGGGCTCCCCACCCGGAAGGGCCCCTCACTGGGTTAATGCTCTGCTGGTGCCTTGCTGAAATTCTTAAGTTGTGAGTAAGGCCCCAGTGTTTTTATTTTGCCCTAGGCCTGGCCCCAGCAACCAGACGTTCCCGGAGGCTTATAGCAGGACCAAGGTTAGATCCAGGCTCTGGCCTGGACGTGCTGCCTGCTCTGTGAACCTAACATGTTGCTCCTAGGACGGGCTGCAGGGCTGTGCCTGACTCAGGGGCTGGCGCAGCAGCACTCCCTGCCCAGGCCTGGAAGACCGTGCCCTCTTGTTTGCAGGGCCACTTCCCTCTGGCCTGCGGCCTCCTTCTTAGCAGAATCCAATGCGTCCAGTGTGACAGTGCTTTGTAAACACTTCAGCCTCAGGTCGATGCTTGTGCCCTAATAGCACTGCTATCTCTATCACCCAGAGCCATGGTCACGGACCCAGAGAAGGGGGTGCGCTTGAACACAGGTCCTGCTGGTGACTCCTTGTTTTCCTTGTTTTCCTCTTGCTCACTGGACAGGAGCCCATGGCTGCTGACCTGCCTAGGACCCCTGGGGCCCCAGCCAGATGCCAACTCATCTGAGGAGCAGAGGCGAGGGGGTGACCTTGAGTCATGCTGGAAGGTGAATGGCGCTAACAGACGCTTATTTCTAAAATAGAACTGACTATCTAGACAACTGGTTATTAACTTGGGGAAAGGCAGTGCTATTTCAGGCCCAACATCAGAAAAGCATTTTCCTCTGAGAGCTTTTCCTGAACTTTTCACACCTGCTTGGCTGTAAGAGGCAGGGGCCGAGAGGGCAGCTCCACTCTCAGGTCCCGGGAGAGCAACAGCCAGATGAGCCATAAGCCACGATGGATGACATGAGCCCAACACGACCCAATAACCAGAGGAGCCATAAAGCATAGCTGGTGACAAAGTGTCCTGTCGGAAGAGACTCTGGGGCCCTGTCAAGTGGATACAGCATCCCACACCAGCAGGAAAGGGCTGTGACCGGCCGTCTGTGTCCTGCCACTCTGCCGTGGACACAGATTCTTCAGATAGCTGGGATCAGGGCTCAGTCTATGGTCCTAGTCAGGGCTTTTATAGCTTATGACAAAGATCAGGGCCCAGTGTGTGTCCAGGAGCAGGTCTCAGGATGTGAACAGGGTCAGGGCTCAGCCTGTGACCAAGATCAGGGCTCAGAGCATGACCAGGATCAAGGCTCAGCATGTGACCAGAGCCCGGGTTCAGTATTTGTCCAGGGTCAAGGCTTAGCCCATGACCAGGGTCAAGGGTTGTAGCTAAGCAGGGTCAGGGCTCATTATGCCTTTCTGGTGAGTGGGGGGAACAGGGTCAGCATCAGTCTGAGGCTGGAAACCAGAGTGTCCCTCCTCCTGCGTCCCTCTGGCCACTGTGCTGAGTCTGCTCCTGAAGTTCTGTGAAGCTCTCAGCTCCCCACATCCTAGGCAGCTCTGGGGGGAGACGGTCCTATGAGGTTTCCTGAGCGGGAACTGAGTGAACGAATGTGTGTGCACAGCAGCTTACTCCCCAGCTAACTCCTCCCCTCCTACTCCTCAGCTAATGGTCTCTGGATGGAGCCGGGCAGGTGGGAGGGTGGCTTCACTTTAAGTAAGATCCAGAGCATTGATTAGCTCCCAGGCTCAGGGAAGCACATGGGCTTTCACCTTCTGCATCGTGGCCTTGGCTGTAGGATCTAAACACACCTCGGGCGGCATTGAGGTGCTTCGTGGAAGGAAAGGGGGGGAGCAGCAGATGCCGCTGCCTTAGCGAGCTCCTCTACGAGATTGTGTTTGCATAGCCTGCTCTCCCCCTTCTTTGGGTGTTTGCTGGGAAGCACACATTATGCCTCTTTATTAAAACTGTTAATCAAAAGGAAGTGCACAAGCAAGAAGGAGCTGGAGAGAAGACAAGTGAGTGGAGATGGAGCTGTCCCGGTATGGGTCAGAATGTTCCCTTCGGAGTAAACCAAGCAGAGCTGAAAGGACTTCCCTGCAGCGACTTTCTGCCTCAGTTTCCCCATGGTACTCAGTGTGAGAAAGGCCTAGGGCCAGATGTTTCTGAACAATGGTAACAGTGAGCATGGTTAAAGAAACTACCGTAACTCAGGCACTACTTTAAGGCATTATGTATAGACCCAGTGAACTCCCCAATGCCCTCTGAGGCAGGGACTCTTACTGTCCTTATTTTACAAGTGAGGACATTACAGCCCAGAGAGGCTAAACAGGTTGTTCAGGGTCAGAAGCAAGCATAGGCAAAGTTGTGTGTTGAACCCAGACATCCTGGTTCACACCGCCTGCCAGTCCCCACGGTGAGTAGTTGCTCCCTGGTCCTGGGTAAGGTCACAGGCCCTGTCAGAGTCTGTCCTCATCCTAATGCTGTGAGGTCACCACCATGATTTCTCTCTCACAGATGAAGAAGCAGGCCCAGGGCCATACAATGAATAAGTGAAGTCATAAAAAACCTGCTTAGAATGCATCTCACTCTGGTGCAATTTATTCAACATCATGTTCTTTCTAACAGTGAATTCTTGCTCTCATTTCTTGTTACCTGGGGCAAGCCCTCTCACACATCCACTCAGGTTCTCCTCCTTCCGTCTCACATTTACAGATTCTGTCATCAAGGATTCCGTCAGGATCCACACCACGAGGAACACAGTGTGTGGAGCCTCAGCACCCAGGGCTCACAGGGCTCAGGCCCATTATTGCAGGAGATGCAACTTGGAAAACTTGATGTGCTGACATTTTTGGTGCTTCCAACAGATCTGCAGGAAGGGCTGTGGGATCCTGGAGGCAGGAGGACCTGACCTGGCCTAAGCTGGGAGGAGGTCTGGGAAGGCTTCCCAGAGGCAGTGACCATTGAATGCTTGAAGATCACCAGACAGTTGCTCAGGAGTGAGGTAACATCAAATTCCAGGCAAAATGAGGACAAATGCATGAAAGTACAAGAACAAATAATCATAAACAGGAATATCATCACCATCATTATCACCATCACCTTCATCATCATCACCACCATCACAATTACGATCATTACCATCATCATCACTACCACTATCACCACTATCACCATCACTATCATCACTATCATTATCACCATCACCACCACCACCACCATCATCACTATCATCACCACCATTACCATCAACATCATGAACATATGAACCACGATAACCATCACCATCACCATCACCACTACCACCACGACCATCATCATCATTAGCACCATTACCACCATCATCATCAATATTGACATGATGAACATCATCAATAACAATATTAACATAAACAACATCATCAAAAACATTAAAACAGCAGTAGCAGTAACAACAACCACTTAATGGTTATTATAGTGCCCGCCAGGTGGGCCAAAAGCTGTGCCTGGGTAATCCCATTTTGTCCTCGTCACAGACCTGTGAGATAGAACCTATCAGCATTCCCATGTGCAGATGAAGGAGGGTTTTGGAGTTCAGAGAGGTCTCTGAGTTAACTTGCATAAGGTTACACAGTTAGGACAGCACTGGGATTTAGCTCAAGTAGCCGCAGTGCCTTCATAATTGTTCCATGTGCCCAGGGTCGTCCGGAACCTCCCATCTCTTTGGAGCTCAGTCAGTGTGTCACGAATGGACGAAGGGGAGTGAAGCTGATAGTCATCTTCAAGACTTCCTTTGTCCATCCAGGAGCTCTACCTGGTTTCAAGTCCTGTACCTGCGATAGTCTGAGCAGAGCAAGGGGCTCCTCTAAGGAAGGAACACATACTCCAGACACACCCGTATCGACCACATGTGAGGGGAAAGGATCGACCAGCCCTGTTCTGAGCACACCGTGCTCCTACCAATGAGAAATCTTTTTTTTTAATTAAAGATTATTTACTTATTTATCCATGAGAGACAGAGAGAGAGAGAGAGAGACAGAGAGAGACAGAGAGAGACAGAGACCCAGGCAGAGGGAGAAGCAGGCTCCATGCAAGGAGCCCAATGAGGAACTCGATCCCAGGACCCGGGGATCACACCCTGAGCTGAAGGCAGGTGCTCAACTGCTGAGCCACCCAAGAGTCCCACCAGTGAGCAATCTTGAGCAAAGCACACTCTTCTCTCTGCCTCTCAATTTCCTCAGCACTGAAATGACCTCAATATCTTGTCAGTAGTCGAGAGTTTTCCTGATGGTCCATGAGACAGTGAACTCCGAGGTGCTCTGAAGACTGTGAAGTACTGCCCGGGGGCTGGCTTACCTCTGAAAGGGTGGGAGGTGAGACAGGAGGAGAGGAGTCCTCATTGAACACTTTAGGGGTTGGTCAATTTCATTGATCATTTCAAAGAACTGGCTTTTTGTTTCATTGATTTTTCTCTGTTGTTTTCAGCTTTTAGTTTCATTGACTTCAGCCCTTATTTTTATGATGTCGTTCCTTCTGCTTGCTTTCATTTTATTTACTCTTCTTTCCCCAAGTTCTTGGTATGGGAGTTTGACTGCTGGTTTGAGACTTTTCCCCTTTCCTTTTTTTAAAATTTTTTTTAAAAATTTTTATTTATTTATGATAGTCACAGACAGAGAGAGAGAGAGACAGAGACAGAGACACAGGCAGAGGGAGAAGCAGGCTCCATGCACCAGGAGCCCGACGTGGGATTCGATCCCGGGTCTCCAGGATCGTGCCCTGGGCCAAAGGCAGGTGCCAAACTGCTGTGCCACCTAGGGATCCCCGTTTCCCCTTTCCTAATGTAAGCATTTAGTGCTATAAAATTCCCTTTTGGGCCTGTGTTAGCTGTGTCCCACAGAATTTTTATATGTTGTACTTTCATTTTTATTTGGTTTAGTGTCTTTTAAAAAATTTATTTCCTTGAGACTTCCTCTTTGATGCATGGATTAGGCAGTTTCCAGGTGTTTGGAAATTTCACCATTGTCTTCTTGCTATTGATTCCTGATTAGATCCCATTGTGCTGGAGAACACACTCTGATTTCAATTATTTTTATTTGATGAGGTTTGTTGTATGGCCCAGAACATGTCTATCTTGTATATGGTCTGTGGGCACTTGAGAAGAATGTGTAGGGTATAATGTCGTGATTTGGTGGCATGTTCTATCAATATTGGTTAGATCCTGTTGGCTGAGAGTGTCGCTAAGTTCTTATATGTCATTGCTTATTTTTCTGTCTAGTTGTTGTATTGTTGGGACAGCAGTGTTGAGGTCTCCAACTGTAATTGTGGATTTCTATTTTGTCTTTTTATCTTTTTATCTCTCTAAGTTTTTTTCCATATATTTTGCAGCTCTGATGGTTCATATACATTTAGGGCTGCTATGCATTCATGGTGGATTGACACTAATATAATCAACTGTCTTTCTTTTGATTAACATTAGCATGCTGCATCTTTTCTCATCATTTTACTTTCAGTCTGCTTAAAATGTCATATTCAAGCGAGTCTCTTGCAGAGCTAATATAATTCAGTTATGTTTAGTCTACTCTGTAAATCTTTGTATTTTAATTAGTATATTTAGGCCATTTATATTTAATATAGTTATTGATATGTTAGGGCTTAAAGTGGGCTGTCATTTTTATCTCTTGTTTTCTGTTTGTTTCCTTCCTGCTTTTTTTCTGCTCTCTTTCCTTTTTTATGACTCCCTATGGGTTACTTGAACAGTATTTTTTTAGATTTCCATTTGGATCTTCCATTCGATTTATCTATCTTTTAGAGTATGTCTTTTTTGTATACTCTGTGTATTGTTATATGTACACAATTTATCAGAGTCTGCTAACCTCACCATTCATCAGTTCAAGCAAAGTGTAGAAAACCCACTTCCATTTTGTCTTTGTTTGTTTGTTTGTTTATTTATTTATTTATTTATTTATTTTTGTCCTTATTTATAATACTTTAAAGTGTTTTTTGTAAAAGGGTAGACCCTCAGACAGTGTTATAATATTTGCTTCACCTTCAATTTGCTTCAGGCACAATTTAGGAAACCTAGAAGGAGAGCAAAATGTATTGCATCCAGTCCATTTTTAGTCTCTCTGTTGTTCTTCCTTCGTTCCCGATGTTCCATAATTTCTTCTCATGTTGTTCCCTTTCTATCTGGTGAATTACCACTAGCGATTTCTAAGAGTAGGTCCACTCACAAGACAAATTCTCTTACTTTTTTGCACTGAGATTCTCTTGATTTCACTTTCATTCCTGAAGGATACTTTTGCTGGATATATAATTCTAGGTTGACAGTTCTTTCATTTCAGTACTTGATAAATGTTTTGTCACTTCTTTCTAGCCTCCATGATTTCTGATGAAAAATTCACTGTCATTCTAATTGCTTTCATTCCATGGGAGATGGGTTGTTATTTTCTGGCTGCTTTCAAGATTTTATTTTATTTTTTAACTTAAAAAATGTGCTTAGTTTTCTGAAGGTTGACTTTGATGTGTCTTTGTGTGTATTTCCTATTTGGGTCTCCCTGACCTTGAATTTGTATGTTTAGGTCTTGTCTAATTTTGGAGTTTTTGGTTATTATTTCTTTAAGTACATTATCCAGCTACTCCGTCTCTCCCATCTTCTGGGATTCTGATGACAGAAATCTCCTGTTATCATCTTACAAGTGCCTGGGGCTCTGTTAAATTTTTTCAGTATGTTTTCTCTTTGTGTTCAGATTCAGTGATTTCTATTGTTCTATCTTTAAGTTCATGGACTCTTTCCTCTGTCTCCTCCACTCTACTGTTGAGCTCATCTACTGAGTTTTTAAACACTTCAGTTATTGTATTTTTCAGTTCTAAAATTTCAGCTTGCTTTCTATATATCTTCTATTTCTTTGTTGACACTTATTTTTTCATTTGTTACTAGTTGTTTATCGGAGTATTTATTGATGGCTGTCTTAAGGTGCATGTTGGGTAATTCGAACATCTCTGTCATCTTGGTGTTGGCATCTACTGATTGTCTCTTATCATCACTTTGAGATCTTCCTGGTTTTTGGTATGATGAGTGCTTTTTAGTTGAAACTGGGACATTTTGGGTATTACGTTATAGACTCTGGGTCTTATTTAAACCTGTTTTGGGGAGGCCTGGGTGGCTCAGCAGTTGGGCATCTGCCTTTGGCTCAGGGTGTGATCCTAGGGTTTGGGATGGAGCCCACATCAGGCTCCCCACGGGGAGCTTGCTTCTCCCTCTGCCTACATCTCTTCCTCTCTTTGTGTCTCTCATGAATAAATAAATAAAATCTTTAAAACGAAACCCCGGTTTTAGTTGACTTCTGATACTGCTATGGTATAGGATGAGGGTACCACCTCCTTGTTGTCAGTGAAGGGTAGACATCAGGTTACCTTCTTGGTCTCTGTTGGCATCTGATGGGGGACTTTCACTGGGTGACAATTCAGGCTTCTCATGTGATCCTTGCTGAGACCATCTGGGGGGTCTTGTGGATGAGAATCCTGGCTTCCAGCTTGATCTTCTCTGACACCTCCCCGACAGGAGAGGGAAGAGGAGAAGAGAGATGTGACAAGGATATTTGGGGTGGGAGACCAATAACAGAAGAGCAAGAAGAAAGTGGAAGAAACTGCAAATAGTGAACTGAGAAAGTACAGCCCCATTTTTGGATACTGAGGGAGGTTTCTGGAGAGAAGGTGAAGTCAAGACACAGAGCATAGATAGGAGACTGGTTGAGACAGAGGCAATCTACCCCCATTCCCGGGCAGGGGCAGGACAGCAACATGCACTCCTGGGAATGAGGGTAAGCCAGGGACTTTGCTCCTATCCGGGAAGAAAAGAAGGTATTCTTTTCACACAGAGGCCCTATAGGCTTGGCTGGTGAGCTCAGGTCCTGAGATAACCCAGAGTCCTCCAAGATGGTGAGGGTCTTCCTGCTTTATCACCCTTTCCCCACCCACTCATCAGTTTGTTTATATCAGACCTTAGGTTGTCTCAAGGGTCAGGGTGGCAGTAGCAGGCTGTGTTATATCAGTGGACATGCTCAAGAGGTGAGGGTTATAAAGTCTGGTGGTTCCAGGAGTGGCCCCATGCTTCTCCACTACTCTAGGTACCAGTTCATTGTCAACATCATCCTTGTCATTGTCTTCATCATCATCACCATTATCATCATCATCATCACTATTGTCACCATCATTACCATTGCCATCATCACCATCATCATCACCACCATTACCACCCTCATCACCATCATCACTACCACTCTCATCACCATGACCATCATCCTCATCACCATCACATTTATCACCACCACCATCACTATCACCATCATCATCACTATCACCACCACCACCATACCACTGTCTGGCCTCTGCTTGGACCATGACACTTCCCCGTTGTTCCAGGGTTGGGATTACTACCTGCATGTTCTGGGTCCCATGTGACGATGGGAATGGGCACATGCCTGGCAGCCCCACCTGGACCAGATGGAAAAAGAACATGCATGTCTCACAAGGTGGACAGACTTGGGCTTAAGCCCTGGCCCCATGGTTTACAAGAATGGAGTGAGTGCCTGTGTTATGGGCCAACGTGGGGACCCAGTGACTGGCACACGTAAAGTGCTCCATACAAAAGCTGGCATGTAGTGGGTGCCTACTAGCTGCACGTCACCCCTCCTCTGGTCCCTGCTGCATCTTTGCAAGTGCACAGCATTGTGTGAGGCTGTCCTGGCCCCGGGGCCCCTCGCACAGGGCAGGATGGAGCTCCTCCGGTCCCACTTGTAATGTCGAGAGCCACCCCCGCCCATCTCTGGTCACAC
The DNA here is from genome assembly GCF_905146905.1 of Nyctereutes procyonoides. Taxonomy (NCBI): domain Eukaryota; kingdom Metazoa; phylum Chordata; class Mammalia; order Carnivora; family Canidae; genus Nyctereutes; species Nyctereutes procyonoides. The sequence goes on from NW_026575159.1 coordinate 31,346,316, forward strand.
TTGCAAGTACCGGAAGCCGGAATGCCCTGGAGAGGCCGGGCAGAGGGGCCTATGAATATTTCATGGTGAGATTCTCGAGGAGAGCCGCTTCACAGGCAGCCCCGCACTGAATCCTTCCATCTCAGTGACTTATATCTTCACCCTTTCTCTCCCCTCCTGTCAACAGCGGACGTTCCAAGGAGCCCTTCACTGCTAAGTAGCTCACAGCGGCAGAAACAGAAAGTAACAGCCACTGACGTTTGTCCCACACGTCCCCGCACAGAATCCTTCCTCAGCCATTAGCTCAATCGAGCCTCCCCCGAAGACAGAGATGCTGGGATGATGATGACACGGGCCTTACAGACGGGGAGTGGAGGCGTCCACAGCGCCTCCGCCCCAGCCCCTTCTCTGAGCACCAGGAGCCCTGCTGAGCCTGCCAGGGGCCCTGGCCCAGAATCCCACACGGACCCGCTGCCAAGCCCCTGCCCTGTGGGAGGGAGATGGTGCTCCCTCTCTCCCTGTTTCCTCCTTTCACATGTGGGGTTGCAGGCTCCCCTGTGAGGTGCTCACAGGGTGAGACACGTGCATGGGCACCGTTCATGGCATCCCAACCACTGGGCCGTACACTGTTGGCTCATGGGACTGCCCGCCCCACTGCACAGTGAAGGGCCATTGCTCTGTTTCCAGGGGAGAAAGCTGGCACTTGGGAGGGGTGAGTGTCTGCGGCATCTTGGAGGTGAGCTCCAGAGCCTGGCATGTGAGCTGTGCCAGGACGGCACTTATCAGCTGTGTCTGCCCTGCTGGTGCCAGGCCCAGAGTCTGAGCAGGAAACGGAGCTTGGGCGGGTGCTTGGGCGGACGGGAGCTGGCAGGAGAGGTGCCTGCGGTCAGCCAGGAGACCTTCGGGCAGATGAGCTACAAATGGCTTTCGTTGGCTGTGCCTGCACCTGGACCCAATGCCCAGGACGGAGTGGCCCTGTCATCTGTCCCCTGGACCTTCTGCTCCTGTTCATGTCTCTTGAGCTCATGATGCATCTTCTGGCAGCTTTATGCACAGAGCTGTCAAACCTGTCCCTGCTCCTGTGCCCTAAGCTCTGCAGCTCGGGATGGAGGATAGGATCCCTGTAGGGCTGCCTTGCCTTGGGTGGGGAGAGGATGGCCTTAGCCTGGTTTGGGGACCGTGGGTTCCATGTAAGGTGTGAGGCTAAGTCAGCAACAGTGCAGAGTCCTCAGGGTGGCGATGCCCCCACAAACCTACAGGCTGACATCAAACCTCCCTGGACTCTGGTCTGTGTCTCACCTGTCGCCATTTCCTCCGCAGAATAGCGACAGACTCTGCGCTGAGGCCACGGTGGGCGGGACGGGGGAGCAGGGGAGATGAGCCGGTGGGCTGTGTTCCCAAAGCCAGCAGCCTGCAGCCTGCAAGGGAACAACCACATTTTGAGAACATTTGTTCCTTCGTGGCTACATGCACCCTCTCCGGCGGCTCTGGTACCTGCTGTATGATCATGGGTGCCCCTGTGTGCGTGCACGCATCGGTGTGTGCACATGTGTGGGCATGTGTTATCAGCTTTCCCTCTGACGGTGAACTCGGCGCAGCCCCTACTCGGATTGCTGTTCTTTGTACACACACCGTTGACTGTCACAAAATAAGGGAGCCCCAAACATCTCTCAGATAAATAACCTCCAAGCAAGAAACGGACCAAGACAGGACCAAGTTGATTCCCCAAGAAGGACCTAGAAACAGATATGGGGACCTGCCTCGGGTTCAACATTTGTCATCCAGGAGGGCGACGCCTCTCCCAACGATGATGAGCCGTAGGGCTGATGGGAGGCGGCGGCGGGGATGGTGGTGGTGGAGGGGACCAGGGCTCCACCTGCTGAGGGGTAGGGGAAGGCTCCAGGGAGGCAGTATGGCCCAGCGCCGGCGACTGCACAGGGCTCGCAGCCTCAGGGGATGCGTCACAACAAAATAACTGGGGGATCCCTGGGTGGCTCCGGGGTTTGGCACCTGCCTTTGGCCCAGGGCATGACCCTGGGGTCCTGGGATCAAGTCCCACATTGGGCTCCCTGCGTGGAGCCTGCTTCTCCCTTCGCCTGTGTCTCTGCCTCTCTCTCTGTGTCTCTCATGAGTAAATGAATAAAATCTTAAAAAAAAAAAAACCCTGATGTCTAGCCCATGGAGGTGATGCCGGGAGGCCGCCAGCAGGCACTCTGAGGATCGTTGGCCATGGTACAGTCCGCGCTGTAAATGCACTCAACGTGCATGGGCAGGAGGTCGCTGAGTGGAGGTGGTGTGGGCTCCGGGCGGTGCGGGTTTGAGCTTCTGGACGCGGAGAGATGCCCGCAGTGGGCACTGCGGCTCAGAAGGGCCGGCCACGGGCAGCGCGTCCCAGATGGGGCCACTTGGTAAAATTTTCTCTCTCTCTCTCTCTCTCTCTCCAGCTCTCCCGCTTTGAATCAGAATAATACAAAACACAGAATTTAAAAACTATTTACTATTTAAAAGACGTTTTAACAGTTCCGGGGGGTGCGAGTACCGGCAGTTTGCTCTCAACATCGTCATTCCTTTAGGGCCCTTCTTACTTTTTTATTTTATGTTGTTTGCAGTCAATGCTTATTACCTTAATAACCGTAAAAGTGTTATTTTTATATTTTAAGTGATTCTTCTGCACTCAAGGCTGGATGCAGGGGCTTTGTTTCCAGAACGCCCCCTCGACTCACCATCCAAGAGGCAAAATTATGCCAAGGACTTACCCACTTACGTCCCATCAGGCGAGGTGCCGAGGAGGCGGGTGTTCTGGAGGTACAGGCTCGTGCCTGGGCGGCAGCTCGGGAAAGCAGGGGTGCATCTGCGTTTCAGAGGAAAGAAAAGTGGGGCTGGGAGAGGTTAGAGGCCCCCCAAAGCCACACAGCTGGGGTCTCCCACAGGGAAGGAGGGCTCACATGCCGCTTGTGCCCTGGGCTGTTGCTTTCCGGGGGCCGGGGGGGCCCAATGCTGCTCGGTGAACAGCGTCATCACCAGCTGGAGGCTCCTGATCAGCCCGAGAAACGTTGGGGAAGGCAGGGGTCATGGCTGCGAGCGAGCGAGGGGGTCAAGGGGAAGAAGGGATGAACTGCCAAGTCTGGGGGTCCAGGTGGGAGGGGGATGGAGGTGGAGACCTGGCTCTGGGCAGTGTGGGCCAGAGGGGACCAGTCCAGGGTCTTGGATGGGAGTCTCCACTTCCCGGGTCTGCAGTTTCTCTGGCGGGAAAATGGGGCCACAACACTGCAGACCCCTCCTGGGGCTGCCCGACCAATGCCCATGTACCTGATGGTCATGGCCGCTCCACCAAGTGGATTAGTGGGTATTGACCACTAGTCTGCAGGCGCTCTACGAAGGACACAGCGCAGTGACGCCCGTTGTCCACATGCCGCGATGGTCCAGAGAGGCTAAGACGCTATCCCAAAGCCACACAGCTCTCCAGAAGCTGCTCTGTGCCGAATGCTGCCCCCTGCCCCCCGCCATTGGGAAACTCTGACTCCTGGTGAGATGACATCTGGGGAGGGGGTTGGGGTCAGAGCAGGTCCCAGGGTGGGTAGATGAGCACCCTTGCCCTTGTAGGAAGAGGAGGATGCATGAGACCCAGCCCCACCCCGCCAACGACACGAGGCTGCGGCAAGGAGTCTACAAACCAGGACCCGACCCCTCGGTCCTGGGCCTCCAGCCTCCGGAGCTGCAGGAGGTGAAGCCCGCGGCCTCAGCCGCCTGGTCCTCAGCGGCCCAGCACCCTGGCTCCAGCCCTGCGCCGTCCGGCCCTGGCGATGCACCCTCCCAGACACCTCCGAGTCCCCACCTGGGCCGGCCAGAAGAGGACGTGAGCCCCGCACTCCTGGGCACGTGTCTTAACCTCTCTGGTTTGCAGATGCTTAGCTGTGAATGAGGAGCTGAGCTGCTGCGCTTCCCCTGGTCCTCCGAGCACCGAGTGGGGGGGACCCTGGGAGCACATCGCGTGGGGGTCCCAGGGCCATCATGGTCAACTGGCGGCATACGGCAGGCAGCGGGGACTCGGTGTCTCAGGTTCTGGAAGCTTCTACTTCCGGAATCACTGTGTCTGCAGAGCTGCGCTCCCCCTGCGGGCTCCTGGGGAGCGGATCTGACCTGCTGCTCCAGCTCCTGGGGCGCGGAGTCCCTGGTGCTTGCTGGCTTACGGCTCCTCCCTGGGCCCCTGGTGCGTGTGTGTCCCTCTTGGTCTCTTGCAAGGACACCGGTACTTTCTCTGCTTTCCCTTATTGCTGTAACTTCACTGCAGAATTTTTTTTTAAATAAAATTTTTATTGTAGAATAATGGTAGATTCGTAGAAAAAGTTCAAAGATGATCCAGAATTCTCACATACCCCACACCTCGTCCCTGCTCTTCTTAGCCTGCGCTGGTCACAAGGAACGACTCCGCATGGACACATGACCATGGACTAGGGTCTTGTCCTTTTACCTAATTTTCTTGGGTTTTATGTGACATATTGTTTTCTGCTCCGTGGTGAGGCTTCCCTGGATTGTGGCGGTTTCTCAGATTCCCTTGTTTTCTCCGGCTTCAACGGTTTTGAGGAAGTCAGGGATCTCGTGGTGGAATTCGTCTGGCGTGTTTCTCGTGCGCGGACAGGGGTCGTGTGTTTCTGGAAGGGCGCACAGGCAAAGTGCCGTCTCATCGCACCGCGGGCGCTGACCCGACTCACGGGGCCCGTGTCGATCTTGGTCACGTGTTGGAGGCTGTGCTTGTCAGGGATGGTCACCTCCCTCCCTGGCCTTCTTTCCAGAGTGTCCGCTTAGGCAGGAAGGCTTCGTGTGCAGCCCACGCCCAGAGAGTGGGGGGCACGCTCCCCCCACCCCGATCCTTCAGGGCAGAGTGTCTATCCAGCTTGTTTGGGATTTTCTGGCCTGGGGGCTTTGTCTGTTCTTATTTATATATTTATTTAGCCAATCGTGTATTTATGTCAATATAGACTCAGGGATCTTTAATTGATTCTTTGGGTGACAATCCATAACCACTTTGCTAATTTTTGCTGCTGGAGCCGTCCCAGCTCTGGCCGCCGGGCGCTCGTCCAGCTGGCTGTGGCCCTGCCAGTCTGCTTCCGTCCCCACACGGCCTTCCTTGCTGGCACACGGGATGCCCCACGGATGCCCCTCGCTCACTCTGAACACTCATGTTGCGTCTGGGTCCTGGAATTGCCCGTTGCCCCCTGGCGCCCTGCCTCTCCTGGTTGCGGGAGGCTGGAGGCCAACATCCGGGCGCTGGGTGTGCCTGTAGCTGCAGGAGCATCACGCTCCCGGGGGCCCAGCCAGCAGAGCAGGGCCCGTGCATGTGCACAACGACCGAGCATGCACACACACCGGGGAGCAGCCGCCCGTGTTTGCACGGCCTTGATGGGAGCGCACCTGATGCTCCTGGTCTGCGGCCCGAGGTCGGCTCCACCAGTGGTGAGAGCCCGGCTCCCCACCCGCGTCTGCTCACAGAGGGTCCTGGCCAGGCTGTGGCACAGCAGCTGGTTGACCCAGGCCCCCAGCCCCCCAGGACTGCGATCCCCGCGGGAGCAGAGTCACAGCGGTGCCCCGGCCTCTGACGAGGGTTACTCAGGCCAACTTCTTCCTCCTCTCACCTCTCACTACAGGTTTTTGATCAAAGATCCTTCTGTTCAAAATGCTGGAAATGAAGGAAAGCACGAGAGGGAGATTCTCAGCAGCACGTGGCCTTCCAGGAGCTTCATGTCTGTGTCCACCCCCTACTCGTGCCCCCGGGCTGTGTCCTCATCTGTTCAGAACCTACTTTCCAGCACTTTATCAGCAAGTGCCATGCCCACCGCACCCCGAGCATGGAGCGAGGGTCCAGAAAGTCCATGGACGACCGAGGGACAGGGGCGTGGGAACAGGTGTGCGTTAGCCTCACGAAGGAACAAGCACACGGTCGCTCCCAGGATGAACCGCCCCCAGAGCTCTGAGCCCCTGGCAACGTGTCCCTTGTGGCCAGGAAAGCCAGGGGGACTTCCCTGAGGAAGGGCCCTTGTGTGAGGATTAGAAGCGTTAGAGGGGTTGGTGGACGGGGGTGGGTTAGGGCAGAGGTCCCAGGGCCGAGCAGAGAGCGCAGGGGTGGGGACAGGAGCCTGGGAAGCCCGACGTGGCTGCAGGGCCCTGAAGGGTGAGGGTGCGGGAGCCCTGGAAGGGCTGTGAGCAGCAGAGGGGCACCATGCGAGGGGGACTTTGAGGACATGGCCCGACTCTCCTGCGAGGAGCGTGGAGGCTGTGGCAGGCCAGCCGGGAGGTGCCTTCCCAGGCTTCTAGTGTGGGGCCCGGCTTTAGGATCGCGGGCGCCCAGACCTCTGGTTGGAAGGCGTCCACTAGGCCCTTCTCCACCTCAGGGCCTTTGCACTTGCTGGTCTCTCCACTTAGGTACCCTGACAGGGGCTGGAGACTCTTGGTTTTGACTCCAGGTTCAGAGGAGCCAGCGCTTGGGCTGGATCACAGATGGGACAGGGAAGCGGCTTCATTATTCAAAGGGAAACCTGCTGAGGCCAAGGTGGGAACTGAGGGTGGGGAAGGCCAGCGTTTGCATCTGTCACATCTCAGGGGCCCTCCCGCTCCCTCCCTTGCTCGGTGCCCCACAGAAGCAGCTGCTCTGGCTCCTCACGGCTCCGACTGCCTCAGGGGGGTGTCTGGGGTTCCCTGGGGCTCAGGCCTCGGGCTCTGAGGTTGAGGAAATGATAGAACTTCAGCTCCGGGGGGCCTCATGTGTCTGGTGTCCTCCCATTTTATGAAGGAAAACTGAGTCCTGAGGGCTGATAGGTCATCAGCATGGATTTGGGTGCTGAGGCTGCCCCTTGGGGGACCCCTGGGCTCAGGCCTGGTGGCAGGAGACCACCGGGACTTTGTTTGGTTGCTACCGTGACTGGGTCTGGGCACAGCAGCTGCGGGGTGGGCAGGGGGACGACGACCGTGTCAGGAGGACTCCCCAGAGGACCCCGTGCCTCCCTGCACACCTCCTCCCCTGGGTGGATGGCCTCAGGCTCTGAGTTCTCCAGCCCAGTGGTGGGTGGAGGGGACGGCAGGGGAGAAGTCAGGGAGGTGGGGCGGGGGGGGCTTTGAGCACTCCCAACTCTGCTGGGATCTTCCTCAGGCACTGCCCCATTACTCCCTCAACCACCGGTGCCGAAACCAAACCATCCAAAGCGCTGACGGAGCACCTATTGTGCACCGGCGGCTGTTCTGGGTGCTGGGGACCGCGCCGTGAGTGAGGCTCCGCCCTCCCACCCCAAGGCCTGCTGAAGGGCCTCGTCCCACACGCTAGAGAATAAAACAGCCACCGGGGAAGGCGCCCGATGGCCCTTCTGAGGGATGGGGACGTTTGAGGGAGGATTGGCCGGTGAGGCGGGGGTGGAGGGTGGGGGGTGCCCGGCACCAACTTCTCAGATGCTCTGAGCCCTCCCGTCCTCGGAGCCAAGGTGGATGACCCTCCAACACGGGGGTCGGGGGGCAAAGGCACCCACGGGCAAGCCCAGGGCCTCGCTGGGACCTCGGGCCCACCTGCTCCAGCTTCCCCAGTGACCCCTGCGGGCCGGGCATTGGCCCATCATCCCTCTCGGGTGCACAAGGCTGACACCCAGGCCCACACTGCCCCCGGGAGCGCCAGCTCTGGGCTTGTGCCTGGGCGGCTTGGGGCAGGCACCTTGCAAACCACGAGGACGCCACAGCGGCGAGGTGGCAGGTGCCAGGGCTCAGAGTCATCCTCCTTCCTGGAACTGCCGGGAGTGCTGACAGGAAGGACTTCATGAAGTCTCCTCCTCCTCCTCCTCCTCCTCCTCCTCCTCCTCGAAGCTTCCCAGTGTCACAGATGAGGAGGAGCTGGCCGGAGTCCTGGAGAAAGTGGGCCCAGATGTCACCTCCAGGCTGCACGGGCCGGGGGGCGCCCGGAGTCCCCACCTGAGGGCCTCGGCTCCCACACCCCGTGCCGGAGGGTGCTGCAGGACAGCCGTGGCTCCTGGCACCTGTTGGCACCGTGGCGAGTGAGTTACAGCCTGGCCCCGGGCTGGCCAGCGCGACTGGGGACGCACGTGCTCTAATTACCAAATGTCCTGCATGATTAACCAGCAAATTAATAGGCTGAGTACTCGGTCTCCACCTGGCGCACATCTCCGGAGCCCATAAACATGCCGGGATCCAAATGCTGCTGGTGGCGCCCCCCCCCCCAATCAGCTCCAGGCAATTTACGGGCCTTTCCCGAAGGTTTCTCGGTGCCCAACCTCTGTCGGGAAGCCAGGAGCTGGGCCTCAGGGCTGCTGGGCAGGACCAGGCTCTGCTGCCAGCCTCCGCCCTCCTTGCCCTGACTGGGTGCCCCTAGGCAAGTCTGGCCCCGCCTCTACTCTGTTTCCCTGTTGGCACGGTGCAGCAGTCTTGCCTGGCGTGGGCCCGTCCAGACAGTGAGACGAGGGTGCAGTGACGTGTGCGGCTCCTGCCTGTCTTGGCCCTTCCGCGGTGCCCACCCGAGGGTCACTGGCCTGCTGACTGTCCAGGAGATCTGAGTCTGGGGCTTTGGCCGGGTCCTGGGGGCAGCACTGCCTGTGTCCCAGGCCACAGGTGGGCACGCCCTCTGGCTACGTGTCCTTGTCCTGTGTGTCCCTGGAGGAGCTTGGGCAGGCCGGGTGGGCCTCCCCGCTCCTTCCCCTCCTGCTCCTGGGGCCTGGCCCAGCCGCCTGCCACTCCATGCTCACCTGCTCCAGCTGAGCCCGTCTTTCACTCCATCCATGTGCAGCCTTTGATCCTTCGGCTTTTTAACCCTCGTGGGAGGAGCAGAGGCGATGAGGGTGCGAGGCAGGGCCCAGGCCACTGAGCCACCACGCTCAGCAGAAGCTTTAGGGCCTGGCAAGCTTCGCTGGGTGGCCTAGAGGGTCTCGGGAGATCAGCTGCCCAGTCCTGGCCTTGCATTTTCCTGGAAGCAAACTGAGGCTGACAGGGCACAGGTGAGACCTCTGGTCTCTAGGCCCCCCTCTGCACCCTGTCCCCAGATGGATGGTGGGCGGTGACTGCAGCAGCTCCAGGCCCGCCTGCCACCTCCCGCTCTGCCAGCAGAGGCACTCTTGCCTGGGGCTGGCCGGCGCTGGGGAGTCACGCAGAGGCGGGCAGACCTGGCCCCCAGTCCCAGCAGCCTGGCCTGGGGTCCAGTGCCACCACTCACTCCCCCCGTATTCATCTGCGGGGTGGGCGACGGTGCCACCTCTGTGCAAGGAGGTCGTGAGCCGTGACCGAAGTCCCCGGGGGGCGCAGCGGGCATGCTCCCTGCTCCGGGCAGCTCCTGAGGAGGCCGGCGCCATGGGCTGGGGGATGGGAGCCAGCAGGGGTGAGGCTAGAGCTTGGGGGGGGTGGGACAGGCCAGGAGCAGAATGCAGATGGAGGAGCCTGAGGGGGGAGTTCCTCACCAAACATGCCACATTAGCTGCAATTTGGCCCATTTTGAGATCATTTTCTACTTTTGCACATTTCGAGGATTTTAGCCCATTTGTTCTCTGGGAGCTCATTCTAGCTGCTGAGCTGGGAGAGGTTGGCAGGGAGGGGGCAGCGCTGGCAGGGGCCGGGGGGTGCCGGAACCTGGTGGGGGGCGCCCAGGAGGGGCTCGGTGCCCACTGGAGGCCCCTCCTCTGCAGAGGTCAGGGTGGCAGGCTCACCCACCTCCACCACCTGCTCACAGAACTGAATTCCGTTGGGATTAGCGTTAAGTATATTTAAAAAAAAAATCAGGGCCCAGAAAAGTGAGAATTAAGTAGAATTTAATATTCATCATGCCTCAGGAGAGGGAAGATTTCCTAAGTTTAGAACTAATACAAGGAATCAGGAGAGAAAATATGGACAGATTTGACTGCATGAAAATGAAAATCTTCTGCATGTCAGAATTAAACCACCAAATAAAAAGGCAAAAAAAAATTATGGCCTGGGAAATATATTTGCAGCAAATATGACAGACGAAGGCTTAATTTCTTTATTAAATAAAGAGCTTATAAGAATATCTGCAAAGACACAGAGATGCACAGGATGTAAAATTTAGTATTTTTTTAGGTTATTTGAGCGGTAAGGGGAGAGCGTGGAGGGGGCAAACGTGGCCATGACGAGGTCGATGGCGAGTTCCGGGGAGGGTTTCGCTTTACACACTTGATTCTTTTGTCTTCCCAGATTTTTCACATTTCTAAGGACTGTTTTTTACCTTAAAAACCATGTGCTGTGAGTCAATTGATATTTTGACTCATGATCATCATTATGGGTAGGACTGTGGCAGTGGTCAGGGCATCGGGCGCATGCGCCCAGCCCAGGTGGGCACATGGCTGTTATGGGAAGTGCTGTGGACCCATCGTTTGAGCGGCCCAGCGCCCGGGAGCCTGTGGTCATGGTCTTCATTTTAAAGATATGAAAATAGGCTCAGGAGATGGGGTTTGCGTGGGAGGCCCTGCCCCGGAGTCGTGGGGGGACGCCAGTCGTGGGGGGACGCAGCCGAGGCCTGCCCCGGAGTCGTGGGGGGACGCCAGCCGAAAGATCCGGGAGATCCCCACCCCCCACCCCCTGCAGCTGTGCCGGGGACTCAGCACTTACACCCCCTGGCGTGCGTGGACGGCGCGCGTGTCACTCTGGAGGGCAGCGCGTCCCATCCTCAGACCGTCCCGCTCCCCCTTGACAGCACAGTAGACGCAGGAAGCCAGCGCCGGGAGCGGAGACGGCGTGGGGGGGCGTCAGCAGGAGGCGAGTGTATGCCGCCTCGCACGTGTGCTAAATGCTTATTAGAAATATGAAAACAAGGCCGAGGTATTCTTAGACTAATTGACTGAAAATCCTTGAACTTGACACAAGTTGGAGAAAAATAATAGAGCAAACATGCAGAAACGCTGAGAAGGAGCTAAACTCCTGTTACCGGGATGGCACATGCTCCATTTGGTGATTCCCGTTACAGCCGCGCTGTGGAGGAGGAGGCAGCCCAAGATGGATCGTCTAAAAACGTCCTTGAAAACCTGTGCAGGAAAACAAACTACGGGATGGGAGGCCCCAGACAGAGAGCCTGGGGTGGACACCGAGGGGTGAGTCACCCACACAGAATGAGCCCTGCGTGCTGCCCTGGGGCTCACAGGCGAACGTGGCTCAGCCCCAGGGTAGCATGAGCCCCACCTTGGCACATGGGAGGCCTTCACGGAGGAGGCGTTTGTGTGACTGAGCCTGGAGTGGGAGGAGGACCCAGGACGGTGTGAGGCTGGGATGCAGGGAGGATTGGGATGACGCAGTGGGTGGTCTGTTGGGCGGCATTCGGGACCCCGGGGTGGGCAGGGGGAGCAGTGGGAGGCTGCACAGGCAAGCAGGAGGCAAGTGGGCTCCAAGGATCAGAAATGATCACTGTGCCTGGGCCTCTGGCCTCTAGGGGACGAGAAGGTGGCCCAAGACCTCTGAAGTTTGCTTTGAAAATCCCAGTGTCCAGTCAGGGGAACTGAAAGGAATGATCCAGCCATAAGGGGGTGGGGGTCGTGGGGAAAGGAAACGCTGACCCCTCCTCTTCTTGCGCCCCCTCCTCCAAGGAAGCTGTCCCCATTTTACAGATGAGAACACTGAGGCTCAGGGAGGACACGGAGCCCAAGCCCAGGGCTGCTGGGCTCTCATCCCTGTGGCCCCAGACCACGAGCCACATGCCCTCCTGGGGCCCCCTCTTCCTCCTTCAGGACTCAGGCCTCCCAAGGGCTCCTGAGGGCCTGTTTGCTCCCCCCTGGGCCCATCTCCAGCCCCCCAGGCTCACAGCCAACCCTGGGGGCTGGGCAGGGCCAGGTGTGATGTGTCTTCGTGTCTGAGGCCCTGGCCCTGCGCCTGCATGCAGTAGGAGCTCCATGTGTGCTCTCGAACTGGATCCATGGACCAAGTGCATGTCAGCCGGGGGATCTCTGGTGTGGGCTCCCCAGCTCCAGGTAAAATTGACACAAGCCCCCCAAAAATGTCGTTCAAGGGGATTCTCCTAACCGGCCTCACTTCTTGCAGCCCCTGCCTTCGGCTCAGCCCCAGACCTCCCCTCGGGTGCACACGCCGACGCCTCAATTCAAACCAAATCGGGCCAATTTACCTTCAATTGCGTTCTATTGGATTCCTTCCGTTCAATCCGATTTCCTTTCCTCAATCCGGTGAAATTCAATTCCTTCAATTCATTTCAATTGTCCTCAGTCCCCGTTCTGGACTTTAACCCAGTCCTGGCCGACACTCCCGCTTCGATCAATCTTCCAATCCTTCCTGAGACGACTCTGCTCGCCCCGGCCCGGGGCCAGTCCCTGGGGTCCCCACGTCCATCTTCCCGTGTCCTGACCACCTGAGCCCCGCCGGGCGCTGTGCCGGCCGCGGTGGGAAGACAGGGAGTAGCCCCCTCCCCGCCTGGAGAACCATGTGGGAACATCGCGGCTCAGTGTCTGTGGCCTGCGGCAGGCCTGCGTGTTCAGGCCGTGGACCTGGCTGTCTGATGGCCGAGCTCTCAGTGGATGCTTACGTGGGAAGTTAATACCTCGTTACTCAATGGTCTTTTTCAACAATGTCAGGTGATTCCTGTGGGCTCATCATTGTTCCAGGTGGTGGGGATGTAGCTGCGAGGGCTGGAGCCACGGTGCTAGCCCAATGCACCTGCGGTCCAGGTGTGAGATGCGACCACACGAGCAATGTGTGGTGCGGGGGGGGGGGGGTGGCCCAGGAATCCGTGGCACCAAGAGCGCACACAGTAAGCACCGGACAGACACTGCCAGGAAGGAAATAATGGAGTCATGACCTCCCCTGAGTATCAGGGGGGTGATCCTGACCTGGTGCCAGGTCCTTGCTGGAGCCTGGACTACCGCACTCCTGCCCAGGGGTCACCAAGGTGACCGGGGCCGCCATTGCTTCGGTCACGGACTTTGTTCTGAGCAGCTTCTCTGCTTCCATTCGCACCACACTTCACTCACCTGCTCCTTGTCACCCACCTCCCCTTATTCTTGGCATCAGTGTGGCCACCATGGCTTCAGCCTTTGCCATCCTTCTGGGCTCGCTGGCCTCAGTTCTCTGGCTAACCCCCGCGCCCGCCCCAGCCCCATGCGGTGGTCATCGCATGCCTTTGCCTCCCCGGATGACCCTGGTCCTCCAAAAGCAGTAGGACCTTGACAACTGAGCATAAGTGCACAATTAGAAAGGTGGAAACAAAGGCTTGGGCGTCGGTGAGGTAAAAGTAGAAGTGGAGTGAGGGCAGTGGGAAGAAGGGGCCAGAGGGGCTGCAGGGAGAGTCTGGGGACTTCGACCTTTCCTGGGGGAAGTGTGCATCCAGGCCAGAGTCCAGGGGTGGCCCAGCATCTCCACCCCCGTTCCTACCCTCCCGGCGGTGGGCGTCCTCTCTGCCCTGGGGGCTCTTTCTGAACCTCTCCTCCCAACACGGAAGAGCAGGTGTGCCCGCGCCCCGACCCCGCGGTGCCCTCTCCCTCCACATGGCCCGTTCATCTCATGGGGACTCCAGCCAAGGCACCACTGAGAGACCCCCAGAAGGGGTACGATTCCCCAGAGATGGGCAGAACGGGATTCGAACCCAGCTCTGAGCAGGGGTGTGACCCCGACCTGCAGCGCCCTGCCTGTCACACTCGGTGGCTGTGACGAGTTAACAAGGGACGTTTGTCAGGTGCTTGGCCAAGAGCAGGGCTTCCACAGCTGCTCGTCCCCTCCTTCTGAGGAGCGTGTTTCCGTTTTCCCGGGGATTCCTGATGCCTGAGCCAGATGGTTGAGGGGCAGACGGCACGGCAGGCCGGGGGTGGGGGGGTGCGTCTTTAGCCAGCTCCGTGCCAGGGCTCGCCTGCCTGGAAGGCTGAGCAGGGCCTCTGCTGTGACAGCCTCCGGGCTCTTCTGGGAATATGGGGATCCCGAGGGTGCACGCGCGTGTGTGACGTGGGTTCTCTGGAGGCAAGGCCTGACCCTACGAGGTGCACAACTAAAGGTAAGGTTTGGTGGCGTGGGCAGACACTGGGGACGCTGGAAGGCAGCTTGCCTCCGCCGTCACCGCTCACTGGCGGCCTGCCCGCTCCTGAGTGGCGCTGGGCCCTTCTGAGAGTGAGCCCCCGGGCCCCATGAGAGGCTAACACAGAACCCCGCGGGGAGGAGCACCGCCTGCGGGGGATGCACCAGGAAGGCCCTGCGGCCGGGTCACGGCGCTGGTGGGGCTCCAGGGAGGTGCCGAGGCTCAAAATTCCGCTGGTCCCTTGGCCCAGCCTCCTGGCTTGGGGGCATCCTGTCTGTCTTGTCCACTGCTGTCGCCTCTCGGGCCAAAGTCCTCATTGTGCGGCTGCCACCTGTGCCAGCTGGTGCTGCCCAGCTCTCATGGCCCGGCCTCTGTGCCCTCGCGGCTCGGCCTCCGAGCCCTCCCAGCCACTGCCCAACCAGCATGAGGACCCAGGATTTCAGGGTCGCAGCCCCACGGACAGCACGCCCCCCGCACGCACGCCTGCAGGCACGCCTGCACCCCACACCCCGCACGTCACAGCTGCCTGCCTCGACACAACCCTGGGGCCGGGCATTGCCGGGCCCGCCTCGCATCGGCTCTCGGGAAGTAGCAAGAAAGCACTGGCACGTCCAGAGCTCTGAGCAGGGCAAGCCACGGCTGCTTTTACGAAGCCGGGTGGTCCTCAGAGCTTCAAGGTGGGCGCGGGGTGAGGGGTGGAGAGCTCAGAGCCATGGCAGGTGCAGGGCCCCCCAACCAGAGATGAAGGGCGTGGGCAGAGGCGAGGAGAAGCTCTCACGGCCAACGGGAGACCCCGATTTCCCCGCCACCCCGGGCGCAGTTCCGCAGGCCAGGCATCCGCCTCTCCCGGATTCCCCAGCCGGTCAGTCCTCTCTGCGTGGCTGCGGGCGGGGTTTCTGCTGTTTGCAACCACAGGGCCTGGGCGGTCAGACATCTGGGAACCGGGACAGGCCTTCCCCTCGGAGCCTCAGGGTTTTCCACCCGCGAAGTGGAGACGACGGGAGGGAGCACTGGGCTCCAGCCCTTGCCGTGTGCACGGTAGGGAGCCTCGCTCAGGTGCCAGCTGCCCCTGTGGCTGTGGGGAGGGTGCGCGGGCCTGGGACCTGGGCCGTGTCCCCCCCCAGGGATGGCCTGGTGGGAGAGGAGATTCGCCCCCCTCAGCCGCAGCCTCTCCGCCTGGCAAATGCAGGACTCGGTGAGGTCAGCCTTCCCCTCGCCCCTCGGGATTTCTGCGGGAACCCCAACGAATGCTCGTCGCGCTCGGAGTGCAGAGTGCGTGCAGCTCTCCTGTTTGCAGAGCACCTGGGTCTCCCTGAGAACCGGCCCGGAAGGAGGTGAGCCAGGCCACGCACCCTCCATTCACGTGCCGGAGGTGGCTCTGGGGGGCAGCCGTGTCTTTTCCGCCTCACACAGCGGGTTTGTAATCAGCCCAAGACCTTAGCTCGTGCTTGGGCCCCTCTGGGAGCGCCCCCAACCCCTCATGAATCCCCATGGTGCCGCAGCTTGTCCCCTGACATGCCACCTGGATGCCAGAGCTCCAGACTCCGGCCAGAGAGGTGAGTTCATGAGTTGGGCGTCGCACCGCGAGCTGGGCGGAGAAAGGTGAGGCCAGCACTGTGCTCTGCGGAGTCAGCAGACACGGCCCCCAGCCCGCAGGCCGCGGGGGGCCCGGCGGCACGTCACGTGGCAGGTGCGGGGGGACACGGAGTGTTGGGGGGGCGGGGAGAGCCGGTCCCTGCTGCTGGGCCACGTGCTGGTGTGTGTGAGAGTGACAGAGATAATTTCCTAAACACCATCTGAGCTGAGTGCATTTTGATGAGGATGATGATTTTTTAAATTTTAAATTAGAAATTACATTTTTTTTTCCCCTGCCAAAATAAAGATGAGAAATCAGAGGAATCTGGTTCAAGAAGGGGCTGGAACGGGGAAAATGTGTCTGACAGACTCTCTGTTGAGCAAACAGACCGGGTGCCAAGTGTGTGCCTGGGGGTTGGTCCCTGGGACCCTTGGTTCCCGGACCCCGCGTCGCCGTGCTGGGAGCCATGCGGGCTGGTGCTCGGGGCCGCAGCCCCGGCCCCTTGCTCACGGGTGTGGGGAGCTGGCTGGGGCTCGAGAGGCTTGCGCGTTCTTTCCTAAGCAAGCAGGCTTGCGAGTCTCTTTTTTAGGAATCGCCGTGGATGAGCGCGTGGGACGCACGTGGCCAGCTCGCTTCCGTCTTGTCATCGTGTCTCTTCCCGCGCACCTGCAGCGACACAGCCCCTGGGCGTGGGGGGCGCGGGGGGCAAGCAGCTGTGTCCCAAGCGGACAGGTGGCATCTGGAGGGGTACAGTGGCAGGACGGTGCCCCCGAGAGGCAGCGGCCTGGACAGCGGCAGGGACTTGCTCTCCCGGGCTCGGGGGGCTCACCCATCTGAACAATGGACCTTGGCAGCGACCCTGTTCCAAACGTGCCCCCATTCCAAGGTTCTGGGGTGAGATTCTGGTGTAGCTCCTTAGAGTTTGCGTCCACCCATACCGAGGGACCTGCCCAAGGCCCGGCTGGAGCGCGGCGGTCGCAGGGCCGGAGCCCACCTTCTCCTGCCTCCCTGCGGGACGACCGGCCCCCAGAGGCCTGCTCCCAGCTTGGGACCCGAGGACCCCTGCGTGGGGCTCGGCCTGATGCTTCTCTGGGTCCCTTCCTGCCACAGAGCCCTGGGTCTGGGCACCGCCACCCCCTGCCCCTCCCCCTGCCCGGGCTCAGAGGAAACCCCCTTCTGGCTTTCCTGCGGCCCCTGTCAGCCCAGTGTCTCCACAGGGGCCCATAGGGACCCATCCCAAGTGTGGCTGGTCTATTTTTCTGGGGGAAGAAAAGGAAGAGCACTCTTTGATTTTGGGTAGAGAAACCCCTGGGGTCAGGTGCATGGCGGCTCTGGCTGCAGACAAACCCTAGCTGTCCACGGGCAGCCTGTCACCCAGGCAGGCTCCCCCAGGCTCAGAGGCTGATGCAGGACAGCAACAAGCCCAAGACGTGAAGTCATGGGAGCGACCCCTCCCGCCCCACTGTGTCCCCCGCGCTTTCCCAGCCCCTGCCCCAGCCCCCAGCGCTCCTGCCCCTGCCCTGCCCGCCTCCTGTGTTCCCGGGTGGCTCCCTCCGTGGGGTGGGGCGGCCTTCAGTCCCTCTGCCTCCTCCCCCCGCCCCGCCACCCGGGCCCGAAGCTGGCACTCAGCAAATGTCAGTGACGTTGCCGTCACAGACGGGAACCCGCAGGAGGACGGCGGGCTGATGAAATCCGGCTGGGAGACGCAAAGGGCAGCAAGGCACCCTCTGGGGACGGCTGGGCCTCGACTATGCCCAAGTTCACGAGGCCCAGGAGGGGTCAGGGCATCTCGGAGGGAGGGGACAGCATAGCAGTGAGGCCTCGTCCTGGGGATGGGTGGACAGTGGCGGGTGTCAGGTGGCGTCAGTCTGGGGAGGCGGGTGATGGAAGAAGCAGGGTGCGGGGCGGGGAGCTGGGGTGCCAGTCCACGGAGGTGGGCCCTGGAGACTGGCCAGCAGTCACTCTAGCCGCCAGCGCCCGGCCAGTAACAGAGGGGCCCGGGGCAGGGGGGCTTGCAGAGGGAGGGGCTGGTGCAGGGCCTCAGTGACCGCGGGAGAGGAGGGGCCCCTCCTCCAACCCCGAGGCACAGGGATAAGAGGGTGTGCTCATTTGTGACTTTAATCCGCTGCTGTGATCTTATCTCTGCACGAGAAAGCTTCCTGTCCATCGATCCTGCGATCCTGCGCAGCATCAGCAGGGGAGCCTGGGCAATTAGCGCCGACTGGCTCGGGGGCTGCGCATCTGCTGGCAGCAGCCCCAGAGCCCAGCTGGCCTGCCGCGCCCTCCCCGCGCCGGCCCCCCACACCCAGCCCCGCTGGGACAGAGCCCCGCCGTCCCCGGAGCCCACGCCCACCTGCAGGTGCCCCGCGGCTCTCTTCCCAGGGTGGGACCCCCTGTCTGGGTGGGACTCCCACGGGCTGCTTGCTAAGCGGTCGCCGCCTGGGGATCGGTGAGGTCCGCGTCCTCCCCAGAGGACCGTTAGGCGGCCCAGCGCTGGGCTTGTCCCTCGTGGCTGCTGGGTCTCCAAGGCGGCAGGGCCCCCTCTGTTGGGTCTAAAACTCCCCCTGCTTCTCTGCCCAAGGCCCCCGAACTCACATGGCCCGTCTCTGGACGGTGGGGTTCTCTCTGGGAGCCCGGGGGCATCGGCCATCTGACCCCGAGGCTGCTGCTCACACCAGGTGGCCTGACCTGAGGCCCCTACCTGGAAGGCTCCCTGTGCCTCTGCCTCTCCACGCTGCTCCGGCCCTAAGGCCTAGCAGGAGGGTTCCCCCTCCTCCAGGAAGTCTTCCTGATGCCTGGGTCGGAGAGCTCCGTCCTCCCCAGGGGGCTGAGTGGGCCTTGAGGGAGAGTCCTGTCCCATCCTTCCTGGGCCAGACGCCCCACCTGGTGGCGACCCGGCTGCCCTCAGTGAAGGCTGGCTTCACGTGGAGGGGACACAGCTTGGGGACAGTCACTGGGGGCTGTTTATGCAGAAATTAGAAGCCCATGGAATCCCTCCTCAGAGCGGGGGTTCTGGGAAAGGGCTGCTGGGCCCCAGCTGGCAGGACATAGGGCCCCGGGCAGGAGTGTGGGGAGGCTGTGCCCAGCACAGTGGGCACCGGGCAGGGATGCCAGCTGGAGCCACAGCCAGATCGGCCTTGCCCGATCTGAGCTCCTGCCCTCGGCTGGTGCACTCCTTGGGGACCTCAGGGACCTCGGGGTGGACAGAGGGAGCCCCCATCCAGCCCTGCCAGACTTTTGCCCAGACTCCAGGCCCAGAAAGGAGCCGCTGGGAGAAGAGGACGGCGGGCATCGGGGGCCCAGCTCCCTGGCGCTGCCAAGAGCCTGCTTCCTTCCTCACGTGCGGGGACATGAAGCCTGCCCGAGGTGGCTCTGGAAGGATGGGACGGGGCCTGCAGGCCTGGGGGCGAGGACACTGGTCGCGGAGGGCTGCAGCGCCCGCCCTGAGCTCCTGTTCTTCACGCTGGCTGCTCACAGGGTGACAATGGCCAACACCTGCCTCCATCGCCTGCTCTTGACCGGGCTGCGGGCTCCTCCCTGAGCCGGGGAGCAGCGGTGACTGTCACCCTGGAGGAGGACCCGCCTCCCTGCAGCCTGCAGCGGGCCTCAGGGGATGAGGGCGGGAGGACAAGCTCCGTCTTTATCTACAGCCTGAGGCGGCTTCCCTGGCGCAAATGCCTTCATCCGGTCTGGTGGGAGCTGCTCCCCACGGACAAGTCATTCTGGGCTGTTCCACTCCAGCCCCCGCCAGTTACGAGGGAGGGGTAGCCTCCTTCCTGGCCGCAAAGCTCCTGTGAGTGACAGAGGCTCAGACCGGGCTTATGGGAGTTTGCCAAAGCTTAGAGGAAAGCCGGGCTCAGGAGTCGACGGCAGAGGCCGTAATAGTCCTCACGGCCCTGCCCTGGCGCCCCTGGGGGCCTCTCTGAGGCTCAGTGGCGCTGAGCGGGAGGTGACCCAGCCTCCAGGGACCCCTGACCTTGGAAGGACCTGAGACAGCAAAGGAACTGACATAACAAAGTGAATCCTGACCTGATTATAAGCTGAGCCTGACCCTGGTCACACCTGAGCCCTGACCCTGGTCATACCCTAAGCCCTGACCCTGGTCACACCCTGAGCCCGGACCCCGGTCATAGTCTTGGCCCTGACCCTTGTCACACTTGGCCCTGACCTCACTGTGTGACCTGAGCCCTGACCCCGGTCACACCCTGAGCCCTGACCCTAGTCACAATCTGGGCCCTGACCCTGGTCACACCCTGAGCCCTGACCCTGGTCACACTCTGAGCCCTGACCCCAGTCACACTCTGGGCCCTGACCCTGGTCACACTCTGAGCCCTGACCCTGGTCACACTCTGGGCCCTGGCCCTGGTCACACTCTGAGCCCTAACCCTGGTCACGCCTGTGCCCTGATCCTGGTCACACTCTGGGCCCTGACCCTGGTCACACCCTGAGCCCTGATCCTGGTCACACCTGAGTCCTGACCCTGGTCACGCCCTGAGCCCTGACCCTGGTCACACCTGAGTCCTGACCCTGGTCATACTCTGGGCACTGACCATGGTCACACTCTGGGCCCTGGCCCTGGTCACACTCTGAGCCCTAACCCTGGTCACACCTGAGCCCTGACCCTGGTCACACCTGTGCCCTGACCCTGTCACACCCTGAGCCCTGACCCTGGTCACACCTGAGCCCTGATCTGGTCACACCCTGAGCCCTGACCCCGGTCATAGTCTTGGCCCTGACCCTTGTCACACTCGGCCCTGACCTCACTGTGTGACCTGAGCCCTGACCCCGGTCACACCCTGAGCCCTGACCCTAGTCACACTCTGGGCCCTGACCCTGGTCACACTCTGAGCCCTAACCCTGGTCACACCTGTGCCCTGATCCTGGTCGCACTCTGGGCCCTGACCCTGGTCACACTCTGAGCCCTGACCCTGGTCACACCTGTGCCCTGACCCTGTCACACCCTGAGCCCTGACCCTGGTCACACCTGAGCCCTGACCCTGGTCACACCCTGAGCCCTGACCCCGGTCATAGTCTTGGCCCTGACCCTTGTCACACTCGGCCCTGACCTCACTGTGTGACCTGAGCCCTGACCCTGGTCACACCCTGAGCCCTGACCCTGGTCACACTCTGAGCCCTGACCCTAGTCACACTCTGGGCCCTGACCCTGGTCACACTCTGAGCCCTGACCCTGGTCACACTCTGGGCCCTGGCCCTGGTCACACTCTGAGACCTAACCCTGGTCACGCCTGTGCCCTGATCCTGGTCACACTCTGGGCCCTGACCCTGGTCACACCCTGAGCCCTGATCCTGGTCACACCTGAGTCCTGACCCTGGTCACGCCCTGAGCCCTGACCCTGGTCACACCTGAGTCCTGACCCTGGTCATACTCTGGGCCCTGACCCTGGTCACACTCTGGGCCCTGGCCCTGGTCACACTCTGAGCCCTAACCCTGGTCACACCTGTGCCCTGATCCTGGTCGCACTCTGGGCCCTGACCCTGGTCACACTCTGAGCCCTGACCCTGGTCACACCTGGGCCCTGACCTTGTCACACCCTGAGCCCTGACCCTGGTCACACCTGAGCCCTGACCCTGGTCACACCCTGAGCCCTGACCCCGGTCATAGTCTTGGCCCTGACCCTTGTCACACTCGGCCCTGACCTCACTGTGTGACCTGAGCCCTGACCCCGGTCACACCCTGAGCCCTGACCCTAGTCACAATCTGGGCCCTGACCCTGGTCACACCCTGAGCCCTGACCCTGGTCACACCCTGAGCCCTGACCCTGGTCACACTCTGAGCCCTGACCCTGGTCACACCTGAGCCCTGATCCTGGTCACACTCTGAGCCCTGACCCTGGTCACACTCTGGGCCCTGACCCTGGTCACACTCTGGGCCCTAACCCTGGTCACACCTGTGCCCTGATCCTGGTCACACTCTGGGCCCTGACCCTGGTCACACCTGAGCCCTGACCCTGGTCACACCTGAGCCCTGATCCTGGTCACACTCTGAGCCATGACCCTGGTCATACTCTGAGCCCTAACCCTGGTCACACCTGTGCCCTGATCCTGGTCACACTCTGGGCCCTGACCCTGGTCACACCCTGAGCCCTGATCCTGGTCACACTCTGAGCCCTGACCCTGGTCACACCTGTGCCCTGACCCTGTCACACCCTGAGCCCTGACCCTGGTCACACCTGAGCCCTGACCCTGGTCACACCCTGAGCCCTGACCCCGGTCATAGTCTTGGCCCTGACCCTTGTCACACTCAGCCCTGACCTCACTGTGTGACCTGAGCCTGTCACACCCTGAGCCCTGACCCTGGTCACACCTGAGCCCTGACCCTGGTCACACTCTGAGCCCTGACCCCGGTCATAGTCTTGGCCCTGACCCTTGTCACACTCGGCCCTGACCTCACTGTGTGACCTGAGCCCTGACCCCGGTCACACCCTGAGCCCTGACCCTGGTCACACCTGAGCCCTGACCCCGGTCACACCCTGAGCCCTGACCCCGGTCACACTCTGAGCCCTGACCCTGGTCACACCTGAGCCCTGACCCTGGTCACACCCTGAGCCCTGACCCTGGTCACACCCTGAGCCCTGACCCTGGTCACACCTGAGCCCTGACCCTGGTCACACCCTGAGCCCTGACCCTGGTCACACCCTGAGCCCTGACCCTGGTCACACTCTGAGCCCTGACCCTGGTCACACCTGAGCCCTGATCCTGGTCACACTCTGAGCCCTGACCCTGGTCACACCTGAGCCCTGATCCTGGTCACACTCTGAGCCCTGACCCTGGTCACACCTGAGCCCTGACCCTGGTCACACTCTGAGCCCTGACCCTGGTCACACCTGAGCCCTGACCCTGGTCACACTCTGAGCCCTGACCCTGGTCACACCTGAGCCCTGACCCTGGTCACACCTGAGCCCTGATCCTGGTCACACCTGAGCCCTGACCCTGGTCACACCTGAGCCCTGACCCTGGTCACACTCTGAGCCCTGACCCTGGTCACACTCTGGGCCCTGACCCTGGTCACACTCTGGGCCCTAACCCTGGTCACACCTGTGCCCTGATCCTGGTCACACTTTGGGCCCTGACCCTGGTCATACCCTGAGCCCTGATCCTGGTCACACCTGAGTCCTGACCCTGGTCACGCCCTGAGCCCTGACGCTGCTCACACCTGAGTCCTGACCCTGGTCATACTCTGGGCCCTGACCCTGGTCACACTCTGGGCCCTGGCCCTGGTCACACTCTGAGCCCTAACCCTGGTCACACCTGTGCCCTGATCCTGGTCACACTCTGGGCCCTGACCCTGGTCACACCCTGAGCCCTGATCCTGGTCACACTCTGAGCCCTGACCCTGGTATAAGGCCGCTGAGAGAAGGTGATGGTGCCCACCAGGACCTGGCTCTGTGCCTGTGGACTGGCCGTGCCCCATGGGGAAGCAGAAAGTAAACCCCTTCTCTTGCTTCTCTTGAAACCTCAGGACTTCACGCCCCAGGGAGCTAAGGCGGGGGGGGTCACTTCTCCTGCTCAGGCCTCCAGTGAACAGGGGCCTGACCCTCAGAGACACAGTTCATGGTCCTGGGCTCTGCCCACAGGAGCTGGGCGAGGCCGTACGGGCACAGACATGCCATCTGAGCATGCCCAGGATTCCCTCTCACATAAACACGCAGCCTTTAAAATTTAATAAAAAACATACCAATTATAAAAGCTTTTTACGCAGTCAAATCAATCACAGGCCCTGGCATGTTTATGCCCCAACACCTGATTTCAGCTCGTAAGTCACTTTTACACCCTCTTTAGTGCCTAACTACCCAAATGAGCTCTCTCAGGAGTGAGGGACCCACCTTTCTCATTTCTCACCCCCAATGCCCCAAACTAGGTGCCGGCTGGCCTCTGGGAACCCAGGATCCCCGAGAGTCAGACTCACCACCTCCTGGCTTCCTGTCGGGGGTCCTCTGCCCTCGGCAGGTAGGACAGCCAAGCCTCCCCTCCTCCAGGAAGCCTTCCACGCCCACCTCCACTCAAAGCCTTCCGCCTCTTCCCACAGACCGAAAGTGCTGGCCATCTCCACCTTGACGAGACACGTGCTCACCCTGTTTTTGCTCGCGGCCGTTGCCGAGGGCCTGCTATGGACATATCCCGTTTCCAAAGTGACTCAGAGGCTCAAGAAGTGTCCAAGCCAAGGTGGGGACAAGGAGGTGTGGGGGCCACAGGCCACAGGGGAGGCGGGACGGCGAGGGGAAGGGTGCCCGGCCTGGCTGGGGTCTGCTGTTCCGTGAGGCCGGGCAGGGGCCCGTGAGTGACCTTTGGCAGAGGCATCCTGACCTCTGGGAGCTCCGGTCTCCTTACCTACAGGAGGGCGATGGTCGTGAGCTGGCCGCGCCCGCCCATCCAGGAGGTACCCCCGCTCCCTCACGATGTCGGGACCCCTGCTTTCTGCTCTCACATGCGCTGTTGTCCAGGAGGTGCTCTGGCCGTGGGTGGCGGGGGGCAGACCTCGATCCTGAGTCCACTGGGCTTCCAGCTCCGCCTCTGGGCCCTGCCGCGTGACGCTGCACAGGCCGCTCTCTCGGTGCCTCTGGGCCACACGTCCCCGGGGCGACCCAGATGTCATGACCAGCGCCTCTTGGGGTTGGATGTGCATCGGGGGATTTGCAGCTGGTGGCGCGGCGCCTGCCACCTGATAAGGACGCTGTGGCTCAGCCATCAGGTGCTTGCTGCGCACCAGGTGATAAGGTGAGCAACGTGCACATTTCATCCCGTTTCATCTTTTCAACTCCACATTGGACTTTTGTAAGGAAGCGTCACCAACATTGCCCACTTCACCATTTCCAGCTGGACGTGGCAGGAAAGTCAGAGGGACTCACAAATAGCCGTGGCCTGGATCAGAAAGAAGCTTGTTTCTGCCTTTCTCGTGCAGCCTGGAGGCAGACCGCCCGGAACTGGGGCCGTGGCTTCGTGCTACAACCACAAAGAAATTTCGCCCCTTAGACCTCCTCTCATCTTGGTGGTCCAGCCGCCATGGCCTCAGTCCCCAAAGCCACTTTGTGGGGCAAAAAGGACGCTGCAGCCCCAACCATCACATCTGCATCCCAGGTTCAGGAAGCCAGAGGCAAGATGGGAGCGGTGGCTGGCTTTTAACATGGGCCCTGAAACTATCTGCTGACGCTTCTGCTCACATCTCACCGTCCAGAGCTTTAGTCTCTCGGCTCCATGTAGCTGCAGGGGAAGAGGGAATAGGACTTTTCTTCTCTTGACTTTTCTTTCTTTTTTTTTCCTCTTTTGTCTTTCTTTGCTCCTTTTTTCTTTTGACTTTTGGCTGTGTGTGTCCCGCAACACATTCTCTTCTGTGAGGGGAGCGTGGGCATCGTAGGACAGCCAGGCGTGCCCGACACACCAGCGTTGTTGCATCATTTTAGCCAGTTTATCCGCTGACCCTTAATCGGAAGCAGGATTTCTTAAGTCTGACACCATCAGTGTTTTGGGCTCTGTGATTCTTTGTTGTCAGCGGGGGTGGGCTGGGTGGAGTTCACAGGGCCTCTGCCGTGCGTTGTGGGACGTTCAGCGACATCCCTGGCTCCACACAGATGCCAGTCGCCTCCCGTCCCCTGGGTGCGATGACCTGAAGCCGCCATGTGTTCCCCGGGGGAGGCCGCCGTTGGCCGAGGAACCGTGCTCCGTGTGAGTTGCAGCGCACACGGCTGGGGCGTGAGGCCATTCTGGGGGAAAATGACCCTAATCGGAAATGCAGTGGGGGACAGGGAGGTGACCTGCGTGTGCACGGACGGACAGCTGGATAAGGGGAGCGTGGCCCCATCCAGACAGGCAACAGTGACTCAGCCTCAAAAAGGACGAAGGCCATCCGCACGCCGTGACCGCGTGGATGAACCCGGAGGGACGAGCTCGGTGCCACGAGCCCAACACAGAGGGACACCTACTGCACGATCCCACGCCCAGTGCCCAGAGCTGCCCACTTCACGCAGAAGGGAAGCAGAATGGGCGCCGGAGCCACAGTGGGGAGTGGGGCAGCGGTGCTGAATGGGCACGAGGAGCATTCTGGAGGCGGATGGTGCCATGGGGGGCACTGAAAGCCCCTCGATTGCACATTCCCAGGTGGTGGCGGTGGTAGATGTTACACCATGTGTATTTTTCCACAATAAAACACCCGGGGAATGTGCAACGGAGACGAGGTGACAGTTCCTCTGGCTCGGGCACCAGCGTCTCGCTGCCCCCACCCCCACTGCCTCCTCGTCCCCCCGGCCTGGCCTGGGGCACGGACCGCTCCGCTTCCCAGGGAGTCACAGGCAGGGTCCGTGCACCCACGTGCCCCCCAGGGGCCGAGATCGCGCTGTGAAAACACTTAAAATCAGCCAAACTCTTGAGCCAGATGGAACTGAACGCTCCTCAAAACATAACAGGGGAGGGCATCTTAAGATTAGAAAAACGATCGACAAATTCGCCGAGAGAAAGGACAGGTTGAGTCCACATAAACACGGGAAAATTCTGCATCCAGCAAACACAAGACAGTCCACAAAAAAAAAAAAAAAAAAAAAAAAAAAAATCAACAGAAACCTGGAAAAATACTCCCAGCAAATACGACATCCTAATGGTTAATATCTTCTGTGCGGAGAGAGTTCATAAGAAGGGATAAGCATCTCACACGTCCTCAGATTATTGGTCAAAGTCCACAGTTACCCAATTCACAGGAAACCTGATTATAATTAGGAAAAGAAACATGGGGGGAAAACCTCCCTCCCTGGTAATAAAGGAAACACACATTAACACAAAGTACCCCTTCTGGTTAATAAGGGGACCAGACATTAAAACGTGGTAATGTCCGGAGCGGGCCGCGGAGCTGGCATCCGCGCCACCACGGCCGAGGGGGGCGCAGCCGGGCGGCCCCAAGGACGGGTGACGGGCGCCGCACGCCACACGCCCCAAGACGCGCGCTTCCGCCCACGGTGTAATTTCTCGGATGCTATCCTGAGGAAGTGATCCTAAGTGCGAAAAATAGACGTATTTTTAGCAAAATAATTAGAAACAACCTAAGTGCCTGAACACGGGGAATGTTTAAGTAAACCGTGGTCTATCCAGTCAGAAGAATATTACAGCCATTAGAAATAATGTTTGCTGAGAGTACGTGCAGAGGATACGTGTGGGGAACAGAAGGCAGGATCCCGACAGGTACCATAATATCATACGACTCCAACAATGGGAGAAGAATCTCACGTCCGTATTAAAAAAAGAAAAAAAGTCTGTGAAAAAAAAAATGCATCTAAAAATAATGCCCCCAAATACCAGCAGTGCTCGT
The DNA here is from genome assembly GCF_905146905.1 of Nyctereutes procyonoides. Classification (NCBI taxonomy): domain Eukaryota; kingdom Metazoa; phylum Chordata; class Mammalia; order Carnivora; family Canidae; genus Nyctereutes; species Nyctereutes procyonoides. Next base: position 31,373,178 of record NW_026575159.1, read on the forward strand.
CTCTGTGTGTTGAGGGTTATCGGCAAAACCTTCCTTATTTTATTCTGTTCCTTTGCACACTTTCCCATACTCGGTGGTTGTGGTTTTTAGAAGACAAAGGTTTTGCAAGAGCCTGGCGAAGCCCAGGAGAGGCGGTTTGGGCTGGGGTTTTAGGGGATGACCCAGGATTACTCCAGGATCTTTGGTCGTGAGGGATAAGTGACGACAGAGGGAGAGTCAGGCTCACCGGCGACCTTGCATCTTCATCCCCACAGGCCCTGGGGTGCCCTCCGCGGTGGGGGCGGCTGGCCGCTAAGGTGTGAAGGGGCCTGAGAGATCCGCACGCGCACGGGGCTGCCCGCCACTCGGGACGACAGGGAGAAGGACTCATGTGCAGAGGGCACACGCACCACCGAGTCTTCTGTGCCTACCGTATATTTGAGAAATACTTGCGCAAAGGCCGTCACCAGGGGCATCAGGCCGGGTACAGTCAGACATGACGTGAGCGACGCAGCAGCGGGTCCGGACGTCAGCCTCTCTTGTCCTCTCTGTCTGGAGGGTCATCCGAAGTCCCCTGTCCACCTCCGGCTCCCACTTCATTATTAGTTGTGTCCCTGCTTGGATGGGAAGTTATAGGGTCACTTAGGGTCGTGCCCTCAGGGTGGGGGCTGGGGCACCACGTGCTGGTCACCCTGGATTTGCCCACACGTCTTCACCTGCTGCTCAGAATCCAGGGACCTTTGAGCAGGTCTGCAAGCAGCCTGATGCAGCCAGGGGCCCCTGCGGGGTATCCTATGGAGTCAGCAGAAGGGCCTGGGGCCTCCCCTAGGGTCCTGGGGCCGCCCAGGGATGTACCAGCTTCCTGAGGGAATCTGTGTCACCCGGGGGCCACCGCTCACTGGAACGCTTCCCACAAACATGGCCCGGGCAGTGGCCACGGGGACCTGGCTCCGTAGGCCCAGGGGCTCGGAGGTCCCCTCCTTCAGTTGCAGCCTGGCCTTCCCCAGTTGGCGATGCACTTCCCACCAGCACCAAATGCCCCGATGCCTCAGGGTCGTGGACCCCGATGCTCGGGCTCTGTGGCCGCCCCACTCCGCACGGACGCTGCGTCCCTTGGAGAACACCTCCTTAGCCTCCAGGGAAACCGGCTCCAGGGAGCGCGTCTACCGTGTGCAGGTGGCGTTGGCTCCAATGGGGTCTTTTGAGAAGTGAGAACGCGGGTCAGTGCTCCGGGACGTGCCCTCCCGAAGGTCATAATGTAGATGAGGCATGTGCGTGTGATGTATGTGTGATTCGTGCAGCGCTCCTGTGCTCGTGCCTGGGGGGCTGAGCACCCGAGCCTCACCCGGGCCCCTCATGCAGCAACAGGGGAATTGGCCTGCTCTGGGCACCTCGGATCCCCTTGGCTGGGTGGCCTTGTCATTTCTCATCCAAATACGACATGGTTGAGGTGAGTCTGCCCAGGCCTCACGGCCACCTGCCAGGGAGGGCGGCTCGTCCCTGGTTTGCAGACAGGAATGTTCTGGCGTGAGAGGCTGGGGCGCGCAAGCTGAGTTCGCAGCAGGAATCTGAACCCAAGGCAGGGGAGCTTGACATTTCGCCGCAGGGCACCTCCAGCCCCCTCCCAGATCGTGCAAGTCCCATAAAGTGATGGTGGCAAATGTGGTGATGTGCTCGGTTCACATTTCAGAGAGATGCACTTTCTGACCCGATGGACCCTGCGGGGCCGGGGCCTGGGATCAAATCAGACCTTCCCTGTCTGGGCTGCTAGGGGACCTGTGGTTTCTCTCTCTGCGGGGTCCCCGGGTCCACGACTGTCTGTGCCTCCGCTTCTGGAGCATCTGAGCTTCTCCAAAGGTTTAGGTCACTGTTTGTGGACTTGTTAAGATAAACACCTGCTTGGGCTTCAGGGTTTCAAGGTGCTGGGGGCGCCCGCATGGCTCCCAGCGCCCTCCGTGCCCTCCAGGGCCGTGTGCCGTGGTGGGTGGGGCTGTCACCTGTTTGCACGCTGGGCACACCCTCGATGGGCAGCACGGTGTTGGCGCTGGGCCGGGCGCCGGGTGGAGGGAATGCAGGATCCTGGACTGGGGATCCTCAGTTTCCCCAGCTGTGACATGGGTGACACCGTGGGGGTTGTGCTGACTGTTCTGAGAGCCCAGGGGGAGGGGTGCCGAGGGCCTGTTCCATTACTAGGAGGGTGAGAGTGGACGCCACAGACACGCAGGGGCGTCTGGGAGGATCTGAGAGGCACCCTGCGTGACAGGTGGGAAACGGGGTCAGACTGAGGGGGCGGAGAGGGGAGGGGAGAGGCTTGGGCAGAGGAGGCAGAGGCCGTCCTGGGGCCTGGGACGTGCAGCGCAGTCCACCCGTGGCATCTGCTGGGGGGGGGTGGTATCAAGTCTGGGTCTGCTGGTGGGGCCAGGCAGTGGCCACCCCCCCACTGCCCTCCTGCACAGGCCTGGCAGCGGCCCCCCCCGCCCCCCCCCCGCACAGTCCATGGGCAGCCTCGACCATGTGGCCACAGCGAACTGCCCGGGGGCCGGGAAACGTGTCCTAGCTGCATTGGGGTGGGAGTGGGGGGGCGTCGCCGGCTCGATGACGAAGTCCCGCACACCCAGAAGCCTGAAACAACACACATTTATTCTCTGTCACTTCGTGGGTCAGGAGCGCGGGCTCGGCTGGCTTACCTGGTCCTCCGCGCGAGGCCTCCCCAGGTGTGGGTCACTGTGGTGGCAGGGCTGTGTCATCTGGGGCTCGGGGTGGGGGTGGGGCCTGTCCCAGGCCACGTGACTGTCGGAGACCTCCTTTCCTGGCGGCTGTGGGACTCAGAGTCTGTTGCTTGACGTCTCTGAGCTCGGGGACCGCCTAAGCCCCCTTAAGGTGCTCTTTTGATGAGGCCTGGCCCACCCGGGATAATCTCCCTTGGGCTCCACTCAAATCCAGCTGCTTAGCGGCTGGTTCTGCAACACCCCTTCCTCTGCGCCACATGGCGACCTAATGAGGCACATGCATCTATCGCGTTTGTATGACGTGATGCAAACTGACGTCTGGGGAGAGTCGAGGGCCAGTGGGGCAGGCAGTGATCCAGGAGACCCCGGGAGAAGAGGTGACCTGGGACCAGCCCCCCTCGTACCAGGCCCTGCCCCTGCCCGGCCAAACCCTGGAGGCCTGTGTCCAACGCCATAGACAAGGGAGCGCGCTCTTCCCCCATCGTTTCGGGAGGATGTCTCCACTCCGTGGGGGGTGGCGGTGCAGCGGGTGACGGAGCAACCTGCTTGCCCGTGCGGGCAGCAAAGCCACACACCGTAAAACAGCATAATGACCCCGGCCGCTGCGGCACTCACCACACCCCCTCCAGCGCCGTCGTGGCCTTGGATTTACGCGCCTCGGCCCGCTGGGCTGGCGGCCTAGGAAACCCTGGCTAACCGGGAGCACCCCGTCTGGGGGTTCCCTCCAGGAGCCGTCACCTCCTTCCCGTCTCCCGCTCCGCCCGAGTTACTGACAGGAGCTGAGAGCCAGAAGCAGCCCCATTTGTCTCCTGATGGAGCCTTGAGAAGGGAGACGGTGACAGATGTGCCTCGGCTCCGGGAACAGGGGCCTTGCGCGTCTCCCTTCTTCCCCTCCTCCCAGAAGACTTGCTGTCCTTCCCGCCTGCCTCTCAGCGGGGAAAGATGTAGTTCCCACCTGGCCTCGGGGACACCTCATGTTAACACCCCGCCCGGTGCAGGAGAGGGGGACGGGGTGCTCCGGGTTTCTCCCCGGGGAGGAGGGAGCTGCGTCAGTGGCCTTGGCTGGTGCAGGCCCGGGGAGGGGGTGTGCACTGGTGGCGATGCCAGTGGCCGAGGGGATGGGAGGGGGACAGCTCTCAGGGCAAGAGCAGCCTCACTGGACACACAGGAGTGTACGGTCACGAAGGGGAGGCCATCACGGGACAGGCCACGTGGCTTCCGAGTCGGGTGGCTGTGTCCAGCTTGCTGCAGGAGCTGTGGCCCCAAGAGACTGCCCCCCACAGAGGAGGCCCCCGAATTCACCGCGGTGACTTGCCCCAGGTCATGAGCGGAGCCAGCGCAGAAGTGAGGCTCTCGGCCCCGGCACGGTGCTCACCGCCCTGCGTGCAGCTGCAGGTCACGCCCACGTGTGCCCGGGAGGGGCGTGTGCTCCTGCACCACCCACCCCCTTGGCGCTTGGAAACTGAAGCCAAACACGGCCGAGAAGAAGGGCCGGGCCCCCAAGAGCCACGTGCTGGCACCTGCTGCGGCCCAGCTGTGTGCGGCCTCCCCAGGCCTCCGCAAAGCGCGGCCTCGCAAGGCTGGCGCAGGGAATTGCGCGGATTATCAAAGAAATAAGACAACAAGCTCAGAAGTGTTTTGCGGAAAGTAAATTTCCAACAAAATATGGGCTGTTTCTGATTTTATTGCTCTAACAGCTGGGGTTTGGGGCTGTTTCTGAATTACTCTGTTGTCTCCGCTCATCCAACGGCCCACTGATTTAAAATAATTTATTTGCCACAGAAGAATATATGGTGCTTGTGTGTTGAGGGGGGCCCTGAGCCCACTTGGTCAAACCTGGGTCTTGGTCTGGGTGAGGATGAAGATTAGGGGATCCTGAGGGAAGCCTGAGGCAGCAGCGGGGTTCTACGGGATCCCAGAGCGGAGCCCTCCGGGGTCCAGGGGCATGGCTCACACCGGGTCTGGGGGGAGCCCAGTGCTGGCCTGTCAGCCCCTCCGTCCGTCCTCCTCTGGCACCGGCCCTGTCCTTCCAAATGCCCACCTTGTCACCCTCTTCCCCACTCACACCCCTTCCCTGGTGCTCACGACAGGATACCAAGGTCGCCCGTGACCCCTCTGGCTCTGCTGATGGGGACCTGCCCTTGGCTGCCCAGAAGCCCTGTTTGACCTGTGCACCTGCTGACGGCCCTCCATCCCCCAGGCCCGGCTCATGTGGGAGCGCTGCGGGGATCTGGGCGCTCCTTTCCCGAGCCTTCGTGGCCCTGGGTTCCCCAACCATCCCGTGACACCCTGGACGGGCAGGCGTGTCATTTCCTTCTTCCGCAAAGAGCTCCCGAGGCCAAGGCGGGCTGCTCTCAATCCCCCCCCCCTCCCTGCCTGGCAGGGCCTAGCCGCTCAGTCATGGGGTGGAAGGAGGGAGGCAGCGGGGCGGGGAGGGGCTTTTGTGCGGCGTGTTGTGGGGTGGTGGGGCCTCCTGGCAGCTCCCCCCCAGGGATGCGGCACCGCTGCCTCCCTCCGAGGCCCCTCGGGTGACAAAGGAGAAAATGCTGGCATTTCCCACCCGCAAAACGAGGGGGCGGCAAAGCAGTCCCTAGGCCTCCAGCCCTGAAATCTCTTCTATTTATACCCGAGCCCTGCATCGGCAATTGCTATTCAACTCAGGGGAGGCTGTGAAATAAAATTGTGTAATAGAATTTATTCTTCCCAGTCCTCTTATTAAATCTCACCTTAGAACATGCTCCCGCCAAGTGCGGGGACGTCTGGGCACCCCGGGGGCAGGCTCACCCGCACCCTCCCCACCCAGCCCCTCCAGATGCCCGGCACAATCCTCCGCTGCCGCCATCCAGTCCCCCAGGCAGCGGGATTGTGGGGCTGAGCAGGGGTCCCCTCCCTCTGTGGGGAGCAGGGGGTGGGCGGGTGCGGGGCCCCGGCTGCACGCCGGCCTTTCCAGTCCCCAGGGCAGGCAGCCAGCGGGGGGGGGGGGGCTGGTGGTTCCTAGTGAGTCCCTTGCCCTCATTCACCCCTCCCTGTGCTGGAGCTGGCCTCACCCCTCCGTGTGCGGGAGTTGGCCTCACCCCTCCCTGTGCAGGAGCAGCACCTCACCCCTTCCTGTGCGGAAGCTGGCCTCACCCCTCCCTGTGCTGGAGCTGGCCTCACCCCTCCCTGTGCTGGAGCAGCACCTCATCCTACCCTGTGCGGGAACTGGCCTCACCCCTCCTTGTGCTGGAGCTGGCCTCACTCCTCCCTGTGCGGGAGCAGTGCCTCATCCCTCCCTGTGCAGGAGCCACACCTCACCCCTCCCTGTGCAGGAGCTGGCCTCACCCCTCCCTGTGCAGGACCTCTGCTCTCTCAGGAGCTCTCTCCTCTCTGACCCTCAGCCTCTTAACTCCTGGCCTCTTGGAGCCTCAAGCCAAGCCTCCCTTGCTCTAGGATGTCCTCCCCTAACCCCCATCTCACTGGTGCCCCCAGATTGCCCCACCGGGAATACTCAGGATCCTTCAGGGGCTTCATGGCTTCACCTCTGCAGGCACCTCCTAGGTGCTCAGCAAATGTGTGTAGGAGACTGGGTGGACCCAGTAAGCCTCCAGAGGCCTAGAGCCAGACCGGGGAGGCTGATCCGGGCCATCGTGACCTTGGCCCCTCACGCCGGCTGGGACATCTCACCTGGTCGGCTCCTGCCCATCAGAGTGCGTTTCCCCTGCCCCTTGGTTGGTGGTGCTAAGCCCCACCGCGCAGCCCCATCGTTCAGCCCCTCCCACTCTGCCCCTCCCCCAAGCCTCACTCTTCTAGGGAGCCTCTCTCTCCAGCGGAGCCTGTAGCCCTGCCAAGGTATTAACTGGCAATGTCTCCAATCAGACCCCTGTGTCAAATCAATAGAGTGGGGCTGTCACCAGGCTGGGGTGTGTGGTTTCTGGCCTTGGGGTCCTGGCACCGTCAGCTCCTCCTGTCGGTCCCCAGCTGTGCCCCAGCAGGGCCTGAGTTCACACCCGAGGTGGGGGGGGTCTCATGACAACCATTCTTCTGAGCTCCCCCTCCCAGACAGCCCTCGGGGCCCTTGGAGCAGTGCCAGCTTACATGCAGATGAGGGAGGCAGCCAGCCACCCACACAGCCTGCTGCTTAGCGAGTATTTTTAGAACAATTTCTCCAATATTTCCCTTGATAGAAAGGGGATTGGGGGGCTCAAGACGGGAACTGGGGTTTGAGGAGGGCCAGGCTGTGTGTGTGAGCCTTTTCAGATGCAGAGCCCTCCTGCTGCCTCATCACGGGGCATGGAGAATTCCTCACCCCATTCTACAGGTGGGGACACTGAGGTTCAGGGAGGTTTAAACCCAGGAGCTCCTGGCTCCAGAGCCCCTGCCCCGGGGCCCACCGTCTCCAAGGGGCTGGAACGCCTCACCCCACGGGTACATCATGTGGGGTGAGGACAAACGGTGGCATGTCCAGCGTCCCCATGGAAACAGTGTTCCTTCCTGTTCTGGAAAGGATGGAGGCAGAGCCCCGGCCTTTCAGGACCCTGGACAGGGGTGCGTGGGCCGCCTCCCTGCCCCCAATGTGAAGCCTGGGCACAAAGTTTAGAAAGTGCCCCCCTGCCGCCCCACCCCGCGGTCTACCATACACTGGGGCTCTGGGGTTTTTTACTTTGTTTTTAGCTGCTCATATCATTCTTTGTGGTCATCTCTGAGGTACGGAAATTGGTAATAACGGTGCTGGGAATAATGGTAGCTGGGCAGCACAAGGTTGAGGACCAGGATTCTGGTCTCTTCTGTCCCCAAAGTCCTGGGAGCTCCACTTCCAGTGGTGAAGGGGCCGGTATCCTGAGAGAGGAAAGCTGGGGGCCAGGAGCTGGGGGCTGGGGGCTGAGGGCTGGGGGCCGGGAGCTGGGGGCCGGGAGCTGGGGGCCAAGAGCTGGGGGCCTGGAGCTGTTGCCCTGGCATGAGCCCGGTGCAGCAGCCTGAGAGACGGGAGTGGCCCTTCTCACTGTCCCCGCGATCCTGCTGTGCCCTGGGGCGGGTCCCCACACCTTCAGACCTCCATTTCCCTTCCCGTATCCACTTAGTTACACCTGGTGACGGCTGAGGTGCCGCCCAGCCTAGGACTAAGGAGGGGGTGATTTGTCAATGAGCCTTGTAAACTGTGGAGGGAGTGCCTAGCGGGGAGCCCAGGGGTGTGAGGAACCAGGTGCTTTCTGAGGAGAATGAGCCTGAAAGCCAAGGAAACGGGGGGGGGGGAGGTGGTGGAGCACATTCCGTGGCGGAGGGTGTTGGGGATCCTTCTGTAGTCAGGATCTCCAGAGTGACACATTTGTCAAAATTATGACCCAATTAGGCAGTGATAACCGGTGTGCACGACTGCAAGGCATGTAATCGCTGGTAATATCACTTAGCGATGAGCAGCTGAGTGATGAGGCCAGGCTGGTGGGGGGCGGGGAGGCTGGAGAAGGCTCGCCGGGAGGGTGGGGGTGTGTGGGTCCCAGTGCTGGCTTCCAATGACACCCTGGTGCCGGGTGCGTTTGTTTTTAGATGGGTTGGCTGGAATGACAAGCTCCAGTCCTGATTCTGACACCTCCTTCATCACCCCTGCACCTTGCGAGGTCCCCCGGGGTCTCCCATCCACCGCACACACCCATCGCCCAGCTCGGCTCAGTCCCCCCAGAGGACGGCCCCCAGGCTCAGGTGTGGAGCCTTGAGCACTCTCCCCACCGCCCACCCTGCTTGGGGTCTGGCCTCCCAGCTGCGGGCTCGCACCCTGCTCAGCCCCCGGGGTCACCTCCGGATGCCTCCCTGTTTCCCCAGCAGGTTGGGACCCAACCCACACACCACTTCAGAGTCTCCGAATTTCCCATTGGCCTTACCTGAGGAGTAAGGCCTCACCTCTCCCATGTGAGCCTGCGTCTGGGTTGTGGTCCTGGAAAGCAGGTAGGTGACAGGAGGGCCGCTGGGAGGGGGAAGCTGTCTGGGGGCCTGGGGACTCAGACAAACTGTTCTTGAAAGCCGGGAGGGGTCTGCAAACATCCTGTAGCTGGCTAGGTGGGGAGTATTTTTGGCTTTGTGGGCCATACAGTGCCCATCCTAGTGACCCCGCTCTGCTGGAGAAAGCCACCATAGGAGCTATTTGCAAAAACAGGTATTTGGCCCCATTTGAGGCCTGGCCATTTGCCAACCTTTGCTCTAAAGAATCAACGGTGTCAGGGTCGGGAAGACCCTCATCAGATTCTCCCGAGCTCCTTATCGGAGAACGTGGTTCTGACTCAGGCCCCCTCCTCCCAGATGCGCGACTCTGGTACGTACGCACGTCCACGGCCTTCCTACCTTTCCAAGGAGTTGAACCCTATCGCCCCACTGGACAGCATAGCAGCTTAGGACAGGTGTCGGCCCAAGTTTGCCTTCCCCTTTTCCAGGTGGGGTTTGCCGGCAGGGGGAGCTCAGGTTTGCGGGGGACCCAGGTAGGGGCGGGGTCTCGGCCCTCAGCCCGCTGCCCCACTCTGCACCCCACAGCTTTCGTCTGGGCACCCTACTGACCCTGCCTCAGCCTCAGCCCCAAAGACGGAATCAAGGAAGACGGATCCCTCTGCTGCTGGCCCCATAGCGGAGGGAGGAGGCCGGGTTACTTAGCCCTCCTTAGCCTGGGGGTCGATAGGAGATTATTGACGAATTGGAGGAGGTTCAAGCTAAGTGCAGCGGATCCGGGGATGGACAGAGGGGGTGGAGCGTTGAGGGGAGAACAGACTGGCCACTGGGGCTCCTCGGCCTCATGGGGCTCAGGGAGGTGCTGCCCCGGGGCCATACGGCAATGGGCATCAGCCTTTACACCTGCAGCCTGAGGTATGACACGGCCCCGGGTCCCCAAGCAGATGAGCACAGCGAGGCTCCTGGAGGTCACCAAATTTGGCCAAGGGCACAGAGGGCTCCTGACAAGCCGCGCTGATTTGCTCAGTGTACGGCACGTGTCCATGTACAGTTGGCAGTCAACCAACCCCAGGGCCCCTGCTTTGGACCTCAGTTGTTCATTCTGTGCATTGGAGACATAGCGATTCCACCCTCTGGGCTGTTGAGGAAGCTTAGTAGACTATGGGGAACCAAACAGAAGGGGCCTGGCTCAGCCTTGAGCTGGGCTTTGAAGGGTGGATAGGAGTTTCCCAGGTGGAAAGGCAATGGGGCAGAGCTCGGAGGAGAGGGGGTGGACCCGGAGGGTGGCTTTGGGTGGCTGGTTGTCGTGGGGGGCAGGGTCGTCTCCTGGGCTGGTCCCCAGAGGCCTTCTCTCCCACAGGTGCCCAGCCAGCAGGCCGGAGCCCACGCCCCCGAACGGCCTGCCGATTCCCCAGGGCCAGGGGCCGGCCCGGCCCAGCCAAGCTGTCTGGCCTGGTGTGAAAATGAAGATTGATCATCACAGAGAGGCAGAGCCCGGCTCCGCCGAGCCAGCCGGGAGTTGCAGAAACACGGAGCTTCATTATTATTTTAAGCGTTACTCAGCTGCTTTATTGAATTCTCCAAGTCAGGAAAAATTCTGGCGAGATAAGAAGTTGACATTTTCAGAAGCAGCAGTGAGAACTGCGCGGGTGGCGAGGACAGAGCTGTGCCAGCTTGGCGCGAGAACGCCTCAGCCCACGGCCCACACCCACAGTCACACTCGCGCGCGCTGGCTCCAGGGCCTGCAGCTTGAGCCAGCCTGACCGGGAGCCGCCCGCTGGGAGGGCCAGAGGCTTCTGTCCTCCCTCCTGGCAGCCCTCCCTCCCTCCCCCTGCTCCCTCGCCCTCTCCCTGGCCTTTCCCCCTCCCCCTGGCCTGCTCCCCCACTCTCTCCTCCTCCCTCCCCTCCCCCTTCCTTGATCACCTACTATGTTCCAGGCCAGGGCAGCAGACTGGCTGAGCTACGACTCTCCCCTTGGCTGCCTCGGTCTCATAGTGGACGCCACAGCATGCGCCATTCGTAGTGCAGGGGCACAGGGGCGTGTGCAGGGGTGCCGGGGAGGGCTGCTACCCCCTGCAGCGGCCTTGCTCACCTCCGACCTGGACCGGAGCCTGGTGGGGAGCAGATGGCCCACAAGTACTTGTTAAGTGCAGGCTAAAGGGATGTGTGGATGGAGGAACAAACGCTTCTCTCTGGGGGAGCTTTAAGAGGGGGCCCGTGCCCTGGGTCTCAAGGGGAGTCTCCCTGCAGCAGGACGTCCAGGAGGTCTGCCTGCAAAGGCTTGGGCCAGCCAGATGCTCAGCGGGATGGCCAGGAACTGCCCTGGGGTGTGAACAGGGGGCTGAGGAGGGCGAGGCTGGGAGTGGAGGCCGGGAGCTGGAGGCTCATCAGACCACAGCTGGTGGCTGGCCCGGGGTCTGGGACAGAGTAGGTCCTGAACTCCTGTTTCATATGAGGGAATGAATGAATGGGGGCGAGGCGCGATCCCTCCACTGCGAAGGCAGCAGCAGGGGCCGTGACCCCAGCCCCGGGTTGCGAGGAAGGGAAGCCTGAGGAGACCAGGCCGCAGCCCGGCCAGCGCAGAGGCCCTGGGCGGTGGCGGAGCCCCGGCAGCACCGGGGACAGGGACACAGGGCTGTGAATTTCTCTTTTACAAGGTGAAGTAACACGCACATCTGTTTAGTGACAATGACTGTCATTTTGCTATTATGCCTTTTTCTAAGGCGAACTAATGTATTCCCTCAATAAATATGTATGGAGCAGCCTGTTCTGAGTGACAGCGATGGGGCTGGGCCTCGGCAGAGCGGTCCAGACAAGGTGCCCCTGGGCCCCAGGCACGCGCACTCCCTCCTGCTGCCCTGCTCTGGTCCCGGCCATCCCTGTTCCTCCCCTGGGGTGCCCCCCCCCCCCCGACCCCAGAACCGGGCTCCCTGACTCCCCTGAAGCCAGCTCACCCGCAGCTTCAGGTGGGGACATGTCTTAGCTGCTGTCACTCCCCCTGCCTTCCGGGGCTCGTGAGCCCCTCGTGGAATCTGCTGGGCTCCCCCTTTCTCCCTGGGGCCCTCCCTACCTGCAGGTCTCCATCCTCCAACTGGGGCTCTCTGGGGTCCTCCTGGCCTGGGGCTGTCAGGAGGGTTCTTGTCCACCCCAAAGACCCATCCCCCACCACCTTTACTTTGGGTTGTTGGTTCGATGTCTGCCTCTCCCCTTTGACTTGGTTGCCTCGGCCACTGGCCTGTGGTAAGCATTCAGCGAGCCAGGTAGCAAATGGATTATTTCTAGCAGTCACTATGGTCCCATCAGGGAGATACTAGCCTCCCCACTTGACAGATGGGAACACTGAGGCTCCTATGAGGTCACACAGCCCGGGCCTGCCTGTGCCCAGAGTGGGGGGTCTTGACTGCTGAGTCCACTACGCGAAGCCGGTGGAAGTCTTTCCCCTTTTGGATTCGCAGTAACAAGGACGAGCACGGGGGTTGGGGGACAGTGTGATGAGGTGGGGCGTCTGTGATCTGGGAAGGAGGTTACAGTAGAAGTGAGCACCTGCGGCCAGGAGGCAGCCAGGCCAGTGTGGGAAGAGGAGGGAAGGCAGAGACTCAGCCAGTCCAGGGAGCCTGCATGGAGAGAGTGTGCTTCGCCGGGAGCAGGGGGACATGGGTGACTGGCACCCCTGGGACACCACCATCTTAATCCTTCCCGTAGATCAGGTGTGAGGACTGCAGAGGGACCCCGCAGCTGAGGCTTGGACCTCATGGGGTCTGACCCCTTTGCTGCCTGGGAGGGGTGGTGGTGGGGGAGGTCAGGCTGGCGCATTTCCTGGGGACAATGAGGCAGAGAAGCTACAAGATCAGATTTTCCAAAGCCAGGGGTTCTCAGAGTGTGGTCTGGGTCCTCTCCAAGGAGGTCCTGGGTTTATCTGCATCCACTTCAATCAAAGCAACATGTCCCAGCAGGCTGAAGGCAGGAGAGGAAATGGGACTCCTGTGGCTTTTATTCAGCTGGACACAAAAGAGGTTTGTAACAATGTAGTAGCATGCCACGCCTCTCATATATATATATATATATATATATATATATATATATATATATATTCTTTTTTTACTGATTTGGGTAAATGCAGTATTTTTTTCATAAAAACATGTTACTTATGTTAGTGTGTTTGGGTTTATTTTTTTTAATGAGTTCACATTTTAAGTGTGAATTTAAAATGTATCATATTTCATTTCTAATACTGTCAGCATTGATAGATATGACTTCCACAGGCAAATGCTTTCTGGGTCCTAATACATTTTAAGTGTAAACGGACCCAGGGTCCTCAAAACACAGTGTCCCTGGAGCGTTGGAAAACCCCATGGAGGATAAAAGTCCCTGGAGTCCAGACTCTTCCCATCCCTGCAGATTGACCTGACAGCTTGTGAGCCCAGAGGGGACATCGCTCTGCCACTCTCCCTGCCCCCCATCTTTGGAGGTGCTTCTCCCTTGGTGGCGCCTGGTGGCTATGGTGCTGGGAGGCTGGAGGGGGGGACTCAAGTCCTGGTCCTGCCCCACCTCCCCTAAGCGTGACCTTGCTGGGCCCCCCATCCTTCTGCTGGAGTAAGCACGATGATTGAGAGCCTACCTGTGCCAGGGGCTCAGAATGTAGGGCTCAGTGGTGAGTGAGGCAGACTCTGGGAGGGGAGGGTGTAGAGGGCAGTTGTGTCTAAGTTAGAAGGGGAATGTGAGGGCAGTAGGGCCAGGAGGGTGGTGGTTGGGAGGCAAAGGAGTTGCTCCTGATGCTCCCAGCCCAGGTCCTGGCCCCCAGCTTGCCCTGAGATTGCCCCCTGAGGACTGAGGGCTGGAAAGGGAACTGTCCAGCCCAGGGAACTGGAATCTGCAGGATGCTGCACCTCTGGAGGTTTTAGGAATGGTGGTGTCATTGTCCCAGCAAGGTGGATCACCCAGGGCAATTGCAGGGAGCTCACTTCTGCTGCTGATGGCTCCAGAGATCGTCTCCCCCGGATATTGACAACATAGTCTTCAGGGATTTTAATATCATCGCTCTGTGGGGACACTGCGATGCCTGCCATTACTCAGCAGTTCAGCATCTGCAAGAGGCCAGCGTGGGAGGAATCCCCTCGGCTGTCCATCTGCTCTTCCTTACAGCAGCTCGCTCACTCATTCACTGACTCATTCATCCATCCCACCACTCTTTATCCACACACCCATTCATTTGTTTATACAGCCATCTACCCCTTCCTTCATCTGTTCATTCACCCATCTGCCTACCTGCCCATCCACTTTATCCTCCAACAAGATTTAATAGTGTCTACTCTGTGTCAGGCTATGTGTCCAGCTAGACAATGATGACTCATACTTGTTCTCTACCTGCAGGGAGCTTGAAAGTTCAGGAGGGAAAATGATGATGATGATGATGGTGATGATGATAATGATGGTAATGATGATGATAATGATGATGGTGATGGTGACGATGATGGTGGTGATGATGGTGGTGGTGATGTTGGTGATGATGATGATGGTGATGGCGGTGATGATGGTGATGATGTTGGTGATGGTGGTGATGATGGTGATGATGATGGTGATGATGATGTTGGTGATGATGAAGATAATGGTGATGGTGCTGGTGATGATGTGATGATGGTGATGGTGCTGGTGATGATGGTGAGGATGATGGTGGTGATGTGGTGGTGATGGTGGTGATGATAATGGTGATGGTGAAGATAATGGTGATGGTGGTGGTGATGATGGTGATGGTGGTGGTGATGATGATGATGGTGGTGGTGATGATGGTGATGGTGGTGGTGATGATGATGATGATGGTGGTGATGATGATGGTGAAGATAATGGTGATGGTGGTGATGATGGTGATGATGATGATGGTGATGGTGGTGGTGATGATGGTGACGATGATGGTTGTGATGTGGTGGTGATGTTGATGATGATGGTGATGGTGAGGATGATGATGGTGATGGTGGTGGTGATAATGATGGTGGTGGTGATGATGGTGGTGATGATGATGATGGTGGTGATGATGATGATGATGGTGATAATAAAGCTGATGCTGGTGAAGATGATGATGGCGTTGATAGTGATTATGCTGCTGATAGTCACAGTGATTAATATTTTTGAGCACATAGTCTCTGCCAGGTAATATGCTAAGCCCTCTGTACACATTAGCTCACTTAATCCTCACAACAGGCCTATGATGTAGGCAGTATTCAAAGTCATGTTTTATAGGTGTGGAAACTAAGGCATAGGCTGAATACTGTACACGAGCTCACAGACCCTGAGTGCCCAAGACAAGTTTTGCCCGTTGGCAGCTGGGAGAACCCAGCACAACGTAGGGCAGCAAGGCCCCTGGTGGGCATCTGGGCAAGCTGCTGGCTTTCTGAGGGGAGAGAAGTCGGCTCTGCTGGGAACGGGGAGGGGAAGGCCTTACAGAGGAAGTGGCATTGAGCTGTCCTAAAGACTGAGCAGGAAATTGGCAGGAAGAGAAGGAGGGGACTCTTCTACCAGAGAGAAGGTGGATGGTGCAGAGAGAGGCACAGGGTGTGAAAACAAGGATGTTGAGGTAACAGCCCGTGGTGTGGTGGGTGGTGAGCCCAGGGACAGTTGGGAGCACTTAAAAGTCAGGGTACTGCAATCCCAGAGGGCTGTGAACGTTCTGCTCGAGTCCTGTGAGCAGAGATCAGGGAGTGAGCTGTCGCCGGAGGGGGCAGCATCAAGACAAACCCAGTGCTCCAAGCTCTCACTTACCCTGGGCTGCCAAGGTCAGCTGCATGTGTGGTGGGGAGGGGCTCATGCCAGGGGTACTCACAGTGTCCAGGGGGTGCTGGTGTCCAATCACGCATCAGGGAGGCTGGAGGAGTCGCCCGGGGCGGGGGGGGGGCAGCTTCACAGGTGAGATGAGAAGAGAGGCCTGACCGTGGCCAGCTGGGCTCAGAGCGGCAGAGCCATGCCCCAAGGTGCAATGAGCCCCAGCCAGAAGCTACAGAGGGCATGTTGAGCTGGGGTCAAGGCACGGACCCCCCAGGGGCAGTGCTGAGAAAGGCAGGTGGGGGAGAAGATGGGAACCCAGTCGGACGCTGGGCCTCAGTCCCATGTTGTGGACCAGGTGAGCGCTGATGCCTCAGTGGGCCATCTGCACCATCCATTCAGAAAAGCTCTGTGGGGACCTGGGGGTGCTGGGTGCTGTCCCATAGACCCGGGACCAGTAGTACCTGCTGGGCCTTGGCTTTCTCATTCTAACACCGGGGTCACCTGGATCCACACTTGGGCCATGTTGGGGCTGGGGAAGGGTCAGCGCCGGTGGTCTCACTGCATGAGTAGCCTCTTCCTTTAATGGGGGATGCTGCCTCAGTTTTCCGGAGTAACGGACACACCAGCTTCCTCTGGAGCCCACATCGTCCCTGCCTCTCTCCAGGCCTCCATTTGCCCATCTGTTAGATGAGAGGTTTCCTCCGCGTCCAGGATTCTCTTGGGGCCGACAGAGGAGGAGGGGCTGTGTGCACTTTACAGACGAGCATACCGCGGGTCCTCAGAGAAGCCCATCACCCCGGCTCCCACAAGTGGCCCTGGAGAGCTTGGGGATCCGGGAAGCCTGAATCCACTTCAGGTTCTCACTGCCAGCCGAGAGGAGGGCTCCCAAACAGAGGGGAATATTGACATGGTTATTTTTAGCATTATTAAAATAAGTCTGTTTTGCTCCTTTTCCGTGCTCCTCTCCCCGGCTCAATCTTTGCTTCCAGATTGAATGTGCGCGCGTGTGTCCAGGCCGAGGCGCCAGGGGAGCCAACGCTGCAATCAAAATGTTAATGAGATCCTGATTGTGTCTCTTGACGCCTGGCTCCCGGGTTCCTCTGCCTGCCCCAAATGTCCCTGGCTCTTCGTGGAGCCCGGGAGGGCACCCGCGTTCTTTGAAAGTGAGACCCCAGCTTCATGCTCCCTGGGAGCAGCCCTTGGGAAGCTCAGAGAACGTGGGGATAGGGCTACAGGTCTTGTCCGTGGTCCCGCCCGGGGCTTCCTGCGGGTCAGACTCAGGCCAGTCCACAAGTTGAGGAAGAACCGAGAAACCACGGTCCGCAGTGCTTGCTGCAGCGCAGTTCCCTGACCCAGGTGGTAGGAGCTGACGGGATGGACCTCCCGTCCCAGTCGGAGGGTGCGGGCCCCACCGGGGGGCAGCGTGATCGGGGGAGACGATTGTGCACCCAGGGACGTCCTGGGTCTAACAGGCTGATGCGTTGAGCTGCGCCCTCTGGGGCAGGTTGCCCGCGCTCTCTGAGCGCCTTTTGGCCCCGTTCAAATAAAAACAAAGAGATCGTCCCCTCCCAGAAGTTTCAAGCTTCAAGGCAGAGTGTGTGATGCCCTGGCTCTTGGTAGCTGGTCAACCACGATCACTAGTATTTTGTGAAGGCCACGTGGTAGCCCCTAGACTCCACCTTTACTGCCTGGCGGTCGGGGTGACGGTCCTCACCTCCTTCCCCTGGACTGTCTGCACGGCCCCACACCCAGCGACTTCAAGAGGACACTTGGGACCCTGCTCCAGCTGAGCTGGGGCCCTGCTGTTGCCAACACCGTGGGTGTCTTGCCCTGGACACGTCCTGACCCAGCTTGGCTTCCGGGAGCCCTCGAGGCTCCCCTCTCTGCCCAGGGGAAGCATCAGCAGCTCCAGATCCCAAGCCCGCCCACATATGCAGGGCAGGGTTGCGGCCGGCAGGAGCAGAGGGCGTTCCCGGCATTCTTGTCCATGTTCCTTGGGACAAGCTCGTTCTGCGATTCACCTCTAGGGCAGGGAGGTTGTCCTGTGCCACAGTCTGTCCGCCGATCTCCGTCCCATCAAGTCCAGAACCAAATCTGCCCGAGTCCTGTCCGCGCTGATGGGCCCCTGGGTACCCGCAGGTCCGTACCTCCCGCCCCTGCTCTCTCCGGCCACACCAGGGGTCTCCGCACCCTGACCCCTGCTCCGCTGTGCCGCCCTCCCGGCCCTTGCTCCTTCCCCGGAAAGGCCTCCCTCTGTTTCAGAAGGTCTGCCCTGGAGGCACCACCTCTCCTGCCCGGCCAGGTGCCTCCCCGCTCTGTCCCTCCATCACCCGCCTGCCCCCCGGGCTGGGTGCCCATGTCTGTCCCAGCCCACGCAGTGGCCCTGCCTGTGGGTGGGTGAGCAGGACGGACGCTGATCTCACTGTGGCCCCTTCACGGTTCACGGCTCTGAATGTTCCACGCCGTTGGCCTCCCTGGCATCAGGGTCCTTCGTGGTCCCCTCCTGCCTTACATTTCCTGGGCTCCCCGGTCCTCCTGTCTGCGTCCAGGCTTGCAGAGACGCGCCCCTGGGCCCCGTGCGAGCCCGCGCCCGCTCACCACTCCCGCCCTGCTCTGGGCTCGGCTCCCCGGGTGCTGCGGGTCCCGGCCCTGTGCTGGTTCGGCCTTGTGCTCCCATCCAGAGGCAGGGTTGGGGAAGCCTCAGGGTTGGGGAAGCCTCACCTCTCATCCAGCCAGTTAACAAGTTTCTCCAGCCACTGCTGGACCTGGGACGTGCTGGGGCTCCCATGGTGGGAAGACGTGGACGCAGGCTCTGGGGGAGACACACAGGTGTCAAGAGCCACACAAACTCGTGAAATCACACGTGGGACCCCCGTAGCTGAGGGGAGATGTCTGGCACCGTGACAACGTGCCATGGGGGTCACCAGGCTCTGAAAGTGCTCTGCAGGTGCCTCAAATGGGCCAGGCGGGGGCCCTCTGATCCCGTAGCCAGAGAACACAGTGGCCCCTGGCCCTACGAGCTGTGTGCATGGGCAGGTTCCCGGTGAGCCTCGGCATTCCCATCTGTGACACGGGTGGACTCTGGGCACCGAGCGGTCCCTGTTGGTTTGTACTTGGTTTGTTACAGGGATGGGGGGCATGGTTTCCTCTCTCCTGGGGCCCCTTTAGTCCCCTCATCCCCTGGCGAGGGGAGCTTACACCCCAGGGCACAGAGGGGGATGAGGGGCCCCAAGACAGCGCCCCTGAGCCCGGGGGGGGGGGCAGCTGCGAGTGTGGTCCACAGAGCGCCGTGATGAGACCCGAGCCCAGTGGGGCACAGCACACCGGCTGGGTCTAGGGGTCGCCGAGGGCTGAGCGTCGCTGTCCTCTGTCCTCATTCACACGGTGTGCCGGCACCCTTGTGGGAAGCACGCTCCTGGGTGGCCCCGGGGCTGCAGGACGCACCGTCCTGGGTTCTCCGTGGCCTCCTACATGTCTCCCCTCCCCACTGTGTGGAGCACGTCCGGGTCCCGGGAGCAGGGCTGGAGGGCAGTCGGCTCAGGCCGCCCAGCTCTGGCTCCCACTCTTGGCTACGGGGACCTGTGTGCACGTCCCCCACGCATCGTCTCACTCTGAGTAGGTGACAGCTGTGCTCTGGCTCCTTTGGGCTCTGGGGTCGGAGAACCCGGCGGGGGAGGGCAGCCCTGCTGCGTCCTGGCCTCTGAGTCTGGGCCGAGTGTCAGCTTCTGGGGCTGGTTCATCACCCCGGGATGGGCTCCTCGCGGCTCCGTCTCCGAGGCAGGGAGGGGGGGACGTACGGTCCTGGAAGGGGGACACAGGTGCGGGCCCTGGCCGTGCTGAAGGGGGCTCCCAGCCTGCACCGGGTGGGGACCGTGTGGCCCGGAGCGGCCGACTCCAGGGTGCACGGAGCCGCAGGGCCTGGAAACGGAGGAGGGAGCCATGTGTGTGCTCAGCCTGCCCTGTGGGTCCCCGGCCCCGGAACACGCTGGAATAGGGCTATGCCCCCCACCCCCCGCGGCCACGGAGGCCAGCACCCCCCCCCCCCCATGCTCACTCTGTGCCTCTTCAAGGAACCTTCAGGGCCAGGTCCTCGGAGTCGGAGACGCTGGTCCCTGGAAGCCCCGGGAGCCCCATGAGGCCCCGTGCCTGGGACTGTGGGTCTGGGATCAGGCTGTCAGACCTGGGTGCCCCGAGTTGGGTATCCGAGCTCCTCTCAGGCTCTCTGGTTGCTGCTCCTGCCCTTGACTACTGTATGCTTCCTGCCAGGCCCCTCCTGGACCGAGCCCCCCCTGCCAGGCATCCCTGGAGTGGGACACCCCCGACGCCCCACGTCCTCCATCACGTGGAGCCCATCTGTCTGCTCCTTGAACCCCGCGGAGCCCAGGCCATCCCCAGAGAGGACTCCCTGCCCTTCACAGAACAGGCAGGAGCTTCATCCTTGGGGGGCCCGGCTCCCCCTCAGTGTTGAGGCCTAAATGGTTCTCAGGAGCGCGGCCACGGCCAGAGAAGTCTGGACGTAATGCACAGCTCCGGGCAGGGGCTGGGCCAGCCTCGGGGACACTGGGTGAGCCAGGCCCCCACAGTCTGGCCCCAGCAGGGAGCCCCGTGGGACCAGGCCTGCTGCCCACCCAGCTGTCCTCCAGGTGACCAGCCCACCCTGTACCCACCCCCATCCTCCAGGCCCAGGTCCCCTGGCGAGCCCCCTCTGGAGGCCCTGAACCCACACGTTCCCGTACCCCTCCTCAGGCCACGGGCAGGGCTTTCCCAATTTGATCCTCCACCACCTCGAGGAGGTCAACTTCTGTGCCAGGAGAGGTCGTCTCGGGTGGGGGGGCTGCATTCTCACAACACCCCGGAGGTCCCTCTGCCTCTGCGTTGGGTGACCCCACTTTATAGCTGCCTGAAGTCCCGACCTAGACTTCCTCGTAGCTGTGCATGTAATGGACGCCGTCCACATTTATGGCATCAGGAAGTGACCCTGGCCTCCTCCTCCCCCACCCCGCTCAGCGTTTGCTCCGAAGTCCCAGGCGCTGGTGGCATGTGACCCAGAGGACGGACGCGACGCCTGGTGAGGAGGTGAGGTGGGCGCAGGCTGCCCACGGGGTAACCTGGGGGTGAAAGGTGCTCTGTGGGTGGTTCTGAGCATGCTCGTGGGCCCTTTCTCTAATTCAGCAAGCATCCATTGAGTGCCTACTGCATGCAGGGCTCCGTGGGGTGTGTGTGTGCTGCTTTACAGGCAGGGAGGCTTTCGGGGAGGAGGACAGATCTCTCCCCTCTTCCCAACCCGCCCTGTTCTGAGCACCCTTCGCCTGGCCCTTGGCACGTTGTAGGGACCCTGGAAAGAGCCCTTTAATTGGATGGGTGGGAAGACGTGCTCTCATCGCTAAGGCGTTGCCATGGTGACTGTTCTCTCGCTGCCCTCTCTCTGCCAGTCTCCAGGGAGCAGGATCCCCCTGAATAAGCTCCCCGGGTAGCCCGAAGGTCCCCGTTATCACTAGGAAGATGCCCCTCACCTTTTGGAACCTCAATCCATCAAAGGAGCTTCCGACTGCAGGAGAACGCAGATGATTCTGCAGCTGCGTCCCAGCAGGATGGAGGGACAGGGAGCCCTGGGGAGCAGAGCCCCCCAGCTCCATTCACGAAGGGACCCCAGAGGAAGCCCGGTGCTGCCCCTGGAGGTTGGGAGCGGGGGACGGGCTCCACAGGCAGGAATGGGGCGGGCGGCACAGGAAAGCCTGGAGGGCTTGCAGCCTGGGGGCGACGGTGCGTGTGGGCAGGTCCCCCCGCCCCCCGGGACAACAGCCCCTCCAAGGGCGGATGGGCTGGCCTGGCCACGGATCCAGGCATCCGAGCGGGCCTCATGCTGATCCTCTGCCAGGTCACCATAACCGGGAGGTCAGTGCAGGGCCCCCCCCCATCACTCCAGGGCACGCGTGTGCAGGCGTGTGCATGTGCACAGGCGTGTTGTGTCACGTATGTGCCTGTGCTGCATGCATGGGTGGGAGGGCAGCCACGACCCCGTTGCTTGGAAACACCGCTCTTAGAAGCACTGCTCTTTTGTGAGGTTTGCAAGGTGGGGAGCTGGGTCTTGTGTGTCTGGAGCCCACGGCAGGGTCTGTAGAGGCCGGGGGAGCACGCGCGGGGGCAGGAGGGCGTGAGGTGGGGTGAGCGGCCACATCTCTGGAGCCCAGGTCTGCAGGGGAGAGCTGCGGAGCCACTCATGTCACACTAGCCACGATCAAATCACCATGGTCACGTGGGGTCCACTGCACATGGGCGTCAGAGAGCTTGGGCTGGTGGGGGGGCGGGGGCAGACCGGGGCCTTGGGCCCAGATGCCCTGGTGAACAGTGCTGGCCTGAACCCCCACCGGGCGGCCCTCCTGCAGGCGGGGATCCTTTGCTCCTTCCAGGGATCCCACGAGCCCCACGGTCTTGTTCACACCCGTTAATGCTCCCGGCCTCGGATCGCGGAGAAACCCCGCAGACCCCTGTGCTGTGGGGGCTCCAGACTGGTCGACACCCCAGCATCCCCCACAGGGCGTCTGCGGTGGGAAGAGAGGCGTCAGCGACTTGGGGGGTTCCCGGCCCCCCTCCCTGCAGGGAAAGCCCCCCCTCACCCTGCCCTTCCCGTCCCCCCCTCTGCAGGGAGGGTGTCTTCCTTCCTGCGGGCTCCTGGCAGAGAGGAGACCTGAGCTGAAGCTTGCAGGGGGGTCGGGCAGGCGGGCCTCCCGGGCGGCGGGGTGAGGGCGGGCAGTGTGGACGGCCCCCGGGTCCCTTCCCGCCGTGACCCTGGGAGTCCTGCAGCCACGGGCCGGCCTGGCACCGTCTCATTCCAAATGTCAGTGAGGAAATGCGAGCTCCCTGGGACGAGTGTCCGGCCGTGACTGATTAGATCACCCACAGTTTAATGAGCACGGGGATCTGGGAGGGTCTCGTGGCTGCAGCCCCCTCACCCCACAAACTGGGCCTCAGAAGGTCAGGAGGGCGTCTCGGAGGAAACAGAATAATCTTGTTGGACACAGGACCCACGTCTGTGGGCCATCGCCAAGCCCTGGTGTGACCTCCGGAGGCTGTGGGGGCCCCTGATGGAGGGGCTCAGTCCCTTGGGCCTGGCTGCATGCAGCCGAGGACGCGGAAGGGACTCCTTAGCTGGGTGGCATGGGCCAAGTGGCTTCACCTCTCTGTTCATCGCCCATCTACACGGCCTCTCAAGGTTATGGCAGGGTGCTGGTGTGGACTGGGAAGGAGTGGAGGCCAGGGGCTCAGGACCACAAAGCCAGAGGGGTGGGGCTTGTCCCTGGCCCGGGACGAGGTAGGGGCCTCAGTGATCCTGTCTGTGCAGTGGGGACCCTAGAGGCCTGACTCAAGTCTCCTCCCTGCACTGCCGTGTTCAACCTGGGAATCTTCCCTGGCCTTAGTGACCCTGGGGTTCTCAGGTCCACGATCTTGGTGCTCTCAGCATGGGTGGAGTGAAGCTCGTGCACTGTCCCCCACCCAGTCCTGTCCCAGGCCCTCTGGTACATCTAGGAGCCTCTGGTCCCATCCTGGGCCCTCTGGTCCCGTCCTGGGCCCTCTGATCCCGTCCTGGGCCCTCTGGTCCTGTCCTGGGCCCTCTAGTCCTGTCCTGGGGCCTCTGGCCCCATCCTGGGAGCCCCTGGTCCCATTCTGGGACCTTCTGGTCCCGTCCTGGACCCTCTGATCCCGTCCTGGGCCCTCTGGTCCTGTCCTGGGCCCTCTGGTCCCATCCTGGGCCCTCTAGTCCTGTCCTGGGAGCCCCTGGTCCTGTCCTAGAGCCTCTGTTCCTGTCCTGGGCCCTCTAGTCCTGTCCTGGGAGCTTCTGTTCCTGTCCTGGGCCCTCTGGTCCCGTGATGGGCCCTCTAGTCCTGTCCTGGGAGCCCCTGGTCCCGTCCTGGGAGCCTCTGGTCCTGTCCTGGGCCTCTGCCCGCCGCCATGTGGAAGCACATGGCACGATGCCCAAGTTAACTTCTGAGAGGCCCACCCGATCTCCCCAAGACGTGAGGCCGTAACTAACTCATCCTGCAGCGCAGACGGATGATTTTTAATAAAGCAGACTTTTCGGGCCTGAATCACTGGAAGTGCAGCCGTGAGGGCAGATTTACTCCCCAGCGCCCTCCGGGGCCCCCCTCCCCCGGGAGCGGCATGCAGCCTGCTTGTTTAGAAGACAATTTGTTGCTTCGTTTGTTTGTTTGTGGGTTTTGTTAAGCAGAGGTCTGAGCTTGGGTTTCCTGTCATCTGACCTCTGACTGCAGGGAGGGATGGTCCCTGGACCCAGCGGCGGTGCAGGGTGCGCTCAGGCCACGGGGTCTCACCTGGGGTTCCGTGCTTCCCAGGCGCTGCACCCGGAGCCTGGGTCCAGGTGAGCTGGGTCCTCCCAGGTCAGGTGTAAGGCTGTCCCCTGACCCCTGCCACACCCACGGCCCCCGCCTCTGAGGGCCCCCAGCTGCGCCCAGGCCAGGGGCCGTCCTCGGGCTCTGCAGAACGCCAGGCCTCAGGATATCATCCTCCCCATGGACCGAGCACCCCAGCGACCGAGCTGTGTGTGTGTGTACCCTGCGTTCCTGCCTTCTCCCTCCCGTGTGGCATCTCCCGCCCTGAGCCCTCACCAGCCCCGAAACAGGCCGCCACCCCGCCTGGAAGCCCCCTTGTCCCCTCCCAGAGACCACCCCCTTTCTGGGCCCCGAATGGGGACCTGCCTGGGCCCGGGAAGGACAGGCAAGGCCACCTGCCCGGAGGCCAGCAACCCTCGCCCTGGCCACGGGGCACCGCACATCTGCGGGCTCCTGGTGTAGCCTCTGTCCTGGCCCGGCCTGGAGGCGTCGCCCACCGGACCCCCGGGCACCCCACACCCCAGTGGGCCCCCAGCCCTCCCTGACCGCCCCCAGGCTTAGCCCCCACGTCCCTGCTCTGCCGACCCAGCCGCAAGCACGGTTGCCCGTTAGTTGTTTGCTCTACCAAAAGGCCATTTTGGGGAGACAGATGGCTCCTCTCAGGCTCCTCGCAAGACAGACACAAAAATCACACAGGCAGGGTGATAGCTGGTGACCCAGGAGCTCTGCAGGCTGTCACTCAGGCTCGGCCTCCCTGGCAGGAACATGGAGGGGCCGGGCGTGGGCCCGCGGATACCGCAGGGTGGACGGGGAGGCGCTGCCCGCCCGACAGCAGAGCCTGCAAGCTCTGGTGACCCCGCGACTGTAAACAGGCTGCTGGGCCGGTCAGGGTTCCCAAGACCCAGGTCCTAGCAGGGAGCAGTTGGCTGACCCAGAGCCCCCTGAGGGCCCAGTGGCCAGGGATGATGCTCCTTCACGGGAGGGACGGGCAGGAAGCTGAGGGAGGGGTGGGCACGGAGCACCCGAGAAGGTGGGGGTCCCAGGGAGGGCCCCTGCCTCCTCTCTCGTGCTCTCCTCCCCACCCGCCCCGTCCTTCCCCTCCAACCCCCAGCTGTAAACCCTTCTCGACACAGCCCCACGTGCCCCCACCCTCCCCTCCAGCCCCTCTGCCAGGGTGGCCAGTGTGAGGAGCCCCATGCGCATGCTCCCTCCTAGTGGGGGAAGAGCTGTGGCCTTGGGGGGCCTGCTGGCCTTCCAGCTCCTCCTGGGGGGCCTGTGACGGCTCCCCCACTCACCCAGGTGGACTGACAGGCAGGTGGCAGTGTACCAGCCTGGCCCCGGGGATGGATGCTTGTCTGGGGGACACTCAGGGGCTCACCCCTGGGACCAGGGTGCCCACAGCTCAGGCCGGATGCCCCGAGAGGCCGCCGGGGCCGGGCTGGCTCTTGCCAGCGCCCTCCTGTCTGTCCTTGACCCCCAGGCTCAGAGCTATGCCTTTGGTCCCCGAGCCCATGTTTTCCTACCTGCTTTTCACACTAGGAGGGACGCGGGGCTGGCTGCGTCCATTGATGGGACACCGGGGGGCTGCGCCCAGCAGTCACCTGCCCGCCATCTCTCCGCTTGCTCAGAGCGATTCTGTGTGTGAATCGCTCTGGCCGCCGAGAAGACCCAGAGAGGTCTCATGGGCTTTCTCAAGGTTGCACAGCTAACTGGGAAGGCCCTTGGGGTGCACCTGGGCGTCACCACGTTTTTACAGGTGGGGAAGCTGGGCAGCAGAGAGATGAAGGGATTTGCCCAGAGCCACCAGGTGGGGGTGGGGGTGGGGGTGGGGGTGGACCGCAGGGCGGGCGGGGGCATGGCTTCCCTCCCGTGGTCTCCACCGGGGTCCCCAGGGCCTCTCCATCAGTCAGGCCGCTGCAGTTCCGTCTCCGGCTCCCAGGGGGCGCTGAGGCCCCGCAGCTGCTCCCCATGCGGCCCGGACCGCCCCCCCCCCCCCAATGATGTGCACACTCGCTGGTGCCGTGTGTTTTCCAATCAATAGAAGATGCTCAGTCCCCGAGATGTCGCTACCGGAGTCTTCACACATCTGCATCGGAAGGATTCCAAATGAAAAGTCTTTTCCTGTCGGGGGAAAAAATGGAAAAAGAGAAAGGGAGACTTTGCCTTGACACATTAGAAAAATTTCCACTTCCCGGCATCTGAACCAAGTATTTGCGCTTCTTGTGCCCAATTACCCAGGCTGTAAGAGGAGAACGGGGTGAGCTTCCGCGGCCCGATCGATCCCGGCCCAGGAGGCTGCGGGGAGTGATGGGCAGCCCCCACGCGGGCACACAGGGGTCCCCCTCCAGCCCCGCCTCCGCTCCGGCTTGACCTTGGAGGAGCTCCCTGGCGACGATGCGCTTGGCTAAGGCCCCGTTGCTGCGATGCCGAGAAGGCCAGAGCATTTCATCCAAAACATGCGGCACTTACACATCAAACGGATTAATATTTTTTACACTAATTGGGAGTTTCCAGAATGCTTTTGAAGTCTGATCTCCTAATCAGCCTTGGGAGGTGGGGATGAGCCCCACGTGCAGGCGGGGGAGCAGGAGGTCGCAGGGCAGGGCTCGAGAAGGGCCACACGGTGGCCGGCCCAGGAGGGGTCTTCTCTGAGACCCAGCCCGACCCTCCTCAAGGACCCAGCCACCTGGCGCCAGGCCTGGGGAAGTCTCCCCAGGGAGGCTGGGAGGCTGGGCCTCCGTCAGGGGCCTCAGGTCCAGGGGAGTATATTTGTGCGGACTCAGGGGCTAAGTCAGTGCCCGCTTGGAGGACATCCTAGCGACACTCTTTGGCTGGGTTGCTGAAGGGAATCCAAGGAAACCAGCAGGGATCACCATGGGAGACCAGCCCCCCCCCCCCCCCCCCCGGGCAGGGGGCGTGGGGCAGGGTTTCCTCCAGGCAACCCCCGGCTCATTTTCCAGTCGGAGCTCCTGGCGCTCTTGCCCCTGCGTCAAGCCCATTCCTGCCGTCGCCTTCCCCATCCCCAGGGCTCGGCTCCCGCCCCCCCCCCCACACCCAGGCCCACAACTGGCCGTCCCTCCTGGTGCCTCCTCCCTGGCTCTCCCCATCCGTTCCAGCCACCGCAGAGCCCTGCCAGTTTTATGCTATAAATCTCCCACTTGTGCCCATATCTCTGCCTCCCAACTGCTGCCACGCACCACCACCCCCCCCCGCCGCCCTGGGGGTCAGCACTCCCCTCCCCACTGCCCGGGCTTCCCCTCTCTGCCTCCCCCACCCCCCAATCCCTTCACTGTGCAACAGGCAGGGTCACCTTTTGAAAACCCAGATCCGACTGAGTCACTCCCTCACGGACCTGCAAAAGCCCACGCGGTGCCTCTAAGCCGGCGTGACGCAGCCCCTGCCCACCTCCCACCCCATTCGCTGCGGCGGCGCCTCTGGTTCGGGTCGCTCGCTGCAGCCACCTGTGTGAGGCTGGAGCGCTGTCTGCTTCTCCGCTTCCTTCATTTCTGTGCCCCTGAGGTGTGACAGCTCCTGGCATGTACTAGGTGCTCATTAATACTTGCTGGCTGATGAGTGAGCTGGCATTTGGGTGGGGTCTTCAGCTAGGAACTGCTGAATGGAGGAGAGGGGAGGCGGCACCCAAGGGGAGGCTAGAGGAGGACAGAGCCCACGTGTGGGGAGGGCCCGGGGGAGAGCGGGAGGACGTGCTGGGCCCCAGGATCCTGCCCCCTCAGCAGGTGCGCACATGTGGGGAGGGCCCTGGGGTCCTGCCCCCTCAACAGGCCCTGGGGATGCTCTGCACAGTTTAGTCCCAGAGGGCTGTCTCTCCGGGTCAGGCTGACCAGCGTGGCCTCCCTGGGTGGCCGTGGGCAGTCCCTGAGCATCTCCGTGCTCCGATCCTCGTGAGCAAACGGTCATAACACCCCCTGTCTGCAGCGGGGCCGGGCTCAGTGCCTGGCTCTCCCGGTCTGCTTCAGAGAACCCCCGGGGAGGACAGAGGCTGGAGGCAGGGAGGCCAGGGTGCAGCGAGGGCTCAGCCAGCAGTGACCGAGGGGGAGGCGGGCGGGGGGGTGAGCTCTAGAGGCGCTCTGCTCCCCTGGAGGGTGACGTAGTGTGGATGGCTCTGTGCACCCCCCTCCCCGCCCCCAATGGCAGCCATGTGTCCTCCGCGGCCTCTTGGCCACCTGCATTGGGCGGCACCCGTGTCCAGCAGCTCCTGGCGGGAAGGGGTAAAGTGGGGCCGACAGGAAGCACAGCTCCCCACCTGTCCCAGCTCAGGCCCTGGCTCTGCCCCCCGGGTCACGACGTGCCCGGCACAGTCTCCCCCACCCCACCCCTGCCCCAGGCCCATCCACCCAGCCTGCACCCTCCGCGTCCAGCAGGGCCTGGGCGTTTCCAGGCGGCCAGCTCTGCTCTGCATGGCGGGATCCAGGCCCGGCCGAGCCTGGATTTCAGGGGTGAGTGAGGACCCCAGGCGCCTGCGGGGGGAGCCAGCTGTGTGTTCCTGCTTCCCCAGCAAGCCCGTGCCTCTCCAGAGGAGTGGGGAGGACCCCCCACCCACCCACACACTCTGCCTTCCCTGGGGAGCTCCCAGCCGGAGACAGAGCCACCTGTCAAACCTATCCAGGAGAGGGACGGGTTTGGGGGGGTGACTCCTTGTGCGCAAGGACCGCGGGAACGTCTAGAGGCCCTCGAAGGTGGCCCCGAGAGATTAGCCTCACTTGGGGGCATCATCATGCCCTCTGAGCACTCACGGCTCTGGAAGGCTCTGTTTCTCCACCTGCAGCCGGGGAAGAGCCAGGCTCACCGGCGGGCGAGTGGCTCTGATGGGCCCGAGCTCCCCCAGGCCGTCCCCAGCTCCTGCTTCCTTCTCCCCTGTCACCCATGGGTGCCGCCGGCCCGTTTCCCCACCTCGTACCCAGCCCGCCCTCCCTCCTGACCCCGGAGCGTGACCTTGGAGCCGCCGGTCCCTCCCCAGCCTCCAGGCCACCTGGCTGCAGCTCCGGGCTGAAACTAGTCCAGTTGAACTTCCCTCCTTCCTCTCCTCCTCCTCCTCCTCTTCCTTCCTCTTCCTTTCTCCCTCTGCTTCCTCCTCCAGCTGAGAGCCCAGCTCTGCGTGTTTCCAGGGAATGACTCACACATTTGCCTCCCACCTGCGCTGCCAGCTTTCCGAGTCTTCATTCAGAAGGGTCCCAGTGCCAGCAGCCTCCGGCGCCCAGAGGTGTCTGGGGATGCGAGGGCGGCGGGCCAGGCGTGCTCCCTGGGGGCGGGGTGCTCCCCTACAGCCTGGCAGCCTGCCTTGGTTTACAGATTGCTGACTCTCCCGGGCCAGTGCAGAGTCCACTCACCTGATTCGAACGGACTGCTCGGCCCGGAGCTGGTTCGTCGCCTTTCTAGGCTCCTGTCCCCAAGCCCAAGATACACACGGCTCACATGGCCCTTTGCCACGGCTCCCAGAGTACCCTGCCGTCCGTCGCACCCTGGACACCTCCCCTCTGCTCCAGGGGGGGCACAGGGCAGGCAGCCCCGGGAGGGGGGGACAGGGGGCGGGCGGGGGTGCAGGAGAGTTGGGGGGATGACGCAGGCACAGTGCTCCCCCCCAACGTGGGACTTGGCGTGTCCTGCCTGTCTGCTCCTGGCTTCCCTGCTCCCCTCGGCCCACGTGCTTGGGGGAAGTTAACATCTCCTCCTGGACCCCGTGACACGGGCCTCAGCCAGTGACGGTGGCACAGTCCATGGCCACAGGGGTTGGTTGAGGGATGAGCCCGTGCTGCAGGGGGAGCCAACGAGAGGCCAGGGGCTCCCTGAGGCTGGCTGAGCCTGGGTGGCCCAGGGGGCCCTGGAGCCAGGTCTGTGTGCTCCTGGCCGGCACCTGTGTGGGGTGGAGCAGCGTGTCCTCTGCCCACCAGGCAGCGGGTTGTGGCTGTGGCCGTTCCCTTCGGGGTGGCCTGTGGCCCGGCCACAGCGCCCTGGTACATGTGAGCTCCATTCTGGGTGCAGCCTGGCAGGGAGGGTCCCATTGCCGCTTGGTGCAGGGGGAGGGGCGCCCGCAGGCCGGGAGGCTGATGTCAGTTCCTGAGCTCCTCTCCTGGGGCTGGCGCGGTGGGTGTGAGGAGTCGGCCCCGTGTGGTCCCGTGTGGCCCCGTGTGGCCCCATGTGGCCCCGTACTGGCCTCCTCCCCCAGCAGGGCATGCATGCAGGGTTCCCAGGGGAGGAGGGCGGAGTCCTCCTTGGGGCCCAGCTGTGCCTAGGAGCGCGGCCGGCACACCTGTGTGAGCCCGTGGGGTGTCCGTGGCAGCCCTGCCCTGGTGACACACCCCTCTCCCACGGTCCCCTTCTGTCCCTCACCTGTCCCAGGACCCATGCCCTCCCCTCTTCCTGCCCCGAGCCCTCCGCGCGGATCCTGCTGTCACCCCCGTCCTGCGGGAGGCCTGGCCGTCCTCTGGCCCTGCCCGCTCCCTGCTCCCCGGCCCTGACCGCACTTGGGCTTCTGGTTTCCTTGCTTGCTACGGCCTCTCCTGCAGACTGGAAGCCTCGGGGGGCTCGAGCCGGGTCTGTCTCCTTCACCTCCACTTCCCAGCACCCGCACACAGCAGGTGCTCAGTAAGTACACGCTGAGTGAACAAATCAGAAGGTCGGTGAAGGCGCCGAGGCGGCCGGACCTCTACCTGGTGCAGCCCCTGCAGCGCCGTCCTGAGGTCTGCGGCAGGGTTGTGGGGGGGGGGTCCCCGGAGGAGGTGCTTCTCCAGCCCAGGGCTCGCACGGCTTCCTGAGGCTGAGTCCAGGGGCCCGTGGTGCCCCTTCCTCCTTCACGAGGACTCTGCTGGCCCGTCCGGCACCCACCCTGGTTAGGAATGCTGTCCACTGCCTGCTGTCCTCCACTGCGCGCCTGACACCTGCTGGCCGGCGGAAGGGGCCCGTTGCTGGCCGTCCTTCCTTCCCTGTCCCCGCTCTGCTCACAGTTCTGGGGGGACGGGCAGCTGGTCAGCTCAGCGAGGCAGGACGAGGGCTCCGGCGTGGGCTGGCTCCTGCCTGGACTGCAGAGGGCTGGGGAGGGGCAGCGGGCAGTGGGGGGCCGGGTCCGCGACCCCAGGTCCACGAGGCGGGGGGAGGACGGGACCTTTGTATCATGCAGGTCATGTGGCCAAGGACGTTGAGGTGTTGCAAAGGAGGAACAGCACGGCCAGGCCAAGAAAGGTGTGGGCCCCCTGGGGGTCCGGGTGCAGGGGTGGGAGGCGCCGGGCGTTGGGGAGAGGGAGGAGCAGACCTGGCCTCTGCGGCTGCAGTTTGGGAAGGGGCTCTTGGGGTGGAGGGGAGGGATGGGGCCGTGAAGAGGATTCGGGGTCCCAGAGGCCGTCAGCTTCTCCCCAGGACATGCAGCCCGTGGTGACTCAGCTCCCAGGGGTTTGGGCACCTGCAGGGTGGTGTCCTGGGCCCCAGGCCAGCCTTAGCCCAAGCACCTCGGCCTCCTCACCGGTCACACGGGGGACGCTTCCCTTTCTAGGTCCCACACGGATGGCGGCAGGATGAGCAGGGTGGCGGGGGCACAGCTCGGCTGCTATGGGTGGGGCTTGTGGGAGCCGGGTGTCTCCTCGGCTCCTCCTCGGGGGGCAGCACAGAGATGGGGCTCCAGACCATGTGCTCCCACGAAGCTGCAGACCATGCGCTCCTCTGACACATAGTGGCACCACCCGAGGCCTGGTCCCCTTGTCCGTCGGCCTGGGGGGGCCTGGGTGCCCGGAGCTGGGGTGTGTCCACCCAGGCCAGCGGCCCCGAGCCCCCCACACCACCGCTGGATCCCCGTCCACCGGGAGGGCTGGGATGGGGGTGGGAGGCACCCGCTCCGGAGGGCTTCTGTGCCGGCTCACGCCCGCTTCGTTAAGGGCCATTGCTGATCCTCTTACGGCGTCTGCAGGGCGGTGGGCTTGTCAGGCAGGGTGGGAGGTGGTGGTGCAGAGCTGCCCCCCTCTGGGAAGCAGGACATGGGCGATTTACATATTTATGAAATCCTTTCCATTTTGCCCGGGCCCCGCAAGCACTAAGAGATGTCACATCTCATTTTGGGCTGGGAGTCTGTGCTCCAGGAGTGACAGCTCGAGCCGCCCCTGGGGCCTCGGGGATACGTGGCTGCGATGCACAGCCTTGGCCTGGGTTCCTCCCCGGGCCTGCAGGGACCAGCTGTGCAGCCACGGCCAGGGCGCTCGCTTCCCCTTGTACAAGATGACCATTGACAGTGTCTGTGGCGGGCGGCTTCTGCGCGGCCGTGAAGGTCCCCCAACCTGTGCTCACGTTCTCCCCCGGTCCTCTCTTCTTGGGTGAGGACTGGTCTCATGACTCACTTCTAATGGAAAACAGCAAAAGTGAGGGGCCAGCGCTCCCAGTGCGAGGTATGAAGACCAGGACTTGTCTTGCCCTCTTGGTCACTTGCTGTGACGAAGCCGTCGCCATGTGCCAGCCACTCGCAGGGGAGCCCGCGTCCACATCCATGAGGAGCCGCATCCACAAGGAACTGCGTCCTGCCAAGGTGCGTGAGGCCGTGTGGTTACAGCCCCAGTGGCCTTCTGGACGGCAGCCCAGGACAGACCGAAAGCCAGGACCCAGCCATGGCACGTCCCCTTACAGATCACAGAAACTGAGAAAACCAGATGTTGAGATGTTGAGTCACTGCATTTTGGGCTACCTTGTTACCCAGCGGTCGGGAGCTGACACATGGTCCCGGTGCTTGACTTCAAGGGTGCATGTGAGCACACCAAGAACAGCACTCACACTTCGTGGGTGTGCGGAGGAGTTGCCAGACCCGTGTGTGAGCTGTGAAGGGTGTACGGGGGGCCCAGCGCGGGGGCCCAGCATGCCCCAGGAGCTTGCTCCGTCCTCGCAATGACGGGGGCGGGGGACGGGGGTAATGCACAGATTGAGTCGGCACAGCCTGGAGGCACAGCAGGTGCTCCACACCCTAGGTCTTGGCTTCCTGCTGGAGTCCTGCCGCCACGCTGGGCTCCCGGACCAAAGGCCTCCTGTCTCGGCTGAAGACATCCCCCCTCTACCCCATGGGTGTCTCGTTGTCTGCCCACCTTGCTCGGGTCTGTCACCTTTTCACTTTACAGAGGAGGGGAGCCGACTGCCCCTGAGGTTTTTCGAGTTTGGAGGCCATGCCCGGCGTCACTTTGCCGTGTCCTGGCAATTGGTTCAGAGCCTGGAACCCAGCAGCGGCGGCGCAGGAGACATGCGGGGTGGGAACACCTGAGCGGCTGGGAATGGAGTCAAACCCTGGCGATTTGATCTGAGGGTGGGCGAAAGTTCAGCAGAAATCTCCCCTCTTCCCTGCTGGTGCCTGAAACGACCTCCTACGGCCTCCGCTTCCCTGAAGACAACAAACCCCTGAAAAGGCGAACGGATTAGTCGCCCGGCGGACATACCCGCCACTCTGGCTGTCAGATCCTGGTGCACAGT
The DNA here is from genome assembly GCF_905146905.1 of Nyctereutes procyonoides. NCBI lineage: Eukaryota > Metazoa > Chordata > Mammalia > Carnivora > Canidae > Nyctereutes > Nyctereutes procyonoides. The sequence continues at coordinate 31,406,347 of NW_026575159.1, forward strand.
GGCTTCTGGTTCGGGTGACCTGGCAGAGAGGAGGCGTCGCCAGCGGGGGGCCTGGAGGGTGGCCAGCAGAGCCCAACTGGCCTCCCTCCCGCCCGCCTGGAAGGACTGGACGGCTGTGGACGGCCTGGGCTCGCCGTCGGCCTGCAGGAGGCGGAGCAGGGCGTCCGCCACAGCGAGGCCCCCGGGCCTTCCTGAGATGGCAGGACTGTCCCCTCTGTGCCACCCACCGCGGCAGCCACTGGCCTCACGTGCCCGGTGATCTCTCCAAACGGCCCTCGTGACGACGGACCAGTTTGAGTTTTATTTATTGCTGGCTGCTTTACATTAAATTGGAGTAGCCACGGGGGGCCCTTGCCTCCGTGGTGAACACGGCAGGTCCAGAACTAAGACGGCAAAGCCGGGGCCCCTCGGTCTTTCCGTCTGGAATCAGATCTTTCCAAGAACGCCAAAAATAACCCTTAAGAAAGAAGGAATACTGAGCGAGGAATCTCGCCGGGCTGTGAGGGGTGGGGAGGGGCTGAGGGCCTCCATCTGTCCAGGAGCCTGCTTGAGGGGAGAGAACATTCTTGATTCATTCCTATTTTTAACAGTGTTTATCTTCAGATCCCGGAGACGCCAAGGGATAAATCTGCGATAAATCCCCTCTGCCCTGTCGTCCTTATTTATAGAAATCGGGCTCTGCCCTGGACCCAGCGAACCGGCGCTTTCCGCCTCAAAGTCCACGGCCAAGGCCCTTCTGGGTGTGAACAGGGTGGCGGGGGGCGCCCCTCGGTGTGTCCCGCAGGCGCCTGCCGGGTCCGGGCCTTGAAACGCTCATGGCTGTCACGCTGCCGGTTCTGGCATCGCCACGACCAGCCCCGTCGTCTCCGCGGCCCACCGTGACCCAAGCCAGCACGTCACCCCCCACACGCACATTAACACCCCCAGGGCCCCACATCTTCATCCGCATTCCTGCAGCCGCACACACGACCGACTCTCCTCGATCAACTGGGACCAGCCCTGAGACCACGCAGAGAAACCCCAAAAGCCCCCAAGGGACCCCTGTGGAGCCGGGGCGTGGCCCTGGGGTCGTGGGAGGGAGGAGTGGGGGCAGGGAGGCCAGAAGGCCTAGCGCCCCCCCCCCTGTGGGCCCCAGACACCGTCCCCTGCACCTGCTCCCCTGCCGTGGGTGGCCAGGGTGGCGCTTACTCTGACCCCTGGAATGAGCTGCACCTGCAGCCTGGCTCTTTCTCACCAGGCAGGGGACAAGCTATCCCGCTGTGACCTGCAGTGCCCCCGTGCCCTGAGGCTGCCCCAGCTCACGGCCGCTCGCTCCATCCGGGCCCCACACTCCGGGCCCCACTCTCACGCGCACGGCACCGCGCCCAGTGCGGGCGATATTCCAGAACCCCGTTGTTACTGGAAGGTTAGTTCAGGCGATGTCCTTCCTAGGAGCGGGGCAGGGCCGTGCCGGGCCATGTCTGAGGGGTGTGTGCCCGGACGGTCCAGGCCTCGTGAGTCCGTCCAGTGCCGAGATGAATGTCAGGGGTGGGCAGGGGGAGGCCGCAGAGCCTCGGGGACCCCACAGACACAACTTCTGGGTACAGAGTCAAAAGTGGTCAGCCCTGGGCTGCTGGTCCCTGAGCCCTCTCCCGGTCAGCGCCCGCTGGGTGCCCGGCAGCTCCAAGGCTGGCAGGTGACCCGGGTCAGGGGGAGGGAGGGGCGGGTGGAAACCAGGTCTTGGGTTCTGGAGTCACGCAGAGCTGGTCGGGGACCCCAGTGCTGCTCCTACCCGCTCTGGGATTCCGGGCGGCTTGCCTCACCTCTGCAGGGCTCAGATCCACACGCAGGGACAGCAGGTGATTACAGGTGCCCCCGGTCGGGGCCTCAGGGGCTGAGCCTGCAGCCTGGGACGTAGTAAAGGCAGGGCACCCTGTCGTAGTGGCAGCTGGGGCAGAGGTAGTAACCGATATTATCAGGTGTCTACACCCTTAGTACTTCATTTAATTTTCAAAATAACCCCAGGGTGGGGGGGCTCTGACAATCCCCAGTTTACGATGAGAAGGTGGGCTCGCAGAGGTCAGAGTGCTCAGGGCCACTCCGCTCCCAATGGACGGCGTTGGGCACACGTTAGGACATGATAGGAGGTCGGCAAACGAACAAATGAGAGGAAGGCCAGCAAAGACCCCAAGCCTGTGCCCAGGCATCCTGCCTGGAGCTCCAGGGAGGCCCAGACCCCAGGGGACACCTCGGGAGGTCCGGTGGCTCTGCAAGCTCTGTCCACGAATCTGCACAGCTTCGGGCTGCTGGCCTCACGTAAGCCTGGCTTTGGAGCTCAAGCTGGATGGACCCCGACTCACCACTGTCCAGACGTGTGGACAAGTTAGAAGTGGGGCACAGAAGTCACTTCCCGGGCCGAGGCCAGGCGTCCATCTCCGGAGACTGTAGCAAGGGGCCAGCCTCGTGCCCAGCAAGGACGAGGGTCCACGTGGCAGGAGGCTGCGCGGGGAAGTGGTGGGTGACTCCACAGAAGCTGGGCTGCAGCTGGCTGGTCCGACCACCTGCCCAGGCCCACAGTTAGCAGGCAGCAGAGGTCCTGGCGGGTCCTGGGACTGATGGACAGATTCCCTCCTGGGCAGCTGCATCTGATGCCAGTTTGGGGGACTGTGTGCAGGTCAGGGGCAAGAAGATGACCAGCCACTGAGCTGAGTGCCCAGGGATGCTCAGCCCAGTACTGGCCCATGGCTGCAGGTGGCTGGCTGTCCTCCCCACCCCCAAGCCCCAGGGTCAATGAGTGACCGCAGGGCCCCCTGCGAGGGGTATGTGACAGACCGGAGCTTCAGAGCTTAAACGGGTATCTGTGTGGGTTTGGGGGAGTCGGGGCTGCTGGGGTCAGGAGGAGTCCCTGTCCTGACTGCCGGGCCTCCTCTGAGCTGGTCCCTCCTACCCCATCCTCTGCAGGCAGCCTCAGGCCCTGTGTGGGCCCTGGGCCAGGCTCCGGCTCCAGGAGCTGCTTCTGTCCCCACCCTCAGGCGCCAGGAGACAGGTGCTTTCACAGCTCTTGTCCACACGGGCAAACGGAGGCGCAGAGAGGCCCAAGGGCCGGGTCTGGTCCCGTGGCTGGTGTGTGGCAAGGTCCTGCCCCTCCACTCCGGACCCCGGTCCCTGCAGCCTGTGTTGGGCTGTGCCTCCCTGGAAGGGCTCACCTCACCCCATCTCCCACCGGGGAGCCACTCTGTTATCATGCAGGGCAGGTGGAGGGGGGGCTCCCGGGCTGCCAAGCTAGGAAGTAGGGCCCTGGGATTCACGCTGAGCAGTTGGGCTCCAGGGCCAGGGCCCACGCCCGTGGGCACCTGCCCACTCAGGCCCTGCTAGGCCCAGGCCGGGAGGAGCCCAGAGGACCCAGCGGGCATGGGGCAGTCATCTGCAAGAACTGAAAGCTTGCACGGTTCTGGGGGCAGAGCACCCAAGATCTGGTCCTGCCTTGGAGTTGGGGTTACGGCTGGAACTAGGGTCTGCCTGGGAGGCAAGGCCTTAACCAAATTGTTTGGCAGTTCAGCAGGAGCCCACTCCCTGCGTGAGGGGCAGAGAGAGCTGTGGGGCCCAAGGACTGTGTGGCTCTGTGGCCTGGGGTCCTCAGCCCCTGCTCGGCCCCTGGCCCGGCCGCCCTGGTGGCATGGGGAGGCACCCCCTAGCTGGCCCTTGTGTCCAGGGAAGGAGCCAGGGGGCTCCCAGGGGCAGGCAGGCTCCTCTCCCTGGGCTCCTGCCTCCTGGGGCTGCTCCCCGTGTCGGGGAGCCGTGGGGAGGCTGCTCAGGACTACCCTTCAGCACCCCCCGCCCCGCCCCGGGTGCCCAGGCTCCGCTCTCTGGGTCGGGAAGGCGTGCCCAGTCGCACCGCCCCCGGCACCATGTCTCTACCATCCCGGGGTCTCTCCAGCCGCCTCCCCGCTCCTCGGGGGCCAGGGCTCTGACCCGGGGCCCAGACCCACAGCCGCGCCCCCTCCGTGTCTGGGTGCGGGGGGCGCCGTGCAGTGGGCTGCTGGGCCGGCTTGGCGCGGGGGAGCGGGAGCTGGCGACGACCCGGGCCGCCAGCAGCGACGTGGACACTAGTGAGGAAGTGAGTTCTCCAGCGTGGCGGCCGCAGGACGCGGGCGCTTTGATGCCTAATTGCTGCTTGCCTGGCTGCCGGCCGTTCAGAGCAGGACAGAGAAAGCTTCCTTCATTTTATCTCAGAGAAGGCAGCAGCCTTTTCTGAGATCACAGTGAGGTGGCAATTAGACCCCAACCTGGGGTCCGCGTGGCAGTGCCCAGGGCTGGCGCAGGCATGCAGCTCAGTGGCACGGGACAGCCTCCCCGCCACGCTGCAGCCCTTCCCTGTGGCCGCGTCTGCATTGCAGGAGGAAGCAAGCCGCTGCCTGGCCAGGAAGGGTCCTCGGGCGCTAGGGTCCTTGCCTCGGAGCGTCCGCATCCCCTGCCCACCCCAGCCTCCCGTGGCTCCTGCTCCACTGCCTCCCGGCCTCACCCCTTCCTGCCCCTCCATCTCCGCCCCAGTGTTAGGGCTCAGGTTCCAGACCAGGTGGCTCCCCGTTCTGCACCGGGGATGTAACGGCCTCACTACCGCCCCAGGGGCTCTGCATGTGCCCTCCTTCCACCAGGGCCCTTGTGCGCCAGTGTGGTGACCCTGGCCATGGACCAGGACTTTTATGGACTCTTCTCAGGCCCAGGTCCCTGCTTGTGTCCTTGACCTGCCTCTGTGCTCCAGCTGCTCAGCCTGTTCCTTTCACCCCCAGGCTTTGGGGGTTCTTCCCCTGGGGTCTCAGCACCAAGGGTCTCCTGGTGCCCTGCCATCAGCCCCTGCCAGCCACCGTCCCCTCCCAGCACCTCTCTGTCACTCTTTGAATGTCACTGTCCCATTTTTACTTACCTCACCTCATGAGGGTCTGGAGGACAGGACTTTCACCTAGTTCTCGGCAAGAGAGAGCTCCTGGTGCATGTGAGTGTTCACCTGGGCATGTGTGCTGACACGGCAAGGGGGGAGGACATGCGAGGGTGCTGTGCCCACCTTACCATCTTGGCCTCCAGCAGGACCCTCTCTGTCAGCCAAGCCCACTCCTTATCCTGGACCCACGTCTTCCTTCCTGCTCCCAGGGTGATCTTGCCTGTCTGTGGTGAGCTGAGACCTGACTCTGCCTAGGACTCGGCCCAAGAGCTGGCTGGACATCCAGACAGGAGGGCAGAGGGCCCCATTTGGAAGGATCCCTTCTACAATGAAAGGACAGACCCACAGAAGGGAGGCATGTGGGGCTGGCATGCTGAGAAGTGCGTGTAATCTGGGGTGCTAAGGAGTCTACACAGGCAGCCCAGAGTCTGAAAATGGGGCTATATTGGGAAGGGTCTTGGGGACCTCCCCAAAGCCCCTGCAATGAGAAACTACCTACTCTGTGCTGGGGTCAGAGACCCAGCCATGAAGAAGGCACAGTGCCCTGCAAGGGACACAGAAAACAAGCAAATAGTGGCCCACATGTGCACAGCTAGTTCAGGAGGAGAAACATCGACCTGGGTTTCCTGGAGGTGACCCCCACTAAAATTATAAAACACGAGGTGAGGAGGGTTTCTGACAGGAGCAGAGCACAAGGGAAGGAATGGGACAGGTGTTGCTGGTGGGAGTTCATGCAAGTCATAGAGGCTGGTCCTGGCAGGCCTCAGGTGCTGGTGTCCAGGCAGCAGCTAGAAAAAAAGGTTAAGTCTCTTTCAAGGAAAAGAAACAGAGCAATGAACAAGCTGAAGCCACAGGGGCACTGGGCTCAGGGTTCAGAAATGGGCAGCAAGGGCTGGATGCTCGGCTCCCATAGGTAAATAGCACTAATGGTCTCCACTGGACAGCAGGACCAGCCAGCTCCTCGGCTTGATGCCAGGGCTGCCCCTCCCTCAGCCTCCCCACCTGTAAAAGGCCACACCAGACAAACAAACAAGACCAAGGGTAGCCACCTGGGGCCCCGGATGGGCCAAGGAAGGGAAGTTCGATGCAGAGAAAGACATCCCCAGGAGGAGCCCAGTCCCAGAGTCTAGGAGGGGGACTTGAGGGAGCCCCTGCTGTCAGGACCCTGGCTCTGGGTTCTGCATGGGGATGCCCCAAAATACAGATAGTGAGAGAAGAAGAGAGTAAGAGGAAAGTAAATTAAACAAACAAGACCCTGCTCCTCTCTACGAGCCTGCAAAGCAAATTCCAAAATGTGCAAAGAATGCGATGCTCATAAAGGCAGCTCAGTACCCAGAGTGAGTGGCTCTGGATAGGAGAGATGGGGGTGCTGCCCTGGCCCAGGGGTCAGAGGGAGCAAAATGGAATTTGGGGGCAATGCAGAGGATCTGGAGGCTCAGTGATCATGGAGAGGAGGGAATGAGGCTCATGGGTGTGCTCTTGATGTCTGGCTCCTGAAATAGGGCAGCAACAGAGGCTTAACCATAAGCAGGAGGTTTGGTTTATATTGTGGGGCTGCCTTTCTGCCCCACTCCTGGTGTTTCCTGCAGATAGGGAGATTTGAATGATATTGGGAAATCAGGAAAGATAACAGAGCATGTTCTTTGCTTTTTTCTTGGGACCATTCTCATCTGTCCTCCATATGGTACCTCTTCCCCAGTGGCCTTGAGGTTGGAGGGTCTACCTCCCAGGGCAGTGCTTCCTGAAACAGGGGCTGGAGTCTGCCTACCACTACACAGCATTCCCATAGTGCTCCCAATAAGCTTCACTCTCCAACCCAAACTTTCCCAGCAAAAAAGATGATAGTTTGGTCTCCACAAAAAAAAAAAAAAAAAAAAAGTAAGTGAAAATATCAACAATAGGAATGTGAATTCATTCCAGATAAAATTAATTTTATAGAACAGTCTGAGGAAGACTTACATTCAGTTTACCTAAGGAGACTAATGGAGGTACAATTCTTATTAAGAAAGAATAAGAAATTATGGGGGGGAAGCAGAAAAGAAACAAGATCAAATGGATATGTATAACCAAATAAAAATCCTGGATATAAAAAAAGAAAGAGTCATCAAAACTAAATGCCACAGATGCCATAAACCTCCGAAGGGATGTAACACTGAGAGAAGTAATGAGTCAGATGCTGGTGCTGGAGCTCACTGATAGCACATCACAGACAAAGAGACAAAAAATGAAAGAGTAGTCAGTGGGGTTGGGGAAGAGACGGAGGCCCTGCCACTGGATGACATAGCAGAGAAGCATGTTTTGAAGAGATAATGGCTGAGAATTTTCCAGAAATAAAGAACCACATCAGTCCTCAGATTAGAATTGCCCTCAGAGAAACTGAGCCAGATAAATAAAGATGCCCCATCCATGGCACATCACCATCGTGATAGTGAAAAATACAAAGAATTAGCCAGAAATCTTCGAGGCTACTGGAAGACTTCTGCTTCCAACAAAGACACAATAACAGGGACCAGATTTACTCCCCCATGAAACAAGCCCTGAATTAGAAATAATATGGGACAATGGCTTTCATTACACTGGGCATCAGGCAATGATGCACAGTGGCCCCTGAGACATGAGAGATTAATGAGGAGAGCCCTGGAGTTGTTCCAGCTCACAGCCTTGAGTCTCCAGGCCACAGCAGAAGAGGATGGGAACTCAAGCAGACCCTGAGTTGAGTGAGGGTTCAGGGAACTTGGGGAGAGTTCCCAGGAGGAGGGCCAGCGAAGAGAAGCTTCACACAGATAGGTATGTCTGGGGGCTGCAGAGGGTCCCCTTGAGCACTCAGCCAGGTACTGATGAGCATGCATGTGTGAAGAAACTAAGTGAGGCTGGATAGGATGGAATCATGCCTGAAATGGACCCCAGCCAGCCTGGAAGTCCTTGTAACTCATGGAGTGTTGGGTAGAGTGCATACAAAGGCCTTACCACAAGTGTGGGGGACAATTAGCCATATCCTGAGGGCTTCTCTCATCCTATCCAACATTTTTAAAAGCAAGACCTGAAAATATCCAACTATTTCTAGGTAACTTAACTGCATCCCAGAAGAAAGAGGAAACATATTTATGGGAATATAAAAATACCTGGCACCTAACAAAATAAAACTTACTGTGTCTGACAATCGATAAAAAAAAAACTACGAAGCATGAAGCAAAGTGGGAAAACATTTAATGGGGAGGGAAAAAATTTATCAAAGTCATTTTAGAACGCAAGTGATAGAATTAGCAAATAGGACACGAATATGTATGTGTTCAAAAATTTAAGTAGAAATAACTAATATATATGAATTTTAATAAAAGGAAAAAAAGCAGAGATGTGGAAGGTATAAGAACAGGACTTAAGTCAAACTTGTAAACACGGAAACTTGAGTGTGTGAGATAAATGCACTGTTTGAGATTAACAGAAATTTGGACTGCAGCAGAAAAGATGAGTGAGCTTGAAGATGTAGCAAGAGGAGCCGTCCAAAATGACAGTGAAGAGGGACGATTTTTTTTAAAATATGAAGAAACCATTAGTGAGCTTTGGAATAACCTCAGATGGCCTAATAGGCATGTAGTTGGAGTCTTCAGAAGGAGGAAACAACAAAGAGATAATAGTAAAAAAAAAATTCTAAGTGGGTGTAATACAAAACACTTACAAGCTAAATTATATTCTAGGCCATTAAAGAGTGTAAAAGAGGCACCTGTGTGTCTCAGTTGGTTGAATGTCTGCCTTCAGCTCAGGTCATGATCTCAGGGTCCTGGAATCAAGTCCCACATTGGGATCCCTGTTTAGCAGGGAGCCTGCTTCTCTCTCTCACTCTGACTCTCTCCCTAGCATGTGCTCTCTCTCTCACACAAATAAATATATAAATAATCTTAAAAAAATTTAAAAATATTTAAGTCACATGAAATATGTTTTCTGACCAGAATGGAATTAAACTGCAAATCAATAATAGATATCTGAAAATATCTCCAAATATTGGAAAATTAAGTAAGTCACTCATAAAGAATGAATGGGTGAAATAAAATAGTAAAAGGGAAATTAGAAAGTATTTTGAACCAAATTAACATGAATATGCAACACCTCAGAATTCTGAGGATGCCACCACAGCATTCCTTGGAGGACTTTGCAGCAATTGTTGCCTACATGGGAAAATAAGAAAGGCCTGAACTTAGTGCCTCCAGATTTCACCCTAAGAGAAGGGCAGATTAAACCCAAAGTAAGCAGAAGAAATCAAGTGACAAATGTCACATTGGAAAGCAATGAGATAGGGCCACCTGGGTGGCTCAGTGGCTGAGCATCTGCCTTTGGCTCAGGGCATGTTCCCGGGATCTGGGATCGAGTCCCGCATCGGGCTCCCTGCATGGAGCCTGCTTCTCCCTCTGCCTGTGTCTCTGCCTCTCTCTCTCTCTCTCTCTGTGTCTCTCATAAGTAAATAAATAAAATCTTACCAAAAAAAAAGAAAGAAAGAAAGAAAGAAAAGCAATGAGATAGAAAATGTGAAAACAATAGAGAAAATTGCTAAAATCAAAAACTATTTCTTGGAGAAGATAAATTGCATTTCTAAACCTCTAAGCAGATTCATTAGGAGAAAATGAGTTAAGACAGAAACTGTATCAGGATTTTAAAGGGTGAATCACTACAGATCCTACAGACATCAAATCGATAGTAAAGGAACATCATGAACCAGTTTTTGCCAACAAATTTGAGAACTTAGATGAAACTGACAGATTCCTTGAAAGACACAAACTCAATCAAGAAGGAATAGACAACCCAAAGAACCCTGTATATCTATCTATTAAGGAGATAGAATTTTTGGTTAAACACTTGCCCACAAAGAAACTATAGTCCCAGATGGCTTTCCTGTTGAATTCTCCTTAGTCCTCAGGAAAGAACTAGCAGCAATTCTATACAAACTCTCAGAAAATTGAAGCAGAGGGAATACTTTCTGCTATGGACTGAATATTTGTGTCCCCTCCAAACTCATATATTAAAGCATGATGCCCAAGGTGATGGCTTGTGGACATGAGGCCTTTAGGAAATGATTAGATGTGAGGATGGATCCCTCATGAATGAAGTTAGTGCCCTTGCAATAGAGACCCCTCCTGCCACATGAGGACACAGTAAGAAGACACCAACTGTGCACCAGGAAGCAGGTCCTCCCCAGACACTAAATTGGTTGGTGCCTTGATCCTAGACACGGAGCTTCCAGAACTGTGAGAAACAGATGTCTGTTGTTTATGAGCCCCCCAGCATGTGAAATTTTGTTACAGTGGCACGAGCTGACTAAGACACTTCCCAACTCATTCCGTGAGGCCTGCATTACCCTGACACGAAAACCAAAGATATGGCAAAAAAAATAAATAAAAAACCCGAAGCCACAGGCCAATATCTCTTATGTACATAGATGTGTAAGTTCTAAATGTAATTGTGTCAAATTAAATCCAACCATATGTGAAAAGGATCATATATCATGGCCATGTGGAGACCACCCACCAGGAATGCGAGGTTGACGTAAGCATCTGCAAGTCAGTTAATTTAATTTACTGTATTAACAAACTTAAAAAAAAAAACAAAGAAAAACTATATGATTGTTCCAGTAGTATTTAACTGAAAAGGATATTTGACAAAATCCAACAACCATTTACGGTTAGAAACTGTCGGGAAATAAGGGATAGAAACTCCTCAACGTGATAAAAGGCATCTATGAAAAACTTGCACCTAACATCTTTCTTAGTGATGAAAGACTGTGTTGTTGTTATTTCTTTGCTAAGATGAGGAGCAATACCATATTTATTCTCCTCACTTTTATTTAACGTTGTAGTGAAGTTCCCGTCAGTTCAATAAAGCATAATAAAGAAATAAGAGTCACAGAGACTAGAAAGGAAGAAGCAAACTGTCTTTATTCACAGAAAACGTGAAATTTTTTTTTTTTTGGTAAAAAATCTGACGGCATCTACAAAACATGACAAAACAAAACCTCGCTAGCGCTGATAACTTAGTTCAGCAGTGTTGTGGTGTACGAGATCCATATATAAAAACAACCGTATTTCTACGAATCAGCAAGGGATCATAGGAAGTTGAATTTAAAGATACCACTGCAAACAGCACCAAAATCGTGAAACCTTAGGGATAGATCTGGTAAAAAAGACACAAGAGAGAGACCTGTACACCGGAAAACTGGAAAACATGGCCGAAGGCGATGTAAGACCCGACTTGATGAAGCCACATGCGCTGTTCACATGTCAGAAGATCGAGGGCGGCTAAGATACTCATTCTCTTGGAACCCATCTGTAGATTTGATGCAATCCCCGTCAAAATCTAAGCAGTTTTTTAAAAGAAAGAAACATGAATTCTAAAATTCATGGGAAAAATGTAAAGACCCAAGAGTGACCCAAATTACTTACAAAGAAGATTGGATTAGACGCGATCTGACCTCAAGGCTTGTTGTAAAAGTGCGTCACTGAGGCAGTGCGGCGTTGGCGCCAATTCTACAGGCTCATCAACGGAACAGAACAGACGCGTGGGCACGAGGGCTAATGATTTCACCAGAGTTGCACAAGCAGCTTAGTGGGCAGGAGGGCCTTTTCCTCAAATGGTGCTGCAATAATTAGACAATAAATGCCAGAAGGAAAAAGAAATTCAGTCTATTCTTTGTACATAGAAATTAATTTAAAACTGGGGCGCCTGGGTGGCTCTGTCAGTTATGCATCCGGCTCTTGGTTTCGGCTCAGGTCATGATCTCAGGGTCGTGGGAGGGAGCCCCACATCGGGGCTCCGCGCTCAGGGCAGAGTCCACCTGAGATTCTTTCCTCCTCCTTCTTCCTCTGCTCCTCCCTGCAATTTGTGCTCTCTCTTGCTCTCTACGATAAATAAATAAAATCTCCAAAAAATTAATTTAAAATGGATCACGGGCCCTAAATACGAAGGAAAAAATGTACAACTCCTAGGAGAAAGTGTGGGAACAACCTTTCAGACTTTGCATCGGGCAGACATTTCTCAGCCTGAACACCCAAAACATAACAGATGAACAAACTGGACTCCATCGAGATCCCGAATATCCACCGGTTGAAAGACGCTGTGGAATGAATGAAGACGCAAGCCACGGACTGGAGGAAACCGTCTGTACATCCTGTACCCGATAAAGGACTTTTTGTCCAGAACTCACGGAGAACTCTCAACGCCCAACGAGAGGAAAACAAGCCAGTAAAGCAGAGGCAGGAGGTTTGAATAGACACACAGCATCTGGCTTTAGAAGACACACGTTCGAGGTCTCTGCGTGCACCTGCTGGAAGTGAAAACAATGATCCCATCGGGCGTTGGCGAGGATGGTGAGCTGCTGACCCTCCTGCGCTGCGGGTGGGATCGCACACGGGGAGGGCCACTTCGAAACGGCAGTTTGGTGGTTTCCTAAAACTCAGACGTCCCCCTACCCGAGGACCCAGCCATCATCCCCAAGGGAAAAGAAGCGTGTGTCTCAGCCAAGATGTGCAGGTGAACACTCACAGCAGCTTTGTTTGTAAAAGCCCCGAGCTGGACACAGCCCCGTCGACGTCACCCGCCGATGGTTAGGTGGAAGAACCGACTGAGGCACGTCCCACCACGTGATGGGGTGCAGCTCGGCAGGAAGGAGGAACGAGCGACTGACTCAAGCACCGACTCGGGGAAATCTCAGCCTGGGTGTGCTGCGTGGGGGCGGCCAGATGTAGAAGGAGCCTGAAAGTCTCCTGCGCTGCTCGCTCTCGGGGAAGTGGCTTCTAGATTCAGGACCTAAAAGGGAAAGAACACCTCCAAAAAAAGAAGAAAAAAAAGACAAAGAAGACAGGAAAACCTTATAGAAAGATGGATAGAGTTTAAATAGGTCACGAAAGAGGAAACAAAATGGCAAATGACGGGACGCCTGGGGGGCTCAGCAGTCGAGTGACTTCCTTGGGCTCAGGGTGTGACCCCAGCATCCTGGGATCGAGTCCCACATCAGGTTCCCCACAGGAAGCCTGCTTCTCCCTCTGCCTGTGTCTCTGCCTCTGTGTGTCTCTCATGAATAAATAAATAAAATCTTTAAAAAAAATGGCAAATGAAGAGGTGAAAGAGGCTCAGTCTCCCTATTACTTGGGGAAAGGGCGGTTGCTCTAAGGACGTGCATTCCACACCTGGCAGGCAGGTGAAGGCCAGGAGTCGGCCCACAGCCAGCCTTTCGAGGGCGCGGGACCATGGGTCTGGGAGCCGCCGCGGCGAGGGGGCCTTGGCACCGCCACGCAGAGAACAAGGCGATCGGTGAAGCCGCTCACGGCCTCGGGCCCGCAGAGGCTCGTCTGCCCGCGCACGGGAGGATGGAGCGCAGACGGCTCCCTGGTCAAGGGGAGGCCTGGTGGCCGGCGGGTGGCCTTTGAACTGGAGCCACCTGGCCGGGCACTCAGCCCTCACACACCGAAGCTGAGTGAGAGCACCTGGCTGCAGCATGTGCGCAGTGTGGCACACTATTGATGTAAAGTTTAAAACCCTACAAAAGAACATTACGTATTGTTTATGGGAACATAAAAATGCAGTAAAAGTAGACAATGCTGGTGCGTGATAAACATCTAATTCCCGCCGGCGGTTGTCTCTGGAAGGGGATGCAGGGGGTGGGAATAGGGAGGGTGACAGGGGCCAGGCGAGGGCCACCTCTGCTGTGACAGGCCAGCACCAGGGGTCCCCCAGGGGCCAGATCTCTAACCAAGGCCCTGGGGCGCCTCCTGGAGGAGGTGACAGGAGCCTGGGACCGGGTATAGACTGGGTGGGAACAGCGTGGGGCCCAGCGCTTCCTGGGAAGAGACTCCAGGTGTAGTTCCCTGGGGGCAGGACTGCTTGGGGACAGCAGGGCCTGCTCAGGTGGCACACAGGGTATCACCAGGGTGCCACCGCGGCCTTGGGTTTTGTCCTGCAGGCCGCAGGAGCCCCATATAAGAGATGTGGAGGAGGAGGGGGTGAGGGTCAGAGACAGGTCCTGGGTACGAATCCCGCTGCAGTTCCAGGGGAGCTGTGCCTGGGGAGGTTGGCACAGAGACGCCACCCCATGACCCCGAGGAACCGCTGTCCTGGCTCCCACAGCTCCCGCCTTCCCCTCCTGGCGCTACACTACCTCGGCCCCGCCAGACCAGGCCGGAAAACCCTGAAATGGTGCCCCCTCCCCGCTGTGTGGGCACCCCGGCCTCGCACGGTTCTGGTGTCCTGGATTCCCAGAACGCCAGGCCCCGGGGACCGGAGACCACACGCCTCCACTTTGTCTGGAGTCCGTGAAACCCTCTCCTGGCCTCTTAGCTTGTGCACTGCGGGCCCCCACCTGCTCCTGCCCACCTGCCCCTGCCCCACCTGCCCCTGCCCACCTGCTCCTGCCCCACCTGCCCCTGCCCCACCCTCTCCTGCCCACCTGCCCCTGCCCCACCTGCTCCTGCCCCTGCCCCTGCCCCACCTGCTCCTGCCCACCTGCCCCTGCCCACCTGCTCCTGCCCCACCTGCCCCTGCCCCATCCTCTCCTGCCCCAACCCTGCTCCTGCCCACCTGCTCCTGCCCCACCTGCCCCTGCCCCACCTGCCCCTGCCCGACCTGCCCCTGCCCCACCCTCTCCTGCTCCAACCCTGCTCCATGCGCATGTGAAGCAGGGTCATCCCGGAAGCACAGCCCCGCCCGGCCAGCAGCACTGAGTTGCACCCTCCCCCACAGCCAGCCAAGGTGCCCACGGGGCACACTGAGTCCCCTGTGCGTCCTGTTCTGCTGAGCTGTCACTCAGTCTATTATCTGTTGTTGCAATATATTATTGCCACAGACACCACATGTTAGATCTCAGTGTCAGCAAAAAGATCAAGGAAATTCATTTATTATTAACTTGTGATAGATGTAAGGCTGATTGCGTTGCAGGCTCTGGGCATCAGGGGAAAGTGGGGGAAAACATGGCCACTATTCAAGGCCACCTGTCCCACCGCAGCCCCGAGGGAGGGGCGGGCTCTCAGGTTGGGAATGAGGAACGGGGCCTCCCTGTGGCGCCCTCGGGTCAGCCCAGTACACTCAGGCCCAGGACCGCATCTCATGCCTGTGGCGAGGCCGCGGGATGATGGCACTTGTCCCAGCCCAGGCATGTGTCCTCTGACTGTCTCTGTTGACTGGAGCCACCAACCCTGATTAGCATGTGTGGTCCTCACCCCATTTCTCAGATGAGGGAAGGGGAGCCTGCCAGCTGCTTGCCCAGCATCCTGCCAACCAAACCTGGGTCAGCTCACCCACGAAACAGGTCACTGTGTCCTCCTCACCCGGGAACCCATGCCCAGGTGAGGAGTCAGGGTCACAGCCGGGCAGTGTCCATTCAAGGTCACAAGGAGGGAAAGCCCAGCTCTCTCTGGTCCGTCTCGTCCACCCCAACACCACACACCTTTGGGGCAGCAGGCCTTCCACCTGGCCTCCCGAGCCAGCCCCACACCCTGTTCCTTCCCATCTGACAGGCCACTCTCCCCTCCAAGGACCAGGAAGTCAGCCCAGTGGGAGCTGGTCTGTCTGTCCAGGGCCTGGTACCTGCCATACCTGCCCGGACGAGGGGCTCTTGGCCATAACAGGGCAGCAGGGGTGTTAGGAAAACCTAAGCCTGAGTGCGGGCTTCACCTGGCCAAGGCCTTGGCCCGTCCTAGATGCCCCCAGGAGTCCTGCCCATCCGCCTGGCTCCTTGTGCTCCGGGAGGTGCTCACCTGTCCCGGGTGGGCGGGGGGTGGTGGAGGCAGACACTAGGCTCCTGCAGGGGGGAAGGCACCTGCAGAAGCGCTGTCCTGGAGTGTCTGCTCTGGGTCTCGGTGTCTGGGCTGGGCTGTGTGGAGAGGGCAGGAGCAGGTGCAGGGCTGGAGCTATTGTGAGGACCGCAAGTCCCGGTAATTGAGATAAATGACCTTTTAATGCTATGTTCTTAAAAAATCAAAATAAAAAAAATTAAAATTAATGCAAAAATATCCATATGGTGCAACGTAATATTTTAAATCAATACAGCATCTGACAAGGTCGGGGTTAGAGTGAGGGTTGCACGGGCCTGTGGGCCTGGTCTTCATACCAATGTAGATATTTACTTCCACATGGACTCCTTACTGCGAGTTTTTGTTTTAGTTTTGTTTTGTATCAAAAGATTGTTTATCTGGATTGCTGAGCATTTTGCATTTGACTCTCCCTGGTGCCAGCTCCACGGGATCCAACCTTTATTTATTTAAACTTTTGATATTTTGTTCACCTTGGATTTTTTTTTTTTGCATTTAAAAAAAATATTGCATTAAAATAGTATTAATCTCGATTGCTGAGTTTCCTGGCAACCTCCCTTAGGTTCTGCATCCAAGGTGGGTGCCTCAGTTCCCAGCCCTGGGGGAGCAGGGCATGTGCGCTTGCCAGCTGCAGGGGCCAGAGCAGACTGTGGTATCGCCCTCCGGCAGGGCGGAGCCCCGGTCCTGGCTGTGCTCTGCGCTCCGACCAGCCACCTCTCCCCCCAACCCTGGCAGCGTGGGCTGCTCCCCTGGCCTCTGTGTGCTCATTGGAACTCAGAGGGGGGTTTTAGCCTCCTCGCTCAGCCCTCGCTCTGGTGATGGTCAAAGGAAAGTGAAGAGCTCTCCAGCCTCCAAGCTTCATGTGATTTGCGCCTCTTCAACAAACAATTCTGGGGCACACGTGTTCCAAGGGATGTGCAGCGCTGGGCCTGCAAAGGTGGGAAAGGCCAGGCGTGTTCCACCTCTGGGCCTTCCGCCTGCATCCTGGTTGGGAACCCTGCAGCAGCCTCCTCCGTACTGGGCCTGGCACCCGACGTGGGGCCAGAGGATGCCAAGTGAGACACCGCAGGCTCAGAGCAGGGCCCGGCACCGGTATGACCAGTTGTGCGCTGCCCCGCGTTCCTCTCCCTCCGGTTCCCCCAGACCTCCTGCCCCCCGACCCCGGGCTGCCCGGCCGGCCACGGCTGCACCTGCAGACCCGCCTCCCCCTCCCCCTCCCCTGCTGCCCCCACCCCACCCCCGCCCCAACTTCCTTCCCCGATTTGTTCATCTCCATAGCAGGCCTGCTACAAGCCCACGAGCCTGATAGACACGCATGATCGTGTCTAATCCTTGTCAAGAGAGTTGGAGTTGAATTAAGCAGAACAGATGAATTCACCATTTTGGCAGGGCAGAGGCTTTATTTGCTTCTGAGAAACGGGGACACTAAGGCTCGCAGCCCGTGGCCGGGTGGGGCCTGGTGCCCGGGCGGAGCCTGGTGCCTGGGGTCCTGACCCCCGTCCGGGGTACGTGCGGAGGCCCCGCGGCCCTGGCCTCCTGGTGTCGGCGCTAGACCGAACGGAAGGAGTTAAGCTGGGAGCTGCCTTCCCCAAAGCAATTAATTACAGAATCGGAGAGGTAGGCCCAGACAATTACTTCCTAGACAAAGGAGGCAGAGGGAGGCGAGGGCCGTAACTTCAGAGAGCCTCGCTGTGACATTAATAAGCGTTTGGCATTTGGGTGGCGGGTCTGGACTCGGACAGCTGTGCCACCAGGCCCTGCTCCGTGCTGCTCCCTGGGAGATCCCGGGCACAGGTCGCTGTTGCCGTGGTTACCGGCCCTGCAGCTTCTGCAGGGGCGCGGGGGTCCCGGGGCTTTCGGAGATCCGGGCCAGACCCCTGGCCCAGCCGAGCCGCCCCCCAGAGCAGGGAGGCCCTGGGCCTGGGCTTGCGGCCCGCTCTGCTGCTTATAGGCTCCTGGCCTGCGACAAATGGGAAGCCTGCCTCCTTCACCGAGCGACGATGATGACGCTGGGCTGGCCAGCGGCACGGGGACGAATGAGACACCGCGGGCCGGGTGTGCGTCCCTTCCTGCCCTGCAGCCCCCAGCACCTGGCACCCGGGCTCGGCCCCACACCTGCGAGGGGACCGTGGCCCTGATCTTTCTCCCTGGCTGTGTGCCCCCCAGGGCTGCAGGAGACCCCGAAGCACTGCCCAGCGGCAGCCCCCGCCACACACACAGGCCCAGGGGCCCCCCTCCAGGGGGCTCGTCCTCCAGTCCTCCTGTCCTCCTGTCCTCCCGGCCTCCCGGCCTCCCGACCGCCCAGGCGGTGCCTGTGGGGGGAAGGCCTGCGGCAGTGGCCGCGTTGCCCTGAGTCCTGCGCCAGCGCAGAGGCGCCGGGGCCTCGAGGAGCACCATCGCGGCCGCCTCCCTCCCCCGCACGCGCAGGGGCGAAATTGCCGTTCCCTGCGCCACTCCTATCTCTGTGCAGCAGACGCGCGGGGAGGCTTTTAAATACTAAATGGAAAGCCTCGAACCACTGGACTTGTGCAGACAAACGTCTTTAATTCTTCATTTTCTAGCCCTCCCCGCCCCGGCCCCACCCTCATGGGCCTGGCTTTCTGCTTAATTAGGGGAAAAAGAAAATTGCGACATCGAGGCAAGGGCATCACCTTCCCGATGTGGTGAAAGCAGGGAATTAATCCCGGGCCCAGCCAGCAGGTCCCCCCGCCCCCCGCCCCTGGGCAAATCCACTTAGAGATTTGCACAGCTGCAGATAACGGGGTGGGGTGGGGCTTCCAGAGCCCGGGGAAGAGATGAAGGGAGCGTCCACAGGCGGCTCTGGGGGCCACGCCGTGAGCCAGGCCCCCTCCCAGAGGCCGGGCCGGGGTGGGGGCCGAGCACAGGGCTCCCCCCAGACCCTGCTCTGCTCCTAGGAGCCGGGGGCAGGAGCAGGTTTGTGTTCACGGTTCTGGAAATCGAAGTGCTGGGAACAGACCGGGGGCAGGGACAGCTGGGAGGCTGAGGGGGTGGACTTTGAAATCTATTCATTCCCTCACTCATTCATCCACCCATCCATCTTTCATTCATTCATTCGTTGGACACACGCTTCCCCGAGGCAAGGCGGGCGTCAGGCCCTGTTGTAGACCCAGGCTCCAGGCCCAGCAGGACCCGCCTGCTCCCGCTGCCTGGAGGCCTCCCGAAGACCGGCCTGAACGCAGAGGCCGTGCCCCTGTGGCGGGTGCCCTGGCCTAGCTTCCTGGCCCCTCCCGGTGCCTGACCCGGGTACAGGTGCCGTGGGGGAGTGCTTCTCCTCCCTGCCTCGTCCAGAGTCCCCAGGCCCCTGTGGACCCCCCTTCTCCCGGGAGGTGCATGGAAGCTGCAGCCCTTGCAGGAGCCTACCCGCTGAGCACCGTTGCCCCCACCCTTGCACCAGAAGGACACACGTAGGGGACGTGTCTCCTCTCCCCCATCCTGGTGGCTGGTCCAACCCTTGGTCACCCTCCCTGTTCATGTGGGAAGCAGGTGGTCTTCCTCCTGATGCGGGGTGAAGCCCCAGCTGGGGGCCTCTCCACCTCCCCGCACCTGGTCTGTCCACTTATGAAACCGTCCCCTGGCTATCAGGCTGCCTGCTTCATAACCCACAGTTCCGACCCCTCGGGATCCCCGCTCAGGCGAAGGCTGTTGAGTTCACGCTTCTTCCCCTCCCAGAGCCTTGGTGGGATGGGATGGAGGATGGGGGACAGGCCTAGGCCCCCGGACCCCGGCCGCCCTGCATGCGAATGAGTGTCAGGCTGGACGGCCCCTCCCTGCTTGGACGGACGGTCTCTGGGACTCTTGGGCTTCACCGTCCAGTCGCCAGGGCCCCCACCTCTGCCCCCACTCCTCTCCCTGCTTCAGGGTCGCTGTTGGAGTGTTTGGCTCCGGTATCATTCCTGATCCAGAGGCCGTCTCATGTGCCGACCAACTCCTGCCAGTTGCCAGGGGTGCTGTCTTCAAGGGCTTGACAGGGGCCAGGACGGGCTCCCGAGGTGGCCGCCCCACTGGCCGCAGCAGGAGAGCTCCCCTGGAGCTGCTGGAGTGTCCTCACCGGGGGGTGGACAGAAACAGGAGGAGCCCAGGAGCTGGTCACCAAACCCCACCCACCGAGGGGGTGTGGGTCCATTCTGTATCTCGGAGGGAGGAGCAGCCCGTCCCTCCCTGTCCCGGTCCCCTGGCCCCTGGCCCACAGCCGGCCCTGAGCCTCTCTCCTGGTGTCTGCGCCCCTCCCCGCAGCCCTCCCCTGCCTGGCTCCCTCCTCCTCTGTCCACAGGCACAGCCCCTACCGGTCTGTCTGTCTGTCTGTCTGGCGGTGTGTTTCTCACTGGTCACCATTCTCGGGTCCCACCTCCGTGCCCGGTGAGACGTCGTCTCAACCACTGAGCCACCCAGGCGTCCCCTCAGATGGGCAAATAGAAAGGAAATATTTGTCTGAGCCTAAAGTTACCTAAATAAAGCATTTGGTGCATATTTCTTGATTTCTTGGGAGAGAACATTAATTTTCATGTTGAGTTCATTTCTGACATAATTTTTCACTTTTATGAATCCAAGATAATCCATTTTTCCTTTGTTATGTCTTCTATTATCTCTAACCGTAAAGGCTCCCTTCCTCGCTGGAAGCGGGATGCTTAGTGAACTCGTGGCTGATTGTCCTCCCATCTCCCTGGAGGTGGCTCCCGGCGCTACCCAGGGCCGACTCCGCTGGCCGCACCGCTCAGGCTGTCACCAACCCCGATGGGTCCAGACCCCACTGTGCACCTGCTGCCTTTCTCCAACCTGCTGTACTTCCCGGTTCTGAAGGACTGCTTCCGACCTTCCCTGCCGCCTGACTCCGGCCCCGCTCCCCTTGCCTGAGCACCACGGGCAGGGTGGGGGGATGGGTGACCTGCCCGCCAGCCACACAGGCCTGCCTGGCCTGCCCCCTCCCCCTGGTGCTTTGGGGAGTGTCCTCTCCATCCCCTTTCCACGGGGGCCTCCCCGGAATGTTCCCTCCTACAGGAGCCTCACGCTGTCAGGTGGGACTCACTCATCACCTGTCTGTGGACACGTCCCGTGGCCTCTTAAACACTCGCTCCTTCCTTCCTTCCTTCCTTCCTTCCTTCCTTCCTTCCTTCCTTCCTCCCTTCCTCCCACAGCTGTGTATCACACCCCTGCTCAGTGTTGGGTGCCGCAGAGAACAGGAACCCCCATCCACAGCCTCACCCCAGAGTCACTTCAGCTGAGAATGTCCTTCGGGAGATGACGGTGGGCAGAGGCGGGAGGGCGAGGGGTCCCCGGGGAGGGGTCCCGGGCAGGTGGCACAGGGTGGGGGCCCTGAGGAGCAGGAGGGGAGAGCCGTGTGCTCCCCTGAGGTGAGAGGCTCTGGGCAGAGGGACGGAGAGACGGGCCCTACACGAGGAGGAGAGAGCTGGGCAGGTCACAGAGGTGGCCAGCGAGGACAGGTGCCCAGGCGAGAGGCCCCGGAGCCCTCCTTGACCTGCGCTGTCCACACGGCACCTCCAGCCACGTGCAGCTCTTTAAACTCAAATCCAAATGAATTAAAATGAGAGATGACTTAGAAAATTCACTTCTTCTGTTGCACGGGCAGCGTGGCCAGTGCTTCAGAGCCGCATGCCCTCCTCCCAGTGCGTCTCCAGCATCCACAGGGCCTTCCAGCCTGAGCCCGACCAGGTCCCCGTCTCCCGCCTCCTGCGCAGGGACACACTGGGTGGGTGTTTGTCGGGTGGGAGACGGAGCGGTGACAGGCTGTGACCTGCCGCCTCCAAGCCTGCTGTAGCCTTGGCTCTTCCCTGTGCACCGCGGTGAGCAGCAGGAGGGCCTGGGGCCCCGTCCCCATCAGCCCCTCCCCAGGCCTGAGTTCTTTGTCATCTGAAGTTCAAGAGAACATCGACGCGGGGGCAGGCTGTTCCCTCCGGGGCAGGCGGACGAGAAACCAGAGACCACGGCTGTGAAGAAAAGCGTAAAGGAGGGACAAGAAACAGCACGTGGCATGGATGTGTGAGTGTGCAAGTGTTTGTTGAGTGTGCGCATCCCACAGGGTGGCCACGAAGGAGCCCGGGAGGAGGACCTGGGTGCGGTCTTCCCAGTGGAGGGAGCAGCATTTGCAAAGGCCTGGTGGCAGGGACGACCGGATGACCTCGATGTTTCTTTGGGGCACAGGCCTGGGATTTGCAGGAGGCCCTGGGCGTCCAGTGGCCAGAGGGAACGAACGCCTGGGGATCTGCAGACGCGGTACCTGCGGCCCAGCTGCCGCTCTGGCCCCCAGGGGCTCGGCGATCGTCAGCACCCGGAGATGCCCCGGCCGTCTCAGAGCAGGCCCGGGTCCAGTCCGACCCGACAGCCAGAGCTGCTGTTACGGGGGCTGCTCCTGCTCTGGAGCTGCCCTGGGCGGAGCGGCTGAGGGCAGTGGGCAGAGGCTCCAGCGGCTCAGGGGCAGCGGTCGGGAACACAGGCCTGCTGTCCACTGGCGGAGCGCACTGAGCCTCCCATCTCCAGAGGCATTCAAACAGGGGGAAGGGCTCCAGTGGGGGTGCCGTGCAGGCTGCCTGAGCAGCATCGCCGGAGGTTGTTGTCACCGGGAAACCGTCCCTCCAAAGATGCTGACACATCTGACCCCCCGAACCAGCCAATGTGACCTTATTTGGAAAAAAGTCTTTGCCGGTGTAACTGGGCTAAGGGTCTTAAGATGTGAGACGATCTGAACAGTCCCTGTAACAAGTGTCCTTGTAAGAGGCCATAGAGGAGAGACGTGAGGGGCGGTGGGCACGGGGAGACCGAGGCACAGACTGAGCCCCGGAGGCCCAGGGTCCCAGGGCTGGAAGAGCGGGAAGCACCCCCTCCCAGAGCGTCAGGAGCCCAGCACCTTGTCCTAGCGCCTCGGGGCGCTGGCACCCAGAGGTCCATCTGTGTGTCCTCCTTCCTTAGGGCAGCTCCAGGACACACTCCAGGTAACTGCCGGCCCTGCGCTGCCTGCTGCCCTCCTGCCCCCTGTGCCCCTGCTCCCTGTGCCCTGTGCCCCTGCCCTCCTGCCCCCTGCCCCTTACCCTCCTGCCCCCACCCCCACTAACAGGTGCAAGGACAGCGCCATCCCTGCGAGGCCGGCTTCCACGCCAAGCCTGCGTCACCTCAATTCCCCTCCTCCTCCTGTCTGGGGAGCTGGTAATGGTCTTATTTCTCCATTTGCCTCGTTTTCTGTACACTTAGTGCTAATTCCACCTGAAATCCTCCTGCCGCTGTGTAAACACACCAGGACACTTGAACGGTGGGTCCCCAGCACTTCCTTCTCTTGGAGGTACCTCCCCATGGCCCAGGGTCCACAGCCCCCCCCCACCCCCATGCAGGTCCTGAGACCCCACCCCCCCCAGCCTCGCCCGGGGCCCATGTGGCTCCATCTTCTTTGCGACTCCGAGGGAGGTCTCGCAGCAGAGCACCGTCGCCCGGGAAGGCTGCAGGTCAGCAGCCCATGTCACCTGCACGCTAAGCGGGTCCCTGGCTGCAGGGGCCTCTGGGCCAGGAACCAGCTCCCTCGAGGGTGCAGGCATCATGGGTGGTCTTCCGACCCCAGCCCTACTGCCCAGGAGGCTGGTGACCTCTTGATTCGTGGCTTCTGTATGAAGCATGTTTGTTGGTCGGTCCAGGCGTCTCTGCGTGGAGATGGGGCTGCGTGCCTCGCTCCGGTCACTGTCCTCCACGGGGCCAGGTCCCCGTGGGCTGGGGGAATCTGGGAGCCACAGCCAGTCAGCGGCGGCCACCACAGCAAAGCACACAGACAGTGCGCCTTTAACTATAGGATTTCCTCCTCCCGTCCTTGGCGGCTGCAGATATGGAACCCACGCGTGGGTGGGCTGCTCCCCCGAGGCCCCCGTCCTGGCGGGTGGACGGCGTCCCCTCCGTGTGTCCTCACACGGTCGTCCCCTGGTGCGTGTCTGCATCCTGCTCTCCCTCCTTGCAAGGACACTGGGGCTGGATGAGGGCCCCCGGGACCTCCTCTGCCCTAATCACCTCCGCCAGGACCCAGCTCCAAGCACAGTCACCCTCAGGGGCCCGGAGGCGAGGACTCAGCCTGTGGACCTGGGCACACAGTGGGGCCCACACAGTGTCCCTCCCCTGGGGACAGTGAGCAGTTCTTTCTGGTGTTGTTGCTCTGCTCTCAAGCCGGCTCGGGGTCGCCTGTTACTAGGACAGTTGTCCTCCTTCCTTGCCTCCGCGGGGCTTCTGCTCCCACCCCATCTGCCTTGCACTTTGGTTTTTCCCCCACTGGTGAGCCCTCTCTGTCTCCCCGAGCTCCCCTCTCCTGCTGCCTCTGTGGCTTCCTGCGTGGGTCCCCTCCGTGCCGCCGGATCTAATCCTCGTTCCGGGAGACCTTCATCGGCCCTCACGGTCCTTTCTTCCAAGCTGTTCTCAGCTGCGGGTGTCGGGCTCTGCTTCCCGGTGTCGGGGGCCCCGGGCTGGGTGCTGTGTGAGGACAGAGCCCGAGGGGGGGCTGCACAGGGGCTGATGCAGTCGGGCCGTCTCCTGCGTCTTCGAGTCAGGCCACTCAGATTCCCGGGACCCCCCACCCCTGCCCCTGGGGGTGCCTGGGCTCAGACCCAGGAGGCTGTGTTCTCCAGCTGCCCTGAGCCCGGCCGGGCCTGGTGTCACCAGCACAGCCAGTCTCTTTCTCCATCCCCAGAAAGGAAACCCCCATCTTGCCATGGGGTGCCTGAGGGGCTTCACCCAGCTTCTTGGAAGGGGACGGAGGTTGGGGGTCCACCTGCCCTGGACACAGACTTGCACCCCACACTGTCCCATTTGCTGCCCATCACTGCCCCTTAGGGACACGCGGGGTTTTGGGTGGAGGGTGGAGTCTCAGCAAAACTCAGGCTGTTTTCCATCTGTTAAACACCTTCCAGAGCTTTGTGCTTTACACGACCGTCCCGTAAACCCAAACTGCTGTACAGAATCACAAAGGTAAGTCTTCTCTGGCCGTTGCACCCAGAAATGATTAGAGCGTTTACTAAGTGCTTTTTCAAACGTTTGTTCCTCTTTTTCCACCGTCCGCCAGGGCAGCAGCATCACTCTCTTTGCCTGAAGGAGGGTGCAGGGAGGGGCAGAGGCCTGGGGACGAGCCCCAGCCCGTCGGGTTCTGGTGGCACGAGGTCCAGAGGGCCCTGGGCTTCTCGGACGTCACACCTCCATGTGGAGGGTGGAGAGGTCGGCCTGCTTCTGCCCTCAAACTCCTTTTGAGGTCTCCTTTCCTGATATCCTTCTGTAGGGTCAACTGCTTAGATGCTACGGCTGCTGCAGTCGTGAGGGTCACACCTTTAACTTCGGTGGGGACAGAGGAACGTGAATCCACGCAGCTCACGGAGGATGGTGGCTCCTCCACCGAATCCCCATCCCTCGGGGCAGAAGGGCCTAGGGAATGGTGCGTGCAGAGCCCCACCCTGCCTGGCCCCCTGAAGCCCTGCTCCTGCTCTGTCTCCCTGAACCCGTGGCCCCACGCACTCATTCTTTAAGGGTGTCCTGGCTCCTGGGGAATCTCTGGCTGCGGCCAGACCTGAAAATCCCTCTGACTCGCTCTCCCCAGGGTGAGCTCTCTGCAAGCTGGGGGCCGCACGGTTTGGTAAGCTCCCCTCCTGGCCTCCACCGGGGACAAGAGTTCTGACCCCTCAGGCGGCGTCCCACCAAGCCCCGTTGTCCAAGGCCACGTGAGTTGTCGCGGTCTGCTTGCTCGTCTGTTTCTGGCGAGGCCGAGAGCCCCGAGGGCAGGAGCAGTGCGTTCCAGTCCCCAGGCTCCTGACGTGCTTAGGGACTGATGTAACGGAGTCTGCGGTCTGGAGCCGGGAGCAGCTCAGCTGGGCTGTGTTCTCATCTGAGGCTGGGCCGGGGGAGGACCCACTTCCAAGCTCCCCTGGCTGTTGGCAGGATCCAGTTCCTCCGTCCCTTGCCACATGGGCCTCCCCAGCATGGCCACTCACTCATCAATGGCAGCAGGAGCGTCTGTGGGCGAGGCCTCTGTCACGGTCTGAACGCAATCTCAGAGATGACAGCCTGGCGTCTTTGTGGACTCCTGGTGCCTAAGGCAAGGCCCACCTGCCCTCAGGGGCTGAGGACCAGGACCCTGGCATCCGTGGACCCCTGGGGCCTGTGGCCACAGCTCTCCAAACTCAGCCTGAGGATAAAGAAGCAGGTGCGGGGAGGCTGCTGGGGGAAGCAGGTGGGGCCCGCGAGCAGTGTCCAGGGTCTGGCTCTCCAGATGTGGGGGTTGGGGTGAGAGCCCCGTGGTCTGCGCTGCCAGGATGTGTGGACCCTCTGGGAGTTGGAGCAATGTTGGTGGGGCCATTGGAAGGTGTGTCTTGTGCTTTGTGACCGTGCAGGTGCTACAGGCCATGTGGAGGATTCAGCCCAGAAGAGGGACAGAGTTGGAATTACATTTATAAAGCTGCTTCTGGCTCTGAGAGAACAGATCGGAGAAGGAGCCAGCTGTGCGCTGGGGGCTGGCTGGAGGCTGCAGCAGCTGTCGGGTAGGCGTCGATGGACATCCAAGCAGACCCCCACCTGTGGACGTGGAGGACGGGCAGGAGGGCCCGCTGGCCGCCCACCCCCGAGTGCAGGGCTGCGGGGGGCCGAGCTCAGGTGGGGCTCCGGGAGGCACCCGCCGCGTCCCCAGGTGTGACTGGGGCAGTGACCACCGTCTTCAGCTCACTCCGGGGGAAAAGATTGCTGGGGCCTCCGCGCGGCACAGCTGCCAGACTCGGATTCCTACAGGAGCTTCGGACCCAAAACCTGGGAGGTCCAAACACTGTGTTTCCATCCCCGGGGTTCCTCCTGGGTCGTCCTCATCCTTGGGACAGGCTCGTGCCTCCACGCGGCCGGGGGCGGGGACCCAGGCAAATGCCTCCGTGGTCAAGGGCAGGATGTCGTGGGGAAACGGGGTGATGAGGACCAGGGAGAGCAGGCAGCGGGGGGACCCTGGCTCATCCCTGGGGGAGAAGCGCCGCGAGGCCCCGTGGAGCAGGGAACCGCAAGGTGGGGGGAGACTGGCTGCAAAGACGCCACAGGTGGTTCGACGGGAGGGCGCTGCTCGGTTGTGTGGGGAGCTTGCTTTCCCTGCCAAGGGAAACAATGATTGTCTTGTCCAGACCGTCCCACTTCTTGGCAAGTGCGCCCAACCATTTTGTCTAGATGCCACGGCGAGATGCTGTCGGCTGTCCTCACGGGCTCCCTCCTATTTCACTCTGTGAACCTCGGCGCTGAAGCCCCCGTAAGTGATGGTGACGCGGGCATGACAACCTGGCCTTCCGTGGCATTTATTTCTCCTTCCTGGCCAAACGCTGACACATAAAACTCAATTTCATTTTGAAGGACTCAAGCGACCTCGTGTGTGTGCAGATCCCTTCTGGGTGGCGCCCCTGCCCCCCCGCCCTCCCTGCTCTGGCCTTCCACTGGGGCCCTTCCAGCAGGGCCAGGTGGGTGGGACGATGTGGGGAGGGACCACGGAGGAGGCTGACTCGGTGGGGAGAGGGTTTCTGAAGCCTCGAGTCAGCCCCTCCCATCCTGGGCGTCTCCCTGCTGAGCCTCAGTCTCCCTCTGTGCACCCTGGGCACCAACCCCGGGCTCCCCGCACGCAGGCCTGGACCAGCTGATGTCATCCCCCATGATCTCAGTTTCCCAACTGGCCACGCAGAGAAGGGGTGAGTCCACACGCTGGGTGATTGTAACAACACACAACATGTGCCCACACAGACCCGGGCGCGGAGTCTTCTCACGTTTCTGCCGGGGTCGCCTGGAGCCCGCAGTACCATCCTCGTGTGTCCCCTCTGAGTTGAACTCCTGCACCCGTGCCCTCCACCGAGGACTCGCCGCGCCCCTGAGGATGGAGTGTGGGGCTGGCTTGGACCCCGGGCGGCCTAGGAGTGGGGGGCTCTGGAGACATGTGCATTTCCTCCCATCCCTTGGGTGCTGGTGCCCGACCGGGAGGGCGGTGAGGCCACCTGGGTCCCTGCCACCCACAGCCCAGGGCCCGGGAGAGAACAGCAGGCTCCATGTGGGCTTCACTGCCACAGGCGCCACCGGGCGGGAGGGGAGGCCAGGATGGGGAAACCGCTGGTGCAGAAAGAGCGAGCGATGGGCTTGGGTGGGCCCCTGGGGCCCCTCTGTCCAGGGCACTCTGTCAGAACCACGCGAAGTTGATACGGAGAGAAGGGAGGTGGTGACTGATCCCTGGGAGACAAACAAAATCGAGAACACTGAACCGTCTCCTGCCCCGACAGGGGTGCCTCCAGTGCCCAGATGGTGGCCGGGGGCCGGGTGGAGGAGTCCCCGATTCCCATGTGACACCGGAAGAGGCCAGCTCTACTCACGTCATGACTGTCCATTTCTGAGGCAGACTTGGGGAAAAACAAAACCTGTCCCGGGTTTTTTGTCTTTTTTTAAGATTGATTGATTGATTGATTGATTGATTTATGACAGAGAGAGAGAGAGAGAGAGAGAGAGAGAGGCAGAGACACAGGCAGAGGGAGAAGCAGGCTCCATGCTGGGAGCCTGACATGGGACTTGATCCGGGGACTCCAGGATCACGCTCTGGGCCAAAGGCAGGCGCTAAACCACTGAGCCACCCAGGGATCCCTCTGTCCCGGGTTTTTAATGAAGAATTTTATTGGATATTTTATAATGCTGATTTATGATTAATATTTTACTTAATGGCGGATATTGAGGCACTTTCAGTGAAAGAAGAATGAGCTTGTGTTGAGAGATGTCAAACCCAAACCCTGTAACCCACCTGCTCATTTGGTAACATGAGGATGTGGCCCTTGCCATGGTGGTGATGATCGTGGTGGTAGTGATGGTGGTGATAGTGATGATGATGGTGATGATGACGGTGGTGGTGATGGTGACGGTGGTGATAGTGATGGTGGTGGTGGTGGTGGTGGTGGTGATGGTGGTGGTGACAGTGGTGATGGTGATGACAATGGTGGTGATGATGGTGATGATGACGGTGGTGGTGGTGACAGTGGTGATGGTGACAATGATGGCAGTGGGGGGAGGAGGGTGGAGGCTGGACATGCCCACGGCCTGCGCCTCTACTCATCCTGTTCACTTTGTGTGAAGCCTCCCTGCCTCCCACCATGGATGTCACCTCCGCCGGGCAGTCTGCCATGGCTACCCCACTCTCATTGTCCTGCATTGGAAGGGCTCGTCCCAGGAGGCAGTAGGTTATCAGGGCAGACAGAAGGCCTGGGTGTGACTGGGCTCCCTATAATCCTCAGCTCTAACCTTGCACTTGTCACCTAGACTCTGCGCCTCAGGCTCCTTATGTGTAAAATGGGGACAGCGATGAACCCATTGCTTAGGATTATGTCTGCAAAGGGGATAACATATTTAAAGCTCTTCATGCAAATCTTGTCACACAACAGGCCCCACTTGGCAGGGGAGTGGCAGCAGTGGTGGCGGTGCTGGGTCGTGGGTTTGGCTGGTGTCATGGTGTCTGTGGACATCACCGCTGCACTGGCGTCCACGTCCGTGCCCAGGTCTGGTCCGGTGCGGGATAGACATCCAGTGTCAAGCAGGCCCACCGTGGATGACTTGACCTTCACCCTGCCCCACGTCCTGGCTTTACTCTCTTTGTACAGGTGAGGAAACGGAAATAGAGCAGGTCTGAACGGCTTGTCCAAGGTCACGCTGCGTGCGCGGACGCGCTGGGAGCTCGGCCCGGGCACCTGTTCCCAGCTCGCTCTCCACCCGCCTGCAACAGGGAGACAGTTGACTCCCTGCCCACCCAGCTGGTATCTTAATGAAACATATTTCATGGAAAATTGTAGATGGATGACTTGGGCATTCTTTCCAGAAAAGCTGTCAGCTCAGATTAGGCTCCAAGGGGTGACCGCACAGTCAGAGGATGTCACTTAGAAATGATAATAGTGTTGGCATTTCTGAAGGTATCCGTTACGTGGAGAGAAGCAGCGGACAGGCCCTTCAAGGTGGGGTGGTGCTGGTGGTGAGGGGGTGCATCACGCTTCTCCTCCTCCATCTGACCAGGAGGAGGGCCCTGGGACCGAGAGACACACGGCGGTGTGGACCCAGGCCCTGGATCTTGCTGTCTGCGGCCCCTTCTCCTCCCCAAGGCCAGCGACGTAAGAAGTTGCTGAATGCACCCTTTCCCAGGATCCCCTCCATCACAGCAGCCTGAGGTGGCCGGGCTGGGCTTGTGGGCGAAGTGACAAGCCAGGAAGATGGACGTCCCGGGGCAGAGGCCTCAGCTCCTCGACCTTGGTGATGCCCAGTCCCGTTGGCCCCTTTTGGCATCTGAAGTTACGTCGGCTGCCTGGCCTGTTCCACCCACATGGGTTGACTGACTCTCTTTCATTTGCCCAAAATAAAAGGGAAGCTCTAGCTTCATGTGTTTTTGAAATGGCGATCATTCCAACTGCACAGAAAAAGTTGTTACACTCACCCAGTCACTCAACAAACTCTTTGAAGGGTAAGTGTGCGTGTCTATAGAGCACATCGCAGAGACCTAGACTCACAGGAAGCATCAGTGAAGGCCGCCTGGAGAAGTGCCCTTCAGGGAGGGAGAGAGGTGGGGGGAGTGTTCCGAGCAGAGGGGAAAGCACTGGGGGGGCCCTGAGGCCGGAGGAGCTGAAGGTAGAAGTGGTCAGATGTGGCGTCCAAGGGGAAAAGGTGGCGGTGAGGACACCGTGGGGCAGATTCTCGGCTTCCCCAGCGCCTGGGTCTTTCTGGCCTGACAGCTGGGGTTGGTGAAGCTCCTCGTGGTCCGGCCACTGTGTTTTCCTCCCTGGATGCTCCGTTGACAGCAGGACATGAGGAGGCCTCGGGCCTGAGTAAAGACGGCGGCTTCTCCTCCAACAGCAGGCGAGCCGAAGCGGTACCACGCAGTCTTGGCTGCGGCGTTGTGCAGGCCGCTGCCCCGTTGCAGGGACTGGTGGCAGCTGCTCCCTCCCTGCTGTGCCCTTGGGAGGCCTGCCTTCCGCCAAAGGGAGGTGGCTCACCATGTCTCTGGGGAGACCTCATCCAGTGACTGGTCCAGGCACAATGACCTTGTTTTCCTTTGGGACAACTCGGTAGGGCCGCCTCAGCCCCAAGCTCCCCCTAGGATGAGCTGAAGCCTCTGTGGAAGAAGCCAGCGTTAGCCTCTCCCTCTCCCCAGTCCTGCTTCTCTCACCCTCTTACAGGCAGTCTGGAGTGCACACGTCAACCTGCACACAGGCCTCTGTCTCAGAGCCGTTTTCAGGGGGTCAATGGACAGCACTCATTCCTGAGCAAACCGGTGTTCTCAGAAGCAGGGGAAACCAAAGCCGAGGTCAAGCAGGCAGACTTAGAAACCACAGGCAGGTCCTTATTGATGGACTGTGCCACAGGTGGCTGTGAGTGGGGAAGGGGAGGGGCGAGGGCTTACAGCAGGAGGATGGGGCCAGATCCCAGAGGGACAGTGGTCTAGGCCTTCCTGCTGGTGCACAGGTGCACAGATTGTGATCACGCTGAGCTCAGGGGCATGATGCCAATGCTCCTGTAATGCTGAGATGGTGGTGATGGTGGTGGTGGGGTGATCATCATGGTGGTGATGGTGGTGGTGGTGGTAGTGGTGATCATGCTGGTGATGGTGGTCGTGATCATGGTGATGGTGGTGGTGGTCGCATGGCAGTGGCGGTACCAATGCTGGTGGCAGGGCTGGAGAGGTGACATATGTGTCTGATGCTGAGGTTTTCTGCACTTCTGTGAGCTCCTGGCTCTTCTGTTCTTTGCCAGAGTTTTCATTTCTTGAGAGAGCAGAGGGTCTGATTGCATCAGCAACAAATGGATGTCCAGGCCGTTGGAGGATAGGAATCCTAATCTGTTGCTTGGGGCTCAGCCTCCGTCACCTCTGATAGTGACCCCTGTAGTCTCTGCTGTGTCTCAGGCATTTCAGGTTCTGCTAAGCGTAGTTTAATCAGGCCATGATCCCAGGCGCAGGGGGAGCCGCTTGGTCAGGGTCCGTGTGGGAGCTCATAGTGCTGTCAGCAGGATGTGGCTCAAGCGGTGTGGGGCCGTTTGGGGCAGAGTGGGTTCTGACGGTGGAGGTTCAGCCACGTGTACCGGGGGTGGTGCTGGAGGGCCGTTGTCTGCAAGGACCAGGGTCCAGGGCTTTGGCCAGAGGAGCAGACGCACGTGTGAAGCTTGGGGTGACCGCGAGGCCTGTTTGCAGGATTTGTTTCCACACTCAGGGTCAGGGGTGGGGAGAGTCAGGGGTCTGCCATGGCACACCTGGGAGGGCCGGGGGCCCGAGGGACAGTGGACGGGATGCCTGGGTGGCTGGTCCCATTGGTTTGTCTGACTTCACTGTTGTTACTTTCCTTCTCATGAGAGCCAGTGAGGCCCCCCATCGAGAGAGGCCCCGTCCCAGACAAGCCACGTGGAAAGAAGGGGAGTTGAGGGCATGTGAGGCTGCTCTGGCCCTGCTGGGGACCTGCTGCACCCCCTCTCTCCTGTGCTGCTCATGTGTGGGCCAGTCCTCTGAGGTTTGGAGCCAGTCTCTGGTCTTTTAATAGTGAGAGCATTTGCCTGGGAAAACTAAGGCAGGGCCAGTACTTGGTTGAAGGAACAGGGTCTGGTCTGGGTGGGACCCATTCCCTTGCTCACTTGCTCACTCATTCATTAGAGCTTTGTCCCAACAGAGCCCAATTTGAGGTATCCTGCGTAGGCGGTACCATTGTAGGTGCTGCTGACCCTGTGAGCCAAGCAGGGTGCTGGTGTGGGGTGAGGGCTCCCGGAGAAGTGACAAGAAGGCCCGGATGGCAGTAAGAGGCAGTAAGCACAGCTCCGCAAGGCACAGGGTACATGAGGTCACAGGTGGCCTGGGGGCTGAACCGTGTCCCCTCAAAGTTCATATGTGGAATTCCTAACCTCCAGCAGCTCAGAATGTGGAGACAGGGTTTTTTTCCCCCCTTTTTTTTTTATTTTTAAGATTTTATTTATTCACGAGAGACACACACACACACACAGAGAGAGAGAGGCAGAGGCACAGGCAGAGGGAGAAGCAGGCTCCATGCAGGGAGCCCGATGTGGGACTCGATCCCGGGTCTCCAGGATTGCACTCTGGGCTGCAGGCGGCGCTAAACCTCTGTGCCACCAGGGCCGCCCCGGAGATGGGTTTTTACAGTTGTGATTAAGGTAAAATGAGGCCAAAGGGGGCCTTGATCCAATGTGACTGGTGTCCTTATAGGAAGGGGAGACCAGGACACAGATGCACACTGGGGACCACTGTGTGAGGATACGGGGAGGGGACGGTCACCCACACACCAGGAGAGAGACCACAGGAGGACCAACCCTACCCATGCCTGGGTCTCCGACTCCCAGCCTCCAGGACTGGGAGACGGTAAATGCCCGCTGTTTGGGCACCCAGTGTGGCGTTCTCTTAGGGAGGCCCCAGCTCAGACAGCAGGCTTCTCTGCAGAGAGCATCTCTGAGCTAAGGTCTGACTGGTTACAAGTGTTAGGGGCAAGCCCCCCAGGGAGAGGGCTCGACAGGTGGGGAGACCCCAAGGGGGCAGGGTGAGCGTGGGCATTGCCGGGGCCTGGGGGGCTGTGGGGGGTCGGGGTCGCTGGGGTGCTTCTGGGTGTGATGGACGCCCTGACAGGCTTTGCTGCAAAGGACAATGTTGACAGCCAGCCCCAGAGAACCAGAAAGGATTTAGTCATGTCCCTGTCACCTTAAGTGAAAAAAATCCCTTCCTGGAGGCAACCAACTGTCATCAATTGGGGAGGAATTAGTCCATGTTTTATATCTTTCTACATATGAGGACCATAAACAATATGGTCTATTGTTTTGTGTGTCTAAGCATTTACATAAATAGGATTACGGTGTAAGTAATGTTCTGGAACTTCCCTTTGTGCTCCACATTTTATCCCTAAGATCCGTCCATGTTGATAATATAAGGTTTATTTTATACATCTTGAAGTGCTGTCGTGTATTTTCTCATGTGAAGATGTTTAAATGTGTACTTTGGTTCCTCTTACCGACGGGCACTGGCTTGTTTCCAGTGTTTTCTGGTACAAACGGTGTCACAACGAAAGTAGCTGCCCTCTGTCAGCCTTGTTGCGTGTCATGTGCTAGTCTAGTAATTTTTTTAACACATTTTATTTATTTGAGAGAGAGGGAGGGAGTGTGAACAGGGGGAGGTGCAGAGGGAGAGAATCTCAGGTAGACTCTGTACCCCAGTGGGGAACCTGACATAGGACTTGATTCCACGACCCTGGGATCATGACCTGAACCAAAATCAAGAGTTAGATGCTCGGGATGCCCGGGTGGCTCAGCAGTGGAGCGGCTGCCTTTAGCTCAGGGCGTGATCCCAGGATCTGGGATCGAGTCCCGCATCGGGCTTCCTGCATGGAGCCTGCTTCTCCCTCTGCCTGTGTCTCTGCCCCCCCCCGTGTGTCTCTCGTGAATAAATAAATCTTAAAAAAAAAAGTCAGATGCTCAACCGACTGACTCCCCCCCCCAGGGTGCCCCTCGTTCTGGTTATTGGATATACATCTTCTCGTGGAATCTGCACGGTGATGTCTAGAGGGGAAGCACCCATTCCACAGCTAAGAACACTGAGGTGCAGGGCTTGCTTAGAGCAAAACGGCCAGGAGTCACACCGGAAAGCCCACTCAGGGTTTGGGCCTTAGCCAGGCTGCCACACCGCCTCCCACTCCGGATTTCCTTAGGGTGCACGCATAGACGAGGACTTGCAGGGTCTCATAATACTAGATGACACCAGTGCTTGTGTTTTAGCTCGCTCACGCTGACACAGGCAGGCCTTCCCATACCCCACACGCTCCTGCCACTTGGAATCATCAGACTTCGGGGATTTTGCTATTTCCGTAGATGCCGGACTGAAAGGTGCCATTTCAGTTAAGGCTGCATTAACCATCACATACGAGTGAACAAATATTAATATATATCTGTGGTTGTGATTTTCTCTTTGGTGAGCTGCCTGTTTTGGGGACTTGGTCTATTTTTTCCACTGGGCTGTTCGTGTTCTTACTGAGTTGTAGGTGTTCTTTATGTATTTTGCATATTGCTCCATTATTCATTCTACGTTGTGAGTCTTTTTTCAGGAAGTCGCTTATCTTTTAGCTACATTTATGGCCTTTTTTTCAGAGGGAAGCTTTATATGCTGATATAAAAATCGATCATTTTCCCCGTTTATATCTCCATTTTTGTTTTATTTTGGAAATTGTTCTTTACTGTGAGGTCACGGAATATGTTTCTATGCCTTAGTTGTTTTAAAGTTTTGTTTGTCCCACTTAGATCTTCACTTTCCTGGCTTTTCATTTTCCTCAATACGTCTGGCCAATCACCCAGGTGCTATTTATAGTTTGGCGTTAAGCTGAACATAAGTTGGCTGGTCATGGGCATGTCTTCTTATTCCTCACCCTAATGGAAATGCTTGTCAAGTTTCATCGTGAAGGACAAACTTCTCTTGGGTTCAAGCAGAAATTATTATTTTTTAAAGATATTATTCATTTGTTTGAGAGAGAGAGAGAGAGAGAGAGAGAATGTGTGTGTGCAAGCACAAGCAGGGGGTTGAGCAGCAGAGGGGGAGGGAGAAGCTGGCTCCCCTTTGAGCAGGGACCTGGACTCGGGGCTTGATCCCAGAATGCTTGGGTCATGACCTGAGCTGAGGGCAGTTGCTTCTCCAACTGAGCCACCCAGTGCGCATCAAGCAGAAATTCTGAGCATTGTCACTGCCACACCAGTGTCATCAAAATGCTTTCCTGAAGGCATGAGGACTATATTCCTGGATCCCTAGAGCAGAGCCTGTAGGAGACCCGCCCCACACAGCCAGGCAGAGATGGGCGGGAAGGGACGGGTGAGGGGGTATAACAGGAGGGGCTGAGCCACGGAGGCCCTCTGGGGAGGGTGCAGCCCAGTGCAGAGGCCACGGCGGCAGGTGGAGAGCGCGGATTTCGAAGGTGCCTGGGCTGTGAGTGCACACTCTGCCAGGCCCCTTACAGACAGCACAGCCACTCACAAGGTCCTCAGAGCACGTAGGCCTCAGCGTCCTCCCCTGCACAGTGCAGTCCCGGGAAGCCCCTGGCGGCATCCTCAGGGCCAGGGTCCCTGGCGTCGGGCTCTGCAGGTGCAAAGTGCTGCCTCCACAGCCGCCCCGTCTGATCTGTGAACACGTGGGGCTCCCCAGAAGCAGATGGTCCTCCCGGAAGCTGGTAAGAACGAGGAGAGAAGAGGGTGGGAATGAAAACTGTAGGGCCCGAGTCTCCCTCTCCCGGACCTGCTTCTCCTCGGCAAGGCTGGTGGGCCGAGGGCTGGGGCTGCCACGGCTGCCAGGAACTGGCAGCTGAGTCCCCTCTGCTGGGGGCAGACGGCCAGGCCCTTGACCTTCCAGACTGACTCCCAGCAGCCTGTGCATTGGGTGGGTGGGTAGGCGGCGTGCAGAGGCGCCGAGGGGAGGGACCTTGAAGCTTCTGGGCCCCTCTCTCAGTTCTTTCTGCAGGTGGGACCCCACGTGTGGGGGTCGGACACCTGCTCCAGGTGGCAAGTGGGGTTCAGATCAGCTATAGGGCTGGTGGGGGAGGGACGGCGCCAGCCTTGGCCCCAGAGCCTGGAGCAAGGCGAGGCTGTGGGTCAACCCTGTCCTTTGCCGAGTCCCCAAGCCCTGTAGCTCTGGCGCACGTGGCCTGCCGGCGTCACAGGAATCCTGACTGCCTCAGTCTCTGACTCTGTAGGTAAACGAGGACCAAGGCCTTATACCCGAGCTTTGGGACATCCAGTCCTCCATGAGCGGCTCCGCGGGGCCCAGGGATGCCCCCCACCCCGACTTACTGTCACGCTCCATACCCTCATCGGACACCAGGAGGCCCCTAGAGAGCCAGCGTGGGTTTCTCAGGAACCGCCCGCCAGCACTGCCCACGAGCCTGGTGGCCCCCCGGCCGTGGCTGGGAGGGTACGGCCACCGGTCCCTGTGCAGGCTGTGACCTTCCCCACCCAGCTCAGCGCTGACCCAGGCTGCAGGCCGAGGGGGCTCCGGGGCTGACTCACAGAGGGGCTTCTGCAGCAGGAGAGGCTCATTTCGGGGCAGCCCCGGGAGCCCGACTGCCCGTGACCCTCAGCTCACCTGTAGTGGGTTTAGACGGTTGGTGAGCTCTGGCAGGAGAACCGACACGCGGGGCCTCTGTGCACGAAGTGCCAATGCCTCCTGTCTGAGGAACAGCTGCCTGTCATCAGCGTCATGCGGGGCCGCTGGCGCCCCACCTGCACAGCTGGATGCCTCTGTAGTCCCGCGGCTGCGCTGCAGCACCAGGTGCCAGCACGGTGGGGGGGCGTGGGCCCTCCGAGGGCCTCAGGGATCAGAGGCCAGGCCCACGCTCCAGGGAAGGCCGCGGGCTCCTGGGCCCTCCTCTCGTAACCCTGGCTTCCTGCCTCTAAATCTGTCCCTGCTCAGGCTCCAGCCTCTTCCGTGGACCTGACCTCCTTCTCCAGGACCAGCAAGAAGGAAACATGGGTTGGGGAGCGCGGTATGCAGGACTCCTCGGGTCTCGGGGCTCAGAAATTCGTTTCACCTAGCTCGAGCTCAGGAGGGAGGCCCAGGGACCCCAGGACGTTATCACCTCCTCCATTCAGCTCGCCTGTCGTCTTCCCTCTGAGAGCAGGTCGGGCGGCTCGAGGCCTGCACCCAAGCTCCTGGGCCAGCCCCAGCAGAGGAGCTTCCCCATCTCCTTGTGCTCCCAGGACACGTCCCAGGACGGAGTCCTACTGTCGTCCCCAGTAGGGTCATGTGCCGGCTCCTGGTGACCACGTCCCACCCCTCCATGCGGAGGGCCGGAGGGAAGCCGGTGGTTCCCCAGGGCAGCGCCCCCGGGTGTCACCGTCCGGAGAGGAATGGGTGCTGGGCGCCAAGTGCGCCTCCCGGGCTCCCGCTCCGCGCTGCCGCCCTGAGGACAGCAGCCGCCAGGACCGTCCTGCTCCCTGGAACGGGGAGCACCCGACCCGTCCCTCATGATGCTGCAAAGAACACAACTGCCAATATTTGCCTCGGGCTTGGCAAGTGCTGGCAGGCAAACGGTGCCGCAGGATCGCGGCAAACAACGAGGGGAGCGGCACTGATGCTGGGCGTGCCGGCGGCAATCCCAAAATTTAGAATTGAGTGAATTTGGCAAAGAGAGGGGACACCTGGTACGGGAGCGGCGACGGGAGGGCAGGGGGCGGGATAACCAGCCTCCCTCCTCCAGATGTAGAAGGAGCAGAGGTTCTAGAAGCCCCGAGTGCGGAGGCTCCTGAGGGTCACCGCTCCTCCCCCCTGCCTGGGCCTCGGGAGCACCTGCGGCCGGCAAGGTGCCCGGTGAGTCGTTCGTGTGACAGCACCTTGGTGAAGCCCCCGTCAGCCGCATCCAGCGGATAGAGTGTCAGGCCGCGGTGCTTCTGGCCTCACCCCGCTGCCTCCGTCGGTGGCAGCCACCGGGTCCCCAGACACATGGCTGCTCTCGCGCCGACTCCAAGGCTCGTGGAAGAGGCAGCGCTGCACCTGTGGCCACAAGCTGCGTGACCTTGGTCGGTCACCCCGCCACCCCGAACGTGAAGCGCGTCCTCATCAGTGCAGAGGGAGCCGATTTGTCAGAATCCTCGTGATTGCTGCTGGGAACGGCACCAGGGAGGGGGCCCGACAAGCAGCGAAATGAGACAGAGAAACGCGGGTGTGATGCGCCGTGTGGGGGCGCAGAGGGCGCAGAGAGCGCAAGAGGGGAGTGTGGGGCAGCAGGGGAAGTGTGAGTGGGAGGCCGCCAGGTGCAGAAGGACGGTCCAGGGAGCAGAAGCCACCGTGCAAAGGCCCAGAGGCCAGGAAATTTGCTGGGCGGTGGAGGGCCAGAGCCACCTCGTGTGACGGGGACAGGAGGCGCCCACGAGGGTGCGGGAGGCCGGCGGGTGGGTTCCGGTCATCAGGTTGGGAGCCTGGAATACCAAGACCAGTAGTGGAGCTCTGGCATGTGAGTCCCTGGAGCTGCGGGGGGCTCACCTGGGTGTATGAGGGGGATGGCGGGGGATGGAGATGGGGAGGACAAGCGGGGGTGTCTCAGGCAGGGCGATGGTCAGGCCACTGCAGTGGCCCAGGTGAGCCAGGACGGGACAGGCCAGAGCAAAGGCGGCAGGGCCGGGGGAGAGGTTGCACTGGGTGGTGTCAGGGCTACGGTCTCCTCCTCCGGCCACAGAGATGACTTCCCGAAGCCCACCCTGCCGTTCTGTTGTTGTGAGCAACGGAGAAGGGCCCCCGACCTGGGGACCGACAGCTCCTGGGTCAGCCATATCTGACCACTGCTGAGATACAGGCCACGGGGGGTGTGGGTGTCTCGAGGGGTCGGCGGGAGGGGGACACACGGGAGGAGCCTGCACTAGGGAGCCTGCAGAGTCCCTCCTGCCCCCGCAGCCTGTGGAGCCCCCACCTAGCCCCACAGCCCCCGTCATTCCTCCTGGACCCTTGGGTGCCTCTAACTCCCTGCACCTTGTGGGTGTCGGGCGCCCCAGCTCTGCTTCTCCCAGTGATCCTTAAAAGGGATCCAACCGCCCATTTCATGGATGAAGAGATTGAGACTCAGTTCGTGAGCTTCATGAACACCCCCACGTGGACTCCTGAACCTGGGGTCTGCTATAGGGTGTATGATGCTTGTGCAGAGGGTCAGGCCCCGAGTCAGATGGCGCACGGGCCCTGGTGAGTGTGGAATGGTGAGGCCTGGGGGATTCCAGACTCCCATCCCCACTGGGGGACGTACCTGCCTCTGCCTGATTCATTTGTGGTCCTGGGTCTCCTTGGAGGAAATGGCTCCAGGGTGAAGCCTGCAAATGCCTCAGGGTGGGGGTCTCCTGGGACCTTGGTGGGGG
The DNA here is from genome assembly GCF_905146905.1 of Nyctereutes procyonoides. Taxonomy (NCBI): domain Eukaryota; kingdom Metazoa; phylum Chordata; class Mammalia; order Carnivora; family Canidae; genus Nyctereutes; species Nyctereutes procyonoides. The sequence goes on from NW_026575159.1 coordinate 31,445,923, forward strand.
GGGCAGGATGGTGGGGTGTGAGCATGCCCAGTGCAGGGGCAGGATGGTGGGGTGTGAGCATGCCCAGTGCAGGGGCAGGATGGTGGGGTGTGAGCATGCCCAGTGCAGGGGCAGGATGGTGGGGTGTGAGCATGCCTCTGGTGGGCCTGGAGTCATCAGTCACAGTGCATGGGGGGCGTCTCCTCCATGCTGAGACCATCCTGACCTGGGCTAGAGAGGGGCAGACCTGGGGACCGACAGCGAGCCCCGCTCCTGCAGTGAGAGGCAGGAGGCAGGGCGGCGGCCCCCGGGGGACGGATGCTCCAGAGTCGACTCTCCCTCCGACCTCCCGACTGCAGGATTTCTGTGGCCCACCTGTGCTGCAACCCTGAGCTTTTCATAACTACGATGCTGGGCTGCAAAGATGGTGTCAGAGATTAGATGTATTTATTTTACCCCAAACTTAATGGGAATAAAATTTGAGGTGACTTCTAAGAGTCTGAGCTTCTGAAAGGATGCAGCCTTAAAATTCTAACACCCTAAGCTGATTTGGGGGAAGATTTGATGATTCCGTGCTTCTGAGGGCCCCGCGCTCTCTAATTCCATGTCTTCCGCAAGGGCCCGCGGTGGCCGAGCGCGGCTGGCGCGGTAAATGGTGACAATGCCGGGCCTGATGGGAAGTTGCTGCTAATCTCCCCTTTGAGGGGCTTTGATGAGCTCTGAAGGCGGACGCTCAGCTCGGAGCACAGCTGCTTCAATCAGAGGGGAATTTTGCTGAGCACCGGGGATTTGGAGGCTCAGGGGAGAAGCTAATAGCAGCTGTTTTCTGGAAGGCGATTAGAATCTGGAGGAGGAGGAGAGAGAGGCGTTAATAGAGAGAGAGGTGTAAAAGCCCACAAGTAGTCCCCCCACCCAGAAGAATGGGCACGGAGAGCTGGGCTTTGCCCTCCCCTCGGCACATGTGCATGACACACCCCCTCCTGCTAGGCCCCCCGCGTCCCTCTCCCCGGCCCCTCCCGAGACCCCGACGATGGTGGTCCTTTCGGCTGGCGGAGCAATCCGGGTGGGTCTGCCCGGGGCTGGGGCACCCCGGGGGCGGCAGCCTCATCCCCCAGCACTCTCCCCATCCAGCCGAGCCCTCGGACAGGGTGGAGACGGCCCTCGAGCTGGGGGTAGGCGGAGCCAAATCAGGCGGCCCCCAAGTGTGGACCACATGGTTCTGCAGGCGTGGGCTTGAGTGGGAAGCGTCAGCTGGGGAGGTGGTTCTGCACCTGAAGCTCTGTTCTCCTCGTGCACATGTTCACGTGCTCATCATCGGTTCATGCACGTGCTTGCACTCATCATTGGTTCACGTACACGTTCACATACTCATCACTGGTTCACGCACTCATCATTGGTTCACGCACTCATCATTGGTTCACACGCTCATCATTGGTTCACGCACGTGCTTGCGTTCATCATTAGTTCACACACGTTCACACACTCATCATTGGTTCATGCACACGTTCATGTGCTCATCATCGTTTCACACACACATTTGCGCCCTCATCATCGGTTCACACACGTGCTCGTGCTCATCATCAGTTCACGCACACGTTCACACCCTCATCATTGGTTCACACACATGTTTGTGTGCTCATCATTGGTTCACACATGCATTCACACTCTCATTCATTGATTCACACATGTGTTCATGCCCTCATTATTGGTTCACCCACACATTCACGCACTTGTTCATTGGTTCACACACGCGTTCATGCAGTTGTTCATTGATTCACCCAGGTGTTCACATGCTCATCATTCGTTCACGCATGCGTTCACATACTCGTTCACTGGTTCATGCACATGTTCACCACTCATTCATTAGTCCATGCAGGTGTTCACACACTCATTCATTGGTCCATGTACACAGTCACACACTCATTCATTGGTTTCTGCATACCTTCACACACTCATTTCCTGGTTCACACATGTGTTCACACACTCATTCATTAGTTCACGCACATGTTCACACACTCATTATTGGTTTGCACATGCATTCACACACTCATTCACTGGTTCACGCACACATTCACAAACTCATTCACTGGTTCACACACGTGTTCACACACTCATTCGTTGGTTCATGCACACATGCATGCACACACGTTCACTCATTTATACATTTGTTCCTTCACATACTCTGGGTCAGAGACTGTACCAGCATAATGAGATAAGGACTCCAGGGCTAGACCTCACCATACTCAAACATGTCATGTGTCCCAGGTGGGGTGTAGCTGGCGGGCTGGTGACTCCATTCCTCCAGTGGGATCCATGCAGCATGAAGCCCTGTCCTGGACAGGCAAGAAGGCAAGGCAAGGGGCTTTCCCACCAAGGGTCTCGTGGAGAGAAGGATGCAGTCACTGCAGAGCCTGGAGCAAGTCTGCCTAGCCAAGCCTCCCAGCCCTTTGCTCCCTACCTCTCCCGGCTGGAGACTCTTTTTTTCTTTTTAAAGATTTTATTTATTTGAAAAGGAGAGAGAGCATGAGCGGGAGTAGGGGTGGGGGTGGGTGGGGGAGAAGGACAGAGGGAAGGGAGAAGCTGAGCAGGGAACCTGACATGGGGCTCGATCCCAGGAATGGAGATCATGACCTGAGCAGAAGGTAGATGCCTAGCAGACTGAGCCACCCAGGCACAGCCCACCTGGAGCCTCTTGACCTGGGTCTGGCCTGAGACAGGGGGTATCTGAGGACCTCAGAAGTGTCCTGACAAGTGCCCTAGGTCAGGTATTTGTCCAGTTGGCCTCAAGTTGTAAGCATCCTGCATCATTCCTGGCTGTGGTGAACATAGGATAGTGCATGACAGCCCCTTCGGCCAAGTGTCCAGGGCTTCACTGCTGGTTCCTGGACATTGGTGTAGCCCTCAGTCCCCTTTCTGTCCACTTGGCCCTAGCCTTGCAACTCTAAGGGGTTCCCCTCTCCTGATGGCACCTGGTGAGTAAGAATGTCAGCCGATGCAGGCTCTGGGTCCTGGGCCTATTGACCAGCCTCCTGGAGCCGGGCACCATGAGCTGCCCACTTGTCCAAACCCATGCTTCCCTGAACCCAGCCTGCTGTGGCCACGTCACCCCTTGGATACAGTGTCCCCACTTTCCTCATGGATGTCCTCCAGCATCCCAGGCTCAGTCCACTCATTTTCCAGAGTTGGATGGATGGGCAGGCTGGATGGCCTGGCTTCTGCGTGTCTGGAAAGGCTCAAGGGCCCACTTCCTGTGACCACCACCTTGTCTTGCTGTCTCATTTCCTAGCTCTAGAAAATAAAGCCTCAGAATCTGTGCTTCCCTATTTCTCTCTCTCCTTCCCTCTGGCTGCCTCCATTGTGAGGTTGAATGAGAAAGAGTAAGGTGCCCAGGGGGCACATGCCTGGCATCGCAGTGGCATGGAGACTCCCCCGGGCACATAGCTGTCTGGTGAGGGGAGGCTTGCAGAGGCCATCTGGCCACACCGCTCACCCCATGGAAGAAGTTGGCCATCTGCCACCTTGCTTTGACCTCAGTTGGGAGCCAGGATCTCAGCCTATAGGACTGTCCTTTCCACGGGGACTGGTTTGTCTGCAGGGAGGTCTGCAGTGTATGCCGCCAGCTTGCAGCACCAGCCCCGGGCTTCTGGAGAGCAGGAAGGAAATGAGATGTCAGCGCCATGTGGGGTTACGGTGCCGTGTGGTGGGCAGCACCCCCTCCACCTTCCAGCTGAAGCCCCGGCTCTGCCCTCGTTCGGCGAGTCCACACCAGGAAGGCGACGCCAGTCTTCCGAGCACCATACCACGAAGGGGAAGGTGCAGCAGGTTCCACATCCCTGATGCCCACAGAGATGGTCTGGGTGGGAGGAGCTGGCTTAGGTTTGCTGGCTTCTGGTCTGAGAAGGGCTGAGCTTTGGCCCTCGGTGTATCTTGCATCCAGGGGAGGACAGAGACACCATGGTCCATGGCTGAGCCTGGGCTCTGTGTCTCCGCACACACTGCTGCAGCCCAAAGCCCCATCCTCTGCTTGGGCACGTCCAGAGCAGAGGACTTGTACCCCCGATGTCCGTCCCAAGCAGCCGGGTGGGTCCCCGCCTGTCACCTGGACCTCATCCAGCCGGGGGGCTGCCCTTTCATGAACGAAAGAGCCCTTGTGAGCCTGAGACGCCATCAGACGCCCTCCCTCCCTGGCCCAGCTTTTCCTTCCCCTTCCCGAGTGGACCCATCTCTGGAGCGGGGAGCACCAACAGCTGGAGGCCGGGGAAGTGGCTGCTTCAGAGGCACTGTGGCCCCTGCGCTCTCCGTTCTCTCTCCGGGGCCTGCGTCAGCCGAGATGGAGGAGCAGGTGTTTCTTCTCATTCTCTCTGGGCTGTGGCTCGGCGCGTGTGGTTCATCGGTCCTGGAGCCCACTCGGGCAGAGGTCCTGGGCTACCACGCACTGAGGAGGCTGCAGCCTCTCCCCCTTCCAGCCCTCCATTTCTGGGGGCCCGTGGTGCACAGGGAAAGTGCCCACGGCTGGGTCCGGGGAGGGGGGCAGCGCTGGGTGTGGGCCGCCCCAACGGGGTGAGACACCATGCAATCCTCCGGTGACGGGGAGTCATTCTGCCGTGCGGCCCCAGGGGCTGGGGCTTCACGGCTGCCTCTGTGCATCTGGCCCTGGAAGGTGGGCTCTGGCGAGGAGCAGAGGGAGCGGGCCTCGCGCAACCGCCTGGCAGATTACATTGCGCAGGCTTGGCTCCCTCGCTCGGCTGTCAGCGGCTGTCAGAATTAGCACCTTCCAGGAGGGAGCGGAGGAGAGGGCGCGGAGCACAGGGCTGCCCGCGGGAGCACCTCCCGACTCCGCCAGCAGCTGAACGGAGGGAGGACACACAGGCTCCCCCCGACCCGCCTGGTTTTGCAGAGCCACTCACACAGGTCCCTGGGAGGTGTCCTCAGTTTTTGGAGTCTCTTCGCCATCCTCGTGCACTTACCGAAGGTTTTCTGATCCTGACGATGCTGCGGGCGCTGTGGTTGGCAGAGGCAGTGAGAGAGGGAGGGAGCTCTTCCCTCCTCCCTGTCTGGTGGTGGAGCGAGGGGAGCGGCCGCGACCTCCCGCCAACGGCCTTAGCTGGACAGTCCAGGGACAGAGCGAGGGCAGGCTTCTCTGGGAGGCATCCCCGGGCAGTGTGCAGCGTGAGGAAGGGAGGGCATTCCTGATGGAGGAATGGCCTGTGCGAAGGCCCAGGGGCAGGGGGCACACAGAGGAGCCTTTCGCCTCAGAAGCCTGAGGTCACACTGCTCGGCTACTTGGCAGCGAGGCTCTGGTAGCCCTGCGGTGGGATGGACGATGGTCAGCAGGTCAGCAGGTCAGCAGGTCGGCCGGCAGCTCGCACACCTTGGCCCCACCGCCTCCCGACACCGACAGGCAGACGCTGCTGGGCAGGAGGGCACCGGAGCTTGGGGCTGGCCATCGTCCGCCCCCACCTGCTTTCTGGGGTCCCACTCACCCCTCCCGGCCCCTCCAATGCAGCAGACACACACCTGCTCGGGTCGAGAGAACCCTTGCCCCCGTGTTGGGCTTCTGTCTTCCTCTACTATGGGGCAAGATCTCGGGGGGGGGGGGACCACCCTGTGTCTCATCTGCTCAGCGCTGGGTGAGCCCAGTGGGCAGGTGAGCGGGTGAGTAGGTGAAAGACAGGTAGATAGAGACCGGCAGGCAGGTGGAAACAGGTAAGCACACAGGAGACAGAGAGCTAGAGATGGGAAGAGAGGCCCAGAGGCAGAGGGAGACGGGACCTGGGTCCCTTCCCACCCCTTCCGACCCGGAGCACTGACGACTCTCGAAGTCCGGTGCAGAGGGGCAGCGGCACAACCAGTCTGCGGGCCTCCTTGTCGTCTGACCACAAGGTTGAGCTGACCCTGAGTGTCCCGTAGGCTATGACCCGGGCTGAGTGGGCATGCGGTGGAGCTGGACCCAGGGGCCTGGTTAGGGTCCCAGTAGGTCTGGGCTCTGAGGACCAGAGCCGGGAGAAAAGAAACAGCTCAAACGCCCAGCCCTGCTGGTTTTCTGGGTTGTTCCCAGACACCCATGCCCTGTCTGTCCATCCCAGGCATTTGTTTTGATGCTAAGGACGGGTGATTAGGCGTCTACCACCGGGTGGCCATAGCCCCGCTTCCCTGTCCCCATCTGCATCGTCACAGATGCTGACAATATCAACGGCGTGGCAAGGCGGTCACCGACAGCCCGTCACCCGGTTGCTCGGTGCCTGTCCTCACACACAGACAAACTGTAGGGGTTGGGGCTCCGGGCAAAGGCTCCTGGGCACCACTTCTGCCCTGAGCTGTCGGGTCCCCAGCAAACGGGAGGTGAAGTGGCCGCCCGGCTACCTGCAGAACGGCCCTCCCACTGGCAGGCAGCCCTCGGGAGACAGGCTGGGTTCTGCTGGTCTCGTCAGCAGCCCTGCAGGTTCTCAAGGGGGCCTGTGAAGTGGGCCCCTCCGCGTTGCCAGTTAGCACCGAAGATGGTCAGAGCATATGCTGTGCTATTTCTGTTTTTCAATAAATTCAACATTAAATTTTTTTTTTTTTTAACAAAGCACCAGGCGCCACTGAGAGCAATTAGTATCACATCATGGACCAAATGGTGGCTTTGCAGAGGAGCTGCCTCGTGCTGTGTGCCCTGACATGTCCTCCGTGATTCATGTACCTGCTCAGGCGGGGCCCGCGCAGACCAGGCCGGGCTCCGTCCCTGCCCGACGCTCACGCGGGTGCGGCACCACCTGCTGCAGAGCCAGCCCCAGGCCATCTTCGGATCTTTCCCTGGAGAGGCAGCATTGCTGGCCGGGGAGAAAGGGGGGGGGGCTCTGAACACGGAGGGCCTGGGGCTCAGCCCATGACCAGGGCTCACGCCAGGACCACGAGTGGGAGCCTGTGTCTCCTCCTCCTCTTTATCTCCAACACCTCCTGGCCCGATGATGCTCCAGTCACACTGGCCTTGCTCGTTGTCAAGCTCTCCTAGTTCAGGGGCCTTTGCAATTTTTGTTCTTTCTGCCTAAAAAAATTCATTTTCTCAAGGGACTGGATCTTTCTCTATTTTACTTCTTCGCTCAATGTCAGGTCCTTAGAGAGACTCACCCTGTCCACCCCACAGCGCCTTTCCACTTCCCCTAGGGCCATCATCAGCATCTGATCACAGAAATTCCTTCAGAAAATGTAGGTTCTCTCCCATAGGAAATGGATGCTGTGTCCTGGAGGAAGCAGGGAGCCCTCTCCTGTAGGAAATGGGGTGCTGTCTCCCATAGGAAGCAGGTGCCCTGCCCCAGGGGAAACAGGGAGCCCTCTCCCATAGGAAATAGGTGCTTGTCTCATACAAAACAGGTGTTCTGTCCTGTAGGAAACGAGAGCCCTCTCCCATAGCAAACGGGGTGTTCTCTTCCATAGGAAGCAGGTGCCCTCCCCAGGAGGAAACGGGGAGCCCTCTCCCATAGGAGTGCAGTTGCATCCAGCCCAGGCGGGGGTGTGCAGCTGCGCGGAGCCCAACGTGGCCCAGCCACCTCAGAGGCCATGTATTGTTTATTAAAATTTTTTAAAATCGTGAAACATTGTTTAAGAAAAAAAAAAGTGTGAAATATTTCCGGTTAGGTAGCAAAGTAGCAACAACCCCATAATCGACACTGCCATGTTTACCCAAAGTAAGCAGGTGTTTGCTTTCAATGCTTCTGAAAAATGGCAGGGAGAAGCCCTCGTCTCCCTCCTCCCGGGCTCATGCTGGGCTCATGCTGTCCCGAAGCCTCTGTGTGCTCATCCACAAAATCCAGCACTATTTCTGCATTAGAATCTTACACGCAGGTGCCATCCTGCATATATACTTTTGTTACGTGTTTTGTTTTCCTTTTCACTCATAATTTCGTCTTGGAGATTTGTGCTGACAGAGACAGAACTAGTCCACACATCTTCACTATTGTTTCATATTTTGCTGTATGAATAACCAATATTTCCCCATTTCCCCAACCAGAGATCTGTTTCTTTTTTTTTTTCTTTTTGGTTGCTATTTCAGTATAATAAATCAGCCTCTGCGAACAAGCTTTGGGAACGTGCACAAGGTCACCACGGGGAGCCGCCCAGAGTGCAATTGCTGTGTCGTTTTGGGAGCTCGAGCAATCTCGGCTTCCGCAGGAACTGCCAAATTGCTCCCCAACGCAGTTCTAGCAATTTACCGCCCACGAGCTGCGATAAGCGTTCCTGTTTCTCCACGTTCCGGCCAACACTTGGTGTTATCAGACTCATCAACATTCTTGTCATGCGATGGGCGTGAGACGGGCCATCATTACGGCTTTATTTTGCTCTTCCCCGGTGACCGGCGTGGAGGCGCACCCCGTCGTGCCTCATCGACCCCTTGGGCTTCCTCGCCCGTGGGTCGCCTGGTTGTGAGCTGTCGCTCTTGTCCTCTGCCCATTTTCCTGTCGGGCTATTCAGCTTCTGATTCGTGTGTTTATTGTATTGTCGCCACCAAGATGCAATAAAAACATTCTCTTGCGCTTTTTTTTTTTTAAAATGTTTTACAGTTTTCCATCTCACATTTAGGTCTTAACTCCATCTGGAATTTATTTTCTGCGTTTGCAATGAGGTAGACATCTAATTTTATCTTCTTAGTCATGTATTCTTTGCTGGGATGGAGTCTTCCAACATGGCTCCGTGGGCCCTGGGAACCCCCCAAAAGTCGTGAGAATCGTAGGCAAAGTCGTGTGCATGTCTGTGTGTCTGTGTGTCTGTGGTCTCCGCATTTTTCTGCAGAGGGTCCACCAACTTCACCTGAGTCTCCAAGCTGTCAGTGACTCTGCAGAATTTGAACAGCGGCGGCTCAGTGCCCAGAGCACTGGATGGGGAGTGAAGGTAGGGGCCAGGTTGTGGATCCTCCTTCCCCAGGGGTCCTTCTTGGATCTGTTCACCTTTGGGGTTCACCTGGAGCCATCTGGTGCACCTGGGACCTCCACTTGCTTGGGAGGACAATGCCCCTCCTCCTCTGATGCCAGGAAGAAGTGGGGCACAAGAGGATGGCCCAGGAGAGGCCGGCCCAGGCGGGGCCAGAGCTCTTTCGGGAGGGACCTGGGATCCCCGGGCCGGCCCTGTCCTGGGGGAGGCGGGAGGTGGAGCTCACAGGGATGGGGAACCGGCTGAGATGCCGAGTGCCCCGTGCGGGGTCCCCAGGGTCATCTGTTGAGGGCAGAACAGGGGGGAGGACGGCTTCTGTGCACTGTGCACACTCATCCAGGCCAACGGCGGGGAAGGCTGTAGACTCACACATCCAAGGCCCGATGCCTGCGGGGTACATGCGCCCAGGGCGCCAGCTTGCAAACGACCCCCGGCCCCGGGACGCACCGTGAGGAGCTAACAGCCACCTTCACTCTAGAGGAGTCCCATTTAATGATGGTTTCATTCTGAGGGAGTGTGTTTTATATCTCGTGTAAGAACCCTCTGCCCGCACCACGTGCCTGGGTTTGTAGTCCCTGCTCTAGTGCGAGGAAGGTCCCTCAGCTTTCCGGGGTGCAGGACTCAGCTGGGGGGGCTGCTGGCGCAAAGGAGGCCACGAGGTCACGCACACCCACCGCCTGCCCTGCACACCAGGGGACACGAAGGTGGAAGGGCCACGGTCTTCCTAAGGAGCCACATCTCGGCTGCCGACCCACCGTGTGCCAGGCGGCCCCCACATGCCCTTTCCCGACGTCCTCGTGACGGCCCTCAGGCGGGCACCGGGCTGCCGTCTGGGGGGCGACAGGGGCCTCGGGCGTGACCCGAGTGGGAAGGCCCCAGCAGGAATGTGTTCGGGATCTTGGAAGGAATTCTGTTCCGCACCAACCGGGGCCTTTTCAACCCGCACATGACGGTTTTCCCCAAACAGCAGTGCCAGGCCCGGTGCTGCTGGTGCAGACGCGCAAGGCGCCACGGAGCTCCTCGGGCTGCGCCGGGGCCGGTGGGCCATCGCCCGGGAGGGAACGCTTGCCTGAGCTGGATGCAGCCCCTGATGCCGGGCGACCTGTGCGTGTGTCTAAGTCGCCCTGGAAACTTAGAACAGTATCAGATCTCCGGGGAAGCCCGGACGGTGGCACGACCTCCCTCCCGTGCATCCCAAGCTGCTCACTCTGTCGTCAGCATCCTGTGTGAGTGTCACGTCGTCGGCACAATTATCGAACCAACACTGAGGCCTTATCGTTAATAAAGTCCATGTTAGGGTTTCCTTGGTCTTTGTGTTACATCCTGTCCTGTCCCAGGTCCCGCCGGGGACCCCGCCCTGCGGTTCGCTGTGGGTCTGCTTTGGGCGCTAGAGTTTTTCAGATTTTCCTCATTTTCCTAAACCTTGGCAGCTGTGAGGAGCGCGGGTCAGGGACATTGCAGGTTTCCCCCTGGAAAACTTCGGGGGGAAGTTCGCTATCGGGATGTGCCCTGATGCTTTTCTGGTTTTTAGACTGAGGTTCTGAGTCTGGGGAGGAAGGCCGCAGAGCGGAGGAACGTCTTCATCGCACGGAGCGAGGCCGCCGGCTACCATTGTGACTTACACGATGATGTCAGCTGGGCCATCGGACGCCGTGGGTTGGTCACTGTTTCTCCACGGGCAGGGGCTCTTTCCCCATTTCCAGACTGTCCACTTGGGCAGGAGGGCACCGTGCAGCCCAGAGAGTGGGGGTCACGCTCCCCTCCTTGAGGGCAGAGCATCTACACACGTGATTTCGGATTTTTTCTGGCCTGGGAGCTTTGTCTATTCTTCCTCACTTCCTGGTTTATGCCATAATTTATTTCTATCTCTACGGCAACTTGGATATTAATCTTGTATTTTGCTTTATAATTCGATGCTACATTATTTATTCCGCTGCTGGAGCTGTCCCAGCTCTGGCCACCAGGCGCTCGTCCAGCTGGCTGTGGCCCCACCAGTCCACTTCCGTCCCCACACGGCCTTCCTTGCTGGCACACGGGATGCCCCACGGATGCCCCTCGCTCACTCTGAGCACTCGAGTTGCGTCCGGGTCCTGGAATCGCCCGTTGTCGCCCGGCGCCCTGCCTCTCCTGGTTGCGGGAGGCTGGAGGCCAACATCCGGGCGCTGGGTGTGCCTGTAGCTGCGGGAGCATCACACTCCCGGGGGCCCAGCCGGCAGAGCAGGGCCCGTGCATGTGCACAACGACCGAGCGTGCACACACACCGGGGAGCAGCCGCCCGTGTCTGCATGGCCTCAACAGGAGCGCACCTGACGCTCCTGGTCTGCGGCCCAAGGTCGGCTCCACCCGCGGTGAGAGCCCGGCTCCCCACCCGTGTCTGCTCGCAGAGGGTCCTGGCCAGGGCGCGCGGCACAGCAGCTGGTTGACCCAGGCCCCCAGCCCCCTGGACCGTGATCCCCGGGGGGGCAGAATCACAGCGGCGACCCGGCCTCTGGCGGGAGCCTTGATCCCTTTGAAGGTCCTCGGGCCACCAGCTGTCCCCACCCCCTCAGCACGGGGATTTCACTTCTTTGTAATATGGCAGGATCGTTGTGATGCATTTTTCATCCCATCCTGAGATCCCTTGAACTTCTAAACATTTAAAAAATCTGTGTCCATCCTGGTTCGCTCTCGGGGCTGTGAAGCATACACGTGGTGTCACGTAAGCGCGTCACAGCCTCGCACAGAATACGACCCCACCCGTGCTCCCTGCTCTCCCTCTCCCCTGCAGCCGCTGACCTCTTTACCGTCCATCTCTGTAGTTTGCCTCTTCCAGGATGTCCTACAAGGGGAACCGAGCAGCGTGCAGCCCTTCCCGCTGGCGTCTGCTGCTTGCCATGTGTGGTCAGGACTCGCCATGTCCGTGGTGGCCTCACAGCTCTTTCTCTTTATCCCCGAGCAGTAGCTCACTGTGTGGATGTGCTTCGGTTTGCTGACCTGCTCACCTGCTGAAGCACGTCCTAGCACCGTCTGATTTGGGGTGACTATAACGATACTACAGACATCTGCATGCAGGTTTTTAGGTGGATGCATATTTTTAAAACTAGTTGGGTAAATACGCGCAGTCGCGATTCTGGGATTCGATGGCAAGACTAAGAGGCGGGCAAACCATCCTTCCCAGGTGCTGCGCGGAGCCCTGCATTTTTCTCTCACTTGCTCCTTTGCTGGCACTGCCTGCAGCGGACGGGGGGACACCGTCGTATCTTGGTGGCCACATCTCTCAGGGTCCTGGTGGAGAACCTGTGGCAGGGAGCCGGGCGGAAGGCATACAGAGCTGCATGATTCGTGGTTGTGATCTTTGGTTAGAGAAGGCCTCCCGTCTGCCCCCGATGCTGGCCAGTGACTGTCCCGTCACGCAGGGCTGCACACGGGCCGCACGTACCCGAGGGGAAGTAGGACAGGCTGGAACCTGGGCCCCATAAGGCCCTTCTGCATCAGGGCCGCCCAAACGTGCAAACAGCAGAGGGCCCGCTGCAGACCCTCCCAGGCTCCGACCCACGCTGGAGAGCCTGGCAGGACGGGAGGGAGGATTCCCAGATTTCCTGCCCGGGTTCTCGCCCTGAATAATCCTCTCCCCTTGTGTATGACTGGGGGTTTACACAGGGAGGGATTGGGTTGTGAGGCACGGCCAGCGGTGAGGCGCTCACTCCCGTGTGGCCGGAGCCCGGATGGAAGCCCGCAGAGGGAGCCTCTCCTGCCAGCCCGGGGGCAAGCGGACAGGCCCGGGTGAACCGGCACCGGGGCGGCTGCAGGGAACCCAAACCACAAGGAACTGGATTGTGCCAACACCGCACATGAACCCAAACGAGGCCCCGAGTTCCAGAGGACACGGGGCTGGGCCGGCGAGGCCCTGAGCACAGCACCCCGTACCCACCACCACCCCGTCCTGGATCCCCGACTCGAGGGAACCCACAGATAAGAAATCCACGATTCGTGAAGCCTCTCCCTCCTCGTGCAAACATTTGTTCTGCAGCAATAGACCATGGGTACGGGGGTCCCAGACCTTCCATCCGCCTCTGCCCCCGGGCTGCCACTTGGTCCTCGCGCATTTACGAGGAGCACTTCTTTTTCAGCGGAAGAGAAAGAGGACCTGAGGGTCACCTAATATGGAATCGAGGAGAAACCCATCACCCTCCACGGAGAGGCACACCACCTCGCTCCCAGACAGCGCGTCGTCTACAGAGGGAGGGTCCCGGACGTCAGCGGGACATCCCCGCCGATGTGGTCGCCGCGGCAGGAGAACCAGAATCCGAAGTGGAGCCTGTACGCGGGACGCACGGCCACGATCTCGTGCTGGAACGAAGGACAAGGAGGTGCTGCTCGGGGAGGAGATGGAAGCTGCTCCTGGTGAGGATGCTGGGAAGACGGGAAGTGACACGGAGGATCTAGAACATTCCATGACTCTGGTTGGTTGGTAACTGACGCCAGTTTCGGAGGAAGTTCTGCGGGTGAAATACTGTGAAAGAGCATCGCATGCTACAGAGAGGCCGTTCAGTAAAAGGAAGAGGAAGCGTCAGTCGATGTGGTATTGTTTGGCAATAAAATATCGTTTAATTCAAGTACATACATCCTGTTTTAGACCTAACGCTGTTGTGGGCTTAATAGGCTAGAATATGATGTAAACATGACTATGATCGCCACCGGGAATCCAAACATTCATTTGACTCCTTTCTTGCGATATCGGCGTCGCCGCCGTGTCTGGAGACCCCCTCCCCCCCGCAGAGTCTCCAAGGTGCGCCCACGTGTCATCACACCGTGGCACCTAAATGTCACGTGTGCATGGAGGCAGCCGGTTGCCTGGCGCCGGCCTCACGGCCACTCGTGACCCTGGGCCCCGAGAGACACCCGCGCCCAGTGCCGTCGCTCAGAACACACCGTGGGGGCCACAGAGGCTCTCATCAGGAGACATTCCATGTGGGAATGAAACCCGACGCTCCTCTCGAGCCCTCGACCAGCTCTTTTTAACCGATCTGATAATCTGGCAAACATAGGAGTCAAAATAATATACTTTCTGAAAGAAAAGACTGTATGAAATTTGTCGACAGACGTCAACCCAGCAAATCCACCCCCCACCCCCCGCCCCCCGCCCGCATCCGAGTCACCCCGAGCTCCCGCGTCCCGCCCCGCGCCCGAAAGGCGCCGCCCAGCGTCGGACAGAACCGCGGTCCTCAGCATCCTCGGCGCGACGGAGCCTGGGGGCTGCCGCAGAGCGCCGGCACCACGCACCCCGGGGCCCTGCTCGGCCGTCATTCCTAAAAACGTGGGAGAGCCTGTCCTCGCCCGCCCCACAGTCCCCGTGACAAATGTGATCCCATCGCAGCTGCAGCCGGAATCCCCTTCCCTCTTCAGACTAGCAGAACCCCGAGGTGGCGCTGCCGTTTCTGGGACCGTCCGCGTGTCCCAGCCAGGACCCCCCAGGAAGCAGGGCCCCAGGCCATGGCGTGCAAGCAGAGGGTTTAGGAGACCCTCCTAGGGGATAAACGGATGCTGGGGAGGGAAAAGACAAGGAAACAGATTGTTACCCATAGGGTGCATGGCTGAGCTGGTCCCCACTGCCGCCCTGGGGCTCGGCCCGACCAGGACCCTGTGAGGGACGGGGCTCAGAACTGTCCCTCAAGGGATAGAAGAGGGAGCGGTCACACCTGGCTGTCCTTCCCAGGGGCACAGGCTGTCCCCTGGGCGGCCAGGGGTGCACACCTGAGTGTCTGGCAGGACTCTGGCCGGCACCCCGGTCCCCATGGTCAGTGTCCAAGGCAGCTGACACTGAGGCCTGTGGTCCTGGAGGCCAGGGGTGGCCCCTCTGAAGCCATGAGGGAGGGTCTGTTCCCTTTCCCCTCGGCTTGTGGACGGCTGTGCTCACGATCACACGGTGTCCTCCCTGTTTGTCCGCCTTTGAATTTCTTCTTTTACAAGGACACCAGTTGAAGTGGATCAGGGCCACAGGAAGCACAGGGGATGAGGGCCCGTTCTCAGACCTCCTGTGAGTGTGCGTCTTCCTGGACGCTTGGAATGGCATATTCACGCGGCCCGGCTGCCTCCACCCCCAGGCAGGCCTCCTGGAGGGCGTGCTGGGCCCCATCCCCTTAGAACTCTCCCGGCTCGGAAAGCGGAAAGTGGCTGCCGTGGCCTCAGATGCGGGGAGCGAACCCTGGAGACACCTCCCCTGTTCAGCCCCTGAGCTGGGCCTTCGTCTCACTTTCCTTAATTCCTGGAAGATTGCCCTCAGTGCACTGTGATTTCTGGGGCGTTATCCTTTGCCTGCGGTTGGAGGGGGTGGGAGGTGGAACGTATGTGTTTGCATGTGTGCACGCATGTGTGTTCACCTATGTGCGTGTCATGTGCACGTGTGTTCACTTGTTTGCATGTGTGCATGTCATGTGCATGTGCACGTGTGTTCACCTGCGTGCAGGTCATGTGCGTATGCGCGTTGGAGAGAAGGGAGAGATTGGGAAATCTGCTCCCGATTAGTCAGCTCTCCATCCCGGCCCCTCCCTAATGAGACGGTTAGATGCTGTTTGAGGAGGAGAGTTTAGCGTATTTGTGGCTATTAATCCCCTGATGTGCTCCTGCTCCTGCCCGAGGGCTCCCAGACGTTAACATATGGGCTTTCCAGAAGGGCGGGCAAGGCCCGGAACTGCAGACGCCGCAGCTGCCGCCTCCCGTCATCAACCCCGTCACCACAGCAGCACCTCCATGCCATCTCCTCCATCGGCCCCCGACAAGATCTCCCACGTGGTGATGAGACAGGGGTGCAGAAGATGTGCAGCCTCGGGAATCCCAGGAGATCACGGGAGGCCGTGGGACGTGCCTCGGGCTTGGGGCAGCTGCTGGAAGACTTACCTGCTCTGGGGGCGGGGGAGGGGGCGGGCGCCCCCATGGTGGAGCCTACAAGCAGGGGTGCGGCGGGACCACCCGGGGCTCAGGGAGCCGGACAGCCGGGCGGGGGGGGGGGGGGCGTGGCTGGAAAGGCTGGGGGAGCTGGGGGCAGAGCCATGAGTCTTGTGAGGGGAACTGGGTCTTCAAGGGAAGCACAGGGAGCTGTCTTTTGTGAGGAATGCCTCCCAACCCCCTCAGAGCTTTGCAGATGCATTTCCCTGCCCTTTATCGGAGAGAATGCCCGTCGCCCTCTGCCAGAAGGCGAGGCAGGCAGTATGATTTCCATATTGGAAATGAGAAAAGTGGCTTCGGTGGCTTGAAGAGCGGGCCATGCAGGGGAGGCCCCCCCTGCTCCCTACTGTCCTACTGCTGGGTGGGCTGCAGGCCGCGGGCCTTCCCCCTCCCCTGGGTCCGGCTCACCTCTCACCTCTGCTGGTCTCCAGGGTCCTGTGCCCATACGGCTCCTCCCCCCCAACCCTAACCACCACCACCCCCCCCCCCCCCCGCCTCTCTCAAGGGCTCCCGCACCAGCCTCCACGTATCCTGTATCCTCCGTATCCTCCATCCTCCGTAGGACGTAGGACGACCCTCCGGCTTCCTGGCTTCATTGATATTTAACAAACCTGCTGCAAACAGGCTCCCGCTTTCCATAAGTGGTCCATGCGAGCTTCACCCCCGGGCCGGCTTGCAGCCCTGTGCTCACCCCATCAGTCCGCAGGAGCTCGGCTCCCCGACTGGCTGGCCGAAACCGCCCCCACGGGTGCCCCCCCGCTCTCTGCCCAGGGAGGCCGCCCCACACACCGCCCCCCACTTCCTGCAGTGGGCGCCGAGACAGAGCGGAGAGTGGACACCTCGTGAGGTCAGGGGTGTCGCTAGCCTCGGGGGTGGAGGAGAAGCAGGATGGCAGGTGGACGGGCGGCGGGGGTACAGACGGGTACAGACCGACGGAGCACGTGATAGAGAGGTGGGCAAATCAGGTTGTCCTTCCCGGGCACGCAGAGGAGTTGACAGCAGAGGGGGAACATGATGTGGGGCAGGCCCAGGAGGGAGGCTTCGAAGGGCAGGGCGGAGGAAGTGCCAGGATTTAATATGTAAATAACAAAACCCCTTTGTCGGTTTGTCTTGGGGAGACGGGCTGCTGATGAGCCGCGTCTTTGTTCTCCTGCCACTTACACTTGATTCTGGAGTTACAAGTAAGTGCGGTGGCGCAGCCCGGGCTGGAGAGCTCAACCCCACGGCAGAGCACGAGAGGGGCAGGCGGTGTTCTCGGCGCCCACGAGGCTGCCGAGGTGGCTGGAGACCTCACTTTTGTGATATTAGCTGGTAAATAATGCATGAGGTTGGATGGCGGGTGGCAGAAAGAGCCCTTTCAGCGCAAAATGCTACGGCAGACAAAGTTTAGTAAGACGAGGAAGCACATCTCAGGGGAGCAGAGACCCAGGCTCTGCGGCTCCTCGCACCCTGCCCAGCCCCGCGGTTCCAGAGACCTGGCATCGACAGGGCAAGGATTGGTGAAAACCCAACAGACCCGGTCGTTGTGTGAACCATGGCAGGGAGGGTCAAGCCCCTCAAGCGTGCTCCCCGAACCTCAGTGTGCTCATCTGAACCCCAGGCCTGCGGGGTCTGCCCCCCGGGAGGCTGCTCTTGGGGCTGCTGCTGCAGGGCCCGGCGATAGAAACCTGCCCCCCTCATGTTCTGGGGGCTGGAACACCAAGATCCAGGCGCCCCACATCCACCGTTGAGATGGTTCCCAGACCAGCGTCTGGAGCTGCGTCCTCATGTGGAGGGAGAGACGAGGGAGCCCCGTGGGGCCTCTACCCCCGGGGACCCTGCAGGTCGGGAAGGTCAGAAAGGTCTGACTCACAACCTCTCACCTCCTAACAGCAACACACTGGCGGTTAGGGTACCCACCCGTGACTGTGGGGGGGACACGGGCATTCAGTCCACAGACGGGGTGCTGGATGCGCCGTGGGCTGCTGAAAACGCCACGGTGTCGGCAAGGGAGGGCTGCAACGCTCCGATGTGAGGGTCGTGTCTGGGACTTTTTTTCCCACCTCTTTGCAATAGGTTCCCAGTTTTGCTAGGGCCATAGCTGCCGCCGCCAGGGCAAAAAGCACGAATGGACCTGTTCCCTCTCTTCCTGTGGGCTTCCGCACACGGTGCCCTCGTGGGCTGCCCAGTGTGCAGACACTGCTTCCCAACCACAGAGCTGATGGAACCCGAACATCACCTTTCCGGGCTCACCTGGAAGCAGGCAGCGACAGATGCCCCGGAGCACCTCTTCCCCAGGGCCGCGCCAAGGGAGCCCTGGGGTGAGCTGAGGGCCAGGCGGGGTGCGTGGCTGGAAGTTCCTGCAGCAACAGCATCCTTCTGCACTGGAGGGATGACGTGGGTGGCATTTGTGGCTGCACAGCCCCCTTTACCCGTCTGTTCCTTGGCCTTCCTGGGGCTCTCCAGCTGCCAAAAATCTGCCCAGGAAACTTGTTTGGTGTGTGAGTCAGCCAAGCCATGCGGACCAAGCTCTCAACCCACAGTTTCTGTTGCCACCAGCGCCCCTGCCCCTGGCTCGTGTTCGGAGGCGCTCTTCCCGTGGGTTGTGTCACCAGCGGCGTGCCCGGTCACCCGGCCCACTACCGTGGGGTCTGGGGTCAGCGACTGAGGGGAAAGCACCCTAGCAGCCGGCGCAAGTCACGGCTGGGAGTCACCAGGCGGTTGGGGAGCATGAGGCACGTCTGCGGGGCCTTGGTCTGCACGCGCCCTCCGCTGCTGCAGGTGGGTGCTGGTCCCGCCCGCTGCTCTCCGAGCTTCCCGCGTCTGCCACTAACTTGGAAAACTTCCCGGTCGTCGTGACTTTGGATGTTTCTTCCGCTCCATACCCCGTCACACGTGCGCTAGACCCTGTGATACTGTCCCTCGGTTCTTGGGGGTTTTGCTTCCACTTCATTTGTTCATCACCTTTCCCTTCGGTTTCAGTTTGGGAAGTTTCTAGTGACCCGTCCTCAAGCTCACGGATTCTTCCCTCGGCCGCGCAGCCTACAGAGGAGCCCGTGGGATTTGGGGAGGGGGGGGCTGCATCTCTGCTCAGCGGTTCCTTTTGATTCCCCCTTGGAGTTTCCATCTCTCACAGTACCCGTCGGCCTCAAGGTTGTTTGCTTTTCCTGTACTAATTATAGTTATTGTATGCGCCCTGACTGATCATTCCAACAGCTGTGTCACGTCTGAGCCTGGTGCGGATTATTTCTTTGTTCAGATGTGTTTTTCTCTGGCACGCCTTGTAGTTTCTTGCTGAAAGCCTGGCGTGTTGTGCCGGGCTCGGGAGCCGAAGCAACGGAGCCTCTGCGGTGAGGATTCGTGGCAATCTGGCCTAGAGTGGGGCCGCACTTAGCACTTGTCACAAGTAAAGGAGCGAGGCTCTCCTTACCTTCTGGGGTCAGACCCCAGTGGAAACAAATACTCATTCCACAAACACTCCCCAAGGCCAAGAAGTCCTGTAGGCCTGGGATTCGGTGACGATGGGGAAGCCGTGTCCTTGCTCCTTCCTAAGGGCTCACAGCACGTTGGAGATACTGCCTATGCTCCACTGTATACCTGTAACCTGTGCTGTGCATGCGCCGGATGAGAGGGCGACTCCCTCCCCGGACGGCAGGGGAGGAGGCGGGCAGAAGGTTTGCAGGGGAGGCAACGCTCAGACAAGGCACCCAAGGTTGTGTAGGAGTCGTTCAGGAAGCCAAAGACGGGAAGGGCCTTTCACACATTCTATTTAAACTGAAAGGAAATTGTGATGTGAATCATGAGAGCTGGTGCCAGACGGAGCTTCGCGGGGACACATGGAGGCCCCCCTTTCTGCATGACCCACAGCCCACCTGCCCCCAAGGCCCAGGGGACAGACCCAGCCCGGCCCCTATTGCGTCCCCGGGAGCCCGGCACGGAGTAGGTGATAAACGAGTATCCGTGAAGTCACGGAGGGGATTTGAATTTGATGGAGTTGAAAGTAATCAAAGTTAAAGAAGCAGGAGAGAGCATGGGCCTGCACCCAGCGCACCCCACACAGAGGCTTCCAGAGCCTCAGGAAGATCCTCCCAGGAGGGCAGGGCCGCCCGCAGCAGCATCTTCATGTTCTCCCGCAAAATGTCCCTCTGCAGAGACACATGCACACTGCTTGGGGGCTTCTGCTTGGGTGGACCTGACTCCAGAGAGGGGGCATGACCGGCTGGTCAGTCTTGCAGCTGGGCACCAGTTAGCCTCTCCCCTGCACCCCTCCCCACCGTCTTGGCTTCCCAGGGGTCTTCGGGAAGGGGTGTGGCAGGGGTCGTGCCCTCCATATGGTCAGGAGGCCTCTTTCCTGTTCTGCTTCCGTCCAGAGACCCCGGAAGGCTTTATATCTCCTTAGGCCTCTGGTTACTTCCTCATCGGATGGAGACAACTATCTGCACCCGGGGCGGTGCGGGGGTGCTCGCTCCTTGTCAGTGGCAAATTAACCCCCCAGTGGTGTTGCTGCCCTGGTTCCTCCCTTGGGGACCGTCCTCGCCAGGGGGATGCGGGGACCCTGACGCTCAAACTGGATGCTTCTCCCAGCCATCACTGCCTTCTGCCACCGCGGCAATATTTACCAAGCCTGCCAGGGCACCGAACCTGTGCCAGGGATCGAATCCATTTAGCTGGGACCTGGGCGCAGGCTGCGTGTTTCGTGCCGCTTCGACGTGTCCGCCTGTGTTTGGGTTCTCACCCCCATTACCAATTCATGGAGTGTCTGCTGGAATTAGTAAACCCCTTTCATTTACTTACGTAGGAGAAAATGTTTAATAGCTGCCACATGAAATTTGCAAATTGTGCTCCATCTGAGGCTGGTTAATAAAACACCGTGGAAAATACGTCAGTCATTCTGGGATTTGAATTAGTGCCACATTCCACTTGAATCGTCCTCTTTCGCGACACCGGCGCGGCCGCGTCTCCCGGCCTGCCCTCTCTCCTCCATCCCTATTCCTTGCCTCCCAATCTCTGTGGTTCAGTTGCTCCACTGGGGAAGCCAGAAGGGAGAGTGATGAGGTTGTTTGCAGACGCTGCTTATCTCCCGCAGGAGGCTGGCGGCAGTCGGGAGACGCGCCTGTCCCCATGTCCCCCAGCGCGGGCGCCACGGGGGCAGAGCGCTGAAAGGAGCAGTCGTGCCCTCGTGGGACTTGCCTGTCACAGGGGTGTCGAGCCTTCCCAGCACAGCTGCTGTGGGCTTAAAAGTAGCTACAGTCTGGCAAACAAGGAGTGTCAGGCGCTGTGCTAAGCGATTTGCATGTGTTGTTTTATGTGATTATTACAATCACCCAATGGGAGTACTTTCGTTCTCTCCGTGTTTGGATGAGGCTTACGGGGTATGCAATCATCTGCTGAAGGTTACTCAGAAATAAGCAGGAACCTGAACCTGCGAACACGGCAGGCGCTTTTTGGGGTCTTCTGATCCCACGTCCTATGTTATGGACGGAGGAGTGGTGGCACAGGAGGCTGCTTTCCTAGCCGCGTGCTGGTTGGGGAGGGGGCTCTGGGGCTGCGCCTGGGTCTCCCACTTCTTGGAATTCATCACCTGCAGATGCTCACGGAGGCCCTGCATGCTGCGAACAATGTGCCAGGTGTGCAGAAATGAACGTAAAGCAGAATCCCTGTCCTCAACACATGGTCCAACAGCCAACAGAGTCATTAAATAAGCAATTCCGTGAAGGTACGTTAAGTGTCCCGTTGGGAGAAGGTCAGGTGTTCCCACATATCGATATAGAAAACAGTGACCTGAATGTCAGCCGGGAGAAAATAAACCTTGTCTGAACCCTCTCATTCTGGCCGACTTACTTCTCAGGTGCATCGTCCAGGAAACAGAGGTAATAATGCATGGCCCACCTACCTAACAGGATTTTGTGAAGATCAGACCTGGAAAAATTGCACACAGAAGACTTCTGGAAGAGTTCAACCCCCCACACGTGTGCAATGGGGCAGTCTGTCCAGCCCTGCGGATGCTAGTGGTTGTCATAGACTTTGCACATGGGCAGGGCAGCAGGGCACCCAGTTGCAACCCACCCATTCAGCTGGTAGCACACTCCGAGCCCTAATTGTTAACAGATTTTGCATTATCCCTCAAATTACACACCCATTAGCAGCAGAGCCTCGTCACGATGGGGCATTAGGGCATGACACCCTTAAAGTGATGGGAATTAGAACCGGGTCCCAGAGGCAGTGGGGGCTGGTTTCAAGAGCTCTTGGAAACTCAGCAACCCCCTTCTGACTCCCATCTTCAGCCAAGATTGCTCTTTAGTACTTCTCAGAATCAGTGAAAGCGACTTTGCCTGTCTCACTGTCTAGTTAGAGCCATAGGTTATGAGGGCAAGTCAAACAGGAGCCCAGCAGTCCTCAGAGAATGGGGAGCATCTCGATACCCAAGAGCTGTGTGAGTCTTGCACCACCCCCTGTGCATAAATATTCTCCCCTACAGGAGCTTTCCCTGACCCCCTAACCAGACCATACCACCTCTGTGCGGAGTGTCCGCCATGTCCTTCCTCTTTCATCTGGGTCATGAGTATGTGTGGTCCTTCCCTTGGGGTATTTTCTGTGAAGGGACAGGCTGTGGCTTGTTTGTTTATCTCAGTGTTCCCTGCACCTAGCACAGCATCCAAATCTTAGCAAGTGCCTGGTAAAGGTTTGTTGAATTATTGGATGAATCTTAGCTGTAATGTAGGATCTAAACTTACCACCAACATTGACTGTGTTTATGGCAAGATAAGGCAGTAGGATGAATCATTCAGTGAGCCCCACCCCTGGTAGAGACACCAGAGAGGATTGGGTAACTGGATCCTCCACTAGAAACAACAGCCTTTATTCCACAAGAAACAACCCAACCCCCAAGGGCCAGAACACTGGGATGGGTTAGACGGTGCTGGTAGCTAATGGTTCCTACTGGCGCTTGGATTCTTCTCTCACTGGCCCACAGATTCCAGATCCTTCCAGCTATTCCAAAGGCCCTCCACTAAAGACCAAGGTAGTCTGTCATAATTTTATCTTTATAAACTAGTTTTCATGGTCCCAGGCTCTCATTTCACAAACATTCCCTGTGAATGTTTGCAACTCAGTACTGGCAGGGTAAACAGAGATGAATCAGCTGGAGTCCCTGCCCTGGAGGTACTCACAGTTTAGTTTGGAAGGAAGTAATGTGCCCAAATAATTAGAGTCTAGTGTGATAAATGTGATAATTGAGGTAAGAACAAAACTGTGTGGAACTGAAGAGCAGAAAGTTAAACTCTGCCTATCGAGTTGGCATGAACTTCAGAGAGGAGGTAACTTTGGTGGTGAGTTTGGATGATGAGTCAGAGTTCACTCATCATCAACCCAAGGCAGCGGAGGGATGGAGGAGCATTCTAGGCGGAAAGGACAATGTATGCAGAAGCCCAGAGCCACAGAAGAGATTTTTGTGGAACAATAACTAATTTCCTGGGACTGGAAACTAAGCTGCTTGAGATGGAGTGTCAGGCACTGTAGCTAGAGAGGTGGGTTGGGGTCAGACTTTGAAGAGCTTTGAGCGTCTTACTAGGATTATTTGACTTTATCCTGAGGGCCACAGGGAGCCCTTAAAAGGCTTTAAACAAGAGGAGTGACATGGTGAAATTTGTGTTTTAGAAAGATACCTCTGGCAGAAGATTTCCATTATTAATGCAAAACTCCCTGCCGTGAAAGCTTGGAAGGCAGGGATGTCTTAAACCAGCCTCCCTCCCAGCCCACTTCCATCCTGTCATGGTGATGTGAGAGGAGGCACCGCATTTGAGACTGGAATCTGATTCTTGTTCTGTCTCTGATTCCTTGAGTGGTCTTGGACAGGAGTGTGAATCTCAGGCTCCCCACCTCTAAAATCAGCACTTATCCTATCCACCTAGTGACCTGTTGCTAGAGTCTGATGACCAAAATGACATGAAGAGTATTTTCAGTTGCTATTGGCTTCATAGATGTAGGTATAAATGTCACTTTTATGAAAAAATGAAGCTCTCTACCAAACAAAGGGAAATGGATATGTTGATAGGGAATCACATTTTGGACAGGAATGGAGCTTGACAACCATCCACTCTGACCTCCTTCACCCCACAGAGCAGAGGACCGAAGCACAGAGACCGTGCTCCTCCTCCTGCACGCACCCCCCCCCAAGCTCCTACCACTACACAAGTCCTCTGCGGTAGGAGGTTCCCCAAAAGAACAACTCAGTCCTGTAGGCAGGCCCTACACGTAGGGTGGACGGATGTGCGGGTCTGGGGTTAGGGGCACTGTCCTTCAGAGCAGCTCCCTGGTCGACCAGGGGCTCTGTCCATGGTTCTGCCCTTCTGATTGCATTCTTCCCACATATTCAAGGAGAAATTGCAATGAGCCCAAATGGCAGGAATACTCCATTTCCGAGCGCATTAACTAGAGAAAGTATTACAACCGTCTGTTGCTCTGAACTCACTCTTCCCCAGTAGATTTACAACTCATAAACGCAGCCGTCAGAGCCAAGTGTATAAAGCCGAGGACTCCGTGCACTCCAACATTAACCATGAGCAAGTAGGAGGGCTTCAAGCATCTTGTATCCTAATGCCAACCCATTTATGAACTTGCCTCTCTCAGTGAGTCATTTCTCAGACCACCCCCACTCTCTCTCACTCTTCACTTGCAGCTCACACAAAGGAGGGGAATAAACACCATTTCAATGCTGCAGCTGCTGCTCAGAATCTGCAAAGAGACCGCACACAAGGAGGAGGGAGGAATACTGGCTTGGACGGTTTTAGATTTTCAGGGAGCAAGGACTAGGTGGCCACCATAATCCCTTTTAATCACTAAGATGCTCTGATTCTGTAATCCCCGTCCCTTTGCAGAACTGCCTCATCTCCCCAAGCTGCTCCTGAACCCTGATTACAATATGGAACATCTTTGTGTTTCTGGAAGTCTTTCCTGTTCCATCGTCCTCTCCCTAGGACTTTGCTTCATTGTGTTCTGCATCTTTAGGATATGTCCTTCTCTGAGATTTTTTTTAATCCCCAAATCATGTTTGGGGTGAATCCCAACTTTGCTCCTCAGTAGTTTTGAAATTGAGCAAATCACTTAAACTTTCTGTATCTCAATTTCCTCTTTGGTAAAATGAGGACACAGATATCTGCCTTCTGTGTGTAGATATCGATGAAATATTATGTAGGCATATTTTCCTGTGCCTGGCTGCTCATAGTGGGTGCTCAAGAAATACTTCCCTTTGTCTTCTTCTTCCAAGTCAATGAGTTCATTACACAAACCCTGGTGATGCATTAATTTAGTAACACATATGGGCATGTTCCCTTCAGGGATTTTTTTTTTGGTGGGTTTTCTTCCTAGATAAATTGATTCAAAATAAAGTGAATGTGTGGGGGCGCCTGAGTGATTCAGTTGGTTAAGCGTCTGCTTTTGGCACAGGTCATGATCTCAGGGTCCTAGGATGGAGCCCCACATCAGGCTCCCTGCTCGGTGGGGAGTCTGCTTCTCCCTGTCCCTCTGCCCTCCCCACTGCTTGCGCTTTCTCTCTTGCTCGCTGTCTCTAAAATAAATTTTAAAAACTCTTAAAAAATAAATTAAAAAAATAAAGCAAATATGTGGTCATTGATGCCTTTTTCAAGTCCCAGGAATAGCACAATGTGAAGAGCTCATTGTTTCGCCTGGATGCAGTACCATGGCACGACACAGAGAACCTTGAAAATAGTTCATCTTCTTCAAGCTAGTCGTTCCTTCCAGGCTGAGAGGGTGTTGCTTCTTACTTCTCCAATTTTAGAGAGGATGTGAGGCTGAGAAAAGCCACCTTCTCCAGCTGGAATGGAACTAAATTGACTAATTTATAAGCCTGGGCCGTTGTCTGGGCTGGAGTTTCTGTCCTTTGAAGATGTCAAACAGTAATGAAATAAAGCTTCGAGGTCCCAACCAACACTAATCATTCCAGTGCTGCCGGGACACAATGAAACAGATAGTTGGTTCTTTGCCTAGCAATGCAAAAATGAAAAACTCTCTTGATTCAGGAGTCAGCTGGCAAAGACTCCTAAATTAGGGCTTTCAGTAGTTCTTTAGTTCTAGATTTGACTTTGAGCAAGTCATTTCTTTTCTTTTTTCTTTTGTTGTTGTTGTTTTTTTTTTTTTGGACCACACTCTGTCTCCCCACTCCCAAATACCTCCAATAAACCACCACTTACATTCCAGGATTTTTCCTAATCGAGTCCTATTTCTGCCTGGTATTTGTCTCTCTATCTCTCCTGCCAACCTCCATCTCACACAGCATGGCTGCTGCTCAAATTCAGGCCTGGATCATCACTTACCTGGACGGCTGAACGTCTCCCAGATGGTTCCCATCTGTCCTGGATCTCTCACCTCTAACTCCACTCTGCTTCGTGAGCAATAATTTATAAAACCCAGATCTGGCCATATCCCTTCCCTGCTTCAAATCTTTCAATGACTCCTCGTTACCCAAGAATGAACCCATAGCTCTTTATTCTGACATTCAAGGACCTTCACAATTCGCCCCAGACCTCTTTATATCCAGCTTATTTCCACACTATCCCCTGTGTTCTGTGTTCTAAGGACCTTGCTACTTGTCTTTGTCACACTAACTTTCCCACTCCTGTCTTAGCATTCTCTACCCCTTCTTCGCCCAGTGCTGGCTCCAAACTCATCCTCCAACATTGACTTAAAGTGCTGCCCTCACTTCAAAGGCTTTCTGGATATTCTTAAATCAGTCTTCATACTCTCTCCAGAGGACTTTTTTTCAGCAATAAACGTTCCCAGCTGATCCCCAAAAGCCTGGCTCAAGGAACAAACCTATAAGAATGGTGAGCTGGTACCCTGCCACACCATAGTGACCTACCATGGTCATTGCACCGGTATCTTCTTGCATCTGGAACTGCCATGACTGTATCGGCCAGGTATAAAGTCACCCCTGTAATTCACTAGAAGGAGAAATCCACTCCTTGGCACCAAGTTGCTTTTAGAGTATGCTGCTTAGGATGGTCAGTCACATTCTGAAGTTACTGGACGCTGTTAACAACTGGGATCATTGATAAGCCTGCTGTTGCCGCTGTGAACAAATTATCCTCTCTTACCTGGAGGATTACCACCTTCCTCACCTGCCTTCCTGCCTTCCACCTGTGGACCTCTGATACCCAGGAATATTTGAAGATGACAGTTTCTAAAATCCAGATCTGACTAGGCCCCTTATCCATAGCCCTCTACACATACATTAGGGAGAGAATAGAATCTAAGGTCTTCAGCTTGTCCTGCAAACATGGTCCTTCCTGGTGTGCTTCCAGCCCCCGCCAGCCCCAACTCGAGTCTCCCCTCCCTCCCTGAACCACACAGTCCAGTCACACCACCCCTCCTGGGGTGCCAGAGCTAGTAGGCCAGGCACTTTCACAACTCTGTGCCCTGACACAGGCTCTTCATAGAAAAGGAACGCCTTTCCCTACATCTTGGTCTGAAGAACTCTTGCATATCCCTTGAACCAACTGGAATTGTACTCCATTTTTTAAATGCTTTTCTCCAAATCAATCTTCGGCATTTGATTTTATTCTTAACAAAATATGTTCTCTTTTGTACTTGCATACAGTCTACAAAACTTATAATGAAAACAAGCCATTTGTGTTAATCCTGCTTGCTCCCAGCTCTTGATAGAGGAGGTCTTTGCTCCTCACTTTTCTAGTTTTCAGGAGAAAGACTGCTTCCCCAAATACTCCCGGCCCTTATTCCACTCCAAAAGATGAAATGAGGTATCTGATTGATGGCAACAACCATTGGTCTATCCTGTTAAATGGATTTAATCACAACATTAGAGGGCTCAAGTAGGCAGGAATTGGTCTTATACCCTCCCTTCTTCTCAGGAACAGTGGGAGACAGTGGTCTTGCTGTATAGACTTGAATTAACCCTCTGACATACTCTTCGAGTCTAGACTGATGGGCTACATCAGTGGGCAGGAAGTGAGCAAAACCACTTGAGCTCTCTCACCAAATGACCCCCTTCAACTTAGCCCTCATTAGTAGCGTCTGCTGGCTCCTTCATCATGTTCCTCACTGATTCAGGACTTGACTTGACCGAGGAAGAGGAAAATGGGTTACTGGCCTCGTTCAAGTCTTCACCATTTCCATTTCCCCAAAGAAGCCACTCTCCTCACATACATCTATTTCTTCTGGCATTTAACTCCATTTCTGAATGACACACTTATACTGCCACTTCTTGACTTCCCAGGTTCAGATAATAGATAATAGAAGTGTTAACTTCTAACACTAGGCAATAAGGATGTAGGTCTCCTGACTCATGAACCTGCATGCATACTTGCCCTTCCCCATCCTCTCAGTCTGGTTAACCAACATTCAAGGCTTAGGCTGCTGTGACTGTGCAGCATCTGAGTCATGCCTATTCTTCTGCATTTTTATTTTTCCTGGAGTTAATAATTGCCAACTTATTTAATTTACCCATGTGCATATCCTGATTTAGCTAGACATTCTGGCAGAAATGAGTTCCTCTCAACATGTTTCAGCCATGTTGGATAATCCATCAGCTTATGAGCTTTCTTGGAGCTGTTCCTCGTTGGCCCTTCCATCCCCATGCTTCCCTATGAAAGGACTGCTCCCTGGACTGCTGTCCTGAGCCCCTCCCACTCCATTAGTCTGGGGGAACCCTCCATCTGCTTTCTGCATTGGACCCCTTTAGCTAGATTCCATGACTCCTCTTTCATGTCTGTGTTTTGTTCGTGTGGAATAAATTCTCCAGGAGCTTCTGAGAACATATGCAAAAAGAAAAGTATTTGGGAGCTTGAAGAAAGTCTTCACTACATCATCAAAATGTTTTATACTTTGCTAGGTCTACAAGTCTTATTTAAAGTTTATTTTTCTTTAGAATATTCAGAAATTCTGTCTTCCAGCTTCTAGTGCTGCTTTTGAGAAAATTGTTATCGCTTGCTTTCCACCTTTTGTCTTCCCCCAAAGTCTTCAGAGTTTTCTCTTCATTCCTGAGCGTCTGAAATATTGCTATGATTTACACCCACTCAACTGGTCAGCTTTCTGGAATTGTTTCTCAGATAACCTTCTCTCCTCTTCATTTTCTCTCTTTCTGTGGAGGTGCCATTATTTTGACATTGGACCTCCTGAGCTGGTCACTCACATTCTTATATTTTCTCTATTATTTTCTATCTCTTCCTTATTTTGCCTTACTTTCTGGAAAATTCCTTTAGTTTTATCTTCAAAACATTATTTTGAATTAAATAATTTTCTATTCTCTGATTTTTAATTGATAAGAGATTTTGTTGTGTCTTCTGAATTTTTTTTCATAACATCCTCATACTGGAATGAGGTAATATCTTCTATTATTTTGCTGGAGATATGAACGTAGTGTTGTCTCTGTTGTCACTCCTGCCCATTTATTCCTATCTCTGGTTCATTTGTTTGTTTTGGGTTCACTGTTTTTGGCTGGTTTTGATTTCTCTCACATTTGAAGTTCTTCCTAAGATTAAGTAGCCATGGAAGTCTGTTCACTTTTTGTGAGTAGATCATGGAGAGTTAACTGGATACTCAATGTGCTTGTGCTGGAGGGGTTCCAATGTATGGTGATATGGACACACAATATCTTTGTTATTGGGAAATCCTCAATTGCCAGTGAGTCTCTCCCCTTCAGCCAGTGGGCACGCCTAGAGAAGATGCCTCTAATCTGCTTGGGAGCAGGAGCCTGGCTTCTAGAATATAAGACTTGAGTGTGGAAGAGGGGCCTAGTTTACATAATTAATATAAATCTCTTCACCTAACCATCCTTCCATTTTCAGTGAGACACTTAACCTCATTTTTTTCTAGTGTCCAGTCAAGAACCCATCCACTGTGACAGCCCCAGAAAGCAAACCTCAAGCTTTCTGCTAGAGATTGGTAGGTGTAGTCGCCTGGTGCTTAGCGGTTAGAAGAGGATAGACAGCAGTCTGTCTTCTATTTATAAAGACCTTAAAACAACTTTCCTTTTTCTCAGCCTCACCTACACTCTTACTGTTCCCTTAGAGATAGCTGGGGTCTCCGATTCTTGAGGCCTCCTACGGTTCTATGGAATGGGTCAGCCTGTCCTTCCATCTCCCCACTGCCAGACTCTTAAGTTCACCTGACTCTACTGGCTTAACTCAGTTACCCCTGTCCTTCACGTCTCTACCTTTGGCAACTGTACTGAGGTTTGTTGTCTTGTCCCTGACATTCTCCTCTTCATGCTTGCAGTTTTGTGCCCAATCACTCCCTTTCCTGTTATTTTAGCAGAGCTGTCTGAGAGCCAGGGTAGAGTCATGTTTACTCAAGTCCCTCTAAGACGTTCTATGACTCCATCCATATCCAACATGCTGTGATTGTTTACCAAGGAATGTCTACCCCATGCCTTGACCAATTAAATTAAGAGATGCTGAAGGCCAAGTTCACACCTCTCACTCATCCCCTTGTTTCCCTTAGCACTTAGCAACGTGTCCCTAACATTTGTTAAATTGGACTCTAATTACACCTCACAAGCTCTTCTACCATAGAGCCACAGGTCATGTAATACAGACAAATACCCTGGGCCCACCCATAGCACTGTTTCTTGCCTTTGAGAGACAGTAGGGCATCTTAACAATGATCACAAATATGGGGACTCCTCCTGGCATGGTTGCAATACCAGTTGCACGAATGACCTAAATCTTCATTTCTGTGCCTGCAAAATGGGTATAATGCCTACCTTGTGAATTATTTTTGATAATTAAAAAGGATAATAAATGTAAGAAGTCTCAGTCCATACAAGGAACACAATAAATGTCACTGCTCATCCTGTTACACACATTCTGCAACCAATGAGAGGTCTGGGAATGCCAGGCATCTCACCAGAAGCAAAAGTGGGAAGCAGGGGGAAGCTGGAGCCCAGGTTTCCTGATGCTTCCTGCAGGCCCTCACTTGATTCCAAACTCCCACGAGTCAGCTCTCTCTAAATGAAAGCTAAGCTAAACACCTTTCCTTCAGAGTAATTTCCCTGGAAATATTTAATAGCCACTGGAGAGAGGGGAAAAGTTCAATTCTAAAGACAATCCCAGTTTATAGCTTTATGGCTTTGGTGAGGGCCGTGTGCTCAGGACAGCACGACGTCCTTTCCATCTTCCCTATTAAGGACCCGTCTTCACCATGCTCCACGCAGACTGCGCCGGTGTCTCACTCCCAGAAATGGTCCCGGTGCCCATTTGCAAGTTCATTAACTTATATTTTCCTCATTAAAAGGAGGGAGGGAAGTATCTGTTCAAGCTGAGTGAGCCAAACAGAAATTCAAGAACTGCTGGGGCCAGAGGAGGGCACAACCTTCCTACAGGACAGCCTGCATCGATGGCAACAACAGCAATAATAGTAACAAAAGGCAATGGCCTTGAAGCGTTAACGTGTCACCTTGCTATTGTCTCATTCAGGCCTCATCAAGGCCCCATAAAAATGGCGGGATGAACAGTCCCTTCATACGAGGGGAAAGGAGAGTAAGAGGGGACAGAGAAACCACTCAACCCAGGTCTGAGGTGTGGCCACTCTCCAGGAAGATGAACTCAAGTCTCAGAAAGGCGAACAAGAACCAGAAGCAGGACTGGAAGCACCCTCATCGATCCCAAATGCACTGCAATTCCCACCCTGTGGTGCTGGTGGCTGCCGACGGGCAGCAGGGTCTGAGCACTGCGGATGGCAAAGCCTGCATGTCTGAAAGCACAAACGTCACTTTATTGCCTTCTTGAAAACCGACCCTCATGGCCACCAGCCTTCTAGAAAGGCAGGGTTGTCCCAGGGGCATGCTGCACAGGCCTTGCTGTGGGGGTGGACTTCGGAAGACCTCAGCAGCACAACCGCCCTGGCTGAGCCAAAGAAAGGTAAGAACTTTCCCAGCGCCCCATGACCCCTGGGTTTGCAGCATCCATTGCCCCGTTTGCTCTGCATGGCGTGAGGGAGGACTACGTTTCCCATCCTGCTTTGCAGTTAGCTTGTCATCCTGCAGCCCAGGCCAGGCCGGTGGAATGTGGGCAGAAGCGCTGCCAGCCACTCTCGGGCCTGGCCACAAATAGCACTCGCGATGACTCAGCCCACAGTGACGAGGAGGCTGGCCCCAGATGGCAGAGTATGTGGGGGAAGGAGCTGCGGCAGAAGGAAGAAACGTTTGGGTGCGGAGGGCTCCTTGTTACTGCAGCGGAGCCCAGCATGTCCTGACTAACACACAGGGTGGCGGGTAAAGAAATGGAGAAGCTGCCTGGCAGGGGGCCCCCCTCCTCGTTGCCAGATTCTCCTACAGGCTCCACGAGCAAGCCAGCGGCTGAGCCCTCTTCCTCCTGCAGGCTGTTCTGGAATGTGAGTCCTCCGGGAGCCCCTCCCCAGGGCTGCCTCCCCCCCTCCCCCCCCCCCCCCCCCCCCCCCGCCCAGCGCCCAGGACTCTGCGTGTTCTCTGGTTTCCAGCGGTTCTTCCTTGACTCTGGAGGCTCTTCTCCAACGCGATTGCACAACTACTTATGCAAATGCCGTTGGTGCATCTGGCTCCACAATGGGATGGAAACTTGTGAAGTCAGGACTCTGTCTTACCCGCCCCTTTATTGCCAGTGCCCAGGGCAGGCGAGCATTGCAAATTCTCTCACTATGGAACTGGGGGCAGCAAGAACCGCACAGAACAGTCCTTGTCATGAATATTTTAAATACGCATGTACATGCCTCTTAGGCTGGTTGTTAATAAACCACATGATTTATTCACATGCAATGAGGCTTTATTCTTTTTTTGAAAGTCAACCGTATTGAGGCATAGATCACATAGGACAAAATGCACCCACGTGACCATGCATGTGTGTGAATTTTGACAGATTCATACACCTGCGTCTCCACCACCACGACAGTGACAGAGGACATCTCCACTGGCCCCGCAAGTGCCCTGAGCTACATCCCAGTCCGAGGCCCCCCAGCCCCCCGCAGCAGCTGCTCTGTAACTACACATTCCATTCGCTATTTAGGATGTCGTATAAACAGAACACTAAAGTGGACACACTGCTGTGTCTGGATTAGGAAGCTCAGTGTGCTCTTGAGGTTCACGTAAGCATTTCTGTATTTCAGTACTTTGTTCATTTTTATTGTTAAGTAATATTTCCAGGGTATGAATATACTACACTTTGTTCATCTATTCATCTTTTTCCATTTTATTTTTTTTTCATCTTTTTCCATTTTAATACCGGCTTTATTAAGATATAGGTCACATACCATAAGACTCGCCCTTTTAAAATGTATTTTAAGGGACGCCCGGGTGGCTCAGCGGTTGAGCATCTGCCTTTGTCTCAGGTCGTGATCCCGGGATCCAGGATCGAGTCCCGCGTTGGGCTCCCTGCATGGAGCCTGCTTCTCCCCCTGCCTGTGTCTCTGTGTCTCTCATGAATAAACAAATAAAATCTTAAAAATAAATAAAACGTATTTAAATGGTTTTTAGTATGTTTACAGAATGACGCAACCAACACCATTATCTAATTTTAGAAAATTTTTATGACCTCCACAGAAACTCATTAGGAGTAAACCTTCCATTCCTCTTTCCCCCAAACCCCTGTCTCTTACAGATCGGCTGACTCTGGAGACTTTAAATTGACGAAATCACACAAAATTCAGTCTATTATGCCTGGCCTATTTCACTTAGCACAGTGTTTTCAAGGTCTGCCTTTGCAGTAGCAGGTGTCAGCACTTTGTTCCTTTTGGGGGCTGAGTAATATTCCATCGCGTGGATGGAACACATTCTGTTTATCCATCCACCAGTTGCTGGACACTGGGTTTTTACATTTTGGGCTTTTATGAATAATGCTGCTATGAACACTTTGTACAAGTGTTTGGATGAACATGTTTTTTTCAGTTTGCTTGCGTGTATGTCTAGAATTAGAAGTGTTGAGTCGGATGGTAACTCTATATTTAACTTTTTGAAGAGCTGCCAGACTGTGTTCCAAAGTGCCTCCATCACCGAGCATCCCCGCCAGCAGTGGATGAGGCTCGAAGTGCTCCACACCCAACATTTGCGGCTGTCTATTTTGTTGATCATGACCATCCTAGGCGGGTGTGAAGTGGATTGGATTTACATTTCCCGGTGACTAATGACATGAAGTGTCTTTTTGTGTGCTTACTGACCCCTCGTGTATCATTTGGAGACATGTCAATTCAAATCCTTTGCCCATTTTTAAATTGTGTTGTTTGTGTTTTTATTGCTGAGAGTAAGGGTTCCGTATTTATTCTGATGCCAGATCCTATCAGATACCTGATTGAAAAAAAAAAAAAACCCTCACATTCTGAAGTTTTTTTTTTTCGCTCTCTTGATGATGTCCCTCGAAATACAAGCACTTAAAATTCTGATGAGTCCAACCAGGCTATTGTTTTCTTTGGTTGTTGGCACTTACCCATTCACCTCTTGATGGATGGCTGGGTCATTTCCAGTTTGGGGCTGTTATGAATACAGCTGCTGTGAACATTAGTGCGTGAGCTCTCACATGGATATATGTATTCACTTATGTTTGGTAAATATCTAGGAGTAAAATCTCTGAGTTACTTGATAAGTATATGTTTAACTTTTCAGATATTGTCAAACCATTTTCCAAATTGTTGTAACATCATGGAATCCCCAGAGCAACGTACGAGAAGAGCCCTACGTGCTCCCATCCTCATAAACGCCTCAAATTGTCAGTCTGTTTGGATTCAACTGTTCTGCTGGGTGCACACTGGTCTCCCACGGTGGTTTCACGTGCACTTTCCGGATGTCTAGTGATGTGGAACATCTTTTCACGTGTTTATTGGCCATTTCTATAACTTGCTTCGTAATGTGTCCGTTCAAATCTTTTGCCCACTTATTTGTTTGTTGCCCATTGAGTTTCTTATCTTCTTATATTGAGCTAAAAAAAAGCTTTGTATATCTTGATTACAAGACCCTTGTCAGATTTATGTACCATAAATATTTTCTCCTATTCTGTTTCTTGCCTTTTTATTTTTTTAACAATGTCTTTGAAAAGGCAGAAGGTTTGAGTTGTGATGAAGTCCAATTTATCAATTTTTTTTATAGTTTGTGCTTATTTAGACTTTACTTAAGAAATCTTTGCTTATTCAAGATGGTAAATATTTTATACTATGGTTTTGTCTAGAAATTTTTCAGCTTAGGGTTTCCATTTAGATGGATAATCCATTTCAAGTCAATTTTTTGGAAAAGCCTAAGCTGGGTCAAATCTCATTTTTTCCCATATGTGTCTCCAGTTGTTTCAATATCATTTGTTGAAAAGACAACTCTTTCTTCCATTACCTTGGCATCTTTGTAAAAAACCAACTGGACATATACGTATGGCTCTATTTTTAGATTCCCCATCCTGTTCAATCTAAATATCTATTTTTACACCAAACACCACTGTTTTTTGATGGTTTTGATCAGAAATTAAGGCGATGTGTGTCTCCAACTTTGTTTTTCTCTTTTCAGAATTGTTTTGAGTAGTGTAAATTCATTAAATTCCCATGTTCATTTTAGAGTCACCTTGGTGATTTCTAAAAATGGGGTTTTTGATTAAGAAGGTGTTGAAGCCATAGATCAGCTTTGGGATAATCAATGACTTCATACTGAGTGGCCCATTTCTTGAACATCATATCCCTTAACTGTGTATCACTCTCCTTTTATCTGGGTCTCCTTTCATTCACTTCAGATGAATTTTGTTACCTTTATGTCTACATAGGTGATGGTTTTGATGTTATTTTAATTGACCTTGTTTTTTAAAACTTCATTTTCCACTTATTTATTGCTAGTATATACAAATACAATAGATTTTTGTGTAGGGGTCTTGTATTCTTTGATTTTCTTAAAGTCAATAACAGCTCTTAGATATTTTAGTGAATTATTTTGGATTTTCTGTTCACAATCATGCCATTTGCAAATAAAGATAGTTTTTTTTTTCTTCCTTACCAATCTGTATGCTTTCATTTTTGTTTTGTGCCTTCTTATGCTTGCTGGGACTTCCAGTACCTTCCTGAATAGAAGTGGTGGGGTTCATCCATCACCCATCTCAAGAGATGATGTTAGCTATAGACTTTTCATATACATACTTTGTCAGAGTGGGAGATTTTATTTATATATCTAATCTGTTGAGAATTTTTATTATGAATTGCTTTCATTAAGTGCTTTTTTCTGCATCTACTAAGAAAATCATGTTCTCATTTATTCCTATAATACAGTAAATCAATATATTTTCAAGTCTTAATCTTTTTTTATTTTAACTTGACCCTGGATTCTTGGAATAAACCCCATTTAAACATGGTATATTCCCCTTTTCATGCATTGTGATTTGATTTACTCGTATTTTCTTCAAGATTAACATTATAACTTATCGCATAAACACTTAAGACTATTATGTCTTCCTGATTAATGTAGCCCTATAGTATTATGATATGTCTTTTTTTCCCCTGGTATATATATATTTTTTCCTGAAGTCTCCTTTTCTGATATGAACATAGCCATTCCAGCTTTCTTTAGGTTAGAATTTGGATAGCATAGATAGTTCTATTTTTAAATTATATGGGTCTTTATATTTAAAGTTGGTGTTTTGTAAGTAGCGGATAGTCAAATCTTGCTTTTTTGTCCAGTCTAACAATTTCTGTCTTTTAATTGGAATGTTTATATCCTTTACATTTAATGTAATTATCCATGTGGTTAGATTTAAATCTATTCTCTTGCTATTTGTTTTATGTATGTTCCATCTGTTCTTTGGTCCCTCTTCCCTCTTATCCTGCCTTCTTTCATACCAGGTCTTTTTTAGGATTCTATTTTATATCTCTACTGTTGGCCTCTTAGCTCTACCTCTTAATGTTTCTTTCTGCATTCGAGCTGGTATTTGTAATATACATGCTTAATTTATCACAGTCTATCTTCAAATCATATTATATCGGTTCACATATAATACAAAACCCCTACAAATTTTATTTCCTTATCCCATCTTTTGAGTTCTTCTTCTCATACATTTTACATCTACTCATTTTATGACCCCACATTGCATTGTTGTTACTTTCATTTTAAATTATCTTTTAAATAAAATTTAAAATGAGAGGAAAAAAGACTTTTTCTTACACACTTATTTACAATTTCCAGCACTCCTCATGTCCATGCAGATTAAAGTTTCCATCTGGCATCTTTTTCTTCTACCTGAAGAATTTCCTTTAGCAATTTTTAAAGGGCTGTTCTTCTGGCAACGCATTTTCTCAGCTTTTGTTTGTCTAAAGAGTTTTATGTTGGCTTTGTGTTTGAGGATATTTTTACTGCATATAGAACTCTAAATTGACAGGAGTTTTCCCAGCACTTGGAAGATGCTATATTGTCTTCCAGATTGTTTAAATTATGACAAGAAGTGGGTGGTATTCTTATCTATATTCTATATTGTCACATTATGTTTTTTTCTCTAGCTGATTTTTGGTTTTTCCTTTAACCTTCTGTCTTGATGATGGTTGTGGTGATGGTGGTAATGATGGTGATTGTGTATTTATTCTGCTTGGGGTTTAATAAGATTCTTGGATTTGCAAAAAAAAAAAGAAAGAAAGAAAGAAAGAAAGAAATTTGTAAAGAAAATTTGCCACTATTTCTTCAAATATGTTTTTTATTTCCCCCCAGCACTACACTCCATGTTCTAGAATTGCAATGACCAGACATCAGACCCCTTGATATTAACCCATAGCTGCTGAGGCTCTGATCATTTATTCAGTTCTTTTATTCTCTGCTCCACTCCAAGCTGGACCTATTGTTATGCCTTCAAGTTTATTGGTATTCTTTATTTGCTGTCTAACCGGTTTATTAATTCCATCTGTTGATATTATTGTTTCAGGTATTGATCACATCTTTATCGCCAGAGGTCCCATTTGATTATTTTTGTATTCTCATTCCTTTCCTCATTGTTCCTATGTTTTTCTTTATATCCTTGGGCATATAAGTCATGTTTTATAATACTGTTTAATGACCTTCCTGATAATTCCATCATCTCTGTTATTTCCAAGCCTACTTCACTGAACTGATTTTCCTTCTGGATATGGATCAGATTTCCTATTTCTATGAAAGTTTACTTAAAATACTGAATCACAGCAGTGTGAATTTGACTTCTTGAGTGCTAGATTTTGTTGTATTCCTTTAAAAATCTTTGGGCTTCCTTGGCAGCCAGTTCTGTTACCTGTGTATAATTTTGGTGATAATAGTTTTCATTTTCTGACTCTTTTTGGGTGGGTCTGGAGTAGCCTTTAATTTAGAATTAATTTAGCCACCACAGATTCTCCTGGGCACTGTACTAAGTGTCCTGTGCATTCAGTGGAGTCTCTCCATTATGGGGGAGGTAATTCCAAGCTCTGTGAGCTCTGGGCACTGTTTCACTTAAACCTCCTTGTTCTACACATATGCTTATTGGTATTTAACCAGACTCTAGGGGACCTCTTGGAATTTCTAGAATTGTTTTTCTTCATATCTCCTTTCCCTGTGTAACTCTGTTCTATAAATTCCAGCTGCTTTGGCCTTCCTTGACTCTATTCTCTTTCTATTCACTTTTTCTCTGCTTGGATGTCCCTCTGGTGTCACAGTCCAGATGTTGCCTCTCATTGTTCTGTTTCTCTTTCCTCTGGGATCCACAGTCCTGATCTGCCCAAGACTCAATATCTGTAAACAGTTGTTCCATTTATTAGTGCTGTTTTCTGGTTTATTTTTGTAATGACAGGAGGGCAATTCCAGACCTTATGACTCCCTCATGACGAAGTGTAAAGAAAAGGTTGTTCTTCATCACTGACCTTTCATATTGCCCTCTGAAGGCCGGGATGACCATGATGCTCTGAGCTCTGATTCATGAGAGGTCCCTGTATGAGGTAGACAGATTAGTGCTGGTCAGTTTGGGTGTGAGGATTTCCAGATCTTATGCCCATACCAGCTTTGTTCCATTAAGGCCAACCTGGTTAAATTCTGGTGCCTGAGAAGAGTCTATTCCATGTAGGGTGCTGACTGTTACAAAAGTGTGTGGTTCAAGATGAGACTTACCACATCACTTCTGGTCAGAAAAATCACCTGAGTTATAAACAACTGGTGACTGGAAATAAGACAGTTCAGGGGATATGTGTGAACTCAACCAGAACAGAAATCTCATTGCCATCCTGGGTTCAAAGTCCATTTTGGTTTCCTTTGCCTGTAAACAC
Source organism: Nyctereutes procyonoides (assembly GCF_905146905.1). Taxonomy (NCBI): domain Eukaryota; kingdom Metazoa; phylum Chordata; class Mammalia; order Carnivora; family Canidae; genus Nyctereutes; species Nyctereutes procyonoides. Next base: position 31,484,923 of record NW_026575159.1, read on the forward strand.
CTCAGCACGGCATTCCAGATGTTCTTTACAAGATGCATCCCCCCATCTCCTCCACCCTCTCTGGTTCAGAGAATCTCTCACTCTAGAAGACACCGTGCTTTCATGCCTACAAGTTTCATGCCTGAGTCCTACATCCCTATTCTGCACTTCTTTCAGAAACATCTAGCAAGGGCAGTCCTGGTGGCTCAGCGGTTTAGTGCCGCCTTCAGCCCAAGGGCATGATCCTGGAGACCTGGGATCGAGTCCCACATCGGGCTCCCTGCATGGAGCCTGCTTCTCCCTCTCCTTGTGTCTCTGCCTCTGTGTGTGTGTGTGTGTCTCTCATGAATAAATAAATAAAATCTTTAAAAAAAGAAACGTCTATCAATCGTTGATTCCTGCTTCTTAGTCAAAATCATTATATTCCTCTTTCATAGTCTCAAAATTTTTTTCATCTGCCCTCATTAAGATTATCATTCATAAACATTTACTAAGTACCTACTATGTGCCCTTAAGCATGCTAAAAACACTCACATTTGATGGATCATTGGATTTTCACAAAAGCTCTGAAAAGTAGGTTTTTCTCAAGGCATTTAGCCAATAAAGATAAAAGACTCAGAGGCCAAGTGACTTGTCTTATTTAAATAGCTTTGATAATTATCATTTTCTCCCTGATTTATGGTTATTTGAATGCAGTCTTTGGGGAGAAAATTCTCCGTCTGCGTGACCTTGAGCAAATTCCTTAGGTTCATTGAACTTCAATTTCCCCGTCTATAAAACACAGCTAATTTTACACAAATCAACGTGTTGCCACGAAGACAAAAACAGCAAATTTTCTGACATATGGTATGTGCACACTGAGGGTTTGTGCTCACCCTCCCCAACCCTGCCTGCCTTACACTCTGAGCTTCCCCAGGAAGGGCCTATGGGGTGGCACCTGAATTGTCTGTTTTCCTTGGAAAAGCCAATACTGGCCTGAAACCTAATAAGAGCTCAGAAAAATCTGGTGCCGTGAATTGCCAGACAACTGAATGTCAGAGAATAAGAAGGTAATGGTAGGGTTGCTCAGGGTCACTGGAGGTCTATGCTTCCTCCCCAGGGCATGGAGGCCTGAGAGCTCAGCTGCTCCTAAGAATGACCTTCCCCTGGGCCAGGCCTTGCTCTGAGTGCCCCAGATTCAGTGTTCTATGAGTGGTCCCAGCAACCACATGGAGGGGATTACAGTATTTCCATTGGAGGGATGAATCAGTGGAAGGTCAGAGTTTAAGTGACTTTCCCAAGGTTGCCATTGGGCATAAAACTGATCTGTTTGGCCCTAGCCTAGCTCTTTATCTTTCCTGTGTGCCTAGGCTTACACTTCCACTGGGGGAGGCAGGTGTCTGCCATACCATGCACAGGAGCATGTTTTCTGGGAGCACTTGGAACAGTGTCTCCTGCTATGTCTCCACCAGAGATGTGCTGTGAGGTGAGTTCACACTGATTGAACACCACCAGGCGCCACGTTAATCTTAACGGGAACAAGGTAGATATTAGCACAGCACTCACTTTTTGGATTAGTAGGCTAAAGCTTAAAGTGGTTAGGAACTTGCCCAGAGTCACAGAACCAATTTGGGCCTAGGTCTGGGTGATGGTCAGGCAGAAAGGAGCACAGTGCAGGGACTAAGCTTCCAGGCTCTGGAAGCAGGGTTCAAATCCTGGCTCCCTTATCACAGCCATGCAACCTTGAGCAAGTGATCAAACGTTTCCATGTTTCTGTTTCCCCATCAATTCCTATTTCATGAGGCTATTGTGAAGTTTAGACAAGTTCATCATGCATGCAGTTTTCAGTGATGAGCACGTAGCCTGGGGCTGGGTTGAGTGCCCAGTGGGAGCCAGAGCCTACCTTGTGGGCCATGAGATGGGACCAGCAGAACATAGTCACTCATCTCGGATCTCAGTTGTATCAGCTCCAATGGCCCTGTGTGCAAAATAGGGTCCTCCAGGGAGCACAGTCCCCCATCTGCTCAGGTAGGGTAAAAGGAATCTGTTCTGGAGGGCAGAGTGAGTGGGTGCTGTCCGCTCTCCCTTGGCCTCCTGCCTGAGCCTTTGCTTAACAATTCCTCATGGGAGAGCAGGGCCAGTGAGTCAGCCTGCAGGGACTATTGCACCCTGTGGTACAAACAGTCCACCTGTCAGGCTGGTGCCTGCACCACTGCTCAGGATGCTCACTTCTTTAGTTGCATGCTGTTCTTCCCGTGAGAGGACCCCTCAGTGGGCCCTGTGGTATTTCACGTGTCCAGCACATTACAAGATGCATAATGTATTAGTTGTCTATGGCTGTGTAATGAATGACCACAAATTGAACAGCCTGATGCAACACACATGTATTATCACAATTTCTGGGGGTCAGGATGGAGCCCAGGCACAGCTTAGCTGGTCCCTCTGCTCTGGGTCTCATAGGCTGCTGTTGGAGTGTTGACTGAGCTGTGTTCTCATCTGCAGGCTCGACCTGGGACGAGTCCCCTTCCATGCTCACTCAGGATGTTGGCATAGTCCACTCCCTTATGGTTGTATGACCCTGGCTTCTCTCTGGCTATTTGGTGGAGGCCACCCCCAGTTCCTAAAGGCTGCCTGCAGTTTCTAGAAGATGCTGACAAGTCCCTGCTGTGTGGGCTCTCCTCACATGACTGCTTCCTTCACCAAGCTAGTAAGGGCTGTTGATTATGTTATGTAACACAGTCATGGGCATGACACCCCATCGCTTGTGCTGTATTGTATCCGTTAGAAGCAAGTCATGTTTTCGCCCACACTCAGGACAGGATAGCCCACAAAAGCATGAGCGCCGTGATGCAGAGACCGTGGGCCCCTCTTAGACTCTGTCGCACCCCCTGAGTGCTGCTTGTGACTCCGGACTTTGAGACAACTGAAGACAGCCTCGGCCAAGAGGCCCTCCAGAGGATGCCTGTGCCCCATCTGCCTTGCCTGTCCAAAGCCCGTCCAGGAATCTGTGAACCTCCTAAGCTGAAACAACCTCTTCCTCCCTTGCCTGTGACCCCATCTGGAAGTGAGGTCGAGTCTGCAGGCCCCGGTGGTGGGTGGAAAGGTGAGCTTGCATTCCCCACTTTTCCTGCAGGTTGTGAGGAATGACCAAGCCACACACCGAACACACCAGGTCCGGGTGGGGGGACTCATTATCGGTGGTTGCTTGTGTCTTTGTCTGTCTCCACCATGGGCTCCTTGAAGGGAGAGTCTCACCATCTCGGGGAAATCACTTAACCAACTGTGATAATAATTGCTAACATTTATCCAGCCCTCCTTATGTGCCAGGTACTGTAAGATGTGCTTTGCATACATAATTGCATTTTAATCCTCACAACAATGACTAAGAGATTTTAATAAATTCCAGGAGACAGAAAGCAGAGGGATGTGAGCTGACCTATAAAACAGGAGAAGCGGGAGGAAGCTGGAGTCTGGATACTGGCAGCAGCCCTGCAGCCAGGGTTCTGCCCACGGGAACTCCAGGCACCCAGGTCCCAGAGGCAGCGGGCGTGGGTGGTCTGGGGCCAGGACCCAGGCTGGGAAGAGAGGTTATGGGGAGCTGCAGCTGGGGCCATCCCACAGGGCAGTCCCCCGCCTTCCCACCAATGGGGTCAGAGCGCGGGCGGAGATGCCAACCTGCAGACTCAGCCTGGCAGCCGGTGGCCGAAGCCTCGGGATCAGCCCCACGGGGAAGGCCAGAGCTGGGGCAGGCCCCACCATGAAACCCTTGCCCTTCTGACACAGGGGCTCCCGGCCCCCTCACTCCAGAAGAGTCTCGTAGTTGCCCTGTCTTCCTGCTCTTCAGAGCCCAAGGTCAGAAGCATGAGCCAGGGGAGGCCGAGCAGAAAAGAAAGTCCTGCTGACCAGCACCTGAGGAAGGCACCCCGGCCCCTTCATCATGCTTCCAGCACGAGAGCAGACAGCCAGGGACCTCCAGGCCCGTGAGGAAAGCCAGCAGCGCGGAAGAGAAAGATGAAGACAAATACATTAAAAAAAAAAAAAAAAAAAAAAAAGGAAAAAGAAAAAAAAAAAAGCCAGAAGAAACAGAACAAATTAAGTGAAAAGTCTTCTAAAAATACTCCAATTAACATACTCAGGGATGTCTGAGGAGGTATTATATCCATAAAATAAGACACCAGGGTGCTCTGGAAGGGAATGGTCAGACAGGCAGCGTGAGCAGTTAGAGTCTGAAATCCGAGGCGTCCCCTCAGGAAGCCGCACAGGACGAGAAATCAGAGGGGGTAAGTGTCCGAGGACCCAGAGGGGACAGAGGCTGGAGTTAGGTGCCAAGCAGGGGGGCACCAGCCAGAGCACGTGGAGGGGAGGGTGGGGGGCGGGGGGAGCCCGCAGCGCTGAGGGGAGGCTGCCCTTCACACCCACGCCTCCTGCAAGAAGAGGCCAAAGAAGCTGGGGAAACAATGACAGAAGGCAAATTACCATAAAAATGCATAACACCTAGGATGAAAAGAAATCCTGAAAACGTTCAGAGGGAAGGAAAACACTCATCAGGGAGGAGAGGAACCCTGGGCTGGTGTGGGCCCTCTGGCCTGCGACTGCTTACCGCGTGTGGGCCCAGCCCGCAGCCCCGCGGGGCGCAAACCCGCGATCAGACGCCAAGAGGGACGGAGGGGCATGCAAAGCCCGCCTTCCGCTGGACTTCCTCGGGGTCAACGTGAGGGGACGCTCCAGGCAAACAAGGGAGTAAAACACCGAACATGGAGAATACAAATAGAGGAACACAGAGGCCTGGAAACATGCAACAGAGGGAAGAGACCCGAGGACCATGGCCAGCGGTGGCCAGACGGCCACCCAGGTCCTGGCTCTGGGTTCGAGCCCCGCGGCTCCCACCATCGTGCAATGGACCGTCTGTGACACTTCTGTCGCCGACACACGTACTTGGGAGCCGTCATTTCCCACGAATGGCCCACCTGCCACATAAAAAAAAAGAAGTCATGGAGCAGAGGGTGTGAGAAACACTTCTGTGTGTCAGCAGGGTCAGATCACAGAGATAACAAGGACACCGGGGCTCCGTGGTGCGGCGTATTACAGTTTATTTTCTCGTTGACGTGAGTTGGTCTGGGGGGGGGGGTTCCGCTCAGCCCAGGCCTCTTCCCCCTTGTGGCTCCTTCCTCCTTGTGAATCCGGGTCCTGGGATTCGGCCGGAGGCGGGCGGACGGGGTCCAGGTCACGCCGGGCCTGAGCGGCTGTCATGCGGCCGCCTGAGCGTCTGTGCACTCTCTCCTGCTCTTTCCTCCCGTCTGCACTGTTTGTTTTTAATGAGTATGCATTTGAAAGTGAAGATGTAGGGGAAAATTTAAAGCTTCTAATTTAGGAAAGGAAACAGCGTCTGCTGTGCTCCTAGGTGGCAGCAAACCAGTGGCTTCGTGCACCTCCCCGGCTCATTGCACAACAGCCCCCACTCGGCCTGGCCAGCCCCCCCTCCCCCCATTACGGACGTGGGCACACGGGCCCTGGGGGCACAGTGACCCTCCCCGAGTGACAGCGCGGATCTGACCACGGCTGCTGCTGCTGCTGCGCCCTGGAAACCCTCCTGTAGGCCCCGGAGACACTTCAAACAACAGCTTCTGCTTGGTTTAATGAGAGAGCAAAACACTTGAACCTTTTGGGTTTGTATTTACATATAGTAAAAAAAAAAATTCCAGAAAAAAATTGTAATAAAGTCATAGGGAGGTTTCTTGCATCTGAAAATGTCAATTGTGTGCTGTGATGGGTTGACATTCACACATTGGGGTCCCAGCTGCCAGAGGCCCACAGGGGGACGTGGAGATGGGCCTTTAAAGAGGAGATTGAGGCAGAATGAGGTCACTGGGGGTCCTGACCCACTGTGAACCGTGTCTTTGTCAGAAGAGGCGACCAGGACGCCCGCGTGAGGACACGGGGCCTAGAGGCCATCCACGCACCAAGGACAGGCCTCAGGGGAAGGAATGCCGCCCGCCCTCAGCTGGAGAATTAATTAATCCAGTAATCTCTGGGATCGGAGGAGTTAAAAATCCAGGAAGCTACAGAAAGGAGTGGACGGGGAAAGTACGTTTTAATCGGTGTGTGCTCTGATTTCTGCGTGTAGCCTTTTGGATTTTATCTCGAAAATGAAATTTAAAGCACATGTAGGAGGTTTAATGAATTGGAACGTCTGCCTCTTGGCTTTTCCAAAGAGGGGGGAAAAAAAAACAAGTAAATCAAAGTTAGAAGGGAGGGCGTTCGCACTGTTTGAGAAACGTTATAAAGATAGATATTAAAGTCGGCCTTCCTAGAGTTCGGCCAGATTGCGGTGGACGCGTGGGCCCGGGTGCGCGAGCTCGCTCCGCGGCCGGCCCGGCCCTCCCCCCACCACCCGGCCGGGGTGCACCTGCCCTCCGCGCGGGGGTCTCGCCCGTCAGCAGAGCCACGCATCCTTAGTGGCCGCGACTACATTGAAACGCAAACCTCGTTGCTCAGGTGAGAGCTGCAGCGCCACTCAGAGCCGAGCACGAGCCAGGACGGTAGTTCCCCACCCGTTTAGACAAGGGTCTGACATGAGCGAAGGCATAAACTCTCGTCGTGAATAAGTTAGAGCGCACCCGGCAGAGGCAGACGCGGGTCTGAGCAGTGCCACACACGAGGTCGCAGAAATGCTCAGTGCGCGGACCAAGGCGTCTGCTCTCATCCGCGGAAGGCCGCGAGCGAGCAAGAACGGGGCACAACCATGTGCACAGTGGAAGCACCGCGCCGGGCGGTGTTAGGTGCGTGTGCCAACCCCCCGCCCCCCCACTCCGTGAAAGTGCGGCTGACATCAGCCTTTCCGACGGGCCCGCACAGCCCGAAGCCCCCCCACCCCACCCAGGACCACGTGCTCCGTTATATCCTGCAAGTCCGTGGGCAGGGGTTTCACCTCAAGACGCAGGCAAGGCCACGTGCAGGGCCATGTGTTCAAAGGTGTGTGTTGTGGCGACCTCACCCTGCCTGCGTGCAGTGGTCGCTCACTCGGGAACCACGGAGACGGCCCCTCGGTGCGCCCGCAGCGGCGCCGACCCTGACCCTGACCCCAGGCTCCAAGCCAGAGAGCCCCTGGGCCCGAGGCGTCACGGGGACAGGGAACCAATTGATTGCTAAGGCAGGAGCACGTGGGGTGTGGCGAGGTTGTGCTCTGAGCCACGCGTGCCCCCGTCAGCAGAGTGGGGCCCGGGGAGGGGGTGAGCCCAGCGCGGGGAGGAGGGCATGTGCTCATGAGTACATGTGTGCGTTCGTGTGTGCACATGCATGTTCATGCGAGTGCGTGCATGCTCATGTGTGTCTCGTGCACACACACAAGGATCCTGTTTGGGGCACAGTGAGAGAAGAAAGACAGGAAGGTGGGAGGAGGAAAGAAGAAAGCCCACAGTTGCTGGGGGTTACCTCCGTGCTGTGCAATTACAGGCAATTTTTTCCCTTCCATTGTTTGTTTCCCAAGTGTTCTGCATTGAACAAATATTGACTTAGTAATTAAAAAAAAATAGTGGTATGAAAAAGATAAAAGTACCTCACAAAGGCTCCCTGTTCCCCACTTTGCTGGGTCTAAACTCCCGGCTGTCTGGGCCTTCCTGGGGGTGGGTGGGCTTCAGTCCACCTGTCCACCAGGTGTGCCGACCCCGGTGGGACTTATGTGGGGAGGTTGCTGACCTGACCGCCCGTTGCAAGGCTGGGCACTCTTGCAGGCACACAGGAGCCCAGGAGGATGAGCCGGGCCAACCCAGGGAGGCCCGCGGCGCTGCACATCTGAAACACTGGGAAGCTCAGGTCACGGGCAGCGGATCTAGCCGGTTGAGGCTGTGGGCTGCAGGGGCTCAAGGCCAGCGCCACTCCCTGGGATCCGGGGTGCACAGGGGTCTGAGAGTGTCGGTGAGACATGAGAGGTGAGGTGCATGGTGAGGAAGAGGAGGACCGTGGCTGCTAGGAAGGGAAGCCCGGTGCCCCAGCAGGAGGAGGGCCCGGCCAGGGCTGGGTGGCCTGGGCCAGAAGGCACATTTGGGGCTCCGTGAGTAGGATGCTGGGATGGGGGCAGGGTACTGGGTCCTAAGCATGAGGCCCTGTTGCTTTGAGGATGAGAGCTCCAGCCTTGCAGGGTGGTGGGGGGTGTCTGGAACAGGGCACCAATGTCACAGGTTTGCCTCTGTCCGTCCCCACAGGCTCTCGGGAGGCGTGGAGGAGACCTGGCCCCACCCACTGGAGTGGTGGCACGTCCCACAAGGAAGCAGCAGAGAGCAACCAAAAAGATGCGGCTCACTCACTCCCGGACCGCCGTGGCCTCGGGGCTTGTTAGGTGAGGAGCGGTGTGTGCGGTTTGATGTCCTGGGCGCAGGCTCTCCCCAGAGGGAGGACCTGAGACACGAAATGTCTCCATCTGTGCGAGGTGTTGCCGTTGTACCAAGCAGGAGTCTTCCCTAGACATTAGTAGACTTTTGAAAACTGTGGCTAGGACCTGAGGCCAGAGTCCAGAGGACACAATGACCTCCCACCATGAGGTCGTGTCTAGGCAGACATCTGGGGGCGTCTCCGGGAAGCGGAGACAATGCTGTGGGATGCAAGTCTCCGACGGAAGCTGCTGAAATTTTGGCATTAGGTAAGGATTCAGCACGGCTGCTCCGAGCAGGCGGGGGGCCAGGAGAGGTGTCGGGGGGTGCAGGGCTCCGTGGGGCGGGAGAGCCCGCATGGTACAGCTGCAGACACCCCCCGGGGGACTGGCAGCGGGCCGGGGGCGGGTGCGGAGAAGCAGACCAGTGGGTGCATCTGGTTGGGTTTCCAGCAGGTGCAATGGGAGGCTGGACCGAAGGAAGGCGATGACCAATATCCAATTCGGGCCAGAGTACAGGGAGGGCCCCAGCTTGGGAGGGGGAGGAAGTAAACCCAGGGCTGGGGGGACTCGGAGAAGGTCAAAGGGTCAAGAGACTAGAGGAGGCTGGAGGCCCACCGCCCAGCCGTGGAGCGACCGAGGCCTTGGCAGTCGGGGGCCTGGGTGGAGGGCGGGATCTGCAGGCTTCCGGATGGTGCCATGACTGCCGTGGGGGAGGCAGTGAAGACCGTTCCAGTTCAATACTGAGGATGAAGGATGGGGGCGGAGGGGCAGACCCACCTGCTAGAGCGTGGTCCTTGGGGGGGGGGTGCTGTGCTTGTGGTGGAGGAGCCACAGCCACGACTGACCCTCCTGACCCTGTGCTGGGTGGGGGGAGGACGAGGAGGCCCACCCACAGAGGCCTATCACCAAGGACAGGAGCATCTGGGGGTGCAGAGGGAGCACAGTCCAGTGGCCGGGTTTTGGGGAGGAAGGGCTGACATCTTGGGGGGCAACCCACAGACAATGACAGGAGGCACAGGCTCTGTCTGGGCCCGGCCTTGGGTCCCCGAGGCATCAAGGGCAGGGGTTTCAGCAGGGGAGCTGCTGGCCCTGCCAAGGATGGGGATATCCTGCCTGGGGTCCGCCTATAGGAAGAGCGCGTGGGATGCCATGGCCAGCGTGTGGCTGGTGTCAGGAATACCCTGCAGAAAATCCGAGGACACGCACAGAGGAGCCCTGGAGCAGGCTTCTGTGGGAGACAGCCCCCCACCCCCTGGTGCCAGGCTGGGAGCACAGGTGGCGCAGCGACACCAGCACTGGGGGCGGCCGAGGACTCAGCGGGAGGACACAGAGGAGGGCGGCCCCAAGGCTGAGACCCCGGCTGGCCGGCTGGCTGCAAACCCCAAGGGCTGCGTGTGGGCATTCCAGAGAGGATAGATCCACGAAGGAGGTAGATTTGCTTAATGGTGGGTGCAGACAATATTTAATGGCAAGCGAGACAATAAAACATGTAATTAGCAGACGTACAGCGCTGGCTGCCAGGGATTGTGATGAGAGGCACCGAAACACCACGAGTGGGGAGCTCACGGGGGTGCTGCTGGGAGCCCTCACCCACTTGGGGGTGGCAAGGGGAGCCCTGGGGGGAGGTGGGCTTCAGAGTTACACAGTGGGGCATCAATCCTGGCTGCAGCTCAGGACCAAGGGCCACGTGTTCATTTTCTCCGTCTAGAGAATGGAGTTACTAACAGCGCACACCTGCCAGAGTGGTTGTGGGGGTGCCATGAGATGGAGAGCGTTGGGCATTCAGGACATTGCTTGGTCCTAGGGCTCCATCAGTGCTCTCATTGCTAATACCACTACCACTGTCATCTCCACCATTTCCGTGACAACCACCATCGCCATCACCACCATCACTACCACTGGCATCATCATCGTTGCCACTGCCACCACCCTAATCATCATCACCATGACCACCCCCATCGCCATCATTATCATCACCACCATCAGCATCACCATCATCACCGCCGCCACCATGACAGTCATCATCATCATCATCATCATTGATCCCACCTCCACATTGTCATAAGCATCGCCATCATAGCCATCGTCACATCACTGCCATTGCCATCCTCATCACCGCCATCACCACCATCATCCTATTATGTTATTGTTGTTTTTAATACTGGGAGCTCTGCAAGCCCCAGGTCTTCTAGAAACAGCTGCGTACAGTGACACATTGCATGTTAGGCCTTAGTGTCCATTCCCTGCATGGTGAGGACGAAGAGGGCTAGAGGGGAACTGGCCTTGCACAGCCTCATGGAGCTTCAGTGTGTCTCAATAAACGCTGTCATTATTAATTCCACCACCATTGTCATCACAACCATCACCGCCATCATCACCATGGTGCGGGACCCGACACCAAGCCACGCCTCACCTACTGTGTGACTTTGGAATCATTTCTCTTATTTGTGCCTCTATTTCTGTAGAGACAAAGCCAGGAGGAAAACAGATAAGCTCTGTAAATCCATTGTCCGTCCATTCGCTGCTTAAGCTCCTCTGCGGAGCCTTCCTGGGAGAGTCACCAGGGCTGCAGGGGTGGGGAAGCTCCGTAGCAGGGCCCTGTGCCCTCCCTCCCTTAGCCCTCCATCGTGCTGGGCCCACCCTCTGCTGGCCGCCATCTCCCCTTGTGTCCCATTAATCTGTTATTAGATATACATCTTTGGTTCCTATCAGGAAGCTCGTGAATTGGGCCATTATGGGGAAGAAAAGTGTTTTTCAATGATCACCGGGAGAGGAGACACCGCCAGTGCCGAGTGGAGGAGCAATTTAAGCCCAGGAAGGCCCTGCCATCCGTCTCCATTTGCTGGGTAATTTGGGCTCAGAGCTGCCAGAGCAGATAGCAGCCCCAGAGCAGCGTCGCCGCCACAGCCGGGCTGCCAGGGCGAGGCCTTGTGTCCTGGTCGTTATCTCAGGGAGGCTGAGTGAGGGGGTGGGTCAGGATGGAAGAATGGGCCTCCGGGAAGAGCGATATTCTACTGCAGGTGCACACAAACAGGGTGACCTCCACGTGGGCCTTGGGTTACTGGTTCGGTATGTGTGGCAGTCCCTGGGCAGCTGTGGAGATGGGGCCTGAGGTGGCCACTGCTGCTCCCCAGCCCTCCTTCCTAACTCCTGGACCTGCCCACGTCCTTAGATAGGACCCCTGGTAGGACCCAGCTGGACCCATGTCCCCAGATAGGACCCCAAGTAGGACCAGCTGGACCCAGGTCCCCAGATAGAACCCCAGGTAACCTAAGCCCGCAGATAGGACCTCACATAGGACCCAGATGGACCCAGGTCCCCAGATAGGACCCAGCTGGATCCAAGGGGTGAATAGGAAGGGAGAAGTCTGCAAGCAGAGCCTGGGGCGGCACAGGGTTGTGATGGACAAGAGTGGACGTGGGTGACTTCCCAATGGGAATCCAGAGATCCAATGCCCATGCTTCCTCTTCAGCAGATCGCCAGCAAATCCCTGGAATTGGGAGTAACCCACCACCGACAGGTGGGCCAGGCAAGGGAGACCTGGGAAGGAGGTTGTCTGTCCCTGTGAACCCTTGAGCCAGGTGGAACTCCAGGCCTCCAGTTGAGGGCTTTGTGGTCCCAAAGTGCTCTCACAGGCAGCTGGGTGGGGCCTCCAAGGGGCAAGACTCTCCCGGCAGGGTCAGGGCCCACATTCTCCCTGGCATCTGCTCGAAGTTCCTCCCAGCCCAGGGGGAGTCCAAGGGGCTCAAGACCTCAGTCATCAGCGGCCCCTCCCCCCTGGGGCTGCAGGCTGCCCTGCCTCTTGAGCAGTGGGAGGGGCACCGGGCAGAGACCCAGAGACCCAGAGACCTGGGCCCAAGTCCAGGGTAGCCCCCTGCTGACTTCCATGCAGCCCCTCCAAGAGGACAGCCCCAGACCCTCCTCACCCACTGCAGGACCAGCCTACCACTCGCTCCTCGTCTGCACCCCGGCCCCCAGCCCGCCCCCCTGCAGGTTGGACACCCAGCTCTGTGAGGGCACCTTACCACCTTGCTGCTCCAGAGACAGCACCGTGCCCCCGTGCCTAGGAAAGGAAAGGCATACAGTAAGCGCTCAGAAGGGGGTATCGACATAAACATGCGAGTATAAAACATACACACCAAGTATCTGTGCTTTGCACAATCAGCCCCCAGCGGTTGGAAGAGGGAGAGAGCGCTTGTGTGTAGGGTCAAGGGAGAGCCCCATAGGAGAAGGGGAAGGGCCCTGCGAGAGAGGAGGACCCTGGGGGGCAGGTTGTGGGGGGAGCAGTCAGGCAGGATGAACAGGCCGGGGGGCAAGTGCTGGCACACGTGTCCGTGTACCCATGGGGCTGTGCTGATGCTCTAGCATGTTTACATAACGCATGACCCCCCCCCAGTACCCTCAAGCCATCGGGGGGAAGGGGAAGGTAGCTCAAGCCTCCGGAGTGCAGGCGTCAGGAGTGGCAGGGCCCAGCGTCTCGGGGGCTCAGAACCCCAAGCAGCGCCCCCCAGCCCGGGGACAGCAGGAGCCCAGCTCGCGCCGACACTCAGGGACCCTGCGGACTTTGCTCCTAGCACCCCGAATGCTGCTGGTCAGCGCGGCCGAGGGAAAAGCAGAACCAGCCCAGGCTGGGGCGGCTGCCCTGGGAGCGGAGCCGTCACCGATGCGCACCGAGCACGGGCCCCACTGATGGCCTCGGGCCTGCGTCCACGGGCTGCGGCGCGCCACCCTCCAGGAGCCAGAGCCAGCCCGACAGCGCAGAAGGCCGCCGACACATAAGGGGGAACCGTTAAATCGGTGGAAGGACACGGAACTCACACACACGCAGATGCTGGACGGAGGCCCGCAAGCCCGTCGAGGAGCGGAATGGCCCCGGCAGGCTTGCGACGGAGGTGCTCCCGCACAGGCAGGGGGATGGCTGGCCGTCTGGGGCCTGCACCCAGCGCTGGCTCGGCTCTCACGCCGCCCTCGGTAGTGGACACAGGCCTTTCCATGATGGGAGACTGCAGGCATTGGTGTCGGGAGAGCAGGTCCCTCCTGGGACGGTCAGCTCCCGCACTGGCCTCCTGTGGCATCACGGGGTGACCCCTGGGGGGCAGGGGGGATGCACAGGTGGGACACGGGAGGGGAGAACACCTGCTGAATCACGGACAGGTGCCTGTCCTGCCTGGCTTATCCTTAGTGGGGAGAGAACTTTATTTTTAACAGCCTCCACGTCTATTAATAAAAATATTAGCCAGTTACATGTCTTTCCCAGAGGGGAGAAAATTTCCATGGAGAACAATTCCAGGTCTTAGAAGGAATACAAATGACTCCTGTCTGGTGTTAATTAAAACTCCGGCGCACCACCTTCCCCTGAGACAGCAGGAGCCATGGGCCTCAGGGACTGGGCGTCAGGCCTCATGGTGAGGCTGGGAGCGGCGGCGGGATGGCGGGGGAACCCCATTATGTCCCCAACCCCTGTCAGAGGTGCCACTCGGGGGGTCTGGACAGCTCTGAGGGTCTCCACCGGGCAGCAAGGTTGCCCACCCCTCGGAAGCAGCACCGCTCTGCCCGGGTGTCAGGGGGACAGAGGACACAGGGGGGTCCTGACCTCAGAGCCCCCTGAGAAGGACGCCCACTGGGAGCGAGGGAAGGTGTGGACAGGAGGTGGTGCGTTCTCTTGTGACCACGGGCAGTGGTGGCTGGTCCTGGCATCGGCCGCTGCCAGCAGCGCGGTGCCCTGGGGGATCGTTGGGGTGCAGGCCTGTGTCTGCCTCCCGGGTTCTGGTCTGATCCGAGGGCCCCCTGTCCGGCCTCTCCAGGGCCTCCACCACCACAGGAACTGCTTCGGGGTCTCCCAAGCCAGAGGGGCAGCGGTCAGGCGGGGGGGGGGGGCATCGGAAGCCGCGGACTCCTTGCAGGGAGCCGGCCCTGCGTGGCAGCAGTGAAGCGTCTGTCCGTGAACCTGCACAGCAAGCCCGACGCCCTTTGTCAGGTGGACGCTGAGGGGCCGGCGGCTGGGGCCGGGCTCCAGGGGGCTTGGGGCGGGCAGGGGAGCTTGTGCGGATCCTCCATGTCCACCCGGCCGGCCGTGCCTCCGACGCCGGGGGTTGCAGCCTGCAGGAGGGGGAGTTACGTGACAAGGAGGGGCATGTGCTTACTTTCCTCTTACTTTTTACATAAATTTTATTTTAGGCCTGTTTTTGATGATTTGCAGAGTCCTCTGCAGAGGCTTCCTGCGGACGGCACGGCCGCCGCCCCCAGTACCATCTGCCATTGGCGGGCGGCACTTACCCCGTGGAGCCCGCGCCGGCCCGAGAGCTGCCAGGGTCCATCCTCGGCTCAGATTTTCCTCCTTTCCCCGGTGCGCTTCTCCCGCTCGACACCCCATCCGGGGCGCCCTGTTACACTAGTGGTGCTTCCCACACGGTGAGTGGAACCTCACATGTTTGTGGGAGGGACGTTTCCACCGTGGCGTGTGCACGGATGCAGAGGGCATCCCCGCGACCCCCCGGCACCCCCCGACACCCCGCCAGCCAGCGCTGCCCTGCGAGGGGACCGCCTGCAGCCCGAGCCCGGATGCTCGTCCCTCTGTGGTCTGGCTGCTTCATGGAGTCGTGTCCCCGAGGGGACCTGGGCTCCTGCAGACGAGGCAAAGCGAGCTCGTGAGAATCGCGCTAAGAAGGGGATGGAGTGAGGAGCCCACGCCCTGGCGCTTGCCCGGCGCTGCGTGGTTCTCCTCTCCGCCCTTCCCCGCTCACTCTGCCCTGGGCGCCTGCACACGCTGTCACCGCTGGCCGGGCAGTCCTGGGCGGTCCCTCCCAGCGGGCGATGTCACCTGTCGCTCTACTTGCCGACACCCACCAGCAGCATAGTCTGGGGGATTTCACCCTTCCCCGTGGGTGGTTTTGCGTTCTGCTCCCCCATCTGCTGTGGGCCCCTCCCACTGCACCTTGCAGTCTGGAGGTTGACACTGGGGGCCGCGTGTGGCCGCGGTCGCCCCTGGAGGCCCTGGCCTCGTGCGTGGCTGCGGGAGCATGCCGAGGTTGCTCTACCCACGCTCTTACGGATACATTTAGGCCATTTCCACATTTACCCTGCCACACTTTCTGAGGCGATGACCGACCTGGGGACACAACTCCGTGTGCACACGTGTGTGTGGGATTGCTGGGTTTGGCGCTGGGCGCAGGTTCGGCATCACGACATCCTCGGTACTTGCACGCTCAGTCAGCTTGGGCTGTGTAACAGAACACCCCAGACCGGGAGCTTCCGCAGCCATGCTCCCTTCTACGTCTGGGCGTGGAAGTCGGCCACCGAGGTGCTGGCAGGCTCACTTCTGAGAGGTGTGTCCTTGCGTGCCCGAGACACAGAAGTGTCCCCGACTCTTCTCGTAAGGCTGCCGACTCCATCACGGGGGCTCAGCCCTCATGCCCTAGTCACCGTGGGTCAGGACTCCAACACCTGAGTGTGGAGACACACTTGTTCAGGCCGTAGCACTGCTCTTCACCGACGTGGGCTCAGACCACAGCTGCGACCTCCGCCATCCCCCCCATGTCCTCCCCAGCCCGTGCTCCCACTGGACCCAGTGAATCCTGCCCGTCTGTTGTGGGTGAGATGCCCTCTTTGTTGTGATTTGCATTTCCCTGATTACTTGATGTAGTTTATTGGCCGTTTGTGTGTCTGTTTTCTGTGAAATCCACACTGATATAGTTTTACATATTTTTCTTTGGGCTATTTTGTCTTTTCCTTGATGCATGGGGATTCTTTGTATATTATGAATACTAAGATTTTGTTGATTATATGCATTAAAAGTGCCTCCTCCCAGAAGACAGCTTATCAGTTTATATTTGGACATAGTTTTTATGCTTTGTTTCTGTGAAATTACTCACTTCTTCTGAGCTTTCAAATCTATTAGCATAAGGTAACTCAATGTACTTCTTCTTTTGCATTTCCAGTATGTTCATTTCTGCATTGTCTGCTTCATCCAGCTTGTCAGAGACTGTCCTGTCATATTATTCTTTACAAAAAAAAATGAAAACAAAAATCCAACTGTGATCTAGCTCTTTGGTTTTCTGTTTTTAAGTGTCTGCTTTTATCCCTTTTTATTTTCTTCCTTTTTTGGGGGGGGGATTGAAATCGCTCTTTCTTTTAGCTTCTTTAGCTGAAAATGTAACGTACTTTTACTACTTTCCATTGTTTGCTAAGTGCATTTAGAGTTAGGGTTTACTGTCAAGTATTTAGTATGCTTTTTAATACCATTTGCCTTTAAATATTTTTTTAATAAGAAATTTATTTTTTATTGTTGTTCGATTTGCCAACATACAGAATAATACCCAGTGCTCATCCCGTCAAGTGCCCCCTCAGTGCCCGTCACCCAGTCACCCCCACTCTCTGCCCTCCTCCCCTTCCACCACCCCTAGTTCGTTTCCCAGAGTTAGGAGTTTTCATGTTCTGTCTCCCTTTCTGATATTTCCTACCCATTTCTTCTCCCTTCCCTTCTATTCCCTTTCACTATTATTTATATTCCCCAAATGAATGAGAACAAACAATGTTTGTCCTTCTCCAATTGACTTACTTCACTCAGCATAATACCCTCCAGTTCCATCCACGTCGAAGCAAATGGTGGGTATTTGTCGTTTCTAATGGCTGAGTAATATTCCATGGTATACATATACCACATCCTCTTTATCCATTCATCTTTCGATGGACACCGAGGCTCCTTCCACAGTTTGGCTATTGTGGACATGGCTGCTAGAAACATCGGGTGCAGGTGTCCCGGCATTTCACTGCATCTGCATCTTTGGGGTAAATCCCCAGCAGTGCAATTGCTGGGTCGTAGGGCAGGTCCATTTTTAACTCTTTGAGGAACCTCCACACAGTTTTCCAGAGTGGCTGCACCAGTTCACATTCCCACCAACAGTGTAAGAGGGTTCCCTTTTCTCCGCATCCTCTCCAACATTTGTGGTTTCCTGCCTTGTTAATTTTCCCCATTCTCACTGGTGTGAGGTGGTATCTCATTGTGGTTTTGATTTGTATTTCCCTGATGGCAAGTGATGCGGAGCATTTTCTCATGTGCGTGTTGGCCATGTCTATGTCTTCCTCTGTGAGATTTCTCTTCATGTCTTTTGCCCATTTCATGATTGGATTGTTTGTTTCTTTGGTGTTGAGTTTGATAAGTTCTTTATAGATCTTGGAAACTAGCCCTTTATCTGATACGTAATTTGCAAATATCTTCTCCCATTCTGTAGGTTGTCTTTGAGTTTTGTTGACTGTATCCTTCGCTGTGCAAAAGCTTCTTATCTGGATGAAGTCCCAATAGTTCATTTTTGCTTTTGTTTCTTTTGCCTTCGTGGATGTATCTTGCAAGAAGTTACTGTAGCCTTTAAATATTTTTAATGATTTTATTTATGTATTTATTTTAGAGAGAGAAAGAGAGAGAGCATGCACATGCACACGTGATGGGGGCGGGGAGGAGCAGAGGAAGAGGGTAAAATCCCAAGCAGTTTCCATGCCCAGTGCCCAGCCGAAATTAAGAGCCAAAATTAAGAGTCAGATGCTTAACTGACTGAGCTGCCCAGGCACTCCTACTTTCAAATATGTTTAAACTCCCCAGTGTGAGTTTTTTATTTCTTTCTATTTTTTAAAAATTTTTAAAAAGATTTTATTTATTTATTCCTGAGAGACACAGAGAGAGGCAGAGACACAGGCAGGGAGAGAAGCAGGCTCCATGCAGGGAGCCTGATGTGGGACTCAATCCCAGATCCCGGGATCACACCCTGAGCTGAAGGCAGATGCTCAACTAGGGAACCTCCCAGGTGTCCCAATGTGAGTTTTTTTTAAACTGTTGATAGTTCCATCAGCTCTTGGAAGCTTCAGTTATTATCTCTTCAAGTATTTATTTCTGCCCCTCTGTATTTTGTTTGGTATTATCACCCTGTCCTTGAAGCTCTGTTCACTTTTCTTCATTTTCCCCTTGGTTCTCCAGACTGGATAATTTCTATTGATCTGTTCTCCAGTTCACTGAATTTCCTGACATCTCCAAGTTTCTATAAAGTCCAGTCAGTTAAGTTTTAATTTCAGCAATTGTAGCTTTCAGTTCAAGAATTGCCCTCAGTCCTTTTTCATGGTTATCTTTCGTCTGCTGGGATTGCCTATCTGTTCACTCATAGGATTACATTTCCTTTAAATCTTTGAAGATATCTTTCTGCATAGATTTACAATAATTGCTTTAAGGCCTTTATCTGTCGCATCTAGCACCTGGGCCATCTCACTTTCAATTCCTACTGAATGCTTCAGTTTTCTTGAGCAAGAATCACATTATTTCTACTCCTTTGTGTTGTTGAGTGATTTGCTTTCCTTATTGAATTCTAGGCACTGTGGGTAGTTTGTGATAAAGACTCCAGATTCTGTTTTCTTTCTCTGATGAGACTTGGTTCTCCTTTGGCAGGTGATTCAACTGCAGGTTGATGACCTGAAGTCCATGGAAGCTGAGTGGCACTCGCCATTGGTGCAGATCCAAGGAAGCACAAGGTATTTCACAAACTCCTCTGACCTGGAGGGTTAGAACCCTTGAACTCTGTGTGCCCTGTAGCTCTGGCAGGAGCTCATCATAGGCTTTGTCAGACGGGAGTCCAGAATAGCTCTTTCTCTGGGTTTTGGCTCCTGTTCCAGAGTTACGGCATTTCTGGTGCCCCCTCTTTGCTTTTGCCCCTACAGTTCCCTGTTCTCTGTATCTCTACCCCACAGGCTGATTTATGCCTTCAGAGCTCAGAGGAACACCCACATCTGTTCAAACCCAACTCTCCAGGCCATATCTGGATATTATCCCCAGGGGGATTGCTGGGCAATGGTAAGCTTCATCCTAAGACAGTTCCCTTCTCTCATGGATTGCATTCTTGCTAAAAAACTTGTTTCCTTTATTTTGACAAGTGTTATGGTTGTTGATGGTGAGAAGGACAATCCTTACCACTTGCTACATCCTGGTCAGATGTGTAAGCTCCTACAACCCATGAGATTTTTAGGACAGCATTTATTAATTTTGTTATTATTATCAAGATATAAGGTCCATCAAATAAAATACAGAGACCTTAAGAGTCCAGTTTGATGAATTTGGACAATTGTATACAGAACATTTCTGGTATCCCAAAATTTCTATCATACCATTTGGCATTTATTTCTCCTCCTTCAGAAGCGACCCCTGTTAGGATTTCTACCACCATATGTTAATTGCAACTGTTCTGGAACTTCATGTAAGTGGAATTATACAAAATGTACTCTGTTGTATCTGACCTTTCCATTCAACATTTTTGGCGGATTCGTTATTGTTGCGGAATGTATCAATAGCTCATTTTCCTTTCCTGTTGAATAACGTTCCAGTGTATGACTATACCACAATTTTGATAATCTATTCTTTAGTTAATGGACGTGGTAAAATAATATATTATGTCATAACGAAACAATAAGGAACAAAGAGGGTAGGATATACTGGAGCTAATTTACAAATGTAGGGCTAAAGATGGTTGTGGTTTTCCCAAGGTTGCATGCATGTCATGGTGGTGACACAGTGGGCAGGTGAGGGTGGTGGTGACAGTCTTGGTGCAGACTGGGATGGTACTGTGGTAATGCCCGCTGAGCACAGTGACATTAGTGATTATCTGAGCCGTCTCTGCCACTCTGAGATCGCTCTGGGATGCTGGCCAGTGGACACAGCTGTAACCTCTGTGGCCATTGTTTGTGTGATAGCTGAACTTGAGCCCCATAAGATAAGAGAAAGGACAGGTAAAGTTGTTTAGTCCTCACTCATCCAATGAGCATGATACCAAAGGCATGATTCAATAAAAGTGCTGTCACTTGGGCTCAGGGCTGTGCAGGAGCCAACAAATTTATCTCAAGGGCAGACAGCTTCATCAGGGCAGGAGGGAGGTATCTTCTCTTGCAGGAGGGAAATGTCGTTTGTACTGGATTTGGCCTCGAGGCACCGCACCTAGCTGTTGTCTATGGCTGTTGAGGAGCCCAGATGCTGAGGTGAGGGGATGAGGGGCCTCTCCTCGGCTGGCCCTGTTCCCTTGCCAACCACATGGGCAGCACTGCTTCTTCCCTCAGGGGCATAGATAGACCACGTGCTCTCTCTCTGCATCTGCATCAGAGACACGTTCTCTCTCTCTGCCATTCTGGTTGCCACTTACGGACATGCCCCACACCCACCCAGAGCCCACATGGATGGGGAGCACTGCCACACCTGACTCTGGGCCCTCAAGGACTATGCCATAGGCATCCAGGTTCAGGACCAGATGGATGAAGGTGAAGGCCCTAGGCTGACACGTGGAGCCTCTGTCCCTTTGGAAGTGCTCCTGACAACACCCCCCACTCTGGGCTTCGTTTCCACGCAACTGGGCATCTGGGTTTGGTGACCTCTGAGCCTCTGAGTCTCCCTTCCATGTCTTTTTATACAGAACTCCACTTTGCTCTGTTCACCAGACCAGGTTGGGATTAGGGGCTGCTGGCCTTCTTAGGCCTTGACCTGCTGCTATAAAAGACTGCTGTTTCATGGTTCAGACACAGCCTCAAACATTGAACAGATGCAGGTTTGAGTCTGATTTATTGCTTTCCACTTGGGACCCTCCGCAAGCTATTCTGAGCCTCAATTCCCTCGTCTGTAAAATGGGGATTATGAGCAGAACAATCCTTCAGGCTGGTGGGGCTGGGAGTGTCCTGTGGGAGGGCTGCTCCTGGGCTGTGGAGACATGTGAGTCCTGGATCCAGCATCAGGACAACTGATGTGACCTGGGGAAAGCACCGCATGCTCTCTGCGCCCTAGTCATGAATGGCCTGACCATCTGGCCATTCTTTCATCTCAGGTGTGGTGTGCCCATCGTTAATGAATCCTCATCCAGGCTCTGTAGATAACACCCAGGTGGGGTGGCCCTGCCCCCTCTGGGGGGACCACACAGGTGGCACTGACATGGGGAGAGCTGGGAAGGGCCAAGAGATCCAAGAGAATTTGGGAAAAGGGGAAGGACACGGAGGAATTTCACCTTCGGGAGCTACAGGAATCAAAGCATGATGGTATTGGTGCAGAAACTGGTAATAGATGAAGAAGAAAGGCTAGAAATCCAAAAGCAGGCCCCTGTGCCCATGGGAATTCACATTATAACAGGAGATGTTCTCTTAAATGCACGAGAGCAGGAGGAGTTCTTCAAAAATCTGTTTGGATGACTGGCAATGCATTTGGAGAAAAACATTAAGTTAAATGTATATCTCATGTCATGCTCAAAAATAAATTCCAAGCTCATTTAAAAAACTAAACTTATTCTTTGGGGAAAAAAAGCATAAGATCTTAAAATATAGGATATTCTTAAAAATTTTGGTATTCAGGAATACCTCTAAGAAAGACACACACTCGTAAACCATAAAGGAAGTATTGAAATATTTGAGGCCCCCCCCCAATTTTCTTTATGTGATAAAGTCACCGTCAGCAAGGTTGTAGAGAGGAAAACTTTGAAAAAATATTTGCTAGGTCTTTAAATAGAAAGGCTCAACATCCATAATATGCGAAGAGTACACATGCACCAACAATAAAAGGTAAACGACGCTCAGGGCAGAAGAATACCTGATCGGAGGTGCCCAACTTCACAGAAATTGGGGAAATATAAAGTCAAGAGGCACTGAGAGTTTTTTTTACCCTGTGGTGTGGGAACCACAAGAGGTTGATGATACCAGGTGCCAGAGGGAGAGCACGCAGGAGAGGCACCCACACACTATTGGCAAGAATATAAATTATCAAAGTCTGTTTTTTTTTAAGATTTTATTTATTTATTCATGAGAGACATGGAGAGAGAGGCAGAGACACAGGCAGAGGGAGAAGCAGGCTCCCTGCAGGAAGCCTGATGCAGGACTCGATCCCGGGACCCCGGGGTCACACCCTGAGCTGGAGGCAGAGACGGTCAACCACTGAGCCATCCGGGTGCCCCTTATCAAAGCCCCTTGAAAGAAAATTGGGAGAATTTGTCAAAGTGGGACTAACCGGCAATCCCATTGGGAAGAAACGCTCGTGAGTATTCACAACAGCGTATGAAGGGATGGGTGGCTGGCGCCCTGCTGCTCAGGAGATCCACCTAAGTGCTCACCAGTGGAGGAATGTCCCGAACACCAGTAGAGGCAGCAGGAAAAAGGAGGTAGACCCGTGTCTATAGATGCAGCTCCAGCTCTGACATGTCCTATCACATGTAGTGTGCGTGCCTTTGTGTGGACGGGCCAGTACACAGCACAGAAGGGCTGCAGGGGGGCCCTGACCCGGCAAGGGCTCCCTCCAACGTGGGCAGGAAGCCATCAGACAAGGGCGCTCGAAGGGAATTTTTCCTGGCTTTGCTGTCTCTCCCTCCGTCCCCTTTAATATTTTGCAGCAAGGATGTGGGCCCGCACCCCTTGTCTGCAGGGACTGCAGGAGGGACACAAATCCCAGGGGCACCCGCTCAGGCCTGGGGCCTCCTCCCTTCCCACCCCCGCTGCATGCTCCGACATGCCTGGCATCCCGGTGCCGGGTGCCTCTCCCGTGGGGTCCCCGGGATGAAGCTCAGAGAGCCCCTGGCTGCATATGGGGGACGCTGCCCCACGCCTAGCAGCTTCTGGGCAGGATCTGCGCTCAGGAGGGCAGCACGGTCTACAGACGTGCAGACGTTCACGTGGTCACTGACGCCGCCGTAACAAGGTGCCACAGACTCGCGCGCACACACACAAGGGAATCCCCGTCTCATGGATCTGGAGGCCAGTTGTCCACGGTCAAGGCTGTACTCCCTCTGGACGTTTGAGGGGGGGACGCCTGCTGCCTCTCACAGCTCCGGGAGCTCTGGACGGGGCTTGGCGTGTGGCCACGTTACCCAGGCTCTGCCTCCGTGGTCACGCAGCCTCCCCCCACCTCTGCCTGCGTCTTATGAGGACGCTTGGCGCTGGGTTAGGGCCCACCAGGATAACCAAGGGTGGTCTCAAGATCCTAAATCACATCTGCAGAGGCCCTTTTCCCACAGGTGTCAGGGGTTTGAGGTGGGCATCTTTTGGGGACGGTTTTGGCTCCCCACACTCTCCTTCCCTTCAACCTTCGGAGTCTGGCGGCCGGCCGGCGAACATCTGACGCAGCCTCCCATTTCCCGCGGCGCTGGCACGAGCCTGGCACGTCCGGGTCAGCTCGCGGGGACCACACACCAGTAGCATTCTCTCCCTCAAACACCTCTTGCACAGCAGAGCCCCGGGTTCCGGTGACAAAGAGCGAACCGGGTGGAGACGGGAGACTCACCTAAGAGACACGTCACCAAGGAAGGAAGAAGAGAGACTGGGTCCCCTAGGCACTTCCCCTGGCCCGGGGCATCCTCCCCATGGAGCCGTGTCCCAAGGGCGAGTCTGCACCACCTTCAGAGGCCGAGGCGCCGGCCCGAGGACGCCCTGCTCCCGGAGCCCGAGGCCCAGCTTGGTCTGGTCCGTGGCCGTGCCGGCGGCAGCCCTTAACAAGCGGCGAGGCGCTGAGCGGGAAAGTTGGGTCCCACGAGGCCCTGTCTCGTCCCCACCTCCGTGACAAGAGGAATGTCATGCAGTGGTTTCGAGAAGAGAGACCTGGAGGCTCAGAGGGGCTGTCCCCATATCCAGGACCCTGGTGGGAGCTGTGCTTCCTTGCACACACAGCCCCATCCTCAAAGGCGTCGCAGGAGAGCCTCGGGCGCCCACCCGGAGAGCAAACCGCGCGGCTCTGCCTCGGCGCCAGGCGGAGAGCGCCCAGGGCCACGGTTAAGCAGGACGAGAGACATCGCCTGCATGGTTTCACGGGCACGCCGCAGGCCCGGGTGAGAGGAGATCTGCGGCACGGGGGGCAGAGGCGGGCCGCGGGGACGGGCGGCTGGGGGCATGGGCCAGGCCAGGAGAGGCGCCTGGGTGGTGGCCCCGGGGCTTGGTCAGGCCTCGGGCTGACTGGGGGGCCAGGGCGCCCTTTAGGGGACGGCCACTCTGAGAAGGCATGGAACGTGGCCCGGGGGCTCGCAGCCACCAGCCCATGGTGCGCTGTCACATACCTGCGAGATGAGGAGAATGACCGCAGGGGGGCTAGCGAGACGCCGGCTGCACACCCCCGGTGGGGGGGCAGAGCCCCGTTAGAGCCAGCTTCAGTAGCATCCACTGTCCTGGCGGCCCTTGGGCCTGCAGCGGGGGACAGGTGGGGGTGGGGAGGGGTGCAGCGCGGCCTTCGGGGGGAGCTGCTGGAGGCTGCCCAAAGCTGGGCTCTGCCGGGCAGCACTCTGAGCACCTGTAGGCTGGCCAGCAGCCTCCCCGACTCAGTTCCGCCCCCCCCCTCCCCGCCCCTGTCCTCCTGAGCTCCACCCCCGACCTCTGCCCTCCTGACCTCCGCCCCCCTGACCTCTACCTTCCTGAGCTCCACCCTCCTGAGCTCCTGAGCTCCCATTCTGGGTAGAACTCCCGGCCCCCCAGGGAAGTGCCAGCTGCTGCCATACACTGTCCCCCAACATATCCTCCCCCATGCCTCTCCCAGTCCCCCTGGGCCCCGCCCCTCCACAGTCTGGCTCCAGCATCAGGAGGGCCTAACCAGGGAGGGAAGGGAAGGGAAGCGTTGGCGGCCAATCGCTTCCTTGCAGCAGAAGCTCCATGCCTCCATGTAAGGTCTCAGAACTTGTCCCCATTTCATACTTGTGGCCACCGAGGCCCAGGGAGCAAAGGAGATGCACCTGGTGCTGGCCAGGTTGTGGACCCCAGAGGCTCCTGCAGGGCAGATGG